>NC_084464.1:33755427-36486260 GCF_027409185.1 Cynocephalus volans
TGCTTAGGCAGCTGAGTTGTTCTGCCAGAGTGAGATGGGGTGGAGAGGCAGGCTGGAGGGGGTTTATTGACCTTCTGCCTTCTACCATTTGACACAGCAAGGATTTGAGTCTCCATGGGTCAAGTACACCGAAGTAGGAATCCAAGAAACAAGAAGGCTGTGCGGAGTATTTTGGGGACCGGGAATTACAGTAGTAAGCAGGAATTCAGGCTGAGTCCTCCAAGACAGAACAAGCCTGTCGGAAGAGCCCACATATGTGCCCTTTGGGAAAACCAGCATTTGCATGTGCACCTTTCAGAAGGCCATCTATGTCCAGTAAATGTTTGCTGGAGAGTCAACTCACAGCAACAGACACAGGATTGTAACAGTGGTCAGTTAGGCAGAGGGATACTTGTAATGTTGCCCTGCCTGCTTGCTTTCACCAACACTGGAGGAGCTAGGCTTTGGAGTGAGGAGAAAGTGTCTTTCCTCTCCCAGGAACTCAAGGTGGCTCAGGAGGAGAAGAGATGAGATTTAAGTCACAGTTAAGGGTAAAATTTACAACTGGATTGATTTTTTAAATAATTGAAAGTGACCAGAAAAGTAGGGGCTCATATGATGATGTCATCAGGTACTCTTATTTTTTTCCTTCCTGTACCATGATGCTGATCTTAACACCATATTCTACTATTGAAACATCCATTTTGGGATGGGTTGAGGACTAGTTTATCTGTAAGTAGTAAAGGGGTTCCACTCTTATATAGTCATCTTAGAGCCCAACATACACTACCCCCTTCATTTCTCCTTTAGACAGATGTGCTCAAAGATCCACACGTAAACACATAGCCAGAGTAGTTCCTCTTTCATCTATAGTACACAAAAGATTCTGCTTTAAAAATGGAAGAAAAAAAGACACACACCCACTGCTTTAGGATATGCTCATAAAGTCAGTGATCAGAATTTTAAACTTTTTAGATTACAAAGGAACTCAAGAGTCCATTTGACCCATCTTCCTAGGTTGACTTTACACAATCCCCAACTCTCATATAACATTCAGGATTGTTTTGCCCTGGAAAGTGGTCCATGCTCCAAAATGAACTATTATTATCAAAAATCATCATTAACATCCCTGTCCCCTCAAAATAAAATAAAATCCACTGTCTTTCCTTTAGAACTGCTGTTAAGTAGGTGTGATAATATCCATGTGATTGAAACTTTTTGATTAAATGGTCTTCAGTCTCTTTACTAGATATGTTTACGTTTTAAAGAGAAGATGCTAGTCAAGTTCAATAAAGCTGTGCATTTGTAGAAGGGTCGGCAGTTTGACAAAGTGAAGTGAGAACATTCAGGAAATGTGGGAGGAGATTTCTTTAGCTGTAGGCTAGTATGGTCACCATTTTGGCAGGCAAACTGGGAAGAGGCCTTGGGAATATGCTGGAGACTTGATTCCTCTATGCTGTTTCAGTTTCGTCCTATTAATTCCCCTTCCCTATATCCAAACCCACATGTTCTCTAAAAGAGTAGGAGGGTGTTGAGGGCAGATTTAATACAAATCACTAACAAAACTGGCCTTAAGAATTTCTCAATAAACCACATGCATTTTATGAACAAAAATAAGCCCCAAATATTTAGTGAGTAGAGAAATCCAAAGTACTCCCATTTCCTTCGTGTCCCTTTGTAAGAAGACAGACATATGTAAATAGAGACTGCCAATTTTTTTCTGTTTTCTGCTACCATTGACTGAGACCTTAACAACTGTAGAACATTTAAAAATAAAGCTGGCCAAAGATCACTGAAGCTCTTCATTTCTAGTCCTCCCTAACATAAGTAGCTGGAGCCCAGAGTGAGTGTCTACCCACACACTTGCTCTGCAGTCAGGGGAGACCCTCCTAGGCCGGCACTTCCCACCCCTTGACCCCCGCGTGGCTCAGTTCCTTGCAAGGGAGCACTTTCCCTTCTATCTCTGTGCCATCTCTGATTCAAGTCGATCCATCTGGAAGTAATATTACCCAAGCATTTATAACCCAAGCCCGGCTCTCCACAAGTGACTGCATGTTTCCTGAAACCAACTATTGGCAGCTGTTACATAGGCATTTTCTGCTTTTTAGACACCTATAATTACGCCAATTATGCCAATCATTGATGTTTATAAAGGATTTAAATTTTTACGCACCCAGAAGAGTCTTTAGGAAAGCGGTGTTGAGGCAGAGTGACACCCCACAGAGGGGCCTATTTGGCCGTCACAATTGCTGCTGAGAGTCCCTTAAATTGAGCATCGGCAGAATAAGTGAAGCTTCTTATGAACTTGTATGTCTTAGGCAAGTTAATCCTGTCACTGGAATAAAATTCTGTTTGGCTAAGAACTACAGAACTCGATCTAACTTTTATTTTCAAAGGAAAGAAGAATGTGTCCAAGTTAATGAAATTAGGCTTTTGACTTCAAATTCTCTGAACTGTAATGCGAGGATAAGATGGTTGGCATTCCTCTGTCCCAGGCTCCACCTTTAGATACAATAAAAGACAACAAGGATTGAGTGAGCATGCTGGCCCAGAGAGCAGAGTGCTAATATTGATCCTGTCTTTATTTAAAATTTTAATACTTTGTTCATCTTGGATTTTTTTTGCACTAATTTTGAAGTTTTAAAATATTGCAACAAGTTATTTGTCTCAATAACGGAGGTTTTGGCTCCCCTTAAATTTTGAGCCTGTCCTATGGGTTCCTGGTGTAGGTTTGGTGTGTGGTTTGCAGGCTCTGAGCTGGTTCACATATCTGGGTCCTTTATGTGTGCCTGCATTTTATATGTTTGCCTTTTGCCCAGCGAATTTAACTAGTTTTAATTGTGCTCCTGAAACATTAGGACAATTGTCCTTAATTGTTAGTAAACATAAGGCTCGTCCAGGGTGCTTGTTAAAAATGTGGATTTCTAGTCCTTACACCCTGAAATTTGGATTTAATATACTGAGGTGGAATTTGGATCTCTATTTTTTAAAAACAAAAATATTTCTGATGCAGGTGGTTTGCTAGCCATACTTGAGAGGTCCATTACAAATATGTTTAAAGACCTCTCTTTCAGGGGATAGTTATGTTTGGTGGGTTATGTTCTGTTCCATAAGGGGCAAAGGTTACAGGGAAATGGCAGCTGCCTATGGAACAGCTACCATAAAAGAATAATAACAAAGTTACTCTCTAAGCCAATCCTGTAAGGAATAGAGAGCCAGAGCCAGAACCTTCAGTGCCAGTAGACTGGCAGTAATCCTCAGTAGGTAGGATTTTCTGATAATTCAGCAGACAGTGAATGAAACAACACATGTGTAAGCACTTTGTGTCTACAGGCAGCTCACAAATGCAAGGAGTTATTGTTATTACATTTATTCAGTGTTTTTACAGACACTTAATGTTCCACAGAACAGTACATTCTTTTACAAATCCCCATTCTACCAATTCTCTAAATTTAATAGGATTATCCCCTAATGGAATGCTTTAACGATATTTCTCAAATCGAGGTCTATTTATTGTGCAGTCCACAAACCGTAGGACACTTTTCTTGGGAGCTCCCCCAAAATGCTTCTTTACAGCCTCAGGTGCTTGTGGAAAGTTGCAGAATTATCTAAATTGAGATGGGAGGAGCTTCCTAACACAAGCGAACACTCAGGTTCTACGTGCTTGCACGCGTTATCCACATCACGTAGTTCACTCAGAAGAGGCAGGAACTTTACCCAAGATCATGGAGCCAATAGTCAACAGAGGCAGGATTGGAACGCAGTAACAGAGCATGTAGCTGCCACACTACACCAACGGTGCTAGAAGGCATCGTCCTGTGAGTGTTTAAGTCTCTTCCTCTCCAGGGTAACACTCCAGACCAGGTTTGGCGATGCTTCTTCACAGGACAGTATTTCAGGTGACCCGCTCATCTTATTTCTCTGTTGTGGACATTTCATATTTGTGAAGGGTTTTTGAAGATTGAAGAGCCCATCACTCAGCACAACGCCTACATGTGTGGGACCAGCCCCAAACCTCCCTAAAGTCACCCATCTTCTTGGAGGTTGGTCATGCCGCTGCTGCCTTACAACTTCCTGCCTCCACAATGTGGACTTTTTCTATTATGGGGCTGCTAAGCCTCAGTGTCCTTATCGGATGCTGTGGGACCCGTCATTGATCCCCCTTGAATTTCATTTTTTACTGGTTTTGGCTAGCGTGGAATTATTTTGATCCTGTTTCTTCAATGGTGCACCCACACTGACCTTCTCCAACTCAACTCCATTTTTCTGGCCCACGCTGGCTTTGAGGCATGTGCTGTGTTTGGGATTCTCTCTTATCTTTCAAAAGCAAGACTGGCCCAGGGCAGCTGGTTAGGCAAGTCCCTCAATGTGCTTCCTTTGCAAGGCAGGTGGCAGAAGAGGTTTCTGCTCTCGCTCTGCTGTCTACTCTGCCGTGATGAGGGGGCTTCCAGCTCTGATGATTTCTGCTTTACTCTTTCTGTGGTTGGAGATCTTCTAAACCCCCCACGCTTTTCTTTTTTTGGCAGGTGGGGAAGGATAGGAGGTGTGGGAAAGGGAGGAAAGTGAGCCCAGCCTGGGAATTACCAGAAGGGGGGCTAAAGAATTTTTTAATTTTATGTTTGGAAGTTAACAGGGTGAAGTTAAAAGGCAAATCTCGATGTCCTTCAGTTACGCTCCCTTCACACACACACACACACACACACACACACACACACACACACACACACACACACACACACACACACACACACACACACACACACCTGTCTCACATACCACCGTTCTCCTGCTGTTGTGTTGCCAGAAGAGGAAGGTGATATTTTGAAAGACATTTGATCTATCTAATGGAAGAGGAAGAAAACGGAGATGAGATCAGGGGGATTTCTGAGAAAGAAACTCTGAAACACAAGGGACAAAGGAGTGAGTCATCGGTCCAGAAACAATCATGAGAGATCATCTGGCTCAGTGCTTCCCAGTTTTTTAAGTTTTGTAAATTTTTTAATCGGTTGACAATGACCTGTTCTGCTGCATTTGGGGAAGGGTGAGCATTACAATGAACATTCATTAGTCTAGGGATTGAGGTGGAGCATTATATTTTGGCCTAAGTGTCTGATATGAGCCTTTGAAAATAATATATCTGGTTTATAATGAAAAGACACAACAAAGGTAAAATAAGCTGATTCGCCCTTTTCCTGGATGGCTGATCCCTTTTCCCACTGTGTGGGTGAAAATTGCTGATGCTTGACTCCCAGCCTCCTTTTCTGCCAGGGCAGCCATGCAGCCAGGTGTCCAAGAAGATGAGGTAAGGGTGAGTCTGCAGGGGAACAGGGGAGGGGGAAAGCCTGAGAGCAATTTTCCTTTCTGATAATGGGTGAGAGGCCATTGATGAACGCCTATTCCTGTTTCCTTCCTGCTTGGCAGGGGGAGGGTGTGACGTTCGCAGCAGCTGCGGTGGCTATCCAGGAAGCCAGAGAGGTTTGTGGAGAGGCTGACCCAGAGCCCTGGTCTGGTGAACCTCGGAAACAGTTCGAGATCAGCACCGCTAATCTTGTTACGTGGGGAAAACAATCTCATATTGACTAAACCACCTTTAGTTAGATGGTCTGTTGCTTGCACACAAAATCTTACCTGATATAGAGAAGACGATTTTCATGCAGAAAGTTATTGATTGGCTTGCTCAGAGGCAATGGAATTACTACTAAACTTGACCACCATCATTACCACCATTTATGGCACCCAAAGCAACATTTATTAAGCACTTATTATATACTTGTGCTCTCTCTATATTGTTTCATTTAATATCAATTCTGTGAGATAGTTATTATTTATCCCCATTTTATAGGTAAGAAAATAAACTACAGAGAAGTTAAATAATCTGACCCAGGTAGTAGCAATAAGACTATTTTATAATCTTATGATAAGACTGATTCTACAACTTACCCTCTCTTCTATAGGCATAAGACAAAAATTTAAAGTATGGCATATGTTTTAAGACAATTTTAAGAAAGTGGTTAGTTATACGTGTTGTTCATACATAATAGCATTCATGTAACCACCATATTTACATTAATCATCATGTCTGTTTTTCCAATTATTTTGAATAGCAATTTATTTCATTTGCAAGATTTTCCAACAGCTGAAGGAATAAAAGTTTGTCAAGTATAAGAAAACAAAAGGCACCCATTGAATCACAGGTTTGAAAGAGACTTGGAGAATGTCATGCAACTTTGTGAAATGTTTTGCTAAAATCAGAATTTACCTTTAATACTCCTATCTACCAAAGTAGTAGCCCCTATTTGAAAAAAAGACAGCAGTGAGTTTACTGAATTTAGTTGGGCTCCATGTGATAGCTGAATTATTTTCTCATTGATCACAATCCATTCAAAAGGATAAAAATCTTGAGTTTTTCTGGAACTGAATGTGAAGCACTTTGGTCTGTGGTTAACGTTACTCCTCTCTTCCCTCTGAAGAATGTCTCTCCCTGTCCGCGGCCTGCCGCCAGGATTGCGCCAGGATGCCCAGGGGCGATCCTTCTGTCATCTGTAAGTCTTTTTGTTGTCAGGGACATATTCCTGTGGGGCCTTGGAGACTCAAACCTGGGAGACAAGCAGGGTGAGCTCACACCCCTACCCCTCTGAGCTGGCATGTTCTGCCCTTTCTGGAGGAAAGGCTGCTGATGGTGGAGGTAGAAACAAAATGGAAGAGAAATTGTTCTGATTTTTCTCTGAACCAAGCAATGGGCCTGTCCCTTTCTTTTTTTGCTTCATTTCTGAGCCCAGACCTTTTTGTTGTCAGGGCTATGCATCGGGGGCCTCTAGCATAAAACCTTCTGCGTCTGTTTCAGGTTGGTGGCCTTCTCCTCCCGTCGTCCTCGCTTGTATGTCCCTGCTTTCATCTTTGCCACATGCCCTTTTAAAATCTGAACACTCCAGAAACCTTCTCAGGCAGCTCTCTGTCACCCGTCTTCACCTTTTCTACCCCATGCAATAGTAAAGTGCAATCACAAATGATTCCGATTTTGAAACTCTTCTATTCTCTTGGACTTTTTCTCATTTTCAAGTCTCTGGTTCTTTCTAATTGTATCTGTCTTTAAATGTTTTGAAACCTGCTCTCCTCATCTCTAGAAGAGTATGTGGGCTCAGCTTTTCCTTTCTCTGTGGGATGAGTGTGATTCCACGGGTCTCCTTCCTACCTGCTCTCCAAGTTTTTGTCTTTTCCACTTTACTAAATAATTATTTTTCTGACCAGAATTAAGTCCAGAAAGAACATCCAAATTTCCCTATAGAAGGGAAATTCTAATTACTCAGTTTCTCAGTTGAGAAAGGAAATTTGCTTATTTCAAAATTAATTAAAATCTCAAAACAAAGGAAAAATTATTTTTTCTTCTTAAATCAATTCTATAGTCTCTTACTGGAATTAATTTAATTGCATTCTTCATGGGGTGTTACGATTTATAATTGTAGATCGAAATCATGCATAGCTATCTGTGTTGATCTAATTTAAAGACTTCAAAGTAAATTTTTTTTCCTATTTTTTTCTTTTTTTAAAATTCAGTGGACATAAAACTTTAAGACCTGATGTGTCTATAGTATTAGCTATAACTGATTCTTTTAAAAACGTCATAATCCAGTTGCACTATGGCCAAAAATCATGTTTATTTTTAAGAATCCTAACTTGATTGTTTCCTGCTATTTTTTTTAATGGAGGCTGTTTTATACCCTAATTTTTCAACAATGTAGCTCTTGCTACCTTTGTGTTGGAAAAGGGTAGCCTTTTCCAGACCCTTAAGAGAGATTGATTTGGACTAAATAGTGCATCCAAATGTTGCAGCTAAAACCCCCTTTGTTTGTTAAGATCCAAATGAAATTTTTACTCTTTCAGAGTTGGATATATAGTCTTGCAGTGGGTAATGAATGCAGTGTGTGTGTGTGTATGTGTGTGTGTGCGTGTATAAAATCAATTCTCTCCATTGAAAGGAATCCAACACCCTACTAAAAATGGGTTTAATTATAAGGGTCACTATTTTACCTAACAAGGAAGTCATATGAGTAGTTTCTGGATGATTGAACAGCTCTACAGTGTCCTGAAAAGCCCAGTTTATTTCCTTCTTCCTTCTCTGCCATGACCAGGACAAAGTAATGGGTTAAATCATTCTAGGCATCTTATACTCACTAAGCACTCAGAAGCAGGACAGGAGGAGAGGGAGTTTCTCTTCCTGTCTGTCCTTTCTCTCTGTGTTCTCCCTTTCTCTTGCTCTCTAATCAGGGAGGAAAAACTTTTCTAGAAGTACCCCCAACACGTGCATACTCATCATACATGTCTACTTTATATTTCCTATATACATGTATTTACAATATTATTAACATTTACAAACATAAGCTACATTTTAAGTAGTGTCATGGAACATCATTATAGCAAGAAAAATTCAGTCTACTTTCCATCATTATTTAAATAATTAGAGAAGTAAAGTGAGAAAGAAGAAGAAATCTTTGAAATGATACAGAAGGTGATAATCTTTATTACCCTGATTTAGGCACTATTCATAAATCACAATCCCCGAAAGAAAACTCCATCAGTAAAACCTAATCTACTATGATTAACTATACATTAGGGCTTAATTCTAACCCCCAGCATCAACATTTAAAAAACAGTTAATTCTATTAAAATAATCTAAGGTGTATGTACATGTGGAAGATAATAGAACATTTCAAGACTTAGTTTTAAATTCACCACTGCATCTACAAATTATCCAAAATGAAATCACGTTCCAGGTTTCTTCTAATCATATTCCATGTAAGCAAACTGCATTAACTGGTTTGAGGTAACGATAACTTTTGCATGTAAGCCAATGCCACATGCAACCCAATGCCACAGCAAACCCACCTTACAGATGAGGGAGTCCGCACATGAGCGTTAATACATTATGAAAGCTGTAACTAAGAAAAGGGCATGTACAAGGTCTTTGCTTATTTAACTGCCAACGAAATAAAGTGCTTGAAAAAAGTGTAAACTTTACAATTGGCCTTAAGCAAATGAAAGTTATGGATGATTTCTTTGTTTTACTCAGGAAGTTCTATCGGATGAGAACTTTCGTCTGGCTTCCATTCCCACCACCGCACTGACCAAGCTCCCACCAAATTAGTCAATGTCGTCTTTGTTGCTAAAGGCATTGTGTGCTGTTCGGTCTTAATCTTTCAAGTGTCATCTGAAGCATTGGCCGTTGACGATCATGGCCTCTTCTTGAAGCTCTCTTCTTAGCTTCTGTGACACCATATTCTCCTAGTTCTCCATTTCTCTATGTTTGCTTTTCTTGGGCTCTTCTGCTATCGACCATGCCTTAAATATTGGTGGTCCGTGGTCCTCTCTTCTCACCCCTCAAGTTGAGAAGGTTTCTAGTGAGTAAGAGCTCTTATTGACTTCCATGGCTTTAAAAATGATATACATGGCTTTAAAAATTATATATATATATATATATACTGACTCCTGGAATCTGTATCTGAGTGCCCTGTCTCTCTCCTGAGCTCCAGACCTACTGAACAGCTCCATCTAGATGTCTCACACCCATCTCAGACTCACATGTCTAAACATAAACTCCTGGATTTCCTCTCAAGATGGCTCTTTCTCTAATAGTCACTCCTTTTGATGAATGACACTACTATCAACTCACTTGTGTAGGTCATTAAAGGGAACCAGTTTAGATTTCTTCTTCAGCTCTCCTTTGCCCCCAAATCCAGTGATTTGCGAAGTCTTCCCCAGTTTACTTTCTCAATGTCTCTGGAATGTGCTTCTTTCACTGCATCCCTTCTGCCACTACTGTAGTCAAGGACCTTATTATCACTTTCTAGCCTTAGATATGGTGGCAATCTTCTACCTGTTCTCCCTACTTTAGCCCATTCATCACACTGTCCCCAGAATGATCTATTTCAAGTACAAAACCAATCATTTCATTCCCTTGGTAGAAATCCTTTAATGCCTCTCTGCATCATCTTCATGAGGGTTCCAGTGCTGTCGCAGGGCTCACAGTACCCTTGGGAACTGGCCCTGACTTAGCTTCCTGCTGTCATCTATCATCAACTCTCCCTCCTCCTCTACTCTCAACCTCTATTTTTTAATACTCCAGCAGTTCTAAAATATTTCCAGTTACCAGCATATACCATGATTTTGAACTTGTGTTCTCTTGGACATACTTTCTGGCTTCCTGATATCCCTTTTTTCCCAATTCTTCCCCTGGCCAACCCTCTTCTTTTAGGAATCAGCATAGGCTTCCCTCTTCAGGGATGCCTTCCCAGACCAGTCTGGTTCCACCTCTGATGTGAACCGTATAACTCTGTAAATATCGAAATCCTTATTTTATAGTCGTCTTTCCTACCCACCATCAGGTCCTTGAGGGAGCAACTGTGTCTTATGACTGGTCATTGTAAACTACCCCCTTGTATGAGCCTGTTACTTAATATATGCTCACTGAATATTGCATAAATGAGACAACTAGTTAAGACAATAAAGAAGTTTAGCAATTTTCTTAGAGAAAAAAATTAAAAATATTTACAAATGACTATTTGAGGTCATATTTTAGGGAATATGAATATTTTGGCTGTAGTACAAAAATATTATTTTGCTTTATTATTATTATTTTTTAATTGACACATAACAATTGTATGTATTTATGGGGTAAAGAGTGACACTTGCATACATATATGCAATGTATAATGATTAAATCAATGTAATTAGCATATCCATCCCTCAAATATTTATCACTTCTTTGTGTTGAGAACGTTCAAAATTCTCTCTTCTAGTTATTTGAAAATATACAGTAAATTATTGTTAACTATAGTCACCCTACAGTGCTATAGAACACTAGAAGTAACTTTTCCTGTCTAGCTGTAATTTCGTATTCAGTGACCAACCTCTCCCTATCTCTCTCTCCCTCCTCTCTTTTCCAGCCTTTAGTAACCGCAATTCTACTCTCTACTTCTATGAACTTAACTCTTTTAGCTCCCACATATGAGTGAGAACATGAGTAATCTTTCTGTACCTGACTCATTTTACTTAACATGTTGTCCTCTAGGCTCATCTGTGTTGGAAAAAAAAAAAAAGATTTTATTTTTTTATGACTGAGTAGTATTCCATTGTGTATATATACCACGTTTTCGTTATTCATTCATCCGTTGTTGGACACTTGATTCCATATACTGGCTATTGTGAATAGTGCTGCAATAAACATGAGGGTGCAGATATCTCTTTGGTATGCTAATTTCCTTTTCTTAAGGAAACATATCTAGTAGGGGAATTGCTGCATCATATTTAGGTTTCATTTTTAGTTTTTTAAGGAACCTCCATACTGTTTTCAATAATGGCTGTACTAATTTACATTCCCACCAACAGTGTATGAGAGTTCCCTTTTCTCTGTGTAGTCACCAGCATTTGTTATTTTTTGTTTAATTGAAGAAGAGCCACTGTTGAGGTAAAATAACCTGGATGTTGGAATCAAACAAACCTGTTTTCAGACTTCAGCCAATACTCCTCTAGCTGTTTGCTCTTGGATGAATTACTTATATTTCAGAAACTCGCTTTTCTCATCCATAAGATGAGGACTGTATTCACCTTAGAAGTGTGTTGTGGAGGTTAAATAAGAGACTTATACAAAGCATCTGGACATAGTAAGTGTTCAGTAAATATCGATTATCTTTCTCTTCTTGTAGTAGCTTATTAACCTCGTAGGTTAGTAGATTAGGTCATTTTCAAATGCTGGAAACATATCACTTGGCCTTTGGATAATATAGATTATAGAACCTAAATATCTAACAGTTGTTTAATTCTTTAATTCTGGTAACTTTGTAAGCTGTGGAATAAACTCACATTATAGTAATTAGTATTATAGAAATTCTTTTTCCAATATCATAATATACAAGAATTATCTATAATTTTTCTGATTATCTATTATAATAACTAGTCTATTATATAGACTAGCACATTAATAAAAGTGGCCTGATTTCATTGCCTTCTTGAACGCATTTTTAAGTACACTAAATAATGTATAAGTGTGCAGAGTTAACGTAAGTCCAAATGATGATCCATATTTTGAAAAATTACCATGTGCAAAGTCATACATTTTATAATTTATTTCTTCACTATTGAAGATGGCAGAAAGCACTGCTCATATTCTGAAAAGTAAGGCACATTAAAGTGGGAAACTGGATTAAAAGTGAGACTATAATTCGGATGTTACTAAAATAAATCTCCAGATAAATAAACTTAATCTAGGCAGTAAATTGGACAATTCAACATTTTAAAAGTGTTCTACAAACATTTGAAATGGCTTTTCAAAGTTTTCCTGAAGTCAGCTCTGTCCTTTTTTAGGATAAATAATTGCTTGACTTGAAAGACTTGGCAAAAGAAATGAGGCTCCTATTCCCAATCCCCCTTGCTTTATGAATTCTTTCACCCACAGATCTCTAGCAGGTTAAACTGGCTACACATTGGCTTCTTTTCACAAGATATGACTAATTACTTTAAATTGCGCTGGTTTATTAAGTGAAATTCAAAGTAGCTTCTATGCCTACCTGACATTTAGTTAATGAGCTCATTGGTACCTCCAGGAGATTAATAGAACTTTGATAAAGGAGTAGTTTAATGGGTGAAATAGCATATATGGATTTCATTGGGATAAGGGTGAGATAATCCATATATTTGAATGTAATTTAATGTAATTACATTGTAATTTTGGTTATTGCCAAAAGATGGTTTGTCATTTGAAGTCATAACTGGAGGTTAACTAATATATGTCATTAAAATCTTCCAACAAATATTGAGTACTTACTACGTCCAAGGCTCCAGAATAGATATTATGACAAAGACAAAGAAACGTAGGACACAGTATCTATACTCAAGTAACATACAGTATAATACACAAATTAGTTGAGAAATGTATAAGGATGCGTAATACCATATTGGAAACTTGCATCTATTTTTACTTTATATTTTAGTAATCAAGTTTTTACTGATATCTATGTGTAAGACATTGTATTGGTAATGCTAAGAAGTATTAAACATGATTTATTATTTCACTTACAGTTTGTATAGGTAAATAGGGCATTGAGGTAAAAAATAAATAAGTAAAAGGTAGTATATGATGAAGTCAAAGATTTATATTTGCATAAAACTTAAAACGCATTCTTATATGCCCTATGTTAAAATTATTATTCTTAGTCCTGCCTTCCCCTAAAGCCACAAATCTACCACCTTTTATCAGTCACTGTGGCTCAGATGGCCTGAAAGTCTAATTTACACTTCTGTCCCCACTGCTTCACCTTTCTTTAACCTCTCAATCTGCTGTAATACCATTTCGCCCTCCTACCCTTCTGAAGCTTGTCTCCCATTAACCAAATTTAATGACCTCTTTCAGTTCCCTAACTGCTATATCTCTTTGTCCTGGTTCACACCAGAAACTATTCTCTCCTTCTGTCACTTCTCTAATGCCACTTTCTGCTTCTTTCCTCCATCTCTGTCATGAGAGGCGGAAGGAATTACCTTGCACAGTTTTCTCCAACGTGGTAGTTACACCCCAGGTAGCACCTGAGATGATGAGGTGGCTTTACATGGTACACAGACCCACACAGAGGTGGGGGTAGCTGCCAAGGGAAACCTCGAAGGACAGGGGAAGGACAGGTGAGGGTAACGGGGTGAGAATTTTAGGAAACTAAGAATGGGGAAGGAAAGGGCAGAGGTTTCTTGTCTGGCACTAGACTGTCAGTGGCAGGTCCCTTTGCGTATTCTCAAACACCAGCCCCAGGTCTCCTCCTCTCTGGTTGCTCTGAGCATCTGCATGCTGAACAGCCCAAGGTCCAGAGTTTCAGGAGGGCCCATGCTGTACCAGGCACCAATGCTGGGAGCTTGGGATTAAGTAGCTGAGGAGCACTGGGGAGCTGTAGCCTTGGGTTTCAATTCACAGCCACCAAAAGAAAGAATGGGGTCAAGAGTGGCTCTGGAGCCAGATAGCCTGGGGTTTAAATTTAGCTCTGCCTCTCACTAGGCTATGAAACTGGAGGAAATTTGCTCATGCCAGAACCAAGGAGTCTTTCCTGCTTCTTCCCCCTCATCCCAAACCTTCCCATACACACCAGCAAATCCAGTCAATGCTGTCCTCAAATCCGTCCACTTCTCTTCACCTATACCAGTTCTGTTCTCATGCAGGCCACCAGCACTTCTTGGTGAGCCAATACACAAGCTTTTGACTTTGTAAGTCTTCCTTCTCTTTCTGCCCTTTATACTTTATTCTTCACACAGCATTCAGACAGGTATTTTTGAAATGAAATCAGATTATGTCACTCCCCTAATTAAAACCCTCCAAATGTTTTCCATTACAGAGAATAAGTTGCAAACTCCTCAGCATAGCTGCAGAGCTTATGTGACTGTAAAGTTCGCCACTGCTCAGTAGTTTCCAACCATCCATTCTTTGTTCCCTGAACATGCCAAGCTTCTTATCTTAAGGGCTCCGCAATAGCTGTTTCTTATGCCTGGAATGCTCCTTCCCGGTCTTCACAAAGGTGATTGCTGATTGTCCTTCAGATTTCAGCTCAAATGTCCCTTCTCAGACAGGAGTTCCTTGACCAATCCCAGCTCCTCTTTATAGCTTATAACTATCAGAAATTTTCTTTTTTTCTTTTTTTATTGAAACATAGTTGACTGTACATATCTACGGGTACAGAGTTGAATATCAATACCCATGTGCACTAGGTGATGCTCAAATCAGGATAATCAGAAATTATTTTGTTTATTCTCCCTTCTGTCCCCAACCATCGTTACAGCACAAATGATCTGACTGTGTCTGTTCTGTTTGTTTCAGTTATCCAAGTGCTTACAGTGGTGCCTGTCAACAAATATTTGCGGACTGTTGATTCAATGAGGTCACTACATCTCTCTGAGCACCAGTTTGCATTGAGAAAAAATTAATCGAGATTTTATGTATGTGTCTATAAATGATATATATTATATAATCTCATTTAATGTATCATATATCATCTCATTTCCTATATCCATACATAATATATAAAATCTCATTTTATATAGTGCATGTACATGAGATTATATACTATATTTTATGAAATCTAAAACATATAAATACGTATTATTTGACTATACAGTATATAAATATAACACGCACACACGCACACATGCACATACATATATATCCCTTAGCAGAGTGTCTGGACCATATTAAGAGAACAAGCCAGATGGCAGTGATTCAGGGCAAGGAAACCCTTTGTAAATCACTTTTTGGGCTTTTACCAAATAACCTGACCCATTCAGAAGATTCAGGAGCTCACTTCAGAAGGCTGCTGGAAAAAACAAAATTTATTAAACAAGAGCTTACATCAGTTTGATGAGGAATTAATTCTCAAGGTCCAACCTTTCCTGAGAAGGCCATTAAATATTTCTTGGGTATTCAGGTCATCTTTGTCTTGAACTGAAAAACATTGAGCTAATTATCCATTTTCAATTGACTGATAGGAAAGAAAAAAATCAGTTCTTCTTTTAGCTTATTTTCAGGTGTGCCCTTTTGCAAACCAATTAGGTTTGTCATTTCTTAAAGATTGGTATTTTATTATTTTTTTAATTGAGTAGCATTAATTTGTTTTTATGATATTTGATTTTATTTACAATAGTGATACAGTAACTACAGTGGTGATATAGTGTCATTTAAAAATATATTTAACTGAAAAAGTTGCTTTTGTTTAAAAAAGAAAGGTATGGTAAAATCATGACAGTGGCACGTGGCCAATGAATTTTGAGAACCAGATCTAGAGTATTGTTTCTCTCTGTGGTAAAAGACCACTTTTGTTTTGTTTTTTACATTTTCAATCCATTGCAGAATGCTACTTTTGTAAAATACAATAAAAATTAATTACTAAAAAATAAAAGAAAAATGACATTAAAAGGACAAGCTTAAAATTTAAATTATTAGATTCAACATTCATGAAGTAATTCTGTCAAATTGCTATAAAAGTTTTAAACACTTGCTTTCAATTTGGAACTGACCTCCTTGTATGCTGTTAAATAATGGTTTGCAGATTGGCAGTTGGTTCATGGACCAGGCTTAGAGTAATACAGGCCTAGAGAAGGTACAGCCTAGACAAAGGGCAGTATTCAAGGGGTTGAATAGAGGAAGGGTGATTGCAAAGCCTCTTTTTTCAAATCCTGACTTGCTGTTGTTAGTCACTATTCCTTCCTATTCATTCTTTCCTCACCATTCCTACTGCCTGAGGTCAGGCCCACCCTTGTGAACTGAGTATCAACACATCATTTTGTAAAAGAGTTCTTTCTTATCAAGTTGTTGAAAAAAATGAGCCCATAGAGATGTACTAAGAAATTATCCAACGACTGTTTGTCCTGCATATAGTTCAAAATCTCTTTGAAGATGGATCTGTAGAAGCTTTTCTTTTGAATTTAGTACTAGGAAAATGTTCTCTTAAAAGTTGATACACTTCGTTTTATTCCTTTAATCCAACAATGGTTGTTACATAACACATCCTGTTTATACTTCATGGTTTGCAGGGAAAATCAGGAATAGATTTAATGTACAATTGCAGTAATTATACTCGTGTTTCTATATTTTTTCTCTTTCAGATAGGCTTTAGTTTTCTATTATATCAGTCCCCAAATTGAAAAAAGGAATAGCCATTGGAAAACCAAGGATATGATTACTCTCTAAGTACTTTACTTCTATCCAAATGGCAGAGGTGAAAGTACTTAGATATTAAGAAGAATTAATAGACAATGAATCTAAAATAACCCATTATTCTTCCTGTTTTGGCATACTTCTGATGTCTTTTAAAAGAATAGATAAAGGCTACAGAGCTCGAGACTTATTGTGCTTTATAAAAAGTTGTGTCTATTTTATTGGCATGGGATTGAACTTGTCCACTGAGATTGAAACAGGCAACAAGGAGGCTCAGGATACATCTAGCACTGCATGTACGTTCTGGTTATTGTTGGTAAACTCTTGGAAGTGGACCTAGATTTGTTCAGGATATGAAGTAGGCATGATTCATCTAGTTATTTTGAAAGGGTTGTCTGTCCCAGTTCCGGGAGAAATGCTGTTGTTTGCCTGCTCCCCTGAAGGGGAAGGCAGATGTGTAGTGGACTGTATGACACCATGATTACTAGCCTTAGATAAGGAGCTGAAACTACAGTGTCAACTCAAGGGCATCCAAGCACAAGTGGTGGGGAATGGGATTTGGAAATACCAGGAAGCAAAGTCCTTGCCTCACGTTAGTTTAAACCTGTCTTCCTCTAGGTCCATGCCTTTTTTGGTTTTGTTTATTTCCTGAATGAGTTTCATTTGGCACACATTCTTGTGGGGAAGTCCACTGTGTCTTTAATTCTCAATGTTGTCTGTGTAACAACTGCTGCAGAAGAGTTAGTTACCATTCCAGCCCTGTCTTGTAAGGTGGCCAGGAACCGACAAACTGAAGGTGATTTAGGATGTCAGGAAGATTGGCACTGTAAGGTGATATACCCAGTGATGAAGGGTAGAAAAGTAGGGAGAGAGCATGGTTTTGGTGGCAATGGTGAATTTATTGCAATTTGAATTGATATTTGGATTTGTCATCTATCATAAACACTGATTTAGAGTCAGGAGCATATTGTAACATCAAGATTATGATCTTTGGGCTGGCCAGTTAGCTCAGCTGGATACAGTGCTGCCTTGTAACACCAAGGTCAAGGATTCCAATCCTCTTACCAGCCTGCCTTCAAAACCAACAACGGCAAAACACAGATTATCATCTTTATTAGTGATTGGGGGTCTGGGAAGTCTTTAATGTGTTGCTACTTGCTCATATTAAAAAAAAAAAGCAGTAATGCATAAGACACTTATGTAAAAGTTACTTTAAGGTATTATATGTGAATCCTTGTTACATGTAATGTCAATTTTTACTGGAAAGAGCTTTAGTACAGAAACTGTGACTAGATTAGTGGTTTACCTGTGAGAGGATGAATGAGGTAATATTTATCAGCTTCCTTTAATGGAAGAAAATCTTCTCCAGCTGTATTAGGAATGTTCTGGAATAGAGCTGCAACAACATTCCAAAAAATCTTGGCCAATAAACTAAATATTCTGTTTTATACCTCAAAAAAATATGATAAAGAGCAATGGGCTCATTCATGTAGCAGTACTGTTTGTTGCAAAAATTTAAAAAACCAAAAAACCCAGTGGAACCTTCAACCTTGGAAAAGAAGCTAAGTATGAACAGAAAAGGGCAAGCTAGTCATGTTAATTAGTAAGTGAGCAGACTTCACAAAGAATAGGAACACATCTTAAGGAACTAGAGTATCTCCCACATTTTGGCAATAATTTAAAAAGTGGTACATTTAAACACTTGCTATAACTCCAGAATATTTATATTGCCTGAATTGATTTGACTAAAGCTAATGCTTCTACTGTTATAATTTAATTTTAAGGAATTATATGATTTGAATGCCAAAAATAGCAACAAAATAGTAATAGTCACTTCTGACTGTAATGAGCACGATTCATAACTCATATTAATATCCTTAAGCTATTCTATGTTCCAAGATATAGATATATTTCTTTCAAGCTAAACCATTACTGTAGGAGTCACGTTTTAAGATAACTATACCTTGACGTTAGTTTGACTGCACAGGTATTCTAGTGTAAAATATTTATTCACTGGGAAATTAGAAGTCCCAGAAGAAAAAAAAAATTTTTTTTATATTCCATTTTCTCCGGACAATTTCCCACTCTGATGAAATATTTCAAAAGCATAAGAGAAAATAAGAACTTTCTCTATGAATGAATTCTACTGTTTCCAGGGAATCTTCTTAACACATTTTTACAAACTTCTCCTGTTCATGGTGTCCATGTAGCCTAGCAACAGAGGAGACTGTATAAGTAATCAACCTCACAACCTGTAGGAATCAGATTGTACAAGTTTTCAAACTCACTCTGCAAATAATTTTCTAGATACTTTGCTGCGATAGCATCATGGCTTTCTGGACCCTTAATATCTCCATAAAGTTGCTTGAACCCCTCCCTGTTCCTTATCACATTGCTATTATAATGTGCCAAATTTTTGTAACTTCTCAGGGGACTTAAGTTATCGTGGTCATCTCTGGCTCTGAGTTCCTTTTGCCGTTGAGTTATTTTAGGTTTGAGACTGCCCATCCTTATGCTTTCCTTGCTCTGTATCATGTTGAGCCAGATCAGGAATGAATTCATTTTTAAGTTCCCACCAAAAAAAATCACTCCCAGGAGGCATGACAATGTAGAGAAGTCTTTACTGAAGATCTTGTGACAGCAGAGAGACTTATGCATGGAAGTGCAAATATCTTAAAGTGGAATGTTAGGAACACCTGGCCCCAAGATCCTGTGACCCTTTCTAAAAAAGGGCTTTAGCCTCTATCAATAGAGCCCTTCCCCTCCCCTCTCTCCAGTCTCATTTTCTCCGGCCCAAATGCTCATTATTTCAAACAAAGAGCTGTTGAGTTACCTTTTTTCATTGCCTTGGTTCCTATTGGCCCCAGCCCTCACCTCCCCACTAATAATTTAACAAGAGTATTTCTTAAACAAAGGGAGTTTTTTCCCTAAAACCATTCATCCTTCTGCATTAACAGTAGCAGATGCCAAGATGAAATTCCATGCCTGCTGATTTATTCTTCTTTCTTCATTGTTCTGTGTAGGACTTCCAGTACACTGCTGAAAAGAAGCTGTGAAATCGGCATCTCATCTTTTTTTTGTGACAATCAAGGAAAAGCGTCCAGCATTTTACCATCATGCATGACATGCATGATGTTAGTTATCGTTTTCTCTTTTCTTTTTTTTTTTTTTTTTAGGTATCTTCCATCATTTTAAGAAAGGACCAACCCATTCCAAAGTTGCAAAATCGTTTGTTTGTTTTATCAGGAATGGATCTAGAATTTTCACAATTGTTTTCCTGAAATCTTTAAGAAGATCTGATTGTTTTTCCCCTTTAACCTGTTTGTTAAATAACTTTAATAGATTTTTTTAAAAATACTAAATGATTCATGTATCCTTAGGGTATTTCATTACCTGTTCGTGATTTATTTTTTAAAAGAGTCATAAATTAAGTTTTCTAATATTTCATTAGGGTTTTTAGATCTATGTTAATAAATTAGATTAAACTATAGTTTTTCTTTCTTACACCATCCTTTTTCAATTTTAGTATTAACGCAATATTAGTTTTATAGAATGGAGTGTGGGAACTTGCTCACTTTTTCCAATTTTAGAATAGTTATGAAAGATAAGCTTGTATTATTTTTTCTTAACTTAGTAAAAACTCACTATAAAATTGGCTCTGATGCCTCTTTAGGGGATAGATTTATGTTTACTGATTCCGTTTCTTTCATGATTACAGGTATTTTTAGGTTTTCTCTTTCTTCTTGAGCCAATTTTGACATTTTAGGTTTTTAAATAATTTTCCATTTTATATTTTCAAATTCATTGGCATAAAATTGTTCACAATATTTTCTTATGAGTAAACATAAGACACATATAGATACATATAAACATCCTGTCTTCTCTTTTTTCCTGTATCAGTGTTGCCAACGTCTTTCTATATTGATTATGTCTGTCATGTCTTTGCTTTCCGTTGCATTAATTTCTTTTTTTTTTTTCATATAAGTAATCAGTTGTTTGAGCACCATTTGTTGTAAAGACTTTTCTTTCTCTATTTACAGTCATGAATCACTTAACGACGGGGATACATTCTGAGAAATGTGTTGTTAGGCGAGTTGGCATGGGAACCTCATAGTGTGTACTTACACAAACCTAGAAGATACAGCCTATACACACCTAGGCCATGTGGCATAGCCTGTTGCTCCTAGGCTACAAACCTGTGCAGCATGTTACTGCACTGAAAACTGTAGGCAAAGGAATTTTTCAGGTCCCTTATAATCTTATGGGACCACTGTCATACATGTGGTCTGTCATCTGTGAAGCATTGTCGTGGGGCGCATTAATGTAATTGTTTTGGCATACAGGTTGAAAATCAAATGACTGTGTAAGTGTGAGTCTTTCTTTGGATTTTTTGTTCTGTTCCATTGATCTGCTTGTCTGTGTTTACATTAATTCCACACTGTCTTGATTACCGTAGCTTTAAAGTAAGTTTTGTAATCAGGTGGTGTAATTCCTATCCTTATATTTAACATTTTTATTTTACTTACAGTCTGAATTAAACAATTACCTTTGCCTCTTCCTCCTGAACAACACAAAGCCCTGTTAGAATGTTTTAATTTCAATTTCCTCCTCCAATATTAGATGTTATGTCGTTTCTCCTTGTTGCTAACCCCTCAAATAATCAATTCTTATTATTGCTTTTGGTTTTATTGTCAATGGTATTTACATTTCTCAAGGCATAGCAATTGCTTTGCTTACTTTTGTTATGTGTTCTTCCACCAACTAACTTTTCCTTCTTGCTAAAAGTTGGTGAATGGCCAGCTGTCTAGGCCTTTGTAGGTTTGAAATATCTTTATGTTGCCCTCATTCTTGATTGATAGTTAAACTGGGTATAGAATTCTATATTTTTCCAGAGCACTTTCATGATATTATTATATCATTTTGTCATCTATGTTGTTGCTAATGAGAAGTTTGCTGTTTCTCTTATTATCATTCCTTTTTGTGTATATATGTACATGTGAATATTTCCATCACCCCTTGTGGTTGCTTTAATACTTTTTTTTGGTTTTTTCAGTTTCACTGTGTTGTGTCTGGACTTATTTTTATTTATCTTGAGGATTTGATTATTCAATCTGTTGATTTATGTCTTTTGAGTAATTTATAAATATATATTTATATACATTTATAATTATATGTCAGTATATTTATTTGTTTATAAATATATGGTTTGCGTGTATAAATTGCCTCTCCCTTTTTCTCCATATGCTTTCCTCCTGAAAATTATTTAATGTATGATTGCCCTTCTCATTCTAGCCTCTAAATCTTTTAAGTTCTCTTTCATGCAGTTTATCTTTATATCTCTGCTTCATTCTGGGATATTTCCTTTGGTCTTTCTTCCAGTTTATACTGTCTATCTTTAGCTGTGTTTCAATTAGCTCCTTTACTCAGTGTAGTGTCAATGGCTCACACATCTTCCTGAGCCTAAGACCTTTCAATGTTTTCTGGTTGACTTCCTACTGTCAGTATTACCTTTTTACCCCCCTGGAACTGCAAGCTGGAAGTGTTGGGAAACAAACGCCCCTTTTACCAGCCCACTTACAATGAATCTCAGGAGCTGTTGAGATACCTAACTCCCTTATACCTCAGGTGGGGTAATTCTCAGGCCTGTGTTTTGCACCCTGTCTTAGTGGGCTCCCTTGTGATTGAGCTCGAGTAGCCAGCTGTAAAAACTGGCTTAATAACTGCCCTTTATTGGCTGCCTTCCCCTCTTCATATCACTTTTCTACTTGCCTGTTACAGGTCTATACACTTCCCAAATAAACTACTAACTAGCTCTTGCATTTTTCTCTGAGAGTCTGCTTTAGGGAGAACTCACACTATGGCACCCATCCACTATTTTTTGTTTTTAAAAGATCTATAGGGTTAATTTTCAAATTGCCTACTTATTTATTCCATTCTATTTGCTCTCTATCATTTTATCATTTTATTTTAGATATACTCAATTTATAGCCTCTTTTTGTTTGTGAGCTCATGTTCAGCAAGGATTGTATCATCTTGGGAGTCCCTGTGCCTGGCTGGTGATTTGAATGCTTATGCCAGAGTTCCAGGGTTTTGACTGGTCTGATACCCATTTTTTGTTAATTTTTTAGTTTGGAATTCCTGCCTCTAATGGATACTGAAATATGAATTCTGTGTCCATATATGATGCATTCTTGACATTTTGGTTGCTTACAAGACTTTTTTACGCACCAGATTGCTGAAAAACATCTCTGCTGTGTCCTTTAGTGGAAGAGTGGAAGTTTTCTGTCTCTTCTTTCACAGTATGGGCAGCTGTATGCAGGGATCTCACTTTTGGTACAATATTGCATGGCCAAGATTGACTGCATCTGCTGTCTGAGCACAGAAAAGCCCCATGGTCTGGGGTTTCAGCTGGAACCTGCTACTCCTCTGAGTCTGTGTTCTTAAGTTATGTCTTTACTGCTGTGTGACGTTCTCCCTCTCTCTCTTTCTATTTCTCTGGTGCTTTGGAGCCTCCCCTTTTTCCATCAGGCGAACACACACACACACACACACACACACACACACACACACACACACACACACACACACATATGTAGTATTTCTATTTGTTTGTAATGGTGATGAAGAGGGAGGGAGGGTTCACATCACCTCAGTCTGCTGGTCTGCCATATTGTTGGAAATTCAGAATTTTCTATTTAAAAAAAATAGGTTGCCATTGCAGTCACTGCAGAGTGATTTTCCATGGTGCCTTGTCCATGGTGATTGTGTGATCTGCTAAGCTGTGAAAGCTGCCATGATCATGATGTCGAAGTGCTCTAATCCATGCTAAGAAGGTGCAGATTATAATGAATGAGAATAAAGACTGTGCTTAAAATCTCAGAATTTTAATGAAACAAATCCATTTTACCTCTGAGAAGGAGGAATTCCAGATTTAAAAGTTAAAAGAAGAAATTGTGAAGCAAAGATTTAGCAAAAGCAAGCAGGGCACAATGATAGATCTTTTAGAAAAGTGTGATAGCTGATCAGTCTTTCCTTTTGATTTATGCCGGTAAAAGGACAAATTATACTCAACACACTTTTAACTGCACATCTATAAGGATTTCCTTGTAAATACAAATATCATTTTAAAAATTGCGTGCAGATTTTTAATCTTATATAAAACCACAAACATACTGATTAATTCTGACTTTTGGAATAAGACTTTGTAAGCAAAACATTTTCACTGTCTTTAAATTCATAAATTTCTCAGGTTTTATGTTCAATTTATGTTTACTACTTTCAGATAGTCCAGAAGTTTTCTATTGATGTAATAATGACAAAAAAACACTTACTTCATTCTTTTGTTTATTCAATTAATATATATTTTAAATAATGGTTTTCTAAAATATATGTTTTGAAAACTCAAAACTCACACTGGTTTCTCACTTAGTGCTCCATTTTCTATACCATACTTTATGTGTTAATATTATTTTTTCATCACCAGCCTTTTTTGAAGTCATATCTAAACTATGACAGTATTACTATTCTGGAACAAGTCAGGTCCCAGGAAGTCCTGTTAATTATCTTCATTACAAATTCCAGAGACGCAGGGATCATTCTACCCTACAGTCTGTGAGTTGTTTATTGGCTTTGTTGTAGTAAATTTTGAAAAACAACATCATAAGGCTTAGAACCAACATTAAATATGAATAAATAGTATCATTCCCTAGGTTGGGATTTACGTCAAGCTTGAATGTAGAGTCTCACCAGGAGTGATCCATGCTTGGAGAATCTCAGAAAACTGAATTTTCTGAATTAGAACTAATCCACCATCCATTCCTTTCAGCTTCTTACCCCTTTCATGACACAAATTTCAGTCAAGAGCTCAAAGTTCAACCAGCCATTTCACAGAAAAGAAAAAGATTGAAGAGTATACTCTTGGTTGATACTATAGAAGGATTTTAGGGATATCAGTATAGAAATAAAATATAGATGGGAATTCAACTGAGCTGCATCTGGGTTTGTGTTCTAGTTTTTTTTTTTTTTTTTTGTCTTTTGCGTGACTGGCACTCAGTCAGTGAGTGCACCGGCCATTCCTATATAGGATCCGAACCCGCGGTGGGAGCGCTGCGCTCCCAGCGCTGCACTCTACTGAGTGCGCCACGGGCTTGGCCCTTGTGTTCTAGTTTTGTTCTTTACTACTCTCTGAGCTTGAGCAACGTGCCCAGCCTCTCCAAGAAGTGGGTAGGATAGAAAATACGTACCTTACTGGGGTAATGTAAGCATTAAATGAAATCATGAATATTAAGACAGCCCAACTAGGGCTGGCTGGTTAGCCCAATTGGTTAGACCACAGCCTTGTAACACCAAGGTTAAGGGTTCAGATCCTCATACCAACCAGCTGCCAAAAAAATAAAAAGAAAAAAAGAGAAGGAAAGGAAGATAGCACAATTATCTGGAATAATAAGCTCATGGAAAATGCTTTTCTTCCCTCATTTTTCCAACATATTTCCTAATTTTCTTATAGAATTAGATTTTATTCTAAAATTTGCCCCAAAGAAGGATTTCATTCTGAATTTGTGTCAACCAAACATTTAATCAGTACCTATCATGTGTCAGCACATGCTACACCAGAGTATATAACACAGGTTCTCAAGGCACTCATAGACTGTGCCTGAAATTGATTTATGTCTCTATTTAATGTATTATATTTATGTAATAAATGGACTTGTGTTTCAAGTGGATTTGTATTGATTTACCCATACTGTTTCACTTTGTCCTCCACGTGACCCAGGTCACATGTACTTCAGAATGGATGGGACCGAAGTCAGAAGCAGAGTCCTACTATGGAAAGAACAAGCCATTGCTTGCTTGGGATGCTAGTAGTCAAATCCATGAGATTGGTATACTAGCAGAGCATACTAATCAGCCACAGCAAGGTTTAAATTCTGATGCATATTCTCACTTATGCCCAAAACACCAAAGCAAGCAAAAAATATTTTCTAAAATCGAGATATTAAAAAGTAGCACAGGACAAAAGTAACCCATTACTTGGATAAAAAACAACTTTTTGTGGAAAGGAAAATAAGAAGCATATATGGAAGGAAGTTTAACCTTGTACACGGTAGGTAAAAATGCCATGGGTGTGGCCAAGGACCAATCAATGCAGCTTTCAAAAGGGAGCTATTGTTTAACGGTACAGAGTTTCTGTCTGAGATGAGGAAAGTATCTGGACATGGATAGCAGTGATGGTTGCACATCATTGTAAATGTACTTAATGTCAGTGAATTTTACACTTAAAAATGGTTAAAATGGTAAATTTTATGTCTATTTTACCACAGTGAGTTTTGTTTGTTTGTTTTGAAAAATAGGACAGTGGAGATTTGGCAAAAAAAGAAAAAAAGTGGAAGTGGCTGGTTGAATCTGGGAGTTCGCTAGGAAACCATCCCACTTCCTCATTTCTATGGCTAAAATGCTAAGGCACTGTGCTTTTCTTTTTTAACTCGTAAACCTGCACATGGATGTCTATTTATGCCTCCTGTGACCTGCTCCACTTAAAAGAAGCCAGAAGTTTCATATCCAAAGTATGATTATGAAGCGATGACAGTGATGTATCATCAAAGCTATTCTCTAATAATCATACAGCACTTATTTCTCAAAGTGCTTTTCCATTTGTTATCTCCCTTGAGCTGCAGAACCCAGGAGGCATCATCTTTGTTTTACATATTTGAGGAAGTGGAAATGAACAGAGGTGAACACCTCACCGTAGTCTTAGTAGAACAGAACCTGTGTCTTCTGGATTCTGGGTAATATTTTTTAGACTATATGATGTTCAGACTTCCATTTTATGGAGCGTGACACTAAAACTTCAGTGTAAAGAGTGAAAAGAGCCATCAGTCACATGGATGTTTGCTTTCTCTGGAAGTAAGCAGTGATAATAAGGATGGCTGCCACCAACATAATTGAAATTTTTACTTTCTATCCAAATGTTTTAGCATTATATAGCCATAGCCTGAATATAAAAATAATTTAATACAAATGTGAGCTGAAAATAATTCCAAACCAGGCCATACTTTTTATCATAGCTAGCAAATGCAAAAGGATAGTCAGAAAAGATAGGAATCACTGGGTTAATCGGTCATAAAACACCGTTTCGTATTAGATCATTCAATTTTCCTATTTGTAGAATGAGACTCAAAATTATTTATGCCTTGATTCATGTGCTACATTTTACATAAATGCAAAAGATAAAACTTAAATTTTTACCTAATTTTTTGGATAAAAAATAAGGGTGGAAAAGCTAAATTAATAAGGGGCAAGTGAAGCACATGCAAATGTGTTTACCTTCTTACCTGCAGTAGGTGCCAAAGAAGAGCAGCCATTGACTTTATGTTTCTGAGGAAAAAAGCGAAGAGGGAACCTGCTTAATTACAAGATTTCTCCATAAGATTAAACGAAACACTTTTTGATCCTTAAAACCTGTGAAATAGTTCTCCTATAGATTCTCGTAAAGAGGACATGTTATGATACAGTAAAAAATGTCCTTGGCAACATCTCTACAATAGACACAAAAATAACTTTCATGTCTCTGGTTCTTTGATATCTTTCAGTAAAGGCCAATGGCTTAACACCAGGGCACATTTTACAAGGGGTCACTGAGAATCTGTGTTCTGAAGTCCCAATTTCATGTGTAGTAAACAGGATGGAAATATAGTACAATTTGAGCTCAAACTCAGTTTCAAAATATATCTAAAATGCTTAAAACGTCATGAAATCCCAGTATAGTAAACTTTGTGTTACCCCAGTATGTGGATTGAATACTGGTGTAGAGGAGAAGCAGCAGGAGACAAGGAGAGCAACGACCTTACCATTAAAGCATAATATAATGGGTGGGATGTTCTTGTGACCAGCTTAACTCTCAGGCAGGTGTAGTTTAGAGAAAAGTTTATAACGGGTTGACGGGAGTAGAATTTGGTGGATAAGTAAGCAGGTGAATGTGAAGGTAATTAGATAATGAATTGATATCAAGTAAAGGGAGATTTGTAATGTCCTTTCTTAGGCCTCTGACCAGGACTTCCTAATCCCTTTATAAAACCAATGACTTGGTTGAAGGTACAAAATTTGTGATTGGTGGATCTATCACATTAAGTATCATATTAGATCTAAGTGACACCCTCTTAAAACAAACAAACAAAAAAAACCTCTCGACAGATTGGAGTGATAATTCTAGCAGGATCAAAATCAACAGGGATAAAAGATACATCTGCAGCAGACACCTCTGGAGTGGTCCATCGTTCACAAGGACCATGTTTTACCCAATGAGGTGCTTGCTACAAGCAGGTATAGAAATGATCTACTCACTCAGGCCTCATCGACAGCACTAGACGCTGGCTTTCTGGGATGCATGGGCTCTTTGTCTCCTCCACAGAGCACATACAACGAAGTGTTATCTGCATATATATCTGTGATATATTTCTGACATAGAAGGAGGGGAAAAACTGTCTTGATATTTTTCGCAGACTTTCCACATCATTCTTCCAATTAAACAAACACTGAGTGCTTGTTGTGTGCCAGGCACTGTGCTAGGTCATAGAAATGTAGTGCTAAATAAGGCACACGGCCTAGTTGGAAGACATGTATAAGAAGTGGCAGACAGTGTGTAAGTGTTGTAGTAAAGACATGAGTTAGGTACATCGGGGGCATGAAGTCTGGGGGGTGCTCGGTTTCTTGCAAGCTGAATATCAGGGAAGGCTCCAGTGAGGGAGAGAACCTAAGTTAAAGAACAGACCTTCACTAGGCCTGGGCCTGTGGCAGGGGTAGCACAGATGGAGGAAAGCACAGGAGGGGTGTATTTGGGGGTTGTAAGTAACTTAGTATGGATGAGATTTCCACGTGTGGGGAGTAGAGATGGAAGGAATGAGGTTGAGGAGGTCAATAAAGCCATGTCATGGAAGGAACTGACTTTGTACTCTGGCAGTGGACGGAGCCATTGATAGATTTTTTTTCCTCCTTAAGGATAGAAATAATGTGATCAGAATGGAATTTTAATAAAGGTCATTCTGGAGCAGTGCTTCAAATGGTCTGGACATGGTACCAGAGTGAAGATGGAGAACTGTATTAGTCTGCTTGGGCTGCCATAACAAAATGCCACAGACTGGGTGCCTTAAATAACAGAACATTTATTTTCTCGCATTTCTGGGGGTTAGAAGTTGTTCCAGATCAAGGTTCAGCAGGGTCAGTTTCTGGTGAGGGCTCTCTTCCTGGCTGCCCTCTCACTATGTCTTCATGTGCCTTTCCCCTGTGTGTGCTCATGAGAGAGAGACACAGAGAGAAAGAGCACAAGCTCTCTGTTGTCTCTTCATAGAAGGACACTAATCCTATAGGATCAGGGTTCCATTCTTATGACTTCATTCAGCCTCAATTACTTCCTCAGAGGCCCCATCTCCAAATACAGTCACCCTGGGGATGAGGACTTCAACATGCGAATTTGGGGGCCACACATTCAGTCAATAACAGAGACTATTACAATTGTTTAGGTAAAAGATAAAAAAGGTGATGAGGGTCTGAACTGAGTAGTGGGTGTGGGGCAGAGGGAAGGATGTCAGAGTTGCTAAGGAAATGAAATGGGTAGTTCTTTGTGACTGTTTAAATAGGACATGGGGGACAGGGGAGAAGCATAGAGAAACATCCACATCTTCTGTTGTTTCTTGTATGGTATAGATGGCAATACTGCTAATAAGAGTAAGGATTGTGGGGGAGTCTCTGATTTTGAGAAAAAGCTGACTAGATCAGCTTAAGAGAAGTCAAATGTGAGGTACCTGCAGGACATGTGGGGGGAAATGTCCAGTGAGTCACTGGATTTGTAAGTGTTTGGTTCAAGGAAGAATAGCCAGCTGGAGATGTGAGGATGGAAGTCACCAGCACTCAAGGCCACAGGGGATGGGTCAGCATGGATGGGCAGGTGCAGAATAACCAAGGATTGATTCCTGGGGAGAAAGTGGCCACGGAGACACCAAAAGCCCTTTCTAAATGCCTTAAAACATCATTTTAAATCTAGGAGAAAAAAATATAGAAATACTTTTGGTTAGATAATATATATTTTTCCATATCGGGTACTCACCCTCATTCTTAATAATTTTGTCTGAGCACATCCCCACTTTTATTGCTGACTCAAACGGGTATTTTTGCTAATAAATGAGAGAATCCTCTGGAAATTGCTGTAACAAGTAAAGAATCATACTTCACTATAAATTTAACCTCTGTAACTCCAGTTACAGAATGAAGTTATTTATTACAGGGTAAAATTGTTGGCTCTGAAGGAAAAGACATATGGTTGCCTTTTTGCCCTAGTTTAAATAGGATGATGGCCTTAGCTGGTTCCCTAATGACGAGGATCTGTCCTGGGGAGGCTACATACTGGCAGCGCTTTATGAGGCCACCTGTGACCCAGCTGCTATCTGTGCCAAGTGGCTCCTCTTACAGGGTGGCAAGGTCTGTTATCAGAGTTCCTGCCTGCGCTGTGGATGAAGGGATCTGTCTCCAGCTCTTTTTTTCTGAGAGCTAAGTTTACCAGTAAATAAAAAGCAAACTCAATAAATAATGAGACAAGAAAATACTACAAAACTGAAAGAAATTTCTTATGAGATTAACATACACTGAAAGGAAAAGTGAATATTGAGACTGAATTTATAGAGCCTACTGTCCTAAAGCAGGTGATAGCCCATGCAAAGGTGAAAGGTTGCCTATTCCAAATCATGGTACAGAAAGTGTAGTGTTACTGTGATATACAGGGCAATATAATAGAAAGCATGGGATAGAGAGCAGGTGGCAGGGGAAAAGCCACCTTGTTCATCCCTTATGCTTTTTAATTTTGTCTATTTGGGGATTGGCTTCCTGGATTAAGTCAAAGCTAAAATAAAAATGCCTCTCTGAGAAATTTCTATGACTAAGATGACCTAGAGGTTTTTTTTGGTGTTGTTGTTTTTTCAGCCTAAAGGATAAAGTCTAATAATATCTTTCTCCACAAAGCAAAATATTCATCAGTTCTATTCTTGTGTTGGGCTGTTATCATCTCAAATAAATATTCCCACAGGAAACAAAAAATCATGGCAAAGTTACATGAATTTTGAAGCATAAAAATGTTGCAAAATTAAAAGAAAACAGGTAAGACCATTTCCACTCAGTTGGACTGCCTTTGGGTTAAAGATTTCATCTAAGTTAAACATAGGGGATAAATACTATGAAACAGAAAACCAGAAATTAAACTCCCAAATCATGCCATTTAACATGGAGCAGGATCAGGCTTTTTCCTCTCCCAGGAAGTTAAAGATATTGGTGCTACATAATCATGTTAGCCCGAAGGGCTGCTTTATACACACACAGGGTAGTCATCCCAGAACATGAGTATAATCAGAAGTTGTGATGTACATTTTACTGAAAAAGGAACCACCCATGGAATTAATGCAGAGGTTTCAGAGAAAGCTCTATAATAGATGGAAACCTGATTCCCCAGAAAGTGTATTATAACAGCACAAATGGTGGGATAGGTAGATGATAGGAACTGGGAGAACGAAAGCAGAAGGTGCAGAGGTGCTGGGGAGAAAAGGAAATAAACCTCTACAGAGGGAAATATGTACACCTGTATTTAAAAGATATCATGCTGTTTTAGGGTCTGTAAGTATAGTGACATGGAAATGATCCTTGTTCAGATGGGAAGAAAGAATGCAAAGAGTTGTAATGCATCCTGAAATGCAAGCAGAGACCGATGGATTATTTTGAAGAGATGAGGGTGGAATTTGTCAAGATCTCAAAAGCGCTGGATGACACCCATGTGAGAATTCAGTGACAAGGCAGAGGTATATCAATATATTCCTAAATGTAAGATATTTCCTCCAAAGTTATCCTTCAGAAAGGGAGTTTGCCTCACTCAAAAGTCCTTATGATATAATCTCTCAATTTCTCAATTACTTTATTTCAAACAAACTAATTGTACTTGGGAAGCCACATTAGCTTCAATCTTTGGGCCTTAAGCTTGTTTTTGGATGCTTACAGAGATCACCTAACTGAACTAGAAATAGAGGCAGCTAAAAATATTTTATGTGGACTTTTAAAAAAAAACTTGTTCCTAGGGATATGATCTCATAATTTTCAAGTTATGCTGTTTTGCAAACAAATATTTTAAAGGAAAGCAGGTGTTTTGTTGTGTCTGTCTCAACTTTACCTCCATAAGAAGAATGAATAACACTGTTTATGTTATGTGAATGAGTATTCATGGACTGAGATAAAATTTCCAATGTCAGTATTATGTGCTCAGAAAGAGCTGTGTTTTGAACAATTTAAATGGAAATAAAGATGTTGGGCACTGATAAAGGGAGATAGATAAATCAGTGGCTAGGGGGATGACAGATGTGTGTGAAGAGAAAATAAAATGGTTTCATACACAATTTTATGAGAGTGGCCAAAAAACAGAGAACTATTTTAAAATTATTATTTCTAAATTTATTTATTTATTTTTTGGCAGATGGCGGGTACAGGGATCTGAACACTTGACCTTGGTGTTCACAACACCATGCTCTAATCAACTGAGCTAACTATCAAGCCCTATACGTAAATCTATCAATGTGACTAAAATATGTAACCATTCAGAATAAGTAAACAGATGATCTAAAAGTGTGTATATTCAGGTTGGCCAAAAAACTTTTTAAACTATCTTCTTATTGGGAAACTGGGGAATTACCTTATTCAGTCACATACAGTACCTAGAACAGAGAGAGTTCTTCAAACTCTACTGTTGCCTGGATGAAATAATCGTCAGTCCAATACAGTGGACTCAATACATTCGATTTCTTGACTTTTCTGAACATTCTAATGGTCTCCTGTTGCCTGTATAATATATATGTATATGTATAAGTACACATATACACATATATACACATTTATTTATTTATTTATTTGGGCCGCTGGCTGCTAAGGGGGTCTGAGCCCTTGCCCTTGGAGTTATAACACACCTGTATATTTTGATATAAAAACAATGTAGGGCTGCTGACTAGAAAATCTAGTTTCTAGTGTAACTTTTGTAGAACAACAGTCTTTTGAGAGTTTGGGTAGTTTTTGTTTTCAAGGCCCATCATCCTTAAGGAAGATCATTAGTGAAGTTCCAGACCCTTATACTGGGAAGAAAGGTTAAGAATCAAAATGAAATTTACCATCTACTATTTTACTACTGTAACTTTTTACATCTAGAAATAATATGACTCAATTAATGACAGCTGTTTTAATTATTTGTCAGGCTTATATGATAAGCACTTTACGTTTCTGATGATATTTTATCTTTACAATTCCATGATGCAGATAGTGTTATGTTATTTTACACATGATAATGGAGGTTCAAAAAAGTGAAGTAACTTGATCACAGGCACATAGCTAACGTTGCAGAGCCAGGTGAAACACACCAAGCCGTTCTTAACAAAACAGTCAACTACCTCCTGAGAGTATAGAGATATGTGATGGGACCATGGAAGAGGGACACTTAGTTCAAACTGGGGGGTTCCAGAAAAGCTTCACACAGGCGATGATGGCTTTGAAAGACCTGAAAGGTGAATAAAAATTAGAAATAGGGAAAAGGTGAGATAAATGTCTTCAGAGAGAATAGCCGGAGTGAAAGCACATAGGCTGGACACAGCATTTCCACTAGAGGTTTAGCACTATCAGAGTGTAGTCAGATTAAGGAGAAATAAAAATTGAGAGGGAGAGAGGGTATATGGGGGGCTTTATACGCTGTAGAGCTTGTGTTTTACCCTAGGAAATGGAAGTTATTAGAAACAATACAGTAACAACAAAAGCAAAAGTAAAACCAACAATCTGTCGGGCTTAGAAATAAAACAGGGTTTTAGTTTCCAAATATTTTTTAGAAAAAGAAAGCGATAAGCTCTTCATTATTCTTAAAAATATTTTTTGTGATAAAGCGACCGAGTGATCTTTGCTTGGAATTAAGAAAATGAGAAACATTTTAGAATAGGCAGTTCTCCTCAGTAATGTTTCTGACTGCAGGGAAATTGTTAGGCGAGCCCTGGAGAATCTGAAATCGAATGGTAGCTATTATTAGTTGCTGTCCCTAGGTGAAGCATTTTAATTCAGTATCTCATTTAATTCTCATAACAACTTTAGGAAGTATGTAACGACTTTTCAGTTTTATTAGGTAAGTAAAACCAATGACTTCTCTAAAGAAATCTGGTTTAAATCATTATAAGATAAAGACTCACTGAATTCATGGTGTTGGTCAAAAAGATCCAGAAAGGTGGTGAACCAGCTTCCCAGGTTAAGGAATGTGGACTATTTCTGTGGGCAGATGCAAAAATGAAGTGTATCAGCCTCCACAAAATTTCTACTTCCTTCTTAGTAATTGGCTGGAAGCCTTTTTTTTTTTTTTTAAACAAGATAAACTAATATTTCATAAAGAAAACAATTTCCCAGCACAGTACCATTAAACTTGAAGTCCAGTTCTAGCAAATACTGTGGGAAGTTCATGTGAGCTTCTGTATAAACTTTCCAATATCTAAAACCCATAAAGGAAACCAAAGGTGTAACTTTGCAAAGATAAAGACTGAGAGTATCTGAACAGGTAAGAATCAACCAGGTTATGCTGTGATTACAAGCAACACAAAAATCTCAATGGCTTATGACAAGAAAAAAAAAATTTTTTTTTTCTCGTACTATATGACCACTTGAGGGTTGGCTGGAGGGCTCACTCTGGTACCCAGGCTAAATCAGCATCCCTATTTAGCACTGCGGCAGATGGAAAGGGAACATGTAAACATCACATACTGGCCCTTAAAGCTTTCACCTGAAGACACACATAGTTTCTGCTCACATTTCATTGGCCAGAACAAACCACATGGCCGCATCTGAATCAAGTGGGGTAGGGAATTGCATTCCTACCACGTGCCCCAAAGAAGATCAAGGAAAATATGGTGAACAGCACTAATGGTTACCACAGCGAGAACTTCAGAAAAACAGACGTGAAAGCAGCCTAAGAAAGAGAAGGTTCTGGAGCAAGGGATGGCATAAGGGGCCTATAATTACGCGGACGCTTGATGACTTATTCACAATGGTAGCTAAGAGGAGGATAAGATTTAATATATCATTTCATAAAAATGTTGAAATAGTTGGCCAATTTACGCTGTGGGAGTTTGCTGAAAGGCACTGTAAGATCTCTAACTGGTCATATACTTGTAGGATGTGTTTATTATCCTTCGCTCTCATTGGAGGCTCAATCAGAAGCTCTCTGTGTTACCTGTAATTCATTTTTTAAATAAAGTTGATTTTAATAGTATTTCCTGTTGCATTGCTGGCTACTGGCATTAGGCTTGAGGAACTTCTTCATGTTTATATTATGAATCTATACACAAAACGTTCACACATGACCTATACGATTCCACTTGTTGCTACCTCTACATTTCATTCCCTAAGATATCTCATTTTAAACTATTACATAGAAGATGAAGTAGATAACTCAAAACACTTCTCATGACTGAAATAAACTGTTTTCTAGGGAAAATCTGATCTTGTACCTTTGTTCTCCAAATAGAGAGGATTCCTCCCTTTAGAAAGAACATATATGAGAAGTTTCTTAGGTTGAGTTCTCCCAGAAACTGACCCTGCTAGTGGGACTTGAGTGCAAGGACTGTAGTCTCTTTGGGATGTGATCCCAGAAAGCACTGACAGGGAAGAGAGGAGAGGAGGGAAGCAGGCGAGAAGAAGGAAGGAAGCTGGCACAGGATTCATTAAAGAGCAGGTTATTGCTGTGGGTAACAGACTCAAAGTTGGGGACCTCTGGGAGGCTGTAGAATACAATTTGCCATATGAGTATTCCTGCTTCCTATGGGGAAGCTGGAGTATTTTTATACCAACTCCTATGCTTGATTGGTTGAAGGCTGCTCTGAAGAGCATTAACTGCCTGGCACATCTGGCCTGAACCCTGCATTGGCAAAGTAGGGTCCGGCAGCCAGAGGAAGCCCCTGAATAGAGAAGCAGAGAAGGGAGAGATTTGTAGTAAGATGCCATTTACTTGCCAGCAGGAAGCCCATGACGCAGGAGTGGGGCCTCAGGTGGAGCTCCAACACTGTTAGTAGGGAGGGGATACCTGAATTTTTAACCTCATCTGCTCTGATATTTCCATCTTTGAACCTAGATGTCCTTAATTAACTTTTAAAAAATGTTAAAAAATGTGTGTGACACAGAAAAGATGGCATCCCTTTAAAGGGTAGCACTAGCAGCTTGGCGTGGGAGTGGGCTTTGTTACAGAGCTGGGGGAGCTCTGACCCATTAAGGACAAAGATCTTTGGAAGAAATCACTTTGTTCACAGCAGGTTGGGAAAAGGAGATACTTATTGTAGCTCTGACGGGAGTACCTCATCAATACAGGCAGCAGGGAGAAAGCCTTCTTAAGGCCACGTTGATTTTTCACCTAGCAAAGGAGACTCTTTACTCTTCATTCCCTGAGAAAAAGAGAGAAACAAAGAGTAAATATTTTTAAAGGATCGACAATACTTTCATAGATTCGATTAGTTCACCAAAACGGTCAGTGGAGTACTGAATGTAATTTAGAAGTTAGAAACTCCGGCTTCGTTGATTTACCCTATAAACTCGAGTATTTTCGAGAGGCAGCAGAGTGGAATTGTCTCGAAGTAGTGACTTTTCGTTATTTTCCACGCAGATCTTTAAGGATAGCGGAAGAGAAGGGTTTGTCTGGGGGAGGGTAGACTTCTCCTAAAAAGAGAATTCTGGAAGTCATCATAATTAAACAAAGAGGAAAATGTGCCAGACAGGAGTGGGTGGGGGCTGTTTTCTCTTTGTGGTTGGCTGTGGTGCGTTCCAGAGCCCTAGCCTAGGACGAGGCTCTTGGACTTCCAGTAGGCGACTGGCTGCCCGGGAGACCCGGAGCTCGGCGAGGCGGCCGCGCAGGTGTCCGGGCTTCCCGCAGGTGAGGCGGCCCACGCGCCTGGAGGGCTCGCCCCGGCGGGCCCCTGGTCCGGACTCTGCGGCCTGGCGGCTGCTCGCGGGGCTCCGAGGGCGGACCGGGGCGCACAGGAGCCCGGCCCGACGGGCGCGGCGCACACTCGCGTCCCTCTGCGCCCTCGGCCTCACGCAGCAGCCGAGCCGCCGCCCTCTGCGTTCCCGGCGGCCGCTTATCTCTTTGCCACCTCTTTCCTCCGACCCCACTGTCCAGCCTTGCGCGCGTCCAAACTAAAGAACCTCGTTCTCTTAAGGGAGCCGGGAACAGCGAGTGCTCCGCCCGCCCTTGCGCAGTGGGTCGCCTCGCACGCGGGTTGGCACCGGCGGCGCAAGGGGTGGTGCTCCTTGTCCGGGACGGGACGGGGAAGAGGGCATCTCTGGTCCCGGGATGCTATTGTCCCGGTTTCTTCTTCTGGTCCCCCGCGCCGCGCGCGCTAACTCTCGGGGAAGTTGGTTGCAAAGTTTCCGAGAGCTGCGGGGGCTCTTGCGAGTGAAGCAGCGGGCGGGGTGCGGACGCGGGGAGGCGAGGACGCAGGCGCTCCTCGCGGCGGCTTTGTTCTGCTCTGGGGGAGAGACCTGGCAAGGAGTCGCCGGCCGAGTACTGGGACCTACAGCCGCGACATTCCGGACCCAGCAGGGATCTTTGCTCCCCCTCCCTGCGGCATCTCCCTCCACCTCCAACCCAACAGGGGTCACAACTCGCAAGTCCCCAAGCTTCCTTCTGCCCCATCTCTGTACCCCTAAACTTCACCAAACCGCAGAGATCTCAAGTCCGGGATGGGTAAAGGAAAGAGGGTGGAGGCGAAGGTGCGCCAAGGGCCGGATCCCAACTGGAGAGTGGAAGTTCGCTTTGGAATGTTTTTTCCCTTTGCCCTGCAGACTGCTTCCCATGCGGGTCCCCATTCTCTCCCATTTCCCCCACCTTCCTGCTCTTCTCCTCTTTAATTCCAGTGAGATCTAGAAGGAAAATTAGCGCTGCTCTGAGTCACTCAGGGGGTCAATGCTGCGGCCCGCGGTGGGGATGAGGGTCGGGGCTGGGGGATGGTGAGGATGGGGTCCCCCATTCTACAGGTCGGGGACGACGGGTTTGGGGAAGGGTCAGGAGCTGTTCTGGGTCCGAGACACCTGATTTGCCCCGGGCAAGGCAGTGGGGGAGGGGACCAAAAGAGGGGATGCTCGTTTGGGACATGTCGCTACGGGGGGTAGAGGATGGGGATGCGGCCGGGGACCTCGAGTCAGATTCTGGGGGTGAGGATAAGGCAGTGGTGTAGGGAAGGGAACGGTGAGGAGCGCTTGGCTGCAGGGTCAGAGGGAGCGCGGTCATCCTGAGAGGCTCGCCATGGCAGTTTGAGATTAGGGGGAGTTCGGGGTCTGAGAAGGTGGGCGCGACGCTGGAGCTGGGAACCTGCCCTCCGAGCCCCTGGACGGAGTGGCGCGGCGCCTGCAGCAACAGGTAGCCCCGAGGGCTGGGTGGAGGCCTCGGCCGGACCCAGAGCTGGCCCCTGTCCTGCCGCTTAGAGGGCTCTCCAAGGGGACGTCGTGGGTGGGGGTGGTGGGAGGGGCGGGGAGGGAGAGTTTTGTAAGAGTTGGAGCCCCTCGGAGTTGCTGGGGCGCGTCGCGTGGAGGGGAGTGAGTCGCGGTAGGGGACCGAGGATGGACAGCCTAGCGTGCGCCCCACCTCTGATCGCGTAAGCGCCTTCATCTTCTGGCTTGACCCCTTACCCTTCGCATTTTGTCTCTCGGGATGATGAAACACTGACAGAAACTCGATGCCAAAGTGGATTGTTCTCGCTGATTGGCAGGGAAAGTGCAAACAAAGAGGTGCATCTCCCGGAAACAATGATTTTGGAGATTCCCCCCCCGTAGATTTGTGCGCGTCGGAGAGGGGGACGGTAAAAGGGTGGGTGGGTGGGGGGTGTAGAGGGGACCAGGACCCGCATCTCCGGGGGAAAGTTTCGAGCGGGGGAGTGGGAGGAGAGGGTCGCAGCAGAGTTGTGACGAACTGGGGACGGAGCAGCCCCGGCTGGCCTCGGAGGTTCCCGAGCCGGGCGGGAGATGCGGGGAGAGGGAGGGGGCGGGGAGGGCGGGGAGGGAGAGAGGAAGAAGGGGCGAGAGGGAGAAACCTGCCGCCGCTCGCCGCCTCTTTGTCTGCTCCGGGACTGGGAACAAAAGGGGGAACTCTGATGAACTCTCTTTCCTCCCCTCTCCCCCGGACGCCCGGGTATCTCCCTCTCGCAACTTTGCCGCCGCGACTTTCTCCGCTGTCAGGCCACACACAAGTGTCCCAGCGCCTCGCGGACCGCAACAAGGGAAATGTCCCTTAAAAGTGAGACGAAGTGGGGAAGAAGGTGAGTGGGGACTGTTGTCTTGTTTACCGCTCTCCCCCTTAACTCGCCCCGCTCCCCGCCCTGCCCAGGGCAGAGGAGTAGCCCAGTGGCAAAGTTTGGAGGGGGTATTGTACCTCCTCTCCCCACCCCCCCTTCCCTTCTCTTTTGTTCTTTCAAGAAGTTGCACAGATTGTTTTACTGGTTTATTTTTAATAGGCAAAAGCCAAGCAGGCATTTCTCTCATGTGCTTCTTTATAGGAGGTGCTGGGGGGATGGGGAGGAGGGTATCAGAATGGGGGAGGGCATTGCCTCGCTTTCTCCTAGCTGCTCGCACATCGGATGAACGTATGCTGAAATTGATGGGACAGGTCCTGTCTCACCCCCACCCCTGACTTTGGCCATGCAAAAGAGAAAGACACGGAGGCGGGGGTCGTTTCCTCGCCCTTTTGTAACTTTGTCTGCGGAGCGCTCCGTAGAGCCGATGCACAATACCACACGCTGCAACAATAGCATGCAGAAGAGGTTTGGGCTGTAGGGGAGTGGACTCTCGTGTTTGTGATCAAGGGGGTTACAGCAAACGGATAAGAGTTCGGAAAGTTTTCTTTGGGGTTTGGGTGGGCTAGAGGAAGCCACAGGTTCCAGACTGCCAGAGATGCAGGGATGGAGGGGATGGGGCCTGGACCACTAGTTAGAGCCTTCAAGTCCGCTCCTTTCTGTTTCACGACCCACCCGGAATAACCTGTGCTATCCTTGGGATCCATCCTCACCTCTCTCACTTTACATCTTCCCCACCCCCATTTCAGTGCGTTTGAATAGAAAGGGGAACGATAGCCCCAGAAGCTCCTCTGACCCAGCAGTCCGCCCCGCCTTTTGTGTTTTAACCTTTTGTTTCTATCTGCCACGCCCGCCCAAAAGAGGGCTGGCTGTCCCTGCTCCTGCAGGGCGGGGAGGCAGCGGACTTGCATCCGTGTTTACAGGCGTAAGGAGACCCCCAACTTTGTTTCCTAAGTAGCTTGACTTCGGAATGTTTCTAGGTAGGTTGTTGCTCAAATGAGAGGAGCATTCAACCACTGGTAAACATGTCCACTTCACTACAAAAGTTGTTTATCCCGTCCTGTCACTTGGTTCATAGAAAAGACGTTTTGGAGACCGAAGTTGGGGGTTTTTTGAAATTGGGCAAATGTATGCTATAGATGTTATGATGTGTTTAAATATTGGGAATGTGTGGAATAGACTTCTTGAATTCTACAATGCGAATTTAGGTTATTATCTTCAGGTATGTTTTGTGGGACTGTTCCAAATACCAAGGTAGTTCATCACCTTCTCCACATTCCTCTCTCTTGTATTCCCAAGTGCTATAGGCTTTCCTCACACCCTTGGACTTATTCACCCTTGACAGACACATGAAACATCAAACTGAATGCTCTGCTAATAACTCAAGGAAACACCCAAACACAGCCTTTTAACTTCTTAAAGTTATGATTTTGTGTAATAGCATTATTTAAAACATGCAGCTAGAAATGATTCAAGTGTTAGAACTACGTAGTTTTCAATTTTCATGTCAAAGACTGAAATATATCAATGCAAGTTTCTTTTAGAAAGCCAATGTGTAGAATGACTTGGAAGCTAACCTTAATTAATTTCAATTGTATAGGTGTAATTGTTATTATCCACATCTGAAGTTGCTGGAGTACTTTCTAGCACTGACCTTCATTCTGCATTGTTCTCGCTGGATCTTTCTATCAGCCAACAATATGGAAGTACCAAGACAACATCAAATCATTTTTGGATGGAAAGTCATCAAACTTTTTCATTAGGAGTTACTTAAAAGTTAAATCGTTGGGATTTTTGATGACGCCTTCTCTATGTGGATTACTACAATTTGATCATTGGGAATTCTCCACCTTAAAGAAGGTAAGTTTCTTTTTAGATACTCTACAAACACTTCCTTTTGGGGCTGGAGCTTATGCCATTAGAGATTTGTCTAGTTATTTTGAGCTGTTGCCTGATCAAAGTGATTTATGACTTTGGATTTCCTTATTTTGAACTGCTTTTTGTAGGTCCTTTCTCATTTGTAATGGTGATTTGGGTACTTCTCATGGAATTTTATTAATTTTACAGTGTGTTCTTCAACATTAATACATATAATAAATGCAGATTATATCATTGTTAAGGAAATTTTGTAACAATTATGGGTCTAATGGGCAAAATCCTATTTTGTTTATGATTGATTTTCTTCTTAAATAACACAGAAAATGTTTCTATGTTAACAGAAGTTATGTGGTTTGCATTATTATTGTTTATTTCATTTTGACACTTCATTTGGGTAAACAAAATCCAAAAGTGATCAATAATAAATCAATTTCTAATGACTGGGAGTCAATATAAAATATAACAAGTTCAATCAATAAAAACTTTGACTATGTGTTAACAGAGCCTGTAAATTTGTTCAATGTTTATGATATACATCAAATTTTTATAGTGGTCATAAGAGTCTTATATTCCTTCTTTTAAATCTTACAATTCGTTTTTTTCATCTCTGTGGGAAGCAGTTAAAAGTTCACGTAATTACTGTTGGTAATATAAAAAGTTAATTTTGGTTCAGTATTTGTTGTCCTTGTTTGGTAGTTGTTTGCCGTGGAAAGTGAGAGGTTTCTTTCTGTGGTCTGATCAAAGAATTTAGTAGGGAATTGGAAATATTTTTATCCTGCCATAAGTAAAAAGGTATTATATTTGCTTCTTTTTAGTTGTATAAATGTAGACAAGCTACTTAACCTTCCTGGGCTTCAGTTCATTACCTATAAAATGAAGGTTAAGTTAAATAAACTTTGAGAAATCTTTTAGCGTTAAGATTCTATGATTTGTTGATTGCTACTATAAATAAAATACATCCTCTCTTGTGTAGTTTTTTAAAATTATTATTCTTGTGAAATTTATTTTTATTTATTATTTTTTTTTGGTGGCTGGTGGGTACGGAGATCCGAACTCTTGACCTTGGTGTTATCATCGCCGTGCTCTAACTTAGTGAGCTAACTCGGGGACCCCGTGGAGTTTATTTCAAATCGTTGGACAATAGAGTTACTGACATAGAAAACTTAATGTGAATTAATTATAATTCTGTTGCATGACTGCTTAACTGAGGTAATCTTAGTTCAGGAAGTATGCTTTAAATTTTCTGCAAAGTATACTTTCAGCAAAGTGTGCTGTATTGAAATTTCAGATTTTCTTAAAAGTTCTCAATAAAGGTTTATTGTTGCAATATTTTTTTTGGAAGTGGAAAGCACAGTATTATTTTTCAACAACTGTTTTACCTACAAGAGTCTGAAGTGAATGTTTGAATTTGTCCTATTGACCACAAAGAGTTGGGCTTAGAGGTTTAGAACAGACTTTGGAGTAAAACAGACCCGAGTGTGAATCCCAGCCCAGGCAATTACTAACTACGATACATTGGCCAGGTTACTTGATCTTTTGGGGTCTCAGTTTCCTCATTTGAAATGTGGGTATTCTAACATCTTTCTTATAGGGTTATTATGGGAAATATTTCTTACCATGCAAAAAGTAAGGAAAAGCATATATGTAAGAAAAAGCTAAGCATCTGTAAACACATAATAAAAGGCGCTATTATTAGTTTTTACAATGAATTAGTGATGTTTTCAAACTTCAAACTTTCTTTGTTGATTGCCTTATAAGTTTTAAGCTACATTAACCAAAAATATTCACTGAATATTCACTGAAATATTCACTGAATTCAAAAATATTCACTGAATTCAAAGTCAGTTTGGACAGAAGTTTGCACATTTTTATTTTATTTATTTATTTATTTATTTATTTGGGAGGTGGGGGCAGCTGGCTGGTACAGAGGTCAAACCCTGGACCTTGGAGTTATCAGCATCGCTCTCTAACCAAATGAGCTAACCATCCAGTCCTGCACATATTTAAATGTTTTTCTATAAAAATATATTCTATTCAATTCTTTTATCCAGCTAAGCACAGATTAATTTTCTTCGACAAACATTTATTAAGTCTTACTATGTGTAAACATGTTGCTGAAGGTCATAGCTTCATATTGGAATATAGGTAGCCCTTTCTTTCCTTACTGAAATACCTGTAAATTGAGATAATAGCGACTTTCTAGAATAGGTTTACTCATATTTTCTATTTTCAATGCTATCAATGATGAGTAGACTTAAATATAGTTTTAAAATTTTCGTTTATTCACTTTTCAACTAAAATATAAAGTGATGGCTCAGTGCTTTCTTGATAAGGAAATCGAGAATGATAGCACGTTTTCTGATATTAGTTTTTATAGAATGGTCTTTATTTAAATAAAAAACTCACAGTGAATAGAAACAGCACTTAGAAGAAAAGCGTTTCATTCTGAAATGAAGTTTCAAGTGCTGGGTTGTCATTTTCTAGATCTAGAATTTGGCCAGATGCGTTGCCCTCTCTGAGTGATTATTGAGCTTCGTTTTCCTATAGGACGTTTCTGAGGGGAACATTAAGGGATTACTGCTTCCCGCTTGTAATTTACCAGCAGATAGTTGCCTAGAAGTAATGATGTTAAGAAGGAAAATATGGAATTAGTCAATATTAAAATAGGAAATGATCTTTTTTTAAAAGATGTATCCAAAACTTTTTGTTTGTTGAAAACAGTTGTTTTAATTAGCAGATTATCTATCATAATACAGCAACTACTAATATAATAATTTGTAATTACAGAGTTTAAAATGACAAATTCATTTAAAATCTTCTACATGTTGTTCATTCTTGAAATTATAACCAGATATACTTAATAATTTTGCTGTAGATATCAAGTTTTATAGTTTTGGTTTTCTAAAACTGCTCTTTGACTTGGATCAGTTTGAATTACTATACCTGGAAAAATCTACCAAGGCATTCACAATAAAATTCCATAGGAAAAAAATCTAAATATTCAGCTATGTCTTCTAAAAACGATGAGTGCAATACATGCTTTACATAAGTAAATAAAAAGTATTTATTTAATTTTGACTTTTATAATAAGTCTAAGAGGGGATTATCTGAACATTTTGCTTATTCTGAGTGCTATTTCTATTTATTTATTTGCTGTGAGTTTCTTATTTATTTGTGTTCCCCAAATTGACTTTGATTTCTTCTTTATGGCCTCAAATTTGCTGATTTTTAAATGCCAGCCATCTTTAAGAACTTTGATGATATTTCTGCCCATTATTGTTAAAGATACAGGTGTTTAGAAGTATATTTATCATGACTTTAGGAAGCCTTCTTTGTTCATTGTCTTTCCTCATTCATTCTTGTAAGTAATGTTTATTTAGTACTTTCTATGTGCCAGGCATTGTTAAGCACTGAGGACACAGAAGTGGACAAAATAAATAAAAATCCCTGCACCCTTGGAGCTTTTACTAGTGACAGTAAAATATATGTTAAAAGGTGGAAATCACTATTGAGAAAAATAAAGCAGAAAAAGGGGATGGGTTATGAGGGCAGAGCCTACAATTTTTAGTGGGATGACCAAAGATGACCTTATGGAGAAGGTGACATTTGAGGACTGATATGACGGAAGCAAAGAAATGAGCTTCGTGATGTCAGGGAGAAGAGCATTCAGCCAGAGGGACAGGACGTGTGCTGACATATCAGGGCGAAGCAAGGAGGGCACAGCGGTTGGAGTGGACTGAGCAAAGGAGACAGAGGTAGGAGATGAAGTCAAAGAGGGAGTAGGGATACGGTGGGCATATCGCAGGGGACACTGAAGGCCATTGTGAGGACTTGGGAGTGTATACTGAGGGAGATGGGATGCCATTGAAGGGTTTTAAACAATGAATGACCTGATGTAAATAATGGGGCAACAGGGCAACTTGGCTGGTAGGTTGAGATTAGACCCAAGGTGGTCAAGGGCAGAAACAGGGAGACCATTTAGGAAGCTATTTTAGTTATCCAAATGAGAGATGATGGTGGCTTGGACAAGGGTAAAAGCATGGAGGTAGTGGGAAGGAATTTAATTCTGAAAATATTTTGGAGTTAGGTTGGATGGTTTTCTGGTGGGTTGTATGGGAGGCATGAGAGAAAGAGCAGAGTCAAGTATGATTCTGAGATTTTGGCTCAAACTCCTGGAAGGACTGAATAGCCGTTCACTGAGATGACAGGTGGGCTTAGGGTAGGGGAGACCAGGAGCTTGGTTTGGACACTTTAAGATTAAGATACTTTTTAAGCATTTTGGCAGTTTGATACACAAGTCTGCTTTTCAGGGGAGGAAATCTGGATATGCAAATTTTTGAGTTAGAAGAAATTAAATGCTATTTAAAGCCATGACACTAGGTGAGATCACCAGGGGAGTGAGTTTAGAGAGAAAAGAGGTCTAAGTCCTGAGCTTTAAGGCCCTACGTGTTTAGAAGTGGGGAGGATTTAGAAGAGGGACAGGTAGAGAATAATGAAAAGGGGCTGCCAGTAGTGTGGAAACCCAATGAAGAAAGTGTTTCCAGGAGAAAGGCGAGATCACTTGGGTCAAGTGCTGCTGATAGATTAAGTAAGATGAGAATTGAGAATAGATCTTTGGGTTTGGGCATTTCGGAAGTCAGTCATCATAGGTACTGTTGGCTAGAGCAGTTGTGAGAGAGTGGTGAGAGATCACATTTTTTCCCTAAACTGTGTGGTCTGTTACATACCTTAAAAAACCTCATCTCTTTTAACTGAAACCTGTAAGTACATTATAATTGATAAAAATGCTTTCAGATATATTGTCTTAGTTAAGCCTCATACTAGCTTAAGAGATGTGGGATGATCATATCTATGTTTATCTTACAGAAGAAGAAAATGAGACTCAGAAGTAAAGTGATTTGTCTCAAGTCACCCAAATATAAGATAGAGCCATCTTTTAATTTCAAACCCTTTGCCATTCACCATAGGGGAGATAGTAATAACAAAACCAATTTTGATATGGTGTGATGGGGTGATAATCATGGTATATGCAAAGCACAGAATTAAAGCAGAGGAGAGAAGGATTATTTGTTTGGTCAGGGAAGACTTTCTCAAGTTGGGATTTAAACGATGCAGAGCATTTTCCCATGTAGTCAAAGAAAGGAAAGAACATTCTAGGCTTGGAAAATGTGATGTGCAAAAACATGGAGGGATGAAACAACATGGGGTCGTAACTGGAATGTATTTGGGATGCTTAAGCCATGCTGGACACGAAGGGGGATGGGTGGGAGATTATATTTTTTGGTTTCATATTAAAGGAATTCAGAGCAGGGCTGTTTCAGGGCTTGTTAATTTAGCAGCTCAGCAAATGTCATGGTTCCTGGTCAGCTAGAAACCTAAGACAGGAAGGGTAAAACCTTGTCTTTAATATATACATGTTTTAGCATACCATTTGGGGGTAAATGTACAGAACTGTGCAAACATCACCATTTTCAGAACTTTCTATCGCCCTCAGAAGATCCCCTGTGCCCATTTGTAGTCAATTTCTGCTCCCACCCTACAGTCCCAGGCCACAACTAATCTACTTTCTGTCTCTATAGATTTACCTTTTCAGGACATTTCACATAAATGGATTCACACAATTAGTGGTCTTTTTGTCTGGTCTCTTTCACTTACCATAAAGTTTCTGAGGTTCATTGTGTTGTAGCATGTATCAGTAGTTTTTTCTTTCTTATCGCTAAGTAGTGGTCCATTGTGTGGAACACACTTGGTTTATTTATTCATCAGATGATGGACATGTGAATCCATTTTTCAGCTATCATGAGTATACTGGAATGCACATTTGTGCGTAAGTGTTTAGACATATGTTTTCATTTCTCTTAGGCAGATGAGAGAAGGAGTTAAATTGCTGCATCATATGGTAATTTATATTAATCTTTTTAAGAAACTGCCAAACTGTTTTCCAAAGTGGCTGTCCCATGTTACAGGCTGGAGGGTTCCACCAACAGGGTGTGAGGGCTCCAGTTTCTCCACATCCTGGCCTTTTATGTATCTTTTTAAGAGTGAGAAAAACTCACAGAAGTTTGAAAGAAGACTTCCCAGAGTAACTACGGTAGCCCATGACAAAAACTAGTCACTGACAAGGGGGGGATACTCTGATCAACTAACACCCTGGGCTGGAGAAGGGACCCATAGTGCTCACCAGTGCCCAGTGTCAGGACAAAATTGAAGAGAATGGCTTGCGGGTGGGTACCTGACAGAGTCAGTTACATGTCCGAGTGTCACGGTTAGGATGTATTATTGATTTAAAGATACAAAGGAGAGCCAAGTGTTGTGTGTATTAACAATCATGATTTAAAAAGTTAGCCACAAACTCCAACAGAAGGAATCCATACTATTGGAATTCAGGTTATTAAGGTCTGCTTACTATAGTAAGAATTTCTGAAAATTAACAAAACTAATAGCAAAACAAGCACAGCTTTGGTAAGTGACTCTGTGGGCAGTTTCGAAGCCCCAGCATTCCTTTCCTATGAGGCAACATGTAACTTTTTTTGGCATCCCAGTCATGGTTTTTCATAATCTTGGTTGAGTGTAAGTTAACAGCCACCAAGTCCTTGGCTTAAGATATGGTAAGATATTTAGACCAGGGTAACTGTTGGGCAAAACTTGAGAAGAATTATTTGAGCTTCAATGGAGGAAAAAAGACTGTATTTTCATAGTTCTACCTTATTCTTTTGTAATTCTTTTAAAAATATATTTTTACTGTGAGATATAACATACATAAGTATAGATAAATCCACCATATGTGGAGGATATTGATATTATGTTGTTTCGTTCTTTGGAAAATCTGGAACATGTGGGTCAACCTGTTTATGATTAGTGGAATGATGTAGTTTCAAGTGATTCATGCTTGGAAATCCCTGAAAATCTGAAGAAAAAATGTTTGTAATTAGAGTACATCAATAAATAATTCAGATAATTTAGGCATAGCTTCAGATCACTGTGGGGAGAAATAGATTTCTATGACATCCCTTTTAAAATTATGGGATTGGGCCGAGCCCGTGGCGCACTTGGTAGAGTGCTGCGCTGGCAGCGCGGCGACGCTCCCGCCGCTGGTTCGGATCCTATATAGGACTGACCGGTGCACTCACTGGCTGAGTGCCGGTCACGAAAAAACGACAAAAAAAAAAAAAAAAAAAAAAAAAAAAAAAATACAATTATGGGATTGCTTTTTGTTTTCTTCCTTCAAATCTTATAGGAGATACTATTATAGACTATGATATCTAGAATTTTGTAACTGTAGTTTTAATATTAATATTTTGAATTAAACGTTGACTATTCTTTTATCCAAACTAGTTCAGTAGTTCCCTCATTGTAGGTAATTTCATTTTAGAGATGGAGAAAGCCAAAAAGAGAAATTGAATTTTCTTAATTATTGGTGTTAGTGGGTATGAAGTATATGTCTTAAAATTTATAGTTTAGTGTTCTATGTCTCAGAGAAATGATAACCATTGTAGAAACCTCAGACCTTTGTGCAACAATGTCTCATACATATATCATCTTATTTGATCTTCACTCCAGTCCTGTGTAGTAGGTTTAGCAACATTCTCATTTTATAGGTAAAGAAATTGGGGTTCAGAGAAATGTCCAGTCCAAGTAATCAAACTAGTAAGTGGCACGATGCAAATCTACTGACTTTGCACTAGAAATTAGGGACCAGTGATGTAAACGACAAGAGAAAGAATGTCCCTTTGAGAGCTTCTACTCAGCATGATAATTTTTCTACTTTCACATTGGTATGATTTACTCTTTTTTTTTTTTTTTTGTGGCTGTTAAGTTTGGGGATCTGAACTCTTGACCTTGGTGTTATCAGCATCATGCTCTAACTGAGTGAGCTAACTGGCCAGCCCTTGATTACTCTTATTCTGCAAATACTGCAAATATATTTTGAGATCCAGATATTGAATCAGGCTTGATAAGAGGAGGGTCTGCTCTGCTGGTGTTTGTCGATTCCTGTGAGGGAGACTGTGTTGCAAGCAGCAGTTGAGAAACTGCTCCATGTTCAAGAGTTATGCTTGCCATATTTGAATGGGATGGTGTCATTATTTGTAAGGAAATCTCAAAGATGATATATAACAAAACTCACCCCATTCTGCAGCCAAAGAAAAATGATTTCTGGGTCATTCTTTCATCTTGTTGTGTCTTCAAGTCAGATGTCCAAGGAAGAGCTTTGGGCAGACTCACAGTTCCCGGATTGAAAACCCTGAATTGAAGGCCACCCTGTGGCTCCCACATTGCTTTGTCCCAGAGCATAGGACTCTCTCTCTCTCTCTCTCTCTGCATATTTATATGAGAAAAGGGACTCAATGCAATGATGTGCTCTTTATTCATAGCTCTAGCTGGTCTGTCTGCTTTGGTGAGCAGCCTCTCTGGACTGTGTAGAGCCTCTAGGGACCCTTCTTGCTTTTTTACGACAGGCCTAGGACAGGCCTGAGGCAGGCCTAAGTGGCCTGTTTCACACCTGGCTTTCCAGTAGGATTGGGTCCTACTAGTCTTCTAGATCTTACCACTCCAATAGGGGACCAGCATCTCTTTTCTAAAAGCCAAGAGTAGAACTGAACCAAGCTGTGAGTGCTTTGCCTTGGGTCTGGGCATCCACTGTTTGAACTCAGCTGACCTTTGGATGGTGTGGGTGTCTTTAATTGGGAGACCCCTTGAGCCCCTGTTTTCAACACTGGCTCGGAAGAAAGGAGAGAACTCAAATCTCCCTCAATACTCCACACCAGAAGTTCCATAGCCTATGCAAATGTGTCATTTGTGTCCCTGAGGTTCATCCTGGCCTGGACCCACATCTGTGTAGCTCCTGTTGAGCTGGAAGGATGAACCCTAGATATTACAGTGAGTGAACTAGTCTATTAGCATGCACAGTTGAGACACTTCCACATTCTTTCATTGGGATGCAAATGAGATGTGGAAGATTGAAGTCTAAAAACTCACAACAACCGAAGATGGGCAGTTCTCTGCTCTTATGCTTTGTGTGGTGACCCCCATGTATCCAATCCTTGTTCTATTTAGTCCCCACCGCAAATTGACATTCTGGAGAGCCATCCCTTCCTGTCTGCTACCTCCTTCTGGAAAAATATCATGCTGCACTAGCACAGCCAGGATGCTAGTTCCTAATGTTGGATCAGTGTAGAATGGAGAGCCCATTAGGTTGGCACACTTAGTTATGTGACAATCCTGCTGAAATACTACCTATTATATTTGGTATCAGCCACTAGAATTAAAAAGATGGTAATGCAACAAAAGATTGCCAGCATATGTCTTCAGCTTCTTTTATTTTTGCAGATTAGTGTAGTTCAAAGGAGAAACAAAATTCACTTGTCAGTTCATCTTTAGAATAAATAAATCTTGGTTCTTTCATAATAAATTTTCAGTATTTGTCTCAGTGTGGGAATCTGGGGGAAAGTTCACGAAATGTTTTTCTTCAACATTTCATCAATTTCTGCCTGGTTCTGTAGCCAAATTCAAAATTCTCACTTTCTTATAATGATTAAACTGCTGTACCTAAATGTAGGTTTCTAGCCAAAATTGTTGTAAAGGGTATATTTGAGAAGCAAACGAACAGACAAGAGCAAGAAGTATCATGTTATCATCATCCCAATGCCAAGACCTCGCTCTGTGATCTGGTCTACTGTGTTCCTGGAGTTTGTGAATGCTCAGACTTAAGAAGCCAGGAGGGTTTGGCTAACTCACACGTGTTAGTTGAATCACCTTTAGACTATAGGAGTTGATCCAGGCTTCCAGAAAATGGGGTCAGAGTCTGAGCATCTGTGGGCCCCACCAGATGATGGCTCCACCTTATTTTCTGACTCCTGTCTCTGCCTCAATTTAGGTTACTATTTATGTACTGATTCTGGCTTAGTTATACAAATTCCAAGACTTGGTCTGCAGATTCAAATACCTTATCTTTGCATGTCCTGGCCTTTGGTGTTCCCCCTCAGTGTTGCCTGGTCCAATCCTAATACTGCTTCTTGTCCTTGGTTTTCGCCTTCTTTAGACCTCAATTCTCAGGGCTGGGCAACTTTGGTGGAGCCTGGCTAACTCCAGTGGTCTCAGTTTCTACTCCCTGTTCTTATAATTCTCACAGCAGAATTCTCCATTTGCTTTCACTTCTGCCCTTCTCCAGTGCATTGCACTGATTCTCATACTGTAAATGACACCCCTGAAATACAGAGCAGAGCCTCTCAATCATCTAAAAAGTATTAAGTTATGCTGAGTACCATTTTTATGTCAAATGTATCTGAGTGTTCTGATTCTTGAAAACTGGTGATGGATGAATAATATATGTAGTGGTTCTTTATTAAGCAGACTATTTGATGAATCCACATAAGAAATCATAACAAACTAGGTGAAGCAGCTTAGTCCTGCTGGGAGACCTGGAGTGAGTGAATAATAGCAGGGCATTTGGTTTTGAGTTGCTTAATCCCAGAATGAGCAATATTTTATTCTGAGCCTAATTTACAAGCAGCTATTGATTGAAGTCCTGTTGCTAATAAAATTGGATGGAAATTAGGTAACCTGGGCCCAATGAATTTTGAACTTTGTGACTGTATTTTATCTAGTTGATACAGGAGGATGAAAGGAAAGAAGAAAGAAAAGGAGGGAGAAAGGAAAGAAATTGTTAATTATAGAGAACAATGCATCAATTAAGTAATATTTCTAAGTGACATGCTTATGTGAAGCACTTAGCCAAGCTCTTGGAAGATAAAAGTATATAGTAAAAGAAGCTCCTCAGAGATTCTACAACTAACTTATGTTAGTCCTCAGGGGAATGATCTCTAAACCTGCCAACAAACCTCTAAAGTATGCATTGTTATCCACATTTTGCAAGTGAGGAAATGGAATCTATTAATGGTAGAGCTGGGAGTTGAACCCAGGTGTGTCTGGTACCCAGCACTGTGCCATACTGCGTCTCCAATGAAGATGCAGCACAAAGGATCTGTAAATATTCTCTAGGGTCAACTAAGTGGTCAGAACAGGGCCCGAGCAAAATTGTCACACAGGGGACATTTGACTGCTACTGTCTGCAGTTCCTAACCTCTCAAGCCCCTTTCTCCATTGCCTTGTTCTCTCCTTCCCCTTGTCCTCTTTCCTTTTCTTGGTCATCCAGAACAGTTGGGTCTCTCAAGATGCTATTCCATCTATCCATCCTTTTATCCATCCATCCATCCATCCATCCATCAATCCATCCATTGCATCCATCCATCTATTTGTCCATCCATCTATCTGTCCATCCATCTATCCTTCTCTCCACCATCTATCCACTCCTTCAAATATCACTGAGTACCTGTTATGTGGTAGGACTCTCCTAGATGATGGGATACAGAGTTTAGCAAAGTTGGACATGGATCCAGCCATCATGGAGTTTAAGGGCAAAAGAAGCTTCTGTGTATAAATAAGTTGGGGGAACTCTGTGGACTGTGGCATATATCCCTTTTAGAGGTTCACCAGGCTCTCTAAAATAGGCCCTGAGATGTCTGGTGGTTAAGGTTTAATTTTTTTCTAACTTCTTAAATATGGAATCATGGCCCCGTCTAGTTTTTATTTTGTTTGTTTTTCTTTTTCAAAACTCACAGAACACTCATGAACAAAACACATATTTTAGAAATAATGATTCTGAAAGCTTCTTCATGAAGGTACAATAACTTCATGATTTAATATGTAATCCACTACAGAATAATATTCGAATTGAAATAACGAAGAAATGTGAGGAATTTTAAGCATTGTAACGTGTGGAATTTTAAGCATTTAAACGTGTAACGTGCCACTACAGGAAGTGGCATAATTTGGGGCAGCAGAAACCTGTGTCTCTTGGGTCTTAGAAGGTAATTGCTCACTACAGCTATGAAAAGACTGGCCCCGAGATAACAACAACAACAGGAACAAAAAACAGCAACAAAATTACTGTGCAAGATCATAATGGGATGTGACAGAAGTGAGAAGGGGCTGCAGTAAAATAAAGATGATATAAGCAGGAGGCTGCCAGCCAGGATGATAAATACTGTAGGACTCAGAGCAGCCCTTCAGAGGCTCACAGAATCATATGAGAACATGTGAGAGAAAGTAAGCCGAGCCTCATCCCATCCCAGGAGGACAGTTCCAGTCTAGGCAGCAGGGACCCTGAACTCAGGCAGAAAAACTTTTGATACCATAGAGTTTATCACCTACTTAGGTGCTGCTTTGCTTGGTTTTTGGTCATTGCAATTTCATGGTTGGTTGCTCTACTGCCCCAGAGAGGCTAGGAAGCTGTGGGCTGGATAATGCCCCCTCAAAGAGATCGGGTCCTACAGTCTGGAACCTGTAAATGTCACTATATAAGGAAAATGGCTTTTGCATATATGATTAAGTTAAGAATCTTGACATGGGGAGATTATCCTGGGTTATCTAGGTGGACCCTAAATCTAATCACATGTTTCCTTATAAGAAAGAGGCAGGAGATTGACTCCACAGAGCAGATGTAAAGACAGAGGCAGAGACTGGAGTGATGTGGCCACAAGCCAAGGAATGCTGAGGGATGCTAGTAGCCACCACTAGCTAGAAGAAGTAAGGAAGGGATTCTTCCCCTGAGCCTCGGAAGGGAGTGTGGCCCTGCTGACACCATGACAGAATACATTTCTGTTGTTATAAGGCACAAAGTTTGGGATAATTTGTCACAGCAGCCCTAAGAAACTAATTCAGGCTGTAAACTTTCTGAGGGGTGGGGTGGTGTCTTCTTTGTACTTGGCTTCTACACAGTTCGCAGACTTCTTCTGCACTTAAAAGGTGCTCAAATACCTGAGTGCTTGAACTGACTTCTTCACCGGTTCAGAAATTCAGAGCCTGAAGATTTGTATTTAAAATTTTATTGCAAGAGAATTGAGACTAGCAAGATCTGAGCATTCATTTGCAAAAGAAGAAATTAATACCCCCGAGGCTTAGCCCCTTATGAGTTTATTGCATCTTGAAGCTTGGATCTACACCATGTTTTAATGTAGCAATTCCTTTGCTATGCTGGAATATTAATACCACCGAGAAGACTTCATCTAGCAGAACAAGAAAAGTGAGTCATTTGAGGCAGTGGTTTGATGTCTTAATTAGATACTACCTTGGCCCTTGCTTTCTCTTCTTTTGTACTGACAGTATCTAAATGACAGTGTTCTGGGATTTCTGGATCAAACACAAAATGTCTTCTGCTCAGATCTTCCATGAAATGTAATTTTGAAACTCTCAGCTTGGTTCTTACTCAAGCAGAACACTTAGTGTATTTACTGGGACTTTGGCTGAATGGGAACTGTGGGATCATGTTCTCTGGGAAATATAAACAGTTTGTTTTTACGTATATGGAAGCGACAGAGAAGTATCTGGAATTTTGGCTCAAAAAACTGGTGAACATTATTCTTTCCAACATTATGGCATTTCTTATAGACATTTCGTTTTTCTCTTGTTGGGAGACAAGGTCTTCTCTAGACCATTCCTCTAGGAAGTCTGGTTATATTGTATGGCCAAGTAGGAGTTAAAATGAACTGCTAGAACATTTTACCAATATTGTTAAACTAGTGGCAAAAGAAAGGGAAGTTACGCACCATGTAGTGTTGTGGTTAATGTGTTGATTTTGTTTTTGTTGTTATGTACAGCATAAGTAGAAGTTTCTTTACAGACTTACTGTGATTGTTTAAGCACTTATATTATTGCCTGATGCCACATAGCAGTAATAATATACTGCTAGATTTTGCAAGGATTAGTCATTTTCATTGCTTTTAGTAAGAAAGCCTAGCAGATATTTATAATAGTATGTCTAAAGTAAAACCACAGTTAATCTCCTCCACCTTGGCTTTGCAGGTGGATGGAGTGAAGATTAGATTTGAAAGATATCTCCCTATCCCTCCCATTGAATTGCATTTGAATTTGACCTTATATTCTGATTAAGTTTAAAATTGACATTAGACAGTTTAGCTTTAAGTCAACTTACTTCACACTTCCAGTTAATGAAATCCTTGGATTGTCATTAGCACTGTTCTCTTCTCTCTCTGCCGTATTTTAAATATGCCCCAATGCCATTTAGTTTTTACTACTAATAGTGACAGCCTTATTACGGAAGTATTCAGTGGTATGATTGGAACACTGTCTAAAAGATTCCTTACAAAAATCCTTAGAGACAGGCCCATGTACCAGACATTGTATTATTTTGCCTGGAACACAGCAGTTGCTTATGTTAAAAAGAAAAACTTTAGACAAATTAAATCCAACAGAGTTTAATTGAGCAAAGAACGATTCGCAAATCGGGCAGTTGCCAGAACCAGAATAGGTTCAGAGCTACTCTGTAGCTGTTGCGTGTTCAGATAAGATTTAAAGACAGAAAAAGCAAAGTGACCTACGGAATGTGGAAGTGAGGTACAGAAACAGCTGGATTGCTTACAGCTGGGTGTCTGCCTTATTGGAACATGGTTTGGACAGTCAACAGCCTGTAATTGGCTGAGACTCAGCTAATGGTTACAAGAGTAGGTTACAGTCTGTTTACTACACAAGTTATGTTACACTACATCTAGATAAAACTTTAGGCCAAACTTAATTTAATAATTCCCGCTCTTTGGTCAACGTCTTAAGTTTGAGAAATTGACCAAAACTTTAAACATTGATATCATTGTCTTTCACCACCATAAATGGACTTATTTGGCCTCCAATCCCACTGAGAAATAGCAGAACAATGGGGTTTTATAAGGTGGGAACAAGGAAACAACAATAAAAAAAAACCCTGATAGTTAACATCAGGTTACTTCAGCTTCCTTTTTTTGGTAAGGGTTAGAGCAGAGAGGACTTCCTTATTATTCTGGAATCTCCTGTTTTCAAGAGAAAAAAACTGGTCTCTTTTGAGATCTTTCTGCTTCCTTAAATTTAAAGTTTGCCTGTTTGGCACATAGCGTGAATGACTCCATTTTGGTTTGGTCTGATCTGTTGGGGACTAGTGCAGGGGCTTAGTCCAAAACAATACCCTCCCATAATTTTGTTTAATACTCAATAAATAATTATTGTTGACTGAATGAGTTTATGATTGAATAATGACTAAAATCAACAAGTTTTGATGTCAGCAAAGCCTTAACTAGCAATTGGGTGTCCTGAGCTCTTGCATCAACCTAATTACTCATTTTGTGGTGTACAGAGTGTTCTTAAACAGTTCATGTAGTGCTGTCCAAGGAAAATATAATGTGAGCTACAAAAGTGAGCCACACGTGTAATTTTAAGTTTTCTAGTAGCCACATTAAAAAAGAAAAAAAGACGGGTGAAATTACTTTTAGTAATATATTTTATTTAACTCAATATATTGAAAATATAGTTTTATATGAAATCAAAATAAATATGAATTTTTATGTATGCACTATATATAGCATATGTCAATTTGACCTAGCCTCATTTCAAATGCTCAAAAGCCAACGGCTACCATATTGGACATCTGGAGACTCCTATTTTAAGTAATTATTTTTGATGTAAGATAAACTAGATGTAAAGCAGATTTTATAAGCTACTGAATATGATACATGTGTTGTCCTATTAGTGTGCAACTAAAATAAAAATTACACAATTAAAAAAAATTGTTTAGAGACTGTGTAAAAAACATAATGTCCTCTAAATTTTAAGGGCCATGGCAAAGCTTTCATTGCTCTGAGATTCAGATTTTTTCCTGTGTTATTTTGGGGCAAGTTACTTATCCTCTGTTAAGTCTCATCTTCCTCTTCTGTAAAATGGAGAAGATATTTGTCTCAAAGTGTACAGATACAATTTTCAAAGGTCTTAACTCTGAAACATTGGGTACTCATCGTTAGCTGTAATCAGTTCTTATTTAGTGTTTTCTTTTGTCAACAAAACTCTAGGAAAAACCTGGGTGATTTCTCCCCGGTAGATGCTAGTCTTCTTTTCATAATATTTTTCCCAAAGGCAATCCCCTGGGGTGGCAAAAACTTGCTGTGATTAATTGGTGGAAATGAGAGAATTGATATTTTGTTTAAATCGGTTCAAAATGGACTGCTCCAGGTAGCTCTTGTATAGGAGGAAACAGAAGGAAAACTCGGGCAACATTTTTGAGGTACCAAACTGAATTTGGCGACTTCGTGAATGCATTTTCATTAAACATATATTGATTTTAAGCCAAAATCTATTATCTATTGGGGAAAGGTGATGGTGATAGAGAAATGGTTATAGATATATGTAGACCATTCATTCTGCATACGGCCTATCCAGCCTTCTGCTTTTTTTCTGATTGAATACGTTTTGGGAATATGAAACTTATGATAGGAAAATGTTTTTAGTCATTGTTTGTTTACCTTGCTTTGGGTAAGGGTGAAACAAATAATAAGTCGTCACTGGAGATATTTATCTAAAATTTTTTAATAGTATCCTACCAAAGCTCACCTAAGCTTGGTTAAATAGTTGTTTTCTTGTTTTTAGATGATGTTCAGAGTATAGGATTTCCTGTGGCACTTCCTAAGAATTTTTGCATAACTTAAGTTCCTTTATTTACTGGTAGTCATTGATTCTAATTCTAAGTTAGGTGATCTTCATGAGAAAGGGGAAGTGACTGGAGGTCTGTTCTTGGGAGCATACGGTCAATTTGCTATTGTTTCCGCTAATAATTAAGCAGTGTTCTAATCCTCCTTTAATTGTGAAAAAACACTTGCCAAGGGAAGGATTAATAACTTCAACAATACTTGGAGAACCCCTGACAAACTTAGGGAGAATATTATGATTATTGAGGCTGGTATTGCTTAAGGAGCTTCTATCATTAATTTTTTAAAAAACCTGTGTCCAGTAGTATCAAACCTTGACCCACACAGTTGGATTTTGGAAAAGAATTAACGCCTTGGTTGAAAACAGAGCTTTAAAATGTCATAGTAAAAGCAACATAATTTGCTAAATATTATATTGCTCCGTAAAATAAATAAGCATAATTTTTTTCCTATCATATTTATATAAATTGAAAAACTAATCCCCAAATATGCAAAACTGGCCCTTGTATTCTCCACATGGCACAACACAGATAACTGTTTAGTTGAAATAGACATTTGTTTAAATGAAGAAAATGGAGAAACTTTGCCTTTTTTGGAAAGATGTTGCTGTTAAAACATGTGGGTACTTAAGGGTGGTGAGCCAAGACCAGTCTGAATGCAAGTGGTCTGAACTCCCTTTTCACTGGTGATAAAAATTGTAGATTTGGCTTGTTTTTGAATAGGCGAAAGTTAGCAAGCTTATGTATTTTCTTTGAGAGAGATTTGTCTGAGGGTCCCTTTTGCTGTGAGTTTGAAGGCATTTGACCTCTTTTCTGACATTTTCTGGTCATAGGTCACCTTAATGGAAACGTTTGAAACTTGTCCCTGAGAGAGAATACATTCCAAGTCTGATTTTCACTGCACTTTTTCCTGTGTAGAATGTTCATGGGAAGGAAACCATCTCCACCGAACATCTAGAACAAGTTTTGTATCCCTGTGTTATTGAAGGGGGTGGACTGGATGGGTGCATATTTTCCCTCCTGGGGAAATAAGATAATCACTTGCAGGATTCCTGTGAGTCAAGAAGCAGTTACAAAGCTATAGAGACCATGTCCAGCTTAGGAAAACCGAGGTCGTTTTTTGGGGGAAGAAGAAGGAAAAGAAAAAAGTTGGGGACTTGAAAATAGAAAGATTTGCTTCTCCGTATTTACATACAAATCAGACTTTTCCTTTATTTTATTTGTAAAGGAACCTAATAGGTGTGAACCACTTCTTCATCTTGTGATTGTGCTTTTTAAACCTTTGTTTCAGCTTTGTTATCACGGTGATTGAGAATAGGATAATTTTCCTCTTTGGGTCTGAGCTCAGTTAATCATTTGGTAAGAAACCACTCATCATCACAGAAGCCAGGAGGCAGGTCTAGTTAACACTTGTGAACCTAGCAAATATTCATTCTATGAAGTACTGTTCAACTGATGGGTTAGCAGGAAATCCTGGAAGAAGATAATTTCCTTCATGACTAATGAGGAACTGTATCTCAATTACTTTCCTAGAAGTCTTTTTCTTTTCGTTTTCTGATTTCTGATCATGGATTTGAGATTCGTTTTTTAGGCTAAATGACAATGATGATTAATAGCAATGTTGTGCTTTTTTTTTTTTTCCCCCTTTCTTTCTTTAGCCTAGAGATACTTGGTTTATTTAATAAGTCGACAAGGCTCCATTCTCAATAATAGACGTGAGTGTAGAGCCATGGACATCAGTCTTTGTTGAGCCATGAAAGCTTTATTTGCTTGCTCTTAAAAGCTCGGTTCCAGAGCCTGGACAGTAGTGTGGACAAACACAGAATTTCAAATATCTTTAACATTCAAATATCTTCGAATCTTTAACTTTCAAATATGTTCAGATATCTGTATTTAATACAGAATTTCAAGTATCTTTCTTTGAAAGGAAGAAAGGACTAATTTACTTTTTGGTTATGAGCTGTAAAAGCATTTCAGTTGATATTAACATTGCTTGACACTCTCAGAGATGGTTCATTCCAGAACAGGTTTTTGGATTGTGAGAGAGGTGAGGGTGGGCCTTTCTGCCAAAGCTAAGTGACTTGCTGGAGGGGTAAGTTACAGGGCTTGAGGTAGAGCCTTACCCTGCTCTGCAGACAGTGCCCCTTACTTGCCTTTGTGATTTGGGTGATCATCCTAGGGAAAGTGGAATTAGTTTTAAGGAATATTTCAGATTAGTAGAATTGAAATTTCCCTGAAAGCCTTGGTTCCTGTACATTTAGTCATGAAAAACTGGTCAGGTGTCTACATTTTTGAGCACTAGAGACTTGTAATAGTAGGTCTTACAAACGTTGAATACTCTACAAATATTATGTTATTCTGATATGCTAAGATTTTTATAGTTACCACTGTATGTAGTAAAATCACTCAAACTCCATGATTTACTAGGTTTTCCTAGACACGTAGAAGAGCCACTATAAGGCATAGTGTTGCCTCAGGAAGATTCTGGTAACTTGAAGATGACTCTTTATACCGTAATGCTGTTGTCATCTGGTTTAGACAGTCTGTGTTCTTGAAATAGAGATTCTGTAGCAGGAGCACTGGATTAATTTTGATTAATATTTGGTCATGCATGATTTCATTAAAAAACACATTAGTAAAGTTACGTCTATGAAAAGATCCAGAATAAAGTGGTGATTTTACTCCTACCTGTCCCTTTCAAGAAAGGACATTATGGATGTGGGTTATTGGCCAGTGTCTGAAATAATTAAGTATGCATTGACTGCTGCCAACACAGAAAGCTTTTATCCGGAAGGCAATTTGGATTCTTTTGTGTTATACTAGATGGTATCTAGGAATGTCTGATGTCTTCTAATTCTGCAGATGATGGCTACTGAATATTAAAAACATACGTCTGCAAACATTTAAAAATGCTGCGATGTAGACTCCTTATTTGTCATTACAATAGTGAGTGTATGGACCTGTAAGGGTCCTTCTTTGATGGCAGGGCTTGACATTTCTAGGACTAACCAAGGCATGCGGTTGGTTGTGAATCACTTCTTCCCATACTGAAACAGGAAGTTTCTGTTTTGTAGCACCAAAGATTCAGTACAATGGAGGAGTCGGTATTCTCAGCATCAGTATTTTTTGCGTCTATCAACTTGCTGATACAGCGTTTGTAAAATAAAAATGGACCTCTACACCTCTTTAAAGTGCTTTAAATTTAGACAAATTTATGTTTTATTAAAAGGTTAATCCTGACAAATTATCGTAAATTATTTCTGGAAGGTCTGGAACAGGTGCAGTTGAATTAATTCTGTACTATGTATAGCCAGAGGTATATTTTGGGAAAGATTTGCTGCATTTTCTGTGGTAAAAGTAGAACTACAAGACGAGGGATGCACAGTGAAACAACAGTGGGATGAGGATCTTTGCCCTCCTGTGCAGATAAATGGTGTTCATGAAAGGTGAAATTAGAGCTTTAATATTCCTTGTTGCAGTACTCTGCTTTCTAGTGTAATCCATTTTTCCCCCTCCTGTCCGTGTGACTTTCCCCCCACTTTTCATTTTCTCTATTTTGTGGGAAGGTAAAACTTCTATTCATTTATCTTCTGGAGAGAAGTATTCTTTGTGTTTTCATGACAGGTACTTCTCTTATCCATTGTTTCTAGAAGCAGGAGGACCTTTTCACACAGATGTGGGTCACACAGATGCAAAAAGAGGATGAAGCAAAAACGGGCCGCCAGAGAGGAAGAGAAATTAGTGGTTCAAACAACCCCCACAAAAAACACAGCCAGAATGTATCGAGCTTGTACCTGCCAGAGATGGTTTGGAAAATGGAACAGATACGTTAAGCTGCTGCAGCTCTGCCTTAGAGGAGCTTGTCCTCCAGACCAAACATGTAACAGGATGTAACAGCAAATCATAAACAAATGCACTGAAGTTTCTTAATTTTCCACAGTGAATGATGTGTTAGTTACCAGGGCTGCCGTAACAAAGAACCACAGATTGCGTGGCTCAGACATGAGGAGTTCGGGACCGTAGAAGTCCAAGATCAAGGTGGCCTTTGGGTTGGTTTCTTCTGAGAGTTGTGTCTTCTCTTGGTGTCTTCTTTTGGTGTCTTCACTTCATCTTCCCTGTATGCATCTGTGTCCAAATTTCTTCTTCTTGTGAAGCTACCAGTCGTGTTGCGTTATTACCCACCCTGATGACCTCATTTTAGCTTAATTACTACCTTAGTGACCTTATCTGCAAATACAGTCACATTGGAGGGACACAGTCAGCCCCTAATAAATGGTTATACTTATCCTTTGACACTAACATACCTCTTTTCCTATTTCCTTCAACTATTCTTTTAAGTATCTAAGAAACCAGAATTTTCAATGTTCGAATGTTTCTGTTGGACTGTTCTGTGCTGATGATCTGGAAGTTGCTTTTAAAGTTTCTCAAAAAATTTAGAGAAGTTCTACGATAGCCCTTCATCAATGGGTCAGATTTTGAGACATCACTTTTGTTTTCTGGTAGTCTTTATTGGTCTGATATAGGACAGAACAGTGAGTAAAAATAAGAAAAAGGAAACATTTGAAGTTGGAAATGTTGGGCCAGTTGTTATAAAGAGCATCGTCATGGAACATGTATTGAATACCTGCCGTATCAGCCCTTTTGGATAGCACTGAGACCAGTGGAGCGATTTTCTTTTTTTCAGCATTTCTGCTGAGTTAATAAGTCTTGGAAGAAAAAGAAAGCATGAGAGTAGCATCTCTTGGGTATACATTTTTTCATAAACTTTTTATTAAGTATCATATGCATAAAGACAAGTACACTAATCTTAAAAGCGCAGTTCAATGAATTATCACAAAATGAACTCTTATAGATTAAGAACGTTGCTAGCTGCCTCTTTGCCCCTCTCATTTACTGTTCCTCGCAAGGGTAACTCCTGTCAAGACTTTTATCATCATAGGTAGAAGTTTTGTACTGTTTGTTGTCCATTTACATAAATGGGATTTTACAGTATGTACACCACTGTGTTTGGCTTCTTTTGCTCACCGTTTTGTTTGTGAGATTCAGTCACGCTGCTGAATAGTTTCTTTATTCTCAGGGCTGTCCCATATGGGATTGTTCGACCCTGCCACACTGTTTATCCATTCCACTGTTGGGGGGTATTTGGGTTGTTTCCAGTTGTTGACTTAGAAATAGTGCTTCAATGAACACATAAAAATATTCGACAAATAAGAATTGTATATATTCAATTTGTGCAGTGTGATGATTTGATATATGTATACACTGTATGATGATTATGAACATTCTTATAAATATTTCTTGTTGAACACCGTGTGCATTTCTATCATGGGGTGGGATTGCTGGATCCTAGGGCATGTATTCATCTAGTGGCTGTTTCCAAAGAGTTTTCCAAAAGTGCCTGTACCAACTTACAGTTCTACCAGTAAAAAATTCCGGTTTTTACCACAGCTTTGCTTATACTTGACAGCATCAGTTTTTAAATTTTAGCTATTCTTTTGTGTAAGTAGTGGAATCTCATTGTGACTGTGTTTTAAATTTCTCTGACGACAGTGAACTTGAGTATTTTCTCATTTGTTTTGATTATTTAAATGACATTTAAATGTCCTCATATGTGAAGCTGTTTAAAGTAAACATGGCTACTGACTCATCCCTGACATTCCCCAAAACTCTTCTAAATCTTAACCAGATAAATAATGAATAGATCCTTCTGCAACTTAATGCTAGGGTGAAGGGTTGGTTTGTTTTGGACAGTCTAGGCTTATACTTATTAATAGAATCTTTGCTCACTCTCCGAAGTAATTAATCAGTTTGGATGATTAATTTATGGACCCACTATTCATAGCTGCCATCTCTTCTGCATTATTTAAAGATTTTCTCTCTGAAATCACTCATTCATTTTTTCTGTCATTGCTGAGCTCTTATTCTGTGCCAGTAGTGGGATAAGTACTGGGGATATACAGATAAATGAGGGTATTTCAAAAAATTTGTGGAGAATAGAACTAAAAGACAGTCTGAATCCTTCCATGAACTTTTTGAAGTCCCCTCCCTGCCTTTAAGATCTAAAGTATTGTGGAAGAAATCGGTTACAGAACTGTTTTACCTGATTTAATCATAGCTCCATAATCATAGTTCTAAATTCCAGTGGAGCAGGATTTCTGCAAGAACATCTATACTAATGAAATGATTTGTTATACCCAATAGCTTATGTTGATGATTTATGATATGTTTCATGCTACTAAGAGTGACTTAGCAATTATGTTTGGTCTGAATCACTGAGAGAATGTGTTGTATGTTTTCTTCTAGCTTTGTAAAGGCAGTACTTTAAAATATATACCATTTGGCACTCTTCTTTGTCTAGACTTAAATCTGTGTCGTATGTGTATGGTGTGAGAATTCAATCATCAGAAGCTTCATAGAACTCATGTTTTGGTCACAGCCTTAAACCCTTGAATTATGGTAAGGGAAACTTGAGTTGAACTGAGTGTCTTTTTAAAAAAATTATCTGATCCCTACGTCGTCCTCATTCAGTTGGATCCAGTTGTGTTAAAAAGGTCACTGAAGACAGTCTCTTACCGAGCAAAGAAGACTGCCTTAATTTAAATGTGCCGTTTTCACATCGCATCTCCCTAGGTGCTCAGGTATCATTCTGTTTTCTCTTCTCTGATGGACCCATAAACACTAGTCTTGGAATTGTCTGTCTATTTGTCTACCTCCTAGATTAGGTTGTCATCAACTCAAAAGCCCTAGCACCTGGCATGATGCCCAACACGTGTCAGCTGTTCTGGTCAGTAAATGCCTTTTGAATGAATGAGAATAGGCAAATAACGTTAGCACCCAAACACACACTTGCTCATTTACTCTTTCTTTGCACATGTGATTACTGAGGAACTATTATGTGCCTGGCACAGAGCTAGGAGCTGGGACTGGGTCAGTGTGGCCCAGAACACACCCAGCAACTGCTCCAACAAGCTTCCAGTTGGGGAGTAAAGCACAGACAATAGCTATGGAATGACACAAAGTAGTGCCCAGCTACAGATGGAGATAAGTGCTTTGAAACGAAGGAGCATATGGCAAATAAGCCTGACCCAGATTTGGGGGGCTGGGAAAGCTTTCCTAAGAAAGTGGCACTTAAGACCTGAAGGATGAACAGGAATTAACCAGAGGCAGGAGGTGGGGGAGACAGGAGAGCATCTCAGGCTGAGGGAACGGCCCTACAAAGGCTCTGTGATGGGGGAGGGAACACGGTGTGCTGGACCACAATCTCCAGAACAGATAAACCTGGGGAGACAGGCCAGTGTCAGACCGTTCATGGCCTAGTAGGCTTCACTGAAGATGCTGTTCTTTATCTTAAGAGATGGTTGTATGAGAAAGTAGAGGGGGATCGTATTTGTACTTTATAAGGATTACCCTATGCTAGGAACTAGCTCGTTATTTGGCAAATGCAAATAAAGAGAAAGAGTCAAACATTATTCTTACTTTGCTTACTTTTGTTACATAACTTGTGTCTCAAAGCAACCAAATAGTACATGAAGAGAAACTTCTCTGTAGGAGTGTTCCAGCTAGTAGGTGGAAAGGAGTGATTGGATACCATCATTTTGAAATCCTCAATGATTTATGTGCCTAGCCAATAATTATCAATTGATACTAACTTTACAAAAAAGAGAGACAAGCAGACGAGATTCCTGGAAGTATATAATATCATCATTTGGTAGACTTGTCAAAAAAATCAAATCGGAATCTGATCAGGCTTTTAGACCTGACTAGCATATTTTCAGGAAATGTGGGGTCAAAAAAATGTGCTACCTACATCATGGAGATGTGTTCAATAAAATCCAGATCCTGGGAAACCCTACAGGACAAACAACTCAGATTATTTCAACAAAGAAATTACAAGGAAGGAAAAAAGAGAGATGGAGGAAACCTATAGATTAAAAGAGATTTACATAAATGTATGGACCCTCTCTGGATTTTGATTTGGGCATACAAATTATAAAACAAAACGTTTATGAGACAATTGGGATGATTTGAACAGTGGCTGGATATGATATTAAAATATTATTATGAATTACTCTTAAGTGTGATAATATTATTTTGCATATATATAAACAACAACAAAAAGAGTCCCTATCTTTTAGTGATACATACTGAAATATTTATGAATGGAATGATGTGATGTCTGGGTTTTGCTTCCAAGTTGGTGAATGCTGAAGTTGGCTGATGGGTCAATGGAAGTTCAGTTTACTTTCCTTTCTACTTTTGTTCGTGATTGACATTTTCCATTATAAAGCGTTTTGAAAAGTTATAGGAAAGAAAAAGTTCACTTTCGGTTTGACTTTTCCCCTCAGCCCCCAAATCCTCAATGTTTCAGTTGAAATCTTATCAGCTGGTCACATTTTAATATATTAATATATTAAAGGATTTGATTTTTTAATATCTTGATGTATTAGTATATTTCAATGCCTATTAGACTGATTAATTTCTTGAAAAAATAATATATGCTAATTGTGGAGTATTTGAATATGTAGGAGAAAGCCTAATGAAAACAATTAATAGCACTGATAATTCCAACACCCTGGACAGAGCTATAGTTAACTATTTTGGGGTGTCCAGTCTCATGAGGGATATACATATATATACACACACACACTAAAGTATAATTTTAATCATAAACTGATGAGTTCCTTGCTTCTTTAACAGTTATTGTGACTGTTTTCCCAATGCATTAGGGGTTTCTTTTTTTGGAGGGGGGGAAGCTGGCCTGTAAGGATATTCAAAATCTTCACCTTGGTGCAACACCGGGCTCTAACTAACTGACCTAACCAGCCAGCTTAGGGGTTCTTTTACAAATAAATTTTAGTGGCTATTTAGTATTACGAGGATACTTCAAAAAGTTCGTGGAAAGATTCATATTATTTTTTAATTCCAGTATGTCACCTGGTGTATCATCTATGACACAATTTATTTCATCAGTTCTCTCTGGGTAAACATTAAGTGACCAATTTTTTTTTTTCTGTATAAGGGATGCTCCAATGAACAGCCTTATAGATATATCTTTTGTACATCCTGATTATTTCCTTAGGGTAAATTCCTGCAGTTAAATTGCTGGGTCAATGAGCATATTTTTTATAGCAATTTTATAGCCCTTCAAAATGTCGACACCGGTTTGCACTCCCATATGCTGTGTATGAACATGCTTGTTTATTCTTGCCCTACCAACTCTGACTATTATCTGTGAAATTTTTTTGACCAGTTTGTTGATGAAAATAGTGCTAAATTGTTTTAATTGGCATTTTTTGATTACCACTGAGCTTGAAGATTTTTTTCCTATTTATTACTCACTAGTCTTTTGATGACTAGACATGTCCTTTGTACATTTTTCTATTTGTGTATTCTTTTTATTCTTAATTATAATCTTTATAAGCTAAGGACTGTATCACTTTGTTAGTCATGTTGCAATAATTTACCCTATGTGTTTTTAAATTTATATATGGAATTTTCTGATATATAGATTTTTTTATATTTTTATGTAGTCAGGTTAATTAATCTTTTGGTTCATGGATTCTCTCTTTGGTATTATAAAGCTCTTTTTCATTTCAAAATTATTGTGTTTGCCTGTTTTTAAAAACATTGTTTGATTTCTTTTGCATGTAACTCTAATTCACAATCATTTTGCTTAGAGTAGGGATCTAACATTATTTTTATAGTAGTGACCAATTATCCCAGGAATTGAACAATTCTTCCCTCTCTGATTTGAATTATTGCCTCTTTCTTATATTAAGATCTTTTATATATGGGCTTTCTGTAGTCTTTGAATGCCCTGATACCAAATCTTGTGCTGGTACAGCAGTATTTTAAGGCTTGCAAATTCATAGATTGTTTTAATATATAGGGTCAATACTTTTTTTCCCCTTTTATTCCATTAAAAAAGAATGTCTTGGTTTCCCCCCACCCCCCCTTCAGTCTTCCAAATGGCTTTCTCACGCTTGTTAGTCTCACTCTTGTTAAGGTCCAACAAGAATTTTCTACTGATTTTGAGTGGGATGACATTAGACCAATTTGGAAGGGTTGGTATTTTTACATTATTCACTCTTCTCACTCTGGGACAAGTAATGTCACCTTTTAATGATGTTCTTTTATGTTCCACAGAGAAGTTTTGTATGGGCCCTGCATCTACCTTGTTAATTCCTAGAGATTTTGTACTTGCTGATGTTATTGTGAAAGGGATTACAAAATTTAAGTTTTATTGAGGTACATAATTAACATACCATTTTGTGAGGCTTAATTTGAAAGCTGATCTAACTACTAGGCACAAAGTATACATACTACCTCAATGACACTTTTAGTTTTCTATTTCTTCTTTTTAAGGGTGGTGCTGACCTCATTGTTTTTCAAGACAGGAAGCAGGATTATATAATGTGGAGATCTCTGAGTTAGGCACATGCCAACACAATGTCTCTGGTCTCTACTTTGTTATTTACTGGCTGTGTGATTTTAGGCAAATTGCTCAACCTCTCTGGACTTTGGTTTTCTCTAAGATTATTTCTGGATATGTATTTCTAAGTATATAATAGGCCCTCAAAATATTTGAGCCTCATAATTTGTATTCTAGAAGGAGGGAAATCAGAATTTAAATGGTAGCATAGCAAATAAAATGTTACAGAAAGGAAATTTTGAAATATATTCTTCCTGTTTCTATTTACCTGGTATAGGCTCAGTTTGGCATACTAATGGCTCAGAATTTTAGATTTGTGTCCTAAGTCTACTAATCATAATTAAGAATCAAGCATGACCTCACTCTGTAAGGACCTGCCGCCCTTTAATTTTAGATGTTAGTTTTAACACTTCTCAGGGGGAGAACACGTTTTTATTTCAAGGTTTATTTTTATAGCAAATGACCCAACTTTAGTGTTCTGAACTTGGTAGCATTTCATATAAGCTGTTTCCTTTCTACTGATAAAAGAACTGAGTTCACTTAAATCTGAAATGAAATCCGAAACATAATGTGAAATCTGAAATGCTTATTAATTATGGAAAAGAATGGAAAATCAATGACTTTGGAAATGCATGCCACGGTCAGATTGAGCAGAGAATATGCTCCTGGTGGGGTGCTTAGGATTATGAACTTCTATTAGTTGCTCCTCATTTCTACCACTGAATATATAACAACTCTGTGTTCTCAGAAGTATCTGAACTTGCAGAAATAGCTCATGAAGTCATTTTCTATTTAAGTGGTCTGCACTTTTTAGAATAAATACTCTTTAACTAGGACGATATTAATGTATGTCTTTGACAGCAACTGCATTGAGCAGACAGCCTTTGCAAAACACATTTGTCACCCATCCAAGTATGGGTCTTTTATGACAGATTGTTGTGTATCTGAAGGAGCTATTGTGTCAACAATGAGCATCATAATGAGTCTAAAAATCTGACTCAATGGAACAAATGCATTTTAATGGCATGCATTTTACTTTAAAAGGATGTACCAAAATAGAGCAAGAGTCTGAAAGCAGGGCATTATTTTATAATGAAAGACTAATATATGGGTAGTCCTAGTTAAAGCGAGAGTGTTACTGGGAATGAAAATTGACTTAGGGTGGATAAAATCACTCCCATCAGCAAACCACAAATGCTATAGGAGAGTTATTTGAAGTGGTACAGAAAGGAAAATTAAAAGGGGCACAGACACCAGGAATGTCCTTTACTGAGATGCAGAAATAAGTGAGCATAAGTCTCACTTCCTCTGGCACTCAGATACCTTCCAACAGCTAGTTCTGGCATTGCAAGATCACATGTGCTAAATTTACTAAAATGCCACAGAGGCAATTCTGGAATAACCTATTTCTTTCCATGTTTAAATTCTACTTACTAGGTGTGCTGTAATATCGAGAGGGAAAGGAGTAAGTTTGGAGACTGAGATAAATTTTTCACATATTTAAGATAGTGTTTACGGGGTATATTTTGAGTACTAGGGATCCAACTTTGCATATCAAAGGTGGAAGTTATGTAATAATAATTTGGGTGTTGACATCACTATACTTTTGGACTTGATTTAAAAATATATATACTATTTGTATTTTTTGTAATAGAACTTGCAACTTGTGGAAGTATAATGTATAGTACATTTTCTGCATTTATATTCTATTCATTGGGATGTCTACCCTAAGGTATTGGAAACCCCGTATGTGTACATTTATACACTAAAAAAATTAGTGACATGTGATGTCAACCTGGGGATTTTTTTTTATTGCTGTCTGCGATGATCCATATAGTATTTTATGTTATATCTGCTGGCTAAAAACAGCTACAGCTATATTCCATCAAAGGCCTCTTAGGAGGCTGGACCCCTTTGGCAAGATGGAATAGAGGAAATCATAGGAAGAATGTGAGTACTTGATTGTCACATAAGATATTTTATTTTCCGGGCAGGGTTTCCTGTGATCCCGTCACCATTTACGTCTCTTACCGTCTCCTCTTTCCTGCTTGGATGGCTGTGGTGTTGTTTCAGGTTTCTTTTGCAAATTGCTTACTTCCTAAATGCATGTTGCAATTCTCTCTCCTTCTCTCAGATGCCTCCTTTTGGCTACTGGCAGCCTTGCACAAGGCACGGTGCCTTTTTAGAAACACTGTGTGATTTGCAACATCTTGGGGTGGAAGTCTGGGAAGAGAAAAATAAATATAAGAATTAGAATAAACAGGCAGGGTGGATAGGTAGATTCGTATGCATAGTGGTTTCCTGAGGTAGATGCCTTACCCTGAAGTGCAATCTGGTCTTTCGGCATAAAGCATCTACATAGTTTAGAGATTTAATACAGAGTAGGAGCTGCAGGATCTGGAGCTGAAGGGTGATGAAGCTGAATGCAGCACATCTCCCAGTCTTCCTGGCTGAGGGGAACGTGATCCACCTGTAAGAAAGTCATATAGAACAGCTGCTTTGTTGCAAGAGGTACATGCTGTTGGAGCTCTGCTGTATGCTGTCACTTCCCCATGTTATAAACTATTTAAGAAGATGGGCTATAGCCTCTCTGCCTCTGCATTTTCTGTGAAACGATGCCTGCCTGCCGCTGAAGCATGGATGACTGTGGCTGAATGAATTGAGCAGACGCTCAAATGCTTCTTGCATGAAGGAAAAAATTAAAGAGTTATCCCCTCTCCCTTCCAAGTTCCTGAACTCTTTGCTCATCTGTGTTCTGTTATTTTCCCCCACTGAAAAGAACCCTGGAATGTATGGATGATACAAAGAAGACATTCTTGTCCATTGGCAGGAGAGAAAGAAGGGCAGAGGTTAAAGAGAGAACAGGGAAAGTTAAGCTTTGGGGCTGAAGAGGCGTTCCCAGGCTGGTTAGGTGGATGGGGAGCTCTCTGGGTGAGGGGGTTGCCGCCATCATTGTGGGGGCTGCCCTGGGAGGTCAAGTCTGGTTCTCTGCAAAGCCTCAGAAATGAGCTTCTCTCCACAGAATTCCAGATTATATTTCGGTGAACAGAAAGGAGTCTTTTGTTCTTTGGCAAACTGCACATTCCTGAGTCTAATTTGAAGAGGCCAGATTTGTGAATGATGGAGGAACCCATTTAAGGAAAATACATCTTTGGTGAAAATGGGATAGGTCAGGGGTGAAAAGGTGAGGCGAGGCACAAGTCAGTCTTGTTTACTGCAGCATCTACAACAGTGCTGGCATATAGCAGGCGCCTAATACCTAGTCGTTGAGTGCATGCTTGATGACAGTCTTCGGGAATTATTTGCTGTATGTGTTTCCATAGAAGGATATAAAATTTTTCTGCACTCTCTGGAGCACCTCTCCGAACAGTGACAGTTCTCTTTCCAGAGTGAAGCTTGCCACCAGAAAAGTCTGTCTTTCTGAAAATGTACTGGAGTCCGCCCTAACGGTTTGTGTTGTCCTCTTGTACTCAGTGGAGATTTCAGAGCGCCCTTGGAAGCTGCTGGTAAAGAGGAACTCTAGCGGGGTGATCGAAAGGCCAGTGTTGCCCATGTCTAGGTTAGAAAAAGGTAGAAAAGTTCTTCTGGTCATAGTCACCACCTTCCTAGATTAAAACAACTAATTGGCAACAGAAACCCTTTTCTGTCATTTTTAAAAAATATTGTAGCCTGTGATTTTGCACACTAAATATCCTGGGTTGACATTGCATCAGCTACCTCATCTCTTTTCCCAAGGCACTGCGCATGCAAACTTGAGTAAGCCAGGATGGTGGTGTGGGAAGTGTTTCTGGCCTAGGGACAGCATCGAGGGGGGAAACGCCCCTTCAGGAAGACAGGTGGAATCTCCTGCTGCACCCATTCCTGGGCGTTCTGCTGGCTTGCATTTTCGTTGCAAAAATAAATTTTTGCTTAAATAAATTTGCTCAGTCCTAGACATCTGGGCATATTACTGGGCACGTTATGGGAAAACTGGGGACAGGACATTTGGGAAACATTTATTCACAATTCAGCAAACATGGTTTGCACTCTCTGGGTTTGAGGGCTGAGGGTATGAATAAGGGAGCCCCCTCCCTTCCCTGTAGGTTGCTCATGGAATTAACTTAGTCTTCTCCAAGGGAAGTAAGCTCATGATAAGAAACTAAATTTATGAATTATTTATTTTTTGCTAAGCTCCGTGTGAGGCATTTTACATACCTTATTTCACGTAATGCTCAGAAAAACTCTATGAGAAAGATTTTAGAGATGTGGAAACTCAGGCTTTGAGGGTTTGGACAACCTGTGCAAGGCCACTTTGACTCTAACAGATGCTCTTTGGTCCAATACATGTTGTCTCCTACTGTGACACACCTTACACTCCTCTGAGGTGCTGATGGAATCCATCATGCCCTGCTGTAGGTGAGGGGGAAAGCTGAAATAGCAAAATTTTAAAGTTCTCTAAAACAAAATCTGTCTCTATACTGCCATTTTCTGCTGCTTCCTTGAATGGTTGGATACATACTTGACTGGGCCACTTTGCTCTTTCTCCATGCAGGGCTTGCTTGGAAACTTCTTTGTGTTTTTTAAGTCTCTGGTCATCCATCTATCATTTTTCATAGATATAAAGGAATTAGCCTGATGTCATAAAAAGATACTTATTATATTCTGGGAAGAAAACCTTAGGATTTAAATCTGAATTTTCTTAAATCATTAAAAAATGAATGAGATAATTTTTAGTAATCATACCTTTTAAATGTATTGTTTCCATTTTTAAGAATTCAGAGTTTGATAACTCAATTGATTGCATTTCTCTAAAGAAGGTTATGTCATGAACAGCTGTAAGTTTGATAAATTGCATGTTTGACCAACTAATAAAATGGCAAGAATAACTAGCAGAAAACCCTTACCAAGATAGTATTTTCTCTTTCCACCACTCTACAGGTATTTCTCCCTTTTTTAAAAAAATATTATTTTGTTGTAGTAAAAACACTTAAACTGAGATCTACCTTCTTAACAAATTTTTAAGTGGACACTACAGTATTGTTGACTGTAGGTTCAATGGCGTACAGCAGATCTCTAGAACTTACTCATCTTGCTTAACTGAAACTTGATACCCAGTGATTGGTAACTCCCCAATTCTTTCTCCCCTCAGCCTCTGGCAACCATCATTTTGCTCTGAGTCTATGAATTTGAATATTTTAGATACCTCATGTAAGTGGAATCATGCATTATTTGTCTCTGTAATTGGCTTATTTCACTTAGCATAGTGTCCTCAAGGTTTATGCATGTTGCTGCATATTGAAGAATTTCCTTCTTTTTAAAGACTGAATAGAATTCCTGTGTGTGTGCATGCATGTGCGTGTGTGTATGCCACATTTTCTTTATCCATTTATCTGTCAATGGACATATTTGTTTCTACAAATGGACAAATTCTTTCCACATCTTGGCTTTTGTGAATAGTGCTGTAATGATCATGGGAGTGCTAATATCTTTTCAATCCTGATTTCAAATCTTTTGGGTAGTTACCCAGAAGTGGGATTGGTGGATCATATGGTAGTTCTATTTTTAATTTTTTGAGGACTCTCCATACTGTTTTCCATAGTGGCTGCACCATTTTGGATTCCCACCCACAGGGTGCAAGCATTTCAGTTTCTCCACATCTTGTCTTTTGTTTGTGTCTGTTTGTTTGATCATGGCTATTCTAACAGGTATGAGGTGATATCTCATTGTGATTTTGATTTGCATTTCCTTGATGATTAGTGACCTCAAAATAAAAAGCTTCTACAAAGTAAAGGAAACTATCAACAAAGTGAAAATGTAATCCACACAATTTGGAGGAAATAGTTGCAAATCATATATCTGATAAGGTGTTAATCTCCAAAAGAATATATGCACCTCTCATAGCTCAATAACAAAAGCACTAATTATCTGATTAAAAGATGGGCTAAGGATTTGAATAGACATTTCTCCACAGAAGACATACAGATGGCCAACAGGCATATGAAAATATGCTTAGTGTCTCCATAGGTATCTCTCAAATCTTCATTCCTATTTTTTAGGTGCAAAGTCCCAAAATTAGAGAGGTGCATCATTCATAATCAAGTTATACATGCGTGCCTTCCCCTCAAGGGCAAGGTGTGGTGCATTTAGTATTGGTTATTCCTTTAAAAATATGCTGTTTTACTTAGGCATTTTTAAAACGATGGCTCCACTGTACCTTTGACTGTTTCATTGGAAGTAGAAAGAAAATTGTCTTGCTCACACACAAGGCAAAGAAAATGGTTGAGTGTCTGTGTGTATTACTGCTGAACAGAATGGATTCAGAACATAAGTTTTAGTTGTGATGTACTCCAGAATGTGGAATTCCCTTATGATTGAAAAGATATGGAGTATTCTTTTGAGGACTGCCTCACACATTTAATGTATATCTTGTTTTGTCTGGGGACCGCTACTCAGAACTCTGCCATCTGTAGTGGGTGGCAACCAAATCTCAGTCTTGAAGAATTCATCTGTTAATTTTCTTTCTTTCTCTGACTTGATGACACCATTGTGGTTACTTCCCCTCCCTCTCCAATCAATAACATCTCATTTTCCATTATTACATCTTAAGTATATGGCAATGGTTGCAAGCTGTTACATTTTCATTTTGGAAATGTGATAGCTGGAAAAATCTGTCAGGAAAAAGTAGTTGGAATTCAAGTCCTCCAAAGATGGGCTGTCTTCCAGATGAATTAGTGCTTAGATGGAAGAGCTACTCTACCTGCCTACATTCCTCGGTGTTAGCTCACTCAGCCTATGCCACCAATTTTAGAGATGAGGACCTGGAGCTTGGGGATGAAGTCACCTGCCCACATGGGGCAGATGTAGCTCTCGGATCCCTGGGTCCTGATTCCATTCTACCTACTGCTTCATTTAAGCTTTATATTTGAAAAAATATCAAGGGATTTTAGAAGCAATGTCTTATTTCTGTTGGTGTAACAGGAAGGATGTTTTTGATGGTCAATAAAAATCATCCAGAATTTTCTATGCTGCTCTTCTTTACCTAAATGTTGGAGTGGAAGCCCTCACACAATGACTGGACGTGGGTCACGAATAGTTCTTTTGGCAAATGGAAGAAATCTCCCGAAGGATAATATCCAATAAGTATCTGTGTTACTATTTTTTAATGCTTTGGTTGGTTGATCCCTAATGGAAACTATACTATTTTTTTTGAGGGGGGTTGGGTGTTGCCTTTTATCAAAGCACTTCTAATTTAGAGTAAATAGAATAGCCTGTGTGTGAAAAGTTGTGGAAACCTTTCTTGAAAAAACTTTAGAAGTTTAAGGAATGTGTTCTATATTGGAGGGAGAACATAATTTAAGGTTGCTTGGCCTGATGAGATTGCACAGTGTTAGCACTGGAGTGTGGCTAAATCTAGCCTGGCATTACTGATGGACAAGCCTGCCATGGGGACCACTTTCTCCATAGTGGTTTGGGCTCAAGGGTGTTGGTGGGAGGCTGGGCCTGGGGTCTACGGAGCCTCCCCCTCCACCTATCCCCATTGCCTTCTGTCTTGGGGCCAATATAAGGCTCTGGTGGTTCAGAATCATGAATACAGTGGGAGAAATGCAAAAATTCAGCACTTTGAACACTTAACGGAATTTTTTTTCCGGGAGGTTTGTCTGTGTAGTTTGAGTTAAAATGCAAATGACGGTTTATTTTTTCTTTTGCAAGGTGCAATATTTTATCTCTTTTCACAACAAACAAAAATCCTGAAGTGGAAGTTCTGCCCCCAAAGAATGGATTGAATTGATTTTAGTAGTAAGAATGAGGCCAATCTTGTCGACATTTGTTATTTTTCTCTCTCTTCCTCCCTCCCTCCCCTGCGTCCACCTCCTTCAAGCTTATTCTATTAATCCATTGATTTTGCCTTCATAATATTTGTGTGTGTGTGTGTGTGTGTGTGTGTGTGTGCGCGTGCGCACGCACATTTGTGGACATTTACTATAAATGCTATCACATGTACTGGTATTAGTTTCCTATGGCTGCTATAACAAAGTACCACAAACTTGGTGGCTTAAAACAACAGAAATGTATTCCTTCCTAGTATTGGAGGGAAGAAGTCCAAAATCATTATCACTGGGCTGAAAGCAAGGTGGGACTGTGCCCCCCCCCGAAGTCTTTATAGAACAATCTATTCCTTGTCTCTTCCAGCTTCTGGAGGCTGCCAGCTTTCCTTGGCTTGCAGCTGCATTGCTCCAGACTTCAAGGCCAGCATCTTCAAACCCTTCTCTGCTCCAACTTCATTCACATTGATGTCTCTTCTATGTGTCAAATCTCTCTCTCCTCTCTCTTATAGTAACACTCGTAATTGTATTTAGGGATCATCCAGATGACCCAGGATAATCTCCCCATCCGAAGATCCTTAATTTAATCACATGCACAAAGATCCTTTTCCCAAGTAAGATAATAATTACAGATGCCAGGGATTAAGTATTAGTATGTTTCTGTTGCTTATAACAGAGTAGCTGAAACTGGGTAATTCATAAAGAAATAAAATTTATTTCTTACAGTCCGGAGGCTGGGAAGTCCAAAGTCCAGGGAACACATCTGGTGAGGGCCTTCTGGGTGGAAACTCTCCACAGCAACACCGGGTGTCACATGACAAATAGGCTGAGCAAGAGAGAGCTAACCTCCTCATTGCTCTCTTTTTAAAGCCATCAGAACCACACCCATTACTCTATGAATGGATCAATATATTCACAAGGACACAGTCCTCGCAGTCTAATCATCTCTTAGAGGCCCCACCTTTCACTTACGCTAATTGGATTTCCCACCCTCTTAAAACTGTTAGAATGAAGGTTAAGTTTCCAATACTTGAACTTTTGGGGGATACATATTACCCATAGCAGATTAGGACCTGATATCTTTGGGGCCATTATCTAGCCTCTTAAGTACCTAGCATGCAACTTGCTTTGTTTAATTCCAAATTGCTTTGTGTATCTTAGAGACTTTTTTCCAGTGTTGGTTAACATAGACCTTTCTCATTTGATGTCATTGCTATAGGGTATGCCCAAGGTGAGTATTTCATGTTTTGCTTTTAGGTTCCTAGATTGATGAGCAATGTTTTTTATTTTTTCACTTTTACAGACATTGGCAATGATTGGTGAAGGGACTAAAGTGACCCATACTGATTGATAATCTCTAACATCTCAGAGGTAGTGGATGGGCCCTTCATATTTTTTTCCTAGGCTATTCCCAGGCTTTCTCATTGTATAACCTAAAACTGCTGTCTACACCCTTCCAGCTCATCCCAGCCACTGCTGTTGAAACATCTTAAAATACTCACCAGCTATTTGACCTCATGTTTTTACTTCATCTCTGAGTGCCTCAAGTGCATCATCTGTAAAATGGGCATGATCAGAGTCCCTACCTCTTGGGTTCTTATGAGTTTTAGATGAGTTAATAAATATAAAGCACTCAGAAAAGTCCAGGCACACAGTAGGTGCTTTACCAGTGCTGGCTGTTTTTGCTATTATTGTTACTGTTCATTTTCCCACTCACTTTCAGGGAAAAACTCAAAACGCTGACATTGATAGTGGGACAGTATCCAGCTTGCTTTCTCCATTGGTCCTAGTCCACTGCAGCAGCCTGCCTGGCTGTGAGGCCCTCCTGCCTCTTTGAACTGCTTGGACCTACTCACCCGGGCTGCTTTCTGCTCACCTTCCTGCTCCTCTTGAAATTTCTCCTCCCTCTCTTTCTTCTGCCTTTCCTTTCACTCTCCCCCACCACGTATTATTAAAAGTTTAAACAATGGGGAGAAGGGTGCACTCTTGTATTCCTAGAGGGGAGGCACCTAGCAAGATAGCGTGACTAGAAAACTGAAAATTTACATCAACAAGAATAGGTGGGCTGGCCGGTTAGCTAAGTCAGTTAAAAACAACAACAACAGCAACAACAACAACAAAATCGAATAGCAGGCTGAGAGGATCCTAAAGGTAGCTCACCCTGAAGCTCGTGGAAAGGAGAGGGTGACAAGTGTTCAGAAAAGCTCTGTTGCTCAGCTCAGTCCCATAGTGGAGAAGGGGATAGTTAGAGCAAAAGGATAAATGGAAGTAATTAGGGTGAAAATCTGTAACACTGATTTTGCTTAATGATGGCAAAGGAATTTTCTCTTCATTTTATGGAAAAACTATATTCTAAATTCTAAAACATTCTACCTAGTTCTTTTGGTGTGTGCATGTGTGTATGTGAGGTGCATGGATGCACGCTTGTATTTAAAAATAAAGTATGGCCACATGTCATGTAATGACGGGGATGCATGCTGAGACATGTCATTAGATTTCATCATTGCATGACCATCATAAGTGTGCTTACACACACCTAGATGGGATAGCCTGCTATACACCTGGGCTATGTGGTATAGCATATGGTTCCTAGACTACAAACCTGTACAGTGTGTTACTGTACTGGATATTGTAGTAACTGTAACACGATGGTAAGTACTTGTGTATCTAAACATATCTAAACGTACACAGGTACAGTAAAAATATGGTATCATAATTTTATGGGGCCACTGTTGTATATATGGTCTGTTGTTGACCAAAACGTCATTATACAAAACATTACTATAATTTACTGTGAACTTGCTAAATGTAAATAGTATATACTGTTAATCTTAGAAAGATATTTTAATACCATGTATTTAAATGTTCTTGTCAATAAAATACAGTCTATCATTTTAAAATAAGATTTTTCTTTTTTTCTAATTCACTTTTCTCCAAATTCCCTGTAAATTTTACTACTCATAAAGATGAATTAAACAAGGCTCTGGCATTCTGATATGTTTGTCCATGATCTGGTTCACAGCTCTTGTCTTCAAGTGGTTTTGTGTGATAAAGTCCTGCATGCTTACAAATTTTTATTATCATCTAATAATTGGTGAGACACTGAGGTTTGCAATTGCATAATATCCAGAGTTAGAAACATGAAAAATGAAGCCGTAGTAGCATTCTCTTTTTAAATGACAGCTGGGTACTAATCTTTGCTTTTTGAACAAGTGGAGTTGTCACGAAGAAGGGTAGGGTATTTCTCTGTGAGGCCAGGAGGCAGTCACTTGGGTGTAAAGACACAGGCTTAGAGATCAGCATGTGGCCTCTCCAGGTATTGCGGGAGAGTTTGGGGTAAACACGTGTCTCCCCCATTTCGTGTCATCCTCCTTTCTGCCTACAATTCCCATTTAATGGTGAGCTGGTGAGAGTGGATAAATAATTCATATCATGGTGTCAGCCTCCTCAGAAACCCATAAAGATTTCTTTAAGCATTTGGATCCAAAATCTTCTTTCTGAATTAAGCCCTGAATTATTATGAATATGAAACGAGGGTATATTTCTTGCCTGTGGTGTATGTGCTGCTATATTTTGAAGGAGAATGATTTGTGGATTTTTTTGCCCCGTTGTTCCTCTTTTTTGGTCTAGTGCACACAGCATGGAAGGGACAGAAAGTTCTAGGCGTTTTTACAACCGCCACTAGATATCTCTTATGGACCTGATTAGTTCAGCAGATAAAATAAGTGGTTAGTCTCTCAGACCTCAGTTTTTTAATCTGTAAAATCAGGAGGTGCATTGAGGATTTTTTTCTAGCTTTAAATTCTGTAATTCTTTCTTTGAGAATTGTATAGAATTTATAACACTTATGGGAACTAAAGTTTAAGACAGTAAAGAGGCAGAAATCAGGTTATCAGTCACAAGGTTGTTTTTTCAGCCTAGCCTCTGCCAATCCAAACCTTGTTATAACCACAATGTGGCAAGATATGATGTCCCATTATTATTTCTTTCACTCGAGAATGCTTCAGCTGTATAGATCTATCATGGCAGTTGTTACACTGGTGAGTTTTACCATATCCATCAGAAGAAGAAAATCCATCACACTTTTGACTACTTTTTCCTCTCCAGGAAAATCGTCTTTAAGAGAATGACATGTAATATAGACTTTGCTATTCTTAAGGCACTGGAGAAATTGCATCTGAAATAAAATCAATACATGATGCAGTGGTTTATGTACATTTAAAATATTGAATGGCAAAGCATTTTATCAAAGACTTTGGGACCAAATACATGTCCTAGACTTACACAGAGTCGAAGGTTAGAATGTAGTAGAAATATGGGTGAGTAACTACTGTGTATAATACCTAGTTATGGTTCAGTTACTCCATATAGCTCAACTACACTAATAGAATGAAGCAGACTCATGAGAGGTTAAGAAATGTAGATATTAGGGCCGAGCCCGTGGCGCACCCGGGAGAGTGCGGCGCTGGGAGCGCGGCGACGCTTCCCGCTACGGGTTCGGATCCTATATGGGAATGGCCGCTGCACTCACTGGCTGAGTGCCGGTCACGAAAAAGACAAAAAAAAAAAAAAAAAAAAAAGAAATGTAGATATTAGGGATGGTATGCTTAGAGACTTTTAAAAAAAAATTCCATTCCATAATCTCAATTTATGTTACAATGATGGTTACCAGGCAATTTAGAGAAACAGAAGCGCAGTCTCGCTCTTTACATATCTAATTGATGAAAGTAGAAGAATAAAACAAAACTCTGACTCAGCTACACACTGGGTGTGTGACCTTTATCAGATCTCTTAAACTTTCTGGGCTTTATCACCCTCCACCCCCCCCCCCCCCCCCCCCCCCCCCCGATCTCCATACAAAAGTCAAGTCTGGCTGTTGCTTTTATTTTGTACTCTGTTTTGTAGGTGTAGGTATAAATTACATGTTGTTACATTTTTAAAAGAAATTTTCTTTTTTAAAAAATGTTCTGTGGCAGTTTATACAGCATGAAAATTACTGGTCCTTGAAAATGAAAATAATCGGCCAGTAAAACCAAATGATCACTGAACCTTTTTGTTGGTGTAAATTACTTTATACATTTCTTAATTTCTTCTATGGTATTGGTTTACTTTCGAGAATTTAAATCTATACAGAAAACCATCAGTTTCATTAAGATTTAAAAAATTTACCGTGAAACTATTTATTAGATAATCTTAATAAAAATTTAAACTCATAGCTATTTCTAATTTTATTTGTGTTTTTCATATTTTTGTAAAATTAGGACTGTATATTCTTCCCCCTGAAAATCCAGCTTTTGGATTCATTTATTTATTCTAATACTCTTTGGTTTTCTATTTACTTTTCAATGTGATCTTTAATCTTTTGTTTTTCCTCTGGTTTTCCTATTGTGTTCCAGTGGTCCTTGCCGTAGTCCATTTTATGCTGCTATAGCAAACTACCACAAACTAGGTAATTTATGAGAACAGACATTTATTTCCTCACAGTTCTGGAGGCTGGGAAGTCTCAGATTAAGGTACCAGCATCTGTCTAGGGCCTTCTTGCTGCCTTATCCCATGGCAGAAGGTGAGAAGGTGAAAGGGCAGGGGGGTGAGAGAGAGAGAGAGAGAGAGAGAGAGAGAGAGAGAGAGAGAGAATGGCTCAGGACTTGTCCTTTAGTAAGGAACCCATCCATTCGTGAAGGCAAAGCTGTCATGGCCTTGTCACCTCTTAAAGGTCTCACTTCCTCATACCATTACAATAGCAACTAAGTTTCAGCATGAGTTTGGAAGGGAACAAACACTTAAATCACAGCATCCCCCATATTGATATAAGGTGGGATCAAATTCACAGGTCACCCTGCAGTCCCCTGGCTTGTAGCCCTGCTGTGGGACAAGCAGCCCCTAGCTCCTCTGTGGTTCTCTGTCTCCTTCATTCTCCTGGGGAAGGATGTCAGAATTCACTGGTTTTCATGTCTGTCAGGCTGTGTCCTGCCCACCTGTCATCGCTGGCCTTCAACTACTAGTGCCATCACTCTGCTCATGGCCTGAAGGTTTACAGCCACTGTCACTGTGCTGGCTTCAAAAAGGGCTGTTCCTCCTTTCTCACGCTGGTCCAACCTTGGACATAGACCCTTCCAGTAGTTCCTCGAACATTTTAAAATTGAGCCTATAATATTTAACATGACTTTATTAAAGGTGTAGGGTAGCAGGAGAGAGTTGTAGCACAGAGAATAACTTATAACCAGCTGTGAGACAGAATTATTTTGGAATCCATAGGCTCAGGCCATCTGCAAGGCTTTGTTTTCAGGTTGATATGCTCCCATCCTGGGAGTCCAAGCCAAAATCTCACTAGACTCAGAAGAAAAAAAGTTTCTTCCTCAGTCTAAAGCTTTTCTTCCTTTATTTCCCCTTTCAGAACCCAACTCTTCCTAGGATGACTGATGGAAAAAACATTCATTTCCATGGAAGAAAACTTCACAACTTACTCAGAATGTTAGCTTAATTTACAGCTCCAGCCAGACAACTGCATGATACCATGGCCCATAAGTTTTTAGCTTTGAGTACACATGCTCAAAGTTCATGTGCTCTATCAACCCCATGAGGCTGTGTGCAAAATTTTGTGGGTTTTTGCCTTTCTCTGAGGAGAAGATTTATAGGCTTCATCACATTGTTAATGTGGTCTAGCATCTCTCCAAAAGATGAAGAACCACTTCAGTGGTACAATACCTGGTCATTGCTTCATGTCTGGATTCATCAAATAAGACATCAATGGTTTCATCTAGGTAGGGCCTCACTTGTGGTGTCCTTCATCCATCAGCAAATAAAAATGGGAGCTTTCATGTCTTCTCCCCAAACATCTGGTTCTCTGCTTCTGATCCTACAAACAGCTGCTCAGATGCAGGTATCTCCACAGAGTAATTTGTAGAAACCATACGGTCCAAGTCCATTCCCCAGCAGGGAGCATTTCTCCAAAGCTAACGGAGTCTGCAGAGATGCAATTTTGCCTAGTCTTTCCAGCCATGGTGTGTAAAGATCTTTTCATAAGAGGTCTTTGCATAAACTGCCTGTTTGGCCAGTCTTCCTAGAATGAAAAAGTTGTCTCTACAAGAGGTATTCCGTTTCTACGAAGAGATAGTCTGCTCTCAGCGGGTATCCACCTTAGAGGAGTTTGAAATGTACTCCCATCAGGATTTTAGAGATCTGTAGCTAGAGCTTTTCCCTTCTCGTAGCAACCTTTGCAAGATAGAAACTTCTCTGGGGCACCTGCCCCAGGACTTGGAGCCCAGGGGAGGGATGGTGGCAACAAAAGCTTTCTTTTTTCCTGTCTCGTCTTGCTCCAGACTTCTCATCTTGTCTCCTGTTTCACTTGGAACTCAGGCATCTCTCCTGGCTTGATGTTGGATCCCCCAGTCCCCTCACAGGTCCTTTGGACACTGGCAAGGTCCCCCTTTTTTTTTCTGAAATTGCAGGGCAGCTTGATCTGCATTGTCATGAACTCAGTTCATGATGCTGTCAATGTGTTTACTATATGCTGCTTCTCTTTTTTGTGTGTGTGCGACTCATTCACTCTTCCAGGCCATGCATGGATGTTCATTTCAGTCTGGGCCTAGGGTTATGTGTAAGGGTGGGATAAAGTCAGTTGCAATGCGATTGCAGCTTTGGAAACTGGGGACCAAGGCAAATAGTTTTGAGGCCTACGAAGATAAAAAGAATGTTCAAGTAAGGCTTTTTACTGGGCCTCTTCGCCTGCCTCTGCCGTTCACCTCTCAGCATAACATTTTGGTTTGAAATAGGATTGCTTTTTTGCTTTCATCAATTGTTTTTCTATCTTGTGCAGCTCTCTTCGTAAGAGGTGGGTGTGGGGGCTTTGAAACCAATCTGTTGGATGGTTTCTAATACTATTATTAGGCAAGGAAAAAGGAAACCCGAGGGATGCAAATTTGGGTTACCGACCTGGCAGGGTGTTTTGCTGAGGTTAATGTAGTTTCTTCTCACGTGCCATCCCTGGAGGTCAGCGAAAGCCTCTTACTTCCACCCCCAGGTTATAACTCGGGAGGTGATCACAAAATGGTGTTTCTGAATCTGGCCACAGTCAGTGCAAGGTTAGAAAATTTCTCTGGATTGTGATCATGCCTGCTTCCTATCTTTGTCCCCTATGGTAAGATTCCCCCACTATGGGAATGTTTTTATGGGTATTTTATAGGAAGCTGGGAGAGAAGAGTCTCAGGCATTGTACTCTTGTACCATTTCATATGGAGTTTTGAAAATTTTTGTAAGTGATAATTTTACAAATTTGCAATTTGTGATTATGTAGTCATTAGTAGAGAATTTTAACCAATTTAAAATAATGCCTTTCCTAGTGACTTTTAGAATTTGAAATTTCATGTAAAGGAAATATAAAGTTAGAACATGTGATAGAGTTTAGGATGAAAGAGTCTTTCAGTTTAACATCAACTTTTAAGTGTATTAGTTAATTACCTTATCCTAAAGGATATGAAAGGTCCCACTTTGAACTGGATTAAAATAATCATTTTACAACATTATTAATATCTTAGTTTAAAACACAGAATTTGTGAAGAAATATTGTGTTATGATAAACCATTCTGTAAATCAGACCTTTGCTAAGATACACGGTCTCCCCTCTCCTGATTACCTTGAATTAGGACTCTTGTAATCTATGTTCCATAAAAGAAGACAATTTGCATAGTTTTCAGGGCTGAATGGCAGTTGTGGCCCAGGTTCCTGTGGTTGCTGAGGTTTCTGTTTACTTCTGAGATAGCATTGGAGGTGGTGGGACCAGTGCTGGGTCCTACACAGCAGCCAGAATCTCAGCTTCATGTTCTGCCCAGGGGGCCTGTGTTATGTGTCTTCATTGCAGGTGCTTTTTCCTGGTATATGTTTGAGCTCTTGGTGTCTCGCCTTGGTCCTTTAGATTCTTCTCTCCCATATCCCTGGCATCTGGTGTGTTTAGTTGTTTTTTTTTTTTTTTCTGCTGTATTCTTTCTTTTCCGCTGTATTCTTTCTTTTCTCTCACAACTGCACTTGTAATGCGTAGGGGATGGGTTAATATATTGTGTTATTAGATCTCCGGGACAAAGCTTAGAATAGAGCAAAGAATCACAGGCAGCTAGAACCAAAAGGGGACTTCCGTGTCATCCAGCCCTGCCCAGTCATCTCCCAAATGCATAGGCAGGGCTTGAAAAGTTGTGGTGATTTGGTAGCAGAGCTGAGACTAATGGGGGTTCCTTAGTGAAGAGTGATGCCTAACCGTGTCTCCCGCCTTCTGCCCGTAGTCATTTCTGTGTCTAGACATGTAATCATACGTGGATTCATAAGGCACAGCTCTAAGTGCACTGAGAACTTGAAGTATATGAGTTATAATATGGATTCTGGTTCTTTTTTGGGGTTCTTCTAATTTTTAACACACTTGTTGCAGCCTATATTGAGAGTCTGTGGAACATTTTCAAATGCAAACCATTGCGTTATATCAAGTATTTGTATTCATTAGTACTCATGGTACAAATGCCATTCTTGTGTCTGAAAGTATACAAAGCATGGGATTTGGGGGCTTGGCAACCAATGTGAGGGTACCTTTACTTTGAAATCTGTTTTATTTGCAATTAACAAAGTTTTTTTTTTTAAAGTCTCTTTCTCAAAGTTTGGCTAAGGTCCCAGACTTTGTACATGCCTTTTCAGTATGCTCAAACTATATAGCATGTCTAGTATCCTCAGCCCTCTTGGGTTCTTGGCTTCTTCAGCTGAGTAAGTTAAAGGAAGAGGATTTCTTTTTTGCTACCAGGGGATTTTATCTTGGCAAAATACTTTTTAATAAGTTTAAAAAGTTGTAAAATACACATAATGTAAAGTTTACTATTTTAACTATTTTTAAATGTACGGTTCAGTGACATTAAGTTCATTTACATCGTTGTGCAACCATCACCATCATCCATCTCCAGTTTTCTTTGCATCTTGCAAAACTGAAACTATGTGTGGTAAAATATCTTGTATACACAAATAAATCTCTGAAGCTGAAATGGTAAAATTCTTATGGTAGGAGGTGCAGTAGTGACATATCACTCATTCAATCCATCTTCTCCATTTCACCATTTTAGCATCTTCAAGTAATAATTATAGAGTGTTTTATTATAAATATTCTCATTTAATATTCAGAACTCATGTGAGGTAGGCAGTAATATTCCCATTTTGTAAATGAAGAGACTAAAGTAGTAATAGAGTGAAGGTAATGAGTGTCAAGACTCCAGTTCAGTGCTGTTGCCTTTAAATCCTGATCTGTTCCCATTATCCTGCATTTCAAAAGACTGTGACTAATGTTTTCTTTCTTTCTTTCCTTCTTTCTTTATCTACCCAACTTTTTTATTTTGTGGGAATGGCGTAGTGTCAAGAGGGAGGATTTCTGGAGTTTTTATAAAATTATGGGTCTTGCCCTAACAACAGACAGTCTTGTTTGTAACCTTGGGCATCTCACCAGACAGGGATTTTTCTGCTTTGCCTAAATACTTAGATGCAGCAGATGTCTATTCAAATATTACTTTAAAAAATGCCTGAAATTGTATTTAAATTGCTTCAATTATTCACTAATTAAATTGCAGATTGTTTCTCCTGGGGATTTTGCATGAGGCTGAGTTTCTTCAATTGTTTGTGTTGGACAATGACAAAATAAATCTTTGCATTGTAGCATGGTGAAGAATCCTGCTGAATGGGCTAAATAAGTCTACAATCATACCACAACAGACTTATTAAAAAAAAAATCTCTCTCTCTCTCTCTCTTTTTTTTTTTTTGGCTAGGCCAAGCATGGGTAGATAGTAGGCTTTTGTTTTTATTTCTGTGCTTTGATTCTTAAAATACCTGAAGGGGTGGTAGTTACAATGGAGGCCCATGTATTCTATGGAATGTATCAGTTTCCTTGGTCTACGTGGATTTGACCAAAAAGAGCACAATGGAATGCAGATGTTTTAAAACCACACATGTGTTTCTCAACATGGCTGCCACAATTTAAATCTTTAGTCAGGCTTTTCAAGAGGTTGGGTGTAGCAACCAGTTTGCCCTAGGAATTCATCTAGAATTCTTATCAGTTGTTGTTGTCTTGCTACAGCATTTACAAAACATTTTTCCCACATGCTATTTTTATTTGTAGAGAGAGGGGGAGGAAAAAACAAGATTGGGAGAAGAGCCAGAAGAATTCAGTGTCTCTGCAGACCAGGGGCTTGTCACAATATGCCCCTGATATTTTTGAAAAGGAATGCTTGCTTGCTCTTAAAATGTAAATTATTTCCATTCCTCCAAAAAAATGCACAATTTCATGCTAACGTTCACCCCTATCCACAGATAATTGAGACTTTATTTTCAGAATAAATACTTAACACTTGTGAGCATTGGCTTGGGGCAGCTAGAATGTATGCTAAGCCTTTCACATATACATTATTGTGTTTAATGCTAACAGCCTGGTGAGGAAAGTGGTATTCTTCCCATTTTACAGATGAGGAAGGAGGTTTGGGGAGGTTAAGAGACTTGCTCAAATGTCACAGTGGTAATCAATGGCAGATCAGGGATTATGTTCTTTCTGTGATATAAGTGCTCAGGGTTTTAAAAAAGCAATATTCGTTTTTTCAGGGTTGTTGCAGATATTAATAATCTTTGGAGGCAATTCAGCATATGGATGTTATGGGCTATCTCAAATAAAATGGAAGAATTTAGTTCTGCCCAGCAACGTGCTGACGCTGGCGGAGCTGAAGTGAGGAGCTGGAGAGGTAGCAGAATATTGGATGGGAAACTGAATGCTTTTTCAAATCAAGTGCTGCTGAGTGACCCTAGACAGTTGGTAAGAAAGAGTTGTCACCAACATAAATAATTGGAAAGAAGTATTAGTTACGTTTGAAACCACCCAGAGATTCCCACGTGAAGTTGTGGAGAAGAGACCAGGAAGTGTGAAGAAATGCAGGTTGTTTAATGTCCAGGGTAAAATAAGGGATGGATCTTAGCAGCATGGATGGAAAGTACAGCAGCGAATGACAGAGCCAGAGGAGAGACATTGCCATCTTGATTCATGCAGAAAAGGATGTCGGATAACTAACCATGAAAGCAAATAAATCACCAGTGGTTATGTCAGATCATGATGCAGGACAAATTTAAAATGGGTTCTCCACTTACATATTTCTATTTTGAGACATCCTATACCATATAGATTATGTTGTAGGGGAAGATCTACTTCAACCTTATATATTTCATTAATTAAAAACAAACAAACCCAAACACTTCTTTCCACAGAATCTCATACCACTTCATTGTTAGGTGTAAATTCTCCTAATTTTTGGAATGAAATATAGCTATTTTGTCCTTAAAATGGTTTCCCCGTGCTAGTTTCAGAAGATTGTACGGCAGATGCCATTGTGTGTTTGAGGTGGTTCAGTAACCTTTTGTGGGGTTGTGATGGAATTCAGCACTGCAGGGTGGTTTATAGGTCAGTAGGAATAAAACGTTGCTTATTTCTGAATGTCAAGTCACAGTGACCTACTTTTTTTTTCTTATCTTTTTCGTGATTCAAGTTTTTCAGGCATAAATTACTTGGAGGCTTTTTCTTTTTTTCTTTGCTGCTTCTTGTAGTATCTTTGTGTTCTGTCACTGGCCTGATAGGGTGGATTTTTTAATCATATTTGAAGTTAAAGATTTTGACTTTTTTCATTAGACAAATGGAAATTGTGTTGTAGTTGTATACAAGTGTTTTCTTCACTGAAACTAGCAGGATTTCATTTAGGTGTGTGTGTGTTTGTGTGTGTCTCACAGGCCCTTGGGAGAATTTCTTGAAAACAATGAAACTTCGCCCTAAAACAAAAACAAAAACAAACAAAAAAAACTATATATTTACACACATGAGATTTTTTCATACAATTCCGAATGGTGGATTCATCCCTGAACAGCTGGTTCATGAATCCTTTGCTCTGAAATATCAAAAGTCATTTTAGATATGGTTGACTTTAGGCACTGGCTATTCATGTGGTCACAGTGAAAGGTGGATATTTGAAGTTGTATGACTTAGTAGGAAATTTCCAAATGTCAAGTATAAGGGAAAGGGAGAGAGACAACTTGAGTTTGAAAGTGTGTATCATGGGGATGTTGTATTGGTGAGAAATGGGGCTAGAGAAATATGAGAAAGTATAGTGAATGGCTTTACTGCTTTTTTTTTTAAAATAAAAAAACTTGAACCATACTCTAAACTTGAAGATTTACGATAACACATGCAATGAGGGCAATATTTACAGCCACATTAGACCTTGAGGGATATAGATCCTTGAAGGCAGAGACCATATCCTGGTGATGTAGATCCCGGAGCTCATATATGTGAGTGAATTATTGGCTCTGGGAACGGAAGAGTCTTCCTCATTACATATCTAATGGGAGTGGATGAGTTTGGGGCCAGAGCTTCATCTTGAAGCTTGTTGGATTTAAACTTTGTCCCCCAAGGCACCTTAGCAATAAACCACCTACCATGGCAGGAAAACCTAGAAGAGGAGTGAGCCTCCCTGTCCGCCTTTCTTCCTCCTGGTACAGGCCCTGTCACTCTCCAGCTCCTGAAATGCTATTAAGAGAACTGCAGCTAAACAAACTCTGCAAACCTTGGCCTAAAAAGAGTCCAAATTGATACCTTAGCCAAAATTGTTACCATTTATATATATATGTACACATATATACATATACATATATATATATATTCCTATATAGTACAAGGTCACAAAACAAAAACCCTGCCTTCATCCTTTTGTAAATCAGTCCCAGTAATCCCTTGTTTATAACATGTGACATTCATAAGTTATACCTAATAGTTGCCAGAGTTCCTTTACTTGACCAAAAGGCTCTTAAATTAAGGTCGGGGATCTTTTCTAACACAACTTGGTAGTCCTTTTACTACTAAGGTAATTCATGCATATTTCCGATACTCAGCAAATAGTTGAACAAATGTTAAAAAGGCCAGATAGCCAGTGTTATTAAAATTTCTAAACATTCTCTTTTGGATTATTTCCAACTCCTGATCAAGTTGGAACAGCAGTCCAAGGCTATGTTGTCAGAGGCTGAATCATTTTGAGACTTACTCTCAGTCTACATAGCAAGTAAATTATAGTACTTGCATTTGGGTTTACTGTTGTTTTTATGATGTATAGAACCATGATGGATGGAATTATAGTCAGGTTCTGATAATTTTCATGTAGGCCACAGTTGTGGGCAGGGATGAAGCAGATTCATTCATTAAATAACCATTCATCGATTACCATGGGCTAGTTATTATTTTCTGCACTGAGGAAATAAATATGAATAAGATGTAATATCCACTTATAAGGAGCTTTCAACTTAGGAGGGGAGATAGATACACTAGTAGTAATTGTGATGTCTAAGGTGTGAAGTGGCCTGGGAAAGGTAAGGAAAGGAGGGACAAAGGAGTAGCTGACTGATTCTGCTTGGGAGGGGGGGAGAGGGGCCTTAAGGTACAAGGACAGGTTGAGGAATGAGACTGGAGTGGTGACATTCCAAGCAGAGGAAAAATGCCTGTGCAAAGCAGAGGAAGGCTTGAGACCTGTGAGTAGCGTACCTGGAGCATGGCATACAAGAGGCTCCAGCTGAGAGGAGGATGGAAAGGGTATGGGTATAGGCTCTATAGGGGTTTCTAACCTCCCATACGCAGTAGTTTGGATCTTCTCTTGTAGGCTCTGCTTGCTTTTGAATGGGTGAAAGCAGGTTCTGACTACCGGTTTGTTTTATAGTAAACATCTACACCCAAATCTCAGGTCTTGCTGAGGCTGGAGCCTGGGGCAAATTGTAAGAAGGGACTGTATTGGCCAGAGGAGCTATTTCATCAGCCTATTCTTTAACTATCAAGGAAGCTTAAACATACAAACTTCGGTGTAGGGCAGGGGTGACTGCTGAATTAGCACAGAATCATTGTACGAAGTGGGGAGATCTTCTTGAAAATGCTTATTTGCTTAGAATGAAGAGAAATAAGGGTAAGCTTGAAGTTTCTCTCTCTCTCTCTCTCTTTTTTTTTTTCTGGCAGCTGGCCAGTACTGGGATGAGACCCTGGACCTTGGTGTTATCACCACCACATTAACCAACCGAGCTAATGGGCCAGCCCTGAAGTTATTCTTGTTTTAGTATTTTGACTTGGAAATCTGAATAAAACTAATGGTGCCACCAGTGCTGTTCCTTCTGAACTGGCTTTATACGGGACTGACATCAGAAGAGTAACGGGACTGACATCAGAAGAGTAGTAGCCAGTAGTATCAATAAAATAGGGGAACAGCAAACAATAAAAATAGTGAATCTAGGTCGCCTGGCACTTGGTGGGGTAAGAACTACTCAGACCCAGCACTGTGTAACCAGCATAAGTGGATTTCCATGTTCTTGCCCCTATTCAGTGTCTGATGAGGAGTTTTAATTTAAATAAACTACACTTTTTAATGTATCTAGTAGCAGTGTCACCCTGTTTATTCCTTTATTCAATAACAAATATCTATTGAATAACTACTATGCGCTACTTTGTAAGTTAAATTTTAGGAAGCTTTTAAAAAAAAAAAAGAAAAAGAGACCCTCTTTCCAGCTCATATCTACAAGAACACTTGCCATGGAGACTTTCAGGATTGTTCGAGTGAAAACTTTGTCATGAATTAAATTATTTATTTATTCAATAGATATTTGTTTTGAACACTAATGAAGTGCCAAGCAGGACTCTAGGCATTGGCATTAGGAATTTGATGCTGAACACTCCAGGCTCTGCCCCTGTCTTCATGGAGTTTCCATTCTAGGGAGATATAGACAAATGATAATGGCAGTGGAGGGTACTTGATAAATGCTCTGAACGGGTAACTATAGGGTGCCATGGGGGAGAGTACAGGTGGGTAATCTAGTCCAGACGTAGAGGAAAGACTTCTGGGAGAAAGTGAAATCTAAGCCAAGACGTGATGAAGAGCAAGAGTAAAGAAGGAAGAAAGGAAGAGAGGGAGGGTGTGGCAGGCATTCACAGGGGTGTGTGCCAAAGCCTGGCATGTGCATGTGTGTGTGTGCATGTGCGTGTTTGTGTTGGGGGGATTAAGAGCAGTTTAGCCTGGCTGTAGTGTGGAGTGTCAGGTGGAAGGGGAGAAATGGGACTGGAGCATTGTGCAGAGCCTGATCCTACTTTAATCCTTAGAGTGTTTGGAATTTATCCTAATACCAATAGGAGATTGCTTTCTTGAAAGATTAGTGTGGCTGCTGTGTGAAGAATGGATGGGGTGAGGCAAACCTGAAGACAGGTAGACTAGTTAGGAGGTTTCTGCCTTAATCTCGTTGGGAGATAACAGTAGCCCTAACTAGGGGAGGAGTGGCTGTAGGAATGTGGAAACGTGGCTGGAGTCAAAAGCTTTTAGGAGATGGATTCTAAATAGGACTTGGTGACTGACTGTAGGCGGGCATTATTTTCAGGGTAATTCAAAATATGTTAAACTGTTTGATCTGAGAAATCTTTAAATTGTGTGCAAGCTCAGCCGGTACACAGATGCATTCCAGAGAGGAAAGGAATAAATTCAGGCAGTGAACACACTCCAATTTGGATTTTTTTTCTCTCTCTCCTTCTGAATTTCAAGGCCAGTTGCATATGCCTCATTAGCTTGAGGGAGACTGTGATCCTATAATCTTTTTCATTTACAGAGAACTAGACATGATGCTCAACTTCCGTGGAGAAGGTGATTTTTGCACACGTTGAATAAAAGCACTTACGGTTCCACCTTTAGTTGAAAATCAGTGGTATCTGATGTTTGTTGGAAGCCGGCCAAGACTCTTATGTCCAGGACTCCAGCACTTATATTTTATGCCTATCTCTTTGAACAAGGCAATCTCCAGTGGACCCCAGCTGCTAGGATCTCAAGCCCCCATTCTCTCGATCTTCAATTATTTTTTTTAACTTAAAAAAATCTCTTCTGTACTCCATCTTCCCGGAAGTCTCAAAAATCTCTTCCAGAAAAGTACATTTGATTTGTTACTGAATTAATAAGTTTTTCTCCTTCTGAATTAATAAGTGTCATCCAGGTCATTAATGGAAAAATGTAGTCTATGATGTTGCAGAGCTCATCTTTTTTATTTTAATACGTTTAAAATATAAAATATCAAAATTGTCTGCAGTCTGTTAAAAAGAATGTAGAGCTGGAATTTTAATTTGATTATTGTTCTCAATTTTCCCAGGCTTCCATAGGCAAGTACTTTGTTTGAACAGCTGTTCTCCAGTAAATCTCAGTAACAAATGAATCAGGAATGATTTTGTGTAGCAAGTTGGATGAAAGGAACTTCCTTAGAAAGACAGGTCATTAAAAGAATGAAGAAAGAAAAACTAGCAAAGGTTTGAGAAATTTACCAACTTTAAAAAAAAAAACCACAAAGCCATTTGTTTTCATAATTCTTTTGTAATTATCTTAAAATATGCTGTCGTTAATAGCAGAGGAAGCTCCTTATTTCCTTTTAGATTTTAATACCAGGTGGAAATATAATTTGCAGTGAAAGTCAGCAGGAAAGGGAAAATACTAAAAACCAGGAAGCATAAAAAAATGGAACTCGGTCTGTGTAGTCGATTTTCTATCATCTATAATTTTCTATCATCTGCATGTGTGTTATCCATATGCCGGGGTGAGGAGCGGGGAGAGAAGGCCTGTGGAATAAGTCTGCCTCCAATCACAAAACCATCACATTAACATGTGAAAAGATATTCGTAAGAGCTGTGGGATGGAAAGGCTTCTGGCTTTCACCATCGTACCTACTGGATGGGCTTAAAAGCATAAAATAAAGCTAAACTAAATTCAGGGAAACATTGATTCACCCAACTGAATAAACAACTTACAGCGTTTGCTAATCTAATTAATCAAACTCGGCTTCTCCTTTCCAAAGGAGATTCACAGGCAGTAAAATAAATTAAATCAACATTTTTTCCCACTTACTAAAAATAAGCTTGCTTTCCCTGGGTAAATTGATTCTTTAAATTCCCAAAGCTATACTCCTGTAGTCCACTGGCAGGAAGCAATTGTATGGGTATAAAATCATGTCTGTGCAGATTGCAGAGTTTGGGTTCTGAGCATCGTGTCTCAGCTCTACCACCTAAACTGGTGAATAAAATAAATTTTAACTGAAAGTATTTTTAGAAAAAAAAGTGGCCTGTAGATGATGTTGATTTGCAGACAAGGGAGCCTGTGTATGGATGGATCTTTAATGAGACTTAAAACTATATTGATGGCAGCAAATAGTGTCTTTGGACAAAAATCCTGCAAAATCAGGGTATTTAAAGTTTGAAAACAATTGTAATTGTGAAAATTTAGACACAACAGTAGTAAAAGGATTTAAGTGGTTTGGAGATTTGGTACTTAATGTTGAGTTTACCTGACTTTAAACCACTTGAATAAGATTCAGTTTTAGAGTGCATGTATATAGTTATAATAATTTTATACACATACATTTACATAAATACAATGTACAAGAAAAGTGAAGAACAGAGTAAACGGAAGAAAATGAATCAAAAAATGACAAAGTGGTGAATGACAGGCTTTCTGCAAGGAAGGCAAAATATAACATAGGGATATCCTGCTTAACGAGTTAAGTATGAGTCAAGACTATCACTAGGTTTTTCAGTTTTTAAAGGCAGGACTCCAGGATGTGGTCATAGGAGGCCTGTAGTTTAGAAATGAGAAAGCACACGCTTTATATTCAGTCCTGCTCACGCTTACTGCATTCCGTTGCCTTTGTCAAGAATTGGCACCCCTCCAGGGAAGAACCTAAATGGAAAGTTTCCAGCTGAGTTCTTAATGCCACAACCTCAGTTGTCTCTCTGTGCACCCACCTTGAGGATCAAAGGATTGATTGCCTTTCCCCACATTTCCTTCTCTGATGGACTTATTCCCATTCTTTTTATTCTTGTTCAACCTAGGATACTCTGTATAATACTCAACTAATCTTCATTAAAATGGAAAGGAAGATCAGAGTGTGATCAAATTAAGCTCTGAGTATACTTGGATGTTTGGGCATCTCATGGATTAAACCATTCATGGAATTGCTTCTCTTTCCTGGCAGTATGTCTTCGTATCGCTATCATTTCTTAAGAGTCTCTTCTACTTCCACTTTCAAGCTTTGGCTGAACCTTCTCTTTTAACTCACAAACTGTTTTGCTTTCTGGAAACTCATGCCCACTTCTTTGACTTTGTTTCAACCGCCTCACGTTCAAACCTAGAGAGTTGTTGAATTTTGAGATGTCCTTCTGAGGTGGTGGGCTGTGGAATGTCATGTAAGTTATTACTGTTTTTTCTGAATGTAATGGATTTTCTGGTTTAGTAGGGATGGCTTAGGCAACTCTCCGAAGTATCCTTTTAAGCCCTGTGAATCTCAGTTGTTACTGTCGGGCAGTGCAGTGTCTCCTGTCTCAATAAATGAGGAGGAGTTGGTAAAGGGCCATGAAAAATGATTACCTTGTGTAATGCTGAATATATGAATTATCCTGATTCAAGCATCAGTCATTGCACACACGCATTGATATTCAACTCTGTACCCCACACATGTGTTCAATCAACTATGTTTCAATAAAAAAAAATAATTAAAGAAGATGTACAGGGCAAAGAATCAATTTCCTTTTAATATTTTAAATCTACCATCCCTGTAGTGTTCTGTGGCTAAATATGCTGAAGATTAAATGACAGCTTTCAAACTTGGTTATCATGGATCTGGTTGTGTAGTTGGCCAAACCAGATTGGTTGCTAAGAGCTTACCTTGTGATTTATTAAGTTAGCCTTAACATTCAAATGAGAAAATGATTTAACTAGATGCAAATAAAGAAAATAGACATTCCCTCTTGTCTTAATTGTGATGGCCAAGTCATCCTAAAAAAAGTCACCACTCTTCCTGTGACATCTTCCCCAACCTCCCTCTCCACTACTCAGCTGTTTGAATTAATCCACGTAAGACATTAAGCATGTGTCTAGGACGATGTAAGTGTGTTCAATAAATGTTAGCTATGACTATTATTATTTTTATATCCTTTGTGCTCTTATATGGCAACTCGTACATCATACCTGCATTCAATCAGCCATCAAAAATTTATTTCTTGCTTGCTATGTTTTAGGTACTGGCACCTAGGTTCTAGAAATACAAAGATGAATGAGGCAAAGTCTTTGTCCTTCTGAAAATGATGGTTTACCTGTTATTGTAATTCATTCTGCTGGAATACATGAGGGATCTTCAAAAAGTTCATAGAAAGATTCATATTATCTTTTAATTCTAATTTTCCACAAACATTTTGAAGTACCCTCATATTTATTTTCGTCTTCTACATTGTGAGTTTATTTGAGGTCAAAACAATGGGAGCCAAAAAATTTACATCAACTTCTCCTGAAATAGTTTAGAGCTAGAAAGATAAGTCATCCCAAAGTACTTTGCATTTGGTCAAACTACATTGAAATCTTGTATTCATTTCTGGGCATATTTAGGAATGTTTATAACTAGAGTGTACTGACATTCCCATTTATAGGAGACCGTATTATGCCAATAATAACTATTATTATTTTCATCACCATTACTCCCTATTAATAATACCTAATATATAGAGCTTGCACTTCTCTTGGCTCATTTGAACCGTACGATAATTCTATGAGGTATGGAGGGCAGCAGATTTTTCTGTATTTTACAGATTTGGCCCACCTGCCCAGAGAAAACGTAAGCAATTTCCCTGTGAACTAGTAAGTTTAGCATAAGGGCTCAGATCCAGTTTTCCTCAACTCAATCCGAATCCGTTGTGCTAACAGCTAGACTGCTGTATTGATGTGGCTGGAATGTTACTTGGACGGTTGAAGAACCTGGGAGTGTTTCTTTGTGGAAAAGAAAAGATATGCGGGAAACATCATCACTGTCTTTATATGTTTGAAAGCCTACCCTGTAGCTGGGGATTTAGTCTTACTCTGAAACTTCTCAAGTTAAAACTTCAAATGCGTGTTGCTTATGCCCACCTCTCCGCCTCATTTCATTAAGTTCTTCCTCACTCCATTCACTATGTCTGGTTGGTTTTCTTTTCTACCACAGGGCCTTTGCCTTGCTAGGTCCTCTGCCTGGAATGCCAATCCCCTTTCTCCACAGTGCCTGGTTGAATCTCATGCATCCTGTAGGACTCAGCCTAAAAGGTCACTTGCCCAGAGGAGATTTCCCATAGAGAGGGAATGGTGTGCGTCAACCTCACTGAATGTTTGAGTTAGGGTCTGTAATTGCGAGCAACAGAAACTGACCCTGATTAAGCAAAAATGGAATTTATTGAGAGGGTACTGGGAGATTTGTGGTCTCCTTGGGAGGCCTGAAGAACTAGGCACACAGCTAAAGTTTTCAGGAACCGTGTCCAACCACGGCAGAGAACTGGCCTAGAGAGGAAACGGCCACCACCTGTGTTGCCCGCATTGCGTCCTGGATGCTGTGGCTTGCACTGCTGCCAGGAAATCTGCTTTATTGCACCTGCTGCCAGCAATAGAGTGACTTCTGTTCTGGGAACATAGCTTTGCTGTCATTGTTGGCCTTCTAAGCTGGACACCTCGGTTATCATCCTTACCAGTAAAATCAAATCAAATCCATACCAGTATGTAGTTTCCTTCTGCAAGTTGTCCATGTGTGAATCCAAGTTGTGCAGGAGTGAATCTAAATCTAATTGATGGTGACGAAGTCCCCTTAGCTGCATAGGAAGCTGGAGAACTGAGTTTTCTGAGTGCTATATTGGGAAAGTGAGACTCATTAGCTGAAAATTACCCAACAACTTCAACGGTGTTCAGAACGTATTGGCCAGTGGAAAACGTGACAGATTATCTGCACTGAGACCCAGTATTCTCATCGATATTATGGACCAATCATACTTGCCTCACAATGTTATTATAAGGATTAATTAAGGTAATTTATGTGAAACTGCTTAATAAACTGTACAGAGAGATATTAAGCATAAAATAATGTTATTCTTCTAGTATGATTGATATCTTTGGCTAAAGCCTAAAATCAAGTGCTTAATAAGTTGACAAATCTCCAACTCGCTTTATATGTTTTTAAAATATGAAGGATATTCAACTCCCTCAAAAAGGCATTTAAAATATTCAGGAGAAATTGGAAAAGGAAAAAAAAGGGCACATCTTATATCAAAGTGCTGCCCTTATAAATTTCTATCAACTCCACATTTTTATTTTGTAATGGAAACATACAAAACTCTGCCAAGCATAGTTTTAAAAATTTGAGTGGGTTTTCAGCTACTTTTGACTTGTTTCTGAATTTTAAGACTTTGTTCTAATCTACTTTTTGCTCTGGTTTCATCATGAATAAAGTCTTGTTCAAAAATAGACAATGGGCTTTTTCAACACCCAATGCCCTCTACGTTTGATTTTTCTGCTATGGCCCATGGTGGCTCTATACCAAATGTATTTTTATCTCGAAAAAGATGTTGATGTGACGGTTGAATTTCTAGCACAAGTAATAGCAGTTTTGTGAAAGGATGTTAGTGTAAATGGTTGTAGCAGTTGGATTAAGACAATGCAGTAGGAATGATTCACTTATTCAGTGAATGCAAGTCTGGCCTTCAGTGGTAAATTTCCTCTATAGAAGAAAAGAGTTCAATGTCAATGTAATTTCAGGGGAGAAACAGCCATGTGCAGGGCTATTTTCATATTTGACAGAAACGTTTTCCAGTAATAACATATTGGAATTTTGAGTTATGCTTCTTGATTAATTTTAATTTTTTGTAAATATTGAATTAAAATAATATGCTGCTAGACAAAGTAAAATGTGACCCAGCATTGTGATGTGGAAAATTGGGTTATAATTTTCAGATTGTTAGATTTCTGCCATCTTGAATTTATATTTTATTCCAGAATATAGGGAATTTTAACATGTTTTCAGACATTTTCTTCCTTAAGTGGTACTCCATACTAGATTGAACTGTCCTGAATATATCAATATCCTGATATTGAACTTTCCAAATATCTCACGTTGAATTTGAAGGGATTTCCTCTCAATATACTTAACTACTTCTTCAACATCTTCTTGACCCTTTTCTCCTTGTTTGCAGACACGCACACACGTACTCACTCACTCATTTATGCGTAACCTGAACGGGACATTTTTTTCAGGACATTGGAAGTCTGGAATCCTTACATTGCATTTCAGTAAAGGTCTGAGCCTGGTAGTAAGAGACTAACTGAAAAATAGCACTATAGTGAATAGAGCTTCCATGGGGTAAACAGAGCACCCTGGTTAATAGTAAATTTTGGTGATTCAAAATTTATTTTGATGATCCGGCATGTGTAAGTATTTATGTGATCTGTAAATATTTTCCAGCTGTAAAAATTCTAATTTCATTTCTCAAAATACATAGTGAGCACATGCCTGGCTGTGCATAAGGGAAGCTGTCTGTTGGTTGGAGAGGGGTATGGGGTGCAAGTGGAAAATTCAGTGCTGAAGGTTTTGCTTTAGTTGGTGATGTTGAAAGTAACTTGAAATCATCCTTTAGTCCTCAGGGGAGTTCTCAGGTGACAGTGTGGGTGTATTGTGATCCCCTTTTATTTTATTGACTCACTAAATTCTTAGATTACTCTCTACCATTTGTTATTGACAAACCATAAAATTCTTATGGAACCTGCTCAGTAGTGACTTATAAAGAATTATCTTGTTAATAAACTCAGCATCATTTGGAATTCAAATTTAATTAAAATGGAAAAGTAAATGATTATGTAAAGATTTTTCCTCATTTAAGCTTATATCCTTTTATTGTCTCTTTGTCTTTTCTCTAAATTCAAAGATAGATTTTATTTAAAACCCATTTTTGCAAGGTGAATTTTTACAGAATCTTTTGTAACATCTTTTCTGTTACTAGCTTTTGAATAAAAGATTTTTCTTTTTTTTAAAACTAGAAAGGTTGAAAAGGAGTTCCAAGGTAGTCTGAGGGAGGTAAAAATAAAAAAATCTATGTTATCTGGGGATTTTAGTTTTTAGGATTCTGTTTAAAGATAATGATTGTTTATGGACCCTTTAAAGATGTTTTCTCATAAGAGTTGCCAGGTAACAGATTAGTTATCTGAGGGTGGTTTTAAAGGCCTTTTGAAATTGCCTGGGTGACAATACTACCTTATGGTACTTATAAAAGCTCCTTTGAAGTTGGCTTTTCATATTGGAAAACCAGAAAATATTTTTCTTTTCTTTTATTAAACAGAAAGCAATACATGGCCCAGAGATTTAGTAAAAATGCTGTAGACATATACTGGTTATTTTTGTGATTGACTCTAATTTTTCATCTCTCAGCCTTTGGGGGTTGTGGATTTTTTTGAATTAAGATTCGTAATATAATGTGTATGCTGCTCTTGTAAATTATATGTAGTTGCCAACTGCACACTGTCATGCCTCAAAATTTGAGGCCCTCTTTTCATTTCTCTTTCAGCCTGGTGCAAAGCCCACTGCCCCCAAACTTGATTGTTTAGAGAACTTTGGATCGAAATAAATGTTGTAGGGCATGAGACATTCCTGCACAACCTTTGTTATACACAGTCACACTAAAAGAACAATAAATAGAATAGGCTTTCAGAGGTTAAGGCTAGAAACTCTAAGAGGCAGATATTGCAGTTTGGATAAGCGGGGGTTTATGGGAGTCCTCTTCAGTCTAAGCTTATCTGAGCTCACAAAGGAGATTCACGGTCCGTTGCTCTGCAAAAGCTATTTGGGCAGGCACTTTTCTTCCCAACTGGCTTTTAAGTGCTCCTAGGGTCCTCAGGCCTATTCACTTAGGCCTCTCAGATTATGAATACATAAACTTTAATGACTTTGGAGTCGTAAAGGAAGACATACTAACTAGTGCATCATCAAAACATGATTCTGCTAATAGAACGGACAAATACATTTTAGGGTAACACAAATTCACCTGCTTCTAGTACTGAATATAATAGTAAGTCTTTACAACACTTTAAGAGCATTTATTCTGTTCTAGCATTGATAGCATGGTTAATATTGATTATAAATTTGCATTCAAATAGTGGAACCAGTCGTGTGATAGATGTAACTTCTGAGAGCAGCAGAAATGATTTTAGTTTTTAATGGTTGTACAAAATAGGCAAGGCATTTGATATATATGCAGGTTGGTTATTTTAAGTATCCTGGAGCTTCAGTCTTCCTAGTCAGCAGTTCATTTATGTAGATTATGCAGTTCATTTCCCTTTTCAGGTATAATTTAACTTTCAAAATAAAAATTGTTATTATAGTTATTATAAACGCATTGAGTCCCTTAATATGTTTTTAATACTTGAATTGTTTCAAGCAATGTTTGATATAACCTGAATCCAACTCAAAATCCCTTCATGAGAGAATAGAAACAGTCATATGAAATTTGTTATAATAGCATTTAACCTATAGTGTTCTGATTCTCTCTTCCCTTCAATTTTTATCAAGTATTTAATTGCCCACTGGATGATTTATTTTAGAATTGGCCTACTTTTTTTTTTTGGCTGCAATGCCTGTGGGCAAATGTAAATTTGCAGCTGAATTAGCAAACTAGGGATCTCTGTATAAGTTAATAACCACAATAGGGAATCAAGTAACTGTTTGATTTCCTTTTTTTTCTAGATTGGCTATGTATGTATGTAAGGCAGTAAAATTAGGATTGGGGATAAGGGGGTTTTTATGGGGACATGATTAACTTCAAGTGGTTTTATTAATGTAAAAGGAATGCATGAGGGTACTTCAAAAAGTTCTTGGAAAAAATACAATTGAAAGATAATACAAATCTTTTCACAAACTTTTTGAAGTGCCTTTGTATGTTTATTGTAGAAAATACAGAAAAGTAAAAAGAAGAAAAGAAAATCGTTATTCTACCACTCAGAGATAGTTACGTGAATATTTTGGTATCTTTTATTTTAGTCTTTTACTTTTTTGACATATTTTGCACATTAAAAAGTGTACATACATTTCTGAAATGAAGGATAATAAAATGCCTACCTGTGCACCTTCCATTCAGCTCAGAATAGTCCCAATTCTGGTGTTATCCTCCAGTCATGCCTCCTCACATGTGCCCCATCTGCAATTTTTTCCCATTTCAGTTAAAATGTGTCTTTTAAAATAAAAAATGTTATTTTGATTATTATAAGCACATTACATCTCTTAATATAGTTTATGTTATTCAGTATCCAGACTTCTGTGTTTTTCATTTTCTTATATTCCTTCATAATTTCCCCATAACATGTGTTTCTAACTTATAATTGTTTTCTTTTTAGTTTTATAAAACTTTAAATAAACGGAATTCTACTATGTTTCTTCTGTTGCTTTTTTTCAGTGAACATTATATGTTTTGTAATGGGTGCAGCTTTAGTACATTTAATTTCACTACCGTAGAGTATTCCTTTGCACGAATGGACCACTGTTTATCTGTTTGCTGTTGGTGGACATTTGGCTGTTAGTTGAGTAGCGGATGCTGTCAGTGCCTCACTCGTGCCTCTTGACTCTTGCCCGGTGCTCTCACCGACTTCCAGAAGCTGCTATCTGCAGGTAGGCCTGAGTGCTCCTCTTCCCACCCCAGCTACAGAAAGCCATGTTGCCTGTGCACGCTGCAGCGGGCCAGAGGTGCCCCTGGGAGCAGCTCTCAACAAGCGACTCCTGGGAGTTGGGGTGTAAATACCACATCTCCCTCGATAGTTGCAATTCCTGTAGTTTCCCCATGAGGCGATACTCCAGTCACCCACAGAGTGGTTGCTTTCATGCTGGGCCCTTTATTGTCTGCCTTGTTTTCCTTGCGTTGCTTCCCTACACCCCTACCAGTTTTCCTGTTTATTTTTCCTTCTAAACAAACTTGATTTTTGTCTTAGGATCTGCTTTTGAGAAAAGCTAAACCAAGTCAGGTTGTTGGCCGTTTTGGTTATTGCAGTTAATGCCGCTGTGGACATTTTTGTATCCTGGTACACAGAGCAAGTGTTACTTCGGAGTATATGCCCAAGTAAAGTGACTGGGTTACAGGGCACACATATATTCAACTTTGTTAGAGGACGCTGGCTTGTTTTCCAAGGTGGCTGGAACAAACATTCGTGAGTGGTGAATAACTATTTCTATTGCTTAAATCCTTGCTAACTTACCTTTGGTATTGTGATAAGCGTAAAGTAGTTTCTCATGGCTTTAGTTTGCATTTCTGGATACTTAGTGAGATTGTATATCTTTATATCTTATGGCCATTTGTATTTTTTTCCCCATAAAACACATATTTGCATTTTTCATCACTTCTTCTATTGGCCTGTTATTTTATTTTTTTTTGTAGGAGCTCTTTATATATTCTAGGTACTAGTATTTTAGGTGCTCCACAGACATTCCTGGTTTGTGGGTTGTCAGCTCACTTTCTTTGTGCACAGTTTTGATGAACGAACATCAATTTAAAGTAGATGAATTCAAATTAAAGTGTTCATTTTGTCACAATTAAGTATGATGTTACTTGTAGGTTTTTCTTAGATGCCTTTTTACCTGGAATCTTTAGGTCATTTACATTTAATGCAATTATCCATAAGATTGGGTTTAACATTTACCATCTTATTATTTCTTTCCTCCTCCTCTAACCCCTCCTCTTCCTCTTTTCCTTCTTCTCTTGTTTTATTTAATACTTCATACACAGAAGCAGAAATCCAATACATTAAAATTTTAACAGTGTTATTATCATGTGGACTAGTGGAGGATTCCTTTCTATGTTAGACTTGCCAGCTGTGTGGTAGATATCTGGAATAATGTGTTTCTGACAGATTGGGTTTGGACATCACTCATATAGTGAGAAGCATGGGGGTGTGGGTTTGCAATCCTGAGCCACGTTCAGTGGGTGACATTGTTTGCTAGTAAGGTGGTTCTTGAAATACCACGGAACTAGATGATATATTAGAAAGTCCCAAATATTTGAACATGATAGCTACCTTTGAAGACCAAGTGAGACAGTGATGGGCTGTCTCTGTCCAACTGATGGAGGAATATCTGTGGTGGCTTGTCAGGACCATGAGCACATGGTTCTCTCATCAGAAATCCCGTACAAGAGATCCAAAGCCATGGCTTACTTCATCAGATGAAGGGAGGCCATACTCAACTTTCCTGCATTAATCTGTCAATAAGTTCAGCAAAACTCACTTTGTTTTTTAAAAAAGTAATCGAAATTACATGAGAAAGCTTTATCAGTCAACTCAAGTCTTGCTGCTTTAAACAGCTCAGTGTAGAAGGAGTTTTCATAATGTTTATAGAATGAGGTCGTGTGAGGTCATGGAAGTGGCGTTTGTTTTTCTTGCAGCTATTTTAGTGGCAGTTATATACAGTTTGATATGTTTTGTTTGGGAATGTGTGATACTGTAAGCATGCAATTTATTGGTCTATACTTCCTGAAGCACCATTTTACTCTGTGTGTAGACAGTGTGGTATGTAACAGTTTCTGTGATTTTAATACAATTATAAGACATAAGACCTCAAATGGGTGTTAGATATCATCCAACTTGCTCACTATATTAAGAAAAAAAAAAAAGGAAATAGGCATGGAGAAATGAAAGAACGCATTAAAATTGTGCCAGCTAGGAAATTTTGGTAGATCATGTAAAATAGTGATTCATCCACACAATAATGTATTAGTAAAGTTTCAAGAATGAGAATGAATGGCTAAGTTTTAGGAGAATGTCTCTTTCTTTTATTTTTTGGTGGCTGGCGGGTACAGGGATCTGAACCCCTGACTGTGATGTTATAATGCCACACTCTAGCCAACTGAGCTAACCAGCCAGTCCCCTATTTCTCAAGTGAGGCAATCAATAGAGAGGGTGGAACAGGGGGCTGGAGAGCATAAATCTAAGCTGAGGAGTGTTGTATCCAATCTCCTAGTATTCTGAAGGCAAATCTCATGCATGTTTTCATTCAGCCCCTGTCAGAGATTGCACGAAGGAAAGAGAAGACACTTAAAAATGGTTAAAATGGTAAATTTTATGTTCTGTATATTTTACCACAATAAAAAAAGAAAGACAATGCAAATAAAATCAAAAGAAGTGGCTGTGGATTTACACCAGTTTTTCTATTTCTTTGGGTAAAGAGGGAGGTTGGATCTAGTGGGTGTTAGCTCCTGTGACTTTCCTGAGGGGAGTTACCAACCCCTAAGGATGGACGTCTCTTCTGAAGGTAGGGTTGAGATCACCAACCAAGTAGTGAGGATACAATTGTCCTCACATCAAGTGAGGACTTCATTCTCTTCACTCTGGAAATGCTACACTGTGTGACTCACAATTCCACGTAAGCTTGAAGGGATGATATTTATTCAATGCCTGTTATGTGGGAGGCAGTGTACTGGAAATTCTGTGCATATTATCACATCTCTATATATATGCCAATCATGTGCTGGAGGTGATGTTATCCCTAGTTTTTATACAAGAAAAGTGAGGTTCTGAGAGGTAAAGTAGACCCTCCAAGCTCATACAGGTAGTTATTAAGAGTTAGAATTCAAACCAGGGTCTCTGTTTTTGCAGTCCTTGATCTTTTTACTACAACAGTGTTGCCTCAAATTTTTTATTCCCCCAAGCTAAATGGAGGGAAGAATTTAGTACCTCAGACTTGGTGTATAGTTTACCGGGGAAATAAGCATAAGAAATAAGATTTTGTTTGGCATAGAGTGAGTGTTTCATTCATTCATTAGATTTTTAATGGGAACCCACTTTATGCCTGGCATTGTTCTAGGCACTTAATTATACACAGCCTCGAACCAGACAGATGCAGTCCCTGCTCAGGGAATAACCGATTATGCCCCAGCTGTGCAAACCTTCTTCATCTGCATGCAAAAATTCATTTGATACTGTATGGCGCTAAGGCTAATGTCAAGCTAGGGCTGGGTCTGGAGCTCACAGACCCCTCAAGCCCATTGTTCAGACTGGGTCACAAACCCTTCACATGCCAGGCTGGGTCCCCAGCCCCCTCACACGCCAGGCTGGGTCAGCAGACCCCTCACATGCCAGACAGGGTCACCAGATCCCTTTACACGCAGGTCTATGAGCTAGGTAACCTGCAAACAGGTCCTTGGAAGCAGTAGGTTGGAAAGCATGGCCATGCAGAGCAGACATCTTGAGGCAGTAAACTCCAGCCAAGGTGACGGCGCTGTGCAGGCGCACTAACTCCACCCACACAAAACCTATTCACAGCAAATGCTCGGCAAGATTCTGAACAGGGGCCCTGACCATTTTCATATATTTTCCCAACAGATACCTAATTAAGGACAAAAGTGGAGCTTTTAACCATTTCTTTGCTGCTTTTGTTACCCCCGGCTGTGGTCTGATTTAGCAGGAGCAAAATAGACTAATTCAGTAAAATGGAGAAGTCCAGAAATATAGATATTAAAAATAAATGCAGTGAGTCTTGTTATCTGAGATAGTTATGGTCTGTAAAGTTGCTGTGAACACTGAATTAGCAAATACTGAATCATTGCTCCTAGGGGAAGTACAGGATTAGGTTCCTGTGAGCCTCCGACTGCAAGATGTTCATCAATTGATGAACACATGACCTTGTTGTATGTATGTTTCAATACTCACATATGTGTGTTTCATTTAATATATATTTTATATATATATGTATTTTAATACTTTTATATTTATGTTTAATATGTTTTATTTAACATAAGTTATATATTTAATACATGTGTGTTTTATTTGATATATATAGTTGACTCATTAACATTGACCTCATGGCCAACTGCACTATAATTCATGCCTGAATGAAGCTTATCTAAGACATGCATTTTCTCCGTAAGGGACATCACAATCTTTTTGCACTTAGGAACACTGGACAGCACTTCAGCGCTACACATGGGGGCCATTTTAAACAGTTAAATCACCAACAAAAAGCACAAAATGCAAAGAGCATGGCACTAAATAGGCCACAAAAAGGGCACTTGTTTACAATAACAGAGCTGAGACAGGAAGGCAGAATGTCACTCTTCAACCTCAGCCAGAAGCATGAGCTTTGGGCAACTCAAAATTTTTGCAGCTCTGTGCATGTTCACGAAACAGTGCAAAAGTGCTGTGTGTATTGATCCTGAAGTTGCAAATAAATTTTAGCAAGTTTGGTGAATTTGCAAATATGGAATCTATGAATAATGAGGATCGACTGTACTAATTTTAATAATAAAAAGTAATAACCAAGAAAAATATCAGATGTTGCTATGCATAGAAATAGGGTGATGGTGTCCAGGTGGGTGCTACTGCTGGGAGTCAGGTGAAGTGTCCCTGAAGAGGCCTCATCTAAACTGAAATCCGAATTCCAGGAAGGAGCCTGTCCTGTGAGGAACAGGGGGAGAGCACAGGCAGAGCAAAGGCCCCCGGACAGGAAGGAGTCTGGTGTAAGGAACCCCAAGGAGGCCACGTGGCTGTCAGGGAGTGGGAGGAAGAAGAGGAGATCTGGGGCAGCAGGTGCGGGCCTGGTTAAGGGCTTAGTGGGCTGAGGTGCTAGGTGAGGATTGATTCTAAGTGCGTTGGGGACAAAGGTGGATGATTATAAGGTCAATGCTACCACAGGTCAGTTTAGGGCTACTTGTGAAGCTTTGCAGTGTCCTGGACACCCCAGCAGTGTACTGGTTGCATGAACTGTTTAAAGCATGCCTTGGAAAATTCAGTTTTTCCCAATTCTGCCCTTGCACAAGTCCTCCTCACCCTGTGATCGCCTTTCCTTACCCTGTGATCACCTTTCCTTGCTTTTTCCCTGGCCAGGAAATACCTTCCCTTATTGGAAGCACTTTATTGGGACCAGTGCTTTGTCCTATAGTTCCTGAACACGCCTACCTATTCTGCTTGTATTCTGTTGATTGTAGTGGTTATTATTAATATTATTTTTTGGTGGCTGGCCTGTATGGGGATCTGAACCCTTGACCTTGGCGTTGTTAGGTCTAATCAACTGAGCTCTAATCAACTGAGCTAACCAGCCAGCCTGATTCTTGGTATATTCCTCTGTAAATGATGTAACATTTTTTCAAAAGTCAAACTTCCTAAGTGGAGAGGTGGTTTTTACTTCTTTATTCTTTTTCAGTGTCTAGCTAGACATAGTAGTCCCTATACGTGTGAATGACACCAAGCTTGGTTCTGTGACCTTTTCTTCAACCTGTGACCATTATGAATGAGGATGAAGTATGAACGGATGATATCGTGAGAGAGAGGTCTGCGTTATATCGTGTTGGTGTGCGGTTGGGGCTGACGGCTCAGGAAGGGAAAGGGGGTAAGTCATACAGGAGTGACAAGTATTAAATGCCCCAGGTCTCAGTTTTCTCTGAGGAACAGCAATATCTGCCAGGAAACAAAAGCCTGGACCAGAAGAACTTTTAAGGCCATGGGTTTCGGATGGCCATAGACCTGTTTAGACCTGTTTAAAATTCATTTTAAACATAGACCCTTCAGGAATGTGGCAAGGTAAACATAAGGGTAGTGGACTTTACTACCTTTTGGCGTGTTGGTAACTTAAAACTGTTGCTTTGAGCATTTGATGCCTCATTAACCAGTAGTTTGCTTCTCCTGGTTATATGTACTCCTTTGAATTCCTGTCGAGGTAAGCTTTCAATAAATGCATCTCATTCTGCCTCTCATTTCTGCTAAGAAGCAGAGACTGAGGATGATAGAGCTGGTTAGTTTTTGAATTTCAGAGAACACAATTTGTATGCTGTATTTGTCAAATGTCCTTGGGTGCGTTTGGCCAAGGTGGGCAAATTAAATTTGCCTTTTCCAATGTCTTCTGAATTTTTGATGAGCTGCTATATGTCTTGTCACTTTTTCTGCTCATAGCTATTGTTTTCATCATAGCTGTGTTCTATAATTCTTTTTTCTACAAAAGTAACGTATTTCTTTTGCTTTTCAAGATGGCTTCCATTCGTCTGTATGTAAGTTCCAGATTTAGTACAATATAGGGTGTATAAGTCACCCTTTTCTTTCCTAATTGAAAAGGCATGGAATCTAGTATATCCAAGGATATAGCTGTGGCATATATATCTAATTAGGAACGTGTTACTACAAAGATGGTTTCTTTTTTGGGGGGGAGAAGTTTTCAAATACATCAGTGCTTTAAATTTGCCATTGCATTATCCAAATGTGAGGATGAGTGATTTTTCAGAATGAAAAATGTTTTTCAAATAGATCTCCGTTGATTTCTTTAATCATAAATTTCATATTATTTTTAAAAGAACAAGCTGAATGTTTTTACTAAAAACACTGTGAAATACAGTTAAAAGCTACTGTGTCAATTAGGAATTAGAGGTTCTTAATCCAGTGGATTATTCCATAGCTCTGTGAGCACACTAAGTTTAAGCATGCTAAAACTCATTTTAAACATAATTAAGGACAGAAGCAGAGCTTTTAACCCCTTCACTGCTATCCTTTAACAACTTTGGCTATGGTTGAGTTTAGCAGGATCAGATAATAGACTAATTTAGCAAAAGATTGTTTTTTTTAGAGAACTCTAAAAATATAAGTGCTAAAAATATTTTATTCCAGTCAAAATTTTCTCCTTTTACACAAACACTACAATTTGGTTCTGGAGAACACCTTGATTTATTGGTCCCTTCGTATTAAAACCCACAGTAAAAAGTTCATTACCTGCTAAAACAGGAATGAATGCATTAATGATCTAGGTGTCTTTGTAAACAATTCCATGCTTTCCATACAATTAACAAAACAGTAGTCTCAGTTGTGCGATGGGCACGACTTGGAACCATGGACTAGACAGGAAACAGTGGCTTTATTCTTGCCCAGCTCTCTGCCACAGGACACCTATTAAATGCAACACAACAGTTTATGTTGAGAAAATGTGAATACACCTCCAACAACTGGAAATACATCTCAGAATATACAAGTCACTAATCATAACCTCATAATTACATGAGGAGTTTAAATCAATACATTACCTTTATGTGCCTGAGCACTGCTGTTATCAGTTTGGTCATTTTATGAAAACATCATATCTCTGACAAGCAAAAATATGTATCCATTTGTCACTATGATAGTGAGCATGCAAACTCAATAATGTTTTCTTTCTTTTTTTTTTTTTTTTAAACAGAACTCTGATGGTCAGGATCTGGGTGGTTCCTGACCTTATAGCAAATGCACAAAGAAAAGTCACATCTGGCCTTTAGGATTTTTTAATTCGGGCATCTAAGGGAGTCGACTTAATAGGAGGTTACACAGTGCTGATGTAATCCTCATTCTTATAATACGCACACTCATATTCCTGATAGGAACAGGTGTCTGCACATCACCAGCACACCTCTTACCACACATACATTAGTCATATCTCTATCTCTTGCGCTGGTGACCTTCTTCTTAAGATTTAACTAAGATTTTCTCATTTCCTCATTCCATAGATTTTGAAAAGTTTAAACCTCCTTCTCCCGTTACCCCTTGTCAAGATTTTTCTTTTGAACTTCGAGGGATCTCCTGGCCGTTTCTGGTTCTGAGTTGCTTTTCCTGCTGACCTCTTAATCTTCGTTTCGTATCCTCTATAGCTGTTCTCTGTCTGCTCTGTACAGACTCAAGCCCAAACCTCAGCCTCCTGTTCATGATTTTCACAGGGAAAAAACCCACCCAATGCATTACAAATGTAGAGGTTTTAAGGTGAGACTGAGGGGTTTATGATCACAGTAATACCAATCATTTAAAGCTCTGATTCATCACAAACACACTAGTTCTTCATTGTCGTACTGGCCATTTTCTCTCCAGAATCAATCAATCAATCTCTCTCTCTCTCTCTCTTCCATTATATTTTACATAGAGGTTTGACTACACAGGTTCTCTTCTTTCTCAACTGCCTCCCCTTGCCCTCAAGTGGCCCATAAAGATACTTTTAAAAATAAAGTCACTCCCCAAGGGACATTCTGAGACCAGCTGTTACATTAATACTTATTTTCCCTGCAACAAAGAAACTTGTCATGCACAGTACTCCCCTATTCTAAACACTTTAGCTATCTTTCTCTCTTGTAGCATATCTGTGGGGTTTTTTGTTTGTTTGTTTCATATTACAGCAGGCTTTGATTACTTTGACCATCTGTGCCTGAGGAGCGGGGGTAGGGGGGACACTGCTACTCATCGACCTGGCTGCAAAGCGAGAGGATCTTTCTGGTTTCTTCTCATGCTTTTCCACATTATAGAACACATACAATGTTTGTAAGGGACACACACAGAGGTAAATGGATAAGGTTGCATGTGGCCAAAGATGGCTGGCGGGGGCACCCTCCAGCTGTTCCCTGGGCTCTGGCCACCCAAACCCCATCTAGCCAACCCAGGACTGAGGGGTCCAATACTGAAGCACATCAGGAAACATCTCACAACCACCTGTTGGGAAGCTCTGGAATGTGGTAGCCTCACTCAATCCAAGGAAAACCAAAGCAGCTCTTCATCTGTTTGTTTGGGTCAGAAGAGTTCTTGTTTGGGACTTGTGACACTTTAGGGAGAGTAACAGATATGTAGCATTGTCATATTACTTGCAGTTGTGGAACTCTAAAAATAACAAAACCAAAAGCCTACCCTATAATATTACTATGACTGGATAATATTTGATTAAGTCACTTTTCTAAATGCATTATATTAAGAAGCAACATATGACTATCTTTTGTGTTTATTATTATTTTAACATTCCAATCATTTCTCCTTTTAATTAGCTGGATAATTCAAGGGGGCTTTGGAACATCTGTGGGAAAATCACCTTAACACATGGGTGGTTAATTCCAAAGCTCATTTTCAATTGACATAGTGTGTGATCATTCATTTTTTTCATTCACTCATTCATTCAAGAAGTTTTGGCTGAGTGCCCGGTAGGTGGTAAGGAGAGAAAGGAAAAAAAATCAAGTCAGGGTTGTTCCTTCTAGGAACTATGGAACCTAGAGTCAGATGTGGAGATAATTCTTGGATATTTGAAGCATTAAAGTTATGGATAAAAGAGTTTATGGTTCAGTGCTAAAATAATAGATCACAACAATCAATGAGACAAAATTTCCTCAGAAAAGGTGTTCAGGGTAAGAGAGCATTGATAGGGAGAAGGTATAATTTAAGCTGATCCTTGAAAGATGAGTAGGATTCAGAATAACTGGAAGTGAGGTAGCATAAAACTGTGGATTCCGTCAAAGTGCTGTTTCGTATCACAAAGAGCTTACTTTAAAATAAAAGACCTTCCAGAAGATAGGTAAACATTAGAAATAAGGTTTTGTTCTAAGTAAAATTTTATGTATGTTTTAAAAGAAAGAGAGAGAGAAACAAGGAAGAATTGATCAATAATGTTGGCATAATTCTAGTGCAAAACGATCCGGCATAATTTATTCATTCAATATTGGCAAAGGATTGTGTGTAAGCTGTTCAGATGGGTGGTTATTTTTCTGATAACGAAGAATAAGGGTCTCAAAATTGTTGCCTACTAAGAGAGCAAAACCAAGAGTGATACATATTTTTTAAGATCCCATAAATTTTATTTGTTCATAAGCAACACCTTTATTGAAGGCAAACACTTCTGCTACTTTTGTGGTAATTTATCTTGTTAGACCCCCAACTCAGAGGAAACTGCTTAGAGGTTATTTTCCTTTTCTCCTCAGGATTGCTTTAGGACCCGCAATATAAATTACATAAAACTATGATTTTTGGGTTCCTTTGGGCTAGGGTGCCAGGACTATGTTAAATCCTTCCAAAGAAGCACTACTAAATTCTTGTTAGTTCTTTTGTGAATATGCTGGTCAGAATAGATTCTTCTTATGAGTTTTGAAAATTAGTTCATATGGGAAGGTTCCCCAAGGTTTACAGTGTGGCCAGAAAGGGAAACAAAATAGAACAAAGAAACAGCCATTGTATTTTTGGCATTTTAATGAGTAAAATAACCCGAAAATGGGGAAGATTCTTTTACCAATTGTAAAGAAATGGACTGTCCCACCTGCTAAGCAGGTTAAACTTGTTTGTGAAGGCTTGCAATGCAGTTATCAGCAATAATTTTTCTCCTGCTACTGACCAGATCCAGTTTATAAAGCAGTTGTTTAAAGAATTTACTACTCCTTCATTACATATTCACTCATTCATTCATTACTCATCCTTTAAATGTTATAAGCCCATTTTCCTGGGTGTTTATGGTTGATTATACTTTCTTCTCAAAAGAGTGTAGAGCTCAACTGTGAAAGTAAAACATTTGCGTAAATACAACCATTATTTATTAGTTACCCTGTGTTAGCTAACTTGGATTTTATTTGGCAGATAATAAGGTTGATATGATTTGGGCTGCATCACTTCTCTGTGTGTGTGTTAGTCCGTTTTTGTGTTGCTATAACAGAATACCTGCAACTGGGTAATTTATAAAGAACATAGGTTTATTTGGCTTACGATTCTGGGACAGCTGCATCTGGCACGGGCCTCAGGCTGCTTCTCTTCATGGGGGGAAAGCGGCAGGCAGCCAGCGGGTACAAGAAGATCACATGGCGAGAGGAAGCAAGAGAGAGAGAGTGGGGATGTGCCAGGGTCTTTTAAACAACAAGCTTTCACAGGAACTAATAGAGCAAGAACTCACTTACTACCTGCCCCTCAGGGAGAGCATTAATCCATTCATGAGGGATCCACCCCCATGACTCACACAGCTCCCAACACTGCCACACTGGGGATCAGATTTCCACATGAGTTTTGGGGGAACGACACTTCCAGACTCTGATCACTGTGACATCACTGGCAATAGATGTATCTTATGTGTTCTTCCATACTTGCTTTCTTATACTGATAGATACTCACATTTATTTATTTACTTTAACAAATATGGGCTCACGGTATACTGCATGTTACATTATTCTGCTACTTGCTTTTTTGCCACATGTCCATATGCTATGATCATCTTTCCAAGGCAGAACGTCTAGATCATCCTTGTTCTTTTGAATGGCAGCACAGAATTTGATGGAATGGAATGGATGTATCTCATCATTTATTTAAGGAGTTTCCTTTTAAAAAATGCAGCAAACTGATGAGTGCTCATAATTAAATTAGAGAAGGCATTTAATATTTGATTTATTTGATTTATTTAAAGAGTTCCAGAAACCTTTAAAGGGTCGTGTGTATGGGAATTAGATATGGTATGTAACGTTTTTCAAACAGAAAATCTGAAGCTAAAATCACCCCTAAAGAACAACTTCTATTTTTACAGGGTCACAAACAGTAACAAGACAAGGCATTCTATGGGCTGCACTGAAGTCTACTGCAATGTGAATTGTACATTATCCTTAGGGAGGACCCTGTTTTGGATCATTCCGTTACCTTTCATCTCTGTGCATAGTCATAGTCATTGAGGGGCTTTTGCTCCCTAACTGTTCTCCGTATTCACCAGAGGGACCACCTCCCCCCCCCCAACCATATCTCAGAGCTCCTTGCATGCATTTGGGTGTCCTGGAGATCAGAGGAAGTCTGTCCACCAGGGCATCTTCTATTCAAGATATATTTTGCTGTTTTATTGTGAGTAGAACTGGAGCCACTCTTCTGTAAGTTTTGATATAAGATGTGGTTCTGTTTTCAAAGAAGATTCAATCCTTTCCTTCTTCTGCCACACTAAAAACATGATATTTTGGTCTGCCTACATACAATGATACTAATTTTAAAAAATGTTACCTTTGTGGATCAAAAATTTCAAATTTATTTGTTCAAATCTGTGTAAACATTATTATGTAAAAGTAATTTGAAGATTTTTATTTATGCAACAAGGATATATATCATATCTTTATTTTCCGTTTCAAAGTTGAAATGAATGAGAAATGTTTTTCCCAAATGGAGTTACTGGGAACCCAAATGCAAGCTTTGCTGAGGAGGAAATGGGTGTATATGAGTATTATCTGTTTAGGAGTTTACGAAAGTGAGGCACTTTTGTAATCTAAGATATCAAATCTTCCAGAGATATACAGAATTACTCTTACCTTTTGAATTATTTTAGTGGCAGAGGGTTCTTTTTGTTTAAGATTTCCAGGGGAAGTCTGATACTTCTGTCTTAAGTCCACTTGGCTTCATTTTGCTTGACAGCACTGGGCAGCACAATGTAACCTTATACAGTATGAATCCCATTCTTTAAAAAAAAAAAATTAAAATGGGTCATTGAGAAGATAAAACCTTAATTTCTTTTAAGTAGAGGAACTTGAGAAAATTCTAAAGTGCTTACCCAAACTGAGGTATTTCCATGGATTTGTAGCTAAGTAATTGAGAATAGATTGGTTTATTTCTGAATGTAAAATGATATCAGCACCAAGATATACTTGTGAAATAGGAAGTCTCCAGAAAATAATGAAAAATTATAAACCACACCCATGGACAATAGTCAGCAAAAACAGACTGTGGAAAGACAAGAAGACGAAGCTAATACTAGTCATGGCAGGGAGTGGAGAAAATTTGAGAATTATGTACACTCCAAAAAACTCTGCATGGACAACAGTTAATACTAAGGCAGCCCTACTGAAAGCATCGCTCTTAACATTATCTCACAGTAATTCCATCTGCCAGCCAGTACATCGTCTCAAAGAACTTTAGCTTCACAACAATTTTGGTCTAGCTCATGCGATGTCCATTTATCTTTCTGAGCCATATTCACTTCACAGGGGTGATGCAACTCATTACAAAATCGGTTGATTTGAAAGAGGCACAGCATAAGTATTGTGAATAACGACACGTTTTTATTACACATTTTAGACCCTCATTTCCTTTGGTCGTGGTCTTGTGAGAGACTGAAGTTGTAATATCATTTCGATTTCTCTTTCTTATGTTCCTTACTTACAAGAAGGCAATCTTCAATTTATTGTTTTTATTTAGTAAATTTTGATATTTTTAAGAAATCAGTCGATCATTCAATGATAATTTGTTGAGCGTGTACTAAGTGTCCAGCACAGAATTAGGTGTTAATCTATTATTTTCATCTCTTTCACATGGTTTTATTTGATTTTTTAAAATGGGTATTAATGTAGACTAGAATGGAGATTTTTGTTTCCTTCACTAGTTGTTTGTTGCTTATATTAATGTGGATTAAACAATTAGTTTTTCTTGCCCTCACACCGTCTAGTCTTTAGACTTTTAAAGGCACTACTACAGAATTAAAATGAGTAGATTCCTCTATTCTGGCCAAACTCATGGATGGGTGGCACTTCAGAATAATGTTGGCTTCTAGTGAATAGATGAACTTTGCATAGAAATGGTGGTTTTAGGGATAGAACCAGAATTGGGATTTATTTCTCCCCTGCAGATCTGCTTTGAAAACTTGCCCCAGGCAAGCTCTGCCCTTGTTCTTAGGGTCACTCCAGAATTACTACTTTTTTTTCTGCAAGAGATTCATAAAGGTAAGAAGGGCAAACTTGGTCCATTTTGCAGTGGAAATATTTTTACCTTATCTTGTACTTTCTGTGTAAAATCATGTTTCCCTCTCATTCCAACTACTGTGCATAGACATAGACAGGGCAGGCAGAGCGAGTATTAAGATGAATAAAGTGTAGCACTAAATTCCTTAGCCTGCCCTTAACCACAAGATTTTTTTGCATGCAATTACAAGTTTATATTAACTGCTCAACTTTCAAACTTTAATGGAGAAGCCAGTCTTCGTCATTGATATTATCAGTCAAGTAAGTTTGTATGATGCACCCTGTCTTAAAATTTCCCCTCCCTTAACTTTCCACCAACTCCAGAGATCTATTTCTCTGCATGCGTCTAACTTCCTTTTCTCTCCTCATATTTCATTCTTCCAAGATCTGTAAAGTGTCCAAGTTCTCATAGCTCACTTAAAAATGGATCAAGTCTAGAGGGACCAGTGCTGACTTTTCATTAATCTATCAGAGTTTCAAATTCATAGGCTTTCACCAAGAGAGGTGGGAGAGGAGGAAGGTCTTACTGCCAGAAAACAAAGGGGGTGCTTCTGTTTTGGTGGTAGGATTGTTACCTTAAAGCTGGCTCTTCCCTAGGTGAATTCTGAGCCGAGTGGTTGAGAGAGAAGTCAGCTTGAATCTGGGGAAGTGAGGCAAGAGTTTTGGCCAGGGCTCTGTGACAGCTTCGTGGTCAAGGAAGAAGATGTAAATTCACCAAATTCCCAGGCATTGCAATACTAGAGAAAGAGGATTAGGGGAATCCAAGAGTCTTGACCTTACTGTGAGACTGAATTATAACCAGAGCCTGCTTTAACTAACACAGCTTGAGTTTCATACTTGAAATAATGCTTAAATTAAAAAACTCTCCATTCTTACCATATTCTGACGGGAAATTTATTAAATGTTAAAGTCTAATCTGAAAGCAAACATAGCTTTAAATAAAACCATACAATGGCATTTAGTAGTGTTTATAACTTGAGTGATGAGTGTCTGCACTTCATAACCCAGATAGGAAAAGGAATTCCATGGTCCTCCTTCCCAACCCAAACCTGTCTGGAAGCGTTTATTTGTACTAAGTTTTCCAGTCTGAAAGTCTGTGTCATTGTTTAGACTCTGTGGGAATAAACAGACAGAACGATAAACTTCCTCTTCAGGTGAGGTTTATGTCTTTTAAACCAGACCATACCCTTTAAGCCCTGGCTTTCCTGTAGAGAGGCTGTGTAATTCAGTTCTGCAAATGCTTTGGGGAGACCCTACTATGTGCCCAAACTGCAGTGTGTTCATCTAGGCCTATAAAGAAACACAACCCCTTTGAAGTTGTCATTTTTGGGAAAGTAAGTCTGACACATGAATTAAGGTGCTCATTTAAGAAAATCTGAAAATATGTATAAGCAAATGTCATGATGTCAGATGTCAAATTCAGCTCAGGAAGATAGCATGCATTTCATAATCAGGAAGAGGAAAAATGAGTGTTGGCTTTAGTTACTGGGGGAAGGTTTGAGGAAATAAATTGGATTTGAGATGGTCTATGCAGAATGTGTTCAATTTTGGGTGACAGATTTTAAGAGAGTAACTGATAAAATTAGCACGGACCTTCCCATTCCATGTATGAATTACAAGGGTGCTAGACATTGATCCCCACAACCCTGTTCTGGAGCCTGGGCCCAGAGTCCTCAAACTAGTTGTCCCTGCCCAAAACCCTTGCCTGTTTTCCCAGCATGCTGTTCAAATATTATCGTTTTTCCTTGTGTGCCTGACATGAATAGTGGTTAGGTAGCATGGAATTACAGGGGTTTTTTTGAAGGCGAAGAGTCTAGAAACCAGGTCCCATGAGGAATAGTTGAAGGGCCTTGGCATATGAGCTTAGAGCCAAGAAGATTAAGGACAAGCACAATAGCTGTTTTCAAACATTGTAAAGACCATTTTATTACAGAACAACTTTATTTGTTATGGATCTATCTAAGGTGCACAATTGGGCCTGTTGGGTCGATGTCCGAGAATCTGGCTCAAATAAGAGTTTGTTTTATCACAATTAAAATGCTTAAGAGAGCACTGTTTTTCAGAGTAGTGAACGTTTCATCCCTGAAAGCGTTAAAGAGAAATGTTAAAGAGAAATTAGATACCCATATGGCTGTATGGATGGGGGTGGGGTGTCGGGGAGGAGGGATGAGGTTGGACTAAGGGGGCTTCAAGTTTGTTTTCAATTCTTATATCTTGATCACTGAGTATGCATTTAGGGAACCCAGGCAAGTAGAAATTGTGGAGGCATTCTAGAAGGAGGCAATTACAGCATGAACAAACTCGTCAGGGGAACAGTGAGAACAGGAGATACTCTGTGCCAGGAGTGTATTGAGGAGGGACTAAAGAATGAAATTGTTGATAGAGAACTTGAAATATTCGGAGAGGTGAGCCATCTTGCTTCCTGTCCTGGGGCAGGAGGCAGCAAAACCAGTGTTGAGGAAGCTTTGCTGTCTGTCCTGTGCCAGAGGAATGTAGGAGAGAGAGAAATATATTCCAGGCAGGGAGACCACTACAGGAACTTCACCCAATTATCGTATATCTTAATTATGCTGGGGGGCGGGGAGGAGGCGATAATAGGAACAGGGAAAAAGGAGTAAAATTGGAATTTAATGAAAGAGCTAATGTGGGTTTCCTTGAAAATGGCCCTGAAACAGAATTCTCCAAGTTATTAATTGAAAGTTATGTGGTCAATTTGTTCAACCAGCAGACCACAATCGAGTATTTACATCTTGGTCTACCACTCAAGCTGACCAGTGACCTGAGACAAGTCATTAAAATTCCTTATATTCTAATTCCCTAGCAGTGTTATCTCAGCATGAGCGAAGGTTTGCAAAAGATTCTGAGTCCTGGATGAAAGGTGCCTTGTTATAATAATATTATGCTATAATTATTCTTGTTTTTGGGGTTATTGTTCTCAGTTACAACGTTGATGCAATTTATTATTTCCTACCTTAGGGATATTTTTGCCTTGCAGCAGAATTCTCAAAGTGGATTTTAGGGGAGATATTCTTTGAAAGACCAGCAAATCTTTCAAATACTTGTTTTAATATTGGTTCATCAAGGGACTGTGAAAAAATGCAATATTCAGGATTATCTTTCCTATTTCCCCCCTCAATTTCATATGTAGAATATATTGGAAATACTTCGGCCTCATCTGTTTACAAGGAGCTATAATGGTTTAGATTGGTGCTTTCCTGGGGTACCGATGTTTTTTCTGTGGAATTCTCTGAACAGGGCTTTCCTGAAAAGAATACATTAAGACTGTCAGAGTGATTCTTTTCAGCAGATTAAGCCTCACAGATGCCCTTTGTTGAGGGAAAAATGCATTATTCTGAAAATCCTTCTGATCTTCAAGAAAACTGAAAATATCAAATGTTCTTCTACCATTTGAACTTCCCTATGAGAAAATCCCAGATATTTTTATTTTCTGGACTGCAATAATTCAAAGCATATTGTATTTTAAAAGATGAGGATAGACAAAAGAAAAATTAACTTTTTACGTATTCATTTACTGAAAGAAAGACTCCCTCCCCCATCCTTGAAAAGCAGAAATCACAGTGCCTCATTTCTATTTTTCATTTAATATTTTTTGCACCTGAGCATTTCCCCGGATGAAGTGATATGTAAGGCATAATTATCCTGGGACATAATTACTTAATGTGTGTCAGTAAGACATAGTTCAGATATTTATTGAGCTCTGGTTGGCTGTGTCCTAAACAAGACTGTGCTAAATTTCAGGGTTGCAGAAACAACTCCAATGCCTTGGACAAGGAAGAAAGCAGGGCATTCCTCAAAGAGAGCTGGTTTCATGGTTTAGAAATCCATTTCTTGCTTGTACCAGCAGACAGTGCTTGAGTGTGAGAGGAATCACTTTGATTTATAAGGGGCTTATAAAACGTGCTTCTCTTTGTACCCGAAGCCACAGACCTGCTGTCACTAGGGCATGTGACCTGAGTTTTTCTGGTGGTCAAATTTATAAAACCAAACAGTAATCTCCTTCGGAAGCTCCTCAAAGACGACACCGAGTCTGTTAACTTCAGTTTGCACAATGTCTAGCACAGGGCCACATGTTGACAAGTCCTCATAAATGTCTTGGTTGTTGATAAATGCAGGATTGAAACTGGGAATAGCACGAGAGGCAAAGGGGTCTGTTTGCCATGATAGATAGGAGGAGAGCTCATAAATGGGGTGGAAAAAAGATAGATGGGTGGGCCAAGGACATATTTTGGCAGATGCTACCACTATTCTTTAAGAAAAAGGAAAAATGGCTCATGTTATCTTCCAGTAGTATCCTGGCAAAGGCTAATAAGTGAACTCATTCATGGTTTGAAGGTGTCTGAGACGTCCACTGTGACTGGAGTGTAAAAGGTCATTTGTGGCTGAATCCTGTCTTAGTTTTGCTTGCTGCTACCCTGCCTAATCTTTTATTTTCCTCCCTCCTGCCTCACACCCCACTTTCTTTCCTCCCTCTCCTCCTTTCTTCCTCCCTCAACTACTTATTTAGTGCCTGTTTCTCTTCTAGGCTGTAAAGATCCCATTCTTGTCCTTTTGATATCTGGAGACCATTCGGGGAAGGCAGAAGTATTTCAAACCAGCATTTTCATATGTGAGCAAAGCTGGGGCTTGCTTACCCACAGAGGGGGACAACATTTTCTAGTGTGCACGTTGCATTTCTCACATGTATAGCAGGATATCATCTAAATAGAACCTCCTGTTTATAGGATGAATAGACAACATTTTGAAGTATTGCAGTCTATTATTGTTGCTTAAAATATATTTATTTAAAGCATTTTTGTTGAGGAAATTTCTCAGTTTGGGGGAAAAGATGGAGAGCAGAATCCAGTCAGCAATAGTTACATTGCTGAGTGATTCCTGAAGTAGCATGACAAATGAAGTGTTTCTCTCAAGGCAGTATTTTGCAACCAAACCGAAATTCTGCTATGCACAAATGTGCCTGTGGAAAGTAATTAGGATTGGAAAACCTATATGTTGCTTAGTTTATAGTTAACCTAAATATGGTTTTTGCAGAAAAGATGATTGATAATACCAGGAAGAAAAGATATACAGTGGGCTCTCTGCATTTGTGGGTTCTGCATCTACGGATTCAACTATCCGCAGATGGAAAAAATTCAGACAAAAATTGCATCTCTACTGAACATGTACAGACTATTCTTTGTTGTGGTTATTCCCTACACAATGCAGTATAGCAACTATTTACATAACATTTACATTGTATTAGGCATTATAAGTAATCTAGAGATGATTTGAAGTATGCGGGAGGGTGTGTGTAGGTTTTATGCAAATACTGTACCATTTTACATCAGGGACTGGAGCATCTGTGGATTTTGGTATCTGCAAAGGTCCTGGAACCAATCCCCCGTGGACACCAAGGGATGTTTAAAAAAGATTTTGCATGAAAAAATTATGTGATTTTTTCTTTTTTATTTGCTTCATATGAGTATACTTTAAAAAAGTTCATGGAAAGATTATATTCTCTTTTAATTCTATTTTTCCACAAACTTTTTGATGTACCCTCCTAGAGCTCCATTCAGAAAGAACTTTTTGTACTGTATATTGATCAGTATGCACATTCTGTGCTCACCTTCCAAAGTGCAGACCTCCAACCTGAATTTTGTCCCTGTCCCTATTGTAGTCTTTCTTAGGGCGATTTTAACTTTGTCCTACACTGTGCATGGTAGTGGGGCCCTCGGAGCCACAGGTAGAAATGTCACTTCTTACAGCTTCCTCACTGCCTTAGGCTTTAGTTCGAGGCCCATTGTTCTCTGCAACAGGCTGTGCTGTTTGTGTCTGAACTTGTTCAGTGACCTTGGTCAGTGATGTCCTTCCTCAAATCTCCTTTTGCTTTATGGCTAAAGTGACTACAATCCCACTTGCCCAGGACACTCCCACAACACACCTGCTGCCCTGGCATAATTATTTAAAGTGCCCTTTCTCTCTCTGGGGTATTCCTCAGTTACCTCAGACAGTAATGGAGAGAGGCACCAGGTCCAGCATGGGTGTGACATTAAGCCCAGTACTGTTGTATTGGGGAAGAGAAACCATTCATTGCCTTTAGTAACTTAGTAACAATGGGTCTACATTAATAGGTTTCTGATCTGGGAAGTGGATATTAATTATTCATTTAATAGATAATCACTCATTACCTTTTGTGTTGGATATAGTTCTAGGTCCTGGGAATACAGAAGTGAAGAGAACAGAGTTACTGCCCTAAAGAAGCATATGTGTTGGCAAGGGAGACTGGCAATAATAATAATAATAAGATAAAATTTATTGTCAGGTAATAATAAGTGCTATAAAGAAATAAAGCCAAGCATGGAGATAGAGATGTTGCTGGAAGTGCTGTTTTGGATGGTGTGGCCAGGGATGACTTCCCAGGAAGGGACATTTGAACTGTCATCATAGTCATGTAGATAGATTCTGCAGCGGGGAAGGCCTCCTTGAATTCCCTCTGATGCTCATGGAATATCCTGATATAGGTGAAAAGTCCATGGAAACTTACAACAGAAAGGAAGGTGATCAGCAGGAAGCCATGGCAATTTGTTTTGTATGTATTGTCTTTAATTGCTGTGAACTTGCTTTTCCTATCTTATCTCCAGTCCCAACAATCCTACACCATCCCTTTTCTATTTGGTGTATTACCCAGATCACATTTTCAGTCAATTTAAAAGTTCCAGGAAGTAGGTATGTAAAGAGGGGGGCATTTTTGGACATGGTGCAGCAAAACTGCAGCATGTTTCCTGGGGCTGTTCGTATCAGTCATGTGGCTCTGTGGGGAGACATTCTGGGAAATTCTTCCTGTGCTTCAGGTCCTAGTTTGGAGCTTCCCTCCATCTGAGAGATTTGCAACATTTCCTGAACCTTAGAGAGTGAAGGCAAATGGGCTCCTATATCCAAAACTTTCAAACGTTTAAGTGTTTGCCAAGTGCTTTGCAATCTGCCTTTCCATAATTCCTCTCATTATCCCTGTGATAGGGTTTATCATGCTGGTACTGCACTTTACGGAATAAATGTAGGGACAGATGGAGGTGGCAGACTGGAGGAGAAGAGCAAGAGGGTGACATTGAGCTGGGAGCTCTCCCAGGAATGGTCCTTCTGTGGGCTTCCTGGGGGGGACAAGCACATGATTAGCACATGGTATTGCTGCTCAGTGAAACCTGTAGCATGAGCGAGCTACGCCAGATGAAGGTTAGCTGCTGTTTCTCTGAAAAGTTCTGAATACAATTACATTTTAAATGAAGAGATCCTGCTGTTGAAGAGGAATACTATATCAAATCCTTTTGCATGGCAGATTTTGTCAATCTGGATTTTAGAAAGAATTTTAAAGAAATAGCATTTAACAATTTTTAGCGGTTGAAGAAAGCATGGGTGGTGAGGTGGTCGCTATGTAGTGGGTCAGTACACGCTTTCCTAGGGTTTGAATTGCTGACAATATCTTGAATGCTGTAACTGACCGTTGGTTGGTCTGTCCATCTGTCCATCCGTCCAAACATCCGTCCATTCTTCCATCCATCCATCCATCTGTCTGTCCATCCACCCATTTGTCCATTCAAGTTTATCATGTAGGAAAAGATTCTATTACTAGTAGTGTGCTTTTTTTCTTCATTGTCTCACTTAGTTTTATCTACAGAATGATGAGTTTTGTCTGGATTATGTAAAGGGTCCTGTTAATTCTAGAATCCTGAGATTCTTACAGTTGGATTAGGTACAAGACATTGGAAAGAATAGATACATCAGTTAAACATGGGTCCTGCTCCCACCAAAGCACACAGTCTGGCAGGCGCGCTGGCGTATAGAGATGTGGTGATAATGCAGGTAGAAAGTGACCAGGAGCCAAACGCAGCTGCAGTTAAAGTGGGAGGCGGATTTAGAGCAGGGGGAGATTATTTTTGGCTGCAGATGTTCAGGAAGGCTTCAGGGGGAAGATGGCATTTATATTTGAGTGGGACAGACTAACACTTATTAACATCTTCAGTTGATTAGCAATCTCGTTTCATTTAATGTTCACAATAGTGAGCATTATTCCCCATTTAGCACATGAAGAAACTGAGGCAAAAAATGAGATTAAGTAACTCGCCCAAGGCCACCCACGTCTTTAATGGCAGAGCTGTGATTCAGGAGGAGGTCTGTCAACCCCATTAAATCCTTCTGTTTTAAAGATTGAGTCAGGGAGAGTGTGGTGCTAGTGACACCAAGGTGAGGAGTTTGGGTCCCCGACCAGCTGCCAAAATTTTTTAAAAAATTAAATAAATAAAAATTGAGTTGGTAGAGAGATGAGGATGGCAGGACATGTCAGGTGAATAAAAGACCATCAGTACACCGGTATGACTAGGTGGAAGTGCCCCGTGTCCCCGAAGAACAGCAAGGGACTCCAAGGGGGCTAGAGCATGGCAGCGGTGGAAATCAAGCCTGGGAAGACAGCATGGGCTTCGATAAAGGAGGCTCCTTATTGTCTAGCTGGTCTTTACTTGGCATAAGTGGAGATTTTGTGCAGAGACTCGATATAATCACAGGAGTATGTTCCAGGATGTGTATGACTCTCAGACCTTCCTGTGATTCTAACATAGTTTCACGCTCCTAAACTCTCCCATGTGATGCCCAGGGAACCCCCCTCCCATGTCTCCTGCAGTCTAAGTGCACCTCCCCCTGGCTCCAACGTCCTGCCATTCTGAGCATCAGCACCCTTAAAAACCCCTCTCCATTCTTGGGATTCTGAGTTGAAAACGCCTTAATCTTCCCCTGCTCTGCTGTCTGCTAAATTTTAACCTGTTTTCTGCTATTTCAAAACTTCTTATGTCGAATGAATAAATAATCAGAACTTCTTGGGCTTTGCTAGTGAAAAATATACCTTAATATTTAGATTAAAACAGTGTAATTACTACCCTAGAAAAAAACACATCCTGGTTCCATGCTGAATTCCTTCTTTTCCTTTTTATTCGTGGTATCCTGGGGTGGCCTACTGGAGGAAGAAATACTATTTGATTCTCCCTGGGTGGTCAGACAGGATTTGTAAAGGCTCTTGTTTGTTTTGTGTTGAGACTTCAAAGGCATGCAGGCTTTCCTACATAAAGATGTACTAAGAAAATAGGGATTTTTTTGAAGTTGCTATGTATAAAGGAAAATTCAGAGCAACCATCTTTCTTTAGAACTACAGGCTAATGTGATTAGAGGGTCTCTTTTCACCAGGCATCTTTGTGGTCGCTATCTCTGGCCATTACCACCAATCTTATGGACAGATTTATGCTCACAAAAACCATCTCCACCTGTTCTTTTTTTTTTTAAAGCCATCACACAAACATGTACGTTAATTATAAAAAGTACACCTATTATGCACATTTAGATTTTTTTAAAAACTAAGAAATATGAGTGCAGAGAGCGTGTGTGTGTGTGTGTGCGTGCATGTGTGTGTGTGTTCAGGATGCCCTGGAGGTGTGTGCTGCTGCAACAAATTTCAAGCCGTGTTTTCTGCACATCCCAATTAGCAAGGCCCTCCTGCTGTGGTGTGGGAGAAAAGTTTGGATTGGGGTTAGGGCTGGCTAAGTGGTGTAGGATGCTTTTTAATGCAATCTTTGCAGAACTCCATCATTAGCACCCGGAGGTCAGTGGGAACTCAGGGAAGCTGGTATCCTGTTCACAGTTGGTATTTTCTGCCATGCATGGTATGTGTCAGCCATTTTATTTACTCATGCTTATTTTCTCCATTTCCTAAAATTAATTGTACTTAATGGGGGAAGTTGATATTGCTGAATTATTTTCAGCCTGGAGGGAGCTGAGCAGCTGTGTCCAGATCAGCCCACTGATCTATCTAATAGGTTATCTTGCCACCTGATTCACTGCGAGAATGTGCTTCGCCAATTATGTGAATCCCTACGTGGAAAGAAAAATGACCTTGAGCCCCAGAGAGCCAGACAGTTGCTTTATGCAATGTGTTCACCTACTGAAGGTGCTTCACCGCCTTGGCCTAATAGGAATGTAGTATATTTCTAATCTCTAGACAATTATTTCTCCTTAGAAAAAATAGCCTTTATGTGAAATAGTCGAATCTTTCATGACTTGCCAAGAAAGTTGCTTTGGGAACCAGATACTTAGAAAATAACATAGTTTGAGATGTGGCCTCTAAAATTTTAAGGGAGAGCAAAACTTCAAAGCTTCTTTCTTGCATCAAGACATAACCTGCTGTGATAAACTTTTTTTTAAAAAAAAAAAAACAGAACTCAAGGAATATTAGGGAAAGAAAAATATAAATTTTTAAGTCAAAAAAAATAGAAATGTTACAACTTAATTTTGTTAGGTATTCTGTTGGACATTGTTTTGTAATCAAACACATTTTCACAAAATACCAGGTTTTTAAAAAAGATAGGTATGGGCACAGAAAACGAATTTGACCTGTGGCTTTGGTGTGACTGGACCAGAAACAGGATGGCACTCACTATATGGCCCATGGTGTAGTGGGAAGAACCTGTCCTTTGCTCCAGGTTTTGACCTGTGGCCCTGCTACTGCTCGTTCTATGGCCTTGGGCAGGTTACTGCACATTCTCAAGCACAGTCTCTTTGTCTGCTGCCTTTTGTCGCTATCAATAATAGTGTTATAAAATTGTTTTAGAGGTTAAATGAAATACAGTATATAAAATAACTAGGGCCTAGCATGTATACTCATGTTAGCTCTCTTTCTTTCCTTCTGATTACATTCCAGGACTAGTAATGTGCTGTTAGCTTTGGGAGTCACTCTGTAGAATATCTAAAACCCTTCATTTTCCAGATAATAAAAGTCTAGGTCCGGAGAGGCTTCATGAGTCACTTGCAAGGCCTTAGAATAGGGAAGCAGAGCTGGTGCTAAAACCATGCCTACCGAATGCTTCCAGCTTTATTCCAGGTGTGGGGAACACTTAGCGCTCTACCGCGACTCTCTGGTCTATAGGAGTCAAGTGTAATGACAGTCTTAAGGCTAGGGCTTAATAAACAATCAACTTTCTGAATGTTCCTCTAGGAACCTTCAAATTAGAAATGTGTACCGACACTTTACCCTACTGTTTCCTCTTCAGTTTACTCTTACAGCTTTTGACTCAGTTTCTCTTTCTTTCCTAGTACTCTCAAGTGACTACAGAAGCATTAACACTCAGCGTATTCAGCTAAGAGACTTTCTGGATGGGGAAGATTTCCAGATAGAGGATCATACTGAGTCCCTTTGTGGCTACAATTTGTTGCTCGGTCTTTCCTGGGCAGCCTGAGTTCCTGATGCCACCGTCCCCCTTGTTCTCCTTTTTGTGTTTATTAATTTCTTGGTTTCTTATCTATGCAATTTTCTATCATATTTTGGGTTTTATTTTTATGTATTCGTACATGCACATTGTGAGGATATAAACATGCATGGAATTGTAAACCCTAACTTCTGAGTGGGGAGGCTGGGGCGCGCGGCTGATGTTAATTCTAGCCGCAATGTTTTAAACTTTTAAAAAATCTCTTACAGATAAGAACTCTGTTTTTTAAACATAAATACAATACTGTTTTCACATGTACAACCGTAGTTAAGGATAAGTTCTTTATATAACTATCCAGCCAGTGTTCAATATTCCAATTATAGAGGGAGATACTATAAGAACAAATTTCTGTTTGGTGTTTCAAATGTTTGGAGGTGTCCAAAGTTTAGTCCAGAGGAGGGGTTCTCAAAATGTGGTCTGCAAACTTCTTAGAAATGCACATAATGAGACCCTGCCCCAGACTGACTGCATCAGTGATTCTGGGAGTGGAGTGTTTTAACAAGCTTTTTGGTAGGTTCTAATGCATAGTAGAGTTAAGAGAACCACTATTGTAAAGAAAACCAAAATTCTATGCTCTCTACACATCCTGTTTTGCATTTGTCTTTGTGTTTAATATTGAAACATGTCTTGAGATACTCAAAATGCATAGGATGAGGCGCTTAAACAGCTGGATCACCAGGATGGGGTCCTGCCTTCCACGACCTTCTGGGGCCTGCACCGTGCCAGCTCCCATCTCCAGCTGTGTTGGCAGCAAACTCAGCTGCTCCTGTGTTACCAAGAGTGCTTCGGAGTAGGAGATGGAAGTGACCATGACTTTCTGGGACAGGACAGACTTAGAGAAACTTGAGATCTGAGTGTATTTGATAGGGAAATGAGCTTCTTTTTTTTAAAAGGCATACTTCTAAAATTGTGGTTCTCAACTGCTGCTGCACAGTCGAGTCACCTGGGAGGGTTTTGGCAGACGCTGGTGCCCTGGCTTGACCTCAAGAGATTCTGGTTTCCACCTTCTTGGTGGTGAGGGATGGATCCCAGTGCCAGTAGGGTTTGAGGGCTCTCCAGATGGTTCTAATTGCAGTCCTGGTTCAGAATCACTGGTAGGGACTTGTGTTTGGGTTGAGATTCAGTTGGGAAATAAGGTGAAAATGTCCTGCAAGGAGGCGCTCTCGGGGGTCTTACCCTTCAAACGAATAAGTGTTTTTAAAACTCGGGCTCTTAAGCCATAAGCTATGTGATTTGGGGGCATTTTTTCCTGCCATCTCTAGCTTTTTTTGTTTGTTGATTACAAGCTGGTGTTGCTCTTTCTATAGTGTTTCTGGCTAGCTTGTATCTAGGTAAGGAGATTTGACTAAGGTTTGTCTACTCATCTGTAGGTGTTTGGGGCAAAATATGCATTTCTGTGACATGCAAATGACACCTCCTCTCACCTCTGTCATACTTTTTCATGTAAGTAGATATAGCTCCCGGAAAGGAACTGAGAGAGACCGGTAATGAGATTTTGCAGTGTGAGGTTTTAATTTTTTTAAGACTATCAATGGGACCAGAGCCTTCCTCGCAGTCTCTGAAGCTGTGGAAAGGAAAAGGTTCAGTTGCATTTGTAGGTTGAGTGTTGAAATTGTCCATGGAAAAAGGAAAGGGACACAAATTCTACTACTGATTTTGGTGGCAGGGTTTATCACCTTTCCCCCCCAAGTTTCTGGCAAGTGTGATTAGAAATTGACTTACAGGATTTGCTCACACTAGCTTCCCAAGAGAGTTTCTGCTTGCTTGCTGCTGACTAGCAGTAGTTAATTTGCTATCTCTCACACGTGTTATCCCAAAATCACATAACTCATTAGAAATAAACAGCATGAATTTGGTCGGTCAGATTTGGAGGATTAGCCAGATGTAAATCAGTTGCACTTGGGAGGTTTCGTGTGCCTCATTTAAAAATAAATAGAACACTAGCTATGACTAGAAACAGATTTTTTAAAAATGAAATATCTTACTGGAAAACAAATTTTATTTTTCCAATAAAAAGTATGGGGAGGAGGTAAGCTTTTTTTTTTTTTTTTTTTTAAATGCCAATGCTTATTTTATTTCATTCCCTTTCCTTCTTCTTGCTGATGGCAGTTGTGGCAGAAATAGAGACCCAATTTCATTTTCCAAAGTGGGGAAAATTTTAATCAATTCAGGAATTTTTTATTCTTAATTGATAGCAGACGTTTAAAACCTGATTGGTCACAGTTGACTATTTAATGTGCCTTTTAGGAAAATAAACATACTTTTGTGTATTACCCAGACCCTTTTGTGGAATCATCCCTATACAATAAGTTATTGCAGAGGTGTTGGCTTCAGGGCTCTTGGATTCTTAGGCCTTTTAAGAAATGTTTCTCACTAAGAAATTGAAAGAGCTATTTTTCATGTGATTACAACACAATGATTTATGTGATTAGAAAATTTCTGTTTTCTGTTAATATGCAAACTCGCTGCCAGCAGTACCAAATATTCATATGCCACCTGTTTCTAATTCCAGCAAAACCTATAATCAGAATGAATAAAAAATACCTCACCTTTGAAGAATCAGAAAAATAATTCAAATTTACTGTAACTTCTTGTGTTTATCTTTCCAGATCATACTAAATCAGATGAGTACAAAAATGCCAAGGGGCTGGCTCTCCCAAGTAGAGATTATATTTCATGTAGACACATGAGTTGAGTTAAGATGTGCTAAAGACAACCTTTAGCTGAGTTTGATCATCCTGGCTTCTAGCACCCCCAAAATTTAATGCTTAAATATTTATCACACTACCTTCTGTTATATGTATGTATGTATTTATTTTTGCAAAGATAACTTGCCATAATGGAGCATCTGCTAACTCAAAACCAGGACAGGACCTTTCATTGTCCTGTCTATCTTCCTACCCATGAAACCATTTATTTTCTATTCCTCTCTGATACCAAGATGAGATTTACAGCACATAATCCTACCATTTTCTAGGGACAAAGATAATTTGTCTGGTTAGATTTTATTTAGTGTTTGAAAAGAAATAGATGATCAGATCTGGCAGCAGATGGACTTTTCAGGCTTCATTGCTGCAGGGCTCCATTCTGTGAAGTTCTCTGTCATTGAAGGTGAGAAGGATTTGGTAATAATGGAAAATATTGTACTAATCTTCTTTACTTTTGAAGAGCTATTCTCCACTTGCAAGATCTTTGGTGGCATGGTACTATAACATTTCAATAAGTAATGGCTGCAGGGAAGGAGAAAGAGAAAGACACAAAATAAAGCATGAGAAGCAAGGGGTCTTGTCCTTATTCATATCATGTTCATAAGACCCGAGAAACGGATATCGAAGTGGCGCAACCAGACTGTCTCTTCATTCCTATGATCTAATTAAATGTATTTTCACTTACAAACGGTAACAATGTTAGGTCTTAATGGAATTAACCTAACTGAAATTTCTTAGGCTTTGCTTTGACAGTACACATTATGGATGGCTCAAGTCCCATATCGAGACCGTAGCTTCGGATCCTGTGATTTTTACTACATCCCATTTCTATTGCTGCTCTACTGAAGATTTCAGAGTCATCAAATAAAACTTGTGTGTTGTATACTGAGACTTGGACTATGAGTAGAGTTTGAGTATTGTCGTCTTTAATTTTTTGAGGTGATTAGCTCTTACTCTATTTTTATACCAAAGTGAAGTCTCTTTCGCTAAAACAAAGGGGAGCTTTTCTTCTCTCTTCGTTTCTTTTTTCTTGTTTATATTAGCGAATTAAGGCAATGATGACAGCTGGTTCCTTAGTGTTTCTCTTGCTCAGAATTATCTAGGTAAACTATTTCTTTAGCTCAAGTTCATTGATAACTTATCTGCTTCTTCCTTTTCTTTGCATGTGTTGGAGGAGCTCATTTAGCCATTTTTAAGTATACAGTTTGGTGGCATTAAGTGCACTCACATTTGAGCAGCCATCACCACTGTCCATTTCCAGAACATTTTCGTCTTCCAAACTGAAACTCTGTATCTGCTAAACAATAACTCTTCATTTCTCCCTCCTCGCAACCCCTGGCAAGCACCATTCTACCTTCCGTCACTATAAATTGGACTAATCTAGGTACTTCATATATGTGGAATCATACAGTATTTGCCTTTTTGTGTCTGGCTTATTTCACTTAGCATAATGTTCTGAAGGTCCATCCATGTTGTGGCATGTGTCAGAATCTCCTTCCCTTTTAAGGCTGAATAATATTCCACTGTATGTATATTTCACATTTTGTTTATCCATTCATCTGTCGATGGACACGGGCTGCTTCTGCCTTTTGGCTATTGTAAATAATGCTGCTGGAAACATGGGTATGCAAATATCTCTTCAAGTCTCTCAACAGTATTTTTTAATTGCTTCCCCATGAAAATTATCTTGTGATTATTTAATAAACCCTGATGCTGATTTAGATACTGATTTAGTGACTTAAAATATTATAATATTAATGATTATTAATTAATAATTAATAAGGAATCCCTTCTATGTAGCATAATTGGAATGAGTATGTAAGGTATGAGTTATGAAGGCCCCTAGAAACATATGGGGACAGGTAAACACATGGCCATGAAAACCCTTTTAGAACACACCTGACTAGATACGATGACCCACATTCACTGTAAAGATCTGTGTTTTGGAATCCTCATTAAAAATAAATGATGCAGCAAGACATCTGGAAAAATTAAACTGCAAAATGACTTGCAACATTAACATACTCTGGTTAACCAAAATTCTCAGTGCTGAGGATATTCAATATTCAAAATCTTTCAATATTTTATCTGTCTTCTAGAACTACCTTGAAGTGGTTAATTCTTTCAAATACCTTAAGCTTAACTAGTCAGAGACAAGCAGCCCCTTCTTGTAGTTAGTACTGTATTGAGTGTGTACTGTGTGTCTGAGCTATGTGGTATTACTACTAGCTGATGTGTATTCAATACTCAGCGTATGTTAGGCACTGTTCTAAGCCCTTTATATGTGTGCTAACTAATTCTTCCAGCACCTCAAGGTGTTTGTTACCAGTATTACTTCATTTTGCAAATGATGAACATGAGACACAGAGAAATTAACTTGTCCAAGGACGCAGGAATTAGCAGAGTCAGAACTTGAACGCAGGACTCTTCTGACCGAGTATCTTTACTGCTATGCCACACTGACCTGGCACCTTACCCTTGATCTGACTTATGAGCAGTGTGGGCAACATTATCTAGAGGGCGAATTCTTTTTGATGGAAACAGCAGACCGTTTAAAGTCAGAAGTTCTTTGTCTGTCTAGGAACCCATGCTGTGTTGAATGGTTAGAAGTTCAGCACCAAAAGGCTAAGGTTTCTTGTGATCACGGTGCTCTTTATTTTACCTAAAGGTAAATTCACAGAAAAGGAAGTTCAAAAAGCCATACTTGGAAGTTTTTTTTTTTTAAAGAAATTAATGTTTTTATAAAAAGTGTTATTACTTCTTTGTGAATTCATATTTGGCCAAGAATTACTAGAAGTATTAGAAATCATCATCACTCAGAAATTTAGTATTAATACATTTGTAAAGAATATCTACTTATGCCCACTTATAATTAAGAGGGATTTTTCTTTTTTTAAAGTTTTTAGAAATTTTCCAGCTATATTCAGGAATAATTGAGAAATAGAAATTTTATATGTTTAAGGTATAACAATGTGATGATTTGATGATATGTATAGATTATGTAATGATTTCCACAATGAAATTAATTAACACAACTTCAACACACATAGTTATAATTTGTATGGGGGTGTGTAGTGAGGACACTTAAGACTTGCTTTCTTAGCAAATTTCGAGTAAATAATTTAGTATTATTAACTGTAGTCACCATGCTATACCTTAGATCCCCAGAACTTATTCATGCTCTAACTGAAAGTTTGTACTCTTTGACCAACATCTTCCCATTTCCCCCTGCCCACCAGCCCCTGGCAACTACTGTTCTACTTTCCGTTTCTATAAGACTTTGAGTTTTTTAGATTCCACTTAGGAGATGCTATTTGCCTTTTTGTGTCTAGTTTATTTTACCTAGCGTAGTGTCTTCCAATTCATTCAAATGGCAGGATTTCCTTTTTTTTTTTTTATGGCTGAATGATATTCCATTGTTTATAAACATACCACATTTTCTTTATCCATCCTCTGTCCATGAACACTTAGGCTGTTTCCGTATCTTGGGTACTGTGAATAGTGCTGCAGTGAACATGAGGCTGCAGCTATCTCTTTGCAATACTGATTTCATTTCCTTTGGATATAAGCCCAGAAGTAGGCTTGCTAGATGGTATGGTAGTTCTATTTTTAACTTTTTGAGACACCTCCATACTATTTTCCATACTGGCTGTACTAATTTACATTCCAGCTGTGTTCAGAGGTTCCCTTTTCTCCATATCTTCTCCAACACTTGTTATCTCTTGTCTTTTTGATAATAGCCAACCTAACAGAAGTGAGGTGATAACTCATTGTGGTTTTGATTTGCATTTCCCTGATGATTAGTGATAATGAGCATTTTTTCATATACCTGTTGGTTATTTGTATGTCTTCTTTGGAAAAATGTCTATTCAGGTCCTTTGCGATTTAAAAACATTTTTTTTTTTTTTTTTTTGCTATTGAGTTGTATGAGTTCCTTACATATTTTGGATATTAACCTTTTATCAGAAGTATGATTTGTAAATATTTTCACCTGTTCTGTATGTTGCCTTTTTATTTTGTTGATTATTTTCTTTGCCCTGCAGAAGATTTTAAGTTTGATGTAATCCCACTTGTTTATTTTTGCTTGTGCTTTTGGTGTCATATCTAAAAAATCATTGCCAAGCCCGATTGTCAAGGAGCTTTCACCCTATGTTTTCTTCTAGAAGTTTTATGGTTTCAGGTCTTACATTTAAGTCTTTAATCTGTTTCAAGTTAATTTTTGTATAAGGTCTAAGATAGTGCTCCAGTTTCATTCTTTTGCATGCGATGTCCCTTTCTCCCAGCATCATTTATTGAATAAACTATTCTTTCACCATTGCGTATTCCTGGAACCCTTGTCAAAGATTAGTTCATCATATATCCATGGGTCTATTTCTGGGTACTCTATTCTATTCCATTGGTCTATGTGTCTGTTTTATGCCACTACCGTACTGGTTTGATTAGTATAGCTTTGTTATATAGCTTGAAATCAGGAAGAGGGTTCTTCTTAAGAGGGTTTCAAAAGTACTTGTAGCCACTTTTGTTTAAAAACATCTAAATACCATTATTTACATCTGTAACAAGTGAATATAAGTTTTTTGAATAAAGGGTCTTAATTCTGAACATTTATTATGAGGTTTAAAGAGTTCATTGTAGCCGAAGAAATTCACTGAGCAAGAGTTAGTTGCCAGGCATTTTGCTAGGTGCTGAGGATTTATAGACAGTTAAGAAATAACTGTAACTTTCATAGCATGCTTAACCTAGTATGAGATACAGAAGTAGGGCAGAGAGGAGAATTCTTAATTTTGTTGAAGAGAGAGGTTTGGAGAAAACTAGGCAGGTGAGGCATGAGTACGGTTCTAAAGATTATGATTGAATAGAAGTTTTCCAGGCAGATAAAGTAAGGTGAGGGGTGAGAGGGATTTCAGGGAGAGGAAAAACCATGTGAAAGGGCACTGAGATGCTGCATGGCGTGGTCAGCAAACTTTACCTAGGGAGTTGATTTTAGTTGAAAAGAGCATGGGCTTAGGCAAAAGTTTTTAAAATTCCTTTTGAATCTTGGTTTTACCCTCTGTGAAAAGAGATAACAGCCACTTTGATTTCTGTTTTGAGGATTAGAAATAATATATTTAAATTATTCAGTAAAGAACCTGACTTACAGGTTTCTACATTGATATTATCATTTATTATTAGGCTACTATGATTTTTTCTTTTTGTCTTTTGATTTATTTTTTGAATAATATTACATTTACATGGCTCAGAACCCCAAATCTGTAAAACTCTTCCTTCCATCTTTGTGCCTCATCTACCAGGTCCCTCCTTCTCAGTCCCTGCAGGTAACCACTGTTCTTAGTTTCTTGTGTAGTCTTCCATAGTCCCTTTATGCTCTACAGGAACTATGAGCGTCAATTCTATACTTCTGCTCTAACACAAAAGGTATCAATAACATTGTTCAATGCCTTCCTTTTTTTCCCACTTAACTATACACCTTAGAAATCTTTTCACATCAGTCTATTAGGAGTGTCCTCATCCTTTTTCAAAGTACAATTTTTATTTTTATATAGGTTAAGACACAAGAAATTGCAGTAATAATACAAAGAGTTTCCATGTGCCCTTCACCCATTGTCCCCCAGTGACAATATCTTACATAACCTTGGTATATAGTTGAAACTAGGAAATTGATATAGGCATAATACTATTAACTCAGGTAGAGGCCTTATTTGGATTTTATCCATTTTTACATGCATTCTTTTTTGGGAGGGGATGTGACACTACTGCTAATGTCTGGAATCCTACTCACAGCGCCAATTTGTCTAGCTGTTAATCCTGTTCGTGATGCCAATTGTAAAGCTACTCGACCACGACTATGCCAGTTGTGGTGCTCCGGCCAGGTGACCATGCCAGTTGTCAGGCTCTTTTACCTGCCCATAATCCTGCCCCAACTGGGCCAATTGTTGAGCTAGGGCTGGGTCTGGAGCTCCAGACTCCTCAAGCGCATTCACAGACTGGGTCACACACCCTTCCTATGCCAGGCTGGGTCACCAGACCCTGCACACGCAGGTCTATGAGCTAGGTAACTGGCCAAAAGGACCTTGGAAGCCCTAGGTTGGAAAGCATGGGTGCACCGGCCGGATGCCCAAGGCCAACGCCCACCTGCCTGCTTCACCAAACTCCTCTCTCTCTCTCAAGAACACAAGAATAGCAACTAAAAATATACATTGGCACACATGCACACTAACTCCACACACACACACACACACACACACACACACACACACACACACACACACAAAATTTGCTTACAAAGGATGCTGAACCACACCCAACTGGACCCGAGGTGAGGGCCCTGACCAAACTATTCTATTTTCCCCACAGGGGGTGTACATTTCTATGAAATTTTGTCATCCTTGTAGATTAATGTAACCATCACCACAATCAGGATACAAAACTGCTCCATCCCTATAAAGGAACTCCTTTCGGCTACTTTTTAATAGTCATACCCTTCTCCCAGTCCTAACCATTGGCAACTACTGGTTACTTCATATATTTTATGTGTACCTACTTTAAGAAAACCCAACCACATATTCTTACTTCCCCAAGTGCAAGAATCCTGTCTTCAATGTTTTTTATTCCCTATAGTCCTGAGCACTTAATTGGTACTTAATAACGATTTGCTGAAATATAAGAGTAAAAAACAAAACAAAATAAAGCCAAATAGAAAATTCATAGCTGAAAACAGACGAATCGAGATAATTTACAAAATAACAACAACAACAAAATCAGACTTTCTAAAATACGAACTCTTCAATATGAATGTCATAATTTATCTTTTCCCTTCAGTGACTTAGTAAACTTAAAAGTGCTAATGATCAGAAATACAGCTTTTCTAAAATACAACTTTTTACTTAAACGCATTTCCATTTTTATAATTTTTTCTCTTTAAGGACCTCTATGATATGGATGTGATAAAGTTTACTATCCCTCGATGACAGAGTAGAAAACAGAGGCTGAGAGAGGAGAGAAAGCTCACAGTGTGTAAGGTGGACATTGTTGTTCTCAATTTACAGAAGAGGATGTGGACAGTTCAAGTGAGGTTCAGTAACTTGCCTGGGGTCAAACAGTTTATATCCAAGACAAGCTTCCAAACCCCATACTCTCACCCCTATTCCACAATGAATGCATTCCTGAAGATTAAAAGTCAAATGAGAATTCAGGTTCCCTTTATCTGTTTTTTTTTTTTTTAAATGGTGGTGGTAGTGATGTTTCAAGGCATTACCCACTTATAAAAGAAACATGCTATAATAGTTTATTGAAATGGCTAAGGACTTTAGAGTCAGCCAGACTTCTGTCCATCTCAGCTCAGCCATCCTCTAGTTTTGTTGACCACGGACATGTTGTTTTATTTATTGAGCATATTCATCTACAGAATGGATATCCTGGTAGTTCCTCCATTGGGTTGTGAGAATTCAACAGAATAAAACATGGACAGCACTTGGCACAGTACCTGGTACTACCAATCATACAATAAACGGCAGCCATTATTACATGTGAGTCTTTCATTGTATGGACTTTCCACTCTTAATATCAAAATATAAGCAAATAAATATTTAGATCATGTTATGCACAACACGATGTACCACAGTGATTTAATTTCTTAAACTTAAAAACGTGTAGAAATTTAGAATGCCATGTTGCCTATAAAATTTTTTTACATCATGAATGTTCTATGTTTTCAAATCGTAAGGTTGCCAGTTCTTTCAAAGTTCCTGATTTTGGTCTGTGAATGAACAGATTTTCCAAAAATGAAGGATTCGTATTAGATCTTGCTAAGGTTCTGGTGACTTTATCCCTACATATCCCTGCACATATTTATTACCCTAGAAATGGTCAGGTGGAGAGGCAGGTAGCTGATGTGGATAAGTGTGTGTGTGGCGGGGAGCGAGATGTGCTCAGTGCATACAGCTTTTGTTAATATGAAAAGGTAATTGAGTGCACTTGATAGCCATTGCCATTGCGGTCACATCCCCCAGATCGTTCAGGGAGTGGCGCTCAGCTCTGCCAGCAGGATGCTTATTTGTTTAGGGTGAGACTGACGGTTGAGGTATTTGTGAGAAGCATTTGTATCACAGTGACAGACTGCAGAGCTCTCTTTCCTGTGTTACAGATTGCCAGGAAATTGGATAGGACCTCCTGAGATATTCTACCCGTGTCTTCCCTCAAGACAAGCCTGCGACATACATTAGCAAGGCTGTTGGGGGTGAGGCAAAGAGCCCCAGGCTCTAGGGAGTGAGCTGTGCTGCCCTTACGGAGTGCAATGTCCTCTATACTTAAGGGCGCTCTGCACCTTGTGATGTAGAGCGTCCTTGGCAAGGCATGGGAAATGTACCAATAGACCCTCGAGGGCCTCTTGGAATTCTCAAAATAAGTAAAGAAAGGAAGAAAGGGAAAGAAAAAAAATGGAAAGAAAGAAAGGAAGATGTGTTTGGCAGGTCTCATCAAAAGCCTAAAAGATGTTGTTTACTGCTGAAGGTTTAACGTTGAATGAGAGTTTGGTGTCAGATGGGACAGACCAGTGGTTCTCAACCCTAGATACGTGTTGGAATCTCCTGGAGACCTGTTGGTGGGTATTGTTTTCAACTTCCCAGGTGATTCTACTATACATCTTGGGTTAAGAGCTGCTGGGATAAAGAGAAAGCACCCGGACAAAAAGTCAAAGCAAAACACCAACAAGAAACAAAACAAAATGAGACACCTAACGCCCCCCAAATCACATTGGGTGAATGCGTCCCATATTTCCCAGTGAGACCATTTGCCATTGTGGTTGGCTGAAATTTCTCTCTTGAAGTTCTGGAAATGGGACCATGGGGCAAATATCCTACTGACCACTGAGCCCACCCAGCTGCATTTTCTAGCATGTGGACACTGCCAGTCTGCCTGTCTCCAGAGTGAGAAACATGAAGTTCCCCTTGGAATCATTATTTAATGCCTTGGGCCTTGGGCTTTGAACAGAAATGTATGGTACTCCTGCATTCTGAGGGGCATTGTCTTTAAATCTTAATAATTGGTCTCTTTCATAATAAGAGAAATACAAACTGTGTAGGGTGGACAAAAACTTTCCGTGAAAATCATGTCTTTCACATTTACTATGAATAATCATTCAAAAATCATAATTTGGAAGTCATTCTATTCCTGTGAAACCTGGAAAGCTATCTTTCCCCCCTGTTCTTTCTATAGGAGCTGTCATAAAAGTTACTATAGGCGAAAGCTCTTCTTTTGATATGATGCAGTGGCTGTCTTTCTAGGAAAGCCCTGGAAAACGCGTTGCTGCATTTTTTCTCCATTGCATGTGTCTTTTCTCCCCTGAGCTTCCTGTCCAGGCATGATGTCACCCACATGTCTTCAGTATATCCCCAGTCCTTTTGCAAATGAAAACTATAGAAGAAACAAAAATTGGTTTTGTGCATAAAGTATATTTCAGGAACATCCTAAAGGATCTGTTCCAGAGGCAGTAAATTCCCAAGTATTCAATGACATTTATCATCCTGCTTCAAACTATTAAATGTCTTTCTGATCATGTGATGCTGTGCTTTGCATAGTGTGACATATCTGTCCTTTTTTAAATGCATAGGAATTGGCAACAGTCTCATTTCACTGGTGGGTTTGCTGAAGCATTATCACAAGACAGTCAGAATGATTGATGAGTGCTCTTCAGGTAGGGAAGTACGGCCAGCTTGGATTGTGTTTTGTCTTACCTAGAGTTTTGCTCCTTAATTTTCTGTTTCAGTTTAGAGTAATCCCTTTTCATGCTAGTAGCCATAATCACATTATAGGATTTATATATAGATTGAAAATTTGTCATTTCCCAGTAGTATTTCATACAGTGTAAGCATTTTTATTTAATGTAACATTGCTCTCATTTTATTATTTTTAACACTGTGCTAGATACCATAGGCTGATATTAGGCTTTCTTAATTTTAATTTTAAGTACTAAAGACATATTCTGGTTAGGTAGAGAAGTTAAAGAGGGGCTGAGGAGAGTCCTGGGCTCTATCTGAAATGGTGGCAATATGAGATGGGATGTACCTTGACAAAGTTTTTAAAAAGCGACATTAAAATTGTGCCTGAGAATCTGATGGCTTTGGTTAATTTGGGATCTAGTGAGCCGCTATTCATTTCATAATTCCTAAAATTATGTTTGTTTTTGTGTCTTCTGAAATATACTCTAGAGACAGTTATTCATTCTTAAAAACACCACATGCCTTTTCCTGACTGGACAGGTCCAGAGATGCAGATAAGCTGGACCTTCATTGCTACTTATTTTCAAGTTCTTTCATGCAGGGAGGCTAAGGGAGTGGGGGACAGCTCTGTACCTGGAAACTGCAAACATGTAGCTGCACTTTTTTTGCAAACATAAAACTATATTTGAATGTAGTAAATTCTTAGGTAACTGAGCCATGGCCAACCGAAAGCCCAGCATATGAAAGGAGCATATGCCCTGTGGTCCTTGAATAATCGTGTTTAACTTTATCTCTAGAACATGTGTTTCATTTCATCTTTTAAATTTATTTTATACCAAAGTATTTTGATTGGTACATTGTTCGTAGATGAAGTCATATCTTTTCTGGGCATAGGATATATATTTCATTAGGTTCTTCACCATTTAGTACCAGATATTTAAGACATTCTCTGCATGTTGGTAGGATATATGTAATATTGCTCAATTGATGAATTGTATGGTTGTTGCAGCTTGGATTTATAGATATTGCAGATATTGTAAATGGGTTTGTCATCAGATAGGCGGCGTGAACCACATTTTAAAATAGCAAGAATATTAACTTTACATGGAGGTTTCTGGTGGGTGGCTAAGGCTGTTACAGCTATGTCAATAATTTTTAGAAAGGAATTGGAAGTATTATTCATTTGTATTTATGATTCTAATCCTATAGTTAAACAGTGTTGGGCATTCCAAGCAGTAATCGCCTGGTAGTTGGCACATTAAGGCGTGTGACTGTAACTCCATAGTATGACCTGGAAACACATGGTATTTACCTCTTTTTGAATCTATATGTGTTTTCTTTTTCTTTTTTCTTTGTTAGATTCATTTCTCCTGGTGGTTCTGGGGGCTCATTGAGAAATAAGAGTTTTAGATTTTGGTTTCTTTGCAGACAGGCAGCAAATAGAGTTCCAGTGAAGTTCATAAACATTCTTGCCCGGTTGCAAATAATTCCATACAGGGTAATGATGGAGGTGAGAGAATATTGAGCATGTCAAGGGCAGGGAGGGGAAGAGTGGGATCCCGAAATGCGAAGCGCTTGTAGATTCATTTCCTGTTTCCCACAAGTTGATGAAGTTCTTGCATCGAAGCTAAAGACGTTAACTGGTTTTCTTCCTGGAATGATCCTTTGACTGACAAGCCCTCACCTCAGCTATTAAATCCCACTGCCCAGGCCCTGGATCAGGAGACTAAAGTCCATACAGATGAGCATTTCCAACTCATATTTGATTTTTTCCTATCCCTGTCTTCCTTTTATGCTTAGATAATCCTGGAAATGGAACAGGAAACTTCAAAAGAAAGCACATCCGATTTCCAACTTAGAGTTCACTGATTTGGAATTAGGAGTTGGCTTAATTGGATTTTACCTTCTTTTCTCTTAATTTAGAAAAAAACAGAGGGTGTGTATGGGAGTTGTAAACAAAACAGAAATAGTGTGACTTAAATTGTATGTGTGATAATAGTGTGACTTAAAGGGTATGTGACATCTATTTGATACTAGGTGTATTTTATTTTATATAATTTATTTTTTTATTCAAAATATTAAATGTTAAATTTATTTGTACATATCTGTGGGCTATAGTATGTTGTTTCAATACATGCAGATACTGCATAATTTTTCACTCAGGGTAGAGAATGTAGTTTTGTACCCATTAGCCCACCATTTTTCCTCTTCCTCCCCCAACCCCTGGCCTTTGGTAACTATTATTCTACTCTCTACTTATGTGAGAACCATTTTCTTTTTTTTTAAGATCCCACATATCAGTGAGATCATGCAGTATTTGTATTTTTGTGCCTGACTTACTTCACTTAAACATGATGGTTTTTGGTTCCATCCATGTTGCTGCAAATGATAGGATATCATTTCTTTTTTAAGCTGAGTAGTATTCCATTGTGTATATATACCAGTTTTTTATTTATTCATTCCTCGATGGACACTTAGGTTGATTCCATCTCTTGGGTATTGGGAATAGTGCTGCGATGAACATGGGAGTGCAGGTGTCTTTTAGATATATTGATTTCATTTCCTTTGGGTATATACCCAGGAGTGGGATAGCTGAATCATAGGGTAGATCTATTTTTCATTCTCTGAGGAAACTCCATACTGTGTTCCACAATGGCTATACCAATTTACACTCCCGTCAGCAATGTGGGAAATTTCCTTTTCCTCCGCATCCTTGCCAGCATGTTATTTTTAGCCTTATTGGTAATAGCCATTCTAAATGGAGTGAGTGATATCTCATTGTGGTTTTAATTTGCATTTCCCTGATAATTACTGATGATGAGTATTTTTTCACATGCCTGCTGGCCATTTTTATGCCTTCTTTTGAGAAATGTCTGTTCGGGTCCTTTGTCCATTATTTATTTACTTTTGTTTTTCTCTTTTTAAAAAATTAAATTAAAATTTTAAATTGTAACAGTTGATTGTACACATCTGTAGGGTACAGAGGTAAATATCCATACCTGTGGACAATATGTGATGCTCAAATCACAGGGCCTTTTGTGGTTCCACACAACGTTTAAGATCTTTTTTTATATTTCTGTGAAGAATGTCATTGTTATTTTGATACGGATTGTGTTGAATGTGTAGATTGCTTTGGGTAATATGGACATTTTCATGAGGTTAATTCTTCCAATCCGTGAACATGGGATATCTTTTCATTTATTTGTGTCGTATTCAATTTTTTTTCACCAATGTTTTATAGTTGTCATTGCAGAGGTATTTCACGTCCTTGGTTAAATTTACTCCAAGGTATTTCATTTTTTGGTAGCTATTGTGAATGAAGTTACTTTCTTGATTTCTTCTTCAGCTATTTCCTTTTTGGTGTTTAGGAAGGTTATTGATTTTTGTGTGCTAATTTTGTATGCTTCCAGTATACTGAATTCATTTATCAGTTCTAGTAACTTTTTGTTGGAGTCCTGAGGGTTTTCTATTTATAGGATCATGTCATCTGCAACTAGGGATAGTTTGACTTCTTCCTTTCCCGTTTGGATGCCCTTCATTGCTTTCTCTTGCCTTATTGCCCTGGCTACAACTTTGAGTACTATGTTGAATAAAAGTGAGGAAAGTGGGCATCCTTTGTCTTGTTCCAGATTTTAGAAGAAAATCCTCTGATTTTTGTCCATTCAATATGATATTAGCTGTGGGTTTATTGTATATGGCCTTTATTGTGTTGAGGTACATTCCTTCATACCTAATTTGTTGAGTGTTTTTGTCATGAAGGGTGTTGCATTTAGAGATATATAGTGACTTGAGTTTAGTGCCCATCACATGCCAACTCACTCCCATTTTAAAATCAGCAATGGACAACATGTTGTGGCATTGGTCTTGGCTGAATGCTACTAATACTGGAGGAGAGGGTCTGGGAAGGCCTGATAGCCGGTCTCAACCTACCCCATCCTCTTACCATGTTCTTGACTCTGCCACAAGAAAGAATTCAAGAGCAGAGTCACAGTAGAAAGTGAGAAGAGGTTTAATGTAATGAATAAGAGATACAGATTTCACAAAGAAAGTGTGGCCTAGCTCCAGAGACTGAGCATGGCCTGCACCAAGTTTAATACAAAAGTAAGAACTACACATTCACAAAGTGGAGGCTGGCTGTAGAGTGAACAGCAGCCTGCCAAAGGTAAGGTTGATACAAAAAGTTAAGAAATACACTCCTCAGGTAAAGTGCAGGCTGGCCCCAAAGGGAATGAGCAACAGCCCTGCCTTCTACCAGGATTCGGTTTTTATAGTTTCCCTATCTAATACATATTCATACCATCTAATGAATATTTGACTTAGGGGGTGGTTCCCAATTATGTAACCTAGTCTTGCACATGCTCAGTTGGTCTCTTTTAGAGCCTGTTCATTGGTCAAATTCCACCACATGCACCGAATATGTTCAATAATATTCACTGCTCTCTAATGTCTCCAGTGGAAGGTCATTCAAAGGATAAATTCTGCTTTACTGAGCAGGCTTAGCCACTCGGGTTTATAACTCCTCTTTACTGAGCATGCTCAGTCACTGGATTTGCATAATCGGCCCCCTGTGGTCAATTTCCACATGCTGGTGCTGAATGGGGGTGCTACAGGCCACGTGGTTTAGGATTCTGAGGTGGGGTTTGAGTCCTAGGGGAGTGGCTGCAACTCAAAGGAGTAGCCTGAAACCTGATCCCAGGTGGACAGAGTACCTCCTATCTCATGCCTAAACCTAGACCTCGATCTCTCTCTCTTTTTTTTTTTGGTAACAGTTTACCGAACTGTGACATCAACATCAATTCACATTCTTTGGTTCCGGATCAGTCATTTAAGAAAGGTTTGAGAGGCTTTTTAAAAGAAAAATCCATGCACACGCACAGTCTTCTCTAACACAGAACTGTTTCACACCAAGTTTTGAAATTACATGACTATTCTACAGTAATTGTAATTAAGACCAGGACGTTAAAAAGAATCAGTTTACCCCAACGCAAAAACCCCTAAAATATCCTGAAGAATTAAAAAAAATAAAAGCCAGCTGGGGACTGAGGAGCAATTTGGGGTTATGTTGATCCTCTTGGGCTGGCAGAGCGTCTGGGCAGCAGAGCTCGTGCAGCTGGATCAAGGTTGCACCCTGTAGTTTCTCTTTCCACTTGGACAGAAATGGAGGTGTTGGGCCTATAATCTGGTCCTTGCCCAAAGCCAAGTTAGTGTTCTGCAGTATTTCTGTTTTGAACACATTTGTCCTTATTTTCCCTCTTCCCCACTTGCCCACTAGAAGGGAAAAAAATAATCAGAGGTACAGCTTGGGTGGAGCCACTCTGATTGCAATGCCCCAGGGTGTTCTAGGTTAACAAATTAGAGCTTTTCAGCCGGCTGAGTAGGGGTGGGCTGCAGCTGCTCTCTCCTGCCTTCTCCTGTTCCTGCCCTCCCTCCCCACTCCAGAAGGGAAAGAAAGCAGAGGCCCCTTTGCTGAGCTGGGAGGACAGGCTGGTTTGGGGAGCCCAGGGACTGTCGACAACAGCTGTGCCTTTTTACGGAGAGGAGTTGCAGCATATTCTAGGAAGGTGTGGGATGAAAAACACACCTTTGCATGGACTACTTTTGTGACGTAGCCTTGTGTGCCTCAAAGATCCGACACTCTGGGGTGGGAGGATGGTGTGGATGCATGTGAGGGGGAGGAGGTGAGAGTCTCTCGGGCTTCATCAGAGCAGGAATCAACGTCCAACCAAGGAAGCAGAGACAAGCCCTTTGGCTTCTGTCCTTCAGCTCCCCGCTGGGTGAATTAGAAAGGAGCAGCAGGGTCAGTTGTGTGGGAGTGTAGAAAGCCAGCTTGCTTAGCCTGGGAGGAATAAGACTTCTCCTGCTGCTCTCTGCTGGGGGTGTGGAAGAAGCTGTGGGAAGTGGGAGGTGTTCTGCTGGAGTTGATTGAAAAAACAGCTGCCCTGCTCCGTGGCCCTCCCTCCCTCGCCCCCTGCCCGCCCCCTCCTGCTTTCTGTGGCAGGATATAACGATGCTGTAAACTTTGGCAGGGGTGAAGCATGTTAATACTTTTGAAACAGCAACTTATTTTTGGCATGGGGCTGTTAGTTTAAAGCTGGGAAAAAAAAAAAGGATAAATAAAATTTGATATAGTCATTCTAGAAATGATTAGTATTGGTCAAGAAAAGGGTCAGAGTTCAGAGGTTTGAATCTAAAAGAGCCACAGGAAGATAAGGTAACCAGGCAGTTTTCCAACCTGGCAAGCGCATGCCAGAACTTGAAAGCATGTTTTCTGCTCTTCCTTTATTATTATAACCTCTTGAACAGAATGCGCCATTTGGAACGACAGTAAATGCTTCTCAGTGGATAAGTTTATGACCTAGTTTTTGACCAAGAGCACTGATGGGACTGAACAGGCACAGAGAAGAGCCCAGGAGCTTGGACACCATTGGCCAGAAGTTCTGTGCAAATTAGGAGCTGGGGGCTCATGAGAACCCCGAGACATGAAGCAGCAGCTGTTTTATGGTGAGAACTTTTGCACAGAGGATTTCAGCAGGCTTATTCTCTTTAAAAGTCTGTTTGCAAAGTGGTTCTTTCCTGGCTGTTGCTTCATTCTTCTTCAGAGGCCTATTTTCACCTAGAGTGTGAGCATTTTATGCCAAACATAGCCATGACCTTGAGGCTCTCGAAGCAGCAGGTCTGGGGAGGGTGTGCATGGCTGAACTGAACCAGGAGAGGGTCTTTTTAAACTCTGCTGGCTCTGGGGTTGGTCCCACATTTCAGATCTGGAGTTGAGGGGAATGTTCCAGAGAGAACATGTTTCTTCTGCGCTTTTCCTCTCTCGACTGCGTGCTTGCCTTCTCTCCTCTCTTCAGCTTTCCTGTGAACTCTCAGAGCTCCTCTCACCCTTCCCCTCTGCACACTATTAAATCTGAACTTGATCTCTTGTTCCACTTAACATGGGGGAATATTTTTCTTAGGGAAAATTATGAGAAATGAATTAAAACGTATCCAATGTTCTCTAGCAGTACAGGTCTTAGGATATGGTTAACAGATTCAGTTTTCTTCTTCCCTCTCTTCCTTCCTTCCATCTTCCTTCCTTTGAAATTGTTTTTCTTTCTTTTTATCCTGCTTCTTGTGTTTACTCTACAGTGGAATTACTAAACAAAGCATACTTAGACATGTTTAGAAAGTAAAATTACTCTCTCTAAAGAGGTATGACGCAGAGTCTGGGATCCAAGTGAAACTGCAGAATTAAAAGGGCAAAAGTTAACATCAGTTATTAATTAATTGATCATTTTGTGATAAAAGTTACATGATTAAGATTGCAGAATAAACTTCATTTTAATATTACACATTTATTTTTTTAGGATTTCACATCTGGCGTACCTCAGGTAATATACATACTTGTATTTTTTTTTATCATTCATAGACAAATGAAATCTCTAAGCAAAAAGCTCTTTGAATGTAGGGAAAAAGACAACTTCCCCATCATTCACCAATAAAGAAATAATTATATAAGTGGAAGTGTATTGGAAGATATTAACCATTAAAACTGTTTAGGCAGTGTTTTAAATTTACACTTAGATTTAATTTACATTGGAAGATGTAAAAGGGAACCATGACTGCATGTGCAGTGCTATCTATGTAGAAATTGCACAGCTGAGGATTTAGAAGTAACTGCGCCATACCGGGGAGTTAATGGTAGTTGAATGTTGGATTATGAACACTTAAAGTTGTTTGCTGTTCACATTCTCTCCCCCTCAATTTTCCACAATGAGCAAGCAAATCTTTTAGCACATCTAACCTTTTAATAACTACTTTAATGAGTAAGTATGAGAATGGCTTTATTTTTCTGACATGGTTCAGATGAGTGTATGAATTGTACGACTTCAAAGGAGTTATTATTGTTTTGAGTCTATTCACATTTGCAAGGCTTTCCATCTTCTGTGTCCTTACTCCATCTGGGGCAAGCCTGGGGACTGTGGGTTTACTCCCAGATCTCCACTAAGAGAATAGAGGATTTCTTGCCTCCTGTGGCAGGCTGCTTCATTCCCTTCTTTTTAAATAATCATTTCCATCTTTCTCTGCTCAGTGATTTTTTTTTTTTTTTAAATTTGACTTCACAGAAATGCTCTTCTTTCCTGTTCATTTTAAATTTCTGGGTTTTTTCCCCCTTCTGGCATTTGGTCCCCCTGCCCCCCCCACCCCGCATTTTGTTGTTGCTACTGTATGTTCCCTTTCCACCACCGATGACAAGATCCCAGAATTACTTTATTGAGGATGACTCATAATCAGGAAGCAACAAGTCGCCATTAAAGTTAATAGTGCTTCTTAGGGACCCCATTTGAGGCAATAAAATTTGTAGCTAGGCATGAGGAATTTCAATTTGAAGTACAGGGTTTTAATTGTTCAGAGATGTCTATAAAAATATAGTATGGCAAATTAAAATCGCTTATGAACTGCTGAGGTTTTCCTTACCAAAAAAGGTGCTCCCTAGAAAGCATTTTTCTTTTCAGCAGTGACACTCCATCGTTGGCTCAAGCATTTGCAGTCTGAAACGCTCAAGCTGTACTTGACATGTGGTGCAGAGGGACGTGTTTCTCCCATATCTCGATTGAGAGAACATTTGAACTCAAAGTCACATCACCCAGGTTGATGAATTGACTAAATACTTCAGTTGCTGATGCTTTTTAGCTCTGGACCCACCTCTTCATGTGCCACCTGAGAAAAATGGAATGAAAACCATTGAAATTAATTCTCCCTTACTCCCCCTTTTTTAATCCTGAAAGCACATTCATTAGAAATTAGAATTCTTTAAAATGCCCTGCCTGCCATAATCCTGTAGCACTTAATGTATATGACATTGTATTACAACTAATTTGTTTTTCTTTTGTAGCACTTAGGTATATCTTTCATGGAAGGTATTTGACAAGTACAAGCGAACCTCATTTTATTGCACTTTGCTTTATTGTGCTTTGCAGGTAAATTGCGTTTTTTGCAAATTGAAGGTTTGTGCATCAAGCAAATTTATCAGCACCGTTTTTCTTTTTTTTTCTAAAAAAATCATGTATTTTTGATTATACATATTTATGGGATACAGAGTTGTCTGTCAGTATTTGTGTACAGCATGTGATAATCAAATCATTAGCATAGTCATCATTACAGATCATAATTGCTCTTTGTGTCCCTTACCCAATTACTCCCTCACCTCCCTCCTCCTCCCCATTTCATACCTCTAATAACTACAGGTCTGTTCTCTCCTTCTGAAAGTTCAACATTTAATTGTGGTCTGTCTTTTCTTCCCCCCCCCCCCCCGCCCACTTATGAGTGAGGGCATGTGTTATTTCTCTTTCTGTGCCTGACTTATTTCACTAAATATAATTTTCCCCAGCCTCATTCATGTTGCTGCAAATGGCAGAATTTCATTCTTTTGTTATGGCTGAGTAGTGTTCCATTGTGTACATATACCACATAGAAATTAGACTTATTTGATAGAAATTTCTTCGTCTTTTCTGTTTTCCCAATTTCCAAAGTTAAGGGAGAAAAATAATTTCCAGGGTGTCATGCTTTCTGCAACGATAATGTGTGGTAGTATATAATGTTTCACGTACATATTTCTATTTCTTGCCTATATGTGCACTTCTTACCTTCTTCCTCATCTTTCTGGGTCTCGCCCTCACCCCATCATTCCTAAATCCTTTCAAGGGTGCATGTCAATAAACATCTGAGATTATTGCTATTTGTAATGTCTTTCATTTTGAGTAATGCTTTATAAAGCTAAAATTTTATAACAGTGGCCATCACTAGTTTAGCTCGGGCATATCAATTATATCCAAAGTATTCTTCTTTAGTGGATAATCTGTGCATGTTTTGGGCTGAATAAAGACATTCCATGTTGAACCTATAGTACTTTATACCTAGAAGGGAATTTAAGAAACACTAAATTGTTTAGATGAATTGCAAGGGGCTTCCTTTGTTATCACTAGTCATTCTCATGTAGAAATGCATCTTAGAGCGTCTGATGAGCATGCGGTGACCTCCCACTAAAAGAAAGGTTGCTGCAGAGGAGGTAGGAAGGTACATACTCTGAAGTCAAACTTCCTAAGTGCAGGTACCTTTCTGTATCATAGTTTCCTCATCTGTAAAATGGGGATACCTCATAGGGGTGTCATAAATTCTCTGCCCCGAATGTGATCCAGGTCATCCCTGTCTGACCAAACGTGGGAATCGTAGAGCGGACCTGTGGAGCTGGGGGAAGACCACAGATCCTCTCCTCCACCCACGTTTTGGCTTTGCCACCATCTGCCGTGGCCAAGTCTTTTTAACCTCCCTGACTTCAGTGACTTCCCTTGTGGAATGAGATGATGGTACTATGTGATCCTTCCCTTTAAAATTTGACCCAAACCATAGGTCCAAGCTTGTGTCCAACTTTCTATGCTAACAGCCCTGTTGAACGAGTGAGGGTGGGGAGGACAAGGCACACCTGGCATCGTCACTGTGTTGGGTGCTAACTACTTGGTCTTCTTGCTGCCATCTTTAATGAACATGGGCAGAGATGGGCCGTAAACTAATTTCCTTGGTTCCAGATATCCTCCTTCCGTGTTACACCCTACCTATGTGACTTTATTACTTGCGAAGAGCAGAGGAGATTTCTGGAGAAAAAGCAATCCATTGTAACATTAAAACAAAACAAAATACAACGCAGCACAGCACTCCATATGGCTATTGGTGCTTGTTTTACAGCAGGAAAACCCAGTCCCTTTCCTTCCCCCTTCCCCATTATTCTTTCCAGTCCCTTGTGGGGTCCTTGAATCTTTTCTTTCCTTCAGACTGCCCCAGGTCAGACTTAATTATAAACACAAGTGTTGGCAGTTTTGGAATGGGTCTGCATACTCAGGCAAGGCAGGGAGCAAAGCTGAGTCTGTCCTCACTTTCTGAGGCTGAAGGGCAGGTACCTTACCATTGAGCTCTTTGTTGAGTTATACTTAGTTTTTAAGGAAAGTCACTGTTCATAAGCACACAGAAAAGAGGAAAAAACTTATTTTGTGTCTACCAAGTTGGTCTTGATCTTTCCATTCACGATATTCTCCTGTAATATCTTAACTCACCTGTGACCAAGGTAGTTAAAGAGTTTAAGTGGGATGTAGAGTTTCCTAATTCTATCTGCCACTTGCAGATCAGATTTTGTAACTTAAAGAATTGAAAATCTCTATTGTGGTTTTTGGGAAGGAATTACAATGGTGTCGTTTATGTGTAGAATCTTGTTTGAATCAACTATCTGAGGGCTAGTCTCCCTTTTAAAAGGAAGATCTATACTTTTTCTCATTTTTCTTTTTCTCCAGCACTTTAGAACAGTGACTTGTGCAGAATTGATGCTCAGTAAATGTGTTGGATGAATTAATGAATAAATGAACACCTGTCCTGAACCTTGTCTCCCCCATTATACCCTTTACCATCAACATGGTTCTTGAAAATTTCTGCTAAAGGTAAGTGAATCTACTTGCTGGTTTTTTTGCACACAATGTATTTGTTTTCACTTTGTCACTTTGCACAAGTTCTTCCCTCTGCCTAGGTTGCCCTCCTTCCCCTGTCCAGTAATTGACATTTGCCATCAATGAAAAAGTCTAGTTCAAACCCAAACCTTCCCGTAGGTCTTCAGCGAGGGGCCACATCCAACCTAGAGCTCCTCCTTACCTGGCCTCTCTCTATTTTTACCTCCATCGTCAGCAGACACTAGACCAACTTGCTGTGTTTGGAACACCCAGCAGCCTGGGTTTATGCTTGGATAGCAAGTGTACTTTTCTATGATGGGAGAACCGGGGAGTGTGGGATTCAAGTGTGTGATAAAAGGGACAGTTCATCTTCTTGGATAGAACACCTCTGGGCAGGCAGATTAGAGCGCGTAGGTGCTGTGTTGGGGGCAATACTTACTCCCGCTTGCATTTCTGGGCTCCCATGTACGTAAGATTAAGCTTATTTCAAGATGACTCTTTCACAGTCCTTCTTGCTCTGACACCAGTCATTAAGAGATTAGATTTCTTGAAATATCAGCATTCGTTGGCCCCCTGGCTGAATAAAGCCTGAAGAGGAAAGGATTTCTGAATAGATTTTCAGCACCAAAGAAATGCTGAGTTTTAAAAATAAACATTCATGGTGTAATGCACTCTTCTGCCTACTGTGAACGGGCATATGCTTTTCAAAAATGCAGTTGCAGTCAAGGACATTTAGAGGTGTTTGTAAAGGTGAGGGGAAAGATTCTTTAGTTTCTCATTCTAGTTTGTGACCATCACACAGCATTGTTTGAATATCCCAGTTCTTAACCTACATAAACCTTTTATTTTAAAGGAATTGATCAAATTGCCTCAAGACTTATGCATTTTTTTTTTTAAATCAATGTTTACAGGAGAAGAGTTTGAAAGTTTCCTCGTGAATAAAGTTGTTTTTTTATTCTTTGGCCTGTTGTTTAGCAACAGTGAGTGCTAGAGTTTCTGAAAGATGGCTCGTGGTACTGAAATACTAATATCAGGAGAGGGTGTGGACTAAGGGTGAAGATTCACACTTGGTAGTAGCATCTAGAAGCAGGTTGGCTAAAAATAACTTTACTTAAAAGAGGGAAGGATGTGACAATTTTATCACTCTGGATGAGCTTGAGCCACCAATCGGAGGATCGTTTAACCTACAACAGAACTAGAGATGGGGCTTGGACCACGGATGAAGTTTAAGACCAAAATGAACAGCTGACGCTAGAAATTTCTAACATTGTTATCTTCTCTGTGAATCGTTGGTAGGGTCAAGGAATAATTTTCATCAGCGTCTTGACTTGTCTGGCCAATTAAGCAGACATGTCTCTGCAGTGTAAGTCTATTAAGGGAAGAGGGTTGGGTCCTGTTGGTTGTAATTAAGAACAGCGCACCATCTTCTTTTAGTTTTACCTAAATAAATAAATATCTTAAGTAGAATAAAATCATGGTTAAGCAAAGGAAAAACATGTAACTCTTACTACAGGCCAAATGATGTTACATCTCTATCAATATGTAGATTTTGTAGGATTTCTTTGTCTTCTTCTGTGGGATCTGAGACTCATTTGAAGTAAACTTGACAGAGGAACATTAGCTACTCAGACCTGTAAAGGATATTTTGAGCTGGAATATAAAAATCACATGTAATAATGAATATAACAGCAGCTAAAAGTGCCTGAGGTCAGTAGTTGCTACATTTATATTGCATGTAAACAAAGTATTAGCCAAAATTACTTTCAGACGGCCCTAATTACATCTGTTTTAATTTAATTTAGTCTGATTTAATGATAATTTTTATATGAATTTGCTTCATGGTTACTTTGTTGATTGCAATTTCCTTTCCCTGAGAAGAATGTACAAGAGATGGGATAATTGTAAACTTTTTTAACCATTGAGTTTGATGACTCTGGGTATAACTAAAGCATAGTATCTTACTGCATAGAATCTCCAGTTGGAAGAATGTAACAGATACAAAGTTGGTAATTTAAGCTAAGCTTAATTAAAATTTTTGTTTACAGTTTTTTTAAATGTAAAGTTTACATACAATGATGTACACACATCTTATCGGTGCAGTCAGTCCTTGAGTTTTGACAAATGTACACACTCATGTAACTGGGACTCCTATCAAGATGTAGAACATCTCCATAACCCCAGCTAATTCTTTCTGCTGCTTCACCAGATTCATAGGCAACCACTGTTCTCTTTTGTTTGGTTTTTCCCTGTCGTAGATTAAATTTGCCTGTCCTAGAGCTTCATGCAAATGAAATCTCATAATGACTCCTATTGTTTAAGGCTTCTTTCACTCATAAGCTTAATTTTAATAGTTTTCACAGTATATGTAATAGAAGTTGTATGTAACCAACGCATGGGAAAACAGCACAGTGGTCCTGTTTCAAAGAAGAAAGAGGGAGAAATTAATAAATTATTTTGAAATGGCTAAGCTAGTGAATACTTGTTGTTGATTTTTTTAAATTGAAATTTTAATTTAGGTAATTGTAGATTCACATGCAGTTGTGAGAAATAATATAGTCTTTACCCAATCTCCCCCAATGGTAACAATTTGCAGAATTATAGCACAGCATCACAACAAGGATATTGACATTGATGCAATCTACCAGTCTTATTCAGATTTTCACAATCTCACCTGTACTCATTTGTGTGTGTGTATTCATTTTTTATACAATTTTATTTTATGTTCAGGTTTGTATATCTGCTACCACAGAAAAGATGCTGAACTGTTTCAACAGCACAAGGATCCCTCCTGTTGCCCTTTTACCTGTATCTACTTCTCTCCCACCACCCTGCTCCTATCCCTATCCCCATGGAAACCACTAATTGGTTCTCTGTTTCTAAATAACTTTATATACATAAATAGAATTATATAGTTTTGGGAATCATATCTTTTGAGTTTAACATCCTACTTCACCAGGGATTCATCCAAGTTCTTGTTTACATCAATAGTTTATTTCTTTTTATTGGGGATTATATGTGGCATGGTCTGTTTAACTCTTCACCTGTTGAAGGACATCTGGGCTGTTTCCAGTTTTTAGCTATTATGAATGAAGCTGCTCTGAACATTTGTGTACAGATTTTTGTGTGAACATAAGTTATTTCTTTAGGCTAAATACCCAAGAGTGAAATTGCTGGACTGTATGGTCATTGCATGTTTAGTTTCATAAGAAATTGCTCAATCATTTTCCAGAGTAGCTGTGCCATTTTAAGCCCCCACCAGCGAGGTATGAGTGACCCAGTTTCCCTGCATCTTCACCAGCACTTGGTGTTGTCCCTATTTTTTTATTTTAGCCATTCTGATAGGTGTGAAGTGATATCTCATTAGAGATTTAATTTGCATTTCCCCGATGGCTGATTATGTGGAACATCTTTTTATGTGTTTATTTGCCATCCGTGTCTCCTCTTTACTGACACGTCCATTCATGTCTTTTCCCATTCTCTAACTGAATTGTTTCTTGAAAAAATCTGTGTTTAAAAGACATTATACCAAGCACAACCCAAATAGCTATCAAGAACATTTAAGAAAAGTATCCCCCCAAATATCTCCCTTGGCTTGAGAGATACTATTAGATAAATAAATTGAGTCACCTGATGGGTGTAAATGGATTGTTTTGCAACAAATGGTGGAAGGAAGAATTGCTGGCTTTTTGTGCCTCCACATTCTCTTGTCAGTAGCTTGGGCTTCTAATTGCCCCCACTTTCTCAGGTTCTTTGCTCTTCCTTCTTTCATCCCAGACCTTCTATTCTTTCTCTTCCTTTTCTCCACAACGGGCCTGGATGGTGACAGTCCACTCCCTTGACTATGTTAATTCAGAAGTATATGGATGGATTTCTTAAACAGGTCTAGTTGACCAAATTATTCCATTTTTCTGTGGAACTTGGAGATTTGAGATCATCTGTGCACAGTTCTATAGTGCTTGCTTTTACCACTGCAAGAGTAAAGTGATGCGGCAGAGTGATCTTGATGGAAGGATAAGAAAGAAGTAGTCTAGAGAGAACAGAAAAGCTTTCTAATATACTTGGTAGTGAATTTACTGCAGACTGACATACAGGGGTCACCAGATCATTTCCTTGGACGATGCATTTCTGACCAAGTGGTAGGGTAGAAAAGAGCCCCGGGCTCAAAGACAAAAGACCTTGTTTTGCTCTTACTAACTTAGTGACATTGGGCAGATCACTTAACCTTTCTGAGCCTCCACTTAATTATTTGTGAAAATGAGATAATAACTCCCATACTGTCTTCCACAATGGGTTATTTCAAGGATCAGATAGGATAATGTAATGCATTTGTCAGTGATAAAGCTCTCTACACAAATGTAACCTACTATCATATTTATAGTAATTATACTCCTCCCCATAACTAATGCAAGCAGAAACACAATTGAAGAGAAACAGTCATTTTCATAGAATGAAGTCGAATGATTACTGTCAGTTTTCTTAGATGTAATTTTTATTTTACTTGGTAGGCAAGAAATTGCTGAAAGAATTAATCAACCAGCAGTAATTGCACCTCAGTTAGGTTGTAATATGGCCACTGAGCAAAGCTTCTAAAAGAGTAAAAATTGAGTTGCTTTAAGAGTATTCCAATCTTACCCATTTAAATTCTAGTTTTAAAGATGGGTTATGAATCAACATGCCAGTCAAAGCCTTACCTGAGATTCTATTTCTCCCCACTCTTGTCTTTAATTATCAGCTAGATTAGCCTTGGGATAGAGTACAGAAGCCAGACAGACCTAGGTTTGTACAAGGAATGCTATTAACTGTGTGTGACCTTGAACCAAAGATTGGATCCCTCTCCTTATCCATAATATAAATTTAAATGAAATTGTTAATGTACCACCTATACCAACAAATTATTTGGGTATCTGCCTTTAAATATTAACTTGACAGTATATAGTAGACACAGGATAGTTGGTATCTCTGTCTGTAAATTGAGAAGTTCACAGAAAAGGTTTATAAGGGTCTGCTCAGTAGCGAAATTATTTTATTTTAAAAAAAAGGGCTGGCCTGTTAGCTCAGTTGGTTAGAGCATAGTGTTGTAACGCCAAGGTCAAGGTTTTGTATTCCCATACTGCCAGTCACCTAAAAAAAAAAAAAAAAAGACTAAAATATGTCATTGGTACCAACCAGTTAAAATACTTCATTGGTAGCCACCAGTTTAGGATTAGATGAAACCAAAAACCAATTTGCACATGTGCATTTCTTTACACCAGAACCAACTTTGGGCAGTGCACTTTTGTGAGTTAGGATAATTGTAAGGTCTCAAGGGCTGCTGTGAGGATCAGATGAGATTAATGTATGTGAAAATGCTTTGGAAATTGTAATGAGCTATGCAAACTTTGTTGTCAGTTTTACAGAGGATGATGGGGGAGGTGGAAGTAGTAGAAGTGAGAGCTTAAAAACTTGCCTTTCAGAGTATTTACAGTTAGTTACTGCTGGATGGTGTTGGAAAAAAGATTTAAATTTTTTTTTTTTTATGCTAGACTCCATGTATGTCACCTGCCAACTCTTGGAATACACAGCCATGAATTGAATCACTGTCTACTTTACATTTTAGCAATTCAGTTGTACATAGGGACATTCATATAATTGGCCCTTAAATCTGGGAGAACCAGTGCTGTGACTTCAGATAGCACAATGGGGAGAATCTCAACTTAATGGAAACCCAGCCAGTGATTAGATTAGGTGACAAGAAGGGGGCAAGTGGATTACGGAAAAAGGAGGAAGGTGGTGAATGGAGCCATTCTGCTTTTAGTGATAGTGTATTTTTACATTTGGTTCTTTGGGTGGTATATTTAATTCATTACAGTTTTTCAGCACCAATCCCAGATTAAAAACATTGAATGACTGAAGCACTAACCAAATTCTAATCCCAGCTACTAGAAAGTGATGACTTTTTAATGTCTTTTAATCTGAAATAAATGATGATTTTTCTGTAGTTTTTCACTCTTTAAATGTTTATTTCCTTTAAAATACCAAACGCTTATTTCACTCTTTTTGCAAACTTCTCAAGTGGTTGCTTCCTGCCCTTTAATATAGGATATTCCTATTTTGAAAAATGTGCATATTTAAAATGGGAATTACATTAAGAATTTGATGTTTGAAGCTTGTCCTTCCTTCATTAAGAATAAAAAATTGTATCTGATTATAATTACAACAATATAACCTTTGGAAAATCTTATTACTTATGGTTATCTTACTTGCAAGTGATGGTATTATTAATGATTATTTTCAGTTATTGCCCTGAAAAAGAGAGCTCTAAGGAATTTATTAAACAATGGCTTTCTTTGGATTCCTCGTTTTTTCCTTTCGTGATTGACTTCCTGTACCCTCTACATGGAAGTCAGACTGTCGGATCCTCTTGGCCAGCTCTTGTGAGTGGGGCCGGATGAAGGGCATGTCCCTCTTGCTTTCCTCTGCTTGCTTCGCTGCTTCTGGAGCACTTTAACCTTATGAGTTTCTCCCTTTTTTTTTCCTCTAAAATTCTTAGATGTTCATTAATTCACGTGAACATAAGCAGCCTGCAGCTTTTTATACTGACTGTTGGTCACTCTGGGGAGCGGAGCTAATATTATTCTCATTGTTGGTTTTAGTCTACCTTTGATTGAAAGGCTTTAGCCTATTTAAACCAGCAATATCGTCCCCCCAATATTTTGTCAATCTCTATCCCTCTTACCCCGTCTTGTTTTTCTTTGTAGCACTTAACATTGCCTGATGTTACTCTAAATATTTGCTTATTGACTGCCTTGGTGTTGGCTTCTCTATTAGAATGTAAGTTTCTATGGCGAGGACTTTGACCCTATTTATTCAGAAAAGAACTGTGCCTGGTGTATACACGGTATGTGTTGGATCAATTAATTTATGTAATCCCATGAAACACAACCAACCAATGAAATTCTCCTAATAGGTAAGCTTAATAGTCAAGCTTATTTCAGGTTTAATCTAAATTGGCTGGGTTTTCATTAAATAAAGCTTGGTATCTTTGGAAGCGTATTATTTCTCCCTGGCGTCAGTAATACTGTCTTTTGTCACATGAGAGGAAAAACTCCTAGAGAACATTATTTTGGGAGGGAGAAAAGCAACTGAGTGTGGGTCTCAGGTTATCAAGTAAATATTGGAACAATTTATAGCCTATGATTGGGAATGTTTATTTTGTTTAAATGTGTATTTGGTCTGGCCTTGCAAGTTAGAGTTACTTATGAAGTTACCTAAACGTTAATGAATGTTTATAAGGTGGACTATAAGCTGAAAGCACTTAAAATATAAATATTTAAGCCGTATGTTAGAAAATAACCAGAGCATTTGTAGCTATTTTGGATTGTGGAGGGAAATTGCCCTGATTTATTGATGAGAGCTGGAAATTTGGAGTTCTGGGTTCTATTTCCATTCCAACATTTGACAGCACTTCACAGAATGCCTATGTTTAATAAATGTTTATTAAGGACAGTATTAATCCTTTAAAAAATAATACCTTTAGGGCCGACCCCTTGGCGCACTCCAGAGAGTGCGGCACTGGGAGCGCAGCAGCGCTCTGGCCGCGGGTTCGGATCCTATATAGGAATGGCCGGTGCGCTCACTGGCTGAGCGCGGTCCAGCCGGTCACACACAAAAAAGACAAAAAAAAAAAAAAAAAAAAAAAAAACCCCTTCATATCACTTAGACTTTTTTGTGCTCTAGTCGCTCCAGCTTTATTGGTATTTTGTTAGCCTATTCTTCAGTTTTTTTCCCTTTCTTTTTAAAAAAATCTGTTAAGGTCCCCACTTTAGTGCATGTGTGTGTGTGTGTGTGTGTGTGTGCGTGTGTGCATGTGTGTGTGTATGTGTGCGTGTGCGTGTGTATGTGTGCGTGTGCGTGTGTGTGTGTTTATTTGTGGGAAGTTTGATTCCATCTTCTCATCAGTGCCTCATTAGTACATTTTTCTACCTCACATTTGTATAAGGTTCATCTGAAAAAATAAACCAATGTGGTGCTTCAAATATAAAATAGCATAACTGTACCTAATGTAGCAAATGCAGTGTACAAAGAACAAAAGTAAAGAGGAACTGGGCAGATTTCGGTGGGCAGCGGGGAGTGCTGTTTCAAATGAAAGTAACCGGAGGGGAGAGCCTCCTTCTCCAGCACAGAGGCTGGACCTGGATAAATCTCGGAAGTCAGCTAGGCACAAACAAACTGCCCTCTTTAAAGAAACCCCATTGACCACCATTAGTGTTATCAGGACTTTCATGTCAGACTTCTTTCTGTCTGTAGTGTGTTTGGTGAATTTTTAACTGAACGGGCTTTACAATTGGAGCAATGGACTAGACTAGAAACAACAGCTAAAACGGCCTCAGCATTCCAAAGGCCTGACTCGGCTCCAGCTCTCACTTGGCTCTTTGCTCTCATCTCTCTGCGGGGCTCTCTCGAGGTGTGGTCCTGGGACCCCTGGCATCCCAGGAATCCTGGCATCCCCTCGCTTGTGGCATTTGATAAAATAGCTCATTCCTGGCTTCAACTGTGGACCTGCTGCATCAGAAACCGCTGGGGAAGAGTTCTGTGAAATCTTCATTTTCAGCAAGCACATTTCAGGTGATTCTTAGGCACATTAACATCTGAAGCTGCTGATGTATTCCTAGTTTAGTATTGCCCCTTCTCATAAGAAAGCAGTTGATTTGATATCTTTTTCCAGACCATGCCATGCTGAGAATGGAGGAGAGAAAATCAAAATATGAAGAAAGGACTTTTTTCTCTCCTGGATCCAGTTTCTTAATACACTTTGTAGGAGGAACAGAGAACCCATACACCCATTTTTCCAATGTGCCTGCTCTTTGTGGAGCATATTTTAATATATTAATGTACATAAACAAGGAAAACCTCTACAGACATTGATGGAAAATTTTATGAGCTCAGTAAGATCATGCCACCAGGGTGCATTACCACTTTGGCGTAAGGGTGTTATCTGGTGACCGGTCCAGATGTATTTAGTAGTCAGGGTGGGTTGGGACCAAAATTTCAGTGCTGTATGACACTGAGGGCTTTTTAAGGTGATTGACTGATGTGGAGTCTTCTTCCGCAAAGTGGTATATGATAGGACTTGGGAGAGAGTTGAGTAGAAATACTGCTAAAGGCTCTAAAATGGAATATATGTGATGGAACCTTTGTGATACTCATTTAATAAAGAATCTCTGTGAGGATCGCAGTTTCTTAATGCGTGAAACGCAGCCCACCTAATGGTAGAGTACAGTCTGCCTGTGGCTTCGGATTGAGGGGGGAGCACTCTGAAACCCATCAGTGTGGAATTCTGAAGGTTTCAACTAACCACGGAAAAATTGAGTTTTTTTTTGTCTTACATGGGCACCTGCAATGAGAGGGGAAAAAGCCATTTCTGATGCACATGGCTTCCATCACGTCATTCATACAGACAGATTGTGTGGGAACCCTGCACGCCAGGTCCCTGCATGAGGTGACGGAGAGTGTGATGAAGAGGCTGAACTTTCTCCGTGTTCTTGCCCTTAACCATCTCAGTATGTAGGAGATTAAGAAGTCAAAGCACAGTATGGAGAATTAATTTATTTTGATACACACAGATGGCTAGGTCATGAAAATGTGTTGAAGTGCTTTCCTAAGCTGCAACATGACAGCCAGTATTCTTATTTTTTTAAATAAAAGCCTTGAAGAGACCCAGTGACTTACAAGGTATGCTTTTTTCACTTATATGACAAGACCTGTGAACACATTGAACTTAAAACTGTTGAGCAAAACCCAGAGTCCAGCTAAGCTGTTTGGGGACCCGGGAGGCAGACACTCACTGGGCTCGTACATGCTGTGTATACATAGAAACTGGTGGCCACGCTCAATCCTTGTCTCAGAACTTACCCAAGATGGAGGACTCAGGGGAATGGCCATTTTAGAAGAGATTCACAGGTTTTCTTGAGATTCGATCCTGACAAATTCCTGCAGCTGCTCTTGGGAAGAAACCTCTTTGTGTTCCAGCTTGAAATTTGAATTCTCTACCTATTTCGCAGGCTTGAGGGAAAGATCAAATGGGATAATATTTGTAAAGCCTCCATTCATTTCTTGGTGCATGATAAGTTCTTGGAAAAATGAGCCCCCTCCTACCATGAGAAAATAAAGTTCATGGACGAGGGAAAAGGAGTCATTCCAGAGATGATACAGCACTGTTACTGCCAGTGGCCTTGTAATGTTTTTTCATTCTACCAGTTTCAATGTGAGACAACCTCAAAGTGTCCTTTTACCTTTCAGCAGTAGCAGGGTACTTCAAAAGGTTCACGGACAAATAGAATGAAAAGATAATATGAATCCTTTTATGAACTCTTTGGAGTACTCTCATAGTGCAAGTATGGGAGTGTCAGATTTTCACTCTTCCACGGTCCTTCGCCATGTAGGTGTAGGTGGTACCACTGAGCTGACTAATCTGTGAGTATTCTCGCCCCTAGTACACGAGGAAATGGGGATAATGAAACATAGAACATGGTCATTAAGTGATGGAACCTATGTCCTTTTTGCCTGTGACAATGTCCCAATAAGCAGAATCAAGGTGAGATGAGAGTCTTTTTATTTCTTGTTAACCAAGAAACAAATGCCATCTATCACCTTGGACATTTTAACAGTTCAGGTCCATGGTTTTTTCATCCCCTTGCTTTATGGGTTTTTGTTTTTAGGATGGGTAAAGAACCAGGTTGCAGAGATTTCTTGGAACACCTATTTGAAGATCTGCCTGGGTGCTGGAGAGCTAGCCCCTCCCTGCTTGGCGAAGACCATTGCATGTGATAGGAGCTGAGAGGCATGAGTAAATGCAGGGCACTCCTTTATAAACAAATACTTCAGCTTTAGATGTTTTGACCTTAGCTCTTATTGCTCGGTTTCAGACTTTTTGAGATGCACAGCTTAAGATCAGTCAAAGCAGCATCTTAATTGAACGAGTAACGCTATTGGGACAGCCAAATATAATTAACTTTGATGTTTTAGAATTCCGTTTCCATTCTTTGGTTGGTTTGCTCGTGCTTTGATCCTTAATGATGTGTGCACAATGAATTACACTAGAAGAGAAATGTCTGTGTTCATATTAAATATTACCAGACCATTCTTTTTGTTGAGTGCCAGGGCATTTTCATCTCTTGGTAAGATGGACGCTCTGGTAAGGAACACTGTATTCTGCTGGGTATCTTCTCAGTAACATCACAAGTTCAGGGTCAGAATAAAGTCTTTACTATGGACTAGACACATATTTGTGATCATTAGGAAATGGGGTACAGTATGGAGGTGGACTCAAAAGATAATTCTTAATTGAAAATGAATGTACATCAATCTTGAAGCAAGCTCTCATTTATCTGTATATAATTTTGCGTATGATATTCCTGACTTAGGGAGTAGTTGGAAATTCACCAGGTTTTCATGTTACTCCAACTTCCTTCTATTCCCTTTATTCCTGTAAATTTGAAGATAATATAAAAATGTAAATTATTGTTAAGGAATCAGAAGATACATATTGTGGCTCTTTGGTCCCGTGCTATTTGTGTCACTGTGGGCAAGTCATTTAATTTTTCTGAGCCTCAATTTTCTTATCTTTAAAATGGGTATGCTTACTTGATGGACAGCTGTAGGATCATAAGAGATAAACTTGTGGAAGGAAGGCAACCAGCAATAATCAGTATAAATAGAATTTTATAATTATGCACAGAGAGAAAAGGCAGCCGAGACAAAGCAGAATAGCATGCATGTTGCTATTTAAAGTCTAACCATTTATCCCCTAAATAAATAACTTGCTACCAAAAGTTCCCTCCTCTAGGTACCTACCCCTCGTGTTAGAGTCTCACATTGCCCATCTTTTTACTGTATCTACTATTTTGGAACCTCAGGACATTAGGTGACAGACTCACTGTTTTATGAAGTGCACTGACAAACTGAAAATTATTGCTGGCTCAGGCAAGCCATGATCATAGTAGAAACAAATACAGCTTTTTTTCCCTTTTCCTTATTTTCTCCCTTTTCCTCTTCCCTCACTGTTTTGAGCATATCTAACTAAACAGCCCAGATTTTTACATCAAATTGTGGATACAGGAATTTGAATTCATTTTATCCAGAAAATATTTTACATTTTATTTTCAAAATAGATGAGCCAATTTATAAACATGTACTTAGTCATTTTTGGGGGGTTTTTTGCATTTGAGGCTAAAGAACTTGAATAAATATAAGTAGGTTTATTCCAACTTTGCACACATTATGTGTGTTGAAATCAGGTTCTCCTGCAGTTTCGTTTGCATTTTTACATCTTTTTGGTCATCACTTCACTGTGTATTAGTTTAGGAAGGTGATTTGGAGCGGTTGCTTCTTGGTTACTTAATTGCATACATGTTACTCATTTCTCATGTAAAAATTATCATCCCACCACACATATGACACAGTGCTTGCAATAAGTGTGTGCTTAGTATTAGATTAGCATGCTGGCATTTAGAAACACTCTTCCCCTTTGTTTCTTTAGATTATTTTGTTGTTTTGTTCTGTGTGGCATCAGATTAACACTGGTCCTTTTTTCTCTTAGAGACAAGCTGTGGGAAGGAAAAGACAAGATCATAACATTAAGGTTGAATGTGTTTCTCAATCTTCACATTCTTAACTGGTTTCTTTGATGCATTTGAGTTTGCTATAAAATGTTAGGGGAGGAAGGAAGGCAACTAGCGATAATCAAAGGGGAAGAAAGATCAGGGTAGGACTCGGTGACATTTGAGGGTAAGTTTTGGAGCTGTTGCAAGAGTTATTGCTGCCTGTGACTGTTTGGCCTGGCTACATGTCAGAGCCATTAACTTCAGAATAACAGAGCCTTTAAGAGAATGTACTCTTTTAGAAAACTCCTCATTAATCTAATTTATGGAAGGGGAGGGGAGTTGAGCAAAGAGCTGGAAGCATGGGGTTTCAACAGTGCCTGGAGTTTAGGTTGTAAAGAAAAGCACAAATGCTGAGAATGCTGGATTATACAAAGAGATTTTAGAATCCCCAGCGCTGTCTCTGGTGGTCTCAGAGGCCTGTCCTGCTTGCAATGGAATTGCCTCCTCAGGGATGGCTTTTGGAGCTCAACCCCTAACATGGATCCCAGCCGGGAAATCTTCAACTCTAATTAAGCCTTGGCTTGTTTTGATTCTCTTCCAGCCTGGTGGTTGAATAGTTTTGTGTATATAGCCTCTTGCTGACAGCTTTTCCCACAGTCAGGAAAACATACCTCTGCAGTATTGATCCTTACCTGAAAGTCTTTGGCTACCATCTTACAGGAAGTGGCTAACTTGTGTACATGCCCCCCCCCCCTCCATCTCCCCCCACAGCTATCTCCATATTTGCGGAATGAAAGGAACAAAGCTCTCATTACTCGTAGGAGAATGGAAAAAGACAGTGGTGTCTGGGTCCAGTAGCCATTGGAACACACCAGGATTGGCCATTCCTCCTTTCTCTTAACTATCTTATGCCCTGCCCTCCCTTTCCAGGATAGAAGAGGTAGGGTAAGATGAATGGAGACAAAATTTATCAAATGAATCATTCAGAAATATTTGTTGAGCCTACCTACTGTTTGCCATGTGCTAAGACTCAGAGGAGGGAGGAATGTCATTATGCCAAATCATTGCAAGGCTGTGAGGTTATTGCCATGGTGCTATGTATGCAGCACCACGATAGCAGAGAGGAAGGGGCCCAGTGTGTGTGCTGGGAGTGTCAAGGGAAACTATATTGAAAAAGTGGCATTTTGGCTGAGAATTACAGAATAAATACACTTTTGCAAGGTTTAGAGTGAAAGTGGGGTCTTCATGTGAAAGCAATATCATGTAAAATGGTACAGGGGAATGTCAAATTTATGAACATACAATTAGTTGACTATTTCTGTAAAAGTCACTTATTTGTTCACTTAATATTTATTTATTGTACACCAACTTTGTGCCAAGTGCTGTGCTCGGCACCAGGCATACAACTGGTGAACAAGTCAGATATGCAGTAGAATTTTATGATGGATTGGATGTGGGAGGAGGTCTCGGAGTGACTCTAAGGCATCTGGCATGTACAATTAGATAGACAGTGGTTCAGTAATGAGCAAGTGGGAGGACCAGCTTTGAGGAGGAGCAAGGGTGGAGATGGTGGGGATGGCAGATGATAGAATGGTTTGGCTCAGCTCCTCTGAGATGTCTAAGGGAGGTGTTAGGTGGATGGTTGGATTTACAGCTTTGGAGCTCAGAGCGGAGGTCTGGGTGGGAGATATAAGTCTGAGGAGATAATAGTCTATGGATGGTAATTGAAACTGTGGATGAGATTGACTAGAGAAAGAGCAGAGCCCGAGAAAGGAAGAAAGCCTATGAACGATAATCCCTGAACCACAACATTTCATGGTCAGGTATGAAGGGATGAGCTCCCAGAGGATCTGAAGAGTAAGGATGAGAGGCATGGTAAGAAAATAGGGAGAGCTTGTTGTTATAGAAGCCAAGAGAAGAGAGGGTTAAGAAAAGAGACCCCCTGCAGCCAGAAGATGAGGAAAGCAAAATATGTACTGGGTTGAGAGACCTGAAAGGCCACTGTCACTTTAATTACAGTTGTTCATGTGGAGTGACTGGGGTGGACACTAGATTGTTTGGGAGATGAAGTTAAAACACTCTAGGAGTGTCTTGCAGATTCATGCAATGCTTTCTTTGGTCACAGTGATTGGAAAGCCCTACTGGCATTTAGTGAGCAAAGCTCAGGAGGCTGGGTACCCTTCAAGGCACAGGATAGCCTTGCACATGGAGAATTGTCCTGTGCTTAACAAGAGTGTCAAATGTCTCAACAAATGTGTTATGTAAGGTTAGAAACAAAACCTGCTTACAAGTATTTGAACTGGGCCCTCCCTTTGTTTTACATATAGGCACAAAGTATTAGTTGTTAGGCTTTAATGTACATGGAATATTCCATGAATAAAACCACTTGTAAATTGGGAGAAGATTGCACATGGTTTTATGTGGACCTTTACTAGATATTGTTGACAATTAGGAAAACCATGTCATCAGCGGCCGTACCACTCATGGAATTTGAATTATCAGTAAACACACTGTGTCTGTCTGTATCTGGGACTGTTGTACTCATGGTGATTCTATGTATGGATGCAAACATACGGATACTTCATTATGTCTCCTACTATAGTTTTGCACAAATATGTAAAAAAGACAAGTAAATTATTTTATTATTCCACACCCCCCCTTTCTTCTTCTACCACTCTATATTTAGGATATCATATATATTTATTTTTTGAAATAATTATGCAGGTAGGTTATATACTATTTATGATTTTTGTTTTGGGACAGAAAAGTATGCTATAAAAAGGAACTTGGGGTTGATAGGCTTGAAAATCCCTGCCTAGAGCTCAAAGCACCTTGTATACCATTAAAAGGAGCTATCTATGTATCTCGTAGTCTAAGTATGCTCCTCAAACCACCTACGTCAGAATCACCTGGAGAGAATTTTAAAAATGCAGGTTCCTGGGCTCCACTCTGGAACTACTGAATTCCTTGTGGGAAACTCAGGAATCTGTACTGTTTACGTCCCTCTCCTCCTACGTATACGTGATTTCTTATCCCACTAACATTTGAGAACTCTCTGCTGTAGACAGGAGCCACCATTTAAGAATTTAGGGAAATGGAAGGGCATAAGTGGTTTTGGTGTTAAAAATAATACTCTGATGGGACTTTAGAAGGTAGATAGATGGAGCTTGAAACTCACAGTCATGAACCAGTGAGGTTTCTATTGTAATGTTCTAGATGAAAAATTTTGATGGGACATAGCCGTGGTAGACATGGGAGAGGGGAGTTACTAAAAAGTAAAAGGATACAATGTAGCACTTGGGGAACAAAGAGAATAAAGAGGGATTAAAGACGATAAAATATGGTTTCTGGCCCGGTAACCTTTGATCAAGTTGAGGAATTCAGGAGAGTGGTGGCTAGGCTGTGCAGTTGTTTGGGCATGCTGATGTTTAGTGAGTTTTCTGTCTTGCCTATAAGAAGATATTTGGGTATATACTATATAATATGTGATTTAGTTTAGGAGAGCAATCTCCTAGAGACAAGTATTAGGGAGTTATTTATATATAGGTGGTAGGGGAAACCATTCAAGTGGTAGAATTTGTCCCCTGGAGAGTGTATCGAGCTTTCATTAAAGGATATATATGCTTGTTTTTCTCCCTGTTTCTATGCAAAGTTTACTCCCAGAATATTCAGGACTCCTGTTAGGCATGGTGGTTTTGATTATTGAAGATAGAATGACTTGAAAAATCAGATAAAGGAAGTGTAGTTACATATCTTTGCTGAATAAGCTTAATTGGAGTGTAGTGTGGGAAATGCATAAGCCTTTGGATATATAGCATTCCATATATCTCTATTATATATCATATGGCATTCCTCTTGTTTGCTGCTCAGTCCAGCCTGGGGACCAAGGATGTGCCTGAAAAGACTAATGATACAGTTTATGATGTAGTAAAGAAGGTTATACTGCAAACAGTGGCCAGTCTATCATATCAGTGCAGTTTATATAAATTGTGTCTATGAGATCTATTGATCATTTAGACCCCAAACCAATTGGCTTTTACTTGCCTTTGTATCTCCCCCCCCCCCCCCAAGAATGCACATACCCTAGCCTTTGAAATGATCATAATTTGGGTTAGGGTATCTTCAATAAGAAGATTCTAGCTTTGTTGACTAATAATTATTTTTCATGTAATTTCTTCCTTCCCACTCATTCACACTTGAACTCACAAGTAATGTGTAAAATTAAAAACAGACCGATGTCTTTGTTTAGCCACTGACTTCATGTCAAAAATCACATCTTTCTTTGTTCTCTTCTTTCTCTCTACCATTATGAGAAGAGGCATTATTTTTTACTTGCTTGAACTCTTTGTATTTCTCTCCTTCCTCTGATAGTTTAGTAACAAATTGAACAAGTGCCTTTTAACATATACCTTGCTTAGTCAACATTAAATTTCTTTAGTTAGAAGTCTATGATTCCAGCCCTCACTATGGGTTTCACTGTTGGTGAGTTTCACTTTTATGGCTTAAAAATCACAAAGTTCTAGCTCTGGGGACTGACTTCATAGGGGAGAGTCAACATATTTAAAAGCATTTTTGCAGTGCCAGCTGTGGCTCATGTTGTGTCAGCATTTCCATCATCTTAATTCCCAACATTCGAGGCTTTATAACGAGTCTGTTAACTTTCACCACAAACTGAAGCTTGGTATGCAAAAGTTGAGCCTGAAGCAAACTTTTTTATGTTTTAAAAAATGTCGTTTCTCTATAAAGCCACTAATAAAGGAGCAAAGCTAGTGATTATTGTTGTTACAGTACCCAAACTGCCCGGCTTACTTAATACTGTAGGGTCGTTGGACTGTAATATAAACCAATCACTCCAGGAGTCTGGGAAAAAGATTATGAGTGTGAATGATATTTAATTTTGAAGGGTGTCTGTCCAAACATTAGAAAACACTTTCTTCTCAATTTTAGGATAATTTTCAAGGTTTGTTTATTTAAATATCCTGCAGGGAAACAGAAATGTTTAGGGCCCATGATAATGAACTTGATCGAAATATGCAAATGTTTAGGACCTCAAGCATGTCCCTTTCCTCCAACCTCAGAGCAAGAGGAATGATATGCATATCGATGAGGGTGCAGTGAGACACAGAGTCTGCTTGGAGCTGGTACTATCTTGATTTAATAATGTGCTTTCATTCCCATGTAAAGTCGATCCTGAAAACCACTGTAGGGAGAACAGATACCTAGAGGTTTTTTTTTTTTTCTTGCAGTGATGATGATGGATTTCTGCAGATACATCCCCGTTCCCTGTCTGTGGCCTCCCTTGTGACTAGGAGAGAGCATGTGCAGGATGCTAATTTGAGTTAAGCAGAAAATCTATGGCTCTGAAACAGAAACAGCATGATTCACATATGGATGAACCCATGACTCTGGCCTCTTTAACACTCCATGCTTAAATCACCTAAATTACTTAGCCTTTATTCCGTGGGTTAATGGAATGAAAGCTAACCATAACCTTGTGAGGGTCAAGTCCGCGAGTCTTGTCCTCTCTCTACTACCTTGTCCACAGATCCTCATTCAATTCTTCTTCCTCTCCTTACCTTGTGTTGACTTTTATAGTCTTATGCTCTTTCTCTTCATCTGGGCGTATTTCTTCTTTTCCCTCTTCCTTACTCTAAATAATGCAGACTCAAGACCTACGTATAGACGTCATACTAAATATTAGGCGAATAGGTCAGTTGTCACATATGTACATTAAAAAATTTAAGTGGATCGACTCAAATTTATAGATATTGAAATTACATATATCATTTATATATGCATGTATGTACATACACATATAAAATATATGTATGCTTGTATATGTGTACACAATATGTGTATCTATAGATAAAATATGTGTATGTATGTATATATATTTATAATCTGATTGCAGATCTCTCTGCAACTAAAGAACATACTGAGTTATGCTGTTTAGGTTACAGGGTTGCAAAAAACTGTAATAAATGAGAAAAAGGTGTTCCTTCTGGCTCCAGGGTATATGGTTTGGCAAGCAGGTGAGGGGTGGCTGTGTGTCCCTGTTCACCCCCTTGGGAGGGTACGGTGGCTTAGGGCACATCCTGTACAGCCCTAGGAGGCAGTCCTGAGAATGTTGTTGATTGGTATTAATCGTTTTTTCAAAGTGTGAGTTTTTCTCAATTACTCAAAATGTGACTCCAATTTTAATAAAAGTGTCACAAATACTATTAGACCCTTAGAATAGGCAAATGGTCTGACAAATTGTGCAGACGTTTGGCTGTTGGTGTTACAGTGCGATGATTTGCAGGCAGAGATTAGCCAGGCCTCTGAATGTGACCTGTGGTTATTTTTTCTCCCTTCAGTAATTTAAAAGAAACGTTTCAAGCATAGACATCTTGTTTTATACTGAACAGTTAAGTCGAATGAATACCATGGCTAGGCCCCTTAGATTTCTAAAGTGAGATGGTTGTAAATTGGGATTATATGCCCGGATAAATAAGTATCTTAGTAATTGTTTTATGTTTTTATGAAATTTATATCCTAGTCTTCTCTCCAAATCCAGAGACTTAACTATAATTGGATAAAAGGTGAGAACTAAAGAAACCATTAAGCAGGGACACCAGGGCTGCTTTAGGACATTGAATTCATGGGCCCCTGTATGCATGTTAAGGCATGGGCTTATTAACCTGCCTTCACCATGCCTGGTCCTTTTCCATACTCATTATTTTGTGTTTACCTTTTATTGAGGCATGGTTGACTTACAAAAAGCTGTATGTATTTAATGTAATGTGTGATGTGCAACTAGATGGATTTGGAGATAATGGTATACCTGAGAAACCATTGCCACAATCAAGGCCATAAACTTATCACCTCTAGAAGTTTCCTCTGCCACCTTTATTTATTCATTTTTAATTGTTTAAAATATTTTTTTTTTCCATTTTGTGGTTAGAGGATTTAGCATAAGATCTAACCTCTTAGCAAAATTGTAAGTATACAATATAGTATTGTTAACTATATGGACAGTTTTGTTCAGTATTTATTTATCTTGTATAACGAAACTTTATACCCTTTACTGACTCCTCCCCATCTCTCCCTCTCCCCAGCCCCTATTCTGGTAAGCACTATTCTACTGCCCGGTTCTATGAGTTTGGCTATTTAAATTCCTCATTAAAGTGAAGTCATGCAGTATTTGTACTTTTGTGTTTGGCTTATTTCATTTGGCATAGTGTCCTCTAGGTCCGGTCATGTTGTTGCAAATGGCAGGATTTCCTTCTTTTTCAGGGCTGGGTAATATTCCATACATAGTCATTTATTTTCTGTCTTTCTCCTGTGTATGAAAAACATGACCCATGATTCTGATATAACCATGTCCTCCTTTAATGTCAACTATATTGATGTTATGAACATTCTCTGCTGATACAGACTGTTAACTGGGAATATAAGAGAGAGATATAAATATGAATCTGCTTATATTTACATGGAAACCAAATCATATTGAGTGAGATACAAACTACTTAGATAAAATGTTTATAATAACTGACTTAAGGTCATTATAAGCAGAATGAATAACTTGACTCTCTTGGAGTGTATTGTTTCAGAATATGAAGTTAACTCTGAAGTTCTGTGTCTTTTTCCTTTGAAAACGATAGGGTAGTTCCTCAGCCATGTGGTTCACTTCCTGTTTTGGGGGACAGGATGTTGGATAAATGGTACACCCATGCATGTCTACTAGTTTTGCGAATGGATCAAATTTCCATTGTTTATCCAAGGAACAGGCATAGAGTCATCTCTTGTCAAACTAGAGGAGATTTCTTAAAAACAGAAGGTGATACTTCAGTAGTGTTTTTATTCATGTTTTTTCTGCTCTGAGACCCTGACCTTACCCTGTTTTTATAATTTTGCCTTTAATTTGTCTTTTCTATATGAGATGACAACTAACAACTGATCCTGTGTTATCTGTAAGACTGGTGATTCATAGCAACTTAAACACGTGCATCCCCATCTCCTTCCATGCCAAAATTGCCAAGTCATACAAAAATGAACCTTTTATTCAATTTATTTATTTATTGACACTTTGATAATTTATTTATTTATTGTTTTGATTTTTATTATTTATTATAAACATATTTATTATTACAAATTGTTATTTTTCTTTTCTTTCTTTTTTTTTTTGCCTTTTTCGTGACCGGTACTCAGCCAGTGAGTGCACCAGCCATTCCTATGTAGGACCCGGTGGCGGGAGTGTGAGCCGCGCTCCCAGCGCCGCACTCTCCCAAGTGCGCCACGGGCTCGGCCCTTGTTATTTTTCTTTATGACCTTTACCCAACCTATCCCTCCCCAAATCCCCTCCCTCCCTCCCCGCATCTCCAGTAACCTTAGGTTTGTTCTCTCCTTCTGAAAGTTCAATATATTGTTTTCGTCTTTTCTCTCTTTCTTTCCTTCCTTCTTTCTTTCCTTCTCTCTCTTTCTTTCTTTCTTTTCTTTCTTTCTTTCTTTCTTTCTTTCTTTCTTTCTTTCTTTCTTTCTTTCTTTCTTTCTTTCTTTCTTTCTTTCTTTCTTTCTTTCCTTCCTTCCTTCCTTCCTTCCTTCCTTCCTTCCTTCCTTCCTTCCTTCCTTCCTTCCTTCCTTCCTTTCTTTCTCTTTCCTTCTTTCCTTTCTTTTTCTTTCTTTTCTCTCTCTCTCTCTTCAAAAATGAACCTTTTAAATAAGATTTAAAATTTTTCTTTCCAAATATCTCAAACTTTTCTTCATTTCTGTTGTACATCTCAAATGTGTAATGAAAATAATACACATATTTGATTTGACCTTTGATTTGTCCCAAATTGTCTTTTCCTGGTGGTGGGGACTACAGAAAACTTTACTGGGGGGCGGGGAGGAAAAGAAAAACAGTTGTTCTTTGTAGTGTTGTTCTCATACTTTGGGAATACCTCTTCCACGTGCATACTTTCCTTTTCCTCCTAAATTTCAGAAGTAGACATGATGCTTCTGCATTCCTCATAAGGGGTAATGTAAAAGAAACATAAAATTGTATTGATTTGAATGAAAAGACAAAGCCAGAGGGAGATGAAGAGTAAAAATGATGCTCTGTAAGACAGCTCGGTGTCTTACTAGGTGTGTTACTTGGTATTAGCTGCTTGGTAGTATGGAGGAAAGAGAACTCATAATGAAGATGGCAAAGGAAGCGTGTACTGTGATGCATAAACACAGACAACCAGGGCTTTCTATACTTCTTATAAGTAGTAGAATCTGAGCCTTGGTTCACCTGTGTCTGCTGGATCCAATCGCTAGGCAGTTATTCTCCAAATCTTATGACTTACAATGTAGTCTAAGTGTGTAGCGTCTGGAATCAGAATTGGCGTCCAAATTCTACATGTCATTTCTGACTTTTATGAGTGCGTGTTTTGAATTATGTTGGATGGGATTTGGAGATCTTAAGAAATATAAGCAATAGCCCTATCTTTGAAGAAGCAGGGAAAGAACCAAGGTTATGAGCATGGAACATGGAGGAAGGAGGCGTGCTTATAATGAGTGAGATACACCCCTTTGATTAATGGTGTTTCACTCAATGTATCTCACTCCTGGCCACATCTGGTCACATGTTTGCTTGCATGCACATGATATCATTGGCAAATGTAGGCCTTCTGGATGCTCACCAGCACCTGCACTCTGAGCTGAGGCTAATTCCATCACCATAATTAGTTGTGTGTGGATAACTTATCTATGACAATTAAAAAAAAAAATTCACGATTGGCTTTTTCCTGTTGCCAGCCGGCCACTGTGTGCAGTTGTTAGTTGGCTTGTGTGGAGGGAATATAAAATTTAAAATTATTCTAAACTAAACTTAATTAGGGAAGGAAATTTGTAGCCAACTTACCACCCCCACATAATACAACTAAAACCAAATGTAAATGATTTTCAGATGATCCAAATTAGTTTTCCCTTCTGCCAGCTAACATGGAGCACCAAGATTAGAGAGTAATAACAAGGCCCTCTAATGGGTAGGTTTTGGAAAGGATTTCGTTTGCATTAGGAAAGAGCATTGCGAAGAATGCCCTTTAGAAACACTTGCTTACATATTTATTTTTGGATTTAGGATAACAGCATACTGCATTTTAATTTGTTCCTTTTTATTGAGTGCTCAGATTTTCATGTCTGGTTTTTTGTTTTGTTTTTTGATGTGAATTTTTATCCCTTTCAAAATGACAACACCTATTGCTTGGCATATGGGACAAAAGGAACTCTTTCCCCCTGCCCCTTATGTCTTTTTAAAATAAAGCATCTAAAAAAGAAACAGTCTTTTTTGCCCCCTCTCCTAAGCCTCAGATGACCTAAGGATTTAGAGGTCTGAGGTCAGATTCCTTTCTTTGCTTTACACAGAACTGTCTCTTCCTTTTATCGTGATCCTTCTGATTTGTATGGGGACTCTGCAGGTAGAAGAGCGTATGTGGGTTGTGTGGTAAATCTGTTAGCTTTAAGATGTGGCAGGAGGAATCTTCACACTTTGACTAGGATGGGTGTGTGTAAGAGAAATTAGAAGATTCTAATTATATAGCCCCCAAAAGAGGGAGGATCTCAATTCCTCTTCTACATCCCTTGGAATCTACTTAGCAGTTTATATTTGAACCTAGTCAATTATGAACAGGGATAGACCATTGACATTTTATTTGGATATTTTTGAAATCCAAGAAAGTACCAGGGTAGGGATTGGGGTTGGGATCATCAGAGGCACACCAAAGGGAGCTTGTAGACATTGGATTTGCTCTGAGCAGTTTATTAATTTCTTTCTCCTTGTACATTGTTAAATCTGTAGGAAAGGAACATCAGCTCAAGATCTGTCACACTGGCTCCAGGCCAGCATGCCAAATTCTGTCATCTTTACTGCATGGCCAAGCATCTTTATTACATGCTATAATTCCAGTTTTTGAGCTTGATCCAGCGATCCTGATACAACATCAGATGGTTAGGGGTGTGGAAAAAGAGAAGGGCTATATTCATCTCTAGATGAGTTTTGGGGAGAAGTGTGAGAGCAGGGACCGTGGAGCAGTTATCTAGGGCAGGGATTTTTCACGGATGCTGCAGATGCCTCCTTTGTGCTGCCTAGAATTTGAAATGCATTCTCAATTGCTGTTCATACAGATCGTTGATTTTAGACTGCAAATATATTTGGTCCCTTCTCCTGCTGTAGCCACCACATCTCCCAGCAGCTCAGAAATTAACACCAGCCTCGAGAACAGAGTCTCCATCATAGACATGAAGGTCTGTCTGCGTTGTCATGATTCTGAGAGCACTGGTGACGCTCGGCCTCCATGGATCTGGGGGGTGGTGGGAGGCTGAACTCCTGAACTGTCTGTCTGCACTGGCCTGGGATTAACCAGGGCAGCGTTAACTTTTCTCACTCCTTTCTTCAAAGCTGCTTTAGAGGATGAGGAAGTAGTGGGAGTAGATAATAATTTTTTTAAAAAGAAAGGTCAGGAGGGAAGACAATTGCACCCATTTCTTGAGTACAGGGAGCCCCGACCCAGCCTTCAGTCTCTCTTTCCGCTGCTCTTAGGGGTTTTGCAGATGAAGCCTGGGCTTTGGCTTGTCAGTGGAGGACTGTTCAGAAGCTCCAGAGTGCCTTCAGCAGCTTTGCAGGAAGCAGCGACACCAGGTTCCAGCCACTCTCCCCCACCTTCCACTTATTGTTTCAGGATTGTCAGAAAACAGGCTGGGATGAGGAGGAAGAGTGACTGTGGGGCTTGTTTTTTTTTTTTTTTTTTTTTGGCAGTTTGGCTGCTGAATGAAAGCAGGCACTTTATTTAGAAGTGAGTAGGGAGGGAAATGCAGCTTAGGGTTGACACCCTTCTGGTGCTTATCCATAAATATGAAATGGTGTTAGAACACCAGACACCAGAGAGCTTTCCGATTGGCTGTTGGTGATGTCATCTTGTCATTAATACTGTGCTCAAAAAATAAACTGACCCGCCTGTTTTCTTTCTTTGCTTTTTCTTTCTTTCCAAGCTGAAATGTATGAAATCCATTTTGTAATCTAAAATGAGGCCCTTCAGTTGGGACCTTTTGAAAGAAATATTGTATTTCTCGTGTGTTAGACTCATTTTGGCCTTCCCTGGAGCACTGCAGTAATCACCCACAAGTATTCAGCCTGTCTTATCTTATTGCTTAAAAGTAAGACAGACGCTTTTCAACACCTGGGCACCAACAGTTGACATTTACCCACATTAAGTGCTAATGCAGTAGATGAGAATTTCTTCCCATCAGCCTTTAAATATCCTAGTGTGCTCAGAGCCAAGGTTGACACTTTGGGGCATATGAGAGATATAGATGGGTAATGAGAAGTGCTTTCTTTATTATGTTCTTAAATCGTAATTTTGTTTCTCTACTTCTGATAACTCTGCAGTCAAATCTAAAACGGCCTGTTTTCCACTTAGTGCGTGCTCATCTGATCTGTTAACCTCGTGATTGTGTTTCTGCAGGAGGAACACACTTGTGGCATGTCCAAGCTCTGTGTGTGTGTGTGTGTGTGAAAAATCCCATAGCATTCTTGCTACACAGGAGTGACATTCTCAGGAGGAAAGCCACTGCCCAGCAACTCTCTGACCCCTGCATTGATTTTTGATGCCTGGAGGGCTGGTAAAGTTTGACAATCCTCCATCTCTACTGGTTCACTCTGATCCAGTGAGGAATATTGTGTTTCATTTAACCATTGGGAAGCATCTTGTATACATATTGCTCTGTGTGTTTGTGTCTAAAGACGGCTGCCTCACTTTTGTTTATTTTTTTTGAAATATTTGTTTATTTATTTATTGCGGCTGGTCAGTAAGGGGGTCGGAACGTTTGACCTTGGTGTTATGAGCACCATGCTGTAACCAAGTGAGCTAACTGGCCAGCCTGTGTGTTTTCTTTAAATTAAATGCAGAATTGTCCTTTTGATGGAAAGCCACAATTCTTTATCATAGAAAGTTCGGCTAGAATAACTTTACTCTTTCTTGTAACATTAAACGTTGCTTGTGAATAACCATAATAATGTACTCCTTTGTATGCCAATGTACACTTGGGTGGAATCCCCTAATATCATGTACAAATGTTATGTAAATCTCCCCCTCCCTCAAGCTGTTTCTTAAGTGAAAATGCCTTTAAGAGTTTATTTCTTCCCTGATGAAATGGCTGTCCAAGGTTATTTTACGCATGTTGTGGACATATCATTTGGATTAGCAAAACATCTAGTGAGCAGGTGTAGCTGGTTTCTGACATGCAGCTGTATCTCCTGTTACAGGGAGATGCTGTGTTCCTTTTCAAGTTTTCTGTTGTTTTCTGCAAGGTTAGATACTATAGATTTAGCAACCTTTTGGGTCAAAGGGAAAAGGGAAAGACAATGAGTCCTATTCATCCATCTGAACTCTAATGAGTCAGAGAGGTAGTCTATTTTCCAGGTTAGAGCTCTGTCTCTGACAGGCTTTAATTATCTGTGAGCTGAAACAAGAAGTGATATAAACATGCAAAAGCATTTCAGAAACAGGTTTTTGAAAGAGATGAATCACCCCAGTTGGTGTCCTGCTCAGCCCTTTTGCAAGGGGCCAGCTCCCTCTACTCAGCTGTCACTTGATCACGTGACAGCTGTTTGCAGACTAAAGGAAAGAAACAATCATTCACTAGCAGGAAACCTAATCCTGGGCAGGTGCAGTTTGAGTAATGACTCTGGGCCTGAAGGTCAGAATGGATGCAAAGACCTAAGCTTTTGCAGATGGTCTGAGTGGGAGAAGCAAGATTCAATAACCTCCTGCAGCCCCCAGATCCACCGTTCCTTGGAGATAGTGCTACCATCTCCCCAGATACTGCTGAACTTTTGAACCCAAGTACAGTACAGTATTTAGGATGTTTGCTGTTTATAGGTTTCAGATAAAGCAGTAGCAGATTTTAAGGAAACAGTAGACAGATTCATTTTCCTTTTCCTCCAGTGATGTTAGTGATCTCATTAGAAGTCAGTGTTTTAGCAGCTTCCTCTCTATGGGCTCTGGGTTCTTTTTTAAAAAAAGATGCTTATGGACATGAACAAAAGCCGGATGTTGCACTAGGCCTTCTGAACAAGTGCTCTGCCTTAGATACGTCTGAAGTTTACAGACCAGGCTTTCCTCTGTGCAGACCAAGCGAGATCCTGCCGAGTGTTATGACTCCCTTTTTTCATTGTTAAAGCTGTATTTTCAGTGCCTTGAAACTGTCCCTCTGCCATTTTATTTTATATCCATTACCAATGGCTGTGTTTTCTATTTATATTTCTTGGAACTAATTGAGATTCCAGGTGCTCAAGCGTGTCACACACAAGGGCTTGAGTACTTGGAAAACCATAACAGATCAGTAAGAGGTGATCAGCAGTTACTTTTTCTTTGGGGGTGGGGGAACCCAAAAAACCAAGCAGGAAGTATCATATACACAAATTTGAAGGAGGAAGATAAGAGCCTAATATTTTCTTGGTTGCAACCTTATTTATTGGGGGGGGAACCATGGTGATTTTGGGGAGAGGATGGAATATTTACTAAATGAATCTACTTCTCTGAATAGCTCCCTCATTTCTTGTGGCTTAGAGACTGAAACTTAGAAATCCACAATTATACTGTATAGATGAGACTCGTTCTATGTTTAGTATATAATCTCCACACTCAGGGGCTACATATGGCCATGAGCACCCACTTAAGAGCTAAAAATATAAGTTACTGCCCACTTTGTCCTGAATTAGAATCATACATAATTGCTCTATGCTTTAAAAATCTCCCTTTGAGGAAAGAGTTCAAGATCAAGTTGTTAGTGGGTTATCTTTTATATGAAGAAGCCAAGTGTCACTTAGCCCTTGGAAGACGCTATATAAATACTTGTTGTTGAACAAATAAAATAAAATGCACGAGGGACTGACATTCCAGGAATTATTCACACCACTCATTACTCAATCAGAAAGTAACATGGTGAGTCAGGAAGCTGTAGATTGATTCTAGAAGTAATCAACCATCATGAAAGGGGCGGAGAATATCAAGAAGCAGGAACCAATGGGCTAGGTTACTAAAACTAGTGCAAATGGAGAGTGTGGAAATCCCAGTGGTTTCCAAACCTGGCTGATGATCAGAGTCATCTTGTGAGCTCTTAAACAAACAAACAAAAAAACCCCCCAAACAACACTGGTTCTCTGACCTAACCTCCAAAATCTCTCATGCACAGCCAGCAGACCACTGCCTTTGTCCATAGATCAGAAATGCTGGGGATGAGCGGGGAACCTGTGGATGGAGAAGGTGACTCAGGGAGAGCATAAACCAAGGCGACAGCAAGGCTCTGCCGGTACAGAGCAAAGGATATGCCCATTTTGGGGATTTGATTTTAAATTGATTTAGCAAACACTTATTGAGCAGAACACATTGCATTACATATCGTGACGGAAGTGTGCAAAACAAAACTCATTTCTGCTGATGGGCCCACAGACAGATTCAGGGATGTCACTTACCACTGTGGAGTGTGAAGAAATTGGGGGAGGTTACCCTCAGGCAGGAGGAGCTGCGGACAGGGAGACGTGCAGGGGTTTTCTTTCCAACAGAACATAAGTCCCATGAAGGTGGGCAACTTACCTTCCAATAGTTACTCTCATTCTCCACAGTATGCAGTAGGCACTAATATCACTCTTTGGTTAATTAAAAGGTGCTTTATGTATGCCTCATTAAACAGAATAACCTGTTTCTCTGAGAATGCTTGTGTGTCTTATTTTTTTCCTTTTAATAAAAACGAAAATAGATTAGGAGGGTAAAAAATAATTAGGGGCAATCTGTTAGCTCTCGCTTCATTTTTTCCCCCTTGATAATTCTCTTTCATATTCGCGTATCTCACTTTCTCCCTCGACCCCAGCCTCCTCTGATAACATCAGAGTTAGCACAGCTCGCAGAACCAAGCTGATTCAGAACTAGCCAGTTTTCTTCACAGTGCTCCCAAGATGGAGCCACAAGGATATGGGAATTGGTGGATTTTAAACATTTCCATATCCACAGACTAGAGGTGCTGTTTCTAAGAGCTTTCTTTGTGCTTATTTTTATTGCTGGTTTGTTTGCATCCCTGCAGAATATTCATGAAGTAGACAAGGAATTTTTTTTTTTTCTTTCTCCTTTAAGGATGCTGAATCCAGGTGGGAAGTAATGATCTTGATGAATTCTAGCACTTGTCAATTTGAAAATGTTCAGGGAAAACAAATGAAAAAGAAAGGCCGGGTTTGTTTATGTGTTATCATTCCGTGATTCAAAGCTGCAGACATTTCTTTCTTATTATACTTTTGAAGTTAAGTATTGGAGCTGAATAATAGACAACCTTCCAACATGAAATATAGTCAAGCTTGAGGGATTCTGTTGGGTTTTTTGATATTTCATTGTTTTCTAGTTTGCCTTTGTCTTTGATCACTTATTCCTGTGACAAAAATTTGATCATGTTACCGCCTTCCTCTTTCCCCTCAGCTTGTATTGTGTCATGGGAATTTTTCCTCCCCCTCTTTACTCCTCACTTTGTTGATTGCAAATAAATATTAAGTATTTATCTAGACCTAGAGAGTTTAAATATACCAGTCAGTTGTAAATCTGCTTTTGTTTTTCCTTCAAATATTTTCAGTTTTCTTTTTAAATATGTTCATAGTAAAGAATTTTCATTGTAATTTAAAGTACGATAAAACCTGTTAATCCCAAACATTGGGCTAAAGTTTATCTTTGCTCGGTAAACCTTTCTCAGTGCTGCAAATTAATAGCTAAGTGATGTTGTCCTGGTGGTTGTGATGGCGGGGTGTTAAAAATCCTAGAGTATTAACTGTTTTCAAGAGTCTTCAAGTACTTCTGAAGTCTCCATTTCCATAGTAGTACTTGATATGGTAATTACACATGATTCTCCTGTGTTCATTAAAATATGAGCCTAAGGCCTCCTCCGACAATTTGTTAGCTTCCCATAGGTTCAAAGTAATAAAACTGCTTTGCTTAAGAAAAATCGGTAATGCAGTACTTTCGCTAATTCAGATGTACTTTCTCTCAACTCTTTTTCCTGGTAGGTAATGAGAGAATTTTTTTTTTTAATACCTCTGAGAATATGAGGGTAGTTCATCCATGTTAGGCAAGAGCAGATATGGTTATCTTGGAAGGTGAATGTGATTATTTTTATTGCCTTGGTCTTAAAAGACTTGTAGTTTCAAAGGCATGGTAATCCCCTCCTTCCTGGTTCCTGTAGTCAACACCACCCCTATGTTTCCAGAAAGGATATATATTTTTACCTAAAACCAAAATAAAAGTTTCCATCACCTTAATAAGAAAGCTTTTTAAAAAATGGGAAAAAAAGTTTAAAACTAAAGTCCACACAGTATCCAAAAGGTAGAAGCAAACCGTGTGTCCATGGACAGATGAATGGATAAACAGACTGTGGTACATATACACAATGGAATATTATTCAGCCTGAAAAAGGAAGGAAATTTTGACATATTGCTGTAACATGTATGATCCTTGAGGACATTATGCTAAATAAAATAAGCCAGACACAAAAGGACAAATACTGTATGATCCCAGTTATATGGAATACCTAGAACAGGCAAAATCACAGAGACAGAAAGTAGATGAGAGGCTGCCTGGGGTGGAGGTGGGGAATGGAGGGTTAATGTTTAATGGGTACAGAGTTTCAATTTTGCAAAATGGAAAGAGATCTGTGGCTAGTTGGTGGTAATGGTAGCAAAACAATGGGAGTGTATTTAATGCCAGGAACTATACTTAAAAATGGGTAAAATGGTAAATTTCATGTTATATATATTCTACACAATGAAAATTTAAAAAAAATCTACAACAAAAGGGCAAACTACTAAAACTAATTTATAAAACTCACAAGTTATAATCATGTAAAACAAATTGGTCATTTTAGCTGATTTTCAATATGTTTATACAAGCAATACAAATTACAAATATGTATTCCATTACAACACCATCTAAAAGAAATCAAAGATATACAAAATCCTTATGATAAAGAAAATTATTGCATTTAATGTCAGGGGGAAAAAAAAAACAAGTCCAGTTAGATTTTTCTGATCTGTGGTATTTGTATGTCTCCTGTACAGACATTTTCTCATTTGGATTCCTAACTTATGGTAAATACAATTGCTGTTATTGTTTTCCTCTTTCTTTGAATTTGTAATTTCTGGAACAAGTGAAAAATGATACATGTTGAAAAACAAAAAGTGTTGAACTAAATGCGTGTTACTTAAAGTTAATATGCACAGGAAGCATCTGGGAGTTTGTTCGCATGCTTGCTCTGGTTTAGTGGGTCTGGGGTCGGGCCTGAGATTCTGCATTTCTAACAAATTTCACCTGAATCCCCACTTCAGAGGTCCTCAGAAGCCTGTGGATGGTTCTGCTTTCTCCACTGCTAATTGAGGATGCCTACATCACACTAGTCATTTACCTCTCATCTGCTTCCGGCCTCCACGATTCTTTTGCTGTCATCGTCATTCTAGCCTTCTGGTCGTCATAGATTTCTGCATTCTGAAAACTCCTTTACTTTTATCTTAGTGTGGGGTATTTTGATGGGGTAAAATGAAAGGAGGTGAGGTAGTGCGCATCTTTAACAGGAAGTTCCCATCCCCTTTCCATTTTTTGTTGCTGTGTGCTTATTGTTGGGGGGACTGCTGACTAATTTAGCAGAATCATCAGCATATATCAGCATTCCCTTCTGACCTCAAGTTCATCTGAATAAATGTTATTGAGCACTAAATATATGCTGTGCATTGTGCTTGTCCTCGGAGTTGATCGATGTGGCTCCTGCCTTAAGGAAACTAGTCAAATATGCCTTAATCCAAAGATGGAGGAAGGGGGGTGCAGGTGACATCCTTGACCAGGAGTGTTCTTACAATCTGTCCTACATCTTAGATATGAAAGCTTCTTCCTTAGAGCTAGTGACCGCTGTGCTGCTCTATCAGCCTCAGTCTTACCCCCCAGTTGCCTCCCCTTACCTGTTTTCATGTTTTCCATACCATTTGTAAAATGATTACAGTGAACAGAATCTGTCTTACCCAGTTTGAAGCAACAGAACATGTTCGTTTCTGTGAAAGGTCTTTCTAATCTGTGTCCGTGCTACTGCATTATTCCTATTCAGGCAGCATTATTTTTTTAATTCTGCAATGTAGGGGGATAAAGAAACATGCCTTTTGTATTAGTCCGTTTCTGTTGCTTATAACAAAATACCTGGATCTGGGTAATTTATAAGAGAACAAAATTTATTGCTTACAGTTTCAGAGACTGGGAAGTCCAAAGTCCAGGGAATATGATGGTGAAGGGCTTGGTGGTGGTGGTAGGGACCCAGGAGTCCCACATGGCAGAAAAATGGTAGAACAGAGAGAGACTAACCTCTCATGTGCTCTTCTGTTAAAGCTCTCAGAACCATGCCCCTGACTACCATTAATCCATCAACTATGGCATGGTCCTATAGTCTAATCACCTCTTCGAGGTCCCACCTTTCAATTACCGTATAGGATTTCCCACCCTTAACAGTTACAGTGGTAATTAAGCTTCTAAGACATGGACTTTGGGAGACACAATTCAAACAACCTACAGCACCTTCATAGCATTGTGTGGAAGACAGAATTCTAGTATGGCCCCTGTGATCTGCTCTCAGATCCTTGTTGAGTACACACCCTGAATATTCCATGGGAGTGTGAATATGATGGATTTACTTCCATGATTGATTGTGTTATATGGCATAGTTGACTTTAAGGTGGGAATATTATCCAGGTGAGCCTGACCTAATCACCTCAGCCCTTTAAAAGCAGAGAGTTTGGTCTTGCTTCTTGAAGAAAGGGAAGTCAGAGATTCTGAGTATGAGAAGGATTTGATGTAACTTTTCTGGTTTGAAGATGGAGGGGGCCATGAGGCAAGGAATTGGGCATCCACTAGAAGCTGACAGCCAGCAAGTGGGGATGTCAGTCCTACTATTGCAAGGAACTGAATCCTATTAATGGCAAGAATGAGTTTGCAAGTGGGTGGAGAACTCAGTCCAACCAACCGCTAGATTTCAGCCTTGTAATACGCTGAGCAGAGAACCCAGTCATGATGTTCTGGACCTCTGACCTAAAGAACTGCAAGCTGATGAATGCCTGCTGGCTAAGCCACTACATTTGTGGTAACTTGCTATGCAAGAGTAGAAAACTGTCATACATATTATTGTGCAAATGCATTCAAAGAATAGCATATGAGTCTTAGCAGTGAAAGAACAAACTAAAGTTGCTGTCCAGTTAGACTGTCCAGCCACCTTACACATAATGGAGATAAAAAAATGTCACTGAGACATAGGAAGTATCAAACAGTGGAAAGAACAGATTTAGAGAGAAGAAACTTGAGCAACTGTTGGCCCTTTTACTTTGCTAGCTGGGGTGTCACTCATTGCTCTGGACTTCTTCTATTAAACAAAGGGATTGACCAGATGCATCATATCACAGTGTAATCACTGGTTTTATTTAGCAAGCAATGTACTCAACTCATTTTCATAACTTCCCTTAATCTGGCCTTGCCTTGACCTACTAGGTATCGGACAAGGATTGTCTATTGTGTGTATTTTTTGGTTTTTTTGGTAGTCTTTTAAAAAGCAGCTGAAAATTTTCTGGGTTTCTTTTTAGGACCAGTCCAAAATATTTCTGAAAAAAGTAACATCTTAGAAAAAGTAATGTCTAAGGTCTATTCTAGTTCTAATAAATAATAAAACTGCCTGTGGACAGTTTTTATATTTTTAAAATCCAGAGATTCCCTTTTTGTACGTTTAAAACGTACATCTAGAAATTGATCTTTAAAATCTATTTTTAAAACCCGGGGTGATTCTGACTAGAAGTATTTCTCTGTCTGAAACACCTGCTCATCAGAACTCAATCTGAGTGTGTTTCTGCAGCGATTGGGGTGGGCACGTGGCCCATTCTTGTGCATCGCTGTGCATGAGCCTGGTCTGTTGAACTTGGAATCATTTTTATATCCATGTCTGTGTGTCTAAGTGCTGGTGTTTTAAAAGAAGTCATTGCATGGAGTGCTCTGAGTTTCTAGTCTTTTTCCTATGAATGATTCTTCTTGGAGCTTAAGGATCTTGTTCACTTTGCAAAATAAAAACCTGCAGAAAACTAAGGACCCTTGAGTTACAGTATCTCAGGGATCTGATGATATTTCGAAGGGAAAATACTAATTATGGAGAGCTTTCTTTCCCCTACCACCTGAAGCTTCTTTCCCTGCTATCAACTAGCTGCAGATTTGCATACATTGGACTGTCAGAGGGAGAACAAAACCAACAGCTCAACCACCAGGAAGATGATGGAAAGTATCTGACAATCATTAGAAAGGGAGAAAAGGAGCATCTCGACAACCTCCCAACATGCATGGAGCCTCTGGCAACATTGGCCAACCTGGGCTTATACTGTAGAAAACATGTTTTAAGACAAAAACTTCTGAGTTACTCTCCTGGATCTTTTAAAACACATCTTAAAAAGGCCAGAGGTGGAAATACCTCTCTCACGGTTCCTGGTACCATCACAACACTAGCCAAGCCCTTCCATCCACCCAAGGGGCATCGCCTCAGCCTGTGCACATCCATCCACGAGAGCAGAGCTGTGTGTGGGTTGCTTTCTCTGTCATCTCTTTCAATTTTGCCTCAGCCTTTCTAGCCCTCACTGGACATCTGGCTTGTGAAAATGACCTCTGTGGAACTAGCTGTTGTTTCTTCTGCCATTTTAAAACAATACCAGAGGATGGTAGGGAGGGGAAGGGGACTCTTAGCTCGCACACAAGCAGGTGTCCATTTGAGAGTGTGCAGAAGCAGTGTGATGTTTGGGGAACGGTAATCTTTCTCCTATTCCCTGCCCATTCTTCATCAGTACAATCGGCATAGTTTCTCACATTAGTTCAAGGACCAAAACCTTAGGCTTCTCACAGTCTGCCACATTTTTGAGGATTCTGCATTATGAATGTACACTGTGGTAGTCGTTCACCATTACTTTCATTTTGTCATAGTGAAACCTATCCTGGTGCTTTGTGTTTGTAGAATTGCAGCAAAATCTCTTTTTGAATTTGTAGTTTAGCAATCACTTTGCAAATGGTTAGCCCCAGGCAAACTAAGCTCCAGTCATTCTTTTAACAATTTTTATTGAGCATTTATAGCTTACCCTTAATTTCCTCATGGTTGATATCTATGTTTTATGACACTGAGGGGACCACAGATTACAAAAGTGGTTTGGTTTTAGGATGCTTATATATTTAATTCTGTGCAGGATTTCTGGTAATTCACTCTCACCAACATAACTATTTAATGCGCTGATTCCCTGGACACTGGTTGGGCATCATATCCTTTCACTTCTGTTTGATGTTTTCACCTGAAGACAGTTTGTATTGGGATACAGAAAAGGTAATTTGGGCAGAGAACTCACTTTCCCTACACCATGTAATGATTCTGACTTTGACTTTTTTGAATGTACAAGGTCCTGTGGGGGAAGCAGAGACAAATCAGGTATGAACCTGGCCCTCAAATTGTGTGGAAGACAAAAGTGACTTAAAAAATGATGTAAGCACAAGAGGTCAAGTAAAGTCTGGGGAAGGGGATTGATTAGATAGACGAGGGATGCACTCAGTGTGGGATGTATGTTAAATTAACTGAAGATTAAAAATCTTACTTTACCCACCATAGTACTATAAAAAAGGGTACCTGGAGGTTATATCTTATGCCTGCCCACAACTTCCCATATTAATTTGAAAAGGAGAACTTTTCAAATCCTTGATTATAATTAATCCTGTTGTTAGATGACCAAAAGGAGGTTGTTAGATCCCTAGAAAAGTGAAGTATGAGCTGCACCATTGATACACAACCCAAGTCTATTTAAGACAGTTTCCAGGCAAAAATGTCATGTATGTACAACATGCACACTCTCTCTCCCTTTGTTTCATTTACTCACTCGCTGATGTGGAAGAATAGAGGTGGAAGGAATCCCAAACCTCTAATTTCTCCCATGGGTTGTTGGCAGTAGTGCAAGAGACCACCTACTTCAACATCGTCATAACAAATGAGGAAACTGCAGCTAGACATGTGGGTGACTTGCTCAAAGTCACCTCGTGGATAAGGGAATCTAGACTCATTGCAGATAGATGCAGGCAATCTTATTTTACCCAGTTGCCTGACTTTTCACCTTAAGAAATTCCAGAGTTTTAAATCCATAGCTTTGACCTCCCAAGCTGCAACATAAACCTCTCTCTTCCTATTTTCTTCTAAGTAAAGACTGGGAATAACTAGTTACCATTATAATTCTTTATATGGTTAAAACTGTTGTTAATTAGCTCTTTCCAGGCTGGTTTTATTTAATTCCTTTGGGATTTCCTCTAAAATATTCTAAATTCCAATTCTTTAATTATATATTCTAAATTTCCTCTTTATTCATATTCCTTTTGAAATTGTGGACACTGAACCAATGCACTGTCTTCAAAAGTTGTGGCCTTTGATGTACTGAGTTTGGTGGGAAGATAGCTGGTATCCCCCTGATATAGTGAATGCTTCCTTCCAGAGGCATTTATTGTTCTTTTAGTGGAAATGGGATTTCATCTGAGTTCTTAGGTTTGAATATTGGTTTTCTTAACTCTAGGCAAGTTATTTTGCCTTTTGCAGCTTCCGTTTCCTTATATGGGAAATGGGTGTAAGAAGCAGCTGCCTCTCAAAGGCTTGTGACTATTGCATTGGAAGATTAATTACATAGAGCCAGGTACTTAGTGTGTGATATATAATAGGCTCCTTTTTCCAGGTTAGCTTTTTAAAATATGAAACATTATTTTATCAGCATATTAACTTACTCTCTTGTGGATGATAATGAACACAGTACCATATTACATTCTATGTGAATAATGCTTTTAACTACATGACTTATGATATTGACTCTCCTAGGACAGACACTTATGTAGTATTTTCCTTCTCTTTTCTTCCTTAAAATGTTTCTAAGAACTATTTGGGGCAAGTCACAAAGGGCAAACCCGAGGAGGGTCTCCACGCAGGTCTGCCAGGCCTTGAGGGGGAGAACCATGTTCCAGACGTTTCCTGTCGGGCACCTTCTCCGTCTCAGTAGGAGGGTCAGCAGTGTCCCCCCATGCAAGCTTGAGTTTTACTTCCTTGAGTACCGCTTAAGGTCTGAAGCCAGACTTAATGAGTAGATCAACATGTTCCTTTTTTCCCTCTTTGAAAAAAGGAGTGGTACATTTAAAATGTGGAGGCTGTGCCAGCAGTGGCTTCAGGGGTGTCTTTGAGGCCAAGGTTGCCTTGTCAAGGAAGTGTCAATGTGTCACTTTAAGGTTCAATCCTTTGCCTCCAGACAAGCCGTGTCCCTCAGTCCGGGGTAGTGTGTGGCCTTGCGTTGGCCTCCTCTGCCTGTAGGAGTGACCAGGACACCCTAGCTGCCAGCACCCATCCTGTGGCCGACAGGAGGGCTCCCACTGAGATCTTCGAAGGAGTCTGAGAACTTCTACAGCCTACAACGCCCTGTCTAAGACTGTTTCTGCCACTAGAACAATATACCTCAGTCTGGGTAATTTGCCAAGAGCAGAAACTTACTTTTCACCATTCTGGAGTCTGGGAAGTCCCAAATCAAGGCGCCAGCAGATGTGGTGTCTGGTGAGGGGTGCTGTCTGCTTTCAAGATGGCGCCCAGTTGCTGTGTCCGCAGATGGTGGAAGAGATGGAAGACAGAGGCAGCTCCCTGAAGCCTCTCTGGTAAGTACACTAATCCCACTCACAATAGTGGAGCCCTCATGGCCTAGTCTCCTCCTAAGGGCCTTACCTCTCGATACCATCACCTTGGGGGGTGAAGTTCCAACGCATGAATCTTGGAGGGACACACACATTCAGACCACAGCACTGTCTCATTTTGCTTCAGGTCTCGTTTTGCACTGGTCAAGGCATTTCAGACTTCGTTTTTTCTTCAGAGCTGCATATCTTACTGGGCTCAGTGCTCTAGGGGTATCTCATTTCCTCTGGTGCCTTGTTTTGTGTTTGAACAGCTCAGGTCCTATTCTGCTCCTTCCTCCCCTCCTGCTCACTTCCCATCCCTCCCTGCCCACAGGAGGGGAGCAGGCACTTTCATGTGGATTGTCAGGTTCTGGGATTCTTGGGAGTCAAGGCCTTGTCTAAGTCACTCATCTTCCTTCCTCTTGATCTCCTGTGTTCTTGTACCAAAGGGTAAGAACTCAAACCGTGGAGAGTGAGAGGTGTCTTGGACAGTAGGGGTTAATGCCCACTAGAGTGGAAGTCAGAAGACTGGCTTCAAGTGCCCCCTCTGCTATTTTTTAATTGGAAGACCTTTGATAAGTAATTTCAACTATTTCAAGGTTAAATGTCCTCATCTTTAAAATAGACAATATCAAACTTACCTCTTGGCCACTGGGAAAAATCAAATGAGGCAAAGTATATGTAAGTACTTTGCAAATTGTAAAATGAATAATTAACCTGTCCAAGGCAACATGCTAAGTGCCATAGGAGAACTAGTGACATAGAATAGTAAAAACAGTGCAGTGCAAGATTTATAGTGGGAAGACCTGGGTTTGAGTCCCAAACATGGCCCTTACTAGCTGTGTGTAAATTTGGTAAATTACTTAACCTCCTGGAAGTTTACTTTCATCATCTGTAAAATAGCGATAATAATGTGAGGCAAAATGTGATGATAGATTGTCATTCAAAATGTTCATGGAAAAATTGAATTAAAAAAAATAATCTGGGGCTGGCTGGTTGGTTAGCTCAGTTGGTTAGAGTACGGTGTTATGACAAGGTCAAGGGTTTGGATCCTTGTACCGACCAGCTGCCAAAATAGATAAATACATAAATAAGAGAGAATATAAATCCTTTCATGAACTCTTTGAAGACCTCTTGTATATCAAAAATCACCATTCGTGGTGCAACTGTTAGCTGTTTCATTATTATCCTCCAAAATTGTTTAGTGTAGTGACTCAAATCGTTTTTAGGTATATCTAAAAATGCCAGTGCTGGCCAGTTAGCCCGGTTAGAGTGCAGCCTTATACCACCAAGGTTACAGGTTCAGGTCCCCGTACCAGCCAACCACCAAAAATAAATGAATAAATAAATAAAAATACCATATTGTTGGAATCCTGGGAAACGAGGGATTATTTTTTTGTGATCCAAGTTGCCACTAACATAAAGTAAGGGGCCTATTCTGGAATCTAGACATTAGCAGAAGGACACCAGCCAAGATTCTTCAGTTTCCACATAGGTAATAGTTATCACCATTAGTTAAGTGCAGTCTCTTCTTTTTCGTCTTCTTCTGGATCTGAGACAAAGGAAAACTTTCCTATTTCATTCGTCCTCATATTCAGTGAACCTAATTAGATGCCTGGATACAACCTTTAAACATTTTGCTGTCTTGATGTTCTCATCTTTTCTTTCTAGGTGGGATGGTTGTAAAGAAAAAGTGAGATAATTTAAGGATAGATTTTGGAAATTTGAAAGCTAACAAATATATTATTGCCATCTTTTAAATATATTTTGAACCAAACATAAGGCTGTTGTCCAAAAGTACTTTGTTTTGGATGGGCTTAAAATAATTTAAAAAACTGAATTAATTGGGATCCGTCATTATTTTAAGATTATTTCAAGTTAAAGGTTTGTTTCATTAAGTTGGCCTTGAATTTCACGTACAGAATAATATGAAATATAGTTGAGATGATCATTCTAAATAACAGAAATGGAAATTTTAAAACTGCAATTTTATTTATAGAATAACCTAGTAGCAAAATTTATGATGGCCCATTTAGAAACATAAAGAAATCAACAAAAATGCAATTTTAAGTTAAATAAACACATCAGTGTCTGACAGGTCAAATGGACAGATAACACATAAGAATGCTGAGGATTTGATTAATGTAATTATACAGTAGAATTAAGGGATATATTGTATTTTGTATACCACTGGGCATGGACCTTTTTATGTGCAGAAGACATATTTCCAAGAGTTCGTCATATCATCGTTTTCTCTATTTTAAACTGTTTGGATAAATTGGTGATTCTATACCATTAAGTTTTAATAGCTGAGTTAGATTTTTCTCCTGTCTTAGAATAGGTGCTTAGGGCTCCAGCTAAAACAGGAGGGTTTGCAAACTTCACAGTCTGATGACAGGCATGGCCTTTTGGGGCCAGACATCTCCCCAAAGAGCTTACCTAGAGGAAGCAAAACCGGCTCTTCTGCCACCAGTTACCACCACCCCCTTCCTCCACCCCCAGGTTCTCCTAGTCTGCCTAGAACATTGGAGAAGGGTGAGAGAGGAGAAAGTCTCTTCAGCTTCATACATGAAGTGAACGGGAAAGAGACATCCTCAGGGACCGGGGGTGCATGCCAGAAGGCAAGCCTGGCATTGGACTTCTGGTTGAGTGCCTGCTCAGGTACTTGCCAGCCTGCCTCTATGCCTCTCTGGGGTGAGAAGGAGAGAACTGGAGAGAAATGGGGGGCTGCCAGTGGAGTAGCTCCCATATCCTCCATTTAGCTTGGCAAGGATAAGCGAGTTCTCCAAGGGTGAAGTGAACACTGTGAATGGTAGTTGGTGCTGAGCCATCTTGCTAGCACCGTCCCTAAGAAGCTGGCTTTTGGTAATCCGAGCCAAGAGGTGGGCGGAAAAGGTTGAGCCAGAGCTGGGGTCACATGTCCTACATCAGGGAAGCTGTGCGGTGAGGAGATCCCATAAGGCCCTTGGAAGAAATCACACCAGCCAGCATTATCCAGAGAAGCTCGTGGCCACTCAGGCAGGGAGACATTTGCTTTTCTCTGCCTTCTAGTTCCTTGTAGGAGAAGGATGAGCTGGAGCCCAGGAGAGTGAATGAATAAAAGAGAACCCAGTCATCCCTGTTTAGAGTTCGAGTAACAGCTTTGCCTGTTCAACCAAGATTGAACTGGAGAATAAAAATTTTAATTAACCAAGAGTATAATCACCCAAAGTGGCCCCACAATTATGGGATCTGCCCAAGATGTCATTAAAGATTGGAAAGGTGTTTAAAAATAGCAATCTGGTAGCTCTGATGTGAATAAAGTAAAACCATTTCATGTTAATTGCCCATTGAGATGGTAACACTCAGTGCACCCAGGTTCACAGATTCTCCTTTTTATGTCACTATGATATCAAATATTCATCCTCTGTCCAAATTCATTCCAGAAGTGCTGGTTAGTCTCTAGGAGTTTTATTGTTATTCAGCTTGTAGCTCTTCTTCACATTGTGTGTGGTGTGAAGAGTATACGAGGACAAGAAGGTGACCCAAGATACTAGATGTCTGCTTAAGTGAATTATTTGTAATAACTGTATGGTGTCTTCCTACACAGATTTTAAGAATCGAGTTTTCATTGTATGTGTCAGGCAGCTCCCTGAGACACCGAAAAGATAGATAATAGCAAAATAATACAGAGAGATGTGCTTAGCTACTGAGTTGAAAGAACCTCCATGCTCCCTGTTTGCTTAAAGAAGACTAAGCATTACATGATTCTGCATCAGCACTGCTTAAGAAAAGGACTACTTCTGAAAGGGAGACATGGACACAAAATATCTTTCCTAATATTTTCCAGAGAGTCAGTGAATGAATGGAGAAGTGGATCTAGGATTTCATGTATCAGCATCATCGGTTTTATCATTTATATAATCCTTTTTCTGTTACAGTCAAGATTTTACAGGGGGATTATGGTTTGAGTTAAAGAGGGTAGGCAATTCAGGCATACCACACAAAGTTGTTAAATTTCAGAGGCTTGAGATTTTGGGGCTCCTTTTAAGTTTTGGAAGCAGAGCACTCCTAGGGAATGCTACTTGGAATTGGCTTCATGGAGAAACTGTAGCTTTGGGCAGTTAGCTTTTGAAGCTGAGAGAGGATAATAGGTTAGCGAACCAGAAGGGGGAAGTTGCTTCAGGTTTAGAAAATAAAGGTGTGAGGAGGTCTTGTGCAGACTCTTACTGTAATAGTTCTTTGCAGGACCAAGTGGTTCTCCAGATCGAGCTCAATTTTCCATTGAGCACATTTTCTGCGTTTTGATAAAGCCCAGGTACCCTCTTACGAAGCGTCTACCTCTTTGTGCCCAAATTGCTAGGGCTGTGCCGTCATCTTGGCCAGCTGCCCATTGCCTTTGGATCTGAAAAGAATAGTTCAATTTAAATCAAATGGTACAGATTTAGGACTTGGGGAAAAGAGTATCTGTAGCAGCTCTTTATCCACCTCCCGCTATTAGAGATCCCGTATCCAGTGGATGTATCAGAATTCTAATTACACATAGAAGCAAACACATCTGGTTCGAGGATGGAAAGGGAGGAGAAAGCTGTCCATCTGTGCTTCATCTTGAGTAGGAAGTTCAAGTCTATGTACGGGCCCATTATGATAAAGGAAGAGAGAGTGAGCGTGGAAATAGGACCATGAGAGTTAATGGGTAGGGCACTTCAGGACAATTTACACCCACTCCAGAGATTAAAGGACTCCTCAGTCGGCCACGGCCACACCTCGGGCTCTGTGCTGACTGATGTTTCTATTGCTTAACAGGTATTAGTCACCTTGTTAAATGCCATCCCTAATATAGGGATGGACTTATTCCTTGCCCCAAAGCTACTGCGAGCCTAGTTAGGGAGACGCGTTACACACACATAGGTACCAACAGCAGGAAAGAACGATGTCACTGTCATTCTGTTAAGTGGCTTCTAGGCGGAATGCAGTTATCTTGCTGGGAGGCCACTGCCAGAGGCTTCCGTCTGATGAGAAATTTTAAATTTGATGCAACCGCATTCCATCAATAGCAACTCTTTGAGTAGTGCTCTTAGTACTGTTGAGAGAGACTTAATTCTTGGCATGGAAGAGGAGAGAGCTAATGGCTCACACCCTGCATGTGCTTCAATGTGAGGTGTTTTTTGTTTTTAAGATGATATTTTGGGGAGTATAAGAATATAAGTATAGTGCTTCCTACATAGGTGCATTATCAATACCACTGTATTAAGTCGTCTTAGAAGCCTGTGAATGTGCTGGCTAAAAAGGCCTGGGGGCTCCCTGCGTCAGACATAGAGGGACATATAAATGGCTTTGAGTTTCAGTTTCCACGTCAGTTAGAATTCTGTGCTACAGGAGAGCATCTGCTCTTTATTTTACAGATGAGGAAATTTAGTCCCAGAGAGAGAGCGATTTGCCTCTTCCCTTGAGAGTAACCGGCAGAGTCAATATGAAAAATCTAGGTCTTCTGATTCAGCCCAGTGCCTTTCCCTGTATGTCGCACTGTTTCCCTCATTATCTTGAGATTTGCTGGAGCCACAGGACTGCATAATGGTTGTGCATATGTGGATTTCAGTGCTACAGCTGAATTAACTCATGTCAGTCTAAATCCTGAGCCCATTCCTGTGACACGTGGTAAATCATTCCCCCGTGTGGTCTCTGAATCCGGTGCCTGGAGGATATCCCAATCACCTGGGAGAGGTTTTTCTGTTGCTGCCTAATGCATACTTCTCTGCCTGGACTTGTCTGGAGTCTTTCCCTCTTTGAGGCAGGGACTGAAGGGGTGGAGCCCAGAAGTGCCTGTGTAAAGGCATGCAGCCCCAAGCGAGCCTAATTTGAGCTCATTGAGAGGTATTCATTTTGACTCAACATAATTTTGAAAATCCAGGGCACGGTTTTAAGGTGGATTTCGTTCTGTTTTAAGAACACTGGTTTGAGGTGCTCTGAGACTGAGCAGGAAGGCATATTGCCTGTGGCTCCAGGGATGAGGACTCCCTTGTGTTTTCTCCAAGCTAGAACTTTTCTTCTGAATTTGATTTGTGTTTCAGACTCGTCACCTCTCTCACCTTATTGGTTGTCAGGTTTTGTGCCATGGATTTTATCCTTAAGGAACTGAGCTGAAAGCTTGCAATTATATAATGCGGTCACTTAAGGGGACTTTCACTATTGCTGGCCAGGTCTACAGTCACATAAGTTCCCAGGCCCTGCTTAACCTAGGTGCTCAAAAACTTGTGGTGGTGATGGGTCACCCTCTACACTCATACATTCTTACTCTAGAACAAAATGCAAAATGTATCGAGATAATTAAGTGGACTCAGGGCCAAGTGCAATGATGGACAATAATTTTCTTTTGTGTGAACTGCAGCAGGCTCCATCACTTGAGTTATGCTAGCCTCTTTAAAAGCCCTTCCTAGTTTTGTGTGCCGATTCACTTTTAGAGAAGAAATGTTCCAGTTCCTAGAAGCATTCCCTAACTTATCAAGGGGCCAACCAAGGTTTGCTTTTGTCGATTTCCTGTTGTATGCCTGGTTTCCCAAAGCCCTTCTCACGGGAGCACCTCACTGGGTTTGGTTGCCTGAGGCATTTTAGCTTCAGGTGTGGCAGCTGTGGGGCTTTCTGCACTCACCCTCCTGCCTTAGGCTCCTCGCTTCCTCATTTCCTGCTTTGGTCCCTTGGGCCTGGGTCCTGGTTGCTCATTTGGTTTTATTGCCTATGAGAGGTCTGGGCAGGTGGGAATTACAGCACCTTTGCCTCTGCTTCTTCTTTTCCATGAGGGCTGGTATGAAAGAGGAGAATCAACTGAGGGAGAGGAGGCAGAGGAGGCAGAGGGGCATGCGGACAAGCCCCGGAGGGAAATGGAAACAGGCTTTCTTTCTGCCTCTACAAAGCCCCTTTCCTCCTTTTTAGGCCCCAGGCCCCGGGCCCCTCTTTCTCTTTTGGGGTCTATACATTATACTATTTATTACTTAGGGCATATATGGAATTTTAAAAAATGTTTCTGTTGGCTGGTCTGGGAATCTAATCCCTGTTCGTGATATTGTTTCTATGAGAAGCTGTATTCTGAGTTCCAAATAAATTACAGACATTCCTTAGGAATACGAACCATCTGCAAGTTTAGGTAAGTAATCTATCCTTTGTTTCTGGCTCTATCCAAGTTCGTCTGCACTTCATTTTAGAATCTAGAGTTGTGACATATAGTTTTGAAGATAACAGAAGGGCACAAAGCATATTCTTCTCTGGCATTAAATCTCATTTGCTACCTCTCCACGCTTCCAAGATCACGTTTTGGTCTTTGGATAATTCTTTCAGAATATAGCATATGACTGGGGACGTGCTTTTAAAGTACGGTATAGAGTTTTCTAATTTTAGAGTGGGTTTTTTTTTTTTTTTTTTTGACTTCACTAAATACAGTAAATCCAAGAAGAGCTCCCTGGTTGTAGATCTGGTATCGATTATCATTAATTCTTTCCTTTATGACTTTGTCACTTAAATACACATTTAGAAACAAACCAAATAAACATTAAAAGGCATAACTAGATTTTTGACTTGGGTGGTCCAGTTAGTTTCAACATGTGTTTAGTTTTGAAAGGTGGTTATAAAAACACTCCACTTAACTACCCCATTAAATCATTGCAATACATTTAAAAAAATTTTTTTAAATGTGTAAATTCAGATATTTTGAAACAAAAACCTTGGGTTATTTATAATGCAATGCTATACAAATTAGCTGAAAAGGTAAAATAAATTTTTCACGTAAATGCAGAGTCTCTGCATTTCAGTTTGGCTGGTAAAACCTGTCTGGTCTCCAACTATGTGACTTTGGGCAAGTCACTCTCCTCTCTGAGCTTTGGTTTCTTCAGTTGTGACAGGGAAGATTTCCTAGTTGTTTCTTAGGCCCTCTCTTACTTCTGAAATGCTAGAACTCTGTAATTCTGTGAATTTAAAAGTTGATATTTAAAAAAATCATGAGGTGGAAACTATATTATTTACCCAGCAATAGAAGTGGGGAAATAGCATGTTCTGGAATGACCAATAAAGGTTTAGAAATAACATATAATCCTGAGCCTTCTTCAAAAAGTCAGTCTTTCTTTGTTTCCCTGTTTATTGAACTGCCCATAAGGAAGGGAAAATAGATAGGGTATCTGAAAAAAATATTTTTCTTTAATAATCTGTATGGGCAGAGACAATGCCTTGGCTCTTAAATTATGTTGTCATACAATGTGCAGTGATACTGCGGTTTAATGCGGTGCCAGCTCTGTGAATCAGCCCCATTAGAATCATTTTGGATTTGGCCCAATTGTGTTTGGTTTTTTTCTGGAGTGCGTGTTACAAGTCAGAGCCTCTAGAATGAATCTTTTACTCATATAGTTGACATTTTGCATATAACATCCCAGTACAGAGAGAAATCCTTTTCCTTTTTGTTTTTGTTTCTCTTTCATGTCTCTTCATGATGGTCTTAGTTACCCTTCTCTGTGGTCCATTCTACCTAGTGATCCATTTCTCTGTATTACAGTAAGAATTTCTTCAGGGGTAATTAGTTGTTGTAAGTTACTTCCATTGAGAGTTCTTGCCTAGTTTCCTTGAGTAAGAATTAGGGATTCCGATGGTGATCTCAAACCATTCTAGAGAGAGTCATTACGTAGAGAACAAATATATTAAGTGTGAAGGAAAATTGGCACTTTATGTGTTTTCAAAATTAAACATTGCCTTATTTAAATCTGGTTCCTGGAAGCAGAGCCTTGGGCAAGCCATTTTGATTTGTCACAGAAGTAGCCCTTGGGCAGATGCTAATGACACATAAAGGAAGAGTGACCCCAGTGTTTCATTTAGGTTCCTTTGATCACTCTGAACCGGCTTTTAATATTATACCAACATTTTATCAGAAACCAAAACATTTCTCAGTATTCTAACTCTGGGAATCGTTTTCTGCCATCGCTCTCTGAACCCGGAACGGAAGACTGGCTGTTCTGTTAATATCTCCTGTAAGCAGCTCTTCCTTAAGAAAAACTACAGCAGTAAGGACATAGGAGCTTTTCTTCTGTTGATCTCAGGATGGTGAGAGAGGGCAGGAATAATATCTTTTTAATATATCAGGACCCCGATATATTAATATACAGTGCCAGTCTTATAGTGAGAGCTTTCCACTGTTGGGTTTTCAGCTGGACTGGGTGTTTGAGGCCCTGGTGGGAATCTTCCTTTGGAATCTTTATAAACCAGGTAGAATCTAATTGTTTAGGGAAGTCAGAGATAAAAATCTCTTGTCTCTTCTGTCTTTCTGTGTATGTGTGTACGTATATATATAGATGTGTATATATTTGTGTGTATATGATTCAGAAATGAGGGGTTTTTTTTCCCCAAGCAGCAAATGTTATCATGTCTTTTCAAAAAATTTTGTAAATGCAGAGTAAGCATTAAAGTGTATGCTTTAATATTCACACTTAGTAACAGAGAGTTGATAAAAGAATTTTTAAAAACCACATAAATCCTACCTTTCAGTAATAGGCTGGTGACATATGATTAAATCCTTAGAAATCAAAAAGAAATAGGAAAAATGCAAGCTATTGTAGTTGTCTTGTTAGGATAATGATTTGCTTTCTGTCTGACCCTATCAATTCTGACTTTTTCTTTGGGGATAGTTGGGCTGTTGAAGAAACAAGGGTTTGCAACCATCCTCACTTAGAACTTGGTTGTTCAGATCTTTTTCTACGAGTTCTAAAGGCACATTTTTGCTGTTATTTTGCTACCTTCTTGCTTGGACCTGATATTTTAGGCTGCTCAGGGATTTATCATTCTACCAACTAGGTATCCTGCCTCCTGATCTTTCCACTAGCTGCTTCTATAATGGAAGTGATATGAGAGGCACAGGTCTGTGCAGTTATTTCTATGCCTTGAGTACCTGTGGTGTTAAAGGCAGAGCCTGTCTGTGTCTGTCAGTTGGTGGTTTAGACAAGTTATAGGTAAACACTATGAAAGCCTCTGTCTAGATTCTTATCTCTTTCTCCAGCAGAGTCAGACAGAGAGAAATGAAGTTGAACGCTGGCTGGGCAGTCTGTTTAAACAAACAGACCCTGGTGGCTAGGACAGTGACGACACTGAAACAGAATAGAGACTGGCTGTTGGGGGGAGACATCAGAGAGCTAAGGTGGAGTTAGGTCTACTAAAGTGTTACCGTCCTGAGAGACCAAAGCAAGTCCTCCGGGAATGTGGAGATGTTCATTTTATAAGTTAAATGGAATGAGATCTTCTCAATGCACCTGAGGTCCCAGGATAGGTTAGTAAAGGCACAGTAGATGTGAAACACGATCTCATTGTAAATGTTCCCATTTGTTTTATGAGGGTTGGTTTTGTGATATGCAGATAAGACATCTAAAGGCTGAGAAAATGTCTGCTGTAAAGATGGCAGTGTTTCTTTGATATGCAATAGTTCAAGGGTATTTAAGTGATTGTGTGTCTTGGTTTTAGGCAATATAGAGCCACCCTTGCAAGGCGAGGAGTTGGGAAGAATGGATGTGTTCGGAGCCACGTTAGCCTGGAGTGATCTGTTGTTGCCTGAAGCTTGGAAAATTGGAAGAAGAAATTACTCAGTATGAACTCATGCAAACTTGCCCCTCCAATTATGCCAAAGTGGTCATGTCAGATCTATGAACCTCCCAGCATGCTTCTTAACACCCCATAGTTTTACAAGGAAGATGACTGGGGTGAGAGGAGTTATTAATTATACTCTAGCTCACAAATTCCTCTTACTACTACTTCTTTAGCCCAGTTTAAACTCTGCTGAGTTTTTGTAAGTGTAGAAATGGATATCGAAGCAAGAGTAAGAAGGTGAAGTCACTTATCTCAATTTCTTTAAACCCTTAATTATTGTAAACAAAAGATCTAGTTTTTTTTGGAGCTTGTAGTAATGTCTTAGTTTTGTGGCTGTTAGTTTTTTGACTATTAGATTGAGTCATAGTTTGACTTGAGGATGTAGAATAACATGTCATCTACAAAGAAATGATTACAGTAATTGGTCTTGACACCCCCAAAACTGTATTTACAGAATTATCTAAAAGGGTTATAAATTTAATTATTGCAACAATCCTGGAATAAGTCTGTGCTAAGTGGTAGCACTTTCAAGACAGGATTGACAAGATCTTGCCCCTGTGAGGCTCTTGGGCTTGTTTAGCCTACTGTATGGCTGAGTACTAGACTCAGTTACTTCTATTTCTCAGTAAAGTTACTATTTCAGTAATTTATGGAAGTTCCAGGGAATATCAAGCTCTTGGCACACAAAGGACACTTGGTAAAAACACTTGATAGGCAGTTGTTAATAGATGACAGCATTCATGGTTGAATTCTGAAGTAGACGGTGAGCAATGTCCAGTTTCTATTTTCCAGTCCCAGTGATATTGCCCAGGCTCACACAATATGATCTTGGTAGGATAGCTGTTGGCATTTACTATTCTTTTGCAGACTCAGCTAAAAAGACTGCAGTTGAGTTTGAATCTTTTTTTTTCTTTTTAAAGTTTATTTATTTAATTAATTTATTTTTTTTGTCTTTTTCGTGACCGGCACTCAACCAGTGAGTGCACTGGCCATTCCTATATAGGATCCGAACCCACGGCGGGAGCGTCGCCGCGCTCCCAGCGCCGCACTCTCCCGAGTGCGCCACGGGCTCGGCCCTGAGTTTGAATCTTGATCCATGTTTTCCTTCCCTGATATCGCTATTTTGAAGGCTTTTGTTGTCTGAGGAAGGTTGTCCTCCTGGTCTCGTTACTGAATTTTGGCAAAGGATCAGTGGATAAGTCTCACGCTCTGAAGATCTCATATGACTTAACTGGTATCAGGACACTGATTACATGCAAGCAATTCCCACACTAAGAGCTTTAAAAATGAGATTTTTCTTTGAAATTAAAAAGAAAGTGGAATAAAAATGTGCTTTCTTTACAACGTAGATCGATTAGCTGGCAGGGAAGGAAGGGCAGCCTTTGAAATCTATAGGCATCCTGTTGCAGGCTTGACCCTGCTGACCCTGGTAGATTAGTAATGGTCTACGCAGCCTGCTCTGTCAGCAAGTCTGGCAGGGCGTGCACAGATGGTGCCAGTTGGAGAAAATCACTGTCGAGCACTGCACTAAAGCCTCTGCCTTGGCCATTCAGCCTTGGAGGAGGAGCTGGGACTGAGACTGGGTTGTTTACAGATGTCTTCCTGCTGAACGCCTTGGAAGAGACCTCAGAAGATGCCAGATTGGATTTAGGGTGCATTTGTTGATTATTACTTAAGTATTGTTTTCTTGTTGTAGCTTAGGCCTTCCCGAGCTGTTGGGCATCTGAGATTTTTACAGGGTCTGTGGCCTTGGGGTTGTTCTGAAAGGGAATTTGAAACTAGAACTGATCTCATTCTAAGGAGTCAAGCATAATGCAATTCTTGTTTTCCTAGAGTCAATCAGCCTAAGGAAAATGTGAGTAGGCTGGAGGAGGGGGGAGGAGGAGTCTTTAGAGTTTGAGTAATCAACTTAACCCAGGGGTAAAAAGAATTTTATTATAGAAAGCAGCACACGTGACCTCTGTCCTTCCAGCTGCCTCCAGTTTCTGGGTTGTCGAGTGATATGCTGAGTTTATAGTCAACACTTGTGTCAGATCAGTCTTAGAAAAGGTGACCCTGCTCCCCAAAGATAGGAACAAAAAGGATGCCATTAACATTTAGCCATAGGCTAAAATATTCTCTCAATAAAGTTAAACTGAGTTGAAAGGAAACCTGCTCTTTCTAATTACACATTTTATTCTTTGAGACTTCTACTTGGAGTTGCATTGAAAGTCTAAAGTTAAGGAAATATATCTTCCTAAAATACCTCCATCTGAGCTATATTTCAGCAGGTTGAGGTCAGGATGAAAAAATACTGATGCTGAGTGGAAGATGTGCGGGTGTCTGTAATTGCAGAGTGTCACTAGCTCAGTTGGTGGACTCTCACCATTTCTGACTTTTTTGGTATTCTTCCTGCCACACTTGGTCTTTTAAGTCTCCAACCAGCTTAGTTCTGGCTTTGCAACCTGTTACTGTTTAACTCACTTGTTTGATTCCTTTTGGGTTGTTTAATGAAATGTGGTATTGTTTCATTTTTGAAGAATTCTTCTTAGAGATGCTGCTGTTGTGAAATGTGAGCTTCTTTTTTAGGCTCTAACTTCAGAAAGGTTTACAGTGGTGTCATAAAACGATTAATTGCCCCCCCGTCCCGCCCCAAAGATATAAAGAAACAGATCCTGTTCAGTGCTCTCGAGTGCTTTTGAAATTGGTATATAGGAGCATGGCCCAGAGGGAGATCTGAAAGAATGAACAGGGCATTTGCTAAATTCACACAGTGGGTACAGATTGAAATGCAGCATCCCTTGCTGGGGTCTAGAAGAGAGAGATACTCAGAAAGCATACTTAAGTCTGACAGAAGTATCTCTCTTGGTTAATAGAGCATAGCTTGGGCATGATAGCATTATTGACTAGATGGGAGGCCAAAGAAGAGGAAGTCAAGGATGAGTCCCAGTGTGAGGTAGGAGAGACTGGTGGGGGATGAAATGCTTTGGCAGGAGGGAGCTCAATTTCAAGCAGTTTGTATTTGAAATGTCCATTAGGTTCTTGGATATCCGGATTTGGGTTTGAGCAGAGAGGTCTGGGATAGAGACAGCGATTTCGGAGTTGCTGACACACAGTTGGTGATGCAGCCACAGGAGTGAATAAGACTGTGTAGAGAACGAAGAGAAATGGACTGAATGAATTCAGGACAGAGCTAAAAGCACGCTGATTTTCCTCCACTGTGGTATTTGAGCAATGACATGTATTTACCCAGAGAAGACAAATAACAAAAATTATGTAGTGATTGATTGTGTCAGGATCAGGCTTGTTATGTGTTTGATAGAAAAATTCACAATGGTCTTTGGAAATGTAGAAATAAATTCTTGAAATTAACCCTGAAGTAGAATTTTAGAGTGCTTTGGTCCATTTCACAGATGCTCTACCATTTGAAATAGATGCCAAAACAAACTGGAAGATAGATCGGCGAGGGTTTGCAGTACAGGAAGCAAGCATCTGCTGGTTTATTTAGTAGCAAGAGCAGGAGGAGCAGAGGAACAAGACTGCAGCAGGATAAAACCTGGTCAAGAGGCCACATCAACCCAACTTGGCAGACGGGCCTGGTGGCTTTGGTAATTATACTGGTGCCTGCTGTATATGTGCCTTTTCCACTGAGTTTAAAAAAGGTTTTCCTCTAACTATCAGGTCTCCCAGAAGTTGGGCCACTCTTACCCTTGGTGGTTTTTCCTGTGGAATCTTTGCCGTGTCTGTGCTCCATACTGTCTGCTGACTCCACCGTAATGCTCTTGGCCCTGCTGTTTCCCCAAGCTCCTCCTCCTGGCTGAGCTCATAGGAGGTTTGTGAGGACATGCCCTGCTGGACGAGCCCAGCAGAAGCCACATGACTACATGGCTAGACCAGCACACGTGGACTTGACCAGAGCCTTGTCTTTCTCTCCCTCCCTCTTCCCTTTGCTCTATTAGTACTTTTGGTGTAAATAATGTATAACTGACTCAAATGTATAGAGATTTCATTTCAAGGCTTATAACTAGTGGTGAGGGCCCATTAACGCTGGAACTTCCTTTGGGTTAATACTTTCACTATGAGAAAGTATTAATAGGATACTAGAATACTGTTAAGAACTATTACAACACTAGAGTAGAACTCCCTTTTGACACCCACATTTGCCACCAATTCTATTTTAGGTGTTCTAACTCTCATAATGACATAGGAAGAAAATATACCCTAAAACTTCAGGAAAAAAAATTCTGAAAAGAATTCCGTACTCTTTCCTATGAATTCCTCCAGTATATATAGCCCCAGAATACATTTCCAAGAGACTCTTTCATTTTCCTCCACAGCTGGGGTTTTGCTTGCTCTGCTTTCTGGGAGAAGCTGTCTAGAAGCACTAGTTCATAATGTATTTGGCTCTCTGTTATTTGTATTATCTTTTCTAAGAGGACCTTGTATTATCTTTTCAAGAGTACATTGAGACCAGGATATCCTAAATATTTGCAGTTGGAAATAATTCTGGCATTTGTTGAAGTTTTTTGTTGTTGTTTTAGACTCTGATGTTCGTGTTTGTTTTGGGTTTTTTTTGCCCCAGTCAGTGTTTTGTTTTGTCCTTTAAAAATATTCTTCTACAGTCTCCTTTATATAAATATTGGGAAATGATAAACAGTTTCGTTCAACTTTTTTTCCCCCTGCCTCTCATGTACTTCCTTCTGGAACTCAAATATGAATAAGAAATGGTCCCTGTATTCAAGAAACTCAGAGCCTAGTGGTGGTGGTGGTGTTTAGACATAAGTAGGTGCTTTTAGTACAGTGTGGTAAGGGCTGTGGAAGTATAACTAATCCATTCCTGCCAGGGACTGCTATCAGGGAACACTTTTGGGAAGCTGATCTCTCTGGATCTTAAAGAGTGAGGATCAGTTGATATTATCTAGGAAATTTGGCCTGTTTCCTAGTCAGAGGGGTGATCTGAGTTTTAAGCATGGTAGGGTTGGGCGATAACTACGATTGTTTGGAATTGGTGGGTTATAAGGTGGGTAGGGTCAAGTGATGGAAGACAAGGCTACAGGGCAGAGCCCAGGTCAGGTTTGGAATTAGGGGTCATATTCATGGTTGATGATATGTATATGATAGTAGATTCGTCTTCTAATGGTGTGGAGGATGGATAGTAGTGGGGAGCAGGAAGGGACTTGCAGCAGGGAATCAGTTGGATGATTATTGCCAAACAAGACGAAGGCCTGAATTGCCTCAGGGGTATTGGGGATAGTCAGGAGGAGGTGGATGTGAGGACTATTTGGAGATGAAATTGGTGGGGCTTTGTGATGCTTGTGATGTGGGATTTATGGTGTGGTGTGTGTAGGGGGTGGTAGCAGGTGAGGGTGGGGCTATCATCTTTCTGGATGAAATGGGCGGGTAGATGTTACCAGCTGGGATTGGAAACAAAGGAGAAAGAGCAGGTGGATACTAATTGTGAGTTTGTGTCATTAACACATATCTTAAATATTTCTTCAACGTTTAAACTGCACCCAGGGTCATGTTTTACTCTCCCTTATAAAAGTTGAAGTATATGTTCAAGCCTGGCAGTAGTGATTTTGAAAACGCAGGACTATGGCAATTACTAGTAGTATATATAGGACTTTTAAGTCTAGAGACATGAATTTAGGAGGACTGGAGCTGTAGTTTCCTGGAGAGGTACTTTGTTGTCGGTGGCGGCACCATTGCCAGTGGCTGGAGGAATAAGTGTCTTGGTCCTGAAAGAGATCAAGATGCTAGACCACAGCACCTACTGCCCATGGCCTGCAAGACTGTATAGTCTGACTCCTTACTCCTACCATCTCTGTGACCTCATTTCCTACGATAGTCATATGATACAGAATGACATTTGGGTCACTGATGGACTGCATTTACAGCGGTGGTCCCATAAATTATAATGGAGCTGAAATATACCTATCATCTAGTGATGTCGTGGCTTTTATAACATCATAGCACAATTACTTTATTTTTTTATAAATTTAGTGTAGCCTAAGTGTACAGTGTTTATAAAGTCTGCAGTAGTGCATGACAATGTCCTAGACCTTCACACTCACTCACCACCCACTCACTGACTCACCCAGAGCAACTTCCAGTCCTGCAAGCTCCATTCATTCCAAGTAACCTGTACAGGTGCACCATTTTTTATCTTTTATACTGTATTTTTACTGTACCTCTTCTTTGTTTAGATACACACTTTCTTTCCATTGTGTTACAATGGCCTCCAGTGTTCAGTACAGTAACATGCTATACAGGTTGGTAGCCTAGGAGCCACACAGGCTGTATCACATAGCCTAGGTGTGTAGCAGGCTATCCCATCTAGGTGTGTGTAAACACACTCTATGATGTTTGCACACAACGAAATTGACTAACAACACATTTCTCAGAATGTATCCCTGTTGTTAAGTGACGCATGACTGTCTTTTCCCCTTGGCTCACTTTGCTGTAGAAAGCAAGTGCTGTAGAAAGCTCATCTTTCTTGCAGATATTGCTTGAACATGTCCAAGCAAACATGGTCTGATTCAGGGCTTCTGTACTTGCCATCCCATTGACTGGTGCCTGCCTTCCTTTCATCGTGTTCAAATGCGACCACCTTACTGTAGAGGCCTCCCTGACTAACTGATCTAATATAGCACATCCTACCCTCAGCATCTCCATATCCCTTTGCCCTGCTTTTCCTCATGGACCATATCCCTATGATATTATATTCACATTTCGTTGGTTTTTTGCCTGTGTCCCTCACAGGAATGCAAGCTTTGTGAGGGTAGAGACTGCATGCCATGCCGTTAGTGTGCTATTCGATTGTGTATCTTCATGTATTTTGAAAGTTGTTCTTGGAGAATATAGCCCATAAATTTGTGCTAGGAAAAGTTAACATTCAACGATTTAAAATTGCAAGTGAAATATATAATAAGGTGGTAGTTGACATTATGGACCGATTATTGTGGGATGCTTAGATTGGTGAATTCACCTCCAACATTTTACATGTAATGAGATTTACAAAAATGACCTTCTACATACCCCAGTTTTCAGCACCACATCTATTGTAAAAAATTGTGTAAACCTATTGCACCTTTTAAGAGTGTATTGGTTTGTTATTGTAGTATACTTTTGTCATCAGACAAACTTCAGTTGAAATAAATATGTATTTTTCTGAAGGCAGAAATTATGCTATTATCATTAATAATTCAGAAGAGTTTTCAATTAAGCATTTACAACATCATTGCCTTTGGCTGTGATCTGACTGCTTGAGCTCACAGTAATATCAAATTATTTTTCTCAATGAAGATAAAATTAAACCCCAGATAAACAGACCTCAAAAATTCCAAGTCTTTCATCAACATATGCTTTCTTTGAGCAACTCTCTTAGGAGAAAGAGATATATGATAGTAAAACATATCAAGGATTTTTAATTTCTTAAGTGTCCTTTCCTGGGGATATCCTGGGATCTGTGTTCGTTTGGCTCAGTATTCTTTGACAACATCATCTGCCATTCAGTACATTAAAGATTCTGATTCAAAACATGACCTTGCACTAGATGAAAATTCTTTATCATCAGTGAAAGATTAAATTATGTTCATTACATGGAAACATAGACTAATTAATGCATTTCCTAAAGATCTCAGTGATAACTACAGAAAGGCTTCCTTTCATTGGGTGGAAGATTTAATTAGATGATCTGTGCTGTCCCTGGTAACTCAGACTCTCTGATCTGTATGCTTCTACATTGCAAGTAAAAATATTGTGATTCCTCAGGCTCCCAGTGGAGTTGAAGTTACTTTTTGTTACTGCATGATTCTTTTATTGTGTGTGTGTAGAAAGCAATAAAAGTGATGTTATCTTGGAGATTTTATCTACATGCATTTTTATTTTTATTTATTTATTTATCTATGGAAATGTATTTTCATCTAGTGTACTTCCCATAGACTAGTATCATTCTCAATACCTCATATTCACCCCTAATTTTTATTTTAAAAAGGCACTTTCCCACCTCAGACACTAATTATTAAAACTCCATGATTTGCCAGACAAACACGACTCAGTAGTGGTATTTGAGCAACAAATCAATGAACAAATATTGATGCAACACACATGCCACATGAGCATGACACCATCTGGGGTTCTGTACATGATTTATACAGGAAGACAGCATCTTGCCTTTAAATGGCTCAAAATCTAATTAGTAGGAGACTATGGAGAAAAAGCAGAAAATTTTAGCAAAAGCTCTTAAACCGATTTTCACAGTTGTTGGTAGTAGTATCGTCATTCATTCGTTCATTACATGCTGAGTGCTCTGCTGTAAGTTGGGAGGTGTGCTGAGGCCTGGGAGTGCATGGGGAATGAGACACAGTCCTGGTCCTCTAGGAGCTTACGGAATAGGGTTTACTATCTTTGACATACAGTTAGAAAGATGAAGTGATCATCTTCAGTAATCAAGAAGTGAGTGAAGTACAGTCACATGTCACCTAATGATGGGGATACATTCTGAGAAATGTGTCCTAGGTGATTTTTGTCATTGTGTGGAAGTGTATTACGAAAGAGAACAGCAATGATTTTCCTATTATCTACATTGGCCACTAGTTGCATGAGTGTGGGCTCTCTAATTATGTTACTAAGTCTCTCTATGCCTCACTTTCCTCATCTGTTAAATGGAGATTAGAATAATACCACCCCCACGAAGTCATGAAAGTTAAATTACAGGTAGGGATTGTGCCTGACACTCACTGAATGTTAGCAGTTTTCTAACTCTTATTTTGCTGTGGAGATGGGTGGGTATCATTTAAAAATGCAAGAATTCTAGAGTAGACAACAACCCTTTCACTTGGGGTCAGACCTAACGTGTCAAACGCTTGGCTTACTGTCCTCAAGGTCTGAGCCACCTTTGGAAGGGTCACCCTGTGGGTAAGCTAGGCACTCCTCCTCAACATATTTTGCAGTAGGTTTGTTTACACCAATGTCACCTCAAACAGGTATGCTTTGTGTCACAGCACTACGACAGCTACGGTCGTTGTAGGAATCTTTCAGCCCCGTTGTAATCTCATAGGACCACTGCCATGTGTGTGGTCTGTCACAGACCAAAACATAGTTATGTGGCATGTGGCTGTAACTATGTGGATTACTTATGGGTAAATTGTCTGGAAGGTCTGATATCTGACTACTGTAGAAAGAATACTCTTCATTGCTAGTAACTGGTGGATTTGCCTATGAATCTCTAAATTGTGTGTGTGTGTGTGTGTGTGTGTGTGTGTGTGTGTGTGTGAGTGTGTGAGTGAGTGAATGGGACAGTGTTGCGGAGAGAGTATCATGTTGAATTTGGGAGTTCTGTATATTTCCAGTTCTATTTTCAGCCTGTGTCATCTCTTGTGGATGGTATAATGTAATTAGAAAGAGCATGACTGTTGATATTGGAGTTCATAGTTCTGGTTTTAAGTTTGACTTTGCAACTTACCAGCTGCATGAAATTAGGCAAGTAACATAAACTCCTTAGAGTTTCCACTTATACATCTATAGAGAAAAGAGAATAAGAAATCATATCCTATCCATGTCACAAGTTATACGAGGGTTCAAATGAGAAAATATGTGTAAAATGAAAGGATTTTGAAAATTACAAATATTCTACAGATATTAGCTGTTATTAGTATTGGGTGGTGGTGAAAGATTGGTCCTCATGAAACATGTCTCCCCAGCATTGTTTTAAGTTTTTGAAGATAATTGCAGCTTGCATCCAAGGATGCGTTACAGTTTGTGGGCTAAATAGTAGTCTGGTGGAAATGTAAGGGCCCTGTCTCATGTCTTTTGAGGTTGATCATTGATAAAGGGAAGTTAGTGTTTCAGCTGCTAATTCTAGTACTCTAAATTTTGCTTGCAAATCAGGCTTGGATTTAACTTTCACAATTTGAAAGAATTATGTAAAAGCACACATGTGCATGTTTTCTTTTGGTTTTAGTGAGTATGACTTCTAAGCTATCCAGAAGAAATGCTGGCTATCTAATGTTCATCCATTTATCCATTCAAACATCCCTTGAATGTGGGCTCAGCGAGGGCTATATTTTTGTAAGTTTTGTTTACTGCGTAACCCTAGCACCTAAGGCAGAGCCTGGCCAGTAACAGATGCTCAATGGATTTTCCTGAAATTAGTGACTTTATTGAGGGCCTATTATGTTTTAGGCACTCTGCAAGGCATTTGGAAACATTGGGAAAGTAAATTAAGAGTCTGTGGCCCTATGGATCTCATAATCTAGCAGAGAGAAGGAAAAATAAACAGAAAATGACCTCTGTGTGACAAGTACTGGAATAGAGGAGTCTGGGAGCCCATAGGGGAAATACAGAAGGATAGCAGCTAGGTAGACTTCCTGGAGGTGGTGGTGATAATTATGTTCCATATAATGTGTTCTTTTTCAAGAGTGGTGGCCAGTGGGAATGCTTAGCTTCCTTTATAAGCAACAGTCTATAGGAAATTTAAAAACAATAATAAAACTGACTAAAAAAGTCAGTCTGTTCTTTTATTATTACTTTGCAGGGGCTAAGTCTGAAGTAAGACTGTGATAAAATACTCCTTTCCCTGCAGTTGCTTCCAGGAATGCCCCCCACCCACCCCCACTCACTCCTCATGTGTCTCCCCTTTCTCTGCATGGAGTTTGTCCCTTTGAGATACCTGAACTTCAGAGACAATTGTCTTCCTGAAAGGAGAGCCTTCCAGCTCGGTAATGGTAATTTTACAGATGTGTTCTATAAAAAACCAGAAAACACTAAAAAAGCCTTAACTCTGAATACTCATATAATTGAAGACAACCCTAAGAAAAAAGAAAATATGTTTTTTTTATAACTTTCAGAAGTTTAGAAAGGCTTTTCTTTTCTCATTCTTTCAAAGCAAGATGATCTTAAAAAAAAAAAATCTCACTTCTTTATCAAAGAATGACCTTTCATGTGTTGAAAAATAATTTTTATCAGAAATTGATGTTGAATTCCACCATGTGCCTTCTAAATGTCCTATTTTGATCTACCAGGGGGTTATGATGATATAGTTGTTTTTTCTCCTGGACTTAAAAAAAATAATTGACCCCTTTCTTGTACCAATCTGCCTCCCAAAATTCACAACTCAGTAATTGTCATTCTCTGTTGAAATTTTATCTTCTCAATAGTGTGCAATATTTTGGATGTTGTCTCTATTACAGACTAGTGAGCATCTGTTATCTTACTGATTGAGGTGGGAAATTAGTTTCAATATCTAAACCAAACAAAAAATCATTTGAAGAAAGCTCTGAATTCCCTAGGATAAATTTTCATTCCTTAAGGCCATGGCCTATCAAATGGTATCTAATGCTGTGTGGATAGCCATTCCCACCAAAGCAGCTTATTTACCCGGCAGGATCTACACCATTGATTTTTGTAGAGTAAATCATACCAGCCTATTAGCATTCCATTATGCTGAGCAGAGGACTAAGAGGAGGACATATCTGAGGTCAGAGATCAGAAGTAGACTTCAGAATGTACTATTTAAAAAAGGATGAAATGAAAACATTGGCAGAAGACTGTGGATAAAGCAAAGGCTTTAAGGGAATGTAACAAATGATAAAACTATGCTGCACTGTAGTTTCTAGTCAGTAGGATGTTGTGGTGGTGAATTTAATCTGTAGCTAACTTGATTTACTCTTCACCAACATTTAGCTAACTTGAGCATGCACACACCTCTGGAGTATCCTCTCATTTTCTCTTTATAGGGTTTCAAGTATTTAGCTCAATTAGTTGAATTGGAAAATGCAGGAAAATTATTTGATTATTCTAATCTCAATGCTTTCGTACTGGGGTGAGACACTCTGAGGGACAGAAAGGCCATTTGAGGCACAACAGCTGAGTGTCCTGGGGCGACTCCTGCAAAATAGCTTGGGGTCTCTCTGAGACAGCGGGACATGGCAGGGATCTGAGAATTACACAACAAGTAGATGGAGACATTTTTCTACTGCTTTAGCTATTAGTTGGAGCCCCTGTTGGAGCCTTAACTGGCCTTTGAAAGATGGTGACAGTTGAATAGTTTGGGAACTTTTCTCAATAAAAACTGGAAGAATTTGCTAGAAAAAGCAGCTTTGAATGTGAGGATTTAGTTATATTAAGATTGAACTTAACAAATCTTTGGTAAGGTTTATTGTGTGTCAGATATTGTGCTTGGCACTGAGAGGTGTAAGATAAGTAAAATAGAATCCCCACCTCCAAGTGACACCTCTGCAGAACCTGCCTCCGGAAGGCTCTAGAACCCATTCCAAGCTTCAAAAGAACCTTGTGAATGTGTGAAATAAATTTAAAGTGATTATTATTTAACTACTCATTTAGTCATCAATTGATCATTGTTTTGGTGGAAATTGGGGAAGAAATTTATTTCTTAAGAACAGTATAGGGGAGGAGTAGTCAGACAAATAGGAGGATTACCAGGAGGAATTGGTGTCTGGTAAATGAGAGGACAGGAGAGATCATTTCCAGGAGCAAAGAGTGGGTCAGCTGTATCATGGGCCACAGAGAAGCAAAGGGAAGATAAGCTCACAAAACTTAGCAGCAGTGATATGGTGGTAATTGGTGACTTTCGGGAGAGCTGTTTAGTGGAAGCAGTGGGGAGGAAAGCCTGCTTGTGGAGGGACTTCAGAAGGTAGAGCAGACTTCTATAAGAAGATTCTCTTGAAAGAGAAGGGGTGTATATAAGTGGCAAAGGAAGATGAAATATGGAACAGATCCCATCAATTTGTATGACCTTGCAAAGTTTATTTCATCATTCTGGCTTCGATTTCCTTCTCTGTAAAACAAGGGATGATGCTAGTAGTTATTATTTCACAGACTCAAATGAGTTAGCATCGTTATGAGTTATACTAAGGAGATTCTTATTAGATCAATACCTTAAGAGAGGTACAGTAAAAATACAATAGTAATTTAGAAAAGAGAGCAGTTACTTCCAATTTATGGGTTAAATATCTTTCTTTTTAATTTATTCTTAACTGTGATAAAAAAACACATAACATAAAACTTACCGTCTTCACCGTTTGTAAGTGTACAATTCAGTAGTGTTAAGCATATTCACATCATGCGACCAATCTCCAGACACTTTCCTCTTGCAAAACTGAAATTCTGTGCTGATTAAACATTTTCTCCTCCCCTCAGTCCCTGGCAGCCACCATTCTACTTTCTGTCTCTGTGAGTTTTACTACTCCAGATATCTCATTTGAGTGGAATCACACAATATTTGTCCTTTTGACTGGCTTATTTCATTTAGCATAATGTCCTCAAAGTTTATCCATGTTGTAGCATGTGTCAGAATTGTCTAATTGTTAAAGGCTGAATAATATTCCCCTGTATGTTTATATCACATTCGTGTATTTATTCATTCATCCGGTGATGGCCATTTGGGTTGCCTCTGCCTTTTGGCTATTGTGAGCCATGCTCTATAAACAAGGGTGTGCAAACATCTCTTTTTTAAACAAGCGATATTCACTCTTCTGCTGCATGTGTGTGAGTCATGGCTGGTTCAAGGCCAGGGCAGGAACGGATCATGTAGGCGAGGTGCAGCAGCGTTCAGGAGAGATCCAGAAGACCACTGATGAAAGGAAGTCAGACAGAGCTCAAAAACAGAAAAGCAGTTTCCTTTACACATAGGAGTACAAGTCACAAGAGTGCTGTGCTTGCTGCTATATTTTATAATAGAAAAGGGAAAAGCCTGTTTTCAGTTTCTTTTAAATTTTTTAAAATTTTCTTTTATTTATATTTTGTGGTGGCTGGCTAGCCTGGGGATCCGAACCCTTAACCTTAGTGTTTTAACACTGTGCTCAAGCCGACTGAGCTAAGCCTTCAGTTCCTTTTTTTTTTTTTTTTTTTTTTTTAAATTTTATTTTGTCGATACACATTGTAGCTGATTATTGCTCCCCATCACCAAAACCTCCCTCCCTTCTCCCTCCCCCCTCCCCCCCCAACAATGTCCTTTCTGTTTGCTTGTTGTATCAACTTCAAATAATTGTGGTTGTTATATCTTCTCCCCCCCCCCCCCCCCCGGTTTGTGTGTGTGTGTGTGTGTATGTGTGTGTGTGAATTTATATATTAATTTTTAGCTCCCTCCAATAAGTGAGAACATGTGGTATTTCTCTTTCTGTGCCTGACTTGTTTCACTTAATATAATTCTCTCGAGGTCCATCCATGTTGTTGCAAATGGCAGTATTTCATTCGTTTTTATAGCTGAGTAGTATTCCATTGTGTAGATGTACCACATTTTCCGTATCCACTCATCTGATGATGGGCATTTGGGCTGGTTCCAACTCTTGGCTATTGTAAAGAGTGCTGCGATGAACATTGGGGAACAGGTATACCTTCGACTTGATGATTTCCATTCCTCTGGGTAGATTCCCAACAGTGGGATGGCTGGGTCGTATGGTAGATCTATTTGCAATTGTTTAAGGAACCTCCATACCATTTTCCATAGAGGCTGCACCATTTTGCAGTCCCACCAACAATGTATGAGAGTTCCTTTTTCTCCGCAGCCTCGCCAGCATTTATCGTTCATAGTCTTTTGGATTTTAGCCATCCTAACTGGGGTTAGATGGTATCTCAATGTGGTTTTGATTTGCATTTCCCGGATGCTGAGTGATGTTGAGCATTTTTGCATATGTCTGTTGGCCATTTGGATATCTTCCTTAGAGAAATGCCTACTTAGCTCTTTTGCCCATTTTTTAATTGGGTTGCTTGTTTTCTTCTTGTAAAGTTGTTTGAGTTCCTTATATATTCTGGATATTAATCCTTTGTCAGATGTATATTTTGCAAATATTTTCTCCCACTCTGTTGGTTGTCTTTATACTCTGGTTTCTCTTCAGATCGCATAAATCTTTCGCCTTTTTCAGTTCCTTTTTAAACTTAAGTTGCTGCGGTGCCTCAGGTATGTCTCCCATTGTGTTGGGCTGTAGAAATGTTTTTCTTTACTGTGCAATTTATTTTTTCTTATGTTATAAAAGAACAATGATTGTGAAAAACAGGGAAGCTTCTAAATAGGCCAAGAGCAGATTACAGAAGTCCTGCTGCGAGTTAACTGCAAAGCTTGTGTTCACCCTGCTGCCTGGAGTGGGTCCCAACCCCCACTGTGCCTAGTCACTTCTAGGTGGTCTCCAGCTTTTGTCCTACTTAGTTCTTACTCCTTTTCCCAAAAAGGAATGACATCAGAAGAGCAAACATTGATGCTGTGTCTTGTGGTCGTTTTTACTCAACTTTTAAAATTGTGGCTGTTTCTAAACCTATAGTGGAAGAAACTCTGTTTACCCTCCCAGTCTCCAGAGAGGGGACTTCTTTACCTGATCAAAGGAAGAACCCTCTGAACCAGATAGAGTTCATGTTCCAGGAGTTTCTTCAGACTGGGTGTGTGGCACTTTCAGAGTACTGTAATGTCAGAATTTACTCTTCAACTTTCTTAAGGTTTCATGAGCAAATATCTTTGATTTCTTTTAAGTGGCTTGATGTTGAATAAGCTAATGTGGAACTGTATGCAAAGCAGATTGAGACTGCCACTTCTGGGTAGAAAGGAAGAAAAGTTGAATAAGGAGAAGCAATGTTAAAAACCAGCTTTTTCTGAGGCGTATTTAATGACCATGATGGAGGTTTTCCCCCTAACTGGATGCTAGTTTTATGGTCCCCTCTCTCGCTTACATTTTTTGAGAACACTGCCTGTGTTCTGCTTCCACTCTGGTGTCGGAGGGTCTCCTGCCATGGTGTCAGGTCCTCTCACCTGGTGTCTTCTGCCCTATGCCTCATCCCAACTCCTTTGAATTTTTTTACCCAGTTCCTGGGTCCTTTTGATGTAGTCTTGGATGCGTGAAAAGTGGCCGTGTGCTGAATGATGTGAAGGATGTTGGGCAATACTGCTCCCAGCAAATCCACAGCTCAGCCTCATCAGATTCTGTCTTATTCTCTGGGGGACACTGGGGTTTTGGGTACTGGAGGTAAATTGCTTTGTAGGAGAACTGGGGACTCTTCTTTTGGAGAGCCTGCTTGACACTGAACATAGAGACATAAGTGTTGGGACCTTACCTAAACTTCTCAGTTGAAATTGAAGCAAGATTCTGCTCATCTATTACCCTGGCTTTTGTCCTTTCAATATTAAAAGGGTAAATGCTGTTTGGACATGTGATCAGATAGAGGCTGGGTCTGCACTCCTGCTCAGACTTATCGTCCAGTTCTGACTGAATGTCATCCCACTAAAAAGGCCTGTTTCCTAACATTTTTGTAGGCTTTGAAATGTTGGTCTAAAATCTAAATAGAAGTGACTTTTTCAGAATAATAACTTGGGAGAAACAACGGGTTCTGGTGGATAAAGCCTAGGCTCACAATCCACAGATGAGGATTTTTTTTTTTCTTGTTCACCTATCTGTGTGCTCTCTGAGGTAAACAGCAACACTTTCCCTTAATGTAAATATTTTCAGTGGATGGGGTTTTTAAAAAGATTGTGCTAACCTTTACTTAGGCAGAGGATTTTAATTCTTTTTCCTTAAATTTTGTGACACAATGGGAGAAAAGAATAGAAAAACAGAGCAAGTAGGGAGAAGTAGTTACCAGCAGTTCTAGGCAGAGGGAGGGGAGGGGGTTCTTGGCAGGGACCCAGGGCCTGGCGGGGAGACAGAGAGCAGAATTCCAGGCAAGACAAGGAAGCAGGACTTTGTCGTCTCCTTCTTCAGGTGTTGGTTTCACCTGACTGGCAGTGCAGATTATGAAAAAATAGATCTTGAGATAGTCTCCACCACTGGAAACCACATCTCAAAATTTTCCACTTCAGAACGGACTCAAATTCTGTTCGTTCTGGTAGGCTTTCCCTGGATTTATTTCTCCTGTTGCCCTAATCCTCCTACTGGCTTTGGTGGCCCAGGTTACCCTGGTTGTAAGACTTTCTTTCTAAATAGAACTTTCCCTCCACTCCCCACTCCTACCATGGTTTACCTGTTCAACCGATTATGCCCTTTGAGACTTGGTTACTGAATTCCTATATGAACCAAATTTATGCAAAGAGTTTAATAACGAGGTATCTTATCAAGGGGATTTGATACCAAACACACTAAGCAATGGTGGGGATTTGGGTACCTTGACAAACAGCCCAGGAAGGGATTGTTTTGGGGCAGTAGGGCCTCCTGATGTTCTTGAACATCTTGTAGGTAGGAGGTATATGCTTAGTGAGCCAAATTTGTGGCTCTGGCCATACTTAGATACATTCAATGTAGTAAGAATAGTTTTAAAAATACAGAATTTTCTGTTAGCTTTACAGGTTTTCACTGAATATTAGAGCTGGAAAGAACCAGCACTGGTCACATTCCAAAGAACATTTTCATCAATTGATATGTATATGATTTGTTTCTGTCTCTTAGAGTGAGAAAAGGTGATAACAACAACAACAACAAACTTCTGAGGCTGTGCTGCTCTCTAGCAAGAAAGCCTTGATCCAATGACTTGCTAAGATGAATGAGTTTGGCAATTGGCTATTGTCTGAGAATGTTACCAATTTAGTAGTTTGGTGTTTTGTTTGTGTTCTCAGGTTATTTGCTTATTTAGCTGGCATTCATTTGGGGCTGCTGGTCCATTTGTTAATTTCGAAAGTTGTTGGACATTTGTTTAATACAAACAAATATATGTGGAGAAATCCAGCATTCCAACAGCCACGTTAGTAGGAAAAATAACACATAATAGTCTGTGATATGTAAGATAAGGGCAAAAGATCTTTCAGAAGGAATTTTGAAATTAATTGATCAAGTACTTAAGTTAATTTTTCTATTTTGGCAGAATACTTGTGTATCTCTGAGGATGTAAACAAGGTAAAGATGTAATTAAGACATTTATTTGCATTTAAACTGTGAAAGACATGTAATTGTAATTTGCCCATTCCTATAAGGGAGATTTGAGAAAATTTTGATTAGAATCACTTAGACTTTTCTGTTTCTCAAGTGAAGAGTACCACGTTGAGGCATATTTCACATAAATACACAGAGAATTATTTAATCAATTAATATGCTGGAGGATGATAGTAAAACTGTTTCTGATAGTGTTTTTGTCCTTCAGTAACATAGGGATTTTTGTTTGTTTGTTTTTGTTTTCAAGCTCATCGTGGAAGTGTGTGCAAAACAACAGCTTAATTGAACTTGAGATTCAATATTGGCCCCTTACCGAAAGCGCCTAGTTTTTGAGTAACAGTTGTGGCCATTTATTGAAATGCTAGGAAAAAAGCTAGTTTTTATGAGAAGAGAGAACTAATAAAAAGGTTATTAGAATTATTAGAAAACAATATTTTCTTTTTGACTTTTTCCAGAGAAAAATCAAGACAACACTTAGTTCGTCCCATTGGATCAGGTACTTCACGTCTCCTCCCAGGTGGTCAGGTTCTTTTCAGGTAGCGTTGAAGCCTCGAGTTGTTGTGAGTCAACACACGGACACAACAAATGTTCAGCCATCTTATTGGTGTCAAGCCCAGCAAGTTGGCAAATTATATGGATACACCAAATGCACAAACAGGTTTGCATGAGCCAACTATTCCAAGGACAACAGCTGCGGGTTACATCCTTAAAAGTAGAAATGCCCTCCTCTGCTTCTAATCTGTTATTGCCCTAGGTTGGGAAATGTCAGTTGTAAGATTTATAGACTTGGGGCTCTGGGATAACAAGTTACCTCTTTGAACTTTTCAGCCCTGAGAACTTCTTATCCAACTAGGCAGAGATATAGAGACATACTTACTCTCCCCTATATAATTCTTGAGCCATTCACAGCATCAGTGTATGGGCTGAATATATATGATGCTGATGCAAAATATTCATCAGTAACCCATGATAATTTTCAGAAGAGGCTCTATTCAACTGGTAAGCTCTATTCATGTTAGTGAATATGGGCACAAACCTAGAGCTACACTGGTTTTGCAGTCTGAGCTTAATCTAACGAAAACAATACCCTCAGGGTCATGAAAAAGATTCAGTCCCTCTGCTCCCCCACAACACCAATCCACTTTTGTATCCATAGGATTTTTCTCTTACTCCTCTCCCCCAAACTTCCCCTTTAAAATTTTGGGATTGGAAATATGGTTTTATGCTTTGGAGGGTTGTTCCTTTCTAATTAAAATTGAATATCTAAGGTTTATTATTCAGTGTTGAACTTTATATGGAAAACATTTCCTGGTAAATCAATAAAACCAGCTTTAAATCTTGCTCCAAATAACCAAGTGGCAGGCAGAAGGGACTTCTGACCTAGTTGGTCCTGTAACTGCTTTTGATCAAAAGAAATTGGTAAACCACGTGGTCTATAAATCTTCTTTTCTGTGATTGCATAGTGTCAAGAGAACATTTCCATAGATATTTTATTTATACAGAGAAATGAAACCTAAATCTCAAACCACCATTTGTGAAACCCACAAACTCCTGGGCTGTCATTTTGGTTGCAGGCTTGGAGCTTCCTTTCTGGTTGGGTTCTGCGTAGTGGGTGAATGCATGTCTGATGGGGGTGCATTTTAAAGGCAAGGCAGATTTAAGGATATAATTTAGTGACATTTTGCTGACTGCACTTCTCTCTGTACATGTCTCTTCATATATTTTCTTATTTTAACAATATTTGGTTATCTCAGCCTACTTGAATCAGGCCTCACAGTTTTGTGACTATTTCATACATAGGTAATGGCTCAATAAATGTATCTGAGTATGACATTAGCCATTCTCTGTTACCTTTAGCACTGGTTTTGGACTATGTGTATGAATCAGTGTATATTTAACAAGTGAGCTGACTAAATGCCATTAAGTGAATTGTCCTTATTTTGGTTTATGGCACGCCCCAATTTTAAGTTTTCAAATTGAAATCTAGCATTTAACTACTACTTTTAACTCTCTGCCTTTTAATTTTGAATACCAAATATGGCAGAGTTGTTCAGGTGGCCAAGTAGACTTTTTCTGACCTTGAGTGTGGTTTACTGGTATTACATTTTTTAAAAAAAGGATGTCAGTATTTACTGTTTTAGGATAGCACTTGAGATTTCCCAAAGATCATTTTTAAAGCCTCATGTGCAGCTGCTGCCTGACATCTACATTTTCAGCTAAAAGGCATCTTCCCTGTATTTGTATTTAAGTGACCCTGGAATGTGATGCAGGGATAGGTTTCTGTGGGTTAATCTCTGAATACTTCATATCTGACAGGCACCAGCATCTGTGGTTTATATTGTATTGTTCTTTAGGTCTAGAAATAACATTCTCCTAAACCTGATGATAGTCAAGGGAATGTTTACTAAGATTGGTTTGCTTCCATTTGCACAGTTTTAAAGTTGGAGGGTAAAACATAACACAAATGTGATTTAAAAAAAAATATATATCTGTCATCCAAAAAGTAATTCATGGCACTGGTAAGGTTGAAGTAACCCCTGGAACTCATGTTTTGTGGTGGAATGTTCATAGAAGTATATTCCTTTTGTTAGCAACATGTTATATCCATGTGCTTTAATATGGATGCCAGATATTAGTTAACGTAGGCTTATTGGGGAAAAGTGTATTTTTGTGTGCATATGCATTCAGGAGGAGGCATTATTAATGTAGTGTGTTTCCACAGCACAAACGAAAAGTCAAAGGAGATGCTTTTGTTTTAATATCATGTTGATGAAGTCTGGGTAAGGGAGTCCTGTGCTGAAAGTTGAGCAGACTGCAGTTCATTTATATGCAGTCAAAGAGCTTTTGTCCCTAAAATGTAGGCATATAATCTTATTAGAATGCCCTTTAAAATCAATAAAAAAATAAAACAACCTTAAATGTGTGGTAGCATTGAGTTTATTTTTTTTTTCAATCTATTTTTCCATTACATTACTCTACTTAAATATACCACAATGGTTGTTATTTAAAAGATACTTTAATCCTATGTATATATTCACAGCTGTCAAAAATATGTGTCATTCTTTGTCTTACAAATCCCTATTCTCAGCCATTTCAGAGCCTCATTCTTGCAGCAGCCATTTTGCTGAAAAGCAGTTAAAGAAGCAGTCTTCAGCATGGTCTGGTTCTTGCTGAAAAGGTGTCATTTCTTCACCCGATGTGAGATTTAATTCCAAATTTTTGAATCACGTAAAATTAAGGTCAAAGAGTCAAATGTGAAAAATAAATCTTGCAGGCAGAGCCTTCATTAGCATCAATCTCCCAAATCTAGGAGCTGGAAAACCATTGTACTGTTATCCTACTGATATTGAGCTGATAGCAAATGTAATGAAACACACTGGCAGTTGTGAGGGCAGCTGATAATAGTGGTGCAAACTCAACAAAAAAGTTGAGTAAAATCTGCAGGAGGTGTTTTCTATCATTTGGCCTTGTTCTGTTGGCTGTTGGCATTTGCTTGGCAAGAGGGAGACGTCGTTATCTCCCCAGTTAGAGAGACTTTAACTGCGCTTAAAAATACTGAGCATGCATTTCTGTTAATGTCCCTCCCCAGCAAGACCAATGGAAGCAAAGCAATTGTGTATTGAGTAGGAAAACTCACCCAAACTTATAAAATTCACATAAACCTGAAATCAGTTTGCATTTTTTGGTAATCAAAAAAAGAAGCCTCTTTTACTCTTGAAAACCTCTTTTCCTCTTTCTGTTCAAGGTGTAGTAAAGGGGCAGATAATCTTAGAAAAGAGGGTAACTTCAATTTTTTTTTTTTTTTTTTTTTTTTTTTTAGGATTGATGGTGTATCCTGATTCTCAACCACTTCTATGTAACGTTAGATGAGCTTTATATCATTAGGAAGTGTTCTAAAACATATGATTGGTCATGTTTCTTTCCTGCAGAGTTTGTGAGAGGAAAGTCGGCCTAACAAAAGGGCCAATTTCACTAATTAAAGTCATGCTCAAGTGGGTTAACATAATATAGATGTTTAGTTTTAATAGAGCTCAGAAAGGGTACTGAGTCCTGAAATGTTCTGTTTGGAAGGCTTTGCTCTATAAAATTTGCCTTTAACATGGCTAGTGACCCTTAATTAGAATGATATACTTGCTGGTGTGATCTCTGAGAAGAAACAGCACTGGTGTGTCTGAGTATCATTATTTTTAATGTATTAAGATACCTTCTTTGGGCATGGCATTTCTGAGTATCTGTCATCTCTTCTCTGTTTCAGGTGTGAATCATGGAAATCCAGTGAAAGACGGTGATTTACTGCTTTGGAGGGCATGCATGTGTATGATTAAAGGATATAAGTGCAAGACTCCAAGATTTACTTCCTTCCTGTTCCAGGGGGGTTACCTGAAGGGAGTGAGTAATGGGATAATTTATAACACTGCAGGCCCTTCGTTAAGAGACCGCTAGTCAAAACAGGAAGATAAAACTCAGAAGATTTCAACTGGGAGAATACAACCTGTGATACTCTCTGGATATACCTTTTCATTGCAAGCAGAGAGAGAATTTTCCTGTTGCATTTTTTTTTAAAGGAGATGGCCCTTTAAAAAGGTTCGTATATCAATCCTGCTTAAATTATGTAGCCGTTGTTAAATTTTATGCATCTTTCTTTTGTGTTTTTTGTTTCTTGTATTTGTATGTTGTAGGGACATCAAAGAAACTTAGTGGTCTAATTATAGAACTCAGATTCTTCTTACAAGGTCAAAGAATTTCAAGTATTTGGAGTATAACAAATACAGAAACATTTTTGGGAGGAGGTGGAACTTAAATATTATTTGCCTATTTTTCTTAGAGTCTTTCATTTTTATATATACTTCAGTCTACTTTTGAGTGGATGAAGTGGAAGTGGGGCAACTAAAGAGTTTCTTTCCTAACTGCATGTGTGTTTTTAGGGAGATAGGGTTTAGCGGGCCTCGAAGACTTTATCTGGGGATTTTTTTATATTGAAAGCAAATAGAGAAGAGTTCAGCAGGGCATTTGATAATGTTCAAATGGTTTGTTTCATCACCAAGGGCTCTAGATACAGGCCTCTGTGCTTTTTTTATTTTCATAGTTTTAAAGAATGCCAGATACCAGCATTTAGTACAAGAATCATCCTACAGTTAAAGTATAGCATCACTTCGGAATTGCTTGTTGTTTTTTGGCTCTATCTCATGTGATGGGGCCTTCTAACTTGTGATTGTTGGTAACATTAGATTCATGCAAATTGAGAGCCACAAGTGATGTTTTTATATTAAAAATATTCATTCATCTTTCACTTTGGAATGTCTTATTGGTTGACAGTAGACTTCTTATATTAGAGATTAAGATACAATGTGATCAGGTTCCAAGCTCTTCCTTCTCTCCCATCTGCTCTGCAGACTAAAACATTCCCATAAATAAGTGGCACTCTTTTGAACTGAGCTGCTGGTTCATGAGATGTAAATATTGATGGCCTTGCCGTTTTTTGGTATGTGCACAGTTCAGGAGGCACAATATCTCCAGATAACTGAAAACAGGTGGAGAAGTGGGTAGACAACCATGGGTTCTTACAGATCCCATAATTCAGAGGGGCCCTTGCCATAACCCTGTTTCTGGACTATGTGCGGGGAAAATGCCTCATAGTCAAAGGAATCTACAAGTTCAGGTTTTCTAGGTGTTTCTATAGCCAAATCTCACTGGATTGGACCTGTGATAGTCTGGCATTATAATATGATATTTTGTAAGGCAAATAATATGTAAGAGAGTTTCCCCCCCCACCTTGGAAATTAAGGACTCTGGTACTACTGGAGCGGTATCATACAGCAGTGAAGTGCTTGGGAGCAGAGTTCTCAAGTTCAAATCCTGTTTCTACCACTTGCTAGCAACATAACCTTAGACAAATTTTTTAACTTCCCTCAGCCTCAATTTCCTCAGTTGCAAAATGGGGATAATAATGCCTATCTTTTCTTTTCTTTTCTGTTCAGAATTAAATGAGAGCTATCTAATTGTGATTAGCACTTAAGTAAATATTCCTTAAATGTTATCCATTAAGAAACTTTCAGGTATCCTGTGCCCATAGAGATTAACCTACAAAGCTGATAAGACCTAAAGCTTAAGAAAATCTTCTATTTGGAGGTTCACATTCCTGGAGTGTATACTCAGCTACATGAAAATCATGTATTGAAAAAAATGAGAATATAGCCCTGATTTTGCAAAATGGTTTAACGAGTTTTATTTCACTACTGGTTTTAAAGCAATTTTTCTGGCTTTATGTAATGTATGTATTAGAAATGGGATTATTGGAATACTTTCTTCATTGTGTTGTCAAGCATTATTGGTAACCCTAATTTATATATCCATCTTGCTGCAGTTTTTGCTGCAGAACTACCCCCTACAGGGCTTATTACAGCACTTGAGGGGATGGAATGACTGCTCTCTGTTTTGGGTACTTTCTTCAGTAAGAAGGATGGGCACCATGAGATGGCACTTACCCATCTGTCTGTTGAAGCACTTGTTTGTTTATTACCTGAGCACTTAGGCACACCACCTAGAGAGGAGATTTTAAATGGAGAGGAGAAAGGAAAAATTGAAAATAAAGTATCATGATGGAAATAACAGAAGCCTTTCTGTAAAGAATACCTAAACTATTCTTAAAAGCAGACTTAATAGCCAGTAGCAAAACCATTCACTATTGTCTTTTAGAAACAAAGCCCAATCCATAAAGTTGAAACTGAAGTGTGAAACTGGAAAATTTCCAGGGAAGTCAAGCATACAGCCTTCGAGGTCTAAATTCAAGGGGAAAAAATCCATTTCATAAAGTAACTTTTAGCATTGATTGTGAGCTGTCAATGTTTGATGGGTAGATCCTGAAACATTAACTAATTAAATTCTTCAATGCTATGCAGTCATAATAGTGGCCTCTGCTGTTCTAAGCTTCTAAATTTATGTATTGACATGTGGGACATTCATTAAATGAGGAGCAGAGAGCAGAGCAGAACATTTTGGCATCAGCTTGATCTTTCCCAAATAGAACCAGTAGAAAGATGCTGAATTCAATTAAAATATTATTTATTGATTGCCTATGCTTTATAGAACCTAATAAATTGTTGAGCCCTTTAAAAACACCCCATCTACCTAATTCTCCTTTTCCTATCACAGCTGATACAAAAAAACTCTGCTGGTGAAGAGGAATGACTTCAGATCTTCTTCACATCACTGGGCTCCCTGCCAGCTGGTGGTCTCTGTGCTTGTGGGTGGTCACACTTTTTAAATTTCACTTGGGGATGAGAGAAATATTTTTTTCTCTCATATTCAGCTATCTTGATTTTTTTTTTTTTTTTTTTTAACTTATGTGGACTCCACTTCCAAACACATATGCTTCTTCAGAGATTTTTCACCCGTATGCTAAGAGTGAGGTATGGCCAAGATTCTGAGTTTTAAACCAGTGGCTTAATGACCTTGTGAGAATTTGGGTGGTGAAGGGACTGCAGAGATCAATTTCATTTTACAGATTCAGAAAAGTGAATAAATTTGCCCAAGACCATTCAGCCAACAAATGTTGGGACCACACAGACAATCAGTGCAATTTCTGCTTTTCCAGGAAGGCATGCTGGGAGGTATACAGTAGAGTGCTGGGCTGTGTCATGGTTAATAGACTGAAGTGGACTGGTGGAAGAGGGAAAGAAGGAGCATAAAGATAGAACAAGGGATCAGGGTGTGGGACAGGGTGTGTTTGAGGTTGTATTATAGGGATACTCTTTAGTCAGGAAGCGTGAATATTCTTTCTCTGACATAAGAGAAAAGGAAGCGATTAAAAGAATGGCAAAGATCAGATATTTTTTAGTAGCTGTTTACTTTCTATTGAAGTCATGGAACAATGAATATTTATTCATCATCGGGTAATTTAGGGTAATGGAGTATGGACAATTTCTGGTTTTACCTTCTTGCCTCATTTGGTCCATGCTACCTTTTGTTTTGCTAAAAATGGGCTAAAAGTAAAAGCAGGTGAAACCCTTTCCAGATCTGATAACTTCAGAGATCTCGAGTGAAACCTCTGGCTCGCTTCCCAGGGTGAGGTCACACAGCCTGATATTAGTTGGATTTATGTTGGTGTCTCAACCAAAATGCAAGGCACGCTGCCAGGATTCCCTTACAGCCCTTTATCAGACGGTAGGAGTGGCTTTCAGTCAGTTGTGTAGTTTATAGTACGATTCAGAAGCATAGCCCATTTGTGGACATATGACATATATGTATCCTTTTTCTTTTCTTTTTCATTTGGTAGTTTAAATTCATATGGAAAACTTGACTTCTAGTTATAACTGGTATTATGGCTTTGGCCTTATCTGTGCTCATTCATGCTCTTGACTTCAGACCTGTCTGAGCATGTCTGGGAGGTCTGTAGTTTTGTTTTCCAGAGTGTTTTCATTTCATGATTGTGGTACCTCTGGGAAAGACCTCATTCTATGGGAAGACACTGTTGAATTGAACAAGAGATATCCAAAGGGCAAATTGCCATTGCTTATACCTTATACAATCAAAACAAAAAGTATATCTCTATCTCTATCTATCTATCTATCTATCTATCTGTGTGTATATATGGGCAATCACTTGGATTACCTTCTAGTTAAACTCCTGGAATCATGTTGGAAACCTAGAGGGATTGGACTGTGTAAAAAATGAAAGCAAAAACTCTAAAGAACTGATTCACCAGAATCTGTGTGCCACACTGAGTATATGGAGTGACATCAGTAATTACATCAGGGATGGGGTTGGCAGCAAGTGAAGGTGCTTGGACACCATTGGAAGTGACATCACTGGTGTCTCAGCAGCTAAATTAATACTTCATGCATTAACACCTTTGACACTAGTCCTCACTGGCAGATATCACCGTATGGGACCGAGCCGGATAGGAGGGAAGTGACAGGTACTATGTGATGGCCGAGAAGCAGTGTTATGAGCTTATCAGTCAACTCTTGGGGAGTCTGTGACATTTGCTTATGGTGATGGGGGTGCATGGGATGGGATGGAAGAGTATTGACAGGTGCAGAGGCAGGAAATCCCTAGTAACATAATTTTGCACTTCAATTTGGTATGTGTTTTGGGACATGAATTCCATAAAATGTCATTTAGCAGATGTGTGTTCTGGGCACCCTATGTCCTGCTCCTCTTTTTGTCAAAAGGTGCTAATAATAGAATACCTCATGGAGTTTTTAAAAAAAATATTTAAATAGGTTAATATAAATAAAGTGCTAATAGTGGTGCCTGTAGCCATTATGTAAGTATCAGCTCTGATCCTGGTGATAAAGAAGAACTAAAAGCAATCAGTGACTTAGATTAAACAATTTCAGGTATACACCACTCTGCTGGAATCCAGAGGGAGGTTTTTTCCCTCAAGGAGACTTCCTTATATTTTGTTTGAGAGATGAGATATACACAATTGCGAAAGTAATTAATTCTTTAAATCCAATTCCTATCTCTCCACACCTATCCAGCCCAGGATTACTTTTTACTAGCTCTTCTCATATATCCTTATTCTCTCTAGCCATGCTAGACAATCCCAGGGACCCAGATTAGATTCTGTTATATCCTTATATGTCCATGTAAGCCATTCCCATCAGTCTAGAATTTCTTCCTCCTTTGACCTGCCTCTCGAAATGGACATCCCCTTGCAAAGTCTTTCATATTCCCTGCCCCAGACCCTGAGTTGAGCTTAAACTGCATTTCTATGGTACTTTGCATATGCCTTTTTGAAAATTGACTTACCTGTGTATTCCCCCATTAGATTGTAAGCTCCCTAGTGGAAATTTATATAAATTTTCATATTTCAGAATCTATGTAGTTTGTCTGATTGAATGAATGAATGAATATTTTTCTAACTTCATTGGAAACTCTTTGAGACCGTACATATCTGTTAATTTTTCTGAGCCTCAGTTTCCTTGTCTGTAAAATAGGTTACTTATATGCAGGAAGAACAGTGATTAGCACATAACAACTACTCAGTGAATGTTTGTTATTGTTATGAACATAACTGTCAGATAAATGTACTGAACACAAACTTATTGTTTTGATTATATTAAGGTGTTTTGATTATATTATATGGCTACTTTATAGGTTTTCTTCCTGAACGCCTAACCTCCCTTTTCAGTGAAAAGACTCTTCTTCCACTACTCTCAGACACACTTCCCTGGGGCCATTTACCTCCCACTAAAAAGTAAATGAAGCTAATCTCCAAGGCTTGATATTGATTCCATGTAGTGCAGAGAGAATATACTAATTACCTTTGCTAAGTGCTTTTTGGCCAAAGGTGTAAAAGCCTGATTCCATCTGGGGGAAAAAAATATTGAAATTTATGTCTTAAAATTTGTGATTATGGAATTTGCATTTTGAAAGGCAATAGTATGTCAAATTTAATGATAAGCCATTTGCAGTGGACTAAGCATTAATTTTTCATGCACTGTTTGGTTGAAAGAACTACAGCAAGACACAGGTTTCTGTGACATTGTATTTGATTTTGTTACATTCAATTCAATTTCTATAAAAAGAGTACAAATCCCTTTCTCCCCATATCAGTGGCATGTTTTTTGTGCATGTTTAAGGCTATTCATTTTCAAAAAGCAAAGACTGTTTTAAAGAACGGTACTTGAGGCTGTCAGCCTGCCTCAGTTTCTTCATCAATGAATATAACCCTGGCCACCTGCATACCTCCCTGGAGTGTTTGGATGAATGGCTCTGAGCTTGTAAAGTGCTTTGAATTTCTTGGATGAAAGGGACACTATAAGTACAGGTCTTATGATGGTATTATATGTGAGCTTTTAAAACTGCCGCATAGCCTGTTTTGCAAGAACACTAATGCACTTCTGGGTTTAGAGCTGTAAAAAGATGTACGTTCAGAAGCCTCAGGCTGCATCTTGTGAGGTTCTTGGGGCATGTGCCACTGCTTGCCTACCTCTAGCATACAATCTGTCTACACTACAGATATCTGCAAGTGTTCACATGCAGAGCGATCATTTAGACTTAGGATCGCCTACATTCGGCTGCTGTGGTATTGAGGAGAAAGCACGGGGTGCTAGGAGAGAGGATGGGCTGTGTGTTCCTGGACCCATGGCCTCAACTCTTGGGAACCTCCAGGGTTGCTGTAATGGTGATGTCACAGAACATACACAAAAGCCTTTCGAAGTGGTAAGGTTGAGGGAGGGGTTTGCCCTGGTACAGACACTTAGATCATGAAGAACTGGATTTGGGTTCTGGCTCTTCCAGTTACTGACCCTATGCCCTCAGGCAAGTTGGTTAGCCAACCTGAGCCTCAGTTTCCCTGACAGGCAGTCCCAACCCTAACATTTGTGGTGCCCAGAACTAGAATGTGAATGGAGGTCCTCATACCCTTTATTTAAATATTTAAAAGTTTGTATATCAAACTGAAAAACTGTTAAATAAAATATGTTTGGAAAGTCTCCTACTCTGACAAATACACCTTCATAACGATCTTGAAGACGAGGTTTGAATTTTGAGTTTTCAGACTCTTTGCAGAATTCCATGCCTGACCAAGTAGCATGGGCAGAAGCAGGGACCTAGTGCTCCTGCCTGTGGACACATAAGTCTGCATGTCCATGCTTGGTCCACACTCCACCCCGAGGCCTTAGAGTTGCATGTTGAAGACTAGGTCTGCTTTGGGAGAGTACTTTAAGGTAAAAATCTGCACGTCCCCTGTGAGTGAGCATGGGCTGCTTGAACTGGGAACTTCAGGGTCTAGTAGTTGGCACATGGTCCAGACATGGTCCAGACTTGGGGCTTCTGGTAAGCTTGTACCTTTAGCCCATGGAATCCTTACCCTGTGGGCAGGAGCACGCCAGGGCAGGGCCCCCTCTTGCCCAGGACTCAGGATGCTACTGCACACAGGGTTGGGAGTGAGCATTCACTGTAAAATACATATGATTGTGCTTTTGTAAAGTGTTAATATCATAAACATGAAAAGAAATCTTTTCTAGCAGAAAAGTTTCAGCCTTCAGATCAGCCTTAATCATATCCATGTTTAGCATTGATGGGAATAAGAGTTATTTTTGAATGAATAGGATGACGTATTATTCTCCTTCTACCTTCATGAGTTAGCTCAGCACTCTGTTTTTACTTAGCATTTTATTCATTTTGTTCAATAACACAAATTCATAAATATGTATTGGCTACCTCTTCTATCCTCAGCATTATCTTAGGTCTGTTAGTAATAGCAGTGAGCAACTTCCTATCTTCAGGGAAATAACACTTTGGTAGGAGGAAACAGGAAAACAAGTATAAGTACGTAAAATATGTAGTTTCCTTGAAGATGGCTTCCTCTCCATTCATTCATTTGCTCTACAAATTTATATTATGTATCTGTGCCAAGGACTAGACCACCAGAGATAGAGACAGGAAAAGAAGAATCATCACAAAACAAGAATCTGGCATTACCTGGAGTTTGCATGAACTCAGCGCTGTTAACTGCGGGGAAATACTCATGCTCTTTGGAACTGATGTTCTGAAATTCTTTATGGCTCATTTCAGTTCATCAAATGTTTACTCAGTCTTTGCTCTATTTAAGGCATTGTCCTAGGCTCTGTGAGAAGTGGAGTTAAGAACCTGTAATCTACAGGAGGTAGTTTATGTAAAAACTTTAGAGCAGTTCCTGGCATATCGTAAGCACGTGAATGTTAATTTTTTTTGCTGCTTGTCTGCCTGGGTCCCTGTCAGTGAAGTGAATTCTGTTCTTTCTCTTTCCTCTCCACTCTGTCTCCTGCAGTGGGGTGAGGAGGAATCTTGCCTGAACCCAGACACACACAGTGGGTGTGTACTGAAAGAATTCTTTTCAGTGCCCTGGAATGCTGTCCTTGGGATTCAGCCGACTTCTCTCAATGGGAACTCATGCATCAGGAGGCAATAGTGTAATTATCTCAGCTACCTTGAAGTCTGTGAACAGCACTTGCCGAATCTGGATGTCAATTTATTGTGAAATTTAACAAAGGTAAAGTCACCTCCTTCTTTCCCTTTCTTCCCTTCATCTCAAATTGCATTTTAAAAGTCCTTTGGTTAGGGTTAGGATAAATATGCTATTTGATCTACAGTTAAAGGGCCTATCCTTCCTGGTTTGGAGTATGTAAATACCTTCCTGAGGCAAATGAGATGCCTTGGCTATTTATACCCCTTTGTCATGGCAGTCGTGGGATAGATCTTTATTTTGGTGATCAAAAATAAAATAAAACAGAAAGAAAAGTATAGTGACTTGTGGTGATAATCAGAACTTTTCACCCAGTTGATGAAAGAGTCTGCCAGTCTTTATTGTGTTTATCATCATCTACTACCCACTATGGTTTATCTCACTATACATATTTTTTTGTTGTTGTTATATATACTATAATCTTTATGCAGACGTAGGTTAATTTTTCCATGTGAGCTATAGAAGATGGTGAACTTTCTCTGTTAAAGAGGAAATTCAGGAGGGAGTTCAGGGGACTGAGTAAAAAGAAGATTGGTAAACCCAATTTTACAATTTTTCTTATAAAAATATGAATGTGACTTAAAAAAAATTCTAAAGCAGAATATTTGTGCTCTGTTACTAACTAGTTGTGTGATCCTGGGCAAGTTACCCCAAATATCTGGTTCCTCTGTGTAAAAGGAGTGTGCTGATTTTCTGATATCTAGGATTTCTAACAGGTTTATAGTTCAGTGAGTTTATAAAATAAAAAGACAAATCAATGGAAGTTATGTAGTCTTTTTTAACCATAGCTATGTATTGTAATCACTTAAGAGCCTTACTGTTTCTTAATTTACATGCTTGGGCCCTGTCTACCAATATTCTTTTTTTTCCTTTTTATTGACACATAATTGATTATACCTATTTGTGGGGTACAGAGTTGAATATCAGTACCTGTGTATAATGTGTGATGATCAAATCAGGATAATTAGCACATTCATCATTACAAAACATAATCATTCTTTGTGTCCATTAACTGATTTCTCACTAACCCTCCTTCCCTTCCCCCTTTCCCCTCTCTGGTAACCACAGTCGTTTCTCCTTATGAAAGTTCAAGGTATTATTGTGATTGTTGTCTGTCTGTCTGTCTGTCTGTCTGTCTGTCTGTCTGTCTGTCTATCTATCTATCTATCTATCTATCTATTAGCTTTCACTTATGAGTGAGGACATGTAGTATTTCACTTTCTGTGCCTGGATTATTTCATGTAAAATAATTTTCTCCCGAGTTTATCCATGCTGCTGTGAATGGCAGAATTTCATTCTTTTTTAAGACTGAGTAGTATTCCTTTGTGTATATATACCACAATTTCCTTATGCAGTTGGTCAGTTGATGGTCGTTTAGGTTTGTTCCAATTCTTGCCTATTGTAAACAGACTGTAATAAACATGGGAGTGCAGGTAACTAACTCTTTGACATGATAATTTCTGTTCCTTTGAGTATATACCCAGTAGTGGGATTGCTGGATCATATGGTAGTTCTATCTGCACTTGTTTGAGAAACCACCATACCATTTCCATAATGGCTTTACTAATTCACAGTCCCACCAACAGTGCATAAGTGTTCCCCTTTCTCCACTTCCTCGTAAGCATTTGTTATTCTCTGTCTCTTTGGTAATAGCCACTCTAACTGGGGTGAGATGAAATCTTAATGTGGTTTTGACTTGGATTTCCCTGATGATTATTGATTCTGAGCATTTTTTTCATGTACCTGTTAGCCATTAATATGTCCTCTTTTGAGAAATCTCTGTTCAGCTCCTTTGCCCCTTTTTTAATTGGACTATGTGGAGAAGAATGAAACTAGACCAGTACCTCTCACCTTATACCAAAATTAACTCAACATTGATGAAAGACTTACATATAAGACCTGAAACTATAAAACTCCTAGAAAAAAACACAGGGGAAACACTTCAGGATGTAGGAGTAGGCAAAGACTTTAAGAAAAAGACCTTATAAGCACAGGCAACAAAAGAAAAAATAAACAAATGGGATTATATCAAACTAAAAAGTTTCTGCACAGCAAAGGATACAATCAACAGAGTGAAAGACAACCTATAGAGTGGGAGAAAATATCTGCAAACTATGTATCAGTATTCTGATTTTCTCAGTCCAGAGTTTGGCCTTGGGATCTGTATTTTTTAAAACAAGTTCCTCAGAGATTCCTATGATGTGTAGCAAAAATTGAGGATGACCAGTTTGCTGTCAGTGATTCAAAAATGGGAAAAACAATATGAGTCCCTGAGAATTTAGGAAAGCTCTGGAATTTTTCCTGAAGAAACTGTGTGTACACCAATTTTGAGACTGTAACTTAAAGGCATTCATGTACCCCGTGTGTTTAACAAATCTTGGATCAAAGTTCCTAATGAAGAAGTCTTTTAGGACTCTGTTTTATGAACTTCTGCTAGTCAAATATATCATGCCAAGTAGGATGGGACTGTGATGATCACTCATGTGTCTGGTAGGAAATTCCATGGAGAGCTAGAGACATAGGAATTTGTGTCGAAATTTAGAAATCATGGAAACGGGATTTTTTTTTTTTTTTTTTTTTTGGCTTTGGCCTTATTTACTGAGATTTGACCTTTCTGATAGGTTTCTTGACTTCTTTGGAATGCAAAGTTGGGGATACTAATATTTGCCACCAGGTAATATTTATTTAGTGATGTGAGAACCTAGGGCAGTAGTTGACTACCAGTATGATTATTAACAGAACCCAGGAAAATGCTACCAGAAATAATGGCACCTTTGTTATCACAGTGACTTTATTATTTTTTTTTGGGCCAATGGTACTGAAGGAAAAATGATATTTGTTATCAAATCAGGCAGAGAATTTACAAATGATAAGAGTTAGAGAGGCTGCATTCTTCCTAGTATCTCACTCTTGAAGTCACAAGTATCTTTCTCCCACAGAAAGATAAAAACACTTGACCAGGGCCATAAATTCCCTGTCTTCTATCACCAGGGCCTTAGGAAGTCTTGAACAGCCTTGACCTCCTCCTGTTCTTCTTTTATTGAAAGGATGCTTATTATGTGATGATAGTTTTAGGAGGGAAGAGGAAAAACAGCAAATAGATCAGCACAATTTCCAGAGAAAAGAAGATTCTGTGGCCCTTTGGAGGACAACAATGTATACTTTCTGTGGTGGTGGTGATTTCTGTCCCTCCCCACGAAATTTACAAAGAGCTTTGTGCACAGTGGTAGATGTTAACTGGTCTTGCCAAGAGTAAGCATTAAAAACAAACTAAAAAACTGCCCCCAGTGCCCCAAGTTTTCAGTGTTTTCTAATTATGTTTCTGCTTTTTGCTGTTGATTATACTTTCCTTGATTGCGGCTCCATGTTCTGGCAGGGGTGTATAGCCATCGCTGGTCTCAGTTTTCATGACCTAGCAGGATTGGAGATTGCCATGATGGAAATGGAGTGGTTAAGAAGAATTTAACTTTTTTATTTTGAAAGTGCTTAAATGATGTTTTCTGGCACTCTGAACTATAGACTACTTTGCAGACTAGATATTTCCATGTATTTTTACGGGGCCTTGCTTTTGAAATGGCAGAACTGGATACACAAATTGCCATCTCACTACCCAGAGTGGAAGGCATTATTTCTGTAGGTCATTAACACATCTGCACATTGGTTTGGGGGAGGGTAGCATGGGCTTGGTCCTGCTTGTCTTCAGTCCCAAGCTTCCTGTTGTACTGTAGTTGACCTGAAACCAGCAGCTGATATGACATCATCTTGGGTGTTGCTGGCACATTTTTATTTTCTCAGTAGATCTGTACTAAATTATTTTTCCTTTTCAAAACACAAAGCAAAGAGAATTTTGGCTTGCTTTACATTCCTTATAGGTATGTCTGGCGGTTTCTGATGAGTGAGGTATTGTCCTCTGTTTACCTCCTTCCCAGGAAGTATCTGTTGACACAATACACGTTTCAATCATCTTTATTATAGAGCAGTCTGAAAAACCTTTAGGGCAAGTTAGGAAAACCCCCATCACCCAAAGCAACTTCTCAGCCCCTGAAAGACAGGCCTAACCAGACACCAGCAGTTCATATTTCTGTATTTTTTGAGATTTCTCTAGTGATAATGAGAGACCTCACAGAATAGTAAAACATTTTATTTAGAATTGTACATTAGGTGAACTGAGCAAAAGTCTCCAGGTGTGTTTTGTCTCTCTGAGTACATCCATCTTGTTGCGACAGGGGCACCGTGCAGGACCGCTTTGCTTAATGCATAAATGATGTAGCAAAGCTCAGGTATTTGGGGCTCACAGACTCTGTTCTTTTCCATGTCTTGTCTCCTAAGGATCTTTTATAACACTTTGCTATCAAAGGTTTCTGTTAAGAAGTCTACTAAGAATTTCAATTTTTAATGCTTAGTAGCGTTGGTTTTCCTGGATTCTTGCAGTGATTGAATACTTTTCTGGAGCCTTGGCCAGGTGCTTCTCAGACCTTATATTGACTCTTGAGCAGCTAAAATTTGGCGAAGTCCTCCTGTGCTTTCCCCTCCACCTCAGTCTTCCTGCTAGGAGTTTTGCACACTTTGAGGCTAGTTGATTGGACTTGGATGTCCAAGCGTAATCATAAGTGAGGAAACCCTTTGCTTTGATCTTGTAATTCCTGCCACCGGCTCTAGTTCTGACTTTTCAGTTGCCTTCGCACAGATAAGAAAAAGCAATATAATTTGTTCTTACTATATTTATTTCATTACTATATTTTATCTTTTTGATTTAGTATATTTTATACTACCTGCTCCACAAAGAGTTTATAGCCTATTTGTGGGCATACAGATATATTCACAAAAAAAACACAGGGAAGGGAGAAGGATGTAGGTAGGGACTAGAGGAAAGCTGTGCTCAGTGTTTTGATTAAAACTACAATCTAGGAGTGCCTGCTGTCTCTGGGTTCTGTTTCATCAGTTGTTGGAATCCTACCTAGGCTGGAGAGGGTAGGAGGCAGGACTGTTTCTCATTTCCCTTTCCAGAAGTGGAGTTAAATGTTGATGGTAGAACATTGCATGATTATCAGCTTTTGTGATGATCACTTTAGAATAGTGGTGTGCAAACTTTTTGAAACAAAAGAAACTTTATGTATAGTTAAATTTTAAATCAGTTGTCCATCAGTGATCCTTGCTAAAGAAACATTTCTTTTAATATGATAAGTATGTTTTCCATGTGTGATTTCTTCTATCCCCAGGAATTCAACTCCTATAAATAACTGTGTCCTAAACCTTTATCTCCAATCTCTTTGCTCTCCTAAAATCCACATTCCTGTTTCCAAAGTATTGCTTTAAGTCTTCCTCTAGCTAGGAGGTACATGACATTAAACACGAACATCTTTGAAGCTCATCTATTTTATCTTCTTTCCCCAATTTTTTTCTCTGTCTTCCCCATCTTTAGACTGCCATCCAAGTGGCAACATGGGATCCACTCCTGACTTCTTCCTCATAGCCAGTTGGATTACCAAGTCTTTTCCATTTTATCTGATACATATCCCCAGAATCTGTCCTTTCCTCTCTATTTCCATGGCTGTTTTTGTTAAGTTCATTTTTAAATTTTTTTGCTTGACAACTGCAATAGATGTTGCCTGTCTCCAGAGTTAGGATTTTTGAGGAAACTTCTGATCAGTTCTCTCACCTGCCTCAAAGCCTCTAGGATGTCCAAGACTCTCCCCAAACTGGCTGTTCTGAGTCTTTATCCCATGTTAACCCTTCTTATTCTATGTTTAAAGTACCCCATGTTCTGGTGTTATTAAATCACGCTCTTTCATACTCTGCCTATGAATGGACCCATCCTTCTCTTGGTTCCTCCTCTGTCACTTCCTTATGGAAACTGTCCTACCCACTCAAAAGCCTATCCCAGATGTCTTCTCTGTGAAGCCTCTGTCAATATACCTTTGTCTGTGGCCCTTTTGTTATAGCATATGTCAGATTAAATTGTAATTGTTTGTTTATATGTCTGCCTCCCTTATTGAACTGGTTATTTCTCAAGAGCAATGACTGTGTAATGTCTGGCACCCAATAGACAGTCAATAAATATTTGCTGAATAAATGCCAGTTGAAGATGGAGGCTGTGGGCATTACACATTTTTTTTTCTTTTTATGTGGGTCATTGTAACAAATTCATGTTTTGTGTTTATTAATAATGCTCACGTTATTTACTTTTTGGAATATTTTTCTTTTGTCTTTAAAATAACTCCATTGGTACCTGTTGGAGATGAGAGTGGAATCTGAAGTTAGAAAATTCAGAAACCCTAGCATAACACACACTTAAAATAGTGAACTATATCATAACCAACTCCTCCTTTATTTGACACAGTAGAATATCTCAACACTGACCTATGGCCTTCTCAAGTCAAACATTATTTCCTCTAGATGAAAAAGTCTCCTATCTGTCTCAGGTGTCTAAAAATCATTCACATTTCAGAAACTGAGAGCCTTTCAATCATAAAATGTCTAAACTTATCTAAGTGTAAGAGGAGGCTAGACAGACTGGATCAGATGTAGGCATATGGAATCTCGGCATTGATTTAATTATGTTTCATAGCACTGAATGCTTGAATGTTGCTGTGAGTAACAAATTGCAACATGGTTAACATTAAAAGTACGGTGAAAGAGACCCTGTTAAAAATGGTAGGTTTTAGTCACTAGCATCTGGTTTAGGAATAGTCCCTTATTGATATGAACTTGAGTTCTAGAATATGACTCAAATGGTTCCTTAATGATCTACACCGATATTGGCAGGATTACAGTGGGCAGATTCAGTCGGCAGATTTCATGATTTACAAATGGCTAGAGTATCTTCAGAGACTTAACTTTTTTTCTGATTATTAATGTGCAATGGACTTAATTACATATAATTTTCAAATATTATAATAAATATAAATGAAACTGGTTTAAGAATTTATATATTGATTTTTAATTTCTAAATATTTGGAGATTTCCCTGTTACTTACTTCTGGTTTGTTGCAGTATAGCCTGAGAACATGCATTGATTGTATGATTACTATCTTTTCTAATTAGTTGAGGGTTTTTTGTTTTGTTGTTGTTTACTTATAATGGCCCAAGTTATTGTCTATCTTGTTGAATGTTCTATTTACTCTTGAAAAAATGTGTATCTTGTGTTGGCTGGAATGTTATATAGATGCAATTGGTTACTATGATGTTCAGTTCTTTACTATTCTTATTGATTTTCAGTCTACTAGTTCTATCTATTACAGAATAGATTGTTGAGTTCTAGGATCTGACTCCAATAGTTCTTTAATGCTCCATACCAATATTGACAGCATTCAAGGATTCACTGCTATGAAACATAATTAAATGAGTGCTGAGATTCTATATGCCTAGATCTGATCCAGTCTGTCTAGCCTCAACTATAACTGCAGACTCATCTATTTCTTTTTTGTTTTTAAAATAAATTTTGTTTAATGCATTTTAAGCTCTGTTGTTTGGTGTATATACAAATATGATTGTTATGTCTTCTCAGTGAATCAATTCTTTTATCATTATGTGATATCTCTTTTAAACCCTCATAATTTTCTGTGCTGTGAAGTCTACTTTTTTTGTGTGTTAATATAGTCATTCACTCCAGTTTTCTTTTTTACTGTTTAAAAATAATCCCTTTATTTTGAAATAAGTGTAGATTCACATGCAACTGCAAGAGTAATACACAGATGTCCTGTGAACTCCTTACCTAATTTCTTCCAATGGTAACATCTTACAGAATAGAGTATAATATCACAACCAGGAAATTGACATTGCTACAATTCACTGATCTTATCAAAAATTCCCCAGTTTTATTTGTACTCATGTGTGTGTGTATTTAGTTAAATATGATTTTTATCAGATATCTAGATGTCTGTGTTTACCACCACAGTCAAGGTACAGAGCACTTTCGTTACCACAAGGATCTCTGTGTTGTAATTTTATAACCACAATCATTCCCCCTGCCTCCAATCCCTGACCCATGGCAACCACTAATCTGTTCTCCATTTCCATAATTTTGTCACCTCATGAATGTTATGTAAACAGAGTCATACAGCATGTAACTTTGGGGGATTTTTTTTTTCCACTCAGTATAATTCGCTGGGGATTCATCCAACTTGTAGTGTATATCAATATTTTGTTCAGTTTTATTGCTGAGTGGTGTCCTAATGTTTAGTTTTACAAGAACTTCAAAACTGTTTTTCAGGGTGGCTATATCATTTTCATATCCCACCAGGAGTGTATGAGTGATCCAGTTTATGTGCATTTTTGCCAGAATTAAATTTTGTCATTTGTTTTTTTAAAACCGTTTTAATAGGTGTGTTGTAATGGGATTGTTTGTTTTTCCAGCTTTCTTTTAATTTTTGTTTGCATTATATCTTTTTTCATCCTTTTACTTTTAATCTACCTATATAAGTATATTTGAACTGAGTTTCTCATGGATAGTATGTAGTTGAGTCATGTCTTTTTAGTCCATTTTGACAATCTCTGACTTTTATTTGTTGTGTTTAGACCATGTACATTTAATATAATTACTGATATATTTGGATTTAGATTCACCATTTCATTATTTCCTTTTTGTGTATTTCCTTTTTTTGCTCTTTTCTTTTACTTTCCTTGCCATATTTTGGGTTATTTGAACATTTATAGTGTTCCATGTTCAGATAATTTATTGTGATTTTGACAATATCTCTTTGTATAGCTTTTTTAATAGTTGCTCCATGGCTTACAGAATACATATTTAACTTTTTAAACTCTACTTATAACTAATATTTTATCACATCTTTTGGGATGTGGGACTCATAATCTTATAGGTCTCTTTACACTTCCTCCTTTATACCATTGTTGTCTTATATATAACATTTACATGCATTGAAAATCTTATCAGGCACTTTTTGCTTTTGACCATCAAACACATTTTAAAGAGCTAAAGGGGAGAAGAATAGTCTGTTATATTTATCCAGATATTTATCATTTCTGTCACTCTTCCTTTGTTCCTATTATTCATGTTTCCTTCTGGTATTATTTTCCTTTCGTCTGAAGAACTTCCTTTAGCAATTCTTTTCGAGCAGGCTTATTGACTGTAAATTTTGGAAGTTTCCCTTTATTCAACAATACCTTTATGTCACCTTTATTCCAGATAGATGTTTTTACTGGATGTAAAATCTGGGCGACAGTTCCTTTTTTAAAATTTTTTTGCTACTTCCTTCTGGTTATCAATGGTTTGTGTAAGAGAGCCACAATCATTCTAATCATTGTTTCCCTGTGTGTAATATATTTTATTCTGGCTGCTTTGAAGATTATTTCTTTGTCTTTAGTTTTGTTTTCTAAAATTGTGGTTAAATATACATAACATAAAATTAATCATTTTAACCATTTTAAAGTGTACAATTCAGTGGAATTAATTACATTTATAGTGTTGTAGAACCATAACCACTCTTTATTTCCAGAACTTTTTTATCACCCTGAAATATCTTTAGTTTTGAGCAGTTTGTTTTAGCATGGATTGAATTCTTTGGATTTACCTTGTTTGAAATTTTAGTTTTATGTCTTTTGCCAAACTTGGTAAATTTTCCACTATCATTTCTTCAAATATGAGGGTACTTCAAAAAGTTCATGGACAAATAGAATTGAAAGATAATACAAATCTTCTCATGAATTTTTTGAAGTGTACCCTCATATATTTTTAGCGTACATTCTTTCCTATCTCCTTCACGGACTTCAGTGACATGAATGTTAGGCCTTCTGTTATTGAATCACATGTCTTTGAAGCTCTCTGATCATTTATTTCTCTATCTTTTTCTCTCTGTTATTCAGATCAGATAATATCTACTGATTTATCTTCAAGTCCAATGACTTCTCTGTCATCTCCACTCTGCTCTCGAGTCCATCCAGTGAATCACATTTTTAGTTTTGATTATTGTCATTTTGGCTCTAAGATTCCATTTGTTTCTTTGTATTTTCTGTTTCTTAGAGACTTTTTATTTTGATGTTTGTTTCAAGAGTGTTTATGATTATTCAAACATTTATAATATAGAACTGCTTTATAATACAATAGCTGCCTTAAAGACTTTGTCATATAATTTCAGCATATATATGATGTTGCATTGGTGTGTATTGATTGTCTTTTCCTATGCGTGGAAATTCTTGTGATTCTTAGTATGTTGAGTAATTGGAATCTGTGCTGTATATTTTGAAGATTCTGTTATGAAACTCTGGGTTGAGTTTAATTCTATGGAGAATGCTGGTGTGTGTGTATGTGTGTGTGTGTGTGTGTGTGTATGTATGTGTGTGTGTGTGTATGTATGTATGTATGTATTTAAGCAGACCTGGTTAGGTTCGGGCTGCAACTTCCAGCCTACCTTCCAAGGCCTCTTTTAGTATCAGTTTATTTTTCAAAGTCCTTGTAGTATTCTTTGGTTGTGTTCTAGGTGTGCACCACCTAGTGGTCAGTCTGTGACCTGTGCCGTGGTCCATCTGTTAGTTTAGTTCTCAAAGTCTTTGATATAAGAGTTATAATCAGATCCACACATTCATGGCTTGGTGATGATCCCTGGAATTAATAACAAAAACTTTATGGGGCTGCTTTCCTGAGCTCTTCCTTCCCTATACTCTTTCTGGTACTTTTCAGTTCCTTAGGGCTCACTTTTTCAGTCCTATTGTGCACTTTGTTGGTTCCTACTCACTTTGTGAGGTTCTACTGTGCACCTTGGAGCCTTTGTTTGGGCCCACAGAGCAGAAGGACGAAGAGAGTGAAAAAAAGCAACAGGGGCTGGCCTCATCACATCTCCACCAAATGGACAGAAGGAGGCCCCTCTGTCAGAGTTTTCATTCTTGTTCACCCCATTTCTGGTCACTTCCCTTCCACTGTGGAACTTCTTTGGGGCCAGAGCATAAGAGACTGACAAAAAAGAGAAGTAACAAAGGACAAAACCAGGGATTTCCACATTCTTCATGAGCGTGAGGGGTCCCCTTGTTTTTTTCTGTGAGCTAGAACTAGAGGGCTTCTAGAGCTCTTTTCTTCACTACCACAGTGTGCATTTCTAGATTTCCAGCTGTATTAAATTCAGGTAAGAGGCTACTGCTGGAAAATAAGTGGTAAACCAACCGCTAGTTTGATCATGCTTTTGATTCCAGTGGTCTTCCATGATTTGCCTGATGCTATTTGCTTTTCAGAGTTTTCCAAAAGCTGCTCTAGGCCATCTGTTAAGTTCTGTTGAATGAGAGAGATGGGTGAAATATGTTTATGCCATCTTACCCAGAACCAGAAGTCTGACCTAATCTGTATTGATTTTGAACATAGGAGATGACTTCTCTTCTCTTCCATATTAAAGTCGTCATGCATGCAGGTTGTCAGGACTGTAGTCACTTCATGAGTCCTATATGGTTTTAGGTAATCTGAATTATCATAAAATATAGTTAGATTCTATATATATGTAGAATTATGATGGGAATCTAGGTAAGGAGAACACAAAATTAAGATGGCATTCTGTATATATGTACGTGTGTACACACTCACAGACATGTACATAATGATGATTTTGATAAGCTTAATTAAAATCAGGCTAATGTTCCTGTAATTATATCACGGTCCTCAACTCAAAGAGCATTATACTGTACTTAATGTGTCAGTCCTGTTCTGAAGGATAAACATAACTAATTCAAGAGAGTATAAATCTCTGTTAAATATTTGAGATAAAAAACTTTAATTTTTCTATTTCCTTATGTTCCATATTCTTGATGATTAACATAGAGGAAACTCATAAAGATGGTCAAAAAATAGCTAAAAGGAGTTGGTAGTAGAGTTTAGAACATGATGTTTTGTATGGTGAGATTTAGCATATTTCCAAAAAGGACCAGAAAAGGAATTTCTGCTGCTTGGTGACTCTGAGTCAAGGGTCAGTCAAGGAAACTGAACGTATTTATGTATTTTAAGTAGAGAAGGATTTAGTACAGGGAATTGGGTTACAATTTTAAAAAGGACTGGAGGAGCAAATGAATGGTTGAGGTGGTGGTGTTACCTAGACCAGGGACTGCAGGAGACTGACTGCTAATGCCAGAGTGTGTTCATCTGCCCCAGCACTGCCTGCTCAGCCACTATGAGAGGCCATGGTCCTATGCCACTCCCACCGCAGGAGCTGTGTTGTAAGACCCTATACCAATCTGCTGCTGCTGTTGCTGCCAGAGCCAAAGACAAATGGACTCTCTCTTCCAGTCTCATACAAGTGCTTCTCATTGAAATAACCTACAACTAGAATCTTGCTGGCCAGGAATCTGAGAAATATAGTTTCTAGGCTGCAAGCCCCTTGATAGTGTTAGATTTTAGAAAAATAGGGATGGTGCTAATTAACATAAATGTTTAGTTTATTGACATCTTTTAATTGTTTAAAATAATATAATGTGTTGTCTGGTAAACAAGATTCTAAACTGCTTGAGGGTAGGAGAAGGTTTCATATTCTTTTATAACCTCACAAAGCATAGTACAGAGCCTTGTGCTTGCTCACTGTCTTTTCCATGTACTGAAAGTTGACCTTACTTACCTCTGGTCGGTTCTAGAGCCACCAGTTAAAGAATGTAGGGCCTTCTCCTCTTTATTCCCTGAAGCAAAAGTGAGGGAAACTTAAGACTATATTAAGCTAGGTCATCAGTATATCACACTTATCTGTCTTTAAAAGAACAATGTTGGGTTTCTTACAAGGTGAGGACTTTGGAGGCACAAGTATATGCAGACAGGTTGAGTAGTAGTTACACAAGCGATCTTATACCTACTGTCCAGGGGATTGCTTTGTCGTGGTGTGGTGCATTGCCTGTTTAGTGAAACAGAACGGAAGTTTTTGACTTATCCCCAGATGTAGTGAAAAAAGATTAAAGCATTCTGGAAAAAAAAAAAAAAAACCTCATTTTTTTCTAGTCAAAAATATAATGAAAAAAGATTTTTAAGCAAGAAAATAAAAAGAGAGAAAAAGTCACATAAAATCCAGCTGCTTAAGTACTGTAGAGATTTTGGCATATTTCCACCTGGACTGTTTTCAGGGTAGTTTTTTCTTTCCTCTTTTATGGGTAGTTTTGCCTAGATTATTGGATCTTCATGAGTGTACTTTTTATTGCTGTGCAATATTTCACTGAATAGGAATGCTATAATTTACATGTCCTTATTGTTGAACATCCCTTTTTTTGCCATTACCAATAATGCTGCATGGTATATATTTCACAAATATGATAAATTTTAAGGTACAATTTCCTTAAGATAAGGTTCTTGGTCCAGAGTTACGGAGGTCAAGTAAATGAAGCATTTCTTTTTCTTTATATATTAAAGAATTTTTCTTTAATTAAAATATTGCATATGTGCAGAAAGTTATACAAATCATAATTGTACAGCTCAATAATATTTATAAATGCTCTCGTATACGAAAAACTTGAATCACTTAGAAACCGTTGTCATACCTACCCTTAGATTAGTTTTGCCAAATTTTGGGCTCTGTAGAGTATCATTGTATATCATTGCATATATTCTTTTGAGTTTGGCATTTGTTTTTTGGTCCCCCTCCCACCCCAACATCCTGTTTGAGATATTCAGAGGTGTTATTACATTTATTTTAGTCACCATATAAAATTTCATTATGTGAGTATAGACATTTTATTCACTATGCTATTAATGGCCATAGGTTGTTTTCAGTTCTTGCTATTATGAATAATGATGCTATGGACGTTTTTACATAGATCTTTTGAGGCACACATGTGTAAAATTTTGTTAGATATACACTCAGGCTTGCAAATGCACATGCCCTAGGAACAAAATTTCTGAGTCATGAGGTATCCATACATTTAATTTTTACAGGCATTGCCAAACAGCTTTTCAAACTAGTTGTATCTTTTTACACTTCTGTTGAAGGTGTATGAAGTTTCTCATTGCTCCGTGTTCCTGTCAGCACTTGACATTGTCAGTCTTTTTCATTGTAGCCATTCTGATGGGTGTGTAGTACTATCTCCTCACAGTTTTAATTTTCGTTTCCTTCTAATGACTACTGAAGTTGACAGCTTTTTTTTAATGCTTAGTGGTCATTTGAACAGCTTCTTTTTGAAGAACTTATTCAAGTTTCTTGCCCATTTTTTGAATTGGATTTTATTTTTCTTTCTTACATCTAAGAGTTCTTTGTGTACTTTGGAAATGAGCTCTGACAGTTATGTGAGTTACAAATATCTATGCCCGCTCTGTGGTTTGCCTTTTTGGTCTTGTAGTGGTGCCTTTTGATGAACAAAAATATTAATAATAATGTCGTCAAATTCATCAGCATTTTCCTTCATGATTAATGTCATTTGTGTTTTGTTTAAAAACTTTTTTCCCCCCTGTCCCAAATCATGGATATATTCTCATATTATTTTCTGGAAATTTCATTGTTTTATCTTTCACATGTAGATCTACAGTCCACCTGAAATTGACTTTTATGTATGCTGTGAAGTGAAGGCTCACTTTTCTTTTTTCCTCAGATAGAAAATTGAATCAACCACTCATTGAAGATTCCATCCTTTCCCAGTTGCCCTGCAGGGCAACCTTCATCATAAATTAAGCTCCCATGTTTGTGGGCTCCTGTGCACCATCTCATGGAGGAGCACAGATCCCTACTTCTGACTGACTTCCCCTTCAGCTGGTTATCTCCATTGCCTCTCCTCCCCTCTGGCTCCATATAGTGCTGGTCTTTGCAGTTTTTTGTTGCAAGGTTTTAGTTGGAATACCAGTAGGTACCTCTCAGACCAAAAACATGTAGTTTTGTACTTGTACCTGGTTCCTTTGGGAATTTGGCATTCAGGTTATGTCTCCATATATCAAGAAATGACTATCGTGGTGAGCTTCTCTAGAACTTCTAAAAGCCTTATATGCTGTCATTTTCTTTTTCATTATTCATTTTACATAAATTGACTCAAATAATTTCAGGCCCTCATTTTTAGCTGTTAGTTATTTCTTTCTCCTTCTAAACTTTTGTCAGAGCTGTCTGAAAATAGGAAGATGGACAAATTTAATAGGATTTTGCCTTCCTATTACCTTCCTTCACCTTTTTTTTTTTTGGTATAGAGAGTTTACAATAAATAAATTATCAAAAGTGACGGAGATGTGAGAAAAAGCAGAAAGATTTGGCTAATCCACAAAGTAGTTAACCTCCTCTTAAATAATCTGGAGCCAGCTTTGAGAGTGGATTAGGAGCGCTCAGGGAGGGGTTATTTTAGGAAAACTGACTTTAAAATGATCCATTTTCTCTTTATATATTTGTATTCTCTAATGTTGCTTTTGGAAACCTTCAGGTAGTCTCTCTCATCACAAGCATTAATGCTTCATTTCTTCTCATATCCTGAGGTAAACTTGCAGAAAAGAAAGCTTCTTCAAAAAATTGTCCTGAGTTTGCTACATTAAAAAAATAATTAGGCAATGAAAAGAAAGAAGGATAAACATTGCAGATAATGCTTTAAAAAGAACCATTAACATCTTTTAACTCTGCACTAGTCGGCATGTGTGTGCACATAATTTTGCTAAAGGTTAGCTAAATTGTTTAGACATCTCTAATGGCTGGACATCCGTCTGCTGTACCCAGCTGATTAATGTGCTAGATTTCTGGAGAAATTTCCTTTAATTACTTATTATGAACTGAGAGTGGCTAATTCTGCGAAAGAAAATTGCTGTGTGAGGTTCTTGGCAACCCAGGGAGTTAACAAATATCAATCTATACAAGAAAAAAGAGCTCTTGATTCTTTGAAATACAGTAGAACTTAGTTCTATAACTACTATTGGTATAACACTGGCAATTTATGAAGACATTTTTCCTTTTATTTTCTTCCAAATCACCCAGCAATGTTATGAAGACAGGAATATTATGTTTTAAAAAGAAGGAAGCTGAGGCTCAGGGATTTCAAGGACTTGGACCCAAAGGCATTCAACTGGAAAGCTGGCTATAATAACAGCTACAGTTTATTGAGTACTTAGCGTTTCCTGAGAACTTTTCTAAGTGCTTTACACATATTAAAATTTTAAATCTTCACATTAGTCCTGTGAGGGAAGTACCGTCACTATCTCTATTTAACTCATGGGGATGCTGAGGCTAAGTAACATATTTAAGGTCCTAGGAAGTGCAGAGCTCAGAAGTGCAATCTTGCTGCTCTTGCTTTTACAGTAATATAGCTCGTGATGGTGTTGTATGGATTGAGATCTCTCACGGGTCCCAAATCACCGTGTTTTTGCACAGTGCCTAACGTGGTGGTAGGGATCAAAATGTCCCTTAAATTAATTTGAATTCCAATCGAGTTCTGTTTCCGTCTCATTTTTGTTTCCACTCTACCAATGCAGTCTCCTTGCTGCTCTTCAGATACTGCCTCACCACTTGTGTGTGGTTGCTCCTGTGTCCTTCGTCACTGCTCTCTCGGCTGTAATCCACCCATTTGGAAGTGAGCAACTACCTTATGTCGTACCTGTGACACTCATTGCCTTTCTGACTGCTACAAAATTCATTGTTCCTGTTGGACATTTCCACATAGAATTTTCCATTGTTTTCTACTGCTTGTTTCTATGTATGCATTTTGTGTCATGTTCCCAAATCCTGGATTTCAGTTGTGCGGCAACTACTTCATGTTCTTTATCTTCATATGTTCTAGAGTCTCTGTTGGGAATCTTGCTTCTGTTCTATGGGCGAGTTGTCAGTCCCTGCGTTATATTGATCCTGTTCCAATGACTGTGACTTTATAAAGAGTCTTGTTGCCTCATAGGGTACAATTTTTTGTTCTCTTCGAGTTTTTGTTCTTCCAAACTTAGTTCCCTATATACATGTTAAGATTGGCTTGTCATGTTCCACAAAACAGCATGTTATTAATTTTATTGGCATTATGTTAAATTTGCAGATTAATTCAAGAATTGAGATTGTTTTTCAATTTTGAGTCTACCCATTCATGAGCACAGTATCTGTCTCGACTTAATGTGAGTTTCTTTGATTTTTAACACAGTGATTTTATACGTCTTTTGTTGAATTTCTTTTCAGGAACCTTATACCATTTGTTGCTCTTGTGAATGGTTTCATCATTTTTCTATTATCTTTTCTGAATGATTTTAATGATTTCTAGCAATGCTTCAGAATTTTTCATGTTCAGTTTGTACCCATGAACCATGTTAAATTCTTCTTAATTTCTATTAATTTTTAGATTCTGTTGGATTTTCTATGTTAATAACATATTAATATGGTCACTTTAAAGTTTTTTATTTCAAATTCTTTACCAATAGTTGTTATTATTTACTTCATTGGGTAGGACTTTTAGCACAATGAAAGCAGTTATAAAAGACATTCTTGTCTTCTTCCTGATTTTGATGTCTTATCATAATTATGATGTTTACCATAGTTTTTCATATTAAAATTGTAAACGTGAAATATACTGAAAGACATGAAACAGCGCACATGAACTGTAAATCCACCTGCTCTCTTATAAAATTTACAACTTTTAATGCTAAGTTCCATTAAGATTGTGTTTTTTCTTCCCTTTCTCAGAATTTGTCTAGCTGTATCTTACGCTATGTATACACATTCATGTACATATATTGCAAAACAAATAGAATCTTCATGAGAGTACATAAAAAAGTTTGTGGAAAAATAGATTTCAAATATAATACAAATCTTTCTATGAACTTATTGAAGTACCCCTGTATATACATATTAATCTTCACCTATTTTTATCCCTGCTTCACAATAGAGATAACTGAAATTTAGCACAGTTATAGAATTACTTTATTATTTTTAATGGCTAAATAATGTACCATTTTATGGGTGTACCCTACATGCAACTATTCTGTTAGTGCATGTTTTTATTTTATTTTATTTTATATTTGTGTCTGCAAACAATGCTGAAATAAGCTACAATTACAAACTTGAATTAATTAATTAATTGCAAGGTCAATTACTGTGCATATATTTTCAGATTTGTTCTATGTTTTCAGGAAATGCTCCTGAAAGTGAAGTCTCTGGTTAAAAGGAAGCATATATTAAAGTAGAGAAAATACTGTGTGAATCTTCATGTGTTTATCTTCCAACTATGATCAATTAATGGGCCATCTAGTTGTATGTACACTTGTACCCACTCCCCTCCTGCAGCTGGAATATGTGGAAGCAAATCCCAGATGCCATATCATTCATCCTTAAATATTTTAATATGTATTTCAAAAATATAAAGCTTATTTTTAGAAATATAAACACAGTACCATTACATATCTAAGAAATTAACTGTAATTTGTTAATACCAGCAAATATCCCATCAGTGTTGAAATTTTTCCAATTGTCTTGATCTTCTTCATATTAGTTTTTCTTTTTTTTGAACTGGATCCAAAGAAAGTACATAACGTTGCAATTGATTAATATGTCTTTTAGATTTCTACTGATCTACAGATTTCTCCTTCCTTTTTCCACTTTTCCCTAATTCATTTGTTGAAGAAAATGTGCTTTAGAATTTCCCCTCATTTGGGTTTGCTAACTGCATCATGTCCTTTCATTCTCTGTATGTCCTATAAATTGGTAGTGAGGTGTAGAGCTGCACTGTCCAATAAAATAGCCACTAGCCGATATGCTTATTTTGAACTAATTAAAGTTAAATTAAAAAAAAATTCAGTTCCTCAGTTGTACCAGCAACATTTCAAGAGCTTAACAGTCATGTGTGGCTAGTGGCTACCGTATTAGACAGCACTGATAGATAGTATTTCCACTGTCACAGAAAATTCTGTTGTTGGACAGCACTGGTCTAGAGGCTTGCTTGGATTTAGTTTTTTGGGGGGGGGGCAAGAATTATTTATTGGCGATATTGTGTTCTTCTGTCAGGCGTCTTGTAATGTCTAGTCTTTTTATGCTTTTAGCAGCCACTGGTGACCATTATCCAGATGCATGACTTTATTAGTGTTTCCAAACTGGGGATGCTCTAATTCTTCAGTTATGAGCACTGATACTTCGATAAAGAGAAGCTATAGAGCTATGTAATTTTCAATTTTATTGACATAAGTGACTCAGATCTTGTTCTTAATTTTTATTTTTGTGATTTGGAAAATTTTTATTTTTTCTCTTTCTATGTCATGTTTATTTTTTAATGTATATAGCATAGGGTATATGTATATGGCATAGGGTGTATAGCATGATATTTACATGTGCGTGTACATAGTGAAATGATTATGACAGTCAAGCGTATTTGCATATCCATCATCTCACATAGTTATCTCTTTTGTTTTGTGGTAAGAGTATCTAAATCTACTAAAATGTGTAATACCTTATATATTTCTAACTATAAATTTTCTAATAAAATATATTCAGTATTCTTACCTTCTTCCTGACTATGAAAAGGACTTCAGCATGTCTTAACTCTATTCACCAACCCACCTCATCTTGTTTTTGTTGACTAGAGTTTTAACTTTCCCCTTTTTATCATACAAATATTGGTTATTCATTTTTCAGTCAATTAATAAAATTTACTAATATCTTACCAGTTTCTTTGCTTGTGGTTTCTTCCATTGCATGCTGTCCCTTAGCTTTGCTTTTTAGTTTACTGAAGTACATCCTTTAATATTTACTTTTGTTTTTCTGTTTACCATGATTTTTCTTAGGTCTATTCCCCCTTTTTCCTGAAACAGAAATTATAAAAATTGTTATCATGCTTGATACATCCAAAGACACACAAACATGAATACAAATACTATATAGGTATGCTGTGACCCATAATATTAGATGAAGGCCCATTAATTCACCACAGATATTTCCAATACAGTTCAATGTACCTGTGTAAAACCCCCCTTTTCGCCCCCCAAAGGTAAGCAGTCATCTGAACTTAATGTTTCTCATTCTTTTGCCTTTAAAAATATACACATTGGATTTTTAAAAATAGGCTTCAGTAGATTTTTAAAATAAGCTTAATAGGTTTAAGATTTGCTTATATTTGAACTTCATAAAACATTATTGCATTGTACATGGTCTTCTGTGACTCGCCCTTTATTCAGAATCATGTTTCTAAGACTCATCAGTGTTACCTGGAACAGCAGTTTTTCTATCAGAGCTGTGGATGATGGTACGGTGTTTGCATATATGGCAATATACTTATCTCTTCTCCTGTCAGTGGACTTCTGTGTTGTTTTCTTTTTTTATTGTCAATAGCAGTGCTCTTATGAACACTCTAATCCATGCCAACTGGGGCACATATTTGGGAGTTTCTCTAGCACCACTTATATCATGGAGTGATGCTACTTGTAGTTATGGACTAAACATGGACGCATCAGGTATCAAACTCCCAACCGCCATTGGCTCATAGCTCTGGATTCCAGAGGCCCGAGGCTTAGCCCCTCTTGCCAGTTGGCATTTCTGGCCCATTTCTGGCCCATGAAGAGGGTTATGACTTGTCCTTTGGGATTTCCCTTTTCATCTTTGCAATGGGTTTGGGTCAATGGGGTGTGTCACTTGTGAGCTCAAGTCACCATCACAATATGGTGATCAGAATGGAGACCCTTTGTGGTATTTTAAAGCTGAATCTTTGATATGATGAAGTAGCTAGAATTTTACAGCTGGTTTTTTTGTGTGTAAGGAATGAAGAAAAGCAGCTTTACTATTCTGAGTTTCATATATATCATGAACATGGGTGTTTTTCAACCGGGGTGATATTTTTCCCTGGGGAGATTTGCCTAGAGATATTCTTGCTTGTCATGAACAGGAGGGAGTGAAGGTACCACTGGCATCTAGTGGGTAGAAGCCATGGACATGGCTAAACATTCTATAGGACAGCCCCCTAGAACAAAGATTTACTGGGTCCCTTGTGTTAATAGTGTTAGGCTAAAAACAACAAAGCAACAACAACAAAAAACCAAAAAACAAAATCTACATATGCAAGTTAGCCTCCCATAACAAAGAATTATCTAGTTTGGCATGTCAGTGGTGTCAGGGTTAAGAGACTCTGATGTACATGAAGATGACCAGTATTTGTGCTCTGTGGTACCAACTCCAAAATATGATGAAGACGTAACATTTTTTGCTTTTTTCTCATGCTATGTCTTTGGAATGCCCAAGTAATAGAGCTAATGAATTATTTGCATGATTTCTATGAATTGTTCAATTAGTATGAAATGAAAGATTAATTATCAAGAGGTAACGTGTGGATATGCTCAGTTACATGAAAAAAGCCAGGTTCAATTTCTGTTTGTATTTGTGAATAAAATTCTGTAAGTGTTGGTGGGCTTTCTGCCTGTCCTGAGCCTCCTAGGACCGCCTCTCTTTCCAGCCATCTCAACCCTCAAGCAGGAATGAGAAGGGAGGCATTCCCACACACATCGGGAACAGGAGAGAGGGGATTTGGTCTGTGGGTTTTACGGAATTTTGGAAAAAATGGGGCACACCTCCCACGACTTGCTGGCCCCAGCTCAGCAATAGGGCTACTCAATAAATGTGTGTGATTACAAATTGCTGCCTTCTGATTTGCTCCCTTTCCTGTTTCAGGTCTTTCTCTGTCCCTGAACTGCTGAAACCTAAGTGTAGGCTTTGACAGAGGGGGTGAGGAAGGGGGTGGAGAGGAGGAAAAGAAAGATAACAGCTGAATGTAATCAGCATTTTATTACCGTCCTCAGGAAGTAGGAATAAGAAAAAAAAAGTAGTTTGGAGCAAGGAAAGTTAATTATGTGAGGTTATTTGACAGGAAATTACTAAATACAAACAGACAGAAGAAACACATTTTGAAGCAGGGTAGGAAATCTCAAGTTACTCCACTGTGTGCATTGAAAACCCCCAAAGCAAATTCTGAAAATAGCAGTTTAAACAAAAGCTATCTTATCTGATAAAAGTATTTCAAACACAAAGGGAAATTTATATATTGGGCAGGCAATCTTAAAATAAACCGATTTTTGTTGATAGCTCTGTGAATTTAATTGTGGGAAAACCCCTTCAGATGACTGAATTTATCTTGTAAATGTTTTGAATTTATTTTGAATCTGGCATTTTCAGTTCTATAAAGGAGTGTGCGTGAGTGTGTGTGTGTGTGTATGTGTTTATTTCACTCTGGAAAATTATATATGTCTGAAATAAAATGAAAAGTACCGGTGTTTGTGTTTCTTTTCAGTATTCTAACATTTTCTGTGAGTTTAGAATTAATATTTTGCAGAAGAGTGTTATATCAGTAAAGCATAGAGTATTGAGAAAGTGTTATCTAAAATACTCATATCCAGAGATCATATATTTTAAATCTTTTAATTATTCTTAATTAATGTATCATTTCTTATGTTTTGCAACTACTGACAATATTTGCAGAATTTTGTAAATTAGCCAAACATATCTGGTTGTGTTTTTCTTTAAAAGACTAAGTAATTAAAGAGCAGGACCTTTTTCTACTCTTAAATACTTCTGGATCTTTCATGGCCTGCTGCTGAAGAGTCATTGTTGCAGACTCTTCAGACCCTTCTTCTAGAAAGAAGGGCCAGAAATGGCTGTTGAATAATCTCATTTGGTGGCTGGCCAGTAAGAGGATCTGAACCCTTGACCTTGGTGTTATCAGCATCATGTTCTCCCATGTGAGCTAATTGCTGATAACACCCTCACCCTTTAATTAAGGCTGTTCTAAAAAAAAAGAAAAGAAAAGAAAAAAAAATACACAAACACACATATATACATATATATGCATATTTATATATGGCTTTTTCAAAGAAGAGAAGAAAGTTTATTTTCTTGATTTTTATGGTGGGATTCTCTAAGGACTTTTTAAAATAGTTGAGATATTGGAGAGTGATATCATAGAAATTGGGTGGCTGTAAAATTGCACAGTCTGTGGATAAAGTTACACATTCCATGTTAGTTCAAAGAAAAAGCAATATTTTGAAAACATAAATGGAGCTCAAAGTCTGCATTCCTTTTAAAAGGCCAACACCTGTGGAAGGAATGCAGGTTGTTTCCACTTGACCTTCAACTGTGGAGCTGGGCTAGGTACTTCAGATGTTACATAGGTCAAGTAGGAACCTCTCTATACAGCAGTGTCTCCTGGGACAGCACCTGTCCAGTCTGTGGTCAGAAAGGGAAAATAGGGCGACAGTCAGAAATAGAGAGTGCATGCTAACCCTTGCTTAGAAGAGCTTGCTTTGTATACCTCCAATCACCCTGGGATGGATAGTGGGTGTCGATAATGTGAAGTAAGCCATAACCCCTCTAAGCAATCAGGCTTATGTTTTGCAAGTCCTGGAAACCCCAGGCAGACAGTATGAGTACACTTAGACTGAGTCCTCTGTGAGTAGTAGTGGAAGATAAAGACATCATTGATGTTCCAGACGGATTCTCAGTCATGCATAAATAATTCCTTAGGTCAGAATTAGTAGCCTTGAGTGGTGCTTCCCCTCCTTTAGGCCAGTCACATTACTTCAGCAGTTTATTGTGGTGTCTGAGGAACTAAATGCACAATTCAATATCAGGAAGAAAGTTTCACATAGAATATTCTTTTGGAACAATAATTTCTGACGGGAAAGTACAGAAGTCTGGCTTATTCATCCTTTATTCATTAATTCTTTATTCATTTATCTAACAAATATTTTCAGTTGCCCAATATATGCCAGGAACTGTGGTCAGGGCTGAGAATGCAGTGTTGAGACTGCAGTGTTGAGACATAGCAGGTATTGTCCCTATTTCTTAAAACTCATAGTTGACTGTCATGAGGTTATATGACCCCTCCACCCGAGGGTATCTTGGGCAGGTGACAGTTCTTCTCCACCTCACTTTCTGTCTATAAATTAGAGGGTTTTTCTAGATGATCCATAAGATCTTGTTCTGTGCTAATATTTTCTTGACTTATACTTTTGTTATTAAATATTTTTATTGCCATGACCTAGGTTGGTGTTTTAGCGAATGACTAAATATAGTCAGACTGAGTTGATCAGCTTACATGTTTATATGCAGGTTAGAGTCACTTCTTTGATTTCCAGTGGGACTAGTTACCTTTCCTGAGTTTATATCACCTGTGTATCTTCAATCTGTTTGGCTCAGACTGGAGGTTCCTTTAAAGAGAAAGCAAGGATTTCCACTGATGTTGGAAACTTTTCAAACAGTTCTGAAGCACGGTCTTCAAACACAAAAGATCATTGTTCTGTATACTCCTTTGCTGAGACACTAGCCCCGGGCAATGGAGTTGTTTTTAGCTCAACTTCAGCATTAGCAGACAAAACTATGCTTGAGATAGGATTATTGAAGTCTGGATCTTCCATAATTTAGTATTACTGGTAAGGCTGATGAATTCAATCACTGCTAATAGCATCTGTTTTTATAAATAAAGTTTTATTGGAACACAGTCAGATCCATTCGTGTACGTATCGTTTATGCAATAGACAATTGAACTGCAAGGGCACAATTGAGTAGCTTGGGACAGAGACTGCATGACACACAAAGCCAAAAATATTTGCCATGTGGCCCTTAACAGAAGTTTGCTGACACCTGGATTATGGGATAAACTGAGTAAAATTTAAGGCTCCCAACTCTAGATTTTGTGTGTAGGACCATAATGTATTTTTTTTTTTTTCCAGGAAACATGGTTTTCTTGCCTTTTCCACAATATGCTCCTGAGAAATGAGCCTTATTAATTTGTAACTTTTTTGATGCTGTGTATGTGCACAGCAGAATTTGATGATTATATACCTCACAGATTTTAGTCTTTTGCAGGATTTTTAGTTTCATGGACTGGTCTGCTGGGAACCCTAAATTATTGCGAAAGCATTTTTATTCTGTTAAACAATCGTTCCTATGGAACCTGAGAACCTAGCTTTCTTTACATTTCTAGCTGTGAGAAGAGCGGTGACAAAATTTCAGAGATGTGTAAGTCCTTGGAGATAATTTGTAACCTTCTCCTGCCATTTTCCTGTGTACATAGTTCAGGGACCTTTAGAGCTGATGCACTGTGCCTGAGGGTGTGTGCAGGTCAACATTAGAGAAAGCTGGGATCAGTCTAAGTTCTGATGGGATCAGTCCCATTCATCCAGGGAGGTAGACTCGAGGTAGTGAGTGTCTGTGCAGTATTATAAAACTAGGACAGCTGAGGACCATGAGTGTCACCGTGGCTGTGGGTGGCAAGGAGGAAACGCTGGAGTTTGCCCATCAGCATTTTCTCAGGGGCTCAGAATGGGTTTGCTTAGATGGGTCAATTTTATTTTAATAGGTTTAAAGGTGAGGGATATGTATAGCTCCCCAGTAAATGTTTACTACACCAGAATACATAAATTAAGGGGAATATAAGACATTTTAGAGGCAAGCAGGGCTACTTGTGTGGATTCAGATTTGCCTACTGTGACCAGTCCTAGCATATAGTAATTTCTGAATAAATATTGGTTTATTTTATGTATAAGCTGTTTGATATTTGAAATAAACCAATGGAAAATTTGTTGTTTTGACTTGAGTCTTTACGTTTACAGCCAAATTACTAGAAATTCTGTTTAACACCCCCCTTCATTGTTTGTCATATATATACTAGATACTGTGCTAAGGTCAGGGGCATAGAGCTTAATACGGTTAATAAGGCACAGTTCCTGCCCTCTAGGGGCTCACGTGCTATTGCAGTCACTGATACTTTCCCGAAGAGGTGACAAATGCCCCGAATGAGGTATGCACATGGAACATGGGAATGTGGGGAGGCGGGGCACCTACTTGGACAAGGAGAGTGGGGACAGGGCCATTCCGGAGTATTCCTGGAGGAGGAGAACGCCTCTTCTGACCTATCCTTAGGTGCTATGGTCTGAATGTGCCCCTCCAAATGTCATGCGTTGGAACCCTGTACCCAGTGTGACAGTTTTAAGAGGTGGGGACTTTTGGGTAGTGATTAAGTCAAGAGGGCATATCAGTGCCATTGTCAAAGAGGTGGAAGGGAGCCTTGCCCCTGCCAACATGTGAGGACATAGTGAGAAGGTGCCGTCTATGAAGTAGAAAGTGAGTCCTCAGCAGACACTGAATCTGCTTGATCCGTTTCTATGAGGGTACTTGAAAAAGCTTGTGGAAAAATACAATTAAAAGCTAATACGAATATTTCCATAAACTTCTTGAAGTACTCTCATATTATTTACAAATTACCCAGTCTAAGGTATTTTGTTACAGCAGCAGGAGTGGACTAAGGCGCTGGGGATAGGCTTGGCTCAGAAGGGGAGTGTGTGTGACGCACATGTACAGACCTCTGAACGTGGGCCTGTGGGCAGAAGCCCGGCCAGGATTGCTGGGGAGCCCCTCACCCACTGTGGCTAACTGCACCCCTTCAGTTTACCCCAAGCTCAGTCCTGTCTGAGAAGGAAGGGGACCCCAGTTGTGTACGACAGACAGCTTCCATCCCAAGAGCGAGACAGATGAAGTCATGTGGGATTGGTAAAGAAACCTGAGCGCAGCCAGGTGGGCGCTGACCCGGGCAGACCACCGAGGCAGGGTGCAGCCAGCCTCCCCCAAAGGGTTCTGCTCCTCTCCCTGGCATTGCATAGACTCCTTCCCTTCTTCTCAGGAGCTTTTTACTAATAGAGATAAATAAAGGCAGGAAATCTGTAATAAAGTACTAACTTCCATGTATGCCAGATTAAATACACACACGCACACACACCCACATGCTAGCAGCCCACAGAGTAACAGAGTCTGGTGGGAAGAGATCAGAGGGCAGCCTGTGCCTGGGCTGGCGAAGGGCTCAGTTCCCAGGCGGTCCACATCCTGTCCCTTCATTGCTGAGACAAGTCAAGGGGGAAGCGGTGTGCAGAGCAGTGATCCATCCCGGTTCTCAGGGATATGCTCTTAGTTCAAGGGCTCCGGAGCGAGCCTGCGAGTATGGGAATGATAAGCACGCATCTGCGTGTATTCATAAACAGCTCCAGGAGGCTCGGTTTTAAATTACCACCCCTACCCCTGCTAAACCTCCCCCGTAATCCTATAAAGATGTCAGGTACAGATAGACCGTGGAGGGATAGAGCCCTATCAGACAAGCCTGTATCAAATAGCCAGAGTGCTGGAGGATTCGGTTGCAACAGGGATACCCTCATCTTGATTTCATTGTTTTTCCTTTCCCTAAAAGGGTGGGATTGGATTTGGAGGTGGGAGGAGAATCTGCAACGGAGTTGCTGACACCATGTAAGGAAAACCTTGGAGGCTGCTCTTCCCATTTGGAGGACCTAGCAAAAAAAAAAAAAAAAAAAAAAGCCAGCAAACAAGCCTGCCACTGTTCTGAAATCCTTCCCGCTTCTGCCCACGAATCATCCAAAGGCAGGCAGCAGCAGGAGCAGCTGTGGTGGATGGGCTGCCCTGCGGAGGGAAGGCGAGCTGAGTGCTGGCTTTGCCGCTCCCTGGAATTATTACCTGTAAGCGCAAGAAGGCCAGGTGACTGCAGCTGGGCCAGAGGTGTGCAGACCCCGCCCACGCCGGGCTGTCAGCACTTTGATTGTCCACGGCAGTGCAGGGGATTTATGCTTCCTCTCCGGCCTTTCAATGCTTCTGTAGATAAACTTAGCAATTACAATGCTGGTTTGGGAATTTCCCTAGGATGGGCCAGGACTTGTTTCCAAAATAACACCTTTCAAAGCATGCAGAGACTTTCAGAAATTAGATAATTGTGTGATATTTATAAAATGAATTACATTGTACTAACAAAGTCTGGCCAGATGGTTCTGATACTGAAGTAAATAACACCTTCTGATTCATTAGGGTTAAGGGGGAGAAAGGCTTTTTTTAAAAGTTGCTCCTTTACCACCGAATCTCTGCAAAAAGTTTAGACAACTCATGAAGTAGGTAATATATTTTCAGAGTAAAATGCTTATGTCTGGATGTGCATGGCATGGTTAAGTTGTCCTCTTTTATTCATAAAACACTTAGTGAGCATCTGAAATATGCTCATCACTGTATGCAGAGAGATACAAAGATAGTACTTTAATGTTCCTCTTCTCTACAGATTCTCAGTCTAGTGAGGGAGATGGATGTATAAACAGATAATTGCAATACAGTGAGCTAAGTGCTAACAGAAGGACAGAAGAAATGTCATAATGGTATGAGAGATATCAGTTTACATTGTGAATGGAGAGAACAGCTTTAGGGAGGAAGTGACATTTGAGCAGAATGTGAAGAAAGAGGAGGGATTTTGAAAACAGAGAAGGATGTTGCCTTCTTTTGGCTTCTCTTACTCCCCAGCCACCTCAGACCCCAGGGCCTTTGCACATTCTCATTCACCTTTGGCTCCTCTTATTGCCTAGTCTCTGTTTACCCCAGGGCCTTCTGCCTGGAAAACTCCCACCTCACTTCCGTGGTATAATCCTTTAGAAACCAGGACCCATATTTCTTCTTCTTCAGGGAGGCCTGACTTCTCAAAGTCAAATACCCTCTATTATAAATGCTCATTCATCAAGTAACTTTTTTTTAGAGCAGTTATCACAGCTGGACTTTTAAATTATTTGCATGATTATTTGAATGCTAGCTGGTTTTCCCACTAGGCAGAGCCTGCCTTTTTTGGTTCAACTTTATTTCTTGACTAAATAAACATTTGTTGAGTGAATTAGATGAAGGGCATTCCAGGTGTGAAAACACATTGTGTGTTCAGAGAACAGCAAGTAGCTAGGCATGTTGGCTCCTGGGGTATGTGAATTGGGGGAGCCTGAAGATTAAGCCATTTAAGGAACTTTGAAGATCTAAACTTCTGTTTTGTGTACTAGCTCAGTTAATATTTTTAAGTATTAAGAGACATTTCAAAGATCTGCCTCTTGATTATTTCATTATTAGTATCAGATGTTTTAAGTCAAAGATGAAGTGTTAAAAATATTTTTTTAAAAAGATTATTTTTGACATATGGTTTTAGGACTTAACAAGATATGCCTTTAAAAAATGTGGTTAAAGTGTAACATGTGCAGAAAATACATAACACGTAATTGTACAACAGGGTGAATTATCACAAAGCAAACATACATGTATGAAGGGTTTTCAAAAAGCTCATGGAAAGATTCATATTATCTTTTAATTCAATTTTTCTACGGAATTTCTGAGTAACCTTGTATCTCTCACACAAGTCAAGAAATCAGCCTGCTTTCTAGAGCCTGTACTGCTCAAATCAGTGTGTGTGCTGCACCAGAAATGGAAGCAGATGAGATACGAGATTCTCTGCTGGACTGTAAGAAAGTCCAAGCTTTCTGGAGAACAGAGGAAGGGATTCTCATATAAGGTAGCCCCAAAATGCTTTCAGGCTCACTCATGAACTTGAGAATGGTGTGAGAGAATGCAAATCCCACCAGCCCCTCATCCATCCCTAGGCAGGGCAGTAGCGTGCAGGGTAGAGGGTGGACTCAGCTGCAAAATTCAAAAGAACACTGAATCCTGTCTCCAGCCTCACCGAGAACAGTGCTTCTTTAGAACCCTCATTTGGTGTGAAGACTGGGTCTAAGTTTAGGTCTTGTCACCCCAATATTGTACAGAGGACATTTATGACTTAACCAGTTTCTAGTGAGACTTAGGGGTAACATATGACATGGTGGTGCTGGGGTACCTGGGACTGAAGCCTGCTTTGTTACTCACTGGCTGGGTGTCCTCTAGTCATCTTTAGTTAATTTCTCTGTGTCTCACTTTCCTTATTTATTACATAAGTATAATAATGCAAATCTCCTCACACTGTTACTGTGACAATTTAATGCGCTCATAGATGCAAAGTACCTATAGCACAACCTAGCACAGGATAAGCACTTGATAAAAAAGAAAGGCTCTCTAGTTGAAAGTTTTGTCTTATAAGAATGTAAGTGGCCCTGATGGACTATCGAAGTAATGAAGACTTTTGAGAGAGACTTTTTGGTATAAGAAAATACTCGTAATTTCCTGCTGAAGTGGATCATGGGACTTTGTGTGCTTGTGAATGGCTCAGCCCTGATGTATCTGCCCTGTGCAATGTTGGCATTTCATGATAGGGCGAACCATAATGTTTTTCCTTCTTTAAAATCCACTGTCTTCATTTTCTTTGTAGAATGTGAACAGGATAGGTAGAAAAACACAAGATTTCCCTTGATATTTTGCAGTATTTTCAAATACGTATTGTGTAGTTTTTATTGAAGCACTGAAATTTGAGGAAATTGTCTAGAAATATAACTTGATTTGCTACTATTTGAATTGATTATGGCTATTGTTTTGCTAGCTATTGAACTCAGCAAATATTTTTCTTATTCATATGATGACAACTTGATCACATGTATCCTGTAGTTTCCAGACTTCTGTGATTTCCTGACGCTAGGCCCCATTAAGCCTTCTCTCATAGAGATGACCAGGTTCTGAGGTGTATAAGTGTGTATGAGGGACTGATGATTGACAGTTCCTGAGTCCCCACTCTGTGATAGGTGCTGCATGTATCATCCCAGTACCTGTGCTGTCTGTATTTGACCCTCGAGCAAGGTCACTTTTTTAAGAAGATAGGAGAGTCAATATAGTAACTTTGGAAGTGCAAAAAGGACCACAAAAGGTACAAATGACTGTAAATATACTAAGGATAGGATATGATTTTCTAGACCAGTACTTTGTATATAAAATTGACAAGGTCATGGATATGGATGGGGTATTAGTTTGTTTCTGTTGCTGATAACAGAATACCTGAAACTGGGTAATGTATAAAGAAATGAAATTTATTTCTTACAATTTTAAAGGCTGGGGAGTCTAAAGTCCAGGGAACACATCTGGTGAGGGCCTTGTTCTGAGTGGGAATTCTACAGATTCCCTTGGCAACCAGGGTATCACATGGCAAGAATGGGCTGAGCAAGAGAGCTAACCTTCTCACTTTCTGTCCTTGTAAAGCCATCAGAACCACGCCTATGACCACCCATTAAACCATCGAATTATTATTCTGTGAACGGGCACAGTCGTTTGATCCAATCTAATAGGTCTCCACCTTTCAAATATCATAATCGATTTCTCACCGCCTTAACACTGTTACAATGAGGGTGAATCTTCAAGGAGTTTTGGGGGAATATTCAGTCTATAGCAGATGGGATGCATCTCAGGAAGAAACAGTAAGAATGCGTGTTGAAAAGGAGTATCGGTTTGCTCTTAAAAGTTATAAGGCAGCGTTTGTGTATATTTAGGAGAAAGGATGCATAAGGAAACTACAAGAGTGGGGAAGGTAACAAGAATGATCTAAGAACCACAACAAAAGAGGACATGCCCAGCATCCCTAGAAGGAATGACAGGGAAAAGAGATGAGTACTTATGACTCAGATGTCTAACCCCAAAACAGGGATGGCTTTTACGATAAGGGAATTTGAAATTAATGTAGAAAGGTAAGCTCAACTGCTTAGATAGCACTGAAATAGGTTGTCATTCTTGGTATGGAAAGACAGCAGATAGAAAGGAGGGGTTCACATGTGTATGTATGTATGTATGTATGTATGTACTATGTGTGGATGTACATATACAGGGGTACTTCAAAAAGTTCGTGGAAGCATTCGTATTATCTTTTGATTCTATTTTTCCACTATCTTTTTGAAGTTACTTCTTTATATCTTCTGAAGTTCTCTCTTATATCTCTCTACCACATCAGGTAACATGTTCAGAGATTTCCATGTATTCATTAATTTTATTGTGAAAACAATCCTGAGAACTCAATATTATTTGCCCTGCTTAACATGTAAGGAAACTGAAACTGGGAAAGTCAAGTATCTTGGCAAGGTGTTTAACACAATACAGACATTTAACAGTAGACCTGGGGGATTAGACCTAAGACTAACTTTAAACCTGAGATTCTTTCTAACCTACTGTGCTGACTTTCTTTTATTTCTTAAGGAGGTGTGCACCTGCATTTAGAAAAAAAATCAGCAATAAAAAACCTATACCTCTGAAGGTGGATGCACTTGAGAACAGCATTTGGGAAAGAAAAAAAGGGCAAGAGAAAGAAGTGATATTACTATGGTCGTGCGCCAGAATACCAAGTCAGGTGGAGGAGTGATTGTCTGCTGTTGTTTAAAGCTTGAGTTACCAAGTTAACACAGTAAAATAAGGCTAAGGAGTTGAGACTTCACATGTCCAGACCGCTGCAGTGAATCTCATTCTGACTAAAAACAGCATGTGGCAAAATCTAGACTTGCCTTTCAAATAGTTTTATCCCCAAAAGGTTAAGTAAATAACCAAAAAACTAGAGCCTAAAGTTTAATTTTAACAAATAAAGAAAATTCAAAAGTGGTTTGGAAGTTGCAGAAACTTGGACAAAAGTGACATGATTTCAAAAATCAGAATAAAAGGAAAGATGAGTTGGTATAGTTTGATCTATACCTCAGATACCAAACAGTTAAGAGATTTTTCTATTGAGTGCCACTTCTCAATGGTGTAGCCAGTATTTCACTGGGTATAGAATTCTTGGAAATTATTTTCTTCAGTGCATTAAAGATACCATTTCTGATACCAGGCCTTCTGGCTACCATGGTTCTGTTGAGAGTCTGTCAGTCTTATTTTTACCAATTGAACATATTCTCTGTCTTCCCATAACACCCCCACCCCCATCAGCTTTAAAAATGTCTGTTTGTCTTTGTTTTCCAGCAGTTTTAAGATTTCATTTGTTTTTGGGTTTTAGCAGTTTTATTAGGTCCAAATTTCCTTGTGTTTACCTTACTCAAGGTTTGTAGCAGTTCTTGAATCAGTGGATTGATTTCTGTGAGCAGTGTTGGAAAATACTCAGCCATTATCTCTTATGATATTGCCTTTACCCTATTCTTTCCTCTTCTTCTGGGATTCTGATTACATATGTATGAAACTACATTTCATATGTTGCCTTCTCTTTTTCTCTCTATGCTTTAATCTAGATATTTTATTCTTATTTATCATCCAGTTCATTGTTAGCTCTTCAATTGTAAATGATATGCTTATAACCATCTTTTGAATATTTTCTTACCAGTGGTTATATTTTAAATTGTAGAATGTCCATTTGATTCATTTTATACTACATTATTTAGTTTGCTATCTGATTTATTAAACATATTGGTCAGTTATTCTAAAGCCCCCTTTTGTTAACTACAATATCTCAATTTCCTGTGGGTTGGTTTCTGTTGTTTTTCTTACTTTTCTCTCATATTTGGTTAATTTTTATTTTTGTAAGTATGGTTATTTCTGATAAATGCTAGGCATTGCGTATTAAAAGTATAGAGATAATATTTAGCTGTGGCTGATGTTATTTTCCTCTGCAGAGGATTTACTTTTCTTCTGGGAGGCAGGCAGGGTGAGAGCAGAACACCTTGATCCAGGCAAGGATTAAACTGTTCCGAAGGTGGGCTTTTGTCTTCATGAGGGCTGGTCAGTTCCTGGTTTATACTTATTTCCTTGGTTTAGCCCTTTGGAATCCCTGGTTGTTACCAAGGCCCCTTTCTTTTAGTAGGCCATGAACTCTAATTTTTGCCTGTTCAGCCCTGTGAGACTGAAACAAGCCTGTTCAAAGTCTCAGTTTTTCTGCTGTCTGCAGCAGAATCAGCAAGTGCGTTAAACAGAAGTCAAATGTCCCTTTTCTCCACAGTCGTGACCCTTCGAATCATGGTGCCTTGATAGTCTTCTAATGCCTTCAAGCAGAGGCTATTTTAACCATTTTTTTTTTTTTGCTGGTTATTTTAGTCCTCTTTTGAGAAGGTTGGTCTGATCTAATCTAGTCTATTATATTGAAGTAGAAGTTGAAGAACTTCTTGAAGGCAGTGCAATCCTACCTTGATACTATGGCAGTTTTGATACCTTGATACTATGTTCCAATAATTTCAAGTGCCAAGTTGCTGTTAACCTTGTTGCCTTCTTGAACCCTTGTTTATCAGAAGTTTTTGATAAAGCTATTGGAAATTTTTTCTATAGCCGTACCGGAAACACCTCAGTATCATATGTTTGCTCTTAAAGATAGAGTTTATAAGTTTTACTTATATTATTGCATTTGACTTTTACAACAACCATATGTCAAACATTACAATTAAGTTCTCCATGGAGACTTATCTGCAATTTTAATTAATTAATAAATTGAGTCTGTATTAATTTACCTCTAGTTAGTGAAATGACTATTCTAGAAAACGGGATGAAGAGAAGCGGGGATTTGAGAGCAATTTGAAAGATAGAAATTTAGAGTAAAGGACTTGGTGACCAGCTGACTGTCGAATGAGGAGGGAGTGATCGTTTTGCCTGGGTCAACTGAGGGAATGGTGATTCTCCCTTTAAAAAAGGGATTATATTAAGAGGAGAATTAAATTTCGTCGAGGTTAATAATAGAGAAAATTAGTACTGAATTGTGCTCCCAGAAGGGAGAGTTACTATGGGCCACAAAGGGCTTGAGGCAGAGATGAGATTGTTGCTGGACATTATAAGGCGGAGGAATGGAAAAGGGAAGGAGGCAGGACAATTCTGGGGAGAGCCTAAAAGTAGAAACAGCCACCACCTCCTTCTCCTCCTCCACCTCCTATTTACTGAGGGCTCACCAAGTGCCAGGCGCTGTGCTATGTTTGTACACACGTCCTTATTTAACTTTTAACCCTCTAACATAGTTACTCTAACGGTCCCTATTTTATAGCTTTGTCCATTTGTCAGGCAGTGAAGCCACTGCCGTAAGTGGAGCAAAGTGGTGAAGCATATAGTTGATCTATAGCATATAGAGATCAGTGCAGATGATAAAGGTCCTAGAACTGAGTCCGAGGGCTTTAGAATTTTAACCTGAAGACCACTGGCCAAGCAAAGTGCAATTTTCAGAAGGTTGTGTCGGCAGTAGAGTGCCCAAGGGATGGCAGGCTGGTGGGAGGTGGGAAGAGTCGAGTGCAGGGAGCAGTGGGGGCTGTTTCAGTAGTGCATGGTACATAATTAAGCCCTCTACTGGAGCAAGTAGGGAAAAGATGGGGCCGATGTGAGATTTCAAAGCTAGAAAGGTCAGGACTTGGTGGCTGTAGAGATGTGAAAGTTGAAAGAGAGGAATGTCATAAAGAAGATTTCAGGCCTGGGGACAGAAGGTCCCCTAACTGCTCTCTCCTGCTCCTGTCCTTCCTGCACTTCTGCAGGCCAGTGTATCCCATTCTGGACTCCACGCAGACACCTGCTCTCAGCCTAGTCCCGCCTGCTGCCCTTCCTGCCGCCTCCTTCTGTCCTAGAATGTTCACAGCTCTTCCCTCCTGTTTTAGCTGTCTGTGTACTTCCAGTATAGCATCGTGATTCCCTCTTTTTTCCTCCTTTCCTTCATTCATTTATCCTATGTTCATGTAGCACCCCCTCCCTTTATTCATTATTCTTTGTCTATTTAAAACTTTCCGAATGCATACACTTAGTACTACATTGAGCTTTTTGGGTGCAGGGACTGTGATTTCTTTAGGCTTCTATTGCTATTATCTAATATGATGTCTGACACGTATTATATGCTGAATATATGAATGATTAAATGGGAAATCATGAGGCTAGTGCCAGAAATAGGTAGAAATGAGCAATCTACAGCAACACAGAATGAAAGCCAACCATCATTGATTTTATTGTCAAGTGGTGTTCTTTTTTCCCTTTTACGCGAAATTCTACATCAATTTTAGTACATTTCACCTGTGACTACTCCATAGAAAAAGTCAACTCCACAAAATACATATTTTGAGATAATACTAACCAAGAAAGTCAACAAAACATGCTATACCATATTATTATCGATGGGCTCTTCTATCCCCTATAATAACTTTTATTCCTTTTGACAATTGATTTTACCACCTCTTGCCCAAATTTCTGCTTGATGAAAGTTCTGCTTGATAAAGATTCTGGTGAACTATAAAATGCCCAAATACTGGACAGTAGTTGGGAAGGAAAGAGAGGAAACACTTTACAGAATGGCTCATTTGCATCATAGAGTTCAATATAATAGAGTCCTAGGGAATGACTGCTGGTTTTGGAAAACAGACAAAAAATGGGATTGCATAGAGCTTGGAATTTAAGAGAGAAACTGGAATGACGGTATAACAAAATTCATTAATTTAGATCTAAATTGAGGATTTTTATGTTGGGAAAGAAATGCCAACAAAAACAATTTACCATATCATTGCAAAAATCAGCATTATTTGGCTTAAAAATTATGGCCCTATGATCATTAGTCAGCAGGTGACCATCCCCAGAGGTTCATCTTCTAGTAGGAAAATTACACAGCCAACGTGGCGGTATTTTTATACTTGTCTGGAAGGATATCCGCACTCTTGGCTTTGTGCATAGTTATTTGACTATCTATTCTAATGCAGGAGTGTTAGTTAGCATGTGCGTAGTAATTTTTAAGGTCCAGGGACCAGACTGGAATGGAGTTTTTATCTGCAATTCATCTAGTGACAAGCACATTGTTGAAGAAAAATAAATATTCACAATAATTTTTATTAGTTCATGACCAGTTATAAATCAAAGTTGTGAAAAGAGTTTAAAAGTAGCTTTTCCCAATCCCTGGGATTCATAGTTCTCATTTATCATTTGAACAAAGGTGGTAGCTGGACACCAGTGGTACTCTGGGATGGTGAGCTTAAGGGAATTTAGCCTTTCCTTTCCATCGAGCTTTGAAATGTGATGATGTTATAAGACTAGGGAGAGTAGACTTTTCAGTTTAAATCCCTCTTTTTCCCTTAGGTAGGACTCCGAATTTTAGATTTCATGGATGAATAAGTAACCTTAGTGAGTGATTTGAGACTCCAGTACATAAAAATGTGAAATGTGTCAATAGCTCAGGATGACTGATAGCTCTCTTGTCACCAGAACCACCTGCAATTTTTTATAGTCCTGCAGCATAAGCCGCCTTGAACAGATAATCAATTCTATTGCACAAACAAGTCACTTCTGTTTACCAGGGAGGCTCACTTTCTCTCCTCAAGCAGGACTATTAAAAAAAATAACCTGCATAATCCAAATGAGAACACTTCTGAAATATCTGGGTGCTTGCAAAGCTAGCCATCTGCACCTCCTCTCTATTCCTTGCCCCTCTCTCCCATTATCAGTGAAAGAGCAGTGGAACCACTAATGCAGTTATAACAAAGATCGTGAGGATTTCACTGACATGTTCTCATGCGCGCACACACACGCACATGCACACGCACACGCACTTTTAGAAGTGAGTATTTTAGCCAAAATATTGTTTCTTGCCCAGCCTTTGTCAGAATTTTGATCTTCCAAGGATTAGGAAAAAATTTACTTTTCTCCTTAAATAAAGTATCAGATTGCAATGCAACAGCAGCCTGTCTACGGCAGGAATTAATTCTTCTTCAGCTATTTTCTGCATCTCATTATATAAAAAATATTAGGGTTTGAATTTGAAATCATAATTTCTAAAGGGCATGAGGTCTTCACTAAAAATATAATTGTGAATTAAGTGCTTTTGATTTAAGCTGACTTAATTTACACATAAACAGTTCATCTGTTTTTCCTCAATCTCTTAAAATGTCATTATACTGTACAGTTAGTGATGCTGGGTTTTATGTTCATATCTTCAGTGTGGTACATACATGCCATGTTTGCCAGTAGACTAGTCAGTAGTATTCAAAGACAAACTGAGTCAGTTATTTATTTCACAAATATTTTTTGAGCTTTGGATAGGTGACAGTCACTGATTTTAGGTGCTGGTGCTGGGGATACAGTATTGAGCAAAACAGTTAAGGTCCCTACCCCAGGAGCTAAGATTTGAAGATGTAGGTTAACAGTTAGGGTCTAATGAATAGAAATCTAAAATTCTCTTAGTAGCAGTTGGGCCACTAACAAGTAATGATTATGGAAGAACCACTAAACCTCAGGATTTAGTAAACAGGAAAAATATCAGTAGTAAGTGATTTTGTCTTGTTAGTCTTTAAATAATATTTTCAGATCCAGATTTTGGCTTGCGACAAAGTTGTCACTGATTAAATTCAGACACTTTTGTACTGGAGAACAATGTCAAATCCAGTGAGTGGTATTCTTTCTAGTCTCTAGCCTGAAGCTTGGAAACCACATAGAACTCTCATGGTTAGAATAAAGTCAGCTTGGGTCATATTTTATTTTCGTGTCATCTGGCCACTAATAAGACCCCATCAATGACCTGGCAAACTGCTGCCACCTTCTCTACTTAAGTCATTATTTTCAGGTGCCATGATAGCCTAAACAGAAGTTCTCAAAGTTTGGTTCATAGACTCCTGGGGTTCCTGTGACTTTTTCAGTGGATCTTCAAGGTCAAATCTATTTTCATAATAATACTAAGATGTTATTTGCTGTTTTCATCCTTACAAGTCCGTATACAGTGAAGTTTTCCACTGTACATTTGGAATCTCTCTGTAACTCAGTGAATCAGTATTTTTTAAGTGACCAATGATTGATGTTACAGAATTATGCATGGGTAACAGATCCATTCAAAGTGCAAGATGGATCAATGGATTTTAATATGTCAGGTATGAAAAGTTCAGTGATATATGATCAGATTCCAATAGAAACTACCAGTTGTTGAGTTTTAGTGTAGTATCAAAGAAAGAATATCCACAATATTATTCTTCTATTTTTCAACTACATATTTGTGTGAGAATGAATTTTCTTTATGCACTTCAACCAGACAAGATACCATAACAGGTTGAATGCAGCAGATAGGAGATTCCAGCTGTCTTCTATTAAGCCACACATTAAAACATCTGAAACAATGTAAAAACAATGCAGCTCTTCTCACTAAATGTTCTGGGAAAATCTAATTATTGTTTATAAAAATATATTATTTATGTTAACAGTAATGAATTATAAATTACTTTTAAATGAATTAATAAATATTAAACATTTCTTAGTTTTAATTTGTAACATGGTAAATATTGATAGATATAACTCACATAAACAAAAGCTCTTTGAAGTCCTCAGTAATTTTTAACATTAGTAAAGCCAATTTAAGATCCACTGGTCTAAAGCAATGTGTTAGTGAGTCCATCTTCCAGGAAATTGAAGGTCAGAGTGAAAATTTGCACCGGTTACATTCCCTGGGGTCCAAGATCTGCTCCCTGTTCTCATTCCGATGCAGAGTTTCAAGAAGTTTGTGTTGGGTCTCCTTAATGTCTCAGGGCTCCCGGTTCTTCCTGTAATGACAGAGGATAAAGACAAGAAGGCTGCAGTCGATAGAGTCCACTTTTAATCTCCAATCTTATATGTAATTCTCTAGGATCATTTCTGAGCTTCAAACCACAGCTCCTGAAGGTGGAGCATAAGGGCTGCATGATATTTATTCTTCTTGGACATGCAACTTGCAGCTCCACTTGCTAAAGGAAATCAAACCTGCTTATCGGAAACATCTTCATCGTCCATTTGGAAATGAAGAATTCAGTCTGCTCTACTTCCACCCCCTCAGGAAGATACACCAAGCTGACTTCTCAGTCCAGACTTGCTCTCAAGGTCACCTATGTAATTCTTTCAAAGCTTCACTGTCCTTAGTATTCTCGGAGATAATAGTGCCAAACCTGTCAGTCATCATTTTCTCATCCTCAATTTTCTTTTTGACTTCCTGCAATTTTAATCCCAAGCCCCTGCAGTTCTTTTCCATGGAGACTTAAGTGGCCCTGTTTACAACCAATTTTTGGCTAATATTTGATTCATTCTTTTTAAAATAGACCAGTCTGCACTCTACAGGCTTTCTACCTTTGTACTTAATAGAATCAAAGGCCTGATAGTGAGGTAAAATGATATGTTTTTGTTTCATGATTTCTGAAGAAAAATAAAGAGATCTTTAGAAAATGGAGGTAGATATTTGTTCCTAATGTGTTAATTTCAGCATCTAGGGCAGTCATTAATAGAGGGAAAGAAATTGCTCTTTTTTCTGTGTTGCACATTGTACCATTTCTTACCAAGGAGAGAGAGAGGAGGGTGACAGTGGGGCAGATGAGTACAGAAATCACAGATTTTTCTGGGGTCTGCTTTATCCTAATGTCCTTCGTATACCTTATCTCTGGTCCCTTCTGTAAGCTGATCCAGCTCATGTCGGCATGACACACAAACCATGCAAAGCTTCCTTTTAAAGAGATTTTAATTCCTGCTTGACAGGGTAGGCTGAAGCCCATAAGTGACAGTAGTTTTTTTTTTTTTTTTTCAAATGAGTGAAAGCTACAGTGCACCTGGTATTTCATTGAATGCTAGACCACACACACACACACACACACACACACACTCTCTCTCTCTCTCTGTCTCTCTCTCTCTCTCTCTTCTGGAAAAGAAAAAAAAGTTGAAAAAGCTAAGGTTTAAGAAATAAAACATGGCTTAGTTTGCTAGTAATCATGATGTAAGAAAAGAGATCCATCATTTTTGGCTTGCCTGAAGACTGTTTAAGATTTTTATTGTTTTTCTCCTTTTCATAAAATTAAGTCATTTCTTTAATTTTTAAATTCTAGATTGAAATCATTCTTTATTAGCCCCATGTGTGGCAAAGTATCAAAATATTATATCTCTTATAATTTTTGTCTTTCATACCCAAGATGCTTGGGTAAATTGACCATATCCAATAAATGGGGAGGAAAATGCTAGAAAGTGGGATCAATTTTTACTATGTGAGACCCAATCCAACTTCAATGAAGTGATTTAGGAGTTGCCTAATTGCCATCTTGCAAATATAAAATGAACTGTTTTATTTATGACTGTCTTAGTCCATTTGGGCAGCTGTACCCTATGGTGTGTGGCTTATAAGCCATAGAAATTTACTTCTGACAGTTCTGGAGGCTGGAAGTGTGAGATCAGGGTGCCAGCACAGTCCAGTTCTGGTGAGGACGGTCTTTGGGGTTGCAGACTGCCAACTCCTTGTATCCTTACTTGGTGGAAAATGAGCGGAAGAGCTCTCTGGGTCTCTTTTATAAGGGCACCAATTCCATTTATGAGGGCTCCACTTTCACGACCTAATAACCTCTCAAAGGCTACACTTCCTAATACCATCACATCGGGGGTTAGGATTCCAACATACGAATTTTGTGGGGATATAAACATTCGTTTTATAACAATGACTGTAGCAGGTTTCAAACAGCTTTCATTTCTCACTGGTAGTGTGCATTGCAAGTGACTTTTAAGGACTGAAGGTAGTAACAATGACTTTGAACATGGAGCTAGGGGTGGCGGTGGTATGAGGGGTGGAGTAGTGACATAGAGAAGCTGTCATTTATTAGGAGGGGTGCCAGGTTTCGTGTTAAGCACTTTACGCACTTTTTTCTTATATAATTTGCACACCAGCTCTGAGAACTAGGTGTCATCTTCTCCATTTTACAGATGAGGGACGGAGCCTTAGAGCGGCTAAATAACCTGCCGAAGCCCACCTAGCTCGGAAATAGGTGGAACAGGATTAGAATTTTCACTGCCTGATGTCAAAGCCCAGTCTCTTAACCCTGACTCCAGTGGTGCTTGTCTTTGTCTGGAGTTGGCAGGGCAGGAGTTTAATTCCTCTTTCAAGAAAATCTAGGACACCAGAAGTTTGAATGTCCTGCTTAGTGCTACGCTTTAATGCAAGCTTGGTGCCAGAGAGGATACCATGTTGCAAAAAGTTGGCTTAATCAGCTTTTTAACAGAAGTTCTTTATTTATATCAAGGGGAGAAGGACTTATCACTGCGTAGTACATCCCATGGACATAATACTTTCACAGCACTGATCCTCCCGTCATGCTTATGAGGTAGGTGGTCTTATTACCCTCTTTTTGCATTTCTTCATATCCATAGTACCCTGTTGATTGACATTAATTATGATGACTTAGAGAAATTACGAATAGTAAAGTCAGGAGCAGTTTCCGGTTATGTGAACTGTTTTTATAGTTAAGCATTTGGGTAAGTGTTTTTGTTAATGTTCTCATGGAAGAGACTGTTCTCTTCTAGTTTTTTAGGTAGGCTTGCTACCTTGGTGCTTATACAATTTTCTCATGCAGGCTTGTCCGGTTTCTCAGCGGACATATTTTAAAATTGTATGTTAGTTACTTGGGAAACATTTTCAAAGGTAACATGGCATAATGAGCTGGAAAGTCAGGAACTCAAGGGTGGGATTTTGCTTTGCTACTAATTACTTCTGTGACCTTGAGCAAGTCCTGTGACCTTTCTGGGCCTCACTTTCCCTGTCTTTACTATAAGGGGGTGGGATATTGAGTAAAGATATACTGGATATTATTTTATCTGCTTTGAAAAAGTTACTAACACCTGATTCTTGAAATTTTTATTATTGAATAATATACTTAAACACCTCAAAATACTTTTTGTAGTACATATATGAACAATTTTGTATCTTACACACACTGAAAGATGACAAGCCATTGGAAGACAACTTTAAACTCTGTTATCTGCCTTGGCCAGGAATGAGCTGCTGTGTTGATATATTTAGTCTTATGGCCTGGATTATGTTTTTATCATAAGAAGATTACCAAAAAATTGGTATAGACTGCCTGCTTTTCTTCTTCCCTTCCTACGTTCCTTCCTTTCTTCCTTAATAATTTAGTCAAAAAGCCATTAGGCAGGTCTGAGCAAAGAGGCCCGGTGGGGCCCATAAGCAAATATGTTGAAGGTAATGGGAGTCAGATTTCTTAATGTCAGAGAAGAGAGTTACAAATAGAAAAAGGGAGAGAGCTAGAATGAACCCTGTGCTGTAGTTTGAAATTTGAGGAATCCGTGTGAACCTGTGGTATCCAATATGTAGAAATTGTATAAATATAGGAATTTCAATGCAGAGATAATATAAATGTTAAAGTATTTGCATATCTATGAATACATTAATGCACACACATACACTATACCCATTTCCTAACTGCTCACTGAAAGGGCAAGACACAATGACAGCTCAGTAAATATGAATGCATTTGCCCCCTAGATCTTAGTTTCTAAATACCAATCATTGCTAAAAGAAACCACAGGACTTTGAAAAGTCTGCTTCTAGGGCCAGGGCAGGGAAAGGTACAGGATGAGCCTTGAATGTCTTGTTGTAACAGAAGATACAGAAATTCTCAAAGAACCATGGGAAAGATGCCAAAAGGACACAGCAGTCTGCTTGAAGGGACTCCCACTAAGCCCTTGTGAAACCTGGGACAATTTGAGCTCCAAGATGATAATGATAGTTACAGATTATATCCCACTGAACAAATAAGGAATGCATGAGTCCACACTGATATAAATAAGTAAATGCATGAATAAGTGAAGAGAAGAGAAAGTTTTTCCTTAAAATCGAATGCCATCTGTTATATAGGAGGAATGCTGGAATTAGAAATATAGCCTTTTAGCAATCGCAGTAATAATTAAGTCAGGTAAGAAACATCATGGGATGCTAAAACCAGTGAGTAAAAGTTGGATGAAGATCAGGATATTTATATATCTGTAAGGTGTCCATCCCAAATCCTTATTCATGATCAGGGGAAACATAGTAGCTTTATAGGAAAAACTTGAAAGACATGACCTTACTCAAGTGATCGATGGTCACACTGACATCATGTGTCACTTGATGAGATGCAATGAGAGCACAACATTGTTTCCAAAAATCTATTCCTTGGATCTTATCGAGGGAAAACATCAGTAATCCCAGTTCAGGGGCATTTTACAGAATAATTAACATGCAGTATTCTATAATGGAAAGGTCAAGGTTACTGTTCCTGAGAGATGACAACTAAGTACAAAGTGTGGCCCTGGAATGCCTCCCTTGGCTAGAAGGAACCCTGTGGGGCAGTTGGCCAACTTGAGTGAAGTCTCTGGGTGAAGGGTTATGAGAGTTCTTTGCACAGTTCATACATTTCTGCAAGTTTGAAATTCTTTTGAAATGAAAAGTAAAAAAAAAAATATTTGTACAGGAATGCTTAGCTTTTAGTTTTTACTTTATTGTACAAAGTTGAAAGGAATAGTTTCTGAATTCTATTTTGGATTTTATCTGTACTCATATAAGAATCTTACAGGGTACAATCATTAAATTAGACTTTTCGTTTTGAATTTTTGTGAAATTGTCGTATGGAGAATATACGACATGAAATCAGGTCATTTCTGGACATGTGGTATAGTTTGTGTACTTCCAAAAATTCATTTTCATTTGACTGAGAAAACAATCAGAACCTCAGAGTGTCTCAGGGCCATCACTACGAATATCACAATGATGGTGAGGCATTTTAAATTAATGGGATGATGGCTCAGTGTTCTAGAGTCAGAAGACCTGGGCTCAAATCCTGTCTTCACTACTTACCACTGTTGTGACTTTGAGCAAGTGAACTAACCTCTCTGTTTCTCACCTCATCTATAAAAGGTTGGTAACAATAGTTTCTATCTCATGGGGTTATTGTTAGAGCCATGTGATCAATACCATTTAAATACTTTTAGAAGGTTACCTGGTTTAGGATAAATGCAATATTATTACACATTATTAGTGCTGCTGCTACTACTACTGTTACTACTATAATATCTAGAATTTATGTAGAGTAGAGGCTAGAGAAGCTGGTTAAGGGAAATTGTATCTAGTACTTTGTTGGAAGTTTGATCTCTCCTTACTCTGATGATAGCAGGGCAGTGATGCTATCGATTTTGGATATTAACTGTGTACCGATCCTTTAAGATGCTTCTCTTATTCCCAAAGCCAGCCCCTACCGAAAAGCACACCTTACGGTTTCTTCACAGCTTTATAAGGGTGAAGGCACACATTTTAAATGTTCAGGAAAAACAACGGAAATGAGGACAGGATAAAAGCAAAAATACAAAGAAAACAAGATTGGAGAATCAGAGAATCAAGATCCAAAGAAGAATGTTTACTTTGGCAGAAATACCTAGAAATATAGTGACCTCAGGCCTTGTTTCAGATTCACATACTGAATCTCACATATTTGCATATTTGCACTGTTAGTAGATTTATGCACCAAGTGGAGGTAGCAAACACGGACTGTCCCCGAAGGAGGGAGCTTACTGCTAGTCAGTGTTGTCTGTGATGCACCCAGCCTCCCACCACCTGCTCCAGGCCCTCCTGCCTGCTCCCTGTCCCCAAAGGGCTTCCAGTCATGCTGATGACATATAACATGTCATACTTAGCATTAAGTATTATGCGTTTTTATTTATTCATGCCTGCTCCTTTTCTGAAAGGGTTTGAAGGAACAAATTGAATTGTTTGTCATCCTAATAAAGGCTGAATTGTCCAGGAAAGACCTGAATTAACAATGTGTAGAATAAAAGGAGTGGCCAATTGGCAGAGTGAAAAGAGAGATTTCAACGAGAACCTTGAAGAGTGGGTATTGAATGACTAATCAGACAGAAGGAAATATATTGGAAGTGGTAAAGGTGAAGGGTTTCACAGAGTGTATATTTTCTTTTTTCAGGAATATAGAATTTTAGAACTATGGGCACATTTGTGGTCATCTACTTGAGTAAACCCAGGCATAGGAGTGTTTCGGATACATCGTAACACATAGTCCATCAGCTGGCCCTCTGCCTGCAAAACCCAGGCTACCGCCCCTTGATTTAGTCTCTTTTCACTATATCACCCTGACTATAGTATTTTGAATTTTGGGCCATAGTTACATATTTTGAGAAACACTAGCAATCGAATGGGAATAAACCACCTAGGATTTTTCATTCCCTCTAAGCTTTAAGACTCTTTCATAGACTATCTGGACCTATGTGAAGACAGTTGTGTGATCAAGAAGTCAGAACCTAGAGCCACAGTCCCTGGGTAGAAGTCCTGGCTTTTCCATTTACCAGCTGCTCTGTTTCTTCATCTGTGGAATGGCGTTGGCATGAGAAACAAAAGAGGTTATATGTGAAAAAGTACCTGGTGTACAGGAAGCTTTCAAAAAATGTTACCTAGTAGATATATTTGTCTAATGAGTAGAAATCAGAAACTTTAGTAGTTTTCGAAGACTGGGTGTATTTACATGATTCAGTAGTCACTATGCATGCAACACCTTGACTTCACATAAAGTACTAATAAATCATTGGCTTTTGTCCACAGGTAAAATCATCTGGTGGCGTTATTCCAATGTCCTTATGTGTGGAGATCTAGATTTCGATTCGGAAGTTTCTGACAAAATCTTCAGCTTGATGTCAACTTTACCACTAAAGGTAAAAGCTAATTTTATTCATTTAAATATGAATGACTAGTTATGGAAGTATGGAAAATGAAAATCGACATGTGTTGAAACCTAGAACACACCAAATAGAATTCTGGTTTCTTAATGTTGAAAAAATTATTGCAAAATCCCAATAGAAAAGGAGAATATGATACAATAAATCAAGAGGAAAGCTTGTTTACAAAAAGTTTCATGACAAACATTTTCATATCCATTTTTTTAAAGTAAGTTATTTTAATTTTGTTAGAATTTTAATTATTTCAAAAGCAATCTTTCGTAAGGGAGAGAGAGAGAGTTAGAAGAGATTTATAAACGATGTCTTAGAACTTCTTATGTGTAGCTTCTTGCCATTTTCAAATCTGATACGAATCTCATAATAAGCCAGTGATATAGAAAGTAAGTATAGGAGTCATAGAATCATTATCATTATATTTCTAGGCTTTTAAGCAACATGAGAAAAGCAGGGGCTTTCCTCACGATAAAACTATAAATACCACATTTCTTCTCTTTTGACTGGAATTAGCAAATAAGTGGTTCAGGTTGGAGGAGAATCAAGGTGATCTGCCTTCTACCCTGAACTTTGTTTTTTTCTCATATTTAAATTGGTAAAGGGCCACAAAAATGATTACATTGTGTAATGTTGAATATCCTGACTTGAGCATCACCTATTGCACACAGGTATTGACATTCAGTGTGGTACTCCACAGGTGTGTACAAACAATTATGTTTCAATAAAAAATAAAAATAAATCAGACAATTGTAATGCAAAACAATAAAACATCTAAAAAATTTTAAGATAAAATTAGTGCTAAACCCCCCAACTCTTTTCTTTTTCTAGATTATCTTCCAATTTTCTTACCTGCTTCATTCTCACAGCTGTATTTTGCTTTCCTATCTTTTCTTTCTTTTTCCTTCCTAGAAAGCTATTCATTTATTTTTGATTATACATATTTTTCATATCCATTTTTGATGTCTACTGTACCCAGTTGTTGAAATAGTATCATAACATATGAGGAAAACAAACAAAGAAGTAGCCTGTGGCTGGCTAGTTAGCTCACTTGATTAGAGCACAGTGCTGATAACACCAAGGTCAAGGGCTCGGATCCCTCTGCTGGCTAGCCACCAAAAAAATAAAAAATAAAAGGGAGCCTTATTGCAGGACTGAAGCAATTGATAAACTAAAGAGGAAAACCTTGGAAAAGATGCAAACATTGCTGTAAAAAGCAGAGGAAGGAAGCCTGGAGTCTCTCACACTTTAGTCCATGGATCCAGGAGATTGGACAGAGGAGAAAAGCTCTTCTGAGATGTCCTATTCATTTTGTGCCTAAGTAAATTATTTTATAGCATTAAGCACAAAATTTTTATTTTAAAAAAAGGTGGATCTGGGAAACTTCCAATAACTGGCTTATTTTCAAGTCAAATCTCTTTCCTATTCTTCAAAGATGTGGTTCTTAACTCTCTCTATTCACCTCAAACTTCTTAACCCTCTTGGTTACCACTTACCTGCAGACAGAACAGAAGCTGTAGACATCAACTCCCTCAACTTCTCTTTCCACACCACGCACTTAACCCACATGCACACTCTGTGCATTTGCCACTAATGGAAGGTGGGCCACAGTGCAGTCCCACTCAGCCCCCTTCCTCTTGTGCCCTGGAACCCAAACCAATTTTCCCCTTCTCTTTACAGCTACTATTCTTGCCACTTTTTCCTTCTTTTTTTTTTTTTCCTTTCTGACCCCTTAATTCTCTATTTTCACCCACCTATTCTTATTTCCTGTTTCTCTTTTTTTTTTATTGCAAGTGAATTCGCATCTTACAATTCACCATTTTAAAGTGTAGTGTATTGTTTTTTATATTCACAAAATTGCACGACTATCATCACGATCTAATTCCAGAATATTTTCATCACCTGAAAAACACATACCCATTAGTGGTCACTACCTCTTATCCTCTTCGCCCAGTCCCTGGAAACCACTAACCTACTTTCTGTACCTAAGAATTTGCCTATTCTGCTTATTTCATATAAATGAAATCATGTGACTTGTGACTTTTTATGTCTGGCTTCTTTCGCTTTGCATAAAGTTTTCAAGGTTAGTCCATGTTCATACATGTTGTAGCATGTATTGCTACTTCATTCTTTTTCATGACTGAATAATATTCCATTTTGGAATATACCACATTTTGTTTATCCATTCATCAACTGAGGGACACTTGGGTTGTTTTCCACTTTTTAGCGATTTTGAATAATGCTTCTATAAACATTTGTGTACAAGATTTTGCATGGACATATATTTTCACTTCTCTTGGGTATATATCTAGGAAGGAAATTTTTGGATCACAGTGTAACTCTACACTTAACATTTTGAAGAACTGTCAACCTGTTTCCCCCAAAGTGGCTGCATTTTATCCATTCCCACCAGCAATGTATGAGAGTTCCAATTTTTCCATATCCTCCCCAAAACTTATTGTCAGCTTTTTTTTATGATAGCCATCCTAGTGGTTACTGGTTTCTTAGTCTCTGTTGGTTGTCACTTCCTCTGGGGAATTCTTTTGAACACCTCGGATGCCTCCCCTTTTTAGATTGTGTTAAGTTTTCTCCTATGTAGTTCCCTTGTGCCTGTGCTTGTAACATCCTTCATCACATTGAATTATAATCGTCTATTTAATTATAATTAACTTTTATCTCCTCCATTAGAGTGCAAACCTGTTAGAGAGGGTACTGAAATTTTTCCTGTGGCATCTCCCCAGTTAACACAAAGCCTGACACAGTTATTTAGTCTTTTTTTTTTTTTTTTTGAGATGGTAGGGGACTTGAGATCGTCAGAATGAAAATATTCATTAGTATTAGTTCTTAGCTAATATCTAGTTACTAGGGAAAGAAGACAGAATTTTTTAGCCTGTGTGTTTGACTTTCTAGAAAGTTATTATTATTATTATTTTTGCTATTGTACTAATATAGTATCTTCCTTTAATTCAACAAGAAGTTGGAAAGAACTAGGTATGCCATACAATATTGCCATAAAAGGAAAATGTCTAGGTAATTTAAAAAATACTAATCAATTAGCTGTTTTTACTTTGACCCTTTTAAAAGTATAGCTAATTGAGAACTGCGTGTTCCTTTTTAAAAATAATATCAGTTACATATACTAGACTTAAAAAATTCCAAATGTAGATAGAAGTCAAGGACAATGTCATGAAGTCTGTGGACCTTCAAACATAATGTTCAGTCCTGATGGTGTTCAGTTATAAGTGTAAGAAATCTGAGATTCATTAGCATCAGAGTTGAACAGATAGGGATCAGTGCTGGGGAACAAAAGCTTGAAGTGGAATTAAACATAATTAAAGACTTAACTTATAAGTTTGAATTAAAAAGTACATCCAGCTTGAAGGTTGACTCACACTAAATTATAATGCCCTGTGCATAAGTACAGATTAAAAGGCATGTTTAATTAGTTCTTTTGAGCATTTCTTCCCCGAAATCTATTTGTCTTTATAATCAATATTTAGATCATTTTGTTTCCTGTTATTATTTTTGATCCCATAAAGATTTGTTTCACCGTTTTAGATTTCTCTTCACTGAAATAAGGTTATGCTTGGACTAGATAGCCATTCCCTTATTTGACGGTGTGTTCAGTGTATTCTTGGAAATTCTATCCAGCTTCTTTGCTATGATTTTTATATGCTTCTGGAATGAAGTGGAAATGGGGGAGGGAAAGATAGAAACAAATGTAACTGGACCCAGATCGGTGAGATAGTCTCAAATGAGGCCAAAATGAATCTGGCAGATGCTATTCTCTTGTTTGCTACTGGAGCACACACATATTGTTAGTTGAATAACATGCACGTTTCTTTCTTTCTTCTAAGATTTTCTTCAGCTTCAGTAACAAACTTTACTTTTAAATAGGAGCCAGGAATGAATATTGAGAATTTTTTTTTTTTTTTTGGAATGTATAAGAGTGCTTAGAATGGATACTTTGCCAAAAAGGTTTGGTTGGTAAAGGATATAGCAGTGTCTTAAGCCTGGGAGTAAAGATTGTGGAAGGTGTGTTCTCTTTAGAGATATGAGTTTGAATCTTCATCTTGTGCCTTAATAGTTGCATGACTTTGACAAATTAATCTTTATGTGTCTGGCTTTCCTTATCTGTAAGATGGGTATATTAATTTGTGCTTTATAATATTGTTGTGATAGTAAGTGAATTTAATGACAGTTAAAGGCATTCAATAAATGGTAGCTGTTTCAAAATTGTCTTATTTACTGAAAAAATAGTTCAATAATTCTTAAGATAAAAAAGTAAATTTTCTTATTGAATACTTTTTTAATATCAGGTAGGTTTTATTCTCATGCTGTTCATTTTAGATATGTCTGGTAGCTGTATTTCCTTGGTTCCTATAGGTAAACGTGATAGAGAAAGAAAAAAATGAAAAACCTTGAGTGTGGGAACACATCAATTTGTATAAATGAAATAGTACAGTACTATGTGGTGATAATATGTACTTTATAAGGGTTCATTAAAATTGAATGAGAGTAAAAGGGATTTAATATCATTTTATTCCTTGAGGTATTTGGGTCACTGCAGAACACTGAGAATTAGCCTTAAAAAAGAAAAAAAAATGTATGTATGTTGCTTCCCAAAAATCTTCCAAAAAGTCCATTCGTATTATTAAATTTTTTTTTAATTTAAAGTAATTTTAGGTAAAAAGGAGGTGTAAAACTCATACAGAGTTCCCATGTATCCTTCACCCAGCTTCCCCAATGATAGTATCTTTAATAATCATAGTACAGTGATCAAAACCAGGAAATTGTGATTGGTAGTTTACACTTCCAGGGCTTAACCTTTTCTAGTGTTTTTAAATGAAGGGAATTCTTTTTTATGTCTTGCTTAATCGATTTTCAGTTAAGTATACTTTTTGAGAATAAGTGTGCCTAATGAAAAGACATTTTGAAATGAGAAATCCTTGGGTTTAAATCTTGGCTCTGCCACTTAGTCCTATGTAACTCTGAGGACTTTTCTTAGCATCTCTTCATCTGTGGCAGAGTTGTATGGATTAGCAATTGTGTGTGGTAGAGAACCTCTTCAATAAGTGATAGCTGTTAGTGTTATTGTCCTGTTGCTATGTTTTCATCAAAATTGAAAGTATCTGTTTATTATCTTTCACATGGTTTGTGTACTTTAGAGAACACCTATCATTTAAGGACCAGTAACGGGTAAATATAGTGTGATGACTTCATGGTTCCTCTGTGCCCTTCTCTTCTTAATATACATGTGATAGCCGTCTTGCTTCTCTTCCTTTCGCTCCACCTTCCCTGCCCAGCCATCTCTTCCATACCTTTTTTCTGCCTGATAGACCAGACTCCATTCCTCTCCATGTAAAGATTATATTTCTCCTCCAGGTGCCTTTTGTCATATGGGTTCTTTGGAACATAGTTCTTTTTAGTTTTTTTGTTTTGTTTTAATAACACCTCTTCTAACTTCATTCTGTTTTACAAGTAGTTGATTATAGCCCTAAGCAGATGCCTTCTTCAAACCCAAGCTTGTACAGCTGGCTCTTGGATATCCCTATACAAAGCTGCACCCGGGGCACGCTGTTTCCAGGGCTGTGATGGGGTTTTAGAATGCTGCGGCTGCTTGCTGACTCAGTGACTGCGGGGAGGGTAAGGTGCCCTGTGCCTCATGCTGTCCACACCTGCTCATCTTGCCACCTGGGCACAGCTGCAGAGGTAGGAACAGAGTTCTGTGCCCCACTCTTTATTGTACCTTATTTAACCCAGAAGTGTCTAATGCTATTTAGCTTCAAAGTTTCTAGCCCTATTTAAATTCTTAAAAATGACTATTTTCGATATTGGCCCAATAAATGTGTTTTCTGGTAAGACCTTCCATTATAAGGAGGACCTAAAGCTACCCTCAAGAGACAATATTCAGTTACTTTGGAGTAGGAATTTTTGTTTACTTTTAATTCATATTTATTGTCTGAAAATTGGCAACAACCCATTGACATTTCTATTCTCTTCTACAGCATCTCCTCCTACTCTAAGCATCCTGTTCTCTTGAAGTGTGTGTGACCTATTCCTGTTTTCAAGTTTTTCCATTTAATTATTTTGGTCCTTAGTACCTCTGCCCTTTTCATCTTTTCCAACTTTCCATTTCTAGGAGAATGATTGTATTTTCATATTTCTACATCTTATTCTAATGTGTTTAGGGAAGGCTTAAAAATGTTCCTTTATGTTTTAAAATATCCCTTTATGCTTTGGCAAGTGGCATATCATTTCCTGCTTTAGTTTTGGCCTCAGTCCGACAAGTCAGGGCTGAAGTAGGGGTGAAAAGTTCACTCTCCGGAAGTGCTGTTTAGGGCAGAATCACGTGACAAGGAGCAGACCCAGACTTGTAATTCCCTGTGGATGTGAGTCTTTGGGAGAAGGCAACACAGGAGGGAGGCTTTTTCCCCCCTCAATTCTTCTCTGTGTGCTTGAGCTCTTGTTTACAATTCCTTTTAATGAGTGCATGTCACGATTATTACTATTCCAGGAACTCACCATAATGCTCTTATTATTGTCTACCTCAGTGTTTAAAAGTTGTAACCCATTGGTAGGTTATGCAATCGCTTTAGTGGGCAGAGATCAACATTAAAAAGTAAAAAAAGGAAAGAGAGCATATAAGCAGAGTGCATTATATGTAATACGAATATGTCTGATTATGTAAAACTTGTGTTTGATGATACATATACACACATATACATATACTTTCAGAGGTCCCTACTCATTTGTGTACGTGTGCATCCTGGCACGCAGGTATTTCCTGTTACCCTCATTCCTGCTCGTTTGAGAACCCAATCATTCAAAGAGTATACACTTGTCAGTGGATGTGTTCTTCTAAAATGTACATAGTTTGATATTTTGAATTTGTTGTAACTGCATTTTAATTATGTAAGTGTGAGTTATATATCCCATTTTGTTTATTTGTATTTTCTCCACTCTGCCTTATGTTTTAAGGTTCATGGATATTGCTATGTGTACATCTAACCCATTGCCTCCAACTCCTGATACTCTATTACAGTATGCCTAGAACACATTTTTCTTATCTATATTCTCCCCCAGGGATGGATACCCACATTGTCTCCATCTCACCTCACCACAGACAGGACTACTGTGAAAACTTGCAATCACACTCCTTACTGGAAGACACCAAAAGGGATTTATTTGGGGTCTAGACTGCTAGTAGGATTGTTGGGCCATAGGGCATATTTACACAGCTCATGTACTGTGTGGAGTATAATTTCATAAAGAGCTCTCAGATTACGTCCAGAGTAATTCACCAGTTGAAGCCCCCGCAAGCAGTATGAGTGTTTGCATACCCACATTCCCACCAAGGCTTAACATTATTAAGCTTTCTCATTTTCCCTATTTCTCTCTAGTGAGTGTAAAACAGTATCTTTTTGTTTTACTTTCCTTTTATATGATTATTGATGAATTTGATTACGTCTTCATATGTTTGTTTTTGGATTTTTCTCTTCTATCAATTGCCCTTCAAATTCATTGCACATTTTTCTACGGGAAGTTTTTATATTATTCCTATTGATTTTTAGGTATTCTTTGTATATTCCAGATAGTCCCTGGCTGATTTTAGACATTATAAGTATGCTCCTAGCCTGTCATTTTTCTATTAACTATGTTCATTATATTCTTTTTTGAAAAGAAATCTTTAATTTTGATGTAATTCAGTTAATTAGTATTTTACTTTGGGTGCTTCGCAAAATGTATTATTCCCTATTCCTCTGTTATAAAAATTATGTTATCTGTTATAGCAACTTTATAGCTTTATCTTTCACATTTAGGTGTGTACATAGTGTACGTGGTGGTAGGTGGAAATCTAATTTTGTTTTTTCATATAGTGATTGTGTTTCTTCAAGTTGGTGTACCTTTGAGCTCTCTAATGTGCTCCACGGGTCTTTTTGTTCTTTCACCGAAGTTCATGGTGTTTTGTTACTATCGTGTGGAAGTATATTTTGCTGTCTGGTAAGTTAAGTCCTGCTACTGTTCTTTATCAAAGTTGACTTGGGTATCTGTGAACTTCCCTTTTCCATATGAATTTTGAAATAAGAGTGAATCTATTACATTTCTCAAACTACAACTGGATTTTGATTTGGATGATAAAAAATTTATAAATTAAAATAGAAGAACTAACATCTTTTCATGAGTTATTCTATCCAGGAGCTTTCATTGTCTCTTCATCTCATCACCTTCTGTGTATTTTATTACAGTTCGAATTATCCTCTACAGAGATATAGGTATTCTTGCTCTCACTTGGAGCCAGTAGAAGAACACAAATAATACATATTATCCATAAATTCATTCTAAGATAATTATAGAAATTGAGGATTTAGCAGTTGTTAAGGTAGTAATATCCTTTGATCATGGATTATTTCTGCTACAAGAAATTTTAAAGATAGTGTCAGACACTCCAACCTACTATAAATAAGAAAACTAGTCCCTAGTGAGGTTAAATGGTTCACTCAAGATTACAGACTTAGACAGTGAGAGAATCTCAAATTGAAATCAGATTTCTTCCTCCTAGTCTATTACTTTTGCCAACAAACCATTCCCGCAATAGCTACATACCTCCGATATCTTGAAACTCAGTGTGTTTTTTCCCCTGGTAGAGTTAATGTTAAGGTTTGCTTATGTTTCCAGAGAAATCAGATTCTTTTCTCACTAATGGTCACATGAAGAACGATTGACCTGCCAAAGCCATAAGGTAGAAAGGAAAAAAGAACCTCTTGAGCATTCTACTATTCTCTTATTAATAATGTTGTAAGTTAGCATTTGGGTTCATTTTCAGCAGTTACATTCTTACATTCTAGCTGTGGTTGATAGTGACTTTAAAAAATATATACAGTGGTACTTGCAGAAAATAATTGTCACACATTAGCATGTTAATGATGTGTTAGAGTGCTAAACATGGCTAGCACACCAAAGCGGGAGAGAAAGGATCTATCCTCACTGCTGCAGCTCTGCAGTACACGGTCCACGTGGGCGGTGCTGCTGAGGTTGACTGGCAGGGCGGTCTTCATTACCCAGATGCCTTTTTTCCCTCTTCCCACATGTGTGTTGAAACTTGGTTTTTACTGTCTTTTAACCCATCTGATTTCCCCCAGATAAGTTGGTTTGGGGACACAAATGAGTGCTCTTCCTTTTCTTAGACAGACAGCAGAACTCATAAGGGAATAATAACAAAACTAATCCTTCTGTTTTAATGACATCAATTGAATAACATTAAAAAGTCAAAGCTCACATGATTTCATAGCATTTTAACTCTGTGCATTTGAGTATAAATAACATGTCATCTTGCTGTGAGTATGTCTGTGTAGTAGAGCCTTAACTTAAAACCAAATTCAGTGTGTGTGTGTGTGTGTGTGTGTGTGTGTGTGTGTGTGTGTGTGTGTGTGTGTGTGTGTGTTTCTGGGGCTAGTCATGCTGGTAGGTGGCAGAGAAAAATTTTGCATGCTTCCTGAAGCTTGGAGAGAGATCATTCTGCTTTTTGTAGCTGACATGGATACTACTCTCCCTTATAGGAAACATGGAAATGCTGGTGAACTACTATATGGCCGAGTGACTTCTGATCCACATCTTCATGCTCAGCCTTTTTTCTGAATTTCAGTTTCCTATCTTCACTCACCTGTCAGGACTTCTTTACCCAGCTGTTCCCTGGCTACCTATCCACATCAGTTCAACACATCTAAAACCAAGTTCACTGCCTGGCTAAAACCCAGACCTCCTTTGGAGTCCTCTGTTTCTCTAAGTGTAAGCAGCACTCTCACAGGTTTGTAGGCTAATCCTTCCCATGCCTCATCCATCAAGTACTGTTCACAAGTGCCGTGTAGCATAGCTCAGGTTTGTACCTTTCTTCTGCTCCTGCCACTGTCTCTTAATGCAGGTCTCATCGCTTACACTGCGGGCCTGGGCTATCGATCGCTCTCTGTTGTGTTACTAAACCACCTTCCATCTCCTGGTCCAAAGCTGACCCAGACCTTGGTGTCAGATGTGACCATTTATTATCTGTTCACCTTGGGCAGCTTACATTACTTTTATGAACCTGATTTTTTTTTTTTTATCCATCAAGTGTAAAAAGTAACAAATAACTTGAAGTCTTGTTTTGAGGATTAAGAAGATGATAAACACCAAGTGTCCAAACACAGTGCCTGGCATATAGTAGGAGCTCATCTCGTACCACCATCCACCCGGATTTCTTTCAACATTGATTTCTTACTTTTCAGGAAATACAAGAAGCTCCTTCTTGCTGTCTGTCTTCAGAGCACCTTTTTTTCCCCCAGCTCATATTTCACCTTCCCTGATTACACAGTCCAAAATCGCCTTTCCTAGCCCTGCCCCATCACCATTTAGCCCATCACTTTTATATTTTTGCCTTTTAAAAAAATCTCTGTCTCTTTGACATTGTCTTCCATTTATTTGTCTAGCTTTTCAAATCTGTCCTTTCCCCAACTTCTACATGAGAATGTAAGCTCTGTGAAAGCAAGGGCTGTTGACTGTCGTCTTTGCTGTCCTGGCCCAGGATGAATAAGCGAGACTTCGATATCTCTGTGAGGCTTATGAGTTGCAACTCAGCCTTCACACATAGAGGCTCCAAGCCCTTAAGCCCTTTGGCATACACAGCCACTGCAGCAGGAAGCGGATGGAAGAGAGATCTCTAAAGGTGAAGGTATAGCCTCGTGGGGGCTGAGAACCTAACTTGATAGACTTTTGTGTTTCATAACTAGAAGAATCACCCTAGGAGTGCTGATTATAAGGAAAGACCTGAGTAACTCCATACAATCAAATAGTTCTTTCTGTTGGATCAGGTAGACTTTCTGATAGCCATCCCATTCGTGGCCTTGGCTTTCCTTTAGCTGTGTTGTGGATCCCTGCTCAGGCCTCAGCTTGCCTTGCCCATTACCAGAGCTTTACTCCATTTATGATCCTGCTGCAGGGCACTTAATCCTGCCCCAAGTGACAACAGATTCAACCTTGCTCAAGGCTTGGCCTCCTCCTGGCCCTGCCTCTCCCTAGCCTGCTTCTCCGGGTTGTGTCTTCCTGCCATCTGTGTAACCCTGAGAAGGCCTACATCGTCGCTTTACCATCCTTTTTCCCATTCAGTGGACAAAGAGTGAGCACTTGCTCTGTGCAGTGGGTGAAGCTCTCCCCTTTCAAGTCTTGTGTATTAGACCGGAGTGAAAATAGCATGCTGACCAGCCCACTGTGGAGGCAAAAACTGTGTCTACATGTCTCCATGTCATCTCCTCCCACCCCTACCTTCAAAATTCCCTGCTGCCGAGGCTTCCTAGTCCACCACTTTGTTTTTGTTGCCCCACTGCTGAGACATGCCCACTGCTTCCCCAGCCACTCTAGGGTAAGCTTGAACTTCTTAGCCTGACATTCAGGCCTTGCCCAATCTGAACTGTACCTCGTTGCCAATCATGATTTGTAAGTGAATACTTCATCACACCTTGCCCAGGCCTACCAGATACATTTCCACCGCAGGCTTGTAACTGATGCCACAGCCATACTTCTGCCTAGAATGTCTCTTCTGCTCCTTTGTGCACATTCAAGCCCTAGCTGCACTTCAATTCACAGCTCAAGTCCTGGTTGCTCCAGGGAGTTTCTCCAACTATTTCAGTGACAACTGGTCACTCCTTTCCCTTGAACTGTTTTCTTTTTTGCAATACTCTTCACTTGGTGGGTGGCTTCTGCTTTTTCCAGTGTCACCTATCTGTAGGTGACAATATTGAGAATCCCTACTTGTCTTGAAAGCCCCTTAATGGAAGGGATTTTTTTTCTTTCTTTCTTTCTTTCTTTCTTTCTTTCTTTCTTTCTTTCTTTCTTTCTTTCTTTCTTTCTTTCTTTCTTTCTTTCTTTCTTTCTTTCTTTCTTTCTTTTTTTCTTTCTTTCTTTCTTTCTTTCTTCTGCTTCTTTTTTTTTAATGTTGTAAATATTCTAACTGTTGTCAGTTATTGGTGAAGATGATAATATTTGCCATTTTTTCTGGGTATTGTCCTTCATACATTGTACTTGATGATTTACATATATTAGCTCATTTGATTCTCCAATCACCCTGTGCCAAAAACCATGTATTTTAAAGACAAAATGGAAATTTATTTCGTTCGGCTAGTAGTTGCAGAAGTCTGGTTTCAAAGGTCTGATTTTAAAGCTTGTGCTCTTTCTGACTTCCCGGGATGAGGGCCCCAGATGAGATTTCTGATGTGATCTGAATGCTCTGGAACCTGTTACTAAAGAAAGGATATAGTAAAGAAGGAGAGAGGCTCAAAGCCTGTCAGTGAAACCCATACCCACGCACACGATTTTCTTCTTTACGTCAAACTATTTTGAATTTTTGTTTTCTCATCAGAAGATGAATGGACAGCCAGTTCAATTGGATCAGGTAGTGGGAAATATTGACCAATAGATAAGAAAATATCATTGATAATCTCTGAAATGTGTTTTAGATAGTGGTTTTTAAGACTCTTTTTAAACTTTTTCCCTAGACATGTTTACAAGTAAGAAAACTATTGGGTTTTGACTCTTTTTTTTTTTTTTCTGTTTTCTTAAGAGTCAGCTTGGATAGTGGAAGGATCATTGGCATTTCAGCAAGTCAAATGTGGTTTTAGATTTATACTGAATACCACAGAAGAGAGACATGAGTGTAATTTCTAAATAATTTGCTAGGAAACTGAAGCAATAAAATCCCAACCTTTGAATCTATCTTTAACATGTAACAGGTTGCATATCCTTCTAAATCCTTTTTTTTTTGGGGGGGGGGGTGCTTTTTACAAAGGCTTACGTTCTTCTTATGCCTTAAGTAAAAACCCCATGTAACCTTAATAATAACAGTCAGTGCATGGTATGCATTTTTTGTGCACACATTATAATTTGCTATAATTTAATTATTGCTATCATCACTTAAAAAGTTTTAATAAACAGATACCAGTACCACAGAACCACTTAGCTCTAGGTAAATTAGGATGTCAACATTTGATGCAGTGTTTTATGACAGGAAGAGCACCAGAATAGAAGTTTTAGAAATTTAGGGCAAGCAATTTTACCTTCTCAGGGCCTAGGTTCCAAAAAACAAAATTAGGGGATTTGACAAGATGGTCTCTAAGGTCCTTTTAGCTTAAAATATTTTGAAATCTAAGACTTTATATCCACTTATTGCCTCATCAATCTTTCCTGCAATAGAAAACCTAATGTCTGGCAACCTGGGAGGCAACAGAAACAGTGTGTTTTAGAAGAATTGGAAAGACTGTTGGAATGAAGTGGTTATTCATTTCACTCTGTGTTAAAGACAGCAGTGTCTGGAATATCAGGGAATGGACAAGAGGCATCAAAAGGTCTCATTAGTCTTATGTGATAAAATTTTTCGAAAAACTGGATAGTAGGATCTTACCTGTCCATAAAGAGTCAATCCTGAGTTAAAATTGGCGTGGTGTTTGCCTCTGTTTTTGTAAATTGAAATAGCCAAAGATAATCTTACTGTAATACGAAGTACACATTTAATATTTCCTTTCTATATGTAGGGCGTTCTATCCAGGATCAACTTAACATTAAGACAGTATTTTTATCCCCATTTTTCAGACAAGAAAACCGAGGTTTAGCACGATGCAACTTCCCCAAGGTCACACGGAGAATTGTGGAGCCACAATCCAATCGTGTCTGTTTGACCACTCATTCTGGGCTCTTTATATTGTGCTCATTTCTTTCAGTACCAAGTTTTCTGCCTGAAATGTTGTGTACAGGTTTGAGATCCAGCACTCTTGTTTCTGTCGTTAGCTGTGTATAGTGTGTGTGTTGAAACTCACTACCAGCTTTTTTTCTGGTGTTATGACTTAATTAAATGTTGAATAATAACGAAGGCACGCTTCTATAGGAAGCGTGAAAACACTGTTTACACCTGACAAAAATCAACTCACTGTTATGTCTATCAGGGTACAAGAATGCAAATTGTAAAGTGCTAGACAAAAGCATTTTCTATCATTTTCTCATTCTTAAAACTAGGGGCGAACATTACCAATGGAATGAAATGAATATTCTTTCACTAATACTTTTCCTTTCTAGGAACAACCCGATTCCCATTTTTTTAAATAGTTCATTGCTTTTTTTTTCCAGATCCTAATATTATATGCAAAATATTTCAATTTATGGAAAGTCAAATGACACAACATTTTAAAATACAGACATCTTTAGATTGATGTCTCCTATTACTCTTTACTTTGGTTCTTAAGGTAGCTGCCTCAGAGATGTTAAGAGCCCATTATTTGTTTGGTCTGTTATTATTGAATTGTCATTCCATTTCAAAATTATTCTTCCAGTCTAGATTTTAAAATAATTTTGAACCAGGGTTCAATGATTTTGAAATGATTTTTTTTTTCCTACTGATTTAGCTTCCTAAAGCTATGCTGTCCAATATGGTAGTCACTAAGTGGCTATTTAAATTTTAAGTAAAATAGATTAACAATAGATAAAACTAGAAATTCAGTCCCTCAGTTGCAATAGTCACATTTCAAATGTTTAGTCGTCACATGTTGCTAGGGACAACCAGACTGGAAAGCCTGGATATTGAACATTTCCATCACTGCAGAAAATTTTATCAGACAGTGATGATGTAGGGTTATTTTAAAGGTCTGCTTTAATCAATCTGTGTATTTGGGTTAAAACATTACCAATTGTGTCATTGCCATAAAGAGTAGCCAAATCTTATAGCTGGAAGAGGTTCTGGTATGCACAATATGCTCTGGAAACTCTGGGAGGGTTACATATTATGTTGTTCGCTCCAGTGTATGTAATTTTACCTTGTTTCAGAATCTGTATTCTGAGTAATTATCATTTTATTAAATGCACTGACTGTACCACTGGTTTTGTTTTGCTGTATCTTTGGTGCGTGGAGCGAGTAAAGAGCAGCCGCAGACTCAAACTCATTTAGTATAAAATCCTAATACAGGGAGTCTTCAGTTACAGAACTACTTGTTTAAGTTCATTTTATAGTCAGGAGATTGTCCTACAGAAATTCACCCTTGAAGGCCTCAGGGAGTTCAGCAGCCTGTCTGGTGGCTGTCTGTCCAAGTTCCTTGAGGCAAAGAAAACAGACAATGGATCCTTGTTTTTTTGACATCATTATTGAATGTATTTAAGTTTTGAGTAATTTGTTTAACTAGCGATATTTTGCGCAGTGAATAAAAATTTTTTTGTTATGAAATGGAATACTCATAGTATCTTCAGAATAATTTTAACACTTGCCAGATCTCTGTACGTACTACACAGCTCTGGGTTGGTGTCCAGATCCTTTACTTGCTGAAAAACCTCTGCTCTGCATTGCTGATTTGTTATCAGTAGTAACAGGAAGTATGGAAAATATATGTGTCTAAAAAAGACATGGAAGGTGATTCGTTTTAATTTTTTTCTTGCTCCCTCCAAGCATACAATACTTGGCCAATTTTCTCTCCTAATTCTTATGTTTCTCATTCATTGATAAATGAATAGAGCGATGTTTAAAAGATAATTGACAGACTATACAGTTAGCTCAATGGTAATGAAAAATGACCGGACAAGGCACACTACCAAGGGCTTGTATGAAATTTGATGTGAATTTGGAGAACAATTTTGTTTTCGAGTAGCTCTGGTTCTTAAAATCTTTTGTGATTATAAATATCTTCACTTAAAATTGTTTGTTATATGTATAAATTTTAGTATAAGGCTTTTGCTTAGTTAAGATGTTTTTCTTATTTTGTCCTTTTTTCTTTTTTTTTAAACTAGACCCCATGCATATTATAAACAAGAAGGAATTGTCGTTCACCTTATAGGTCCTTAAGAGATCTATTTATGGAGATGACTGAAGCAGGGATGAGTGGGTGGGTTGGTGCCTCCAGTGATATAATCTTAGCTTCCTGTGTTTGGAGCTTACAAAGGATGTCAGCTGTCTATCATCCTTCCACGTCCTACCTAATCTGAACCTAATTGGGTTAAAACTTAGAAAATTTCTGTAGTCAATCAAGAGTGCATGTCAAAGAGTCAGTCCAGCAGACGCGCTTACAACATTTACTATCTTACAAGGTTTCTCTGCTTAAATTGTAACCTTACTTACAGCAGTTGCCATGGTTGACACCGGCTCTTCTACAAGTGGCAAATTGTTTAGTTGGCATTTGTTTCATAGGCCAGTTTGGTTTTAAATAATTCAAAGAATTTAGTTAGTGTAATCATTTCTATTCACCTCTCTCTTTTTGTTAAGTGATTTACCAGGACTAGAATAGCAACTGAGCAACTCTTTTTGAATAAAAGGGAGGAAAATGTTTATTTTGCAATACAGCGTTCTTTTAAAATTTGTTATGTTTGGAAGCTCAGAACAGAAATGTAAAACAGTTGACTCTAGTATATGAGCAGTTTCAAAGTATGAGCAGTTGGTCCATGGTTAGGCTGAAATGCTTTCTTAATGTAAGGGTTTATAGGAGTGAAAGAAGGAGAGCAAGAAAATTGCTGACTATGTGTCATTAAAATAACACTGTCAAGGTTCTAGATACTTCTTATTCTGTGGGAAAGGAAGCTGTGAGTACATATGAAGAAGAAAAAAGAGGTTATGCAAAGTTTGGTTTCAAAAATGCAAAGTCTTTTGTTCTTAGCCTATGCTGGGTATTATGGATTTTGGAGAAAACTGTATGTATTTCTATTTTCTATTTCTATTTCATTTGATTTTCTCATCTTTTATATTTGGCCAGCAACATTCTGAGAACATATTGTACACATGTTCTGGTGCTGTTTGAAGGCCCTCTGAGAGGCAGGAGTTGATTGAAAGCTCTCAGTTCTACTGAAGTGGGTGGCCAAAGAACTGGAACTGAACAGCTGCCATCCACCCATTGAACTTTTGTCATTTATAAATTATTTTCCATGCCATCTGGAGCAAGAATGGTGCCATGGTTTAGAGAGACTCTGTGTGGGGTGCAATCATATCTAGTGCTTAAACAGCTTGCTTATTACCACATTCAACTGAAGTTTTAAAATCTTTATTTGCTTGGAGGCTTAAGCATGTGAATAAATATGAGTGATTTCTTTAAATGTCACATGAAAGACACTACCTCCACCTCTACCAACATGTTTCCCTCCTCCTCTCCCTTCCAATGACTACATCCTGCTTGCTTTCAGCTGCAGTGGAAAATGCATTAATCCCAGAGTCTCCATGAGGTTTCCTGTTTGATGACATAATCAGAAAATCCTCCTCGTGTTGCCCGTGGGGTTGCTGTCTGGATGTTATGCTGTCTTGGTGAGTGAAACTCAGCCATCAGAAAAATCAGCACAGGCCATAAACTCAGGGCCTAAAATGCATTAATATAATGCTAAGAGAAAGAAAGTTGTGGGCACGTCTACAGCACTGGTCGGGAATTTCATTAATGTGCAGATTCTCGCTGGCATCCGATCATTGGCTGGTGACTCCAGTACATATGGCATGAGCTGTTGCAATGCCACTAGCAGGAGATATTTGAACTGCTCCAGTGTAAGCTGTTAGACTACATTTTGTGGAAAAATACCACAGACGCTTGACTACCAGATTTGGGTGGTGTTGATTTAAGTTAGTTCCTCTGCCCCGTCCTTCTCTGGGGCAGCCTGTTTATCTAATGAGTTTTGACTTTGGTGTTCATCACAGGAAGCTGGGAGAAAGAAAATGAGTGGAAACAGTCAGAAATAGGAGGTGAGGGTACATTTTAAAATGATAAAAGCAAAAGATGGCATCTGACATGTAACATGGTTTTTAAAAGTTCCAAAGATAAGATATTGTGAAGCAAAAACTTTGGTAGCTGTGAGTATAGTTAGAAAGAAGAAACTTCAATATAAAAGCAGAACCAAGAATAAGATATTTAGATGCCAAAGGGCACGTTACAGATTTACAAGTTTAGAAGTTATTGGCATAGGAAATTGAGCATATGCTTAAATATGGATTTCCTTTGCTGTTTGGAGAATGTTTCATAATTTTTGTTGTTTTGGTAGGCTGCCATAACCTTCCATTTGGTTGGCTTAGATGGAGTATCTCTTGCCTTGTGTCTTGGAAATTCAAGCTTGATTGGCACTTGGTCAAGATGAGAACAAGGAGCAGGCCCGTTAGGAGGATTTACAAGTTCTCCATGCAAGCCGCCTCTGTGATTCTCCCTCCTGTTGTTGGACCATACTCCCACATGTCTAGTTCACGGGGTGCTGGAAAGGGAAAGAGGGAAGATGCTACCAAATAGAGCTTCCTTGGAAGGGAGTAAAAGAGAAAGAAGAGGGCTTTAATCTCCAGCCAGTTGAAAGCCTGTGTATCAGAGGTATCCTTGGGTTTTACATATTGTATTCCAAGCAATGATACATCTTTCACAGATGCTAACCCTGTGGTTGGAGAGTCTGGACTAACATGGCACTAGGAAAAAAAAAATTATATTCCTTTATGGCTACTGTGAACTTTTAAAAAAATTTATAGGTGACTACTGAATGAACTTTAAAACTTGGAATTCTGGATTGCAGGTTCTATGACCTGTTTTCTTGCACAGCGCTATAGAGGTTACATGACCAAGCTATGCACGTTTACTCTCAAAATTGTTCATTTAACCAGCATATACCTTATACTAGAGTAATGCCACCCCAGGGTGGGAAAGGATTTTAAATATCACACCTGATGGGCAAATCTCTTTACCTAGGAGGGTTGTGACCTGCAGAGAGAGGGGGAAATGATGATTCTATATATACATATATAATATGGCTTGATTGGATTAGTGAATTTACCATGTCAGAAATCATATTGAGCTGAATGTTTCAGGACATCCGTGTGGATAAAATCATACCCAAATGGGCACACTGGGATTCTGATTGAGGTTATTTCTAAGATACTGCCCTTCCTTTCTCACTTCAAGATCTTTTTGAATCCTCCATCTGTACTTTTTGCCTGTTCCAAGTTTTGGTCAAAATGTGCAGTCAAAAGACTTGAGACGATGTTAAATCCCAGCTCTGCTATTTTCTGGCATTGTTACATCAAATGAGTGATTTAACTGCACTAAGTCTCAGTTTCCTCATTTGTACAATGGAAAATAAAATGTTCTAACTCCCTTGTCGATTCGTTGTGAGGGAAGACAGTAACAGTGCATGCAGACACAATTGAGGGGAAAAAATGACAGCACCGTAGAAATATTAGTTTTTATTAAGCAGTCCAAAAAGATGATAAATATTCCTTCTTTGGCTTCATTCAGGTCATTGGTTGAAAAAAATGGTGAAGCCAAAGGACCAAGGATAAAACCTGCCTCTAAGGACCTTCCACATAATGGCATTGAATAGATGTTGACAAATTTTTGGTTCATCTGTTTATAAGTCTAACAAACTGCACTACAATTCAGCCCATAATTTTACTGCTTGTCCCTTAAGTTGTCATGAGACCCCTCATCAGATTTCTTACTCAAGTCCAACTATGTTATGTCCCCTGTATTTCCCTCATCTGCCAGACTGCTAGACTTGTCAGAGAAGGAAATGAGGTTTGCCTCATCCCTGTTGAACCCACACTGTCTGCCAGGATTGTTGCTTTCTTTTCTGAGTAGTCACAAACCATTCTTTTAACTATCTGCCAAAAATCTTGTCCAGGATCAGTAGTAGATGCACTGGTGGTGTGTACTATTGGGATTCTTGCTTCCCTTTTTTTTTTTCCTTGTCTTTTTGAAAGTGGAAACTTTATTTCTCCTTCATCTCCAGTCTTCTGGCACCAGTCTGTTTCTCCATCAGTATTTACAGGAAGGAAATTCAAGAGCTGTGAACTTTTGTTTGAGTCCAGGTTGCATTCACTTTGCCATCCTGGTGGCTCATCTCATTTTTGCTTAGCTTGTGGTAAATATTTAGCAGCAGCAGTGTGTGCTTACTATTATAAATTCATAATAGCTGAAATCCGTGTAATGGGAAGACCTAAGAAATGTATTCCTATATATTATAAGTGCATTTTAAAATCCATTATTGCTTTCGGTTCCCTTACAAAGGCAAAACCAATGATAACCTCAACAGCCTGTGTCTCATTAAGAACATCATAATAATACAATTTTATCATTAAAAAAAGCTGAATCTTTTTTTTTTGTAATAAAGAGCCTAAGAGAGCCCACTATATGAAATTTTACTTCGCCCTGTTAATTTAAGGTGGACATGGACAAATAATATAATTTAAAATGACTTGCTCTTAAGGTTCTAAACAATAGTGCTAATAAATGTGGCTATTTAGTGAAGAACTATTGTATTATATGCCATATATCAGACATTTTACATTTATTACCTTATCTAGTACAATTACTCTGCAAGGTAGGGGTTTGCAAATTTTGAAGATGAGAAAACTGAGACTCAGACAGCTTTAGTAAAATGCTTAGTAAGTGCCAACCTAGAATTTGAATTTATATCACGTGATTTCAGAGCCTCAGATTTTTCCATTACGCCATGTTGTAACTTTTTTTTTTTTTTTTTTTTTTTTTGGTCTTTTTGTGACTGGTAAGGGGATCGCAACCCTTGGCTTGGTGTCCCCCGCAATGCACTCAGCCAGTGAGCACACCGGCCATTCCTATATAGGATCCAAACCCGCGGCGGGAGCGCCGCTGCGCTCCCAAGCGCTGCACTCTCCTGAGTGTGCCACGGGGCCGGCCCCGCCATGTTGTAACTTTAAATGATGTTTTCCATTTGACTTTGAAAGTTTTTACTTGTTTGGTATTGTAATGACTGTGCTGAGTGACCTTTAACTTGGGCCATGTCAGTGGATATTGCTTTAATAAAGCTGTGTTTTATTAATAAGTTGAGTGATTGTTGAGTTGGACTGCTTTAAAAATTTCAGATTAAAGAAATTACCAATGCAAGAAGAGCTGCCTTTATCAATTGCTGTTCATATGTGCAGATTTTGCTTTATTTATTTAAAATCAATTATGGTTTTTTTCTCTAACACCCCCATTAATCAACACATAGAAGTTTCCATTGATAAGTGTACCTCACCGAAAGAAATCAATTCTCCTTTGTCATTTTGACAGGAATTAGGTGGGTTAATCCAGAATGCAACAGGGAAATACCTGCGAGCTAAGGCCAAAATCTAATTTTGTAAAATCAAAATTGTGATAAGAATATTTCACGATCCATGATAACAAAAGTCTCTGCCCCTTATTCCCTTAGTAAGGATTAATTTGCCTTTCCAATATCAAAGTTTTAAACTACTTTGTCTTTTCATTGCAACACTCTAGTTCCATTGCCAGATGTTGTAGAAAGCCTCCTGTGCTCTGTTTCCCAAGGCTTGGTTTGGAATTTAAACCATTTTAATATGGAACTATGTAAGAAAATCTCGTGTAATGCCTGAAAAATGTACAGTTGCAGATCTGGTGCATGAGGCTGTTTGCTGGCTCCGATACAGGATTTCTGTAAGAGCGGTCCAAAAGAATCTTTGAAAAGGAGAATTTTCATTAACACAGGCTTGTCAAAGGAATGCTTGAACCAGTAGGAGCACAATCAAACCAATAGCTTTATGCACACAAGATTGCTAATGGTGTGTTGTTAGAGGTCAGCAACCCCCGAAACTGCATCTATGGAGTCTTATTTTAAAAGATGATTGCTAACACGTGGAATACTAATGATCATGGTCAAAATTAGAGCATGCTATTTCCATAATACTTATGGAAATTCATTTTTAAAGAGGTTTAAAAATTAGACATTAAATATCCTCTCTACTTAGCTGCGTGATACAAAGTATTCAGGAAAATTTATGCTGCTTCTAGTTTATGTTTATCCCCAGGCTGAAAAACTTTAAACCATTTTTAGCCCCTTCCTTCGAGGATATTGCCTAGCCTTTTGATTTATATAACTTATATTATGTAGGTCAATTCCTTGACTAGAAACTCATATAAATAAGGCTTACTTCTGAACCTCAGTGTTTAAATAGCTTTAAGGAAAATGTGCCTAACTAAATGGTTTTCCTTGAAGTAAGGCAGTAGTATGAAGTGTTTATTTTTTTTTTATTTAAAGAATATTTTTAGGTTACCATCTTTTTAGAAATGTAAAAGTAGTTTTCTATGCTTGCTTCTCCTGTAATATATTTGGAAACCTTTTGAAAAAAGGTTTACATTTTTATTGTATATAACCTTTATAATGTAAACCTTGATGCTGGACAATCTCTTTTTCTGGACATTTCTTAAAGAAATATCAAATACTGCCAGTTCGGTTCAATTTGCCATAGGATAAGCTTTAAACTCCTTTCTTGATGTCGTGATATCTCCTAATACTTGATTTCTAGAGGTAAAGAAAGTGGTTAGTATTTGGTTTAGGAATTCTATGGGATGTTTTGAAAAATGGCAAAACTGAGATATGATTATATAATTTTTAGCCTCATCTAGTCAACATTTTGTGTAAAAAAAATTCTAAAAATTTACTAAAAAATTTTTCTTTGTTTATTTTCCCCTGAGTAGTAATCAAACTTTCACCTAATTAAATTTTTTTTTCTTTGTTTATTTTCCCCTGAGTAGTAATCAAACTTTCACCTAATTAAATTTTTTTTTTTACTTACTTAAACAATTCTTTAAGTGACTGATATTTTGAATCAACTTAGCCATGGTGAATATAGTTATGCTAAATTATGCCACTATTAACTTTATTATTTTAATTCCAAATGTAAGACCATATGCTGAGCCATTATACAAGTCTGTATAATTTAAAAGGGATTGAAATCATACTAAGTATTTTCTCTCACAATAACAAAATTATATTAGAAGTTAATAACAGAAAGCCATCAAGGAAATCGCCTACATTTGGAAATTATACAACACGCTTCTAAATGAGCCATAGGTCAAAGAAGAAATCAAAAGGAAAATTAGGATATGTTTTGAAGTGATGATAATACATACCTAGTGTATCAAAATCTGTGGGAGATGCAGCCCAAAATCTGTGGGAGATTCTTAGAGGAAAACTTACTGCTTTAAATGTTTCTTTTAGAGAAAAAAGTATAAGATTTTTAAAAACATACCAGCATAATTGTTAAAATTATCAGGAAATTCAAGATAAAAATCAGAAGACGGTTGCCCTGGAGCAAAGAAAGGATGTGATCTAGGAGGGACCCAGAGAGGGGGTGTTCAATTTATTTTTCTTTTCTTTTAATTGTTTTAAATTGACACATAATAATGATAGATATTAATGGGGTCCTGTGTGATATTTTGATACATGTAAACAATGTGTAATGATCAAATCAGAGTGATTAGCATTTCATCGCCTCAAAAACTTTGCACTCAAAATCCTGTCTTCTAGATATTTGAAAATATACAAGTACCAGTATATTGTTGTACAGTGCTATCAAACAATGTAACTTATTCCTTCTATCTAGCTGTAATTTTGTTTCCATTAACCAACCTCTCTCCCTCCCCTCTCTCTCCTGTACCTCCATGTTCTAGTAACCTCTCTTCTACTTTCTGCTTCTATGAGATCAACTTTTTCAGCTTTCACATACAAGTGAGAACATGTGGTGTTCATCTTTCTGTGCCTGGCTTATTTTACTTAACATAATATCCTCCAAACTCATCCATGTTGCTGCCAGTGACATGCTGTGGGCTGAACGTATCCCTCCAAAATTCGTATGTTGAGGTTCCAACCCCCAGTAACTCAGAATGTGACTGTATTTGGAGATAGGGACTATAAAGAGGTGATTAAGTTACAATGAGACCTTTGGAGTGGGCCCAAATCTTATTTGACTGGTGTCCTTAAAAGGGAAAAGGACACCAGGGGCACTCTGCACAGAGGGACAACCATGTGAAGAGACAGTAAGGGGTGGCCATGTACCAGCCAAGGAGAGAGGCCTCAGAAGAAACCAGCCCTGCAGGCACCTTGATCTTGGATTTCCAGCCTCCGCAGTTGAGTCAGTAAATTCCTGTTTTGTACACCACACAGTCTGTGGTGTTTTGTTATGACAGCCCTAGCTGACTGAGACAGTACCCACATTTTAAATGAAGACCGTTATCTTTACACATGTTGTAAACAAACATTTTTGTATCTATTCAATATTTTATGTTAGTTGCCACGAATAAATGGATAATGTCATACTGAGCCAAAATGTTGCCCTTCTGTGTCAGAGCATGCTAATGACATTTTCAGGACTCCAGTTTTAATGTTTAAACTTATGGGAGTAGCTGTGTGTAAATATTTAAAATGTGACAGGGCTATCTATCACTGGAGGTAATTTTACATACCTCACAGTTGTGAGGTTAAATGAGAAAAATCTCGTAAAGCCCTTATTACATGTTCTTGGCACCATGCATATTAGCTGTTATTACTTATACTATCATTTATTATTTCATTGCAGTTTCATTTTCTTGGAAGGTATAGGCTCCGAAATGAATCTCCCGTAATAGACCTTGGGATACGGGTGGCGAGTTAAATTTGTTGAGAACATAGCTGTTTCCCGCTGGCCTGAGGTTAAAACATTTTAGAGTGAGATTGTGAGCATCCTCTGAGGGACAGACACATCTCTGTTTTGCCTCCAGCTCCAACACTGTTCTGTGCCTTTTGGGATTGGGTAGCAGCAGCCATGGATAATGAGAGATGAACTTGACTTTGCAGTCTGCCCTGAGGACCACATCTGTGCTTTTTCCAGAAGAAAAGTAGGAAAGGAAGAGAAGAGAGGGACTGGTGCTTTTGAGCTACTTAGACCTAACTTGGTGGGCCTGAGTGGCACATAGACCACGTGCATGTGTGTGCATGCACGCATGTGTGTGTATGCGTGTGCGTGTGTGTGCACGCACGTGTGTGTATGTGTTAGTGTGAGTACACGCACGCACGTGTATACTAACATCAGGCCTTCATAAATTGTTATTTACTGTGAGACCGACATTAATAGCCAAATTGCTACTGAATGATGGATGAGTGCCCTGTTATTATTGAGCAGTGGGAGTTAAGCAATTTCTCTCTAAAAACTCCGCCCCTATGTACATCTCACTCTGGTGCTCCCTCCTCTGCTCTTCCTCTTTCTTCTTCTCTCTTTCCCTCTCTCCCTCCAATCTGTCATAGTACCTGGGATTCTAGAGTTAGAAATTTGCTCTTTAATTTAAAGACACTGTGGCCCCCTCCGATAATTTGTTTTCAAATGATGAATGTTCTTGGCGGGTAAGACATGGCTCCATGTGAGGGACTGATGCATTCTATTGCTTTTGCATATGGTAGCTGGACAGAGAGGAGAGGATGGAGTAGTGTTTTTGGGGAAGTGTTCATCATCGGGGCTCTGTAGTCCTCATTCCAGATCATTTACTCTAAGGGACTCTACTTCTCTACTAGAGCATCTCAACTTTGTGTTTTCGTTTTGATAACAATAGTAAACTGATAGAAACACATTCTGAATCATCTGAATGATAATTTCATAAAAAGGTCACCTCATGAATCTTCAGCACCTGTTTACATTTCTGTCTTCCCCTAAGCAGTAGTCTTTCTTTCTGGCCAGTGATTGATTTGTGAGTGATGGATTTCTACCAAGATTAGGCTGGTTGACATCATTTTCTGTTCTACGTCCAATACAAAAAGTGGTGGGTGAATGGAGCCATTCTGCTGCCCAGAGTAACACAAGCAGTCCTTGCTCAAAAGAATCCCGACTGTAGCATCAGTGCCACAGTCACGCTGCAAGTGACAAATTAGTTGCAGCAAAACCTCATATGTCACATTCAGTTAATGATGTTAAATTGTGTTGTTTTTTATTGCTTTCCTTAAATTTTTCTTATTAATTTGTTTTGGTGTTAGAGTTGTATAGAAGTAACAATCTTAAGGAGTTTATTCCTAGTGGTATTTGTGTACAAATTTTGCACATGTAATAAAATAACGTAAGTCAGTACTGAGAGAATGAGTAAATTTTTGTAGATTACACGAGTTTAAAAAATGATGGTCTGGTGTGTAGTGGGGAATGTCAGGCCTGGGGGGTGCTGTAATGAGGAAACCTGGGGGAAGACTGGGAAGGAAGGAAGAGGTCAGGATGAGAGTGGTAGATGCTTGGGGACGAAGAAGGCGGTTATTTTATAGGAGTCTGGGATAATAAAGGGGAACTAGAAAAGGATTTTAGAAGGCTCTTCACCACCCTCCCCTGCTCTAAAGTGATTCATTATGAAAATTGGGATCAATGACTTCTACAAAGCAAGGTGAAGTGGTGTCAGACCTTTTTCATTTAGCCACGGGCAGACCCATAGGTCACCTGTGGGGTCTGTCACTTGCACAGTGAGCAAACGGGGTGAGCAGCGGATAGACAGGAAGGTGGAAGGGGCGGCAGGTAGCCAGAGAGAGCTGACTCTGATTCCTCGTGGATCTGGTGGGAATGCCGAATTCACGTGTTTAAACACTGGTCAAGGTAAAACTACTTTAGTTTTGTGTCCTTTTAGTTCTTAATTAATGAATCCCACTTTTGGATGGATTCAAAGATGATCCAACATTATATCGAATTCAGAGAGGGGGAGTTATGCGCCCAAGGTTCTCCTGTGGTTGACATATAGCAAGAAACTTGAGCTAAATGACCTTAAGATCTCTTTTAATTTAATGGAAGTATAACCCTCAGTCTGAATAAAAATGCCAAGGTCTTTTTAAAATAAACATAGGTTGGAAGGTTAACGTATTGGTGATTAGCTCTGTGAAATATCACTACGTAGAACTGACAATGATGACATGGAATAAAACATGGGATTTTATGATTTCTGAGCCTTTGGGGTCCTTTACTATACTGGGCAAGTACTTATCCTGCAAAATTCAGGCATTTTTATGATAATAACAGTATGTTGATCAGACTAAAATAAAATCTCAGTCTCATTTTCTTAAGGAAATAATCGAATCACCACTAGATTTCATTAGAGAAGATATAAAATTTCTTACTTTTCTATATATGTGTATATCTATATTTTATTACATATAGCATTACATATATATTGAGAAACATTTTATATGTTTCTATAGTTTCTATATTATGTATATAATGAGAAAGTTTTTCAGTATATGGCATAATACAAAACTGTTTTCATTTTGTGCATTTTCCATTTAATCCATTTTGTCCCTACACCCTGTGGCGGGGAGGACTACCGTGAGTGGAAGTCTGGGCTTTCCCTCTTCAGAGAGGAAGGAGACCAGTTTCTCGGGGAGAGGGTTGACTTCAGCAAGCTGACCTGAAGCTGGATTTGGTTTGCAGTTTACACTTTGTTGCTTCCACCTTAGGTCATCATCAATCACTGAAAACCAATCCTTCTCAAAGGACACGAGCAGAGTGGGATTAAAACAATAAAGAGAAAAATGAGACTTGACTTTTGGAAAGTGAGTAACAGTACTAAGCATTTTCATGTTAAATTAGCTACCATGAATTAAGTCAGCCTCATCAAAAGGCTAAAGAAAAGATATCTTAGAAGACACAAAAGAAGTCTGAGATCCAAAGGTGAAAAAGGAAGGGATGTTAAGTTTAAGGTATAAGAAAAGACTAAGAAACAGAGACTAGGAAGAAAGAATAAATAGTAACTGGAAATGTTAGCGAGTAGATTGGACTTTCAGAGCTTCCCTTAAATGACGTTTTAAGACATTGTTAAACTATTTTACATTTATTTGATAATGAAAGAACTTTTGAATCTGTTAAGAGTTTTTTAGCTATAATAAGATGAAGATGTATGCTCCCTCTTTTTTCCATAAAGTATTCATTAATGTGTTAAATGAAATGAAAGAACAATTAAAACCTAGATTTTTTTTTTGTGACTTTTTCCTTTGATCCAGGAAATGGAAAACACTGATGTTTTTCACTTCAAAGTGATTCTGCATAAAACAACCTTTTTTGTATTGTATACAGCGCTAAAATCATATGCAGGTAAAAATGTGGTCAATATGTGCCAATGAGTGACAATGTAACACCCACACATAACTTCTACAGATATGCCAATAACAGAGTTATAACTTACATTGCTTACTGGATTTCCCAGTGATAATTATCACGTATCTAAAGTTGTCATTTCACCTCCTTTGCAGGAGGTAGACTGGACTTAGGGCCTGCTTGTATTTCTTACTAATGAACTTCCACAGCAAGCCTTTCTGTTCCTCTTGTAATGAGAAATCCATGCAATTGCATAAAACAGAATTAAAGGGAGAGTGATGGAAGTTGTGCTGATTTAGTATTTGTAGCCACAGCATTCAGGATAAGCCTTTTACTTAGGTCACAGGAATGTAATAGTGTTCACATGTAGTTAAGCAACGATGAAAGAGCTTCGTGAAACTTTATGCCACCACAATGGAGCAGATACTACTTTATCGCCATTTGTCAGATAAGGAAACAGTAAAGTTCAGAGAAGAAACCTGCTTCAAGTCACATACCTAGTAGGAAATGGAGCCAGGATTTGAACCTAGACAAATCGTCCAGGACTTTTAAGTGTCCTCTTTACTGCTTCACAAGGACGAATTTGTATGTTCCTGAATCTATGCCACACAACAGTAATTCTAATTATTGAATTACATAACAAACTGCTTTGATAGTGTTTCAGCCATTATATATTAATGGTATATTGGTTGTTCTTTTCATCTGGAAAATCTAATACTTCGCTGTTATGCCAGCCATTTTTGTATCTGAGCAGTGTTTCAGATGACATACTGGTAAATATGTATTCTATTTCACCCAGGTGTATTATCCACTTACTTTGAAGCCCAGAATTCTGTGTGAATACTCTGCACTTCAGACATCTGTGATCTTTTGTGGTTTGATTTTGCCAGTATCAGATACTTCTAGGTATAACTTTTTTCCTCTGCAGGAATGTAGCATACCATATAGTTGCTATCATGTTTTGATAGGCAGGTGTCATCTAAGGCTCCCTGAAAGGGAGTGACCCACATGGATATCCTTAAGAGGGAATAAAATAAGACTTGTATGTATAGTACATAGGTATGTCTAAAGTTATGAGTTTTGGCATTTTTACAGTGGAAACAGTAAGAAATGAACCCTGTGATTACAGAAAGTATGGAAAATTCCAGCGCTACTCAGTTTTTAGAGGTCTGAGCATGTTGTCTGCTAGATACATGTACATTAAATTATTCTTAAGGGATTCCTTTGAGATTTCAATTTAGAGATCTGAGTTGATTGTGTTCTTTAGATGCATTCTAAACTAGGCCAGATGATTTTCCAGGGAATAAAAATGCACTCAATTCTTAAGTGTTCTAGGTCTTCTAGTGTCAGTTGATTATTTCATGTTGAAAATCATGTGTGGCATTAAAATACAAGTTGGGTAGCTACTGGCATGGGTTTCCTAATCCATCAACATTTATTTATGGAGTATCTGCTACATTGCAACAAAATACTCTGGATTAGATATTGTAGTAAAACCTACGAGCTTAGAGACTGTTCTCAGCCAGTCCTTGGGTAGTTGGGGGGCCAGACATACATATAGCAAATATGAACTTGTAATACAAGCAGCAGGTGAGCCCCAAACAATACTGTTTTACTTGGGGTGGCCTATTCAGGGGAGAGAAAAGATGACATTATGTGGAAGAGTGTCATAGGAGGTAGGACGTTATCTCAAGTGTTGAGGGATTAAATTGAATACAATGATGGAAGGTAGAAATTCTAGCATGGAGAGTGGTGTGAACAGAACAGGGTAGCAAATGTCTGTTTAGGACATGGGGAGAAGATAAACTTGACCAGAAGGAGGAGAGGTTTTCTGAGGGGAGATTGGGATGTAAGATCTGCAGTGCACATTGTGAATGTCTGTTGTTGAATATGATTAAGGGCAATTTGGGGTCAGATTTTTAAATCTTGAATGCTAAGCTCAGGAGTATAAAGCAACATTTCCCAAATTATATTCTGTGCAGCCCTGGTATCCCATGAAATAATTTGTAAAAATGCATTCCACAGTCAAATAAATGTAGCGAGATCATGGTTTACCAAGTTTCTACGGACTTCTCAAGAGTTGAATTTGCTAATATCTACAGTGCATTTCCAAGGAGGAGGAATCATAGCATACCATGTCTCCCACACTTGGAGCACAGAATCTTTGCGAACAGCCACCCTGGTTGCTAGTTTTCTGTGTAATGCTGTTTGGAAAATACTGGCTCTCACTGATCTGTGTAGGATGAAGCATTAAGAAACATTTTGGAAATGTGCAATAAGAAGAAAGTATGATTTAAGAAAACTTTTATACTCCTTAAGTCTGCCTGCGGTTTTTTATTCCTGTAGACATAGATCTAAGCAGCTAAGATTTTAAAAGTACAGAGAAGTCCTAAAATTTCATGCCACCACAAAGTCACTGATAGGAGCTAATTTCAAAGTTGTTTTTAATGCTGAGGTTCTGGCCTCTGCTTTTCTTGTGACACTGAGTTTAGAAGTCTTTTTCCTGATTGATCTTATCTATCCAACTACATTAGTAGGTGCCCATCATGACGGTAATTCCTTTTGGGCATTAATACTTGTACTGTTAGAGGTGTGTGGCCAGGGAGAGAGTAACTTGGCCACCAATATTTCCTGTAACATTTTCCACACCACCATGATGTTGAAAGAAGGATTCACTAGGACTTTGTGTAACGGATAAGGACATGGTAGGAATGAAGCTAGTTCCAGTCTCTCTGGCAGCTGTTGATAAAGCTTTTAGTGCTGTTTTCTAGTATCCTGCTCCTAAAACCCCATTCTGATGATTTGGCCTGGTAGAACCATGTGACATAGTTAATACTCGTGTTCCATGTTGTCAACCTCCAGATTATTACAGGATCATGGGAGATTGACTCCAAAAATTATTTCTTCCCCTACACACATTTGGAAAATATAATTTCCTCAATAAATCCTAGTTGCTTTCTTCTCTGCCTTTTAATAGCTATGTTTAGGAGTATTTCCTTCTCCTCTAAGTTTTGGAATAAGGTGGTAAATAAATGTGTCTTAGATAAAATTAGCCAAATAAGAATATCTGATCGAGAGAAATGTTAAGAGAATCAATAATACAAGTGATTGTTAACTCTGAAGGCCTTCAATTAAAATCTGTTCTTTAGGGCCGGCCCGTGGCTCACTCGAGAGAGTGCGGTGCTGATAACACCAAGGCCACAGGTTTGGATCCTATATAGGGATGGCCGGTTAGCTGACTTGGTGAGTGTGGTGCTGACAACACCAAGTCAAGGGTTAAGATCCCCTTACCGGTCATCTTTAAAAAAAAAAAAAAAAAATTCTGTCCTTTACAGATACAGATTGAAACATCAACTTTTTTTTTTTTTTTTTTTGTGACCGGTAAGGGGATTGTAACCCTTGGCTTGGTGTCATCCGCACTGCGCTCAGCCAGTGAGCGCACCGGCCATCCCTATATAGGATCCAAACCCATGGCTTCGGCGCTCCCAGCACCACACTCTCCTGAGTGAGCCACGGGGTCGGCCCGAAACATCAACTTTTAATGGAAGTTTTCATGCTTACCAAGGATCAAGTGCCGGATCTCTGTATAATTCTTTAAACTCAGATTGAGACGAAATTAGGATAAATGGAAGAAAAACCAGGATATTAGAGTGTAAAATAAATCCTGAAGTTATCATAAAAGCAATTCTGTATTAAGTCCAAACTTTTGAGATGAATAGAGACTTTCAGGAGAATCATTTAAAAAAAAAAATTGTTCAGGAGTGGTCCAACTTTTCTTTTAGTATAGCTCATTCCATTATCTTTTGTCCCCCTAAATGGTCAAAAGTTTTGCTATATTCAAGTGGAATCTTTTTATTTAAACTATCCTCAGAAAGTTTTGCGTGTGCGTGTGTGTGTGTGTTGCTGTTTTCTTTTGGCTTGTTTGTGTCTGGTACTCTTGGAGATTTTTGAAATAATCAAAAACACTTATGTCATAGACATTGTTGACTGTCTTTAAACAATAGTTTACTTTTATTTTAACAGGCGATATGTTGGAGCATGTATTTGAGAAGCAGTATAGATAGCTGGGTGACTGAATGCAAGACATGAGTCATACTGCTTGGATTCAAATCCTGGCTCCTCTGCATACCAGGGATGTAACCTTGGGTGACTTAGTTAGGTTCTCTGTGCTTCTGTCAAATGAAGTTCTCTATCAGAAGCTTGAAAACAACCAAAGGGGATATTTGGTTTACCTTCCTACTTTCAGAAACCTTGTGTGTGGTTCTTTGATACAGAAACTTCTGATGTTTGGGGTCCCAGGAAACCATAAACACGTATGTCAGTGGTGGTTATTATGCTTGTCAATGAGATGACTAGAAATACTAGACCCTGCATACCTGTTCGTGAGATTGGTTGCTTTTCTTATCACTGTGGTAAGTAAGTAAAATCATGTTATTAGTTAACCGTAATTTATTTACATAGTCAAATTCCATAGAACTCTATTTAATGTCATCACTGACCATAAATTTACAGTTTGATATTTTAGGATGACTTTTTGCTTGTCAGATGTTTGTCTTTGGAATATTTTGAGAACTCTGGTCCCTGTATAAGTCCAATCTCATGTCCAAACTATTTCTAAGTTCTTTGGTTTAGAATTTTTCCTGATTGCCACTAAAATCACAAGCTGTGATCTGTGTTTGAGAAATTCCAAAACCTTCTCAGCCCTTAACCCCTGAATTCTTTCTCTAAGTGATTTCTCTGTGCCTGTATTATTCTTTCAACCTCCATCACGGAGGATGACTTCTAACTTATTTTTAGTCTAAACTGTTCACATTTGCTCTAACCTTCCGGAAGATGTTTCACCTGGGTTATATCACCCTCACCTCAAATTGAAGTGTTTTTAAAAGAGAATTATTTCCCAAACTTAACTCGTCCCTCTCCTTTCCCAGTGGCTTATTGGTGATATCCTTATTCTTCCAATTACTGGGATATAATGCCTGGCCATTTTGAACTTTTCTGCATCCTTTATCCTCCTTACCCATGAAGTCACTGAAACCTTTTAATTCTTCACTGGTCCTCTTTCTCTCAACCATCTTCCAGGTCAAGAACTCATGGCTGCATGTCTGCATTCGTCTAACAGCCTCCTAACTAGTCTCTAAGACACGGCTATTCAGTCCTGTCTTCCCTGGATAGCTTCCTGATTAATGTGTGAAAGCCCATATTTTATATTTCACTCCCAATCTAAAACTTATAGTTGCTCTAAGTAAAGCCCGGATATCTCCATTAACACACCTTCACGTGGCCTTACCATAATTTGCCCTTTAGCATCTTCTATTCTGCAGCAAGGAATTTCTTTTTTATGCTTAGTGTTATAACTTCCATTGCATCAACCTCTTTCTTATTTTATTCCAATCCTTTATATTCTCCTTCACCCATATTTCCACTCAGATGTCTCTCACCCATTCCTCAAGCTTCAGCTCAAGTCTTTCCATTCTCCTTCATGTAGACTGTTTTCCCAAAGAGACGCGTAACCTGGGACTCACAATGCTTAACTGTTACCTGTCCATTTTTACAACTTTCTCAGGGCAGATATTACTTATGTTTCTATGTCCTCTTAGTATAATTTATACAGTTGGCACTAAATAAAAGAATGTGGAGTGAATCCCTGGTCAAAACCTGAGAAGGTTGACATATGTACTGCCTCGCTTGGGATCCAGTGCGATGTTTTATGAGGCAGCATTCACAGATGTTCTCTGCAAACGCGAGGTAGTCGTTTGGAGTTTTGCTGATACTGTCTTCTATTCTGGAATAGCAGCACTCTGCCTGGACTTCTCATGGGCTTCAAAGTTTAATTGGAGACACTGAGATATATTTTCACAATAGGTCTTAAAAATAAAACCTTACTTGCATATATGTTTCCTTGTTTATTTACATATATTTTCTAGGTCTTTTATTTATTTACTATAGATATTTATTGTTTTTATTTTCAATCTAAAAGCTGACTAAAGTAGAGGTGCTGTTTTATTGTCTCCCCTGCACTGCTGTGGTCTCTGTTATTGGGCCAAGAACCTTCATCTTAACATAAAAAAATTGCTTGAGGACAGGAATTATGTCAGAGCCCTTTGCAGCTTTGCCTTACACTGTGCTGCTTTCCCATATTGTCATGCCCCCCAGCTATGTAGTCTGGAATTTCACATGCTGCCTCTCAAAGTCCTGTCCATTTTTCAGCAGGTGCCAGACATGAAGAGCTGCAGGCTAGCATGGGGAGCTGCTTGCATTCTGCAGTAGAACACCAGTGTACACCTGAGCATTTTGGTGAAGAGTAATACAAAATCTATTGCTGTAGAGCACAAAGGTGTCTTTTTCTCATCTACCAGACATTTTCATCCCCAGATAAATCTGTGTCTTTATTAATTTATTTTCCTTTTATCCAAGTGGCCCATATTAGTGAGCATGGTGGGTTTTTTTTTCTTTGTAGGATCTGCATTTACTGCTCCAGCTGTGTCTAACACGATGCCCTCTGCAAATTAAAAAAGCGTGTCTTCTTTTCCATCATCAGGGGAGTCACCACTGAACATCCTTCTCAATTACCCCTGATCCATGGATGGCTGTTGTCTGTTGTCTATTCAATCAGATGTCCTCAATACTAACAGACAGAAAAGGGAAATGGTTTAGGGTAAGAATTCTTTCCTCTTCTTAGAAAATTTCTAATCGTTTTCTTTTAAGTGCTGAAGATGTTAAGTTTTTCTTATGTGTGGGTGTTATGAGTACAGTTCAAACATTTTGTTTTTAGGATATTAAAAATTTAGGAAACTTTTTTTGGATCCTTTCATAGTGATGAATCAGGAGGAAGAAGATGAAAGAACACAGTACAGATAACTTTTCTAAACATTCAAACACTTATGACATTCTCCTGTGTTTCAGATCCCAGCGTTCCATTGACTGCTAGCTGTCACGCCTGGCATGACCCACCCACACGTTAAATTCAGTATAGCCAGAGACAAGCTCATTCTGTCTGTTCTCCTGTTAACATTTTCCTTTGAGTTGTGTACTTCAAAGATAGTCCTCACTTTCCTGTTGCTCCCACCCCCTACCAATCACTCATTCCCTATTCAAGTAATTTGCCATGTCCTCCAAATATTTCTCTAATCCATCGCCATTTTCCCATTGTTGTGCCTGGCCCCCGTCATCTGCAACCTTGGCTGATTCAGTCGCCATCTTATTGGGCTATCTGGTCTACTGTGGATACCTTGTACTTCTCCCACTCTTCTGAAGTGGGGCTCATTGTATTATCTACCGTATTGACTGAAGAGCTTTTTCAAGCTTTTTGTGCCCCATCTCTCGTTTCCGTCATTTTCCCACACTGTATCAACCAGTGTCTTTGATTTGATGATCTAGTACCGGTCCAGTTCCTCAGTCAGTCCTGGGACAAGGCCCATGTAAATATTTTCCAGTACCCCTCTCAGCTCTTCCCCATCCAGTGAGCACTTAAAATTAAGTGACTATCCTAGACCAGAAATGCGGTGTCCTAGTGACAATCTCTGACTTATTATCCCCACTGCTTATGTGGGGATAATAATATGTCTGTCTTATTATCCCCACTGCTATTCATACCCAATTCCCTTTCCCCTGTGTTAGCATTTGCTGGCCATTATTTGCAGCTCTTTCTGTGCTTTTACTTGGGTTCCTAGTTCTAAATTTGACTAGTTACAATAACCTCAGGTACTGCTGAACCCTATACATACTATGTTTTTCCTGTACACACATACCTATGGTAAAGTTTAATTAATAAATTAGGCACATTAAGAGATTAACAACAGTAACTAATAATAGGATAGAACAGTTATAACAATATGCCAGCATAACTGCTCTTGTACTTTGGGGCCATCATTAAGTGGAATAAGGATGACTTGAACACAAGCACTGTGATATGTGACTGTTGATCCGATAACATCTGCTAAGTGACCAATGAGTGGGAAGTGTCTACGGTGTGGATGCACAGGACAAAGGGTTGATTCACGTCCCACGTGGACAGAGAAGGATGGCAAAAAACTCAGAATGGTGTGCAATTGAAAAACGTATGAATTGTTTATTTCAGGAATTTTCCTTTTAATATTTTTGTACGGTAGGTAACTGAAATGGTAGAAAACAAAACCACAAATAAGAGGGGATTAATGTACTCAGTTTAATAAGGTAGTCTTTGTCTAAGGTGTCAGCTTGGACTTCAGCTTCTTCTTGACAGTCGCGGGTCCTTCTGTTTGAATTCTTATCAAGACTGGTGATGTGGCACCCAAGAGCACCTGGGGACTGACGCTGTGCTCTGTCTATATTGATTTCCTCTGGCTGCTTTAAAAAATTACCACAGACTCGGTGGCTTAAAACAACAGAAATTTATGTGTTGACAGGGCTGAGCTCCCACCACAGGCTCTAGGGAGGAATCCGTTCCTTGTCTCTTCCAGCTGCTGGTGGGGGCTGACACTCCTTGGCTTGTGGCTTTATCGCTCCGGTGTCTGCCTCCTCTGTGGTCACATGCTCTTATTTTCTTCTGTCTGTAGTCACATCTCCCTCAGCCTCTCTCTTAGAAGCATAATTGTGATGGCATTTAGGACCCAACTTGATAACCCAGGATAATCTCTCCATCTCAAGATCCTTAACTTAGTCACATGTGCAAAGTCTTTTCCATAGAAGGGAATGTTTACAGGTCTCAGGGAGTAGGACCTGATATCTTTGGGGGCCTTATTCAGCTTACTGCACTGGGCTTTCCTCACCTAAGGTGGGCCTGCTACTTCTCCTGGCAACCCTGGTCCTGACGTTTCCTAATCATGGTTCAGCTTGTTGTACCCTTTGGCTTCTCTACCTCCCTGCCTGCCTCACCTGCACCTGCAGAATGGGAATCAGCAATGCTGCCGTCTTCCCAGAATCTGTCTCAGGCCAGAGGCCAGTGACACCTCCCCTGTGCCTGCCACTTCCCCTCCTGCCCACCTGCCTCTGTCTTGTATATTGAGTTACAGAAGATACCAAATCTCTTTTCAAATATCTCATCCTGTGATGCTCACTTCTTTACAAAGACCTTGTAATTCAGACCCTTCCAGATTGTCTCTATCGTGTTTCACATAACCAGGACATAACTAGACATGCCCTGAGATATGGACTGTCATTTACTTATCCTTTCTTCTTTGTTCTGTATTTGGGGAAATATCGTTCACTTTGCAAGGTCCTGTTCAAGTGTCAAATGCTCTGAAACTTCCCTAAACCCCTCCCCTGTCTCCCTTTCCATGTAGTCAATTGCTTTTTCTTCCTTCTGTTCTTCCTGAGCACCCTTGATTCAAACCCTTACACTTTGTATTATACTTTATTTTGTCTATGTCTCTCCTTGCTAGGCTTTGATGTTCACAAGAACCAGCAACAGTATGTTGTTCATCTTTTTTAAAATTTTAACTCAACATAGGATCCACAATCAGTGCTAGATATAATGATTATATATAAACATGTGTTTAATTAATCAATCAATTCAAATTTTAAACTTCCGTAATTCAGAATATCTTAGAATATATGAATATTTAATATTCTTTTCCCAATTTCCTTATGGGTCCCAAAGTAATTATTTTCCTTAAATGGCTATGTACAGTCAGTTATGGCTTTTGTTTTCGGTACAAATTGATGAAAAATACTTTATGTATTGTACGCTTTACATTTGTTCAGTGTGGGGGGTTATTACCCTCAACCCTCTAGGGAAGCAATTGACTTTAAAACGAGACTTTTCTGTACCTGAAAAACTACCCATGTAATGTTGTCACTTGATTACTTTCCTGTAGATCCAGAGTTTTACACAAGAGTTAGTTATCTGTGAGGACTGCTTCCAATTATGGGACTTATTGGTGGCCTGTTGAAACAAGTTTTTTTTCCCCCTTTTCTCAGGGTGTTTTGTTTTGTCTGAGTAGATGTGAATTTCAGGGTTATTTCCCCCACCTCAACACCAGAAGCTGGGGACGAAGTTGCCCACTGCCTCCCTGATGGGGAATGTTCTGCCCTGTGCGGAGTCTGCCGCGTTGTACGGCGGGCATCTGCCTCTCCTCTAGCTGTCGGGAGTGTTGGTATTTTATTACAGTGCATGTTTTATATTTATGAGAAACTCAAAGGGCTTTGAGGATTTTCTTTTTTTGTTATCTAATCTAACAGCTCTCTGAGGTAGGTAGCAGGAAGTGTTATCTCCATTTTGCAGATGTTATAACAGAGGCATCGCACAACTTGATGTAGGCCCCACAGCAAATCAAGGGCCCGGGTGGAAAACATCTCCCCAGTCTTTCAACCTCCATTTCCGTCATCTAGATGCCAGATGACTTAATTTTAATTTTTAACACCTTTTTGTTTTAATTTTTAACCCTTTTTGGTTTTGCATGAAAAGTTATTGTCAGCACTCAGGTGGTAGCCAGTGCTACAGTTTTAGTATTAATTTTTCTATCTTTTGTATCCTCGTATAATCCCTTCTCATTTGTTACACACACACACACACACACACACACACACACACACACAAAGAAAGTATATAGATTCTTTCAAAAGAATTTATATACAAAATAGTGTGCTGCAAAGGGTTTACTTGGTCTGGGGCTATATGCAAATGTATGACATTTCAGCATTTTCAGCCTAGCTGATACTTGATGACTAATTTTTTTTGTCAGCCAAACATACTATACAGATATTAGTGACAGACATGAAAACATTTAAAAATATAACCTGTGACAATAGGAAATGTAAAAAGTAAGGAATACTGTAAAATTGGACATCAGACACTATTAATAAGTGAAATTAATGTTTTTGTTTAGGTAATCCTTTTATGTAAATGTGGTATCTCCAAAGTGAGCTCATACTATAACTTTCGTATACTTTTCCTCAAATGTTAAGGTTTCTTTTCCACTCAGAACACAGTTAATAAGTTTTTCCAAAATTCAAAATGTTACTGCAAATGTCAGTTTTCCATCAGATCTGCCTGAGTCTTTAAAGGGAACGTTTCAAGGGGCTTTGTACCCACCGGGAAGGGTGTGTGACCGGGCTTCTTTCTGCTTCCAGACTGAATTTAGAATCTTCTCTTTTACCAAGTGGCATTAATTATACTAATGCTCCTAGAGCACCAAGAACTGCCTAGCAGGGAAATTTCTGCAGAGTTTCTGGAGTCTCTGAGGCACAGTTTCAATCTTTCAATCTATTGCCGTGGAGTTGTGGTGAGGTGGGCCCTGACACAAGCTGCCTTAATGGAATCAGCCTGCAGACCTCTTTGTGATTTCCCTGAGCCAGGAGTGGGGATTTGGAGCACCTGGTGGGGGGTGCAACTTGCCACCCCCCACTCAGTCAGCCTCTCCCCCACCCGCTGCACTCAAGCACCACCCAGCTGCAGTGGTTTTTTTTGTTTTTTTTTTTTTTTGCCTTGAAACCATTTGGAGCGCTGGAGTGGAGGCCACCCAGGGCTTCTGTGAGGAGCTGGAGCTGCAGATCTCCCATTGGCCAGAGCAGAGAATGTTCTCACTTATCTGCATTGAACATGGGTGGCCGTGATCCCTTAGGATAATACAATATCTCACTGTCTGGAGGTGGAAGCTATTGTTCTCCTTTCCAGCTTGTTGTTTGAAGTAGTTTGTAAGGCTTCCGGCTTCTGCTGACTCACAGAGGCACACAGAAAAACTCCCTGACTGGCTGGCTCTCTCCCCGGTTTAATGGCTTAGGAAAGGGCTCAGGAGATAACAAACCTTCCCCCTGCTAGGGGATAACAGCTTAAATAGTAAGTCGACAGAACTGTTTTACCCAGGTCTACCAAGTCTGAGAAACTTCACCTTCCTCTTTCACTGCTAACTCCATTTCCTGCTTTGTTCCTGTCTTTCCTCTTCAAACATTCTGGGCTGAGCCGCAGGCCTAAATTTGGCTCGTGTATGACTTCAGAGGCATAATTCACACGTGAGGATTTTTTTCAGATTAACAAGTCGAAGGATGCCGTTCTTATTTCCCGGATAGAAAATTGCCATCGCTAATGCACATTTTATGAAGAAGCTGTCTTCACCGGCCTCTCTCACTTGTGCTAAGCAGTGATTAGAATGGATGAAGAACTTGGTTCGGGTGGGTGCACCTGGGTGCACCTCTTTGTGGAGGCTGTCTTAGCAATGTGCCCTGAGAGCAGACCGGCAGCTGATGGATTTCTAAAGCAGAAAATCAAGCTTATTCACAATAGAAGCTTCTAGTTTTAAAAACCACATGGATAAGGAGCACTGTAGTTTTGCAAGATTTGGCAGGCATCCGTGAGCCAGTAGCCACAGTGACCCAGACTGAAAACGCAGAAGGTCGTTTTTCCTTCTTAATTACTTTTAAACTATGTTAGCAAATTCTCATGGTCAGAGCAACAGTATCAATTCCTGATTATAGTGATTTTTTTCTGGTAATAAAATAATGTTCTTAGGTTGTGTTAGCATAAAACAGGTCTTTTTATTGATTAAGGAAAAAGTGAATGAGTGTGTAGTCAGCATTCCTATGTGGTAGCATGTGTAAACCTTTTATAATTAGCAACATATAGTCATTGTGCACTTGGAAAATTCCAACCATATAAAATTCCCAATTTTGTGTGGGTCACTACTTCCCCACTAAATAAATCACTTAACTGATAACATTTGCACCTTTCTCAATGATACTGTTGACTAATATCAAGATACAAGAATAGTCTCTGTCCTCTCTTCTATCATCATTAGTTCATAAAATACTGCCATGGGGTGGAAAACAAAATTTTCTCATGTTTTACAACACAGCTCCCCTGGGCCTCTGGACCTAATTTGTTCTTAATCATTTTCAAGAGGAACTATGTCCTTTAGCTCTGCAGCAATGTCTGGACTGTCTTAAAGCAAGCTGCAGCCTGATACAGAAACTCTGCCAGTTTCCAGGCAGTGGAAGGTTGTGGAAAGATTATTTCCCCCCTGTGGTAGGAGCAATATAAGTTTTAGATGTGTGTGTGTGTGTGTGTGTGTGTGTGTGTGTGTGTGTGTGTGTGTGTGTGTGTGTGTGTGTGTGTGTGTGTGTGTGTGTGTGTGTGTGTGTGAGAGTGAGAGAGAGAGTGTGTGTGCATGAGTGACATAAACGTACATAGCTCCTAGTGCGAAAATCACAAAACTTTCAATTTTCCTAAGGCTTGTCTATAGCATTTGTGCCTTGAATGCTGAATATAATAAATAGAGGCTGTCTCTGTCTGGAAATGCCAGACATCTCTGCTTGAGTTGGAGCTCTTGTTCCAGGCCTCAGGGGATAAAGACAGAGGGTTGTTTTCTAGCTTGCCCTGGAGCCGCTGAGCCTCTGCAGTTTGACGTAGCTTCCTTTTTGTGTGTGCAGTATCTTGCCTCCAGCCTCCCACAGTGTGGTGAAACAGAATAGGGAGAAGTGGGAGAAGGGAGATAAATTATTCAGCCTCTGCTAAATGCCAGGCACTGTGCTGGGTGCTGTACATACATTTCACTGAAAAGTAAGTATTTTATACATGAGGCAATGTAGAGCTTGGTGTATATGACCGCTTGGTGCCTCAGTTTACCCATTTGTAAAGTGGAGATAATAGAACCCATCTCAATTATTGCTGGGATGAAATAAATTAAGAATCACAAAGTGCTTAGTACAGCATCTGCCATACAGCATTAGATCAGTGTTTGTTAAATCAAGGGAATGGGAGACAGAAGTTCATCAACTTGCCCAGTTCAACTAGCAAGTAGCTGGGACAGGATTTGAACTTGGGTCTGTCAGCTTAAAAGAGATGATCTTTTCACCTCGTCACACCACCATGCTTTTCTTTGCTTCCTAGTTACATCTGCAGCAGTATCTTGAGTCAGTTCTCTCCGTTCCTCCCCACCTTAACCGATCAGGGATGGGTTTGGTGGTCCCTATATCAGTCTGGTTTTTCCTTTTCCCTGTCCTTATAGGACATCGTAGGGCCAAGACTCAGAGCTTAAACATTTAATGCTACACGCAGGCAGGTGATAAGAACTCCTTTCTCCAAAGCACTTTGGGGTTGAACTGACCATTTTAGTTGCATGGTCAGTCATTTAGGATGGAATGAATGATCTTTTGTCCTTTCTTACAGTTATCTTCTGTGTTGGTCTTTTGCTCCCTCAAAAATAGAAGCACCTTATGAACACCATCAAGGTTATGTACTTCCTGTTGCACTCACCCCAAGCAGTGGGCCGGGTACCGAGCACATAAGTGGCCGCTCACGGATACTAGAATCGAGGAAGCAGAACCTCACATGTAGTGGCCTTTTCCTCTCTCTAAACATAAAATGCTGTGGTATAGCTTTTTTTCCTTTTCATGGTGGCCAGATCAAGAGTGTAGAGTCTGGATTTTGAGATCTTTGACATGTACTTTGCTTCATCTGGCAATTTCTGCTCGGGTTTTCAGTTCTAAGCCTGTGTCCCTCTATCTTGTTCCTCTGAATGTTGGGGAATTGGCTTGAACGTGTGTATTTTACGCCAACTTTCCTCTTAAGAAATGCTGTTAAAGATGTAGAACATATTTACAAAGTCCTTAGGTGTGACGACGAGGAACGTAACATTTGGTCTCTAGTAAGGAAAATATAGAAGGGATTTGATTACTTTTGCTTCAGTCCCACCGAGCTCACCTACACGTCTAGTTTATTTTGGATGGGAATTTTCAATAATGTTAAAATTTATGTAAACTGCAGTGGGATTTTTGCCTAAGGATGCAGGGTCTCTAAGGCAAGACAACACTATTAATAGAATGTGGATGTGTGTGGTTTATTTTTGTTTTCAAAATGGAAATGTTTCTTTGGGGTTTTGGCATGCTCTTTGATATGTTGAAAGATGAGAAAACATCATTTGGTAAACTCAGCACTTATACCATATTAGGAAATTTACAGTGCCTCAGATTTCACATTTAATGTTTTAATTGCCTGGTTTGGTAATAGAAACATTTCAAGCTTCTCTGTTTCATTTAGAGTTTCCACCACTTCCCACCCCCGACCCCCACTTTACAGCAGTGGGCTAATGCCAGCTTCTGCTTCTTGCCACACTCCCAGCATGGACTGAATATTTTTGCTCCGAGAAAGTAGTTCATCACATGGCATCTGAAATGAATATCATATTGACTTCTGGCATACTTGTTTATTCTTTTTTTTTTTTTTTGTGATACCACACACACAGTTGTTGCCTATGGTGCTTATAAATATCCTAAAAGTACAACTAAAATTGAGTTGTATTTTTAAAACTTTTAAATTGTCTTTTCTGAATAGCACAGAGGGCTATAAAGTACAGAAGAAATCATAGAAAATGATACCATGTTGGTCTGGGAGCAGTATTTCAGAGACAGGCCTGTACCTTATAAAAGAGGAACAGACACAGAGACACACACACAAAGACTGAGGCAGAAAGAGAGAGACAGATGGAAACAGGGAGGATGAGGGTGGGGTAGTATATTCCATGGAGTTTAGGCCTTTTGGAAAAATGAAGACCTAAAATAGAGTTGAAATTTGCTCTTCTTATAAATAGCTTCTTATGGAGAAAACAGTGATGAAAGGACTTTTGGATTTTGTAATATTTGCAGAATATGTTCCAGCTGAGCATCCCTAATTCGAAAACCCCAAACCCAAAATGCTCCCAAGAGCATTTCTTTCGTGTATCATGTCAGTACTCAAAATGTTTTGGATTTTGGAGCATTTGGGATTTTGGATCTTAGGAATGCACAACCTGTAGTAGTGTTTGGTAGAAATGAACATGGTATATAAATGGGAAATTGTGGATAATAAAGATGTCTAGGTCCAAAATGGGCAAGAGGGGAACACAGTTACTTCTCAGCATGCAGGTTGATCTCTGCTATGTGTGGAAGCCTACCCTGAATTTCTGTAGCCACTTGCCAGATCCTGGATCCTTTACGTGGGTTCTCCATGAATGCTGCGGCTCTGCAGCAATTATGCCAGATCCTTCCTTCTGCCTCTTATTTAGCCTCCTATTGGGAAGTGCCATTATACAGAGACTTATCGAAATTTTTGTGAAGAATTTCCTGAACACTATCTCATTTGATGCTTACGATAATCTCGGGCAGGTGCTGAATGTAGGAATCTAAGGTTCTTTGAGGTTAAGTGACACTCCTGAAGTCATGCAACTCATGAGCAGCAGAACTGGACTGTGAGGCTGAGGCCACCTGTGTGTGGTCAGTGCTGTTTGTGACCTGACGTGCCACGCTGGTGGCCGTTTACCCACTGTTCAGTTCATTCATGTGTTCATTCACTCATTCATTCATTTTTGGTAAATTTCCATTGACTACTGTGTGCTGAGTCCCAAGTTAGGACAAGGCAAACAAGGCTCCCTTCTTGTTCCCCCTTCCAGTTGGTTGGGGATCGTAGAGGTGACGAAGATAGTTAGAGTCTCGTGGGATAAGCACTGTGGTGGGGAAGCCCAGGCCATAGCAATGGCTGCACCTGGGGGGGGGACTTTAAGGCTGAAATTGTTCCAGGGGCTGAGGCTTCCTGGAGGAAGTGATATCTGAGCTAGGGTATTGGGAAAGGGTTATGTGTTCTTTGCAGGAATCAGTAACATAAAAGGCCAGAGGTGAGAGAGTAATGGTAAATTTAGGGAATTAGAAACAGTTGAACTTGCCTGTAATGTGGAATGTAAATTGGGGAATGGCAGAAGGCGAAGCTAAAGAGGTAGTGAGAGGCCAGATCATGTGTGGCTGTGGAAACCATGGTTAGAGATTTGTACCTCTCAGCACAGTGGGGAACCATTTGAAAGGGTGGGAGGCTGAGAGTGACATGATCAAATTAGCAGGGTAGAAAGATCTCTGCTGCAGTTGGAAGGATGGGCTGATTATGGCAATGATTGTTGCAGTCTGCTAAGGTAGAGCCACTAGCAGAATTACCACAGGATACTTCTCTCTTCTTCCATCTCTGGAGTAATCTGACGGACTCGAAAGACCTCTTTCAGAGCAAAGCTAAAAATGGTGGAGAGCGGAGACGTGGAGTTTGCTGTATCTCATGATTTGTTTCCAAAATCACACACCTTGTTCTGGTTCTTTCTAACATCTGTGAGTCTCAAGTCACAAAAATGGCTTCAGAAAGCCCTAATGTCAACATAGACCTGGCATTCAGATGACCTTTTTCCAGCTAGATAACCAAGACCAACCTTGATTAAAATTGTATTCTTTTGCCTTTGTCTCCTAGGTGTAGGACTACAAAAAGGCAAGCTATTTTTAAAAGAATATTTTTCTAAAAGTTTAGAAAATTCTAAACTATCTATCTATAGCAAGTAGCATTTTAAAAATCCATAAAATACAGAATGTAGCTCAGGATCTTTTTATCATGGACTGGTCTTGCAAATGCAAAGCGCATTGCAGGGTAAAGCAAAGAAGCTTGGAGAAAACATAAGAGCTTCTGTCAGGTAGGTAGCAGGGGTCAGACTGGTCAATGTGGCTGAACATTTTGCCTAATAGAGCTGCTTACAGTATACCTGTTTCTCTTGTAGACCTTTCTACATTTTTCTCATAAGCAACACCCTTTAAAGAATACTTCTTTAATTTATCCCTCCATTGTTCCCCAGACAGAGAGATGATGGATTATCTCAAGGAGCTAGCGGGAAGGAATCAAAAGCAGGGGGAGGGGTAACGAGCCAGTGCACACCCAGGTCCTGTGGTCACTGGGGAACTCTGAACTTTGCTGCCTCCCATTTGCTGAGGTGACCCGCCCCCCCGCGGCCTCATTGTTTCTATTACCTTGGTAGAAAAAGTATGTGACGTTCCTGCCTGTCTAGCAGTCTCGTTGCCATGGAAACTTCCATTCCACACACCTGCTTCACACAACACGCTTGGCTAACTCCAGACAGAGGTCACAGACTGGCATTTGCCCTTTGTTTCCCTTCTTGTGTTTTCCAGGCAGAAAGATGAGAGGGCGAGTGGTGCTGTGTGTAAGAAAGGTTTGTGGTCGAGGTAGAAGTTTGTAAGGTTAAAAAAAAAAAATCCGTAAAAGGAAATTATCTGTAAAAGAAAGAGCAGAAGAAATGGAAAAGTCTGTGTGTAGTTTTAAGTTTCTCATGTAAGGCAAAGTTTTGATCTTGTGATGTGTCTGAAAGTGCTTTTCTAGATTTCCAGGTGAGATTGGAAATGATAACAGATGCAGGAGGTCTTGGTGCCTTAGAGGGTTTTCTGTCCTGTTTCACTGAGTTCTGTGATGCACATTTTAGGATTGCAGCGTGGGTTTAGACAAACCATCAGTTGCAGTTATATATGAGAGTACTTCAAAACATTTGTGGAAAAGTAGAATTAAAAGATAATACAACTCTTTCCACGAAATTTTTGAGGTATCCTTGTATTAACAATTAAGTTCTCTGATGATGCTTCTTATACTGTGGCTTTACTTTTACATAAAGTATCGTATTTTAGAAAGCATAAATGATTTTGAGAAAATTATCTTTCATTAAGTCAATAAATTTCTTGTTTTTCCCCTGATTTTTTTTTCTTCTCATGTAACTTGTTTAATATATAACTTTGACAAAAGGACACTGTAAAAAAGCAGATTATTAACCTTCCCCCAACTAGAATTTCTCTTCCTTGTGTTGAGTCGTTTTCTTTTGATACTTGATTTAAGGCCGAGATTTAGAGATTAAGAGAAAAAAAAAAAAAAAAAGACTTTCAAAGGGACATGGGACATGGCATTCAGTACTCCTAAAACATTAGGTGTCAGACGTTATGTGCAGTATAGTTTAGGTATCACTCATGACTTGGCAATGACTCGAGTTAGCCAGTAAGTTCCTACTTGTACTTACCTCTCCTGATTCTGCTGTTTCCTCTAATTTGTTAATATTCTTCCTATTTAGATGTCCTCAGTTTACAAAGTATGCCTTCACCATCAGCGGTCAACCAGACTTGGGTTTAAAATCTTTCTCCCTTGTGCCCTTGGACAAATTATTTTATTACCCTCAGTTTTTTCATCTGTGAAATAGTGTTTCTTGTATATATAGTTGCTTTAAAAAAACTGTGATTTTTAAAGTGCTTTGCACAGTGTCTTCTAGGTAATAGCTAATGTAATATCTATTGTTATTATTATCCTGTTATCAGTTTAAAAATAACTTTTATAGCATCTGAAAGAATAGTTTTGCTATCAGTATTGCTAATTGTTTTTGTTGTTACTGACCTCAGCATAGGTAAGGATAGATAGGGGCTAAGAGTATGGATGGTAGATTGAAAGAAATAGATAATTCTTACAAAAAAAACAGAGCGTGTGCACACACAATTTTCCTCTGTCGTTTTTTTACATACATTCAGTCTATTTTTTGAATGTTACTGGAAGTTCAAGTGACAAAATGAAGATGTTGTACACAAATGTATCATAATCCTGCTGACGATACCAGTTGTAGAGCTAGGGCTGGGTCTGGAGCTCACGGACCCCTTTAGCCTGTTCACAAACCCTTCACATGCAGGTCTATGAGCTAGGAAACCAGCAAAAAGGTCCTTGGAGCCTTGCTTGAAGTAGGAATAGTCTTTATTCAGCACACACACATTTAGGAGCTAGGCAGTACAAAGAGAAGCTCAGAAACTCAACTGCTACCAGCAGAGTCCAAAGAAAAACTGAAACTGAGCAGCTGCCAGCAGAGTAAACATGCTCTCTTGTTAGAGGGGAGCTCTCTGTGGCCAGCCAGCTTCAAAAACTGCAGAACACACACAAGCAACAACTAGAAAGATACATGGGTGCACATGCACACTAACTCCACCCACACACAACTTGTTTACAAGAAATGTCGAGGGAGCCTGACTAAATTATTCTATTTTCCCCACAACATATTGGAAGACAAAACGTCATTGGAGGGGCCATGTGGTTTAGAGAGCTGTGGCATCCATCACCGTTTCCAGGCAGTCATGGAGGTATGTGTGTGAATTCCCATTTGGATGATCCAAGGGCCATTCTAATTCTTCTTCCCCTTTTGGCTTCTCACCTCCTTGTCTTTCCTTTCACTCTCCTCACATTATTTCTTTTTCCTTCTTCTCCTTCTCTTTCTGCTGCTTCTTTCTCTTCTTATCTTAGAGGAAAGGCTTTCAGTCTTTCACCATTGCGTATGGTATTCACTGTGGGCTTTTATTATGTTGAGATAGTTTCTTTGTCTTTCTAGTTTGTTGAGTGTTTTCATCATGAAAGGATATTGAATTTTGTCAAGTGCTTTTTCTGCATCAGTTAAGATGATTGTGTGAATTTTGTCCTTCATTATGTTAATGTCATAAATTACATTGATTTTTTTTTTAATATATTGAACCGTCCTTGCATTCCAGGAATAAATCTCACTTGATTATGTTGTATAATCCCTTTAATATGCCACTGAACTTGGTTTGCTAGTAATTAGTTGAGGACTTTTGCATCAATGTTCATAAGGGATATTGGTCTGTAGTTTTCTCTTCTAGTAATGTCTTCATATCAGCTTTGGTATCAGGGGTAATACTGGCCTAATAGAATGAGTTAGAAAGTGTTTTATCCTCTTCAATTTTTTGGAAAATGTTTGAGAATGATTGGCATTAATTCATCTTTAATTGTTTGGTAGGAGGCTGTGTATGCATTTTAAAAACAGCTTTAAAGAATACATTAAAAGCAATTAGATGGGCTGGGGGAATTTTTGTATTTAAGATGAAGAGAAGTTTGGAAAATTGTGGAGTTCTCAGATTAGTTGTTTTATCTTTGTCTGACACTTTCTTGCAGTGTGTGGGCTTGGTCTTCTGCTCTCCTGAGCCTTTCCCACAGAACTGCAGGTTGAACTTGGCCTCGGTGGTGTGGCGTGGCGTGGCTGACAGTCTGCTGTACTCTCCTCCTTTAAGAGTCCTGGGTGATTCGTAAGCATTTTCTCACAGCAAATGACTCAGAATGAAATGTAGCTCCAGATACAAAAGTTATTTCAAAAAACAACTCTCCCTCAATCCTTTTAAACCATTTCTGTTGACTGTCTCTGTGTTGATTTAAAAACATTAATGCCGATCTTAAGAAAACTTTTCTTTCTTTCTCTCTCTCCTTCTTTCCCTCTTTCCCTCCTTCCCACTCCCCCCTCCACTTCCCTTCCTCTTTGTCTCTCTCATTCATGAGATGCCCAGAACAATGCCCTCCAACAGAATGTAATACAAGCTACAGATGTGATTTTAAATTTTCCAGTAGCTATGTTTTCTTTTAAAAAAAAAAGGGAAACAGGTGAAATTCGTTTTAATAACACACTCTATTGAACCTAACATATCCAAAATATTACCATTTCAATATTTAATGAATATAAAAAATTAGGGAGATGACTTATTTTTCATACTAAGTCTTTGAAATCTCCTGTGCATTTTAAACTTGTAGTACGTCTTAATTTGAACTGGCCACATTTCAATAGCTCAAGAGCCACATGTGTCTTAGTGCCACCATATCAGACAATGCTAAACCTAGCATATGCAGTGCTGAGGACATAAAGTCCAAGAATGGTCAACCCTCCTTTGCCTAGTGGACAAGCAGATCCCTAAAGGACTAGTAATGGTGTTGAGTACCTGGGGAGGAACTGTGCATGGAGTGCTGCAGAAGCCCAGAGGAGGGTTTCACAGTCAGACCCGTGAGCTGGGACCTCCCTGCAGCTGTCTCAGATTGTTCTGCTACCACTAGATCTCATTTCTTTGAACCAGTTCCTGTGCGCAGGCCACTGAGCTAGAGTTTGGCATGTGCCCTAGTCTATCAGACATTAACTTTTTGCCTCGTGTTAAGAGAGCCACCGGCAAGTTTGTATTTAATTATGGGCTCTGCTCTGGCTGCAGGTCTGAGAGCTGGCATTTCAGCATTACAGTCTCACTGCTTTTCATTCTGGCTGCCTTTCATTCCCACAGGCAGAACTGCTCACCTGTCCTCCTTCGGATTGCTCTTTCGCCAGGAGCTGCACCTACTTCTTTTTGATGCAGCACCTAGGGGAGGGTTGAAAGTGTGGTGCTGAGAGATGGAAAGGAGGAAAACATTTGGATTTTCTTCTTTGTGCAGACACCCCTCTATTCACCTCTGGGAAGTGGCACCAAGAGCTCTGGTTGTTCATGGAAAGGTCATCGAGTGGGCATCTATGGGCCTGCCCCATCACCACCCTGGCCACTGCCCATGCCTGGCTTCTCAGGGAGTTACAGAGGTACCTAATGTGGACGGCACAGCTACTGCCAATAGACAAGTCTGTGCATCTCCCCAGGGGAGAGATGTTTACAGATGTCCAGCCAGGAAGCAGAAGGGAAGAGGAGGAGCTGCTTCCATTTATCCTCCCACCTCCCTGGCTTTCTCTTCTGGCAGTGCCTAAGGCCAAAAAGGGATGGGAATTTGGCAAAGAAAAGTATCTCATTGTACTTCCCCACCCCTCAGTCTCACCTCCCTCCTAAGACTTTTTTTCTACCCAGGTCACTTGACATTCAGAGACTGCAAATTCCTTTCCTACTACTGATGTGGAAGAGGTTTGGAAACATGTTCCTTTCCAGACGAGTGATGCAGCAGAAGGACAGGGTCAGATGAGGCCAAGGGACTGGAGCCAGAATCTTACCCAACTCTTGCAGGCAGCAGTGTGACTGCCGGGCGTGCTGTGCTGATGCAGGAGGGGCCAGGGGTCTCCAAACTGTTCAGATTCCTCCACCGATAGGCAGAATCAAGGTGGGTAGAGGGGACTTTGTGGGTGGCACTGGTAAGTCCAGCCCTTCCAAAAATTCTACTAACATATGTTGGCATCTTAAATGATCAACTGATTGATGTTGCTGGCCCAGTACTACCCAACCTTTTAAAACTACTTTTAAACTTTACACTATTAACATAGACTTCATTGGGAATTCTGTACACTTTCCACCCCAAGGAATCAGATCCACAGTGTAAAGATCACAGGAATCTCAATAATTACCTAAATTTAAGAAGAGTCCAATGTAAAAATATTTCTTCTCCCAGGAAAATAAAATAGATGAAAGGAAAATGCTCTTCTCATTACCCTACACTCACAAATGTCCTAAAAAAAAAAAATCAAAACTGGTTTTATAAAGTACATAAGCAGGTAGTTTTTTGTTTGTTTGTTTGACAAGAAGTGTTAAATTAAGAAGTTAATACTAGGAAATTGAAACTGATTTTTAAAAATGGAAAAGGCCTTAGTATTTGAATGTTATACATGCATGCTTATTTTATACTGGAGATAATGAAAGAAGATCATTGTTACTGCTGTAGCCTATGGCTATTTGCATTTTGGCACCAAAAATAATTTGCATTTTTCTGAGTTTTACTAGATGGGTTGAGTGATAGTTTGAGTTTGGTAGACCAGACCAGAAACTAGCTGTGGTTATAACACAGGCTGTGGGCAGGCACCAAAATGATGGCCAGTACAGCAAGACTGTGGGCTCTGGGTTTGAATCCTGGCTCCACTACTTAATTAATTAGCCCTGTGCAAGGCTCTCTTCACCTCATTTATTTCCTATAAAACTGGTCTTATAAATTTCTATTTGTAGAGATTATGTGGGATGATCCATGTAATGTACTTAGTCCCTAGTGCCTGACCGATATTAAGCTCTGAGAAAATATTAACTGCTATTATTATTACTTCAGCTGAAAATGCTGTTTTGTTCACCATAAATAGCCACCTCGTTTATTTCTCCCAGTAGCAAAGCAATACATTGATTGTTTAATGCTTGCTTGGCCCTTTGAAAATTTCTTTCATTATGTGTACTTTTTCTTTGTAGCATCACAGGTTGTGTGTGTGTGTGTGTGAGACTATGAATGTGTTTTAGAAAGCCAGCAATTACCCTGTGCAGATGGCGCTGCCCAAACACGGTCTTTCCTGTGGCAACTGAAAACATAAAAAATAAAATTAAAAATTTGAAGTTATGTAATTGCCATCCGTGGACTAGGAGGAGTGTGGAGATCATGAAATTTTTTGTGGGTTTTGGTGTTTTTTTGGTTGAAGATGTTGGGTGAAAATACAGAGGACCTACTGAGTAACTGAACAGGATGCTTTTGCTTGCTTTGAAGTGAATAAATTGGTCAAAAGTACAAGTGGGAGGGGAAACTGAGGTTTAATGAAGGAAGGCCATTATTAATGTTTCCATGGTTTTAGCAGTTTAAAAGATGGGAGTTTAAGTAAGGTTGTTGGTTGTGGGGAAAACAGCCCACAGACATTCAGACAGGGTTGAAGTTTAGTCTCTCAGTCTTCATTTTAATCTGAAAATAAAGAGCCAAGCCTTCTGAATCACATAGCAAAGGGATTGTTTCATAACTTTAACAGTCTGAGTGCTAATTATCACCTGGTCACAATGGCAGAAGATTTAGAAAGTTCCACTCCTCTTCTCAAATCCCAGTTATCTGCAATATTGTTTTTCTTGGGAGGAAAAAAATATTATGAGTTTGAACTAATATAAAACAAAACAAAACAAAAAAAACACCTTGTTTCAAAAAGATTTATACTCATTTATATTCATTCACTCAAAACCTAGGTGCAACCAAAACCATTAGCGTCCCATGAACAGGTGCTGTTTTTTCCAAACATACGTAAAATGATCTCAGTATATGTTCTCTTTGCACCTCTTATGTAGGGATTAACATAGACAGCTTCATTTATTTGGAAGGTAGTATTGACTCTTCCACTGGAGATTTGACCCTCTTGATTTCAGAACAAAGATAGATAAAACTATTTGCCTTCCCCCCCACCCCCCGCAAAAGTATGCTAAGCCCATATTTGTTTTATTTCTAAAAATTAGATTGTTTTTCTCCTTGACAGCTCAAAAGATAATATAAAGCCAATTCATTATCTTGGAGGTAGAAAGAGCCTGGAGATTTGAAATCTATAAATTCTCCTAAAACCCAGCATTCATAAACCTCTTCCGCTCAGCTCTTTAAATGTAAGCAAAGGATAGAAGAGTGAGAGATAAGATATCAACTTAAGTGGGTGCTCATGGCTCCGGGCACTTGGGGTCTGGAATTCTGGGTTAGAATCCAGCCTCTTCCAGTTGCCTAGTGAGCACTGAGGAACTTTTGTACCTCCCAGAGTTCTCCTTTCTTCCTCAGTCAAATGATGAAACAACATTTATTTCTTGTGCTTGTTGTATTCGATGAGGTATGATATATGATAATTTGTAGTGTCAGGCACTCTCCCTGTGACGATCTCCCTTTTCTGTGTCACCTGATAGAGAGGAGGAGGATTCTTATTCAACTAGTAGCCTTAGTAAATATTTGACATCATTCACTCCTAAGTCCTCAAGAGCAGACTGTAAACCAACAAGCTTGTCTGACCTCCATCAGCCATCACTGCCCAAGGCCCCAGAATTGCTATCGGTAAGGCAAAACCAATAAAAGCAAAATCCATATTCATATCCTTCTTGCTCAGCCTTCTCCATTCAGGGTGGTCATTTGGAGATAATAACCTAACTTTGACCTGGAAGGCTAAACAAGTGAGTTTGTTAGTTTGTTTTTTTAATCATTTCTGAAAATCCTACAGTTTATGTTATATTGACACACTGGGAAACAAACTCTGGAGGACAAATGGAACAGTGGCAGTTTCCTTTAACCCGAGGAGCCTCAGGGCTTTTCCAGCAGCTCTACCTGGAGCTTAGGTAAAGAAAATCTCTCTCTAGTTTCCATCATCCTTGCCTTATTCTAATGTAGCAGGAGTAACTCTTTTCTAATAGTGTTGCCTAACTGTGTGCGTGTGTGTGCGTGTGTGTGTCTGTGTGCGCGCGCACGCGCACACACATTCTCTCCATTCAAGAGTGAGATGAACATCTCATTTCTCTCTTAGCCGGTGGTTGTTCAAACAGTCCTGGAGGGTCACCTCCTCTTAGTCAGTGTGTGTGTCAGTGGTGCAGTACATGTGGCATCTCTCCCTGCAGGCTCCATACTCCGTTATGACAGCCAGTGACCTCATCTCCCCCAGGCCACGTCTCTGGCCTAGCCCTGACTACCGTCTCTGCAACAGCGGGATCTCTGAGGAGTTCTGAAGCAAGTTATTAACATCCAGCCATGAGAAGGGAGTCAATTAGTGGGATGAGTAAGAGTGTCAGGCACAGTATAAAAATTCACTCCAGTGGCATAATAAAAAATTTAGTAATGAGTCAAGATTGGAGATCTAGTCCTGGCTTTGCTAAAAGTAGAATATGGTAGAGTAACTTGATTTCTATGGACTTCTTATCCTTAATGATGAAATAAAGTTTTGGACTGAATTAACATTAAGTGCTCTCTCAGCATCGTGAGTCTGTGATTTTAAATCCAGTCCTTTTGTCTATAGCTTAGTTGTTTTACTAGGGATTCCAATAATTTTATCTCATATTACCTAAAGAACACCATGTTATTCAAGATTGGTCATTTCCATTAACACACTCAACACTCAAAACACACAGTTTTCCATGACTGACTAGTCTGCCCGACCCAGTGCAGGAGGGTGGTCAAGGCCAGTCTCCGAATAAAAGCACTTGAACAAACTGAGGTGAAGAAGACTTAGCGTTATGCCTTTTATTGGGTCTTTGGAAAGGAGACGCTATATGATTTAACAAATCTACTATGCTGAGTTCAGGATTAGATAGTGCTTTTTTGGGGGGTGACTTCTTTTGGAAGCTCTAAAAATGGAATCATCAGATCAGAATCTATTTAGGTATTCTCTGAAGACAGGAGAATTTTAATTGCCCTTCTAAAGTCTGTCTCTCAAACTTAGCAAGTGTTCAGATGCTTCTCTTTAACATAAGCCTCTGTTAATAGTTTATGGATTCTTTTCAGAAAGAAATATAGAAAAAATATCTAAGTGCTTATGAAAGCCAACAAAACTATAGTTGGAAGGTATGGTATTCCCTTAGAAAGATTTATATGAAAACCTGTTCCTCAGAAAGATGAACAAACAATGAACCAGACTGTCTTTGTTCTTGTTTTAAAATAAACATGTTTGTAGACTTGTAATTGACTCCTGATGAGCGATTCATGGAGCCATGTAAGATAGGAGCTTGTACTGGTATGGAACCAACCGAATAAAAGCTGTTTATAACCTTGGATACCTTTCCAACCTAAGCCTTATTTCTGCAGTCGATCATTTTAAAATTAGTTTATATATAGCATCGTGGAGGGGCTATTTCTTTTACATTTTGTCTGATCTGGATTGCTAACTAGGCATTCATATTGACTGATGGTGTTATTCTAGGTCACCTTTTCATTAGAAATTGGCGTAAGCCAGGGTTGTTATATTTTACACTTGTAAGGAATAGCACTTATTACTGTATCATAGTCAGGGCTCATAGTTGTTTTTTTATTTTAAAGCTGTTTCAACTTTCCACCTGTGTATACAAGTGAACCCTTTAAATGAATGTTTGTATTGAGGAGCCAGGGAGTATTTTCTACTCATTATGTCTTATCCTTAACCCTCATTATTGTCTCCCACTGGAAGTAGTTCATTTCCATGGAGGTTCTCATGGATTGGGTTTGTTTTTACGTTTTTTAAGAGGATAAGGAATAACACACATTTTTTCTAAGATGGATACTGTAAATATCAATATGATTATATTTCACTTCTTTTTGTGTGTTTAGTGGATTTCATAAAAGCTCGTCCTGGATTTTTACAATGTAGGAAAGTTTTGTGAAGGATGTGGTATCGATATAAGAGATCATCATTATAAATATGATATATCCTAGAAATTATGGAAAGTTAGAAAGAGTGACTTGTGACAAACCTCACATTGAACAATGTATCTGAACCTGTTAATCAAAGAGATCAGCCTCTGAAGAGAAAGCACTGGATGAGAGAGAAAGGTTTTAGTTCTTTTCCTAAATTGTACCTGTCTGTAATAATACGTAATGTTTCTGTTCCCCTTTGACCTGTCATTTTCCTCATAAACAGTTTTAATGGCTCCATACGCCTGTAGACTGAAAAGCGAGGACTCAGTGACCTACAGTGGTTGACTCTAGATTTAGAGTGCTCTGGGTTCAAATCCAGCGCTTCATTTATCAGCAGCGTGAACTCCGTCAAATCACATCTCCCTTCAGAACCTCAGTCTCCAAAAGGGTAAAAAAGAAAAATTGATTTTTGTTTTGTTTTCATCTGTGATACCACATTAGTAAGTATCTTTTAGGGTCAGAAACTGAGATTTATTCCATGACTCAGTGACCTGCAGTGGTTGACTCTAGATTTAGAGTGCTCTGGGTTCAAATCCAGCGCTTCATTTTTCAGCAGCGTGAACTCCGTCAAATCACATCTCCCTTCAGAACCTCAGTCTCCAAAAGGGTAAAAAAAAAAAAAATTGAGTTTTGTTTTGTTTTCATCTGTGATACCACATTAGTAAGTATCGTTTAGGGTCAGAAACTGAGATTTATTCCATGACTCAGTGACCTACAGTGGTTGACTCTAGATTTAGAGTGCTCTGGGTTCAAATCCAGCGCTTCATTTATCAGCAGCGTGAACTCCGTCAAATCACATCTCCCTTCAGAACCTCAGTCTCCAAAAGGGTAAAAAAAAAAAAAATTGAGTTTTGTTTTGTTTTCATCTGTGATACCACATTAGTAAGTATCTTTTAGGGTCAGAAACTGAGATTTATTCCATGAACTACTTATAGTGGATGGTTTGGCTTTGCAATGTGTAAACAATAAGTTATTTGGAATTTAAGTAGTTTCCCTTTCCTTGTCATCTATTTAGGTGGTAATTTCTTCTTTTTCTATTATCTAAAACCCTTTGACCACAAAGATAACTTTAAAAATAGATTTAGGGTACAAATAATTAAGCTATTTTAAAGTTTAGTATAAAGGGCTATACACAAATCTTTTTTAAGTTTGTGTCCATTCTTTAATTTTATATGTTGCTTAGTTATGAAGAGAGCACATAAAATCTGATTTTTATTGGATTACTTATATGCTCAGTATTATATTTTTTGGTCTTATCTAATTCTGCAGACATGTCTAGGAGGATATAAAATTCATTGTTCTCAGATACTGCTCACCATCTGTTTCCAAAGTGAAAGATGAGCACTGTGCTATATCTTTATTTCCCTTGGTATGCTAAGTCCAAACTCAGGAGAAAGAGGTCACTATGTATTCTCTTTACAGCTAACTATATGCCAGCATTGCTTTGAACACAGTCTGCTCTCTTTGTATAGCTTTGTGGTAACTGTCAACTCTTACTTGGCCCTCTTGCATACTGATTGCAACAGATTTTCTTTATTTAACAAAATAGGAAACTTGTCCATCAGGAATGTTTCATATGTATATATGTATATTTTTTCAGAAACAAAAAGTCATTTTGTTTTCTTCAGTATATATTTTTTCCTTTTAGATCTGATCCTATAGAAGGGAAAGTAACCAGAGACTCTTGGAAAACTGAAGTGAATCAAACAGCAAGCTCACAGATTTAGACAGACATTGTTAGGAAGAAAAATAAAAGGATAATATGGGTTATCTGTGTATTAGGTGCTTTCGTACATATTATTTCATTTAAGTTTTGCCAAAAGCATTAGCTGTGGTGAAGATGATTGTGACAATGACTATTCTCATTTGGGCAAACCACCTGGCCCAAAACATATCACCACTAAGCATAGTGCATTCCTTGATTACACTGTTGCATGTGGCTCAAGAGGTTTTTATTTGTTTGTTTTGTGCAATCATATGGGTTTTAGTAAAATCCATATGTTTAGTGAATGTAATTATGATTTCTTGTTCCTTTAACGATTTCATGTCCCATATGAACATAATATTCTAGGCTCTGGTTTGTATACCACCTTCTGTGCCATATGCCCCAAATGGCAGTGACTTTATGGCAGAGACTTGCTCAGGAGGAGCGTTCTCTCATCTTCTGAAATGTTTTGCTAAAGTAGTAATTTAAAAGACAAGGGCTGATATGATGACCGCATATCAATAACTCTAACTTTTATTAAATGCTTAAAATGTATGCCACATTTGGTTCTGTTTGCTTTACCTGCGTTAACTTTTTCACTGTGCACGATATCTCGTGGGGTATGCACCACTGTTTTTCTATGTACAGATGAAGAAGCTGAGGCACAGAGGATTAATAATGTGCCAAGGCCCCACAGCTGGCCCCAGGGCTTCATGACCAGGCCCTCTGGCTCCACAGCCACTCTCCAGTGCTGTTTCTGAGTCTAATAAGATGATGATTCGTGGCTCCCTGAGAATCTTGACTTTGGCCTCAGTCGACTTGGGAATATTTTCATGTGTGTGTATATTTATTTCTAAGCTTATATTTTTTCATTAATTATAAGTAGTGCACTTTTTTAAGACAGGAGTTGAAAAATATAATTCAAGGCATAGTTAGAAGGTCAGGGAGGATTTTGGTCATTTAGAATGGTTTGGAAAAGCTCTCTGGATGTGCTTTCAGGAACACAAAATTTCAGCTGAGCATAGTGACCCTGAATGTTTGGGGAAAGTGAGAGAATTTGTGTCTGTGTACATAGATGTCCCTGTGTCATCTTGATCTTCAGTTTGAACCACTCATGATGGAAAAGCAAATCTTGCGAAAGATGAAAGAGTAAAACTAAAGAAAATACCACATACATAGGTTACAAAGGACTAAGTTTCATGGCTGTGATTTTAATGGCCACCATCCTTGTGATATTTTACATGGGATTGTTTATCTTTTTCTGTTTGGGAATATATTTTCCTTTATATTTAAAAATATCCTGTCTTTAGAGTCCACTTATGTATAATGATTGGAGGGAAGAAATGTGCTTACTAGGTTCTTTACCTCCTAGGCTTTTTTCTTTTAGTGTTTGGGATAATGTAAATGCTTCATATTCACTTACACACTTAGTCAGCAGATGTTTACTGAGCACCTACTGTATGCCAGACCCTCTGCTAGACCCTGGCTGAATCTGTCCTCAAGGCATTTGGATTCTGGTAGGAGAAACTGTGGTGTGCCCAGTTAGTCACAGTGCAGTTTAAGAAATGCTACATTAGGTGTTGGTTGGTTATCTCAGTTGGTGAGAGGGTAGCCTTGTAACTCCAAGGTCAAGGGTTCAGATCCCTATACAGGCCAGCTGCCAAACAACAACAACAGCAGCAACAACAACAAACAAAATAATTAGGAAGAAATGCTACATTAGCAAAACGAAGTGTTCTGTAAGGACACAAAAGGGGAGGGAATAATTTCTCCTGAAGTTATGAGCAGACATGTGAGCTAAATCTTTTGAAAGATGAATAGTAAGTTTGGATAGATGAAGGTGGGCAGGAAAGGCCTGGGAGACAGCGTGCTCAAAAGCGTGGGCTACTAAAAGGACAGTAATGACCACCATCATCTCACAGCTAGGAAACTAAACACTACCGTCTTAATTGACCTGTGAAGGAAGTGTCGCCAGCATCAGGGTCCCCCTCTCCCCCACGCTGGCCTTTACGTGTTATTGGGTAAAGTTGGGTGTTGGCTTTTCCCTCTTCCTCCTCCTCCTCTCTTTTTCTGGTTAGCTTGATAGTTTTGGATTAGATGTAGGCATTTTCCATATTAGCCTTTAATTATACTGAGGGAGTAGGAAAAAAATAAGCTGCCTACTATGACCCAATGGAATGTAAGGCTCTCTGCCATTTGTTTCAGTGTATTTTCATATTTATTTTAATTAAGTAATTCTATTTTTCTGCTACTGTGTTAGAATATGTCTCTGATCACTTCCCAAGTGCCCATGTCAGTGCTCTGATCAGCTCTTTTGTGAGCCATCCTGGATAAGCTCAGCATATCGTGGGGACTACCTCTGATTAGTACCTTAAATTTGTTAATTTGGGGTTTTATTTTGGTATAGTAAAATTCTCATGTTTAAATAATCTGCAGTTCCTGGGATACTCATAAAACAGCCTGACATGATGTTAAATAGCTTCAGCCTATAAGAAACGTTGCAGATGGCTAAGATGAATATGAAGGGTGTTTTTATGTTTTGACTTACTGTCTTTTCAATTATGTGATATAAAATTCACCAGACTTGTCCATGATCATTAGAGAAATGAATTATTTTCGTGTTGTAAATCACAAATACCGTGAGCGACATGAGGACTGTAATTGACAGGTATCAACTGATAGAATTTATTTGTATTCTGTACGAGGACTCATGACACTAAATAAACCAGTTCTGAGGTCTTCCCCAAGATAAATTTAACAGCTCCAGCTTCTTCAGTGTTTATCAAAATACAAAAGAAAAAAGTAGAGGTTGTCATTTTCAATGGCAAATGGGACCCTTGCAGGCTGAGGGAGAGAAATGTAGTGCCTACCATATTTATTCAGAAAAATATATTTTTAAATAAATACGTTTTTTCTGACACTGGTTACTGTAGTTAAGCAACTTCATTTTAGTTGCTAACTTTGCTTAGTAAACTAGGTGGACATACCAAACATGATTATGTAAGATAAAAGAATATGGTCTCAAAACATTATGTGAGCATGATACCAAAAATAAACACATACATGTACAATTGAATGCACTGTTCACCTGTTTTCTGATTCAGGGAAACTGGGAGATGATTTGGGAATATTGTGGTCAACTTCATATCTATTCCATGGATATTCACTTCAGGAGAAAATATATTATTCTTGGCGTACAATTAAAAACCCATGTTTTGTTATACAATTTATTTTGTGATTTGAATTTGTATAATTTATTTTTATAATTTATAATAGCAGAATTTAATTTCCTGAGTAAAATAAAAGTGCATGAATGATCTGTCACTGTACAAATGAACTGCTGAATTGTGGAAATGGTTTTTGTGAGTCTTTTTTTCCCCTTTCTTTCTGTGTTCTTCTAGTCCCATCCATACATCCTTCCTTCTTACTCTACCTCTTTTGACCCAAAAATAGTACTTAGAGGGAAGAAATCTTCAGGAGTTTTAATATAATTACATTCGGACTGAAAGTTTTGTTCAACATAACATCATTGGCTAATTTAGTAATTTCTAGAATTCTGCCCAGACTTGCAAATACTTTCAATGCCCCTTGCTGAATATTGGTGTTTTCTGCACAGTTTCCTTCTGGGATTGAATTGGATGGGATTTTGGTTTTTTAATGCATTCTAGTGGGAATAAGTATATTAGCTAGTAAAGTTTCCCTTGATAGACCCCTTCCCCTAATTTTTCTCCTTTTTAAAACCAGAGATTAATAACCTGGTATTATCTCCATCACCCTGCCAACAGTGTTTTACAAAAGCAGCTTTGGGATTAAATCTGGAGAGTGGCTGGGACTGTAACAGAACTAAATCCTTGTTTTTCTTTTAAATGACACATGGACAATTTCATGAATTAAGTCACCAAGTTCATAGTCTACATTCTATTCAATAAGCCAAAAAAAAGTCTGTTCAAATAAAAATCCTTTTTGAATATTTTCTTCTACTCCGAGAACACATCCCTGTCTTTCCCCAGTCCATTTTTCATGCTCCCTGTACCTTGTATATGGTGAACATTCAGTGGAGGGTGAATGAATCCCTTTGTCATTGTGTCTCTGTTATGTAGAGTGGAAATCTTGCACTGGAACAATAGCTGGTGGACAGCCTGCACTGGGGAGGCCTGGGCTAGACTTCAAAAGCTGTTTCCCCATCCTGACAGGGCAGAACATGTTCTCCTTAGGCTGGGAAGTCACAGCTCTATCTGTGTTCAAGACTGCACCTCCTTTTTTTTTTTCTCCCTTCCCGGGAGCTGTTGAGTCCAAATGTGCCTGCCAAGAGGAATCCAGAAAAAGCCAAGAAGCCCGAACATGGAGCCCTTCCTGTAGCCCGCCACACACACTTAAACCCCAAAGGAAATGAGAGACGATCCACAGGAAGAAGGGGGCTGACCAGGTGAGCAACCACCGCTGTCTGAAGGCTAAGCAATGGGAAAGGATCCTTGGTAGTCTGTTTATTTGGCAAGATCAGGACATGACCCGAGCTTACATTAAATTACCTCACAGCAAATTATTTTTTACCAAGCCCTGTAAATGTTAGGATGACTCTGGAGAGCTCTTGGGCTGAGGATAGAGGAACACATCAAAGGCTGCTAATTAGTCTCCAGGTGTGTGTGTATGTGTGTGTTGGTGGTGGGGGGGGGACTGTCTTTTTTCTTTCAGGAGAAGGTAAAATCCCAACTGCCCCCACCACCCAGGTGAGTTTCTTTTGCTTTAAGCAGAACTAAATGAAATAGAAATCCGAAAAATGATACAAAATATCAATGAAACAAAAAATTGGTTTTTTGAAAAGATAAATAAAATTGACAAACCTTTAGCAAGGCTAACTAAGAAAAGAAGAGAGAAGACCCACATGACAAAAATTAGAAGTGAAAAAGGTCAGATTACAACTGATACCTCAGAAATACAAGGAATCATTAGAGACTACAATAAACAACTATATGCCAACAAATTTGAAAATCTGGAAGAAATGGATAAATTTCTGGACACATACAAATTACCAAAAACTGAGCCAAGAAGATGTAGAAAATCTGAACAGGCCAATAATAAAAAAAGAGGTTGAAGCTGTTATCAGAAGTCTCCCAACAAAGAAAAGCCCAGGACCTGACAGGTTCACTGCAGAGTTCTACCAAACCTTCAAATAGGAATTAATAACAAGTCTCTACAAACTATTCCAAAAGATTGAAACAGAGGCCATTATCCCAACCTCATTCTATGAAGCAAACATCACCCTAATACCAAAACCAGACAAAGATACATCAAAAATAGAAAACTACAGGCCAAAGTCCTTGATGAATATTGCTGCAAAAATCCTCAATAAAATACTAGCTAACAGAATAAAGTAACACATACACAAAATTATACACCATGATCAAATGGGATTCATCACAGGGATGCAAGGTTGGTTCAATATATGCAAATCAATAAATGTGATACACTCCATCAATAAAAGCAAAGACAAAAACCATATGATCATCTCTATAGATGCTGAAAAAGTATTTGACAAAATTCAACATTTGTTCATGATAAAGACTCTACAAGTTAGGTATAGATGGAAAGTATCTCAACCACAAAGTCGTTTATGATAGGCCTACTGCCAATATCATCCTGAATGGGGAAAAGCTGAAAGCTTGTCCTTTAAGAACAGGAACTAGACAAAGATGCCCACTCTCACCACTCCTATTCAACATAGTGTTGGAAGTACTAGCCAGAGCAGTCAGAGAAGAGAAAGAAAGAAAGTGCATCCAGATTGGAAAAGATGAAGTAAAATTTTCACTGTTTGTGGATGATATGATCCTATATATTGAATAGCCTAAAGCCTCTACAAAAAAACTCCTAGAGTTGATAAATGATTTCAGTGAAGTTGCAGGATACCAAATCAAAACACAAAAATCAGTAGCATTTCTATATTCCAACAGTGAATATTCAGAAAAAGAAATCAAGAAAGCTAGCCCATTTACAATAGCCACCAAAAAAAAAAAAAAAATACTTAGGAATAAAGTTAACCAAGGATGTGAAAAATCTCTACGAAAAGAGCTACAAACCACTGTTTTAAGAAAAATTAAAGGGGATGCAAGAAGGTAGAAAGATATCCCATGCTCTTGGATTGGAAAAATTAACATTGTGAAAGTGTCCATATTACCCAAAGTGATCTACAGCTTCAATGCGATCCCCATCAAAATTCCAATGACATTTTTCTCAGAAATGTAAAAAACTATCCAGACATTTATTTGAAATAACAAGAGACCACTCATAGCCAAAGCAGTCCTGAGCAAAAAAAAAAAAAAACTGGAGGCATAACACTACCTGACTTTAAACTATACTACAAATCTATAATAACCAAAACAGCATGGTACTGGCATAAAAACAGACACATGGATCAGTGGAATAGAATAGAGAACCCAGAAATCAACCCATACACCTACAGCCATCTGACCTTTGATGAAGGCACAAAGTCTACACATGGGAGAAGAGACTGCCTCTTCAGCAAATGGTACCAGGAAAACTGGATATTCATATGTACGAGGATGAAACTAGACCTGTACCTCTCACTATATGCAAAAATCAACCAAAATGGATTAAAGAATTAAATATCCATCTGGGAACAATAAAACTCTGTAAAGAAAACATAGGGGAAACACTCCAGTAAGTAGGAGTAGGTACAGACTTCATGAATACGACCCTATAAGCACAGGCAACCAAAGGAAAAATAAACAAGTGGGATTATATCAACATAAAAAGATTCTGCTCAGCAAAAGAAATAATCAGCAGAGTGAAAAGACAACCAGCAGAGTGAAAAGACAACCAACAGGGTGGGAGAAAATATTTGCAAAATATACATCTGACAAAGGATTAATATCCAGAATATACAAGGAACTCAAACAACTTTACAGCAAAAAACCCAAATAACCCAATTAAAAAATGGGCAAAGGAACTGAATAGGCATTTCTCAAAGGAAGACATACAAATGGCCAACAGACACATGAAAAGGATGCTCAACATCACTCAGCATTCGGGAAATGCAAATCAAAACCACTTTAATGGAACCTTCTCTCTCCAGTTAGGATGGCTAATATCCAAAACACTGTGAATGATAAATGCTGGTGAGGTTGCAGGGAAAGAGGAACTTTCATACACTGTTGGTGGGACTGCAAAATGGTGCAGCCTCTATGGAAAATGGTATGGAGGTTCCTCAAACAATTGCAGATAGATCTACCATATGACCCAGCTATCCCACTGCTGGGAATATACCCAGAGGAATGGAAATCATCATGCCAAAGGGATACCTGCACTTCCATGTTTACTGCAGCACTCTTTACAATAGCCAAGAATTGGAACCAGCCCAAATGTCCACCATCAGATGAGTGGATAAGGAAACTGTGGTATATCAACACCATGGAATTCTACTCTGCTGTAAAAAAGAATGAAATACCACCATTCGCAACAATATGGATGGACTTAGAGAAAATTATATTAAGTGAAACAAGTCAGGCACGGAAACAGAAATACCACATGTTCTCACTTATTTGTGGGAGCTATAAATAAATAAGTAGATAAATATACAGACAAACAAAGGCTGGATGGAGAAGACACAATTCCTTGAACTTGTTCACTTGTTAAGACAAGTGAACAGATATGATGTGGATGCAGGTTCGGGAGAGAGGGAGGGGGGAAAGAGGAACAGGCGAAGGGACAAGAAAATCAACTACAATGTATATTGAGACATTAAAATAGAGGTTTTTTTTTACACCGTCAATTTATTTTAAGAACAGTCTTTTGGTTTTGGTATTTGTGTGTGTGTGTGTATCTTCATAAGAGGTGGCCAAGGCTGTTTTTCTTTTTTATAAACATAAATTTTGTGTTGTAGTCTTTGGGTCCATATATTTTGGAGCATCCTCCTAGGTGAATTGAATCAGACTGATATTTGGAGGGAGGGATATTTTATTAATTATATCACTGGTTGGAGCTCTATGCAAAGTTTGGTGTTATAACATGATTCACCGAGATTCCATTACGGTTCTAAATTAGGTTTAAATTTTTGCTTCTTGCCTTTCTTTCCATTTATGTTAAATGTTATTACTTTGTGGAGAGAAACAGTTTAATGACAAGAAGATGTCATCTAGAAACCCCTTCTGCCCTACAACTCCTAGAAACCATATAGAATATGCAAAAAAGGGGGTTAATCCCTGAAACAATTCTTGGCAGAGTTTCTCAGCCTCTGTACTATTGACATTTGGGGCTGCATAATTCTGTTTGCAGGGGGCTGTCCTATGCATTGTAGAATGTTTGATAGCATCCCAGTCCTAGCTGCACTTTATATCAGTAGTATAACCACATTAGTTGTGGCAACCAAAAGTCTACCGTGGGGGACAAAACTGTCCCCAGTTGAGAATCACTGCTGTAGGGGTTGATTTCACTAAGACAAAAAAGTTAAAGAAAAGAGTGAAAATGTAGAATACAGAGTGGTTGTTTTTGTTTTTTTAGTGTATCACCTGTGTCATTCCAAAGACAGTAAATCCTGAGAAGACGGGGTCTGCCACTGGAATTCCCCTTTAGCCGCCAATTGTCTATCCATTATCGACTGAAATTTGAATTAGATTAATACAAAATTGCAACTTGCTATTATTAGAACAAGTACTAATTTTGATGAGATCGTTACTAACTGAAGAACTCCCAGGTGTTTATATAATGTGCAGAACCTTCTCTGAAGGGGCCGCTCTGATCACGGGGTACTTTCATGGTGCTCGTTTATTTGGGGGAAAGAAAGGGTGCTTGGAGAACAAGTTTCAAATGAGGCGCATGCAAGACTTTAATAACTGCATGCAAGAGCTGAATGAAGAAACACACCCCCTCTGTGCTGTAATTCAACTGTTTTATGAATGGGAGGTCAGATACTTGATGTAAGTACAGGTTTCATTGAATTCACGGTCTCTTAGTACTGAAGATCGTCTAGAACACTGCCTCCTTCCTGTAGAGGAGGGTAATTCATTCTTGCTGTTCTCACTTCTTCCAGCTTTACTTGTACCTCTGTAGTAGAATGTTTGAGCTGTCAAAACAAGTAGAATCGTGTCACTGCTGTGACTTAACATTAAATGTCCTGTTGTCTCTATTTCAGTTTTTTTCTCTATTCTCTCTTCACGTGAACATGCACTCTTGCCAGGCATGTTCTTGCTTTTCTTTTTTCTCTTTCTGATCCCTCCTGCCTGTGGTGTCTTCCTTTTTTCTGGCTATAGAAACTGTCAGGTGGCTTGGCTGGCATCATCTTACCTTTTCTGAACTCTGTTACTCAGGGACTTCCATTTATTATGCCTCAGTCACGCTCTTTCTTCAATACTATCTCTCTCTGAGGGATGGTTAATGATCTTTGCAGCAAATGAAGGTGAACTGTAGCCACATGATTGTTATAATACAGCCGAGTCTATGGAACAGATTGGGCTGAGCTTTGAACAGCTGGGCCTGGCAGAGCGAGTCTTGACTTTTCTCGGAAGAGTTCCAGAACTGCCAACTCATCAAACTGGAAGGGGAAAGAGGGACAAGAAAGGTTATAGGGATAGCGGTTCCTGCAGGTGCTTTTTGCTTTTGTGAGCTGCCTGTTTGAAATTTTTGCTAGTTTGTGGATCTGGCAAAGCGTGGACTAATTGCACCCAGGAGCTGCTGTCGCTGCTGTAGGCTACACCGCTTAGTGGCTCTGCTGGTATTTCATTCATTTGCAGGTCCTGAACTGTGATAAGGTAGATGCTTTTGTGGCTAAAACTTGCAGTTCTCTTCAGTGCATTAAAACTGTAATTTCAAGGAGAGTTTTGATTTGCAAAATGTATGTAACCCTACTATAAATGTAATAATGGCTCCGTTAGAACTTTTGGACTGTAGTGTGGCTTTGTGGTGGATATTATAAGTGGGAAGCAGGTAGGGTAAGGCAGAAATCATAAACTGATGGCCCACAGAGTCTGATCCATCCTTTGAATATGTTGTGTTTGCCCACACGAGGAGGTGTGTGTGTGCATGCATGTGTGTTTAAATAACTTGCTACCAATATTGAAAAAAAAATTATATAAAAATCCAGTTAATTTTTCTAAAGAAGCCAGAAGATCTGGCTCCACTGAAACTGTAGTCTCCAGCTATAACAGGCTAACAGCTACCCCACACCTATCCTGGGTGGGCAGGGCAGGGGCTTTGCAGCTCACTAGAGTTTACACCCACCCCTTACCCACATGTTACTTCACCAGATTGACCTCTGCAAGAGAAATTCAAGAAAGAACAGGTATAGGCTTTGAGATTGAGAAAAACTGGGTTTAAATCTTAGCTTCACTACCCTTTGTCAATTTAGGCAAGTTACTTGCCTTTCAGGGTCTTAGTTTTTCCATGTGTGCAATGGGAATATACTTCTTTACCTCGTATGATTGCTAAAAAGAGTATTAAGTGAGATAGCGCATTCAATGTTAATGAAAACAGAACCAGGTACATACACAGTAGGATCTCCACACATTTGCTGTTATAATTTTCAGTTGCTATATATCATAACGAATCAATACGAATCCTTTAGTGTCATATGGACCGTGTTATAAAATTTGATAAATACTTCTATTACTCAGGACAATTGAGGAGACCTATGCCTTCCATATTTCTGTTTTTGTCTTGCAATATAAAATATATAATGTCTCTAAGGGAATAATTCACTAGAAATTGATGTCTTAAGGGTGGCACTATTTGAAGAGAGAAAAATGTTATTATTTAGTTCATATTAGGTAGACTCTTAGTTTTTTTTTGTTTTTTTTTTTAAACTGGGTCAAGGCTTTATATTTTTCTATCTAAACTTCTGAAGTTTCTGTCCCCTCCCACGCAACCCCTCTCCCCCCACCACTTCCCAATCACTTTCAAAATCAGGTTGATGATAGCCCCCTGGACTGAAGATGTTCAGAATCCTCATGGAAGGAAAGGTGCAGACATGAGAGCACTACATAAATTAATACATTTTCTTAAAGGTGGGAGTTTACTTTTTGTTAGGCTTGCAATGCTGCATTCAACATTTATTAGCACTTCGTGCACACAGATTCTTTAAAATTTGAAAGGATTTTTAGCTACATTATTAGACCCAGTTCTCTAATGTCTGACTTTTGAAATTTATCAGAAGATTTGGGCACGCATTTGGATGCTGATCCAGGTGGGGGCAGGGACCTCCTGGTAATATACATGGTTAAGAAATACAGGTTTTTCCACCTATTTTTCTACTTCCTGCAAAGTTGTGTTTCCTTTAGGTATTTCACTTGTGTCAAAATGGTAAAGGGTAACAGTGCGGTATTTTCTTATACTTCCGAAGGTGACTGGGAAACTCTTTTGTGTTCTAGTGAAATGCTTTTTGGAAGAAGGAAAGATGGTTAGAAAATGTTAAGGCAGGTTTGGGATCAGTGGAAGAAAATTGATGTCTAAGGTAAAAAGTAACTTGTGATTAGCTCAGTTGTGGAACTCAAAAATCAAACCAGGTGTCGTAGGTAACCAATTTGAAAACTATGTTTTCAAGTGTTGTCTCAAATCCACCTTGCATGAGTGAACCTAGATGGGAAGGTGTAAGAAGAGAAAAAAATGTCTTTAGAGCTGTTCTTTTTAAAATTTTATGAATGGAGGTATAGGTCTACCTCTGGACCTCAAAGTTGGGCCCAAACCCAGATTTGGTTCCAGTGATTGCTCAGGGTCCTTTACTATTCCTGCCTTCACCTGATACTGCTCACTTGAGCAAAGGTGAATAAATAACAGAGGGGAGAATGTAGATGAAAAGGAAAGGATAAGAAAAATAAAGATTGTCCATACTTTACAAACCTTTTGTCCCAATCACCAAAAGTATTGTGGCATGCTTAATTCTAAGGAAATATTTAGGTTGATCCCTTGAAATTGTCAGTATTTCAATTGTACAACAATTGTAATTTCACATAATTCAGTGGAATACAATAACATATTAAATTTTTGCTGGGACCTATCCAGGTCCCCTGACACACTGTATGGACTGGTTTAAAAAGCCACACATTGGCATCCAGTTGGTGAATTGTTTTCATATACTTTGCTAGAATATGCAGACATTTTCTGCTTTGATTTTCCTTGTCATCAGTTTTTTTTCTATTTTCTTGTAAAATCGTGATTATTGCCTTGAATCTCATAGTAGAGGAACAGAGGAGACTGAAGGGAGAGCCCAGTGTGGGGTGATTGAAGCCAGTGGAGTCTTTTCATGTCTTTCATCTGGAAACTTCCATGGCAGACTGGGTTTGGTTGTGGGACTCCAAACATCCAAAATAGGTTTTTATGTTAGCTGGCTAAATATTTCTTAGGAAATGCATATGAAAAGATGAAAAATTATACACGTGGACGTGATTTATTGTAACTCGTTATTAGGGTTGAAATTTGCAGAATTTGCTCCAATAGGCACTTTTCCCCTCTTTTTCTGGGTCAGAATGATTCCATGAATATCGTTATAGTTTGGGCACCGAACACATTTGCTTAGTCAAGAAAAATTCAAAGAATGCCTCTGAGAAGGCCTGGAGATAGTGAAATCAGTGATCCTCCAGTGGTGGGGTGGTGGTAGTGGGGTGAGAGTGTGTGTGTGTGTGTGTGTGTGTGTGTGTGTGTGTGCACGTGTGTGTGAGAGAGAGAGCCTCATCAGGGGTTGGTTCAGAGTGAAAGAGACAGATGCTTCCTTCACTTGCTCGGTTCCTGGTTTTAAAGCCTCTTTTTTTGTTGTTTTATTTTAAGGTCCGCTGCCTTTTCTGTGGTCAGGGAGAGTGTGGCGAGCCTGCAGGCGCGAGCCTACCTCTGTGACTTGCCCTTCCTGGTGTAATAGTAAGTGGAAGTGCAAAGCACCACAAACTGCTCTGCGCAGAGCCCACTTCCCTTCACCACGGAGAGCGCGAAGCAGTTATACCAACATCAATCAAGGAAAACCGACAGGCGAGCTCACACCGTTGCAGCAGGTGCGTGCGAGCCATCTCCGTCGGGTGCACGTGACTGAGGTGTACCTCACATCTTGCCCACAGATGTCAGTTACGAGGACTGTGGGCTGTGCCCACTCTGTGCAGGGCCACGCTGAGCTTGTCGTACTTGCGAGACAGTGCCAGTGCAGCTCCGGGCAGCTCAGGGTAGTGAATAGGGAAGACATTCCTGAAGTAGTCTGCTGTGCCAGTTACTCATGCACTGGTTAAGTGGTGTGGAGAAGAAGCCTAAGAGAGTGTTTTATTTTCTTTCTGGGGTGCTCTGCAGTGAGAACAGCCCTTAGGTTTCTCCTTTAAAATAGTAAATAAGAAAACACTAGCATTAGCCGATTTGCTGAGACTGAGGTGGAAGATGCAAGGTCTAGAATCTGTGTGTGTGTATGTATGTGCATACATATATGTAGGTTTGATATGGATATATATATGTATATATGCATATGTGTATTATACATATGTACACATACATGTGTACACTCATGTACGTATGCATAGATATGTGTGTGCATACACATGCTCGTACTCTAATTTAAAGTAAAACTCAAGTGTACCATGAGGTAGAGAATATGAATATCTAAGACATTTTGAAATATCTGGTGATAAAGTGAAGGTGCTGGTTTAAAACAAACAAACAAACAAACAAACATGTATCTCATTCTAAGTTGAACCATCTTGATATATATTGAGCTTTAGGAAATTTCCACAAAAGTTTTGATCAATCTTAATTTTAAAAAAGATGGAAACAGTTAACCCTAGGATTTTAATATATATCATGCCTTTTACAAAGTTGTTAGTCCCCCAAAGCTACTCATAATGCTGTTGGTTGTAAGTATCCACTTTGAGCTCATGCTTTAAAATATTATGCATATAGGGGCTGGCTGGTTAGCCCAGTTGGTTGGAGCACAGCCCTTACAACCCCAAGGTCATGGGTTCAGATCCCCATACCGGCCAGCCACAAAAACAAAACAAAATATTATGGCCAGCCCCCAAAACAAACAACAAAAATAAAACAAAAGAAAATATTATGCATTTGACTTCTATTTAAATACATGAAATAATCACCCTTTCTTTAAGCAGTGTAAATGAAAATAAGACATGGTTTTTGACCATCAAACTGGCTAAGTTGGCGAATAATTATAAAACCCAGTGTCACTACGGGTATAGGAAAAAACATACTATTTTGGGGAAAAAATTTTATATACTATCTGGAAATTATTTTGCAATATAAGAAATCAAAAGCCACAAAATGTGCTTATTCATAGTTCCAGCAATTCAGCTGCTAGAAATTTTTTTCCTAAGACTGTGATCAAACATGTATAAAAATTTTAGCCCCAAGAATGCTTTGTCACAAACTTATTTCTGATGTATTTTGTTAGAAATGTCTAAATAATATTAGAGTGGTCAAATAAGTTATAGTAGAAATATACAATAAAATAACAAATGAGGCTTTAAAACAGTGATCCTCTTAAAATAAACCAACCAAACAAACAAACCTGTGTGACATGCTTTCACATATGTACAGGCATTGGAAATAGTTTGGGAGATCATATATAAACCAAAGAGTTGTATTGCTAGGTGATTTGAGAATGATTAAATGTCTTTATTTTGCCTATCTTTTCTTAATAATTCTCTAATATTTTTATGCCTTCTACATATTAAATAACAGCAAAGGGCAAACATGGGAATAGCATTTTAAGAGTATACTCATAAGAGTCACCTAGAAATATTTGTCAAGACCAGAAAGGGAAAGTGCTTTCTTTTCTTTTCCTTTCTTCTTTTTTTCTAGCTGACTGCTTAGCAAAAAATGTCAAAGACAACTGATTGATTAATTAATTAAACAAATATTTTTGTGCCTCTGTGAGCCAGGCACTGTGCAAGAAGGTTCTCTGTCAGGTGCTGTATGCTTTTCACACGGCAAATTGCTGAATCAGTTCTGTTTGATACTCTGCATTAATGTAGCTTTACTAAAAGAGAGTTAATAATACTAACATGAAAATACTTTAACCTGGGCATGTAAAAATTAAGATTCAACACTGATGCTTGGCTTTTTAAAAATATGTTTTATCTTCTCTATATTGTCTGACATGGTTAAACTCTTCCTATCATTTAGATAGTGGACAACTTCAGTTGTGTGGAAAGCCAAAAGCAATTTTGAAAGTCACTGGGAAGGCTTGACATCATTCACCAAAACTTTAAAGGATACTAAAAAGCTTATCTGCAACTGCTTTGAAAAATCTGACATCTTGTTTTGTGGGTTTTTGACTTTGAAACCCAATCTCGATTTAATGTCCAGCAAGTGTCCTTCTGGGAGGTAGGGCGGGATTTGAATGGTGGGGGATGAGTGTGGTGAATCCAACGTCCACCCATCTGGAATGTTGAGACTGTGGGTGATGTAAATAGGAGGCTTAGATTAGGGATGTCCGACTGGAGGAGGGTCAGGATTCAGGCTGATGTTGAGATGCTTGTCTGATGGTTTCAGTGCTTCTTTGAGCTCCTGGGATCTACCCAAGGGACAGTCTTCTCCTGATGTCCAGCCTCTGTCTCACCAAAATGATCTTAGCAGTGTAACCCTCCAAGTGACCTTTCAACACTCTAAAATAAAAAAATTCCAGCCCAAACCACACGTCTCCAAAGTGAAGAGATTTTTCAGAGTTCAGTTATAAAAATAGCGAAGATTCTTGAGAGAAAGGGTTTGTTTTGGATTTGTGCCAATTTGCCAAGTTGCTTTTCGTGTGTGTGTGTGTGTGTGTGTGTGTGTGTGTGTCTGTGTGTGTGTGTGTGTGTGTCTGGGGAAATAATTCTGGCTTCTTGAAGTTGGTTTCTTTCTTTACTGTTGGTGGACAGGAGAAATTAAACTTTGGATTTGCTTCTATTTCTGTTGTCCAATAAATCAGGAGAGTTAGCCCATCTGTTATTCTTCTGCTGCTTTGCTGTGATTTTGTGGGAAAACTGGTCCTATTTGCTTCCTCCTTTTCTCTCCATTCTTTTCTCCTGTTAAAACAGACATGGTGCCATTAATTAATTGTCTTGCAACAGTTTGAGGTATAAAAGGAATTGGGGGGAGATTTTAGATCTTCCTGAGACAAGCCCAGAGTGGTAAAATCAATAATTCAGAGAATCGCTTGCCCTTAAAAAATAAAAAAGATGTAAATATAACAAGATTGAGAAAAACATGTCTTTTGCAGGCTAATCTAATCACACACAGAAGGCAGCCTGTTTTCTTACTTGTTGGATCACTTCCACTTTACGTTCTCACAGGGAACAATATATTCAGTACAGTATTTAGAAATATTTGTTGAATCCTACTGTCTGATTTTGGCAAGTCCCAAGGAAAAAAAGACTATGTCTTGGACCGCTTGAGCCTTCCTGAGAGGAGACTGGAGTTTTCCCAGAGAAGCTGGCTTCACACTGTGGGAAACACTGGTTTAGTAGATAACACGGTTAGAATTTATATTTCAGAGGGCATTTAATTTTCTTCAGGTTTTTGGAGCAGCCACAGCTGATCTTATACATGTCAGGATCTGAAAAAACCCAGAGTATATGTTAACCTTTCCTTGTGTTGAAGTAGTCATTTCCTTTTGAAGGGCGCCATGACTTGTAACCAACAACATTCCGTTATAGCAGCTGAGCTCACCAGCACCCAAATATCCAGCTAGTGCATCAGAAGACAAAATGTGGGTGTAACAAATGAGAGTGGGTGAAAGGGTGTGAGATGTCCACTGGCTGATGCTTTCTTCTCTTACATAATGTTGAGACATCAACATTTTGGCAAAATCCTAAGCTAATTTTAAATGTGATCACCGCATGACATTGACTGAGTAATTGAAATTTGTGATGGAAATGCAGATGAAATATTTAGAAAGCCATGTTATGGTCCCTTTACCTAAAAGTGTGTGCTACAATAAAAGTGCCCCATTATGAGGAATGTAAGTGAAATAAATTCCTTCTATTTAATTTTCTCAGCATGTGTCTAGCATGAAATAGTTTTTATAAATCTTATGCAAGAACTTATCTCACCACCCTGTTCCACTGGTTGCTTCAATGCGAAGTAGGCAGATCTGACCAAGTGCTTTTTCTCTTTAGCTTGTAAATTTGAGAAATTATTTAATCTATACTTATAGTTTTGTTTTTTTTTAAATCTCTGCGATGGAGGTAAGAGCATCAACCTCAGAGCATGTTTTTAAATACTTTTTATTTTAGAATAGTTTTAGATGTACAGAGAATTTGCAAAGATGGAAAGAATATATCCCCATACCTCTTATGCAGTTTCCCTTGTTACTATGTTATGCTGACTTCTTAGAACTAAGGAACCAACACTGGTACTTTCTTATTAACTAAATTTCATGGTTTATTTTGATTTCACTAGTTTTTCCCTAATGTCCTTTTTCTGTTCCAGGATCTCATCCTGGGTACCACGTTATATTTAGTAGTCTTCTTAGCCTACTCCAATCTATGAGGATTTCTCAGCCTTTCCTTGTTTTTGGTGACCTTGAAAGTTTTGAGAGGTACTGGTCAGATATTTTGTAGAATGTCTCCTGCTTGAGATTTGTCTGGTTTTTCTCCCCATGATTAGACTGGGTTGTGGGTTTTTGAGAGAAAAGCTACATAGATAATGTACCATTCTCAACAAATCTTATCAAGGGTACATACTACTACCATACCGTAGCACTGTGAACGTTGACCTCGATCAGCTGGCTGAGGTCATGATGCCAGCTTCCTCCATTGTAAGGTTACTCTTTTTCCCCCCCTTTCCATACTGTACTCTTTGGAAGAAAGTCAGTAGACACATCTCATAGGGTTGTTTTAAGGTTTAAGCGAGACGAGAAAGCTCTTGGCACAGAACCCAGTGCTTAGAAAACACCCGTGAATGTCACTGTTACTGTAGTTGTGGCTTTTGCTCTAGTCCCTTTCAGTTCATAAAAGCCAGTACCCCTTAGGGCTCTGTCTTCATACTAATGCAGTTCTCAAGAGTTTATCAGTATTGATCAAAAAATAAAAATAAGGTTTATAAACCATTAAATGAGATGACTATACCCAAAGTCACTCCAGGATGGAGGGATGTGAATTCACTGTAGCACTACCACTGAGTCACTCTGCTGAGCTGGGATCATCGGCCTCTGGTCTTGTTTCATGCCGAGGAGTCAGTCATTGAGGATAGAGATGGAGGGGGTGGGTTCTTGCCAGGCTTGGTCACAACGGGAGAAGGAAAGTAATTTAGAAGCTGAGTCTACATTATGGTGAGATACTTTTTTTCTTGGTCAGATCTCATAGCGTCCAGGTAGAATTTAGAGTTCTTATTAAAATAAACTATCGTCAACCCTTTTCTGTAAAACCAGGGCCTTGTTCTGGGACCTGAAATGCTTCAAAGCCCGTGCAATTGTTGCCAAAGTAGTTGGCTGAGCCTGGATAATAGAGCTCGGAGTCCCGTGTAACCATGTCTGTTGGAATAAATAAGAACAGCTGGTCTCTTGTACAAATACTGTTGGCATGAATTTTTTATTTAAGTCTCTCCGTGTCTCTAGTAAACAGTAAGCAGTATTCTAACATTACTAAAAGCCTCCCAAGTCTCCTTCCAATAAATTTCCTTCACTCCTCCCCATTTAAAAGTTCAGAGTGTAGGGCAGGGTTAATGTACCAGAGAAAGAACGCTAGCAAAGTGTTTCTGAGCTAGAGAAAATAAGGTTCTCATTCTATGTCTCCTTTCCCATTTGACCTTCAGCTTCTCTCTAAGATAACACATTTTTTGGACTGTTTCTTGGGAAAACAAGATTTATACATTCTTTTGCTGTTGTGTATGTACTAAGCGCAGAGATACTCACATTAAAATGGAATACTCTGTCCCTGAGTGCTTAATAGGCAGAAAATTTGCATTTGCATTAAGGGGTAGGTGAGTGATGAAATATTCTCCTAGTCCCCTATAAATGGCTAGCAATGAAATTCTTTCCATATATGTTTATAAAATTTCTGTCTTAACAAGCTTACTAGAGACAGAGTACCCCTTCACTGTTCTATAGAGAACCAGGAATGCACTTAAAGAACATAGATGATGTTGTTCATTCATTTCTTCTGTGATCTTTATTTTTAATAGCAGAAAGACATTTCCTGCTGAATCTGCCGTATTAACCCTGGAGTCCTAAGAAGTGAGGACTGTCATAGATACTTTGCCCTGTTTCTCTCTTATGCTTTTGTTAAGCAGACATTGAGTTCTATGTGCTGGGGGTGAGAAATATAAGTAAGGATCAGATGGGATCTATATACTTTAGGAATCAAATGATCATCTTTACACGCTATAGGGATTTTTGTTTTGTTGCTGTTTCAAGGCTTCGTAAGACTCCTGTGGTCATTAAGGCTGCTCACAAATGTATTGATGGCCCTCCTTGGGGACACTTAGTACAGTTGTACTTTCTTGCCCTCTTTGTGGTTAGATGTGACCGTGTGACTGGCTTCGGCCATGAAATGTGAGCAGAGGTCACGTCCCAGAGGAAGCTTCAAGAGTCACCGTATGATTTGCTTCACACCCTCCCACCTACCTTGGCTGAAGCACATGTCAAAAGGGAGCCTGCACGGTCTGGTCTCCAAGGCACTTTGATGAAATGACCTCCCGACCTAGGTGACCATGTCGTGTAAGCAAGAAATAAGCTTTAGTTATGACAGGTCAGTAGGATCTGGGGTGGTGTGTTGCTTAGTATTAACCAGCCCACCCTGACTGATGAGGCCAGCAATATCATCTTTGTCAAGGTGCAGGAATGAAGGCATAAATGTGTGGGCTGTGAGGGGATGTTCACAATTGTGATGGTGGTGGCAGCGGTGGAAAATCTGTACACATGGTAGTTACTGCTACACAAAACTAGGTATTGTTTCTTAGAGGTACGACCTACATTTTACTATCATTGTTAAGTTTCTTCAGGAAGATTGCATCCCTTCTGACATTCTCTGTCTAATTGTCAACTAATATCTTTACATAAAGGAGAATAATTCTAAAGAAGGAAAAAAACCAGATACACATACACATTAACTTACTCTCCCAAGAGTCGTATGAGAGATTTTAATTCCAAACTACTGGTTAAGTGCCAAGAAGAATTTCTTGGGTGGACATAATGCTTAATTTATACTTAGGGAATTTCCATTGCTAAATCACACAGCTTGTAAAATTTAAAAAGAAAGGAGGAGGAGGGTTGGGAAAAAAAGGCCTGGGATGTGGTGGACAATATTCCTTTTAACTTAAAGCCACCTGAAAACTTCAGTTGAAGAATAAAGTCGTTCCCACGTGGTTTCTGTGCTTTCAGGGTTAGACCCTCAGCCATGCAGTCTGCTTGTAGCCTTGGCTTCTGCTTGCCTCTTTGTCTGGTTGGGAATGCTTCCCAAATGCTCACTGGTAGGAAAGGTGACCAAAGGCGACTGCTGCAGGGGAGAGTTCGCAGGCTTTGTTTCCTCCTTGAGCACCGGCTGCACCGGTGGGGAGCACCTCCTCCTCGAGGACTCCTGGACTCCTGGACAGACACAGCCAGCGCTAGGCCACAGTGAAGGTGACTTCACGCTTTCATTAGGGCCAGGGCAGTGTCATGGGCACTTTTCTCACCCCTCTTGCTCCTCTGAATCTTCAGGAGGACAGACGTTCATTAAATCCTGAAATTTGAATACAGAGATATTTTTGATTATTTGTACTTTCACGACTAAAATTCCAGCTAAAAGCTTTTCTCTTTTCCTTATTTGATGTAAGTTTACTTTCCCCTTCTGTGAATATGAGTTCTTGAAATACTTAGGAAGTTTATGAAAAAATAGTTTAAGAAACACAGTTGTCCTGTATGGTGTTTACTCTAATCCTACTCCAGTATGTGACAGGATATCCTCTTTCTACCCCCCTGCCTTCATCTCCTCTCCTCCCTTTTCTCCCAATTTTCTCTTTCCAGAATCCGTGCAACAGCTACTGCATTTCTAATGTTAACGAAAAAAATAGCTACTTTTTTTTTTTTTTTTGAGAGAAACTTAGAGAAAACATATATATCTGTATTGCTTGGAGATGTATATATTTATATTTGGAGCTGAAGTTCATCTTATTTTTCAAATAGGTTGAATTAATCTAGCTGAGGACTTGAAATCCATTATGACCACGTGCTTCGGGTTGCATTTAAATGGTTCTCGTCTGAATTTGTGAACTCCTACACTGATATCATTAAAATGTCATGAGATAACTTTGTTGGTACTCAAAAAGAAGCAGTGTAGGAAGTCAGAAGACAGGAATTTTGAAATTAGTTCATCGTGATAGTGTCACTATTTAATTTCTATGCCTGTTTTTCCATTTTAAAAATGAGATTAGTGGTGCCCGACTTTCCACTTTTCATGTAGTTGCAAAATGATTTCTTCACACAAGGACAGTCATAATGATATGTTTAAAGTAGCCTGACTCTTTGGAAGAAAAGTCTTACAAAAGTATAGGTAGATGAAATAGAGGAAGAACATTTTATATTGAAGATCAAAGGAGTTTGAAGAGAAATGGGGTTACCAGCTCTTACAATTGACCAGACGAGTACTAAGTGTTTGAGAGTTCTTCCCTTTCCAGCACAACTAGCATTTTGAGGAGGCCTCTCTGGTATAATCACTGAATCACCTAGTGTCCTCTTAATTTGAAATGAGAAAATACATGTTGAGCACAGAGGCACTCTAAAGATGAGCTCGTGCCAAAATGGGGCTTCATGAACTTCAGAAACCACTTGTGGGATATGCTATCAGGATGAAAATGATCTTACCTGGCCTGTAAATTAAATGGCACACTTCCTGTCGCCTGTACAGTGTGTCCTGAAGAGGTGTTTCGTATATATTTCTAGAAATGCCTTCTATAAACTACACTAATGTATAGCAAGTGATTTTTTTTTCTTAATTTTTGGCTGCATTATTTTTATTGTGGTAAAAATGTTTAGTATGGGATCTCCCTGTTTAAAAATTCATACAATTCAATAGTACACAGAAGCCTACAGAACAGTATTGTTAACCATAGTTACAGTGTACAGGAAATGTGTAAAACTTAACTATCTTTCATAACTGTACATTTGTAAACATTGAATAGCAACTTTTTCTTTCCTTCTTCCCCCTAACATAGTGTCTTTGAATCAAATGTAAAACAGAAGGAGAATCAAACACAATCCCAACATCCATCCCAATTGATGGAAATGTCTCTGTGTCCTGTAATTTTCCTCATTGCACATTTTTAATGGTCATATTACTTATTTTTTAAATTTCTACTTCTGGTTTCCTTGGATTATGTTTCATAGTATATTTAAAAATTCACTTCATGAGATAAAGGTACAGGCACCTTATCCTTGTCTCTAGCTCTCTGTACCTTTCAGTTTGCAACATGTGTACACTATACACTTACTTTCTTATTGCTAAGGTTGTTGGCTCTACTCTGTACCTATATCAAATCTCTCATATTACATATTCAGGTTGATACTAAAAATTGAAAGCCAGTAACCAGTGTTTGTGCTTTATCCTTAAAAATACTGTTCCCTAAAGGGCCAATTAAGATGTTCTGATTGCATTCTTTTTTTTTTCAATTTCATGACCCCTGTGTCTCTCTATGAAAGAGGTCAAGTGCAAGGGGTTGAATGAAGACTCCTTATTTAATTTTATCATTGATTGAAACCATACAACATTCAGTTTGCTTCAAACTTGACCTATAACCTTCTTTTATGATTTGTTAACCCTGAGTTTTTGATCTTTATTTTTTCTTATTGGGAGAAGAAATGAAAGCTTTAAAAACAGTTAAATGCTGTTTCTGGGTTCAGTGTTGTTTTCTCTCATTAAATTTTTGGGATCTCTTTTAATCTTGGTGTTCTCAAATTTCATAATGATGTTTGAGTTTTATCAATCCTGAGTGGTACTTGCAGTAATCTGGGTACTAGGTTTCCCTTTGGCCCCGGGACATTTTCTTTTATTATTTTGATAATGTTTCCCCTGGGTTTTCTTTGTTCTTTCTTAATGGGACTCCTGTTAGTTAGGTGTTAGATTCCCTGAGTTTATCCTCTATACCTCTTATCTTTTCTTTATGTTTTTCACCTTTCTGTCTTTGTCTTTATGTTCTTCTAATCTTTCATTAATGTTTTTTGGTAATCAAATTTTAAACTTCTAAGAGCTCATTCTTGTTTTTCTCTCTCTCTCAGCATGTGTGTTGAAGTACGTTAAAACAATAGTATAAAACAATAACAATTTGCCAGCAATTCATCTATTATAAAGATCTTCATTTTAAAGTCAAAATTCACTATGGGTATTTGAAGAGACATCTAGGATTACACTACAGTTTTATAATCTCACCAGCTAGGAAAACCATGTTAGTTGCTCATTGGTCATCTGATTTGACTTTTATGTTACAGATAATGAATACTGAGCAGCAACAATATACAGAGAGATAAAAGCACACAGTTGCTGCCCTCAAAGAGTTTATACTTCATTTGAAAGAAAAAGAAAAAATCAGAAGCATGTTAAGAATAAAATATGCCTAATTACTCAATATAGAGTCTTAAGTCAAAGAGTTGTTGTTGTTTTTAACTATGACAAATTCTTTTGTACAGTCCCTGTTTCTATATTTTGGATTTTTTATTTATTGGGAGATGTGGAAAGTCAAATTATGGAATGAAGACTATTGCTGTTGGTACATAAGTCCATATTCCTTTTATAGTGCCATCTACCGTCTATCACAAGATCAAAATTACTAGAATTTAACTAGCAATAGATGTTGTAATTAAAATAAAAAGTACCTCCAAGTAACTTAGTATGTGTGAAAAGTGAAGTTTCATTATTTTAGCTCGGATTATTTTATTACTATTGTGCTGCCTTTTATTATTCACTTACATGGGTATATAAACCATATGTGCAAAAGATATGTTGTTTTCTCTTCTTCCTCATCTTCCTCTCCCACCTCTCCCTCTCCAACTTCTTCAGTCTTGCTTTCTAATAATGCAGATGTATGAATGTCCCCAGTCCATCTTGTGTCTGAATATTTTCTACACATCTTCTTCTCAGTATTATGACCATAGCAGATTATTGCTGGGAGTGCAGTTTGATTTATATTATATATGTTATTGGTTAGAGGCAAGGTGGTATTGCTCTTAATTGTTTAAGGCCACCACTTCTTAGATGGTGGGAAAGTAAATGGTGGAATTTTGTTGGGTTAGGACCTGAATTGGGGCACAGAGGGCATTTATTGATACTTTTGAACTTTTTCCTGAACACTAATTTCTGTGACTTGTTTAAAGGCTATCTTGATGTGGAGTGAGAAAACCATGTCTGAGGACTTTGGATTCTTAACCTGGTGTCACATCAGGGTAAGCCTTAATTAAATCAACTCATCATGATGTTACTTCTGTTTTGAACCCACCCTACAAACATATACTAAGTTTGACAATTTCAGTCAAAGAGGACAACAATTGGCCCTACTTACTACATCTAAGTTTCCATCCTAAAATTCTTCAATTTAGAGATGTGGCTGTCAGTATATTTTGGCCCAAGAAAACTCAAAAAGAAATATTGTACCCTGTGGAATTAGGCATTATGTCAGTCAGTTTCTCATCAATGAAAAGTTTTATTTCTTGTGTGAACTAATCCTGAAAATATAAATGCATATTACTTGATATTGAGAGTAAAGCTGTCTGAATAGAGATTTCAGAATTAGAAAGCAGGCTGCAGATAGGATAGTAGGATAAGTACTTCATTGTTGAGTATTGGTAGTTGCACGTTATGCTGTAATCTTTACATTTTTATTGTACTTTAAAATTTTACATTTGAGAGATAAAACAGCTTTCTTTATTCAACTCAATAAAATTACCTTAAGCTTCCTGGTAATTAGTCTTTGTTTGAATTTATTTTTAATTGTACATATTTTGGGGTACAGTGTGTTGTTTCTATACATGCATTTATTGTACACTGATTCCCAGATAATTAACCTTTAAACACTTTGATGATGGTCAAAGCCCAAGGTGAAGGTATTATTTTGGGTATATTGGTCTCTTAGGCACACCATCTGGTAGGAGTTGTATGGTATAGACTTTTTAAAGAGGAAAAATAGAATTATTTGTTTAGGTATAGTATAATTGTGGGAAAAATATATATATAAATTTTGGATTTCTTTAAGTAAAGCAATCTATATAACATAGGAGCCCAAAACTTTGTGTAAACATGTTTTTGTATTACTTGAAACTTTATATTTCAGTATTTGTAGGATGATGTTGATAAATTGCATATTTGCTTTTTTTTCTGATTGATGGTAGTAAATAACAGTGATTTATCACTTAGTTTTTCAGGTGGGCTCAAATAATGATAAGCAACTCAAAGACTCAACAGAAAGGTAGACCTTCCTGTTCTCCCAGAAGCGTATGTCCGGCTGTCAGCACTGGGATAGGAAGAAGGGGAAGAGAAATTGTATAGTGAGAGGATTGTTCTGTGAGCATTTCTTACAGTCAGAGCTGCATGAAGAGCTCATTTCATGCCTGGCTCTGTATCTGCTCCGTCAGCAGCACTAGTATCTTGATCTTTATCAGGTTACTGCTGCTGATGTCTACGTTTTCATTTACCTTGGCTGCCATTTAATAATAATAGTAATAAAAAGACAAATAATTAAGGCAAGCCCAGGAGTGCAGCTGAGAATAGATGTCTTATTGCTCACATATGAGTTTACCACATCTCATGTGATATCTGTAAAGTCCTTTAATTTTACCAAGCCCCATTCCAATTTCTTGCTTTCCTCATTTTTTCTAACTTTTGATAATTTTTGAAGGTATAAAAATGATTAAAACTTTGAGGTTCCATTTCTAGAAGTTGTTCATTTTCAAATTGTGTTCTAAGGAGTCTTAAGTAACAATGATGCTTCTGATGCCATGAAGGATGGAAGTAGGAAAAGGGAAAAGTAACATTTCTCTCAGCTTCTTAGAAAGAAAAGACTTCAAGGAAGGCTTCTGGAGTTCTATATGATTCCATTTAGAAAAAAAAAATCTTGTGAACAAGGTTTGAAAACCAATGTTCTAGGCCATCATAAATTCTGAAACATCTTCCTTCCTCCAGTTCCCCAGCGTGGACACTGTTTTGCTCCCATCTTATACAATACCTTTCCAAAAAGCATCTCAGCATGCAGATGGCTGGAGCTGACTAACTTCCTGAGACTTTCATGCTTCTCCCAATATTACAAATGTTTCTGTTACTGGGTAGGTGTATGGTTGGATTGATGGTTGGGTGCATAAGGATAGAGAGAAAGAAACATACGAGGAAGAAAGGAAGGGAGGGCATGCATTTATCTCCATGTGTCTGTTCCTTTTTGGGTTCAGGCATGTATTTTTAAATTATTTGATTACATTTCTTACCACTTAAGGCAGAAACCACATTTTGTCCACATGTTTCTATCTCATATGCAGTTAGAAAAACAATGAATTCCCTAGTCACTCTTTTATGTATTTTAGAAGCCAGACACTATTCTAGATGCTAAGCAAGCAAAACAGACAAAAGTATCTACTCTTGTGAAATATCTTTCTACTTGTAGAAAAAAATAGTTAACAGAGCGGTGAAATATAATGGGTCAGTTAATGACAAATGCTTCAGAGAAATATAAAGCAGGAAAGGGGAAGAGATAGTTATTTTGTATCTAGTGGTCACTGGCACTTGTGCAAGGACCTGAAGGAGGTGAGGGAGGGGACCTGGTAGATTTTTAGGGTTAGAGCCTTCTAGGTAAGGGGAGCAATGAGGGCAAGGCTTTGAAGCAAGGCATATTCTAGGAACAGCAAGGAGACCACTGGGGAGAGGGTAGGAGGGGCAAGGAGCTGATTGCTATGAGGTCTGGGAGTGGGGAAAACTCTGGCTTTTATTCTCTGTAACTCTAAGTAGGTTGGGAAGCCATTGGAGAGTTTTAAGCAAAGGAAAGACATGATCTGACTTCTTATAATCATTATGTTATGCTGTATATATATGTACACATATTACACATGAGGTACTTTTTAAAGTTCATGGAAAAATAGAATTAAAAGTTAATATGAATCTTTCCATTAACTTTTTGAAGACCCCTTGTACATGTAATTATTATATATGATGTTATTATTATTTTAATGTTGATTGTAAATGAGGCATCAGAAAACTTTTTCTGTAGCAGTCCATATAGTAAATATTGCTTTACAGGCCATTCAACCTCATCAGCTCTGCCCTCATCTCTGCTATTTTAGTGAGAAAGCAGCCACAGATAATGTGTAAATGAATGGCTATTGCTATGTTTCAATAAAACTTTATTAAAAAAAAATTGGCAGGCGGGATTTGGCTCAGATGCCATAGTTTGCCAGTTCCTGAACTGTGGCTGTGAGGGGGTAATTATTGTGTCTGTTTCACTGATCAGCCATAACACACCCAATACAGGCTACTACCTATTGATGATTTTTATGCATATCCCCTATCTGCACAACTCATATGTAATTACCTCAGAGCCATAGATATAATTTAATAAATGTTTATGGATGCTTTTAAAAGATTTGTCTATTAAAAGCAAAGTTAGCAGTTCGTAGGTTCTCTGTACCAAGGTTTCTACATCACTTTGGGGAATGGGACATCCAAGAAAAGGACTGTGTCCTTGTAGTTATTCTTCTGAGCCCTTCTTGCCCTGAGACCTTTCTTCTGTACTTTATTCTGACTGGTTTTGCCCAGTGCTGTCCAAGAGAAGTGTAACCTAGACCTCCAGTGCAAACCGTATCAAGAAGTTTAAAATTTTTAGTAGCCACATTAAAAATGTACAAACAAGAGAAATTAATTTTGATACTATTTTAAGCTCATATATTCAAAATACTATCATTTCAATATATATTCAATATAAAAATCACCAAGATATTTATATTCTTTATCTTGATCTAAATCTTCGAATTCTGTTGCGTATTTTCGATGTTGTCTAGTTATGTGTCAACCACTCCATAGCCATGTTTGGCTCATGGCACAGGTCTGTAGGATTGGAGAAGGCTCAGAATTTGGCCTTTCCAGCTGATAAATGGCCTTCTAAAAAAGAACTAGTAAAACTAATAACCCAGCAATAACTTTTAAGCTAACTCTGTGAAATGAATTTACTTTTTCTTTGAATGAGATTACTGGTATGGACCACTTTAGCAGTGCTGTCCTTTTGTTAATCAGCAGTGATTAACAGTGAGGTATGATATAAGGAGGACTTGTAATATTCACTGTGTTTTTCTTTTCCTCAATCTTATTTTCTCCATTTGAGTTTCTCATATGCTTACTAGCTAAGTGTTTAGAAATATAAAAACAGCAAAATCAACTCGCAACCCTCCCATCCCCACCCCCCAGCTCAACAGCAGGTTCCAGTCATTTGGTAAGACTGGAGAGCCACATGGATTGTGTCATCTTGCCCTTCACAGGGAATCTTCTGTGCATGCTGTCAGTTTTTTCAGTGTGAAACAGAACTCAGAGATGGTGGCTGCTGAAAGCCCTACTTGTAAATACAGCTTAGTAATATTCATTCTGCACAATTTAAATATATGTACATTAACTTATCTATAACTGATCCCCCTCATGACAAAATTATCTGGAATTTGCATAAGAAACAGAGTTTATATAAACTGCAAAAACACCTTAATTTTTAAATAATTTTTAATGGACATAGGAGAACATGAACGTAGAATTTGAGAGGTGGAAAAGAGCACGGCAATAAATAAAAACCTACAGAGCTATTTGAGAATTCTGAGAAACTTGAAACACTGAGAAATGGGCAGCACTGGCCCTCCCATGGGGCCTGTAACACGAGAAAAACAGCAGCCTTCGTCCCTTGGCCAGAGACTGCCCTGTTGGCTTCATCACCTTGAGAGTCCCCAGGCCATTGTGGGAGTTCCCAGCAGGGTGCACAGAGAGAACTGGCCATAGAGTCTGATGGAGAAGGTGATAAGTAGCAAAATTTGAGTTATCACAGTTTTTGTCACTATGTCTGATCCCACAAGGGGATAAACATCCCTGTGCATGACGAAAGCATGAAAAATATTGTACAAATCAAGTCATGTAAAACACTTTACAAGTTTGAAGCCTAATGCAGTCCTCTAGAGAATCCTTTGTGAAAATGGCGTACATTCAGACATTATTAGCTTAAAACTTAGTAGTTTTTGAATATAGGTTTTTAAAATACCAGACTCACCTAAAAAGGAGGTTGTTTATATAAAAAAGCAAAACAAAACAAGACAAAAAACCACCTCTGTTGAGCTGCTCAAGAAATATGCACTGAATAAATTTAAAAAGAAATAGAATATTATATGGCAGGATACTCAGTGTAGTATAGAGTTCACAGTTAAGGATTAAATCTTGATCTTTGTCTTAATGGCTTTTTAAGCCATTCTGGCACTGCCTGTAGACCTACCCATTTAAGAGATGAGAAATTCAGGCATAGAAAGACTTGTAGAAATCCTCTAAGTTGGTCTTCCTTTCTCTCTCTTTCTCTCTCTCTCTCTCTCTCTCTCTCTCTCTCTCTCTCTCTCTCTCTCGTCTTAACTTACATCCCTGTAGTTCCAGTGTTGATCCTGCCTCTGACTCTCTGGCTTCAGTTTTTGCAGTTAGTTTTCCCAGTGTTTAAAACTCAGTTTTCCCCTAAATAATTCCTGACTTTGGTCAGCCTTGGGACTCTCAGATCCTCAGAGTCAATGCTGCCTGGATAGGAACTGTTAGTTTGAGTCCTGCCCCCACAAAATCCTCATTTGTTTTCTTGGACTTTTTTTTTTTTTCTCAAGAAATGTGCTGGTGCAGTATCTTATTCAGAATGCCTTTTTCTTAGAGATTTCTCTGGAGGTTTATATGGGCTAATGGCTCCCCACCCACTTGACATTTTGCCCATTACATTATATGTTTCTTCCAAGGAACAAAAATATAACTCTTTTTTCTGACAGCATGGGAGACATTCTCTTGCTGTTGCTCTCCAGGAAAAATCTCATAATCTAACTAGACAAACCCTTGCTGAAAAATTAGACCAAATGGCATTTGTAAACTCCAAGGAAAGCATTTTTCTTCTATGAAGTATTCCCTAGCTGCAAGTGTTAGAACTTTACATATACTGATACCAGTTAGGTTTATGGAAAAAACGAAAAGCTATAAACAGCTGAATACACTGTCAAAACTGAACTGTGTCAACCTAATTTTTTCCCTAGCCCTGTGTACTGAGAAACTTGGAACATTCCTAACTCACACTTATAAGACGAAAGAGAAAAATGGACGGATAGAATGTATTTGCTAAAAGAAAACTGCATAGTTAGCCCGCTTTTTTTTGCTCATTTGTTTAGTTCAAATGAAGGAAATAATATTAGAAAATATTTGTTGAGATCATGTACTTGCATCCTTTTTCTCACAGTGCACACATAAAATCAATGCACAGTTTGCCTGTATGCCCGACATGATTGGTGTTTTTATTTTATCTATTTTTGACTCATGATCTAAACCCATTACACCGTGAAATATCTCATCCTGAGAAATAACTGTGATCTCTGTCCTTTGGGTTACCAGGGAACCTTAAAGAAACTAAAATCTGTGGGTTTTTTTTGTTTTCAGCATCAGATCAACGAAAAATGTTAGACTTTTCTTTTTTGGTTATTCATGCTGTATAACTGTGATTTTCTTTATAGGGTTCTTTTATTTCTTACCTGGCACTCCACTGTTTAATTTATTATAAGCTTCTCATGCTCTGTATATGATGTAGAACTACTAGTGAAAGAGTAAGCATAGCCAGTAACTTATTTAACATACTTGTAGGTTCTAGGTAAACATAGTTGCATAAGTAAAACGTAGAAACAATGGGCTGGAGTAAAGGTGTTCTGAGCTGTGGTTGATATTAAATGTAACTAACTTCATTGTCTAATGTGCCTTCTTCCTCTTAAGGATTAGATTAGTGGCATGTCTAAAATTGGACTATGAATCTAATACATTTTAGAGAAATAACCTCTTTCTTGTCTTGAAAAAGCAACTGATGATCAGTAGAGATCCTTGCTTATTTTATGAGTGCCATGTATTAAAGGGAGTTCTTAAGTGGTATTTATCTGTATAGTTTATGATATACCATGTCTTTCTATGGTATGATGAAAACTTTAGAGTTTTCACTAAACGTACCTGGATGTTTATATCTGACATATTAAGCTGCATGTTTTTGCACAATTTATTTAATTTCTGCCAATTCTAAATGTTGACATGTATGCAGTGGGGTATTATGCAATTTGAAGTATTGTAATAATAAACAGAGATATACAAATAAAATATCTTACACAGTGCCTGGAACGCAATGATTATTCAAAGGTAGTTGTGGCCCAGATGGTTTCACTGGTGAATCCTATCAAACATTTAAGGAAGAAATAACACCAATTTTACACAAAATCTTTAAGGAAACAGAGGAGGTAGAAATGTATCATTTTGCGAAGTCATCATAATTCTGATGACAAAAAAAGGAAAGAAAAAAGAAAATGTTTAAAAGTAGATGCTTTAACAAAACATCATAAAACAGAATGCAGCAATGCATAAAAATGTTAATATATCACAGCTGAGTTGGGTTTATCCCTGGAATGCAAAGCTAAACACTTGAAAATTAATCTAAGTAATTCACCAAAACCACGAGAGAGGAGAAAAAAGATATGCTGATTAAAATAATGTAGAAAATTTGACAAAATGGAATAATCATTTATAATAAAACTTGAAGCAAAGTAGGAAAGGTAGGGAACTTTAATCTGATAAAGTGAGTCTATGAAAAATCTACAGCTAACATCATAGTTAATGGTGAAATACTGAATATTTTCATTTTAAGATTGACAACTAGGTAAGGAAGGCCACTCTCACCTCTTTTACTTATTACTGTGTTGGAGATCATAGCTAGTGCAATAGAGAAGAAAATGAAATAAAAGAAATACAGATTGGAAAGAAAGCAAAAAAACTCTCTTTACAGATGACATGGTTGATTGCAGAGTATCCTAAAGAAGTTACAAAACAACTATGAGGACTAATAAATGAATTTAGCAAGGTTGCAGGATTTGTTGTTGATATGCAAATTCAAGTGTATTTTTTTACATGTTAGTATGAAGAAGCAGAAAAATAATTTTTAAAATTCCACTTACGATAGCATGATGAAACATAAAATACTTAGGAATAAGCACATGCAGAACCTTTGCACTAGAAACTATAAAGCACTGCTAAAAGTAATTAAAGAGAATCTAAATAAATAGAAAGAGATGCCGTGTTTATTGACTAGAAATCTCAATAATGTTGAGATGTCAGTTATTTCCAGATTGATCTGTAGATTCCATATAATCCCAACTGAAGTCCCACCAAGGTTTTGTTTGTTTTGTAGAAAACAAGCTGATTCTGAAATTTACCTCAAAATGCGCTAGAGCTAGAATATCCAGAGCAACCCTGAAAAAGAAAAAGTTGGAGAAATTATACTGACTCCATGACTGACTACAAAGCTGCAGTAATCAAAGCTTTCTGAAATCTATATAAAAAGAGACAAACAGATTAAGGGAACAAAATTGAGAGGGGTTACAGACCTAAAAAGTAAAAGCTAACATGATAAAGCTTCTAGACGAAAACGGAGGAGAATATCTTTGCAATGTTGGGGGATAAGGGGATAGGGTGAAAGTTTCTTAGGCCACTGATAAATTAGACTTAGTCAAAATTGACAACGTAAATTAATCAAAAGATCTTGTTAAGAAATTGACAAAATATATACTTGACAAAAGATTGGTATCCAGAATGTATAAAGTACTTCTACAACTCAATAATAAAAAAGAAAATTCAATGAAAAAGAGGCAAAAGACTTGGGTTAGATACTTCACAAAGGAAGATATACAAATGGATAATAAAGACATGAAAAAGTGTTCAACATTGTTAATCATCAGAGGAATCCAGTAAACCACAGCGAGAGACATCCATTAGAATGGCCAAATTAAACAAACAAACAAACAAACAAAACTAACAGCAAATGTTGGTGAGAATGTGGAACAACCTGAACTTCTTAAATTTTTGTTGGGTGTGTACAATTGTGCAACCACTTTGGACAAAAGTCTGGAAATATTTTTATATATAAATATACTGGGACCTGTAATGTTACTTCTGGGTATTTTCCAAAGAGAAGTAAAAGCATACATCCACAAAGACCTATAAAAGAATATTCATAGCAGCTTTATTTAGAGTAGCCAGAAGTGGAAACAGCCTGTGTGTCAATCAGGATGAAAGTACAGCACAGATAATCCCCCAAATTTTATGCTGCACGAAAAACTTTACACAAAAGAGTACCTACTGTATGTTTCCCTTTATATGAAGTTCTTGAACAGGCAAAACTAATTTATGTTGAAAATATATCATAACAGGAGAAATGGGGCAGGGATTGGCCAGGAAGTGGCATGAGGGGAGTTTTGGGGGTGACAGTGCTATTCTGTATCTTGACGGAAGTTTGTGTGATTCAGGTGGATATATTTGTCAAAGCTTATTGAATGGCACATTTAAAATTTTTATATTTCAATGTATGTAAATTTTGCTTAGAAAATAATAAAGAATTTCGAAGTTTGGGGGTAAAGTGTACTGACATTTACAGCTAACTTTTTTTGGAGGGGGGGATTTTTTGGCAGCTGACAGATCCGGGGACCCGAACCCTTGACATTGGTGTCATTATACTGCACTCTAACCAACTTAGCTAACTGGCCAGCTCCCCTTTTTGCAACTGTCTTTGAAATGCATAAAAAAAAATAGATTGATTAAAGGATAGAGGGATGGAAGATTCATAGGTATCTGATCAAAAGCAAATGCAGTCAGCCCAACATATCTGTGGGTTCTGTATCCATGGATTCACCCAACGATGGGTGGAAAGTGAAGAAAAAAAAATTGTGTCTGCACTGAACTTGTATAGACTTTTTATTTCTTGTCATTATTTCCTAAACAATACAATATAACAACTATTTGCATAGCATTTATGTTGTATTAGGTATTACGGGAGGATGTGCATAGGTTATAGGAAAATACTACAACATTTTATATCAGGGACTTGAGCATTCAAGGAGTTTGGTGTCAGTGGGAAGTCCTGGAACCAATCTCCTGCCAATACAGAGGGATGATTACATAATCAAATGTTAATTATAAATCTAGGTGGAGGGAAAATGGGGTTTTGGTGGATAATTTTCTCAACTTTTCTGTATATATGAAAATTTTCATAGGAAAATATTGGGGGGAAAGATAGTTATTTTTATGTTGTAACCTTCAAGGGTAGAAATGATCTTGTTTTACCGGAGAAGCCATTGAAATTCAATTCCTCAAAATCCAAAGTTGTTAAATAACAGGCCTGGTATTAAAATTCAGGTGGCTCTAATCCTACAAGTCTATATTCTTCCTGTGTTGTTGCATGTGTGTCCAAATCCAAGCACCCAGAGTCCATCGGTTAAAACAGGAAGTGAGCATGAAACCTTAGCTCTGCTTTGAAACCCTGTGAAGACTCTCCAGTTTCTTAACAAACTGACCTTTTCTTAAAAATTATTCTTGAGGGAAGGAATGCTAGTAGTCAGGTTATTGGGCACACATTTATTAAATATCCATAAAATAAATGCTGAGATGAAATCAGTTATAAAATGAGTCTAGTTTCTTAAAGAATTATTTTCCTAAGCTCATGCACTGGGAATTTTAGATGCAAATGTAAAAGACCAAGTATCTTAGAATCATAAGCTCATGCCTATGTGTATTTTTTCCCCCTTCTTCAAGCAGAAGTTTATCAAAGTCTTGCAGATGATGAGCATGTATCCTGTCCATCAGACCACCACGGTTCAACTTACTTACCAGTGTGCAGCCATGGAAAGAGTTTAGGACCAGGTGTGCCGCCTGGTTGTTTGACTTCAACTTCTCTCAGCATCATCCTTTCATCTTGCTTTCCATATTAGTGTGGGGATAACAATAAAGCACATTTCAAAGTTGAGAGTGAGTTAAAAGATAATCAGGAACAACCCTCTCATTTTATTGGTGAGAAAGGGTAACAGAATTAGACTGAAGCAAAGTCCTGCTTAATAGTGTTTTCCTGACTTAGAGGTTAGTGTAATTGCCCACATCACAATTACTTCCGTTCAGTAGCTGTGAAAACACTTCAAGGATAAATATGCTATCAGAATGTGAAGTGCTACCTGACGATATTTATTAGAACAATTATGCATATATTATCTACATATTTTTACTTAGAGAAAGTCTTTTGTTTTTGTTTTTTTTTTGTTGTTGTTGTTTTTTTTTCTTTTTTCGTGACCGGCACTCAGCCAGTGAGTGCACCGGCCATTCCTATATAGGATCCGAACCCGCGGCCGCTGGGAGCGTTGCCGCGCTCCCAGCGCAGCACCCTCCCGAGTGCGCCACAGGCTCGGCCCGAGAAAGTCTTTTGGATTATAATGTGTATACTAAAATTTTATGTTAAATCTATAGCTATATAGTTATGTATAGATAACAATCTATATGTAGGAAAATGGCCCCTTTGGTAAAATTGATCACTTTTGTTAATACTCTTGCCCCTATGCTGGATCTTTTTATAGATTATTCTTAAGTGTAATATTCAATATATGTAATAAATTACAAGATTCAGTTTTTCAATTGTAGATGTTCCACTGGGACCTGGTTGAGTGAAAGTATATAAACCAACACTGCACAGTATTGCATTTTGAAATAATAAGACTTTTGCAACACTGTAACTAAATATAATGGCATCTTGTCAAATGTATTATTTCTTTTTATCCTTAAAAAACCAAAAACCATTTTGAGGTAAAACTGGCTAAATGAAATTTCTTTAAACCAGATGTTCATTGGCAGCTTTTTGAATTGTGGGTTGTATTTGTGTTTTGTAAACTATTTTATATTACATATTTTTTTTACAAATTTATTGAGATATAATTGAAGTATAATAAACTGCACATATTTAAATACAATTTTATCAGTTTTGACATGCTTGTACACTGGTGAAAGAAACCTTTACCACAATCAACATGAAGAACATTCTCATTATGCCCCAAACTTTTTCCAGAGCCCCTTGGCAACCTCCATCTGACCCCTACCCAGGCAACCACTGGCTTGCTTGTTTTCACTGTAGATTAGTTTGCATCTTTTAGAGTTTTTTATATAAATAGAATCACAAGTATACACTGTTGGTTTTCTTTCCTTTTTTTTTCCCTCCTGGCTTCTTCATGTAGTGTGTTTTGGGGGTTCATCTGTGTTATTGTGTGTATCAGAGTTTTGTTTCTTTTTCTTTTTTTTCCCTTTGCCCAGTAGGGTTCTGCTATGTGGATGAATATGCTATACTTTGCTCATTCATTGACCTGTTTGTTGGACATTTGGGTTGTTTCCAGTTAATGGCTGTAACAGATAAAGCTGCTGTGATTATTTGTGTATAAACCAATTGTGTGGATATATGTTTTCCTTTCTCTTGGGTGAATATTGTGTGGATATATGTTTTCCTTTCTCTTGGGTTACATGGTATACTTAATTTCTTATGAAGCTACCAAGGTGTTTTCCAAAGTGGTTAGGCTGTTTTACAATCCTACTAGCAGCAAAGAAGAATTCTGATTACTCAGAGTCGTTGTCAACACTTATCATGGTCAATCTTATTAATTTTTGCCAATCTAATAAATATGCAGTATCACCTCATTGTACATTTAATTTGCTTTCCTCTGTGGACTAATGATGCTTGCATGTTTTCCTCTGATTTTGGCCATTTGTCTATCTTCTGTTGTAAAGGGTCTGTTCAAATCTTTTGTCCATTTTCTTTTTTTAATTGGGTTGTTCCTTATTATTGAATTGCAAGAGTTCTTTTGTATATTCTGGATATAAGTCCTTCATCTGATATTTATTTTAAGAACATTTTCTTCTGGAATATGGCTTGCCTTTTCATTTGTGTGTGTGTGTCTTTCCAATAAATTTTGATGAAATCTGATTTATCAATTTTAGCTTTAATGTTTTCTATCTATTGTGTGGCCTATCTAATAAAACTTTGCCTACCATAAGATTACAACTATTTTCTCTTAACGTTTTCTTTCAGAACTGTTGTAGTTTTAGGTTGTACATTTAGGTCTGTGATCCATTTTGAGCCCATTTCTGTGTTGAGTGTGAGGTAAGGATCATTGTACTTTTAAAAAAAATTGATTTACAGTGTCTCCAGTACCATTTGTTGAAAAGACTTTCTTTTCCCCTTTGAGTTCTCTTGACACAGCTGTCAAAAAATCAAGTGACCATATATAAGTGGGTCTATTTGTGGACATTCTGTTTTGTTCCATAGCTCTCTGTCTCTGTCTTTTTTGTGAGTTGCCCACATTCTTGATTACTGTAGCTTTATAGTAAATCTTGTAGGTGAAGTGAGTTTTCTAACTTTTGACTATCTAGGCCCTTTGCATTTCTGCATCAATTTTAGAATCAGGTTATCAATTTCTAAAAAAAAAAAATCTTGGAAGATTTGGTTTGGAATTACATTGAGTTTGTAGTTCAGATTTGGGAGAATTGCCATTCATGGACATGGTACATCTCTTCATTTATTTATATATTTTTAAATTTATTACAGCAATTTTTTGTAGTTTTCAGTATAGATATATTGGATATCTTTTCTTAGATTTATTTCTAGGTAATCTCACCCCACCCACTATTGTAAAAGGAATTTGAAAAAATTTATTTTTAATTTTTTGCTGAATACATTTTTTTATATGTTATACCCTCATCCTGTATATAGCTTAATTCTTTCATTATTTTTATGTAAATTTTGGGGGGGGTTCCTTGGTATTTTATATGCAAACAGTTACATAAGTTGCAATATTGACAGTTTTACTTCTTCCTTTTTGGTTGTTATTAATTTATTTCTTTTCTTGCCTTAATGCAATGGCTGAGTCCTGCAGTGAGGTATTGAGAAGGAGTATTCAAAGCTGGCGTATTTCTCTTCTTCATCTCATGGGGAAAATTTTGGTTTTTCATATCTGAGTGAGTTTGGCTATTGGTTTTTCCTAGAAACCCTTTATCAGTTTAAGAAGGTTCCCTACTATTTTTAATTTGCAGAGTTTTTTAGTTTAGTTTTGTTTTTTAATCATAAAAAGGTTTTGAATTTGTCAAATGCTTTTCTTTTTTGTATTTATTCAAGTGATTTTTCTCCTTTATTCTGTTACTATGGCAAACGACATTGATTTCTACATGTTAAACCAACATTGTATTCCTAGGAAAAGCCTACTTTGGTTATTATGTATCATTTCATATATATAGTTGAATTACATTTGATAACATTTTGTTAGGATATTTACATCTGTTTGAGGGATAAGGGAATGTGATTTTCTTTTTTTTACTGCATCTTTGTTAGAGTCTGATATTAGTGTTAAGTCGCCCTTACAAAACAAAGTTGGGCTAAATACTAACTTCTTTATTTTCTGAAAATATTTATGTAAAATAAGTGTTATTTCTTTGAAATTTTGCTAGAATTCACCAGTGAAAACTTTCTAGCTTGGATTTTTTTTTTTTTAGCAAAAGTATTTGGTTATTTAACTATATATAATTCATATGTAAGATATTTGATAATTTTCCTAGACATTATTATTGTTTTCTAATTTAATTACATTATGGTAAGAGAATATACATTGTATGATTTTGTTTATTTTTAATATTGAGGCTTTGTTAATGGCCCTTAATATGTTCTATCTTGGTGAATGTACTATGCACACTTGAAAGTAATATGTATTTTGAATTGTTGGATGAGTGTTCTATAAGTATTCATTAGATTAAGGTGGTCACTTGTGTTTTTGAGATCTATGTCTTTGCTGATGTGTTTAAGGAAGAAGCCTCTAGTTTTTCTATGAATTACTCAAAGAAGGATATTAAAATCTCTTACTAAGCATGTAGAATTGTCCATTTTCTTAATGCTGTCAGTATTTTATATATTTATGGGCTCTATTGATTAGGTGCATTAACATTGATAATTGTCCACCTGGTGAATTTTCCCTGTTATCATATTAAATATTCCTTTTAATCTCTGGAAATACTTTTTTTGAAATTAATATTATATTAAAATTCCACCCATTCTTACTAAGTGCATGTTGTATATTTTTCCATGTATTATTGTAAACTTATTTTCTTTATTTTTAAAGGGTCTCTCTTACAGCCAACATGTAGTGGTTCTTGCTTTTATGTCCACTCTGCCAATCTGTACCATTTATGGTTACATATTTTGGTGTAATGTTGTTGTATTATTTTATTACCCTTTTAAAGTCTGTTGGTCCTGTGTGATTAATTCTTTTTCATTCTTAGTATTGTAGATTTGTATCCTTTCTCTCTCTCTCTCTCTTTTTGTACATTCCAACTATGGCTTTGTCAATTTTGTTAATCTTTTCAAATAACTAGCTATTAGATTTTGTCTATCTGTTTTATCTTTCATTGATTTCTGCATTCTACTATATTCTTCTTTCTTCCTAAGTCTTTACACCATGGTTGATTTTAGGTCCAACATTAAATTATCTATCTTTTGAGCAATAATCAGCCACAATGTATATCGACAAAATAAAATTTTTAAAAAAAATTATCTATCTTTTGTTTGTCCCTTCTATTTTTTTATCCTCATTTTCCCCTTTCTGGCCATCTTCTAGATTACTTGAATATCTTATTCCATTTTAAATTATGTAATGTATGTATTTTGGCTAAACTTCTTTGTAGTTTTTTGGTATTTTCTCTAGAAATTACACTGAATATACCAAACCTTTCACAGTCTGTTTAGAGTTAATACTGTGCCACCTCACATAAAAGGTAGAAAAATTGGAATGGTATAAATTACTCCTTCTGACCCTTATATTATGATTTCCAGATTTATTATACGTACATATGTTGAAAATCACACCAGATAATAATATAATTTTTGTTCAAAATAGTTATATGTATTCTAAAGAACTTAAAAAAGAATAATAATCTTTTACATTTCCATGGAAATTTATCATTTCTGTTACTGTTCTTTCCTTCCTTTATATCCATCGTTTCCTCTGGTGTCATTTTCCTTCAGTGTGGAGAACTTTCATTAGCAAGCTTACATATCAAGTTTCCTAGTGATGAATTTTCTTACCTTTCCTTTAAAAACTCATTTATTTCACTTTCATTTCTAAAAGATATCTTCACTAGGTATAAAATTTTGAGTAGACTGTTTTTTTCTTTCATCTTGCAAAGATGTTATTCTACTGTCATCAAGCCTCCATGGTTTCTGGTGAGAAATCTTCAGTATTTCAACCCGTCCCCCTATGTATAATAGGACATATATTTGTAGTTGCTTTCAATAATTTTTTTTGTTATATTTGATCTTCACCAGTTTGACTATGATGTGTCTATATATGGTTTTCTTTGGGTTTTGTAGATTGCTGAGCTCCTTGAATTTGTACATTTATGTAATTAACTAAATTTGGAAAGCTTTCAGGCATTATTTATTTAAAAATTTTCTTTCTCAATCTCTCTCCTCCTGATACTCCAATTACATATTTTTGATCTTTGGAAATTGTCTCACAGGTCTCTGAGACTAGTTCATTTATTTTCTTTGTTCTTCACTTTTACTCTCTGTTCTTCAGATCTGATCATTTCCGTTGATCTTTTTTCACATTTGCTGATTATTTTCTGCATTATTTCCATACTTCTTTTGAGTTCACTTATTGAATTTTTCATTTTAAATACTTATTTTTCACTTTCAAAAATTATATTTTATAGTTTATTATTCTTTGTTGAGAATTCATGTTTTCATTTATTTCAATAGTGTTTTTCTTTACTTGTAGAACATAGTTATAATAGATGCTTTAAATGTCTTTGGTAGCTCAATCAACAAATCATTTCATAGTTTTTTGTCCTTTCTCTTGAGGTCATATTTTCCTGTTTCTGTTTATACTGAGTAATTTTGAATGGTTAATGGATATTGCGAATTTCTGTTGTGTAGAGTCTATTATAACATTTCTATTATACTTATTTTTGCAGGCAGTCAAGCCACTTAGATTTAGATTGTGATTTCTGGCTTACTTTCTGAGGTTCAAATGTCAGTTCAGTTTTCTAACTCCATCAGTTTGTGTTTCTCCTGTGCATATGTGATTCAGGGGGTAGAATAAGACTTGTTCAGAAGGCTCAAATCTCTGTTCAGCTTCCAGAGCCTTTTCAGTGCTCATTTGGGATTGTCTCATGCATGCTTAGCTCAGGAATTAAGTTGATAACTTGTGTGGGATTCATTCTCAAGTTAAGAGATGTCTCTTTCTACACACACACACACACACACACACCCACACCCACCCACCCACCCACCCACCCACACACACACACACACACACACACCCACCCCACCCCCTCTGGGATTCTTCCCAAACCCTGTGGCCCGTGGAAGTCCTTCTTTCTGGTTTGTCTTGCCAGAAAATAGGATTAATTTCAGAGTTTGTCTGCTTCTGCAGCTGCCATTTTCTTACCACTTTGCAACTGGGTTCTACTCTTGGGATCATACTATGCAAGAAAAAACAAAATTTTTTTTTTAAATGGAAAACTCATCAATGTGCAGGTAACTTTCTCACCTTTTGACTTCCTTTCATGATTTCCTTGCTTTTGAGAGTCCTCAGGTGGTGGTTGTTTTAATGTATTTTACTTATAGTTTTTAGTCATAAAAATGAAGAATTGGCTATTGTGGGCTTACCTTGCCATGACTGGACTAGAAACAGTATTGAATTTTTCCTGAGAAAAGAATTATGTGTCAAATATAGGACCTGTCTTTTAAACTTAGCCAAACCATTGTGATGGATGAAGTTCTCTCTCCATGATGAACAAGTTGTGCAGAGAAGAGCAAAAGTCAAAATGTGTCCATTTTACATGCATGCGCACACAAACACTTTAAGAAAATAGCTGCTGTGATACTTCAGATTTCACATTTCAGTTATCCTGTGCACTTACTACTATTTCAAGTGCATGAAAGACAATACTATTTTACTCCACTGTATTATTAAAGATAAAATTGATTATATATGTGAAGTGCTTGGAGCCATCAGAATCAAGCTATATATAAATATAAATCAAAATAGTATTATTTCTCTAATGCATAACTAATTCTTAGATATTGTTAAAGCCCCTTAGGACTGATTTTTTTGTGGTGATTTAAATATAAGTTTTAGTTAAGAATAAAGAGTTTAAAATTGATGACAATGTTTCCTGTTGTCCAGTGCAAATAGTAGGTCAGTGACAACTTTCTTATAAAGTTGAGTTTACGTAATGATAAAATATAAAAATCGGAAGATAAATTACTATGTTTGAATAATGCACATTTTGAAAGTAGTGCAGTTATTTTTTTCTCAGAGTTATCAGGCTGATCTAAGTTGTGTATTATGTATTTCTACATATTATGTATTTCTTCGTGTATTATGTATTTCTTTGTGGTGAGGGGTGACTCTTAAAGAAAATGAAGAATGAAGTCAACAAAGCCATTATGTAACACGAAAGTTAAATTGTTCTTTAAACAATAAAGGATATATGGGCATGTGTAAAGCAAAAGTTTTCCCATATGCTTAAGATACCCAACTGACCCCGAATTGGATCAGGTTGTTTAAATATGGCTCAGTTAAGGAGCACACTGAGGTTCAGATGAAAGAATTTCCTACTGGGCACTTTCCAAACATTTCCTCTTCTTGTTTACACCTTGAAATTGTGTGTACAGAAATAACAATTCTTGGAATTTATATTATTATTTGTAAAATAACACACTATTTAGTTATACATTTTGTTAGGTAACTACAAGAATTTAAAAAATGTGATTAATCTCTAAATTATTGTATCGTGTGACCTCAATGTTTTAAATTTTTTAAATTGAGATATAATTTGCATTCTGTAAAATGCACAAATCTTACATGTAAAATTCATTGGCTTTTCACACATGTATATACTTTTTGCATATGTAACTCAGATTGAGATAAAATATTTCTTTCATCCCTGAAACTTCTCTTGTGTCCCTTTACTTTCAGGATCCTGCATCCTTCAACTAGAGTTAACTACTTGTTTGTCAGCATAGATTAGTAGCCTGTTCTTCAAGGTCACGTGTATGGAATCATATAGTGCGTGCTCTTTTACATAATGTTTTTGGGATTCGTCCATGTGCTTATGTTCATCCCACTGTTCGTCCATGTGTTATGTGTTCTTTTATTTCCATTGTGGAGGAGTATTCAATTGTATCAATATATTCACTTATATTAATATGCCCCAGTTTCACTATCCATTTTTCTCTTGCTGGACATCTTGCTTGCCTCCATTTGGGGGCTACTATGAAGAAAGACAGTAAGAATTACCTAGTATATGTCTTTTTGTGAAGATAGTTCTCATTTTTCATATTAGAAAATTTATCATAAATTAATATAGCAATTTGTGTATTGGACTTGTTTCAAGTCAACATTTAGAAGATATTTTGCTGTTAAAAATGGTCCTAAGATATAAAAGACTAAAAAATTCTAACATTTTTCAAAAGGTTATTCTCCCTTCATCAGAACATAGAGTATCCATATTGGATTCTCCTGTATAAGCTGTAAGGAAAAATTAAACTTTGTTAATCTATTACAAGCATATGAAAATTCAAACATACCGCACATGACATTCTCAGTTTTTCCAAGCAACTTACGTGAACATTTCACCCCTCAAGGACCAGTCACATGGTTCTGTGTTTTCTCCACCAGGCTATCTCACTGTACTGTATCAAGCAATTTATCTGTCCATCTCCTATGAGACTATAAGCTCCTTGGCGACAAAGACCATCTGTGTCTTACTCTTCTTTCTGTCCCTAGCATCTAGCACTTCACCTGGTACATGGTATGTATGCATTATGCATTGAGTGAACTGAATAACTGCCTTTGTCTAGGGTATGTATTTGCCTTGCAAAAGTTGTTTTTTGCTATGGAAACATAACACACACAGCTTTAGCTCAGGAGTTGACTATTCCCTTTATGTCTTAAGTCTTTTGTTTAATACACGAATGGACTTATCCTGGTTTCCTGTTTATATAGAATAGGCTTTTGATGTAAATGCACACTAACAGAAACTTATAAAGGATTTGTTTTATTCGTTTAATAACATTGTTAAAATTTGCTGATGTATCATTGAGAAAAACAACTTCAAGCGAAGACAATACACACACATTCTTAACTCATTTTTTCTTCTAGAGTATTGTAGTGCTTAGCACACTATATACTTAGTGCATAGAATACAGGTATCATTCTATTTACTTTTACTTTTGGCAAAAGACACAGTCTCTGTTTTACATAATAAAAGACCTTGAGATTACACATGATTTTCATTACTACTGAGATTTCCATGTTGAATCGAAGGTCACTATTCTAATTGTCTCAGACTTCCCTCTTTTCCCCCGTAATAGATCTTTGCAATGCCCATCTGTCTGTGGCTCATGGTGTAACCTTTTTTGATAGAAGTGGATGGCAGATGGACAGCAGATGGGAGTTTTGCCTTGCCTCGTAGCTCAGATTTTGGCCCAGGCACGAAACATCAGAGACGGTCAGTTTGTCATTGCAGCTTGTGGGCTCTAGTGCTGTGTTTGGCATCTCAAACAAGGATCTGAACTGAGGCAGAGTTGGACCAGCTATTGGTTATTGTGACTAGCTAATGCTGATGGCTAACAATAGGGTGGGGGCACCTAGTGAGTCTGTAAAGTGACTTGGTAGGAAGTATTCTTTCTGCTTCCCTGTGTGCTGGATCTCCAGGACTCAGAGTCAGCTTATCCTCAAGATTGAAGTTGCATAACTGGGAAAATACTATTGTCCTATAGGTATTTACCTATTTTTATAAAATAGCTCAACTTCCCTCGTGTTTGTTTCTGTACAAAATTATATAAGGAAGTCAGCAAGAAATAGGGACAGACATACAGTGGCTTGTGTTTTTGTCTAAATTGTTGGACAGTTGTCATCTATAACTCCTAAGGGTAACTGCAGGAGTAAAACTTGGACTAATGATAACATTTTGAATGCAGCAGTATGACTGCTTTTGCAATATCAGACAGTTTTTTGAAAGGGAAAAGAAAGAAGTCTTTTTTAAAAAATATATTCTAAACACTCAGCACATTTTTTTTTTTAACATGTGCCGGAATTCACTGCTCTACGAGTGACTCTTTTCATTTCAGATAGAAACCACATTGGAGTAAACAGACAAGGCTGGGTAAATCCTCCTAATGGAGGTAAGCCTTGGCAGCGATCATGAATAAAAGGCAATAATGAGTCAAATTGGATGCTGCGCTTTGGGTTTTTTTTTTCTTATTTATTTAGTTTCTTTAGACTTAGAGCTTCACAGAGATCACATTGTGCCATTTCCTCAGCTGAGCTGAGTTCCAGTTTTGATTAATAACACAAAAGAGTTTATAAGAAGAATATGTGTCCACAAATCTCTGAATAAATGTCTACGATAAACATAGAAAGCTGTCACACTCTCTGTGCCTTATCACTGACTTATCACCCAGTGTTAGAGGAGATCTTTCGAGCACTCCATTTCTTGCCTGTGCTCTGCACTAAATTGAAATATTGTGCCCTGATGGTTAATAGTATTTCTGTTCTTACAATAGGTAGATGATGATGTTATTATACAGATTATTAATATGAATTGTTCACATTTGAATATTTTCTTGTGCTCTGGGAGTTAGAGGTTGCTTTTACATATGTATAATAAATTACTCTGCTTCGAATTATATGAATAATATTGGATTATTATATTCAAATAAATTGTTTGCATTAGTTTAAGACATTCCTTCAATTTGATTTAGATTATCTGCAGTGTTGACCACCACAAGGCATTTTAAAATCTAGCATATAACGGATTGCTAGGCAATCATTTAATTAGACTTTAGCAGTCCTTACATTATACAGTGAACAGACATTTTACTCCACATTCCATCAGATATTCTTTAATGTTTCCAATTTTCTTCTTTAATAATTTAATGTATTTAAATTTTTAAAAACTGCTTATATCCTCAGGTGAGATACTATGTGTGTATATTTATTTGTTTGTAATCATCTCTCAGTTTATATATTTGACAGGTGACCAAGGCACCTTTATTTTAGAATCTTGGCACTGTCTCTGTGGCTTCCTTAAAACCACCTCGTTTATTCTTTCCTTTTGAAGCAATCTTGAAATAGAAAAAATCTTGTTACAGTGCTGCTCAGGATGGCCTAAAGGACTGTGTTACACCCCTGGTAGCTATAAATGTACTTTAATGTGGATCTTGCTAACATGATTTTAGGTGAGGTGTGGACAGGACCTAATGAGTTATAAATCTTTAAATGCTTGCTTGAAATTCTCCATCTGACTGATACTGCTGTAATACTCTAATCCCAGAAAGCTGTCTTATAGTGAATTCCCATTAGCCATGGAGTCAAAGGAAAGTCATGAACTTGAGGAAATTAAGCAACCCCTGTGACTCAGCCAGTCAGATGGAGGCTCTGCTTTGCTGGTGTGTGATCTGCTTCCCCTGTCTTGTTTTTGCATTTGGAAGGCAGTTCTTAGAAGAAAGGTTATAGTCGTAGTGCTCTCTTCTACAGAAAACTTCAAGCTATCATTGCTCTTCTTCCAAAAACAGCTAATTTCTTGTATTTAATCCTCCTTTAGATTATATAGTGCTTATGGACTACAAACCAAAATCTCTTAGGATGTTAAAGCCCCTTCATTAAGCAAGCAGAGGAAATAACCTTAATAAGCAAGAAAATAAGCTCTGCATCCAAATGGATTATTTCCTTTTATTCATAGTCATTATTATTGGATATATAATGGCAAACTAGAAAAAAAGTTCTTGCCTTCAAGAAGCTTGCATTCTAGTAGTGCAGGGAATAAAATGATCAGCATATGCTAGAATATCACATCCTCTTTTTCTATTTATTTTTATTGGTTATGAATATTCATGGGGTACAAATCAAATTGTCACCACTCGTGCCAAGATGTGATGGCCAGATCCATACTGGCAGCATGCCCATTACCACAAATTGTGATTATACCCCATGTCCCCCACCCAATTATCCCCCCAATTATCCCTGACCTCCCTCCACACCCCCCTTTCCCCACTCCACTTTGTATCCCTAGGTATGTTTTCTCTCTCTGCAAGTCCAACACCCCACTGTGGTCTTCCTTTCCTTCCTTCTTTCTCTCTTAGCTCCCACTTATGAGTGAGCACGTGTGGTATTTACCCCTCTGTGCTTTGCTTATTTCACTGAACATAAGTTTCTCCAGGTTCATCCATATTGCTGCAAATGGGAGAATTTCATTCTTTTCTATGGCAGAGTAACATTCCAGGGTGTATATATACCACAATTTCCTTATCCAGTCATCCATCGATGGACATTTAGGTTGGTTCCATATCTTAGCTATTGTGAACAGAGCTGTGATGAACATGGGAGTGTAGGTATCCCTTCGACATGACGATTTCCATTCCTCTGGGTATATACCCAGAAGTGGGATTGTTGGATCATATGCAAGATCTATCTGTAGTTGTTTAAGAAACCTCCGTACTGTTTTCCATAGTGGTTGTACTAATTTACAGTCCCACCAACAGTGTAGGGGCATTCCCTTCTTTCTACATCCTAAACCAGCATTTGTTATTCTCTGTCCTTTATGATTATAGCCAGTCTAACTGGGGTGAGATGATATCTCAGTGTGGTTTTAATTTACATTTCCCTGATGACTAGTGATGTTGAGTACTTTTTCATGTACCTGTTGGCCATTTATATGTCTTCCTTTGAAAAATGTCTATTTAGCTTCTTTGCCCATTTTTAATTGGGTTATTTGTTGTTTTTTTTTTAACTGTGTAATTGCTTAACACAAAAAGATGGAAAGACATTCCATGCTCTTGGATTAGAAGAATTAACATTGTGAAAATGTCTATGCTACCCAAAGCAATTTATCTATTCAGTGCAATCCCTATCAAAATACCAATGATGTTCTTCACAGAAATGGAAAAAAAAAATCTCAAAATTCATATGGAACTACAAAAGACCCCCAATAGCCAAAGCAATTCTGAGCAAAAAAATAAAGCTGGGGGCATAACACTACCTGACTTCAAATTATACTACAAGGCTATAGTAACCAAAACAGCATGGTACTTGCATAAAAATAGACACTCGGATGAGTGGAGCAGAATAGAGAACCCAGAAATCACCCCTCAGGCTTAACAGTCATCTGATACTTGACAAAGGGAACAAAAACATACATTGGGGAAAAGACTGCCTCTCCAATAAGTGGTGCTGGGAAAATTGGATATACATATGCAGAAGAATGAAACTAGACATGCACCTCTCACCATATACTAAAATCAACTCAGAATGGATTAAAGACTTAAGTATAAGACCTGAAACTGTAAAATAATTAAGGGAAAATATAGGTGGAACACTTTAGGAACTGGGTCTGGGCACAGACTTTATGAACATGATCCTGAAAGCACAGGCAACAAAAGAAAAAATAAACAAATAAGACTATATCAAACTCAAAATCTTCTGCACAGCAAAGGAAACAATCAACAGAATGAAATGACAGCCTAAGGAGTGGGAGAAGAATTTTGCTAACTATGCATCCAACAAGGAATTAATATCCATAATATATAGAACATCACATCTTAATAAGCATTATGATGAAGACTGAAGCCAGCCAACATGTCAGAAAGAGAGGGAGGGTAAGGTGCTATTTTATGCCAGGTGGTCAGAGAAAGATCCTCTATAATATGTGCATGCATGTATGTATACTTTTTCATCTTTAGCTTTTTTACTGAGATATAATTTATGGATTTACTGGTTGTAAATTGCAAAAAAAAAAAAAATTTTTTTTTGGTGGGGGGGGCAGCTGGCCAGTACAGAGATCCAAATCCTTGACCTTGGTGTTATAACACTGTGCTCTAACCAGCTGAACTAACCAGCCAGCCCTGCACAGATCTTAAGCATACAGTTGGATGAGTTGATAAATGTATCTACTGATGAAACCTGCACTCCTGTCAATACACAGAACATTCCTATCACCAGAGAAAGATTGTTCCTGCCATTTCCCCTCAGTCCTGTCAGGAGTGCCCCCCCCAGGACAACCACTGTTCTGATTATTTCACGTAGATTATTTTTTGCCTTTTCTGGAACTTTGTATAAGTGGAATCACACAACATCTACTCCTTTGTGGCTGGATTTTTTTGTTCCTCTTCAGGTTTTTAATGGTCATCCATGTTATTGCTCTCTTGGGATCATTCCTTTTTATTGTGTTCTGTTGTCTGGATAGACAACAGTTTATCTGTTCTCTTGCTGATGGACGTTTGGATACTTTCCAGTGTTTGTCATCATAAATAGCTGTTAGGAACATTTTGTACCAGATTTTTATGTATATGTGCTTATATTTCTTTTGGTTAAATACCAAAGGGAGAAGTTTTACCTTAACAGAAACTTCTACACTGGTTTCCAAAGAAGTTTACCATTTTACCCTCCCACCAGCAATGAGGGAGAGTTCTGGTTTTTTTCACAGCCTCATCAGCATTTGGTGTCTATTAAATTTGAGCCATTTGAGTGGGTGTATAGTGGTATCTCACGTGGTTTTGATTTTCATTTCTACAATGACTAATGATGGTGAGGACTATTTCACGTGCTATTCATGTATAGTCCTTTGTGAAGAACCTGTTCAACTCTGTTACCCATATTTTAAATTGACTTGTCTTTTTATTATTGTATTGTAGGAGTTAGATAGAAGTCCTTTGTCAAATATAAGTATTGTGAATATTTTCTCCCAATCTGTAACTTTACGTACTTATTTTTCTAATATCGTCTTTTAGAGAGCAAATGTTTTAATTTTAATGAAATCCATTTTATACTTTTTTTCTTTTAATGTCAATGTTTTCTTGTACTAAGATTTTTTTGTCTTCCTCCAAATGACAAAGATATTCTTTTCTGTTTTCCTCCAGAAGGTTTATAGTCTTATGTTTATGTTTAGATTTATAATAATCCAGTATATATTTTTGAGTATTATGTGAGGTATAGAGAAAGGTTCATTTCTTCCCCCAAATAAATAGCCAATTATTCTAGCATCACCAAGTGAGAAGACTTTCCTTTCTCTTATTAAAGAGCTTTGCATCCTTGGTTGAAACATCACTACGTTGGGTTTCCACGTAAGATGGAGAAATCTGAAAAAAAGCAATTGTTTCCACCCTTACAACAATAACAAAATGGTAGAACATTTGCAAATGCATGTCTTTTCTTGATCCCATGAGAAAACTGAGGTCTCAAGGAAACTAACCTAAAGTCTGAGGATGGACAGGTGCCTCTCAGAAGAGATGAGGTGCCAGCCCTTGCTTACCTGGAGCAGATGCATAAGGATACTGGTAAGAAGAGTTCCACTAAAATGTTTAACGAACTGACAACGGCTAAGTGTGGGCAAGCAAGAGAAAGTAGAGCCCCTGGAGACTGCAGACACAGGAATTTGCACTCATTCACAGGCTCTTCTTCCTCACTGATGCACAGGACACACATGAAAAAGAGTCCTGAGAAAACATTTCTTTTGTGCATGCCTGAGAGAGTGGAACAGCTACTGTGGAGGGAAGGACTTGAAGTCCCACCTGTATCATTCTCTCCTCTCTCCTATGGAATAAAAGCCTTAAACAACGCTGGGAAGAACAAAAAACCCTGCTGTTCTTAGGGCACTGGTGAAAACTGATTGCAGCTGGAAGAGGGTGCAGAAAAAGCCCTCCATCCCTGGGGGAGAAGCAAGAATACATTATAGGCCAGACGTACAGGTGGGGGTGGAGCAGGGACCATGGGAAGGAAGGTCCCATTTCTAAGATCCAGGACTCAGTGTCTGCTCATTTAATCAACACGACAGAGAACACTCCCCGCACCCCCAATTCACATCACCTGGCCAACAAATGACCGGTGGCTAATACTAGTATGATCCCCAATTTGCAGATAGGAAACTAAAAACAGAGATATTAAATGATTTGCCCAAAGTCACACAGCCAGTAAATGGAAAAACTCAGATGTGAGCCCAGATAGTCTGGCTCCAACTCATAAGCATTACGCAGTACTGCAGAGTCAAGAGAGTAGGGACATTGAGAGGAATGGGGTAAATCAGAAGAGTGGGCTGCTCCAGAATCTGTGGGAGCATGTGATTTTAAGAAAGAGGATGCAATCAACAAGACCAAATTTAACAGAGCCATTGAACCAGGTGAGGAATGAAAAGGAGCAATTTAGAAAGTTATCTGTAATTTCAGCAGTATGAAATTTTACGAGAATTGTGAAGATTGGAATTAGAATTCATTGGATGCAGCAATGAATATAGAGTGAAGGTGGGTAAGTAGAAAAAGCCCACTTTCCCCAGGAGTTTGGAGAGGAGAAGGAAGGATTGGTGCATAGGTAGAGAGTGACATGGGAACAAGAGTGGTTTTAAGGATAAAAGTAATTTGAGCTTGTTTACAAGACAAGGTAAAGAGGCCACCAGAATGAGAGTTTGTTGTTATAAGAAAGAAAAATAGAGTTAAGGTGGTGGAAGGAGATTTGTTGATGTATCTGAGATATGTTTTGTGGAAGTTTTCTGGGAGTACAAATACCCTTACGTTTTGTTAGCGGCTTGCAATGTTATTTTAAAAGCTATATCATTTTTGCAATTTCATTATGGTCCTTATGTGAATTAAAAACTTATCTATACTTAGAGACATATATATGTATGTCACATACATCTTCCTGTGTACATTTTTTTGAATGAGCTAGCCAGGAAAAAGTTGTTTCATCTTTGCTGATGTGTGTTGAATACGCTCTGTCGGAACACAGCTTTTTGGTAATGCTGCAATAAACAACTGTCACTCTAATACAGTAACATGTAACAGACACAATAACTCAATTATTCTGTCTTTCTTGACATAGCAGATAATGGCTTGAAAAAGAGAGCTCAAAGAACCAGGTTAAAATTCCAGGTAGCGGGGGTTTTAGTGTTTCTCCTTTTACAGTAATATCTTTGAAGGCAAGGACTGTGTAAACTTTCGTGTCTTTATCACCAAATGTGTAGAAAAAGTGTGCACTTATTTTAAGTTTATTACCAACATTTTAAAGCATATGGCCATATTAAAATATTTAATCCCGTATTTGACAACTAGTAGAACCTCCAGAAGTCCTGGAATTTCAACTACATCCATAAAGTTTCAGCTGACTTTAGAGATTTAGTCATGATGGCCAATTACTCTGGTCAATCCGGAAGGCACTGCACTTGGCAGAAGCATTGGAAACATGCTTCTCTTATGCTTCTAAATCCTTGATTGTGTGGGTGAGATTGTATGGTCAGGTACATTTCCATAATATCCATCTTATTCTAAATATTTACTCTCTCCATTGATAACAAGTGGAGTACATTTGTTATTTTTTTTAAAAATGCATTATTTTTCACTCCAAACATGTGAGATGGTTTTATTTATACATATATCTTAAATATTAACACATATTAATGAAAAAGTAAAGTTTTTATTTGGAAATTGCATTGACATTGGGAACTTTAGGTTGGCTGTCACAGTGGGTCACATGAAAGAACTTGGCCAAATTCATCAGCCCTATTTGGCCTAGTTTTCTGCATATGTTTGCCAGATGCAAAAGCCAATTTATTGCTGGAGGGCACAGAAACCTGGAGAAAAGGCCTGGAACTTGTACCATTTAACCCATTGGGTGTCTTTCTTTTTGCTGAGATTTTTCCTTGAGAGGTCTGATTGTACCAATAGAGTATAAATGGGAGAATGGGGTTCTCTGCCTACTATCAGCTACAGAGTTATATAGAATGCTCTTGTCAAGCATTTCGGGGAACACAGCTGCAAAAAAGGAAGATTAAAAATGTGATCTCTACTATGAAAAGTACAATTCTAGGTATGAATGGTTTCACAAATGAGCCAATTAACGAATGCATACTCTTTATTTAGGGGGGTCTCAATTCCCTGGGAAAGTTATCACTTAAAATGGGAAACCATGAAAATATTTGTATTCATTAAAAGTCAGTTTCATATGCAAGAGATTTCAGAATTTTTGACAAGTCAATCACACGATTAAAGGTCATATATTTATAGCTGATTCAAACTCTAAAATGAATAAAGATGTCAAAGCCTTGAGCATATTGGACATTTACACATGAATAAGCAAGATGGCAGAAATTGTTTTCAAGCAGACCTTTTTTTTTGCCTTTGCATATTTTTGGTAGTTCTTCAACTTCCAATTTCCATATAATATTTTTACATGTTTACATTAGCATGTAATTAGCATGTATATAATTCCATAGTGGAACATGTAAATGCTCCCCTCCCCTCAAGAGGAAAAATGGCTGGGGGTTTTTATTTCCCTTACTAAAATACTTCTAGACATTTTGGTATTTAAGGAACAATTGTACTTTTTCTTTTTAATTAGAATTAATAGTTTAAGTGATGCAGTAGCCTATTAAGTTCCTTTTTTAAGTCAAGGACCTTAATGTTTCAGAGCAGGTGTTTGAGTTTCAGAATTTGAAATTTGAGACATTTTTTACTTTTTCCCTTCACTGCCTGTGGCATTTGAATACTGTAGTAGTCACTGTACAGCTATTAAAAATTTTTTTGCATTATTATCATAAAACCGTCATATAACCAGACACCTAAACACGAACTCAAAGTCGCAACACACCTCTGCACAGAGTCTCCCTGGAATTGTTCTCAGATCACTGGAAAATGTCAGATTGAAGGAAAATGTTTTAACGAAGTTTACCAAATTTATTATTTAATGCTATGTGTGTGCACGCGTGTGTGTGTTGCATGAAAAAGAGAAAAGAACGCTATGGAGAATCTGTATTCAATGATGAAAAAACATGCAAGGACTAAAACCCGTTGACGTATCATTTAATTGGACATCTTCCACCTCATACAGATATATAAGGATTATGAATGAAGGTTTACATCTTTATATATGTAGCTATTTATATCCAAAGCCATCTTACATGCACACACACACGCACACGCACACACACACACAGCCTTTGCATTTCATTTTTGGTTAGCTCAGTTCAGGCCATCATTAATGCCATGGATTAATACAGATATAAAGGGCACGTGATCTCTCAGACACTGCAGTGGGATGCAGAATGCGGCCGACTGTGGTTGCTCCCAAGAGGAACTGTTTGCAGTGCATTGAGATTGTTGAAAAATGAAGTGGCCAGTGAGAAATGACCAAGTAGCAGGGATGGATGGGCTCATCACTTGCATGTTGCTGTATACTCTATACTTCTGTCCTTCCCCTTGTGATTTGCAGATTTATTGAGACAAGCATTTTCAGCTAATTCCTCATATCTCAACATGTGTAATGAAACTTCTACCTTCAAAATTACTGTGTAATCCTAGTAACCATTTGAGGCATGAAAAAAATTGATTTGGAAACCTCGAAAGCCTCATGATACTTAAAAATCACACAGCACCGAACTTGCTTGGGTGTATTATAATTACATTTGTCTGTCTCCCCCACTATATTGTGATTTAATTAAGAGCAGGGACCATAATCTTTTAGGTTTCCAATCCCTTGCATATTTTTTATTATATCAGAAGTATTCAACAAATGCTAGTAGAATGAAGAAAATAGTGAATGAAGAACTTTAATGGTGCATCAGGATTTCTCTCTTTTGTTATAGTCACCAAAATCATATTTTTTTTTTTGCTTGGGTAAGTGGCAGGAATTCTTGTTTGCATTTTCTTTTTTTGGATTGACTGATACTGTCAAGAAACTTCTATATTAGTAGTTAAAAAGAACAATGAAGTAATAATACAAATACCTGAGTTTAAATTTTGGCGTCACCTCTCACCTGCTGTGTTTTACTGGGAAAATCGTTTATCTTCCCCGAACCTTCATTTCTTCATCTATAAAATGGGTTAACATCTACTCCCTATGATTGTTATTTCACAGTTATCTTTCTTTATTCAAGAAAGTCGAAATCTCCCATAATTCTAAACTGCCTAGCTAACATAGTAAAAATAAAATTTTGAAACATTTCATAATGCTTTTTAAAAAATTCCCTGTAAATCTTGTTGTCCTGTAGCTGCCATACTTATGGACGAGATAATTGCCTTTATTGCTTTAGGAGTTGGGGAGATATAGTCTAGATTCTAAAACAAATGTGTCATTGTGCAGTTGTCAGAGAAGTTCTTCTAAAAGCCAGGATTTGTTGAAAATTCTAAAGCTTCCATTTACTCATTAAGAAGAGAGCCTGAGGATCTGAGAATAGAGCTTTTAATCAATGAAACCCAACCACACAGGAAGGGAAGGTCTCTCCAGTGGTGCAGAATGATGCATAAGGAGAGATCGAGAGTAGTGATTGGGGCAAGGTGATTTCAAAAAACAAAAACATTTAAGAAAGATGAGGAGGGACATGAGAGCAGAGGAGGCTGGCTGTGTCTCCTTTCCCCCCTGGAACCCTGAGGAAATGCCTTTTGAGAATCTGTGTATCACCCTGGTGTGGACAGTAGATTTGAAAAGTGGCCTGTTGGAAAAAAACACCCTAGTTACCTCTCCTGCAGGAACCTCATGTCTTAAGAGTTGACCGGATGTTCTGGTGGGGCAGGAGATGATGACTGCCTTACAGGGTCCCAGGAGCAGAGAGCAAGAGAAATCTGGGGCAGAGACCACAGGGTGCCTCTCTCCGACGTGGGATCCCAGCGGGGACACAGCTAAGTCTCTGAGGGTCAGTGAGAGCTGAGATGAAAGGTCTGGCCACCCCTGTCCAGTGCCTGTGCTGAGAGGACCATCCCAGACCCTTCAGAAACAGATGCAGTGAAGGCAGAGGCCAGTACCCCATGACCAGGAAGAGGAGCTAGGCCTTAGTCAGGCTGCAGCAGCCCACCCAAGAAGGGCTGCAGTTGGAACAGATGCTCCACAATATTACATAAACTTCCTCCTCCTGAGGAGGTGCCAGGATGTTAGGAGAAAGGAGAGAACAACCTTAAAGTCTAAAAATTTACCCCAAATGGACAATTCTCTGGAGAACCTGAGTTATACCAAATGAACAAGCTTAAAGGTTTAGTTTCCTTTTGTATTTTTACCACCAAGTGAGAATGAAGACTTTTGAGCAACGTGACTTCAGTGATATGATGGGAGAAACAATTTTTTAAAAATTACTTTTTGCACATCTGTGTTGTAATGAATAAACTTCAAGTCAACCACATTAGTCTGCTTTCCTCCTTGTTTATAGCTTACATATGTATAGTGTTCTCATTTATAATTTATGTGTTTGTAACATTTTATGATGTACAGAATTGCCTTCACATACACGCTCTCATCTATTTGTCACCATAACACAATAAGGTAATGTCAATATTATTATGCTTATGTTTCAGAGGAGGAAATCGAAGATTCGTCCAAGAGCAGAGAGCTGATGAGGGACAGAAAGAAGAAAGAACAGCTCACAGCCCAGGTCCACTCTCCATGCTCAGGAACCACCACACATGCTGTTATATTGGGCCTCATTGTGTTTCCCTCTGGAAACCACATGTGTGCTCTGCCACGGTATGGGCATGTTTATTTGTTAGGTCCTCTTTCACATTTTTTAAAAAAAAATTTGAAGAAATATTGCCACAAGGCTTTATCAAGATGTGTTTAAAACGAAATATTCTCTTGTTATTTAGCATGCAACTGACTCTTTCAATTTGGTTTGTTTAGTTAAAATCCCACAAGAGGAGTGTGTCCTGGTGATAGTTTGTGAGTACATCCAGCAAAACAAAAACAATAGCCTATAGAAAATCCCTTCTGATTATTTCACATCCCAGGAAAAATGCAGAGAACAACAAAAATGAGTCAATATTTTATAAATTCAGGGTCAGTAATCTATGTCAGCGTCAATAGTATATGAGTTTCAAAGGATTTGTGTCACTATTAAATTAGAAATGATCCACTCTTACTTGATATGTAGTATATTTGACCACATAATGGACAGAAAAAAACCCAGAATACAAAGGATAGAGAGCAGACATATTTTGTGAGACATCTGCAAACCACTTACGGGCTTCGATACAAAGTAATAGAGACCGTCTCAATTCTTTGGATATTCGTTCATCTTTAAGCATTAGTGAATTTATGGCATGTATTTTTGACCTAAAGCCCTGAAGAGTTGTGTTTTTGCCCTGCTTCAGTGGGTACATTTTAGGAGAGTAGAGTGTGCATTACATGTCCATAACCCAGATCTTAGATGGTAAAGCAGCACTGTTATAATTGGGAGAGAAAATGGAATTTGGTGCTCAGGGATTTCCCCCTTTGTATGTGTTTGCATACCATATGTCACCTTTCACTGTGAGCTTTTTATTTGCAATATTCAGTCTCATTGAGTTTGTTGAGCTGTTGATCATGTCTATAGAATACATCCATAGGGTTTTCTTCGATGATATTTTTCATTGCTAATTTTTGTACCCAGCCAGGTTTATGGACAACCCAATTTGTGTGTTTCTCCTAGAGGTACACATCAAAGCAGGTTTGTGGTTTTGTTTTGTTTTTTTTTTTCCTTGCTTAGGAATTTTTATTTTCCCTCAGGATTCGGGGTTCAGGGGGCCGCACAGTATCTGTACCAGTCACAGAACTTACTCTTAATATTTAAGCGATTCTTTTTTAGGATGGTAAGAGAACATGTTAGCCCTTATGCATAATTTTTATTTTCAAAATCAGACCAAACTCACTATTAGAGTGCCATAAATTTGCATCTTAAATTCTCTTGGAATTCTTTTTATATTTATATTTTTAGAGTCTTCACACCCAAGCAGAATTTTTTTAGCCCATCTCTACTGATCACCACTGCTGAAGGGTTGTGTACAATGAGCAGACTCATGTTTCTGTGGGTCTGCAGTGGTGAGCCTCTTTGTTACACACTTTGTATCGGTCATTATCTGATACAGTTACAACAAATGAAAAAATGCTCGAGTAAAAGAAATTAAATCTCCTTATCCAATCACCTTAGGAAAATGACAACACAACTTGTATACAATTTTAAATGACTTGGAACATTTATTGCTAGATTGGGAGAACATTACCACTGATAAGAAGCCCATTTGATTTATCAGAGTTTTCCATATTATTTGTTAATTAACTCAGTGTCTTTAATATTCACAGCTCGTTTTTCCTACTGATAATGACTCCATTGTGCAACATATAAATGTAATGAAGAATATCACTACCTGTATTAAAAAATTGAGAAACCTCCATTTAATTCACATGGATTGTATTATTTAGTCAACTCAGGACAGAAGTTGTATAACTTGAGTTATTGCTGGAGCAACAAGATAAGAGAGGTGTTGAAACATTGTAAAAGAGAATGCAGTGGGACAGGTACTGACATTGTACTTGTAATGAGCCTTCTCCTGACACTATTGTTAGATGAGAATTTTCTTTTTCTTTGACTTATTATGTATTTTATGTGCAATTATTTTTCTCTCTTTGGTTCTCCCAATTCCACTTAGCTTTCCCAATGTTATCACCTTTTTTTCTCCTTTTTTTTTTAATTTAAAAATGGTATTAACAGGAAAATATAAACCAATAAGCTTTGAGCTATTTAAGTAGGCTAGACAAGAAAATGTGCTGGACTATAAATATTTCCACATCCGGATCTAGAATGTAGCACTTACTGATATGAATTCTGTAATTCACATCTACTTGGAAGTATTGTGTACACATTTCAGCAAATTTTGGCAAAAGCATGTTCTCTGATGAGGAAGTGACTGTCCCTTTCTTGTGTCATTTCCCAGCCCTAAAGCCTTATTTACACCAAGCTCCTTTGTTAGGGATTCAACATAAAGCTCTTTGATACTATTGAGTCCAACCCTGACTCATATTAGCCGGCACTTTGTGTCTGACTGGCAATTTTTCCGTAAGTGGTAAGGTCAGCCTCATACAATATTTCACAACCTTTCCCATTCCTTGTGCGTCAGTGTAAATCAAATGACTCTGAAGAGTGAAAAACAAAATCTTGGACTGGGATAGCAAGATGACCAATCTCTAAACCGAGCAAACCGATGTTCAGACTGAGATTGGCTCATGTTTTGTATGCCTGTTACTGGTTCTTTGTGATGAGCTTTCTCTTGGTAAAAGCACTCTTTAAAATATGTATAATTATTATATATCCATTAAAAATAAAAACAATAACTTTTAAAAAGACAAAATTTGTCTTTATTGTAAGTAATCATCATCTAAAATTTGTGGTTTCTCTTCTTAATAAGGTCATGGAACATTTGAAAGCAACTCAGGGTCAGCATAGTGTAGTGGAGAAAGTACTGAGTGGGTAGATTAGCATAAGATCCAGGTGCCCATTGGAAGGACCATTAATTTCTTTTAGTCTATAACCTCATCTGTAAAATGGAAATAATTATATCTACCTCACAGAATTGATGCCAGGTTTAATGTGTATAAAATAACTTGGTAAAGTGTACAACCCTATTCAGATGAAATGGGCTACTATTGTTTTAAGAGCCAGAAGAGTTTGCTGTTATCATTTGAGAGAAGTTTGGAGTACTGGAACCTTTTAAAAATTGCAGCATAATGTTTTAGAGCGAGTGATTTGATAAATATTGTCTTAAACTGGTGGGATTTTCATTAGGCAGATTGCAGCATTTTTCTTACTACTTTGCCTCTATAAGGCTATCCTGCTATATCAGAAAATCTTTCCTTGACCACAAAATTAAAAATGGAACTGACTTTGAGTTGGCTGCTACTCTTTCAGTGGTTATGGGCATTATATGTTGAGTAATGTGCTCTTTCCAATTATTTCAGCTCTGTCACTCATCCCCTTTTCTAAATCCTTGTCTTTGTTGCTTACCAAGAAGCAATGGGAGGTTTCCTTTGATTCTGTCCAGTTTTTGATGGGCACACACAAACTTTTTTTTTCTTTTTAAGAGGCAGGTGTCTAATTCAGAGAAAATGTAATATATATTTTTAAACCTAAAGGTAAGTACACCAATTAAGGAACCAATAAATAAAGTTGACCTTTGGAGCCAAAATGATTGTTCATAATGAACATCTTTGCTATTATAATCTCATCTGGCAAAGATGAAGTTGTGCCCTTGGGATATGCCTTGCCAAATCTTCATCTCTAATTCTGAATTGATTCCAAGCCAGACTTTGTTATCTGAAAACTATTTCATATCTTTTCTTTATGGACTGTGCCCTTAACCTCAAGAATTTGGTTTGTGATCATTGAAAAAGCCAGAAAGTGTTTGGGAAAGAGTGCCTTTTTTTTCAAAATTACAGTCATTAAGATATAATGCCATATGGGCTTAAGGGGTGGCAAAGATTTTGAGTACCTTCTTGTTCATTAAGACTGAAATATTTATATGAGTAGGTATTTAATCAATGGATATTTCAAATTGAGTAACCCCAAATCCCTTTAAGACTGTTATAAAGAACAAAAGACCTCAGATAAATAACTTGCTTTTTGTTTCATTGGTCTGACAGCCATATACCAATGGCATCTTCAGGTTGCAAATCTTGTTCTTTTACCCTTGCAGTTATAGGCTCATTTACAACATTAATGAACATATTTATTATAAGTCTTTATTAAGACTTAATAAGAGTATATTTCAGAGTCTGGGTGGTATGAAACTGAGCGCTGAGGCAATTAGATAATATTGACATCCCCTATTGTAATTATGTAAATAACACCAAGTTCAGCCCCCCTTTATCTTTCTTTCATTTCCATGTGTATCCGTAAGGAGAGGGCTGGAAAATGAGTACGTTTTATATTCCCCTGAGTTATTTTTTTTCTGAATTAAGTGAGCCCAGTGGGTTGCACAGAAGGGACCTCCAAATATGTTTATTTGGAGAAGTGCTTGGTTCTAAAGCTTCCACATAAGGACCCTGACAACCCAATGGGTCCATTTTGAATTTTTCCATTTTGGAGTGGTGTGTTGGGATCCCACTTGACTAATACCAGTATTTTTTTGTTACCTTTTGAACAGATAATTTTAAATTGTTCCCCATAGGGATGTTTTCTACGTCTAGCTGCCTATCAATCTTTCCATTTCAATGCAGAAGTATTTGATTTGTGTATTTAAAGTAATAAAGGTGTCAACAGTAGTGTCACCTTGATTGATGCTAATTATAAGTCTTTAATGGTTCCTCTGCTTTGACCACTATCCCTGCAGATGGTGATTTTTATGGTTAAAATAGTGCCCTGCTGTCCAAATGCTTAATCATAAATTCTGGTCTATCTTTCTTTAATGATTCTGCATGCAGTGGTGTAATCCCAGTAACATACATTATCTTCATTAAAAGCAAGCAGTGACTTTCATAGGGGTGATTAATGCATTTGTAAGAGGCTTGAAGAATCCTTGTTGGGATCATAGCAGAGATTATAATGATTGTGCTTCCTGGGCACCAGAATTAGCAGCAGTGTTACATAGACCATCTGAAAATACTTGAAGATTTTCATGCAGTCCCTGTTTAGCACATTAATGTTATAAATGAGCCTGTAACTGCAATGGTAAGAGGACAAGATTTGCAACCTGAAGATGCCATTGGTATGTGGCTGTCAGACCAATGAAATGAAAAGCAAGTTATTTATATGAGGGCTTTCCTTCTTTATAACAGTCTTAAAGGGATTTTGGTTCACTCAATTTGAAATATCTATTGATTAAAATATCTCTTACACTTGGATTTTTCAGGCTGAATTTTCTCAGTTCTAATATATGTTTAGTCTTTAATCTCCTTACTCAAGCCCGGAGATACAGTTTTAAATAAAAAAGAAATGTGCCCAATAATATATACATTTATGGGACTTTCAAAGTATGGATAATTTGCTTATGTAAATATATGCCCATATACACTACATACAATAATACTTCTCTGAAATGTTATATCTCATTTCAGAAAAGCTTAACATAAATTAAAAGGATGCTTTGCTATCTTGTAAGAGCAGTATACCTTCACATCAATCACAACACATAGCTCCTTACACATAGTAGGTATTTTAAAAGAGTGCTTTTAATGCTATCAAAAAGGGCACTGACAACTTAAAAAACCAAACTAAAAAACATTGTTTTTGAGCTATTAGTATGCACCTGTTCTCTTCTGTTGAATTTTACTACATTCTGTACTTACAAATTAAGCTAGATAGATCTTCTACAATAAAATAGAGTGTTTATACCTTATTCCTTTCTACTAGTTTTATATTCAGTTCTAAGGATATTATTATACTATAATATTCTCTATTAACCCTAACCCCTTACATCTACACAAAACTGTTCTTTAACATCTAGTAAGGAAAAGATTTTTAAAAAATTTTTTGAATTATACTCCATTTTCAAATAAGGAAATGCCACATTGCATTATAGGAAGGCAGTTACCCTTCAGTTGGTACCGGCTTATAGGAAAGAAGCCATAGATCTCAGAGACCGATCTCAGGGGAGCAGTGCTCTTGAGACAGCATTGAATTAACATGTCTTGGGGTGGCTATAGTTATAGTTTTGGATGATAAAAAACTCTTCCCAGTATTTTTTTTCCCATGGGTATTTGAGGAGAAAAGCCAAACTGCATAGTATTTATTAAAGTGCTCCTTAAATGCTTTTTCAGCATCTGTAGAGATGATCATATGGTCCTTGTGTTTGATTTTATTGATCTGGTGTATCACATTTATTGATTTGCATATGTTGAGCCAACATTGCATCCCTGGGATGAATCCCACTTGATTGTGGTGTATAATTTTGCGTATGTGTTGCTGTATTCTGTTAGCTAGTATTTTAGTGAGGATTTTTGCGTCTATATTCATAAAGGATATTGGCCTTTAGTTTTCTTTTTTTGTTGTATCTTTACCTGGTTTTGGTATCAGGGTGATGTTTGCTTCATAGAGTGAGTTTGGGAGAATTGACTCTGTTTCAGTCTTTTGGAATAGTTTGTAGAAAATTGGTGTCAATTCCTCTTTGAATGTTTGGTAGAATTCTGCTGTGAATCCATCTGGTCTTGGGCTTTTCTTTGCTGAGAGCCTTCTGATAACAGCTTTTATCTCTTTTATTGTTATTGGTCTGTTTAGATTTTCTGCATCATCTTGGTTCAGTTTTGGTAGTTTGTGTGTGTCCAGAAATTTATCCATTTCCTCCAGTTTTTCAAATTTGTTGGCATATAACTGTTTATAGTAGTCTCGAATGATTCCTTGTATTACAGAGGTATCAGTTATCATATCACCTTTTTCATTTCTAATTTTTGTTATTTGGGTCTTCTCTCTTCTTTTTTTAGTTAGCCATGCTAATGGTTTGTCAATTTTATTTATCTTTTCAAAAAACTTACTTTTTGATTCATTGATCTTTTGTATCATTTTTTGGGTTTCAATTTCATTAAGTTCTGCTTTGATCTTAATGATTTCTTTCCGTCTGCTTACTTTGGGTTTGGATTGTTCTTGTTTTCCTAGTTCTTTAAGGTGAAGTATTAGGTTGTTCACTTGCCATCTTTCCATTCTTCTGAAGTAAGCATTTAATGTGATAAATTTCCTGTTTAGTACTGCTTTTGCAGTATCCCACAGGTTTTGGTATGATGTATCATTGTTTTCATTAGTTTCAATAAATTTTTTGATATCCTGTTTGATTTCTTCTTGGATGCATATGTCATTAAATATACACCCTGAAACAATAAAACTTCTTAAAGAAAACATAGGAGAAACACTTCAGGAAGTAGGACTGGGCACAGACTTCATGAATACGACCCCAAAAGCATGGGCAACCAAAGGAAAAATAAACAAATGGGATTATACGAAACTAAAAAGCTCTGCACAGCAGAAGAAACAATTAACAGAGTTAAAAGATAACCAACAGAGTGGGAGAAAATGTTTGAAAAATATACATCTGACAAAGGATTAATATCCAGAATATACAAGGAACTCAAACAACTTTACAACCAAAAAACCAACCAAATTAAAAAATGGGCAAAAGAGATAAATACGCATTTCTCAAAGGAAGATATAAGAATGGCCTACAGACACATGAAAAAATGTTCAACATCACTCAGCATTTGGGAAATGCAAATCAAAAACACAGTGAGATACCATCTCACCCCAGTTAGGATGGCTAATATCCAAAAGACTGTGAATGATAAATGCTGGTGAGGTTGCGGAGAAAAAGGAACTCTCATACATTGTTGGTGGGACTGCAAAATGGTGCAGCCTCTATGGAAGATGGTATGGAGGTTCCTCAAACAATTGCAGATAGATCTACCATACGACCCAGCTATCCCACTGCTGGGAATATACCCAGAGGAATGGAAATCATCAAGTTGAAGGTATACCTGTTCCCCAGTGTTCATTGCAACACCCTTTACAGTAGCTAAGAGTTGGAACCAGCCCAAATGTCCATCATCAGATGAGTGGATACGGAAACTGTGGTATATCTATACAATGGAATACTACTCTGCTATAAAAAAGAATGAAATACTGCCATTTGCAACAACATGGATGGACCTAGAGAGAATTATATTAAGTGAAATGAGTCAGGCACAGAAAGAGAAATATCACGTTTTCACTTATTTCTGGGAGCAAAAAATAAATAAATAAATACACAAATAAAGTGGGGGGGGGGGAAGAAGACATAACAATTACAATTCCTTGAAGTTGATAGGACAAGCAAACAGATGTGAGGTTGATGGGAGGGAGGGGGGAGAAGGAGGAGGGAGGGAGGTTTCGGTAATGGGCCACAATAATTAACCACTTTGTATATTGACAAAATAAAATTTAAAAAAAAGAATGCTCATTAATTTGCAAGCAGTAAATTGGAGAATCTTTAACATCTGCTTTGGGTGTTTATAATAATGACTTACTGCAAAGTCTTTCATTTTGCCTATAATATAGTTTAAGGTGACTGTTTGAAATGTTAATTTTCATATGTCCTGGTGTGATCAATTAGCTAATGATTATCATTGGTGAGCCAATGTTCATATCTTTCCCAGAGTGATAATATGGAAAACATACACACAGAACATAACCTGTCCCACAGGGAACCTTTTTCTTTTGGAGTTATGCTCATTCTAAATATGGGCTGATGAGAAAGGGGTGTTAGAAAGCCCGGGATGGATGAGGAAGGCTAGCATTAATTGAATCAGGATTGATTGGGGTGAAGGCTAGTATGGGAGCCTGTGGGAGTGCCAGAGGTGATCTGTATGGTAATTAATCCCATGCAAAGACAAAACACACCCTCCAATCTGTCCACCCATTCCCACCATTGTAGCACACCACTTATTATGGATAGTGAGTGTCATTAGAAAAACCAGAGAGAGAGCCTCTTCTGTGGGTGCCAATTATCAGTGGGTGCTGTAGAGGTCTAAGCATTAAAATCTTATTGTGTGTGATTCTATGATGAGAAATGCAAACTGCTTGATCTGAGTAGGTGTTAGCTGCGTTGCTTACTCTCTCTCACTACGTGATTATTTTCTTTTGTAATTTTGATAAATTAACATTGGCTCATGTATTCAGCATGAATCTCTTTTTTAAAAGCCCCAGGGGTTCTGTTTAAAAATGCAGGTTAATTCTCAGAAGCTTTCAAATGCATTTCTGCATCATGCTACTAATTAAGATAAGGTTATCATTTTAAGTTATACCAAGAATGCAATTAGAGCTTCTAGTGAGAACTGTAGCAATCAATTTTATACAAATTATTCAAACCTGGTAAGGTAGAATACAGTTTTAATAGGACAAGTGAACATACTGTGATTTATTAGATAGAATGTGAATTCAAAAGACACCTGAACGCAGCATTTGTAACCCATCACGTAGCCCAAGTCACTGGGAATTCAGTCCGACAGCCTTTCATCAGGAGAGGTTTAATAATATACCTTCCAATTTTCATTGTTTGGTGACTGTTATTTTGGATTTGAGAGGGATTTTTGCTTTCAGATTTGAATGGCTGTAGACATGAGGACGTCATTTGTAGAATACAAAGCACAAATTACATTGCCCTCTCGTGTATCTAAACTGCCATGTGCTGCAGAGCATTCTGCCAGTCCTAGCTGTCTTTTTTCTTTTGTGTGGTCCACAGAGTCCAGGTGACCAGCTGACAGTGTAATTAACTAATTTTTCTGTGTTGTCCATTTTGGCTAAGAGTATTGGATGTTGGATAAGAAACTTGGATGTCTTATCTGCCAACTGTCAGTAATTACTTATTCATTGAATGGATACCTGTTTTCTAAGGATGTACAAGGACTGCAGGGTTGAATAGTTCCTGAGGAGGTTGTATATCTTTTCCTCCTACCATCACAGCAGGTCATCTGGAGCTCTCCATTAGGGCATATAAATAAATTACAACACTTCAGGGCTTTCTTTTCTTAGACATCTTTAAAATATTTGGAACAACTTTTACTTTTCCTTAGTTAGCTTTCATTCTCGTTTGACCTATCAGCTACATTTCTCTATGTACCTAAATGCCTCAAATCGCAGTCATTCATTCAGTGGATATATATGGAGTTTCCATTGTGTGCCATGCATTGTGCTAAATATTGGGCATATGGTGGTGAAGAAAAGAGACTGTGCTGTACCTATAACATAAGCCTGCCTATTCCAGCTCCACCATTAAGCATGTAACATCCCCTTTCAGCATGTGTGACCTTGCCTTATAATTTATAGAGAAGATAAATACCTTAGAGCACAATTTCCTCTATATTTTCTCTCCTCCCTACCTACTGTTATCCACAGCTGAAAGGTGTTTTCTTTCTGTTCTGTTTCATAGAAAGTGTCACCTCTCGTCTGTAAAATTACCCTGTAATTTTCAGTTAATTAATTTTCCTTCCTCTCTCCTTTATCTCAATCTTTCCCACTCTTCTTCCTTTTAACCAACAAGCATGCTCAAGTTTTGCCATCCGCTCCATAAACAGTAAATAAAAATCTGTTGTCTTACCTCTGTTTCTCATTCAAACTTCCTGGTTGCTAGTCTCTTGAAAGTGTGTCTGCATAGACTCTGATTTTTCTTCCTCATTTCTTTGTCTTATTTAAAACAGTCTGGCTTCTGGACCAGCAAATCTACAGACCAGTGAACACCAGTGGTCGATGTTTCGTTCTCGCTCCTCTTAACCTCTTAGTAACATTTGGTATTGCTGCCCCTTTCTGACTTCTGAAAATCTGCAACTTGCTTGAATCCATGATGTTATTTTCTGCTGGCTTTGCATCTAACTCTGACTATTCATCCTCAGTTTCATTTACTGAGTTGTCCTTTGCTAACCTTTAAGTGATGGTGTCACTCAGGGTTTCAACTTGACTTTCCTTCTTTACTTACTCTGTGTTAGGAGGTTCTTACAAGAAGAGGCTTTGAAGGTGAACTGTGAATGACTCAAACTTATATACTCCATACACAGGTATGGTGGAGGTGTGGCTATGTACATTTTTCTGAGAAAAGGGTCAGTAGATTTTACAGGATTCTCAAAAGGTGCCAAAGACTAAAACACAGCTAAAAATACCTCACTCCTGGAATGATGGCATTCTCTCCATGGTGTCCTGCTCCCAACCCACTCGTGCTTCTGGGCTGAATCTGGTCTCAGGCCCGAGGCACTGCTCTTGACCTACGGTCTAAAGGATCGTCCTGTGTCTTCTCCTTCCATACTCAGTCATATAACAAATTCTTTCAGTTATGATTCACAAATATCACAAGTCACAAAATCTATTATGATTTTGTCTCGATTAGATTCCCCGACACCTACTTCTCACCACCCTGGTCCAACCTGCACGATATTTCCAGAAATATCTTTTGATATATCCTAACATTTAAACACCTGCTCGTATCACTCTCCCCAACTTAATATTCTTCAGTACATTCCTTCCCTCCTCCCATACAGGTTCAATTCCAAGTGAGAAATCACTTGGATTATAAAAACCTTCAATAGAATTCTTCTTACCTTTATCGTTCTTCCTCAACTTATCAGCACTTTGAAAACTTTGCAGTTCTCCAGATGGGTTGTTTCTGTTTTCTCTCCCTAGAATGAAACCCTCCTTGGTCTGCATGGATGATTCCTATTTATCTTCCAAGATCCAGCTAAACCATCACCCTCTCTGTCTTCCATGGTCCAGGTAGGGTTTGGCATGGCTTCACCTTCGTCCGTGACTGTTGTTGATTTGATGGCTGCTCTGCATCGTAAGTTTTTTCTTATCTCTCTCCCCGACAGTGTGAGAGGCCAGGGAATTTGAGGCAGTTTTTATTGTCTGAGTATCCTCAGTGCCCAACATGGTGCTGAAGCATGAAGACCACATGCTCTCCAAAGGCGCTGTGGATCATTTTTTTTGATCAAAGAAATCAACCTTTTCAGATTCCATTTTTGAAGTGTAGTCATCCCTGAAATACAGGTATAGTACATTCTATTCTAATATCCATTATATGTCATATGTGTTATGATACAAAGGCACTTCAAAAAGTTTGTGGAAGAGTAGAATTAAAAGATAATATTAATCTTTCCATGAACTTTTTGAAATACCCTCATATATGTTATAAACTAGGAGAAAGGCCTGGCTCTATTTTATATTTATAAACATATAATATATTGTCTGTGATACACTTTTTTAAAAGAAGGTAAATTCTGAATATGTTGACAACAGCTTTGGGGTAGTTGATGTGTGACTTCCTTAAGTTTTCAATGGTAATTTGGTACTTTGAAACTTTCCAGCAACTTTGCATATTGTTCAAGGAGAGATCTTTTCCATGGTTATTCTTTCTTGCCCGTGGCTAAGACAACATCGTACCAGAGCGACTGATATCTCTGTCTTAAATTTCACAGTGCCATACTTTAATAAAAATGATGGATCTTTTCCTTTTTTCTGGGAGTTTGTTAGATTTGTTAGGTAATTTTATTAACAAGATGTGTCCTAGGGAAATATATTTTTCCTCCTATCACTATCTTAGTAACGTTTTTTGCTAATGAGAAAACTGGGTCACAGATAAATTAAATTACATCCATAGAGTTTTTGTTAGAGAACAGTAAGTGTGGTATCATTAAAAGTTACAGCAAGTTTCTTCTAGAAAAAATTGTGATGCTTAATAATCTATATCAATACCTCATCCTTAAGTCAACTTGGTAAATAGTTTCTAGACACCATGAAGCCAGCACAAAGTTATAGTATCTGGTCAACCTCTGATCCATCCAGACATCATCAATGTTTCCTTTTGTTTTCTATAGGTAATGTAGGGATTAGATTGATTAAATGATTTGTGAAAGCTTGAGCCATTATTTTCTGGAGTATGTTAGAGTATAGGGATATCACCAGATGTCTGACCATGCCCATGAAATTTGCATATCCTTGCTTACTAAGTACCTCATGCCATAATTGAAAGTTCCATTATCATTTATTAGCCCTCTCTCATCCAAGGGCTGAATGGCACATTTAAGAGGTTGTGGGGCATAAACTGATGGGCACACTCCTATTAACATGGCTTCATTACAAGGCAGATGGACCAAGACCCCTCTGCTACTGTCCTGAAAATTGGGCATGTCCTCTGGGTCCAAATTACTGTTCCCTCTGTTCCACTCTGATTCTTGTCTATGACTCTTAGTACCTCCTGCCTTTCTGCTCACAGATCTCCTGTCAACTTTTCTTTTTCTTTTTTTCCCGTCTCTTTTCTTTTCTGCCTTCATATGCTGCCAATTATAGTACAGATGGAACCCGACACCTGCTTGCTACATTCCAGAATGAGCTATGTATACATTAATTGTCTGTTTTTCTGCCCCTGTTGAGTCCTGATTCAACAATGACAGTTCTAGCAGACTGAAGCTTGCTGCTCTAAACAATATCTTGGTAGAGTATTTTCTTTTGGATCTTGAGTCCCATAGATCAGTCCAAAGGTGCTACCACCTGGTGCCATATTAGTTCTTTAAAGACATTTAAACAATGTTGTCTTCTGTGGGCATGAAGAGAAAGTACATACTGATAACTCGAATTTAAGATCGCATGTTAAGAGTTAAGTTGCGTAAATCCCCACAAAATGGATATGATTTATTATGAGTAATAGTTAACCAAAAAAACTATAACTATGTGACTCAAGAGATTACAAAACCTCTCGATGCTAATCAAGGTGGTCTCTGGGAAAATCTGAGGGGAAGGACTGGAAAGTAGTTATAATTTGCTAATCAGAATCATAATCAGAGTATTGCATCCTGTTTTGAAAAAGGCTTTATGAATATAACCAGGATAGTGACTAAGAAAGTGTAGAAAAGGCAAATCACAAAGGCAATTGTTAATGCCCATGTATGCGAGGTATGATGGAAAGGAAGTCTGGAATAAAAGACCAGAATATTACCAGCCAAAGTACTGATTAATTGAGCATCTGTTGTGTGCCAGGCCTGTGCTGACAACCTTATGTGCACTGTTATCATAAATCCCCCAAAGGACCCTTGAGCTACCTTTGCATTTTAAAGTATCCACATTTTACAGATCCGAGAAAGGAGGCAGGTTCAGGGATTAGCCCTACTAAGTTGCTTATGACCAAGCAATTCCGTTGTAGAGCTGGAATTTGAAATCAAGTTCTAGGGTTCCAAAGACCACAGTCTCACCAACTGTGCTATGTGACTTTCTTGTACCAAGACTATTTCTAAGTAAAAGAAACTTCTGAAGATCTTATTAGTACCCACTTAACATGTAGAGTCGTGTAGCTATCTAGACAATCAAAGTATAGAAGAGTTTCTCACTTCCCCAGATTCTTTCCTATCACCTTAAAAACAATTCCTGTGTTCCTACCTAAAGACTCTGGAAGCAATACTCTGTTTTCTCTTCCCATCTACATTTTTTTATGTAATATTCACCAATCTGTAGCTGTAGCTTGTCTAGGGTGAAAATATGCATAGTCAGATTGACAAAAATGTCTGCTTGAATTGACAGTTTCACATCTCATTGTAAATTAGTAGATTGACATTCTGATTAGAATTTGGCTTTCCATGTTGCTTGCTTGGTAGGAGAGAATTAATTTGACATGCTAGGTCAGGTGTGCATCTGCTTAAACTGATAAGAACAGATACTACACTTGATCTTAGCCAAAAGGCCGAGAAGCAATGTGCATCTGCTTAAAAAGAATTTTTTTGGTCCAACATCTTCTTTAAATATAATTTGAATTTATATTGGTTAAAACATCATATTGGTGATGGAAAGCAGAATCACATTGAAACAAATATCCAAAATCATACTGAGTTCAGAGGGCTTTTGCTTTCAGCATTTCAAACACAATTTGTTCATCCAAAAACTATTGAATGTCTTTGCCAGGCTAGAAACTGAATGAAGAGGTGGCACATTGGACAAAGTGAAGAACATCCTCAGCTGAGAAGATAGCAGGTGCAAAGTGTCTCAAGAGAGGAGCTGGCATATGGAGTTATGAAAGATGCAGCAATAGCTAAAGAAGAATAAGGAAACCAGCATGAGAGTGGTACGGGGAGAGACTCCAGAGGTAGGCAGGGCCTGCATCTAGTGCTAGTTTCTATTGCACGGTTGATGAAGAGGATCGTTCCCCTCACCGGCTCTGCCTGAATATTCGTGAATATATTTGTTTCCCATCTGTCCCACTCTGACTGCTGGAGAAGCTTACACTATCACTGTACCCTTTTCTCTCATGTGTGCTCACTATGCTCTCTCCAATGGATCCTTTCCATTGATGTGGAAACTTGGTGACAGCTCTGCATCACAAGCGCGCACACACACACTCACACTCACGCACGCACACACCCTTTCTGAAGACTTTAAGGCCAAATTTGTTGAAAGCATTTCCCTGTGTTCCTTTTCTTACCTTTCATTCACCCCTCTCTAATTTATTTTCCATTTCCATCACTCCTTCAAAACAGCTTTTCCTAAGTTTGCAATGACCGTCTGTTGTTGACCCCATAGTTCTCTTCCTAGCAAACTTCTTAACTCATTAAAAACAACAACAAAAAAGGCCTCTTTTAAACGTTAACTTTTCTTGGCTTCTAGGATATCCCAGTCTCTTCTTTTTTTCATATTTCTGGCAATATGTTCCTGGTCTTCTCTGCAATTAATCAGTTATTAAATACTGGTATCCTCAGAGTCTCTCTTTATTCCTTACTGTTTCCAAATGAGTTTCAGCTCCTTTCTTGGCTTATAATGACAGGTGGTATAATATGGTAAGTGAGACCATAAGCTCTCGAGATGGAGTACCTCCAGATGGGTTTATATCTCAGCTGCATGACTTGGACGAGTAGCTTAACTTATAACAGTTCCATTATATGTTAAACAAGAATAATTATAATATTTGCCTTATTGAGTTATTGTGAGGATAAAATGAGTTTTTACATGTAATATACTTAAAGCAATGCTGGGGAAATAGTAGATACCTTTTGAATATACAGCCTTTGCTGACTCCCTAGTCTGCTAACTGAAAATTAACTATATTCTAAGCTCCCATAAACTGTATTATTTTTCTTCAGAGTATGTGCCTTGATTTTTAATTGTAGTTTTGTGTTGGAAATGCCCAACACAACCCTCAGGCTCACTGACTTTCTAGAAGGACTCACAGGTTATACTCATGGTTACAATTTATTACAGTGAAAATATAATAGGTTAAAATCAGCAAAAGGAAAACGTGGGTAGGGTGGAGCCCAGGAGAAACTAAGCACGAGCTTTCAGTTGTCCTCTCCCAGTGGAATCACACAAACAACACAGTTCTCTCAGCAACAATGTGTAACAACATATGTGAAATGTTGCCAACCAAGGAAGCTCACTTGAACCTTGTATCCAGGGTTTTTTACTGCAGGTCAGTCAGGTAGGCATGTAGCACCTTAGCTACTCAGTCTCCATCCCTCCAAGATCAAATTGATACAACATGGCCCAAGGTCTCATGCATACAAAGAGACTCTTATCTCAGCCATGGGTTCAGAAGTCCTCTCTCAGGAGGCCAGCCAAGACCAGTCCTAAAGACCTTGGGAGTGTACAGGGTTTGAGCAGCCCAGGCCTGCTATGTTATGAGTTTCCTGCACAAATTGCTATAGTGCCATTATCTGATGAATGTCTCTCTTCCCACAGACTACATGAGAGGAAGTCTGTAACTATTCAGCCTAAGATACCAGTCCTAAGTATGGTTGCCGACCGATAGCAGGTGCTCTGCAAATGTTTGTTGAATGAATGAAAGAATAAACTCTACTTATTACTGTCCTTATTTCCTTCCAGTCTATACTGTGGTCTATATCTTTCTGCCACACAGCTTTCATGCACTTTTTCTTTATTATGGAGGCTCAGCAGGCATTTTGTGCTAATGAATAATATGTACTAAGTACCTAAAATAGTTATTATATTCCTCTAAATCCCAATTATATTCATATACCTCTAAGTATTACACTATCTATATTTTAAATATTAAAATGGCAAATGCTTTTCACAAGTATACTTGAAATACATGTAGTCAGTATATCAGATTATGTGACACCTTTATATCACCAAGGTTATTTCTAAGATAGTGAGGTATTGACCCAGCATCTATCTGCCTTAAGAATTCCAATAACCACATCATGCTTAACTTTGAAGCCACTGACTATATATTGCATTTTATCCTGGATATGTCAGAAATATAGCAAGAAAGGACTGTGGGACATGGAAGTATGTCCCCATTTTTCTCAGCAAAATGGAATAGCAAACACGTCCTCCTGATGATCTTTAGCTTCTCAGCCTTCAAGGTCCACATGACATCCAAGCTCTTTACTCCATCCACGATCTCTTTGCTTGGCCAAGGATCAAAAGGTGTCAGGGTCATTTCAGCAATGAATTTGAATACATTTCCATTAAAATTTTTTTTTATTGTGATAGTATTAGATTACAATCCAAAGTATAAAGTGAATATTCATGAGTACATACTGATACTGAAAAATGATTGAATAAATAAGTGGAGGGGGAAGAAGAGATGAATTTTTTTCATGCAGGATTCCAGATAATATATGCAGATATTTTGCCCACAAGTAGATGGAGCATAGCTCCCCACTTCTTGAGTGTGGACTGCACATAGTGACTTCCTTCTAAAGAATACAGAATGAAAAAGTGGGCAAGGGGAAGAGTAATTTTATAGTGGAGAAATGAGACAAGCATCACCATAGCCAGGTGGTCAAGGTTCACGTCAACAGTATAAAGCGTGTTGGCAGTACATACCCTTAATGTAATTTGGTGAGAATGGCACTTTACTTCTGTCATCTTTCTACCAAAACTCAACAACCCCAGTCAAACTGTAAGGAAAACATCAGACAAACTCAAATTGTAGGACATTCTGCAAAATACCTGAACCTGAATACTCCTCCAACTGCCAACATCATCAAAAACAAGGAAAGTCTGATAAACTCAGTGGTGTCCTGGAAGGGATCCTAGAACAGAAGAAGGACATTAGATAAAAACTAAAAAAAAAAAAAAAAAAATCTGAATAAAGTGTGGGCTTTAGTTAATAATATTATACTGATTATTCATTAACTGTGACAATATGAGATGTTAGTAATAGGGGAAACTGGGGCTCCATACTGTCTTTGCAATCTTTCTGTATATCTAAACTATTCTAAAATTTTAAAAATATTAGAGGTTATTATTGTGTTGTAGAGTGTTTTAATTTAATTTCAATGTTTCATGACATTTGCTTATTATCAGTTTTATTTTTGTTTGGTTAAATATTACCTCAAGGTAATTGAAGTTACTCAGATTTTTAATGTAATTGTCATAAGGTTGATTTTTCTACAACAGATACAGAAACCATTACATCATCATTTAATTTTTGGAAACTAGTTCTATCCTCTGATTATGAATTTTTTAAGATTCTTTAAGAAAGTAGAAAGGACATAAGATGTTATGAGTCATAGAGTATATCTAATTTTGAAGAAGAAACAGGACAAAATCATTAAATTAACTAAATTGGCATAAAATAAAAAACACCATTTTTGAGAGCATAAGTCCAGACAATGTGTCTGTTAAGATAGACTTTACAAACTTAGTTTGATTAATTTTTGTTTTTCTGAGGATATGATTGTTTTCGGTAATTATCGTTCTGTTTTCCCTGACAGGCTATCAAGTACTGGCTGCATTGAGCTCCCTGAGAATTGAGTTATTCTCAGTAATACTCTGTATTAGGAAGGCATCATTTGAGTGGCTGTCCACTGTGATCTGGTTATTTGGAGCTTTACATAAAACAGGTGGTTCTTCCATCTCATCAACATTTCTTATTATCCAGAATTCACCATCTTTCTGTGGCTTCTCATTCTTGGTCCCTCACAAATGTGGCTGTATCTGTAGTATGCTCCAGTTCATTTGGCTTCCAATTTACATCCTGGTCTTTTCTCTTGGATACTCCTCATTGCCTTTTTTTCAGGCTTTATCATGGTTTTTGCTATATGGTTATGTGTTTATTTACGTTCTGATTACTTCCCAAAAGGCTTTGCATCAGCTAACTGTTTGGCTCTGTGAGATGACTCAGGCACCTTCAAGTCCAATCACAGGTGACATTTACTTTCAGCACAGGGCTGATGCCCACAGCCAAAGGGCATGCAGCCCCTGATCAGTGATCCTCTGACCCCAGTGCTGCTCAGTGGTGCCATTTCTAGTGACCCACATACCTGGAGTTTGACCCTGTTTGTCTGCTCAGATCTCTTTACTGATCTTTCTTGATTTAGACAATGCTTTGAACTTGATCTGTTGTACTATGACTGCAGTCTCAAGAGCATAAGCTTTAAAGTCAAACAGAGCAAGATATGAATCTTGCCTCAATCATTTGTTAACTTTTTGATCTTGAGGAAGTTATCTGATCTCTATGGGCCTCAGTTTCCTCATCTGTAAAATGAGACTAATAATAGTGAACTTGCAGAGTTGTTAAAAGGATGAGATGAAATGTCTCTAAAGCTCCGTTAGAAAGCCTCATTCTGCATCATGGACACTCAGTACATACTCACTGTTATCAGTATGATTATTTGATTGGTTTTATCTGCCTCACCTTCTCCTGATCTAGCCCCTTCTGGCTGGCTCTCTACTGCTCCCAGCCATGCCTCAGCTCTACAAGCTGATTTATACATTCACATGTTTTCCTACTCACTGTCTCATTGATAAAAGTGCACTTTTCAACTTGTGTGCCCTGCTTTAATTTTCTTTAAAATTCTATAGGATGTTATTTGAATAGTTGTCACTCATGTAAATATGTCATTAGAAATGTTATATGTTAAATTTTCTCCCTTGTATTTTTCAGTCTGTTGTTTCCATAATAACCTGAAGAGGCCTGAACAGACCCAAGAGAAGGATCTGCCTCTGATTTGGTTTGGGGGTGTTAGGAGTCAGGCAGGAGGAGGGGAGATAGAAAGAAGAGATGCAAGGCAGAGCATTAGACTCTAGGGCAAGAACTCTGGAGCCCTATTGCCTGAATTTGCAGCCTCGCTTCTCACCTCTTGCTGTGTGGTCTTGGGCAAGTTACTAACTTCTCTGTTACTGCAGTTTCCTCATCTGTGACATGAGTCTAAAAAGAATGCCTGACTCAGGATGTGTGGGGTGCTTAGAGCACTGCCTAGCATGTAGAAAGTAATAATCATGTGTTGAATATTATTAGAATTATTTTTTCCCCAAGGTTTCACAACATTTACCACACCAGATAATCTGCTTAGTGATAGATAATATCTTGTTATAGCCTTATTAACTTCAGAGTAATAAGATTGTTTTGGTTTTTTTAGTATACTCATAAAGATAAAAGTTTTTCCTTTCAAAGTATTCATACGAAGAGGTGCTACACTTATGTTGATATATCAACATATTTGAATAATCATTTTAAAGATTTTCTTTAGATTCTGCAAAAAGATACTCTTGAGTATCCTCAATAATAACAAATCTGTCTTTTGAATATAAAGTATCAAAAGCTACAGCTAATTCTATTAAATGGAGGCAAATGATCTATGCTGATAGTCTCTCTTCTATATATTTATATAACTTCACATACTTGTACAGTTACATAAATTTGCAGTCAATAAAATATTATATACACATATATCAACCTATGCATAAACTATTATGTGAGTGTGTGTGTGCATGTGTGTGTACATGTGTGTGTGTGCATGTGCTCATGTGTGTGTTTTGGAAGAGGGCGTGTCAAGTACTGTTTAATGTAAACTGAAATATTTTCATGAAGGAAATTGAGTGACAGTTCATTTTTTAAAAATCACACAGAATTTTTTCTCATGTTCCTGAATTTTTTTAAAGCCTAGTTAAGTTTTTGATCTTATGAGATGAAATCAACAGAAACCACGCATTGAGGCAAATGGATGAAAAAATGAATATCTTGTCTTTCTGGTTCAGGCACCCTTTTCTTCCCTTCCATATTTTTACATTCCTCTAGACACCATAACAATATAGCACTGATTTGGGAAAATCTGCAGAAAAGGCCATCTAACGCTCGATCTAACTAAAAGTCTCGGGCGTATGCCTGCCTCTGCTATTGCTTAAGAAAGCTTCACCACGTTAGCAGCCTGTATGCTAAATGCATCCTGAACATGGCCATTTTAATTATTTTAGAGTTTCCTCTAAAAGTCTGCCTCACTACTTGAATGGAGATGTGGTCATTTGTGCTAATTGCATTTTAGAGTCTCTATTATATTGGTGACAATATGCTAATGTTTACAACTTTTGTTCATATCATATGCCATTAAGGCGCTTAATTATGTAACCAATTGGCTAGTAGGTATATTTTGCAAACATCTAAAAGCATCAGTCCACGTCCACATCACTGCCTGTGTCTGGACTGCATGTGCATCGTATAGCTGTGGCTTCTTGGTCACGCTTACTGGGTGCTGCCTGACCACTGCTACTCAAGCCCAGGTTCCTAGTGTGAGGACCCTCCGCCTGACTCCCAGATAGGGATTTGAGCCTGGGACAGTATTGTTGTACTAGGTGTTCTGTGATAAGGTTTCCAAAAATGAGAGATATTAGGAGACAGTATGGCTTGTGGATCTCCAGGATCATAGATAACTTGGATGGTTTATATTTCGATAGCCGAAGATATTAAAAAGCCAAAAAATTATGCCTTCTTTCTGATCCGTATGCAGAGGGTATTACAGTCTGGACACACAGAGACCTCCTTATTTTCATACGATGGTGCCGGGGCCAGAATGGTGAGGATGTCATGCACAGAGAAAGGCTGGGCCAAAACTGGGCTCACATTTCAAAATAAGTGCACCTTTCCAATTCTTAGTTTTAATTCCTTTGATCCAAGGGAACAACTGCATACTGTAATAACATACTTTACTGAAAAGATCAACTACTGTACTCTGTGAGGTTAACGGTAGGAGGGTGGACTATGTTTTAGAATCTCATCATGGAGTTAATTTTCCTCTAATGCAAGATCCGAAGAGTCGCTGGTGTTCTGTTGTGACCATATACCTCCGTTCTCTCCCATCCAGTCAGAATGTGCATAGTATTCCCATTGTGAGAACTGCTGATTGATATCCAGCAACTCTGTTGTCATGGCTCTAGTTAAAAAATGTGAAAGAAACTAGATCTTTTCAACTTAAAGGTTCTCTCTCTTAGTTAATTAAAGACATTTTAAGAAGACATTTGGATTATAGGAAAGTGATGATATCACATTATGACATTTATTCTTTTCTCCAAGAATCTCAGTAATTGGTTCACCTATTCAAAACTTATTTTATCAGAGGGTAAAGATTCCAGGACCCCCAGTCAGACTGACCTAATTATCATTTTTAAAAAAAAAAAAACTCTGAACCTTTCGAGTTGTGAATGTGCTATTCACTTAGTTGTCTTAAGACACAATTTGATGTAAAACTTATCTAATTTCAATAAAGGACTACAGGACACTTTAGCCAAGAGTTATTATTTTATTTCATTGAATTAAAAAGTAGGTTTTAAAATTTTAATTAGAATTTCACAGAAACATAAACGGAATGCTATGAAGCTCAGTGTGCATATTATTGAGATTCTCACTTTGTAGCTGAGAAAGCTAGGCTTGGAAAATGATAAATGACTTTCCTACACCCATATAGCAAATAAACAGGTAGTACATGGCATAACGGTACCAGAACACAGAGCTTTTGATAGTCCAGAATTCTTCCTCCCAGCCAGGCTATGTTATGGAATCAGTTATTTCATTCTATGTGGTGCTATTGGGATAGAGGAAAAAGAGAAGGTGTACCTACTGCCTTCTAAGAGCTCGTGCTCTCTTGGGTATTAGACCTTCCCAGGGAAGAGTTATGTGTACTCACAAATACATTTATGTTCCCTTCGATGATAGTTTACTACTTCTTTTTTCCTTTTTCAAAATGTTCTAACACCGTAAAATCTGATTGTATGTGGGAACCAAAAACAACACCAGAACAAGAACAATCAAATAAATGCACAAAGACATTGTCTGAAGATGGTGGCAATGCGATTTGGGTGGAAGATGTCTGAGTAGAGGCACAGGTGAGCCCAGTAAGTCCCCAGTACGATGTGCCCACTGGGAAGGTCAAGGCAGGTCAGGCTGCACTTACTGAAATAGGGTCTATTAGAATGAGGGAAATAAGATGATCATTTTACTTTGTGTGGCCACACTGTGGGACCCTGTGTTCTGTTTTGTGTGACACACTGTTCAAAGTGTTGCCCATAAATGGGAATGGATTCCTAGGCTGGGAAATGGAGTGTTGAATAGACTCGAAGTCACAAAGTAACGGCTAATGAAACTGCAGATATTTTGTGTAGAGGAGGAGACCCTGATGGGGTCAATGATAGATGCCTTCTAAGAGCTGAGGGATTATCATGTGGAAACACACTAGACTTGAACTCCCAAACTTCTAAACTGAGGGCCAATAAACAGAAGCTATAGCAAGGCTCCCACTACAGTGGAATGGAACCTTTTGGCTCAGAGCATTTAAATACTCCAGCTACTGCATTCAAAGATGGAATGTCCTGTCTCTCTCCCAGGGCATTGCATTTTCAGTCACTGGAGGTGTTCCCTGGATGATTATATGGAGGAGATATTTTAAAGGGCAGCATTCACAATTTAGATTTGCGGTTGGACCAGATGATCTTTAAGGTGATTTCCAGCACCTGGCGTTTTATGGTTCTATTTCTATGATGCATCTATGCTGGGTATGTGTCACATTGTTTGAAGCCAACACTGAGAATGAACGGGAGCATAGTTTGGAATGTTGATGGCGCTCACATCTATTTGGTGTTTCAATTTCTGGAAGCGGTCTTTGTCTTTGAGGCGGTTTGGTCCCTGACCTTCTGTAACATTTGGAGCCCAGCCACACTGTCTTTGTTTACTGTAAAAAGCATGGAAAAACCGACTTCCTGACAGTGCTCTGCGGAGTCTAAGGTCAAACCACTCACAGGTGAACAAACACAGTCCTTCCACCTTAAACTCGCCATTTGGCCCCTGTAAAACAGACCAAGGTAATAATTCTGGGTAACAGGAACAGGGGAAATCAGTCCTCTCCCAGCAGTCAGCAATTAGTCACTTTGTCATTCTGCTTTGTTAGAGCTAATCTTAATTTAGAATCAATTTGGGGGACATGAGGACACATGGCATGCAACTTTAAGTCCCCTAGCAACATACTAAATAAGCCTATAGAACCTTCTTTTCTCTCTACTATCATCACATCGTTAATATTTCCCAGGGTTGCAACGATAAAGCATCGCATTCTTATTCACGTAAAGGATTTGAGTCACACTCATTGATTATTCATGTCATTCAAGCTATTTCTTTTATGGTAAAACCTCAAAGTAGCTCAGGTGTGTTGGCTTCCTTTCAAGAGAGCATACCCATTTTTTCTGACCTCTGCGATTTTTTACTGTCATCAAATGCAATAGCTCCCCTTTGCCAATAGAAGGGAAGTGTCTTCCTGGATAAGTGTATTGTAAGCTCTTAAGGGCCTAGACAGTGGTTCATCCATTTTATCTTCCTCCTGTAATACTTAACACAGTGCCTTAGATTAGCGGGTCCACACATCTGTGTGAGCGTCACTGAATTAAACAGTGACCTCGCTCACACTCATTTACTTAAAATCGCTTATTTGCAAGATCCAGGTTTTCTTAATATTAAAAGATTAATTATTTGAATTGATCTAAAGTTATATAAATAAAAATATTCCAACATAAATTCACATTTTTTTTTCCTTCAAGAATGCAGGAATAAATTTGGCTTTGGCTGTATATATATATATATATATATATATATATATATATATATATATATATGCATATGTGTGTGTGCGTGTGTGTGTGTGTGTGTATTTTTTGAGGGGGGTCTCTAGTGCAAACAGGTTCTCGAAATGCCCTAGTTATCTAACATTGCTCTTGAACTCCACTTAGAGATGATATACTAGCCTTTTACTAAAATATATCTGGGTATTAAAAGCTCAATTCTTTACTGCTGGTGAGAAAGATTATTAACACTTTTTTCCCCCAGCTCTATGAGGCAATAACACCCCTTTTTACTTCCAGAGCCAGCGACAGTATGTCATATTAACCTTCATAAACTGCCCGAGAAATTAGGTACGTTCACTAATTTAGTATTCTGGCTAGCTAAGATTGTGTAAGAAGGCTGATAAACTTCTGTGGTCTCTTCCTTTGCTATTTAAAAAACAAAACAAAACAAAAAAACAATGATAAAGTACATTAGCACACTTATTTTTATCCCCTTGATAAGTGTGGAGGTTTGATTAGGGACTAGACCTGAATGGGATGTGTCTGCAAGGACTGAGGTGGCTGGTGCAGGGGGAAGTTAAACCAGCCTGGAGATCAGCCTAAGGTCAGCCTGTAGAGTAGTATCTGTGTGCGGCAGAGGAAGCAGGTAGCATTGAAAAGCCAGGCCAAAGGTGGAGAAAGAAAATGAATCCTATTTCTACATATGGAATGGCAGGATGGAAGCCAACCCACTTAAGCCCCTTAAATACCCTGTGAAGTATGAAATTCACTGTAGAAATTTTTCTTATATGTAGCACTACTTCAGATTTTCCCATTTCTACCTCCATTACTTTCATTTATTCACTCATTATTTTTTAGAAGTGTATCAAACATCTTGTTAACTACTGGGGAAACAGAGATTAATGCACAACATTTAAGCTCAAGGAATTGCTTTCTTTATTTATCCAGGCCTTAACAAATGTGGAGTCAAATTTGCTGTCATCATTTCCTCATTCCCCAACAATACCTCATTAATGTCCTTTTTTTCTTCATGACATCTCCAGAATTCATCTTGATTTTTCCTTGGCCGCTACCAGAGTGCAGGTACCATTCCTTTATGGTCAGGCTACTGCAGGAGCCTCTTTATTACTTCCTTCTATCCAATCCCTCTCCTCCCCCCATCAATCTTAGAAATGGCTACTAAACTCATCCTTCAATTTGGTGGTTGTTTCCATGGCTTATGAAGAGGGTAAATGCCTTAGCTTTAGAATGTGGCTGTCCCCAATCCAGTCCCGCCTCTACAAAACTAATACCATACTTGAACCACGTTGATCCCTTCACACACCTTCAGGCGTATTTACGTATTCCCACCTAGATGTCTGGTTTCTCTTCCAATGTTTTTTCCACCTCGGAGGCAGTACAGCATGGTGGTTAAGACCATGTGCTTGGGGGTCAGATGTGCTTTGGAGCAACCTATTTAACCTCTCTTTTGTGATTCTGTTTCTATATCAATAAAAATAGATACTTAAAAAATACTTTCCTTATAGGATTAAGAATAAGTGGGTTAATGGCTCTGAAACGCTAAGAACAGACCTTGGCACATAATTAGTGCTAATTTTTAGCTATTGCTGTAGCTATTGATGTTAATACCCAAACCCCATCCCCAGCCCTGGCTAGCTGTTTCATAGTTTACTGCAAATCCAAGGGTCCTCTGGGAACCTTTCCAGACACTTAGGTGAAAGTAATTGTTGCCTTCTCAGCCCTTCTATGGCACTACTTATCTGACCCACATTTACCAAGCAGATTTATATCTATGTATTAATTTTATGTGAAATAAAACTTGAAGAAATAGCTCACAAGAGAAGCTAATAAATAGTGCCAACAGGAAAAGTAGCACAGGCTTTATAGATTATACATTCTCTGAGGGCAGGGACAGTGTTTCATGTGGCTTTGTTTCTCACAGTGTTTTATTCCTGGTTATTAACAAAAATAAAACAAAAAAATTATTTTTTTCTGATGCAATGCAAGCTGTATTCAGAGGGTCATGAATAGGTCAGTCTGTTTAAATAGACAACGTAAATGAGATAATAGAGTGTCTTGACTGGTAGGTAGCGTGTGAGTGTGAAGAAATAAGGAATCATCCTCGGTTTTGGACAAAGGGTTGTCCAGACCATGTGGACAGTAGTTCTGCACATCACAAATGGGGTGATTTTGTAGGATTCACTTGATGGCAGGCTGCCAAGTGGACTAGAACAAAAAGAGGGAGACCGGAGAGAAGATGGTTGAGTGTGACGGTTTAAGTGCCTGAGCTTGGACTCTAGAAATGAAGAGGAACTCTTAAATTCAATGTTAGGGGCCGAGCCCGTGGCGCACTTGGTAGAGTGCTGCGCTGGGAGCGCGGCGACGCTCCCGCCGCGGGTTCGGATCCTATATAGGACTGACCGGTGCACTCACTGGCTGAGTGCCGGTCACGAAAAAACGACAAAAAAAAAAAAAAAAAAAAAATTCAATGTTAGTTTGTGAAGAATCCATGAAACTTGAGAGATGATAGAGGACGGTGGAGAGGAAAGAGAGAAAAGGTGACTGCTGGGTGCCTACCTTCGTTAACTCTGGAGTATTTATATTGGCAGAAGGTTGTCTCTGAAGGTAAAAATAGGTGTAGTTACCAGACCTGAGCCCAGATGGCAGAGACCATGCCTGTCTTGCTCACCACTGGATGCCAGTGTCTGGGACAGTCCTTGACACACTCACACAGTAGGTGGCTGATAAGTACATCTCGAATGAATTAATGGCCTTGATATATATCTACACAGTCCAGGAAGACAAGTTGCAGACAATTATCCCCGTTTAACGGTTCTCTGGTTCTAGTTAGCTGGTATGATCAATTTTTCTAAAAAGGTATACCTCTCACATCTTGGGAAGGATGTATCAAATGGGTAACTTATTTAATTCCAGGATAGGTGATAGAATCTTCAGACCCTGAAGCTCTCTCTCTCTCCCACATGCTTTAATGTAACTAGGAAAACATACCTGGCAATGCGGCACCTCAGCAGAGAGGTGCTCCAGAAAGCAATTGTTTTCTCCCATGCTGCAGAGAAGTAGCAATATCCATGTGGCTTAAGGGCTCTAGCTGCAGCCATGAACAGCATTAGAAAAATATGACCACCATTCACCAGCATGAGATGCTAAACTGCAAATAAAGGACATGTCAATTCAGTGAGCCAGAAACATTTTGCTTGTTTTTAATGATTACTTACGAGAGAACTTTATTGCTATGTGTTTGTATGCCTTTAAATAAGAAATTGCTTAAAAAAAAAAAAATGACGAAAGCCATCTCCTCTCTTCTCCCTACAAAGGGACAACGTTTTCCCACTTGGGTGAATATTGCCGGTATTGCTTGCCGAAGAAAGGGAGAGGTCTTGGCAAGCATCTTATTAGTCTAAAAATAAATTATTCAGAATGCAGGTTCAGATACAGATTGCAGGGAGAGATAATAGAATTGGTTTTCCAAGCCTGATCATGCTAGGAAGACATGGTGTGTGCTTTTCAGGAATCTACTTAAGTGGAATCAGCTTTGACTAATACAAACTAGAAATAATATTGCTGCCATCCAGCTAGTGTCTGCGGTACAGCATCCTCAGAATGTCTGCAAGTATCCAGGGTCTCTGCAGTCTGTGTAAGCGAGCACATGTAAAAGTGTATATATGTGTTCCCCAGCAGTCTTCGGAGATGCATTCTTCTCACTGTTTTTTCAGGAAAATTTCTTCCTGGCAGCGTGAGAGGGGCATGTCTCACTTGAGATTTGTCTCCCTCCTACACCCCCCCCCCCCCCCCCCCCGCCTCCTCGAGATAGTTGACCACATCAGCAGCCGACTCCAGTTCGTCATGTGGTTTCTCATGTGATGCTGGGTCTGCAGCACTTTGGAGCAAGAGCCTTTGTGACTCTGCACTCATGGACAGACAGTAGCGTTCGGGGACAGAAGAGATTTTGGAGGGGGCGGGGAGGCCAATAAAGCGAGAAACCGCAGAAATAAAAAGTCTCATGAAGTATTCTGATCTCTGTATTTTTTTTTTTTTTTTTTGAAATTTGATTTTAACTCTTGCTTTTTAATCGTTTGTCTGTTTTTTCCACCCCTGCAAGGCGCCGAGCTGCGCTTTGTGTTTCCTTTTTTTTTTTTTTTTTTCTCTCTTTTTAAAAAAATTCTGAAGCCAGACCGTCTTTCCTCCCAGCTCCAGGGCTGCATTGCCGTGGGCACGCCGAGCTTTCCCTGGCTACCTGCGATGCTCCTGCCGTCTCCTGCCTGGGCTTCGCCAGGATGCACCCGAACCCGGAATTGTGCATCTACCTGCGCTGCGCGGAACAAGGACCTGCTGGCGGAGCTCGGGCCGGAGTCTCCTTGCAGCTGGGCAAGGGGACTTGGAGGACAGGGTGAAGCTGCAGAAGACCCGGGGTGGGACGGCTAGAGAGGACGCCAAGGACTGGGGAAGGGGGTTAGGAATACCATACATCCAATGCCCACCGATGCTCCGCAGGGCGAGGGCAGCAGCAGCCCTGCCCCATGCACCCAACTCGGGCTGCTCCCAGGGATTAGTCTGGGGGGACAACCCATGCCGAGATGTGGTGGCATTTTACCTCAGAGTGGAGCTGAAGATGGATAAACAAGGTATCTGATATATTTGCCTGCCAAGGCAGAGTTGGAGCAGAGCAGAGCAGAGTGAGCGCGTGAAAAGAAAGGAGACGCCGGATTCCGTGTGACTGTCTGCCGCTCGCTCTGCATTCTCATTCCAGGGAGAATGGCATAATTTATAACCCAGTACATGGATGGAGGAACTGTAAATTGTAGTCTGGATGTCCCCGGTGCTGTCAAGGAAGAAACTGATGGGCTAGGTGACTGTACCAGTGTCCCCAGAGAAAATAGCAGCCTTGCAGCATGGATTTAAATGCATGTGCATGCATGTAGAGACATGAAAAAAAACATGATTTCTGACCGTTTTGCACAGGAAGTCTGTCACTTTGCTGGATCGGGCTTGACTGCAGCTTGTGTTTTCAGCTCCAGCTCAACACGCATTTCCTGACTAGCAAGAAAGCATGGCCAAAGCAGCTGCATGCAGAATTTTCTTTTTAATGTGAAAGCAAGCCCCCTCTGTGTTAACTCCTTGAAGTTCTGAGGGTTCTGTGCTTTGCTAGGACTGATTGTGGGGTTTTGTTTTCTTCTTCTTCTACAAATCCCTGTAAACACAGCTGTATTCAGTATGGTGAAAAATTCTATCCTGTAAATAGAAATCTGATCGATTTAATCAAAATAAATGTATCCCAGATGACTTTGAGACCAGCTGGCTACCACAGCCTTCAGATGCTAAATACTCGGTGGAGATGAATACAGTGTTATATTTACATGTTTTAGAATGCCAGGATCAGGCTATAATTTAAAAAAAGAAATCCTTTCCTAAGGAAGAGAAGTAGTCCTACCGGCTCACGGCTCGGTGGTTGGGTGCAGGTGCAGATGCTGCTCATGTGATTTGGGTGTGTGGTGTTGCATTTCAAAGGCTGTGCCATGACAGAGTGACTGGTCAATATGGAGAAAGCTTGCATCTAACTTGTCCTCATGGATGGGTGAATGCCCCTCAAATAGCCTCTAGTGAGGTTGGGGCTCCTCAGGCTTATTGTAGATACAGATGAGTGAGCTGTGGTGCTCCAACCAACCCCACCTCGGTGGAGTCAGCTCAACCCCGGGCTGAGGCGCTTTCCCAGTTGTCATGGGGAGCTCTTCTGGGACGCCTGTCTGGCCTTTCCACTGTTTGTTACTAATTCTACAAAGGCAGCTCTGTGTGCTGGATTATGTTTGGCCAGCTGTTGGTGCATTCCTGCGGGTGGGGCTGGGCGAAGATCTTATTACTGTACTTCCAAACTGTAGATCTGTGTGCAGGGAGAGGAGGCAGGGGAAGGAAAAGAAGCAAGCTAAAGAATCTGATCATTCTTACCTTTCTCCAGATAGTCCTAGAGTGAATCCAGAAAGACTTTAAAAGGAAAAGAAGGAAAGAGAGTCTAAAGGATGGGGGTCGGGGGTGGGGGGGGAGATGAAGGAAAGAGAGTGAAACTGAGCAAGCCCATAAGAGAAAAACAGACTTAGATCTTCAAAGCTGCATAGACAAGCAGAATGTCAGCAGCTTGTAATTAGCGGTTCATGGTTGCGTCAGTGACTGTGTCGCTCCAAGAATAACTGTGTAATGTGTGCCACAAAGTGAAGAAGATAGTCATAACTAAGTTATCAAACCCAGTTCAAACAAGGGCAAATGGATTAAGGAATTTTCTGTGTTTGTAAATCCAATACTGATGGATTACATATATAAGATTTGCTGAATTCTGCGTAATTGGAGGCTGAATTATCAATTTGTCAGGAGGATGTGTTCATTAAGTGAAACTCTGAACCCTTAAAAATGCAGATGCAAGAAACTATCAGTGCAAGCTCTGTCAATACAAGAGATTTCCCCAAATAGCAAAAAACCGCACTGCAGAAGCATCCACACATAATTTTGTTTGTTTTTATGCATTTAATGGAGAGGAGTCAAAAGTTAACCTTTAAGTAAATGTGGTCTATAAAATTCCCTTTTTAGAATTCAGAAATGACTACGGGGTTCTGATTTTTGTTGGTAGTCCTAGTTTAAACATTGAAGGAGTCCTTGTCCTGAAGCCAAACAGCAGTTTGTTAGCAATCCTATGAGAAGTCGAGGTACCACAGCTGTTCATTTGAAGGCCATGTTCATTTCCCTCCCCTGCCTCTTGTGCTTGGAGATTTTGGTCTACTACATCCTCCACGAAGAGATGGTGGGAGGAGCTGACTGGTGGGTCGGCTTAGACTGTTTACTCTTATTTGTTTTCAGGGCTCCTCTGCGGCATTCATTTTGTATTTGTATTTGTGTTCATGCTGCACAATTACTCTTGACCCTCTTTGTTTCTCTCCCAAAGAGAAGTCAATTTTTAGTACAGCTCTGCGCATTTGGCTTCCCAGATAATATGGGCATATGTATTGCATTACCCACGTATGCATTTTCCTTTTTTAATAAGAATTAGGAAAAATTGTAGGTAGAGAAAACTGCATATGTTAAATCAATAGCTTTTTGAGTCCCATGTAATATAATTTAAATATACTCACTTTGAGGTTGCCAGAGCTGACATTGTCTGAGCCCGTTTAATTTACATCTTCGATTTAGTCATGAAGCGGAACCTGCCAGATCAGAATAGTGGATTCTGTGCACCCAACAGGGTGGAAGACATTATTTTGTTTGTGTTAGTTCAAACAGCTGGTCATTAATGCAGTCCCCATTTCTAGAGTGAAGTGCTGGTGGACATGAATGGCTGCCTGATTAATGCTGCCCCTCGGAGGGTCCTTCACCCAGCAGTCATGCTCGCAGCAGAATAATGTAGCATGATGTGATTGCACTCTAACAGGATAGTATGTCATTGTGTCACCAAGCAATTGAGGTTATTATGGGGCAGGGAAGACAGACGGGACAGTGGGGTTACTAGACCGTAGCATTTTTAGAAATACAGGCCTGACCTACTTAGAGTTATTCTCTCTGGCTGGCAGCTGCATGGTACATAAAGTCTCCTGATAGGCTGAGACTGTTGCTAGGGGGAATTAGCATGAATTTTTCCACACACAGACTCAATGACTGAATGATAAAAGCTGACTGGAATTAAAGAGATTTGTATTATACAGATTTTTCTGCCTCTTTTTTTTTTTTTTTTTTTTTTTTTTTTCTGTCTCAAGTGCAGAGAAAGAGTGCAAAATACTGATTTTGTTTTCAGTTGTTGGTGCTTTGACCTTCTTGTTTTGCCCTCTCCCCCAAGAGGCATGAGGGAAAGAGGGCAGGACAGTTATGAGATTTTGGTTAATTTCTTACTACTTACTGTTGGGGTCATTGAAACGATGTTGCAAATTGCAAGATATTTAAGCTTAAAGACTGCTGGTAATGACTAATAGCTTAGATTATTTTTTCTCTTCTGTGCACTAAGCTATTTTGAAGTTGGGGCATGCATCTTTCATGCACTGTATATTTTAACTCTCTTTCCCTTTTGGGCTTGAACAAAACATTTATATAAATTCTTTTCTATCCAAACAGATTAAAGTTTGCAATCTCTGGCTTGTTTAAAATAAGATAGTCAGGATTCCAGATTTAGACAGGGAAAAAATATATATCCTTTTTTTATTACAAAATATTTTTTCTGGGGCTATTTTGGGTTTGGCTCTCTTTTCAAAAACCATCTTGATGTTTATGCTCATGGATGAAATTTAACTGCTCCTGCCCTGCCCCCTTTGCTTCACCAAGTACAGAAAGCCAGAGGTTTTTCTCCAGAAGAGAGAAGTATGTCTGCAGAATTTATCTGGAGATTGTTTTTCCTTGTTGCTGACATATGCACCACGTGTAAGGAGCTCACATAATCAATTCTATAAGATGACCCATTTTTTTTTCTTCTACTGTATCTGTGGTTTTTAATAGATCTTTTCTAGAGGGGGATTTTTAATAGATCTTTTAAAGGTAATCTGAAAGTCCATCAGGAGAAAAATTAAAGCAATGTATATTCAAGAGTACTTTGATTTTTCTTGTTCTTAATTATATACCACCTGTGCTTAAACTGCAGTTTTTTTTTCTGTTCCCTTTTACTGCTGAACGTGGTTATTATCCTGCCTTTTTGATTTGAAATTAATCTTTGTAAGAACATACTGTGATATGAGTAAACAAGAGGCTTGGCTACATAAGGGGGAGGAATAATGTAGATTGTTGTAACTTGTAACACTGTATTTCTTGGCCACATGAAAAAGGTAAGAGAAAATTTAGATGGGGATTTTTCTTTTCATTTAGGTTTTTAAAAGTGATCAGAACTATTTAGATACGTATGTTTTCAAGCAGTGAATTCTACTTACACCAGAGACTACAATCAAAACAAAACAAAAAATCCTCTAATGGTGTCAGAGCCAAGAAATTCATCAGTCATCTTAAAAAAAAAAAATCAAGCAGTGTTTATATTTCAGCATATAAATATAACTTATCAAACTAAAATTGGGTATATTTTCTGATGGTATAATTGATAGATCATACCCTCATAGCTTTGAGAGTCTCCACAATAACATTTATTGTAAAAGTTTCCAACCATACTAACAATCTTTCTTAATTGAATAAAATGTCAATTTATATTTGTTGAATAAAAGATTACCTTGGTGTGCTGCCTTTCCCAAAATGAAGCAATTTCTTTATTATTTTAATAAGTGAACATTTTGACTTTTCTTCTACAGGATTTACTTTCCTTAGGTCCATGTACAATCGTTTAAATATTTAATGCAAAGATATTGAAATAAAATATTACTTTAAAATCACTTAAGGAAGGAAAAATGTTAGCATAATTTATTAACATTCTTTAATGAACAGATGCCTAATTTATATGTAAAATATACCTTGTTACCGGGTACCCAGTCAAATCAAATGTTTATTGTTTGATGAAAAATAAATCGGTCACATTGAAATTGTTCAATATAAATCTTATTCAGTTGTTTAGGTTGTTAAGAATTTTTCATTGTTTTGCCTTTATCTATTACCAGAGAGGTAAGTCTTCAGTGGGTCAAAAATAAAAACAAAACAAACATATTTTTAAATGTCAATTTTTAAGTGTCAATCACAAGTGTGTCAGTCATTTACTTATAAGGTAAGTATTTACTTTCTGCTCACACAGGAGGCTGGCTTCTCGAGTTAGAAGATACAGCATAGACCAATGGGCTTTTGGGGTTGTTGTTTGCTAAACAAAAAAGAAAATATAGCAGTTGGTTGTCATGGGGTACCAAGCACAATTAGATCTTGGGTGAAATAGTTTCCCTCACTGTGTTCTGCCTAATACTTAATGTTACTTAATCCCTATAACTTGGGGGAAGAGCTGGTTATCTCACTACTAGATGCTTGGAGATGATCAGCTCTAGCGACCTCAGAAGCAAGCTATATGCCTTCTGAACCATCTCAGCACTTTTATAATATTGAAGATCTAACAAGTCAGAACGTGCCTTTGTGAAGTCATGAAAGCACATTGTAACCCAGACATTTTCGACATAGTATTTCATAGTTAGTAGTATTTCAACTACCTTTTTTAAGTGCCCAAGCTGTCTACTGTCTAAGACCTTGTCTGACTGCCTTGGTCTGATGCCTCCCTGGTTCTGTATCACTATGCTCCTGCTTTATTAAGCAGTCATCACATGGGATTCTGTTAGTCTGTTTCTTCATGAGTCTCTAACCCCTTCTTTATCTGTGTACCAGATGCACAGAAGTTGCTTCACAGACATTAGTTGGTTAACAAATGAATAAATGAGCAAATGAACGGGTACCCAGAAGACAAATTTTAGAAAAGAATAATGACATCTTCTGTCTGCAGGCTTATTAATGGTATACGGCAGGGATTGGCAAACTTTTTCTATAAAGGGCCAAATAGCAAATACTTTAGGCTTTGAGGGCCTTTTGGTCTCTGCAGCAACCACTCAACTCAGCCGGCATAGTGTGAAAGCAGCCATAGATAATACGTAAATGAATAACGCAGTATTTACAATGATTAAAAGAATATGCAAATGATAACATGACGCAGGGGCTGTGATTCCGGAGTTACCATCTTGCAGGTTGTGAATTTTGTGCCAGCTCTTCAAACAGAGGCCGGGCTCTTTGCCCCTAGGCCACCAGTGCTTCAAGGTTTTGTGAGAGTGAGATGATGAACATAAAGCCCTCCTAGCACTTTGCAAGTGCTCAGTCAAATTTGGCTGCCTGTGCTTCCGGTTTCACTACCACTACTGCTTTTATAATTGGGAGTTATTCTGCTGTGAAGGAAGTGTGGCATTAGGCTTCGAAATCTTGGTGGCACCATTACGGGTAACTCTCCTTAATGGGAGGAGTCACCTAGAACATCTACTTCGGGGAGTCAGATATCAGAGGCCCTAAAGCCAAGAGCAGAGCAGACACAAGCCCGGAATAAATCTAGACTGTCCAATATATTTCAAGGACTTGTGTGCTCCTCTTTTACTTCTCTCTATTTTTTTTTTTTTTTTTAACTTGGCTTGTGTGTGTTTTAGCTTATTCTTTTCCAGGAATGTTCTAGAGACACAGTTTGTTTTTTGTCTCTTTAGACTAAGGTCAAAGACAGATGGAACAAAAAAGTCCTGCTCTTCTACCCCAAGGCTATGATTTCCTTATTTGAAAATTATGCTCAAGGCTTATCTCAAAAAAAAAAAAAAAAAAAAATTATCCTGATTAAATGGCTTGAGAGCAACACATGTCCACAAATGTTCTTCAGTCTTAAGCTGATTTTGTGTCCAATGATTTTTTTTTTTTAAGAGCATTTGTTGTTTATCATTTTTTGACTAACCTCTTTGTCCCTTCCAGGCCTCTCTTCAGTAATCATGTTCCCCTGGAAGCCCTTTTGGTTCCCAAATGTGTCCTAGGTTGTCCTCTTGTGTCAGCATCACTGTGCTCCCCAAGCAAAGCACTTATTAAACTGTTATTGTCACTTTTACCTCTCTGGTCACCTCCTTTAGAGTGTAAATATAACAGGGCAGGAGAACTGCGTTTTTCTGTAATACGATATTGCTAGCAGCTAGTAGAGCCAGAGGTGCATTCTAAGTGCTCAGTACATACCTGTGCAACAGATTGATGGTCAGAGGCTTGCTCATTCTGTATATTCTAACAATTCATGTAAATAAGTCACTTGGAATTCTGCTGAACTATAAATAGTGAGTATAAATTAATGGCGAAATTCATGAGTCAGTCTATCCCAGTAGTTGTACAACATCACTTAGAGATGAAGGGTGGTATTCATGGAATTTGTAAATGAGAAAATACATACATTATTGCAACTTCTGAGATTGGAACGAACTAATGATACATTTTTATTTAGATAGAGTGCAGCATAGAGATGGGAAACCAATTTTTTTAAATGTAGCAAGAATAGGAATTGTTCCAAAGCAAGAAACATCATTCTTTTGTGGGGGTTTCATAAAACGTGTATCTTATTCTGTGAGTGAGACGTGCTCTTAGTTCTGACAGACCATTGAGAAGCTTATTAAATGAAAAGTGTTCAGGAAACATCAATTGCATTTGATGTTTGATATGTTAGCTTGTCTTTATATTTTTCCTTAAAAAATATCCTTTAGTACTGTAACAGAGAAATGTTAGAAAAATGTTCCTTTGATGCTTTTAAGGACCCTTTCCTAACCCACAAGGCTAAAGTATACTAATAACAGAGAGGTGTAAGGCAGCAGGGCGGGGTGTAATTGAACATAGCTGGTCTCCTAGGGGTTTTTTCCTTGCTGCTGCTGGTGACTACAAATGGCCACGTACCCCAGGGGGAATGAATGCGACAGCATGGCAGTGAGAGCCCTTTGTGTTCTCTGCCCATTACTAGGTGTGATTGAATATATTTTGAAAGAAGCCGTACATAAAAATTGGCATTTGGCTAGTGCCTTACATGCCTTACAGAAGTGATTCCCCCCCTCCGCCCCATTTTCTTTTCTAACACGTTTGATACTCTTACTTTGGACTCTGCCTACCCCTTTGTTATCAGAGGTAGACATCAATCTCACAAAAGACACTCAATAGATATGGGGTGGACAACACTGGGTTTACAATGCTTTTTCCTTCTCTAGCTACTACAGGTGATATGTTTTTCCTTGTTCTGTTACAGGGAAGGTTTACTTCAACTTTTTTCCAGGACTATCATGGTCAAAGTATATACCATAAAGGCTCTTTGGTTTAGCTTTCTTGTAAGAATGAGGAACACTAATATCATCTTCCAAGAATGACCACTTGTCGGGCCTTAAAAACTAACGCCACCTTAAGTGACATTACAAGCGGCGCCATTATGGGCCCACAAGGGCGTATTAACGTGGCAGCCTAAGACAGCACTGGGAGGAAGTAGGGTGGGGGTGTCTGCAGGAACCTTGCCTTAGCCCTTATTGGCCAAATATGTGCTTCTGCACTCAAGGTTGCAATAGCTAGGCATTGAGACAGGATGCATGCTCTCTTGACCTTTAAGCTGATAAGATTATGTAAAAAACCTCCCTTCCCCATTTGCCTTTAAAAGCAAGTGCTTGTGTGATAATAAACGGAACTGCTCGACAGAACCCCCTCCGCGTCTGACTGTCCTTTGACCCGGCTGGTTTGGGGCCACGGTGTGCTCACCTCTCTTCACAGCTCTCTTCCCCCGTCTCCTTCCAAAGGGGACAGGAGGGAAAGAGGAATCCCGAGCCATTCGCTTGCCCACCAAAAGCAACGAGGCTAGGGCTGTTCGGGTCAGCCAGCGGCGGACCCAACAGCCACTGGTACTTTTAATTTTACTATATTTTCAGAATACAAGGCAAAGAATTTGTAATTTTTGTAATTTTAAGGAAATCTCTTTATACTTCTTTATTGGAAAAATAGTCTATAGAATTTGTATTTCACATTGTTTCAACAAAAAAAATACAGTAGTAGCAGGAGTGATGTTTGGTGATCATTAATCTTAGCTAGAATCTCAGGACTCTTAATTAAAGAATTATGAAAGCCCCAGGGTTTTTTGGCAACACATATAAATATGAAAAGGATCTTATAGCAAAATATTAATTACTTAGAGCCAATTCAAATGAGGACCAGCAAACAGAGTTTGAACATTGCATCTCCCCTTTATACCAATTCTCCATGTTGCTAATTACTAGGAATTGAGGAGCGAGATAAGCTTCATTCGGGAGTCTTCTTTGGAGTTTTGAGGAACTACTTTAGCATGCAGGACCCTACTGTATTTCCAGGACTCTCTTTAGAATCAATGTGTTGATTTCTACCTTCTTAATTACACGTACAGGTAGAAAGGTAAACATGGATTAATGTTTATATTTTTGTAGGGCTGCTTTTTCTTGGAGATCAATTTTTAGTATCGGAGGGATGACATGGCTGTATCATATGCTCAATCCATAGGGAAACATTAGAGTAATTTTCTTTAGATATAGCCATCAGAGTACAAGATCCGTGGGGACAAGTATTATATTAATTTAGCTCACCATTGTACAATGCCTGGTCCAGAGAAAATACTACAGCATATAAATATCTATTGAATGAATTGAAAGCAGGTGGGAGTTATTTTAAACCAAAATTCCCAATATGAACCACTAACTTCCCGTTCAAAATGTAGAAAAAAAAAATGAAACAATTTCATGCATACAATATTGTTACAAGTCATCAATTTATCATTTTCTCACTTTTATTTAAGTAAAATGAAATTTTCTGAAGAAAAGTGAAGTTTTAACCATGCTATTGCTTTGTATGATGCTTATTGGTATAGGATACTTGCTCATAGAGAAAAACTACTTTAGTAGAAATTACTTGAGATTTAACTCTTTTTTCTTTACTAAAACATTCAGTATTATTTAATCAGTTCTCAATAGTATCCATAAAGAGAACAGGTGGCATGATTCTTTTTTCCTCTAAGCAGAAGACTAACTTAGAAAGGTTATTATTATGTAATCATTGTCTAGGAGGAATTAGAATAAGTATCTTAGAACTGAAGGGACCTTAGAAATCTAATCCTCCCACTGCCAGTCATTTTACAGATAAGGAGATTGGGGTGTGGAGAGGTTAAGAGATTTGCTTAAGGTCACACAGCTAGTTTTTACCAGAGCTAAAACCAGAATTCATTTTTTTGTGTGTTGATTTCAATGTTGTATGTTCTGAAACACTGTTTGATGGTAGACCTCATTTCTCTAGTTCAGAACTGGGCTACAATTCTTATATTTGTGAAGTTCATCACCTAAGATATGTACTACTAACAGTCCACATAGAGAACATGTAGGGAAATGCTGATGTGATGCTGTGCAATAGAAATACATATACAGTAGGCTCAAGTGTGGGGAAATTCAACATATTGTAACATAAAGTTCATGGTATTGCAAAACTAGAAATGTGGATTACCAGCCTGGCTCTGCTGCAAACTAGCTGTTTGAGTTTAGGTGAATCATTTATCTCCCTAGGGACAGTTTTGCACAGTGAGAAAAGAGCACTTTGATAATTGCTTGAGGTTGCCTCTAGCTCTGTTTTTCTAATAGTCTATCAATGCCCAGGAAAAGTGATCCTATATTTTTGAAGCTGTGACTGAAGTATCTCTTTACTCAGTCATGGTCTATGGTATCTGTCATAAAATTTTAAAAGTCTATTTCCAAGTAGACTAAAGACATACAGTTGAAGTTGTATCGTAAGGAACTGTTGCCTTGGTGCTTTTTCTCACATCAAAGGGAAAAAGAAAAGTCCTCGGTCTGAAATTCTACCAGATTTGTACTCATTTTTTAATCTCTGGAACATAACAGGGGATATGATTACCTTGAACTGTGTTTATAGTTGGGCAACATTAGATGAAAACAGAAAAAATAAATATATAGCAAAAGTACAAAAAGTACTTGGCAGCATATCATACAATGTGGTAGCCTATTGAGTACTATTGGCTATTGAGTACTTGAAACGTGACTAGTATGAATTGAGATGTGCTATAAGAATCAAATATATTCTAGGTTTCGAAGACTTAGCATGATAAAAGGAATGTAAAATATGTATTTCATTAATTTGAATACTGATTATATGCTAAAAGGATATTTTAGGTGTATTGAATTAAAATGTTATTAGAATTAATTTCCTCTTATTTTAATTTTTAAAATGTGGCTTCTAGACAATTTAAAAGTACGTATGTGGCTCACATTATTTTTCTGTTGGGTAGTGCTCATCTATACTTTGGCTTGCCTACTTTTTATGTGGAGAATAACTCTATATGTCAGAGCCTTGTGAATACCGTGGTGGTTAGGGAACACTGAGAGTGCTGGAGAGTGTGGGAAGGATCCATGACTGTGAAGTCTTTGAAAGGGGTGACCTTCCCACCGTTGGGGTGGGATTATCCTTCCAGAAGCTGTGAGCTGTGCTCCTACATTCATATTTTAATGCCAATGGGCTTACTTGGAACACTCCCAATTAACCCAGAGATGGGTGTAGTCACCTACCAATTCACAATCAATTAACTGTTTGAAATCAATTTCTAAGGGCCCCCTAATCTCTAAAATGCCAGAATTCTTGCCTTTTAAAGAATTTTTCCTTTTTAATGCAGCCCACTGTCTTCAAGTAGCCAATTCAAATGAGGACCAGCAAACAGAGTCTACTTGAAATACCAAAAAAGTCTTAAAATACCAAAAGACACAATTCCCAACAGGATTCGTGACAATAGGAAAATCATAGAATTTGGAGTGGAATAGATGAAATAGATATTCTAAAGGATCACAAAGGAATTATTATAACTTTGCCAGTAATAACAAAACATTTGAGCAAAAACAATTATAAAATTGTGGGATAACCACCATCACCATGAGCAAACTGTAGGGTTCTTTGAAAATAATATTGAATTTAAGTTTTGAAAGCAAATGAATAGAACACTGATTATGTTAATGATGTTTAGTGTATATCAATATTGCTTTAAACTGGGAAAGTGTGACTGTTGTCCATGGTAATACTTAGACTTATATCTGAGAGGTTTTTCCCTATATGGCCAATAGCTCCCTGAATTCTTAGAGTTGAAATGGACATTTTTAATGATGAGGAAACAGAAAGTCAGACATGATAAGTGATTTGGTGGTACCAGACCTGGGGCCCACATCTCTTAATTTTGAGTCAAATGCTGTTTACGTATTACCATGGAAATACACTTTTTTAAAGCTAATGTTACTTTTTGTTTTTAATTACATCACTTAAGCACAGGATCGTTCAGATTTCTAAATCTTCTTGATGACTTGTTTCTTAAATTGCAGAATAAAATGAAGCAAAACCTATCTAGAACCCACAGCCCTCTATGAAAGCTATTTGTTTATGAGCAAACAAGTATGGAAATAATGGGAAAGAACCAAGTATTCTTTGAAAACACTAAGGGTACATCTCGTCTGCTGACTAGAAGAAAGGAGTACTTGCACTAACAGTGATTCTTGAGATCAGAACCTCCTGAAACTAAAAAGGATAAAAGGAAAAGGGAACAAAATTTTGCTTTACACAATGACTAAGTTGGGTCCTACAGACTGACACCTCTGCCAGAAAACAACAATACATTCTGTATATAATATAAAAAGCAGCTAATTGATGGCCATAGAAAGGAGACACAAGGAGGCAGAGTCTAATAGAGGAGTCTCTTCTTGGAGGACGGAGTTACTGCCTGTTATTAGGATTTTAAATCTGCAGCATGGCATGCAGGGGAAGAGGGTACTGGTGAAGAAATCTGCAGTCCATCTAGACAAGGAAACAGAAAACTGAATCTGGGGAAGTCTCAGCCACCAGAGAGAAGGGGAAATCTCAGAAGGGAAAGAGCTACAAGTGAGGTTCTCATTCTGTCTCCCCTCATATCTGGCTTACCCCTGGTTCACCCATGCATGATCAAATTCATAGCATCTAAGCTAAAGATAAAATATCTGAATTGGGACAAGATCTATCACCTTAAAATCAAATCTCCAGTTCTGAGGTGAGGCAAGATAATTGTGTGCCAAAATAAAAGGAACAACACTTGCAGAAGAAAAATAAAATCCAGAGTCTCTACATTTTAACTCTCATAATGTAGAGGATACAATCCAAAATCACATGACATACAAATAATCAAGACAATGATATGTATTCTCATGAAAAAAGAACATTAACTGATATCAACACAGCTTCATGACCATACTCTATACAGTTACATAATATCCTCATAGTAAAGGAAGATATAGAAATCTCTTCCCCCCCCAAAATAGAAAAGATGAAGAACCAATGGAAATTCTAGAACTAAAAAATGAAATATTTGAAAAGAAATCACATGATGGACTGACAACCAAATAGAGTTGACAAAGAAAAGGGAAAGTGAACTTTAAGATAGATCAATAGTAATTATTCAAGGTAAAGAACAGAGAGAAAGCAGATTGAAATAAAAATATGCAGAGCTTCAGAGATCTGTTAAATAATATTAAATGATTTAGTTTACATGTACTTTGAGTCCCAGAGATGGAAGAAACAATGAATCAGAAAAAAGCATTTGAAGAAATAATAGGCAATAATTTCCCAAATTTGATGGAAGACATAAATTTACAGATTCAAGATGCCATCAAAAAGCGAACAGAAAAATACAAAGTACACACCAACACAGAGCATAGACAAACTGTTGAAAGTCAAAGATAAAGAGAAATTGTATAAACAACAAGAGAATAATGATGTGATTAACAACTGATTTTCTTCAAAGACATTGGAGACAGAAGAGTATGATACAACATTTTTATAATGTTTAAGGAAAAAATAAATGTCAACAAGTATTCTATATCCAGAAACAATACCCTTTAAGAATTAGGGCAAAATAAAGACATTTTTCAGATACAAGAAAGCTACCAGTATTCCTCATTATCAGACCTATAATGCAAGAAAATTTTAAGAGAAATCCTTCAGGCTGAAGTGAAATGATGTCAGATGGAAATTTTGATCCTCATAAAGGAATGTAGAGCATCAGAAATGGTAAGCGTCTTGGTGAATAAAAAAAATGGTTTGTTTTCTTGGTTAGCTGGGGCTACTATAACAAAGTACCATAGATTAAGAGCCCTATAAACAACAGAAATTTATTTCTCACAGTTCTGGAGGCTGGAAGTTCAAGATAAGGGTACCAGTATGGTTAGATTCTGCTGAGGGCCCTTTTTCCAAGTTGCAGATGGCTGACTTCTCATTACATTCTCACATGGCAGGAGGAAGGCTAGCTAGCTCTATAGCCTCTTATAAGGGTATTAATCACAATCATGAGGGCTACATCCTCAGGACTTAATTACCTTCCAAAGAACTTGCCTCCAAATACTATCAATTTGGGCTTAGGGTTTTAATGTATAAATTATGGAAGGCACAAATATTCAGCCCATTGCATTCATTTTGCTATTTTTCTTTTATTCAGTTGCTTTATTTTTATTTATTTATATTTTTATTGACTCATAGTTGACTGTACATATCTGTGTGGTACAGTGTTGAATATCAATACTTGTGTGCAATATGTGATATTCAAATCAGGATAATTATTATAGTCAACATTATACAGTATAATAGATTTTGTGGCCCTTTACCAATTCCTCCCTTACCTCCACTTTCCCATCTTGAGTAACCTCAGTTCTGTTCTCTCCTTTTGAAAGTGCAACATATTACTGTGATTCTTTTATCTTTCTTTCATTCTTTATTCATTTGCTTATACATGCGCACGCACACACACACACACACGCACACACATGCACACACACATAAATATTTTAGCTCCTACTTATAAGTGAGGACCTGTGCTATTTCTCATTCTGTGCCTGGCTTATTTCACTTAACATAATTTTCTCTAAGTTCATCCATGTTGCTGTGAATGGCAGTATTTCATTCTTTTTATGGCAGAGTAATATTGCATTGTGTAAATACACATTTTCTCTAGCCAGTTGTCCATCGATGGACACTTAGGATGTTTCCATCACTTGATTATTGTAAATATAGCTATGATAAACATGGGGGTGCAAGTATCCCTTCAACATGATGATTTTTATTCCTTTGGGTATATACCCAGCAGTGGAATTGCTGGATCGTATGTCAGTTCTATCTTTAGTTGTTTGAGGAACCTCCATACTGTTTTCCATAACAGATGTACCAATTTACAGTCCCACCAATAGTATAGGAGGATTCACCTTTCTCTGCATCCTTTCCAGCATTTGTCTGTCTTTTGATAATAGCCAGTGTAACTGGAGTGAGATGCTATCTCAATGTGGAATTGATTTGTATTTACCTGATGCTGAGTGATGCTGAGCATTTTTTCATGTGTCTGTTGGCCATTTGTACACCTTCCTTTAAAAATGCCCATTCAGAGGCCGAGCCAGTGGCGCACTCGGGAGAGTGCGGCGCTGGGAGCGCCGCGACGCTCCCGGCGCGGGTTCGGATCCTATATAGGAATGGCCGGTGCACTCACTGGCTGAGTGCCGGTCACGAAAAAGACAAAAAATAATAATAATAAAAAAAAATAATAATAAAAAATAAATAAATAAATAAATAAAAATGCCCATTCAGCTGCTTTGCCCATTTTTTAATGGGGTTACTTGTTTTTTTAATGTGAAGGTGTTTGAGTTCCTTGTGTATTCTGGATATTAATTCTTTGTGGGATGCATAGTTTGCAAATATTTTCTCCCACTCTGTGAGTTCTCTTTTCACTCTGTTAATTGTTTCTTTTGCTGTGCAGAAACTTTTTAGTTTGATATAATTCCATTTGTTTATTTTTTCTTTTGTTGTCTGTGCTTATAAGGTCATATTCATAATGTCTTTGACCAGTCCTACTTCCTGAAGTGTTTCGCCTATGTTTTCTTTTAGGAATTTTATAAGTTCAGGTTTTATTTAAGTCTCTAATCCATTTTCAGTTGATTTTGGTATATGGTGAGGGGTACAGATCTAATTTCATTCTTCTATGTATAGATGTCCAGTTTTCCTGCACCATTTTTTGAAGAGGCAGTCTTTTTCCCAATGTATGTTTTTGGTGCCTTTTTCAAAGTTCAGTTGGCTGTAAGTTTGTGGGTTGATTTATGAGTTCTCTATTCTGTTCCATTTTCTGTGTGTCTGTTTATATAATGACACCATGCTGCTTTGGTTACCATAGCTTTGTAATATAATTTGAAGTAAGGTATTGTTATGCCTCCAGCTTTATTTTATTTTATATTTTTCCTCAGGATTGCTTTGCCTATTTGGGGTCTTTTGTTGTTCCATATGAATGTTAGGATTGTTTTTTCTATTTCTGTGAAGAAAGTCATCAGTATTTTGATGTAGATTGCATTGAATCTGTAGATCACCCTGGGTAGTATGGACAATTTCTCATTGTTAATTCTTCCAGTCCAAGAGCATGGGATGTCTTTCCATCTATTTGTGTGCTCTATAATTTCTTTCAACAGTGATTTGTAGTTATTGTAGAGATCTTTCATGTCCTTGGTTAAATTGATTCCTAGGCATTTTATTCTTTTGGTGACTATGGTAAATGGGCTAGCTTTCTTTATTTCTTTTTCTGCTAGGCCATTGTTGGAGTATAAAAATACTACTGTTTTTTGTGTGTTGATTTTGTATTCTGCAACATTACTGAAATCATTTACCAACCCTAAGAGTTTTTTTGTAGAGTCTTTAGGCATTCCTATATATAGCGTCATGTCATCTGCAATCAGGGATAAGTTGACTTCATCTTTTCCAATCTGGATGCCCTTTATTTCTTTCTCTTGCCTGAGTGCTCTGGCTAGTACTTCCAGTACTATGTTAAATATAAATGGTGATAGTGGGCATCCACGTCTTGTTTCCATTCTTCCCCATTTGGGATAATATTGGTGGTAGGTTTGTTGTATATGGCTTCTATTGTGTTAAAATACTTTCCTACTATACCTAAATTACTGACAGCCTTTATCAGGAAGGGATGTTGAATTTTCTCAGATGCCTGTTTTGCATCTATTGAGATAATCATATGTTTTTTTTCCCTTGATTTTATTGATGTGCTGTATCACATTTTTTGATTCACATATGTTGTAACATCCTTACATCCCTGGTGTGAATCCCACTTGATTGTAGCCTATAATTGTTTTGATATATTGCTGTACTCTATTTGCTAATATTTTATGGAGGATTTTTGCATCTATGTTCATCAAAGATATTGGCCTATAGTTTTCTTTTTTTGTTGTTGTATCTTTGTCAGGTTTTCTTATCAAGGTGATACTGGCCTTATAGAATGAATTTCAGAGAATGGCCTTCATTTCAATTTTTTGGAATAGTTTGGAAAGGATTGGTGTTAATTCTTCTTTAAAGGTTTGGTAGAATTCAGCAGTGAAGCCATCTGGTCCTGGGCTTTTCTTTGTTGGGAGACTGCTGATTACTGAATCAATCTTGTTGCTTGTTATTGGTCTGTTCAGGTTTTCTATTTCTTCTTTGTTCTTTCTTGGTAGTTTGTATCCAGAAATATATCTGTTTCCTCCAGGTTTTCAAATTTGTGGCGTATACTTGTTTATAATAGTCTCTAATGATTCATTGTATTTCTGTAGTATTTGTTGTAAAATTTTCTTTTTCATTTCTAATTTTTTTATTTGGGTCTTCTCTCTTCTTTTTTTAGTTAGCCTACCCAATATTTTGTCTATTTTTTTATCTTCTCAAAAAAACCCCACAACTTTTTGTTTCATCGATCTTTTGTATTGCTTTTTGAGTCTCTATTTCATTTACTTCTGCTCTGATCTTAATTATTTCTTTCCTTCTACTAATTGTGGGATTGGATTGTTCTTCTTTTTCTAGTTTTTTGAGGTGCAGCATTAGGTTATTCAATTGAAATCTTTCTTTTCTTTTGATGTAAGTGTTTATTGCAATAAATTTCCCTCTTGGTACTGCTTTTGCAGTGTTCCACAGGTTTTGATATGACATGCTTTTACTTTCATTAGTTTCAAGAAATTTTTTAAATTCATGTTTAATTTCTTGGACCCATAGATCATTCAGGAACATGTTGTTTAATTTCCATGTGTTTTTATAGTTTCCAGAGTTTCCCTTGTTATTGATTTCTAATTTTAATGCATTGTGGTGTGAAATGATACTTGAAATGATTTAAATTTTTAAAAATTTGGAGACTTGATTTGTGACCTAACATGTGGTCTATCCTAAAAAATGTTCCATTTGCTGATTAGAAGAATGTGTATTGTGTAGTTGTTGGGTGAAATGTTCTGTAGATATCTACCAAGTCTAATTGGTCTAAAGTGTGGTATAAATCCTATGTTTCTCTGTTGATCTTTTGCTTAGATGATCTTTCAAATGTTGAGAGAGGGGTATTCAGGTCCCTAAATATTACTGTATTTGGGTCTATCTCTTTCTTTGGATCTAATACTGTTTACTTTAAAGATCTGGATGCTCCAATGTTGAGTACATATATATTTATGGCTGTTATGTCTTCTTGCTGTATAGATCCATTTATCATTATATAGTGGCCATCTTTGTCTCTTTTTACAGTTTTTTGTTTAAAGTCTGTTTTATCCAATATAAGAATAGTTACTTCCACTCATTTTTTATTTCCATTTGTGTGGTATATCTTTTTCCATCCCTTCACTTTTAGTCTGTGTGTGTCTTTACAGGTGAAGTGAATTTCTTGTAGACAGCTTATTGTTGGGCCTAGATTTTTAATCCAATCAGCCAGTCTGTGTCTTTGAGTGGGGAATTTAATCCATTTACATTTAAGGTTGTTACTGAAAGGTATTGACTTTCTTCTGGCATTTCATTGATTTTCATTTGGATGTTTTAAATATCTTTTGTTTCTTTCCTTCCTTTTTATTGACTGTTGTCAGTGTTTGTTGGTTTTTGGATGTGGTAAGATATAGTTTCTTTCTCTTTCTCATTTGTATTTTTGTTCTACCAGTGAGTTTTGTTCCTTCTTGTGTATTGATGGCAGTGATTATCATTTTTTTGGATTCCTTATGCAAGACTCTCTTGATGATTTCTTGTAAGGCTGGTCAAGTGTTAGTGAATGCCTGTAGTTTTTGTTTGTCTGGGAAATACAGTATTTCTCCTTTATTTCTGAAGGATAGTCTTGCTGGATATAATATTCTTGGCTGGTACTTTATTCTTTTATTATTTTGAATATGTCATTTCATTCTCTTCTGGCATGTAGGGTTTCTGTTGAGAAGTCTCCTGTTAGTCTAATAGGGACGCCCTTATAGGTGACTTGGTGCTTTTCTCTTGATGTTTTTATGATTCTCTCTTTATCTTTGAGTTTTGTCAGTTTGACTTTAATGTGTCTCGGAGAGGAACTTTTTAGATTGAATCTGTTTCAGGTTCTGTGAGTTTTCTGAATCTGAAAGTCCTCATCTCTCTCTACCCCTGGTAACTTTTCCACTATTATTTCATTGAATATGTTCTCCATGCCTTTTCTTTTCTCTTTCCCTTCAGTAACACCCATGATTTGGTTGTTTATGCACTTAAGGTTGTCTGCTACCTCTGTTAGATTTTCTTCATTTTTAAAAAATTCTTTTTTCTTTTTTCTTTGGTCCTCCTGAGTTATTTCAAAGAGACTGTCTTCAAGATAATAAATTCTTTCTTCTGCTTAAGCTCTCAGTTGTGTTTTTTTAATTTTGTTGGACAATTCCTTTAGTTCCCTGAGTTTGGCTGCATTCTTTTTTTAAAGTATTAATCTCTTTACTTTTCCTTCTTCATATCCTGGATAATTTTGCTCAACTTATTGTATCACTTAACTGCATCTTCTTGTATCTCATTGAGTTTCCTGAGGATTTTTACTTGGAATTCCTTTTTAGTCATTTCAAAGGTTTCCTGCTGTATGGAGTCTGGTACCCGAGAGTTACTGCATTCCTTTGGTGGACTCATATTTTCTTGTTTTTCTTATTTCTAGAATCTCTACATTGATGTCTGTTCATCTGGTAGGGCAGTTGCTTCTTCTGTCACCCTCCTTGCCTGGACTTCACTGTTACCCTCCTTGTGTGAATGCAGTCAAGTGGTCAGTGGTCTGCCTGCAGAGCGGCAGTAGCTGCTGCAGCTGCTGCTGTGATAGCATGCTGCTCTTGCATCAGTGGTGGTTGTGGAGGTGACTTTGGCAGGCTGCCCATGTGACAGTGGTGACTCCCAGTGGTTGCATTTGGTAGGCTGCTAATATGATGATTATGGCTGCCTGGAGGTGCCAGTAAGGGCAATGACTACAACAGTGGTGGTTGTAGCAGCTGCCTGCTTGGCTGCATTGTCCACAGTGGCAGCCTGCACAGTTAAGGTGTCCATAGAAGCAGTGGGGTTACCTTGCAGTGGTAGCAGTGGTGTTAGTGGCTGCAATTGCTTTCCTGGTACCTGTGATGTCCTTGGCAGCAGTGTGTTTACCTCATGGGATTAGCAGCAGTGCTGTTGGCTGCAACTGCCTCCCTCGCATATGCAGTATCTACAGTGGCAGCAGAGTTATTTCATGGCAGCATCTACAACTTCTCGGCAGTGGTTGCAGGCACCTCCCGCATGTCTACAGAGTCTTCAGCTGCAGCGATGGGCCACTCACAGGACTGCTGCTCTGTGAGGAGCTGCTCTGCAATGGCCAACAGTTCTGGGGCCTGACAGTGGCTCCCACAACTGCAGAAGAGGTGGCAGTGGGCTCATTTTGATCTTCTTCTGCAGGAGTAACGAGTGCCCTGAACACCTCTAGTCCACCATCTTCCTGGAAGTCTTTGCTATTTCTCTTTAAATTTCTTTATAATGCATGTGATTATCTAAAGAAAAAATCATAACACTGTCTCGTGGTATTTATAACTGATATAAATGTAATATGTGTAACAGCTGTAAAACAAAGGAAAGGGAGCGTTGGTATATATACCAACCTATATAGTTTCAAGGCTTCAAATTTGTGGAACATTTCTACATCGTTGGTAGGAGTGTAAATTAGTGCAGCCATTATAGAAAACGGTGTGGAGTTTCCTCAAACAACTAGAGATAGTACTACCATATGATCCAACAATTCCACTGCTAGGTATATACCCAAAGGAATGGAAATCATCATGTCGAAGGAATACGTGCACTCCCATGTTTATTGCAGCTCTATTTACAATAGTCAAGAGTTGGAACCAACCTAAATGTTCACTGATGGATGACTGGATAAGGAAAACGTGGTATATGTACACAACACAATCCTACTCTGCCATAAAAAAGAATGAAATTCTGCCATTCATAGCAACATGGATGAACTTGAGGAAAATTATGTTAAGTGAAATAAGCTAGGCACAGAAAGAGGAATACCACATGTCCTCACTCATAAGTGGGAGTTAAAAAAATAAACAAATACATTAAAACAGAAAGAAAGAAAGATACAACAGTCACAATAAATCTTTGACATTTCAACAGGAGAGGACAGAACTGAGGCCACCACAGGTGGGAAGAGGTGGGTAGAGAGAAATTGGTAAAGGGCCACAAAAAATGATTTCATTGTGTAACATTGAATATAGTAACTATCCTGATTTGAGCATCAAATAATACATACAGATATTGATATTCAATACTGTACCCCACTGATATGTACAGTCAATTATGTTTCAATAAAAGTAAGGAAATAATTTGTGAAATAGTTCAATATTAGCTATAAGATGACTGTGGAAATTTTAAAAATTATGTTGTAATCACTAGAGTGGGATTTGTCACCTTCAGTTCTATTAATATTTGTTCCAGAAATTCTTTGTTGTAGGAACTATCCCATGTACTGTGGGCTATTTAGCAGTATCTCTGGTCTCTGTGCCTCAGTAAGTAGCACCACCACAGATCCTCTAGATATAAAAAGATAAGAGAGATCGCTTCTCGGCCTTTTGGCTAAGATCAAGTGAAGATAAGAGAATATCATGGAAATTGTATGCCAATAAGTTCAACAACCAGGGTGAAATGGACAAATTCATTGAAAGACAGAACTTATTAGAAGTGACCAAAGAAGAAATAGGAAACTTGAATTAACCTATATCAATCAAAGAAATTGATACTCATAATCAATAACTTCCCAATGAAGAAAACTATTGACCCCAAATGGCTTCACTGGTCATTTTTTTTAGAAGATATAAGAAATAAATAATACTAATTCTACACAAACTCTTTCAGAAAATAGAGGAGGAGGTGGCTTACTCTTTTGGCAAAGATGGATTAATAACCTGAAACAAATAACAAAATGAAGCTGATCTAAGGAAATCCAAAAAGGAAGTATTTTCTAGATATCACTATATAATACAAATTTTTGCAGTGATGGAAATATCTCTGTCTGTGGCTGTCTAGTACAGTAGCCACCAGCCACATATAGCTTTTGAACACTTGAAATGTGGCTAGTGGTTCCAAGGAACTAAATTTTTTAATTTAACTGAATTCTAATTAATGTAAGCAGCTAGTGTGGCCATTTGGCTAGTGGCTACTATATTAGAACAACTCTAGAATACATAAACCTGACACATCAAGGTAATAATTAAATGGTTTTCAATAGCCAAAGAGTATACAGATATTGCCATTAAAATTGTTACGATAAAAAAACAAATAGTTAATATGCTGAATTTCATGTGGGTAAATAAATTATTTATCCGTAATCCCCTATTACCCAACTCTTCTCCTTACTGGGATGGTACTAGGCAAACTAGTTTTGACTAAAGTCAGTGTTTTGAAATCAAGATAGCTTTTGGATAAGAATATTTAATAAATAAATTGAGCAGCTAATATAAATAATTCCGAAAGAATATTTCACATTAAATCTTGAAAAGTGTGACCATCATTTCCTCTCTGTTACATAAAGCCATATACAAACTCTTTGCTGTTTTGAATCTTGGCTGTGACTCGATCATAAATGATTTCATGCCTCTAATATTTCTAACTGGAGAGCAGCAGCTAAAACATCCTGGAAGGCAAAAGAAAGAAAGGATAGGAAGAAAAAGGAATGCTGAACCCGGGGGGGGGGGGGAACAAGACAGTGCCTTTCATCCCATTCTGTTTTGATTCCCTTTGGGCATGTGGCCTAGAATAATAGCAAAATGTGTGACCTTGAGCCTGTTATTTAATTTGTCTGGATCCAGGGATTCTTTACCTATAAGACAAAGTTGAAGGCTCAACTGGACTTACCAGAAGTTGCCACAGGACCTTCCGATGCCCTCGGCCATCTCCCCAGTCTGGCCAGGCTGACCGTACCGGCAAGGACGGAAGAAAGATTTGAGACAGACTAAAGCAGTATCACGGAAGGCCTTGAAAGCCACTTCAAAATTGTTCTGTCTTCTAGGAGTGGGTTCTAGATTAGTGATCTTTAAACTTTGGATCTTGACTCCTTAGCAGGTTGTGAAATTAACTCATGTATTAGGTCACAAGCAAGATAACTGTTTGAGTGAAATAGAACCAAGCAGAATGGAAAATATAAAAGTGTCCTACAGTTAATAAAGATTTTTATGAAACATTTGTTTTAGTCAGATACAGTTGATTCTTGTTATTTTTGGTAGTTATATTCTATATAGTCAGCACCAACACTGAATTAGTAAATACCAAACCATTGCTCCCTGGGTAAATACAGGGTGAGGTTCCTTGAGCCTCTGGTCACAAGATTTTCATCAACAAACCAACACATAACCTTGTTTTATGTGTGTTTCTATTTAAAAACACCTTATTTAATATATACTGTAGAGTCATTAACATTAAATTCACCGCCAATAGTGGTGAATGAAGCTTATCCAACACATGTTATTTTCTCCTTAAGGAACATCACAGCATTCTTGCTCTTAGGAACACGAACAGAACTTCAGCACTGTGCTTGGGGCCATTTTAAACAGTGAAATCACCAACAAAAAAGCACAAAAATGCAAAATATGTAACATTAGATAGACCATGAGAAGACATTTGTGTACAGTATGAGCTGAAACAAGAAGACAGAAAGTCACCTCTTTCAATCTCAGCTGAGAACTTGTGTGTCAGGAGACTCAAAATTTCATTGCTCTACACATGTCTGTGAGTGATCATCAATGTGTTTTGAGTATCGACTAGGGAGTTACAAATAAATTTTAGTGAGTAGGTGAATTCGCAAATACAAAATTTGTGAATAATGAGGAACGACAGTTCATTCATAGGCACACAAATGTTTATTAGGTCATAATGTAAAATGCATTTTCAAGAAAAAGAATTTTTTTTTTGAGAAACATTGCCCTAGATAACAGGAGAACTGAGGAATGACGTAGTGAACAGTGCTTTAAAATGTATCTAATAAGCAGAATGGGGTTTAGAGGCAAAGAGACTAGCTGGATTTGAAGGCTCCTGTAGTAATCTAACCCTATGAAGGAATGAGGGAAAAAGTGGAGATAGGGAACAGGTGTGGAAATTAAGCCAAGAAAAATGATTTTGATGATTTGGTTACAAACTGAATATATGAATGAAGAAGAAAAATTTGATTATTACTGTGAGGGTTTCTGGTCTAGAAATTGGAAGGGTGGTAGGTATATTGAGATATGTGTTATACTGGAAAGAGTGTTTTGAAGGCTGGTAGAATCCAGTGTGAGTGATGGCTGTATTAGCCACATGACCTTTAAAAAGTTGCAAAGGCTTCTGCCTCATCTTTAAAATAATGCCATTTAAATAGCAGTCAATTCAGACATATAGTTACTAGAGGTGAGAAAGGGGGAGGGAGTAATTGGGTAAGTGACACAAAAAGTAATTATGATTTGTAATGATGAACATGCTAATAATATTGTTTTGATTATCACATACTGTACACAAATGCTGATAGTACCCCATAAATATGTATAAATAATAATAATAATAATAAAATAACCTAACAAAAAGATCAAGCTTCTTTATTTCAATTGCATTTCTACCAGTATCTAATAGTTTTTATTCATTGTGGAAATTAAATAAATTATTTTAAAATAACTAACATTGTACTTCACCCAAGTAATGTCAAATTGATTGTGCACCACTGTTAGAAGGGCAAATGGAAAATATATGGCAAAAAAGTAAAGTTCTTTCAGAATATCTCACCTAATTCTATAGCTATGTCTCAATATGTGGACCTTTATTTTTCTTATTTTATAGAAAGGATTTCTATGATATATATTAGAATTCGTTTTATTACTATTATTTTTAATTGATAAATCATAAGCATATACATTTATGGAGTACAATGTGATGTTTTGATATATATATATTCAATATGGACTGATTAAATCAAGCTAATTAACACAAACAGTAGCAGTTAATTTTTACAATTAAATGAGGAAACATACATATATGAAATTTAGTATACAGTAGCACCTGGAATATAATAGCTGCAATAGAAATAGTAGGTGATGTGTTTGTGTATTGTGGGTATATTCATACATGCAAAATATATTGAAGAAATACTGGGACATCCAGAAGAGATATTTATCAGGCCATGGAAAATATGAGATGACAATAAAACTCAAAGGCTAGAATTAGAGATTTGTTCATCTTTAAAGACAAAGAAAGAAGCATCAGAAGAGCTGAAAGAATGAAGAGTAAAATATTAATTATATAAACAGAATTGTTATGATTCAGTATAACACTGGTGATTCATGTATTTTTTAAAAGGATAAAAATACACATATTATAAAACACATTTATAAAATACATAATACAGTGATGTGTATTATGTAATATAACAAAAAAGTATACTATAATAGTATAGAATATTACGTTTGTAATACATATACTATATTTGTAGATTACCTGTTTGTGAAAGCCCTAGGGTATAAGTAAAATATAATAAAATTGCCTGACAAATGTAACCTTTGTTTGAGAAAGCACAGCAGGATCTCACAACTGACTACAATCATAAATATCAATTTGTACCATATTGGCAAAGCTTGCAATAGCTAGTAAAGAGGAACTTCTGGTTGATGGACTACCAAATACGCAGGCTTTTACTGTAATTTGTTCTATTGGCTAAAGTTAGCATTGTCAAAACACTGCAGGCAACATTACAGATGTTAAGGCTTTGGTATCATTATATCTCCCATGGTATTAAATATAATTCAAACAGAGAAATATGCTCTTCCCTCATTTTGTCTCTTCTTTTTGATGAGAGATGAAGAGGTCCACTTGAGACATGATTATATTGACTATTGTGGTTTAAATTTTCTTTAGCACTACAAAACTGGCAAGAAGTGGTAAGCCAGTAAGTGCAAATAGACAGCTTATGTGTGATTTTACATCACACATACTTTCTCTGCAGCTTAATAGAACCCACTGTACAATATTGAGCTGTTCCCCCACGAATTACGTCCCTCTTGCATCCTTTACACACAGTTTTCATTAATATTAACAATTACTAATCCTAACTAACACTTGCCAGTGAATAATTGGAATTACTTTTTTACAAATTTTGCCTCACAATGACTTTTATTTTTCCTGCATCCTGGTCATGGCACAGTCTGATAGCTTTTAAAGAACAAGCCAAATTGTCAAATGCTGTCAGTTTGTAATGTCATGTTCGATCTGGAGCTGAAAAGTGTGGCCTCAGGTTTCTGGCCTGTCTTTTATGCTGTAGAAGCACAGAATTGTTAAACAATCTGGGGAAACTGAAAGCAGCAAATGTGCAATAAAATTTCCTCTGTAGTTCAGTGCTACATAACAAAAGAGACCAATAAACTTTGCTCTACTCTAGCATCGGATCGGTGACTTATCTGTAGGACCACCAGTCACAACAGATGTAAAGAAAAACAGGTATAGCTTTTTAAAAATAAACTTTAGGAAATATTTTTAAAGTCTTTATTTTTCCCTGTGTCTCAGTTAAAGCTTAAAGCTTACCTAAAATGTTCTGTTGCAAACAATGAGACTGGAACAAGCTCTATTTTCCATTTTCTCCCCTTGTTTCAGGGCTTTCGGAATGGCCTTTTAATAACCCTGAACTTGTAGAGTGTTTTAATTAAGGACTTCATTGTTAGAGTATAATAACATAAACCTAAGATCTCCCTGTGATCATCATGCTTTGTTTATGGTTTTATAACAACCTTGTGTTTTATCCTGTTGGTATACTCATTGCATATTGGAGTTTCCTTTGAAGATACTAAAAACAAATCCCTGAAGTCACTTTGACTTTTTCTTTTTCTTTTTGATGAAGTGATTTATCTCTGAAAAGCTCTGCTCCATTCAGTACATGGGATTTATGAGTTTATTGTTTAAAAATGTCATATTTACTTAGATCAAATGAAGAGCAACTGTATTGAAAATAATACAGATAAATATTTTTTTAAAAAAGAAGTTCTATCTTTCTCTGCCAAGAACACAATTTGTATTTTCCTTATATCAGGAAATAGTGCTAATTTTGACACCTTTTACTTTATTTTAGAAAGAACTTGTGCTTTTGTTTTGTAAGAAAGGTTTTTGAAAAAGTAAGCAATACCATTACTTTGGGGTAAAATGTTAGTGGGATTCTCCTCTCTTCTTCTAACTCTGAGATTCATTCCTAAAGCCATGAAGTGGAGGAGCCTGGGAGAACTCTGCAGCAGGGAGAAGGGGAAGCCGTGGGGCTCAGAGCAGCGTGTCAGACCCAGGAGGGTAAATAGCCTTGATAGGAGGGCAGCCTGAGAAGGGGTGCCAGAGCCATGGCAGGGTGATGAGGATGTTTACATGTGGGGACAGCCTGGTGTGGGGTTTTGGAAATCAAACCAGGTGAAGAGGTTGTCTGTACACAATTATATAGTGGGTTGAATTGTTGACCCCAAAAAGATATGTCCAGGTCTTAACTCCCGATACTAAACTTTCTATTAATTTCCCAAGGCTGCTGTAATAATTTACATCAAACTTGGTGACTTAACTCAACAGAAATGTATTTTTTCACAGCTCTGGAGGCCAGAAGTTCAAAATCAACGTACAGGCATTAATTCCTTTAGGAAGTTCTGAATGACAAACTGTCCCATGCCTTTCTCCTAGCCTCTGGCGGGTGTCAGTAATCCTTGGTGTTCCCTGGCTTGTAGACATGTCACTCCAATCTCTGCCTCTGTCTTCACATGATTTTCTCTTGTGTACCTCTGTGTCATCTCCTTTTCTGAGTCTTATAGGGACAGTCATCATGGATTTAGGGCCTTCCCTAGTCTGGGATGATCCCATCTTGAGATCCTTACCTTAGTCACCTCTGCAATAATGCTTATTTCAAATAAGCTTATATTCTGAGGTTTTGGGTGGACATATAATTTGATGGGCCACTATCCAACGCACTTCAACATGACAGGAGGTGACTCATTGCGTGGAGTCTGAGATCAGAAAGAGTGAGAATGTCACCCCTGGGGAGGGGTGGCTTCTTTGTGTGGAGTCAAAGCCCATGCAGGATGAGGAGAGAGCATTTAAGCAGGAGGTGGCCCAGCACAGTGTCTCAGATCCCAAGAGGGGTAAGGAGAGCAGATGAGAAATTGTCATATATGGTGGACTGATTAAATAGGTTAGTATATTGAGGGTAATAGAAGCCAAATTTCTTACTGTCAGAGAAAGAAGTTACAAATATGGAAAAGGAGAAAATATTATAATTGAAGGTATTGGTGTAAACTCATAATTTTTAATAAATATAGATAGATACAGTAATACATGGAGATGTAAATGTGTGTGGGTGTATGTGTGTATTAACCAACTCTGTTTACTGAAATGGCTTGGGAACAGGACCACTGAAGTAGCAACCAGCACACTTGGCACCCGTATCGTGGCTTCTAAATACCAGTCTTCACTAAAAATAAAGAGAGCTCCTTTAAAAAAAAAAAAATAGCCAAATTTTCGAGTTTGTATAGAGGAAGTAAAATATGAAGCATTTGTGCTAGAAAGTAAGGAAGTCCTCAAAGAGTGATGGACACATGTCAAAAGGGCACAGAAATCATCTTGAAGAGGCTCCTGCAGGCCAAATTGGGAATGATTTGAGCATCAAAATAAATGATAGTAATGTATTACAACCCATTAAAAATACAAAACTCGTAAATCCATAGTGATCAAAGTAAATAAATGAGTAAATTGAAAATTCGTTGAAGAATGGGATATTTACATACTTTCAGATAGTTCCTCACAAAATACTTACTAATCACAAAGGGGGAAGTGAGTAACTTTTGAGTGGAGAAATAGGAAAGACCCCACCTTAACCGTGTGATCAAAATGAGTATTGTCAGTGGTAGCATAAATCAAAAAATTGTTTGTCACCTGATAGAATGCAGTGAGAATCATTGGTGCTGTTCTGACCACAGATGTAAAACCTGGATCTACTCATGAGGAAGCATCACAAACCCAAAGTGAGGCACGTTCTCCAAAATGACTGGACTGTAATTTTCAAAAATGTTGAAGTTATGAAAGTCAAGGAAAGACTAATGAACTATTCCAGACTGAAGGCGTCTCGAGAAACAGGATAACTAATTGCAATATGAGATTCCAAACTGGACCCATTATTTTGATAATTGAACGGGGTCTGAAAATTAGACAGTAGTAACATCTCAACCTATCAATTGCTTAGGAAATGCCTGGAGCAGAGTTAGCACTCATTAATTTTAGCCATGAAGATAACGATGTTGAAGACAACAGTGACTCCAACTATGAAAACAACAGTGACTGAAAGACCACATGAAAAATATAGCCAGCATCTATCTACTTGACATCTTGGAATTCTAGAAGAGGAATGTTCTCAATTCATACATAGAAAAATGCTTCCCCCAGGCCTAATGAAGTCAAATTGCGAGGTAAATTTAAGTTATATTCTTTTTAGCCAACAGAGAAATTAAAAAAAACACTTTGCCAGGTAACTCGACACATGGGACCCAGGAGTTAGAAAATTAAATTGTTCCCATGAAAGTGAAAAATTCAGTCATCTTCCAACAACCAAACAAGAATGAATATGAGAAAGAGAGGGTGAATTGTCCCACCACTGGAGTGTTGGGAGCAATTATTTAACTGCAGAGCTGGCAGAGGTAATGGTAGGCATGCCAAGTTCCTTTTATAATGCCAGTTTGGAAGTCTGATTCCTCGTTCCATTTTTCAAGGGCAAATTAAATCCCAGTATAGAATTTGTACTTCTGTGTAAACCTTTGCTGGTATTTTCCAAAGTTTAGAGCTGAAAATGTATCATCATTTGTATTCCAGGAAGTCTTACTGGTATCCTCACTTGTTCATGTTGCAATAGTTACCTGTAGATTCTGCACATCCATCCATAGGCCATTATTTCAATAACTTCAAGGTAACGTAACTCAACGTCACCCAAGAAGTATGCAGAGAAAGTAGTTCCATACCTGCCACAAAACCATTGTCCTAAAACTATCCCATATTGTCTCAAGTTGTCACTCCGTATGGATTTGACCTTTTTAACATGTAATCCCCAACATGCTTGTTTATCTGCTTTTCCAGAGCTCTTCATATAAGAAACAATACATTACCAATAAAACCATGATGGTGAGGAAGTTGGCATGTGGTGGAGAGATGACAGAGCAAAGAGTGAGTCAAGAGCTGGCAGCCTGACAGATAGGAAGGAACAACGAAAATGCTGACACAGCTGAAGTACTTTGTTGCCCATACAGTAGAAGGCAGTGTAGTTAAGAGAGCACTGGACTAAGATTCTTAAGACTTGAGTTCTAGTCTTATTTACTTACTTTGAGGGAGTTACACAATTACGTTATCTCTCTTTACATCTATAAAAATGTGAATAACAGTAACTTCCCTGGCTACTTCACAGCATTGTGGTAAGTAATGATTTATAATAAAAGAGTATTTTACACTTCGAGGTCCTTCACAAATATAGGGTATCATTCTCTTATATGTTTACAATGTTGATTGTTCTTCAATGACTAAAACATGCTAATCTCTGCTTAATCCCACAAAGAAATACATAACAAATTTGTGAAGAAGTTGCACTAAAGATAGTCAAATTAAAACGCAGAAATTTATGGTAAATAATTTGAGTGGTAATAATTTAAATGGTAAAATAATCTAAGGGGCAAACCCCAGGTAAGTGGAAATTCACTTAGCTGATTCTTTAGGATTTTTGGTTGTAAGTGACAGAGATGCTACTAAAGGTAGGTGAAATACATATCTGAGAAGTCTGTGGTATGGTTCAGGGTTCAGAAATGGGAAAATGTTGGGACTGGCTTATATTTCACCTACATTATCTTTATGTCTAGGCAGTCTCTTTGCATATGAGGGCAAAGATGACTATCTGCAAACACATACATGCCTCCTCTTTTAAAAGGGTCATCTCAAGCCATTCTAGAGAAACATTAAAAACTACTTTGGATATACTCAGTGAATTATGTTTGCTTTTCCTTGTTTGTGATGAGTGGAACACTGAGCTGGATGTAGAATAACATCCTACTGCAGGGGTTGGCATAGTATGGCCAGTGGGCTGATTCTGGTCTGCAGCCTGTTTTTACTAATAAAGTTTTATAGGAACACAGCCACACTTGTTACATATTGTCTATGGCTGCTTTGAAGCTACAATGGCAAAGTCAAGTAGTTGTGACAGAGACCATAGGGGTTGCTACATCTAAAATACTTACTAACTGGCCCTTTACAGATAAAGTCTGCTGATAAAGTTTGTTTCTAATATCTGCAATAAATGTCATGGATTTGTTTTCTCATCTTTACAATGATGGTCACAGACTAGATGATCCTTGAGGCTCCTCTTCTGAATGCCACTGTTTATCCTGTGAGGGCTCTTTAGTTCTGTTCCTAAAATTGAATGCACAATTTTGTGTCCTGGAATTTCCTTCTCTCTTCTGCTAAATTCATGCTTCCTCAGCACATTGTAATCTTGTTCAACCTTAGAAGTCTCTAGAGTCATTTTCTCCAATTAAGAAGAGCTAGATTTAAAGTCACGCATTACACCATACACACTGTGGTTGAAAAGAGCATCTCTTTTATGCATTGGGTGTGCTTGAGCATCCACTCAGTTTCCCAGGTAGAAAGGGATGAATATTCCGTAGTATATCTTATCAGAAGCTCTTCTAACACGGAGAGTGATAAGACGAAGGTATGGGATAGGATGGTGGGCAAGGAATGTAACGAAGAAAGATAAAATGTGAGAACTAGAAAAAAAAAAAAAACCTCTGATATTTAGTCACTCAATTATTTCTCTTAAAAATGAGAAAACTGCTACCTCCTTTATTAACTGTTTTGGCAATACTTTAATATTTGGCTTTAGAAGTCTCAAGCAATAAGTTTTTAAAACCCTCAGGTATCAAAATTATAAAAATCAAGTTAGAACATATTAAATAAAGACAAAATCCCAGAACGTGCTTCCTCTTATTCTGTCTTCACTTTTCCATTGGGGTTGGTTCCAGTTTCTAAATCCAGTCAGGCAGTTCTTTGTTTTTTACTTGCTATGGATGACATTTGACATTTGTAGCAGTGGTAACAGAATCATCTATAAGTTTATGGCCCGGTTGAATGTCTAATTCTGTAGAGAAAGGATAATGGCATTTTCTAATTATGTAGAAATAGCCATGATCTTGATAGGGCCCTCTAGCACCTTGATGGGGCATTATAGTTCATATATTGTACTTTTTGTGTTTATGCAGGGTGGGTGGGTGGCTCTAATAAATTAAGCACATTCTTATGATTGTTAGCCTTTTGGGGAGGACTATATATTTGTGTTAACATGGCAACATTTCTGCTGTAACGCAGAATTTGTCAAATGTAGACATCAGTGTTCATTTTTGCATAATGTTGACAAAATTACTTAATTGTTGAAACTTGGAGCTTGAATTTAGGCATTATATAGGTTATTTTGAGTATATCCTAGCACTTCATAGCATAAATATACAACTATCTTCAACAACCTGAGAACAAAAATAAATATTTTAACAAGAAAAAGTATGCCATGACAAGCTGTGACTTAATAAAGAAAGACAAGGAGTGGTCTCTATAGACCAAGAGAAAATGGGGACTCAGAAATATTTGTACTAAAAGAATGTTATAAATGTAAAAAGCAGCCTGTCAGAAAAACCCATTTTATTTATGCTATTGCAAGACTAATGTTTCTTAGTGAAAAAAAAAAGTATATATCAGATTTACTTGTTTCCATGTAATATTTATTAGCTTTGTTTTTATAATTATATTGCCTGTGGATTTTAACTTTGAGTACAACATGGTGACTACAGTAGTTTTAAACAGGGCAAATGTGAAAACCAGAGTAAATGAAAAAAAAAGTGTGATGTGTCTAAAGGTATGAATCTCAGTATTCCAACTCAGGTGAGCAAGAAAAGTACATTTTTCCCTACATTTATAGCTAATTGTACTTTTGATCCTCTGAGAGCCTACCTGTTCACACCTTAATGTGTTCACCAACCTGGAAGCTCCCCATCGTTTTGGGGTTTTTAATGGAGGTTCCATGATTTAGGCATCACTGATTAAATCATTTGGCCGCTGGTGATTAGCTAAATCTCCACCTCCAATCACATGGTTTTCTCCTTTGGCAACCAATGCCCAGCCCCAAGCTATCAAGGGGCCCACAGAGTCACCTCATTAGCATAAATGCTAGTCTGGTTGAAAGGGACTTATCATAAAAAATAAGAGATGCTTCTCTCACCTCTATCACTCAGGAAATTCCACGGGTTTTAGAAGCTCTTGTGCTGGGAACCGGGTAGAAAGACCAAATATATATTTCTTGTTATACCACTCCCTTAGTCCATCTGTGCTGCTGTAACACAATACCATACACTGGGTCATTTACAAAGAACAGAAATTTATTTTTTCACAGTTCTAGAGGCTGAGAAGTCCAAGATCAAGATGAGGGCCTTATTACGGCATCCTCCAGAGGGGAGAAATGCTGTGTCCTCACATGGTGGAAGGTGGAAGGGCGAAGAGGCAAAGGGGGCCAAACTGTCCCTTTTATAACAGCATTAATCCCACCCATGAGAGCCCTCATGGTCCTATCATCTCCCAAAGTCTCATCTCCTAATACCACCACTACCATGGCAACCAAACTTCAATGTCAGTGTTGGGGGAGACGAACATTCCAACCATAGCAATCATAGTATCACAGGTGTAATATAATAGGCAAATAAGGTCTCAAAGAACCCCCCAGAGTGCCATTGATCAGCACGGTAAAAAAGAAATTGAAGGTTCCCCATGTGATCAAAAGAGGCCCGAAAATGCTTGAAAACAGTCAGGACTAAAGAAACCCTGCAGCACAAAAGAATAAATGGAGGATTCAGCGCAGAAGACATTGCAGTCTGTGCCAGTGTGGGTGCATGAGTGCAGAAAGAGGCCAGTGTGGCTGCACTGTGCCATGGAAGGCCAAACCTTCTCATGCCTTTACCCCCTCGATGCCTTAACTTTATGTCATCTTCAGAAACTTAGGTGTGGTCAAGCTCAGGACATGCTATCCTCAAATATTTTAGGCTAAAGGAATTGGAGAAAACCACAGAAGCAGGAAGGTCACCCTCACCTTCTCCTCACCCTCTGACCTTCTGCTACCCTTCTCCCTTGAGGCAGGTCATAAGACCCTCATTTGAGGGTATCTTTTCCTGTACCTGGAAGAAAGAAACATCCTTATCTCTGGAGAGGAAATGACACAGAGAAGATCTTAAACAAACAGGCCTTGCTAAGTTTCTCCCAGTTTATTACCATTAGATCATATCCCTTTGTCTTATCATATCTCTCCGCACTATCCACTTCTTTATCAAACCTAGCATTAAAAATACACAGGTTTCCCTGTTTCTTTGGGTCTTCATTTCTTTATGAAGGCTCCTGTGTCACCTTAGATAATAAATTTGCTATGCTTTTCTCCTGTGAATCTGTCTTTTGTTATAGAGGCATCAGCTGTGGGTGAGGAAAAGATGTTTCTTTTCCTCTGCAGGTGCAAAAGGGAAAAGGGGGGAATCACTGATCAGAATGAAATTAAGATCCAGGGATCAGAGGCACAAAAGCAAAATTAAATTTAAACGTAGAAAAATACAGCCCTCTTTCATCTTAGATCTCTCAGACATCAGCTGTTTCTCAAAAGTCCACAGAGTCTAAATACCTCTGCTCTTCCTCCAATCTCCCTTCCTTCTGTGTGGGAAACTTTGTCTAGTTGGGGAGTAAGATGGCCTGGTTTTTCTCTTTGAATTATGTTTTTTCATTCCTTCCTAGAACTACGCTTTTTGTTTTAGTTCGTTTCTGTTGCTTATAACAAAATACCTGGAACCGGGTAATTTAGAAAGAAACAATAGTTATTGCTTACAGTTTCCGAGGCTGAGAAGTCTAAAGTCCAGGGAACACATCTGGTGAAGGCCCTGTTATTAGTGACAGTGACACAGGGGTCTCACATGGCAGAATGGAGGAGCAGAGAGAGGTATATAGCTCCCCATGTGCTCTCCTTTTAAAGCCCGCAGAACCATGACCAATGACCACCATTAAACCATCAGCTTATTAATCCATTCACTACAGCACAGTCCTCACATCTAATCACCTCTTCAAAGCCCCACCTTCCAATGAACATAATAGGATTTTTCACCCTCTGAACAGTGTCACAGTGGGGTTTATGTTTCTAATACGTAGGCTTTGGGAGACACAAATTCAATCCACAGCACTTTTACAACAAGAATTGACTCTGTCTTTTTCTTTTAGCCTTCTTCCAGGTTATGCCTTTCCTAAAGCAATGAACAAAAAATGCTTTACCTGAATAAATGGGTCAAAGATCAAGGAGCACAAATGAATATTTCAAAATATGATCCAGCTGGTGGAGTTACAGGTGATGGAAACACCACCTTTTTCCCTATGGCCAATCCTCTTGGCTTTCCAAATGGCAGAGGAGGAGTAACGTGTGGATAGAACTGTGAGCCAACATCATGATTGGAGAGGTTCTAAAAATCCTGTGTGTTGTCTTACTGGGCTGTTACAATGTCTGTGTGAAATTAGACTCAATTCTTTGGTGAAAGCACTAACTCATTTTTAAGGTCAGGAATAGATTGCAAATATATGGACATTATTGCATTAGTTGACTGTCAGCTGACTGCTGGGCCCCAGTGAAATGACAGAGTAATGGGGACTGACTCAGAAGTAGAAGTCCCATGTTCGAGTTCCAGCTCTGTCACAAATTAACTCTGTAATTCTGTATTTAATAATTGCCTTCTTTACGTCTCATTAAAAAAATTATATTAAAGAAAGTGGGTTGATTTTCAAGACTTATTTTGAATCAAATATATACATACTGGGAGAGTTTGGGATATAAGAAAAGATAAAGATCTGGACCCTGAAAATCTAGGTAATTCAGATTACTGGGGGATATCTTGGGGTCACTAAGACCTCAGTGTAGGGAAGAGTTGGGAGTTAAATGGGATCCTTTTTCGCAAATAAGCATTTCTTACTTTGCATTTTTCTTGAAGTTGACCATGCACATTTTCTTTTTAACCTCAGCCAGGCTTATTTATTCATCATGTGTTTTGTAGTGCCGACCACATGCCAAGCCCATGTACAACCAAGGCTCCAGCCTTTGGAGAGCTCACTCTTGATTTTCAGAAACCAAGTTAAATAAAATCAACTAAATCCTTCCACTGCTTTGATTTCATCAGGACTCCGGAGAGAATCACCCTGAACTCTGATTCTGTTTATATTTCTGATATAAAACCCTACCCAGCAGGAGCTGTGGTTTTGCTGCTTTAGGTACATATTATAAAGTGTCCATATTGATTTATAGAAAATCCATAACAGAATCTCTGGTCCCAAAGGAGTTGTATTTGTATTATATAGCACTTCTTATTTAAACAGGTTGGTTTAATAGAAATTACTTAGGCATTTTAAATGATGGCTTTAAAATGTAGGGGTGGGGAGAATGAGAATACTTGACCTCTCTTTATAAAATTGAATTGCTCTTTGGGTTTAACATTTTGACAGAGAGAGAGAGGATGAGAATATATCCTTATTAGGTGATGAGCACCCATTAAAAGGATAGTATATTATATTTCAGCTTCCTACTACACATTCCTGTTTTAAGGATTTGCGAGCCAAGTGCTGCAAGACCTCTAGAATTAAGAGGCTGGAGACAGGTAGTTTTGATGGTATTTTAAGGGGCACTCAATAATGTGTATAGTCTGAGTGCTGATGCTTAATTAGCATCAATTAAATCTGAAACATACTCAACAGCTACTATGTGTCTAGCACTGTGCTGCGTGTCCAAGTGGCCAAGAGAAGTAAGAGCCTCTGAAGGTTGGAGATGAAAACCGATTCGAGCGATTGGTTTCCTGCCCGCCAGGGTTTTTATGTTACTTTATTTCTCTCGGGCATTCCACTGAAATATTTTGTTTACTAAACCAAATCATTAATGGGATGTTGTTTTATATCAAAGAGGATAATTCTGCCAATCAGGGCTTCTGGTCGGCATAAAATAACCAGGTTATACACTGAATGCACTAATTTCAGTCAGAATTAAAGATATTTGATCCTATTTCTGCTGTGTTGTCTCCTGCCTTTTCAGAGGTAAGGTAGATGACTGTGGCTTCTGTTAATTCTTTGTAGTGTAACATAGTTAACAGGTCATGAGTGTGTGCTGTCAGGCTGCTAACTACCGTAAGCCCCTCATTTCAGAGAGGTGGTGTGATAAGGTGAAAAGATCAGCATATGTAGACTCAAAAGTCCTGGTTTGGAGTCCTAGCTCAAGTTGTCTATGAGCCTCAGTTTCTCACTAATGGTGACGATGATCATCCCATCTGCCTTTCTGGGTTGTTTGAGTGACAAGGGAGATGGTGTACATATCAGCTTCTTGCAAACCAGAAAAAGCTATTCTATGGTAAACATATGCTAGGGGCTGAACTGTGTCCTCCAAAATTGCTGTGTTGAAGTCCTAACTCCCAGTGTCTCAGAATGTGACTGTGTTTAAAGACCGGGACTTTAAACAGGTAATTAAGTTTAAATGAGGTCATTTGGGTGAGCCCTAATCCAATATGACTGAAAATTTGAATACAGAAATATGAACACAGAAATACACAGAGGGAAGACCGTGAGAGGACACAAGGAAAAGATGGTCATCTACAAGCCAAGGAGCGAGGCTTCAAAAGAAACCAGCCCTGCTGACACCTCAAACATGGATTTCTGGCCTCCAGAACTGTGAGAAAGTAAATTCCTGTTGTTTAAGCCTCCCAGTCTGTGACATTTTGTTATGGTAGCCCTAGCAAACGAATACAGCAAATTTTCGTTGTATATTTTATATGTGCAGTGTTTGAGATCCAAAGAACCCAAATGATTTGTGGTATCTGATGAGTTTCCAATCTTGTAGGGCATGTTGAAACTTACGCATGGAAAATAAAATAGCATATAACCAAATGACCAAATCAGTAGTAATTACAGTTGATGCCATAACCTTTTAAGAACCCCTTTTTTTTTCTTTTTTAATCATTACACAATATAAATATTTTTGGTGGCTTGTGGCCCTTCACTGATTTCTCCCTAACACCTCCCCCCACCTCCCTGACCCCATTTAAGATCCTTTTATCCCAGGTTTTCACATTCCATCTCAGTGGCTTTTGCCAAGCTTAGCTTCTTCACCCAATATTATACTAATGGTTTCATTTTTCAGTATCAGACTTCATGGTCTAACTAGGAAGAGGGAGATAAACACTATATTCTAGGAATCAGTCCAGGTATTTTAAATACGGTTTTAAAAAGTTTAATTCTCACAATAACATAGAAATTATAAGTTCCATTTTTCATATAAGAAAACTTAAGGTCGAAGAGATGAAAGCTATTCACTGGAGGAACTGGTACTCCAAGCCCATTTTGTCTAGAACTAAATTTTGTGTTCTTTCCACTAGAGAGCTAATTTTTGTCTTAATTCTAACCTTTTGGCAAGGATATGTGTCGGGCCTTAAAAACTAACGCCACCTTAAGTGACATTACAAGCAGCACCATTATGGGCCCACAAGGGCGTATTAATGTGGCAGCCTAAGACGGCTCCAGGAGGAAGTAGGGTGGGAGTGTCTGCGGGAACCTTGCCTTAGCCCTTATTGGCCACATACGCGCTTCCTCACTCGAGGTTGCAATAGCTAGGCATTGAGACAGGATGCATGCTCTCTTGACCTTTAAGCTGATAAGATTATGTAAAAAACCTCCCTTCCCCATTTGCCTTTAAAAGCAAGTGCTTGTGTGGGAATAAACGGAACTGCTCGACAGAACCCCTGCCGCATCTGAGTGTCCTTTGACCGGGCTGTTTTTGGGGCCGGAGTTGTGCTCACCTCTCTTCACGGCTCTCTTCCCCCATCCCCTTCCAAAGGGGACAGGAGAGAAAGAGGAATCCCGGGCCATTTGCTAGCCCACCGAAAGCAACGAGGCTAGGGCTGTTCAGGTCGGCTGGCGGCGGACCCGACAGAGTGGTGCCCCGTGTGAGGCGTTTTTAAAACTCGTGGGTGAAAGGCGAGCAAGTGAGGCCCCGGCTGCTCAGTCCTGAAAGAAGGTCGACAAAGGGTGATCAACCAACGGAGTGGCCCCCGCAACCGCGGTAGTCGCCGTGAAGCAATCCGCCTGCGTGTCAGGGTGAGTACCATAACAGGGGGAAGTCCCTGCACTTCTCTGCCCTGTTGTTCCCTTTGTCCCTTCCTCATGGGGCAACATGGGAGGCGTGTGTGGAAAGAGTGAGGAGACAGCCTGCAAGGCTCTAAAGTACATGTTAAAAAGCAGAGGCCTAGAAATATCTGACTCCATGGTCACCAATGCCTGGCATCATGTGGTGAAGGTGGCCCCTTGGGCACCTTCGTCCGACTTGTTCTCCTATGAGACTTGGGACTGGGTTCAGACCCTGGCCAGAAAGAATGAGATTAGTCACGGGCTAGACCCCCCCTTAGGGTTCTACCCAACCGTCTCTGCCTTAAAGCTTTTCTTCCGTCCCGAGCATCAGGAAGGGGCAGAAAGGGATTGGGCGCAGTTCGATGAGGAGAGAAAGAAAGAAACAAAGCTGCCAATGCAAGGCCCTGAGCAAAGTTTAGCAGAAGGAGAGAAAGCGGCACCTGAAGAAGTGGAGGAGGCTAGCCCACCTTTAAAAACATCCCCGGCAGAGCCGCAAGTTTTCCCTGTCTTGGCTCGCTGGGAACCCCCAGCCGTCCGCAGCCCGTTGGGGGGAAGCGGCCCCTCAGGCCTATCTGGTCAACGTTGTAAAAGAAAAAAAAAAAGGCTGTTGCTGAGGCCAGGACTTTATCCTCAGCCTTGCAGGCTCAGACACAAAACTTAACCGAAGTCTTCAAGGCGTTTATCGCCCTGATCCCCTCAGGAAACAATACTTCCCCACCCTTCAAGGGACAATGTTTTAGTAGCGGAAGACAAGGTCATTTTAAAAGCCAATGTCCCAAGGCTAAAGGCAAAAAAACCCCTACCAGACCATACCCCTGTTTAAAATTCTGGGCACACTTTTAACTTGAGAAAAGGCTAGCCCGTTAAAGCCTCAGCTAACCATTTCAAACTCGTATACTCTCCCTCAATTACAAAAGCTTCTAGGCGAAATAAATTGGCTACGCTCATGGATCCCCCTTTCCACCGGCCAGCTCGTTCCCCTGTTTGCCCTGTTGCACACCTCGGACCCCAGCACCCCCTTCATGCTCCCGCCTGAGTGCCGACAGCTTTTAAAGTCAGTCCAAGATCTCCTAAACAGTGACCAGTTGAAACGCTATGACCCTGAGTCCCCTATAGAGTTATGGCTCGTAGCCACTAACACCACATACATGGCTGCCCTAACCCAAAGGGGGGAGCCACTCCAATGGGTACACTTATCCCTAGGAGGGGCCCCCCAGGTGTACACCACTCTGAACCAAGCCGCTGACCTAATAATGAAAGGAAGGGAATGCTCACTAAGATGTTTCGCAAAGGAACCACAGAAAATTGTCATCCCCTTCCGCTTGGCAGATTTTACATGGTTAGCTCAATATCAAAACCGGCTGGCACTGGCTCTAGAAGGGTATCTCAGGGTTGTTTATTGCCACTATGGCAACAATAAATGGGTCTCCGCCTTCAAAGAGCTGTCATGGACTAACCCACAGCTTATTGTCGCCAAACCCCTGGTAGACACCTACAATGTCTTCACGGACGGTGGCAAATCAGGGGCTGCTGTAATTATTTACAACCCCCCATGCACCACATCACAGGTGGTCCCCGCTACTCATTTTCACCCCTGTGATGGGTCGGCACAATACAAAGAGCTGCTCGCTATACTCCTTGCCCTGCAAAAGGTGCCAGACCCCGTTAACCTTTTTACAGACATCTTATATGCGGCCAATCTTCTCCCTGGGCCTCCGGGAGCCCACATTCACTTGGATTGTAATCCCATCTCCTCCCTTATGATACAAGTAAGGAGTACCTTACAAGGCCGCAATAACCCTATTTTTGTTCAACACCTTCGGGGTCATCAAGGGATTCCAGGATTTCTAGCCACTGGAAATGCCCAGGCAGACACTCTTGCCTCTCAGGGCCCTAAAATATGTACAATAGATAGTGCCAGCCAGCTGCACACTTTAACTCATGTAAACTGGCGAGGTCTACATGCCAGGTTTCCAAATATACCTATTTCACAGCTAAAAAGGATTGTACACACATGCAAGTCATGCCTTCCTTGTCTGCAAGTACCCCCCTTACAACCGCCAGGGGTCAATCCTAGGAGACTCAAGCCTAATGTGCTGTGGCAAACTGATGTAACTCACTTCCTGCCTTTTGGGAAACTCAAATATCTTTTTGTGTCCGTTGACACCTATTCACACGCGTGTTGGGCCACAGCACACACAGGTGAAGCTGCCAAACATGCAAAAAATCACCTGCTGCAGTGTTTTGCCACCTTAGGGCTGCCAGCACAAATTAAAACAGGTAATGGGCCTTGTTTTTCTAGCAAAGCCTTACAAGAATTCTTAATACAATGGAACATTAAACATACTACAGGAATTCCCTGTAACCCCCAAGGACAAGCCATTGTTGAACGGCATCACCAATGCCTAAAAAATCAATTATTAAAACAAAAAGGGGGAGTCATCAGCCCTCATCAGCAGTTGGGACAGGCACTCCTAACTTTAAACATCCTAAATTTTTCCAAAAATGAACCCCTGTCTGCCTTCCAGAAACACTGGTCAGCTCAACCACCGCACCCGGAAGTCCAAGTGCAGCGGAAAGACCCCTTAACAGGCCAGTGGAGGGCCCTGACCCGTTGCTAACTATGGGTCGAGGGTTTGGTTGTGTCTTCCCCCTCAGTGAGTCAACCCCTATATGGGTCCCAGCCAAAAATCTTAAGTTCTTGCCAGACACCCAGGGTACTGAGGACCCTGAGGAGTTTATTGTTCGTATGTTTCAGACTGCATTATGAACCCTTTGTGGATGCTCCAAGTGGCCGCGCTCCTCGGGTCAACAAGGACAAGGGCCTCTGCCACCGGGGAAGGTCCCCAGGAGCCAGCCAACCAAACCTGGGAGGTCACACAAGCCGCTTGGAGGTGTCTGTATCACATTTAAAAAAAAAAATCGCTAACATCATTTTTTGAAGTTGTTTTACAGAATCGACATGGACTAGACCTGTTGTTCTTACAGCAAGGAGGATTATGTGCCGCCCTCAAAGAAGAGTGCTGCTTCTACGCCGACCACTCTGGAGTGGTCAAGGATTCCCTAGCTAAGCTTAGAGAAGGGCTAGAAAAGCGCAAAAAAAAGAACAAGAAGCCAATAGTAATTGGTTCCAAAGCTGGCTTTCAAGTTCCCCGTGGCTCACCACCCTGCTGTCCTCCCTGGCAGGCCCCCTAGCATCTTGGGGCCTTACGCCATTTGCCAGGTTGTGTCCCTTATAAGGCACAACACCACTTCTCTCGTAATGCTCACCCAGGTGGTAGAGGAGGTGGCCCATTAAGAAAGGCCTGACAGCCCTTGGGTCAATATGGACCTTCAAGAAATCAATGCCAATCTCTAAGGCTCCGCCCCGCCCCCGCTTGGCTGGATAGTCAATGACGGGTAAGATTTCCAGAGGGAAACAACCTAAGACAGGCACAGCCACCAGAGGGAATGGAGGCGAGGCCGGGAAGGTTAGCCGCCTCCAGCTGCCTTATTAAAACAAAAAGGGGGAGATGTCAGGCTTTAAAAACTAACGCCACCTTAAGTGACATTACAAGCGGCGCCATTATGGGCCCACAAGGGCGTATTAACGTGGCAGCCTAAGACGGTGCCGGGAGGAAGTAGGGTGGGAGTGTCTGTGGGAACCTTGCCTTAGCCCTTATTGGCCAAATACGCGCTTCTGCACTCGAGGTTGCAATAGCTAGGCATTGAGACAGGATGCATGCCCTTGACCTTTAAGCTGATAAGATTATGTAAAAAACCTCCCTTCCCCATTTGCCTTTAAAAGCAAGTGCTTGTGTGGTAATAAATGGAACTGCTCAACAGAACCCCCGCCACATCTGAGTGTCCTTTGACCGGGCTGTTTTTGGGGGGCCGGCGGTTGTGCTCACCTCTCTTCACAGCTCTCTTCCCCCATCTCCTTCCAAAGGGGACAGGAGGGAAAGAGGAATCCGGGCCATTCGCTCGCCCACCGAAAGGAACGAGGCTAGGGCTGTTCGGGTCGGCTGGCGGCAGACCCAACAGATACGTGTATATAGTCCATTAAGGAATATATATATTAGGAGAGGCAGAGAGAAGGCCATGTAAAGTGGCCTTTGTGATTTGTGAATCTGAACTAGTTTCAGTCGACTTTCACATCAGCAGCTCCTGTTTTGGTTTAAGAGAGCAAAGGCTGGGAGTGAGCCTCAGTGCTCAGGCTTGCTGAGGGAACAGGATTCACTCCGTAGTGTGTGAAGTGTGGGAGAGGCTGGCCTGTCATTACATCAGAACAGCCACCTTTAATAACTCCTGCAGAAGGTATTAAGGAGCCTGTGGTTTGCAGACAGTGTGCCTCGTGCGCTAACTTTGGCACTACAGTGTCAATCCTTGGTTTTTCAATTGCATTATCTTCCAAACCAGCTCTTCATCCTATGGCCTTATTTCTGTTAACAGTATCACTTCTCCTGTTCATGCAGCCTTGAAGCCTTGGTGACGTTATTACCTCTCTCTTCTTTCCTATCTGCAAAGTCACCAAGCCTTGACCAGTTTTCATTCTGGTTGCTGTTTTTTACAGTTGCTATGAACTCTGCCTGGATCCTCAGTCACATTCCCCTGCCGTTTGCCATTCTCCCTGGTAAAGGTTTAAGCAGATTTGTCCATGTGAATTGTCTGATTTAAGCTGACTATTCTGTATACCATCTGCTCCCCGCACAGACCCTGGGCTTCCAAATCTGCTCTGTACCTGCCTATCCAACTCAACACACACTTCCATTGTCTGTCTCAGACACCACCTGCTCCATGCAGCCCTCCTGGCTTAACTAGAAGTATTCTTTTGTATGCTGTGAGCTTTCATAGCATTACTGCTTGTAACCCTCTTAAAGAATAAATTTTATGCTGCCCTTTATTTAACATAATAAATAAAAATTCAATGATAAAAATTTAAACTTGTGTCTGTCTTTAATAAATACAAAAGTTTCATCCTTTAACATTCCTTGGAATTTCAAAATGTACTAAATATTTAATCAAAACCCAATCATGGCAATTATAACATTGAGTATTCTTTTTTAGAATATGTATGCTCCTCTCAAGACTCTGGTATACTTTTTGCCACTCTGTGCCCTTTCCAAGTGCCCCTTATGCATGTTTACTGACTTAATTTTCTTGTCTTAGACTGTGGATGATGGAGGTTATGCCTACCAGTTCTGTCTTTTCTCCTGATATCTAATGCACAGTTAATGTTCAATAACTATTTATTTTTGGATAACAATAGAAAAAACTGGATAAGGCTTAGAAAATCTCTAAGAACTACATAGTTAACCAGGCACTAAAATACAGTCAACCAATCAAATGAGCTGAAATGTCAAGATCTTACTTACAGACACACATGGTTTTGTGGTTGTGAAACTAGAAGACAGGGCTGCATTTTACACCCGATAGGGCAGAAGGAAGAAGGTATGTGTGCACAGAGGCAGAACTCCTCAGGAGGTTTCCTGCTTTTTCTCGCTTTATTTTGGCAAACTGAAGCAGCGGTCTAACAACTGGCATCTCATTTGTCTTTATAAACAGAATTGCTGGATTGGCTTTGCAATCAGGGCTCTGTAGGGTACTCACCTTCTCAGTTTGGGGCACCACCATTACAGCTGAGTCTCAGCAGAGTGGAAATCCAGAACCGTGACTCAACCCATTGGTTTTTGTGTCTGTCGCCATTCACATGAGGGATCTCTATTGGTAAAAACAGACTCCAGTGTTCAAAGCCCTGGTGCTGGAATCCAATCCGCCATTCATTTCTTTGGGTAGTTTGAGGCTAAATAAATAGGAAAATAAATGGGAGAAAGCTATACATTTTCACAGTCATCTTGAAAATGAATATCTTTAGAAACAGAAAATAAATTAGTGGTTAACTAGGACTAGGGAGTGGCTATAAATGGCACAAGGTTTCTTTTTAGGGTAATTAAAATGTTCTAAAATTTAATTTATGAAGGTTGTATAGTTCTGTAAGTGTACTAAAATTCATTGAATTGTACAATTAAAATGTATGAATTTTGTCTTATTTAAAATATACCTTAATAAAACGGTTTTTAAAAAATGAGTATTTCCTAGGGTAGAATGAAATGAATAATAAAAAAGAAATAGTTTGGAGTCCATGGGCCTTTCTGCACAGTGGATCTGTAGTTAGGAGGTATGTTGCCAGGGCCAGTTCTGATGCCTGTCTTCTAGGATGTGGTGCCCAGAACAATCGCTCAGAAATTGCATGTGTTTAGTCGGTAACAGCAGGTATCCAAAGACGATGCAATTTCCTGCTGTCAGTATGATTACATTGACTTAAGTTTTTAATTTTCTTTTTTGCTTAGTGTTTTTTCCCCCATCTTCTTAGCCACTAAAGCATGAACATCTGTGTGTTTCAGCTGCCTTTTCAGAAGACAATAAAAAGGGTTTGTTCACTTTCTCTCTTCTGGATCTTTTGCATTATCAACACCCCCTCACTGGTTTAACTGAACACAAACCTGAAACAACACTGAAAGGATTAGGAAATAAAAGAACTGTAATATGTATCAGCTATGAACTGAATTATGTTTCCCCTGTAATATCTGTTGAAGCCATAAACCCCAATGTGATTTTATATGAAGATAGGATCTTTAGGAGGTAATTAAGGTTAAATGAGTTCATAAGGGTGGGGCCCTAATCCAGTAGGACAGTGAACTTATAAAAGAGTAAGAGAGTGAGAGATTTTCCCAGCCTTCACCTCCACCGTGGGAGAACACAGCAAGAAGGCAGAGAGCCCTTACCAGGAACCTAGTCGGACAGCTGCACCTTGATCTTGGACTGGTTAACCTCCAGAACTGGGAGAAAGAAATTTTTGTTGATTAAGCCACCCAGTCTGTGGTATTTTGTTATGGCAGCCCAATCTAATACAGTATTCTTCCAGAAAAAGTACTATATGCATTTATTGATGGCGTATAATTTTCCACAATAATAGATGTTCTGAAATATTCATGCCAGTTTGCTACTGTTTCAGAAATAAAAACAGAATTGTTTTCCTTTTGTTTGTAACTCCCTCCCGCCAACCTCCCTTGGGCTTTTCTTATCCATATAACAATAGTAGGATGTGTTGCTCACAGCAGAAAGTATGTGTTTAATATATTTTTTAGTAAAATTTCTTAGAAATAGTTGTTCACAGTTTCTGGAGCCAGATTGAGTATGAGTCGTCATCCTGGCCTCTATAACTCCACACACTCAATCACTGTATTAGTCTGTTTTGTGTTTCTGTAACAGAATACCTGCAACTGGGTAACTTATAAAGAAAAATTACATTTATTACTTACAGTTTCTGAGGCTGGGAAGTCCAAAGTCCATGTGGTGGTACATTGCAAGATGGTGGAAGCAGAGAGCACAGAGAGAGACACTCTCTCCTCTTTTAAAGCCCTCAGAACCACGCCCCTGACCACCATTTTTAATCCATTCACCACTACACGATCCTACAATCCAATCACCTCTTCAAGGCTCCACCTTTCAATTATCATAATGGGATTTCCCACCCTCTTAACAGTCATAGTGGGAGCCAAGTTTCTAATACATAAAACTTGGGGGACACAATTCAAGCTTCGATGAGTTTTGGGTGGACATAATTCAATCCACTACAATCACTAAGTGTGATTTGATTGTACTTCCTATTTGTTTCTTGAATTTGTTCTCTCATCTCTTTCTTTATCCCCAGTGCTTTTATTTATGTCAATATCATTTCTCGTATGTGTTATTATAATTATCTCCAAAATCTTCTTTGGCTATACTTTTGCCTGTCGATGGCTTTCACTTGCCTACAGAAATATATCCCACTTCCAATGTCTCTTCTAGTCCCTTGCTATGTCTTCGGACCCATTTCAACTCATGGCTCTTATATTTTTCTCCAATACTGCTGCACTCATTGCAGTACCTAAGCATGGTACTTCTGTGTTTCATTCCTCTGTGTCTTTGATAGTCCTTTTTTTTGTTCCTGTAATGTCTTCACTTCTTTATATCCTCATGCATTTTTCTGTACAGCTTAAATAGTATGTATGGCCAGGGTGAACTTATAATTTATATTGCAAACTGGAACACTTTTGAGAGTAAAAGTAGGCACTTGTTAATTATTACTCCAGAACCACATGCATAAACTGAAGTTATCTTAGGTAAATAGTGACAAATGGTTATTCTAGTTTCAGCTAAAACTTTATAATCCACCTTCTTTAGGAATCCATCACTAATATGTCATAACTCCCCTTTTATTTCTACCTAATGCCATTTACACCTTAACTAAAATGTATTAAAATTATCTAATCTTTATTTTAACTCTTTCTTTCTTTTTTATTTTTCTGAGTTTGTTTTAATGCTTTTTTTTAAAAAAAGCCATATGAATGTAGAACATAATAAAAATAAATAATTTTAAAAATTTTATGTAAAGAAAGTCCCCAGAAGAGTTACAAATATCATCCAGGTCTAGTGCTAGTCTCAGACATCCTTTGAACTGCTAAAACATTGCTTTCTATTATTTTTTACTTTAAATTGAGGTAAAGTTCACATACAATGAGTTGCATGGATCTTAAATATAAGATTCAGTAGGTTTGGCAAATATATACGTCTGTGTAACCAATATCCTAATAAAGATGTGGAACACTTTTGTTACCCCAGAAAGTTCCATCAATCTCCTATCTCAGTCAATTCCAAGTCCCTATAGGTAACTGCTATTCTGATTTCTTTTTAAAGAAAAAAAAATTTTATTGAATCAAAATTGATTATACATATTTTTGGGGTTCAATATTGAGATATGTTGATCAAATCAATATTACTAGCATATATATTGTTATAAATCATAATTATTCTTTATGCCCCTTGTCCAATCTTGTCCCATTCCCTTCTCCCTCCCCCCCTTCTAATTAACCTAGATCTCTTTTCTCCTTCTGAAAGAATAATGGTTGATTTGTTGCCTAGATGATCTGTCCAATGCTGAGAGGTGTGATCAGGTCCCCCAATATTATCATAGAGCAGATGCTTCTTCTGTCACTCTGGAATGGGCTTTGTGGAGAGAGTTACATCCTATTCTTTTCTTTTTCTCTGCTGGTTACTTTCCTTGTGTCAATGCACTCCAGTGGGAGGTGGACCATCTGCGTGGTGGTTGTGGCATCTAGCTGTGTTCACGGTAGCTATGGTTATTGTGGTGGCTGTGGTGGGCCACCCACATGGAGGTGATGTTTTTGGCATGCTCTTTGGTGCTGGCAGTGTGCCTGGTTGTGGAGAGTGTCTGGCCGCTCCATGCCACAGGTCTCTGGGAGGGCCCTGAGGTGCTGGCATGGTGTGCCTGGTTGTGGGAGGGGGGTCCAGTCCCCAGCTCCAAGCCTCAGGTCCCTGGGCAGGCCCCAAGGTGCTGGTGCACTGTGCCTGGTTGTGAAAGGGGGTACAGTCCCCTTCTCCATGCCTCAGGTCCCTGTGCAGGCCCCGTGGCACTGGCATGGTGTGCCTGGTTGTGGAGGGGGGTCCTGTCCTTGGCTCCATGCCTCAGGCCCCTTGGCAGGCCCTGAGGAGTTGGTGCAGTATGCCTGGTTGTAGGAGGGGTGTCCAGTCCCCAGGCAGGCCCCAAGGTACTGGTGTGATGTGCCTTGTTGTGGGAGTGGGATCTGGTCCCCTTCTCCAAGCCTCTCATTCCTGGGTGGGCCCTGAGGCACTGGTGGTATGAGTGGTTTGGGGTGGGGGTCCTGCCCCTGGCTCCAAGCCTCATGTCCCCTGGCAGGCCCCAAGGTGCTGGTGGTATGCCTGGGCTGGAACTAATTTTTTGTCCTTTGCTTACTTCTTAAACGGGGGAACTTCCTGTAGGAACCAGTACTTGAGCTGTGTAGTTGAGCTAAATTGCTGCTTTGCTGCTGTTTCCCTAGGGAAGTCTTTTTGTGCAGCTCAGGGTTTAATGGTTGATCTTATAGGTACTTCCAGCTCTCCAGAGACTTGGTATACCTGGGTTGTGTAGAAACTCTGATCTGGGCCTGAGCTTTTTTATCAAACTGCACCCCATGCAATTCTGCATTCCCTACCAATCTCCTCTGAGTGGTCCTCCATTGATTGGGGGGCAGATTGGCTGTCCTTGCTGTGTCCCAGTGTTCTACTGGTGGGCCTGTCTCCCCCAGTGCCTGTGCTCCAAACACTTCCCATGGGATGGTACCTGCACTGGTCCCTTGTGATGACTCACCAGCCTCTGACTGGCTCCCCTTTTTCAGCTCTTCTGGATCCTCTCTCCTGCATGGGTCCATGGGAACCCTATTAGTGTCTTGCCATCCTGGGTGCCACCATGGTCCTCTTCTACCCTGCCACCTCCAAGTAACTCCACCTGAAGGGCACAGCTGCAGCTTCTGCCAGCTCTCGCTCCATGCACTCAACAGCTCCAGCATTAAAGCAGCCGTGCCCAAAATGCTCAGAGCAGTTTTTTCTTTCTCTCATCATGGTTTCTCCCATCTTCATGAACTCTGTACGTCTCTCCTCCTCTTCCCCTGAGCTCCAGTGGCCCCAGCTTGGCTGATGTTACATTTTTATAGTTGTAGATTGGTTGATTTGTGGGAGAGAGTGAGGCTGGAGACCATCTATTCCACCATCTTGACTGGATCTCCTAAAATAATCTTTTTACATTCTGACTTCTTAACCTGATTTGAAAGTGGGGAGAAAGGAGGAATTGGAGCTTTCTCATCTTTTGAGGGCCAGCACTTAGCATAAGATGCTAGAGATCAGAGAACCAGAAAAAAATAAATCCCATATTGGGTGCTGCTTTTTCTATGAAAAAGACCAAGTTAATGTGCAAATAGCAGCTGAGAGGTTGACAAGCTCTGTAGAATTCCAGTAGGCTTACAGGGCTGAGGAGACTAAAAAGTTCAAAAACAAAAATTTTGGGTCCTCCAATATAGAAGGCCCTGGTTTTTGATTGGAATCTCAAAAAAAAAAAAAGTTGCACAGTAGGAAAAATGAAAAGAAAATAGAAGAGTATACACAACAACTTAAACCCAGATTCAAATCTGCAAAATACCTGATCAAATGAAAAGTAATCTGCTTCTAACTTAACTATCAGAAGCAAAAGTAAACCCAAATCCAGGAAAATATCATCTAGAGCTTCAAATTATCCTTTCCAATTCTTTTTATATACAATGCCTGACATGTAATAAAAAAAATAACCAGGCACACCAGAGGACTAAATAAATTGAACGAAAACAAAGAGGAAAAACAATAAAAATAATCCCATAAATCATCCAGATATTGCAGTTATCAGATATGGACTTTAAAACATTGCTAATTTATACATTCTAGAAATTATGGGCTAAAATGAAGGATAAAAGCAGAGAACTGAGAAACATTTTTAAAATAACTAAAACTCAAGATACGGATATGTGGATATATTTGAAGGGAACATTGGAGACTATGTCCTCCTTGGGGACTCTGCGCTTGTAGCAGCATAATATCTCATGGCAGAAATTTGGGGCTCCAGAAATTCTTTTGAGTTTTTAGTTGTCATAGTCTTTCTTACGCCTGGTTGGTGGCACGTTTGCCAGGACAATCTGTCAAACTTTTATTGGCATCCAAACAGCTCCATGTGCCAGTAGCTATATCCACAATTCTTTTATTAGACATGCCTCTCTCCCTGGATTTATTTTGTTTACTCTTGTCCTGGATGAGCCATATACACTTTCTCTTTATCCTGAGTATTTTTTTTTCCCAACTGAAACATTTTCTGTGGCCAATTGTAAACCATTTACAATGTTTAACTAAAAAGGTGATGGCCATACACAAGATTTGGTCTTGTGTTTGCCTTGAGATTTAGTCTAAGTTATGTGGCTCAAGCATTTCTCAATATTTTTTCCTCACTGGTTGTAGATGAAAAAAAAATAATAATAACTGTATCTTTCAACCCTGCTGGAACTGAACTGAAGTTTCTGGATTCCCTCTATGTACTTTCATCCCAATTCTATTGAATTTCTCTTACTCTTCTAATGACGTTGTCAAAGGCAGCTAAAAATAACAACCCAGGCATGCTAGCAAAATCTTTGCTTTGTAATCTCTTTGCTTAATGCCACGAGCACAACAGGTACATGAGCTGACTTCCATGCTATCACAGATGACATTTTAACCAAATATCACATCACTGCACAACACAGCTCATCATTTTTGTCAGCCTCCAATAATATTTTTCTCACCACCTACCACCTGACTCTGAGGCCAATGGCTCTCATATTTTGTCTTTTTAAAGTCATTACCCAACTTCTCATTTAAATTTCTATATTCCTCAGATTTGCATCGGTAACAGCAACCATAAATCCTATTCATTTACTGTAACATTTACTTCTTGCTTGTGATTTTGTTTTATGTTGCTTATGTTTTAGCAGCTAGCAGATTGGTCTCTACATGCTGAGAGGTAGGTAGAAGGAACAATCACATAATATATTTTCTCTCTGCATTTCAGCTCCATAATGTACATTCTTTCTACATTTCTCCTGGTAGAGGAAGAGAACAACAGAGCTTGCAGAAACAACCAATGTGTCTTCAGACTTCTGCTTGTTTCTGGCTCACATTATGTCAGCTCATATGCTATTGGCTAAGCAAGCCACATGGCCAAGCCTTCCAATGGGATGGGGAATAGGACGTATAATCCACTCACGTGGAGGCACTATAAGTCACATGGCAATGGGTGGAGACGCATTATCCTTTTATAATGATGAGAGGAACAAATAGTAAAGGACAATAACACAATCCACCAAAGACACCAAGGTCAATTATATCCCAAACATGTGAGGAAATGACTCACTAATCACAGAAATTCCCATATGTCCATATTTCCTGATAAATAGACTAAATGGAAAACTAGAATACTAATGAAAATGAGAAGAGGTTTGTCACAAAGCTTTCTTTATTGTAGAGCAGTTGATTTATTATGATGTTCATTACTAGATTCGTTATTACCATGCTGTTAGTTATATGTATATCTTATAAATATTATAATCATAACTATGTGTCAGGCATAGTGGTAAGCCTTTCCCTCACCATATCTCATTTAAACCTAACAATAGTCCTGAAATGTAACTATTTCTCTTCCAATATATAGATGAGAATAATAAAGAACAGAATAATTAAGTGACTTGCCCAAAGTCACAGATCCCTGCTTTACCACTGTAATATATTTTCTCTCTTCATTTCTCTTTTTCATGTAATGCAGAAATTCAATGAATATCAACATCTATCCTGTATTTATATATTTCAGGAATGGTGACTTACCACCTCATGAAGTAATTTACTCCAGTTTTGGATAGCTCAAATTACTAGAAAGTATATTTAATGGGTCTTTAATCAGTTTCTAATTTAAATTTTTTTTAAGAATTAGAAAATAATTTAGTTGGTTCTAGTTTTATCTTATTGAGTAAATACAAAGAAAATAATCCAATGCATCTTCCTTCAAATAGTAGAAACATCTCCTAAATTTTATCTTTTCCAATCTAAAAATAAATAAAAAATTGTTACTTCAGCGATTCCTTAAATAACATGGATTACATACTTTCATCATCTTGGTTACCTTTCTCTGGACTGCCAAACTCTTTTAAATGTGGAACAAAAACTGGCTATAGTAAAACATATGTGAACGTTAATCTAAATTCGTAAGCATTGATATTTTCTATTCAACTGGTTTATCTCAGAATATAAAAGAGTACATGCTCTTTCAGGAAATCTGGCTCCTGCCTCTTTCTCTGGTCTGAATTTTTATGTTAATGAATTTGCTATATTCTGCTGAAGAACCAATTCTGGCCTCTTTACTGAGGAATCAGTGTACATCCCTAATACTTTTGTGGAATCCTGGCCTGAAGTATCCTCTCTCATCCTAGAGATTAAAAAAGGATTAAAGGTGAGTGATAGATTTCTCTGGCTTGTTTTGGTAAAGTTACGTGTTCACATGGCACATCAAGACAAATACCTGAAGGTTTATGTCTGACACTTGTATTTGTCAAATCCCGAAGTTGATCTGAACCCTAAACAAACCAACTTCTTGGCCTCTCCTCCAGACAACACACACACAGAGCAAATACAGTGACTTCAATTGTATTTTAAAATGCCAGCTCAGCTTTCCTTTAACTCATGGAGCTACAAAAAGATCTTCTTATTTAAGAATCCTTCATCGGGAATGAATGCTAAATTCCCTTATTATCATTCAGGAGGTCTCTTCCTAGTGATCATATGTTAGAAGAATTTGCCATTTAAAAAGCCTATTTATTTCTCTTGTTCTACATAATTAGTAGGTCAGGATGAAAACATACTAACATGATTATACTGATAAAAAAAAACTCTGTTGTAAATGGGCTAATCATGTTAGAAAAACGGAGTTAATATCTGTATGTCCTAGCATTTTTAAAGATTCGAGTGCAATATTTATCTCAGTCTTATAGAGATTTACACAAAGGGAATAAAGCCCAGAAAATCCAGTACTGCTTTCTGCCATTTGATCTTACCTTTCTGGGTTTTTTGCTGTTGGACTTTGGGAGCCAATCTTGAACTTTTTCAGAAAGAGAGTCCTTAAGCAGTTAACATTCACCTGAACACAGCCTGCTGGACACCACTCCCAAGTGTCTAATTCAGAAGATCTGGGGTGGGGTCCAGGAGTTTGCATTTATAACACGTTCCCAGGTGATGCTATGCAATCAGGGGATCACACATTTAGAAGGACTGGGGTGGAGAACCTTTTCAATGAATCTATCTAGTGGAGGAATTAAGACCTCCTCCAGGCATTCAACAGTGTGATTCATTTAACCTAGTGATTACTGTGTTTGGAGAGTTCCCCTCTGAGCTAGAACACTGATTCAATACAAAACAACCAAAAATAAAGCCCAGCAACAGTTAACTCAGTAGTAGAGGTGGTACTGGGGTTGGAGATGATTCAATTTGACTTGTGTAGAACAAAGGACTCTTTGACTAAACGGAGTCATTCTTTAGCCTTTTAAAAATGCATTATTTAATTTTAATTTTTATCTACCTATTTATTTACTTATTTTTACAACGGGTATGAGGGTATGTCATTCATGCACAGGTTTATTCAAAATTTTTCTGGAAGGGAGGCTTACATTTTTAAAATGTTTATAGTGATTATATTTCTAACAAAAGGAGGTATTTTAGGGTATTTTCTAATAACCAGGAAACAGATGTTAATGTATTGCTGCACTCAAAGGCCTGAGTTAAGGTTAATACCTCATTAGCTGCCTCATTATACCTTATTAACAATTTAATACTTGTATTTGTCACTAACAATCTTAAAATGATACATAGTGTTATGATACCTTAATTTAGGGAAACATTAATTTATTTAAATTTATTGATATATTTATTCAATTTTAAATGTCTGACATAAAATTACTATATATGTTTTATTTGGTTAGAACTTCCTAGTAATCTTTTTTCATTGCCTTATTTTAAATATTTTATGCTATTTCATTTCTTGAAATAGAATAGTGTATTTTTTAATCCCTGTCTTCAATAAGTAGTTTTTATTCTTTACATTTACTGTGGTTATTGCTATATTTGATCTCTCCTCTGCCATCTTATTTTGTATTTTCTATTTACCATGACTTTTCTTTCCTTTTTTCTTTCTGACATTAATTTTTGCCTGTTATTAGAAAATTGAGGTTTATTTTTTATTTTCCCTTCTATTTTTAGAAGTTATTCATTCCTTTTTATTTCTTTTAGTGGCTGTCTTAAATCTTTAATTTGCATGCCTAACAAAGTATAATTTTAATATAAATTTTGATCTATACAAGAATCTCAGGGCACTTAATCTCCAAATTACCTCTGAAACTGACAATTGGGGGTTAGATCAACTAATTCCAGTCACTCCAAATATCCCCCTGGCTCCAGGCTAGAGCAAGATGTGCTAGATTCCCAGAAATAACAATAATAAGAGTAAAGTTGATTAAACAAACTTCCTTAGGCTAAGACTTGATCTGGAGGTTATGATATTTGTTTCTCAGGCTAAGACTTGATTTGAAGGTCAGAATGTTTATTCTTAAATAAATGCCTTATGGCTTAGGATAACATCTGTAACTCTGAGTTGTCTTTGTAGATACAAACAACTACAAACCTACACTGTACCCTAATGCACCATGGAAGATATCAGTCAAAATGCAAGAAGTCATTATGCTTACCTCGTCCCCAAATCAGATTCACACATGACTTCAGGGACCACCCCCCCCCCCATGATTTTGCCCTATAAATCCTTGTGATTCTAAAGGGTCTTAAAAACTCCTCTGGCTACCATGGACTCTTTAGAATGGCATTCAAATAAATGCTAATCTTTAACACTGCAAACTTTGATGTGAGAGATTTCTTAGATATTTGGGCAATGGATGATTGACCCCTCTCAGTTCAGGAACACCTTGCCCTTTTTTGGGGTAATTTTAATCTATTATCTACTTTCCCTTGTTTTAAAATATCTCTTATAAGTAATCTTTATTATTCATATTATTGTTATTTATGCTTAATTTTTGTTCAGATTTAGTCCAAATTTTACTGTTGTCTTGCTCCTTAAAACTCTAAGACACTGAAAGGTCTGATATTTTACAGGCTAACAAAACAGGCTGCAAGTTTCATGGAGGCTGGTAGAAAACAAGTCTTCTGAATCAAGACAGGGGACTTTATTACAGATGGCAATAGCAGTAGCAATAGCGTTTCAGCCTTTTTCTAATGTTTCCCTTTGTTGTCCAAGTTCCACAGGTGCAATTTTCTGATTCTTTGGTATGTTTTAATTGTGGGCCATGCCTGGTTTTATTTGCCCTCCTTGCTAATTTATGTGGTTCTGTTATAATATGTGAAAATACCAAAATTTAAGCTGTTTCCATTATGCTCTGGGAACTCAACATTTTTTTCTTTAGTGGCTGGCTGGCATGGGGAACCAAACCCTTAACCTTGGCTTTACAAGGCTGTGCTCTAACCAACTGGGCTAACTGGCCAGATTTTTTCTTTTTTTTAAAAAAGGAATCTGTGAATATGTGCTTTATCAAAGCTGCTGCCATTAGAGTTTATCTTTGTTACCATTAATTAATTAATTAATCAAAAGTATGGTGGATATTAACAATAAGTTCTGAAGCAAAATTTTCAAAAATGGGCTAAATGAATTGCTAAACATGGTATTCTAAGCACAATAAAAATGCCTTATAGGAACTTTTCTTTTGGGCTAAATTGTCATGATACAGTTGAAGAAGCAGTAGATTAACATCTGAACACCAATATTAAATTATATTTTTGTCTCATATTAGTATAAATAGTAATTAAGTAGCTAAGGATAGATCTGTTTTCCTCATCTGTAAAATAATCCAATCTTACTGTCCACATTGCTAATGATAAAAACATTTGAAATATTGCTCCTTGTGCTAGTTAGAATCATGGCCCTCAAAGATGTCTATGTCCTAATCCCTGGAACATGTGGCTATGTTACTTCACATGGTAAAAGGGACTTTTCAGATGTGATTAAAGTAAGAATCTTGAAATGGGGAGATTATCCTGGATTACCTGGGAGGATGACAATGGAATCACAAGGGTCCTTATAAGTGAAAGAGGGAGGCAGGAGATGTGGGGACAGAAACAGAGTTAGAGTGACACAGTGTGAGAAACACTGCACTGTGCATTGCTTGCTGGCTTTGAAGACAGAACGGGCCATGAGCCAACAAATGCAGGCAGCCTCTAGAAGCTGGAAAAGGCAAGGAAACAAATTCTCCCCTAGAACCTCCAGAAGAAATGCAGACCTACCAACATCTTGATTTTAGTCCAGTGAGACCTGTTTTGAACTTCACCTCTGAAAAAGTAATAAAATAAATTTGTGTCGTTTTAAGCCAAAAGTTTGTTGTAATTTGTTGTAACAATAATAGGAAACTAATACACTACTTTGTTAGATTATTGTGATGATTTCAAAATTTAATGGATAATGAGCAGTGCTATAGAAATGTTAATTATTATTAATAAAATTAAAGTGGGTTCTAACAACTCTAATTAGAAGGATGAGGTCTGTTTTAAACAAAACCTAGATTAGAGATGGGCTAGTGGGTCTTTGCCATTTCCATCAACTTTAATAGGGTTCTTCCCAAAGTGAATTAACAGAACCACTAGAAGCAACCTCTCTGGGACCCAATCTGAAATTAATATTTCAGATTTACCTCCAAAACATTCTCTGAACCATAAATTAGTAGGAAGCAATAATTTTCCTCTGAGCAGAGCAACTGCTTAAGTTAGAGGTCCACTGGTATAGCACACAAATGGCCTGAAAATAAAACAATCTCTGCAGATGGAAAATTTTTAAGTCAAGTCAAAGAAAAATCTGTTGTATATGTTATAGCCTAGTGTAATGTAATTATAATGATAAATTGAATATTTTTAAATTTTGTAACTTGCAAATATATAAAGAAAATATTTTCCAGATCAAGAAAGAACTGACTTTGATCTATCTCTTTCACCTGTCTCCTCCCTTCCCCCTATGTCAACCATTGGTTGTTACTCTAATTAATGCCCATGAGAAAATATAATAACACTTCTTATTGGCAACAGACTATAAAGATAATCCAACTGGTACAAATTATTTGCAAAGAGATTGCTTCATTTTAGCCAGTGATTTTGTCTTTCGTGCACTTGAAGACGATTTTACATTTAGGAACAATAATATTTGAAATTTCAGTTAACTGATATGTTTGCTTTAAACTATTCACATATTTGGCATTACACAGAAAAATGATTAATTAATTGACTAAAATCTTCACTGTTATTTCAGATATCTTGTTATCAAATTAAAAAGAACTCACTCTGTATTCTCAAATTACTTCTTTGTCCTTGCAGTGATTTTTCAAAGGCATATTGATTGTTAAAATTAAAACAAATTTGTCTGTTACAGACATAAGCTTCGTTTCATACAGGTTCTAATAAATCTGTCTAGTCTAGCACAAAGAGAAAAAAAATGAATTAGGAAGGATATGGCATAGCTAGTGGACATTGTAGGGACACCTACTCTGTAATAATTTCACTCTGGACCTTGCATGAGAACAAGTTTCTTGTGAGTTAATTTCTGCACAAAATTATTTTAGTCTAGCAATGACATAACAAATCATCTGGGAAAAAGTTTGAGCCACTAGACTGCTGGGAATTGTAGTCTGCTATAAAAACAGAGGAGCTAAAATGACACTAGAATGAACATGAAGATCTGCTTCCAGGAGTTGAAGAGTGCCAGCGAAATATGGGTTTTATTTGTAAGGAATTCTCTTTGGGCCCAAACTTAAAACAGTTGGGTGTGGCATGCATTTCATCAGCAGCATAGTATGAACAGAACAGAAAATGAACAGAATTTTGGTTTGCTTTGATTTAGTGTGTCAGTATTTAGTTTCTTGGATTTTGTCCAGTACAACTAAATATGAATTTTTGTTTTTTAAATTTGTAATTCTTGTCCTAAATTGCAACAGCTGTTGCAAAAAGTGGACTGGCACCTGCTCGTTCTATGCATTCAGCTTCCACATCAAAGTCCCGGGACACCTTCTCTCTAAAGAACACAGTTCCCTCTGATCATTGGATTAATCCCACTCTACTCTGGGGGACTGGGAAGCATGAGGCTTTCCAATGTACAGAAGAAGCATCCCTGCTTCCCAGTGCAGGTTCATTCTCTGTAGAGCAACTTCCACTATAGATCCATCCCGAGAACAAGAATGCCTCCGTGCAGGCAGCCTTAGACAGCCCCAGAGATTATTGCTCTGTTTATTCAGACCCCATCTCCCAAATTCTTTACTTCCCCCAGACATTGTGAAGCCTCCAACATGCTCTGTTCTGCTTCGGTCACCTTTCCCTTCCTTCTCAAGCCATGGCAGCAGCCTCTCCTCTCAGGGTACCTTGCATTTGCATATTTCCATCATTGCTGGAAAGAGAGTTTAGACTTTGCTTTCCAATGTTACTATTCTGTCCGCAGACTGGCCCAACCCTTCATGCAAGCATTTTACACCTACCTGATCTTGTTCCTCTGTCCAGATGAGCACCTCACCCTGACCCAGCTAGGCTCAGGGTAGGGTGGCCCTTGCTAATCTCAGCCACATATTTATGTTACATTTATCCTAATCATTCTTCATTTTCGGTTCAAGGGACATGACTATACCAACTTGCAGCACTGCCCACCCCCACTTTCTAGGCGACTTTAGTATCTGGCTTACAAGAGAACTCTGGGCAAGAGTTTACATTCTATGCAGCTGATGTGGACAGTAACTTCCACCCAATGAAGGGACATTTTCTTATTATTTCTCTTCTTTTTATGCCCGGTACAGTTCTTAGAATTGACCAGACCTTTCTTTTATCAATGCCGCTCTGTTCTTTTGAACTGCAATATTTCTGCTATGTCTATTTAGAAAACTTCAATATGAGATTGATGACATCATTTGCTTTCTGGATTGCTGTATGCTATTACAAAGGAAGGATGGAGGGAAGAATGGATGAACCATGTGACCATACCACCTACACCAGCGCAAACACTGAAGGAAATGCCCCTAATATCCTCTCTTGGACTAGGGCTCTAGAGTTGGATTCAGTAGTTCTGGGAGGGTCTAAGAGTCCACAATTCGAATAGCTCCAGGTGATGCTTGTGCAGCAGTTCCTCTGACTACACTATGAATGACTCTGCATGGAATATAAGAAATCAGTCTTTTGATTCCAACTTTAAATATGCAATTGGTTGTTGTGATTTTTTGTTCTTGTTGAACGCATGCCAGTAAATTTGTAATCAGTATTCGAATACTAAAGAGAATTTGAAATTTGCTAAATTTGTAAGTTTAATTTATTAAAACTTTAAAGATTTATTCAGAACTTGGGAAGATTTTGCTTGTTAAGATAGTAAATTTATCTAATCAGACATATGAAGTAGGGTATTTTAGTTTATAAATGCAGTTTAAAATTTTTAAGGGGATTTAATTAAGTGAATTTTTATATGAGACTAGTTGTTTTAAAGAGAATTTACTTTGCGTAACTTGAGCTGATCAAATGTTAATCCGAGTTCCCTGCAATGCTGTTCTATTTTATGTAACTTTTACTAGATTTGTAAATAGATGAGAAGATTTGAAAATTGAATATAAATATTTAAGGCAAATTATGTATTGATTTTTTACGTTAATAAACAAATATAGTTTAAAGCACAAATAAATTTTATGTAAAAAGGAGCCCTTGGATAAAATTCACCTTGACACTGCTAACAATTCACCCAACTCTGACATATGTCTTTGAAAATGTCTTATTTCCTCTGAATTGCCAGGCCTTCTCTCTGGATCATTGTTCTACCTTGGGTGGACATCTGTGAGTATTCTTCTACCTTACTCAGGGTGCCCAGTTTAGTCTTGAGAGGGTGGGCTTTGCAATTGATGTGCAAAGCTGGGGCTTTCTACACCTCTGCTCCTCCTGGTCTGTCTGGAAGCATCTCCCACGTGATTTTTCTCCTCCACCTCATCCCTTCCTTCCTCCTCCTTCTCCCACTTCCCGCTTCTCCCCCCTCCCAGGATCCCCAAGGACTCCCCAGTCTTTTAAGTCTCTTAATCTTCCTCCTTCTTCCCACCACAGCTCATTCAGGGACCTACTTCCTTTTGTCCTCGGTCCTCTGGTCCAGGTTCAGTTCCACCTGTGAAGATAGCAGTGGATTTGGATCCATGGAAGGGAGATTAAGAGGAGAGAGAATGGGATTAAGGAAGGCAAAACATCTATAGGACAGTAAGAATTTAAGTAAATCCTTTATTAAACTGAAAATATTCTTTGCTGCCTCTTTTCTGTGAATTGAGCTGCATTACAAATACAACCCCTTTCTGTTATCCTAGCCTGAATATTAGCCTAGCCTCCAAATAGGGGGATATAAATACAGACTTTAGGAATTAGATGGGGCGGGGTACGTAATCTTGCAGCATCTAGACAGAGCACTCCTATTTAGCATTTCAGTAGAGTAAATTATAATATTCCTTTACCTTTTATTTTTGCATGTCAGTTCCTCCATTTTCCAATATGTCACTCAGTCCCAAGAAGTTGCTCTCTTGGTTAAGCCCTACTCAAAGCCAACCAAAGCATTTTCTCCTCCTTTTCCTCCTCCTTTCTCCTCTTCTTTTTGTTCTTCTTTGAACATACTGGGAGTCCCTTCTCGTCCCCTATGACCCTGTTCTGGAATCAGCGTGCTCACTTAAACCTCATATCTGGGATGCTCATTAAGTTGTGGCCCTTCTTCCCACCTCTTTGCCTGTGCTTAACTCTCTGCTTTCTTGGTTTGTCTTTCAATTTCCTGTTGGAACCAGACCCTTGTCCTGGACTTCACAGTAATTAGCAGCTTGTTTGGTCCTTTGAAAGCCCTAGCCCCAAGTTAATAAACCATGATTTAGAAAGAAAGCTTAACAGTTGGATATTCCACATCTGTTTCCAGCCCATTAACCTACTAGATTGAAGCTATATGATCTGTCTGCATGGTAAATCCAGAGATTTCTGATCTTGTGTTGCCAGCACCTGGACAATACCTCCTGGATATAAATCTTATCCCTGATAGAAATGCAATGTCCCTCATCTTTTTGAACTTGATTGTTTCAACTGCTGGTTTTACCCATGGGAGCAAGTCCTGCCACTTGGTTAGTCTCCCCAGCTCTAGACCCTTCCACTCCCTGCTGTCGTTACACTTCCCACCGCTCCCCTCGAGCTCCCAGCCTGCAGAGAGCCCGTGTGAGTCATTGCCTTGCACATCCGCAGTTCAATTATAATTGATGTTCATAGGCACATCCCTAAGTCACTAGAGGAGCTAAAGGTGTCTTCTAAATCATCAAGGAAAGAATAAATTATATTCAGTAAAATTTTATTGTTCCTATATTTTCATTCTTTAGAATCTGGTAATCCACATAGGAAATATGGTTAACTCTGTATTAATCATATTCATCAACAGCTCATTTCTGAATAGCTTAAAATTGACAGCCATAGGAAAGATTTAGATGACTGAATATTTTATGTTATACCCAGATATTTGACATCATGTACACAGATTTCAGACAAAGCTTAGCATACATAACAGGAAGGTGATTTCTAGCAGACCCGCCCTCAGCACCCAGGTTGCTCATGCAGTCTCTACTATCTGCTCATTCTTTTGTTACAGTCACATCTACCACCTTCTGAGTGAATTACCTTCATTCTTTGAACAATTTAGCAACTGCTTCACCATGTCTCCCTCAAATGTCACCTCCTTGATATTTCTTAACGAAAAAGTGTCAACCTTGCGGCAGCCAGAAGTGCTCACTAAATCGCCATGCGATACCATACACTTGGTGCAGGTAGTGAGGCTGTTTGACTGGTTCGAAATGGTGAGTGGAAATGATGGTATCATTTCTGAGCTGAAGCATTGAAGGGCCCATGTGCCATCTCCATTCTCTTGCTTCCCTTTAGGCAGTGACTAAGATACCACGTGTTGAAATGCAGAACCCGAACCTGACTCTTAAGTCACTCAGTGGAGAAAGCAGCTGTGGAGAGTACCTGAGCTACAACTCCGCATGCATTAGACATCTGGGCCTTTGTTACCACTGAAACACTGAGGCTGCTACTGCAATGCAGCATCGCCTGTCCTAATTAGCACATGCATGTAGTTGATCCTTTCAATAATACACTCTCCATTCCTTGATCTCTTTTCCTCCAGTAATCTTGTCTTTCATCTTACCTCAGTCATCCATTCCTTTGGTTATATATTGGTTGCTGTCAATAACTGTACCCCTTGTGTAAACTAAATCTTAAGTACCCTACTCTACAGATACCGTCCCCTATATTTCCAACTACTTCTCCTGGTATCCCAACTCCAGCAATTCCATAAATCCCTAGTTTTCGCTCTTCTTCAATACACACATTCTCATTTCTCTCCTTACCCAGCTTAGATCCCATAGTTTATCTCTAGCACCACTCCTGTGCACACAGCCTCAACTGTGCTGCCCTCTCCTTCTTGGCTGAACTCTATCCTACCTTCATTCCAACTTTCTTGAAACATAACTCATATTTGTGAAGAGGCAAGTGGATATAGCTGGAGAAAAACATGAAGCCCTCCACCTGAATCCTAATTATTATCTAATTATTCCCACGACATCCCTCCAAGTCCTTTTACTCTCACGCTGTCTTAGATGAGCGTTCCATATCTTCCTTTCTCTCCTCAACTTCCCGTCACTTTCTCTGCCATTTCATTCTCAGCTGGTGACTCTGCTTCTTATTTTATTGAGAAAATATGAGTAATTTGAAAAGCATTTCTACACACTTTCACTGCAAAATCTATCACCCTACTGGCATCTTTGCCCATCTCTTCTACTGACCCTCCTGCTACTTCAGAGGACCTGTGCTTGCTGTCATCTCAGGACAATCCCACCATGTGTGCACTGGATCTTGTTCCTATGACGACTGGAGGTTGTTCATGCTGCAATCGTCTCTCTTTTCCCCTGCATTATAAATTTTCCCATCTTTACTGCCTCATTCCATCAGCATAAACACATGCTCTGGTTGCTTCTATCTTAGAAAGAAAGAGAAAAACCTCACGTACCCATCCACATACCTACAGCTATCGCCCCATTTCTCTGTTTCTCTTTGTAGTAAAACTCAAAGAGAGTTTTACTCTCTTTGGTCTACACGCCCTCTCCTCCCATTTTCTCCTGAACCCTTCCAATTAAAGTTTTGTACATTCCCTTCCAATGAATTAATCCTTGTCAAGATCTCTTCCAAGCCCCCCATAGCCAATCCCAAAACCAACTTACATTTTCATCTTCCTTCATCATTAGACGTAGTTGACACTTCAAACAGATTGAAATGCTTTCTTCACTTGGATTCCAAGATGTCACTCTCTTTTGCTTCCTCCTAATTCACTGTTATTTCCTTCTCAGATTCTTTGGCTTCTCATCTTCATGGTGTTGGCATGATACAGGGCTCAGTTTTCATGCTTTTTACCTTCTTTCATCTGTCCTGACTCCTAGGCTGTGTCTTTTGATTCCATGGCTTTATATAATATCTACATACCAATTACTTCCAAATATGTCACCATCCCAGACTCGATACTCATCCTCCAGAGTAGATGTGCAGTTATGGAAAAACTGCATCACAAAGAGCACAACGTGCTCCTGGACTTCCTGCTTGCTTTTCCTTCTGTGAACTGAACTGCAGGAGGCCTTTACCATAGAAGGCGTCCATGAGTCCCTAAAGTATTGTAGAGTTTCTGTTCCAGTTTTTAAGGCATTTGAGTACTCTGAGAGATGAGGAGAGCCCAATGAATAATGAATAATGAATAATTCCAAAAATAATAATAATTCCAAAAGCATTACGACTGAACTTAGGTGAATTTGTTTTGCTTTTTTCTTTTTTTTAATCAGAGACTAACATCCAATGAACTTTTTCTGGTATTACTTTAATACTAAAAGCCTTTTAAGTTCTCTGTCTGAACATAGATATGATTCACACTCTTCTTTTTCTTTTTGCCAAACTTTCCCCACAGCTCTGGAGGAATTCAGACAAAGAGATAAAATACATGAGTCAGTTTTGAAACAAATTATAATGTAAGTAATTAAACGACTATTTAAGCAGTTAAAGCAGGGTATACAGTACATTAGATTTAAAACGCAGACTCCTGAATATAAATTTTGAAAAATGTATTGGGTCCTACTCTCCAATGGTGTTTTAAACTTTATTTATTAGCTTCCCATTGAAAAACTTGTGTGAGCAGCGGAAATGATTCAAAATTGCAACAGCCCTGAAAATCTAGGAATATGGTCAATAATTGTACGAACCAAGTTGGGATAGGGCTTTTGCAATTGGCCTATAAAGTAGTAAATACACACTGGACTAAAAATCATGGTACCTGCCACCCAGTAGTGGCTTTGAGTGAGTCACTGCTTCGTGGGCATTAGCTGCCTTATCTAAAAAACCATAAGGTTGAACTTACTGTTTGTAAGGGTCCTTTTAGGTACTTATTTCTGTATCTTTACAAAGACAGATGAGATTGAATGGAAATTTATGCCTTTCTTCTTTTGTGTTATGTTATAAACTTTGCAGACTTGTGCATGTGACCTCCCCTGTTTCTGGTAGGAAGCAGACCCTGTTGTGATATTCTCTGAAAGGGAGCGCATGCTTCTGCTGTCTCACATTCTTCTCATTTTACTACAATATGCAATCCCCTCTTTTGAAAATCCTTTTCACTCCCCAGCAAGGTAATTCTCTTGGTAATTCATGTTCTCACATAATTCATCCCCACTCTCATAATGAGGACGAAATCAAACTGCTCCAACCCTAGGAGTCTCTCCTCCAGATCAGACATGATTGGTCACAGAATCAGGCACATGACCAAACTGCACCATCAAAATTTTTCCTATAATTGTTCAAACTAGAGAAAGGATTAAAAAAAAAAACCCCAAAACAAAAAAACATGCATTTCCTCACTTGCAATGGAGCTGGGAAACAGGAAGCAGGTGGCTTCACATTCTTTTGTTCCCTGCCATGGGGACAAAGATGGTCTGAGAGCACAACGCAACACAATGGAAGGCCAGGCAAGAGCTGAGGGGAGAGGTGGGCATGCTGGGGTTTGAGGGTCCGTGGCCAGCTAAGCCATCTACTTCCTGCAGTTACGTGAGCCTTCCAATAAGTTCCAGTTTTTGCTTAAGCTGGTTTGAGTTTAAGTTTCCATCTGTTGTGACCAAGATTGACTACTTTTATTTTCACATCCTGTCAGGTATGAAAATTTGTGGTAGAAGAGGTTGTTATATTTTTCTTTTTCCTTTCTCTCCCCTTCCCCCCTCCCTTTAAAAAAAGTTATTGGAATAAAGGAGGACACATGGAAGGATTCTGGTATGAATTAGCATCGGACACATTGAAAACTGCTTGCTATCATTCCTGCCCATTTTGTACCTTCTCCTCCTTCTTTTTGTAATAGTCTTTGGCTCTCTGGCCATGCGAGTGAGGCCTTGACCCTGATGCTGCTATCAGGTCCTTTGTGGCTCCAAGCACAGTGATTAGTTCATGGTGTGAGCATACAATGCTCGCCAGACCAATGAGGGCCTTTCCCAATTTGAGTTTTTCAAATTGCATCAGAAGAAATGCCTGTTAGACTCTTGGGCCACAGAATTGTTGTTTGATGAGTCTGATGCATCCATGGCCATGCTGTCCACACACCGGGTTGACAAAATGCGTCATCGGTGAGAGAGAATGAAGCCGACAGCCAGAGAAGGGCAGAACTTTTGAAAGGAAGAGTCTAAATGCTGTGGAGCTTGTGGGTCCACTCATCACCAGCTAGACTGGAAGTTGGGCAGACTGGGTATTTTTAGGGATCAGTGCCCATGGATCCTGCAGTGGGGCCACATTACCTACAGTGGCAGGGAGGCGGCACATTATTTTGCAGGGAGAGACCTCTGCTTTGTCTTCAATCAAGGGAGGAATTCCAGCTCTTAAGAGGGAGGCATGGATCACTTTGGCAGGATCCAAATTTGCAGAACACTTTGGGGTTCAAAATTTTAAGGGACCTTTATCCAGGTTACCCCATTCCAAATGTGAAGGTTCCATTGTTCCAATCAGGTTCTAATCTTTATCTAATAGTCTGCTTTGGTTGGGTGTTTTTCTTTCTTGGGAGTTTGGCCACTCTGAATATTAAGCCAGAATCTGTTCCAGTTTTTTTGTTTCTCCTGTTGCAGGAAGTGAGAGATCACAGAGGCCTTTCGTGCTTGGTTTTCACTACCTTCTGATCACCTGTACTTTTTCATTAACTTTTTTCTAGAGGAGTAGTTTTCAAAGGAGGGTCCCAGGACCAGCAGGATCAGTATCACCTGAGAACTTGTTAAAATTGTAAATTATTTGGCTCCCCCTCAGATCATCTTAATTGGAAACATTAGATAGGGGCCCAGAAATCTTTATTAAATGTCCAGGTGATTTTCATGAGTGCTAAAGTTTGAGAACCATGGATTTAGAATGTCAATGTCATTTAGTAATAGTCATTGGATAACATTGTCCTTAGTTATAAAGGCCCAGAACCTTTCAAAGACCTGATGCATCATACCAGCTAGTGCATTCCCTACTACTGGGAAACTGTCCCAACTCACCACTGCTGCAAGTTTTAACAGTTGGACCTCCTCCTTGTGCCAGATGCTGTCAGGGCTCCATCTACCCAGTGATTTAGTCTTTTTTTGCTAAGGCTAGTTTAAGTTAGGATTCTACCACTTGCCACTAATATACCTGAAACACTTAATATGTGCCTGTGGGGAATGTATCTTTTATAAACATTATTAATAATAATCATTTAATACCACATAATTATATAGTACATTGCTGCTTACAAAGTGCTTGCATAGGTTATTTTATAGGATTATAATGAGAAAGCTGTGAGAGAAAGGGCAGGGCTGATTCTGCTATAGGCGCCTGTGGCTTTCTATGTCATTGGATAATATTTTGCTTTTCTTTTATGATGATATGAAACACAATAATGTGAAATAAGATAGAAATTTCTGGTTGTTCGCTGTAGTGTGAAGTGTTCTTGTTCTTTTATTTCCTTTAATTGAAACTTGCTCCTGTAGTCTTGGGAGTACTGAGGAGATAAAGACCTGTCCTCTGCCTTCCTCAGAGACCCTTTCTGCAGGATGTGCTGTCACTAGGATGACACAATCCATCCACAAAGCATATGACAGTATTCAATGACAATATTCTTTGCATTCTCTCTGGGTATATCTGTAGTTTCCAAATGACACACTTGATTCTATCATTTTGGCAGCACTCATATTCAATACCAATCTCTGCTCTCAACTAACCATGATTTACATCAGCTGTTAAGACAGATGAACAAATTTTCCCATTGCATAGTTTCTGTATTTTGCATCTACATTCTTGGTCTCTAGGTCTCTAAAACTGAAATTACTAGCTTTTCTCCTAGTAGATATTTTGATTGTAGCTATTCCAACTGACCAACAAGAAAGCATTTGTTTAAACACTGAGTATGAGACTGGTATTTAGCTATCATGGCCAAAACAAAAAAGGAAATATAGAAAACATAGTCTACATCTAAAAACCAAGATCTGTGTAGGGTAGTCTCTTAGGTCAGAATCCCTAGATTCTGTGCATGATGTGGGAATTCTTGTGCAAGTGATTTATTGAGGGGGGATCTCAGGAGAATCTTGAAAGAGAGTGAGGGACAGGGTAAGGCAGGGAAAGAAGCAAGGCAAAGATGTGGTTTCAGAGAAGATCTAGCCTCAGATTGTTCCCATTGTAGAACCCTGGAGAGGGAGCCACACAACAGAGTTTGTCCTGTACAGCGGAGAGGGGACTGGGCTGTTTAACCACTTGTATGAGTCAGTTATTGGCTATGGGTGGTGGGGCTTGGGGGGACATAGCATCCGAGACATCTCAATGGAGTCAATTCCCATCAGCGAAGGGTAATCTTCTAAAGAAGGGTGCAGGTATGAACCTTTGGCAGCTGACACCTGCAGCAGCTGGGCAGTGGGTACATGAGCCTAAGAAAAGGAAACTGGACAGGGCAGCAACAGCATCTCATATATGGAAAACATATGACCTGCAATTCAAATAATAATGATGGTGGTATTAATAATTATACCATGCTTAATGTATGTTGACCTTGTTTTGAGTGTTTTACAGCTACTGAATCATTTTATCATCACAACTCTTCTATGAGGTAGGTAATACGATTATCCCCATTTTACAGATGAGGAATCTATAAATGATCTTGAAACTAATGCAAGAAGCAAAGGCTACCAAAACCCGGGCATAGTGGAAAATAGAATCTAGGCAGTGTGTCTGGCGGGGGAAGGAATAGACTGGTCCTGGTGTTTGCATGGAAGATGATTTTCAAGACAGAAGTGGTTCTGATAGGTAAAATTTTGGAGGTATGCTGAAAATAATGAGGATTTTGATGATAATATTTTCTGTGCATAAAATTCTCTCACTAACAGTCTAATTAAATTTCCACAATGACCTGGTAAGATAAGAGTTTGAATTCACATTTTAGAGAAGTAAAGACTAACAATCAGCATTTGTGAACAACTTAATGGCATTCAGAAGGGGTGGCCTAGCTAGGTCTCCAGACCATATCTTTGTTGTTACAACTAAAAGTAGAAAATATTAAATAATTTTGAAGACTGTATTGGATTAAATTGTATCCCCTCAAAATTCATGTGCTGAAGCTCTAACTCCTAATGTGACTGTATTTGGAGATAGGGCCTTTAAAAAAGTAATAAAGGTTCAATGAGGTCAGATGAGTGGGCACTAATCCAATATGTCTGTTGTCCTTATACAAAAGGAGGAAGGTGGGCTGGTTAGCTAGCTCAGTTGGTGACAGTGTGGTGCTGATAACACCAAGGTCTGGGTTTGATCCCTGTACTAGCCAGCCAAAAAAAAAAAAGAAAGAGACATTAGGGATGAACTTGCACAGAGAAAAGGCTATCTGAGGACATAGTGAGAAGGTGTTCATCTGCTGGAAGCTGAGAGAGAGACCCCGGGAGAAACAGAATCTACTGACACCTTGATCTTGGACTTCTACCCTCCAGAACAGTGAGGAAATAAATGTCTGTTGTTGAAGCTACTCAGTCTGTGGTATTTTGTTATGGTAGCCCTAGCTAGCTAGCACAAAGACAGATGTTAAAGAGACATAGTGACCAATGAAATCATCACTAAATATATTGTACACACAATTGAACTTCAAAATGTAGCTGATCTGTATATAGAGTTCAACTTAATATGCTGACTATATTAATTTGCTAGGGCTGCCATAACAGAGTACCACATACTAAGTGGCTTAAACAACAGAAATTTATTTGCACACAATTCTGGAGAACAGAAGTTCAAGATCAAGGTGTTATCTGGGTTGGTTTCTTCTGGGACCTCTCTCCTTGGCTTTTGGATGGCCATGTTCTCCGTGTCTTCCTATGGTCTTCCCTTTGTATCTGTGTCCTAATCTCCTTTTCTTATAAGGACACCAGCCACATTGGATTAGGGCCCACATCAGTGATTTCGTTTTAACTTAATTGCCTTTTAAAAGACCCTATGTCTAAATACAGTCACATTCTGAGGTACTGGGTGTTAGGGCTTTAACATATGAATTTTGAGTGAATAAAATTCAGCCCATAACACTGATTGTTTCTCAAAAAACTCCAAGTGATTTCTAGATGTAAGATGTCTTCCTCCTAAGAAAATTAGCAGCAGGTGTTTCCTTTTGTAGTGGTTGTCTTGCTTTGTATCAAGTGACTGTCAAGAAATCTACAGCTGATTGGATGAGTGTCTGAAACAAAGAGAGTTGTGTAGAGACTATATTGCTCGAGAACTCTCCTTGAGAGCACTGCTTTAGATGGAGCAGGGCACATCAGCCCAAACATACCCTTTCTGTTGGTGGGTTTGAGTTCATAACATCCAAAGAGATAGAAGTAAGAAATCTTATGTAAAGCAGAGACAGAGAGATACTGAATCAGAGAAATGGTGGGATGGTAGAGCTGGGAGCCACGGATGCCTTCTGTGCTGAAATTTGCCTCTTTGCCCTCAGACCCATTCCCTGCATTCCCAGCATTGATCTGCATCACTAACTTCTGGTTATGTTAAGCCGAAGGAAGACTCTGGTAGGAGATTTGACTGTAGGAAGAAGGGAGAAGACAGAATACTTTTCCTTCTCTTCCTGTCTCAGTTGGTGTTTCTGACAGAGGCTGTACTACCTTCATGATTCCAACTCCTGCCTGAAAGCACCTCCTCTGATAGTCCCACCTTGCCAGGCAGACCTACTATAATTCCATTTCCCTGCAGGTGGCCATGCTTTGTGGATTCTAGTAACATCACCTTCTCTTGTCTTTTCAGCCCTCAGCCTGACAGTGGGTTATTGATGTTTTTGATGAGATCCACCACTGCCTGTTGGGCTTCTCACATTTTTTTTATCATTTGTGAAACCAATTCCTGTATTAAATTCTTTCTACTTGAAATACCTACAGTAATTTCTGTTTTCCTGACTTGATCACTATGCCATACTTTGCTGGAGAGATGAATTCTAGAATTCTTCTAGGCACCATCTATTCTACCCTCCCTCCCCCCACAAATGATAATAGTATTTTGTTTCCAATCTGTGGTATGCATTGCAAAGATAGTTTTTGGAGTTTCTTTCATATCTCATATGGCTTTACACTATATTTCCATCATTTGAGATAGCCTGAGCATATCTCTAATTCTTGCAACCCGAGAGAGTCCAGCATAACTCAGGCAATGACCTACAAGGAATAGCACTCTTGTCAAAAAGGGAAGATAGTTTAATCAGACTATCATTGAAAGGTTTAAGTTAAGAGCAGATCCTAATAGCAATCTCATCATTTGCATGGACGTTTACCCCATTTACCCATTTACCAGCTGGAATTCCTAGGGTTCCAGTGGGAAGGGCACACTCTGGTTGGAATATGGAACTATTTCATGACTACTTTATTATTTCTTTAGATTATAACCCTTTCATTATTCAAACAATGCAGCTGGTCATGGTTATTTATTCTTTAATTATCCACATTCACGTAAGAGCCTCAGAATTAACCTCACAATATTGTTGCGTTAAAACCATGGAAAAATCTTGAATGGCAGCCTGATTTGTTGGGAGGAGGCTCGGGCAATATGAGGGCAAGACGTCTATAATTTTTTTAAAGCCCCATAGGTGATTCTGATACACATCCATGCTGAGAAACACTAGTATAGATTGATGCATGATATAATATCTTTCAACATTTTTTTCCCAATGATTATCTTAGCTGTGTGGTAGGCTTTCCTGCTCTAAGGTGATATGTGATATTAAAAGCGTATTTTGGAGAATAAATATGAATTAGTATTGTTTCAAATTAAATTCATATGAATAACATGGCATCATGTTGACATGAGATAGAAAACCACATAAAGAAATATAATGTGTTCTATAGGATATCAGTGGACAGAACATGCAAGTCAATATCCCAGACCAAGATCAAATCAAGAGGAAGATGGCAGTGCACCTGTCCTAGTATAACCATTACATGCCAGGGACACCGCTCTTGAGTTTTCAAGGCAGTCGTTGCAAAACCACTTGGGAACTCCTCAGAAATCACATGACGGGAGTTTCCAGGTGACAGCCTGGAGTACTGCTAGCTGACAGCCATCAAGGAAGGCTCAGGAAGGCTTATCACAGCACACTCTGCTGGGCAGGAACAGGAACAACCCAAGCCATCTGCTGTATGTCACGGTGAGTGGGATGACCAAACGCTGCAGAACAGAAGAAATAATTGAGAGGCAGCCAAAGCTGTCTGGTGGTAGAAGGCTGGTGAGTAAGAGGAGCAAACAAATCTTCCTAGGCATGGATGGGGGCAAGAGGAAGAGCTATGATTCACTGAAAAAGAGCCTGTGCTTAGATCCTCCATGCTGGGGGAAGAGCAGCTTGAGCTAACCTGCTCTCAGACTAGGGGTGGGAGTCCTGGTTAAATGCTTACTCACATAAGGGACCTAACAGCTTCCTGGGAAGTAGCACGTCCCAAGGGAATAAGAGCATCAAGGACTTGGAAGCACAGGGCGTTTCCCCCATTTGCCATCGCCCTGTGATAATGGCCCTAGGTAGACTAGTGTTGTCTTTGGGGAAAAGGAACAGCCAACAGATGATGGAGCTGGAGCTTCCAAAGGAGCAGAAGAGGAAATGTGAGCCTGAGAGTTCTCACAAAGATTCTGGGGCCACCTGTTTCCTTAATGTGGTCAGCCTTGCTTATGTCCTTCTGTCTTTTCAATTGATGTTTCTTTCTTACAGAAGGAAAAATGCAAAATCCTGACGTCACTGTATCTTACTTAGATGATAACTGATTCAAATAAGCTGTGTGATGTTATTCATTTCAATATTATTGGCATCATAGTGATTCAATAGACAATATTTTTTAACTTACTTGAAATAGTTATTTGGAAACGTTTGTACAGTTGTTTTATTAACATTTGCTATTTATGGTATAAAACATAAGACGGGTAACATAAACTCATGTTGATGAGAAAAATAAGGAAAAGACACTAGTTTTTTTTTTTTCTTGGACTTTCATGTTTTTAATGAAAAACCTAAAGGCATATGCTTCTTTGAGATAAAATACATTTAGCACCACTGACTTTCCCCTCACATTATGGGTCTCTGTCGTCACCCCCTCAGACGGTGGCTCAGAGGCATGTCTTATCTCTTCCTAACATGCATCCTGCCATGTTATATTCCTTAAATGAGTGGAAACCTTGTTTAAACAGGGAGAAATATAATGATCACCTCACCTGTTTAAAAGACTGTATGAGTGTGCTTTGGTTGTCATCATTAAAAATATGTTTACTTGGCAAGTTCTACTGCTGTATGAATTACTCTGTAAGAATTCCCACACAACAGTTATTAGGGGATGGAAATATAGTGAAGTGACTATTTCCACATGTATTTAAAAAGTCAAAGTGACAGTTTAATAAAATAGAAAAGGAGTGGGATTGGGAGCTAGAGAGTATTTCTGATTCTAGCTTTTCCATTTACTTCTTGTGTGACCTTGGGCAAGGTACATCACCTTGTTGAAGCCTTAGATGCCTCACTGATGAAATGAGAATAAAACCTTCTTCACTGGGTTATACTGAGAAAGAGCTACTAAATGAAAATACCTGGTAGGGTACCTGGCACAGGGTATGATGGAGTTTGGATGTATTGTCCCCTCCAAAACTCATGTGGAAATTTGATCCCGAATGTGGCAGTGTTGGAAACTGATTGAGTCATGGGGGCGGATCTCTCATGAATGGATTAATGCTCTCCCTGGGGGAGGGGGGATTAATGAGTGAGTTCTCGCTCGATTAGTTCCCGCCAGAGCTCATTGCTTAAAAAGACCCTGGCACCTTCTCTTTCTCTCTTGCTTCCTCTCTCTTGCTTCCTCTTGCCATGTGACCTGCTTGTACCTGCTGGCTCCCTGCCACTTTCCGCCATGAATAGAAGCAGCCTGAGGCCCATGCCAGATGCAGCTATCCCAGAATTGTAAGCCAAATAAACCTCTTTCCTTTATACATTACCCGGTCTCAGGTGTTTCTGTTATAGCAACAAAAAATGGACTAAAACAGGGTAGATGCATAAAAATAACTTTTTTGCTTCTTTTAGCTTTTTCATTTTTAAATTTTGAATTCTTCTACTTGAGAATTCACTGGTGATATTGTATTATATTACATTGAGTTTTAAATTTGACTTTGTCAGCACCTTCCAAGAGTGAGTCAAATTTGCATTTTCTTAAGATAACAGGTTATAGAGAAACTTTAGTGAGAATACAACCCCATGGAGTTGGTGAGTCAGGGTAAGTCATCTTGGCTCTGATGATTCTCTTGCCTTTAAGATCATTTAGCATCATTTTTCCATTTTAATTTCAAATTTTCCAAATGGTAGCAAAATGAGCACTTTCCAGTTCCACAGAAAACAGCTCAGGATTTATATTCTAGGAAGGACTACATGGGTGACAACATTCTGAATACTTGCAAAAGCAATTTGACAAATTCAGTTTAAAGTAAGGGACATAAGTAATGGGCATAGGAAAAATACTTATGGGTACTAACTCAAGCTGCTTGCCTTTTTTTTCCAGAATGACTACTTTACACTTTTAAAAACCCACAGACAGAGCCCTTTCTATAGGGGATAATAATGTTTTATAGGGGATAATTAGGTCAGCTGGGAAATGAGCAAGGTAACAGAAAACGTGTTGTAGGGCTTCATTTCCTTCTAAGCAAGGACATATTCCATATTTTGAACAAAATACCTATCATTTCCTAAATCTAAAAAGAAACCAGATTTAAAAGTAGTGAAATGAAGTAGAAGGATATGATTTTTGGACTCAGATATACTGAGGTTCAATGCTCAGCAGAGGCCATAAGCCAGCTGGACACATCTGAGGAAGTTGCTTATCCTTCTGTGTCTGTGTATCTGGGAAAGGGCCAGTGCCATCCAATTTGCTGGCTGGTTGGAGAATTAAATGAGATACCGCATGTAAAAGAGCCTGGCACATACAAGATTCTCAATAAGGGTCACTGTTTTTAATTAATGCAACTCCCATTAATGATTTTAAGAGTTAAACCAGTCCTAAGAGGCTGAGGAGGCTTTGGAAACCTTACAGAGTTCTTGCAAAGAAAACTTTTAAGGGCTTCTGTGAAATAATATGATGAACATATGGAGTAGATTTCCAACTTGAACACACTGTAGCCTCAGGATTAAGATGAAAATTATTGACTTTTACCCACCCTGGAAAGTTTGACAGGAGTTCAGCCCATTTGACCCTTCACAAGCCTGACTGAGTTCGCCAACACCGAGGAGCCGGGAACGTTAGATGAAGAAATATGTGGGCTTCCAAGCCTTCAGAATACATCTGATTTAGAGTTCAGGGTCACACACACAGCTGACCTATTGTGAGACTGACCATGGACTCTTCTTAACACTGTGACCATTTTTCCCTCTCTCCTGCTGCATTTACATTTTGGTGGTACTTCTTAGAGATTAAATCACTAGGTCAAGCAGAGCATTCTCTTCATCATTACTCTTTAGCTCATTCCCCAAATTATGCTGCAGTTGGACGAGGTTCAATTGCTTCTGAAAGACTGTTGTTTGACTTCTGGATTCCATTCACATGACTTTATCCTTCATAACTCACAGATGATCATTAATAATAAATGCTGTCAAGAGTATGTTATGTGAAAAGTAATATTAAGGGGCTGAACTTTTAAGTCAAGACTTATTAGGCTGTAGTAAGACATTAAAGTTATAAGGAAACTTATTGCCTCTCTGAACTATGTTCCCCAATCTCTTTCTCAAACTTTCTTATGAGACTTCCCATCTTAATGCAGTTGTATAATATAATTATAGACTTCGAAAATGTCAGAACTGAGTGTTCATCAGTCCAACCTCCTAACTCTACTGGTAAAATAATTGATGAAAATATTTTCTTTGAAAGGAGATTTTAAAAACATATATATGGCATTAAAGGTAACCAGACTGTTTTAATATATGAAGGGATACTTAAGCCAAGGCCAAATCAAAGATTGAGAAACAAAGTTGTTTATGTGGCCTTTGAAAGTTGGGTAATAGAGAAGAGTAGGAATTAGTGAATTTGGATTTCAACAAACTGAGATTCAACTCTCAGGTTTACTAGTTGTGTGACTCAGTTTCTTAATTTTACAAAGCCTCAGTATCTTTATTTTGTAAATGATAATAAGGATTCTACCATGTAGGAATGCTGTAGGTATTGCAATAAATATGCAAAGCAACTAAGGCAAACTAACATATAGTACACACCCAATACATGTTAATTACGAACACTCATAATATCCAAAAATATGTTATAAATGTGAATCACCATGATCTACAAGAGGCACGCTCTTTGAGAGACAGAAAATTATAATTCTAAATGGCCTGCTAGTAGTCCAGAATTATAGATTAACCATAGTGAATTTGAATGACTAAAGGTCTTGGGTTTCTCAGTGTAACAAGATGACTTTGGGTAACACTATACAGTCCAGGCCACAAAGCAAGAGAATATAATGGTGGATATTATGAGATGTAGTGCTAGAGGGACTTGGTTTGCATCCAGGGACTGACTTTTCCTATTTGTGTGACTGTGAACTAATCATTTAATCACTCAAGCTTCAGTTTCCACATATGAAAAATGGTGAAAATAGCAGCATCTCTCATGGTCGTTGTAAAGGTTTTGTGAAGCAACCCATGCAAAATGCTTAGCTCAGTGTCGGGCACTCACTAAGAACTCTCTTTCTACACACACACACGCACATACACACACGCACGTATACACACACGCACGTATACACACAAAAACACAGGAGGGTACTTCAAAAAGTTCATGGAAAAATAGAATTAAAAGATAATACAAATCTTTTTAAAAAAAATTTGAAACATAACTGATTATACATATTTATGGGGTTGACTATCAGTATTTGTGTACAGTATCTGATGATCAAATCAACATTATTAGCATGTACATCATTTCAAATTGTAATTATTCTTTGTGTTCCTTACCCAGTTACTCTTTAACTTCCCTCCCCCTACCCTTTTCCTACCTCTAGTAACTATAGGTCTGTTCTCTTGTTCTGAAAGTTTGATGTTTTATTGTGGACTTCCTTCCTTCCTTCCTTCCTTCCTTCCTTCCTTCCTTCCTTCCTTCGCTTCCACTTATGAGTGAGGACATATGTTATTTCTCTTTCTGTGTCTGGCTTATTTCACTTTACATAATTTTCTCCAAGCTCATTCATGCTCCTCGAATGGAAGAATTTCATTCCTTTTCACGGGTGAGTAGAATTCCATTGTGTATATACCACATTTTCCTTACCCAGTTGTCTGTTGATGAATATTTAGGTTGGTTCCCTATCTCGGCTATTGTAAATAGAGCTGCAGTGAACATGGGAGTTCAGGTATTCCTTCGACATGATGATTTCCGTTCCTTTGGGTGTATACTCAGAAGTGAGATTGCTGGATCCTATGGCAGTTCTGTTTTCAGTTGTTTGAGGAACCTCCATACTGTTTTCCATAATGGCTGCACTAATTTACAGCCCCACCAACAGTGTAGGAGCGTTCCCCTTTCTCCACATCCTCACCAACATTTGTTATTCTGGTCTTTTGGTAATAGCCAGTCTAACTGGAGTGAGATAATATCTCAATGTGGTTTTGAGATAATACAAATCTTTTTATGAACTTTCTGAAGTATTCTTGTCTGAGTATGTATTTATAAACATTTAAATATATAAGTATATGTGCATATATATATGTAAATTGTGGTGAAGTCCACATAACATAAAACTGATGATCTTAACCATTTTTAAGTGTGCAGTTCAGTAGTACTAAGTGCATTCAGAGTGTATCACTACCATCTACCTCCATAACTCTTTTCATCTTGCAAAACCGAAACTCTATCCCATTAAACAATAACTCCCCTTTCCCTCTCTCTTCCAGTGCCTGGAAACCATCATTCTACTTCCTGTCTTTCTGAATTTGACTGCTCTAGCTATCTCACATAAGTAGCATCACAGAGTGTTTGTCCTTTCGGGACTGGCTTTATTTCATTCAGCATAGTGTCCTCAAGGTTTGTTCATGTTGTAGCATGTGTCAGAATTCCCTTCCTTTTGAAGGCCGAATAATATTCTGTTCTATACACATATCACAGTTTGTTTATCCATTCAGTCTCTATTGATACTTACATTGCTTCATCCTCTTGGGTATCGTGAATAATGCTATGAACATGCATATACAAATATCTCTTTGAGACCCTGCTTTCAATTCTTTCGGGTATATAGTGTGAAATTGCTGGATCACATGATAACTCTATTTTTAATTTTTTTGTGGGACCACCATAATGTTTTCCATAGTGGCTGCACCATTTTACATTCCCACCATCAATGCACAAGTGTTCCAGTTTCTCCATATTCTCATCAATGCTTATTTTCTTCCTTCCTTCCTTCCTTCCTCCCTCCCTCCTTCTCTTTTCTTTCTTTCTTTTTCTTTTCTTCTTCCTTTCTTCCTTCCTTTTTTCGTTCCTTCTGTCTGATAGCAGCTATTCTAATGGGTGTGAGGTGGATAAATATATTTCTCAAATGCCAACTTTATATTATTATATTATGTGCATGATTGTCTCTGCAAACTATGGCTTAAGATTCCCATTGTCCACAATCTTGGAAATGATTAATCCTAGCATAGTATACAAGTCAGGCTTTAGGACTGGGGAGAAAGGCTTCTTTAATAGGTGTGCTTCTGCAGAGTAGAGAAGGCTAAAACATGTAAAACATGGAGAAGATGAGGCAGAAATGGGGTCACAGGAGGAAACTATAAATTTCTCCTGGCCACAGTAACCCATGCTGGACATATCTCCACATATTAATTACATTTTTTTTGGTTGTTGTGGATTGTGGAGCTTTTGGCCTCAGAGATGTGCATCTGAGTCCGGCCCCACTTCAAGGAGCTGCAATGCTGGTGATGGCAAAGAGGTCACTGCAGGTTGCAGTGAAACCCAGCTGGAGACAAGCAAGGCACCAAGCCTGCTCTCCTGAAGTCCATGCTTTCTGAGATTGGGCTTGAGAGGCAGCCCAGATCCTCTACCTACTCTGCACAGGGTCAGTTTGCCACCCTGGGAACCCTCAGATTATGGGGGAAACCACTAAACCAAGGAAGACAAGGCTTCATGTTACCCCAAAGAAGTATGGGATGTGAACCATCACAGACTGAACATTAAAAATGTGGTCTTATGGTGGATCTGAAGCTACTGACAGTGTGCAAAAGAGTTAGAATACCTGTTACTGCCCTCTGTGAATGTAGATTCATCCAGAAGCTGGGATGTCGGAAATATCACAGCATGGCATGTGGCAGATTGGCTTTTCCTTTGATTTGCTGTGACTACCCTATGTGTCACACAAAGAGCAGGGAGCTTCCAGGTACCAGGCTCCAAAACTACCAGTCAGGCTTTGTGAACTGGGCCAAACTGAAAACGTAACTCCCTGGGTCAGATTTGATTGATTTGCTTCTGCATTAGTAATTGTCTGTGACTTTAGTTACAGTTTAATTTTGTTTTATTTTGAGAGATGGAAGGGCGTGTACTTGTATTTTCTTAAAAGTTTGCTTTTCATATTTAATGTCCATGTGATTTCTTTTAAAGGTGGATATGAACATAGGTATTACATTTCAAATGATGAGAAGCGCATTGAGATATTTAGAGATTAATGTGATTTGTTTGGACAAATTGCAGAAGACTTAGGCTCCAGCCCAGACTTTGTGACTGACTGTGAGGCTATGGGCAAGGCACAGCATCTGATCCTCATCCACACTATGGCACAACGATGTTCACTGCAAAGCATTATGGGGATCAAATGGATAGTGTTTGTTCAATTCAATGTATATATGTTAAGTACTTTGCTTATCTTTCAGGTCTCAATACACACATACCTATCTCAGTGCCAGAATGCATAAAAGATATGCAATATAGAGCAGAGATAAAAATTGCAAGCCCTGGTCCCAGATTCCCTGGGTTTGCAGGCTGGCCCTTCGTTGTCCTCTATGGTCACCACTAGCCATTTGAGATGTGGCTAGTGCCACTGAGGAACTGAGTTTAAGTTTCATTTAAACATGATTAATTTAAATTTGAGTAGCTACATGTGACTAGTGGCCACCCTAGAGGACAGAACAGAGAACACAGGATCTTTAGAAAGAGAGAGAGATTATTTAGGAGTATTGAGGAGGTTTTGTTTTTGTTGTTATAAGATAGGAGAGTCTTCTTCAATTTTAAATTCCAATGAGTGCTAAGCAGCCAAGAGGAGCATCTAACATAGCGGGACAGGAACAGGGAAGAAATCCGGAGAGTGAGTCTCCAAGAGTGAGGTTGATGGGACCCTAAAGCATTGCCCTTTCTGAGTACAGGGGACCATGATTCCATGGGAGGCGAGAGGGAGTGTGGTGGGTTTGGATTCTGTTAGGTGTGTAGGCTGTGGCAGGAAGTCGAGTGGGTTCCCAGCCAACAGATTCCTTTTTCTCTACGGGAGGGGAATTTAGGTGATCTACTGTGAGGAAGGGGAAGAATAGAAAGTTAGAGGCCTCAAGAGAGTTGAGGAGATTTAAAACAGCTTTGTGGAGAAGACAGGAAGCTGACTAGGGAAATATATGAAGCCTGTTGAGTAATTCTTATTTTTAGATGGGGAAACTGAGACATGGGGAAGTTATGCAAGTCGCTCAATATCTCTCGAGTCCAGAGAACAACTGGGCCTTGATGCTGTTTGATTCCACAGTCATAGTTCTTAAGGCTGCCTGTAAATTGGCTTGCCTACGCCTGCTTGCTAGCACCATTCTGTGCCTTTTTTGACACTTTCCAGCTTCATCTCTATGATTCAGTCAAGTAAAGGCTTTGTTTCTCTTAGTAAATTCCTGGCGCGCAGGATCCATCCATCTCATTCGTCTTGTATTTCTGCAGTGCCTACTGCAATTCCGTGCACACAGAGGAGGCTCAGTAGATACTTGCTGAGTGTGTGGATGGATGAATGAGGAATGGAAAGATGCAGCAGGCAGAGGAAAAGCCCCTTTCTCTCATACAAGTTCACCTTCCTTATTCATACGTGTGATTGGTTCCTTTTCTATTTCTCATTTGTCGCTTAGCCATAGCAGGAGCCGCTCTGTATTACAATAATATTTTGGAGAGGAATAGTTTAAAATCAAGTGAAGCAATGCAGCGTGAAAAAGAAGGGCTGCTATTTTTGAGATTTTTTTTCTTTCTTTTAAATACTTTATTTTATTTTATATTTTTTGAAGTCCAGACACAGCCTAAAAGCTGACACTTGGGAGGTTCCCTTCTCACCAATATAACTGATATCACAGAGTTTGTGTCTTTATCTGTCATTCGCAAGGAAATAAGCAAACATTGGGATTGGACAGAGCCCTGACCTTGAGAATGACTGAGCCCCCCTGGAGTTAAATTCTAACTAAGATTTTCTCTTTAAGACTCAAATCCTATCATTCTGTGCCATATTTACTGATTTTATTACACTTTATCTTTATGTTAGCAAATATTTAATTTGTTGAGAGAAAATATTACGAATGCATTACTCTTAAGTTTCCGTATTTCCCAAAGACCATGGCAATTGGCAGAAGTGGAACTTCTGGGGTCCTGTTAATATAGCTCAAACAAAGCTAGGTACCAAACTTTAGCAAATTCAAAGGGGAAGAGATATACGTAGTACAGAGACTAAAAGACAAACACCAAATGATTTGATGTGGCAAGTTAACCAACTGGTTGGTTGACAGCCTTTCTTTATGATGGTTCTGCCTAGCTTTGAAATCAAACGGTTTACGAAAATAGCATCTAAGAATCAAGCGAATGTACCTTATCCACTCAAAATACGGGGAGCTCAACTCTTTTTTTTCCCCAATTCCTTTTTCCTCTGTTTAGTTAGATATGTGTAGTTGACAATGGGGAAATCTAAGTGTGGAGTGAGATTTTGCATCATCATGCATGACGAATTTTTATGCTAATATCTAAGCTTCTGAACTGAAACTCCTTTGAGAAAAAAGAATACTTCTTGACATTGATGGTTTTGAGATTACAGAAACATATTGTATTCTAGAAAACTGAGATAGGTTTATTAAAGAAGAGCTTTTATTGATAAGCACCCTTAAAAACTCATTATTTGTATTGCAAGCTGAAAGCTGGTCATAGACACATTTCTCTTGATTTCCCAAGTGACCTCATAAAAGGTTTGGGCTAACTCTGATTCCAAAATCCAAAGAAAATAAATTTTATCCAGATGTTGGGCTTGGAGATTTGCATTGCACTACAAACAAAACTGAATATTTGTTTTTGGAAAATCTTACTACTGTATATAATTTAAAGTAAAGGTTATATGTGTTTCTTCGTTCTTGTCACAGCTTCCTGTACTTAGCCTCCGAATGCCACTTCCTCACTTCTGAGTCTCCAGCATTTCTGTGTTTGTCGACAGTGCGCATGATTAAAATGATATTTTCATATTTCAGTGTAGTTGGAGCTCCTTAAAGCAGAGGGTTGTAAGTGCAAAAAAGAGATATGCAGTTCCCTAATGGCTTATTACCATCACATTTGCAATTCAGATCAGCTCTAAATTGACTGAAATTTTTAAACACGTAGCAGGCAGTTTAAACTAATGATTGTCTGGAGGTTCACCACTGACATGAACTAAGCTTCTGTTCAAAACAAATTGCAAATAATTCCTCCCTTAGAGTCAAAATGTCACTTTTAAAACTGCATGTTATTGCTAGATTTTTGTCAGTTACATACAAAAAAAAATCTGCTTTATAGAGAATGTTCTACCTTTGAAAGGACTGAGTGACACTGTTTCCCTGTTTAAAAAAAAATCACACAACAACATATATATATATATATAGAGAGAGAGAGAGAGAGAGAGAGAGAGAGAGACAGGTGGATCTACACCAGTTTCACTAGGAATCACCCCTCCCTCTTCCCCCTCTTTCCCTTCAAAAATCCTAATTGTAAAGTAAAACACCCTTGGGGCAGTGGTAGGCCTAAGTTGCTTAGCAACCCTCAGCAGGTAGCAAGAATTCAGCTGCAGCTGTCCTGATTCTTTGCTAAGAACCTTCTTATTACTGTTTGTGTTAATCTTTAACCAGGCTTTTAAACCACAGTCTTTCTCTTGGGTCTCTTGTTGTTAGATTGCAGGGGCCTACTCAAATGTTGTCCCAGAGGTAATGGTATTAAGGATGGCTATTGAATGTTTGAAGAGTGATAAGCACTGAAAAGGATTAGAATAGCATGTTCCAACTAACCTTATTTTACATTCTTCAAAAATATCATGAAAATTGTACCCTGATAGGAACAATGGTTAGTGTTGACACAGCCCTAAACCTGCTTTTGCTCTGGGCTTGCAAATTTAGTGAGGCCGCCTCCCCCATCGTTAACTGTTCTTTTCAAAAGGCCCACATTCTCCTACAAAGACCCCTTAAGGAATTCATTTAGAATTTCTAGATAGCCTTAGACTGATTGCAGTCTCTCCATGTAATTATGAGAGAGCTCGTATGGATGGGTAGAGAAAAGTAAAAACAGGTTTAATAGAGAACTGAGAGAATCTCCTTCTTAAAGAAGGGTTCCTGCCTATGTGGGGAGGTTTCTGATAATCCCACAACTCTGTGGCTGGACTTGAAGTTGACCAATTCTTTGAGGATTAAAAAAAAGTGGTATGTGGTTAAAAAAAAAAAAAAAAAAAGATGCATTTATTTTTGATACTGTGGAGGCTTCTACTCTTCATCTGCTCTGTTGTGAGGTTTGGATAAACTTCAGAGACCGCCCGCAGCTGTTACTAACCAATAGGGGTGGGTAAGCTCACCAAACCTTTTCAAATAAGGCTTATTTCTGCATTCCCATCACACAGCACAAGGCAAAGCGAAGAAGACCAGCTGCCCTGAGGTCTTTTCATTCTATCCCTTTATCTCAGCAGATTAAAAAAAATCATCACACATGATTCACTTCCCGAACCTTCATTCTCTGTCATTTAAAAGGAATTTAAGCCTTTCCCCATCATAACATATGGTTACAGATCTGGTCCTGTTATGCAACATAATATGTGCTTAATAATACTGATTAACTGACTTGGAAATTGGAGAAAGGTCAGAGCATATGAAAGAGATAACATTTTCATATTTTCCGTACCTTATTGAACTTACTCTATTTAGGTATAATCTTTAAACTTTGGTTTAAAAACACACACAAAAATAAGACTCACGTTGGTCTCTTGATTTCTGAATTCCACCGATTTCCTTCTTTTTGTTTGAGGCTATATAAAAATTGTTTTGATCTTAAGTAAAAAATAAAAAGTATAGCTTCTTCCAAAGGTTGGTTGTTGAGAGTATCTGTTATCCACTAGGATACATGTGGACTAGTTGATTTTTACTCCCTTGAGCCCACCAAACATTAAACAATAGAAAATGAACACTGTATTTGTGATGGGGAAACTGAAGCAGGGAGCTTATTTTCCAGTTTTTAGACTGCTGTGTTTGGATGTCCTGAAAGACCCATGATATCAGATAAATCTCTTTCAGCGACAAGTGGTATTCAGGTATCCAGTAATAGTAGTTTTTCATATAGAAGACTAGCTAACTTTTCTTTCGAAGAAACTTTGGTCATACCTTTTAGAAATGTTAAACTCTGAATAATTTAGATTTGTTTCCTATTTAAACTCCAACCTCTTTTATCTTTCTCTTGCCCTAAGATCGATTATTGTTACATGAGTGATTGCCCAAGTGTGTCAATTAAATTCTGAATATAGCTGGTGTTGATGACGTTATTGCTAATGAAAATGTCTTTGTGGAATCTTCAAGGCAACTTATAAAAATAAGCTCCTTGATGAACATGGTCATTCAGAAAAAAAAAAATCTATCAAAATAAAATAATTTAATCAGGCCCCCTCACCTGGGGGCAGGTTGGGGTGGGGCGACATTCTTTGGGGGCAGGTTGTGTGTGGGTGGAGTTAGTGCACATGCACAGCGCCGCCACCTTGGCTGGAGTTTACTGCCTATGGTGGCTGCTGCACGTGTGGCTGTGCTTTCCAACCTAGGCTTCCAAGGACCTGTTTGCCAGTTACCTAGTTAATAGATTTGTGTGTAAGGGGTCTGGGGACCCAACCTGGCATGTGAGGGGTCTGGGGACCCAGCCTGGCATGTGAAGGATTTGTGACCCAGTCTGTGAATGGGCTTGAGGGGGTCTGTGAGCTCCAGACCCAGCCCTAGCTGACATGGGTAGTCATGTAGCTCCACAATTGGAGTAGTAGGCAGGATTCCAACATTAGCCCTAGCACAGCACATGTTGATCGATTTCATCCTCTCCATCAAAACTTAGTTTGCCAGATAATAATTTGACAAATGTCAGTAGAGGTGAATACCAGTTAAAAGGGCATTTGAAACAAGGTGCTTGTGCCCCGGATTGTAGAGCCATCTTCATGGAATTTGGGTTTGGACTTTGACTCTGCAGGTGTTGAAAACATAGGTCCCACACCTATGATCAGCAGGCATCATATTCCTGTTATTTCTAGGCAGCCATCTGTGTCTATACAGGGCAGACAGCCTGGTGGACCTCACAATCAACTCTTTTTGTTAAAACACCCCTGCTGTCTCCATTATTCCTGAGATCTATGGCCTTAGAACCATCAATCCACATGCCACAATTACAACTCCAGCCCTGAGTGTATCTGGCTGGGGTGACCCATTGTGGGCTATGTGATCTCCTTTGTCATTCACTACTTTGAACACAAATTTTTAACGTTGTTTCCGGTCCCCCAAATTTCTTTTTTTGACTTCTGATCCAGGTGTGGATAATAGATCATATATTTCATTCCTTATTGTCATGTGTTTACCTGAAGTGGGGAAGGATTCTGAGATTTGTTTACACCAGGATTCATCAACCTCAGAACTACTGATATTTTGTTCCCAATAATTCTCTGTGATGGGGACTATCCTGTGCATGTAGCGTATTTAACAGCATCCCTGGCCTCAATCCACTAGGTACTAGCAGTACCTCCCTGCAGTTCTAACAACCCAAAATGCCTTCAGACATTGCAAAATATCCTCCGGGGGGATGAAATCACACCCCCAGTTTAGAACTATTGGTTTAGTTCTTTGCCTCCAAGTATGGTGCAGGCCAGTTGCATCCACATCTCTTGGAGCATTTTTAGAGAACAAACTCTCAGGTCCCACCCCAGACCGACTGAATGGGAATCTGTGTTTTAACAAGATCCCTGGATGACTTCATGTGAACATTAATGTGAGAGAAGTACTGGTTTAGTCCTTCATCTTAAACAGAAGTCTGGACATATTTACTTCTTAGGCTAAGTTATCACATTTCCAAGGTCGAGATGTAATTGTAGCAGACTTGTCAGTCTTCAGTTGATGTCTTCATTGGCAAAATGTATTTTAAGCAAAGTTGACTGAAATGTTTACAAAAAGTTAAAGGGCATTGACTAATCTAAAAATCCTCTCCCTCATCCCCGCAATAATTACTGTGATAGTTTAGATTTTGTCCTGCTTTTTACCATATGAATACAAATTAGTAGGACTTTGTAAACATTTCTGTCTCTCCTAAGCTAATGCATAGATGACACTAACAATACTATAATTTATCAGGTGTTTCTTATGTACTAAGTGCTCTATTATATACTTTGATCTCCTCAACTCTGTGAGGTATTAACCTCATTTGACAGACAAAGAATCTAAGACTCAGAGAAATTAAGTACCTTTGTTCTGATCACACATTTCTACTGAGTGAGACACCCAGCATCCAGCCCATGTTCTTTCAATCTTACTATTCTGCCTTTCCCTCTAATGAGAGAAAAAAACTTTAATAAATATTTTCTCCAAGCTAACTACGTCTAAACAATGTCCACACAGATTCTCAGCCCCAAGAATGAGCAGGGGGAAAGAATCATTATTTTTCTTTAAAGCCCTCTTTTGTTCTATCTTCTTAGGCAGTGGTCTCATTATACCTTGAGAATGTCAGAGTGTAGCCAACAGCTTGGGCTGAAGAATTCAGGCTCACCCATTTCCATCTCTTTGCCCGTCGGAATTAGTGTTCCGCAACAACAAAGCCACGCAGAGTACATTCTAAGAAGCATTCTTGGCAAGGGTGGTTTTGTCTTTCTTGTTTCTGAGATTTGCCCACTGATTGCTAAGAATATGTACCATGGATTCTTATTAACCAGCCCAAGATTCTGATGAGTAGACACAAACTGTGAAAGAAAACGAAATGTGACATTTACATGATTCAATCTGAAACTAGTACCTCTGTGATTCTTTATTTCTTTCATCAGAGAAACTCTCTGCTTTTGATTGTGATCCTTTCTTTGTCTAACCTCTTCTACTGTATCGTCAATCTGTTTTTTATTCAACATATATGCCATCAAGACGGTATTCCCGTCTTCCTTTTATCACCATGGTGACACCATGGGCTTATGCCTTTATTAAAAATGTATCTTAAATAGATCTTCTAGGAACTGGTCTTTTAGGCAATGAGAGTATTTTCATTATTTCACCATAATGTCCAGATACTGGGAATTTGTGTGCAAATATTATTCCACTATTACTATAAAGGGAAATAAAGCAAAATATTTTAAATTATCTGGATGCTATTCCTGTTAGCTCATTATGCATGGAAAAAGACATTTTATATGCATTTCATTCTTACTTTCCAAATACACTTGGCACATGATATTTTTAAAAAAACCTTATTTAAGCTTGGGTTATATATAATCATCTAGTATTGGTAAATTTTAAACTTTTAAACTTAATCTTGCCTTTCCAAGAACATATCTGATGAAAAAAATCAGAAACGCTAATAAAGATTGATATGCATGTAATTATCCTCATATTACTTATAACAAAAAGCTTTAAAAGTACATACATGTCCAACTATGGGGGAGGATTAAATAATAGTATAACAATGTGGTTGAATAATATTCATCTCTTAAGAACGATATTACAAAGAATTTTAGTGATTGGGAAAGGATTGTATGAGTAAGATGTTAATTGAAAAAAGATACAAAATTTATATATAATATGACTTCTATCTTTATAGCTCTGTCTATAGCTCATTAGTTAATTAATTTTATCACATGAGTTATATGAGTATATATATCTATTTTTAAAATTGAAAAAAATATCAAATATTAATAGTGGCTACATCTGGTTGGTGAGTTATGGGTGATTTTAATCTTTTTATAGCTTTCCTCTGTTTTCTACAGTGTCTTTAGTGAGCATAAAATGGTTTTCAAATTAGAAAGAAAAAAATGAATATTTAAATATATAATTAAACTAAGGTTATTCTTCCTGGATGTAGTAATATGATTAAGGGGTCCCTGGGATTTTGCATATTTTTCTTGTATTTAAGAAGTCTGCTGTTATAAAACTACTCTTAGCCTAGTACTTTTGTTTTAAAAGAGGATTTCTAAACAATTATTCTAGATGAAGGACAGAAACTATTGTCTTTTCCACAGACAATAAAAAATTAGTTATAATAAAATAGGCACAAAATCAGGGGACATTGTCCCAAGTGTGTATAAACTAAATAGCTCATTTTCAAAAAGGTCCAATCTGGAATCAACAGATGGGTTTGACAAAAGAAAAGATTTCAGAGATTTTTTTTTTTTTTTACAGTTAAACAAAATGTATTTAAATAATGCAAAATGTAAGAAGATGCTTTTATATAAGGAAAGATTAACAGGTATTTAGGGGGAGAAATACCCTAAGGATAGTGCTGGGATAGTAAGAAAAAGGCACAGGAGTTTGATCACAAGAAACCTTGGATTGGAGACGCGACTCTGGCATTATCAGATGTGGACATGACATTTCATCTCTCTTGGCCTTGGTTTCTTCATGTATAATATAGAGGGTTTGGATTAAATGCTACCTAAAATCACTTTCAGTTTATAGAGTCTGATTTATTCTACTGTTTTACATGTTCTTGCAGCACAGATCAAGTTACGGGAGATCACATGTCTGAAACTTGGGTCAAGGTCCTGGCCAGTCCTCAGCAAGAACGAGTGTGTGGGCATCTGTGGTCATGACAGGAATTCTTGGGTGGCTAGTCAGCTCCGTTATTCTCTCCATCTCGTGAAGCCAACCAATACGGAAAGTAGGACAAAACACATAAAATTTCTTTTTGATTGCCACCAAAAAATGCTTTTTTGTGTGGAACTCTATAAGGGGACTTCAAAAAGATTATGGAAAAATGAAATTAAAAGATAAAAATAAAATAAAATAAAAATAAAATGTAAACTTTATTTCCAACATAAGTTCCATCACATTCAAGACACTTTTGTAAGTGATGAGACCAGCCATTTAGTCCATCGCAAAAGAATGGAGGGTCATGTCCATGCTCTTTTTTATACTATTAACTGAAGAAAAATGGGTGCCCTTTGATTTTTTTAAGACCAGGAAACAAAAAGAAGTCAGAAAGAGCCAAATGAGGACTGGAAGGTGGATGCCTAGTGACTTCTCATGAAAACTCATGCAAAAATTGCCCTTATTTGTTGAGAGGAATGAGTGGGATTCATTGTAAGCTTGTATGTGGTACAAAGTATTGATCATTAAAAAAAAAATTTAATTTTTTTGCATTATGGATATCCAATTATTCCAGCATATTTTGTTGGAAAATAGTTCTTTAACCCTCTTGAAACTTTGTCAAAAATTAACTGCTTATGTATGTGTGGGTTTATTTCTGAAATCACTATTGTGTTTCTCTGACACAGTTCTCTCTCTTTATGACAGTACCACATTGTCTTAATTGCTGTAGCTTTGTAATAAGTCTTGGAGTTAGATAATGTAAGTCCTCAAATTTTTTTCTTTGTTTCCCCCCAAAGTAGTTTTGGCTATTTTAGGTCTTCTGAATTTTCATATGAGTTTTAGAATTAATTTGCTGATTAGATTTTTATTGGAATTGCATTGAATATCTAGATGAATTAGGGGGACATTGGCATCTTAATGCTACTACTGAGTTTTCTGTTCCATGAATACAGTGCACATCTCCACTTATTTTGACTTTTTTGTAATATAACTCTGCAAAGTTTTGTATTTTTCAGTGTACGCATCTTGCATATCTTTTGTCAGATTTATACTTAAATATTTCATATTTTTGATGCTCGTAGAAGCGGCATTGCTTCCTTTAACATTAACTTCTAATTATTAATTGCTGGTCTATAAAAATACAATTAAGTTTTAGTATTATCTTGTGTCTCATGATCTTGTTAAACTAAACTTTTATTTCTAATAACTTTTTTGATTAAATTTCATAGAATTTCTACACAGATGCTTACATCATTTGTGAATATTGGCGGTTTAACCTCTTTCTTTCCAATGTGGATGCCTTTATTTATTATCTTGCCTTATCACACTGGCTTGAACTTCCAATAAAATGATGAGTACTGATACCCTTCTCATGGATACCACACTCTTCAGGCATTGCTCTGCCCAGTTGGTCAGGCTTCCAACACCCCAACCTTTTCTGCACTGTCTCTTACCAGCCTCGGACCATCTGTACCCCATAGGGTTGTTTCCCACAGTCTTCCTGATGTAGACCCTATATACCCCTGGCAAGTGGGCTCCTGACACCGTAACTCCTTTTCTGCTCTTCTTCACGAGACTTGTAACTTGGAGAAGTTTTTTGTTTGTTTGTATTTTCTGCTTGCCCAACATCTCTGGACAGCGCAGGCTCAGGCAATCTAGTGAATCTCTCTGCCATGCAATGGGCTGCAATCACAACTTTCCAATAAGGTTTTACTTCAGCCTTGAGGAGGAACACTTCCTTCCAAATTAGTTACTCCTTGAGTATTCACCCTCAAACAGAGTTTTTGTTAGTTTTCTTTATGTCTTTACCATTATTCCTTGTTATGGTTAATTGTTCTTTATATCAAAACTTCTCTGTTTAAATTACTGTGTGTTTTTGTGTCCTGATAAGACTTTGACTGGTAGATTACTTTTGAATTAAAATTTATTGAAGTGTAATTAATATACAATAAACTACACATATTTAAAGTATACAATTTGACATGTTTCAACATATGTATATAATCATAAAATACAATCAAGATAATCAACGTATTCATTGCCTCCAGAATTTCTTCATGTCAAATGGTATTTTGAGAAGTTGAGTTAGGGATATGTTTAGTTTGGGTTGACCGAGATGGGTTTATGTGGTTTACAGTTACTTTTATGTATGGTTAAATCTGTGATCATCCAAGTTTAGGAATGGTTTCTGGAATTAGTCCTACAACCTATGGCTCTCTCGAGAATCTTGATAGGATGTGTCAGGGTCATACAAACATGTCCTGTGGTACTGAGCACGGGAGTATGGAGGAAAAAAAGGTTCAAAATATATAACTATATAGAGTGAAGACCTTGACTGTGGAAAATTATTCTAAATTCTACTTACATGTACAAAGATTTGATAGACGTTTTCCCAAGATAACGACAAAACTTTTGATGAAATTACTAATAATACATAATTTAACGAGACGCCAAAGGAATCATTGTTAAGCAATCAATAATAAAAGGAAAATAAATCTTGATTAGCTGTGCATGAGGAAAGACTAAATTTCCTATCCAATCTCTTTATAAAAAATATTTCAAAATGTCATCATATGAAGTGATTGAAGAGGTTGAACCCAGAAAATGTAGGAAAAATTTATTGTAAAGGTGGGGCCAACAGATTGTTAATAAAAATGTTTATTTTGCTTGAATTTATAATAACTGTGGTATTTGTCAGTAGTTACACATTGAAATCTGTTGTGATTTATTCTTTTCATTTCAAATAAATACTCATTTTTACACCTAATTTTGTATTCATGATTTTGTATTTTTTTAAAGTACAAAATGTATAAGCTTTGGGTCCCACAAAACCTGGATCTGCCTCTACCTCCAAACATAGTTTCACTTGAACGTGTTCCAGTAAATGAGTATATGCTATTATTGTTTATGTCTTAGACTATGTAGGGATTCTGCAAATACTGACAACAATGATGATGTAGATGATGATGATGATTGCCTTTATTTTAAAAAGAACATAAGATTTGAGTACATATTTCATGTACATACAAAACTACATGAAAATTTACTGGAAAATTGAGGAAATGTTATTCGAGTGTCATTTGTTAAGTTTTCAATAATTATGTTTTCAGGTGTGCTTTTAATTTAAAAATTAGCTTTGAAATTGGGGGCTTCAGACAGATTTTAGGTGAAAGACAAAGGTTAGAAATTCTCTTACATATTATGCCTTAAGAATTATTTAACACAGCATACGTCAAATCATAAATATGCTTGTACTGTATTTACTTATATGACAAATATATTGTTTTCTATTTACATTTTGCTTTTATTCTTTATGCATATCTTTCTAGTTTAAATAGATCCCTTTTCTTCTTTTTACTCTTCATTTGTCATTTTTTTTTTTTTTTAACAGATGGTTCAATTTGGAAACAAGGAGTTGTTTGATAATGGACTAGAGGAAAGGGTTGAAGAATGGTTTAGAACTAATTCAAGAAAGAACAATCTGATTCCCACTTGGAGGAGGACACAGGAACTAAATCAGATGGGGCTGTGGAGCCCTGGGAGGAAATTGTGAGTCCTTGCTCTTGATTGATATCATTATCCTCCTGTTGTCTAGGAAGATGATTGTTATAATTAGCAACAAATGTCACGGGCAACTGTAATTTACCTTTCCCTGTAACAACTGATAGTTTACTTTTTCAATGCCGCCTTTTACCTACCCACCACGTTGCTCTCCCTAACCCTCCATAACAATATAGAATAAAATATATTTGTTTTACACTATTTGTGTATCAATGTATGTTTACAGCAGTAATGTGACTATGAATTTTTAGGAAGTCATTAAATGACCACTCACATAAATTTCAGGCTCTTTGAAAATTAAAGTTCCTGTAAGAAAAAAATTAGAAACCATGGGATTATATAGTAAGAATGCTGGAGGATTCCTTAGAGATATTTTAGGACTATTTGTTATTAATCTTATGTCTAAATGTAGTATAAAAGGATGTTATTAACTATGTCACACAATGACTTTTAAGCACAATTTTAATATCCTTTGGGTTTTATTTGTAGAGTAATTATTTCAATTCCATTTTGAATTTATTTAGAAGTAGATGTAACTCTTGAGATGAATTTTAAAAATAGAATGCAAGCCACAATATTTTATATGGCATTGTATAATTAATTGTGAAGAATATTTAACTAGCATGTTCTTTGCCAGGTATTTACTAAATGATAACTATAGTTGTTTAATTGCTTTCATATGAAATTAGCTTAAGTGATATTTTTCAAACATATCCCACTATCTTGGACTTACGCTATATCTACATGAATAAGTCCCATTGCATTGCCTATTTCTAAGTAACACAGAAAATTATATTTAGAATCGTAATTAAATGGGAAAAAATAATGAAATAAATAAATAGCTGAAACAATCCTGGGCAAAGATAAGTGTTCCCCAAATTGAGGAGAGATGTGAATAACATCTCACAGTTATATGATTTTGCTTGAGTATAGCTAGCGCCCCGAACATTTTTGTTTCTTTATTGATACAGTTTCAAAATGAATGGTCAGCATCTGCTGATCTGCTGTCTGCATGTCTACCTTACATCCTTGTGATCTGGATTTGCTCTGTATGTCCTCACTGAGATGCTGTTCTAGAATATCATGAATAAATTCTTTTTACCACATGCAATGGGCCTTGCTCCATGTTCATTCTCTATGACCTCTCTGCAGATTTTGATGTTGTTTACCTTCTCAAAACTATTGGCTTTTGGGGTGCTGATTCTGAGTTGTCTTTTATGTGAACTACTCCTCCTTTCACTCCTTTTTTTTTTTTTTTCACTTTTTTTGAATGTGCATGTTCTTTAATGCCCAGTTTCAGAACATCTGCTCTTCCTTTGGCTCTACTATCATTTCTCTGTGGATAAGTCTATAGTAACTAACATTTTTTTCATCACTAGAATTGTATTCTTGAATTTCTTAGAATCAAGCAAAATGAGAGAGAACTAATGAGGTTAATAGTGTAGTCATAGAGTTGGAAATATGGAAATAATTGGAGCTATGGAGATTCTGTTAGTAAAGTTCTAGTTGATTTAATTTTCCATTTTTGCTCTTGTTTGAAAGAAATGGATTTTTTTCTTTTCAATCCATATTTTTATCTTTAATTCTTTGTTTTTTTTTAAATTTTGGAAGTGGTTCTTATGTTTTTGCATAGCTTTTTATTAAAGGCCAATAAAATATGTAATATATCCAACTAGTTTTAAGTAATTAGTTCAGGTACAAAGCAAAGGTACATAGTGTTTCAGGTGATGAAAAAATTAAATTGCTATATATACCCAAAGTTATATTAATGACACTGGGGTAAGTCTATTATTTTACCACCACTTGCTGATTATGCTAGTAGTGGTTATAATGAAATATAATAATGCTTTTTAGTTATAAAGTGCTTTTCACCTCTAAACTCATAGTTCCTGGATCTCAAGTGATACTCAAGATGTCCCTTCCTTTGTATGTCAGTTGATAACTTCAGTTTCTGAGGAATGATGAGTTCATTTGTGTAGGGTTCATGTTAGCTTATTACTGGGGTCATAGAGACCAAATTCATTGTGTGTATTCAAATTATCCTAGGATTACTCAGTAAAGCCTTGATTTTTTCCACCATATTGTTCTTGTTTAAGGATAGGATTTAAAACAAACAAAGAGAAAGATAAAGAGGACTTCTGTGTGGAAGACCTAAGCTTGGGAACCAGTTAGGATATTGTGTACTGAATGACAATTGACTATAGGACAATGAGACTGATTTTCATATACGATTGTGGAATTAGTCTTATTATCTTCAAGTCACAACCGAGCTCTTAAGAGCAAAGAATACATTAGTTTGTGGTGTTGATTCTGGTTTGCCTAAAATTTGGTTTCACTAATGAAGAAAATTTTTCCATGCTGCCTCTTAGCCATTGGAAGACATTACATAAGGAAGCCCCACAGATGCTTCTGAGAAGTTAAAGTATATTTACTGAACAGGTTGATTTTCTCTCCCAATTTCATGTTGTTCAAATTTGTTCTCTGGTAGAGAAGACTACCAGTTTCCATGTTTTCCAAGATGGTTGGGTAATGACTAGCAATACAAATGTCCGTGTCCTGAGTAATTCAATACATTTGGATAACATAGAGTTTAGTAATGTGCCCTCTACTCTGTCTCTTCCTTGTGGACTTTTGGTTGCTTATTTTGCTTTTTTAGTTCAAAGGGCAATTCCAGAAAAAAGAATGCCTTATTTTGTATCTCATTTTCTGAATTAAAAATATTTACATATTCACATGTGGCCTTCAACATATATGGAGACTATGTTTGACAGTAAAGAAAAATTTATGCTAAATATTTGGTGGAAGTAAGAAAATATAATCTTAACATAATCATAAGAGCATACTTAACATAATGGTAAGAACATACATGATATTACAGATTATCAAATATTTACTATTAAAGATGTGTGGAAATAGAAGACTGATGCTACAGTAAAAACTTTTAAAACATTGCTACGTTGGAAATTTTAGAATGGATATTTAAGCAGTTTATTTGAATACTTTTATTGAAACTATTCCTATTGAACATATTTGAATATTCCTATTAAAACAATTCCTATTCCTATTTAAACTACAAGTAAATTGGGGCATTGTAAGTTACCAAAAGTTGTTAAGGCAGAAGAAAAAACCATACTCATATTTTATTAAATTCATTCTACTATGTTCTAGTAGCTGCCAAAGAATATAGTAATATTATGATAAACTATTGAGGGGCATTTTGGGATATAATACTGAAGAAAATAATTTCTGTGTGACAGAGGATTAAAAAATTAAAGTGTTAAGAATAAATACTTTCACAAAAGATTCAAATTCTATAAAGTGTAATTAAAGAAGTTTCATACTGTGCTTATTTAGTTTCTATTTATACTAGAAGTTTTGAATTTAGTTTCCTTTCACAATTAGGCTTTTCTTTGATAGTCTTAGGTAAAATAGCAGCTCTGACAGCATCTCCTACATCCTAAGAGAAATCAATTTAATTTTATTTTTCAGCTTTTAATAATAATAATAATATTTGGGAGTTATGCTCTCATCTTCAATTCTGTTACAAAGTAATAAAATCGTAAGTTTGCAATATATTTATTTTTTTTCCTCCAAATCTTAGGCTGATCAAAAACGTATGCTAATTTTTTTTTAAATAAAGCAAGTTACTTAATTCCATATTGTATATGAAGAGAATACAGATTTTAAGCAAATCTATTCTACTGTTGTAGATTTAAAGCAAACCTAAAACGCACCAAGAAAATGTAACACAACTCAAAGTAAACTAAATTAAAAATAACTTACACTTAGAATAATAAGGAAAAGCAGCAATAAGGATATTAAATGAATACCTTAAAAACCTATCCCCTTTCTACAAATAGATGAAAAAGTCAGCAATAAGTAACATGGACAATTCTGTAGTTCACAGAGTTTGTGTTTAAAAATAGACCAATTGTTCAAGAGGTTAATTATTCCGTATACTAATTTTAGGAAAGAATTCTTGCAAAGTTCCTCATTAGGCAAATACTGTAAAGAACATTGTCCTCAGTATTATTCCTAAAGAGTTCAGAGGGTCTGCTTTTTAAAAAATCATATATTATATACTTAAGAATTATTTATTATACTTTATAAAATAATTTATGTTAATATATTATATGTAAATTTATATATAAATGGGATGATTATATAAATATATTAAATATTTAAAAATATTTAAATGTATTGTATTTTCTAAGGGTATTATAGCAAAGTAGAGAGTAGAGAGGCACACTTATTCTCTACGGAAGTGCATGGTTATAGGTACCATGAACCAACAATGGGTTTAATAGACACCTGGCTATGTCATCTGTTGCTAAGCAGAGGGGCTCAGGGACACCACTCTAAAATAAAAGTTATCATTTTTGGCAAGCTATTCATAACATACAACTGGTTTATCATTTACAATCTTATGCGGTAGGTTAACTCATTTAGTTCTCTAGGTACATATTTTGCAATCAGTTCTTCCACGCTACATAGAAGAATGGCCTGCTATTCAAGATTAACCACTCCAAATGTGCTTTCCTGAGACTTTAAAAAAATGACCAAAGGGCATGATTGCTTTGCCTGCATATAAAATTTTTAAGCTAAAATTTTTTTCAGCCATATACCCTCTGGTGGAGAACTTTGGGGACATGTTGGTCCCTTCATCTGTATATCTGAAAGTACATTCTGAGGAACTTCTAGCCTCTTTCCGGTGGGACTGAGAGACTTTCGATTCCTGTCCATGTCCTGTTAGGCAGACACCTCAACTTTCCAAAACAAATGTTAGTCTATCCCAGCTTAGATGACTATAGGGCATATGGTTCCAATTTAAGGCAGAATGCAGGATTGCTCCTTTCCGGGTATCTAAGGAGTACTACATTGAGGTCCCTGCAGCTCCAATTTATAAAAAGCTCACTCGAACAAGTGTATATTTATAAACACACACAAGCACATGCATGCTCACACACGCGTGCACACACACACACATACACACACAAGATCACTGGAAGAACACTTAGTCCATCAGGAAGATGCATTAATTAACTGAGGAGGATTGCTGTTGGCCCCTCATGTAATTACTTTCACTGAATTTTATTGAAGTGCTTCTTTGGTGCAGTACCACCGCCTGCAGTGGGTAACAAACAGTCTTAGGAAACACGTTGCTGCACTGAGTGTAAGAGTGCTATTGAGCATCACATCACCCGTTGTCATCTTTATGAGGACCCATGGGAAAATATTTTTTTAGATTTTGGAGATAGAATGCTGGTCCTGAGTCACATGTTACCCCCTTATCTATACTATGAATGATGGACCTGATTGGGCCGTTCTAAATCCTGAACTTCTTGACTCTGCCCTCTAACGCCTTCCTTTGCACCGAATACCAGAAAATGTAATGTCATGATGTGACCTTCTTCTAGCAGGAATCCAGATCCCTAGACATCTTGTGTATTCGCTTCCATCTTGGCTACAACTAATTTCTTCTATTGTCATTTTTTCTTGATTCTATTTATAATATTCTTAGTTTTTATTTTATCTTTCCTTAGTATATTGAATGAATTTTTAAAGCTCTCTTAAATAATTTATGGAAGAGAGTGTGAGGGTTTTGAGAGCAGTGAAGACTTTGACCTTTCATTGTTACACGTCCTCTGAGTCTAGGGACATTTGTGTTCTTTAAGCTGCCCCCATGTGCAGTCCGACCTCACTCAGGATTTGCTCACTATCCTCCCTCAGCTTTTTCTGTGTAATAAAGTGATATTTTACCATTTTCCCCAGGGAGGACATGAAACATGGATGCTGCTGCTTCTGTTTCCATGCATCACTGTGCTATGCACTTTAAGCATATAAATTCTAGTATAAAATTAAAGGCTTATTGGAAGCATCAGGTTTTGTGAGCTTAATGTTTTTGATGACTCATATTGCCACCCGGTTTCTTGGGTGATTTAGTAAAAGATCTCTACTCTTCTCTGAAAGGAACCCACTCATTTAATAAAAAAAAATAAAATGTTTACATAATCATTTTGATAGGATTTGACAGTAAAGCAGAAATTCTGAGAAATACTGGTACTAAATATTGTCAGTAAACTCATTTCTCCTTTGTCTGAAAATACTTCTTACTTAAATGGCACATCAGAGATTCAATATATCCTGTGAGTTGCTTTAGCATTCACACTTTTTGAATAACTAAGATGAATATAGGAAAATCATTTTTATTAGGTTATCATTCATTCACTCATCCATTTATTCCTTCAGTCAGAAACTATTCTGTACCATGTACAATTCTAGTTTCTGGAGATACAGCGGTTAACAGTACAAAATCCATGCCCTGTGGGATTTCTGCTCTAGTCAGGGGAGGCAGATAATAAACACGTGAATGAACTAATGCACAACTAAATGAGATCATTTCAGACAGTTGTGGATGTGATGAAGAAAAAGAAACAGGACCGTGTGTAGTGATCACCTTGGTTAGAGGGGTCAAGGCAGACCTCTGACCTTTGATTTGAGGCCAGATTGATGAGAGGGAACCAGCCATGCAAAGATCTAGGGAAAGAACCCTCCAAGCAGAGGGAACAAATCATGCAAAGGATCTTAGATGGGACTAAGTTTGTGTTCTCAGGGTCTGGAGAGAGGTCCAGCATGACTTAGGGGCATGTCAGGAGAAGAGGTAAGCCAGGAGGATGAGACAGGAAGAGAGCAGATCACGTGCGGTCCCAGCTGTCCATGTCTATCTTTGGACCCTTAAGCAAGTCATCTGACCTATCTGGGCCTCAGTTTCCCCTTCTCTAAAAGGAAGAGGATGAGAGCTACCTTATAGGCTTGTTTGAGAGGATTTAGTGGGTTAATCGATGTTAGGTGCTTGGAAGCATGTCTGGCACTTAGTAAGGACTGTTATTATTTATACATGGTACAGTTTTCCCCTAACCTAACAATTTATTACTCTAATAAACTTTTAAAGGTAGAATAAGTCTTCAAAATCACATAAAATTTGGACATTTTACAGATGACGCTAATTTAGCTCAGAGAGGTCAAATGCTTGACACAAGTTCCCAAAACTGGTAAGTAAATACTTAGACTAAAATCTGATCTTCTTGGTTCTCAGGCCAAGAGCTTTCCACAACTAAATAGTGCTGGCTATCAATCTAATGGTTCAGACTTATTTTCCTTATAGGATTATATTATTATGTATTATTAAACTTGAAGTTTTGATACAGACTGTGATGTTTATCATATTGGAAGTGAATTTACAAGCTGATGATTTATGGATTACTGAAAGATATTTGAAAGTAATTAGAATTTTGCCATGATGTTTACAACAGCATTTACTGATAGTAAAATAGTAATATAGGTTATTATTTAAGATTAGTTTATTTTAACAAATGGATTAATCACAGATTCAAATATCCCATGATTTAACATTTACACTTTTGAATAATATGGATAAAGGAAAATAATTTTATTACATTATTCATTCATTCATTCATTCCCTCAACAACTACTCTGTATCCTGTACTATTCTAGGTGCTGGAGGTACAGTGGTGAAATATTAAGTGTCTGTCTTCATGGAACTTATACTCTAGTGAGAGGAAGCAAATCAGGCACTTGGTGATTCGGTTGTTATTCTGATAGACAGAAATGATATCACCCAAAAAACTTTAAATGATTAACTCACTTAGACAACTTATTTTTCAAGCTTCGGCTCTCTAGCCTCACTACCTACCAATAAACAAATTAATAAGTTACATAAATTTAAATGTAATTATGCACATTTTGTTATTGAACGGCGGGGTTAAATTAATATGTGGCCTAAAGACTTTGCTAAAACATCACTTTTAGGATTAAAATTCTTTTATCCAATAGATATGATTTGGTGTCTTAGATTAATTTAAAATTTTAACTTGTCTCTTTCTACAACTTTTTAGGTTTTCCTAGGCATAGGAAAATTGGTTCCTGGGGATAATCTTTTCTTTGCCTCTATTTAGGAAGCCTCTTCCCTAGGAAAGGCTCTGATCGAAAAGTTGAGTTTTAAGCCATTTTGAATTCATTTACCATAGAAGCAGTGCTTAGCATGGTGTTAGCTTCAGATGCTGGTTCACGGAAGTTTGTTTCACTGTTCTTGAAGTTGAACAGTTGCACTTAGTGGTGCTCCCCCGAGTTCTGGCCTAATTTGGTTGCAAGCAGTAAACCGAGGAGGTGCACTTTCCTCCGGGAAGGACCTGGATGCAGCCCATCTTGAAAAGCGGGTGAGATTTTCTTTCTACACTCTGCTCTCTCGCTTCCCACGCTCCTGCCTCCCCACAGCACTCTTTTCTTTAGGCCTCAAGGGACTTTTTTCTGGTAAAAGCCATGAGTCTTCCATTCACTATTTTTCCATCCTACTGGAATAATACCAAAGTTGATAACTGAGTACACAATATGGATATTTGATTTTTCAGGATGCCAAATAGACATATAATTTCAGAATGATTTCTTTCAACTTTCATTCAAATACCTATTTTTGGAGGCCAAGAATTTACTTTCTCAGTTACCTTCCTTTGCTTCCTAACAACACCCTGTGCTGGGTTGGAGCTGTGGCTGAATGGTCCCAAAATGTTCAGAGAATGTTCTTCTTCTCAAGGGATTAAAAAATTTATATGAGATTTCACTCAAGCCAAGTTTAATCCTGTGGAACAAAAAAAGAAAAAATAAAGCTGAAAAGAAATAGCGATATTAATTGATTATTTGGGGTTCACCCTTCTGTGGGTATTTTCTTCATTCTTTGTATTGTCCTGTGCACTTAGCTGTCACTTTAGAGAGACATATACTACGTGAAACCCTAGTGTAATCAAAAAGCAAACAGAAGCAGGGAGTTCATCCCACACCACTGTAAAGACAGTACATAGGTCTGCTGCCTGCCAAAAATAGATGTAGTTTATAGTATGTTCAACTCTATTGCTCATATTTTTCATTTCCTCTTCCCTGCTGAATAAATGGGGGAAAAGTGAAAAAAAAATTGCTACCATAAAAAGTACATTTTCCCCTCTATGTTCAATTATGGAGGGACATCTATAAACACGGGCATAAAGCCCAGAGGAAAGGAGATATTTCCGAAATGTTGCCTGATAGTCACTTTAGTTTCCAGATAAAAATAGTTTGAAAATACATTTAGGACATATAAGCAGAAATATTGACATATGGTATGTGATATTTGCCTGAGTTTGTGGATAATATATGAGCCTCCCTGAAGGAGATTTGCTGGTAATCGTGTAGCCTAGGACAGGATTGCTTATCAGCCATGAAACACAGAAATTTAGGAAACTGTGGAAGCTTACTGGGCATGTAGAAGAATATATTTGGTAAGTAAAGCATAGGGATGTAACTACTACAAAATATGAATAAAATTAATGAGTCTTTCTAGACATAGCTGAACTATTCAGTTTCTGTTTTTGTAATTTCCAAAAGGCTCTATTTTCTGGACTCCAAAGACATGGCCAAAATGTGGGTTTTTTTTTTTTTTTTTTGGTCAGAAGTTGAATTTTTTTACCTGCAGGCTGCCTAGGGTATGACATTTATTTTTTCATTGCAATTTTACCTCTAAAGCATATGTCATATACGCATGTAGTGTGTTTAAGGTTATAAGGCACTCGCATTTAATGTGCAGAGTGAGACTGCAGCAGTGCATGCTCAAAGTTGTATTTAGCTAAGAAATAGAGTTTGAAAGAGATAGTATGCTTTGTTAGAATGCACAGTAGGTTGAAATTAAGAAACTTGGTTTTTGTTTCTACTTTTGCTATCTAATTTTATGAGTGACAATCAATTTTGGATTTATTTCTGTATCTCTAAAATGGGAGGATCGTCTAGTTGGTTTCTGAGGTTACTTTCTTCTCTAAATGTCCAGTGAATTCTACTGGACAATTATTTGGAGAACAGACTCCATTTTTTTTTTTCTTCCTTTTTTGTGACTGGTAAGGGGATCGCAACCCTTGGCTTGGTGTCGTCCGCACTGCGCTCAGCCAGTGAGCACACCGGCCATCCCTATATAGGATCCAAACCTGCGGCGGGAGCACCGCTGCGCTCCCAGCACCGCACTCTCCTGAGTGAGCCACGGGGTCGGCCCCAGACTCCATTTTTTAATGCCAAGAATATTGGCTAAAATATATACAAAATTATGTTAAAAATTCAAGAAGTATATCTGAATAATCAAATTTATTTTACAGTTTTTTTTTTTTTTTTTACAATCTTGTGACACCCGTGGAAGTTCATATATGTATGATGTTGGAGTCTGGAAGAAAGATGCCAGCCTCCTACTGTAGGCACATTAGTGACAGATCCTTGAGGAACCATCTTCATTTAGTAGCTCTGTAGCTACCTATGTCATTGACAGAAAACAAGATAGCACACTCAAATGAGGAAAACAAGGAAAGCTTAATGAGCTAGTTAAAGCTTAAGGGGCTAGTTGTAGCTGTAGTAAGAGTTAAGGGTTATCCACCTGGAATGGCAAAAATCTTTGGGACCTGAAAAAGCAGGGAGACATTAGCACCTCTAGGTCTGAAGTGGCAAAGGAAGTAAGTGGATATTGGAATAGGTAGAGAGATTTGTAGCTAGAAGTAGCTATAGGAGAGGGCCTCTGAACGGAGCTCTGGAGGAGAAACCTGGCCACTTCCCAGCAGGAAAGGAGCAGAAGAGAGAATAAATACATCAGTCTCTTTCTCCTCTGACTCTTTGATCTCTTGCTAGTGCTTTCCATGGGTCAAACTCTAGTGGCAGCCAGAGGCCTAGGGAGCCAGGCAGATACAGTTGGGTAAGATCAGCCTCCAAAGGCCCAGAACATGAAAGAAAAGATTGAAGAATGGTTTTGGAGGGGCAAATAGATAACACCAAGTATATTCATTATTTTATGCTGTAGAAATGTTTTCTTCATCCTACAAAAAAGTAGTAATGTGTTTTTGATAGACGTGTAGTGTGACTCTTGCCATGGTTAACTTTAATGAAAAAAGTAAACTTCTGAAAAACTCCTTTGACTTAGACTTGCGTATCTGTCATCATATTGCTGCAATAAGAATGTTCGTACCAGGATCCTGACTGACTTTATCACTGACATGTAAATCCTTTGAATAGATGCATAATGTGACCAAACCTAGGAGGGAACCAGGGATAGTTCAGGGTAGGTTTTAATGCATTGTTGGATTTAGTTTATTGATTTTGGGTATGAAAGTGAGGACTTTTGCATCTAAATTTATGAGAAATATTGGTTTGTAGTTTTCTTTATTCTTTCCTGCTTTTGTCTGTTTTTGGTATCAGGGCAATACTGGCCTCATCAAATTACTTGAGAAATACTACCTCCTTTTCTATTTTCTGGAAGAGATTGTGTAAAATTAATGCTACTTTAGATGTTTCGTAGAATTCTCTAGTAAAATCATCTGGAACTGAAGATTTCTTTTTGGGGAGCTTTAATATTACAACTTCAATTTCATGAATGGTTATAATACTATTCCGATTATCTATTTCTTCTTTGTTGCATCGTAATAATTTGTGAGTTTGGAGGAACTGGTTCATTTCTTTTACGTTGTTGAGTTTTTGAGTATAAAATGGTAGTATTGTCTTGTTAACTTTTTAAATGAATGTAGGATCAATAGTGAGATCCTCTATTTCATTTCTAACATTGGTGATTTGTGCCTTCTTTCCTTTTAGTCAGTCTTGCTAGAGGCTTAGTAATTTTATTGGTTTTTTTTCAAACAATCAGCATTTTGTTTTATTGATTTTCTATTTTCCTCTTTTCAGTTTTATTTATTTCTGCTAAATTATTTTTAATTTTCTTCCTTCTGCTTATGTTGGCTTTGGTTTGCTTTTCTTTTTCTAGTTTCTTGAAGTAGGAATTTCAATTATTGATTTCAGATCTTTTCTTATTTCCCATGTATGCATTTTAGTGTTATAAGTTTTCCTCTCAGCACTGCTTTAGCTGCATCCCATATATTTTGATATGTTGTATTTTCATTTTCATTCAATTCTATGTATTTTCTACTTCCTTTGAGACTTCCTTTTTGACCCGCGTATCATTTAGAAGTGTGTTTTTTAATTTACACACATTTAGAGATTTTCTTGTTGTCTTGTGTTATTGATTTCTGGTTTTATTCCACTATAGTCAGAGAACACACTGCATAATTTCAATACTTCCAAATTTGTTGCATATTGCTGAATGTTCTATGGACACTTGAGAAAACAAAGTTTTGCCATTGTGTTCTATATGTATTATTTGGGTCCTGTTGTTTAATTTTGTTCAGACCTTCTTTATCCTTGCAAATTTTCTGCCTAGTAGTTCCATCAGTTTTTGAGAGAGGAGTGTTGAAGTCCTTAACTATAATTGTGAATTTATAATGAGGCTATGCTGTTTAGTGTGCACGTACTTAGGATTATTATGTCTTCCTATTGGATTAATTCTCTTATCCTTATGTAATGTCCTTATATCTCTCTTTATCTCTAGTAACTTTCTTTGCTTTGAAGTCTACACTATCAAATATTAATGTAGCCACTCCCACTTTTTAAAAAAATTAATGTTTGCGGGCCTTCCCCATGGCTCACTCGGGAGAGTGCAGCGCTGGGAACGCCGAGGTTGCAGGTTCGGATCCTATATAGGGATGGCCGGTGCGCTCGCTGGCTGAGCACGGTGTGGACCACACCATGCTGAGGGTTGTGATCCCCTTACTGGTTTAAAACAAACAAACAAAAAAAACAAAAACAAATTTATTTTATTTTTCTTTTTTTTGTCTTTTTGTGAGCGCACCGGCCATCCTTATATAGGATCCAAACCCGCGGCGAGAGCACTGCTGTGCTCCCAGCGCCACACTCTCCCGAGTGCACCACGGGGTCGGCCCCCAAAAATTAATGTTTGTATGCTATATCCTTTTCCATTCTTTTATTTTCAATACCTATGTCATTACAGTTGAAGTGAGTTTCTCTGAGACCATATATAGTTGCCTCATTTTTTTTATTCACTCTATCAGTCTCTGTCTTTTCATTGGCATATTTAGGCCATTTGTATTTCAGATAATTAATACGTTAATGCATAAGTTGTCCATTTTATTATTTGTTTTCTATTTGTTCTTCTGGTTCTTGTTTCTATTTTTTGTAACTTCCTGCATTAGTTGAGCATTTTTTAGGATTTCATCTTGATTTACTTATAGTGCTTTTGAGTCTCTCCTATTTATTTTCTGGGCATTACAATACACATATGTGACTATCACAGCCTATTGGTACCGACCTTTTACATCCTTTAGTGGAGTGTGGAAACTTTATTTCTATTTAGGACCCTTGTTCTATCCCTCTTTTAAATACCATTCTCGTGAGTATCAGATGGTGTTATAATTTTTGTTTCAGTTATTAAACATGATTTATAAAACTCATGAGGAAAAGGACAGTCTATTATATGTATTCATATAGCTTTTCTTTCCATTGTTTTCTTTCTTTCCTTTCAATGCACCAGGATTCTTTCTTTCATCAATTTTTTTTCTCTTTGAAAAATTTTGGCCAGTCTTTAAGGGTAGATCTACTAATGACACATTCTTTTAATTTTTCCTTTATCTAAGAATGCATTTATTTTCTCTTCATTCTGAAAGGATAGCTTAGCCAGATATAGAACTTGTAATAGTTTTTTTCTTTCAGCACTTGCCACTTCCTTACAGCTTTCATGGTTTAAAAACAGAAGTCCACTGACATTTGAATTTGTGGTCCCCTATAGGTAATGCATTATTTCTCCTTGGCTGTTTTCAGGTTTTTTTCTGTCTTTCATTTCCTGAAATTTAATCATATTTTACGTTGGTGTGGATCTTTTGGGGTTTACCCTATTTGGGGTTGCTGATCTTTTTTAATCTGCAGGTTTGTGTCTTTTCCAAATTTAGAACATTTCGAGCCTTTACTTCTTTGAGTACTCTTTTAGCCTCATGCCCCTTTTTCTCTTTTCTTTTATGAATATGATGATGTAATTATTGGATCTTTTTTTTTTTTCATCATCCCACAGGTCCCTGAAGCTCTGTTCATATTTTTACAGTCTATATTCTCTCTGTTGTTCAGATTGAATGAATTCTATCAATCTGTCCTGAAGTTCACTAATTCTGTGCTCCATCATCTTTAATCTACAATCATGCTTGATCCAGCAAGTTTTTTCTTTGTTATTATATTTTTCAGTTCTATAATTTTTATTTGGCTCTTTTTTATAACTTCTATTTCTTTAATGAGATTTTTTCATGTGTTTCAAAAAAATTTGTAATTTATGTTGAAGTGTTTTTATGATGGCTGCTTTAAAATCCCTGTCAGATAATTACAACACTGGATTAATTTTGATGTTAGCATTTCTTGACTGTCTTTTATAAATTCAAGTTTTAATTTTCTTGGTTCTTGGTATGGCAAGTCATTTTCAACTGTTACCTGAACATTTTGTCTTATATTAGAAGCCTCTGGGATCCTCTTAACATCTTTTATGTTAGCAGGAAGTCACCCTGTTTAGACTGAGCATGCAGTTCCTGGCCTACTTCGTGGGCTGTAGTTCCAGTGACAGTTTAATTTTCAAAGCCTTTGCCATGTTATTTTGGTCTGTTTGACTTATCTGATGTCATCTGGGCTCCCACTGGTCCTTGTTAGTGCTGCATGAGGAGGCAGAGGAGTTTTATTAGGCTGGATCAATGGGTGTCTCTGGGTAAGGGAAGGCAGTCCCAGGCCTACAGAGAAAAGAAGGCTTCCCCGGCCAGAACTTGTTGTGACATGGTCTCCCTATTGGCGTCCCCAGTTATTCCAGTGTCTGTGGACGAAGGAGGGAAATTTCATGCCCTCGGGGACAAAGAGATTTTCCAGGCCCTGCTGCCTGGTATGGCTGGATCCCTCCTGTTTCCACCCACCCTCCCTGGTGTCTCCAGTTTGGAAGGGATTTTCAGGCTGGCCAAATTTTCTCTGGCTAGGCACTTGTTCTGCCACCTCTCCTCTCTGGGAGACGAAGAATGCTTCCTGGGCTGGGCCACCTGTTGTGGTGGGATCCCCATGTAGGAGGTGTGTCACAGGCCCACAAGGACAATGAATCACCAGGATGAGGCCACACGTGTGGTGTCTCTTGCAGGATGTCTGTGTCTGTTCATACTGTTATAACAAAACATCACATACTAGGGTCATTTATAAAGAACAGAAATGTATTTCTCGCAGTTCTGAAGGCTGGGAACTCAAGGACAAGGTGCCAACAAGTACAGTGTCTCATGATGTGTCATTCCTCACAGATGGTGCTGTGTAGGTATATTCACATGGCGGAAGGGATGAAAGGACAAGAGTTCGCTCCCTTCAACCTTAAGTCTTTTTATAAGGGTGCTAATCCCCTTCATGAGAGTAGACCCCTCATGACTTAATCACCTTCAAAGACCACACCTCTTAATCCTGTTGCTTTGAGGATTAAGTTTCAACACAAATTTTGGAGGGGTCACCGTTATTCAAACCATAGCACGGGTGCTCTTCAACAGCCTCGTGGTCTCTCTGCTGGAAGGAGAGTTCGTCTTCCCATCCATTTCCCTGAATGATTCATTCTTCTTGGCTTGTCTTGTCTTTTCAGTTGGGGGATGGATGGCCCTACCCAGCCTGCCTTCCAGTGCTAGGTTGGGGCAAATGCTAGACCTGTGTTACCTTGTTCTGTTGGGTGTTGCTGTGTTGCTCGTCCTGTCCTTGGAGTTGATCCCAAACCAGCTCACCTTTTTCTTAGCAACTATCAGAGAACCCCTTTAGGTGCCTCTTGTTATTTCCAGGGTGAGGAGTGGGGACAGACAGGTCTATGTTATCTTGTCTGGGCCAGAAGTCCAGGGTCTATTTTAAACCAAGGGAAGACATTTTAATGAAGGAAGATGTGGAGGAAAATGAAAAGGGCTCTGCAGCAGGCAGGAGATGGAAATTATGGAGCCTTCTTTTTTTGGAAGCCCTGGGAAACTGAGAAGTACCCTAGACCATAGGCATATCCATATTTGAGTAAATGTGCTTTCTGTTTCTTCCAAATTTGTCTTTTGCATTTCTTCATTACTTCTCTCTCTATACATTTATGTGTAATGACCATCATACTAAATTTTGTTTGTTTTTTTAGGTCATTGCTTTGCTTTCACTGTGCCTTAAGATTTAAACCCTTGAAAAAAAGGAATCTACTGTAAAATTTGGATTTTTAGTGATCAGCCAATGAATAGATAATGAAAGGGCTAATGGTGATTACTTAATTGAACTTACAAAATTTTTGTATGCATATGAAGAAAGATATTCACATGTAATTTTATCCCCAGATCCTTGTGGCACTATGAGAGCTTTGACTTAAATTGTATGTATAATAAATTATTTTATTATGATAGCCATACAAGTATAGTGCAAGTATGTGTGTGCATGAAGAATCCATTAATACAGATCCAGAGACCTTAAAAGTTAAGTGTCATTCCTTTAGAAAGAAAATACTAGAATATCTATTTCTACTTATTTTTATGTGCCTTTTTATTTATGTTTTGTGTGTATTTAAAATGACACAATACAATAGCAATACATGTATAAATTTTAAAATAATACAATTTGGGGCACTGACAGGTTGATATAAATCAAAATAATTTGGAGATTAGTGCTTTAGGCAACAGAAGATTTTCAAATTTTACTGCATAAAAAGGTTCTTAATTTGGGGAAGTTTACTACAAAATAATTTATAAAATCTTTCCATTTGACTGAGGAGTGGCAGGGTGTTTAGAATATTCATGTTTGGATAAGTTTGAAGAACACACATCAATCTTAGAGCCTCAGAAAAAGACACATTCTTGAAGTTGTGCTGAAGAAAAAGAAATCTGGCTGTGTAGGACAAAACCTGGATCTAGAATGCAAGAAAGCACAGGTTTGCATGACTCAACAGAGGAAAATCGGCTGTTGCTGCTCTCAGTGGCCTTTTGAAAATCACTTTCCTTTCTTCTTACTCTGCCTTGCTATTTCTTTTTACTACAGCATGGATCACCTGCTAACATACTGTCTAATGTAGCTGTGTTCATGTTCACTGTGGCTTTTCTGTCTTCTCCCAGGTAGAATGTGAGCTCCATGAGGGCAGGTTTCTCTTGTCTACTTTGCTCATTGATGTAAACCTAGCACCTAGAACAGTGCCTGAGTAAAGGAACAATTAGCCAAATATTTATTAAATGAACAATAGTAGAGTGTTAGGGTGACCTAAAAGTTTCAGGACTTAGTGGTTTTTATTAGCTATTTTAGCTAAACTGTTCTGCAGTCAATATTACAATGTTAGGACATTTTTCTATTGTCTTTGTCAGCATAAACATAAACTGCATTTGGAGATAACGTTTTAGACCCAATATGATAACGAGAATGTGTCTTTAAAAAACACAGTATTAGTTGATTTGCTTTTTTTAGTCCAAAATATATTACTTTTTTGACAGTGCAATTAAGTGAGATGAGTGGTTCTGAGTCTAGAATCAAAAAATCATCTCTGAACAGTTGAGTTGAATAAGGCTTCTCGGTGCCCATTCATACAGAAGAAGACACCCCTGATTAGGCTCCCTGGCTCCCCTTGCTCTGGTATGGCATGCAAGTGTGTGTCTGTGTTTAAAATCCGTGTTTTCTTTTCATTTGTTCATGCATTGCTTTCTAAATGCCTTTCATTGCTTCATTTCATGAAAAGTCATGACATGTCTCATTTCATGACATGTCTCTCCTGTCTTCACTCTCCAAATAGGTTATAAACGTTGCACAAGATTTCTAAATAGCAGAGTCATACATGGCTTCCTACTGTGACTTCTGGAAAGATGCTGGGGAATAGTCATACCACGATGAGGATTTTTTTTTCTTTCTTTTTTTTCTTTTTCATGACCGGTACTCAGCCAGTGAGTGCACCGGCCATTCCTATATAGGATCCGAACCCGTGGTGGCAGTGTCGCCGCGCTCCCAGCGCCGCACTCTCCTGAGTTCGCCATGGGCTCGGCCCGAGGATTTTTTTTTTTTTCAAGAGATTATTAGAAAGCTTTTCAGCTTCAAGAGTCCTTAAATGTGAGTATTGTTTTAGAAGTGGACTTTTTATTATATATTTAATTAGTGATTAATCCACCCTCTGCTGAGAATAAGACAGTGAAGGGACAATAAACAAGGGTGGACTTGAAAGGAATGAGAGACTCTGGGAGAAAGTGGATGAAGGTTGAAGGGGAGCATTACTTCTATTCTGTTTAGGGCTGGCTCTGCAAAGAAATGGATTGCTTTTGTTATGTTTTTATTCATTCACTATGCTTTCCAATGTATGTCTTATTTGAATATTGAAGGAGATGAGTGACTTACAACTTGTTATTACTGGGCAGTATAAATTCTGTTGTTCTGGTGTATTATACAATCTAGCAGAGGATCTTGAATACATTAATTTCTGTGATTTGCTTCAGTAACATTTTTGATCTTTCTTTCTGGAACAAAGTGCAGACATGTTTGGACAAAGCTTAATGTATCTCATCTTTGACTTTTCCATCATTGATTTACTCATCTAGTTTCAAGTTCTTGGTTCTCGTCTTTTTAAAACTTTCTTCTTTTTGGGCAGCTGGTTGGTATGGGGACCCGAACCCTTGACCTTGGTGTTGGTGAACATGGTGCTCCAACTAACTGAGCTAACTGGCCAGCCCCTCCAGTCTCTTTTTGACTCCTGCCTGCCTCATTCCCTACATCTAGTCAAGGCCTATTAATGTTCTTATGTCCCATATCCTTCGCTTTTTTTCTCTTGGCAGAGCCCTCTTTGATTTTTTTTTAGAGTGTTATAAAAATATTTCAACTTGCTTCCGGACCTTTACTTTTTTCTCTACCAGTCCCACACTCCCATACTTCCCCCATGACATCCCAAACTAAATTAGTATTTCTATTTTTCAATTCTGGACCTATTGCTCTCTTGTACTAAAATTTACTGGTTTCCTGTTGCCTAGCAGAATAAGTATAAACTCTCCAAATTGGCATAAATAATCCTCAACAATTCATAAATGATCCTTGGCAGGTTTTCCCCATTTATTACCCTATAGTAGTGTGTTTAGCATGTAATAATGAGAGCTATTAAATGTCTCTTAGAAAAATGAGTGTTTCTTACATTTCGGCCAAACTTGATTATTTACTGATACCTCATAATGTTGTATATATTAACATCTCAGCTCCTTTTGCTCAGGGTGTAGGAGATATCTACATTATAAAATGATTTGAAATTAATTGGCAGGAATGCTGTTTTCCTATTCTTGCTCATCAATATCCCATAGAGCCTTCAAGATTCCATCACAAAACCATCATGATTGCACCACTCCAGGAAAAACTTCCTAGTTCTCACTTCCAGAAGTCTCCTAGCTGTCCTTTGCTTCACTGTTTAGCATCACCTAATTATACTGACTTTTCTCTGCCACAGAGTGTAGCAATTTGCATGTTTATGTAACCCTCTCTTTCTCCACAACTTGAGAGCAAACTCCTGGAAGACCGATTTTTCTTACCTCTCTTTTAGTCCTTGTTGTGCCCATGAGGAGATTTACTAATCTAAGGGATCAGTGAATTTCAATGGTTTTTGTTTGTTTGTTTCTGTTTTGTAAGCACTGCTGTTGTGCTTGCTACAGCAGGGCTGTTTTTTCAAATGTAATCTTAGGTGGGAACCCCTAGAAGAAGAAATATAAACCGACTCACTGTGATTGGAAAGGGAGTGATTTCTATATTCTTCTAAAATACCCTCTTCTCCTATACCCCTTGCTGACTGTACAGCACACCTATGGCTCTGCTCAGTCTTGTCTGAAAACTTCAGTATTCAGTTTATATGTCTCGCTGCTCAGTGGTTTACCAGAAGTCTTAAATTTGTGCTTGGAATAAATGCTTTATAAGAGAGGAGTACATGAAGTCGCATGTGGGCTAGTGGTGAACTTACATTGCATGCAATTGCATTATCCATTTATTGCCAAATTTCACCCTTTGTAAATACCATCTTCTCTGTTGGAGGTGTCTAGAAACTGACTAAAAGGAAGTTAAATGGGTAACATAATAAGATTAGATGTTTTCAGCAATAGATGACTCAAAAATAAAGTACAATGGTTTTTTTTTTTTTTCTGTATTCTCTTGCCTTTTAAAAGAAGGCTGAGATATGAGAGATGACATTTGTATAAATTCAGGAGGAAAAGGAAGGGTTGGTAGGTTAGTTTGGGGCAGAGTATTCTGTTGCATTCTGAAAGGTTTGGGTCATCACAGCTAGATGCAGGGGCAGGATTCAGAAAAAAATAACTCTGGCTATGAGGGAAGATATTGGTTTTGCTGAGGAGTGTTCCTGCAAGTATGGGGAAACTTTCTTTGAAAAGAGGTAGGTAGAAATTGTCTTGAATTCTGATCTGAATGGTGCTAAGTTCTGCTTGTTTCTAGAGCTATAGCAACTCAATTGGTAAGGGCAAAGAATACTCCGAATACAAAGGAAATGTCAGGAAAAGAAGAAAGAAGAGAAAAGGGAAATGAAAGGAGAACATGACATGATTTTTGCTTTTAGTGTATAAAAATTAAGGTAGATTTAAGTCTCCACCAAGTAATAGCATCTTATCCTTTATACCCAAGTCTTTCACTCATGTTCCCTCTTCTTGTCTTTCCTTCCTTCCCTCTCTTCCCTCCTCTTTATTCCACCCCCCACTTTTTCATTTATGTCTAATCAGGATGTTGAGTAGGTTGTCTCCCATTGTCTGTTGTCGAGAGATCCCTGCTAAAGTCCACAAGCTTCTGTGAAAATAGCCTGGAAATACCACTGCCTTCTAAGGAGAACTAGCAATGAGATTAGCTCTCATTCCAGGCTGTTTAGAGGCAGTCGAACAAGCTGAGCTGCCCTCATCCAAGCACCTCTCTCTAGACTCAATAAATAGAAGATTAGGAATTTGAGGAAGGGGTTATAATTCAGTGGCCCAGTAGAAAATGACTGTGAGGCCGACTCTCTCAGATAATTGTTGATAGAGATAATTACTCACTGGGTTTAAAAGAAGGGAATAATGGCGTCTTACTCCTCAGGTGAATTTCTGCTAACAAATCCACTTTCTGATACACTCTGTGTCTATGTGAACAGGAGGAGAAGAGACTTAGTAGAGACCCCAGGAAGGGGCAGCAGTGATCCTGTACTATTGCTGCTGCATTGCTTGGAGTGGTTATGATGCATGAGATTTCTGGGGTCAGCTGGCAGATAGCTGACCTTGGGCCAATTTTCTTCAATAAGGTGCCTGCAGGGTGAGGGAACAGCAGCAGTGGCTGTGGAAAACACTATAGATGGCAGAGCCGTGGGGTGGATAGGAATCTCGAGCCAGAGCATTTCCCCCATTAAGAAACTACAGTGAGATAGGTGTCACCACTGGTGAGTGTTCTGGAAAATTACAAGTGCACCCCACAAAAAAGACACTGCCACTCAGGGGGCATTCAAGGTTAGTCACTGACAACAAAGAGAAGGTAGCACTATGTACGTCAGTGATGCCACAGCTTTTCCCTGTCTCCTAATCCTCTGTCCCATTCCAACATAGCCAGAGGACTGAAGACCTAGAAGAGGGTGGGGGAAGGAACTCTGCAGGAACTAACCATATCTGCTTTCCCTGTCTCTTGAGCCACCACAGGCAGAGAGAAAAATGTTAAAAAATTTGAATACGAGATGGAGTTGAAATTGACTTGCTAGACCCAGAGTGACTAGAACACATAAAACATGTTCACAACGATGCTGAGGAGATGGGAAGTGCATGGTGGAAGATGGCTGTTAGAGAAAGACAAAGCCATTTCATGTTTGCATTCTAACACTTATCAGACCATTCAGTAAACCTCATGCTGTTTGAGGGCACTGCAGTTTCAGACTTGTGTTGTCTGTCATAACACTATGAAAGTCAGCTGATAGAGTGTGGCTGGTTGCATAAAGAATCCTGAGAACTTGATCTTCTTTGTAGCATGACTAGCAAGATTAATTGTGTGCTAACTCTTTGATTCTAATAACTTGACCCACAATAATTGACTGTGATTCTAAAGTAAGCTGTTAATTATCCTATTTGCAAGGCTAGTTCTGTTATTTGTGACAAATTTTGGTAGGAACTTCTCGATGGAAGTGACAGATTTTCTTTCAATTTTCTATTAAATGAATATAAGAAACTGACAAATTGTTTTTTCAGATTTTGACATCTTAAAAGAGTCAGTTTTATTTTTTTAAAGAGGAGACCCATTACACTCAAGCATGCATTAAAAAGCTATGAAACCAGAAGAAGCTTGCCATGGGATGGATCATTAAGAACCATCTCAGAAATAGATGGAATGGATGTGGGCTTAGCAGTTGCTGTCATGGATGATTCGGCACTTCAGGAGCTTGAGATAATTGTCAATCTTATGTGAATCTCTGCGTAGGCAGTGGAGTAGGTTATAGAAAGCAAAAAGGCGAGAGTCTTCATCAGCCATCTGCAGGGAAGGAAGTCCTGACCAGACAGAGTAGACCTCATTTTCTTTGATTCCAGGATGAACCTAATCATCAAAAAGATAGTGACTTATTATTCATATTATTAGTATTTGCATATTCATGTTCTTCTAATTATTGAATTAATATTTGGGAAAGATATAGGGATATGAAATTTTAGTCAATGGCATGGATTTTAATAGATCCGGGCCAGTATATCAGAAATCTATTAGGAATCTAATAACTAGAAGCAGAATGCATGTACAAGTTTTTCTGACATGTAAAGTAATCACTGATGAAGTATGTTTTTGCAGGAGTAGATCAACAGAGAACCAGAGAGTTCTATTTGAATACAGACATGGATTTGATCAAGGGACCTTGGAGGAGCTAGCTTCAGTTCTCTAATTTATGTAACTATTTTATTTCCTGAATCTTGTCCCTAATGCACCCTTTTGTACTTTATTTCTTCTGACAGTTTACTTTTTTTCACACTTTGAACCAAATCCATTCTCCATGTAGTGTAAGTACCAAAAACTTTAGAAACGATAAGGATTGTACTTGATGTTTTAAGGTACAGGTAATCTAGTGATGCTTGAGACTAAGAAGATCTGTTGAAGTAGTCGGGAGACTTTCATTCCGCCCAAAACAGATATACCCCATCCAAATTTCTATGAGAAAGAGCTGATTTTTTTTGCGGGGGGGTGTTCCTGGGGTAGGATGCTCTGGAAAAAGCACCTGTAAGAAGCGGGTGCTGGCAGCAACCTCTTATGGTGAGGGCTGTGTGGTAGGGTTGGAAGCATGACTGTGATAACAAAAAGATGCTGAGCTACGTGAAGAGGGGGCATCATATATCTTCATGCTTTATTAGCCTTTGCAAACTGAGATTCCCAGAGATCTTGGAGACTAAGTAACCACCTTGGCAATATTAGGGATGTCAGATATTTTGGAAAGCCACTAGGTACAAATCTGGGATCATCGTTAACCCTAACTCGCTAAACTTTTTCCTATTAAGTAAGAATATTTTTTTAAGTCTGAGATTCCTTATTATTGGAAGTTAGAGTATGTGTGTATTTTTTGCCTTGCTTTATGTTTGTATTTTATTTTTGTATTTTGTATTTATTTATTTTGTATTTTTGGTGCTTGAGCCCTAAGACAAAATTTACCGTGCCAGGGATAATAATATGAACAGGAATAAAAAAGTAAATAAGTGGTAGAAAAAAACAACAGAAAATGAAGTATTATAGAGCAAATTAGTGACCTCAGAAAGTAGGCTCCCAGTGATGAAGAAATTAACTTGAAAATCAAGGTGTTTATTTCACACATTCCAGGGTTAAAATGTGTTTTATGTTTGTCTGGATATATTCTTCTCCCATGAAAATGACAAAAATGACACATGATAATGTATACTTAGCACACAAAAAGATAAATATCAAATTGCTTCTGTTCTTATTCCTATAATCATATATTTTTCTTTAGATGATGATACATCATTTCTGAGAGCTTCAGAAAGCTCTTTAGATGTTATCTCACTAATGTTGAAATTATTCCATCAGAATGGAGTTTATATATTGCAAATACTGACTCAACCCAAAGATGACATATTATTTGAGGAGATTAAATGCAATGATATGAGTTTTGATTTTGGAGCCCCAAGCAAAACAAAATTTAGGACGAGGTGACTTTCTATAATTACAAAGTAAAGAACATTCCAGAAAAGATACACTCCTTTCTTTTGTGACTCCCTGAAATCTCATGCTTGTAGGACAACATTGATGCCATGGCCTCATCTTTTCAATCTCCTTCCCTCCCTGAGAAGTAGATGCAGCAGTTGGGGATATGCAGGAATGGGGAACTTTCCAATCTCATTTGGATTTTCTCCTTATTTCTCTCCCACTCTTGTCCTCTGGTGAGGGAGAAAAGAGAAAGAATCTGACCAGAATTTCAATAGCAGGTGTCCTGGAATACTTTGGATTAAACATTTATCTTGCATATTCTATTCTTTTCCTTGGTTTTCTTTCCCTTGAAAATTTTTAATATCTGTCCCCAAGAAGGGGCAAGCCTTTGGTGGATTTGTGTATAGCATAAGGAAGGCTGCACCTGTCATATGTCACAGTAGGATTCTAAGATTCATTTACATTAGAATCTGTTGCTATGCATGATGAGGCTTTTGCTTTGTTTAATAGTAGTCAAGAATATAACATGCCTAAGTTTCATTGTTGCAAACTTAGATTTCTCATTACAGAGGTCACCTCTTCCACTAATGAGAAAAACAGAGAAGGATCAGGAAGCAGCTCACCTGGCCGACTATCTTCTCCATGCCCTCGAGAAGTCGTTTGTTTTGTTCCTCAATCTCTATGGCTCTTGATAGGATGGCATCGGGGGCTTCTTGCATACCACGCACTTCTTTGACGAGATGGTACAGAGGGTCGTTCCAGGAGCGCAACACCCTGAGTACCAGGTTCAGAAGGTCTTCGTACTAAACAGCCATACAGAACAATTGCATTAAAATAAGCAAACTATAATGGTGTTAGTTACATGTGATTTTTGCTCAAAGAGGCTGAACTAAAACATCTCTTTGTTATTCCAACATGCTTGTAAAAATATTGTGTAGGTGACAGAAGTTGTAGAAATGTAAAATTAAACTATTGGCCAACATTTTGCTATGATTAGAAAAAATAATTTGGCTTACTTAAATAACTTTTTAAAATGAAAGTTCTAGTTGACCACATGAGTTTTGTTTCTCCTCTGAAATTCTACCATTGGCTCACTCAGTGAGATCTTTTATATTTGATCTCTTTGTTTGTCTATGGGGAGAAACTAAAGTTTTGCTGGAACAGGGTGCGTGTAATATCTGACTCAGGAGAGAGAGAGATTCAACCAGTGTCAGTGACAAGGGGCTCAGATCAGATCATTTTCACCCAAGGATTCATTCATGCTAATGAATGAAATCGTTCATCGATATATAGTCACTTGCAGTTTGGAGTTTTATTTTAGGATGTTGGAACAAAGAGACAACAAAGAAGACATGGCATGCACGGGCATGCCTGCCTTAATTCACACGACCCCCCCCTACCCCATGCTGCTAGCAGAGCAGTCGATTTTGTTGGTGTTCGCAGGTGAATGAAAAGGCACAGCATTTTCTTTAATAAGAGCATCCATGGAATTCACAATGGCGATTTGGCCCTCTAAGTTATGTTTACTACGAGGATTGTACACGAAACTCCAAATAGCCGATTACCTCTGATTTAAAACACTTGCTCTGTTGATGTCCATGAACTAATCTAGTGATAAAGAACATGAAGAGGAGAGGAGAAATGAATGGACATTGTAATGGACACAGGTACCAGGACATGAAGGGAAGGAGCTGTGAAGGGTGCAGGCAGTAAAGTGGACGGTGGGATGGTTTTGCTGGGAGGAGTGTGGCACAGCGATTCAGGGAGAGGGCTCAGAAACGGATGGAACCCAGACTCCCTGCTCACTAGCCATGTCCATACCCTCTCTGAGCCTCTGTTTTTTCATCACAGTGAGTACAACAAAGGTACCTTGTGCTGTAGGATTTGGGGAGGACTAAATACAATAATGCACATAAAGATTTTTGAGAAATGTCTGGCAAGGTTGTAGTTCTCAATACATGTTATTTCCTCCTCTTCATCCTCCTTCTCTTATTATTATTATCATAATTATTATTAATGAGCATAAAGAACAGATAGAATGCTGGTGCCACTAATAAAATTGTGAAGGGAGAACAGACTGTATTTGTGGGGGGGTATGTATGTATGTGAATATGTTTGTCTTAAATCATGTTAAGACTATGGTTATGGCAGGAATTCAGAAACGGGAGTATTAACAGTAAAAAATGGGAGCTGAGATAAATGATTGGGGCTTGAGATGCAGACTTGGTTGTCATCAGAACAGAAGCGATAGTTGCAGCTGGGAGAAGCAAAATATAATATTTTTCAGGAATTGCTTGTGGGGAGGGGCTACTTTTAATTAAGAAGCAGGAGAGGGCAGAGGCGTCAGTGAGGAATGAAGAAGCAGGTGTCAGAGACGCAGAAGCAGAACTAGAAGGAGAGCCTTGAACGTCCAGAAGAGATGGCGCCCACCGGTGCAGTGGTTAGTAATGTAAAACACTTCTGGGAGTCACTAGTGACATGTCATACCTAAAACTGCATTTGTTTTTCTTACATATATGCGAATGTGCATCTATTTACCCATGGAGGTCAATTCAGTTCAAACTCTCATACAGCATAATAGGTATGATCCTAGGTACAAGGCATTGGTGAATAATGTCATCTGCGTGGGCAATTTATAAGTGCGCTATTTAGTTTGCTGCTACTATCTTTCCTTAGCATTTGAACTTACTCAGAATTCATCAGCTACATAATGTAATTTTTCTTTGATTGCTTATTCTTCCTCCATTTTTCTCTGCATGTGTAATTACCAGCACCTATTACAATTCCTCTACTAACCTACAGCATGGTAATACCAGAGAACTGCCTCAGTTGTTTTGGTGAAAAACCTGGATAATAGACTCACATGGATCTGCTGGGCTTGCTCCTTGTCTTCTGGTGTAGAGAGGGAGGAAGTGTGGCAGCTGTTGATGGCTTTGGTGATGAAGCCCCGGCCCTGGGCGTACCGTTTATCCTGGAAATGAGGAAGCAAACTTAATTAGCTAGGGCTGCTTGGGCATTGAATAAATGAACCCACTACCAGAATAGTAATACATTGGCTAGGTGGGTACTTGTTTAAAAATCAGAGCTACATAAAAATTGAAACTAAAGAATTAAGAAAGTAACATTTTTGCCTATTTTGCTTTTCAATATTTCTATAAAGTCATTTTTTTTTTCATATAACTTTCCTAAATTCCAACCTCTTCTCTTTTTTGGGATTCCCTTGTTGTTTACTTTCATCCTGCTCCCAAGTTACTATTTGAAAAGCAAACACTAAAAATAGCAAAAATATGAAACAGTAAATGTTTTATTAAGTATCATCTTTCTTCAGTATTTGAGCCAAATGCCACAGTGCATATGTATCTGTATTTAGCCATTACATCTCTTGTTGACTGTGGGTCCAAACTGATATGCTTCCCCTAATAGGCATTATAAAATTATCATTTTTCTTTGACTAACTCTGAGTCCATACACCTGAACCTTACCAAGTTCACCATAAATACAGAATAAAACTTTGGTGATCATGACAAGATGTCAGAAAAATAGGTGGTAAGATTTTAGGAAATATAAAACAATGAAATGAGAATAAGAATGGAAAAAAATTAGTTAACACATAGACAAAGAAAAACTAAGCTTTAGCCATAGTTGTGAAAGTTTAAAGAGATTTATTAGGAAGACTTGGAAGATAAGAGATGGCTAGTCAAAAATGGAGGATTAAAAAAAAAAAAAACCACTAATAAATAGAAAGAACTATATGTAGGTTATTACAAACATTGAGCCGTGTTCTGTATGGAGGCCCTTTGATGTACTGAAGCTCTCATCTATTGTCTGCTCCTTGACTGACCTAGAGGTGTTAACACACAACTTTCTGAGGACTTTAACCAGAAGGCTAGTACTTGGTTCTAATTCTGAACCAGCCCCTCCATTGTAATTGTAAACCTATACACTGGAAATCTTAGAAAAATGAGTCCTAACATTTTGGGGTTTCTGAAAAGCTATTATTATTATTCCCAATATGGATTCAGCTTAGTTTACTTCTATTTAATTCATGCATTTACTGCAGCTCATTCTTCATTTATTGGCTCTCTGCAGGGTGCTAAGTGAGGAATACCTGTGGGGTCTGCCCCCCATGCAAGAACAAAAATCAACACTCAGCCCCACCTAAAAGCGCTCTATGTCAGGTGTTTAAATTTTCTCTACTTTTTACAAACAGTGAATTAAAGAAAAAATTTAAAAACATATTACATTCTTTGTGAATTTAAGATCTCCTGGAACTGTCCCTTTCTTCTTGTTGCACATGCAATTAACTGATGTCTTCTTTTACCTATTAAGGTATATTACTTGAAATTTGGTCTCAGGAGGTCTTCTCATTTCAAGTGTAGTGTAAGCCCAGTCGTTCCCTTGAAGACTCCTTCAGGGAAGAAGCAAGAAGTGTGGTACTTACAAATTCGTTGAATATTTCTGAGGAGAGGTTGTGGATGTAGTGAGACAGGATGACTGCACGGTCAAACAGGTCTCGGAGGGACACCTGGCAGTTGACAGCCCCACTGGGACAAATGGGCAGGGAGGCCACACTCTTGCACAGGAGCAGGTTTGACACCAGCAGTAGAAGCAGCAGGAGTGACTCTGCTTAAATGAGAACACGAGCCACTCTGAGATGATCTATTCAGCTGAGGTTATCGAAAGCCATCCTGCCAGGGAAGCCTTATCTCTCCCCACTGCCCTCAGGCGCATGATTTGGTGCTATGGGGGAAGAATCAACATATTCCACTGTGTAAATTTAGATATATAATTATATTTGCTCAGATATATAGTTTGAGAAGTGAGTGACCCCCTACATTTTTGAAATGCTCCCAGAAGTGCTTCTGTACTTTGCAAACATTTGGAGCTTAAATTAATTCTGAGCCAGGATGGTTAGGTCATTTTCTTAAGATAGTTTAATGCCTTGGGAGTTTCTGCAAATTTTCAACAGTTGGGTTTTCCAGGAGTTTGTAATTTTTAACTAAATGTTGTCTGATATTTGCATTCTAGACACTTCTATGACGAGAACAGCACCGTCGATCTGTTTGCTTTTACTTTCATGCCTGATAAGAATAAAGACATAATTGTTTGATTGCTCAAACTGAATATGAGGAGAATCCTATCACAAGGGTGATGCTGTAGCCTGGACATGCTAACTCACCATAAAATCTCATGTATTTGCTTGACACTTTGCCAAAAGTTTTACATTTTTTTCCCCAGATTTGAGCTTCCCAATAAGCCTGTGAGATAGGCTGAGCTTTCGTAATTATCATCAAATTATATTGATGAAACAGATGGCTTAGGGAGATTAAGTGATTTTCCCCAAGTCCTATGGTAGCAGGTGAGGGAGGCAGGATGCCAAGACTGTGGTCCTTGCACTTCACCTTGGTGCACTGCACACACTTGTGGGCTCTCAGTCTGCATCTGTGTAACAGGGACCACATCGGCAGTCGTGATGGCTCAGTGTTTACAGAGGTTGTTGCCATGGCTTGTAAAGAACCACACTTTGCTTTTGATTACATAATAACAGGGGCCCTAGGAAGCTTGATTTCGTCCTCTTTTCCTGCTCTACCTATAAACATTCACTTTTAAAATTTTTGATAATACTCAGAAGAGGTTCTGTCCTCAATTTGCTATCTCAGCAGATGGACAGATACAGATATTTAACATAAGGAGAGAAACGACATGTAGCTACCAAATTAAAATCACTTTTTAGCTTCAGTGACACTACTCCAAAAGAATATCTGATATAAAAATGTGCTTATCAGAAAACTAAGTTCCAGAGACCTTTCAATAAATGCAATTTGGAAATGTCCAAGATAAAACTAGGCAAATGCTGAAGATTTGTGTGTGAAAAAGATACCTAAGCTGAAATACTTAAAAAGACCTAGTAATTGTGTAGTATAGAACGTAACTAAAACCTTCAGCTGCAAAATCAAAAATATTAACGTTGTGAGATGATTTGTAGCACAGACTTTTAATTTTCTAAAAACGTGATGCTTCTCAAGAGTTTATTTTGCACATGTTATAGTCATACAATGTAACTGAATGGATATTTTACCTACATGTGCAAATGAATGGTGCTTTGCACATAGAGAAATTGAAATAGCAGCTCTAGGAAATTCATACTGGATAGATGTTCTTTAACTCTCAGTACATTATATATACATTTATCATTTGAGGGATTTTCACAGTCTAAGATGAGACAAAATAGACAGATGTTTTTGTTCTTTGTTTCATAAAACAAATTTTATGGTTGCTACTAATTTATTTTTCTTGCAAATGTCACCAAGAAAGTAAAGGTGATTAGTTGTTACTAGACTGTTTTTCCTTTTGAAATGTAATTTGGTTTGAAACAAATTGACAAAGCAGTCTAAGAGACAATTCTTCTATCATTGTCTATATCACAGCCTCAGAATTAAAAGTTTCTTCAGGTTGATCCAAGTTGGCCAATCCACATAAGAGTCCTGGGAACTGCATAGTGTTAATTTCTGTCTTCTGGAGTTGTGACAAATTGGACCCATGGACTTTTCTGGTTTTACTCTAGTGCAGAGTTTCTGAGTTTCAGTGTTATTGGCATCTTGAGCTGCATAATTCCTTGTTCCGGGAGCTGTCCTGTGCATTGTAGGATGTTTAGCAGCATCCCTGACCTACACCCATCAGACACCAGTAACAACCTTCCCCTCCTCCCCTGCCTCAATTAAGACAACCCCAAACATCTCCATACATTGCCACATGCTTCCAGGAGAAAGGGCATTGTCCTGTTTGAGAACCACAATTGTGCCCTTGTTCAATTGTTTCTCAAGCAATGACTACATCATTCTTCTAAGACCTAGAAACCTGAAACCTCTTGTTATTAGCTAAAATTTTACATTAATCCCCCCCCCCCAGAAGTGTTGGTAAAGCCAACAGCTCAGTAAGTCGTTGCACATACCTTTCAGTGGTGGCCCTTTGCTGTCCATGCTGGTGATGATGGCGGATAAAGCACTTCACCAGAGATCTGGAAGTCCCACAGCTTTCTCTTTCCCAGATATTGGCTTAATAAACCTTTGACATCTTCATGAATATATTTAATCAGGCATGCTCTTCCTTTTTTCCTGGTTATTTCCGTCATTGAGATTACCCCCATAATTTCAAACATCAAATGGTATTTTATTTCTTATTCATATTCAGGAAGACATACTGGCCAGAGACGAACATTCTAAGAAGGATTTTGATTAATTAGAACAAAAGGAAATGAGAGAATGATGAAGGTAAGATCTGGAGACTAGTTTGGGTTAGAGGATCTGTAAAACTACAGAAGTCTTTTACTTTAAAATTTACCTTTATGTCTCTGCAGATTCTTGACTACATAACATTATATTTCACTTAGGTAATAGCCTCATGTATTATCAGTTATAAAATTTCTTATTCAAAATTGCTAAGCAAAGTAAAGATTTCAAAATTTACACACTGTATACCAGGAGAGATGGAGTAAGGATTGCGAAAGTAGGATTTTCAGTTTCCCGTTAACGTTTTCATTAAATTTACTTCATTTTTTTCTTGTTTTTACACATTGTGTTTTGTTTATTTAAAAATAACATATATCTGTACGGTACTTTGTTTTATAGTGTGCATTTTCATCTGCTCATCTTTTTTGATTTTTAACATACATGTGTTGTATTATTACCCCCAGTTTATCGATTAAGAAACAGTATTAGACTAATTATAAAGGATACTAAGAAAAGTAATATCCTCTACAGTCAAATTAGTTGTGGGAAGGATTATTACTTCAATGGGAGTCAGGAGGGATATGAGGAAGGTTGGAAAATGAATCATTTAATAAATATTGCTGTGCACCCATATCTAAGATGAGCAATATATCTCCCCTGACTTTAGGGAGTTTATTTTGGGGAGGCAACATAGTTTTTGAGGGCAAACACACACATGTGCACACACAGACATGTTAATAAACCAAGATTCTAGCCAATTATTTCCACTCCCCTCAAAGTCAACATGGATAAACTGTTAATAACTTATGATCACTTTGCCTTCTCTGACCCTGACCCAATCTGGGACTAAGGTGACAAAAATTCATCTTTCACGGGATCAAAAGTTCCATTGACCTTTTAGAGATTTCCTAAATGAAATGATTTTAATGAATGAAAACTAAGTTGTTGATGACTTTCGTTAATTTTTAAGTCCATTCATCTAAAGCAGCTTGTGACCTTTAGTTTCAATTTTCCTGTCTCTTAGAGTAGACTGACAGATGAGATAATTTAAAAAATAATCTTTCTGTGGCATTTACTTTTTCTGTAGTTGCTAGTGCCACAAATGTGCTTTAGCAATGATCTAAAGTGCTCTTATGGGGACCTAGAAATCTTAACAAAGACTAACGTCTCTGGGAAACTACCTTCCTAATTGCCTTAGCTTAAGCCACCCTAGATTTTGAATCATAAACATCAAGTGTGATGATTCATAGTCTCCATTGGTCTGAAGCCTGCATCAGGATTTCATACAGTCATACTACGTGTCCATTTTTTCCCCTGCACAGTGCAAGTCTGACTTATTAAGAAAGCAGAGCTATGTGATAGAGAAATTAATGCTGCACGACTCTCCCTCCTCTCACAGAACTTAAGAGTAAGAAAACCTGCCATAAGAACTGACACTGACAGCTTAATCTTAAAATTAAAGGTGTTGCAACTTTTGTAGATAGTCAGGATAAGAGTAATCTAGGGAAACCTGAGTTGTGTTTATTCAGTAGAGGCCAATTGATTTATTTGACTGCAAAGAGGTACATGTTTCTCTGTAAAATTTATTGCGTGCTTCTCTGCTGCTCCAGAGTCCCTCATTCTCTGGGAACAGTATACAGCAATATCTAAATAATGCAACAGGCATATTTTATGCAAAAAGTCATAGCTGTCCTATTTTTTTCTAACTGCTATGTAAGTCACCCACTTTCACCTTAATTTTTGTATGTGTTCTTTTGCAGGTCTTTCTCTTTACCAAACTGTGCTTTTAATTTAGAGCAATAAAGAAGTTCACTAAGAAAGGACTTGTCTGCTTTTATTGACAAAACTTCATTTGTTTGTCATTTTTGATCTGGGGGCTTGTGATTAAACAGAGCTGATGACTGATTTCTGTCATGTAGCTGAATAAATAGCTCAAGTGATGCTAAAGTCCCCATGCAATTTTTAGTACTTGAAACTGATAAACAATTTTGCCAGATTTTCTAAAGGACTCTAATTTTAAACATTAAGTAATATCAGGTTGGCTTTCATGCCTAATTAGAAATGAAGCTTGCATTTAAAAAAATTTTTGTTTATCTAGTTTGTTTTAAAGTTTGGAATAGTTTTGCTTTTTTTTGTCATTTATGATATAACATATATAAAAAATGCTTCACATAACCTGAAATATGGCTCCTCCCAGATATAGTGGGAGATGTTAAAGAGTGAAAGAAATCAAGAGTTTTAAAAAAATCTTCAGGATTTAATTTAAAAATTCCAAATTTATAGTTATCTTTCAAAACTTGGACTAAAAGATCAGATAGGGTATATGTCATTTTCATTATAAAATACCAAAAAAAAAAAATGTAAAGGGTGCATTGGAGAAAGGATCAATGGTGCTTTCTTTAATAGCACTGTTCTCAGGGTAAGCAAAATGTAATGATTTAATTACATCCTAATATATAGATTAATTTCATGCATATTAAGACATATCTTTTTTCTAAGTGCCTGTTTTCAATGCCTGTTTATTTTTTAGTTCCCCTTCTCCCCTTTTTTATTGAGACATAATTGATTGTACATATTTGTGTGGTACAGTGTTGAATATCAATACTTGTGTGCAATAAGTGATGCTCAATTCAGGATAATTAATATATTCAACACTACACAATGTAATCATTTTCTGTGGCCTTTACCAATTTCTTGCTTAACCCTCCTTCCTTCTCCCCCTTTCTCACTTCTAGTGGGCTCAGTTCTGTTCTCTCCTTTTGAATGTTCAATAAATTGTTGTGACTGTTGTATCTTAATTTCATTTTTTATTTGTTTATGTTTTTAGCTGCCACTTATGAGTGAGGACACGTGGTATTTCTCTTTCTGTGCCTGGCTTATTTCATTAACATAATTTTCTCTAAGTTCATCCCCATTGCTGTGAATGGGAGAATTTCTTTCTTTTTTATGGCTGAGTAGTATTCCATGGTGTGTATACACCACATTCTCCTTACCCAGTCATCTGTAAATGGACATTTAGGTTGGCTTCAACTTCTGGCTATTATAAATGAGCTGTGATGAACATGGGAGTGCAGGTGTCCCAATGACATGATGATTTGTATTCCTTTGGGTATATACCGAGAAGTGGGATTGCTGCATCGTATGGCAGTTCTATCTACAGTTGTTCAAGGAAACTCCATACCATTTTCCATAATGGCTGCACCAATTTACAGTCCCACCAACAGTGTAGGAGGATTCCCCTTTCCCCACATCCTTGTCAGCATTTGTTATTCTCTGTCTTTTTGATAGTACCCAGTCTAACTGGGGTGAGATGATATCTCAGTGTAGTTTTGATTTGCATTTCCCTGATGCTTAATGATGTTGAACACTTTTTCATGTGTTTGTTGGCCATTTGTGTATCTTCCTTTGAGAAATGTCTTTTCAACTCCTTTACCCGTTTTTTAATCAGGTTACTTTTTTTTTTAGTGTTTAGTTGTTTGAGTTCCTTTTATATTCTGGATATTAATCCTTTGTCAGATGCATGGTTTGCAAATATTTTCTCCTATTTGTAGGCTGTCTTTTTACTCTGTTAATTGTTTCTTTTGCTGTGCAGAAGCTTTTTAGCTTGATATAATCCCATTTGTTTATTTATTTTTTTCTTCTGTTGCCTGTGCTTTTGAGGTCATATTCATAAAGTCTTTGCCTAGTCTTACTACCTCAAGTGTTTCCCTTATGTTTTCTTTTAGGAGTTTTATAGTTACAGGTTTTATATTTAAGTCTTTAATCCATTTTGAGTTGATTTTGGTATATGGTGAGAGGTACGGGCCTAGTGTCATTCTTCAGCGTATTGATGTCTAGTTTTCCCAGCATACTTTATTGAAGAGGTAATGCCTGTTTTTTGATATGGCTTTTGAGATCATCTGTTTCCCTAATTGACCCCCAAACCCAAGTTCTTAGTCTGTTGGCAGTTGCCTTGAGGGCATTTGCTCTTTAAATAGGAAAGCCATAGTTGGAAGCATTTGGAAATTTCTCCTCTAATTCCTAAGTTTTATTTTTCCTTTTTTCTTAATTTACTGCTGTGCTATTCATATCCTCTAATCTAGTTCTATGAGTTCTCTGAATGACTTTATCCTGCAAGTTTCTTGTCGCATGCTTTTTCTGAATTAATTGTGCCTTTGGACAGATTTTAATGCCTAATGTAAGACAACACCAGATATAAAGGTGATGTGTCCAGAGTCACTCTTTGAGATTTGCATTTTTTCAGGTAAGAGCATCAAATATTTAGTTGTATGTCATGCTAATGACAAGTGGGGCAGATGATAACTTCCCTTGTTAAAGATTCTTTACACTTCAATAACATGTGTATTGTGTGTGTGTGTGCACGTGCATGTGTGCATTCTTTGTCTAATGGGAAGTGGACCTGAAGCATGCTCACTTCCAGGGATCAATTTATCTATCTGACTATCTATCTATCTATCCTATCGATCAATCATATCTATTATGTTTATCATCTACCTATCTATCCATCCTATCATATCTATCACCTATTTTTCTCTCCTATCTCTCTATCATCATTATCTAATAGGAAATGAGTCTCTGAACCATGACTACTTCCAAGGATAATTTGAAATTTTATAATTAATGATAATTAGCACGGGCACAACCAAACAGAACAGAAAGCTATAGTAATAGATCAGGGTCCCTGAGTCTTCCTGAGATGACAGGCATTAATTCTTAATTGTTCCATTGTGGTGATCCTGTGGTGGGTCCCGGTTAAGAGGCTGGGGCAATCCAGAGGTTTAGGGCACTTGGGAGGTCAGGTGTGCAAGTCTGTACTGATCTGTACAGAGAAGTATTTTGATATTGTAACAACTCTTGGGGCCATGCATGTAATGATATGCTGTTCCCCTTGTCTTCCTCCACTGCTATTTTTTTTCCTGCATATATTGAAAGAATTCAGATTGAGAAGCAGGGCAGAATCTTCAGGAGAAATACTATCTTCCAATTCCAGCCTACATACCTTTCATCTTCCAATACATTTTTCTACTAGAATTTGTGTAAAATATCTTAGCTGTGACATGTCCACTTATCTTTTTTTTTATTTCTTCAATGAATGTCTTCCTACCGTAATGTATACTTTGATATTCAAGGATTAACTAAAGCAAAAATTATTTAGCAAAGCTCTTTATCAGTTGAGGTTAACTTGGAAGAAAATGGACACACAAGTAAGAATTACACTGTAATTCCTTGATGGGATGCTCTATTGGCAAAAAGCAATTAAAAAAATATATGTAGCCTTTTAAATGACAGGGGAAAGTAGTAAAGGTTCAAGGTGATGAGGGAGACTTCTGAGGTAAGACAGATCACAGAATCTCAGCTCTTGCTAATTCTAACAAAATAAACAGAAAGTAAGCTTAAAAAAAAAAAGAAACTAGCAAAAATTCACCTGCTGTCAAAGGTGGAAGGAAGAATAATCATGCAAAGTTTTTCATGGTTCATATCTGGGAATTAATAGATATAGTCAAGCTGATTTTTTAAAAAGAAAAAGTTTCAGTGGATGATGCAAAGTTGTAATTATAACCATTAGAAAAATAGGAAACAGAGTGTAAACCTTCTGATGTCAGAAAAATGACACACACACACATGCACACAGACATTCAAAATGAGAGACATTTCACTTAACAGAAGAAGCAAAATGAAGAAAATATAAGCAACAAAATATATGAAATTAGAGGCAAGAATAAGATCAAACATATCATGGGGTAAGTTTACTTATTAAAAGGAAAAATGACTCAGTTTCTCTAAAAATGGCCCAGTTCCAATTAGATGCTTGTATACAAGTAATATATCCTGTAGAAGAGAAGATATATTTTTTTTCTCATCCATGGCTAAGTCTATAGCTGAGACTCCTATCACAAAAAACCAAAAACCAGATTAACAAGAGAGAAGCATACAAACTTATTTAATATAAATTTTACGTGACATGGGAGCCTTCAGAAATGAAGACCTAAACAAATAGGAAAACTTGTTTATTTCCATGCTTAGGTTTGATGGACAGTGGACAGTCATGAGGAAGTACAGTTGGACAAAAGGGGGGATGGTGTGATGGTAATAAACTGGAGAGAACTTAGCAAGGCCTGAATGTTCAGATGCCTCTTTGTGTCTCTGTGACTTAGAGGTAAGAATTTTCTTTTCCTCTGGGATGGAGGTTCTTATGACCTCCTTTAGAAGACGGTCGGAGAATTCTTTTATGGTCTGCTTCAGGGGAGAAGGGTGGGCGAAGGTCAGAGAGCACTTTCCTGCTTTTGTGGTTTTCTCAAATGCCAAGGTGCCGTATTTTGAGATAGTATGTTCTGAAAAGGCAGGCAGTTAGGAGTGATTTTGCCTCCCGGGGACATTTGCCAATGTCTGAAGACACTTTTTGATTGTCATAACTGGAGGTGGAGGTGCTACTGGCATCTGGTGGGTGGAGACAAGATATGCTGCTAAACATCCTACAACACACAGTGCAGCCCTCAAAAAAAAAAAAAAATTATGCTACCCAGATGTCAGTAGCAACACTGTTGAGAAACCCTGATCTATAATGAAGTGCCTAAGAACAGTTAAAGAACAAAAAAACCACATCAAACAAATCATTTAAAATTGCTGGAGTAATAAATTTATGAATAGACAGAAGTGTTAAAGCAAAATGCAGGGGCCGACCCCGTGGCGCACTCGGGAGAGTGCGGCGCTGGGAGCGCAGCAGTGCTCCCACCGTGGGTTCGGATCCTATATCAGGATGGCCGGTGCTCTCACTGGCTGAGCGCGGTGCGGCCGGTCACAAAAAATGACAAAAAAATAAATAAAAGCAAAATGCAGTACTTTGTAATACTGTATACAATCAACAATGGAGATAATGCTGTCAGTAATCTTTTTGCATTCAATAATAGGATCAAAACCAAATAGCATGTATTAAGGATATGAGGGGGAAGTTAACTAAGACCTAAGAGTGGGAGACAGTAAGTGTGTATGTATTCCCAGCACCTGTGAAACATCTACAATAAATGACATTATGCTTGGCTATAATGAAAAAATGTAGCAGTTTTCTAAAAAATTGAACACATGGCAATAAGAATATATAAGTAGTCTAGTTTGTTTTGTCTTGTTTTGTTTTCTCTTGATGGTCACCAATGGTTATTTAATAGCTGAATCTAAATAAATGAGTCCTTTTCCATGTTAATTTTCTCTGGCATTCAACCTTATATCCTCCCCCTTGGCTGTCATATTCAATGTCACTTTACCTGATATATACTTGAAGATGATCCCAACTGTATTTATCTTTCCATGACTTCTCTTCTCAGCTGCCATACATTTCAATCTTTTCTCTGAAACTGATAGCTTCTCAGTCACCCAGTCTGAACATCTCAGAGTTGTGTTTGTTTGCTTTTCTTTCCTTTCCTTGCATCACATTCAACTAGTTGGTGTGTTGCAATTATTATGTCTCTGGAATTCCATAAAATTGTCTTTCCTCTTCTCTCGAGGTTATCCCGACCTGGATATTTATCATAATAGCTTCTCTTTCATTTTTTCTTGCCTATGTCCAATTCAATTTCAATGTGTTTATCCATCGAGAAGATTAATCATGCTAAAGAACAACTTCTGAACAGTCTCTAATTTGTCTACACCACAGTATTTGAGAGTCAGAGAAACCATGGAATAAATCTAACCAAATCTCACATTTTACAAATGAAGGAAACAAGGTAAATATATTTAATTATTAAAAGAACTGGCACTGAAACTCCAGATCTTTTGCCTACCGTACTGGTAATATTTATCCTTGCCTTCTATTCTCATGTTCACGTACCCATTGACCTTCTGATGCAGCTGATGGTTAAGTCTGGTGAGAAGATAAAATGTGACCTTGAAGACACATTGAGAGATACATATTACTTCAAGGAAAAATGCCAAGATACTTGGATTCCCACACAGGAAAGAGAAATGAAATGTTTTAAACCATTTGGGACTTTAAAGAAACATTGCCACTGTCAAAAAGAATTTGAGTGTGATTCTAAATCATGTTCTGAAAACAATATGTTTGTTACTATTTCTTAATGAGTTATGTAGATAAAGAACCAGAAGCTACTACTTTTTTTATTGGTCTTTGATTTATCTGCTTTTTTGGTCCCTAAGGATTCTTATACTAATCTGAGTCTTGCATATGTCATAAAATCTTCATTTAACTTTTTCACTTGTCACTTCTACATCATTAGTAGAACGAAAGTCAAAGAATTCTTGTAGATTAAAAAAAAGATAAAAGGTTACCTGTCGACCACTTGAGAAAAGCGATATTATTCTTACCATTATAGGTGATGTGGCATTTCAATGTTCTCTCTTCTACAGGCCATTTTGTACTCATTTCTTGTAAGAGTAACTTAATACATGAAAAAATAGGATTTTCTTCCAGAAAGGGGCATTGATTTCATAGAGAAAGAAAGAGAATGAATATAAGCTATAAATTTTTGGTAATGGTTGCAGAAAAAGAGATAGTCTTTGCTTTAGCTGCACCTGAAAACAGAGATAATATCTGTAGGTATAAGTGAAAATCATGGACACACATGTAGAGAACAGCTATGAAATTATGACAATGTTTTTATGTTCAGTTGATCGAAAGCTTTCTCACTAAGATAACATCAAGTATATAGGCAAGCATACTTTATCGTGTAAGAATTTTGTTGAAGTAAGTATGTGAAGTAACTCTCTTCCAAGCTCTTGTCTACATAAATGAAGTTTAACAAAAAAAATAGTTATATTATTCAATCTAAGGAGAACTTCAATCCCAAATGTCAAGAGAGAAGTTTTTTTGTTTGCTTTCCTTTTTCAAGTAATTTCAAAAGTATTCATTGCATTTTCTTGTATAGGTCTGTGTCTTATTTTTGTTCAGAAACTTAAAAATTTTAGTTTACATGTTAAAAGCAGTCCCTCAAATTGTTTGATAGGTTTTGAAGATCCTAAACAATTATTAGTAAAATTGTTAATAATTTTACTTTTCAAATTACTTGGTGACCCAAACAATGATGATTAAAAGAGTGGAAACCTTTTTTTCTAGTGCTCTGATCAGATTCCTATAAAATGTACACTGATGTGTAGATTTTGTCAATGTTACTTGAATATTTTAACTTTACAAATTATACAAGTCACTTCTACCCACAGTGTGTGTATTGGGGTGCAGTGAGTGTGTATGGTTGTCTGTTCTTAACAACCCAGGTAACTGTCACAATCTCTCTGTATATCACAAAAAATTTTCTACATGCAAAATATATTTTCATACCTCATCAAAAAGTGTTTTAAAATTTCTAGATGTTTAAAACAATTACATGTAGTATTTTCACTACATGACATATTTCTAATAGTACGACTCAAAATAAAATCCCATAAAAATGATTCCATTGGAGCTTTTAGTGACTCTGCAGGAAGGCCAAGATGTTAAAGTGGAAATAAGGCAGCTTTTGATGGATTAAAAAATTTTATATAATATGTATATAAAATAAAAGGTAAAATACCAAGGTCCAGACAGCATCTTATCACCCAGGAACATTTCCACCAATAACTACTGCTTCAAAGGTTAAATTAAAATGCACACCTGCAGAATGTTTGTGCGCCTAAAAAATTCATTAAAAGAGGACTATACCTTCCTGTTTGGCCAATTCCTTAATGAATATATTTGCATTTAATAATAGCCTCCCACGTTTAGAGCTTTCTTGCTCATTTTCTCCGTCTTTATCCTAAGCAGCCAGATTTCTAAGGTTAAGACCAAAGGCTTTGTGAAAATGACGTGGGTTTGTCCTTGTCAAAAAAACCCCTCAAATGTCTTTTCTTGTAGTTACTTCAATGTCATTTCAAGCATAAGACACTTTATCTTTCCAAACGCAAAACCAAGTGTTGTTTTGTAATATTATGACTTTATTATATATATATTCTCCCTTTCAACAGACACATTTTAGCACAGTCCATAAAGATGGCATTAAACCCATTTTACTTTCATTACAACCCCAAATTACAAGTTTATATCTTAAGCCTTATCTTTTTAAAAAGGGTGATATGAAAGTAAACTCTAAGATTTTGAATGAGGAAACATGTTTATTCTTCAAAACAAATTGTGTGTTCCTGTTTGTTAAAAGTTGTATAGACATATATATAAATCATTGCATAAGGAAAAGGAGGTTTAGAATGATTATATTATTGGCTCCATTTTTGGCTTACTGGGTTTGTACCTACATGATTATGATAAAATAGTTACTTTATTACCAAATTTGGTAAATATGATTTGTCATGGTTTGTGAAAATTCCTGACTCCTTTACATTTCCTTCTGCTCAACAAGTTCCATAAGCCAGCTATGGCCAGCAACTTCCGGTGATATCTAATCCTGCCAAGGAATCATGGAATCAGATAGGCCAAACACTCATTTGCAACAATGACCTCTCTGCACAGGACTGACTTGATGATATATTAATTAATGTTTGCAATATTCTTTGAATCTTCAGTAAAGACTATGAATAGTTGTTCCGATTATTGATTGCTGTGAAAAAACTACCTCAAAGTTTAGTGACTTCAAACAACAACAATCAATTTATTATTATCTCTCACAGTTCTTGTTTGGGGTCTGTCATACAGATTGTAGCCATGTTGTGGCTAGGGCGAAAGGCATCTTTAAGTCTTCCTGACTCAGATGTCTAATAGTTGATGTTGACTGTTGGCTGAGACCTCAGCTGGAGTTGTCCAGCTGAACTGCTACTTGTGGCCTCTCCACCTGCTCTGGGCTTCTTCACAGCATGGAGACTGGGTTCCAGAGCAGCTAACCCAAGAAGATCAGGCAGAAGCTCTACCACCTTTTGTGAACTAGCCTTGGAAGTTACACAGTATCATTTCCTTTATGGTCACTGGCATGCCTAGATTCAAGGGATAGAATAGACCCCATCTCTTGTTGGGAAATTGTCAACATCACATCCTAAGAAAAGCATGTGGAGTGGATGATTCTGTTATGTCCATCTTGGACAACATAATCTGCAATAATCATTGTACTCTAATGTTGATATGATGTTAATTTCTTAAATTATCTTGCAAATGACCTTTGATGCCTATTCTCTAATTAATATTTTTTACTCAACATGAGGCACATTTCCTACCTCAGGGTTTGCCAGACAGTGGCAGATTCCTCCTTTGGCCCTCCAAACTATTTCTAAACAATTTCCTGTAACCTGGAACAAAAGTCTTGCAAAGGAAAGGATATAAAATAACTTTTGTCTTTCTGGAGTCTAGGTCAAGGATCAACAAATTTCTTCTTAAGGAGCCAGATAGCAAATTTGGGGTTTGTTATCCAAGAGGCAAAATCAAGAATACTATATAGGCACTTATATAACTACTTAAAATGTAACCATTTGAAAATGTAAATGCTATTCTTAGCTCATGGGCCATACAAAAACAGCTGGTAAGCTGACTTTAGCTTGCAAGAAGGTGTAGTTGACTAAGCTGACTTTAGCATGCAACAAGGTGTAGTTTGTCAACGTCTGGCTAGATCATCAGACAGTACAAGTCAAATTTTATAAAGCCCATGAAATACTTTTCATTTGGTTTTACAGATGTGTGTAGATTTTGATAATCTGACTCTACATCTGTACTGGGTATTGTAAATATTCTACTTAATGCTTTCAATTTTAATTGCAAAGAATTATGGCAGCGTGGTTTGATGGGCTTTTGATAAAATCTGTTAATCAGTTTAAGTTATAAAACTAATGTGGAAGTGAATCACCAGATACCTAGAACAGGGGAAAAATTGTTCAGAAAATTCAATTCCTTTTCTTTTCTCTTTTACATGAAACTTAGGTAAAGAGATAGGATCATTCATTATTTATTTTTCATGATATATTATCATTGTTTTTCTGTGCATAGCTACACCCATCTTTTCTTTCTTTCTTTCTCTTTCTTTTTTTCTTCCTTCCTTCCTTTCTTTCTTTCATTATCTATCTGCTCTTATCCCCTTCTGCACTCCCTTTCTTTTCCTTTCCCCATAAACAATGATTCTAATGTTTATATATGAATTTGTTCCTGTAACATGTGCATTGCTGTTGAGTGTACATACTCATACATTTTTAATTTACCTCAAAGATATTGTCTTAGTGATCTCAATTTGATCTCTGTCTTGATTTTTCTTCAATCAGTTACATGTAGAAGACTCATTCATGTTACTATGTGTACACCTAGTCTGTTGTTTCTAACTCCTCTATAATTCTTCATTGAATGCATTCGCATTTACCTAGTCATTCTTCCAGATTGAACCTAATTCCTGTCCCACTATAAACAATACTGTGATAAATATTTTTGTATTTGCCTTTATGTGAAAGAGTGATAGAAAAATCTCTTGTTGATGGAATTAAAATTGGGGGTCTAGTTACCGATGTGACTAACTCACTGCTTTATAGATTCTCTTCAACTACAATTTCTGTCATACAATACAGTGACAATATGCAGTAAACATACTGAGAGAAACAATGCAAAAGGGTTTCAGTAAGGGTGAAATGCCAATGATTACTCTATTGAAACTAGATTTATTCACTTCCTCATATTTGATTGAGGTGACAATCACTATTTTAAAAGTGAAGCAGTTATTATGGCATTCGAGTTTGTGTAAATACTTAAGTAGTTGTCTGGAGATTATAATATATATTTATACCTCTTCCCAGGCTAGTTAGCATTAAAAATGTTCCATTCCACATAAAATGTGGAAACTTTGCAACCATATAGGTCTATTTACTCCCTCCAATCCTTTATACTATTATTGTCATATGTATCATATGAGCATACATTATACAACTAACAAAACAATATTACAGTGTTGCTTTAAACAATCATATGTATTGTATAGAACATAACAGAGAAAATAGTATTACAGATTTACCATTTCTAGTGCTCGCCATTTTTTTCTAGAGGTTTGGGTTTACCTCTGGTATCATTTCTCAATAGGCTAAAAAACTTCCTTTTACATGTCTTATATTACAGGTTTACTTGTGACAAATACTCTAATTTTTAAAAATCTGAAATGTCTTCATTTTGTCTTTAATTTTGAGGGATTGCTTTGCTAGATACAAAATTCTTAGTTCATTTTTTTTTTCTTTTCAGCACTTACTATGTCATTCCAATGTCTTCTGGCATCCATAATTTCAGATGAGAAGTCAGTTGTTAACTAATTATGGTTCACCTATGTGTTATGTATTGTTTTTTTTCTGGCTGCTATCAGAGATTTTTCTATTTTTGGTTTCAAATGAATTGACTATTATGTTCTTAAAATGTGCTTTGCTTTGAATTTATACTACTTGAGTTCTGTTGAGATGCTTATATCTGTACATTTATTATGTCACCAATTAGATAACTTTTTGTTTACTATTTGTTCAAATATTTCTGCCCCATTTTCTCTTCTTTGGTAATTTGGACCTTTTGTTATTGTCTGACAGGTCCAGAGGTTCATTTTTCTCCAAATTTTTAGTTTGTCTTTCAGATTGGACAATTTCCATTATTCTATATTTAAGTTTACTCACTCTTTATGTTTTCATCCCATTTTGCTACTAAGCTCCTTTTGTGATTTTAAAAAAATCACAGATGCTGTACTTTTCTGGGACTTTGATTCTTTTATATTCTATTTCTCATCTGAGATTCTTACCTTTTCATTTATTATGAGCACTTTTTTTCTTCATATCATTTGATCATAATTATAATTGTTTTAAAATTCTTCTTTCCTAGTTCTAACACCTCAGTTATCTCAAGATTGAACTCTGTTAATTCTCTTTTCTTTTGATAATGAGCAACATTTTTCTGTTTACTCATATGTCAAATAATTTTAGATTGCATTCTTGGCATTGTAAATGAAATGTTGTGTTTGATTTTGTTATAGCCTACTGAAGAGCATTGCTGTTTGTTTGCTGGTTTTAATTGTCAATTACCTAAATAAACCTCAAACTTCAAACTCGACCTTTGGGTGGCAGTTCAAATTTTAGTTCAGATTTTTAATGCTTAGCTTTGCTGCTTGGAGTCTGCCACACTCACACAGAGGACAGCCAGAAATTTGCCTATAGTCTATACACAGAATTTGGAGCTACTCCTCTCTGTCTCTTTGTTTTCTTGGATTCTCTTTTCACTTTCTAGTGTATGAAATTGACCAGAATAACTCTGGAATTTGTAACAGAGTTTTAGCCACTTGGCCTAGCATTATTGCAGTTTTTTCTCAGGCTAAAAACTGTACATAGAGGAAAATTACCCTTACCATAACTTTCTTTCAAGGTTGACTGTCCTGTAGAAATTTCCTGCTGTTAGTATCAATCTCTAGTATGTTTACCTAGATTTTGCTTGTTTTCTTTTCTTTCCTTTCCTTTTTCCCTGCCATCCCTTTCTCTCATCCTTTCTCATTGTCTTACTTTGCTCCTTCTCTTCCCTCTTACTTCCTCCTTCATTTACCCCTTTCTTTCTTCTTTCTTTCTTTCTCTCTGTCTTCCGGTCTTTCTATCTCTCTGTCTTTCCCCAGATTTCATAGTTGTTATTAGCAGAAGGATGGGATATGGTAGGAAATTTAAATTAAATTCCATGTAAATATGAGGATGATAATAAATCCTTCTTTAAAATCAACAAAATACAAATCTTTTTATTTCGTACACTGAACATTATAAACTTTCCCATGGTTATAAGACAAACCATGGTCTATTTTATATAGGATAGTATTGCAGTTGGGTAAAAAATAATTCCCAATAGTACTTTCAAAACCATTTACTCATTTGCCTGTTTATAGAAAGATACCAGAGGAAATACAAATGTCCTTTTCTATGTAGAGTATTTAATATTCTTATTTGTTTTAAATACCCTTATTTTTAATATCTCATTTAAAAAATATCTCTGAGGGGGAATTTAAAAAAATATGTCTTCAAAGGTTGTCACATTCAGGTCAACTCTAATTTTTATGCTGTCATCAAGTTTTAGTAAATGTTGGTGTACATTTTTTGCCCCTAAAATTAGGAAAAAAATATATTGAGAACCTTATTTTAGAGCAGAAAAATAACGTAGCTAGTGACCTTTGTAAATAAGCAGAATTCAAGACTTAGAATCCAAGACTTAAGTGAACAAGAATTTAGCCTGAGCAAACACTAATGACTGAGAGAAATTTTATCATCTTGAATGAGATTGGAACATGACTGTTTTGCCAACATATTAGAAGAGTGGTAATTAAACTAATGATAAGATAACAGCATTTATCAGGTTTTCTCCACTCTTACTCAGTTGGGAATGGTCATGGTATCTAAGAAAAATTTTTTTATAATTACGTGATAAAACGAAATAAATGTCCCTCAAAAAGAAAGAATGAGTTGGAGAAATATGTGATTATGTTTTTTGATATAATGGCAAGCAAAGGGAGTGGGAGCTGGTATAGCAAAAATGTGTTTATGTGCATGTATTTCTATGGAGATATATGTGTTGTACATAAATATAAATATACATGTATTTTCTTAAATAACACTTTGAGCCTTATCTAAATTAGATTTTACATGTGGCAATAAGTATAGCAGAATATCCTCATTCCTATGTAATTGATCATATATTGGTGGATGAGCAAATGTATAATTTTTTATGTGAAAATACTTTATGGCCAAATAATGTTTTCAAATATCTAATGTCTGAAGAGGGTTGCAATGGGTCATCCAGACTGGAAACTGAAAGCCTCAATAGTCATTGGATAACTCTGATTTTTCATAGTTCGGTGAGAAAAATAAACTGACAAATAGGATTGTCTTTGATTCAGTGTCACAGCAAGATTTAATCATTGCCGGCCTTCACTTGCAGTTGCTATATTATCTGAGTGTTAAAATTGGAGTAGAGCCCAGAAGAAGTGTGCACACTTGTTTCATAGTCTTTGCTCTGGATGCAGGAGTCTCTTCTGTTCTCTGGCCCACTAAGTCCTGAACTTTCACTGCTGAGTATCTTCTGGTTCCTTTTGCACAAGCCTTTGTATTATAGCTTTCCTGTTGTTTCCTCTTAGTCTTTTGATCAGATTAACGAGCCTCTTAATGTTTACTTTTTCAGGCCCTTTTGTACTTTGGTTTTTCTGATACCCATTAGTATAATTGGTCTCAGATCTGCTCTGCTCCTGAATTTCAGTATCTACGTATACCCTATTCAACTTCTCTTACTCATCTAAATTTTGGCTTTCAGCTTCATTATCCTTAGTATATGAACCTAATTTTCTTTCTGGTGCAGAGTCTGGTGTATAACCTAAGCTGATTCCTCACTTCTGGCTTGGTCTCACCTTCTCAATGACCTTGAGAAATTTCCTTTTTCTTTAGGCTGTGCCATCCTCATTTTAATCCTACTACTCCTTCTCTGTAATTCAGTTTCCTGCCTCTCATATTCTGTCTTTGTCTTTCTCTATCCACTATAATTTCAGTACCATGTACCTCTACTTTGGTATTAATCTTTGTGCTATATCGTTGACCTAATGAGCCAGATAATTAAAAGAAATATGACATATAATAGTGATAATAAATACTCCCCCAAATTGTGTAATCCATCTGCTACTATTTTCTTCATGATCATCTATCCATATATATTATTAAGCCCCCTAGCTTACAATCCTATGTGGTTAAATTTTGAAATAGAATTTAGAAAACAGAGGATTGTTAAACTTGAAATTACCTTGCTTTTTATATGCCTTATTAATAAGTATGTGAACATTGGTTATCGTCCAATTTGGGGCTATCTTGGAGCCCATGTTATAGCTCACTGTGAGGTGATGGCTAGTGAGTGAACATGTATTCTGTGGCTTGCAATCACCAAACAGATGGGTCAAAATGAAAGAAAGCTTCTCTGGAAGAAAGATCTCATCCTGCCTCTCCTCTGGGGTCTAATCTTCAGGTTAATCGACATCCCTACTCTTCTTCTTAGTCACTATTTGGGACATTAGATATATTGATGTTGGTATCTGTGTAGGAAAAAAAATAACTTGTTCTTATCAACGTCCTCTGAGAGAGGCAGAATGGAGAAGTTATTATATGGTTTAAGTACCATTTAAGCAAAAGGGTTAATGATTTAAGTAGCTAATAATGGATGAAAGCTGATGAAAAGAACCTCCCTAGCAACCTGCTTTGCTTTTAACAGGATCCTGTTTTTTTGTCTTTCTAGTATCATCGTAGGTGCCATCTCTTTCAAGGACAATCAATAGGTCAGCCTCCATAAACACGGTCATCGGTGACTGGATATGTGGTGCATGGGATCTCTGAAGCTGTCTGAGTAGGGATGGGGGTTGTGTGTGTGTAGATGTTTGCAATATAGCTATTGGCATGGAACCAAAAGTGAGGATTTTACTTTCCTCTCCACAAAGATCTAGAATGTAGACTCACTCAGTTAACTTCTGTTGTTACCTCAACTCCCTTCTTTGTACTTTATATTGAAACATAATTTATTTATTATAAACATAATTTATTAACATAATAATAAACATAATTTATTGAAACATAATATTGTACATATCTGTGGGGTACTGCATTGAATATCAAGACCTGTGTGCAATATGGGGTGCTCAAACCAGGATAATTAGTATAGTTAACCTTACACATTGCAATCATTTTTTGTGACTCTTTTACCAATTTCTTGCTACTTCCCCTCTCCCTCCCCCTTTCCCACCTCTGGTGCCCTCAGTTCTGTTCTCATGTTTTAAAAGTTCAATAGATTATTGTGACTGTTGTATCTTTCTTTCATTTTTTATTTGTTTATTTTTTTAGCTGCCACTTATGAGTGAGGGCATGTGGCATTTTTCTTTCTGAGCCCGGCTTATTTCACTTAACATAATTTTCTCTAAGTTCATCCATGTTGCTGTGAATGGGGTTTGAATGAGAGAAGTGAAAATATCACGCTACAAAGACTTGAAACCAGGAGAAAAATTTAACTTCCCCCTTATTCTCTGAATAAATAAATAAATACATACATAAATAATAAGAATACACATGTGTGTATATATACACACATATATGTACATACAGGGTAGGTGAGAGATCACTTAACAAGGATTTACTTCTGTCTATCGGCATTGTGACAGGGTTTATAATGACCAGTCACTGAAAGAATGAAAGTTTTTGATTTGGCTGAAATGTATTTTCCCTGGGCATCTCATGTTCTAATGGTTTTGTAGAGCTACTAATAAAAACTGGTTAACTTGCTATTAAGATCTCTGTGATACAGTTTTGAGCCTCACAGACTATCTTGTAAACAGAAGTTTCATCTGAAATGGCTGCTGTTAATATTTCCATTTATTGTGTAGTGCATGTTTTATTTTAAAAATAATTTTGTTGTTTGTTGGCATAATAGATGGTATTTTAAAGTGATTTTCCAGTAGTAGGAGATTTATTATTTTTTTAACATGTTATGTTTGCATTAAAGTTATAAGGACTTCACGTAAGTTTTTTTTTTTTTTTTAAATAATGCTTTGACTATTTTGGAGCTGGTAAATACAATTGGGATGAATAACCTCTCTCACTTCTTTTGCTTGGTCACAAAGTAAGAACCACATCAGACGGTGACCATTCTGCCCCTTATGCGATTCCTGGAAAGATCAGACCACAGTCTCCTTTAATGATTCATCCACCCCAGTGCTCAACAAACCAGACTGTTGGAATTTCTTATTATATACACCTTGAAGCATGAACTCACCCCATGTTTTTTCCCCTGTTTTCCTTAGCTTGAGAACCTCCTTACTCTAATAAGTCTTTACACACTTGAAGGTAGTTGTTAAATGATCTTGGACCTAATTTTCTTTAAGGTAAACGATCTTAAGCACTTAACATTTTTCCTACGTCTTACTTTCCACCCACTCTATCTTATGTATATTTCAGTGTATGAATTAATAATCATAACTGAAATTATAATCAAGCTTCATAGCTTACAAAGCTCTTTCATATCCATGCTGTCTTTTATTTGATACTTCCAAGAACCTTGTGATATATGGGGAGGTGATGTGTTCATAGTCTCAGGCCAGGAAGGAACGAATCTGGGAGGAGGGTGAAGTTATTCTAATGTGAAACGAAGGAGTAGACAGAGAAGGAGATGGTTATGAGAACATAAAGCAATGCAATATTTCTGTTCTTTGATGGCCAAGCAATATAAGATAGATGTATCTGCCTAGAATAGTTTCCCTTCTCAGATCCACTAATTTTCATATCAAAATCAAAGCCCCTCATCTTTTGCAGACTCTTTCCTGGTTGCATGGACACTGAATCCCGTTGTAACTGAGTTGGTACACCAATGTACATCACGCTGATTGTGCACACGCAGATCTTTAAACATGAAATGAGTTGGTTATCCACATTGTGGCTACTGGTTGCTTTTTGTTCTCTCCTGCTTTCCCTTCAATTTTCTGTGTGCTCCTGCTGTCCTGTCCCTCTTCCACAGTGGAAAGAGGGGAATCCAAATGCAGCAGTATATTAAGAACTCAGGGATAAAGTTGATTCACAAAAAGTTGAAGTTACCTCCATTCAGGTAGCCCTCAGATATATCATTTCCCCTGAGCAATGCTGAATATAATTTAACATCTGGAAGTTTTGAGTTGTGCTAAAAAAAAAAAAAAAAAAAGAAAAAGAAAAAGAAAAAAGAATGAATTGCAAAGGTCCCCTCGGAAGAATGAATACATAAACTCATTATCTCAATGTTTAAGCTCTTCGAACTTCTTTAAGCTGTGATGAGACAGGGTAGAAAACAGAAGCTCGGGCCTTGGCTCTGCTGCGCGGGCCGGCAGCTGACGCCGGGCTTTGAGCTCGCTAGTGACTGTCTGGTTGTCTGCAGCTGGAGGAGCACGAAAGCTTAATCGGCTATCAAGCGTTTGGGGTCAGATACCCAATGGCAAAAATTTCTCCCACTTCCCGATCCCACAAAGAAAACAACCTCTTTTTGAAATTGGAAACTTTAAAGGAAGATTTATGAACCTTTGGGTTTATGAAACCATCTGGTGCTTTGGAGTTTGTGGGCCGGTTGCTCTGACAGTTCAAAGTTTGAACTGGCTTCCCTCTCCCCCTTTCTAGAATAACTCGATGCAGTCTCCATGTTGATACCTAAGAGGCTAGTCTTTTAAACGTAGTGGACAACTTGTAAACAACAGTAGGATTTAGAATAATATACCTGTTACTTTTTAAGGGCAGTTTTACTGTTTGCCACATGCTGCATTAAGGAGTCCAGTTTGTGAACTCTGAATTTCCACTCTGCTTAGCTTCCTTGCAGGAGCACTGTGTAATTTTGGTTTTGTTTTGACAGTTGGTCACCTTTGACCCCATGAGTAAAATGTTTAGGCTGAAGAAGACTGAAAAGAGCTTTCAGATGGTATATTTCCAACCTCTTTCAAGCTAGAGCAGTCTTCCCCCTCAGTACAGCAAACCCTTATATAGAAATGGTTTTCAGCCTCTCTACAGTGTTCTGGTGGAACAAATCAGATCAAAGCCTTGCTTAATATGTTTGAAAAATGCACATCCGCATTGAAGAACAAAAACATGTTATGGAAATCAATAATATCAGACTCAGGCAGCCTTAACTTCAAAGTGAATCCTATGTGTGTTCTCAATTTCAAAAGAAAATGGAGAAAATGAGAACAGGGTGCATAAGTTTTCTCTGCTTAATTCTATTTGTAACTGAGCTGAGATCTCAAATGTCTCTTTACTGCTTTTTGACGGGTCCCTAAGGACTCTGGGTGTAGGGCAATCTGCTTATTAATTGCCTGCACCTGTGATAATCTTGCACACTTAGGTTACACGAGTGGCAAGCTTTCTTCCATCCCATGCTTTGGAATGCAAATTCTTTACCTTTTATTGGAGGAGTAGCATTTTAGGGGAGAATATAAATCGAAAAATGCAAAGATAAGGTGGATTAACCTTTTAGATTTTTTATACCCAGAAAATTGTTTTGTATTGATAGGGTTTTTATTTTGCCATTGTTAGTTACAGTATTTGTTGAAGATCCTTCGTATGGCTGTCTGTCACTTCCCAAGGTGCAGTATGATTATATCTTTAAGTTATAAAATCTTTTGGGAAAAAACTGATTTTTAAAAACATATTGAACATGCTCTATGATAATATTTGAACATGTAGTTGTTTGTGTGATGTTATACATTTTAACTATTTAGTGTATAATACCAATACTTGACACTGTATCATGTCTACATTATTTGATTTACTGGAAAGTAAATATTTAACTATATTTTATGAAAAGATTGTATAAAATTAACTCTCTAGTCAGCTCTTCTTTTTATTGCGCTTCTTTCCTGGAATGGTGTAGGTGACACATAATACTGTGGTGTTCACGTTCAGGATTTAAAACTCAAAAAAAAAAAAAAAATGCTGAGGGATTGAATCTTGAGATCTGATCTGTTTCTGAACCTTTGCTTTACCTGTTGGACATCATGCCAAAGGTTAGGCTAGTCCGTATTGTTCCTTCCATACCAGTTGCTGTTTTGTTTCTCCATGTGATAAATTTACTTGTTTGCAACCTTTTTCCAAAACAGTGTCAGCATGGTAAAGTTCATATGACAGACGGAGATGGGACGGAATTCTAAATTTTAAATGGTACTACACATCATTTGTTCAGAAAACGGAGAGACTCCACCCCGACCAGGTACAGTAGACTCATATTTGTCTGAAACGACCCTTGGCCTGACTCCTCGGTGACTGAATCTTGGTTACCAGGACTGCCTTTCATTTCCACTTAAACTCCAAAAACACATCCAAGATTTTGATCAGGTTCTTTTGCTTTTACTTGTGGATAAATCCCTCAGAAGCAGCTTGTAGACTAAGATGTGCTTCCCAGCTCTTTATAACATGAAATTTCATCCCCTGAAATGGCTCCTTCTTACACTGCTTAGTAACTGATTGTTGTAAAAAGGCAGACAGACTTGGGTTGCTTTCTTTCCTACCATGTTGTATAATTGGTAGGAAAGAAAAGAGCTCTTTAAGCATTGTTGAGTGAATACACAGAAGCTCAGGACTTTGGGGTCACCGCTCACTTGCTCCTTTCTTATCCCCAATATTCTACCTGTCACCAGTTCTCTCAGACTTTTCCTCCAGAGAGCAGGGATTTTCACTTGACTCTCATATCAAGTGCTATAAAAATATTTTGGAGTTTTGACAGAGGTAGCAACTTGAGTTTTTCTAACTAGCAACACCAAATAAACTATATCCTGGGGATTACTGCCCTTAAGTCTGCTGGATGAGTTTGATCGATGGTTGCTATTGTTTTTTTAGAAAGATACATTTAAAAAAAATCACATGATGTGACTTTCTTTTTTTTGTTGTTGTTGTCTTTTTTGTGACTGGCCGCACCGCGCTCAGCCAGTGAGTGCACCGGCCATTCCTATACAGGATCCGAACCCGCGGCGGGAGCGCTGCTGCGCTCTCAGCGCCGCACTCTCCCGAGTGTGCCGCGGGGTCAGCCCAACTTTCAATTACAGAGTTAGGTAATTCCTCAGAATCTTGACTCAGAGATTTAGAAAATCTCTCAAATTATGAGATTTAAATTCATATATATCTATATATCTATATATCTCAAAGGTCATTCAAGAAAGGGCAAAACCAAATTCTGCTGATTCTTTCAAATTAGCATGTTTGCCTTTCCTCCCAGCTTTATGAATCAAGTTCTAATTTTCACTCTAAATTTAGTGAGATCCAGACCAAGTTTGTTACTCTTCCCTGCCTTGTTAAATGCTTCATCATGGGGTCTTCTTCATGTGTTTTCTGACCACTAAATGTCACCAGAGCAATCCCACAGTTTGCTTCAAAACCATCACAGAAGTTTTCCAACCTTGACCTCTTGATCATTGGTTTGAGATTTTCATACTAACCACACATTACTGAGTAAGTGAGCATACATATCCGTGCTTTTCTGCAATATTATGGTAAAACTCTTGGTCAAGTTGTTTATAAAGGGGGTGAGGAGGCTGTATTTTTAGTATTAAAGTGACCCCTGGGTCCTGGGTAAAATGCATATTGCAGAAAAGAAGACATGACCAATGAAGGAACTTTGGCCTTTGGCCCAGAAGTATATTTTGATGGGTCTCTGGCTGAATTTCCACAGAGATTCTTGGCACAATAAAACTGACAACCGTGAGTTTTTCTTAAAGGTTTACCCTGCAGTTTCTTAACAGCATGTGAACACAATTGAAGCATAAGAAATAATCTTTCGATTCTTGAAATTCACTAACATTTGTCTGACCTCAAAAAATGCTTTAAGCAAGGAATTTGGAATTTCCAATCCAGAATAACTGAATTAATTGAGATAATGTATGTGAAAGTACTCTGAAACTTGTAAATTCTATGCAAATGTCAGTCATTGATATTCATAGTTTGGTAATTTTCTTTCACTTCCATGACACAAGGTTCAGGTTAGTCAGTGTTATTTGGTTTAGGTATGTGTCATAGTGAAACATAAATTGAATGAGGTTTAGAATAATAAGTGATTCCACTCTTGTTTCTATATACCAGAGATAACTGTTAGTTCTGCCTATGCACCATTCTTTTTTAGAAAAATGTATTTATTTTTGATTATACATTTTTATGGGGTACAGAGTTGACTGTCAGTGTTTGTGTATAGTATTATCCCTACTTCTGGGGAAAGTTTCTCTCTCTCTTTTTTTTCTTTCAATACACATCTATTCCTCACCTGATTCTGTGTTTTTAGGATGGAACTGTCCTTGTTATCCAGCTCCAGGTATGGCAGCAATCTTAACCTGACCAATCAGAATTCACTGAGATCAGTTCATGGGAGGGCATATGACTAGTGCTAGCTCCATTACAATCATCTATGGGACTTTCGCTAGAACTCATGGGAGGAGTAATTATCTAGCTTCTAGAAGTTATGTTTTCTATCATGTATGGACAGGCTGCCTGAGAATGAAGCCAACATGGAGAAAAGCAAAGCAGAGAGATGGGGAAAAGAGACACAGTCTGACGACAAAGGCCAAGCTCTTGTATCTGCCCATTCTCAGAATAGGTTCCCTTGAACTTCCCAGCTATGCGATCCAATGAGCAACTCCACCTTTTCGTCTGTTTCTTTAATTAGTTCCAGAGAAGTTTCTGTTACTGGTAACCAAGTGCTCTGGTTTATTTCTACTCTGTCACTCATTGACTGGCCAAGTAGCTGTGTTCCCTTGGGCATGCCACCTTACTTTTCTCAGATTCAGTTTTTCCATCTGTAAAATTAAATTGCATGATTTAGGGTTCACACAAGAAGCAGATGGCACACTGAAATTAGAATAGTGCAAGGAGTGTTTATTTATAAAGGTGTGGGAATTGGGTGGTATCAGATGACATGCTATCACTCTAGGTTCAAATGGATGAGAGGAGGGGCTTATCTGAACCTCAGTAGAGAGTCTTGCAGAGGAGAACACCGGGGAGAAGCAGTGGCTTGTGTTATGGGCAAACTTGACAGGAGGGAGCCAGCCTCAGTCTCCTTCCTGCCATCCATCTCCCGCTGGGGCTTCCTGCTCCTGAGCCCAACAGGAAGGCAGAGGCAAGGGGGCCTGTTGATGTGGTGCATAGAGCTCACCCTGGGGCAGCAGAAAGCAGGATGGAGAAGAGGGCGGGTGAACTGGAGGGGCATGGAAGACAATCTTGAACTTGGCTTCTATTTCCAAAATTAAATGGAAATCAATGAAGGAATTGGAATGAGGTGACTTTGGAATTAATTTGAATTTATGTACATATGTTAGTGAGAAAAAGGAGACAAATCTTTAATTTTTTTCTTCTTTCTTTACGTTTAACATTCCAGTTCATTAAGAACAAACATAGTTTGGTTAATGTCATTATATTGTTTCTAATGACATGGAAAAAAGGGTAAACTAATTTACTAGTTAAATTAGATAATGTGGTTTTCAAATTGTTCTTGAAAGTTTCAGTAATTAGAATGAGACTTTTATCTGAGTGTCAATTTTAAAAATGGAGAAAAAAGTAATTTCTTTCTGTATATAGTGAAGTTATATGGCTTTAACTTGCTCAACCACATGTGCAAAAAACAGACTCTCTCTATATATTAATTTTTTACAATATAGTTGCTAAATGCATGCCTAGTATTTCATCTGGTTTCTCAAGCGATGAAATAGCAATTTGTTTCAATGCCGGAAGAAAAGCTGACTGTGTGAGGCTTATTGCAAGGCAGCACATTACATACAAAATTGCTTACGCTGTTCTTCATGGGTGACTTAAGGAATGTTCAAGAATAACTTTGACTCTATGCAGCTTTTTTCCCTACTGACTCCACTGCATGGTGCAATAGAATATGCAGGGAGAAAATAATACCTTTGCATAAGGATATGCAGGTCTTATTAATTTAGAAAATGCCTGTTCAATTCCTGTTTTTTAATTAGAACTGTCGTCCTTACGTATGTGAAGTGTAAGCTTATGTGCATCAACATTCAGTGTAGAAAGTCCACCTCCTCCTTGATGGTGGTGATGGTCTGTGTCTCTAGTAAAAGAAGAGGGTCAGGCTCCTCCTGACCTGCATTGCTACCTTCTCCTGTGCCTGCTCCCAGGGAGATTGACAGGTAGCCAGTGGCAGAAGTGCTACTTGCTGTCCATGCTACTCATGCACGGGCCTCACCGCAGTTCTGTGGGCCCCCAACTCTGTTTTGGCCACAGTGGGTTGTGACATGTGCAGTATCTCAAGATTTTATTTAGTGCCAAAGTGTTTGACCGTGAGGGGTTCAGCCCATGGCAGTAAAAACAGACTTCCTGGAAAAGAATGCAATCTTATGGCCTTCATGGCTCCCACAAACTTAACTGGAAATCTTACCAAACTGATTGAAGTGTATTCTCAAAGAACATTTTTTATTAGTTGTGCAAGGCATACCTGCCAACATGCAAAGACAAACAACTTACAATCTGGAGCGCTCGCTATAGGCTATTTCCACAGAGTCGCAGGTGGTGTGACACTTGCCACACTTAATCCCATTTGCACTGAGGCACTATAGTCTTACACACAATGGAAAAGCTCAAAAGTATGGGATTTGACCCAGAAAAAAATTCAGCTTGCCTCACTTGTGAGAAGCGTGAAGTTTGGTTTCACTCTAAAAACAGCCACTTGTGTTTTTTGAGTTGCTGTTACCATGGGAGATATTTAATGTACATTGTTGCATTTACATTTTTATTCACACAACAGATTAGGGTTAATATTGTTATTTTACAGTGGAAAATCTCTTTTCTTGCTTGCTTTCCTTATTCTCCCCCCTCCATTTACTCGTATAATCTAATATAAATTTCGATTGTTTTTTTCCTGAAATCTCCCATAGATTTGTCCACTTCTTTCCTGACCCTCTGCCACAAATATGCATCCCTTGCCTGGATAATCAACCTAACACTTTTGCCTCCAATACATGCTCTGCTCTGCGGCTAGACTAAAATGCAAATCTAATTGTCTCTCCTCTCCTTAATCCACTGGATGGTTTCTCCTTGTTCTTAGAATAAAGTTCAAGTTCCTGGAACATGGTTCATGGATCTGGCTCTTGTCTGTGACACCAGGCTCACTCTCGTCACCGTCTTCTAACTTCTCTGTCCAGTCCAGCCACACTGGACTTCATCAAACACACTATGATCTTGCACTTTCTTGCCCTCTCTTACTTTCCCTTTGCCTAGAAAGCATTTCTCACTTCTCTCCCACTCACCCCTTAGGGTTTAGCTTATGCAGCAATTTCTCAGTTACTCCTAACCCTTCAGACCAGGTTCCCTTGTTCTAGGTCCCACACAGCCTGTCCTTCGCCTTGTAAGATGCTCCTCGTGATTGCAATTATTTGTTCAAATGTCTGTCATTTCTTCTAGAATACAATCTTCATGAAATCAGTGACATTACCTGTTTTGTTAGCAAGGTATTTTCATTTTGTAATGCAGAATCTGGCAGAGTAAGCATTCGATAAATATGCGTTGAAGAAGTAAAGATTTTTACAAAAACAAATATGCTGAGAGATTAACTCATCTGCCCAAAGACACACAGGTTACATGTGGCAGTACCCAAATTAGAACCCAAGTGTGTTTGACAATGTGGCTCCAGCCTGACCTGTAAATTGCTGCCACCCCGGGGAAGGGCCTAATGTGGCTGAGAAAGCTTGGTTATAGCGTTTTCATATTTTTTTCCTTAGGAAAAGTATTCTGGATTCAGTTTAAAATAGTGAAAGTCAAACCTTAGCCTGAGTTAATCTAGCTTTTTCTGACACTGTGAAAGCAAGTGACATCTTCATTGGCTGTACTCTAAGTTCTTGGTGATAATAAAACATATATTTTAAAATAGTATTTTGAAAAATGTAGTTGACCTCTTAGTGATAAATCTGCATGTCCTGAAAAAGTTATATAATCTAAAACACATCTCCTAAAATTATCATAGGCTACTTTTAATTTTTGTCTTGAATTTCATGTTCAGATTTTAAGTAAATTTTTTAATCTTCTAATCTTTCTTCAGTAAAGTTTCCCCAAAAGATTGCTTTTAAACCACACTGTTTCTTGACTATTTACTTTTGCATATGTAACACCAGGAAGAGATAAGTAAGTTTCTGCCATATAAATATGTTTGTTTATATCAATAAAGTAAAGAGGAGAAATTAATTTGTTGGCAAGCAGTTGACATGTGGAAGGTGAATCTAGTTTATGCTTGTCGGTAGTTAATCTGTGAGTTTTTTTAACTCCTAGTGTGAACAGTGGTGAATAATAGAAGTGCACATGTTGGTCCTGGCTTTGTTTTGTCTATTTCTACTGATATTTGTAAACACCTCTTTAGCCGTTCGCAATTTCCAATGATTACAGATTGCCTTAAACCAAAGACAGTGAGGAATGTAAAAACATTCCTCATTCTTCTTTTTAGACCTTATTTTTATCAGTCATTTTAAGGAGATTGAAATAACTGAAGACCTAGGAACAAATATGTGTGGCTGGCTAGTGGTGGGAGGGTAGGCACTTAGGTTTGTTTTAATTTTGAACTCTGGAGGAATTGGTGTTTGATCTTGCTGCCTAGCAGTTACTTGCTTCCCTCTGGTGCCAATTCAACTTTGAATTGAGGGAATTTATGGGACAGAGTCTTTCTGGAATCCAAAGACCCTGGCTTTCTTCTTGGTGAAGGTTTGAAAAACAGTAGCTGAGAGCTTTGCTTTCCAAAACAACCTGATTACTAGTGGAATTTATCTTTTTTTTTTCTTCCAGTTATCTTGTTAGCTGCATATATTTTGTAACACTCCCGTGATTTCCAAATTAATTTGGGCAGCCGTGATGTAGCATTTGTAGTGTGTATTGTATAACAGTAAGAGTGACAATCTTTGAAGGTTTTTTTGTTTGTTGTTTGAGAGTTAAGAACGTTCAGTTCAACCATGTCTTTCCCCTTTGTTTCTTATATAACTGACCAGTTATGGTTGAATTAAGTTTATAAACATACATAGAGCTGTCTTCAACCTCTCCCTGACTCCTATGAAGTACTATTACTGAGGTAAGGACTGCAGAACCAGGAATTTGGAAAACTATAGCAATGATTCAAATGACTCATGAATGCTGAAGAAAATTCTCTGTTGTCCCTCACCTGAACAATGAACTTGGCTTTGAGTATTACCAATGGAGTATTGAATCTTCATCTATGAGGTGCTCTAAAGCAAAAGAACTTTGAAAAATTTGTTTCTTTTACTGATTTATGTCTTTTGCAATTTTAGAACTGAAAGGAATATTCTTTAGGGAGAATGAAAACAGTGGAAGTGACATTTTTACTAAGAACTCAGGAGTTACTATTTGTTTCCAAATAAATAAAAATGCTGCATGTGATACTCTTTACAGAGACTCTTGGTATGGTTTATAAATCAGTTCTCAAAAAATGAAATTCCACTTTTTTGTGAAGCAGACTGAAAGTTCTAAGTTGTGCATCCCAATTGTCTGGAACAATCTCCAATTGTGCATCTGCTGCATGAAGATTCTTGACATTCCTAATTTGTTTGGTGGAAAAATGAACTTACTTATAATCATTGGATAAGTGCTACCTGCAACAGATGACTTTTTGAACCAGGTCTGCCACTTTATGACTACTTTTCTCAGTTCACTCTCCTGTGGATTTAGAATTTAGGCGTTTACACGCTACTGTATCTTGGTCAATTCCTTGTTGCTTACTACCATCATTAGTAACAGAAGACCTAAAAAGCTTGGGCTGGAGTGGCAAAGAGATTCACCACTAGATTCTTGATCATTATATTTAGACCCTAATTAGAGAGAATAATTTCTGCCATACCTCTATAAATGCCTCATGAGTTGCAAATTTATTTTGAATCCAAAGTGGATGTTTTATCAAAGTCATTTATTCCTGTCTAAATGCTTTGGGTGACAGATATCAGAGGAGGCTCTATATGAGTAAATCCACAAATAGTGCTCTTACTAAATCCTAATGCTCAGTTCACATTTAATTGTAAATGGAACAGTGCCTTTGCCTTTCCCAAACTATACTGCTACATCTCTATTCGTAAAAGGCAAAATGAACCTGAGATACCTGAGGCCAGGCTTTGAAGACTCAGACGTTGAGAAAATAGCACTGTGGCCAGGATCATCTGATATGAGGGTACTTGAAAAAGTTGTGGGAAAATATAATTAAAAGATAACCCGAATTTTCCATGAACTTTTTGAAGCACTCTTGCATTGAAAACATTTTTGTCATCACTCATGCTGTAATACATTAATTAATTTATTCACACTAAGTGTTTAAATATATAATGTGAACAACATTTCTTGATGTAGCACTGCAGTATTTACCCCATGTTAAAGAGAAACCAAGTTTTCTATCCTAACGAGTTCTGTAGTCTTATCGGGAAAACAGAACACATGATGAGAAAGAAATTCATAGAATATTTTCTTAATGATCACAGATAATTTTAGATTTGAAAGAGACTTTCTTTATTTTTTTTTTGTCCTTTTTTGTGACCGTGCTCAGCCAGTGAGCGAACTGGCCATCCCTATATAGGATCCGAACCCGCGACGGGAGCGCTGCTGCGCTCCCAGCACCGCAGTCTCCCGAGTGTGCCACGGGGTCGGCCCTGAAAGAGACTTTCTGACCTTTCAGACTGAGGTTCCTCACAGTGTGTTTTGTAGAACAGTAGGACACAGTAAACATCGATTTAAGTGATCCCCACTTAATTCACTCTCCCTCTGTCGGGGTGCTTTTTGTTCCCCACTAACACATATGTACCCATGCCACAGCTCGCTGAATAGTCACTCTGGGACCACTCAGTAGCTCGTCCATCGTTGCGCCCTTCAGGTGAGTGGATGCTCACTAAGAGACAGTTTTGTTTGTCTTCATACAGGTTATGCCCATGGTGCTTGCTGTTATAATTATACAGTGTAATGAAATACTATGAAAATCAATGACATATGAGTGCAATAGGAAAACTGTGTTAATAAAAATTAAAATTGAATACTTCGGTAAGACCCTTGAGTCGAAAAACATTACTATCAACTTAGAAGTGATCTACCAACTGTAACCAATTAACAAAAACAAAAGCTAGGAGTCTTTACTTAAATTTCTTTTCCAGTATCTTTATGTTATTTTAGTTAAAAGAATCTGAATCTAAAAAAATCATAGGTGATGTATAATAGGTGTAATATTTGCAAAAAAAACAAAAAAATAAAAATGAAAAAGGAGGAGGATGTAGAAAACTCTAGTCACGGGACATGTTCAAAGTAGAGACCATGACTACATAAAGGAGAGCTTTTTTTCTTTTTCTTTTTCTTACATCTGGTTGTTAAGATTATTGCCTTTGAAGGACTTTTTCTCTTGGCAAAGAAACTACTGGTGGTCTGGTGGTGATCACTTTGGTTAGGAGGAATTCTGCCATTGACTGTAGCTTGCTCTGGGATAGTCCTAGTGCACATGTGCATAGTTAAGCTTCTGATAACTTACACAGTAAAGAAACTCAATTAAATTTGACTTAGTGACCTCCACAACTCTTTTATGATTCACATTTTAGGAAACTATAATTTCAAAGTGAAATGTTCAATTCTCTACTATTGTGTACTCTTAGTGAAATATCAGCAGTGTTAAAAACTATCTTCTGCCCCGTGGGGACGATAAAGGTAATTCAGACATAACCTTAACTCTCAAGGAATATACTATCTAATGTGGAAAACACACACACACAGTTAAGTGTAATATACTGAGGCAGATACAAGTGTAGTAAGATTGATAAAAAAAAATCTTAATTTTACCTATGAAGAAACTGGGGCACAGAGAGGTCCAGATGTCTTCCTTAAAGTTGGGCAGCGTAGCATAAACAACAAGCCTGATACACCTGACTCCTACTCTAATATTCTTTTCAGTTTAACATACAATAGCATGGTAGAAAACATCCACCGTTTTTAGCTAAATGGGTTATTTTTAACTAAGTTGAATTATAAAAATAATTTTATCACTGACTTAGATTTCCAATTTTATTTTCTCAAATATGGACTAATGCATATAAGAAGCAAAATGTACACTTTTTATATATGGTTCATTTTAGTTACTCTATTTTTTAGCATTATTCTTCAATAAGTCATTTAAGCTGCTTCCTGCTCCTGCCTTCCCCCCACCACGCACACAATATTGAAATAAAATTTTTTCCCCTGGAAAGATAGCCAGTCTGTATTGGGATCTCACTGAAATATACAAAATGCCATCTATGACTAAGACAACTACGGCCTTATCTTCCATGTTGTAAAATCAAGGAGTAGCAACGGTGAGTTTTTATTGGAAAAAACGTATTTTTGGAAAGTGTTTTAATAGTCTGTTCCAATTTACTAGATTAAAAGGCCAGAGAAGAGAATATGGAGTTTTGTTTTATTTTGTTTTGTTTTTGTTTTTTAAATCTCATATCTATATACACTTAGAGAATGCACTTTATTGAAATGGTATTCCTGGACAATAAACATATAATGGTTATGTGTTAAAATGGTTATTCTTGGACAATAACCTTATACATGCAATGCCAGATATATATTTTTTCTTACTATGATAAAATTTCCTTGCTAAAGACAGAAAAAGAATGATTTAAAAAAAAAAACAAACAACAAAACACCTAATATGTTATTTGCAGTGGATCCTAATGACATTGTTTCTTTTAAAAACTCAATATGTTTAAAGGACAAACGGATAATAATGTACTTATTTAAAATTAATATTTTCAGTATATAAATTTGCAGGATATAAAGTTCCTTTAAAATTTTGAAGTGACACACTTGAATTTTTCATTATTTCATGACTTTCCCTTTTAGTCTTTTTTCTATTTATATGACAATGCTTCTTTATTTTGCAGATCTGTTTGGTATTAAAATACAATCCCAAGACTTTAAGCATATCTCCTTATTTCCTGGAAGTTAAGATTGAGAAATGCCTGAATAACTGAACAGTTTTAGAATTAGCAGGAATGGTAGGTCCCAAGCATGAAACAAGAGTGAGTGAGGCTTGTCCGGAGCAGCTGAAAGTGGAATTTTCCTAATAGTCCATTCTGCCTGGAGCATTGGTTATGTGGTTGGGGTGTGTAAAATAATTTAGTGTCAGACCATGAAGGGACTCCTGGGACATGTTGATTACTTTGGATTGAATACATAAGGAATGGTAAACTTTGAAGGAGGCTTGAACTTGGAGAAATTTTTAGAAGGAATATAGAAGCAGTTTTTTTTTCTGATGTATCTGACAGACACATATCTACAGACTATGATTTTTTTTCAGTTGTAAACTAGACATCTAAACTACCATTGCCTTGGGTGTAACAACTGTGGCTGATAGAAATAAGAAAGAAGAAAACTGTCTCATTTTTCTTACATTTTAATTGTTCATTTAAAAGGTGAAGCAGCTGTTTTAAGTGGCACATTTGTAGAATTATTCCACAGAAGCAGATTTCTGTATCCTTAGACAATCCTCCTCTTCACAAAGGTCTTCGCTGCTTTCCTCTCATGAGAGCTCAAGAGAGTATCGGATGTTAAGGAGATTGAGAAAAGGCAGGTTTAAAAAGAGCTCTTATGTAGGTTTAAAGCATAATGCAACCTGGAGAAGGGCAAACCAAGGCAGAGAAGCCAGGAGGCTCTTGTGCGGTCCACACATGGAGGCTCATGAAGTGGATAGGTTCAAAAGGTGTTTTGGTAGAATTGGCAGATTGGGTAATTAATTGTAAGGGAGAGGGGAGAAAAAAATGAGTCAGTTTTGTGATTTAGGCAACAGACTGTATGGTGACAGAGGAACACTATATGGATCAGAGACAAGTGAGACAAAATATCTAGGAAGTAGGTTGCTTGGGTTTCTATTTCCAGATTAAGGAAGCATTTCAAAGGGAGAAAAGATCTTCACACATATAGAAAGTATAGGTTCAGCACAGGCTATGATTCCCATTTCCTGCTTCCTGATAAAGCTTCTTAATGTGACTTTTAGTGCACATGCAAACAAATGAGTGAATTCTTGTTCTTCCAGTCTAATTTGGCCAGGGTAAAACAACCCAGAATAATATTTGTGATTTCTTTGTAATGTCTTAGATTAGTCATTAGGACTTACTGCTTTGGTAGCTCAGTACCATTAAGTTAACCTTGAAATATATTCGGTGTTATATAAGAGAAGATGTAATCACCCGTAAGTGTATTCAAATGCATGTAATAACAAGTTGATATATTGTATCTTTACCGAAGAAGTAATTGTGTATCTTATTCTGTCTTTCTTAGACAGACAAATGCTTATTTCTCACTGTGAGAAATATTTGTTTGAAGGAGGTTGAAGACATATATACATATATATATATGTATATACAGTTAGTTGTGAGTGATATAAAAAATGAAGCTAGTAAGTATCCATTATATCTTCTACTGGAAATTTGACATTCATAAATTGGACAATGTTATTGTACGTTATTATTGAAATGAAATGAAACATAAAATGAATGAACTATATTTTATAAGGCAGGACTACTTTGAAGTTGATGTATTTGTAATAGTATTTTATTATGTGTTTTCTGATGTGAGGGAAATATAAATTGTGATATGGTATTCTGAGGTGATTTAGATTTCCAGCAGGATTAATGAAATGGAATTTTTCGATTGAGATGAATGCATTAAATTGTTTGACTTAACATTTTATTTTGTTTTACAGATAGACTCCATAACAGAGTTTCAAATACATAAAAGGAAATTCATTCAATAAGCCAGAGTTAGAAAATCATTTTAAATGCTTAATGATTTAATTATGTTTTATTAGTGTGATGTTTACTTTGCTGATTCAAAATTGACAAGGGTCTCATCTGCTTTTTCCCTTTTTGGACCGTATTTGGTTAGATTTGTTCTGTGCTTTTGTAAACAGTAAAACATACCAATTTCTTAAAATAATTTTTTTTCGACATCTACTGAAATTGCCAAGAAAAAAATAGTAAGGAATTTTGAAGCATGAAAATCAGCAGGATTTACTCGTTGCATTATTCTACTGAATTGAGAAAACTGATACTTTATGACTGTGTCTCTAGAGCATATTTGATTTGCTTTATTCCAGTTTTCTCTCAATAGTAATAGTCTGTCAGAGTACTGAAGCTGTTTCGTGTCCTAGCAGTCAGGCCAGGTACACATGATGCTCTCTCTACTGTACTGGACCTTGGGGCAAGGGACTGAGGACAAATGGTGGTCCAGCCAACAGTGAGGAGGTGAATAACATGACTTACACCACTGTGAGTAATGTGTTCACTGTGAGGCATTTGAGCAAAGTGAAATAAACTGAGGTCTATACCCCGGGGTTATACAGGTCTACTCCTAGTGTATTGATTATGAAAATACCACAGAAAAGAGAGGAAGACTTTGGCCATTTGAGTTACTAGGGTGATTTATATTCATATTCGGGCTATATTCATTGATATAAGAACTTACACCCATGTAGCTCTGGATAATTTGATGGCTTGGGAAATTTTGCTGATAAGATGAGAGAAGTGGAGGAGAGCATAGGTTATATGTAATATTTATCCAACATGCAGCAGTTGACCTTGGTTAGCAGAGTATATGAACACAATTCTCCAGACCTTCCTGATGAAATCCCTGCCCTCTGCCCAATGATGATCAAAAGTGACCTTCAAATATGCTTCTGAATGAAAAATAATGTCTTAGAGATAATAGATATGTATAGTTGTTAACCATCCTCTTTAATTTTAGAATAACAAGTTTAGTTAACCAAAATTTACACCTGCTTTTGTCAAACTTTTCAATATTTACTACCACGGGCTATAGGTAAGTAGAAAGTCATGCTGAAAATTCTTGTATTTTTTTCTGTACTTTTGGAAGTTGGAATGTTGTTGCTAAAGATGAGAACTGAGCTTCCCATTATGGTAGTCACTAGCCATATGTGGTTATTTAAATTTAAGTTTAAATGAATTAAAATTAAGTAAATGAAAATTTTATCCCTTCACATGTTGCCACGTGTGGTTTATGGCTTCCATATCGGACACTGGAGAAATATGTCCATCATTGTAGAAAGTTTTGCTGGGCAGAACTGGATTAGAAAGTATGTGGTTCTGTTGCCCAGAAAGCAGTATTTCTATGTAAGGTACTACGAGGCATAATAACAAAGCCCAACATCTCAGTTCTTTTGAGTACTGCTCATTCATTAAACCTCTAATGTGCATGTTCGCAGCTGTTAGGCAGCTTTCTCACATGGTGAAGTTCCAGACTTCTTCCATTTTGTGATTCTGCCATAACCTAAGCCCTTGGAGTCCTGCTTCCAGTTGTTGGAGGGGGAAAAATGGGGCAGAGACACTGCACGGGCTTCTTAATCATCTTGGTCTGAAAGTGATAAAATCATCCCATCATAATCCATTGGTGAGAACTAGTCATATGGACCGATCTAACTCTGAGGCTTTTCGTCAGCAACTCTGTCTTATGGAAGAAGCCATTGAGAAACTGCCACAGACAATTTCTCAGTAGTTGAAAAACCCTGCAAAATAAACATAAATTTTATCTGGAAAGTAACTGATGGTCAAGGAATAGTTTCATAAATTGTTAAACTAATTGAATTCTTTCATGTTTAGCATACACATATTATAACTTTCTACCTTTTTTAGGAATTGGCTTTTACATTGCAATTTAGTAATCTCTAAGAACCAGTTAATATGGGCCGACCCCTTGGCGCACTTGGGAAGGTGCGGCGCTGGGAGCGCAGCAGTGCTCCCACTGCAGGTTTGGATCCTATATAAGGATGGCTGGGGCACTCCCTGGCTGAGCGCGGTGCAGCCGGTCACAAAAAGACAAAAAAAAAAAAAAAAAAAAAAAAAAAAAAAAAAAAAAAAAAAAAAGAACCAGTTAATATTATCTTCACGTTCTTTTACATTGAAACTATGCCTTACAAACCAAGAACAACCCAATAATACAACCTCATTTTTACTCACCTTTATAAAAAAGTATAGGCTCATGGGAAACTTAAATAAAAATGATTATATATTTTCTGTAGGTTTCTTATTTTATAGGAGAAATAGTGATACTCTTCTTTCCTAGAAATTTTCTTTTATGGCTTTAAGACTGGTTTAATTTAGAATAGAATTCACATAAAATTAGGATTGCGTGTATTATACAGAGGGATGTTACATGCATGGAGTCGATGATCTCACAGAATTGTCTCTTGTAAATCAACTTTCAAGTTACAAGATAAGTCTCCAGATGATCCGTACCCAAAGTCTGCATGTTATATGCTTGTGAATATGGCAATTGGATATGTGAATATGGCAGTGCATATGCAGTCAACTCTCCACATCTGCAGGTTTTGTGAATCCAGGGGTTACACCAACACAGGTTCAACCAACCACAGATTCAACCAACCAAGGATGGAAAATATTTGAGAAAACAAAAGCAAAATAACAATACACCAATAAAAATAATACAAATAAAAAAATACAGTATAACAACTATTTACACAGCATTCACATTGCACTAGGTATTATAAGTCATCTAGAGATGATTTAAAGTATATGGGAGGATGTGGGCAAGTTATATGCAATTACTTTGCCATTTTATATCAGGGACTTGAGCACCCATAGATTTTGGTGTCCAAGGATCCAGTCCCCTGCAGATACCAAGGGGCAATTGTGCATAATATCCCAAATGGATTATGAGGTCCTTTACTGACCTTGACATGTGGGGGCACAAAAAAAGTAGTGCAAGGTTACCACTCTTTCTTGGTTTATTTTAACCATTTTCTTCTCTCTTTCTTACTCTGTCTCTCTAATCTCTACCTTGGTGTCTCTCCCTCGCCACCTGCTTATCTATGTACCAGTAATCATCTCTTTGCAGTTGTGAGGGCATGTAAAAATGACCTTTCAGACTGAAATCGCACAAACCAATCTTAATTATCAATGGGAAAAATTATGATTCATTATCTTTAACATTTTTGTTTAAAACATTAAAAATTCTCTTTCAGTCATAAATGTAAAGGGAAATGTAAAAGCAGTAAAACTGCTATTTATTTAGTGTGTTATTTTCTAAAAAAAATATTGAGAATTAAAATGTCATTTCTTTGTAAAAACTTATCAAGAATCATTTGAACCATGCTTTCCTTGTTTTTTCATATACCTTATGATATGGAACAAATATCTTTTCTATGCCTTGGCAAATTGACACACTCTTTTCTAAGTTTGAATTGGCTTCCAATATTTTATCTTTGTGCTTTCAATGTCATGAGTTATCTTTGAGAACTCTTTTAGGGTGAAAAAATTTTGTTGACATCACTTGCTCTGGGACTTCTTCGTTTCCATCACCAACTCTTTCCTCATTTATGTTGATAACTTTTTCACCAAGTTTTTATGGCTACGTGTTTAGAGTCTCTGAATGGCAGCAGGATCAGTATTCCTATGGTCAGCTATTTAGGTAATGTTCTAATCTCACGTCAGTGCCAACAGTGATTTCTTTCCTGTATTTCATCTTTGTTGGTTGATTCCCTCTTTTGATTATCCATTTTGTAAAATGTCATGTGAGATTATTACTGGAAGACAAGGGAGCAACACCACTACGTGATTTTCTGTCTGTGAGTTCACTAAATAACATATGCACAGGGAACAATCACCCACAGACTTTGAAAGAAGTGACATGATTGGCCACTGAACGTGATGCCCATGTATTCTTTACATAATGATTTGTGGACTGGAGAGCTAGCAGCGAAGTTAGAATTTAAAGGATTACTCAAGTTAATATATCATAGTCATTGAAATTTGAACCATGTTGTTGGAAACTGGTGTTATTTAACTAAACTGTGGTGACCGAATTTTGTTTATATTAGAATTACACAAACAAGGACTACCTCTGTGTGTGTGTGTGTGTTTTCTTGATGGAATCATTCTCTCTCTGGTCTAGATTGTTTCTCATTCTCTGCTATCACTCCTACTGCTACATCTCATATGAAATGACCCCCGTGAAATCCTAAAATTAATCTCCTGCAATGTATCTATGGCATAAGCTGGGGAAGGTTTGAAGAAAACAAGTATCATCATTGAGTAAGTTCATAAAATGTTTACCTTTGGAATATGAATAATGCACTGAATTACAGAAGGCTATTGAACACTGCAAACTGTTGGGGAGGCCACAACCAGGTGAACCAATAGAATCTTTTGATGTGATGACAATCTGACTTAAGAATACAATGTTCATTACTTGAGGTGGAATGTATAACTGGAAACTAGTTAATTACTTGGTATGGAAAAGAGCAATGCTGATATTCATAAATAAATTAGATATAACTCTGGCATGCCTACAAAGTGAACTAAAATGAATTTAAATTACACTTTAGTAGATAAGCTTTTCCCTTTGGTTATCTATAGTGGAATCTATTTTAAACTTTAAAATGTGGGCAAGGCCCACCCGTCACCCAAATGGAAGACCAGGTGAGCACTGGTCCCACCCATGCACAGCCACTGCTAGCAGACCATGCTGCCTGAGCTCCAGAGAGGTCTGACCACTGCGTGAGTGGGAGACTAGGTGAGCAGTGGTCCTGCCCACACACTGCTGCCACCACTGCCACTGGCAGACCATGCCACCTGAACCCCTGAGAGGCCTGCTAACTGCTTGAGCAGGAGAACAGGCAGCCCACCAGACACTCAACTGCACTGATACGAGAAGAGTCACCAGCAGAGCTTACACATAGAGGAGGAAGTCTTTCTCCTTATAGCCCACTCCAGAGTAATAGAAGAAACCAGTGCCCTACCAGATGACCAAACATCAATGAAAAAATACTAAACTTCAAATAAACAAGAAGATATGACACCACCAAAGGAATATGGTCATTATCAAGTACCAGACCCCATAGAGCAGGAAACACTTGAAATGTCTGAAAAGGAATTCTGAACACCAATCTTAAATAAACTCAAAGAAATAAAAGAATAATCAATTAGAGAACACAATGAAACAAGAAAAAATATGCAAGATATGAAGGAGGAAATTTACAAAGAGATTAATACCTTAAAAAAGAATGTAGCAGAACTCTCAGAACAGAAGGATTCACTCAACAAAATAAAAAAAAAAAACAAAAAAAAAAACAGAAAGCTTGAGCAACAGGCAAGAGGAAGCAGAAGAAAGAATTTGAGACCTCAAAGATGGTCTTTTTGAAATAACCCAGGCAGACAAAAAAAAAAAAAAAAAAAATGGAAAAAGGATTTTTTTAAAATGAAGAAAATCTAAGAGAGCCGGCCAACAATCTCAAGTGCACAAACATCCGAATCATGGGTATTCCAGAAGGGGAGGAGAAAGGAGAAGGTGTGAGTTGGAGTTATGAGTATTGTGCATTTGTTGGAATTTTGAGCAACAGAGAGGCTTTTTCTTTTTTTACACTGTATACCATTTAATTTAGGTTTATATTTGAGTGCTTTGAGTAATAATGATCCTGAAATTCCACTGATAATCTTTCCCATTTATCTGCATTACAGAGGAGCAAGCTACAATAAATACATTAATTTGAATTTCTCTGGGATGAGACCCCCCTAAAATTTTGACCCTATGTACTTAGTAACTGTTGATTTAATGAATGCATCCAATGAATTGATATAACATATTTCCTTGGTCGTGTTTTTCATTGTGAACTTCTCTCTCCATTTAAAGCCATACTACATATAACTATCACTTTATCAAGAACCCATTACATGTCAAATATTTGTCTTTATAGATAGAATTTTTAGAATTCACATTTGGAAAATATTTTAAACTGACTTTGAGTTTGTCATTCTATTGCTTTACATTAATAAAAATGTCATATTATCCTAAGATCTAGCCTAAATAATTTTTGCATGAGAAATGAGCTTGATAACCAATTTATAAATAAATGATGTACTTAGTGCAGCATTTAAGTCAATACAGTTTTATTAAATATTAACGAGGGGCCACTAGTTAAATTTTGCTGGCCTCAAATTTTTCTTATGGAGAAAGATATATAAATAAGCAATTGTAGTCAGGTCTGCTGAATCCATGGTAAACATAAGTAAAACATCCCATAGTAACCCAAAGGAGAGAATAACTAATCTGTCTGGAGAAATCATGGAAATTTTCAAAAAGGAAGTGGAATTGGGTCCAGAGGACATCACCAGGAGTGGAGTGGGAAGAGAATTCCAGGCTGAGAGAAGAGCATGTGCAAAGATATTGAATCCCAAAGCACACTGTGGGTTTGGGAAAAGGCAATAAATTCCATAGGCGTACTACGTAATCTTTGTGGGTGCTGGGCAGTTACACCAGTAGAGACCCAGCTCATAGCCTTTCTCTCTGTATTTTCAGCTTTGTCCTTACTATGAGTGGCCTTCTGGGCAGATGTGTGGACACCCACACTTCTGGCTCATAAATAGGTTGCTTGGAAATGATTGGGTACGGAAGATGAAGCCGAACATTTGGATTAGGAATAGATTGTGATTAATTTAGGTTTTTAAAAATATCATAACCTTGCCTCTGACTACACAATAGGTGTAATCTAATTTTGCTATATAGGATCAAAAAATTCAATCAGAAAAAGTGTATTCCTCAGTTTATGACATGGTTGTGAATAAATTATTGATTAATAGATTGCTCATTTTGAAGAAATTAGAATGCAAAGAATATACTTAAGCCAAAAGGTATGCTCAACATAAATAAATCTTTTATTCTCCCTCCAAATTTGATTGTTGCTAGCACTTTAAATTTTATAGTGATTCCAACAAATTAAGCATAGCCTGTTAGATGCTGGTGATATCAACAAATTAAGGAATTGTGATTACATTGGGCCTTTTAATTGTGCTGTAATTAGCTTTTATTATAACTTCTATGTACTGAAGTTAGTCTATGTATGTAACATAGGCTGCTGGTATTTTGTAAATACTAAGCTTCAAACCCACGAGTGAGGCCTAAGGAATGCCTAGCTAAAACTCATCAAGGTAGAAAGTTGTAGGTAAAGAGCTTTGTAGCCTTAGGATAACCACATTCCAAGAGTTTTTCTTTTAATTTTTTTTCACCAGTTGCAGTGTTACTTCTAGTAATTCTAGTTTATAACTGAAAGTATTCATCATCGTAGAACATGACTCAAATTTACAACAAATCTACCATGTTTGCCAAGAAATCCTGTAACTGCCAACATAACAACAGGGAAATAAAATGGAAAAAGAAAAAAGAAAAAAGTATGTAAAGCAAGGGATGGAGAAAAAGAAGAAAGTAAAGTAAAAAGGCTCAGAAAGTTGAGGGATAAAAGAGTTTATGCATTAGATAAAGTGTTGTTGATAAAGTGATGATTTTCAGTTGTCCTTTAATGAATAGTCACCAGAAGCATATAACTCTAAAATGGAACTACGTTTTACAGATGTGCAGAATATTAAAGACCAGGGTACAAATTTTGCTCTAAATCTTCTACTTCCTTGGGACAGTGAGTATTAAGAAATTAAAAATGTGTGCCATTTCGATAAGTAAAATTTTTCTAATATTTTTTTTTAAACCCAGAATATATAAATTAAGCCTAAACTCTTCTTGTTCCTTTGAACTTTGGGGCAAAATTATGAACAAGATGGTGATTGCTAACCTCTAGTTGAGACTAATCAAACATTGATTTTGGGGGGCTTCTCTCTTATTAATCCCAGTTAACTATGATAATGGAATACCTCTACACTATGCCAGCAAGCTCTCATTTCACATGCCGTGAAGATTAAAAAGGAAAGAAAGAAACAATGTTTCTATAGCAACTGTAACCCAAAATGTTTTTTATGTTTATTCTCTTTGGTTTCTTGTAAGTGGAATTCATTTATTTTGCTAGAGGAAATGTAGAAGAGATCTATTGGATGCGGTAGAAAAAAGTCACTTTTCTTAGCAAAAGACATTTTAATTTCAGAGATATTCCAGAATAACCAAGTCAATTAAAAAGCAGGCAGTCACACCATCCTATAAAAACAAAATGCGATGAAACAGTCCAGTTAATCAGTAGAGATTCAAAATCTTTAGTGATAGACGAAACATCCAGATGCTTCAGAAAACCAACTTTGTTAAATCGGCCAGATATTTTGACAGAGTGTTGATAAAGTCTTAGTTCCATAAAGGTTAAATTTGGCAACATCAGTTTTTCTGCTAAGCTGATGAATGCGACTCAAATGCCTGGCTAAAACCTTAAGAATTCGATAAAAAAGTAGTGATTTGGCTTTTCAAATATACAAAGAAATATTAAATTATTTTTTATTGAGGTCAATTTGTTTTTAATCAGTTGGTGGATATTACGTAAAAACTTACAAACATGCATAGAGGAAAAAAAAAAAAAAATGCCACCCAGAACAACATGGCTAGATTTCTCTCTTTAAATAATAATATTTTGCAATTGTAGAATTCTCTAGATTTTTTGAAAGTTTCCATATATATTTCTCATTTAATTCTTCAAATAATTTTTTTTAGAAATGCGAGAAATTATTGTTATTTCCAACTTAGAGATGAAGAAAATGAGCCCCAGAGAGGTTAGTGGACTAGCCTAGGGGAGATAATTTCAGTGTTGGAATAACGTAGATTGTTAGAATAATATACCCAAACTATTCCCACCACCCCCATGTCTATACCTTTAAGTAGTCCCCTCCCACACTGATGGCGCTTAGTCATATGCTTGCTTTTGGCCAATGGAATAATAGCACATGTGGCACATACAGAGGCTTGAAAAGTGCTTGTACATTGCACTTGTCCTTTATTTCCACTGCAAATCATTCTACCGCCAAGTGAACAAGCCTGGACTGGCCTCCCAGAAGCCCAGCAGAGACCTTAGACTTATGGGTGAGGTCATCCAAGACCAGCCAGCCCAGGGGCTAGACCCAGACAGACAACACGCAGAATCATGAACTAATGATCATTGTTCTAAGCCACTATGTTTTGGGGCGATTTGTTGAGCAGCAAACACTAACCTATAAACCTAGAGTCAGAAGGTGGTAGAGGAAGGACCAGAATGCAGATGTTGGGATCAATTTCAACATGTCACTGGGAAATGGAAAAGCGAGTATTTTACCCAGAAGTTGGAAAAAAATGATCTAAAGGATTATAGAAATTATAAAGGGAGAAATCATATCCTCTTTATAGTGATTATCAAAGGCTTTAGTTTTATTTTTTTTTTAATTCTTCTATCTTTTTAATTAAATAACTGTTATGTCCAGACACATTTTTCTGCTTTCATATTTGTTCTATAGTCTCCTGTATCATGGTATGTATCTTTTATTATTTGGTTAGATTTTCTAGTAAAGATGTAAGATTGAACGGTTCACATTTATTCATTTATTATCTTAATGTATTTATAATTCATGGTGTATGCATTTTACTTTATTCAGGCCTATAGATTTGAGTAAAATAACCAAGGTAGTGTAAAGTCACATTTTTTATTTTCAAGCTTTCTTCTGCAGTGGTTTTTCACACTCAAATCAGTAGTTTAGAATTACTTACAAATAAAACAGGTTATTTTTTGTTTTTGCTGTTTTACATGACACCAGAATGCTGTGCAAAGTATCCCAATGGGGGAAAAAATCCCTTTTTCAGTGTTTGTCATCTTAATAGGTGGTGCCTTGGTGAATTTCCTTCAAATCTTCACCAAGTTTTCTATTGCTATTGTACCAAGATAGATCATCTTCAGGCACAAAATAATTTTTTAAAAAATTAAGATTTTATTTGAAGGGGTTGGGGGAAGGGGGAAAAACAGTGGCTTTTCAAGGGAGACTGGCAGCAGCTTTAAAGCCCAGAGCTGTGGCATGTCTTCATAATGCCCCACTGGAAAAAAAATCCCACAGAAAAGTAAACATTTTGACAAGGATCTAGACATCAATTGGAGCTTATCCACTATTAAACAGAAACACATGCTTTGTTAAGGGCATTTGCAGAAACAAAACCATCCTGCTTATATTTACTAATTTATATTTAAAGTTCAATCTTCTATTTATGCTATGTCATGGCTAAAAGGAGGCCACAGAGTTGGAAATAAAGGCAAATTCTTTCGTTTCAACTAAAAGCTGAAACATTCTCTCCTCCTCCTCTTCTTCAAATGCTTTTATCTCCTACTCTGCCCTACCTGACCCCTCTATATGGTAATACATAAATATGTTTTGGTCAAGTGTTAATTATAAGCGCCAATAAAAAGGAAGCTGCATATACATCCCTTCCTTTGAGGACAATGCTGACCAGATATCCTCTTTCGGGCTTTATTTTCTACATTATCTGAGCTGTACCTGCTGATGTTGACGTTCTCTGTGCCATGGGAGCTCCCTTTCTAGAAATGGGGAAGGCACTTTCTCCTCTAAACTAGAAGTCTGAAAAGTTACCTTATTCGGCAGTACCAGGAGAGGGTGTATGTGCTTTTTTAAATATGTGCTTTTTCTGTCATACACACCCCCAAATTTGAGGGACTACAAGATATTAAGTAGCATAGACAACTATGCAAAACCAAATAATCAAGTGACTCTGTCAATCCAGTGGGATAAACCAACATCAAACCAAAGCAAATGTCCCCAAATCCCAGACTATCTTTGTTTGTTTTTATAGGGATAGTATAACTGGTTAATTAACTAAAGTTTTCATTTTCGAACTCATTATATTGATATGAATTTGATTCTTTTTCAGTTCCACTCAGAATACAAAATTGGGGTATTTTTAGAGTGTAGGCACAATGAAGCACTGACAATGTCTGAGCTAAATTTCTTTAAAGATAATTTATTTTCAAATCATGGTAAAATAATCCTCTGTGGAAGGTAGTTTTACATATTAAATTTCACAGTTACTCATTTACAAAATTTAAAGGCAGTAAAATGGGAGAACATCTGTGTTTAATATTACCTTACAATCACAACCGTAGCTGATGTTTCCAAGGCCACCCACCTGAAGGGAGGGGACAATACGGTCATGAAAGTGACTCTAGACTCAAATGGCAATTCCATGGTTCATGCTCACCAATTGGCTTGCTGGAAAGACCTCGAGCACTTTCCTCCTTTTTCTAAGAGTTTCTCTCTCAGACAGAGGCAGAGCTAAGAGGAGCTTACAAATATTTTCCCATTAAGAGCACCTTTTGCTGTAAAGAACTGGCTCATGTGGCCCCTTGATTGGGGTCTCCTTTGTAGCCAGGCCATTTGTGTTATTGTTGCCGTCATCTTTTGGATACCACTGGCTACAGTGGAGACCCTGCCCTGTGATCCTCGGAAGGGCTGTGGGTTGAAACATTCCTCTGTCACGCTACCTGAGGTTAGACTACATCATTTCCCCTGTTCCAGATTGGTTGGTGTGTGTGTGTATCTTTCTCATAGCACCATTAGGGCCACATCTCATAAATCACCATTCCTCAGAATCACTTATTATTTATTTATTTTTATTTTTTATTTTAACTTCTCAATATACATTGTAGTTGATTTTCATGACCCTTTACCCGTTCCTCTTCTCCTCTCCGTCTCTCCCCCCCATCATATCTCTTCACTTGTCTTAAAAAGTTCGAGGAATTGTTGTGATAAAAAGAATGAAATACTACCATTTGCAACAACATGGATGGACTTACAGAAAATTGTATTAAGTGAAACAAGTCAGGCACAGAAAGAGAAATACCATACGTTCTCACTTATTTGTGGGAGCTAAAAAATCAATAAATCAATAAACACACAAACAAATAAAGGTGGGGGGGAGAAGACACAACGACCTCAGAATAATTTAAATTTTACACTCTCTTTTTATGTCAAACTCCCTTCATTTAGACTTCAGATTGAATTTCTTATATCTTCCACTCCATTTTTAGGACTTCCATCCCAATTTATTTATGAATTATCATGACAGCATTAGTGATACAGCAAGTTAATGGAAGATTTATCAAAATTTAAAACGTTAACTTAAGAAATTGGGTCATTCATACCTATTGTTTGGTTACCATACCAACATATCCCGGGCACATGAAGATTGCCATAGCACATGCTCACATGGAGAGTTTTAAGGGAAAAAATTTGCAGATGCTCAACGTCTGTATGTTCCCTTTCCTAAATTTTTCTCTCTGAGAAAGTGTTTGTGTCTGAAGACTCAGGCAGGTCTTCTTTCTCGCCTCCCCTTTCAGAATTGCCCTTATCCTGTTTATAAAGAAGGGCTTGCCTTTCACTCGTCCAGAATCTTATTATTGTTTGGTGCCCCAGGGTGCCAGTGGGATGCCTGACAAAAAGACCACTTGAAATACCGTTGTCAACTAAGCTTTCTTTGATCAAGGCACCATGAGCTCATGGTAAGTCTTCATGTCTTACTGACTTACATTTATTTCTGTTAAGGGAGAAGGGCTACATGTTGTGCCATTCTGAATTTATGTATATTGTGGACCAGAACAGCAGGACTGGATGATTTTCATCAACACCCTTGCCTTGAGCTATGCACATGCCTGTGACCATCTATTTCCAATGGAAGAAGCAGTATGCCTGCAACATAGAGGTTATTATGGGACTCTGGGCTCATATAGCCCTAGTTTATATTCCATCTTCAATACTCACTAGCTCTGTAACTTCAGGCAAGCCTTAGTTTCCTCATCTATAAAATGCCTCATAGGGCTGCAGAGAGGATTAATGAAGACAATACTGGGAAAGTATTTCAGACAACAACCAGAACAAAATAAATGCTTAACAAGTGTTCATTTCATGGATATCCACAAGTATAGATTTTCTTATTGTGAAGTTACTGCAGATATTCTCAGGCAAAACCGAATATATAGCTGTGCAGTCATTTAACCTTTCTCAAAGGAAGATTTGATTTTGCCCTTGTCTCCTTGGAGGTAGTCTCTAAGCCCTTGGAATGTTCTATCCAATAAAAGTATCTTTGCTACCTAGGATCTTTGGGCCAGCCAGATAGTAACAATGTGATTTAGATTTGTGTGTAGGTCATATAATATCACTTTACCTCTAGAGGGGCTGGAGACTAAGATCAGCCATGAGAACAATGAAACATGCCTATGTGAAGGAGCCCCAATAAAATCTCTGGACACCGAGGCTTGAGTGATTTCCCCTGTTTGAAAATACTCGGTGCATATTGTCACACATAGTACATTGTGCATGATTCCATGAACATAAGAGAGGACAACTAGAAGCTCCATATTTTGTACTTCTCTGGATGCAGTTCTACATGCCTTTCCCCTTAGCTGATTTTATTCTGCATCTTTTAGCTGTAATAAACTGTAACCATGAGTATAACAGATTTCAGTGAGTTCAATGAATCCTCCCAGCTAATTATCAAATTCAAGGATCTTCTCAGGGGCCCTGAACTTGCAATTGGTTGTCAGAAGTGAGTGCAGTTTTGTGTACTGTTTTCTTTAAAATTTGCATCACCAAAATATCTTTTTCTTTGTATCCATACAGTTTAATGTTGTGTTCACCAGTTTGGATTTTATGATAATTTGTCTAAGAACTCAACAATTAATTCTTATTTTCAAAATAGAGGCATGTATGGAGGAGAATTACTTAACCTGACTGATAACCAAGAAAGAACCTGGAAATGCTCATGCTTGTACATAGTGGTGAGGGAGCAATAAATATAAGGCAGGAAGACATGAAAACCATGAGCTTGTGGTGCCTTGATCAAGTCCACCAAGGAAGCTGCAATCTCAGAACAGTTTATCCAGTGGCTGTTGCGTCTTAAGCAGCTGGCTCAGAGTACCTTGGCTTCCAATCAATACCTCAGAGCACTCATCGTGCATGAGGAACTATGCTACCTTAGACAAGTCATTCTTCTCACTGGGATTATTAAGAGGGAAAAAGTTTGTCACTTTCTTTTTTCCCTGCCATAGTGGTACAGGTGGTAGTACAGAAGGTGGTACAGGCAGCATAAATATTCAACTCCCAATTAAGTGGCACATGGATAGTAACACATTCCATATGACTGCAAAGCTCCTTTTCTAACTCTCTGACATGCTCTTTATATGTATTTGTACACTCACTTCACCCCATCTGCTTGCATTCGTAGGCACTCTAAGTGGAGGTTGTGGTGGTTAATTTACAGCTCAACTTGGCTAGGCAGGGGTGGCAATTTGTTTGGTCATCATGCAACACCAATCTAGATGTTGTTGTGAAGGTATTTTAAGTTGATATTCAATTAACATTTAAATGAGTAAGTAAAGCAGATAACATGGATGGACCTCATCCAATCAGTTGAAAGCCTTAAGAACAAAGACTGTGGTTTTCCCAAGTAACAGTATTTCAGCCTCAAGAGAGCAACGTAGAAACCCTGCCAGGATTGTCAGCCTGCAGATTTTGACTGAAAACTGAAGCATGGACTCTTACCTGAATCTCCAGCCTGCTGGCCTGGAGATTTCACACTTGCCAGCCCCCACAATCACACGAGCCAATTCCTTAAAGTAAATCAATCTCACTCTCACTATATACATATGCATATACATATACATCCTACTGGAATACAGAAAACGGTAAAAACAGAATATGGTGTTGTTGACAGTGTATAGAATGTTTTTCTATTGTCTTCAATGTCCCTTTTCTATTCCTATCATTCTACTGTGGGAAGATAATTTAACAGGAGTAGTCCCAATACATTCCCAATAGATTCTTTGCCAGTCTTCTGGAAAAACATATTCTGATAACAGTATTCACGGAAGAATGACAATTCAAAAATCCTGGTGGGACCATCTAGCAAAACCAAAGAGCAAACTACTGTGAATTGCTGGTCATCTTCTGTGTGATAAACACTATTCATACATTATCTCATTTAATCTCCATCACAACAATGCATGGTTACTACAATGTCTCCCATTTTAAAGATTAGGAAAGTGAGGCTGAAAAAGCTTGAGAACTTGTGACAATTATGAAGAGAGCACTAGCAGAAGGAGGATTGACAGCCCGGATAGCTGATTGCAAAGCTCACTATGTCATATTGCATCTCTGTTAAAAGATTCCTTCTAGTCGAGGCTTCCTAGAGGGAAGAGCTACTGGCCCAGCCTTGTGGAAGAAGCACAGGTGGAAAAACATGACCACTACTATAAAGAGGTTTTGTCTGGACAACTGATGAAAGACTGTCATGCAAGAGATAAACGTAGCACAGACCAAAGAGGACGTAAGTGGTCATCGGAAGCCTGGGTTGCCACACCTAGGGGATCATACATGTAAGTCATGAATTGTGAACCAATTTGTAAGAACAAGGCAAGACGTGTGGCAGCAGACATGTAGCCACTGAAGCAACTCTGAGGCCAGTTGCTGGGATCCAGTCTGTGTTCTAACCTAACTGTCAAGTTTTCTCTCTTATAAAAGGAAATTGGATTTGAAAATCCTTTACTTTTCCCAAAATCGAGCAAATCTCTATATAAAACATGACCTCCAGCAAAGTATTTTTCTGTGGCTTTCTAAAGCAGAAAAACATTTTTTTGTGCATTTTCCCTGTTTGAATCATTTATGTCCCCCACTACCTGCTCTCTCTCACAGTGTATTTGTCTAGATTAGTTTTAGAAAAAAATCCCAGGAAAAAATAATAACTCTACTGTTATGGAATACTATTTTAGTCTCTTTTGTCTTCTATTTAAAAGTCTGAGTTGTGTTCAACATACTGTAGTGAAAAAAATTATTTCAGAATGTCAGTATGTCACCTTGAAAAAGTTTTACCAGTTTAAAAATGGGTCTTGAAGTGCACAGAAAAGCATATTTGCATACTTTTGTTTTCTGCAGCAGTGTTTTTCTAAATAACACACCTGTCATGTCTCTATTTGCCTGAAGCAGTATAGAATGCATACTCTCTTTGATGGAGAAAATTAATAGGGTATTAGCAAACGTTCATTTCTGGAATAGAAGTTCAGATTTAGTCATCATATAATCCAAGATATTACTATCATTTTGGGAGCATAGTCCCTGGGAGGGTGAAATTCCCACGTAAGCTGCCATCAACATCAATTCTGTTTCAACTGGAATATCACTCACTTCATATATGCTATGAGCCAGGACCAAGGCTAGGTGAGATGTGTGAAGAAAAACAACTTTTTTGAGATTCAGTTTCCTCACCTCTGAACTACTGATAGTTTAACATCTACCTCCAGAACAAGGATGAAATGAGATGGTGTATGTAAAACACCTGACACAGTTCCTGGCCTGGGGAGGCACGCCATAAATAGTATCTTCAATGCAGAAAATGTAGCCCTTATTGTCCTAAAAGTACTGAATGTATCTATTGGGAATTGGTAGCATCCAAACTATTTAGCTATAATGTAAGCTTGAATGTGGTCAGTGCAATACAAATGCTAAGAACAAAATTAAAAGTGTAGAGGAGGATAGTATTTTTGTCTAGAGAAATTAGGTAAAAATTCACTAAGAAGGTGACATTTCTTTTGGAACTTAGAAAAAAGATGAGGTTTTGATGGGCATTGTAAAGATGTTTTATTTCCAGCCTATCACAATAGCTGCCATGATCAGGACAATGTAACTAAGGAGTTGAATTTCTCTGGTAAATGCTCATCATTCCATAGTCAGAAGTAGTTTCAAGTAGCCTTATCTCTAGGGCCTCAGAGCCCTGTCTCTAGCTGTGTCCTAATCAGCCCTTTTGTCAACGACTTATTATTACATTATCAGATGACATAAAAGTGGGAGGAATAGTGTATGCTGAACAACAGAATGCAATTCCAATGGGTGAGTTCATTCTAATAAGATGATGTTTAAAAGCAACATATTTACAGTTCTGTGATTAAGTACGCATAATTAGGCACAGGCGTCTAGGTGAAAAAAATCACAAAAAGCAGTGTTTCCAATGAACTGTAAATCCAGCTCTTCAGTAATAAAATCATTTCACTCAATGAACATCTAATGAGGGCCTGCTGTATGTAAAGAACACACATGGACATTGTAATCTTGAAACTTAAATTTTAATAGAACGAGGAGAAATGATGTTTACATTGTATAATGATAAAATAAAAAAAATAATTTAAAAAGAAGTACTTAGAGGCACCCCCCCCTCCCCCCCAAAAAGTAAAAAAAATCACAGTTCAGTGTTGAACGACAACCTTGATAAGTATTGACAGGGAAAAGTAGCAGTTGCTACACGTGTACATAACAAGGGGACCTGAGCTTTTGTCACATCAGGGAAGCCTTCTTTGGGAAGCAATTTTTCACTGAGATCTGAAAGATGACTAGGAGCTAAACAGGTTAAAGACAGACAGAGAGTCATCCAGGTAGAGGAAACAGCATAGAGAAAGGTCTTTAGCCAAAAATGAGAATATAGAGTGAGAAGAGAAAACATGCCAGGATTGAGCCTTAAAGACATTTAGTTCAATTGGTAAGATTTGTGGCAACCTCACAACCAATATAAGATGTGGTGTGGTCAATGCTATAAAAGAGATAAGAGTAAAGTTTTGTAGAATATAGAGAACATTTCCATCTGCCTGGGGAACTAGGTAAAGACTCATCAAAAAGATGACATTTCAATTGAGTCTTTAAAGAAAGATCAATTTTGTCAGGCAGGGTTACAATGTTCTCAATATAAAAAGACTGGTTAGAGGAGGGGAAGACAGCAATGATGATTTAAACAAATCATCATTGAGAGGTAGGGGGGAAATCAGGAATGTGTGGAATTGTAAGAATTAAGGGAAGAAAGCATTGTAAGGAGAAGGGTCACAATCTTAAATGATACGGCAGCATCCAAATATGATGAGGACAGAACTGTATCCAGTGTGTCTATTGACCTGGAAATTATTGGTGAACTTGGCATGAGTGGATTGAGCTGTGAGCATGATGTGAGGGAATGCAGATAGCACGTGGAGAGCAGGAGACAGCAGAGAGAATGCTCGAAATCATGGGGTTCAAAGGGCAGGGTCCTAGTGATATTCATTTTTGTGTTTTTGGAAAGAACCTTACGTGCAGCAGTCAAGCTGTACTTACACAAAAATTAATTTCAGTTTTTAAATGAAAGAATATTTGGAAAAAGAAAGGTTAATTATACTAGAAATAGGACAAGGCTTTGGGGAAAAAGTGTTGAGATTATACTCTGGTTCTCACAAATTACTCACTTTGTGACCTTGGGCAAGTCATTTAACTACTCTGAGTCCTAGTTTCCTCGTTTATAAAATGAGGATAATTATAATTGATCTAATTTCCTAAGAGAGTTGGTGAAAATGAAAATAGAAAACTTTACACGAATGTTTTTTTATAGATTGTGGAGTTCTTTTCTAATAGAAGCTCATGTTTTAATATTAGAAGGATTAGAGGCTATGTCAGAGACTAACTAACTGGGCTTTGAATTTCCTCCTCTTGGACTACATTTCCCATCACATGGGCAGTGAGGTGGCGTGTGGTTGAGTTGGAGCCAATGCCATGTGAGCAGAGGTGATGTGTACCTGCCAGGCCTCAACCACTGACCCTCCCACAAGGGCTCGTTTGTGCTCCTGTGTTTCTGATGGCTTGATGCAGATGTATGTGGAGGTCTTGATAGATAGAAGCGAATTTTTGAAGGATGCACAAGTTTTTCCTAACAATTTGGAAAATAATTTGGCATTAGCTTCAGAATTGGAACATTCTCATACTCCATAGTCCTGCTATTCTACTCCTAGGTATATTTACTTCAGAGAATCTTGCAAATGTGCACAGGAGACATATATGAGTGGGTTTATTATTTGTTATAACCCCAAACTGAAAACAATACAAATGTCCATCACTAGGAGAGCCAAAAACGCCCATCAACAGAAGAATGGAGAAAATGATTTATATTGGCAAAGAAATTATAAAGCAGTGAAAAACAATCACTATGACTACATGCAACTATATAGATGAAAGTAGGAAGCATAATGGTAAGTGGAAAAATAAATCATAAAGGCAAATAGATCTTGTGATAAAATTTTTAAAAAACCAAAAAAAAAAAAAAAAAAAGAGAGAGAGAGAAGGCAAGACAAGGCAATATACTTTTCAGGGCTGTTTGCATCTGTAATCTTTTTAAAAAGAGGAACAGAATTGTATAAGTAATCTATTGTCAAAACAATGTCAAAATAATGCTGCAAACAGCCACCTTATAAGTCAATGGCTTAAAGAAAGAAAGGTGTTTTATTTACCTAGCTCACGAGTCTGCTGCATTTGTCTGATCTTGCCGGTGCAGCTGTCCTCAGCTGGGCTCACTGATGCTTCTATGGGGAGCTATGATCTTGGCTGACACATGTTCATGGCATGGCATCTGGCTGATCTAGGAGGGCCACGATCTGGTGTGACACAGCTCTGCTTCACATGTCTGTCACCATCCAGTTGGCTAACCTGGCCATATTCTAGGGGCAAGGCCCAGACAGCAAGCATAAGCGAGCATGATCCTGCAAGGCGGTGAGCGGGAACCTGCGTGTGCTTCCCATGCCTCTGCTTGCACCGCATTTGGTTACAACCTGTAGGCACAAGCGAGTCATTCATTCAAGCCTGGGGTTAGAGGGGGAGAGGATGATAATGCTACAGGGCAAAGGCCATCTGAGAGGCCTTTAGTCAGTGCTATTAATGCAATCAGTCCATCCCAGAAACACTAATCACCGAATTTAGCATCAAGGTGACTCCTGTTGGGGAGGCAGTGGTGGAATAGAAAAGGAACACACATACTGCCAGGTTATTGATATTGTTCTAGTTTTTAAGTCCGGTAGCAGTTTTATTAGCTTTCGTTTTATGATTATGCCTTACAGCTTACGTATATATGATATATATTCTTGTATAAGCGTGAAATGTGATTTTTAAAAAATGGGCAAAAAGACCCCCACAAAAAAACCTTTAAATGTAAGAAAAACTGAAAGAAAAACTAAAGGGCCATTTGCAAAATACAGTGGCAGATGGGCCTCTGGATTCTCTGTTCTAGTTTCTGTAAAATGGAATATTAATTGTCACTTTTTAATAGAAGATGGTGACTTTTTCAAAGAAATCAGTTATTAAAAGAAGTTGAAGGGCAGGCTTTGCCAAATGGGTAAGAATAATTCTCTCTCTTTTCTAGAGACTTCAGATCAAATTTCAACAATGTAGAAAACCCACGTTGATTCTGCTCTACTTTCCTGTCTTTGATTCTGTTTGTTTTATTCCTGGAACAAAGATGCCACAGCTTGTCTTCGAAAGACTGCCATGTGAGTTTAAAAGAGTGTAGAATTTGGAACACGCTATCACAGATAAAACTCCTGATTTTTTTTTTTTTTTTTTAAAGTTCTCCTCAATTGGACCCAGATCCCAGACCTCCAGGGGCCGCTTCATTCATCTCTAGCTGGGACTACGCTTCCTAGCGCCTCTCCAGAAGACTGGGATATTCACTTAAAAAAGACACTGCTGCGGCTTTTTTCAGATCACAAAAGAATTAATGTCTGCACAGCCCTTTGAAGATGCGGTGTCATGCATGTGCTATTATTAATAATAAACTACAGATCTGCTCACACCATCTGAAAAACAGGGCTGTGCCACCATGAAAGAACTTTTATTTCCACCAGTTCTTCATGATGCTTAACCCAGATCTCGCTCAGCCTCAGACTGGGGCTCTCGCTCAGTCCCAGAACACCGGTAAAGAAAGGAAGCAGCTAGAGGGAAACAAAACAACATACAACACCCAATTCAATTAAAAAAAAAGAAAAAAGTGAAAAGGAGGCTTTTATAACCATCAGAGATCACTGTCCCGCTCTGCAAGCATTTTAGCTAGAACTGTGCTTGGGACAGTGCACCTATTGAAGATGGGACCTAAAGGAGCGTGTCCTTGATTCTTTATGCATTCTGAAGAAGGTAAACATTCCCAGGGTTCATGAGCCTGCACAGGCAGGAAAGAGGGTGCTGAGATCACAATCTGCTGTTAGTCTTTCCTTTGATATTTGCTTAGGGCTTTGAGTCATTCTTCCTCCTTTTCTTCTCTGAAACCACTATTATCATTCTTCCAGCAGCTTTTTGCATTTACAAGCTACCTTTACATGCCTGGCTTTTTGGGGAGATGGCCATAAAGTGAAGCTATGGTAAATAACAGTCCAGTAAAGACTTCAGGACAGGTCCCATTCCGAGGCAAGTGCAAACATTCAGAGCAGAAATGCGAGGAACCGCTTCTGTGGGCTTAACTAACAGGCACACCCGCTGACAGCAGCAGCCGAGAAGGAGCAAATTTGAGAGCTGGGTCTATTATTTTTCTTTTTGTTTATTTTAATCTTTGCACCTGTCTTTGGTCACAAGATTCTCAACTCACTCTCCTTTCTGACCCCCGTGGCTCTGCTTGTTTTGGAACTGGTTGTTCAAAACGGACTCCAACATGATTTCTGAATCACAAAGGTTTGCAAAAGAGGGAAGCCTTTCTTGCTCCATTCAAGGCCCCAACACTGAAGGTGTTGTATATGGAAAAGAGAGCTCAAGAGAGAAAGAGAGGAAAAGAGAGAGAGAAAAAAGAGAAAAAAGTACAAAACTCAAGGAAATCAAGACCATGCTGTGCAAAATTGTTACAGCTGTTTCTGTTTTTATTGGCTGTTTCTTTTGGCTTCGTTTTTTTCAGCAACTGTGGTTCATATGCTCAGGAAGACATACAGCATGGCCAAGCTCCATCACCATGGTGGGAGGAGAAGAGGACAGACCAGGCCAGGAGGAGAGGAGGGCAGGAGAAGGGTGAGGAGGTTCTGAATTGTGCAGAGTGCTTGGAGGGGATACACATCAAAGCATTTCGTTTTGATAGTTTTGAGGAAGCCTGAGCAATAGAATTCAGATGCACTAATGGAAAGCTCCTAAAAGCATCCCATCTTCCTGACTGGATCAGATTAGTGGTCTGTTTAAGGCAGTGTACTGCCCCTGAAAAAACGCTCTGATATTTATGAGGAAATTCAGTGTCAGGACACGTCCCTTTTCCTCTCCCTTCCGGATGGTGATTCACCTAGACCAGTGCACAGGGCTGAACATATGGGGAGTGCATATTTTCCCTGGGGGACCCTATTTCTCATGGTTGCAAATGGAATGAGCTATATGCCTGCTCAGTGACCCTATGAGGATATTGGCAGCTGGGCTACAGTGCTTCAGGGCTTGGAGTAAGCTGCTCACTCATCTAGATCCCCCTGCATAGCAGCTGGAAGGTGAGCCAGAGACAGGAACATGAAAAAGCCCACAATTATTCTCTCTCTCCCTATTAAGTTGGTGATTTAAATGACATTTTTAAGGTTTATAAGATTGCTTACACTGGAGTTCTTGATTTTGATACTATTCTTAACAGCACTCTCCCCAACATACACACACAAACACACACGCACACATTCTCTCACTCTCAATCAAATCAATTCTCCAAACCCTAAGGAAATATTATTTTAAAAGTGAATACTGTGTCCCCAAATGAAGACAAGTGGGTAGGAAAACTGGGAGGTAAGGGATATAGCAAGAGAAAAATGCATTAACTTATATTTGGCTTGCAGTTATATCAAAAGGGAAAACACAATAAAAAGTTGATTAACAAAAGCCCTACACCTGATGATAAAATGTTGTTTGCAAGCTCTCACATTAAAGAAAAAATCCAGGCCAATAAGCCCAGCTCTAGAATGAAAGACAACCCCCAAGACCACTGCTCATGCATTGGTTCTGTGACGGAGACTTATTTTGTTTTACTCTGAACTGGTTTTCTGACTCAGCCACTGGAGGGCAAAGCACAGCCTATAGGCCTCAGTGTTCTCATCTAAAAATGGAGCTAGACTTGGAAAGATGGACTAATTAAAGTTTACAAAGCAGTTTGAGTCTATAAAGACCTGTGCAATCGCAACCATTAAATCTAATAACATAATTAGGTGTTGACGGTTGTGGGTGTCTTGGTCATTTTGTTTTCTGAATGCAGGAAGGACTCCTTTAAAGACCATTTTATTTACTTTCCCAAGGAAGTTGTCTTAGTCCTTTTGTGTTGCTGTAACAGAATATCTGAGACTAGGAAATTTATAATGAACAGCAATTTATTGGCTCATGGTTTTGGAGGCTGGGAAGTCCAAGATCGGGAGTCAGCTCTGCTGCGGGCCTTTGTACTGTGTCACAACATGGTGGAAAGCCTCACACAGTGAGAAAGAGAAAGCAAGAGAGGGCTGCATTCGCTTTTGTAACAAACCCACTCCCATGATAATGATATCAACCCATTCCCGAGTGCAGAGCCCTCATGACCTAATCACCTCTTAAAGGTCCCATATTGAATGAGGATTATGTTTCCAACACATGAACTTAGGGGGACACATGCAAACCATAGTAGAAATCACTGAATGACCGGAAAAAAAAAATGGTAATATGGAAAAATGCTTTCTTGAACAGTTATATATTCTGATACGTACCAGTTTTTTCTTCATTTTCTGATACCATTTCTTCTATTTATTATGTTACTATTCTTCTATGTGTTCACAGTGGCTAATAATACATCATTTATCAAATATTAAATTTGTTTGAAACTTTTCAGTTGGGGAAGAATATAACAAATACAGAGTGAGACTGTCTGTCTTTGAAAGGGGGGCTCTATAACCTCTTTCAAGAGGAAAATCAACAATTTCACCAGATTAGAAAAGCATAGAGAAAATATTCTCTGGGTACAAAAATAATTCCTTGTGAAAGACATTAGCTTAAAAAAGACACAACACAAATTTCATGTTTAGCGCTATCACTTAAAGTGTTGGAGAATGAGTAGTTTATTCTGACCTCAGTCTCTCATTCAACGTCAGGGTGGGCAAAATCTTTTGCCTCAGGCTCTGGCTACAAAATGGGTCGATAGTGCTTGACAACAAACGGAGTAATTACAATGAGGTCTGGAAGCAAACAGCTTCTATTTTGTGAGAGCATTTTCCGCTCGTGCATCTGTTAACTGTTATTACAAATTCAAGATACCATTCATTAGTAGCATCTTTTACAAACGAAGAGTAGATTTTTTCATACTGAGGTTCAGCCAGGCACCCCCATTAGTTGGTGTACATTGGGTCTCACTTGCAAAAACATGTTTCTGCTCTTATCCTTACAGAAGGCTGTATGTTCACACACACGCACAATTATGAGACTGAACACTCCCTTCTTCTTTGGATTGCTCTTTGATCTTTTGTTGTTTTGCTGCTTGTGTCCATATGGAAATACTAGCAACCAGCAGGCAGTTTCTTTCTATTATGATTCCTCATCCAGAGTCTTCCCCCCTGTTGTTTCTTATTTGTGTTGGGCTCCAAATCGATGCCAACACTTCAAAGGGGCACACCTCCTCAGGTTCAAAAGCTCAATTTGCTTTAAGTAGCCATCAAAGCTTACACTTATATTTAAGTACCTGTTTATACCTGAGTTTTCCTGACATGCAATGACAACTTGGGCATCTCAAGAGAAACATGGTTTTCTTGTAAGACTGGGAGGCTATGGGATTAGGCAGGTAGTCATAAATGCTGTCAGCATTAAGCTTGTTTTCAACGCCGTGTTCTCTGCTGATTTCCATTTTGGTCTTTACCGACTAGGAGCACATATAATATACGCCCAGGCATGACTTCATCCAAAGACAATTTATTTAAAATCTCCAAACCCTAGAAAAAGCTTAATTTGTGGATGGTGGTTTACATCCATTGCTAAATTTTCTTCCTGTCTGTAGTACCCAATAACTCTAGTCTCCAAAATCTCCCCTTTTATTATACTGGAAAATACCAAAGATGTGAGAGCATAAGAATATGTGCTTACTAAGGGAGATTTCTTTTTTTAAAAGCCTTCTGAAACTCCTCCTTGGGAGAGATTAAAGTCTGTGCTTTCCCACTTCCCAAGTCTATCTCCACACATCAAACAAATGAAAAGTCTTCCAAAACTCATCTCCCTTTCATGCCCACACTCAGATATGCTGTTTTATGTGGGTCGACCAAAGTCTTTTTCTGATTTTTCTCCCATCTGTTCTTTGAGTAAACATGCATCCTAAAGAGAAAGAGGACTTAAAGGATCAAATTTGGTTCCTGTATTTGGAAATGTTTTCCAAGGACCGCACTGCATTTGGCCATTCAGTCAAATTGGGTTCCGTTTGCTTCTAATAGCATTTAATTACCTCCCACATGCTTCTCAGACTCTTTCACTTCTTAGTCTGTGCAACTTGGCTAGTATGATGTCTGCAAAAGTTTTTTTTTTAAAAGAAAAACCAGGTGTGTGAGCTGGTGGAACTGCTGCCTTTGGCTGTGTCCCCACTGGACCCAGGCAACCGGCCTTTTCAGGTAAACAAATTGACTGTCCCAGGTGTTTGGAATTGTAGAAACCCAATAACCAAAGACATAACCAGTTGGTTTTAAACCTTTTAAGTTGTTGTTTGGCTGCTATAGAATGGTGCATCAATTTCTTTTCTCTATAAAAAATTAATACCCTCATGGGATTCAAAAGCTCACTTGAATGGAAAACAATGTGTACTGATAAAACTCTGAGAGAAGATATAACCCAAGGTATGAAAAATTGAGAATAAATTGTCTTATAGTATCTTCAAGGTTGAATTGGATATCCTGATTTTATTTTCTTTCTTATGGTAAAAAGGGAGGGAGGAATAACGCACTTCTGTGGAATGTCCTGTAAACTTTCAGTTTTCAATAAATGTTTTTGCCTTAATCCCTCTGAATGGGCTGTGAATATGTTTGTTCCTCTGAATCGAATTCCAGTGACCTCATGTGCAAAGACTAGTTATTTTCATTATTGCAGTTTAGTTTAAACCTGGTGTGGGTAACTTTTGTATGTGAGTATGTGCATGTGTGTGTAAAGAGCCAGATGGTAAAAGATTTAGGCTTTGTGGGCCAAGAGCAAAATTAAAGATAGCATGTAAGTTTTTATATGCCAGGAGAGCAAAACTCTTGCCCCACTGTCATCCTGTTTGTCTGGTGGGCCCTCCTGGGTGGTGCGCACACTTTGTACACAGTTGCTGTCAGCTGAAGGGGGAAGGGGAGATTTTCTGGTTCAAGGGGGTGGGGCCCCGTGAGCTGGCAGCAGTGTGGGGGTGTCAGGTGGTGGGGATGGGGAAGGCTGGTGGCCAGCAGCCAGGAAGCAGGCACTGTAAGCAGGGGGGAAATGGGGGTAGAAGGGGACACCCTAGCTTGGTCTCTGCTCAAGCACGCTGGGGCAGAGCCCATGGGCATATCAAAACAGGCATGGGGCTCAATTTGGCCTGAGCTCCAGCTGTCTGTTGTGCATTTCCTCTTAGCTACTTGGCAGAAACCTTAAAGAAAAGATGTTCCAAACTGAACTCATTATTACCTTCTTCCTTCTGTGCCCGATTTTCTATAAATAGCACCACTACTCACCCTGTTGCCCAAGTCAGAAAACTTGTGCTCACTTTCCACGCCTTCTATCCTTCATCTTCCTATTCTTTTTGCCATATAGCTAGCTGCTGGACTGGAAGCAACTAAAGTCAGGAACAAATCTGGCCTAATTCATGTGTCTAGCTCTGTCCAGTGCTAGACACAGAGCAGGCTTTTAAAAATTGGTTGTGGCATTAATCTATTCATCACCAAGCCTGGTCAAATCTTTTGATTATTTCATTTCCCTGCTCAAAATTTTTCAATGGCTTTCCATTGACTAGAAAGTAAGTATAAAATATTTAGCGGCTTTGTAAAAACTTTTTGTTTTTGTCTTTGGCTGCTCTGAAGACTAACCATATCGAATTACATTAACTACACCAAAATTTCGTTCCTACTGTCTCTATCAGGCAGTGTTGCTGTCTTTGCCTGAAGCACCCACTGTTGTCACATGGTAACCCCCACTCACCCTTCCTGATCTGACCCAGTTATCACTTGCAGGAAGGCTCTCCAAGTACCACCCTTCTCAGTGGTGTCGGTTCTCAGAGCAAAAGCATTCTTCTCTTTCACAACACTTTATCAGTGCTGAGATTACGGTATTCACTAACTGCATTTAGCCCTTACCAGATTATATACAGCTTGAAGGCAAGACTTTGTCTTTGTTTTCTTATACTCTAGTTTGAAACGTGGCAGACAAGAAATGGTGATCCAGCTGAATGAAACGTGACACCTCAGTGTACCTGAGAGGCCTCAGAGCCTTATCCACACCATGAAGACCTAAGAAGGCCTCTTGTAGGCTCTACTGGGCCTTTCCAAACCTTCTGTTTATCTGGAGCCAGAGGCAATGGACTACAATTCATTTATATCAGGGTTTGCTTTGTGTGCTGAAAAGCTCCAGAGGGAAAGCATCTGGCTAGAGGAGGAAGAAGTGAAAAGTGCTTTGAGGCCCCAAGGTGTGGTGTTTGGCATAGAAATTCCCCTGGCTCTGGGTTTGCATCACACACAAGATAAGGTTACTGCAGTTACAAGTTACCTAGACAAAATGAGGCTGAGCCTGACTGGGACTAGCCATTTGGGCATAGCACCGAGGCTAAAATATTGTCTTAAGTTCACGGCAGGGATGCTCAAACAACTCCAGAGAAAACTATGAGAACCTGGATATATGTTTCATGTGCTTAAAATAAGAAAAGTCCAGAATGATCATTGTCGTCAGTGATTGCAATAACCTGTATGTGCATGTCAAGATTAAAATAAAACAGACAATAGCAACAAAATTGAGCAGTATACTATTTAATTTCTTTCTTTCCTTTCTGAAGTCCAGGTAGGTGGAGAATTATAAATAGGCAAAGGTATAAAAATAAACAATCATATCACTGTATTAATTTAGAAAACAAAGCCCGGTGGCAGTGACATCAGGAGAGAATATAGGCATTGTGTTGTATAATGCATCTATCATTTATCAGGCATCATTATCAATGGAATCAATCTAAGTGTTCACTAGAGGGTGAATGAATAAAGAAAACTATGTGAACTATGTGAAATAACTATGCAAAATAATGTGTATGTTAATTAGCTTGACTTAGGCATTCTATAGTACATACACATATCAAGACATTGTTATACACCATAAATATATAAAGTTTTTATTAGTCAATTAAAAATAAATGAATATTTTTTAAAAAGGAAAAAGTTTAGACATGATTCAAAATCTGTCTAATGGACCGTGGTGATTGGGATATAATGAAGGAACAGAGGCAGTGGAGGGCAAATTATTGACTTTTGGAGGAAGTTGCTTTTTTGAATTTAATAAGGAATATAAGAAAATTCTTGAGCACATTTTATGTCGGATGCTCCAGTTATCATTTTTCTTTAATCTTGAAGGCTGGAAAGTCAGATGAATTTGGATTATTATTATAAAGGAAGAAAATCTACAAAATTGGGTGTGTGGAGAATGCCTATTTCACTTTCTTCTCTGCTACCTTCCTTCCACTCCTGTAAAAAAGGGATAAAAGAATTTCTAAAAGATTAACTTTTAAGTTATTTTTCTTTTTGAAAATAGGGCATTTTAATAATCAAGAAACCCTCCAAAATGATGCAATTAGTTTACTAAACCTGTGACTTAATAGCTTCTTTAGGGAGAAAGCTTCCTGTGCCTTCCTATCTTCCTGTTTTCTGAAAAAAGAAAATAAAACATCATGGTTTGATCCATAGTAACATACAAAAGAATAAAATTTATTTTTTGTCCTCAAAATGTTGATTTTGAGAAAATACAGAAAATAGATTTTTTTTCCTTTTTCCTTTCTTTTTTTCCCCCTTTTTTTGCATTAAGGAAGAAACAGGCAGAAATAAATGAACCACGAAATTGTCTGTGGACAAATCAGACCGCTGGAATTAATGAGATCTCTCCAAGCAGAATTTTCTCTGAGGCCAGGTTTAAGACATGGGGCAGGGGTGGGGGTGGGGAATAGTGTAAGAGTGTGTACTTGGAGGGCTTTAAAGACGGAAACTGTTTCCTCTTCATGGTAATGCAGAAAAGAATTTACTCCACAAAATTTCCCCAGGGTCCTCACTAATAAGATAAAGTCAGCTGAAAATCACTTTGCTCAGCATAGACTGTGACTCCTGAAAGGCTTACTGAAATTAATCAGTACCTTTCTGTCTTCCACCACCTTTGTGTTTCACATCCAAGAGTGTTCGTTAGGACAAAGCAAGGAAGAGATGATTTCTCAGACACTAGGCGCTGGGGGTCTTGGCAGGTGTTGCTTAGTTGCAGGGCAGGTGGAATGTAAGGGGCTGAAAGCAGCTCATCATAAAGGTTTAGAATTTAGCTGACGTACTGACAAGCTGCTGTGTTATCTATTTTCTTCATTCTGGATTATTCTGCTCTGGGGCATTTCACGCAAGGCTTCTAAGCCTGTAAAAGACTGGGTGACTGCACCATAAGGCAGAAATTAAAGGGAGCAGCCAAGAGAAACAGACCAGGTGCTGGCTGCTACACAAAACACTGGGAAAATAGTATATTCCTTTGGGGAGATCCCAGTGATTCTTTGTAGGATTAGTGTTTTCATGGTTTACTTTGAGACTCCATTGCAAGTGACCTTGCCTTCTTATTTCAGGCATGTCTGTTTTTCTCATCCATTAAAGTGGAATCTTTTAGAGCATTGGGACCGGCTCTGTCTGGATCTCATCAGCCTTGCCATAGAACCTTATTTGGTGCTATTAAGAAAAGACACACTAAATAGAATTTGAAAAATTAAATTGTAAAGTCAATGACTGAAATGATGCATGAACCTTTGCCCTAGAGCAAGATGTGCCTAAATTTTTCTTTCAAATAAAATGCTTAAGGTCACTTCGCTTGTTTATGTGTAAGTTGTCTTTGTTTAATGGCCATATTAAATTTTTTTCTCTGCCATCTATAGTTTCTCTTTTCTCCTCTTTTCTTTATATGTCTCTCCATCCAGAAAAACTTATTCCAATTCTAAATCTGTGCCCTCACTTGCTAATTACTAAGACTTTATTTTTGTGTGTGTGTGTTTGTGTGTGTGTGTGTGTGTGCACGTGTGTACTCTGGACTACTTTTTAAGGATGATATGGCAGAGATAATGCTATATATTCACCAAATTTCAATTTAATTCTCTCCTCCTTGGGTACTGCCTTGGATTGAATGTTCCCTCCCAACTTAATCCCCACTGTAACCGTTGAGAGTGTGGAATCCCATTACGGTAATTGAAAGGTGAGGCCTTGAAGAGGTGATTAGATTGTGAGGACTAGTACCCTCTTGAATAGATCGATACATTCTTGGAATAATGGGAGTGGTTCTGGTGGCTTTAAAAGGAAAGTGAATGAGGAGGTTAGTCTCTCACTCTCTGCTTCTGCCATTTTTGCAATGTGATACCTTGCATCACTAATATCACCACCAAAGAAAGCCTTCACTAGATGTGTTCCCTGGACATTGGACTTTCCAGCCTCTGAAACTGTAAGCAATAAATTTCATTTTCTTACAAATTACCCAGTTTCAGGTATTTATGTTATAAGCAACAGAAATGGACTAATACAGGTACACAGCAAATCACACTTCCTATCACCTCTGAGTTAGGTGGCTAATGAAATGTGAAAGGAAGGAACATGTGACATTTCACAAGGGCCATGAAAAGCCCTTGAGGGTTGTTTGGTCAGTTTCTTCCCCACCATAGAAGATGTGAAGGCCTCATATTGAGACAGAAAATCCTCAAGATCAAAGTCACCTGGATTACCCCATCACTGCACGGAGGACACCTGCCATGAAAAATGGCCTGGACCCACTGCCAGACTCTGTATCTGTGCTGTTAAACTGCTAAGACTGCGGGGAGTTTGTTACACAGCATAAACATGGCCTAGTCTAGCTGGTTCCAAAGGGATGCCAAAGCAGCCCTTGTTCTATTCCCTGTGATCTCCTTCTGTTTCTTTGCTGGGAATAACATGGCCTGTAAACAACACACGTGAGCTGAGAATCCTAGCTTTTTTGAATGGTAGGATCTTCAATTATTATTAGTGTGCTAGGCACTTACAATCATAACATAAAATAATAGTGTGAATAAGATACATACCGAGGAGAAGAGGCCAAGGTGGAAAAAATAAGTGTGTGGAAGTAGATAGCCCTGGATAAGATTCCCATTCCTCCTCTTATTAACTCTACTCACCTGAGCTTTGCATTTTTTTTTTTTTTTCTTTTTTTGTGACAGGCACTCAGCCAGTGAGTGCACCGGCCATTCCTATATAGGATCCGAACCCGCGGCGGGAGCGTCGCTGCGCACCCAGCACCGCACTCTCTCGAGTATGCCACAGGCTCAGCCCGAGTTTGATGTTTTTTATTTTTTTATTTTTATTTTTGTCTGAGCTTTGTAATTTACTTTCTGAGTTTCATAATTAAAATGAGGATAATAATACATACATTATAGAATTGGTAAGATGTATTTGTATATGCTCGATTCATAATAAAACTATTGGATTTGATTTTACTACTAATAGGCTGTGTGACCCTGAGAGAGACACTTGATTTTTGTAAGCATGAGTTTCTTTATTTTTAAAAGTGGAAGCAATACCTGCTTGTGGGACTGTGGTAAGGATTTAGGAGAATGCACATGTTCTGTGCTGTCAGGTACATGCTAAGTACTCAATAAATGATGATTCCTACCATGGATCTATAAGCAGACTCACTGGGATTTCCTCTCCATAGAGGCATCTCCAAAGATCTTACACCTTGATTGAGGTCATGAAAAGTTTTCCTTAGGCAAGGTTCCGGAAAGCGCCAAACAGTTTTATTTCACTGTATTGTTATGTGTAGTGGTGCAGATTAATAAAGTGACATTATCCTTCACTGGGCTTAAAACCCCATCATTCAAAAGGAAAGTGCTTCAAGTCCATTGTGGCTCCTACATAGAGAGAAGTATGCTCTCATCCTGTCCTGTTATTATTATGTCACAAATATTTCTGTGTAATTTGTGGTTAAAAACTAGTTTGGGTTTTCCTGGAAGTTTCAAGAAAGCATATATGCCATGTACCCCTGAGATTTCATTGGTTTTTTAAACCATCCTAGTCTGTTTTTACTAAGAAAAACACACAGTAGAAATGTGAGATGGAGAGAGTTTTCTCTCTCACATCTGCTGACAGACTCTTCTGTCCTGATTTGCTCCTGAGTTGTTGACTGCCAAGTTCATTTGAGAAATGGAAGCACAAATATCAGGCGAGCATCTCTCATACATTATCTTACCGTAATTCATAGTACTATAAACAGCTGTTAAAGCAGAGATATTTGGTTTTATTATTTACTCCATAAAAACTAAAAACTAAAACTACTTTTTTAGTTTTACAACTAAAAAAAGAAATTTTTATTGCCTTTTATAACCATCTAGCTCCTTTACATTTATGTCTTCTAGCATTTTTTTCCCTCAAATTTTGTGAGTGATATCAGTCCACATTACCCTATGCTCCAGATGGATTAAGACAGATTAAGACATAACTGGAGTTTCTCTTAAATCTCTGCATCTACCTTTTTCTGCCAGCTTCCTGTACTTTAGGGCTTCCACTCTCAGGAGCTCTAACACTTTCCAACCATCTAGGTCCACTTTCTAAGAATCTGTTAAAGGAAAGTATTTTAAGTTGGCAATGACTTTATTATGCAACTAAGCAATTGCATGCATTTGAGCAAGTCACTTACCTTTTCTCTCATTTGTAAAATAATGACATTTGACTAGATGACATATTATCAATCTGTCAAGGACTAGGATTCTATGGCAAACCAGAAATTATGTCAAGAGCAGTAGGGCTTTAAAACAGAAGGCTGGAAGGCGGTGACACTGAGTTTAAACAAAATAATTAATTTCTAATGGTAGATATACTATAAAAATTTGTAAATGTTGAACTCATGCCACATGCATAGCGCTGTGTATTATGGGAGAACACAAAAAATGCAGCAGACTCTGTTCATGCCCTTAAAGAGTTTTCAGTTTAGTGGCAAAGACATATATATAGCAAACTTTATGTCACAGAATTTAATTCAATTGGCTAATGTCATAATTGAGTCACAGTCACCATCATCACTGGTTTAGGTTTATTCGACTTTACCAGAGTTTGGTAGATAATTACAGCTTCTTATTGCAACAAAAACAGGATCACTTTGAATAGTGAAAACAATGCCTGAAATAGCAGCATTCTCTTTAGAGATTTGAGGTTTATTTGTTTATTGCTCAGGAAATGTTTCACCTGTTCTCTGGAAACACACAAAAATCCAACGCATCCTCCATTTTGAATTCTGGGAAAGAAAGGAGATGGACTCAAGAGAAGAGGACACAGTTTAGTGTCTTAAAACACCCACTTCGTTTTGCTCACAGTTTTGTGTGGGTCATGAATTTAGGCAGGACTCAGCTGTGATCTCTAATCCACATGGGATCATCTGGGGTTGGAGGCTCCAATTCTGTGATAGCTTTTTGACTTATGTATATGGCACCTCTGGGTTCTTCCATCTATCTTTCTCCACATGGTGTCTCACTTTCCAAAGCCTCTCTATGTGGTTTGGGGCGTCTCATGCAAAGGTAGCCTTAGAGTAGTCTTACTTTTTAAGCTGGTGGCTGGATTCTAAAAGATCAAGACAGAAGTACTTAAAGATTAGGCCCAGGAACTGGCTTAAAATCATGTGTCATACTTCACTGGTCCAAGCTGCCGATAAGGGAATACTTCTCTCGATATAAAACTTGATGCCATCTTTAATGTGCCACACACTCTTTGGGGCACATGGTATAATATGAAATTATAAAGCCTTGATTTTTTATTTACCTGGTTTTTTTTGAGTGGGAAATAAATAAATGTTTAATCCAATCAACTTTCTCAAAAGTGGACTACTGGCATTTTGAGTGAGAAAATTCTTTCTGTAGATGTGTGTTAAAAGTTGTGGGATATTTATACAATATGCACCCTATCCACAAGCAGAATATAGTGTTATTGGAGACATATTGTTCAGCTGTCAATAAGAAATAATTAAAAAAATACTTCATGCTTCTTCCAATAAGTAAAAGGCATTAGAAAATCGCCAAGCTAAAGAAAACACACATACACCTTGAGTAACATAATTCAAATGTGACCACTGTTGACATTTTTATGGATATCATTACAACTGTTACTGTGTATCTATATGGAAGTATTTCACATATGCGTAATAGATTATATATATATATATTATATATTACTCTCTATGTAGTACTGTATATAGTACTTATCATAACACGCTTTTGATAACACTAAGCATTTTTAACACTGAGAAAACCATATCAAACATTAATTGTTAAATATAGTCAAAGAGTAAATTCTGTGTGAAAATGTCAGCTGGAATTATTGGGGAAGGCTTCATGTGGTAATTGTGGCTTGATCTGGAGCTTGAAGAATGGGTAGAATTAGAATGAAAGGTTTTAATCAATAACTCCATGATCAGAATAAGTGTGATATAACTGGAAGACAGTTTAGTTTGTACCTTTGTTATTTTTCTCCAATTACAGCAAAATGTTATTTTTTTATTAGGTTTTATGGTACAAAACTTTGAATTTGAAAATGGTAATGCTTTCAAGAGATACAGAGAAATTGGGAGCAGGCTATGGTTTATAAAATGCTCTCTAAAAGATGTCACTGAAGTCTGCATAGTGTTCTAAATAAACCAACAGATGGATTCCGTGAGAGCTGTGATATATTTGTCCTGCATGGAACGGTGGGGTGGAGATTTCAGAAGTTGGTGAATAAGAAAATAATAAAAGGCACCCTCTAAGAACATCCATAATTTTAGTTAAGATCAAATCCAGAATTTCTATTTCTTACCCAAAGTGAAAAGAATGAGAAAAAAGCCTTTTCTTTATTGTTTTCAGTTTACCATTACTGTAATAAAGACTACCTAATCATCACCAAGTTCCGTACCAATAAATGTTATATTCTAAACAATATTAATACATTGACTAATATTACTCATGGTACAATAACCAAAATTACTAGTATACTAATAAAATAATTAAAAACAATGTAAGTTACATGAGCTGAAGGCAGAAACTTAATTTTGTTCTCTATTCTCCTAGCACTCAAAAGTAACTAGCATATGGAAATGTTGAATGACTGATTGAATGAATGAAATCTCCACATTAAGAAGAATTGTACTTTCGTATGAAAAATGGGAAAAGAAATAAATGACATGATAAAAATAAGGAATTACTTCTGTAGAGAATATATATATATTTGCCTATAAAAATTTGCCAGTAAAATGCTATTTTTATGCAATTGCAACTTGTTGGGTATAATCTACCCAACAGCAAATTCAGAAAATCTTTGTATAAGCAAAATGACTTTGAGTTTCTTGCTTGAATCTGTCTAGCTAATTAGCTATAGCTAATGTAGCTATAACTGACTTAAGACAAAATATTAAAAATAACTGAAGGATTATTTTGTTATAATTTAAGAGTGTGTGACTGTTATTAAAATTCTTGCAATTATATAAAGGAGAAAAATAGAATATAGTAGGTGGAGAATAATTTTAAACAGCACCTAGTAACGGGTAAATTAGGTAACAGGTGCTATATAAATATTTGTTGTTATTCAATGAATGAATGGTCAGTTTATATTATATAATAATGAATATGATATAACAGGAAAAAGGCTATTGAAGATGGTTTCTAAAATAAGTAGGCATATTAAAATAGCATTGTAAGTTCTTACAAACCTTTTATAAAAAAAAATCCATTGCAAAATATACTAGGACAGACTCATAATAATATACAGACCGAAAAATTATGGCCAAATGAAAACATTTCTTTGTTAATTGATTATTCTAATGCCTCACTTGATAAAGTTAATATCGTGAGCAACGTTGTTATTCTACCTGGTAGGAACCATGAGTAGAGCCACTATTTAGTCACTGCAGTTTCTAAAAAATTTTGTTGGTCAGAAGAGAAACTTGTTAAAAATCAGATTGCTGGGCCTCGACACCTAATGTTCCTGGTCAGCAAGTCTGAGGGGAGGTTCCTGAATCTGCATTTGTAACATGCATTTCAGGTGATCACCATGCCAGTGATCTGCAGTCTATATTTTCTGGAACAGTTCTTGGGATTCCTGCTACTGAGCCCCACTCATAAGATTTAATCTGTTAGTAACTAATGGACCCAAATATTGGGGGCGGAGGGTGTGGGCATTCTGTAGCTTCTGGACTTTCTTTCAGGGCTTGCTTTCCAATTGTTTCAGATTCCCCTAAAGTCTATTTTGCCTCTCTGAAATAGCTACCTTTGCTCACTCAGGGCTTATGTTCATGACTAAGAAAATCCTTTCTTGTGTCATCTTTATTGGGTTTTAATAACCACGCTGGGTACGCCTTTCTTCTCCTCCTATGCTGTGGAACGGATTGAGCAGCATTAGAATGGACTGCACTTAAAAATTGGTAAATGCTATAACTGAATATTTATGTCCCCTCAAATTTGTATTTTGAGTGTGATGTTGGTCAAGGGTTCAAGGTCAAGGGTTAGCCAGCTGCCCCCGCCCCCCCCCAAATATATGTATATATGTTTTGAATATTAGTTTTTAATATGATGGTATTAGGATGTGGGACATTTGGTAAATGATTTTATAAGGGATTACTGCCCTTATAAAAGAGACCCAGAGAACTTGCTTCTCCCTCTTTCCACCACGTGAGGACACAGGGAGAAGTCAGCCACCTATGAATCAGGAAGCGGGCCCTCAGACACCACATCTGCTGATTATGAACTTCCCAGCGCCTAGAACTGTGAGAAATAAATTTCTGTTGTTTCTAAGCTCTGGTATTCTGTTATTGCATCCATAATGGACTAAGACAGTAAAATTCTCCTAAGAAACTATGTGGATCTGGTGCCTTTTTTTTAAGGGAGGAAAGTAGATCTTTGAGCAATTCCTCTGTTGTTGTTGTTTTTTAAAAAAATTTGTATTTGAACACTGGCTATTTTATTATTTCTAGAGTACATTTTACATTTTTGGAAAATTGCACATTTCGTCCTTTTTAAAAATGTTTTTGTTTGTGTAGGATTGAGTAAACTAGTTTTATATGCTTCTTTAACTTTCTTCCATATTTATGAATATTCCTGTCTCTTTCTTATTTTGTGTATTATTTTGATTTATCACTTCCCCCCCTTCAATTAGCTTATAGGTGAGCCATGGAGAAAATGACAGCAAGTAATTTAAAGAAAATAATTTTAAAAATGAAAAAAAAATTAAAATTTGTTTTTTTCAGAAGATGGGAAATGTACATACCCACACCTATACAAATAAAAATGAATCTGTTATTTTCTATTCCAGTTAATCTTATAGTGTCTTCAACAAATGAGGCCTGTAGTGTTCTAATGCATTTAAGCCATATTTATATGGAAATATAGACAAAATAATACAATTCTATTTTACTCATAGTGTACGTTGATTATTGACTAGTTTTAATCTTTGACATTGATGTGTCCTTATTAATTGCATTTTTAATATCTATCAGATTGTATATATATTCATAAATTTAATTGGCTTAAACTTTTTCAAAAGGTGAAAATGCTTGCAGATTTGTAAAATTCTCCTAAGCAGCTAATCAAGGGCTGGGATCAGGAAATATGGCAGAATAAGATAGATAAGAAAGAAAATAGGTTGTATTCAATGCATGTTAGTTTCAGCTTGTCATTGGTCCTCACTAAATCCTCCCTAAATCTTAAATTTGATTGCTATTAGCTGTGATGTTTTTGACTGATACAAAAAATAGGAGAAATGTAATATTAAGTGTCAATTTTATAGGACAATATTAATCACATTTTACATATTTCATTGTAATATGTGTGATTGTCTTAATCTTATGGAGAATACAAATTTAGATAAGGAAGGTACTTAAACTTTGGTCTGTTCTTGTGTATAAAAATTAAATTTTCTCTTCTACAAAGCTTATTTGTAGTACTAGAGGGGTTGTTTTATACCTGTACGTAAGTGATGGGTTGAAGGCAAAATTCTAATAACTTTTTCAACACACATTGACACCTGTCATCTGTTTTTTCCCTCATGGGGTGGGGTGGTGGTGGCTCTAGTTTTGCCCAGAATTGCTATGAAAATGCCCTCTGTCACTGTCGGCACCAGGTGCACCACTGGTGCACAGTGTCTAATGGATAATGATGGAACGTATTCACACCTTGAAAATGAGGCGGTGAATTTTTTGAATTTTCTTATAGAGTTCAGCACAATGAGAATCCCCACGGAGATACATGGGTTGAGGAGCTGTCTCAGCAATAGCAGGTGATGACAGAGGCCTCTGTTTCAATATGTTTTCTACAGGAAATCACAGCTTCGGTGTGCTGAAGCTGGTGAGTTTTCATCAGTGGTGTTACAGACTTGTGGAATCGATCATTCTGAGCCAGAGAATGACTCTTATTCCAGATGACATTGGCATCCCCTGGCATTGATCATTAAATGTATTAAGTGAGAACTTCTCAAAAGACAATGAAACACACACAACTTTAAAGGCACACCAGACTGTGGTGTTTTTCAGGCTGAGAATGGAAAGAAAGGGCTTTCAACCTCATTTATAGCAACTCTAATACTATTAAACAAAGTATAGAGAGACAAGTAAAATCAGTGCTTGGGGTGAATTGAATCCCCTTCGAACTCTTTAATAGTTGCAAACTCTTTTTTAAATCTTCTACTAGACAATTGAAGTTGAGTGTCAGACTGGTGTCTAGAAGCCATTGTTTTCCTGAAAGAAAAGGTGGAATTGTAAGTATGTTAGAACTCCAGTGAGAGTATCTGTTGGAAAGCTTTATTAAAATGGATTCTCATTTTGTAGTTTTAAATTTCACCAGGAAGACTGTGAGGCCTATTAATATTTAGTGGGCATCATTCAATATTATGTTTGAAAAGTAAAAGTAACCCCAATGATTTGGGGGCTTGCTTTTTCCCCACTTGGACACCCCAGAGGGCAGATCATCTCCATGGAGTAAGGTGAGGGCAGATGAGATTAGTCTACCTACCCAGATCTTCTCAGAGTCATCTTACTTAGGTCAGACATCCATGGCAACTAAACCCTTCCTCTGCTCCCTGAATGAGTCACCACTGGACCCAGCAGCCACCGCCAGCTCCTGCCTGCTCTAAATGTCTGTTCCCCATGCACTGAGAAAAAGGACAACAGCGTAGGCTCCCTCCAGGTCGTGCTGACCCGTGATCCTAAGAGACAGACATTGGACTTCTTAAAAATAATTATTTCCCTTTTAATCCTTTCCTCGTGCATTATTTCTTCTCTAATTTACCCCCTTTCGTTATTCTGGCAACAGCTGTTTTCCTGAGCCCCTTGTTGGTGAATGCTTAACTACAGGCCTTGTCCCTCTGTTTTGGGATAGTACAATGCTCTGTAAAAATGTTTTTAGGTATTTTGCCAGCAAGATTTCAGCCCCTAAATATATTTCACGTGGATGTATGAGAAGGCTGTTTTACTACCATGTCGCAGGGCTGTGGGTTTATAGCAGTCCTAAATGTTTAGCTAGACCGTGAAAATGTAGTCAATCAAGAGAAGTGTGGTGTGTCTTAATGACCACACTGATTCAATTAGTCAGCTTCAATTTCCTTCCTCTAGAATGTAAGTAGTTCTTTAAAAAATTAATTGACTTGGTTTCTGGTCTTCTGAAGACAGTATCTATGATTAAGCTGTGTACTCTCTCTCCCAGACCCTAGCATCTACCTCTAATTTGTTCCTGGTGAATGACAGCAGGTTCACAGCCTCAGCTACTGTTTACCTTTTTCATTTCTCAGATCTGCCTTATCTCTTCTTTCTGTACATCTTAAGGTTTTGTTTGGGCACGCAGTTGAGGGCTTTAAGGGTTTTGCCTTAAGACCCCTGGATTGGAGTCTTTGATTTAAGTTCCTGCTGAGGGTCACCCAGGAGTTGGCAGTCCTGCCTTGGTGCTGTCCTGTCAGTAGCATCATTGAGTGGTGAGGCCAGGCCCATCCTTGCCCCTGGAAGTCCCACTGAGACAGTGAAGACAAGTGTGTGTGCTCCAAGAGGCACCTTGGGGCTGCATGGTGGCCTGCAACTTCAGAGTTTTGGGTTTAGAAAGTCTCTGAGATCCCACATTATTTTATCCATGTTTAAAATACTGACCCATTGGAAAACACAGAAATCAGTCAATTTTGTAAATAAATGGAGAATGAGGCCATGTGATTATGTCATCCTCTGCCTTACTAGTTTTCAGATCTTAGTCCATGTGACTTTATAAATGCAGGGGATTTATAAGTGCAGGGATGTATAAGTGTAGGAGCCACTGGGCCTTTAGTTCGTCTGTGCAAGGTCGTTAAGGAGTGCTTAACTATTCGAGCAAGAGTGCTAAGATTTCAAGCAGTTTCTTTCTTGTTGACCTCATGATAAATGTAAAAGAGAAAAGGTAATTTTGTTTGCTTTTTCAATTCTAAAAATGTTACTTAGGGATCCATGGATCCCTAGTCCTTTGGGATACAGGAATACGTGGTGGTCTTAGTACCTAAGGGGACATGAATCTGAGATGCCAGAGTTCTGAAACAGAGAACTTGAAGGACTGAGCTTGCAGATATGGTCACCCTGACAACCAGTGCTTATGCCAAACACTTGTCATTGCGTGTCTGTGTACAAAAGAATCAGGAAAACAAAACTTGCATTAAACAACACTTCTCTGCCAAACCCTTCTTTACAGAGGAAACCTTGGTAAGTCTCTATCAAGACTGTGGTATCCCTTGGTCATTTGACAAGGGCCTCAGATGGTCATAAACAAGGGCTACTCAGTTAGAGAACAACTGTTTTGGGTGTGGTACAGCACAGATTTGGTATGATAAGCCTTCCCAGGAACCAGGGTTAGTATATGGTCGGAAACAAGAGGAAAGTGAGGAGAAAGGACAGGAACTCCCCAGCAAAGGAATTCAAATGACCGCTCTGACAAGGAGGCACTTGTCCAGAGGTGGGAAAGCCATAGCAAAACCCTAAAAGGATTTGGTGAACGTCAAAGCACTGTCCAAACAAAAACAGCTCAGGCCAATGCAGACAAAGAAATAATTGGAAAAATGCTTCATAATTTTTCTAATAACTTGTTGTATTAGTCTGTTTCTTTTGGTTATAACCAAATATCTTGAACTGGGTAATTTGTAAGAAAACGAAATTTATTGCTTACAGTTTTGGAGGCTGGGAAGTCCAAAGTCCAGGGAACACATCGGGTGAGGGTCTTGGTGGTGGTGACAGTGACCCAGGAGTCTCACATGGCAGAAAATCGCAGAGCAGAGAGAGACTAACCTCTCACATGCTCTTCTTTTAAAGCCCTCAGAACCACGCCCCTAACTACCATTATTAATCCATTCACTATGGCACAGCCCTTCCTACAATCTAATCACCTCTTCAAGGCCCCACCTTTCAATGACCATAATAGAAATTCCCACCCTCAACAGTCACAGTGGGAATTAAGCCCCAGTCAGGTTGGGGGGACATCCAATCTACAGCGGTTAGATCTCTGGTTTTCTGGGAGAAGGCTGTTTTAGCAGCTGGCTTGTACAGTTGAAAGAGAAGCACACTTAGTGTAAATACAGAGGTAACAAACTACACTTAGGTAAAATTCAACCAGAAAAGTAATTTTTAAGGTTATTAAAATTTGCACTTGAGTTATTTTCTTTCTCTCTTTTCAGTATTAACTGAATTAGTTATAGTCTAGAGAACACCAGTTTCATCATGGTTTATCTTTTTTTTTTCTCTGTTTTTGCCTCTCATATTAATTGATCATTTGAATATTTTAAGGGGTATAAACCATTTCCCATTGCCTAACTGAGAAATTACAGATTTAGAATGTAGGCAAGCCAGAAAACTATAGCTGCAAAGAGTCACTGTATCCCTTGGGATAAACATTATCCATTATCTCTCTGTATTTCTTTATTTGAAGTTAGTCTTTGAGACTTTAACATTTATTGTCCACATGATTATAAGCTCTTTGGGGCACTAAAATCTTGAGACCTGCCTAATTTCAAACTCACACAGCAAGATCACTTCTTAGAATGCATTTCTCAAAACATCATAGGCAGTAATTTGTACATGCTTCAACTGGTAGTTTTGTAGCTGTGGTTCCTGTCAGTGGGATGGCATTTGCTGTTAGGCTGGTTCAGTATTATATTGATTAGTTCTTCCTTCCATACTCAGAGGACACTAGTTTTCCTTTGCAGAATATATTTTGAGTCAGTGTTAAACTTCCAATGTTAAATCTACCATAGACCTCTCTTTTGTATTGCTGAAGGGAAATTTTCAACTTACCCGGCATCCTTATATATAACAAATTACATTTTGGGTTCCCAAATGCCTTGTCTCATTGGCATTGTTTATTTGGATTTGGGAGTCCTGGGGCCCTCTAGATCTTATTGCTTCTCCTTGAAGCTGTGCAGTAGGTTTCCAGAGCCCCCACTGTACTAAATGACAATTTACATTTTCCACAGAGTATATAATTTAAGAAGTTGTTGTGATCTTCTTTTTCCTGATATGTTGTTACAGTCAGAAAAATCTGTATGAGTGTTTCTACCTCTCCGTTTGCTGTTGCCTCATGGTCAAACAATTCCTTAGTCTACTGAACTAAAAATAATTAAGATCAACATAAAAAGTTATTTGGCCACGTATGAATAGCAAAAAGCAGAAAGAGACACTGGAAATAGCATGTCCTTTTTAAGTGAAAATGTACTACTTTTTGTAATATTTTCATTTTAAAATGTGAAAAAGGATGACATTTGGCTGTCAGAGATAACATGTCAGACACATTTTGCATTTCTACCTTTTTAATTTTTTAGTTTTGGTTATGACTATGATGTAAAGTATATTAGAACATTAGTACAGGACTTATAAAGTAAAAGTTATTTCCTTCAGTATATATATTCAAGATTTTTGCTGCTAGGTCTACTATACCCATAAAAGGATTTTCATGGTCTAAGGCATTAAACTTACCTAAGTTGTATATTCTCTGAAATATACTGCAGTAAATATGATGAGGTTGCATTAAACTTTTACTTGGTAGTACTGCAGAATAAATTGCCATACCCACATCCTTTTTCCCTCAAAAACCAGTCACAAAATACTTCAAATGGTTTCCGTTCTGCAAACACAAAAATTGCACAGTGCAATGAAGTGCTACTGAGCTGCTCCACTACCCCTCCTGTTCTGGAGAACACCTTCTTACCCTTACCCACTGGGGTGGCTCCCTGGAAAGGTGACCAGCTATCCTGGCTTGCCTGGGACTGTCCCACTTTTAAGCCTCGAAGCCTCATGTGCAGGAAACTCTTCAATCTCAGGCAAACAGAACAATTGGTCAACCTATCCTGCAGCCATGTTCTGATTCATAAGCCTCCTCTAATGTGACCAGCCAGTGGTATACATATTAGTCAAATTGGACTAGTCACCTTCTCTGTCCTTGGAATTCTGAATGCTGAACTGAAACACACTGAGACAGAAGTTGTTTGCAGCATGATTATGTTAAATGAAGCTCTTTAGAGTAGTTCAGCCATGATTGCACATTAAAATCACCTGGGACTCTTAAAACTTACTGCTCAGTAGGCCTTGGCCACAAAGATTCTAGCTTGATTGCTTTGGGATGGGGCCTGTATACCGTACCTTAAAGAAATCTTATCTGGTGATTCTAAGACATAGCCAAGGCCCAATCCACTGCCCTAGAAGGAAGAGAAACAAACTACTGGTATTGAGGCTTCTGGAATTGTTTTGATTTCTGCCATTTCTGAAGCTTACTTGTTCTAAGCTTTCTTGGATTCCATAATATTCTTCAGTATCTTTCCAGTAAATACATTAAAAAAAAAAACCTGCCTTGAATTGTTTATCTTTTTGCAACCAAAAGAACCATAAATGTTATACAAACATAGTTAATTTTGTTCTTGATTTTCTATTTTCAGTAAGGCAGATGGAGAAATAGATTGAATCAGGGCACAGTAATGAAGGAGAGATTTGTGCTCAGAACCCAAAGAATAGTAGTCTTATAGCTAAGGCCAGATCTTCAGCATATCAAGAACTCAAGCATTGTGAAATGAATGAATGAACTGATCAATGAATTAATGAATCAATGCATTCCACAGTCCATATTCTATATTCCATGCATATGATCTTTTAGAATTAAGTTCTGGGAAAGATTGCCACCGGATGAACTAATATGCTTTACATTTAAAAATCAAATAGTAAAACAATTATAACATTCTTATTTTCTTTTATTGTGCCTTGGTTGCAAGGAAACACAGGCCCTAAATTATACTCAGTTAGTAAGAATACTCCTGATGTTCAAAGCATTTCCCATTTTTTTCCCTTCACAGTTTACAATTTTTCTTTTTATTCAAATTGCTTTATTTTATTAATCTTTTATATTAAACTACTTTAAAGTTTCTGTTGAATTAGGGTATCACTTACTATGAACAACAAAAAACACAAGAGTGAAGTGTTTATAAGATAAAAGCCACTATAATAGTTATTAATACTCATATGACATCACTTTCAAAATTTAAGATCTTCTTTTAAATTATAAATGCTGATAAATAAGTGCTATAACAATAAATTTGGAAAGAAACACTTCTAAGCAAATGAAAATATTTTGAAAACATGTCTTATGTAAAAAGTTACTATTCTTAATATATAAAGGTTTATAAAGATATAAAAGATAAAGACAAAACTCCAAAAAAAAAAAAAAAGAGCAGATATCATGATATAACAATTCGCAAAATGAAAAATGCTAGGAATATCAAAATGTGTTCAGCAATGCTAGTTGACAAAGTCAAGTAAACCATGACAACAGTGGGAAGCTGATTTTTTATTTTGTATTTAAAATAGGCAAAGATTTTTAAAATATCCAGGCTGGCAGGAGTTTTGTACAAAAAAAGTGGAGCTGTTGGCTGGGATCAATAAATGGAAATAGAGCAATATTTCTAGAGGACAATGATAATACAGGTAATAAGATAATATAGATAATAAGTATTCATTCACTTCCACCACTATAAAAAGTTAGTGTACATACATCAGGTATGGAATACATGTTACATAAAAATTAAAAATAAACACATACGGTGCATTTTCACCATGTGCACACATGTGCATATACACACACACACCCAAACACAAACAATTAAAATTTTACTGGTAATTGATCAGTGCGGCTACTTATAGGTGATTTTTATTTGCCCTGTCATTCTGGCATTACTTTCATAAATGTGTTCTTTTAAAAACCAATAAAATTATATCTAGAAAATGCAACCGATACGTGTAAAGAGCCATTTTCTTTATGTCATATTATTCTGAAGATTTCACTATAGTCTTTTCAGTTATACTGGTCATTTCCCACAGGTATGATGTTGAGAAATGGGTTATGCCTGTGCAACTACCATTCTCGGATGGAGGCTTGCTGGTCTTTGCCAGATGCTGAATTCATTATTAGCAGTTGAAATATATCCATGAATTGGGAAGGAAGGAGTACTTGAGGGAAAAACACAACAAAATTATAAATTGTGTACTTTTAAATTCTTTACCTAAATATAGATAAATGCTTTGGTTGTAAACATTGTAGACCATCCTGTATTTATTTTTAAAACTTATTTGTGAGAATTAATGTTTTTAAAATACCATATAAGAAGTTAGGATACAGATCCTAATTATATTAGCTCACAGAAAATCTCTGTGGGGGGTTTAAATTGTGTAGTTACATTTTAGAATAGGAGGCATTATTTAAAAATGGGGAATATATTGATCATTCTTCTTTCACTGTAAGAATTGCCTGTTCTTCAGATTAAAGGTATTTAATGCACATATGATTAACAGCATAAAACCAGATTTTGTGGTGATTTGTATAATAGAAAATTGTTGTAAATTTATTAATTTTCATACATGATTAAATGCTAGGTGTGGGGCTAGGTGCTTTTCATACCATGTGATTTAATTTTCTTATTAACTATTCGAGGTATGCAGCATCATTCCCATTACAGAGATGATGAAAATAAAAAATGTACAGTTTAAATAATTCTGCCTATTATCCCGTAATTATCAAATATGAAACATAGGCTCAAATCTAGACCAAAAGTTTTCCAAATTTTACTTTTTTCTTTATTTCACAGTGTTTTTTTTCCATGCAGTTAGTGTACCTAAATTCAAATTTGCTTATAAATGAAGTATCTTATGTCATCATCTTTATTTTAAAAATATATAATTGAAATCTCGAGTCTTTTAAGTCCTATGATTGTTTTATACAGTTATTTGGATCAATAGATTCTTTTTCTTTTTAGTTAATATTCTTTAATTTTTTTATTATACTCATATGTTGACAAGTTATACTTGTATATATTTATGGGGTACAAAGTGAAGTTCTAATTTTTGAATACCATGTGAAAAGATTAAATTAAGCTAATTAACATATCTACCACCTCAAATATTTGACATTTTTTGTGAGGAGAATATTCGATATTTACTCTCTTAGTGCTATTGAAATGCATAGAACTCTTACTAGCTATAATTGCTATGCTGTGCAGTTGGTCTAAATAAAAATCAAACTTATTCCTCCTATTCAGCTGAGGCTCTGTAACCTTTGACCATCAACTCCTCATCCTCTCTTCCCCTCCAGCGTCTGATCACTAGCACTCTATGCTCTGCTTCTATGAGTTCAATTGTTTTAGATTCCATATATAAGTGAGAACATGGGGTATTTATTTTTCTGTGTCTGGCTTCTTTCACTTAACATAATGTTCTTCAGTTTCATCCACGTTGTTGCAAATAACAGAATTTCTTCCTTTTTAATGTCTGAATAGTATGTATGCCGTCATGTGCAGATATCACATTTTCTTTGTCTATTCATCCGATGATGGGCACTTAGGTTGGTTCCATAACTTAGCTATTGTTAATGGTGCTGCAATGAACATGGGAGTGCAGACGTCTCTTTGACAAACTGATTTCACATCTTTTTAATACATACGCAGTACTTGGATTGCTGGATTAAATGGTAATTCTATTTTTAGTTTTTTGAGGAACCTTTGTACTCTTTTCTTATGATGGGATGACTTTGGCTCATGATAATCACCTATTTATGATTTTGGCTTACTGCCACAGGTCCCTCACCTCAGAAGCTTCTCTGAGACCTGACTTCATTTTTACCAAAGTGCAATGCAATTAATAATTAGGCACACCACAGAGACCTTCTTCTGAGACCATTACTTTTCTGTGCATTTGCCTTCTGTAGCAGGTTTTTCAGTGGTTTATTTCTCCCTAGAATGTCATTGCTTCTTCACTTAAATTGAGACATCAGTATCTGATGCTTACATCCCATCAGCTCGAGAATTTCTGTATAATTCTTGATAAAGCGAGTTCAGCATACCTCCAAGGTAGCATATTTCTTCAGTTGACAGTAGCTGGCAAAAGCAGGTTTTTTTTTTTTTTATAAAATACTTTCAACAATTAGTCATCTTAAACATTTTTCTGTCATTGTGCTATCCCTGAAGACAAGAAAACCACAGCAAAAGTTTTAAATACATCTTCTATGCAATGAAGAAAACTAATTTGTAATACGTTTAGGAGTATTAACCAGTAACCATACATTTGTGGGATGTTGTTGTATTTCATCAGTATTAACTGGCTGCTTAATTTGGTAGCTTGAAATGATGACATCTTGAATGCCAATACTGGGTTGGGCTGTCCAGAGGATCAGATATGTGCTCTTTCTAGTTCAGTGGTTCTGAGAAAAAGTTTTATTGGCATTTGGGTGCACAGAGACTTCGTTGGTGGTATGTCTAGTTTACTGCAGAATGTGTAACTCACTACTTGCAATTAGCTCCCTCTGGGCATTCTGACAACCAGTACCTGCTCCTCTTCACACATTTCCTGATGACCCAAGGAGACACACTGCCACTGCAGATGAGAAACTCGGCTAACGTAGGGTTATACTGACCTAATTTGCAAGAGATTTAACTCTGAAAAACAGTGTTACATAAATTCGTGAATATTTGATGAATCAGAAAACGTCACTGCCAGTCATTTTTACTGAGAACTAACTGTAATTGGTTTCTGGGTGCTAGTAATTTTTATATAATGTTGTCCTAATAAAGACCAAACCATTTCCCTCTCCACACATTCTTTTCATAGCTGAAAGTCATGCCAATGTAAAGAAGGTTGCTGGGAGTCCCTTAGATGTCTTCATTGTGGAACCCTCTAGAAAATTTGCTAGAGAGATCCATTTCACTTTTTAAATATTACATATGTGAAAGAAATTGGGTTATTCTTTAAGGAATGTAAATTTTAGTAGAAAAGTTATAAGTATTTTAGCAAGTTTAACATTATTTACTTATTTAAGACCAAAATTGTAATAGGGAGATTAAATCCGAGTAAAAGATTAGGATTGCACATTATCTGTAAAAAAGGGAAAAGCAAGAAGGTAGGTGCTATAGGAGACATAAGTCCTAGACCTGGAGCTGACGATAAATAAATGTCTGGGGACTCAGATTTCATGATCACCTCCTCAGCCCTCAGTTTTCTCATCAGTAAGATAAAGGATTTTCATGCTATCGATTGGGTCTAAAATGCAGTCTTTCTGTAATGTCTGGTTAATCTGTTCAAAACCAAACGAATAACAACATCTGAACTGGAAATAAGTATCTCCAGAATCATATGTTGTAACAGTCACAGAAGGTTTGACTCAGGAAAAATGGACAAGTGAATTTTGTTTTTGTAATACAACAACTGTATTAAGGAAAAGCTAATTTACATAATGTTAATTCCTCATGGAATTGTGGGTAAGGTAGCAATGATATCATTTTTGTTTTGGGGTCAAGGTACTTGAGAAAGTCACAGTATGATCATATGGATGACTGTGGATTTATTCAGCTCTTTTTTATATGTTTAGTTGTGATGCACGGTACAGAAAATCACATGGAGTCTAGATACTATTTAATACCACAGGCTGCCAAATCATCCTAGGGAACTCTTTAGCTGCTTTTCAGTTGTGCTTGGAGTGTGAGTCAGTTCAAAATGGAAGACTGATGACGTATTATGTGGACCCTTATCTTTTTGTCCAACTAATAGAATGGATAAATAGTTCTTATCCCAGGAAAGGCTGCAAAAATTCCGCACCTGCCAACAGTGTGTTTATGCTCATTTTCTTAATTTGAATTCTTCCTGATGTGGTTAATGAGTTGCATTAAGGGATGAAGGACTTTTTAACTGTTTGACTTAAGGAATGTAAATTTCCAAAGGAGCAATCCTGAAATTAGCTTGTTTACTTCATTTCTTCACTGCCTATACCTGTGGAGATACTATTTTATACCAGCCTCTGTGTTAGGGAATTAAAAAAATGTGAACTGAACTACCCAAAAGGGTCATGCAATGTACAGGGAGAAATACCCATTTAAACAAATAATTGCAATTGAATATAATTGTTATGATGGAGAAAGGTGCAGCAGTGAAATAGAATATCTGTTGTAAATATTTCTTGATCATCCAGGAAATATTTCACAGAGAAGATAGTTAAGACTCCAGGGAAAATTGGAGGATAATCTGGAATTTAAACCCGTGGCTTAGGAGCAGGTGAGTGGGGAATGAGGAAAGCATTTCAGGCAGAGGCGCCACAAGCATGGAGACCCTGGTGTAGTGAGGCACTGGAAATACGTAGGGGGCTTGGAGCTTTGTTACCATCCGGGAAGTTGAGACAGAGCAGGCCGCAAAAGTCAGACCATAAATATCTTTGCATGTCATGCTGAGGAACCGAGATCCAATCATGTGGGGCCTTGCTTCCCAATACAGAGTTTGTTTAACCTTGGAGTTAAATGCAGACTTGTCATTGGATACTTGAGGTTTCTGGATACCAGAACAATATCCTCCTTGACAGCAATTAAACTCAGTTTTAAGTAATTTATAAATTTATTATTGACACAAATATTTAGTAAGAACTAGCATGTAAATTTACCATACATTTTAGAGATTAAATAGAAGATTGCAAGGAAATTTCTCTAATGGAGAGGAAGATTAGATCTATATACCCAGAGACCCAGAGGGCTAGCTCTCTCTGGCCCTTAAGGGCTTCTTCAACACAAGGGTTTGTGAAGGTTTCCTGGACAGTGACACAGTATTGTAGGCTGGATTTCAAGAACAAATACATTGCAATGGGGAAAAAATGGACAGAGCCATTATTTATGATGAAATGAAGTTTAGCTTTTTTCTTGTGATGGTAAGAAGTATTTCTTGCAAAATAATTAAACTTTCTTATTGATATCAAAAGCCTTGTCCATTGTAGTAGTTCCTGTGCTCATCAAACTTAAAAAGTAGAATAAAAAGATCTTTTTGTAGTATGAGAAAGTCCAGTAGAGTTTCACACTAGTCTTTAAAACTTGAGAATTAAGGCAGTCCTGAAGGCAGCCACATGCCACATAGATGACTAATATCTAGGTAGTTCTGTTACACTGAAAAACGGCATTTTATGTCATATTTCAGTGCTATGATAAAATGGCCAGTAGTTAGATAAAACATTATCTTAACATGAAACCAAGAGAACAATAATGATTAGAATGACATAATGATTATTTTCCCTTGAGTTTCTCTTATTTAGGGCCCACATGGACGTTATTTAATTTTTAAGAGAGTGATTGATAGTTTTTTTATTTAAAAAATGATTACTTTGAGGGAATTCAGTAACAAATGTCACATTTGGAACAAATTAAGTGCATAATTATTTAGCTTAATTGAAAATGCTGATAACACGAAGGGGAACATAAAATCATTTAACTCGGTATTATTTCAACAAACCAGTGAGAAAAAAGCATTTTGTTGTTTTAAAAAATGAAGTGTTTAAAGTTCTAGTCACCTAAGAGAAGCCAAAAAGTCTTTGTTTATTTCTAAAGAGAAACAGTGTAGTCTGCTGGCACAATAAAGATGTTAATGAAAATTCTGCTTTCTGTTACCATTTTGGACATGTGAAATCTCTTTGACCCTGGTAAAATTGCTTCATTTCTCAACCTTGCTTTGCCATTTGTGAAAAGGATATAAAAATATACCTATCTGCTTAGTGTATGATCAAATGAGAAGGCTGTAGATATCTGTAGACTAAGACATTTTATGCAAATGTAAGGTAGCATTATTATTCTATAGGTTAGTGACCACAAGCAGTCTTTCACAAATTATGGTAATTTTCTGTTCCTTTCATGGAATTTAAATGACCAGTTTTGGGCAGGTTAGCATATCATGGTTTAGATTCTTCCATATCTTAAAAATGAATTTTAATTCACATTTAAAACATTTTCATATTGTCTTTTCATGATTTTGTGGTTGCCATGTGTTTACAATTCAGAAAATTAATGTCCTGAGACAAAAATACAAGTAGTAATACAAATGTATTGCAACCACATTTTCCCCCAAAATGAAAAATACAGGAGAGAAAGAAAAAGCACCTATACTGTTACCATTTGAATACAACTGCTACTAGCTGCTTGTTTTATTTCCTGCCAATCTTTCTTCCTATATATGGTAATAGTGTATTGATAGAATTTTTCATGTAATGTTATATCAGAACAATGTATCTAGGTAGCACTACATTACCTCTTCCCTTTCCATCACCTAACTCAGAGGTCAGCAAACTTTTTCTGGAAAGGGCCAGATAGTAAATGTTTTATAGGCTTGCAGGTCATAAGGTCTCTGTAGCAACCCCTCAACTTGGCCACTGCAGCAGCCTTAGGCAGTAGGTAAATGAATAAGCATTGCCGTGTTCCTGTAAAAATTTATTTACAAACACAGGGTGTGGATTGGATTGGCACTTGGGTCTGTAGTTTGCTAACCCCCGTCTAAATGCTTGCAAGCTATTTATTTAACCACAGAACTATTGTATTTCTCTATAGTTGTTTTACATATCTTTTTACCTTAATTGGGATTTTTAAAAAAATCTTCATATTTAGTGTTATGCTTATTTTTATTCCCCTATAATTATTTTTTAAGAACAAAACTGAAGTAAAAATTGAATGAGCTGTTAAGCCTCTTCTTTTGTCTACTTCTGAGAACAGTGTATTTTGAGGAGGCTAGAATTCATATGACCACTTTACTTTTCAAATGCTTATACCTTTGGATAGAAATTATGTGGATATAATTTCACATTTCAGAAATTTTAATTGGTCTACTCACTGTTGACATATTCCTGAGTTGAATAAATTATTCAAAAATAGGTTTTTTTAAATAGTCACACATGTACATTGGACAAAAGTCTGAAACATACAAAAGAGCAAACGAGAAAATAAATCTCCTGATAACTCTCTCCTCAGTTACCAGTTCTCCTTCCCCAAAAGCAGCACTTTTATCCATTTCTTCTACATCCTTTTAGCTATGCATGTCTAAGATTGGTGGAAAAATCTTTAATAAACAGTATCATTTCATTAATGATCACTGGCCTTTTCAAAAACTTCTTGTTGGTGCAATATTTGCTATTTTCAATTTTTGAGAAACATATACATTTTATTAGGTCTTCAAACTTATTTACATTTGTAGTTACATATAGTATTCATATTATTTAGAATCTGGTTTGTTAGTAATACTCCCTTAATCTCCCTTAAGGGAGATTATTGCAACTGGAATTAATAAGATTAATAAGGTAGAAGGCCTTCTCTGGGAGGTGTGTGTGTGTGTGTGTGTGTGTGTGTGTGTGTGTGTGTTGATGGTTCTTGATTTCACTGATATATTTTTTCCTTTTTGTTGTCTTTAGGTCTGAAAGTCTCCATTTTGTGAAGGTATAACATTATTATTTTTCATATTACTCTTGTATTAGGTTTTATTTCTTCCATCTTATTTGGTAGTTTTCCCCAGAGGATTATCAAAGTTTTATGATAGTTTCTCATACCCACCAATCTCTGTCTCACTTCTGGGACATCTGCAGTGTTGCATTATAGTGGAGGCTACCTGACGCCATAGCAGTTCACCACCTTGTAAGGAGCAGAAATCCAGGTGTTTCTTTAAGAAGGACTAATAAAAAGTATGACTCTGAATTCAGGTAAGCTGAAAATGTTAGTCGGTTTTATATGTTAATAGTATTTTACCTTTAGGACCACAATTTCTTTCCTTGGGGATTCATAAGTATAGCTCTAGGGCTGTGAGACATTCTGACAATTGTCTGATTATTTTCCCCATTAAAGTGACTCGGTTTCCCTACATTGACTTTCAACATTTTGTTTTTATATGTGAAGTCTAGCTGTGCTTAAAACTGAAGATTCAATGGTCTTTAATTACTGAAGTATTTTTTAATTAAAAATAAAAATTTTTTGTTTTATTTATTTCTCCTCACATTTTTGAAACACCAATTATGCTTAAGTTGTATCACCTTTGTCTGTAATGCATAATGCTGTTTTCTTCAGAAATTCTTTGACAATTGTTTGCTTCTGTCTGGCTCTTCTGTGTCCCTCTCATTCTTCACTTTGCAGTTTCCAAGGTAGACTTCATTGTGTGACACGTTTATTATTATTTGCACCTTCTCTCTCAAGCTCTGCCAACTCATTTTTCATCTCCTAATCTAATGTCCCCTCATTTCTTTCTTCAATCCTTATATCTCTGCTTTGGTCTCAAAGAGACCAAAAGAGACTTGGTCTTTTCAGAGACTTGTTATTTCAGAGACTTGGTATTTTCCTTATTTTCATTTTAGTTTTTGGAAATGGCTTAGGTCATAAATTTTAATCTGCTCTATAGAAACATGTTTTGAGAAGCATTCTTTACCATTTGTTTCCTTTGTTTCTTCCTTGCTTTTTGAAAGAACTTTAAAAATATATATGCTACACTTGTTCACTTTGGTGATAGCTCATTTTTGAGTATGTAATAATGGTTTGACTTTGCATTTCTGCCATCATGAGGGGATCAAATGGGTTTTGAGTTTCTTCTGTAGCCAACCCTATTACTTTAGTCTTCTCTTCCAAGTAAGAGAACCTTGTCTTGGTCCTTCATAGCGGGCCATCGAGCTGAAGAAATCTGTGCCCTACACACTCTCTCTAGGATTGCAGCTCTGGACACCTTCCCTTTGTGACATTTTTATCTCTGTCCCAATTGGACTGGCATTCAGAATCCTTTGTCACATGTATTCAATTTCAAGGCTGTAATGAGTGTTAACTTAATAAAAAATGAATGAGAAGAAAGCAGAGATGATAATAAACTATCATCTTACAATTGGAAGCTATCCATTTTATTTTGTAAAACAATTTATCCCTCTTTTTTCCCTGTCTTATGGAAACACTGTGCTTTAGATGTTTTCTTAAAGAATAGAACCATCTACCAATATTTCTACTTTTAACCAGAATGGAATTGTCGGGAACTTTACAATTATGAGTCTTCTTGACCTTCTCCAAATTAAATTTTTAGGCAGGTCTCCATCTTCCACATCGGTCTGTTGTCCCACACTTGTAAAAAAAAGAGAAAAATGTATTATTTTCTTGTTCTTATATTGTTCAAATCCTCCCAAGGGTATTTCTCACCATTCTTTTTTTTTTCGTTGCACAGATAAATCAAGAAAGATCCATTAATCAATTGATTATGAAGCCTGACTTTCTCTGACTTCACTGGTGATAATGTTCTTTACCAGTGATCTGATCATTGCAAGACCTGAGAGAAATACAGAGCAGTTCTCCATGAAACTATTGGTTGGAAACCCTGAGGACAATGGATAAACTAACTCAGGGGAAAAAGGATAACTTCATTATGATGTAGAGGACTTGCAGAGTGAATTTACGGTGTTTATCTTCTGTCCCCTGAGAAATGGTGATGAGATTTTCAGACATATACTTGCTCATATGGAACCCAAATTGGGAGGAACATGTGCCATGTATTTTTTTTTATTCCCCAAATCACTATGAACGTGGAGCACAAAAAAATTCAAAAGATGATTCAAAATTTCATTGCTGTCATGTCAAATCACCAAGTGATGCCTTTGCCTTATATTTAATGCAGCTTTAAAGGTTTTATTAAGGTATAAAGGTAAAACTGTTTTCATACCCTCTTCCTTCAAGTGAAAGGAATATCATCAGAAAAAGTATAGTAGAAGCAGGGGATGTCATTCATTACATACTTGTTCAGATAAGAGGCATCATTAGTGTAGAGATTGCTGGCATTTCTTCAGATCCAAAATCCTTATGTTTAGTGTCAATCTCCTACTTTGAGTTAAATAGAATAAATATTTCAAGCCTTGAGGCTTCACCATCTGACAGACAATGCCGATAAACAAAACATAAACTAAATACCAATTTCAAAATCATCTAAGACCACCAAAAGGATTGAGTCCTCTAGGGTCAGATTCATGAGAATTGTATATTTAGATATGGTTATCACCAAGAAGATTCATTGTTTCTCTTTTGCTTAGATATATCTAAGTCCAATGCATCATTCAGGAAATATTTATTATTGGGCACCTACTGTCTGAGAAATAGCAATGCTGGAGACATAGTGACAGCTATAATATAAATTAGGCATGACTTCCTTCCTGTAGTAATTTATAATGTAAGAGAGCAAAGATGCTACATAACGTAAAATAGAAAGTTCAAGATGGTGAATGCTATTGGATAGAGTTACTTGTAAAAACCTGGCCACTACACATATTCTTGTGCTGTGTTGGTCCACATCATCCATTCAATATGAGCTTTAGCCCTTTCTGTGATTTTCCATCAAAATGCAGCCAACGATAAATAGATCAAAAACAGTCACACAAACTTTGCAGATAATTCGAGTGTTTGTTGGAGATGGGGAATAGATTATATCATGTAAGCAAAGAGAACCTTAAATTTCATATTAGAATTCCACTTGTTAACATTTATTTGGCCATCCTGCTATCTTGATAGCCATCTAGTTCTTGTATACAAGTATCATTTTTATCAGTAATTGCTGTGTTTTTAAGATTATGTTCTCTATTCTGTGTCAACAGCCTGCAAATGAACATAATCTCTGTATCTCTAATAAGAAAAAAATTGTTGTTTGGGGAAAATAATGAGATTTCAATTCTTTTGTTGCTTTGCATAGATAGGATCCACAAATGCTCATAGTAGACTATTTATGAGGTCTGGGACATACCTAGGGCATTGCTTTTCCATGGGGATCTAATTACTTCTGTATGGTCCCTTTATGTGGAACAGGTAACCTGACAACATTTATTCATGGAATGAAAATTTGTCATATAAAAAATGACCCATGCAAAAATCCTTAGAATATCAGGATATTAGACCAAGAAATGGTCATAGAGATTCTGAGCTTAACCCTGTTACGTTACAGTTGAGAAACTGAGACACAGGAAGGTCTGCCCAAGGACACCTGGCTATCTTATGAGATCAAGCAACTTATAACCTTCTCTTATAGTTTCTAAGATTTACATACCATAAAGTGGTGATGTAAGGCCATAATATAGGGTTTCCAGAACAAGGTTTTACCCTTGAGAACTGTCTTCAAGACTCTTAAAATCTATGTGATTTTCCATCTGCCCGGAATGATCACTGCTGATACTTTATAGTTTTGAATTACTGCATAACCCAGATCCAAATTGTTTCCGTAAGAGAGCAAATATCAATTCACAAGACAGTACAGAGTTTATTTTAATTTAAAAATTAAAATGAAAACCCTGCTCCGAATTAAGATCTTTCCTCCTCTAAACTTCCTTAGCACTTATCCGTATCTTAATATTGCTGTTATATCTTTCGTACTTAAATAATTACTCACATAGTGTTTCTGCTAATCAACTGTCAGTACTCTGAATGCAGAGACTATCCTATTGACACCTCTCTCCTGGGTTACCCCAGAGCTTTCACATAGATGTTTGCTCCATAAATGTTTACAGCCTTAATAAATAAGTAAAAGCAAATTCTACTGCTAAATTTGAATTTACTACTTGCTCCCCCCCTTTAAAAACAAAAAGATGTATTATAATAAAGGCAAAATGGAGCAAAGACCTACACTGTAGGTGAATGACCAGCTGATTGAAATTAGCCTTTTGTCACAGTGAAATATCTGACAATAAATGGGACTGATTTTTCTACTCATAGCTATGAAAAATTTTATTCTTTCTTTTGGTCAAAATGTTTTACTTTTATGATATTCCCTTATTTCAAAGCACTTAACATGTAATGACTTATTATGTGGTGTTCTGGCCTTTTTCTTCTTATATGATACTGCTTCTTTTTTAGAGCTGACTTGCAATGTGAATTCATTTTAGCAGAGTCACACAGTGGATTAGTAATGAAAATGATTGTAAGACTTGGTGTTATTAATTTTACATTGTTATTGCTAATTGCTGACTGTAGGGATTATTTGGAAAGATTTTTCAAATACTGTCTGCAAATTCACCCTATATGAGAGGCTAGTAACATCAACTCCATTTCATTAAAGATCACTGGGGTACCCTAGAGTATGAACATATTCTAAAAGTGTTATTCCACATCGAGCCTTTGCTTACTTTCATTTTTAATGGAAAAAGTTTAAGGCCCTTCAGGTCAAACCTATTTACAATCAATAGCACACACACACAAAAATCATTAAAAAATAAAACAATCCATTATTGATGAAGCTGGAGAGTGGCATTATCCGTGTTAACACTCATAAGTTCCAACAGTTAATAATAAATCTATAGAGTAGGGAACATAAAATATTTAAAAAATGAATAATTGATTTGCGAGAGGATTATTCATTAAGGTTAGAAGTTATTCACCATATGGAAATGAGCAGGTAGGAGCAATATTGTAATCTGTTCTTAAGCAATTACCATTTGACTGACGAATAGGAAATGTCCAGAGAGAATGAGAGAAAAGTTATTCATGTCAACTGGTTCATTTGAAAGAAAGATGTAGGTTACAAACAACTGTTTTCTTTGCTGGCTGAAGCTTCGTTTTTGCTATTAGCCACACTTCCAAAATCTTTTAGGGTGATGTTTAGTTCTGTGGATTTGAATCAGTACAACAGAAAGGTTGCAGTGTAAGAAGATGAGAAGTTTGTGTATATAGAACCCCAAAAGCACAGTGCAATGAAATTCCTGCCTATAAACTTTTGGGAATAGCATAGCTGATGTTTTAATTGCCAGATTAGCTTCCCATTTGGGGGGAAACATGAAGATTATTTCTGAGAGGGAAGACCATACTTACTTCCCACCTCAGAAACCAAAAGTGTATGTAAGTGGGTAGAATAGATACATCATTTTTCTGGCTCTTGCCGACCAATATAGAGACACTTGACATAAACACAGCTCCTGCCCAGGACTCTGAAGCTTGAAGAAATGACACAAGATGCAGTGTCAGATAGAGATATTTTCTGGCACTGATCGGAGTTGGGGACCTGGTGGCAGAGCTCTCAGAAGCTTCAGCCAGCATCCTTTCTGAAGCAGCATATAGGCTGTGCTTTTTTCTTTTTCATTCTTCCTCAAGCCTGAGTTTTTAGCACTAATTCTGTGTGTCCCAATTTCCGATTAAATTTAGCCAGAGTCCTAGTTGATTTCTCAGTACTGCATTTTCTTCATTTATAAATTTGTAGAATAAAAGTTGTGCCTATTTCATAAGACTGTTTTGAGGATTAAATGAGAAATTGTGAAAAGTGCTGAATAGGAAATTTATAAATGTTGCCTATCATCATTTTAATCAATATGTCAATATATTGATATCACTTAGATTCCGCTCCCAAGATATCTCGGATGGATTAGTTATTTACCTGCTTAGGTCAGTAAAATACTCACTTGTGGCTCCCTTCATTGATTTCCTAAAGCCTGTTTATTCCTCTGTGGCGGAATAGCCTTGGGTTCCTGTACAGGATCAGGATGTGGTTCTCAAATTAGCATTGCACTTTCAACACATAAGAAGATGTCATTAGAAATGTAGTAAACACAGATTACAGAGTAATTTTAGAAACACCGAAATCAATGTGTTAGGGCTAAGTTGAGGCAATTTTATGGTTGAGTTTATAATTATATTTCAGTGGATTCGAAACACACAACCTCTTTGTGGCTGGTTTGGATGGCTTGGCCAATGTCCCACTTTTTCTGAGGTAGGAGATTGAGTCTGGGAAATGACTGAGACTCTCTCTACCTTCCTTAGGTCATGGGGCCACAGGCTCATATAAGACCAATATTCCCAGGCCATTGGGAAAGAAGTTAAATTTTGTTTCTTTGCTTGACTCAGTCTGTCAAACTCTCTCCTGAGTCTACCCAACATTAATATCTGCATCATGTCCCTCAGAGAAAGATAAGTACACCAGTTGGGTTTATGTATGAATTAGTACTCTTTACCCAAAGTGCTTTGCATGTTTCCTGTAATCCTGTATACCCGTGATTATTCCTCTTTACAAGTGGAGAATAGGAGGCATACAAATGTTAAGTTACTCCGCCATGTCGGATAATTTTAGAGTGAGCTGGGAATGAAATATTGGTTTCCTGAAACTAAACTTACATTATGAGTATATGCTTGTTCTTTGATGAAAAGAGATCATTTTTCTATTAACTTTTGATGGAAACATCCTATTTCTGAAGTTTTGATTTCTGAAGGTCTAATTTTAGCTGATGATATATATGGTGGCACTCTGTTAACCCGAGAATATGCTCTTTTAACCAAAACCTCTTAATGTCATCATCCATGCCCTTCCTTTCCATCAGGCTACCTTCTTTCCTTCTTCCTTTCCTTCACTTACTCATCCCACAAACAGTTTCTGCATGCCCATATGTCTACGATGTGTCATGCACTCTGCCAGTTTCCAGGAACGTCAAGATAAGTAAGGCGTCATTCTCACCTAAAAATGTTTCAGTTTGATGTTGAAGGTGAACATATTAGATGATTATAATTTAGCAGTTGATTATTTCATACCCATCCCACCAACTACTAGACTTATGAGCTTCAGGAAAGCAGAAACCATCTGGTTTCTAGTGCAATGCCTGGCATATAGCAAGCACTTAATAAATATTAGTAGAATTGATGAAATAGGTAAACTGGAGGAGAAGCAGCATACCCAAATGGGCAGTTCATTTTCTCGTGCTAACTTCCACAAAAATGACCGGAATATCCCACTTCACATTGTATTCTACAGTTCTCAGATCACATTCTATCCAAATAGATGAATATATTCAGTGTTTTGCTTCCTTGTTGGAAATCGGATTTTTATATGCCAGCAAGAAATGCGCATAGAAAACAGATTATAGATGCAAACCCAAGGACACGTGCTTTATTTTTTCAGCTTATAGTAATTCTGCTATTTATGTCAATCCTGGGTAATAGCATCACATGGGTAAAGTTATTGGAAGTATTTGTCCTTGCCGTGACTGGTTTCAGCTAGTACGCAAACAGTGTATATCACTGTTATCCATTATGTTGGCTAGTCTACAACCCCGCAGGTAAAGGATGATTTTCAGTGATGGATGTTTTAATTCTTTGTCCAGTCTAGTATTACAACTCAGCAGATTATTCCCTTTCTCAGCCTGACATCTCCCACTGTCAGCAAATTCTTCCTGATATTTAGATGAACGGTTCTTTTCCTCCTACTTTATTCTGACCCCTTGTGACAACACACATAATTCTTCTAAAATTTTTTTCTTTTCTCTACTCTTATGAAGATATACAATAAATATTAAAAATTATTCAAAGTACTGGGAATATGTCTATCTATAGGCTCATTAGCCTTTATTTACCTTCCTTTTTTCCCTTGTAGTTTTATTAAGTCAAATTAAATTGAATTTTTTCTTAATACCACAGTTAGATGGTCAGAAACTTACTTAAGCTGTTAGAGGACTGGCATAAATAGCAAAATCAGCTTAATATCTAATTGAAGAAAATAACTTCAACCTTATATACACTTTTCTTGCTAAACCTAAATCAGAAAACAGACATTCTAGATCATTGATCTCTGGATAAATGAAATATACACATAGTCCCATGAATTGGTTAATTTAACTAATTCATTTCAATCATTTCCATCTATTGTTCATTCTTCCATATACATATCTACCGATTCATTCATTCAACAAATATTTCCCAATCACTAGTAAGACACAACACTAATAGTACAGAAATAGATTAATTGCAGGGGGAAAAAAACCCATGAGGATTACATTAGCTACCAAAGGAAGTATTCATTTTACCTATCAATGTTAAATTAGTTTTTAAATTATTTGTGCATATTTTCATTTTACATACATGTAGATTATTTCACATTTTTGTTTACAAATATTTAGCATGAGTAATTGGTAACTGACTTCTTTCAAATTCTTTCCTACAAAAGATGCCATATCAGGGTTGCTATGAGGCACCAAAGCGAGCTCATTGCTCACTCGTTGAACAAGAATATTATCCTAGCTTCACCATAATGGCAACTCCATCCTTCCCATTCACAGAATTTGCAGTCTTTCAGTTTCTTGTGTTCATGCCTCAAATATTACCTTTCACTGAGTTCTACCACCTTATTCCAGGCTCGGGATTTCTGCTTGTGTTAAGATAGACTAAGGTGTGCTGAATTAAAAATTAAACCTGAAACCTCAGTGGCTTAACACAACAAAGGTTTATATCTTGCCCACACCACATATCCAATATGGGTCACTTGTAGGGATAGAGGGGTGTTCTGTTTCATGTTTATTTGGGGACCATGGCTGACAATGCTGTCCCTAAGGCAGAAGAAAGAAATCATGTAGTCTTTTTACTGCCTCGTCCCAGAATTAATCACATGGCCCAGGACTGTGAGACTATTTTTTTCCTAATACATTCTGTGTGCTCACTTACAGGTCTACATATCCAGTCTTTACCTTTTTTTTTTTTACCATCTTTAGTCATTTACTTCCAATTCCTTATGACCATTTTTTACTTGTATATCTTTCGGTTTCCTTGGACTCCAATCTTGGCTTCATAATTTCTTTAAACAGCTCCTTCCTTGAATTTTCTAATTCATTACCCAATGCTCTGAGACAACCAATTCAAAAACTTGGAATTGCTTTACATCCACCTTTCAGCTTCTCTCTCCATCCTTCTTCACAGCCATAGGTTCTACTCATGGGTGCCTTGGCAGGATTCCTTCTCCATCTCTCTCTCCACTCCCAGTGCTATGATCTACTCACATCTTCACTGTTCCCTGATGCTGTAGCTACTGACATGGCCTCCTTAAGTCCTCCTATCAAATTTGTATAAAACTACGAGAGTAATCACTTTCAGCATTTTTTGCTTACATTTACAAAAATATCCATCTCCTTATTAATATTAAAATCTAATTTTCTCTGCTCTTTTTTGTGACTGTCCCTAGTTTATGCCCATGGTTCAGTCCCCTAGTTTATGCCAATTTCTCAACATATATTCTGCACTTTCATCAAGTTGGTCAATTTTCTGTCTTACAAACACACTGGTCTCTTCTCACATTGGGCTTTCTCATCTCACTTTCAGCTGCTCAAAGCCAAAGCCATCCCTTCAGACCTAGCCTAACAATGAATGCTCTTGTCGTCTTTGCTGCCCTCTGTTCAGTTCATAGGTATTTTTTCTGCTCTGAACTATTCAAGTCTTTGTTTAGTACAGGGATAGTATCAAATCACGGGTTATATTGAAATTATTCATTCATTCAATTAGTGCTAATTGACTGACCGTATGTGTGAAAATGTGCATATTGCTACATATGCAGTGGTAAACAAAACAAAAGTTTCAGCTCTTGCAGAGATTACTATGTCATTGGGCAGACAGACATTAAACCAATGATTATACAGCATAAATATATCATTATAAATGATAATTGCGGCCATCAGAGAAAGTTGCTGGGTGCTCTGTGTGACAACAACAGGAAGAACAAACTTGGAGAAGCAGCAGAGTATAGTGTAAATGTACCAACACCGACAGGAGGTTCTCGGGCTCAAAGCCTGGTCTCCTCACTTGTTAACTCTGAGATCTTGTGCAAGTTGCTTAACCTCTTCAGGCCCCAGTGTTGTTAGTTATGTCATGGGAATGAGAATCGTATCTACCTGTGCAGGCCGTGTGGGTCAGCTTGCACAATGTCCATTTCCAAATCTATCTGTCTTACTTATTTCCACTGCAGCTGTGACTAAAGCTACATACTCACTCTCCAAGCTCCCTGCCAGCTGGGGCTTGGGGTTGTGTAACACAGTTGTGGCCCTGGATGAGAGGACTAGGGGATGTCTGAGAAAGCCTGTGCTTTTCCACTGTGGAGTGGTGATGAAGATGTACGGGTTCTCTATGAAGTTTAGTATGTGATGGTGCAGGCCATGCCCTGTGGCTTGTTACTCTCCAATGGAACTTTACAGGAAAAACCTGTGACCGAAGGTCCCTTGAGTATACTCCTCTCCATGCCGTGTGGACATGACTAACCATGAACGACAGTGGACTGGTCCTGAGCAATGCACGCCTACAGAGTTCCCTCTGTCCACTGAGCTTCCCCTGACGTGTGGTGCCAAGAGAGGGGACACAGCACTTAATCCTCAGGCTGAGCTGCGGAGCCCACTCAGCACTCACGTGGTACAGCCAATGTTTGAGTACCCGCTCTCTGACATTTCACTGATATGCCAATATGGAAAATGGGGAAAAGCACTTAAAGTACTTTAAATACACCATCATCATTAACATCTTTAAGAGGAAGCCAGAGGACTCCTTTGTGGCATTCCCACTGCTGGCACAATCCTAGCTGTGTACTTCCAACTCCAGTGTGGAATTGGGCCATAGTGTAAATTGCAGATATTGAAGAAGCTCCTGCCCTAGGCAAGATGATTTCAGGCCTTTGCACGTCCTCTTTGGCAGCTTTTCTCTCTTGTCATCCACTCTTTAGCTCACAGTGACCTCTGGCTGCCTAAACAGCCCCATCGTCATGAGCCTAGGCCTGCCTTGTTCAGCAATGCCTGGTGCCCTCAAGTTGACTTTGTACATAAGGTCCACCCAAACATGCTTGTGTTTGTTTTCCATTCCTCTCAAGACTTTGTTCTTGGCTAGAATTAATCTGTTATACTAAATTGTGCTTGGGTATTAATGGGATCATAGTTAAAAGCATCACAGATCCAAATAATCTATTTGTAGCTTAATGAGAACCCTAATGAAAAATCTGAAAGACTTTATGTATGTCTATGTAATCTTCCCAACCTGGTGATATTGGTATTATTATTTTTATAGTAAAAATGAGGAACTAGTAAAGTTATAAAGCTTTGTATAGGTAATTAGTGATGATATTGAGTTTCAACATTAGTTCCTTCTAGCTCCCAGTTCAGTGATATTCCTGGGTCAAGCATAAAGTCTAACTAGTGCTTAAGAGCATGAATCTGGAGCCATACAACCTGGTGTTTATAGTGGCTTTGCTGCTAATCAGTTGTGTGTCCTGGGACAACTTATTTTATATCCCTGTGCTCTGGTTTCTCAAATGTAATATGATTATAATAATACAGTAGTCTCCCTCTATCTGCAGGGGATGCCTTCCAAGACCCCCAGTGTATATCTGAAACTGCAGATAGTACCAAACCTTATATATACCGTACTATGTTTTTTCCCATGATAATGTTTAATTTATAAATTACGTAAGTAAGAGATCACAGCAACTGATAATAAGATAGAGCAATTATAACAATATGCCAGCATTGCCACTCTTGCACACTGGGGTCTTTATTAAGTATAATAAGGGTGACTTTAACACAAGCACTGTGGTACCAGTAACAGTCAATTTGATAACCTAGATAGCTACTAAGCGACTAACAGACGGGGAGTGCAGACAGTGTGGATCCACTGGACAAAGGAATTTTCATGTTTCAGGTGGGATAGAGTGGGATGGTGCACAATTTAAAATTTATGAATTGTTTATTTCTGGAATTTTCCATGTAATGTTTTTGGACTGAGGCTGACAGTGGGTAACTGAAACTGAGAAAAGCAAAACTGTGGATGAAGGGGGACTGTTGTAATAGCTACCCCGTAAGGTAATCATGTAAGGATGAAATGAGTTGGTATCTATAAAGGGCTTAGAAGAGTATCTGACACCTAAGGATCATCAAAGTGTTAACTGTTACCCTGGACAATGGGCTGTTGCCGATGGGGCAGTTTTGGGTTTCTGAAACAACACCACATAGAAAACTGTACACAGATAATGTCTATGTGCAGATCTTTAAGAGACATGAGAACATGTTATTGAGGAACATTCTAGAATATCCTTCCAGGTAGATCCATTATTCTATTAAAGTAGAATAGATAACTCAGCATGTATAGGATGTTTTAGTAATACTTGTCAGTGGAGGCCAGAAGGTAGAAGTATTAGTTTTAAATAACCTTTTAAGTGATGAGTCTATGACTTCAGCTGGTCAAATAGCTTGTTTTCCACCAGTATTCCAGAGCCATCCAAGAAAATTTACGTGTCATTTCCTGAGGTAACCATCTTGGCCTATTACGCATTTACATCTATAAAAAATTTTCCAATCCATCCTATATATTACTAAATGACAGTTACATTGATCTTACATACATCACTTTATGGCATAGACATCTAACTTAGGATGTAAATATCTTGTCCTTCTAATGTGCAGTGATATAGAGGGACTTAAATGAGGTTGGGAAGGCCTGTTGCAGAATTCCTAGCACATAGTGGCATGCACTGTATTTGCTGCATATACAATCTAGGATGATACTAAAGCTAGCATTACCAGAGCAAATCAACCCCTTTTAAAAAAATTAGCCTACAATGCAATGTATCCTCTTGTCCACTGCAATGTATATCTGCACACATTAGGATATCATTCTAATGTTCATGAGGATATCACTGAGGCCAAGCAGCATCCCAGAGAAGACAATCATGGTTTGTACCACCCCACAAATTCTTCATCAGTCTGCAAATTTGGGTTCAATGCATTCCAACAAACACCTATTGAAGAGCTTTGCCCTGGAGATTCTAGTTGTAGAAACAGAGCTGTACAAATAATGATGCTACAATCCATTCATTGTTCTAATTAGAAGTAAGTACAAAGAGAGATGAAATAAGTTTGAAAGGGCATATGAGGAGTTGTCTCATCCAACTTCAAAATGCTAGCCTGCTCCGAGTAATCCAATCAGACAATGCAGCAATCTACTATTTAAGTAAAAGTGAGAGTACTTTACATAGTCTCATTTAATATCTGCACAATACGGTGAGGTAGGTATTATTTTCATGACTTTTTAGAAAAGTAAATGGATACTTGGAAGGTTAAGTAACTAGCAAAAGTTCACAGAGCTAATAAGCCACAGAGCCAGAACTCATTCACACAGCTGACTCCGAAACACAAGTTCGTAAACTCTCTCTGCTACTGGACTTTTATTATAAGACCTCAGCTTATGCTTTGTCTCTCTTTGGTCCCATGACAATCAGGAGAAGTAGTTATTACTACTGTTATTTTTCCAAATGAGTAGACTGAAGCATAGAGAACTTCATTAATTTGCTCAAATTTGAAAGTTAGTAAAGACAGGAGCTAGGGTTAGGAGAACATGCTTTTTTATTTTTTGGGAAAAGAAAGCTATAGTTAAATTTATGAAGTAGTCAAAGTTTGTGTTTGCTATCTGTACTTCTTTTTTGTAGGTCCTACCTCAAATTTTGTCAGGTGGTCTTTCATCTCCTGCTAATCAGGGCTCTTATTAAGAACAGAGTTCAATAATTCTTTTATGCCATGGTGTTATAATTAATGAATATCAGGAGTAATTCTTTACAACAGGAGTGCTGCTGGTAAGATTTCAGGCACTCAGAATTATTTTGGATTGTAGATTCTCCTTGCTTCCCTTCAAAAATGTATAGGAATATGCTGCCCAATTCCTATCCTTTACTACCATAGTCTCCCCATAACTGGACACCCCAGTGTCTAACACTTTGACTCTGGCTGCTTGTATGGCTCTGATCTTGTGCTGAGCTTTTATCACCGGGTGTCTTCTTCACCCCGCAGACACCCCAAAATACACACATACACCTTTGCCTCAATTATTGTCTTGGTGCCCTAACAATTATTTAATTATCTTGCTTAGACCTTGGGTTTCCCTTGCTCTGGAAAGTTCTACACTCCTACCAATGAACAAAGTGCTGAAAAATAGCTGGGCACCTATCTATCTGGTGCATTAGTTCTCTATGCTGTGTAACAAGTTACTGCAAATGTAGCAGCTTAAAATAATACACGTAAATTATGACACAATTTAGTTCAGTAGTCTGGGCACAGCTTAGCTGGGTTCTCTGGCTCTAGGTCTTGAACCAGGCTCCCATCTTGGCCAGGGCTGGGTTCTAATCAGAGAATCAACTGAGGAAGGATCTGCTTCCAAACTTTCTCAGGTTGTTGGCCGAATTCATCTCCTTGTACTATGGGACTGAGGTCACAGCTTTTTCTTGCTGGCTATTGGTTGGAAGCAACTTTCAACTCGTAGCGGTCATCTCCAGACATTTGCTACGTGACGCCCTCGTCCCCTCCCACCCTCTCTCAACATGGAGGCAGACTTCTTCAAGCCAGCAAGGAAGAGTATTTTGCTCCAATCTATTCAGACAGTCTTATATACTGTAACATAATCATGGAAATAACATCTCATCACCTTTTGGCATACCGTATCTCTTAGAAGCAAGTCACAGGTTCTATCTGCATTCAGGAGAGGCTTATACAAGGGTGCGACTCATTGGGGGTTAACTTATGGTGTGTCTGCCATACCTGGTAGCAGTGTTCCCCAACGCCAAAGTCTACTCATGTGGACTTTTGGAAACTGTTACTCTGAGAACTTTATCTTCCATCTTTGTAATATGCCCATTTGACGGCTGAGCTGGAGTAAGTACAGGCCAGACAGACAACTGGATGGGGTAATGATCTCTATGGGAAACTAAGCATCACTGAATTCATCATGAATATATCAGTACAGTTTAATTTTCACATGTGACTCCTTATGTAGCAACTGAAATGTCATTAGAACAACTTCCATCAAAGTAGATACCAACCTTTTGAAAGCTTTTTTTCTGTCTAGACTTGATTATGTCAAATAAATTTTCAATGCACAAGTAAGAATTGCAAGTGATAGTTCTCCTGCCCTGAGACCAGCCTCTTAAGTAAAACTCTGAAATGAAACAATGCTTGACTTACTACAACTAGTTATAAATGATATTTCGTTATGTGTTTCGAGACATTTAATGGACTTTTCAAGTATTTATCTATTGCACAAAATCATAGTTCTAAGTATTTCCCTAATCAAATGTTATTTTATATTAGGTGCATGCAATGGTTTCCTTATTTTGAAAATTAAATATTTATGTTAATAAAAAATGAGTTTCTCCCAGTATTGTAAATAATTATTTAATAAATATTTAAATATATTGCTTTTAAAATCTTTGCACCAAATTCCTACTCTGACTAGGATGTTTGTAAGTCTCTATAGGGCCATATCTATTGGGAACGACTCTTCCTACTTACTCAATTTCTTGTCACCAACAGCTTGCCTAAGTTGCCATGTGTTGGTTGTCATGCCCCTGGGTTCTCTTAGTGTCTGCTTCTCTGTTTGTCCCCTAAGCTTGTCTCACTCCACTTATAGGGTGAGTTCCTGGGGTCTGTCCCCTTTTACCTCATGCTCTGGTTCTATCCTGTGTTTTGGAGGCATGATGATGTTTGGCAAGTAAGCACGGAATGATATTTTATAGGATATTACCATTTATAAGCACATGAGCAAGCTTCATCTCTCCTGGCACCACAATAATTCTGATGTGTGTGGGGGGTATATTTTCAAACCCGTGTCTTAGTCTGTTTGTGCTGCTGTTGCATACCTGAGACTGGGTAGTTAATAAAGAACAGAAATTTGTTTCTCACAGTTCTGGAAGCTGGGAAGTCCAAGATAAAGGTGACAGCATTAGGTCTGGTGTAGGTCTTCTTGCTGCATCCTCACGATAAAGGTCTTTATCCCATTAATGAGGAAGGAGCCCTCCTGTCCTAATCACCTCTTGAAAAAACACCTCTTAAAGCTATAACATTGGTAACAAGTGGTTTTTGGAGGGGACATACTCAAATCATAGCACCTTGCATATGATGGACTTCATTTAGAATAGGGGAGGGAGATAATGGGGTTTGTAATTGATTTTGAGGATTTTCTTTTCTTTCTTTGTTTTTTTTTGCACAGCAGAGAGGCCTAGAATTGACCACCTTGGGATTTAACTTTTCTACAATACTAACCTGGCCTAAGTCTTTCATAATATCAGTAAGTCTAAATTTGCCACAGGTTCAATGGTTGTAGACTCGAAGAAACATCTTGCCACCATCTGATAACACTGAAACTCACCTCTGCCTATCTCGGCAAGATCGGTGACTAACTCAATAGATTTTATTTTCACATAACACAAATGATAAGATAAATTATCTTTTTTGTTATTTGGGGTGAATAAAAATATGCCTACAAACCAAGTTTAGAGTCTCTTACAATCTGCTAAATTAGCAAACTGGAGACAGGAGACACAGCTAGAACTGATAAATGATTGAGGTAAACTTGGAATGGCAAAAATATAGACCAGCTAAAGCATGTTATTATAAAAGATGAAGCTAAGCAAATTCAACTTGCTCAGACCTGTCAGAAGTACTTTTTCCTGCTAGATATGGTATAATGTGATTCATACAGAATAAATAAATGAATGTTTCCAAACTTGGAAACTCCTCTCTCTCTCTCTCTGTCTCTCTCTCTCTCTCTCTCTCTTTCTCTCACACACACACACAAAAACAAAATACACAAAACTTTTACATATTAAGATATATAATTCAAAAGTACATTATTGTCAGAATGAAGTTGCAAGTTCACTAAAACCTGAGAATCTATTCATTAATTTCTACACCAGTTTTCATAGTCAAACACTAAATGGTTATTTTCTGTTTTGTGTTCTGTGGTAGGTGCTGCTGGGTATACAAGCATGAATAAGAAACCATTCTAGCCCTCAGAATGTTTCACTCAATTTAATCAAAAGGGAATGGTCAGTATATTGGACAAAAACTTAGGTTCTAAAGCAGTCTGTGATTTTAATTTTCAAATAATAATTCAGAGCCAACGACATGACAATGTCTGTACTACAGACATTCTAAATCTAAACCTTGTAACCTTCTAAATTCTGTGGTATCATTGGTGACTGCTACCTTTTCCAGAAAAATCACTCTCATCCTAACTTCTCTGACATCATTCTCTCCTGAGTTTCTTTTGCATCTTACTTGCTCTTTCTCCTCAGTTCTTTCATAATCCCTTCTTCCTTTATTTACCCATTAGGTGTTGGTATTTCCATGGATGCGCAGTTAGCCACTCTCTTTTCAGTTCCACTCACTCCCATGGCAGTCTTCAATGATTACTTCATCCAATGCTACCTGGATGCTGATGACTGCAAATCTACATCTCCATTCCAGGCTTGGTTCCTTAGCTCTCTACACGTTTTTTTTTTTTTTTTTCTCTCCTTGATATTGATTATTAACAGGATATCCCACAAGAAAATCCAATGCATTCAAAACCCAAATTATTATCTTTCTCTCTAGACTTGCTCTTGCTCTTATATTAAGTATATACCAAAAATCCGGATATAATTGCAAACTTTTCTTTCTGCCAGTGCCTAATCTCTCGTATCCATCCAGTTACTGGATATTAGAGGTTCTCCTTACTTAAAATCTTTCAGTCTGTCAACCTTTCTCCAATCCCAGCACTACTGCCTTATTTCAGGTCTTCATCATCTCTCTTGAGTAGACTATTTTTAGAATTTCCTCATTGATCTTTCTCCTGTGGTTTCTCCAAGTCTTTTCTTCCATGTTGTTGCTAGTGAGTTTTTAAAGAAAAATTAAAACCGTATAGTTTAACTCCTATGATTCAAATTTACTGACAAAATAAATCAATATCATCTATGCATACCATCCGAAGTCTTCTACGATTTGGTCTTTATCTACTCATCCAACTAATCTTCCACTTTCACCTGTCTTCCAACTACAGTTCCGTCAGAGGTCTCTGGGTGTTCTGACTACTTCAAGCTGTCGTGTTGTTTTTATTCCCTTTGTCTTCAAGGCTTTCTCCCGACGCCTTCCTCTGCCATCTGTCTGGTGAATCTCTACTGATTCTTCTTAAGGACGCACATCAAGCATCCTCTCTTTGGTTAGGAACTCACAGCTATGTTCTCTCCATTCTCCTTCCCAAGGGACTTGATAATTTCTTTTATCATTGTAACATTTGTTCTGCTGCGTTAGCCTTTAATACCACTGTTTATTTTCATGAGCATTTTTTTCAATCTCAGTTTTTTGAGCTAATAAGACAAATTTGAGTAATTTCTAGCTTTAGGACCAATCACAAATCTGTGTGATTCAGAGCAGTTGAATAAATTAAAGTAAGGGAGAATGGTAGTGATATTTTATTAAAATATTATGATATCTTTATAAAGAATAAGTAAAATACAATATATTGGAAAAGGATATATTCCAATGGAGTTTGCCAACAGAAAGTAATACAAGTATAATTTTTGCTAGGACATGAGTGTTCATTAGGGGAGTTACACGGGAGTCATATATGCACATCTTTTTTTTTTTTTTCTGTCCTTTCCCTTTTCCTTCCCTGATTTCCTCCTTCCCTCCCTTACTTTTCCTTTTCTCTCTCTTTTCCTTTCTCTCTTTCTCTTTCATTTATTTTCCAAGCTCGTGTAGAATTATTACTTTAGTACTTTGTCAGATATTAAGCACTGTGCTTTCTTCAAAATTACATATTTGTCAGATAATCCCAAGCACCCATGGAAGAAAAAAAGTCCATCTTGGCATTTTTTTTTCTTACTGAATTATGCATAGCCACATGTGAACTTATTTTAATGAAAAAACAAGGAGTCAATGAGTTAGTGACTTAGGGAGGCACCGTTGCAGCCAAAGCAAACTGAGGTAAATGACACAGCTACCCTGGTGGCCAGCTCACTTTCACTTCTCTGTTGACTGTACTTCTGAAGCTTGGTCTTGAAATTTTATCATGATGCTTCTGAGTTCACCATGAAAAGGCCTTTCCTTTCCTGTTTGAATGTTTTGTCTTGAGAATGTGAGCATTTAATCTAATGTCATCAACTCTGATGTTCTGACAATTTTAAAGAAGATGATGACTGATGAACCCCATGGGGCTGAGCATGTGTTAGATGTACACAGCCCTGGATATAAGGCATTCATCTGGGATTCTGATGCTGAGGAATACACGTCATTCCGTATGTACCCATGACAAGCAGTCGTGAAGGTTTTCTTCCTAAAGCAATTTCCAATTTCATTATGAATTTAACTAGAAAACCCCCATCTTACATGCATTCTTTCAGTATAAGTTAAAAAAAAAAAAGCCCCTTAATGTCTTCATATTTTTGATTTGCAACCAGGACAAAATATATTGCAAGGAAACAAGGTGGTGGTAGGTGAGTGCTGTAACACCATCAGGTGGGTGGTAGATAGGGAATGCGTGCAATTCTAAATTGTCTCCAGAAAATATGAAATACTCGCACAGTGTCTCAGCAAGGTCTCTGACTTTGTACCAGCTGACTAAGAATCAGATATGTGATGTCTATCTTCCCCTTCATCCTCCTCTCTAATTGAAAATGCTGGAGAAAAGAGGCTTGTCCTATGGGAGGACCTGCATTTGTTTGATAAGTCTCTGACACTGATTTTCTCTCGTTCTTGCTAATAAAAACATGAAATTTGATTGTATCTGTGTGCTGAAATATTCATGTATTTAAACACTCTATGTAGGAACATTAAAACGTATATTTCAGATGAATTCCTTCATTTAATAATGAGTTATCTAAAACTTCACTATGAAGAACTGTTTTGACCTCATCAGTCAGATAGAAATGTGCTCTGTGATCTATAATAATATTAGGTATTTATTAGTTATTTATGAAGAGCTATTAAATGCCAGCACCTATACTGGATCTAAAGATAAAACAGAACAAAACCAGACAGTGTCTCTGCCCTCAAGGATTGTACAGTCTAGTGGGAGCAATAAGCAATCCTATATTTCAAAAACATATATGAAGCTGTGACTGCTGTTAGAAGTAAATGATGCAAAGAGAAGAGTATGACACTAACTTGACCTGTCACTAAGATCAAGATGGTGTTTTCAAAGAAGTAAACCTTAAACTGGGAGATTCAAGGAAGGTAAGAGTTAACTAGGTGTGGGGGGTTGGGGTGGGGGTGTTTTAAGCAGAAGGAACAGTGTTTATCTGATTTCTGCTACTTGTGTTGCTGGAGCATGGAAGCAACATTGGTGCTCAAGTTAGTCCTACATTTGAACGTGAGCTTCAGCACACTGCCTAATTGGCCTTGGGAAATTTTTCACTTTTTTTTTTTAAAATTGGTTATGCGTATTCATGGGGTACAAAGCTGACTGTCACCACTCGTGCCCAAGATGTGATGGCCAGATCAATACTGGCAGCATGCGCATTACCACAAATTGAGATTATAGCCTGTGTCCCCCACCCAATTAATCCCCAACCTCCCTTCCCCTCCCCCTTTCCCCACTCCACTTTGTAACCTTAGGTCTGCTCTGTCTCTCTGCAAGCCCAACACACCACTGTGGTCTTTCTTTCCTTCCTTCTTTCTCTCTTAGCTCCCACTTATGAGAGAGGACATGTGGTATTCATCCCTCTGTGCTTTGCTTATTTCACTCAAATGTTAAGTTTCTCCAAGCTCATCCGTGTTGCTGTGAATGGCAGAATTTCATTCTTTTTTATGACTGAGTAGTATTCCATGGTGTATATATACCACGGTTTCCTTATTCAGTCATCTGTCGATGGACATTTAGGTTGATTCCATATCTTGGCTAGAAAGTTTTCACTTTTTACTCAGAAGTAAAACCTACCTCTCTTGTTTTAAGGACTATAAGAAGGATAAAATCACTAGGTCTATTTTTATTTCTTTGTCCTCTTTTCCACTTTCTTCAGATCAAATTTTCTAAACATAAACCTCTTCCCTTAGCTATTAAGAAAAAGAAATCAAAAACTATGCCATCCTGCTGGAGACTATAGAGGAAAGGTTTAGAGAAAAGCCTCTTGATTTTTCAATGGCTGCTTTTGTTCCTTTAATTTACTGTCACTTTTTTCTTTTCTGTAGCACTGATGGGGTTCAGAACATACCACCCCAAAATATGGTGCTTCAGCATTTGAGAAAACAGTGATCTTTCCCTTGCCCTTCTCCCCTCAAGGTCATAAGACCCTCATTCCAGGGCTGTCCTCCCTGTACCTGGAGGAAAGGAACAGCATTATCTCTGAAGACACAGGGACATGGAAAAGTATCTGAACAAACAGTCCTTGCTAAAGACCATTAAATTCCTTTGGTCTAATCATGTCTCCATGACTAGTCACTTCTTCATCAAAACTAGCATAAAAAATACACAGGTTTTTCTGTGTTTTGTGGGGGGGGGGGCTTCATTTACTTATGTAATAAGTAATCGCATGTGTCACATAAAACTTATATTTAAAAAATTTGTATGCTTTTCTCTTGTTAACCTGTCTTCTATAGGGTCCTCAGCCAGGAACCTAGCCATAAGTGAGGAAAGAAACCTTTCTTTCTTTCTTGCAAGTGCTTTAGAGTATTAAGCCCAATTATCTCTCAAAAATCTGAATTATCTTGTTTATTTTAATTGTTGTTGTTACTGTCATTTAAACATATAAGGGTGTGGTACATTAGTTGCATTCATGGCTCTAATTCTTCACCCCTCCCTGTAGCTGCACCTTTGGCCATGCAACTTTGCCACTTTTCTCGCTGAAGAGGTGAGTCTAGTTGCCTATCTTTGAATCTGAGCTGGATTGCAACTTGCTTGGACTAATGAGACTTTAGTTAGCAGACACTACACAAGCAGAGCAGGAAAAAAACCCCTGTGTGTTTCTGCTTGCCTCTTGCTTCTCTGAAATTGCCAGGAGAACATGCCCAGGCTAGCCTGCTGGAAGGCAAGACACATGGAGGAGGGTCAAATCATCCCGGTTGTCCTGGCTGATGCCATCTGCATCAGCAACAGCTGGGTGAAGCCTGGACATGTGAGTGAGACCATGTAAGACCAGAACCATCTATCCAAGCCCAGCTGAGCTCACGAAAATCACTGACCTGGACACTTATGAGCAAAACATGCTCATCGTTTTAAGCCACCGAGTTTTGGGGTGATTTGTTATACAGTATTATTGTGGCAATAGAAAACTGATAGAAAGATAAATTTTTATTTGTGACTTTATTATTTCTTTATAACTTTCTTCATTGACCCACGTTTGATTTTCCAATGGAAGCCATTGAGAAAATGATTCAACAGACATTTGGTTATCAGTAACTTTTCAGGAAACTTTATGTTCTATGAAGTGTGGTAAACATATAGTTAGACACTGGAGATTTAGGGGAAAAAAACTCCCCCACCCCTTTTTCTCCCACCAATATAAGAAATAATGTAATATTTTTGTTTCTTTACATATGAAAAAATTCAGATTACCAAATGACAATGTTCTGGAAATGAAAATGTCATATAGGTAGAGCACTACCATTTGCTTTTTATGAGAGGTGCACAAAACTATACTGGTTTGAAATTTTATTGAATATAAACCCATATTAGTTTTATTAGTTGTAAAGAAAGTTTCTCATATTTCTACTCCTTAGAAATGTGCCTGCCTTCCTAGGCATGGAAACGTGACTGCAATGCCAAGTTTGACAGCTGATTCTGTATAATCACTTAATTCCACATCCTTGGAAGGAAGTGACTCTAAATGCAAACACATGGAAATGCCTTGAATTATATAAGTTAGGGTGTCATGCACAACCAGCAGTGTCGCCATTGTGTATTACTTATATCTTTAACTTGTTTGTAGGAAAGAAACTTGTGGAGGTTATTAAGATAACTTTAGGTTTAATTTAGATTCACTTTCATCTTTAGATAATGTTGAAGTAATTATTTCATAGACTATGCATATGATGGAATATTGTATAACACGTAAAATAATGCCTTCAAAGACATTTTAATGGCTTGAAAACTGTTTTATTATATAGATGAAAAAGGCCAGTTTAAAAATAGCACGTGTGGTAGGGTCATGATTACATGGCATATGTATTTATTTATTTATTTGTCCTATGAAAAAGACCAAAAGGAAGTGTTCCAGTGTGGTTATCTCTATATGGTGAATTTATGATTGTTTTATTAATCTCTTCCACACTTTTTTGGACTTTCCAGTTTTAAAAAGTGATTATCTAAGAATTTATAATTAGAAGAATTAACATATCAATTTAAATATAGTGGTTTAGGAGAACTTTTCAAGACAAGGGATGTGATTTATTTATTTCCAAATTCCTAATACTCCAGCACCCAGGGCTTGGAAGGTTGTACAGAATAAATTTCAAAGAACACATTTGGTGAATGAAAAGGCAACCTCAGACAAGGATTCAGCAGGCTAAATATGGCCTCAGTTGATAAGGCAGAACACCAAACCAATTTTAAGTTGCGACTATATGACACCAGGGAACTTTTTCTTTAATAGTTCCTGTTATCCTGAGATGTAGGAATGATTTTTCATCAGACAACCATTGAACTGTCTCTTGCTTTAGTTCTTTTTTTTTATTCTGTTGTTAAAGAGGTATAATTATTTCTGAACCCAGCATTTCACTACAGTCACACCACTCTAACGGGTGTACAATTTAAGAGGGACTATGAATGACAGAGAGAATAAAGGAAAAATGTATTCCTGATGAAAATCTCATTCCTTCCTTCAGGAAGTCTTCCTTGACTACTACAAGTACTTTTCTACCTATTTTCACATCATAGTGTCATTTAACCAAACACTGCCAAAATCATACTTAGTTTTGCACATATTTATTTTGGTATGGTCCCCACAAGCAGGAATCATAGCATAGAGCTTTTCTATCATCAAGTGAAAGCTCTCTGGTGCGCTAATGAACATGCAGTTGCTTACCGTGCACGGGGCACTCTTTTGAGTTCCTTTGCATATGTTGGCTCATGCCTTTCAACAGCCACAGGAAGCCGATGACTCTTCTCATCCCCATTTTACAGATAAAAAAGACTGAGCAGAGAGGTTAAGGACCTTGCCAAGGTCATGTTGCTCATAAAGAGTAGAGCTTTGCTCCAAAGTCTCTGCTCTTATAATATCAGGAGTTGCTTAGCCAGTGTGTGCTGGTTAGTGAAAAAGAAGGTCCAGACATTTCTGTGACTCCAAAATCATCTTAGACTATAAATGAAAAAAAGTAATAGTTTTTCTGACAAGTATGATAGGCAAGTTTGAAAGATCAGTCCCACTTTAAATAAGTCACCAGCAAATGAAATTTTAGTTATTGTTTGAATAACTCGAGGGAATGTGAGAAGCTATACCATTGTGATGAGCGTTTCTACATGTATAAATTAAAACACCTTCTTGTGTTGGTGGGAGAAGTAAATACTTCTGTCCGCTTTTCTCAATTCTGCATTTTGTTTTGGTTCTCAATTTGCATATGCAGTAGATTTTAATGCATGTAAATAAAAAACACTAGACACAATAAAGATAACCTTTCTATCTGTTTAAACCAAAAGGTAAATTAATAAGATATGAAGGCTTTAAAACAATACACTGAGTACAGAGAGTCTCTCCCAGCCTCTGAAACTGCTGAAAACGGAGCCATCAGTCTTTTAGAAAGTGGGCTCCGTGGAGTTGAACACTGAGGACCAGAGCATGACCTGAGGAAGGCAGCTTTGTTTCTTTCTTTCAGCTTTGCCCGACTCACATGTGTGCTCTGGTCTAATCATTCTCCTTCTGTCTGCCAGAATTTTCTTATCTGTCATTTGGGGGTTTAATAACTGGCCTTTCCTTGGAAAGCATTTTGAAACCTTTCCCTGAGAGGTGTTGGTTGCTCCTGTTGTTAATATTACCGTATCACCATTACTGGCCAGCCCTGGCTTGAAACGGAAAAAGTGAGGTGACCTTGCCTGACGTTATCGTAACCCTCTGAGCCAGTCAGCTTGCTTTTATATCTGACCCTGACGATCTCCTGCTACCCGGTGAAGCTCAGCCTTTTGACAGCTGGCCTAGGGTCACTTAGTTTAGAGCAAAAGTGGGCCCTGCAGACGCAACACTTTGAGGGCTCTTTGAATGATCCAGCTGGGGCAGGTCCAGGTTCTTTCTGTGCCAAATGGAAAATGAAGTCTGCATTTGTCCTAGGGAATTCCAGCACGGGGGAGCAGAGCACCGTGCTCTTCCCTTTCCCCTACATTCATATTTAGTCTGAGCTGCTGTGTGTAGATTCTTTATTACCTACCACTAACCATGGACATTTCCAAAGCTTGTGCACTTTGCCTCTTGGCTTTGAACCCTTCAGCTATGGCAGAAAGTTTATATTTTTATGTCTGCTTGGCTGAAATCAACTCCTCTGGGAGAGAAGACAGTAATTGCCTTTTGGGTGATTTCACCTCCACTAATTCTTTTCACATCCACAGAGGGTTTTTTTGATAGAACCTGAAGAAATAAACGTGCATCCTGGGCTACATCAACATTAGAAAAGCAGACTACAATGACGACAGCCTGTTTATAATCTCTCGGGCCCATTTCTGTTTTCATTTTCCTGTAGATTGAAGTGGATGTAGTACAGAAAACAATAGCAGGATAATACCGTAATCCTCTTGGTTCCCACACGTGTTCCTCACTAGCATGCAGTCAGAGATGTCTGTAAGAATCTTTGTCCTTATACCCATGGGTAAACAAAGGATCGACAGTCTGTCCCTGGGGAATTAAAAACAAATGTATATACTATAATATTCCTGAAGATTAAGTTATTTGAAAGGCATTTTATTTCATAATCATGAAAATACATCTGTTCTTGTTTTTCAGGCTGGTAACCAGATCTCAAACGGCCAGTAAATAATCTCTTTTCCTTTCTTCCTTGCTATTCTACCCGGTCTCTCCTACTCTTTGCTCTTCGATGCATAAGATGGGATGGGTGGGTAATCAGGCGCTGAAAATCCACAGAGAGTCAGGGTCATTTTCCATTTATTATTTCTTCTGGTGCTTTGGCTTTTCCTGACTTTACATGGTTAAAGAAAGGGGAGGGAAAAAGGTTGATGAGAAGGTCAGTCCATTGTGCTGCCTCTAGACTGTGTGTATTTGCCCTTCCTAAGTCTGTTTACATTCTGAATCACTTGGCATGCTACACATTCTTCTATAAAATCTAGCTTTGAGCAGAGTCCTTGAGCATTGGGGAGGCACACTGAATGAGATTTGAATGGGGGGAGATTTTGAAAAATAATTCAAAGCCTAGCAGAAGATAGCTTCCTTAATTAATGGTGATCACCTGAAATGAATAATTCCGTAGTTTTTCTTTTAAATAGAGTAAGATTTGTTATGCAGAACATCTAGAAGCACTGTTCCTTTAAAGTAATAAGGTTCACATGGGATATGTCCATTTCTGGTTTACTGAATGGAAATGGTCATTATAAATGCTAAGCACTGCCTTTACTTGAATAAATAATGTAAATGGCAGAATTAAATGTTCAAATAGATCACTAGAGATGATCTGATCTATCATTGGAACTCCAGGAAAATTATATTTATAGGGTTTGGAGAGAAAAGGCATTTATTTAAGAACACCTTAATATATTTTCATGTATATAAGAGGGTGCTTCAAAAAGTTCATGGAAAAGTTCATATTATCTTGTAATTTTATTATTCCACAGATTTTTTAAGCGCACTTGTATATTGCAACTAGTGACAGAATACTTTTAATTCATAAAACGTATCTGCCTATTTGCAGACTTGGAAATTAGGATTAGAATATAGTTCACATTTTAGAGCATACAAGTGCTACTCTAAGACTTTAATTTGATCTCAGGCACCTGCATTTGAAGATATTCATTGAATCTGCCTTAAAATATAGCATTTATGAAGTTCAAAAACAATAAGAATTTAAACATGGTTATAATCACAGATGGATGTTAAAAAAAACTTATGGTAATCAAAACATATTGCTGATTTTTAAAATTATTAATAATTATGGGTAGTCAGAGATTTCTAGAAAAACATCATGAGGAAGAAAGTCATTGCATTTCCAAAAAAACCCTATTTTAATTTAGTACATCATGTAATCTATATTACCTTACAAAAAAATCTGTATTTTAGTTATTTTAACAATTATTAACCCATTCTAATCTCTCCAGATTCCTTAAGTCCTGACTAGGAGAGAGTGAATTTTACTAAACCTGAATCTTTTAGTTCATGCTTGATTCTGGCTCTCATTGGCATTTTGCTGAGTGATTCCCCCAAAGGCTTGTCCTCTAAATCTGTTTCTCTGCTGAACTGGAGCTACATGGAGCCGAGGGAGTTCTGCGAATCAGACTGGGTTTTGTTCCCAGTGATCACGTAAACAGCAGTGGACATGAGTCTTTCCTGAAGTCTTTTGCATTTAACTTTTATGACTTCTTCTTATTGGAATTATATTGGATTCAGATTTATTATTTTACACTTTACATTTTATTTGTTCTCTCTGTTTCTAACAAGGTAAATCTCTTCATCACCTGTAATTAATAATTAAATCTGGCTCTTTTAATAATGGTTTATATTCTATTTTACTTCACTACCTTGTGTTTGAGAAATGTTGAAAGGAACATTCTCTTACAATTCTACCTAATATCGCCTAAGCCTTATTTGACTAGGTTGATAAATAGGGCTAAGAGAATAGATATTTGAACATCAAAGCCAGAGGTTACATTGGATCATTCTTTTCAGTTTAACACTGCACTAGAATCATATGTACTTTATATTCTTTTACAGCAGAAGAATATATGGAATTATAATGAAAGAGTGATAGATTCTAATTGCTTTTCCCTGCAATAGACAGTATTTTGTTTTTAGTCCTTAGCCAGGGCATTCATTTGGAGCAGCAATTCTCAATATTGGGAATGGGGACTGAAGAAGAAATGGTAGATCAGAATCTATGGCATGGAGGTTTGTTGAATTGGGGGTTGGGTTTCAAAAAGTATGCTTGCTTAACCTGAGAACTGATTCCTTAGGGAGTCTCTGTCACTTACGGGAGTGTGCTGGATGAAAGTGATAGGCTTGAAGCCATTGATTTACAGTACTTGTAGCAGGGCAGTCAATTTAAGTGCATGCAGAAATCTCTTCCCCTTCCCAGGAGATCTATTTTCATAAGTTGATGTGCAAGGAGGTGTGTGTGTGTGTGTGTGTGTGTGTGTGTGTGTGTGTGTGTGTGTGTGTGTGGAGGAAGTTTGGGAAAAGGGTGGTGTTGTCATCCCACTCCACAGGGGCTAATAGGAATGACAGGAAATTGGAGAACAGGCTGGTTTGTTTCCTGTCCTTTACTCAGAGACAACCTTAACTCTGGTACTAACCTGTGAGGTACCTCTAAGGACCCCCAGAATATCCGGAGCCTTCTCAGTGGTGGCCAGAGATCCAGCAGTATTCAGGTCTCAGAGGCAAACTATAAAATTTGAGTATTAATATCAACATTTTATTTTTCCACATGCTTGTGAGACCTAAGACATGGGCAACAGTTTTTTTTTTTTTAACTCTACAATAAAAAGTATGATAATGAGTACACTAATAATTCAAAACTATGGTGAGTGTCATACACCGAAAGCTGAATTCCTAGGTATACAGAATCATTGGTGTTAGGAGATATAATCATCCTTTTATTTTTTCAATCTTATTTTTTATTATTTTTCTAATTGACACATGAAAATTGTACAGATTTGTGGGGTAGAGAGTGGTATTTTGATACATATATACGAAGTGTAGTTATCAAATCAAATTAATTAAAATATCCATCTCCTCAAATACTTACCATTTCTTTGTGTTGACATCTGAAATCTCTTCTAGCTATTTGAAAGTATACAATAAATCATTGTTAATTTCAGTCACCTAACATTACTATAAAACACTAGAACTTACTCTTTTTAGCTGTAAGTTTGTATCGATTAACCAATATCTCTCTATCCTACTGTTCCTACCCTTCCCAGCCTCCTGTAACCACAATTTGATTCTTTACTGCTATGAACTCAACTTTTTTAGCTCTCACATATGAGTGAGAGCATGTGGTATTTCTCTTTCAGGGCTTGACTTATTTCTCTTAATGTCTTCCAGGCTCATCCATGTTGCCATGAATGACAGGATTTTATTCTTTTTTTACGGCTGGGAAGTATTCCATTGTGTACATATACCACATTTTCTTTATCCATTGATGTGTCGAGGGACACTGAGGTTGATTCTATATTTCAGCAGTTGTGAATAGTGCCACAATAAACATGGGAGTGCAGATATCTTTTTGATATAGTGATTTTTCTTTCCTTTGGATAAATACCCAGTAGTGGGATTGCTGGATCATTCTAGGGCAGGATGCACCCTGGTGGTGGCTCTACTCTTAAAATGGTAACATGCTGCAACAGTCTGTCCCAGGATGGCAGAAAGGACACACTGCGAATTCCCTCTGTAGAAAAAGGCAGCTGTGTAGACTCCAGGCAGTTCCCTACACTAAGATCAAGGCATGAAAGGGCTGTCAGGTTCTCTTGCAGCTAGGGTCACAGGATCTGTGGTGGGAATGTGGACTGCTGGGAATCTTCTGTTTGCTTTTTCCCCTCAGTGGGGAGTCCCTCCTGGCTCCCAGCTGGTCCAGGTCAATGTTTCACTTCCCTTTCTATGCGGCCATGTGAGTGTCCCTGACTTTGGGGTCTTTGCTACTTCTTCGCTGAATTCCAGTGTTCTCCCCTGGACACTCTATTCAGCATGTGGTCATCTGTTTGTCATTTTTGTCTTTTTTTGTGGAGGATGTGAATGCTGGGCACCTCTAGTCAGCTCTCTCGATGACATCTCTATCCTGACTTTTTAATAAAAAAGGATGCCTGTAGGAAGGCTTTCTGCAAAATAACATATACTCAGAAACTTTTCATGGGTGGAACATACCCAGTGAGGATTTTAAAACCTTAGGTAAAAATTAATGACTGGGATCGTTTCTGACTTCTACAATTCATTGGCTATGTGAATTTTGGGAAGTTTTTTTAACTCTCATGCCTCAATTACCCCATTGGTGGAACAAGATTAATACTCACTGCTCTATAAACTTCAAGGAAAGTGCCTTATGTTCATTCACTGTATTAGTGACTTAAGCAAGGTAAAGTTTATTTGTGAAACTAATTTATCAGAAAACTGAGAAACCAAATTTCAGAAAATCATTTGAGATTTTCCAGTGTTATGGCAGATTTTTCACAAGAACCCCTTACCCCTTGTAACCCCAAAAAACACCTTTGATACCATCGAACTTCATGCATACCATTAGTTGTAATTAAAAGGATAATTTCTCTTTGCCAACAGATATAAATATTTATATTTCTAAAATTTCTGAGTGCAAATGAGGTGAGTACTTTCTTCCTGGAGAAAATTCCCTGCAGTGCAAGGAGGCGGAACCCAAACATAATCTAGCAATCTTGCAGAGTTGAGACAAGATTGTAGTTTTAATCAAGAAGCCTAGAGTTTGTGTGGCACAGCACAACAGAGAAATCTACACTTTGAAAGAGCTCCAGAAATGTGCATAGGGGTCTTCTTGAGTCTTTGGTTGAATACCAATTTGCACATGCATAAAATGAAACTATAAAAGGCCAGATAAGAACAACTTCCAAAGAAACTAACTACAACTTGGGAGGTGTAAGACGAAAATTTTTAAAGAACTGGGAATTTTTTGTGTTGCTTCTAACTCATGCCAAAATGAAGGGACCTTTTTGAACACCTGGTACACTTAGTAGATAGCCTATAAAGAGCACAACATAGATGTGGGGTTAAATAGACCTAGAATAAAACTACTCTAGGTGTGTCCCCAAAAGATTTTTAAACTGTATCAAAAATGGATCAGACAAACCCACAATTAACTTAATTACCTTCAAGAAAAAGCTCAACATTCTTTAAAGAAATACAATAAAACCTATCACTGAAAAAAGAGAATAAGTGAATGGTCTCCAATAAAGAAATCACTAGACATGTGAAGAATTAAAAAATATAACAGATCTAGAGGGAATCAGTCAATAAAAACAAATCCAGAAATGACAGAAATAAAATAATTAAGAGAAAAAACATTAAAACACTTATTATAAATGTGCATATAATATAAAGAAATTATATGCACATAAGATAAGGAAAATATGAACATTATAAGTGAAGAACGGAAGATATAAAAAATAAGGCAAATATAATTTCTGGATAGGAAAAATACATTATATGGAATAAAATATGCAATGATAATAATAATAGCAGATTGTGTATGACAGAAAAACTGGTGAAATTAAAGACGTAAATAGAAAAGATAGGAAAAATCCCCCCCCCCAAAAAATCATAAAAGATTTAGGAAAAACGAAACAAAACTCCAATGACCTACTGGACAATATCCGGTAATATAACATATGTTTAGTTGGAGTGTCAGTTCATGAATTAAACAATATTTGAAAAAATGATGAAAATTTCTGAGTTGATGAAAATGATAAAGCCCCAGATTCCAGAAACTTGATAAATCCAAGAGTAAATATTTTTAAAAACACAGACAAGTCCACATCATAATAAAATTGTAGAGAACTAGTAATAAATGTAAAATCTTAAAACAGTTGAAATACATTATGTACAGAGAGAAAAAGATAAGAATTACAGCAGAACTCTCTCAGAAACTATTGCAATCCCAAAGAAAATAAAGTGACATCTTTAAGGTGCTGAAAGCAAAAAAATATTAAACATGTCTAATTAGTATTTAAAATTCAGTAAAAATATCTGCTTAAAATGACTCAGACCTACATTACAAGAGATACTGAAGGAAGTTCTTTAGGTAGAAAGGAAATAATAATAAATAAAAATTCAGATCTACCCCCAAATTAAGAGAATTAGAAATGATAAGTATGTGGGTAAGTATAAAAGATATTTTTTCTCATTTATAACTTAAAAAAAAAAATAGTTGTCTAGAGTAAAAAAGTAACAGTGTATAGTGAGGTCCATAACAAAGAATAGCAGGGTGACAATAGACTATTTTTTTATAAGGTTCTTATATTGTGTGTGTGTAGTGTAATATTTGAAGATGGGTTATGATAAAGTAAAGACGTATATCATAAATACTAAAGCAATCACTCAAAATTAAACAAAGAAATAGATTTAATAAGCAATAAAGGAGGTAGTGTCATAATAATAAACTAAGCTCCATTAATCCAAAAGAAGACAGGAAAGAAAAAAGATAGAGAAATTAAAAATAAAAAGAAAGGTGTTAATTTACACCCAACCATATTGATAATTCCATTACTTGTAAATGGTTGAAACATGCTAATTAAATGGCAGAGATTTTTCAGTTGGTTGGGGGGAGCAAGTTCCTACTATATGCAGTCTCTAAGGAGTGCACCTTAAATATGAATATAAAAGGGTTAAAAGTGAAAGGATGGACAGAGATAGACCATACAAGCACTAATAAAAGTAATCTGTAGTGGCTACATTAACATCAGGTGAAATAGATTTTAGAACAAGAAAAATTGCCAGTTGTCAGGCCTTAAAAACTAATGCCACCTTAAGTGACATTACAAGCAGTGCCATTATGGGCCCACAAGGGCATATTAATGTGGCAGCCTAAGACGGTGCCGGGAGGAAGTAGGGTGGAGGTGTCTGTGGGAAAGTTGCCTTAGCCCTTATTGGCCAAATACGCGCTTCCGTGCTTGAGGTTGCAATAGCTAGGCATTGAGAAAGGATGCATGCTCTCTTGACCTTTAGGCTGATAAGATTATGTAAAAAACCTCCCTTCCCCATTTGCCTTTAAAAGCAAGTGCTTGTGTGACAATAAACGGAACTGCTCGACAGAACCCCCACCGTGTCTGAGTGTCCTTTAACCGGGCTGTTTTTTGGGCCGGCGGCTGTGCTCACCTCTCTTCACGGCTCTCTTCTCCCATCTCCTTCCAAAGGGGACAGGAGGGAAAGGGAAATCCCGGGCCATTTGCTCGCCCACCGAAAGGAACGAGGCTAGGGCTGTTTGGATTGGCCGGCGGTGGACCCGACAGCCAGTGATAAAGAGAGTCATTTTCTTGCAATAAAGGGATCAGTTCATAAAGAAGACTTAGCAGTCCTAAATGTGTATACAGAGTTCCAAAACACATGACATAGTTATCAAAAATGAAGAAAGAAATAGGCAAATTAAACTTTAAAGTTGATGATGTCAATACTATTCCTTCAGTAATTGATAGATCAAATAGATAAAAAATTAGTATTAGAACAGTCGAACAAGATCAACAATTTGACTTAATTGACATTTGCAGATCACTATCCTGCAGAACAGCAGAATATACATTCTTTCTTTTTCTTTTTAAATTATTTTAACCAACACATAATAATTCTACATATTTATGGGGTACAGAGTGATATTTTGATACATGTATACAATATGTAATTATCAAATCAGGGTAATTACTGTATCCATCACCTCAAACATTTATCATTTCTTTGTGTTGGGAAAGTTCAAAATCCTCTCTTTCAGCTACTCCAAAATATATAATAAGGTGTTAGTTATAGTCATGCTACAGTGTTGTAGAACACTGGGACTTGTTCCTCTTATCTAGCTATAATTTTATATTCATAATTAACCACTCACTATGCCTCACCCACCTTTCCCAGCATCCAGTAACCCCATTTTACTCTCTATTTCTATAATTTCAAATTTTTTAACTTCCACATATAAGTGAGAACATGCAGTTTTTTTCTTTCTGTGCCTGGCTTATTTCATTTAATGTCCTCCAGGTTTATCCATGTTGCCACAAATGACAGGATTTCATTTTTTTTATGGCTGAATAGTATTCCGTTATGCATGTATATTTCTTTATCCATTCATCTGTTGGTGGATATTTAGGTTGATTCCATATCTTGGCTATTGTGAATAATGCTGCAGTAAACATGGGCGTGTAGATATCTCTTCAGTATACTGACTTCCTTTCCTTTAGATATATACCCAGTAGAGGAATTGCTATATTATGTGGTAGTTTTATTTTTAATTTTTTGAGGAAACTTCATACTATTTTCCATAATGACTGTACTAATTTACATCCTCACCAACAGTGTGTAAGAGTGCCCCTTCCTCTACATCCTTGCTAGCATTTGTTATTTTCTTTTTGATAATAGCCATTCTAACAGGGGTGAGATGATATGTCATTGTGGTTTTGATTTGCATTTCCCTGATGATTAGTGATGTTGAGCTTTTTTTCATACACCTGTTGGCATTTGTATGTGTTCTTTTCAGGGATGTCTATTCATGCTCAACATCACTGATCATTAGGGATCATTTACCCATTTTTAAATCAGTTTATTTGTCTTTTGTTTTTTTGGCTGTTTTTTTATTTTGTTGTTTTTTGCTGTTGAGTTGTTTGAGTTCCTTGCATGTTCTGGATATTAATCCTGTGTCAGATGAATAGTTTGCAATTTACTGGTTGCCTCTTCATTCTGTTGATTATTTCCTTTGCTGTGTAAAAGCTTTTTAGTTTGATGTAATACGATTTGTCTATTTTTGCTTTTGCCCCTGCTTTAGAAGTCTTCTCCCTAAAATTCTTGACAAGTCAATTGTCTTGGGGTGCTTCTCCTGTTTTCCTCAAGTGATATTATAGTTTATAGTCTTACATTTTTAAGCATTTAATCCATTTTGAATTGTTTTTGTATATGGTGAGCAATAGGGGTATAGTTTAATCCTTCTTCATATGGATATTCAGTTTTCCCAGCACCATTTCTTGAAAAGGTTCTCCTTTCCCCAATGACTGTTCTTGGAGCCTTTGTCAAAAATCAGTTAGATGTAAATACATGAGTTTATTTCTGGGTTTTCTATTCTGTTTTATTGGTCTATGTGTCTGTCTTTCTACTAGTACCATGTTGTTTTGGTTACTATAGCTTTGTAGTAGATTTTGAAGCCAGGTAGTGTGATGCCTCCAGCTTTGCTCTTTTGCTCAGGATTGTTTTGGCTATTCAGGGTCTTTTGTGGTTCCTTATCAGTTTTAGGATTTTTTTTTTCTATTTTTGTCAAAAATATCATTGGTATCATCATAGGAATTTCATTGAATCTGTGGATCATGTTAAGTAGTATGGACATTTTGACAATATTAATTCTCCCAATCCATGAACATGAAATATCTTTCCATTTACTTGTGTCCTCATTAATTTCTTTCCTAAGTGTTTTATGGTTTTCCTTGCAGAGATTTTTTACTTCCTTGGTTAAATTTATGCCTAGGTATTTTATTTTATTTTTGGTAGCTATTGTGGATGGATTTTTTTCTTGATTTCTGTTTCAGCTTATTTGTTGGTAGTGTATAGACACCCTAGTAATTTTTGTACAATAATTTTATATCCTACAACTTTACTGAATTCATTTATCAGTTGTAAGAGTTTTTTGGTGAAGTCTTCAGGTTTTTCTTTATATAAGATCACATCATCTGCAAACAGGAACTAATTAACTTCCTCTTTCACAATTTGTATGCTCTTTATTCCTTTTTCTTGTATAATAGCTCTAGCTAGGACTTTCAGTACTATGCTGAATAGAGTGCTGAGAGTGGGCATTCTTGTCTTGTTCCAGTTCTAAACATTTTTCCATTTTCCATATAATGTTAGCCATGGATTTGTCATATATGAACCTGATTGTGTTCACTATGTTCCTACTATACTTAATTTGCTGAAAGTTTTTTATCATGAAGGAGTATAGAATTATATCAAATGCTTTTTTTGCATTTATTGATATGATCATATAGTTTTTGTTCTTTATTCTATTGTGATGTATCATGTTTATTGATTTGTGTATGTTGAATCATTCTTGCATCCCTGGGATAAATTTCACTTGATCATGGTGAATGATATTTTTATGGTTCTGCTGGATATGGTTTGCTAGTATATTGTTGAAGATTTTTGCATCTATTTTCATCAGAGATATTCATCTACTGTTTTCTCTTTTTTTTGTCACCTTGTCTGGTTTTGTTATTAGGGTAATGCTGTCTTTGTAAAAATCTTGGAAGGATTCTTTCTTTAATTTTCTCGAAGAATTGAGATAAATTGGCATTAGTTCTTCTTTAAATGTATGGAAGAATTCAGCATCTAAGCCACCAGTTCCTGGTCTTATCTTTGATGGGAGATTTTTATTACTGATTATCCAAGTGTGAGCTAAAAGTATAATGCCTACCAAACTGAGGAGGAATCTTAAGACTGTATAATGAAGGCGGCCACTCCATACTGTTTACAAGGAGTATTTTATTATTATTGATGGGAGAGTTACTTACAGGGAATAGATTGGGCAGAGTATTGATTTGGGTGTTGTGCAGCCACATTCTCTGCAAACTGGGGTGGGGGGAGAAGAGGGTTTGAAGCTTATAAGGGACTTAAACACAAAAGTGGAGCTATGCCAAAGAGAGAAAGGCTGTGGAAGTGGAAGATTCCCCGGTGTCTCGCAGCCATATGTTGCTTATCCTTGAGGTTGCTAGAGTCACTCTCCATATCTTGTGCAAGCATAGCATTCTGTTCCTCTCCCTTTCTCAGTTGCTAAGCAATCCATGCAGGGAAAAGATTGTAACTATTGAAGCTAGAACTGTGAAGGCCACAAGGATGAAATGAGTTCTGACCAGCATTCCCACACTGATTCAATCTTGTTATTTTTTATTGGTCTGTTCAGGTTTTCTATTTCTTCTTGGTTCAATCTTGGTAGGTTGTATGTATTCAGGAATTTATGCATTTTTCTCTGTTTTCCAGTTTATTGGCATATGGTTATTCATAATAGTCTCTAATGATCCTTTATATTTCTGTAGTGTCAGTTGTAATGTCTCCTTTTTCATTTCTGATTTTATTTCTTTGGATCTTTTTTCTATTTTTTAAATTTTTCATAAGTCTAGTACTGATTTCTTTATTTTGTCTTTTTCAACAAATCAGCTTTTTGTTTCATAAATCTTTTATATTTTTTGTCTCAATTTTCTTTATTTCTGCTCTGATCTTTGTTATTTCTTTTTATCCATTAATTTGGGGTTTGTTTTGTTTTAACTTTTCCAGTTCCTTGAGTTGCATCATCAGGTTGTTTATTTAAAATCTTTCTACTTTTCTGATATGAGCATTTATTGCTATAAAATTCCCTCTTAATACTGCTTTTGTTGTACACCATGTTTTGGTATGTGTGTTTCTAGTTTCAGTTGTTTCAAGAAATTTTAAAATTTTATTGTTAATTTCTTTATCATTAGGAGCATGTTGTTTAATTTCCATCTGTTAGCACAGCTTTGAAATCTCCTTTAGTTATTGATTTCTTCTTTTATTTTATTGTGGTCCAAAAAAAAAATACTTGATATAATTTCAATTAAAAAAATTTGTTGAGACTTGTTTTTTGGCCTAACATATGGTCAATTATGGAGAATGTCTCTTGTGCTGATAAGAATGTAAATTACGGAACCACTCCCTTTTTCTAAGCAAAAACAACAGATGGCCTAAATGGATAAAAGATGGCACCCAAGGGAAGTTAAGGGGGAAGGCTAAGCATAGAGAGGCAAGGCATGTACACATTTGACCTTTTTGAAGGATTGGCCTAAGCTTGGAAATCCCTGCCTGCTGAGCATATAAATATGATCTTTTGTGTTACAATAAACAGAACTGCCTGACAGAATCCTCACAGCGTGTGTATGTGTTTGTTCCCTATCTGGGAGAGCAGCGGCGTGCTCACCCATCTCTTGGAATCTCTTTTCACCCTGCATCCCAGGGGGGGAGGGGAGAAAAGGGCAATCTCTTTGCCCCCAACCCTCTAGGGAAAGGAAAAACCTGTTGGGGTCCCGTGCAGCCGCCGGAGACGCTCCACAGTAAATTCTGCAACTGTCAGTTAAAATGTTCTGTAAATGTCTGTTTGGTTCATTTGGTCTACTGTGCAGTTTAATTCCAACTTTAAAAATTTTGCCTTTGTCTAGATAATCTGTTGAAGGTTGAGAAGGAGTGTTGAAGTTGTCAACTATTATTGTATTGGAATCTATCTTTCTTTTTAAATGTAATAATATTATCTTTATATATCTGGGTGCTCTGATGTTGGGTGCAAATATATTTACAATTACTATATATTCTCTTGATGAATTAATTTCTTTATCATTATATAATGACTTTTTTGTCTTTTGAAAAAATCATCTTTGACTTAAAGTCTATTTTATCTGACATAAACATAGTTACTCCTACTTGCTTTTGGTTTCAATTTTTGTGGAATATTTTCAACACATGGAACATTTGCCAAATAGAACATATTCTGAGAATTAAACAAAATTCAATATTTTAAAAAGATTAAATAATACAAGCTACATTCTCTGCTGGCAACAGAATTAAATTAGAAACAAACAATAGAAAGATATCTGCAAAATTTTCCAAATATTTGGAAGTTAACAATCTTTTTACATGCTCCACAGGTCAATATAGAAAAAATAAATTGTAATTTATCTGCATGAAAATAAAACTACAACATACCAGAACTTGTAGACTGCAACTAAAGCAGTGCTTAGAAAAAAATTTAGAGCATCAAATACTCATATAAGAAAATAAAATGATGTAAGAATAAATTATTTATGCTTCTATTTTAAGGGTAAAAAAGACCAAATAAAGTTCAAATTTAGCAGTAGAGAGTAAATAATAAAGAAGAGTATAGAAATCAATGTAAAAGATGATGAAAATAAAACACAAAACACAAAAATCAAGGAAACTAAAATCCTGTTTCTTACAAAGATCAATAAACTTGCTATATCTCTAGCCAAACTAATCCAGAATGGTAAAAATCACGAATACTCAACATCAGAAATGAAAAGGAGAACGTAAGTACATATCTTAAAAATGATAAATAGATTTTTAAAAAATTTATAAATACGCTTATGCTAATTTTAACAAGTGGAATGAAATAGACAAATTTCTTGAAAGACAAAAATAAAGAGATATAAAGCTTACCTGCAAAAAATAGATAACATAAATAGGTTTCTATCATTAAATTTATAGTTAATATTCTCTCACAAAGAAAATTTATGTACAGTTGGTTTTATTGGTAAAGTCAACCAAATATTTAAAGATACAATACCAATACTACAACACAAACTACTTCAGAAAATCAGCAGAGAATATTTTCTAATTCATTTTATCAGAGCATTATTCTGATAAAAATACATTACTTATGTATTTCTGTGTTCCTCTCCAAAATGAAAACTGCAGACCAATATATCTCATGATTATAGCTGCAAAAATCCTTAACCAAATAGCAAATCAATGCAACAATATGTACAAAGGATAATACATTATGACAACTTGGAGCTTATCACAATAAAGCCAAGTTGGTTTAACATTTTAAAAGATCAGTCAGTATAATTCACTACATTAACAGACAAAGGTGGGACACACTGCCATCATCTCAAGAAAGGAAAACATAAGAACCAAACCTTTGGCAAAAGTCAACACCCTTTCGGGGTAAAAACCCTCAGCAACCTAAGAATAGAAGAGCATCTCCTCAGTATGACAAAGAGCATTTCCAAATCACTACAGCTAACATTATGCTTAATGATAAAGGACTGAATATGTTCTCCTTAAGACAGGGAACAGAACAGGAACGTTCACTCTAACTACTTCTATCCAATATTGTAGTGATGCTCCTCACTGCTACAGTATAAAAAGAAGAAGAAATAAAAGGTACACAGATTGCAAAAAGTAAAATTCTCATTATTATAGACATCATCATTTATTTATAGAAACTTAAAGAATTTCCAAGAAAATTATGAGAATAAGTGAGTTTTGCAAGGTTGCAGCACACAAAGTCAAAATACAAAAATAATAGCATTTCTCCATGTTAAAAGAAAATATTTGGAATTTGAAATTTGAAAGATAATAGAATAAAAAAAAAATACAATGAAGATAAATATAAGTGACTGTGCAAAACCCGAATACTGAAAATTATAAAACATTAATGGGAAAAACTAAATTATCTAAGTAAATAGAGAAATATGTCATGTTTATGAATCAAAAGACAAAATATTTTAAAGATGCCAATTCTTCACAATTGGTCTGTACATTCAGTAAAATTTCAATCACAATCCCAGCAAGGTTTTTGTAGAAATTGAGAAATTGACTCAAATTTATATAAAAATGCAAAGGACCTTTTATAGCCAAAATGATCTTTAAAAAGAACAAAATTGAAGGACTTATACTACTTCATTTCAAGAACTACTAGGAATCCACAAAAAGAAGACAGAATTATGATTGGAATATAAATTAATAGTTCAAAATAGAAAGTCTAAAAATAGATTTAACACATATATGCTCAATTACCAAGGTAATTTAGTAGAAGAAAGAGGATTATTTTCATCAAATGGTGCTGGAACAAAATGGATATCCACAGGGGAGGAAAATGAACCTCAAATCTTACCATATGCAAAAGTTAAGTCAACACTGATCATAAACTGAAATGTATATGCCCAAACTACAAAACTCCTGGGAAAAAACTCAAAATTTTTTCTGAACTTGAGTTAGACAAAGATTTCTTAGGCCATAGACTTAAGTGTAACAGGTAAAAAAAAAGTCATAATAGTTTTAGAGGTAAACTTAGAAGAAAATCCTTATGATCTTGGTTTAGGCAAGATTTCTCAGATAACCCACAAATAATATTTGTAGGCATATCTTGTGTTACTGTGCTCAGATATTGCATTTTTTATAAAATGCAGGTTTGTGGTAACCCTGCATCAAGCAAGTCTATTAGTGCCATTTTTCCAATGGTATGTGCTCACTTCATGTATCTGTGGTAATTCTCACAATGTTTTAAACTTTTTCATTACTAATATACCAGTTATGATGGTCTGTGATCAGTGATCTTTAATATTACTATTGTATTGTTTTGAGGCATCATGCACTATGCCCCTATATGATGGCAAACAATTGATAAATGTGTGTGTTCTGACTGCTCCACTGACCAGCCATTCCCCCGTCTCTCTCCCTCTCCTTGGTCCTCCCTATGCTCTAAGACACAACAGTATTGAAATTAGGCCAGTTAATAACCCTAAAATAGCCTCTAAATGTTCGAGGGAAAGGAAGAGTTGCGTGTCTCTCACTTTAAACTAAAAGCTAGAGATGATTAAGCTTCGTGAGGAAGGCACATTGACAGCTGTGACAGGCTGAAAGCCAGGCCTCTTGCACCAAACAGGTAGTCAAGTTGTGAGAGCAAAGGAAAAGGTCTTAAAAGAAATAAAAAGTGCTACTCCAGTGAACAACATGAATGATAAGAAAGAAAAACAGCCTTTTTGCTGATATAGGGAAAGTAGAAAGTTTTAATGGTCTGGATAGAAGATCAAACCAGCTACATTTTCTTAAGGCAAAGCCTAATCTGGAGCAAGGCCTGAACTCTCAATTCTTTGAAGGCTGAGAGGTGAGGAAGCTGCAGAAGAAAAGTTTGAAGCTGTCATGTGTTGGTTCAAGAGGTTTAAGGAAAGAAGCCATCTCCATAACATAACATAACAAAAGTCAAACATAGTTTTGACTTCATCAATCTAAAAAGTTTTGCTCTCCAAAGTACACCATTAGGAAAATGAAAAGGCCAGCCACAGATGAGAAGAAAGTATTTGCAAAATACATATCTGATAAGGAATTTGAATCCAGAATATATAAAGAACATTTACAATTCAATAATTAAAAGACAAATGAGTGTAAAAAAAGAAGCAAAAGAATTACATACCTCACCAGTGAAGGTATTATGTGTATGAATGATGAAAAAGTACAAGATACTTACTATCATTAGTCAATAAAGAACGGCAAACAAAACTGCATTGAGATACCTCTACACACACTCTGAAACAGCTAAAATTAAAAAGACTGACAATACCAAGTGTTGGTGTGGCTATAGAGCACCTGGCACTATCATACATTTCTGGTGGCAACAAGTGCTACAGCTACTTAGGAAAGTAGTTTGAAAGTTTAATATCAAGTTAAATATTTAGCTACCAAATGACTCAGCTGTTCCACTCCTATGTATTTACTCAAGAGACATAAAAATATATGCTTGTACAAAGCACTTCATGAGAATGTTCATAGTGGCTTTATTCATGACAGCTAAAACTAGAAACAATTTAAATGGGTTGACAGCTGATTGAATAAACAAAATTTACAGTTGAATGGGTAAAAGGCTATAGTATACATAAACAAGGGAATATTACTCAGCAGTAAAAAAGGAACAAATTACTGGCAGATCCAATTATTTGGATACATCTAAAAAGCATCATGGTAAGTGAAATTTAGGTGGTCTGGAAAACTTACTGTGTGAGGACTATGCAATAAGTCTTTAATCTCAAGGTTAATTGCTGTTATTATTATTATTATTCTGGAGATTGGAGGTATTTTAAAATCTTTTTATAGTTATTCAGTAGATTATAAATTCTAAAAATGAAAAGTCTAGGATCTTCTATCATTGTTGCCTCTTCCCCCTGATTAATTCCTTTTCTTGGTTTGCATAAGCATCTTGCAGTAATTTTTTAAGTTTTGCTGAATATTTTCTACTGAAGACATCATCAAATAGATCACATCTTATTATTAAACAGTTCTGGCATCTGAAGAAATTGAAAATGAATATGTCTTTGTTTAGCGGGTCAAGGATGGAAGAGCAATTGGTTAACAAGGATATGCAGGGATCTCTATTGTCTGCATACTTTGCATTTGACAGGATTGAGACAACACATCTTTACTTGCAGGCTTGGTTGTTATGCCTTTTCCACATGTTTTGCCAAAATTAAAAGTAACAAAATTAACAAATGAAAACCATCCGAAAAGCCAAAATCTCCTTTTATCACTTCCATTGAGCTTCAGAAAAAAATCACTTTTCCTCTATTATTTTCTTCAAATCAGCATTTATGTATTTGATTATACTGAATTTCATTATGTTTGTGGATTTGCCATCCAGTCTTTTCCTCACTCATACTGGTTCTTTTATTTGTCCTTCACAGTAAAGTTGGTTTCTCTCCTTGTTGAAACTCATCCTAAGCTTCCAGGTAACTTTTTACTCCTGTGGTCCTTAGTCTTGCACCTGAAGGGAGTGTGTCTTGTGTAATGCATTGATAGCTGGAAATAATTGGGTCCCTATTAGCCAATGAAACCTGGCAAGACATGGACTGTAACCCAATCCCTATGACCTTTTGATCCAACACACACTGCATACCATTTGAGCTTAAGAAAATTCTCTGCTTCTTGCTCAGCTGTCTCATTGTTTTTGTTGAACTGGGTAGGGGACATAGATGGTAGGGAGCCTGAGTGAGTGAGAGAAGAAGGCTTTGGAAGAAATATAAGCTGTTTGTCCAGAATCTTAGGATACTTTGCTTGCCATTCAGAAGCAAACCCACTCACGATTAGGGTTTGCTCTTTGTTCTCAGAAGGTGTTTAGAATCCTTGTTCACCTAAAATTCAGGTCACCTAAAGAGGGCCTTGTCACAAACACTTGAATGTGTTTAATTGTGCTCAGGAAAGGGCGGTCAGAGCATACCAACCATACCAGCGAGCAAGTTACACCTTGGGCCCTCTTCGAAGCTCTCAGGAAAGTCAATGAGCGCTTTGTGTAAACAGGCAGCAAAGAACTGGGCCCATTGTATTTGCTGCTTTGCCTTCAGTCATTTCCTATGTTTGGATTTTAATCTCCGGCACTAAACCTTGTGAGTCTTTATGGCTCGATTATACGTCCATTCTATTCATTCCTTCCTTGGGATATCTTAGTAATTTTTATTTTGAGAGTTCAAATTCATAAGTGCTCTTGCCCCCAGATAATGTATTAGAGATTAATAAACTATGCCTGAAACTAGCATTAAACAATAATGGGGCTAGCAGATGTTCAGAGATAAGTAATATGAAAAGAATTAGAAGGAAATGAAAATGGAGGAAAATTAGTAATTGTAATGTGAAGAGGTCCTATTACAGGCCTGACAGAAGTTTTTTAGACCAAATAGGCTTAGAATCCATTTTCAATTCTAATCAATCCCATATGTTTTATATTCACATGTTGCACAAGACATTGTTATATTTGGGCTTTCTTAACGTTCAGGAATCTTTGAGTGGACTTTCTTCCTTCAATCTAATATTTTCATTTTTACTATTTCTTTTCTTTTTGTTTTTTTGCCATGAGGAAGTTTTGTTTGGCCTGGAGTAAATGAAACTCAGAGCCCAAAAGGCTCAGTTAAATTGAGCTTGAAACTGAAAGCCCATGACGCTCTAGTGAGCGCAGAGTGAAAAGAAGACTTGCTATGCTTCACCCCCGGTGGAATCCTCTGATTTTTCTATTTCAATTTTCTCTTTGTCTTCCAAACTAGAAGATAAAAAAAAAATCATGAACACATAAAACTAAATATTCTGAGGTGTTAAATTCTCGTAAACTGGAACTCTTTAATAATTGACTCGACGATTCAAAATAAACCAATGTTGGTTGGAGCAAACCTTATTAACCTAATTGCAATGAAATACCTTGGCAGTTCATGTTGGCTTCCAGCTGGCCAACACACAGATGCCATACTTGCCACTGACAGTCATCAGACCCGTGCCAGTTGGCATCTTTAGCCACAAAGCCATAGATCAAGTAGAGATGGAGAAAGCATTGCTCCCCATTTTCTTTGCTAGACTGGTCCTATCCTCAATGCAGGATTGGGACAGCCCAGGACAGGCCCTTGATAAATTCAGTGAAACTCATATTAGAGGCACCCATTTAAGAACTTCAGAAGAATTGAATAGGTACTACATTTGTCAACCCCCTGGAATAATTTAGTTTTCATTAACTTTGCTCTAATATAACAACATTAAACCTAATAAAAAAATTTCAGCTGAAGTTAGGACATAGCAACGGCAACATTTTCTTCACTGTAAACTAAGATTGGGGTGCAGAAGAAATGTTTTAGGGAAAGACTTTGAAGACTGGCTGGCATTTTAAAATTTGTCTCTACCTCTTGGTTTGGTTCACTCCTTATCATAAATCTTGGTAATTACATTTTGTACATCCCTTAAGGCTTCAAGACTGGCAAGACTGTGTTTAACGAGAAGGAATAGAAAACTCCCAACAATACTTGAATTCAGCTTACTTGGCTGCATGCATTATGACAACATCTTTCATCACTGTAGTAATCTCATATAGTAATTCTGGGCAGCATGACAATAAATTGCTTTTATCTTGCCTTTTTTGAGCTTAGAGATTTCCCATGTAGCAAACATTTTTTTTTTTTTTTTTTTAGAAACCACATACATTTTTCTTAGTGTTTCTTTTCTTGGAAGAAGAAAAAGAGAATTGGGTAAATGGATATGTTTTGGCATCTATTTGATATTTTAGATTTCAATGGAGAGAATAAATGCTCATATTTTCAAGGCTTTTCTTGGTTCTAAACATTTAATCTCATCACATGCACAGACTATCTTTATAGTATTCTTCTTAAAAGGGCTTAACTATCTGCTAAATGTAGGAAGTGAGGAATGGGTCATGAGAGAGCAAGAAAAGGTATAGACAGGACAAAAATATTTATGCTACCTAAAAGATTTTAGGTTAGGTTTTTGTACAATATAGTCTTGGTGGCTTATTGATGGTGTTGGTTCTTACTATAGTATGGAGTTGGATCTGTTTGTACAGGAAGGATTTTGCTTTATTCCACTATTGCTTGAACTAGGAGAGAAATTCTACTTCTTTGTGAATCAGAAATAACAAAATGCAGTTAAACATCAAATCAGAGTTTCCTTCTGTGAAATGGCCATTCTGATTCTAATGTTCTTTGAACAAGGTGAGGAATTGATTCATTATAATAATAATAGCAATGACATATGTTAATGTTTCCAGTTAAAATAAAGCGAATGTAATTAATTCTTTTTTTTCATTTGGACATTTTGTGTTTTGATACATTTGGCATCTGTTGAAATAGCTAAAATATTAGTATGCATTACGTGCTTTAAATAATCCTCCTATTAATCCTAATAACAATTCTTGAGGGAAATACTATTATCATCCACATTTGTAGATGAGAAAACCAAAGCATTGAACAATAGTTTCTTCAGTGTTAACTGGCTGATTAATGGTGCATCCAACCCAAGGAATCAGATCCTAGAGATCTTGCTTTTATTTTTTTTATTTTTTATTTATTTATTTATTTATTTTAAATTTTTATTTTGTCGATATACATTGTGGCTGATTATTGCTCCCCATCACCAAAACCTTCCTCGCTTCTCCCTCCCCCCCCCAACAATGTCCTTTCTGTTTGCTTGTCGTATCAACTTCAAGGAATTGTGGTTGTGATATCTTCTCCCCCCCCCCCCTGGTTTTGTGTGTGTGTGTGTGTGTGTGAATTTATATATTAATTTTTAGCTCCCACCAATAAGTGAGAACATGTGGTATTTCTCTTTCTGTGCCTGACTTGTTTCACTTAATATGCAACAGCATGGATGGACCTTGAGAGATCTTGCTTTTAAATGTGTGCTTTAATCTTAGAGAAGTGAATGTGGCTAAGGTCCTATTGCTTCTTCACAAATAAATGTATCCATTTCTTCTTGTAGGACTGCCTACTGACCTTGATATTATAACAATTCTCATTATTTCAAAGTTTAAGTTTTCTTCTGGATCTTTCTCTAGGTGGTAGGACTGATGAATGGATAGACAAATGTGGCACATCCATTCAATGGAATATTTTTCAGCAATAAAACAGAATGAAGCACTGATACATGCTACAGCATACGTGAACTTTGAAAACATTACGCAAAGTGAAAGAAGCCAGTCACAAAAGGCTACATGTTGTATGATTTCATTTATAAAATATTCACAATAGACAAATCTACAGAGTCAGAAAGTAAACAAGTGTTTGGCAGGGCTGTGGGGAGGCAGGCAATGGGGACTAACTGCTGATGAGTCTGGGTTTCTTTGGGGAGGCTGACTACTGTTAAGTCCCTGTCCCAGTCCCTATCTCAGGACCAGTTTGGATATCAAGATGACCAAAAAGCAGTATCATCCCTCTGTGGCCCCGTGCAATAGGACTCCAGGTAGGGAAAACTTTGCCAAAGACTTTAGAGTGACTCCTTTATCCATATATTTATACTAAACGTTCCCAAACAATTAATGAGCATTTCTCACCCACAGGTAAGCAGCTTAGGCCTAATTTGTAAAGTTTCTTTAAAGCTCTGGTGTCCACAGTGTGGAGCCAGGACTGACATAAGAGGTGATCAGTTTCCCTGTGTTCGGGTTTCAGGACACATCTCTGGGTTTCAAGACACGCCCTAAGGTCTCAGGCCCGTCCCTCAGAGGAGAATTACTCTTGCTTGTTGGGCCTATTTTCAACACCAACACCAGGAGATAGAGTCCACAAGGGTCTACTTATGCAAATCCAGTAGCTGAGCATGCTCAGTAAAAGGAATTTATACAGGCTTATACAACCCCAGTGACAGAGCATGCTTAGTGGAAGGGAGTTAATCCTCTGAATGACCTTCCACCTAGGGGAGCTAAAGAGCACAGAATATTCTTGAACATGCCTGGTCCATGTGATAGGATTTGACTAATGAACATACTCCAAAAAGAGACCAAGTGAGCATGTGTAAGACTATGTGACATAACAGGGAACCACCCCCTTTGTTGAATATGCATTAAGTAGCATGAATATGTATTAGACAGCAAAACTATAAAGGCCAACTCTCAGCAGAAGGCTGGGCTGCTGCTCACTCTCCTAGAGCCAGCCTGCACTCTGCCTGTGGAGTGTGTATTTCTTTCTTTTTGTATCAAACTTACTTTCAGCATGTGGCTGCTCATGCTCTTGAGCCAACCTACACTCTGTACTAAACTTTAAGTGTGTATTTCTTACTTTTGTATTAGATTTGGTGTGGGCCATCCTAAGTCTCTGGAGCTAGGCCACACTTTCTCTGTGGAATCTGTATCTCTTACTCCTTATAATAACCTGTTCTCACTTTCTACTGTGACTCTGCTCTTGAATTCTTTCCTATGGCAGTGTGAAGAATCTGGTAAGGGTATGGGCTGGGTTGAGGCTGACTGTCGGGCCTGCCAGACCCTCTCCTCTGACATCATGGGCACAGTCACCTCCTGGGAGCTTGTTACAAATGCAAAGTCTTGGGCCGCACCTAGACTACTCAGTCAGAATCCGCATTTTAACAAGGTCCTTAGGGGATTCGTTTACGTGGTAAAGTGTGAGAAGCTCTGCTTTAAAAAATTTGAGTGTCTACATTGACGGAATGTGTTCCAAAGAACAATATCCTGCCTTTGTCAAATATTGGCTGTGTAAACTTGGATAAGTCATGTAGAGTCTGTGAGTCTCAGTTTCCACATTTGTAAAAGAGAGAAAATAACCAACAACATAGGGTTGTTGAAAGATGAAAATAGAAAACATGTGTAAAGCCCTTGAGATGGTGCTGGTATATGTTGTCAAATGACTGCTCAGCTTATCAGTAGACTGACCTCGTGTGGATGTGACACTTTATGTCAGGGTGAACTCAAGGGCAAAGGCAACCCCATCCTTTTGGTCCTGCCCATGGACTTCACCAGGGCAGCGTGATGTGGGCAGCAGTGGAGGTGGTAGAGCAGTCAAGCTTTTGTGAAGGCCTGAGGCCTGGAAGCACTGATGTCAAAGAATGTCCCAGAAGCAGGAAGAAGGTAGGCAAGGTTCAGGGAGCCTTGCTTCCTGAAGCTTTATCAGTATATAACACATGTGGGTCTTGACACATGTAGCCACAAACCAGGGGCCTGTCCAATAAAAGAACTGAAAAGGAAAAACATGCCAGCAATAAAGGATTTCGAACATAGGAGATAGAAAGAGAACCATGAAGGTGACAAAAAGAGGGTGTTGTTCATGTCCAAATTTTGACAGAGCTCTGAGGGTAATTGATTCATCCACCAGAAGAAGGTATTGTAGAGGCAGGCCTGCCCCCTCTCTGTGCCTGCTGGGGCTTTCGGGTGAGTGCATTGTTGGTGGGGATTTTCCTATTGCTGCTAATGGGCTCAGGACACGTTTTCTGAATGCATTATAAAAACAGCACCTCCTCAGCATCCCTCACTGTGGTCACACTTCCTGATCAACATGGGTTTTGTTATAATAGCTTCTCTCTGTTGACAGAAATGTAGTTGGCCACCTCAAGCAGCCTGCAGCTGGATCCTGAGCCAAAACAAACACACCCTTTGGCTCTTCCTAGCTTCAGATGATTGTAGTTTTTGAATATGTGCCCTGGCAGCCTCCATGGCTATCATTGTTATTTCAATTTATTGTTAAACTTTTAAAAATAAAAAATACAGATATATATTCCATGCTAGGACAAGGGTTTGCTAAGTTCACTGAAAGAGGAGAAAACGCAAGGTGCAAAGCTTCCTGGGGCAGAGCTCTTTACACATAGGGGAATTCGTGACCTGCCAGATCACCTTTCCAGTGTCCTGCTGCCTGAGTTGTTTTTTAGATTACATGAGCCACATGATCCCCTGAGTGTAAAGTATGCCAACATGATCCAGAATCTATTGGTTATTTTCTCCACCTCATTTGAATTCTGGTCCCCAGAAAGTAAGATAAAATTAACAAAATAAATAAGGGCTTCAGTTTCATTTTTTCTTATTTCTATGATTTATTTTCTTGTTATTTCCATTGGTATTTTTGTTTTGACATTTCTATGAACTAAACGTTACTGTGAACCCTCGAGATTTTTGCAAATGGGACGGATATCCGAGAAAGTCAAATCTCTCTCTGTCTTTCTACAATCTAACTCATTTAGGTTCTCTTTCTCTCCCCTTCTCTGAGATGCTCTCACTGTCCCCCAGACTCCTCCAGGCCAGGAGCCTAGCAGGTGCGGATGTGCTGGAAACTTCCATAAGGCTCGCCCACTGTGTCCCATATCCTACTTGCCACTGTGCTGTTTCCTCATCCTTTGCTCATTTCCTGCATATACAAGTATTTTCATGACTTTTACTTAACACGTGTTATCTGCCTTGGGTTGTTAAGATGCTGGCTTCTCTGCCAAAAGGTGTTGTCACTTTTTAGTCTTCCTCATTTGCATCTTTACATAAACTGGCCACATAATTTTGAGCTAAAGGAGCTGTGAAGACAAGTCCATAGGATTCTTTAATTCTATGATATCCTGCTCTAGGTCACTAGAGAATGTGATTATATGTCTCCCCCATTTTCCAATTGGTAAAAGAAGTGACTAGGTTCATGGTTCTCATAGAAAACCTTAGTTAAAGTAAATGGAGACATTACCCAGCAAGTAATTAGTTTCCTAAGACCTGAATCCTCAAACTAGTTGTCTCCCTTTTACTGTATGTCTTACCTTAAATGACCTAACTGTGATAAGAAGCAAATTACATTATCCCTCCTCCATGACCTATGACATTTGTCAACATTGTCAGGATATATGTAAGTTAGGTTTTTCCTTCTGTCAAAAGACAAAATTATGACAAATTTAGTTAAAAGATCTAATTCAATTTTATTTGCAATTCTAAAATTGGGCAACACCTCATTCTATAAAACAGAGTGAGTGCTCTGAAGAGCTGGGCAGAGGAGACTGAATTTATAGGTAGAAAAGGACTGAAGAAAGCAGAGACAGGGAATGAAAATCGAACTGGTCATTTCAAAGCTACTTTCCTCATGGGGGTTAAAACAGAGGAAGCTTTCTTCTCAAGCCAGCTTAGGTAAACTGAGTTCCTTCTGATTGGTTGCTGTGAATCTTCTGTCCTTTTTAGAGAAGTGGCCCATTTCAGAGTTCAGTTTGATTTTGAGGCATTTAGCACAAGTGACTCCATTCTGGTTTGGACTGGTCTGCTGGGGCCCAGTGTAGGAGCTCAGTGCAAACAATGGCCTCTCATGATTTTGTTTAACACTGCAAAGTGCAGGGTGAGGAGCAGAGCAGGCAGCAGATGACCTTTCTTCCCCAGCTAGGATTTTCAGTTAGAGGGAAACATCTATGAACCATCAAACTTTTCCCCACATATAACTAACCTGTGAAGTTGCTAACAGTGCATCTACAAGAGAAATTGGCCAAAGAACTCAGGACTGTTTCTCTCACATTGTTACAACAAGCCTTACTTACCATTTGCTCTTTGGGTACCCATGGATACTTCCTTTACTTTGCCAGCTTTCTCATTATGTAGAAAAACAGTCTTGATGGTGACGAATGGCCTCAGATGTAAGGAGGACAAAAATCAGTAATGGAAACAGTAATTGGGTTTGAGAGTTCTTTGGGAGAGATTGAAAAATATTGGCATGTATGGCAGAGTGTAATAACTGCTAGAGTTGGAGTGTGCCTGCAAGATACTATGCTTGAAATTCTGCTCAAGCTTTTTTGAGCTTTCTTGAAGCTTTTTTGAGCTCTAGGGCAGTGCTACCCAATTGAACTTCTTGTGGTGATGAAAATATTCTGTATCTATACTTGGATATGGTAGTCACTAGCCACATATGCCTACTGAGCACTTGAAATATGGAGGGTGCAATTCAGAAACTGAATTGTGTTGCTTTTTAATTTTAATTTTAATAAACATACTGTAATTGAAGTAGCCACATATGCCACGGGCTTGTGTTTGGACAGTGAATTTCTAGGGTGTCAGGCATGTGCTTTTCAGTAACCCATATTTGCATCTAATTTCATGGAAGATACGAAGGCCATGAGCATATGCACCACACTCTTCTTCTTGGGATCACCAAAGTCTTTAATTAGAAACCTCTAGATGTGTAACTATACTTTTTCACTAAAATGTATATTCTAAAGAAAGAGACTTTATCTTCACCACGGTGTACTGAGTGCAGTCTACAGTGACTACCAGAGAGGTGTTTGAGAAACACTGCTTGTACAGTTTTTCGTATGGATTATTCATAGGATCATAGAATGTCAAAGCCAAAGGGACTTCTGTTACTGCAGTAGACCTCCCCAATGCCTGCCCTCAGTTGTGTGTATTTCTTCCTTCTGGCTGGCAAAACCCAGTGATGTTTGAGTGTCTCTGCCTCCCCACTATATCTCAGTGAAAAGTGGCCCTCTCTCCCCGACTCTAGGGGTAACTCCTGATTGGTGTACATAAATCATGGCTGTTTTGCCTAATTCCCTTGCCAATAATGGGGTTGAAAATGGGCATGTAACTCAGTTCTGATCAGTCAAGATGTAAGGGGCTTCTTCTTGGAGTGATTTTGGGAAAGGCTTACTTTTAAAAGGAACACAAGAAAGAGGCAGCCTGTCTCTTGCTTCTAGGTATTTCTGCGTCTGGATGTGAAGTCTGGAACTTTGCAGCCATTCTGTGAACATGAGGGGAGTTGAACTGAGGACAGACAGTTGTGAAGGATATAGAATCCTTGATGTTGAGTGGCTTAATCAACTAATCCTGAAATCTGCCCAATATCTGCACTTTTTATTATGCGATTTAATACATTTCTTTATTTTAAAAGCCAATAGAATCAGGATTGTATCGCGGGAGCCCCAAATCTGAAAGAGCACTCACATAGTGTTTGCCTATTCCAAAGAAATTCACCCAATATTGCAATAGGTAGAGACACTGGCTTATTAGACTTATGGGAGGTGCTGATGGTGGCTAGTCAGCTATAGATCTGCAGTACCATGGGGTACATAAAACAATTATATAGTGAACAGATCAAAGAAGAGTTGTAAATCATTTGCATGCTTATATGTAGACCCTCACCTGACTCAGAGCTCGAAGGATCTACTGATAAGTTAACTTGTTACCCTCCTGGTGGCAGAGTAGTTAACATCAGTGTGCTAACTCCATTTACGTGCTAGTTAATTTGCTCAGAGCTCCTGCTTCCTACAGTTCTCCATTTGTCTTAAAGGAGACATGCCTTTTCTTGGGTCACTACCTTGGCTAACTACCTTGGCTGGGGTAGTTTCCCAGAGGAGGAAGAGGAACTCTCTTATGAATGGGGGGAAATAGGTCTATGTCCAGCATTTACTTACAAAGATATACACAGACTGACAACAGGGCACAGCTTAGTTGTCTCCTCTGCGAAGCTATAATCAAGGATTCAACCAAGGCTGGGTTCTCATCGTCAGCCCAACTGAGAAAGAATCCAATTCCAAGCTCACCTGGTTGTTGTCAGCATTTAGTTCTTTGCAGGCTACCACTTTTTTGCCAGCTGTTGGCCACAGGCTGCTCTCGAATTCTTATAGGGCCTTCTCCATGTGGCAGCTCACATTTCAGCTTGCTTCTTCAAGGTCATCAAGAGAGTGAGTTGCTTCACATGGTGGGTGCTACAGTCTTACCAAATGTAATCATGTCCATCTTGTCACATTTGCTGTCTTCTATTAGTTAGAAGTAAGTTTTAGATCCTGCCTATGCTCCCGAGGAGAGGATCACACAACAGCAAGATCATGAGAACCACCCTGGATTCGGTTTGCCACAAACTCTGCACTTTAAAGGTGAGGAAATTGGCCCAGAGGAATGATTGAACTTTCCAAAGATATAGGTGTTTGATAGAAGAAATAGGAGAAGACTCTCCACATTTTCATTTCGACTTGGGACATAAGCCACAAAATGGCTCTGTGAAATTATTCTGTTACTTAATCTCTCCAAACATTAGTTTCTTAATTTCTAAAACAAGGTCACTGAGATCTCTCTTTAAGAAATAGTTTTGGAATGTTTCATATGGTAACATTTGTAAGTGCTTGACATGACTTTTGCAGACATAGAATATTAAAAAATACACTATTTTTAAAAATGTTTCTTCCCTTTCCTACTGCATCATGCAGTGTCTTTCATCTCTTTAGTGGAGATGACTAGAATGTTTGGTTTATTGTGTTTTACTATTAAGATATGGAAGATAATCATTACAGTAAAAATGATGGTAAGCAAAGGTTTTTTTGAACCATCTCAGGAGTAAAACCTTTGATCCTGGGTCAAATAGGGATCCCTTATTTAAAAGGTGGCAACATAACTGTGTCTTTGCTTTGGCCATAATCTCTAAACTTAAAATCAAAACAATTGTATTGCAGAACTGAGCTCTGAGGATTTTCTCCCTAGAATTTTGGTTTTTGTTTTTCAAGTTAAGGTCAACTAGCTCCACTGGAGGGCATTTTCTGATGCCAGCTGATTGTCATAAATAGTCAACCAATAACTGTTTTACAGGAAGGCTACAGACTCAATGGTTAATGAAAATTCTTAAAGTGCTGCTGCCATGCTGTGATTCTTGAAATGAAATTCAGAAATTTCCATGGGTTCAACATAAGTTCACTTTGTAAAGTCTGCAAGAGAATTCTCATTTCTTCTCTCTGACCCACACCGAATTGTTTTATAGCAGAAGGTCAATAGGGTGTGCGTTCTTTCTCACTTCACTATCAGACTGTTGTCCTGTAGGGACAAGAAGCTTTATTCGCTGGTGAACTGTCATGTGTGATATGAAAGCAATGTCTTATGATAAGCTTTGACAGAGTCAAAAGCCAGACTTTTGTCCTGTTATTTATTGTTATGTTCCTAAGGGAGAGATGTGTATTAAAAATGTTCCAACAATACTTATGGACATTTCTCCTAGGTTTTAGTTTCATGGTGCCATTCTGGCCTTTATTGCAAATCTAAATTGCTTTAGTTAAAATTATTTAGTTATCTCTGTCTTGTTAAAATAAAAATAGTTGATGGTTATTGAGATCTCACTATGTGCCAGGCCAAGCTTTGCATGTATTAAGTCAGATCATCCTCAAAACTCAATGTAAGAACTATAGTTTATTATACATATGTTTTTGAACGAGTATAGATAAATATATGCCACCAATTAAAGTTTGCTTCTGAATATTAATGATATTGGAAGGTGGAGGCAAATCTGTTCTTCTTATCTGTACTTGTCTGACAGAATATCTAACTATCTAATTTACTCTGGCCTCTGCCAAAATAAGACAGCCAAGACATTCAGAGTCCCATAGCTTATTATGAAGACATCCCAGGTCTTTAAGGGTAAGAACCTCCTTCACTACTTTTTTCCTGCAATGCCTTGTTCATGAAAAATTGAAGAACTGGAATTGTATTTAATGTTAACATGCCTTCTGAATTATAAGTGATTATCTGATATATTGTTGTGCTGCAGGTTTGTTTATTATGTGCAAAAGTTTTACACATACATGAATGAAGAAAATAAACACTTAACTGAGATTTACTTGATCGTAATAATAATTGTATAATGTTCAGTGCCAATGACCTATGGATATTTATTAATAGTTAATACATTTTAACATTCCTAATTTCAGAGAGGGTGAACAGTTTCTGCTGGCACCAGTGGCATTGTGCTTCCCTTTCTTGGCTGATTTTTGTCACAGAAGACTGACATGTTCATCATGGTTTCTGTATCACACACAACTGTACCATCACCAATTTTTATTGGGTCATCACTTACTAGAGCAGACTTTTAATTTCTGTCCTTGAAGAGCAAAACAATCATACACCTCGTCTTTTGACTGTAGAACAGCTACCATATTTTATCATCTGAGTAATTGTGTTTTAATGGGGGCCCCAACTCATCAATTATCATCAGGATGAAAAAAACCACCAACACCCTAAATATTCTGTGTCCAGCAGAATTTTTTGAATAAAGAAGTTTAATTATGAGGGTTTGGGTTTTTTTTGTGTGTGTGTGTGCTAATAATTAATGGCTGACTCTTTAAGGCTAACCAATGGTTTTGAGTTGATGCCAAGACCTTTTGAAGAAACAGACTGCTAAATTCCACCTGCTTTAAAGCATCTTAGCATTATCTAGAGGCTATAAGCTAGTATCAGAAATTTTTTCAAGGAAAGAATACACATTATTTTGAGGAGAATTATTAAAGGAACCTAGATCCTGCAGAGCTTTTGAGTATTATGTATCGATGATGTAATAATTTATTTTTTGCTCCTCATTGGCAGAATAACTGGGCAACACAGAGCAATGGATTTCTCCCATATGCATGAAAGTCAGAAACATAGAAGTGGACATGAATTTTTGCATGGCATCTTCATAGCCAATCAACAGCTGACATTTAACTGAACAGATTGGTTCATAAGTAGCTTAGGTGCTAACATATGGTGACATTTCCAATTATATATCCCTATTTTAACAGTGGAATTTCTCTTTAATTTTTAAAAATTTACTAACACAAAGCAAAGCTCATTCGATGTCCATTTTTTACAATGTTGGAAAGAAGTTACAAAATAGTTGAAGGTGAATAATATAACAAAAGGAAAATAATGTGTTGCCTTAAACAATCACAAAAATTGTTATATTTAGAAAAATAAAGGTATATGTATTGTGGAAGAAGTTAGCTGTCTTTTAAAGCCACATACATGGCTTTGCTTAGATACCAGATGCCTGGATCAAATTAACATATCCCAGGAGAAATCAGCAGGGTACATTACACTCTAGACTGAAAAATCCTTGGAAAAGTAGCTGGGGAGTCATCACTCCATCCTAACAACAAGTAAAAAGTTGAACAAACTGAAAAATCAACAATATAGATTTACAAGAAAAGTGTAGTCACAGGGCAAATTGCTGCCCCCAGAACTGGAGAAACAGAAAGGCAAATACAGAGAATTATAACTTACCAGAGTGGTAACCCATAAGCAAAACCTCCTAGGACACCACTGCAGGGGTAGAAGAATTTGACTTGTAATTGATGAATTGCTGGAGGCTCAGAGTAGACAACTCTGAAAGTCAAAAATTCCAGGGAACCTTGTCTCAGGAGGACCCTTACACTTTTGTGAGCTTTACTTCTGTGAGTACAGCCATGTTCTCACAGTGAATATCAAAGAAAATTCCTCTAATGCTTCTGGTATAGGGAGAGGGAAGGGAACCATTTTGAAATGTGCTAGAGCATTCTGTTCTTAAGAAGGCCAGCCCTCTGGAGAAAGTAGTTAACCAAAGTCTAACTTCTGGGGTTTTATCAGAGCCTAACTGACTGGGGGGAAGAGAAATATTCAACTCCAGCCACCTCTACCCTTCCATGTGAGAGAAGGAAAATACCCAAGACTAGCTCACTCTAGCCGTTCTGTTCTACCTAAGAAGGGGGAACTGAAAAGCACTGGGGAAGTTCTCACAGTTCAGAGGCAAAAGCTCACTGAAAGACTGAGACCTAATTATAGGACTGTAGAATGCTTATCCCCCCAACCCACCTTACTACCACATTGCTAAAGGTCTAATTACGGTAACTCCTTTTGCCCAGTACATCACGCCTGGCTATCAAGAAAAAATTATGAGGCATACTAATGGCAAAACCCAAAACCCAAAACAAAACAAAACAAAACAGTCTGAAAAGACAAAGCAAGCATCAGATCTAGACTCAGATATAGCGAGGAATATTGAAATTATCAGATTGCAAATTTAAAACAATAATGACTAAGATGTTAAGGGAGCTAAAGGATGAAGTAAACAGCATGCAAAAACAAATGGGCAATGTAACCAGAAAGATGGAAATTCTAGGAACCAATATAAAATGCTGGAGATCAAAAAAACTGTAACAGAAATGAGGAACACCTCTGATGACATTATTAGCAGACTGGACATGGCTGAGAAAAGAATCTCAGCTTAAGAATATCTCAATATAAACTTCTAACACTGAAAAGCAAAGAGAAAAAAACTTAAAAAATTAGAACAGAATATCCAATAACTGTGGGACAGCTACAAAAGGTGTGGCATACATGGAACAGAAATACCAGAAGAAAAAACAAAACAAAATATTTTAAACAATATTGATCAAGAATTTCCCACAAATTAATATTACACAACAAACCACAGATCCAGGAAGCTCAGAGAACACAAGGCATGATAAAAAAAAAAAAAAAAAAAAAAAAAATTACATGTAGACGCATCATATTCAAACTACAGAAAATTAAAGGCAAAGAAAAAATACTGAAAGAAGCCAGTAGAGAGGGGAAAAAATGGAAAATCTCCAGTTACAGAGAAGCAAAGATAAGAATTATATTTGACTTCTCAGAAATTATGCAAGCAAGAAGAGAGTGGAGTGAAATATTTGAAGTGTTGAGAGAAGAAAACTACCAATGTAGAATTTTGTACCCTGCAAAATTGTTCTTCAAAAGTGAAGAAGAAATAGAACTTTCTCAGGCAAAAAAAGAAATAATAATAATAAAATTGTAAAAATTTGCTGCTTGTAGACTTGTCTTGCAAGAAATGTTAAAAGTTGTTTAGGGAGGAGAAAAATGATATGTCAGAAGACTGAATCTACATAAAAAAGGAAGAGCATTAAAGAAAAAATAAGTGAAAGTAAAATAAAAAGCATTTGTTTTCTTATTCTTAATCGATCTAATGTATAACAACTTTCCAAAATAAATAATAGCAACAGTGTATTCTATTTTGTATTTATATATATGTATATGATCGTGTATGCTTGTATATAAGTAAAATGAATTATAGCAATGATAAAAGGGACAAAAAAGAAGGACTTAGGATTATTTTGTTATTATAAGGTACTCACACTGTCTATGAAATGGTATAGTATTATTTGAAAGTGGACTTGGATTATTTATAATCATACATTGCAAACTCTAGGGCAACCACTAAAAAAAAAAAGAAAAAAGAAAGGTATCACTGATATGCTAAGAAAGGAGATAAAATGCTCAATTAAAACTGAAAAAGGCAGAAAAAGAGTGGAGTGGAAGATAAAAATAGAAATTAAAAAACAAGGGCAAATAATAGAAGATGATAACAAATATGATAAATATTAACCCAACTATATAAATAATCACTTTGAAAATCAATGGTTAAAATGGACCAATTAAAAGTCAGTGATTATTAGAGTGGATTAAAAAACAAAACACAACTATATACTGTCTTCAAGAAACTTTTTTTTAAATATAAAGAGACATATAGATTAAAAGTAAGTAGATGGAGGAGGATATATTATGCTAATACTAATTAAAAGAGAGTGGGTGTAGCTTTGTTAATTTCAGACAGAACATACTTCAAAACAAGGAAAGTTATCTGGGATAAAGAGGGGCATTATCTAATGATAAATGGATTATTCTTCAAGAAAACATAACAACACTTAAAGTATCTGCACCTAATAAAAAATCACCAAAATACCTGAGGCAAAAACTGACAGAAATGGAAGAGAAAAAAATTGATGAATCCACTATTGTAGATGGAGACTTCAGCATCCCCTCTAGCAGAATTGGACAGAGCCAGCAAGCAGAAAATCAGTAAGGACATAGTTGAAATCAACAACACCATCAATCAATTGGGTATAATTGACATCTATAGATTACTTCATCTAACAACAGCAGGATGCACATTATTTTCAAGCTCATGTGAAATATTCATCAAGATATATCACATCCTGGGCCTAGAATACACCTTAACAAATTAAAAATGATAGAAATCATGCAATGTCTGGTTTCAGACCACAATGGAATTAAACTAAAAATCAATAACAGAAAGCTGAAAAATCTCCAAATATTTGATCATTTAACAACACAGTTCTAAATAACACACAAGTCAAAGAAAAACTTTCAAGAGAAATTTTAAAATATTTTGAACTAAATGAAAATGAAAACACAACTTAGCAAAGTTTGTGGGATGCAGTAAAAGCAGTGCTTAGAGGGAATTTTATAGCTTTGAATGCATATATTAGAAAAGAAGAAAGATCTAAAATCAGTCATGTAAATTTCTACTTTAGGAAAGTAAAAAAGAAGAGCAAACTAAATCTAAAGTAAGGAAAAGAAAAGAATAATAAAAATTAGAGCAGAAATTAATAAAATTGGAAAAAGGAAATTAATAGAGAAAATCAACAAAACCTCGTAAATCAACAAAAATCTTGTAAAAGATTGAAGAAATTGATAAGCCTGTAGCCAGCCCAATTAAGAAAAAAAGAGAGAAGACACAATTTACTAATATTATAAATAAAAGAGGGGACATCACTACAGATCCCATGCACATTAAAAGGATAACCAAGAAATACTGTGAACAACTCTGTGCACACAAATTTGATAACAGAAATGAAATAGACAAATTCTTTGTAAGACCTAATCTACCAACACTCACACAAGGAGACAGACAATCTGAATATACATATACATATACATATATATATATATGTATATGTATATGTAAAAGAAATATATACACATATATGTGTAAAAGAAATTAACCTGGTAATTAAACTTTTCAAAACTTAAAGCCCCAGTCCCAGATGAATTCACTAGTGAATTTTCCCAAGCACTTAAGGAAGAAATTATATGAACTCTCTACAATCTCTTTCAGGAGATAGAAGAGGGAATACTTCCAAACTCATTCTATGAGGCCAATATTATCCTAATACCAAAACCAGATGAAGACATCACAAGACAGCAACAAACCAATATCTCTCATGAATTTAGATGCAAAAATCCTCAACAAAATAATAGCAAAAAAAATCCAACAATGTATAAAAAGAATTATACACCACAACCAAGTGGGATTTATTCCAGGTATGTAAGGCTAGTTTAAAATTTTTTTTTTTTTTTTTTTTTTTTGTCATTTTTTCGTGACCGGCACTCAGCCAGTGAGTGCACCGGTCAGTCCTATATAGGATCCGAACCCGCGGCAGGAGCGTCGCCGCGCTGCCAGCGCAGCACTCTACCAAGTGCGCCACGGGCTCAGCCTGCTAGTTTAAAATTTGAAAATCAACTACTATAACTCATCACATCGACAGGCTAAAGAAGAAAAGTCACATAATCATATTAGTAGATGCAGGGAAACCATTTGACAAAATTTAACACCTATTCATAATAAAAATTCTCAGCAAAATAGGAATAGAATATTCTTAATGTTGAAAAACTAGAAGCTTTTCCATTAAGTTCAGGAACAAACTAAGGATATCACTTTTTATCACTCCTTTCAATATTGTACTAAAATTTCTAGCTAATGCAATAGAATAAGAAAAGAAAAGAAAATACATACTGACTGGAAAGGAAGAATAGAACTCTGTTTGTTCACAGATGACATGATCATTTATGTAGGAAAAAAAACAAAAACAAAACAAAACAGAACTCCTAGAACTAATAAGCAATTATAGCAAGATTGCAGTCTACAAGGTTAATAAATGATAGTCAATTGCTTTCTTATATACCAGTAATGAACAAATACAATTTGAAATTAAAAACGTAATACTATTTAAAATGGCATCTCCAAAAATTAAATATAACAAAATATGTGTAGTATCTATATAAGAAGTACTACAAAATTCTGATGAAAAAATCAAAATCGAAGAACTAAATAAAGAAATATTTTATGTTCATGGGTAGGAAGACTCAATATTTTCAAGATGCCATGTTTTTCTCTACTTAATGTATAGATTCAGCACAATCCCAATAAAAATTCCAGCAAGTTATTCCATGGATATTGACAAATTGATTCTAAAATTTATATTCAGAGGCCAAATACACAGAATAGCCAATGCAATATTAAATGAGAAGAACAAAGTTGAGAGACTGACACTACCTGACTTTAAGACTTAATACAAAGCTACAGTAATCAAAACAGTGTGGTATTGGTGAAAGAGTAGACAAATAAGTCAAAGGAACAGAATGGAGAGCACAGAAATAGATCCACATAAATATAGTCAACTGATCTTGGACAAAGGAGCAAAGGCAATGCAAGGGAGAAAAGATTGTCTTTTCAACAAATGGTGTTGGAACAAGTGGACATCCACATGCAAAAAAGTGATTCTAGACAGAAGCCTTGTATTCCTCACAAATATTAACTCAAGATGGATTACACACCTAAATGTAAAAGGAAAACTGTAAAACTCCTAGAAGATAACATAGGAGAAAAACAAAATGACCTTGAGCTTGGCAACAACTTTTTTGATATGATACCCAAGGCACAACCCATTAAAGAAATAATTGATAAGCTGGACTTCATTAAAATTAAATATTTCTGGTCTTCAAAAGACATTGTCAAGAAAATTAAAAGACAAGTCACAGACTTGGAGAAAATATTTGCAGAAAATACATCTGATAAAGGACTATTATCTAAAATGTATAATGAACTTTAAAATTCAACAATAAGAAAACAAAGAAACCCATTAAAAAGGGGCCAAAGACCTTAACAGACATCCCAGCAAGAAGATATACAGATGGCAAATAAACATATGAAAAGATATTCCACATCATAAATCATCAGAGAAATGCAAATTAAAGCAACAGTGAGATATCACTACACACCTAGTAAAATGGCAAAAACTGGAACACGGACAACACAAAATGCTAGTGAGGATGTGGAGTGACTGGAACTCTCATTCATAGCTGGTGGGAATGCAAAATGGTACAGCCACTTTGAAAGACAATTTAACGGTTTCTTACAAAAGTAAACATATTCTTACCATACTATCCGGCAAGTATGCTCCTTGGTATTTACCTAGGAGGAGTTAAAAACGTCTTTCCACATAAAAACCTACACACAGATATTTAGAGCAGCTTTATTTATAATTGCCAAACTTTAAAGCAACCCAGATGTCTTTCAGTAGGTGCATGGCTAAATAAATTGTGGTACATCCAGGCAATGGAATATAATTCAGCACTAAAAGAAGAGGAAGAAAAAATAAAAGAGCTATCAAGGCATAAAAAGACATGGAGGAAACTTAAATGCATATAACTAAGTGTAAGAAGCCAATCTGAAAAGGCTACATAGTGTATGATTCCAACTACATGACTTTCTGGAAAAATCAAAACTATGGAGACAGTAAAAAGATCAGTGGTTTTCAGGGGTTGGGGTGAGGGAGGGATGAATAAGCAGAGAACAGAGGATTTGGGGGGCAGTGAAACTGTATTGTATGATTCTGTAATGGTGGATATACATCATTATACATTTGTCCAAACACATATATGCCAGTAGTGAACCCTAAGGTACACTATGGCCTTTGGGTGATAATGCTGTTTTAATGTAGGCTTATCAATTCTAACAAACGTAATGCTTTGGTGGTGGATGTGGGTATTGGGAGAGTCTAGGCATGACAGAGAGCAAGGTGTGTATGGGAAATCTCTGTACCTTCTAATCAATTTTGCTGTAAAACTAAAACTGCTTTTAAAAATAAAGTCTGCTAAAAAAAAATCTTGAAAGAGGCTGTTCATCTTGGCGTCTGGTTTGTCTGGCGTGGGGCAGCTGGTATGTGACTTTAATGAGATGCTTAGCTAGGAAGTCAGACAAAGCATTAGAATCTGGAGAGAATTCAATTCCAAATTTCTAATGTGTAGCTTTAATTTCTAATATATAGTTTGATATTTGTGTTTGTCTATGTGTGTAAACTTTACAAGAGCCAAATTGAGAAGGAACTTGGTAAACTTAATGGTGAACTAGAGAGAGGTGCCCAGCCAGAGAAACTGAAGATCCATGGAGACCATGTGCCCTGAGGTGCCAGCACATGACCCAGTAGGTAGGTCTCACTGCCTCTGCCCAACTCCATCCCCAGACCAGCCGAGTGCATGCTGATCAGAGAGACACCCAGCCAGAGAAGCCCAAGATCCTTGGAGACCACATGCCCTGTGGTGCCAGCACATGACCCAGCAGGTAGGCCTTGCCACCGCTGCCCACTCCATCCCCAGCCTGGCCGAGTGCATGCTGACCAGAGAGGTGCCTCCCTGGAGAGGCCCAAGACTGGAGGTAACCATGCACCAGAGACACTAGTGGGCAACTGAGCAAACACTGAGGCACCTGAACCAAATTGGCAGCCCCAGCAGCATCCGAGCCAGACAATATTGTCAAACCAGTGGACCATGAAATCCCCTGCCACAATGACTAAACATCAAAGGAAAGCATACTAGGAATATGAAAAATCAAGAAAGTACACCACCAAAGGGTAATAACTCTCAAGCTCTAGGTCCTACAGAACAAGAAGCCCTAGAAATGTCTGACAAGGAATTTCAAGTGATAATTCTAAGGAAACTAAATGAAATACAAGAAAACTCAGCTAGACAACACAATGAAATGAGGAAAGGTATACAGGACCTGAAAGAAGAAATATACAAGGAAATCAGTGCCCTGAAAAAGAATGTAGCAGAGCTTGCCGAGATGAAGAATTCATTCAATGAAATAAAAATTACAACAGAGAGTTTAACCAGCAGGCTTGCAGAAGCAGAAGAGAGAACTTCTGACCTTGAAGATAGGCTGTTTGAAATAACACAGGCAGACCAAAAAAAAAAAAAAAGAAAGAAAAAAAAAAAGAAAAGAAAGAAAGAAAGAAAGAAAAGAAAAAGAAAAAGAAAAAAGAATTAAAAACATTGAAGAAAATCTAAGAGAGATATCAGACAACCTTAAGTGCTCAAACATTCAAGTCATGGGTATTCCAGAAGGGGAGAAAAAGGAGATTGCATTGAAAACATATTCAACAAAATAGTGGCAGAAAACTTCCCAGGTATAGGAAAAGACACAGATCTTCAGATTCAAGAAGCTCAAAGATCCCCAAATGTATTCAACCCAGAAAGGTCTTCTCCAGACATTTATATGGAATAACAAAAGACCATGGATAGCCAAAGCAATTCTGAGCAAAAAATAAATAAATAAATAAAGCTGGAGGCATGACACTACCTGACTTAAACTATACTACAAAGCTATAATAACCAAAACAGCATGGTACTGGCATAAAAACAGACACACTGATCAATGGAATAGAATAGAGAATCCAGAAATCAACCCACACACCTACAACCATCTGATCTTTGACAAAGGCTGAGCTTTGACAAAGGCTTATACACTGGGGAAGAGACTGCCTCTTCAGCAAATGGTGCTGGGATAACTGGATATCCATATACAGGAGAATGAAACTAGACCCATACCTCTCACTATATACTAAAATCAACTCAAAATGAATTAAAGAATTAAATATACACCCTGAAACAATAAAACTTTTCAAAGACAACATAGGAGAGACACTTCAGGAAGTAGGACTGGGCACAGACTTCATGAATACACCCTAAAAGCATGGGCAACCAAAGGAAAAATAAACAAATGGGATTATATCAAACTAAAAAGCTTCTGCACAGCAAAAGAAACAATTAACAGAGTAAATAGACAACCAACAGAGTGGGAGAAAATATTTGCAAAATATTCATCTGACAAAGGATTAATATCCAGAATATAAGAGGAACTAAAATAACTTTACAACAAAAAAAAAGTAACCCAATTAAAAAATGGGCAAAAGAGCTAAATAGGCATGTCTCAAAGGAAGATATACGAAGGGCCAAAAGACACATGAAAAACTGCTCAACATCACTCAGCATTCTGGAAATGAAAATCAAAACCACAGCGAGATACCATCTCACCCCAGTTAGGATGTCTAATATCCAAGAGACTGTGAATGATAAATCCTGGTGAGGTTGCAGAGAAAAAGGAACTCTCATACATTGTTGGTGGGACTGCAAAATGGTGCAGCCTCTATGGAAAATGGTATGGAGGTTCCTCAAACAATTGCAGATAGATCTACCATACGACCCAGCTATCCCACTGTTGGGAATATACCCAGAGGAATGGAAATCATCAAGTCGAAGGTATACCTGTTCCCCAATGTTCATTGCAGCACTTTTACAATAGCTAAGAGTTGGAACCAGCCCACATATCCATCATCAGATGAGTGGATGTGGAAAATGTGGTACATCTACACAATGGAATACTACTCAGCTATAAAAAAGAATGAAATACTGCCATTTGCAGCAACATGGATGGACCTAGAGAGAATTACATTAAGTGAAACAAGTCAGGCACAGAAAGAGAAATATCACATGTTCTCACTTATTTGTGGGAGCTAAAAATAAATAAATAAATACACAAAGAACTGGGGTGGGGGGGAGGGAAGAAGACACAACAATTACAATTCCTTGAAGTATACAGAAAGGACATTGTTGGGAGGGAGAGGGGAGAACGAGGAGGGAGGGAGCTTTCATTAATGGGCCACAATAATCAACCACATTGTATATTGACAAAATAAAATAAAATAAATTTAAAAAAAAAACCTTAATGGTGAGCTAGGTTAATCTGTCTCTACGTGAATCCTCCTCACTTACTTTCCTTAGCCAAAATCTTGCCTCCAAAATTTTCTGATGGTCACATCAGGTTTACAGTATCAATTACTTATCGTATCTCCACCTCATTTTGACATTAAAGCTCTACTCTCAGAGTTCAAAGTCAAGTTTTAGGCATTTATTTCATTTGGACCTTCTCGATGAGGGTTCCAATTGATTGCCAGGATTTCATGACTTTGATTTCCCTGGTCCTAAATCCAAGGAGCTCTCTGGGAAGATATTGATTTGCAAGATAAAGGAAAAAAGAGATGAGAAAAATGAGGAAAGTAAGGGAAGAAAAGGTTGGGGAGGGTAAATGTATCAGGAAATTGTAAATAGGAATAAGTGAAGAAGAAACGGGGGATAGGAGACAGACAATATAAAAGAGAATGTGTTTTTCATTTGCAATGTGTTAAATTATATCTATATTAGAATTTTGAAAGACCAGGACTAGTTTCTCAAAGTGTTATTAACAAACCATTCAAACTAGTCAAGTAAGACTGTACATAATTATCAGTTATAAAATCCCGGAATATAAAGGTCATATTAGAAAAATAATATAGAGAATTTTTTGTGGGTAATAATTACAATAGGATCTACTAAAGTCAATTAAATACTCTATCACCTATTGCATGTAAATCACATGTCTAAGTTTTTTCTTTGAATTACATTTTAATTCATATTTCTCTATGATATATTTCATATTGATTCAATACCTATAAGTGTAACTATTTAGCATGCTTTTTTGAATTCTAATAGATAATTAACAAAATTTTTTAAATGAATGTTTAGTTGATGCCAAAAACTTATTAAAATTTTGGCCTTAAAATTAGTATTTTTTTGATTTTGACCAATATTTGCCAGTTTTTTTCTTAAGATTCTCCCATGGAAAATTTCCTAATTAACTAATTAATCTGTTGCCATTTCAAATAAATTTTCCACCTAAAACATGCTATTATAAGTAGAGCAATAAGATTGGTTAGGGTTAAGGGTTAACCTTTACATTGTCTAATAATAAAACTGCTTAAAATATGTTTATTTGTATCCAATTTCTCTATGCATATGCACCGGGAGGTGCATGGTATATGTTAATCAAGTTAGGCAAACACAGAAATATGACCACAATCAATTAAAAAACATATGTGCTCTTCACTGGTTTATACACAATGGAATCAATTTCCATGGGCAATTGCTAAATTTTCAGTATGAAAGTTCTTAGAGTATATAGCCCAGCTGGACAAATCATCAATCCTTTACTTGCCCCTATCCCCACACTTTATAATTCCTGAAATTCAGCTTTTTTTTTTTTTAACCAGAATTGAAAATTTAGTTTTAAACACTGTACCACTTATGATTTGAAATTTAGCAGCATTTGGGATTGTTGGGCAAATAGGTTTTCCATTGTAAAACTAAATCTGTTTTTTCCACACTGAAATTAGACTTGCTTCTGGTTTGTGGGCTAATAGTTAAGTAGTAAAAAATGATCTGAGGTATAGTCTTTAATTTGACAAATGTGCAGATCTTTTTAAATAAAACCCTGTGAGACAGCACTTCAAGTAGAATTAACTACATGTTTCTTCATGAACATGAGACAAAGATTCATTAAAGTAGGCATTTGAAACACTGTCTGATAGATGAGAGTGAAATTAGAGTGGCAGCCCAAACCTTAAGTTTTCACTGGATACATGAATGGATTTGTCTATAGAACCTAGGAATTTACAGAAAGGTGAAGTGGCCAATTTCTATCTTTGATTTTGGAGGGCAAAGAAAAAGAAGAAGGAAATAAGGGTATGGGAAGGAGAAAGCGATGTATCTGTCTCCTTCCCTGGATAACTCCGTTCACAATAAAACATTTAATTCTCTTACTATGGCTTGCTGATTTGAGTATACTTTAAAAAATCTTTTATTATCTTCCTTCTATGAGCACAGTAGAATGGGCAATGAGACAAACAATAAAAAATGGTTTCCTGCCTTCCTGGAATTTCAGTAGACTGGGAGATCAATATGTCTATAAATAATGATTACATCTTCTATTGTTCCCCTATTTCAGGGTATAGCATCTCTTGTAACAGACATAAAGATAGCCAGAAACTGTTTTGGAAAAAAAATAGAAGAAAACAAAAACAAAGACTGTGTGAGAATGGATCCATAAGAGCTGAATGGATGAGAGCAGATGACATATCTTCTCTTCTGGTTTTCATCCCAAAGGAAATTGGAAGCTCAGAGTGTGAAAGGCTTACTAGGTCTACCAAAGAGGGAATTTCAATAGAATGAGATTAACTATAGGCTTGTAAAGTTACTAAAACTTTCAGGGAATTCTAGAAAGCTTAGCCCTAAGAGAAGAGAGGACTTGAGTTTAGTTTTCAAAAGAACTATGACAAATTTGTTCTTTCTGACCATCTTTTGCATTTTGAGATCTAAGCCCACTAAAGCTTCCTAAACTTGGTATACATAGTCAACGTTTACACTTCTTTCAAATTCAAACATGATTGCCCAAACTCTGAAATTTGGTTATTTATCAAATCACCCTCAATTTTTCTCAGTATAATTTTTTCAGTGCCTAACGTTTACAGTAGTATATGTTTATTCATCTCCTTTGAAGATTGATCTTTGTTCTGGTAGGTGCTTGCCAATGTGTGTATATATTACAAGAATTAATGAATGGGCATTCTCTATCATATCTTTTAAAAATAACATGTACTAATTTGTATGCTAGAAATATCGAAAGTCTTTCATATACCTGAGAACCTGAGAATTTCTTCTGATCAGTAAGTGAGAGGTTTTCTATATTGAATTATTCTAAGTGATTCTGAAGCACCTATTTATTAGAAAAGAAAACATTCACAGGATTGTACAAATCCAGATGTACTTTCAGATTGTGAAACAGCTTAAACTGTTATATAAATGCTTGGAATGTGTTAGAAATCATAATATATTTTTCCAAAAGTCATTGCTTCTTCCATTTTAAATTTCTGGACTCTTTGATGGAAATTTTGTTCATCTATTTGTGATTCATTTACACTTAACTCATCAAAATAACATTAGCTTAGAGTTATTGGGTATTCAACCAGCTTCTTGACCTATGTGAACTATTTTTATATTTTGTTTTTAAATTCCAAATTTGTCCAAACCACTTGTGTTTTTTTCTTCTTTTCCTAATTTTCCAAAACTTGGAAACTGTAAAGATAATAGTGGATTCAAGGCAATAAGCTACCTGCTGTTTCTTATCAAACAACGTCCTAAGAATGGGATTAAAAGAGAAATCATTAACTACCAAGGAGTGAACTTTCTAGTATTGCTAAAACAACTAGGTTATTACAGATTGACTAAAACTCGATGTGTTGAATGGCAGTGATTCAAAAATGTAGCAGCAAGACTTTGCCATTTGCAAGTACTATTTCCCTTGCTTTTAAAAAACACATTTTAAAAAAATCTAGCAAAGTATATAAAAGAACTAGGCCATTTTTACGAAGTGGCTTGACAAGACAACTCAGACGTGACTTCTACTTAGTGCTGTCAAAACTCAAAGGACACGTAAAACATAGTGTTGTTTTGGTAGAATTCTCTAGGGAAAACCACGTGCTTTTAAAATACTTGAATGAGAGTAAAAGATATTCAATGTGGTTGTTTATTTCATAGCTAATTTCTCCCCTAAGAATTTTATAAGTTTGGAAAACTATAAATAGGCAAATAAATTTTGCCTTCTCTGAAGGGATGAAGACTTTCATGGTACAAAAATTTAAACTTTAGGGTTGCTACCCCACAGGAAGGAGAGGAACGATTCTGGTATGAGATCAAAGAGGTGGGCAGGGTGCAGTTTGTGTAGCGCCTATGGGACATGGTAAGGAGTTTAGATGTGGTTTCAGCTGTGATGGAAAACCATTTTTGGATTTTAGGCAGGGGAGTGACATAATTTGATTTATGCTTCATAGATCACTGGGCTGCTCTATGGAGAATGGACCACAGAAAGGCAGTAATAGAAAAAGCAGGACCAGTTAGATAAAAATATCTCTGCATATACTCCTTACATAGACTCCTTGGGTTACTTTATTTTATTTATTTATTTATTTTTTATCCAAACCCGTGGCCTTGGTGTTATCAGCACCACACTCTCCCGAGTGAGCCACGGGCCGGCCCAGGGATCATTTTAAACTAAATTTACAGTTTGGAGATTTGTAGGCCATGGTAGGTGATGCGAATTTGGTATGCAGTTCTGCATAAGGGACAGCTCAGGGTGCAACTTCTCGGGGATATGACTTTTTTCTTCTTGCTCTTTGTGACACCATGGCATATCCTTGCAGTTACCTGGGGGTGGGAGATTGGTTTCTTCTGATTCACTCTTATACTGAGGGAGTGGCCCTTTGGAGTTTCACCAGATTTACCTTCTTGGTTAAGTCCTGGACTTTGAGAGACCATCCAACCTGAAGCCCTTGCATACCTGGTTGGCAAATGACCCAGTAAAGAAAGGAACACTTTGAGAAAGTAGGGCTGGCCAGTTAGCTCACTTGGGAGAACATGGTGCTGGTAACACCAAGGTCAAGGGTTCAGATCCCTATAATGGAAAACCAGCTCTAGACTTTGGATTACCTCTCTCATTTCACTTAGGTTTTGTCTGGTTACTCATTATTAGCTTATGAGTTCTTTTCAGGAAGATGTTTTTAGGAAGATGCTTACCAGAAACTGCACTCCCAAAGACTCGTGTACGATGATGTTAATAGGCAAACTAGTTATAATAGATAAAAACAACTTACATGTTAAAAAAAAGGAATTATTAAATAAATTATGGGATCACATATGACAATTATCATGCTCATCTGCTGAAATACCTCCTGTGGCAAAGGCTGCTGGATGTCCACCAAAATCTATTCTCTCCTTCTGTATTTTTTTTTTTTAATTTTAATTTGTCAATATACAATGTGGTTGACTATTGTGCCCCATTACCGAAACCTCCCTCCCTCCTCCATCTCCTCCCTCACACCCAACAATGTCCTTTCTGTTTGCTTGTCGTATCAACTTCAAGGAATTGTAGTTGTTATGTCTTCTCCCCCCCACCCCCGGTTTTTTTGTTTGTGTGTGTGTGAATTTATTTATTTATTTTTAGCTCCCACCAATAAGTGAGAACATGTGGTATTTCTCTTTCTGTGCCTGACTTGTTTCACTTAATATAATTCTCTCGCGGTCCATCCATGTTGTTGCAAATGGTAGTATTTCATTCGTTTTTATAGCTGAGTAGTATTCCATTGTGTAGATGTACCACATTTTCCGTATCCACTCATCTGATGATGGACATTTGGGCTGGTTCCAACTCTTGGCTATTGTAAAGAGTGCTGCGATGAACATTGGGGAACAGGTATACCTTCGACTTGATGATTTCCATTCCTCTGGGTATATTCCCAACAGTGGGATAGCTGGGTCGTATGGTAGATCTATCTGCAATTGTTTGAGGAACCTCCATACCATTTTCCATAGAGGCTGCACCATTTTGTAGTCCCACCAACAATGTATGAGAGTTCCTTTTTCTCCGCAACCTCGCCAGCATTTATTGTTCAGAGTCTTTTGGATTTTAGCCATCCTAACTGGGGTGAGATGGTATCTCAGTGTAGTTTTGATTTGCATTTCCCGGATGCTGAGTGACACAGACTTCATGAATACGACCCCAAAAGCACGGGCAACCAAAGGAAAAATAAACAAATGGGATTATATCAAACTAAAAAGCTTCTGCACAGCAAAAGAAGCAATTAACAGAGTTAAAAGACAACCAACAGAGTGGGAGAAAATATTTGCAAAATATACATCTGACAAAGGATTAACATCCAGAATATATAAGGAATTCAAACAACTTTACAAGAAGAAAACAAGCAACCCAATTAAAAAATGGGCAAAAGAGCTAAGTAGGCATTTCTCTAAGGAAGATATACAAATGGCCAACAGACATATGAAAAAATCCTTGGGTTACTTTAATAAAAACCAGGACCATCCAAGGGCAAAATTGAGATAATCCCATTTGAACATTTCTTTAAGACACATCTACTTAAGGATTTTCCCAAATTTAGAAGAGGAAGTATTAGAATCATCTACCTGCTGTTTATTGTTTGTAGTATACATTTAATTACTTTATGCTTAAATTAACCATTTACTATTTTAATGTAATTCATCCCAAAATACCATATTCAATTAATCCTTTTGTTATGGTTGTAGGGTTCTTTGCGCATTACTGAAGATGTGTACTCTTTAACACTGCCCCACACAAATGGATTTATTAAAATGGTGTTTGTTTCTTTAAAAAAAGTATATATAGATATAAAATATACATTTTTATATATAGCATATAAACACATATAAACACATATATCCATTACATCATATTTATTTCTTACACTACTCACTACCCAATGATCCCTGAGTCCTGTTGTATATTCTCAGGTAATCAGTGCTTTCCATAATTTTCTGAGTTAAATGCCATGAGTTTTGTTTATTCTTCTGAGCCTTTCCTTCTGCCATTTACTTGTGCTCTGGCAAACAGTTTTGACCCATACAGCTTGGTGAAAGTGACAGTGCTGGATCTAACCCCCCTCAAATTAACATTATATCTGTTAAAATGCAAGTCTCCTAGTAACTTGAGATATCTTCAAGAGATGGCTCATTATGCAGAGGGAAAGACCAATAGGCAAGAAGGGATTGGGAGAAGTTCTCTGACATTTTTCATTCATAGAACTGCAGCTTGGAAAAATTTGCTAACCATCACATGAACTATAGCTGAGAGAACCTATGGCTGGGCAGTAACCGTTTAGGGACTATTCTACCATAACACCATATTGAGCTGGTTTGGTTAGTGATCTCAATGGTCTAAATGCTTGTGTCCCCCAAAATGCATTTGTTGAAAACCTAATCACCAATGTGATGATATTAGGAGATGAGGCCTTTGGAAGGTGATTATATCATTAATAGAGAGCCCTTCTGAGTGGAATTAGCGCCTTTATTAAAGAGACCCCAGAGAGCTGCCTTCTCACTTCCACCATGTGAGGACACACTGAGAAGGCAGAAAGTGCCATTTGTGCAGGACCTCACTAGATAACAAATCTGTTGGTGCCTTGATCTTGGACTTCCAGCCTCCAGAACTGTGAGAAATAAATATGTGTTGTTTACAAGCCACCCAGTTTATGGTATTTTGTTATAGCAGCCCAAAAGGATTAAGACAGTGATATCATTTCCCAGAGCACACACTTCATGCAAAAGGGGCTATTTATTTGTATGTCTGTCTTCTGAACACCAAATGATCCAAGAGTAAGTAGACCTGGCATGTAGCCCTCTCATAGAAGGGTCTGAAAAAAGTCTTGTTATCTGTCCAGGCTGCCTCATGTTACACTTATTCGAGCAAGATAACGGCTTGAAACAGCAGCACTCAACCTATTTTTTTTTTCCATCCTGATGCACAAGTTGAATAATATTTACTTATTCAACTTTCTGATGTGAAATTCCGAATGTCCAGGTGGAAACTGTCTCTTATTTTTTCTACTCAAGAAAAGTTATGTATATAAAAATGTATGTGCATGACAATAAAAGTATTATATCGATATTCTTATCATTGCTGTAGTTTATATTGCAAGTATTCACAGACGTTGATTCTTTGTTACTAATAATTGCATTGAACATATCTCAAGGCTAATGGCTGTATTGATGTGTGCTTTTGAGAATCTAAGTACAGCAAATCCAAATACTTTAACAATCCATGTGTGACATCTCTATCCAGAATCAATCCAATTCTAAGACAGTATTTCACAATCCACTCTCTCTATGGAACAGGTTCATAATACAGGTAGATACTTTAACTTGACGTATTAAAATTGCAATTTACTTGGGCAAATTATTATTTACCATGTAGACTCAAAGTTGAATTTATGTTTATTGCTAGCCAAATTCCCCAAGTTCTTAAGAACTAAATGAAATAAAAAGAAAACTTTCTCCATATATAGTACTTCAGAAACTTTGAATTTAAAATGTAGGCCATTTTATCATGTCAGACAAATTTCCTTTACTTAGGATTTTCTAATACAATTATTCTTTTTCCTATACCTATACCTTAACTTAGCTTTTCCTTTTTATTATAGATATATCTTTTATTTTAAGATGTCTCAGCTTCAATTTGAAAAGTAGATAGGTGATAAATACAGTAATTGATTTATTATTTAATAAAATGATTTTACTTTAAGCAATATGATTGTTGGCTATTAGAATATAATATCTTACATCTGTGTTAAAATTTATACAGATTCTTCTACTCTGAATGCTTATTTTCTGATTTCCTGAAGCTATCTGGTCAATTAAAAAAATCCTTTGAGTATTTAAAGCAATTTTTTATGTGTGATCTCTTTGAAATGTAAAAGTAATCAATTGGGGGAGATATTATTTTCAATATATAAAACAGAGAACTGAGGCTTAGAGAGGTTAAGTAACTTGACTAAGCAATACAGACAAAGATAGAACTCAAATTCCAGGACTTCCGGTTCCAAATTCAGGACTCTCTCTTACATCACAATGTGGAGTTCATCAATGGGCACACCTTCTTGACTATTCTATTACCATTAGGCTAAGTCTATAGTGAAGTTCAAAGAGAGGGAGAAATGATTACCTGTTGAGTAATCATGATATTTTACTCAATCATCTATTTCATCCATTTCATGTATGGGTTTATTTAACCATAAAAATTTAATTTTTGAAACAACTTGGTTGAATTTTATATTTCCAAAGAAAAGAAAAATATGTCCCTCAGAAATCTCAGGGTCAATATTTGTCCCCTAATCAATGGCCATACCAACACTGCATGAGGCAGCTCTTCATGTGAATGCTTGACATGAAGGATCTTGGCCAAGGGGAAAGAGGCTCCGGAGACTCAATAACTACCACTAGCATCAATTCAGGGGTGGAGAGTGTGTGTGTGTGTGTGTGTGTGTGTGTGTGTGTGTGTGTGTGTGTCTGTGTTGGGGTAAGGAGTGAGGGGTTAATATTTGCTCTTTCTGAATAAATACCAGCCCTCTAATTTCAAATCATTATCCATAACAAATGTAAATTCCAGGATTTTGAAGTTACTTCTGGCTCTCAAATTCCCCCCATAAATTATTAACATTCTCTAAATCAGTGTCCCCCCCCCCCCCCGCCATGGTTCTTGTAAATGTTGTTTTTATTAAACATTTAATTCAACTTAGTAAAAATGTAAATAAACCTAAAACAGCACAGAAAAATACATGATAATAACATAAAAATCTCTCTCCCCCAGTCCCATTTTCTCTATATAACTATTTAAATATTTTGTTTTCTGTACAAAACATGTCTATATTTATACCAGAACACATGTATATTTCTTTTATAACAGTGGGGGTTTAAGATGCATAATGCTATGAAATATGATTTTTTCATTTAGCAATACATTATGTTAACTACATCATCACATATCAGCACATTTACGTCTACCTCAATGTTTTTACCAACAGCAGAGTATTTCACTTTATCGTGATACACTATTTATCAGTCCTCAAATGTTTACACAATTTCTGAAGGCAGAAGGACATTGGGGTGGTAGAGAGTGACATACAAAATCCTTAATTTATACTTATGTACCTAAATATATCTTTGCAATCTTGTTGTAGTATGTCTGTTGAACACATTTTTTTAAGTTGAAATTTCTGTATCAAAAGTAGGTTCATTTTTTAACTCTGATAACTATGATTCATTTGCTCTCCTAAGAAGATTCACCATAATATACTTAGTAAAAGCATGAGAATATCCACCCAAGCACTAACAATAATTGAACTTTGAAAATATCTAAAATACAATATATTTCAAATGGAATCTTATAGTTGCTTAAATCTGCATTCCTCTAATTGTGAGTGAGTTTGATTATGTTTGTTCTGTTCATTGGCCCTTTGAATTTCATTTGTTATAAACTTCCTTAATTGTATCTGTACCATTTTTGTTGTTAATTTCTGTTCATTTGTAAGAACTCTTTATGTATAAATATAATTGGCCTTTTGCAAAATGCCTTGTGGTTTTTATCCTGGTTGGTCATTTAAAAAGTTTTTTTATAGTGTTTTCCACCATATGGAATGCAGCTTTTTAAAATATTATAAAATTTGGCCATTTGAGTTATGTGCCCTACTTACAAAAGCCTTTAATTTTCCAAGATTGTATTTTTAGAAATAACTTATGTTTTCTTCTAATAATTTTATGGCTTACTTTTTTTAATGTCAGCATTTGGAGCCTCAGCTCCATTTGAGCTATGAAAAAATCCTATCACTAGCTGGCACACTTTTTAAAAAATAGCCAGCTCTAAGACTTACCACATATTAAATCTGGAAACAGGGGTTTGTAGATTTTAGAGCTAGAATATGCTTTAAAGATCATCTAGTATAATGTTCTCGTTTTCCAGATGGGGAATTGGAAATGGATATAAAGAATGCTGGAGTACCGAAGGTTCCACAGTGTCAATGCCAGGAGAATCTCCCCCTCCTGTGAGCACGAAGTCACCCCTTATTGCATTCATCCTTCTGCTTCATCATTGTCTAACGAGCAAATCTTGATCAGGGCACCACATGATTCTAGCTGGTCCCATTTATTGATCATCCTGTTTAATTTAAGAGGATAAAACGTACTTCAGGTTTTAAAAGGCTTTAAGGGGGGAGGAGGGAAGAGACATAGTACATCCCAGGTGTCAGATTGCACATATTTTATTTCTTACTCAGATTCAGAATATTGACATTGGTTATTATAAACTCTAAGGGTTAGTTATAAAAATATCCCTGAATGTAAAACCAACCTGGTTTCTCCCTGGCTCTATTTACTTATCTATTTATTTGACATGTGTAAGAAGGTTGATGAGGGGAGAGGGAAGGGTTGAGAACTCCATCCACCGCCTGCAGCAACGTCACAGCATCGTAAATGAACAGTATATTCCAGTGTAATTCCATAGTCTTACTGGATTACAGAGTCAGCAAAAGGATGCTTTAAGAGGGAATTAAGATTTAATGAGATGAAAAATACAGAGCTCAGTTTTCTATGACGCAGACATTCTGTAGTCTCCTTCTGTTCTCATGTGTATAGACAGGTGTAACTACTGCCTGCGTGGTCTACCTTAGGGAGGCCCATGAACAGACTAGGTCTGTTCCTTTGGAGGATCCACTTTCTTCACAGAGACTAAAGACTCATGGAGCTGTGTCTGTGAAATAGTTTCCTTGGGACTCAGCACTTAAACTCACAAAAATGCACGCAAATAATTCGCAAAAGTGACTGTTGTTTTAAGGAAACCATATTGACCACCCGCCCCACATTTCCTGCTCCACAGTAGTGTCTCAGGCTGTTTAAAAAAATGACAATGGGTATAAATAGTAATCTAATTACAGTTAGAAGAGATTTACAGCTCTAATTATGACTGCTGTTAAATTTCAAAGGGACTGACATAAGCAATCAACACATCCTGTACAAGAATCCATCTTGCTATTATAAAAGCTACCTGCCAATTGTTTGTCAGTTGAATGACATGCAACACTGCACACATTATCTCCAGAATTAGTGATACCAGCAGTTTTGCCACGTTTAATGTATGTAGGCGGCATAATGCAAAGGCATGGAGCCTAGGAATTACTCAATTAGGGACTGCTGCATTTCCAACATGTGCATATTTCATCAAGTATGTTATTATTTCTTACTCCCAATGAAATTTTTTTATTTAGCTTAATCAACTACATATTCATAGGACTTCTGCATCGTAAAAGTGACCATTCTGAGAAACCCACCCACCCCCACACACAAACACACACTCTCTCTTTCTCTTAGACATTTAGACAAAATATATATGTCATATTTATTATACATATGTTATATAACATTTACTAGATATTTGCTGTGTGTCAGGGTACAAATTTTATAATATATTCATTTGAGACTCATAACTATTATTTAGCATATATTATCATATTTATAAATATACTTATTCTTTTGGATAATCTGTAGTATAGAACAAATATTACAGATATTTTGGGATGGGGCGAAGAGGTTTGGTTTTAAAAAGGTTTGCTGATAATTTCTACAGGTTGAGGAAAACTGCTCCAACCATTTCTCGGCTCCTACATTCATCAACCTCCTATAGCTAGGAATATTGATCTCCACATCTGAGGCTTCAACCTTACTTTGAATTTCTAAACCATCTGGACAGGGTACACTTCATCCATCCTAGGCCAGGCATCTAACGGGACTTCACATTAATCATGCTCTGAGATCTGGAATTTGGGTGTCCCAGTGCCAACCATCCAGCATCCAGTAATGTTCTCTAACTCAGTGTTCTCCATTTCCCAGGCCTGACCACATGTTAGGGCTCCTCCTGTCTGGCAGATCCTTGCCAAGGACAGGACTGTGCTGATAGACTGCAGCCCAGGGGCGAGGACTGCTGTCCTGTGTTCGGACCCAATGATGAGAAATTCTTGCTCACATATTCCTTACATACTCCTCACCACAAGCACATTCCCAATACTTTCTTCCAGTTCCTTAGAACCTGCTACCTTCTGCTCTGGAAATCCTGGTCTGACTATTAGGGAATCACACTTTGTATCGGGATTGGTGTTCAATCAATCAAACCAGCATGGGCATACCAGTTGCTAAAACAGTAAAATACTCCCCACTAGTTGGTAAATGGTTACTGATCGGACTCCCAAACGTGCATATTATTCAGCACCAAAAGGTGGTCTCTGGGCACAGCAGGAGATATGTGGGTCTCTACACCCCCTATAGCCAGTATCCATTCTGCTTGGTTGGTAATCTGTTGTATTGCATTTGGTGATGCTAATATTAATGTAATATTATTTCTCACTTTGACTTTGCTCTTTTGCCTTTGACTTAGACATATGAGCACCCTCTGTTTTAAGCTACAGAACAGGTTTTCTGCCAGTTCGTTAGTACTTTTTACCCCATATGTTCTCCACATTGCAGTGAGAAATCAGCCTACTCTCTTATAGACCCTAACTACAAGTGATGGATTGATATTTTCATTTTTAAGTACTTTTAAGTTGTTGTTGTTTTTTTTAATCATGTGGCTGTGGACAACACCACTTTTTCATCAATATAAAAAGAATAAAGAGACACTAAACTAGCAAAATGAAGGAATTTTCAAGCAGAGGTTTGCCAATGATAGGGCAGTTTAACTAGATTGCAGGACAAGGCAGTTGGTCACGTCTGATTCAGTGACATTCAAAAGACATAATTATAGTAAGATGGCTGCATTCATGCCAACATGAATAGTTTCTTTCTTGAGATAACTGATCCCAAAGGATTCCAAGAATTATTTCCTTATGTATTCTACTGGCATTTGTTTTGTCAGAACATAACGAAGTATACATAAATTCCACTTTATAAATGGTATGCTGTGCTTTAAATAAAGCCCAATATGTCATTCTGTCAGAGATTAGTAATAGCAAGCTGCTTCACTGATTGATTCATTATTCTCAGCTCCCAATTGAAAAGATTACTGAATTTATGCTGAAAATTTTTCTTTAAAATGAATTACTCAAATAGTTTACTGCTGAAATAATAATAAAGTCATTTTTATTTTTTACCAGCTTAAAGTGTTACCAAGCCACTGACATGTCTTCCTCATCACCCTGAGAATTTCCTATGGTATTAATGATGTATGAGATGGCTAAATAAATGATACTTGGTTACAATTAATGGGCAGTTTGTATGAGGGCATGAGTAGCTTTTCAAATAGTACCTGGTATCTTTCAGGAAGTTCTGCAACCTAACTTTACATGACCTCAAATATCATGTTTTTTATTTCATACCTATTCAACTTTATTTTTAAAATGTCAAAATACCCTTGTTGAATTAAGAACACATGGGTTTGAGTAAACCTCATAATTGTGTTTACTATGTAGAAGACTAAACTCAGAGATGACATCTAAATGGCACCACAGAATTAGAGACAGCATTAAGGCTATGCCATTGCTGAATATTTGACCTTTATCTTTTTCGTAGCAAGTAACTTAGTTTTCTGGTTTTGAATAATTCACATAGGTAGTCCTTGCTCTGGTTTTTGTCTAGTCCATTTCTTTTGGAATCTACAGTTTTAATTCTTTTGGCTGAAACCTTATCAACTTCACCACATCTATGGTTTCCTGGTTAAGATTTTTGTCATTATACTTTCTAAACTATAGACCAGTTATCATTAATTCAAAAGTCTGAGTTTTCCTGTTGGTAAAATTTTGCACTGACTTTTCCTCTCTTTGATAGAAGTCTTTCCTTTCAACTCAATCAAAGCCACACTGACCATGGGCCTCTTGTGTTCTTTTCTGTTCTGAGAGTCCAGATAAGAACAGAAATCTGATCTCTCTGCGTGACAAGGTATGGAGTTCCCTTGTTTCCCTTTATGGATTAGGCAGAGACTGGGCAAATCCCAATATGAACTAAATGACTCTTCATATTACTGATTTGTTTCTAACTCTACACAACCAAAGACAAAAATCTCCAGAACAGATAACTCTGAAGGATCTCTTTTCTTACTCTCATTTTGTTAATTTTCTAGAGGACCTCACCCCTCCAAAGTAGGGTTTGGAAGACAAATATATTATTAGCTCTCATGTATTAAAGCTGCTATGAGCCTGAATAAACTTTTTCACAAAATTTAAGATTTAGAGAGAAAGTTGGTTCACTTAGTTTGTTGAACTTACACTAACAGCAGTAACAAAAATAACCACCATCTTGTTTTGAAATCTTTTAAACTATGAGTAGGAAGGAATGAACTCACAAATGGCCTGAGGAAAGCACTAAATCTAAGTCAGTAGAATTCACTGGATCACACTAGGCACTAAATAAAAAGGTCGAGGCACAGGACAACAACCAGAAAAAAAAAAATAAAAAAATAACTTGAGAATCCTAAGCCCAACTGAACACCCTGCTGTGATAGAAATCCCCAAATGAGTTGAAAATAAAATTGAATCTGTATTAGAGCCTAATTTTATACCTTTTATGGACATAAAGTTTCTGGGCTTTATGCTAAAAGACTGGATATGGATTTCTTGCACTTTACTGGTGTTTTCAAGTGTCTTTCTGACAAAGACAGTTTTAAATAAAAGTCCATTGAATGGAAAATTTCAAAGTGGAGGCAGTCAGTATATTTTTGGACTAATTCTACATAACTCATGTTAAGGAAAATAACCTGAACATTTAAAGAAATGCTCTGTTGTCAGAAGTGGAAGTCAATTTTTGTCCTGCTTAGAATCTAAGTTAATTTTGTAAGTACACCTAAGATGTAAAACTGTTAAGAGCTTTGGTATTTCTAAAAATTTTATTCTTTCTATGGTTGTGTGAATTGATAAAAAGCAATCTCATAAAAGTAAATTCATCTTAATGTCCTTACCACCACTCAAACTTGTTTTCATAAAAATTATTCATCTCTTCATCCCTATCAGTCCTGAACAATTAGACATATATGTAGATGTTGATATAGATAAATCTTGGATCAATTTCCTTGGCAAAGTGTGAGATTTGTAGGAGGTTTATAGGGAGTGTTCTTAAAACAGCAGCTGTGGGGGAGAGAAGGAAGAAGCATTGGGCAGGTGGGTGTTAAACTGTGATATGGATGTTAAGAGAGGCCACAGCTGATCCTTGGGAAGCTCTAGAGCTGGGATGTCCCTTTAGACTTGTCCCAAATTGAGGCAAGGAGCCTTACTTTTGCACTCTGCCTCTACCAGTCACTGGTCATGGGCCACCCCTACCCAGGGGTGTAACCTTGGATGAGGCAGTTTCCTTTTTCTAAGGCCAGTTTCCCAGGAGACCCAACACTCTGGTAGCTTTGGTCCTAATAGGATAATGGACACCTTTTCCGTCCACTTGCTTCACAAAATAATTTCACCCCACTTGGAAACAGCTCCTGAGTTTTCTGGTTGGTTTCTTTCACTTAGGAAACTTACAAGAAGGTTAGTTGCACCGAAATAATCACTGCTATTTATGGTAAGAGGGTGCACCAGAATCCTAGGGCTCTATGTTGTGATCTTCCAATTGGATCTTTCCATAAATTCCCTAGAGCTGTTCCCATCACAGGTATCTCTAATTATAAAGGGGCTAACCTGTTATATGACCCAAGTCATGTGGCTACTTGCACTTTGGGCTGGTCCTCCTGCAGAGGCCCTTTCCTGACATTCACAGCTGGCAGACTTCCATGTCACTCAATATGTTGGTATAATATCCCCAGTTGTAAAATAAGATGCTTCTGGAATCTAAAGAGGCTTACTAGGCAGTGAGTGCATTTCCTACTTCATAGTGGAAGGTGCAAAATGCAAGAATTTGCCCTTTACTTGGCTTACTCCAGATCACCGAGACCATAAAAACTTCACTGATGCAGCAGGTTCTAAAATCTCATCAGGTTATGAGCATTCCATGTTTTCACAGGGAATAAAATAACAAGCTTTCCAAATTATACTCCGAGAAATAGCCTTGGAAGTAATCTGAATCCTGTTACTTTCTTAGAATGGGTGGTAATATGATACAATATAAATGGTAAGGCCGAAGAAAAAATTTTGAGAGGAGGAACTGTTATAAACCAGGTGGTTTCACAAATAATCAGATTCTTTTCTGAGCCTTGTAATGACTTTGCTCTTTTGAGAACATGATAGTGGCTATCAGTCATTATTCTGATAGTCACTTATTTAACAAATATTTATTAAACACCTACTTTGTGCCAGGCCTTGTTCTAGATTCTGGGATTACAGTAGTGAACAAAAAAGGCAAAACTCTAGTCCTCATCTAATATCCAAGTAAACAATTTTTTTTTTCTTTCTTTCTTTCTGTGAGGGGTCTTCCAAAGATTCGTGGAAATATTTGTATTATCTTTTAATTCCATTTTCCACAAACTTTGTGAAGTAACTTCATATATCTCAAAACGGTTTATACCTGAATAAGACGGGAATAAACAATGCAGATTTCTGGGAGAAGAATGTTCTAGGCAGATGCAAAGTCCTTGATTCTGGAATATGCCTGCCACATTTTAGGAACAGTTGGGGTGCAGTGTGACCAGAAGAGATAGAGCAAGGGGGAGAGAATTAGGAGACCAGTAAGAAGAGATCAAATCTTGTAAGACTTTGATAGCTTTTGCAATGATTTTGGCTATATTTGGACTAAAATAAGAAGCCATCAAAGAGTTTTGAGCAAAGGAACGACATGCTGTGATTTACATTTCAAAATAATCCCTCCAGCTGTGGTGTTGGTGATAGGCAGCAATCAGTGATACAGAAATGTAGGTTGGAGGCTAGCACAGTAACCTGGTGAGGATATGTTGGTGTCTCAGGCTACAATGGTGAAGGTTCTAAGTAGAAGAATACTAGATTTATTTTGATTCTGAATATGTAGAATTTTCTAATTAATTGTACATGAGGTGTGAGAGAAAGAAAGGTCAAAGATGATTTTAGTGTCTGGGCTGAGCTATTGGAGGTATAGATATAACAAATGGGGAAATATGAAGAGTTTGTAGAACTAATGTATTGAAGGTCTTGGTGATGTCCAAGAATGTTGGAGTTTGAATATCAAAAGATGTGAGCTGTGAAGTTAGGAGATGCTGGTCAGACAGTGGGGTGCATGAACTCGAGGTTATGGGGTGTTTAGAGCTCAAATGAATTATTACATTTAAAGGAATGGATAATTAAGGGCTCAATTCTGGGAATGAGCGGCTGATGTTATGTGGAGGAAAGATCTTTTGGGGGAAACAATGTCAAAGAATTGGAAGGATTCTCTATGCAGATACTGAAATCACCAAGAACATTGAAAGGAGAAGTGCTCAGTGAATAATGGTGGACCAACAATAAGTATTTACAAGGAATGAGAAGGATGCTTTGTTGATGATTGCAAAAAGTAGGAATGTTGTGAGATTCAAGGCTGGGGTAATCATCATGTTGAAGAGATACCTGCACTTCTATGTTTATAATACAATAAACAATTTACAATAGCTAAGACTTGGAACCAACCTAAATGTCCATTGATGGATGACTGGATAAGGAAAATGTGGTATATATACACAATGGAATACTATTCTGCCATTAGAAAGAATGAAATTCTGCCATTTGTAGCAACATGGATGAGCCCAGAAGATATTATGTTAAGTGAAATAAGCCAGGCACAGGAAGAGAGACACTGCATGTCCTCACTCATAAGTGAGAGCTAAAAAACAAAAACAAATGGATAAAAAAAGAAAGAAAGATACAAGATCACAATAATTCCTTGAACTTTCAAAAGCAGAGAATGCAACTGAGGCCACCAGAGGAGGGAAAGAAGGAGGGGGCTTAGCAAGAAATTGGTAAAGGGCCACAAAAAATGATTACATTGTATAATGATAAATACAGTAATTATCCTGATTTGAGCATCACACATTGCACACAGGTATTGATATTCAATGCTGTATCCCACAGGTATGTATAATAATTAGTCTCAATTAAAAAAAGAAGAAATAAAAATTTAAATAATAAATAAATTTCTACTTTAAAGGAAAAAAAGCTGGGGTTTTAGGAGAAGGGAGAATAATCTCTTTGTTGCAATACATATCAAAATGAATATCAGGCCCAGTGATGTAAGAGCCATGACAGAAAAAACAGTCACCTTTTGAGTGTGCTGCAAGGGAGGCTGTGTTTCAGGTATAGTTTGGTTTTGAGCATCCGGTTTTGGGTAGAGCAAGAATGTGACATTCAGAGAAGTGGCTGAGACTAAAGGGGGTTTTGCTGATGATGTGTCCTATGTTCCAGAGGACACAGTCGAGAAGTTTCAAGAGTCAGGAAGGAGCAAGAGATGAAGTCTGAAGAGGTATGTAAAATGCTGTGTAGCAGTCAGTACTGAGGGATGAGGAATGACCTGGAAGTCCTGGGCTTCTGGTGTGACTGACGCACGTAAAGATTAAGGTCATGATGGCCCCAAGGCAGGTAGCAGTGAAAGTGTGGGCATTTGAGGGGAGGAGGACTGAGATCTTGGCAGAAGCATGTGGGGATTTGGAGCTCCCACTAATAAGGGATTGTGGCCACAGGTAGGTGGGCATACTTTTGATTGATCTCTTACAATGTCTCTCTTTGCACATTGGATTCAAAGAGAAAATGGAGGCAGTAATAATATGGTAGACACAGCATAATGAAGTTCTAGATCATTTCTCTCTGTTCCTATAAGGCCTTTACATCATTACCAGGTAAATCTTTCTAAAACTCTAATTCGATCATGTCATTTTCTTGCTTAAAACTTCCATTAAAATATCTTTCTTTTACCTGTACTGCATACTATTCCTACTTCTTTAACTTGGCATTTAGGACCTTTTCTAAAATGTCTCATAACCACTTTTCATTTCTCATTCTTCTGTTGTATTCATTTATTGTTTACCTGTATTTACTGAGCACCTACTTGGTGCAGGCACTGGGGACACAAACAGTGAATATTCATTGCCCCAACTCTCTGAATAATCTTTTTCTTGTCTTATTTCTCTTTGTGACACTGCACTTAAAACTACTATTCTGTAGTTCCTCCTCCCTTCTGTCACTTGCTGAAGAAATGTTACACATACTTAAATGTGAACACTTGCTTATGGTCTTTCCCGACCAGAACACCTTCTCCAACCCTCTGTGTGTATCCATAACTTACCTATGATTTAATAGACAGCTCAATTTCAGCTTCCTTGTTCAGTGAATGCTCCAGTCACAGGAATATCTTTTTTTTTTTTCTGAACACTTAACATACTGTTTTCATCACCAAAATGAAGCCTAACACCAAGTATTTGCTCACTAAATATTTGATATTGAATGCATAGCACTTGTTAATGTATTATAAAATATACTCTAGAAAAATTAAGTTAAAGTAGTCAAGAGTAATAAATCTTTCATTCAAAACTCACCTACTAAGAAGCTATTTTGTGCAGATATTGTTTGCCACATGGGTTCTTTTAAGCCAAGATATGTTCTGGTTTTTGTATCTGATAAGTACCTTTTTTGAAAGCTTTTCAAAAATTTTTTTTAATGAAAAGTAAACTTTACATTATTCCTCCAAGTAACATTATTAAGGCATGGATAACATTTAACACAGCTGCAGGCTTCTGTTTGGAAATGGACTTCATTTAAAATGTTCTGAGTTACCTATTTCTGATGTAACAAATTACCACAAGCTTAAAACAACACAAACTTATTGTCTTACAGGTCTGTAGTCCAGAAATCTGAAATGGGTCCTTGTGAGCTAAAATCAAGGTATTGGCAGACAGTTCTGGAGGCTGCAAAGAAGAATCCATTTTCTTGCCTTTTCTAGCTTCTAGAAGCTGCCCATGTTCCTTGGCTGATGGCCCCTTTTTTCCCACCTCCCTCTGCCATATTTAAGGAGCTTGTGATTACGTTGGGGCCGCCTAGATAATTCAGTATAATATTCCCATGTCAAGATCAGCTGATTAGACTTAATTCTTCCTTGCCATGCAACCTAATATAGTCACAGGTTCAGGCGTAAGAATGTGGACATCTTTGGAAGTCATTATTCTGCCTATCACATGCCCTTATGGAAATGAAACATCTGATATCATCATCTTGGCGGTGTTCAGGCTTCTAAAGGTTTCACTTCATGTTATCCCATCAGCCAATCTTGATGCTACTGCATTCGGAGGTAGGGGTGCTGGTTAAAAGATCACCACCTGCCAGTATTTGCTCATAATCACTGTGGCATGAATATAATTCAGATGTGAAACACTCAGGATCAGATCTTTCTGGTCTTGTTCAGGGAAGCCTATGGTCCTATCATAAAGCTTATCTCATTCTGTCTAAATAGAAGAATTTAATGGAATTAAACAGAATGTATGCTGGAGGGAATTATTCTAAAGGAAGAAAGTGCTAAACTTGGCAGGAAGACGGTTTGTGTTTTGGTTTACTTACTGGGAATAATTCATTCTCTCTTAACCCAAAAATCACAATGGCAATTCTGTTCAGATGAGTAGGGCTGGCTGTTTATTTGAAACTGGGAGTGCTACCGTCCTACTGCAGATGACATCCCACATGACTGTAACTCACCTCATCTGTCCCCTACTGTCATGCAAACTGTGCAAGCTTCAGAAGAAGGGTGGTGTTGGTGGGTTCCATCAGGCCTTGAGCTGTGTGTCCCCAGCAGGGAATAGTTTAAACAAAAGGAAAAGAAAATGCATTGAAAGACTGAGATGAAGGGAACACACAGGTCAGGAAAACTAACTTCATATAAGAGCTATTATGAGGCAGACAGTTGTTGGTATTTTTTTTTAATGAGCTGAAATTACTCTCCGGAAACGAGGATAGTTGGTGGGTTCTAATAAAACAGAAATTGGACTTCTAATATGCATATCAAGATGAAAATCTACTAAGTGTACCCTATACAAAATTAGCTAGAATCTGTTAAAAATTAATACCATATTCATGAATTAATTAATGCCATATTAAAATAAAAATTGTGTTTAAAACCATTTATTTGGAAGTTGTGTGGCCAGTTGATATAAGGGTTATTGAACATAATATGTTTTTTTCTTAACAGATCTGCATGTTATGAAGGGGGAAGATTTTCTTCTATCAGTATTTTTATCATGCCAGAAAGTATAAAATTATATACACACATAAAATTTTCACTACAACTTTATTTTCTTTGGCTTTTTTCCTTACAGACATTTTCCCTCACCATTTCTTTCCAAAATCCCATTTATAAGACCATTCTTCCAATCCACACTAAAAAGTGAACTGCACAGAATATCTTTTACTTTTTGTGGTTAAAGTTTTATTCATTAGATGTTCATTGAACGTTGGGGAAATATGTGTTTTTAATTATAGAATTTTTGTTTTATACTGGTGCTTGTATTCGGTACTTATATTGAAGGTATGCTTTTGGAAAATATATTTTAGCATTTCCAAGATTATTGAAGTTCATTTTATTTTGGAAAATATAGGTTAATTTTAAAAACAGTGGCATTATGGGCTTGAAATGCAGACTTAAAATTTGCAAGAAAATTATCTATAGCTCAATTCGTTGATTTGATGTATTCATTTGAAACAACGTGGACACAGTTTGATTCATTCTCCTTGTTCCTGGCAGAAGTTCTAGATTTTTTAAAGCCATTATCTTAACACATTGTTCTTATTTCTGACAGCATTTTCAGTTTTAACATTTTCAAGAGCACATTCTTTTTCCCTGTGCTATTGCATCTAATCCTGTAAAGAAAGGAGATACCATGCTAACCACCTAGATTTTGTTTTTTAATGATGGGCCCATAAAATGGTAGAGCTGGAGGAAGCTTTAGAGTTTGCAGAGTTCTGGAAGTTCAGAGTCTCTCCCTCAGTCCTTGCCTCACCCTGCTCTGGGAAGAGAAGGAGCTGTTTTAAACATGCCTTTCAATGTAACTTGCCCAGCTGAGAAGGGGCTTTCTGTCTGGATAGCCACAGAGAGGCACCCGGGGGAAACCCACCTGGATTTTTGCCAGTCACATCCCTATTCTGGGCTTAAGGTGCGTGTCTTTCTCCTTTCGTAAGAATGCAGCTTCCTTTTCAGTTCATCAGGAAAGGAGCCTTCTTTACTGACGTGGCTCATGCAGATAAATTCCAATACATAGCGCAGTTAATGTATATTGGAAACAGAATAATGTTGTAAGATGGTATGCATTTCACACAGACTTTTGGCTCCAAATTGGTATCAAAAGGAGATAAAATATGAAAGGAGAAAATTGAATAGATACAGGCAGGCTTTAAAAAGTGATAAATCTCCATGGATCAGATGTGAGATAGAAATGTAACAGCACGAGGAGTTGAGGTGAGGAGTCTGCTGGAGTCTGGGTCCAGAGCTGTGGCCCTGAAAAGTCCAGCTTCCATGGACCTGAAAGTGCTCAGAAGGGAGACCAGCTCATGGCTAGAAGCTAGAGCCTAACAAGGGCTCTGCATCTCAAAGCTCCCCTCATCCCTTACCTCACATTTACATAAAAGGCTGAAATTAACTGCTGCCAAACCACTGACATGGTGTAGATAATAGAGCTGGCCTAGATGACCAGAACTAAAATAGGTCAACAGCTGACTTAATAAGGTGTCCTGTAATATCTTCAATCTCACTGCAAGGCAGGGGACTTGACCTGCCATTATAAAACATGCTTCTGGAGAGGCTGGCTGGTTAGCTCAACTGATTAGCATGTGGCCTTATAACACCGAGGTCATGGGTTTGGTTCCCTGTACCGGCCACACATCAAAAAACAAACAAACAAACAAACAAAAACCCCAAACTAAACCTGCTTCTGGAATGGTGTCAGAGATGGGGATGCGCAGAAATAATTAAAAAACAAACAGCAGCAACCACAGAACACCAAGAGTTCTGCAAGAAGATGTGAAACCAGAGTAAGGACACAGAAGACTGGAACAGACAACAGAATCGGAAGGTTTGATCTTATAGGCTTGTTCCATTAGATATGTGGAACTTTCAACACCCACTCCCCATAAAGAATGTATGTACTTTTAAAGCACACATGGAACATTTGCAAATATTGACCACATACCAAATTTCGATCAACAGATATCATGCAATCTCATTCTGTAAATTTCACAATAAAGATTTTTGTCATCCTTTTAGCTTCCTGTACTGAATAAGCTATCTTGTAAGGCTCTTATTTCTTTTGTCCAAGGGGTCATTGAAATCTGTTGAAAGGGATACATCAAAGAATTAAAAGTATTATAGTGAGTTGGCCAATGGTAAGACCTACTTAGGAAGCCATTGAATTAATCCAATTTTAGATAAAGAGGTGTAATAGGATACCAGGTGTGATGGGAGATAGGTAGCTTAGTGAAGCAGTAGAAAGACTACAGGCGGTTTCAAGATGGCGGCGGCTGCGGCGGCTGGCGCGGAGTAGCTGAGGTGGAAAAGGTGGCCACTGGGCCTCAGGCAGCCGGGAAACTTGTGGACCTTCCTCTGGCCATCTCTTAAGGGAGGACTGCTGCTGCTGGCCGGTCGTGGGGGCTCAACGCCACTTTGCCCCCGGCAGGAGAGGCTGCCTCATTTACCGGCAACAGCTTTGAAGTGTGGAGCAGGAAAAGAACTGATTCTTAGCTGCAAAAGCGAGTCTTGAAACAGGGAACACGGCGCCAGGGCTGCTGTGGATGCAGCCAGGATCCCGGAGTCTGGGGCCGCACTGAAGGCGGCCAGCTGCCCTATTCAGGATTCGAGGTTTCAGGCCGGCATTAAAGAAGATTCCTGGGAGCGCCCGAGCGGCGCCGCGACTGAACAGCCCGAGGCGGCAGCGCCGAGAACACGGAAGGCAACAAACCAGAGACAGAGCGAGCGCCCGACCTGGCACAGCACTGTGAGTGATCCCTGGCACAGCTCTGTTCGGGGGGTGGTTGCCCACCCGGCTCCCGCCTGCACCACCAGGCCACTCACTGCCCCAGTGCTGCCTCCATTTTCCCAGGTGCGGGCAGCTCCGACCTGATCGGCCATCACTGAGCCCATTTGCTTGGCCTGGCGCGGGGCTTTCCGGACCCTGCGGGCCAGCCTCCTCTCCCACTCCCTCCGCGGTTCTCTGGCGGGGCTGGGGGTGTGGGGCGTCCCGACCAGTGTTGGGAGGGCTAGGAAATACGGGCGGGCCGACTGTCACTCCACCACACCCTGGACTCCGGCCGGTAAACTTCCTGTTACTGGGAGGCAGATACCATCTCGGCGACCACCAGTTTGGAAAAAAGCCTAACGAATTTCTGGTTGGGAATAGTGTGGTAGGAGAGTTCCCAGGTCCGCTAGAACCTGCCGGAGAGCAGGCTGCAGGCGGGCACTAGACTCGGTTTATACCGGGGGGATACAAAGGTGAACAAGACCCGAGAAAGATCTACACAGTGCTACAAAGGCACCCAGAGAGACCGGTCGTCTGTGCCTAGCAGAAACCTGGTAGACTTCCTGGGCGAGGCGGTGCTGAGCAGGGTCTTGAAGGCCCAGCTGATAGACGAGGGGTGCAGAAGACACACCCCAGCCCAGCACAGTGTGCACAGAGGGGGGAGACGTGCGGCCAGGGAGGAGGAGACTCGACAGAAACCACACACCCGGTGGGGTCGCCACTGCACGATCTAACAGCCTGGGCCAGAGCACACGGAACGGGGAGAAGTCCTGTACAGAAAGTGAAAGCTCAACAGAGATCACACACCCTGTGCTGCGTGATCCACCAGCCCAGCAGAGTACAAGCTGACCAGAAAGGTGGATCCCCGGAGAAGCCCAAGACCCGAGGCAACCACACACACAAGACACTAGAGGCCAACTGAGCAGTCACGGCGGGAGCCATACCAAATTGGCAACCACAGCAACATCCTAGTTAGTCATTAGTCTCAAACCGGTGGACTGTGAAACCCCCTGCCACAATGAATAAACACCAAAAAAAAGACACCAGAAATACAAAAAATCAAGAAAGTACACCACCAAAAGGTAATAAATCTCATACTCTAGATCCTATAGAACAAGAAGCCCTTGAAATAACTGACAAGGAATTTCGAGTGATAATTCTAAGGAAACTGAATGAGATACAAGAAAACTCAGCTAGACATCATGATGAAATGAGGAAAAGTATACAGGATCTGAAAGAGGAAATATACAAGGAAATCAATGTCCTGAAAAAAAATGTAGCAGAACTTGCTGAACTGAAGAAGTTATTCAGCGAAATAAAAAACACAACAGAGAGTTTAACCAACAGGCTTGTCGAAGTTGAAGAGAGAACCTCTGAACTTGAAGATGGGCTGTTTGAAATAACACAAGCAGACAAAAAGAAAGAAAAAAGAATCAAGGACATGGAAGAAAATCTGAGAGAGATATCAGACAACCTCAAGTGCTCAAATATCCGAGTCATGGGTATTCCAGAAGGGGAGGAAAATGGAGATTCCATTGAAAACATATTCAACAAAATAGTGGCAGAAAACTTCCCAGGTATAGGAAAAATCACAGATCTTCAGATCCAGGAAGCTCAACGATCTCCAAACGTATTCAACCCAAAAAGGCCTTCTCCAAGACATGTCATAGTCAAATTGGCAAAACTCAGAGACAAAGAGAGAATCTTAAAAGCTGCAAGAGAGAAGCGTCAAATCACCTATAAGGGAGTCCCAATCAGGTTAACATCAGACTTTTCATCACAAACCCTAAAAGCTAGAAAGGAATGGGATGATATTTTCAAAATACTAAAAGACAAAGATTGCCAGCCAAGAATACTCTACCCTGCAAGGCTATCCTTCCGAAATGAGGGGCAAATAGTATATTTCTCAGACAAACAAAAACTGCGGGAGTTCACTACCACAAGACCACCCTTACAAGAAATCCTCAAGGGAGTACTGGGTTTGGTTCCTGAAAAATAACTACCACTGCCATAAAAACCTAAGAAAAATCTAAACCCGCTAGTACAATAAAAATGGCATTCATGAAGAGAAAACAAGCTAACAAAAACACTATCTACAACCTAAGGAACCAACAAACAAAGAAACCAAACAGTAAATCAGAAAGCAAGGAACAAAAGACACCTAAGACAACCAAACAACCAATAAAATGCTAGGAATAAATCAACACCTTTCAATAACAACTCTTAATGTTAAAGGCTTAAATTCCCCAATTAAAAGACACAGACTGGCTGACTGGATCAAAAAGCAGGACCCAACTATATGCTGCCTACAAGAGACCCACCTCACCCATAAAGATTCACACAGACTAAGAGTGAAAGGATGGAAAAAGATTTACCATGCAAACAGAAAAGAAAAACGAGCTGGAGTGGCTATTCTTATATCTGACAAAATAGACTTTAAACTAAAAACCATAAAAAGAGACAATGAGGGACACTACTTAATGATAAAAGGACTGATCCATCAAGAAGACATAACAATCATAAATATGTACGCACCCAATGTTGGAGCAGCCAGATTTATAAAACAAACTCTATTAGACCTAAAGAAGGAAATAGACACTAATACCATAATAGCAGGGGACTTGAACACTCCACTGTCAATATTAGACAGATCATCTAGGCAAAGAATCAGTAGAGAAACACAAGATCTAAACAAGACTCTAGACCAATTGGAATTGGCAGATATCTACAGAACATTCCACCCAACAACCTCAGAATATTCATTCTTCTCATCAGCACATGGATCATTCTCCAGGATAGATCACATATTAGGTCACAAATCAAGTCTCAATAAATTCAAAAAAATTGGAATTATCCCATGTATCTTCTCAGACCACAATGGATTAAAACTAGAAATTAATAACAAACAAAACTTTGGAAACTATACAAACACATGGAAATTAAACAGCATTCTACTTAATGACATATGGGTCCAAGAAGAAATCAAGCAGGAAATCAAAAAGTTTATTGAAACTAATGAAAACAATGATACATCATACCAAAACCTGTGGGATACTGCAAAAGCAGTATTGAGGGGAAAATTTATTGCATTAAATGCTCACTTCAGAAGAATGGAAAGATGGCAAGTGAACAACCTAACACTTCACCTTAAAGAACTAGAAAAACAAGAACAATCCAATCCTAAAGTTAGCAGACGGAAAGAAATCATTAAGATCAGAGCAGAACTGAATGAAATTGAAAACCAAAAAACAATTCAAAAGATCAACGAATCGAAAAGTTGGTTTTTTGAAAAGATAAATAAAATTGACAAACCATTAGCATGGCTAACAAAAAAAAGAAGAGAGAAGACTCAAATAACAAAAATTAGAAATGAAAAAGGCGATATTACAACTGATTCATCTGAAATACAAGGAATCATTCGAGACTACTATAAACAACTATACGCCAACAAATTTGAAAATCTGGAGGAAATGGATAAATTTCTGGACACACACAAGCTCCCAAAACTGAACCGTGAAGACGTAGAAAATTTGAACAGACCAATAACAATAAAGGAGATTGAAGCTGTTATCAGAAGGCTCCCAACAAAGAAAAGCCCAGGACCAGATGGATTCACAGCAGAATTTTACCAAACATTCAAAGAGGAATTGACACCGATTCTTTACAAACTATTCCAAAAGATTGAAATGGACGCAAATCTCCCAAACTCATTCTATGAAGCAAACATCATCCTGATACCAAAACCAGGTAAAGATATAACCAAAAAAGAAAACTACAGGCCGATATCCTTGATGAATATAGATGCAAAAATCCTCACTAAAATACTAGCAAACAGAATACAGCAACACATACGAAAAATTATTCATCACGATCAAGTGGGATTCATCCCAGGGATGCAAGGTTGGTTCAACATACGCAAATCAATAAATGTGATACACCATATTAATAAACTCAAACACAAGGACCATATGATCATCTCTATAGATGATGAAAAAGCATTTGATAAAGTTCAGCACTCATTCATGACAAAGACCCTCTATAAGTTAGGTATAGAGGGAAAGTATCTCAACATAATTAAAGCCATATATGACAAACCCACTGCCAATATCATCCTGAATGGGGAAAAGCTGAAAGCTTTTCCTTTAAGAACAGGCACTAGACAAGGATGCCCACTCTCACCACTTCTATTCAACATAGTGTTGGAAGTACTAGCCAGAGCAATCAGAGAAGAGAAGGAAATAAAGGGCATCCAGATTGGAAAAGATGAAGTCAAACTGTCCCTGTTTGCAGATGACATGATCCTATATATTGGACAGCCTAAAACCTCTACAAAAAAACTGTTGGAATTGATAAATGATTTCAGCACAGTAGCAGGATACAAAATCAACACACAAAAATCAGTAGCATTTCTTTTCTCCAATAGTGAACATGCAGAAGGAGAAATCAAGAAAGCCTGCCCATTTACAATAGCCACCAAAAAAATAAAATACTTAGGAATTGAGTTAACCAAGGATGTGAAAAATCTCTATAATGAGAACTACAAACCACTGCTGAGAGAAATTAGAGAGGATACAAGAAGATGGAAAGATATTCCATGCTCTTGGATTGGAAGAATCAACATAGTGAAAATGTCCATACTACCCAAAGTGATATACAAATTCAATGCAATCCCCATCAAAATTCCAAAGACATTTTTCTCAGAAATGGAAAAAACTATTCAGACATTTATATGGAACAATAAAAGACCACGAATAGCCAAAGCAATGCTGAGCAAAAAAAATAAAGCTGGAGGCATGACACTACCTGACTTTAAGCTATACTACAAAGCTATAATAACCAAAACAGTATGGTACCGGCATAAAAACAGACACACTGACCAATGGAATAGAATAGAGAATCCAGAAATCAACCCACACACTTACTGCCATCTGATCTTTGACAAAGGCACCAAGCCTATTCAGTGGCGAAGGGACTGCCTCTTCAGCAAGTGGTGCTGGGATAACTGGATATCGATATGCAGGAGAATGAAACTAGATCCATACCTCTCACCGTATACTAAAATCAACTCAAAATGGATTAAGGATTTAAATATACACCCTGAGACAATAAAACTTCTTAAAGAAAACATAGGAGAAACACTTCAGGAAATAGGACTGGGCACAGACTTCATGAATACGACCCCAAAAGCACGGGCAACCAAAGGAAAAATAAACAAATGGGATTATATCAAACTAAAAAGCTTCTGCACAGCAAAACAAACAATTAAAAGAGTTAAAAGACAACCAACAGAGTGGGAGAAAATATTTGCAAAATATACATCTGACAAAGGATTAATATCCAGAATATATAAGGAACTCAAACAACTTTACAAGAAGAAAACAAGCAACCCAATTAAAAAATGGGCAAAAGAGCTAAGTAGGCATTTCTCTAAGGAAGATATACAAATGGCCAACAGACATATGAAAAAATGCTCAACATCACTCAGCATCCGGGAAATGCAAATCAAAACCACATTGAGATACCATCTAACCCCAGTTAGGATGGCTAAAATCCAAAAGACTCTGAACGATAAATGCTGGCGAGGCTGCGGAGAAAAAGGAACTCTCATACATTGTTGGTGGGACTGCAAAATGGTGCAGCCTCTATGGAAAATGGTATGGAGGTTCCTTAAACAATTGCAAATAGATCTACCATACGACCCAGCCATCCCACTGTTGGGAATATACCCAGAGGAATGGAAATCATCAAGTCGAAGGTATACCTGTTCCCCAATGTTCATCGCAGCACTCTTTACAATAGCCAAGAGTTGGAACCAGCCCAAATGCCCATCATCAGATGAGTGGATACGGAAAATGTGGTACATCTACACAATGGAATACTACTCAGCTATAAAAACGAATGAAATACTGCCATTTGCAACAACATGGATGGACCTTGAGAGAATTATATTAAGTGAAACAAGTCAGGCACAGAAAGAGAAATACCACATGTTCTCACTTATTGGAGGGAGCTAAAAATTAATATATAAATTCACACACACACATACACACACACACACAAACCGGGGGGGGGAAGAAGATATAACAACCACAATTATTTGAAGTTGATACAACAAGCAAACAGAAAGGACATTGTCGTGGGGGGCGGGGGGGAGGGAGAAGGGAGGGAGGTTTTGGTGATGGGAAGCAATAATCAGCTACAATGTATATCGACAAAATAAAATTAAAAAAAAAAAAGAAAAGGAAAAAAAAAAAAAAAAAAAAAAGAAAGACTACAGGCCACGAAACGCACAAACCTGGATTGTCTTGGCACTTCATCATTACCTTATTAAACCTGTCTGAGCCTCATTTGCCTAATGTGTAGGATGAGAATAACAGATGCTATTTTGCAGGTTGGTTGTGAGGACTAGAGATGATATATGTAAACACCTTTGCAGTTCTTGGCACGTAATTACTTCTCACCAAATGTTAGAGTGGTGGTCATGGGGAGTTAAAGTTAAAGGGCATATGTATGATGTTTCTATGTGAAAAATAGGATGAAAATTGCTTGGTAATTGACTCTATTTTTGAGGCACAGAAGATTAAAAGACAATTCCGGGATCTTCAGAAACTCAATATTTCAACAAGAATTGAATACAAATATGTTCTCTATATAGTGCCAAACATCTAGGTGTTTATAAATATCTAGGTAATTAACTGATTTTTTCAATGTTTATTCACACATTTTGAGATAATGTCAACAGCCCATAGCCTATGAATTGACCTGATGGTGACATGAGTCCTATTTTGATCACAGATAATTACTTTTTACAAGACATGAAAATAAGTGGGATGCATCTAAAATTCAAAATCTAAGTATTTATTTAGTGTTTCACCATTTTCAAATTGTACTCAGTGCACAAATTCAGCCTTGGGTCTCTTTATAATTGGCACATGTACTTTCCCCTGGATCCAAGTTAAATTTAGCTAAAATGTAACTCATTTCACTATTAATAAAATAGAGCTTTATCTGAAGTCCAATCTCTATGTTATTTTCTATGTTTAAAGTAACTCACAGTATAAAATTACAACTACTTTTAAGCAGCGGTCATTTTTTAAATTAAACAAAATAAAAAATCTTGATATTTTAAATCTTTTTATTATTGAAATAAATTTATGATTTATCTGACTTGTGCATGGGCTAGAACAGGGATTATAAAAATTGTTTTTAATTGAAAACCACAAGGGGAAAAATTATAAACAATGAACAGACAGCACAAAATACATAGGAAATGCAACAAATAAAAAAATATATCCATATATTTTTATACAACACTAGTTAAACAGGAGCACGAGAAGAAAATGGAGAACAAATTAACAAATCAGATGGGCAAATAAACAAAAAAGATAGAAAGAAAGGTTTGGATGAAAGATATAAAGAAACACGAATATGAAATAGCAGAGAGCTTGGGAGGTAACATGAAGTTAAGTCCCATATACACTTTCTTCCCTACTTAAATATCACCTTATCTGTTCTTATCAACATCTTTTCCAGATGCAAAGGGGATGATGTCTTTTCTTTATTACAGGAAATTCTAATTTTCTTCTTTCAAACTCGTTACCTTCCTTCTGTTTATGAATTACTCCAAAAATGTTTTTTCTAACATGTTCAGTTTGTCTCCCAGAAATTTAAGTAATGAGGTATGTTGACACCCCAGAAGCTGCTATCTGTACTGTTTTGCTTTCTTTGCACAACAAAATGCCTTCAATGACATTTAATGCATTTACACATTAACACTTCTGCTGCTTCAATTTCCTTGATATCTGGTCAGTTCTTAATTCCACCACTCTAAGTCTACTTCTTGCTGAAAAATAAAAATCCAGCCAACAAATCCAGTGGTCTTTTTAAAGTCTTCCCCTCATCCTCCCTTTGTCTTTTAATAAAGTAAATCCCTGCCTTCTTGTTTAAGATCTCTTCATCTAGGTTATATAAAACCACAAAATCTTAGTTCTCCACCTAACCACTCAGACCTCTTTGTTTTTGCCTCCTTCAAGGATTTATTTCCTCATTCCACCCTGCCTTCCCATCTAGACACAGAGATTTTCTGACTCTCTTTTCTTGTTTAATACCTGTTCAATTACAGAGATTTCACCCACTTTCTCAAATTTTTATAAGCACATTCAATGTAATGACTTTCATTCTTTCTAAACTATTCCAAAAATTGAAACAGAGGCCATTCTCCTAAACTCATTCTATGAGGCCAGCATCACCCTGATACCAAAATCAGACACACATACAACAACAACAACAAAAAGAAAATTACAGGCCAATATCCTTGAAGAATATAGAGACAAAAATGCTCAACAAAATACTACCAAACAGAATACAGCAACACATCAAAAAGATTATACACCATGATCAAATGGGATTCATCCCAGGGATGCAAGGATGGTTCAACATACACAAATCAATATAGCTGATACACCACATCAACAAAATCAAGAAGAAAAACCATATGATTATCTCAATAGATGCAGAAAAAGCATTTAACAAGATTCAACATTCCTTTATGATAAAGACTCTCAACAAATTAGGTATAGAAGGAAGGTACCTCAACACAATAAAAGCCACATATGACAAACCCTCTAACTTCCAAAGATCCAAATTTAACTTTACTTTAATCTACCTGCAGGACATGTACTTTTGTATTTTCTCACCTGGATATTTCCTTGCTCCTTAAAAGTGAACCCATCTAGAAGCAAACTCCTCACCTTCCTTTCTAAGCATGATGGCATTCCTGACTTCAGGAGATTTAGAAGTTGTGCTTCCATTGGAATTTGCCACTCTGGATCAAGTTATCTAATCAGTCACCAAGAATAATCTGGATTTGCTTTTCATTGTGCTTATAGATCATTTAAAAAATATATTCCACTTTTATTATCTTCATCTTAATTTGAGTCTTTCTCTCCTCATATATGTAGTATTGAAATAACCATGTAACTGGTCTCCCTGACCTCAGTTTCTTTTCCAGGCAGTAATTCATCAAAAACACACTTGTCAGACTGGTTTCCTAACACATATCACATCATTTCCAGTGGTTGTCATGGGATCACATATCTATCCTCATCCTGGTATTCAATACCCTCTACTGATCACTATAGTTTTGTCTTCCTTTTGCCCTGGCCTGGGTGTTCTGCTCAGAGTGAACTGAACATGAGTGACCCCTCACTGCCCAGTGCTTTCTTCCTGCTATTTCTTTTCCTGGAGCCCCTTCCACATCCGCTCTGCCTATCTAAATACTTCAATTAAGGACCAGCTTAACCAATTTTACCCTTACTTTCTTCCTAAAATCTTTCCTCCTCATCTCAGCCCAAATTACTCTCTTCCTTTGCTGACTCCTCTGGTACACATTGTTCTGTATTGTCTCTCTAACTAGACTATTACATGAGAAGTAATAGCTGATATGTTAAATACCCTTGAGTGCCTGGAAGAGTGCTTTATCCCATAGTTGGTGCTCAATAAGTATTCATTAACTGACTTTACTGGCCAGAACTTGCTTATCCAATTACATTTTCTCCCTCTGTAGATTTCTGCTCCTAAGACTCAATTCTTTATTCTCATCTCTTTCACATTTTCCAAAACACATCATGTTCAATTCTTAGCTATTGAAAAATAAATGCTGCTCTTCTTAAATTGCTAGGTCAAAAGGGGTAGCTTAATACCACTGAGGTCAGCTGACTGATTTCTTTTACTGACAAGAGCCATTTGTGGGTCAACTGACCTAGATTACTATGGCATACATCGAGGTTAACCCAGGACAGTCTCATTTATGCCTGTTGCCCTGGAGTAATTATTAATAGTTCCTCCTTTCACTCCCCAAAGTGTCTTGGTTTTGATGATAAATTATGTGGTTACTTTACCTATACAACACCTTGTTGAAAATTACTTTTTTCCTAACAGAAATTAAAAAGAAAAACTGTGTAATATTTTAATCATGTGACATTTAATATTCCCCCACCATAAAATTCCAGATGCTTTTTTATGAATGTGTTGAATTTTGTGATTTGGACAGGGAATGTGTTTGCTTCGAGCTGGCTTCACAATGTTTGCATGTACCATCTTAGATGATGTGCAGTGAAGTGTGAGGACAGGCTGAGGTTTATGAATTTATAATCGGTGCCATGCTGAGAAGGGCTGAAGGCAGAAGGTTGTATATGACTAAAGGAAACCACTGAAACAGCTTTCAAGGGAGAAGGTACCAACTGGCCTGCACTTGACCCGAGCTACTGCTAAGTAAGAAAAGAAAGCAGCTGCTAAATTCAACTGAGTTCAAATCAGGGCAGAGAAGCTACAAACCAGTGAGTAGAGGGAAAAGATGGGTGAAGTCAGCAACTGGAAGAAAGAAGGAAAGAGCCATAGCTAGTGCGCTAACTCTGCAGTTAGGGAAACGGTTTGGCTGCATTGGTTAAAAGAATCAAGAAGCTGTTTACATATTTCCTCTGAGACACCATGGCTCTTTAAAAAATTCTTGGCAGTGTTCCACTTACATTACAGAAATCTGGTCAACGTGGGCTTTCAGATTTCAGCAGGGGATTTGAGTCAAATGTTTTGACCTGATTCACATTGAATTTTTATCATTTGTAGGAAAACTTTCAGATTAACTCAGAAAACATAACATATACAGGGGGTTGAAAAAGCATGTTTTCAAATCTTAAAAGGAAGAAGAATTTTTAAAATGCTTTCTGTTAATTATAAATAATAAACCCAACCCATGTGCTATTGCTTTCCTAGAGAGATCTTTGTTTCCTCTTATTCGGAATACAATTTATATAACATGGTTGATTTCGCTTGTGAAGAAATATGCAGTTCCCACTACTTTATTAGATTTTCAGAAATTGGGCTCCTTAATACTGTCTTTTCTTTGCCTAAGAGCATGCTCCCGATGGACCCCTGCAACATACATCTCAGCCTTTGCTTATTATTCTTCTTGGTGGGTTCTCTCGGACAGGCTGCACTTGCGATCAAACTTCTGCCTTTGAAAGTTGTCAGTTCTGGTCTGGAATGTCATGACTGAAGGTTCATTTGTCTTGTCAGAGTTCAAAAGGGCACCTGAGTTTTGTACCCTGTCCCTTCCCCATTTCCCTGCCTTTCAAAACAATTCTGCAGTGCCACTTGGATGGCGGCCTCAACTCTTGGGCATGCCTATGCCGGCGGGGCTAGGCTCCTTCTGATCTCCTTCCCAATGGCAGGAGCTGAGGCTGGAAGAGAGGGGAAAATGAAACTTGAAGGTACTAATTTCTAAGCTCCCAAATCAGTTGCTGTGCCTGTCACTTTAGGCTTCTGAGTTTCATTAGTGTTGACAGAGATGAACAGCACATGGTAATTGAGGGCTTGCACCTGCAGCTCGACAGCAGTAGTTTCCTTACAGGCACAGCATAAAGCCCCACTCCCCAGGGCTAGTGTTCTGGGAGGTAGCAACCATCTCCACAGAATGTGTAGGTGAAAGGAGGTATTAAACTCCAAACCAGTACCCAAAGAAAACCTCTCCCTCTTTCTCTATTCCTGTCTTCCTCAGTCACTCTTCTGCAACCTCTTACCTCTAATTAATATGTTGAAAAAAATTTATTCCTGTAAACCCCATGCAATACAAACAGAAGAGAAAAGAGCAAATGAGAACAGAGGAAGAAAAATAGAGAAAAGGCAAAAATGTAATAGGAGAGAAAGACCCGGAGAACAAGTATTTGAACTCACTTAAATGAAATCTCACAATTTTTATGTTATATATCCAGATCCTTTGTCCACTCACACATTGCTGCCTTTCAGTTTAATCAGTTGTTAAAAATCAATAACTTTGTGTCAACAGCAGGCCCTTAAGTACAGTTGTATGAATGCAAAATTCACTTACACCAAAAAATTTCACTGAGTATCTGTTATGACTTTGTTTAACTAAAATCATTCTCAAATGAGTTAAAAAAGTTTCATGTGGTTATATCTATACCTAATATTCCTTATAAGTACAAACTTATACATTCTCAGCACTACCATATATAACATACACATATACAAATAGCCGTGCTTGCTATGCACGGACATTTAAATAACTGCTCGTTTACTCTCTATAAATGAGATTGTTTCCACAATCCATAAATGAGAAATAAAAATTAGTTACACACACACACACACACACACACACACACACACACACACACACACAAACACACACACACACACACACCCCATGAGGGTACTTCAAAAAGTTCATGGAAAGATTTGTATTATCTTTCAATACTATTTTTCCACAAACTTTTTGAAGTACCCTTGTGTGTGTGTGTGTGTGTATGTGTGTTCTAGTATGTTTTACCCGAAAACTTACAATATTTTTAAACACAGAATTGTTTAATATGTTTGTTCATGAATGCAATTATTTGGCTTTTTCCCATAAGCTATTCTGTAGCTATATTTGGAGGCAATAGCACTTAAGAACATTTGAATTAGACAGATAGGGGTTTTAGACATACTCCTACCGCATATTATATGTGTGATTTTGGTCAAATCATTTAACATATCAATTTCAAAAAAGAGTAATTCTACAGAAAAATGGGCAGATGCTTTGAATAGGCACTTCACAGAATAGGTTATTGAAATGGCCTATAACCATCAAGAGAAAAAAATACCTTTTGGAAAACCACTATGGAAAATAGTTTTCCAATATCTAATGAAGCTATATATAAGCAAATGTCTATGTATTGCAGCAATTCCAATTCTAGGTATATGTGCTAAAGAAATGCATGCATACATATGCCAGAAGATAAGAATAACAAAGTTTGTACGAGGATTTTTAAAAACAGTCACTAAGTGGAAAAAACCCTAATATCATCAATAGGAGAATGAATGAATTATAAATTAATGAAAATGATTGAACTGCAGTTATAAACAACAGCATCAGTGGATTTTTATCAACATAAAGTTGAGCCAAAGAAGCCAGACATAATGCAACAAATACTAAATGATTATAAAAAGCCCTAACTGCATGGTATAAGAAGGGATATTTAAGTAGTAAAACCATAAAAAGATTAGTATACAAGTCAAAGCGATGATTATTGTTAAGGCGGAGGAAGGGGATTGGACTGAGAAAGAAGGAACTTCTGTAGGGCTGGTAACATTCTATTTCTTGACTGGGGTGGTGGTTACCCATACATTTATATTTTATGTACTTTATATGTATTTCTTTTTACAATAAAAATATGTCTTTAATAGAATCAATACTTTTAGCTCTCTGTACCTACTTGTCCTGAATCTCCCAAGAAAGAAATTTACAGTATCACAAGGAAAACTATTTGATCTTATTTGAATCTAATAAGACATTTCCAATTTTTAACTCCACCTCTTTAGTTACACTTGTATACTTATATACATCTCTTTCTGCCAGTGCCCTTAGTTTAAAATCTGGGGTGTCAAGTCGGAATTCAAAAATGATTATTTAAGCCTATTGTGTTTGCAAAAGAAACCTACCCGTTAGGAGAAAAAGGCCCTCTTTTTGGGTAGTGTGGGCTTGAGTAAGATTTGAGCTTATAATTCCTGTCCTGAGTTGGGTTGCTCATATTCTTTGGCATCCCTCCCAAATGTTGTTTTTCATATTTGCTCCACATTCCTAGGGGTGAAAGTAAGCCATCTTCCGTGGGAACTGTGCAGAATTTCTGAGGATCCACAATCAATCTGACTGTTAAGTTATGTTCCATAGCCTGTACCCTAACTTGTGAGCCCTGGAAAGAAGAGGCATTGAGCTCCTCTAGATTAATTTTCTGGACCCTAGACCAATTTTTGGTTTATTTCCAATCTCAGGAAACTTGGGAATTTCTTAAATATATATTTGGTTGAAGTATCATCTATTCTGTTTAGTAATGAAAATTGAGGAAGGACCTAAACTTACACCCAGATCTGAAATAGCTGAGACTATAAAATAAGGGGTAGGGATGTGTTCTAGAATGGAAATTCCCAGAACAGAAAAAACAGAATTAATCACTCCCATTTCATATCATCCCACCAAGTAACTCTTCTCTCATTTTCCCATCCTCCCCTAAGGAAGGAACAGATTGGAAAGGACAATTGTATTCCCCAAGTGCTAGGGGTCTAGAGAGGGAGGGACAGAGGAGTGAATGCAGGATAGTTGTCAATCTCCACCTGCTTTTTCTTACAGCTCCTTACTCCAGCAGGGCTTTGAACTGTGTATATATTATTCCTGAGGATACCTTGGGGTGGGCCTTCAATGAAGTCCCAAGGCAATGGTCTAAGACAAGGGAATAGCAGAATTTGTGATCTTATTGTATTTTTCTTCACAGAAAAATACAACTCCCTCCTTCCCTCGTTGCAAAGGAGGAAAATAGCCTTCACATTCCCCGAAGTTTTCTTACCTGGTACATTGCCCCTCTTGTTATTTCCTGTGTTACATATTTCCATTGATATTTTTTTCTAGAAATATATATATTTTAGGAAACCCACTATACTGAGATGGAGAGCCCGAATCAATCCTTGCTTGGGTGTATTGGATGTATATGGGCTTGACAAGTAGATGTTAAAAAAGCCCCACATCCTGAAAAATTAATGAATTATTACATGACAAGTCTATAGTAGACAACACATATTGATCTAGCCATAATCTGAAGGCAAGGCTACCAGAGAGTAACAAAGCCAAGAAATCAGGTCCAAAAATCTACAAAAAGGAGAAGGGCCAAATTGTGTGAACAAAATAATTCACACAAGTTTGGGGCTATATATTATTAGCTTTTCACCCAAATTTCAAAGTACTGAGAATGGCTGCTGATTCTTAGCATAGTGTAGTATTCACTGAATTTAGTTATGCAACTTTTATAAAGTTATGCAGTACTTCCCACCCTCATTAATAAGCACCTATTTTGTGTCATGCACTCTTCTAGGCTAATGGAAACATGATAATGAGCAAGGAAGACAAGGTCTAATGATACAGAATGATATGCAAAAAAGAAGGTATAATAATAGACAGACTTTTGTGCTCCAATTTCAGATTGATTGGACCCAGAGCATAGGTGAAGGATTTAATCTTGTAAAGGGTCAGGAAATCTTCCACTGTGAAATATGACAAAGAATAAAGGATTGGAGGTGGGAAGCAAGGGAATGTTATCACCTGAGTTTTCCTAGGTAAGAAACTGACAAAATTGCCTACTATGAGTGAAGAGGTGGCAAAAAAGTCAGTCTGAGGAGAGTGTTGAAAATAGCAGAGTGCAGGAAGAGAGTTGAGTATGGAGACACAGGAGTATTGTCAGACACCATTAAGAGATCCATTGGGGTTGAAAATTGTGAATTTATGGTGAATTAATATAGCAACTTTTGCATTCTTTCTAGCCACTTGAAACCATCCAGATTAGATTTATTCATGACTGAGTTTGCTTAGTGGGTCTGAATGAAAGAAAATAGAGAAAAAGTTGGGAATACTGTCAAGAGACTTAATTGGATTGTTGAAAAATCAAGAGTTGATTCCACATGGAAACCTTCTTGTTAAATATGTCTTAGCAGCCAATGATTATATCCCAAAATTAAAGAACAACTCTGTTCAACAGTAGATGGAACAACCACCAGTTAATTGAATGGCATAATTTTGCTATGTAAAAATGGCTTCAATTTAAAAAAAAGAAAATTGTGTGCAAAATAAATGCCTCACAAGCTTTGTGACACTGTTTTTTGGCTTATAGACTACAGAATCATTTTATGGTTCTCTAGTCTACAGAAATAAAGAGCTATAAAATCAAATAATTCTTGAAGCAGCTACTAGACAAAAATTTGACCTTTTTAGTGATGACCTGCTTGAAAATAAGAAAAGTTTAGATTGGACAATGACAAGCACCACCTTACTAACTGATAGTGAAATACTTGCCTAGACACTTATGGAAGATCTAGGGAAAAAAAAAAGGTGATAACATAACCTGTGGCTAAAATGTTTAGCCAATCATCTCACCTCAGAAAACATATTTTATGATCAAAGCAAAGACAAGAGTAAAAATGATGTTTGGTATTAGTTGGTAGAAAACATGTTGTAATTTGTGTCCCTTCAAATTAAAAATAAGTGCATGGGAACTAAACAGCACTGTAGATGATGACAGACTGAATCTAATGAAACAATGTGAGTCCTAGTGACAACGGAGCACTATTGTTAGTGGCTGTCTAGATAGAACTTCTCAAGTGGATAACGCAAACCCTGGGAACACTAGTACAGAGATATCACTTGGTATTTTAAGGTCTCAGACAAGCTGTCACTCTGGTTCTAAGTTCCTGAGGATGGATATCAGCAGATCTGTTTATTAATTAATTAGTTAGTTAGTTTGTTTATTTAGTATGGCAGCTTTCAGCAGAGAGAGCTGCCATTAGATCAAAGCCAGGACATGTGTGTAAAGACAGGTACTATGCAATCACCAACTACTAGGCAATCTTAAAAAAGGCTTCACTTCTCTTAGCCTCAATTTCTTCAACTGTAAATCAAAGAAATGCTACTCAGTAATTTCTAAAGTCCTTTCAGTTCAAATATTATGTGCCTTTTAAAGATAGCATTTTCTGGATGATACATATTATCTGTCAAAAATGGCTGGTCCAACTTTGCAATAAAAAGAAGCGAATTATTCTGATAATACCTTAAGAGGGTGCTCTAACAGGATGGTAGAGAGGGAAAAGTGCATGACTAGAAAACATAAAACTTAGGTTTGTTTCTGGTAGTTTTGTCATCTGTTATTGACAACAATTTCTGCATCATAACATGGGAATTATCATATACTCTTCCTGTCGTGGGATCAAGATGCAATAATATAACAAAGTAACTTTGGTCAACTGACACAATAGGACCATGAAAGACTATAAAAAAATGAATGGTTTGTGCTCTGTGCAAGTCTGATCACATGTCATCATTAACCTATCGAGACCTAGGGACTGGGCAGTGGCATTACGGTTTGGAGTATTTGTACATCCTCCAGGGAAACCTGACTGTATGTGGTAGATCTGTCAGATCTAAGACGATTCTCCTCCAATTAATCTTGTAATAAAAGCAGTCTTAGCTAATATCTCTGCAGGTTTATTTGTGTTACCTTATAGGTTGATACTAAAATTTATCGAATAAGAAAATGAAAAAGAACAGCCAAGGTAATTTGGAGTAAGTACAGTAGGGAAGGCAATAGTGCTGGGGGTGGGGTGGGGAGAGGTTTGTCCTATGTGGTGACAAAACATTTTAAAGAGTGGGCATTGGTCATTTTGGCATAAAGATCATTTAACAAAAAGATCATGAGGATTGAATGGAGAATCTATTTAGTTTGCTAATTTACAAAAACATGAAATATTATACAGCATTGTGGCAAGCTGCTGTCCTTAAAAATAATTTAGAATCCTAACTGACATTCATAGAATTCTAAACATAAAATAACAGAACTATAAAAATTACAGAATAAAATATAGGGGAATATGCTCACAAACCTGGGTTTATCAAGATATGAAATGCAAAGTCTGTTAAAAAAATTGAAAAAATAAGAAAATGCTAAGTCAGAAACTCTATAGAGTTAAAAGATGATTTTAACACTAGAAAAATATTTATATTATATATTACAAAGGATTAATATCTAGAAAAAAGAAAATGCTGTTAAAAAATTAGAAATTCAGAAAAAGATAGAGAAAGAAAGGAAAAAAGGAAGGAAGGAAGGTGAGGCAAAGGATATAGACAGGTAATCCACAGAAGAGGAAAAATAAAAACGTGTATATATTCTATCGATTGTGTATATTTACATATCCATTGATATTTACATGTCATTGTTACATCTTGTACATATTTATACACATTCCATATATATTTATATATGAACATGCTTCGAATGCGAGTCTCCTCTTTCCTCACTCACAGCAGTTATCCTTGGCAAGAAGAGTGTGACTGGCCAGTTGTTGACGGGGTTTATCTTAAACTGTTGGAGGAACTGAACCATTGAGAATAAGAGAACAAAACTGAGTCAGGAGTTAAAAACTAAGTGCAGACCTCAAACTACAGAAGGCATAGCTGAGATTGGAGGATTGGGTTGAAACAAAACAAGGTTGGAATATGAGAAGCAGGGTCTTTAGAATTCAAGGCCTGCTGAGCTTCCAGTACGATGTCCTTTTTATACACCTAGTCCTAGAGCAGGGGCCTTAAAAAGGAGACACCTTGAACAGATGCCTCTAAACTGGGAGTGGGGATAGATCATGATAGGAAATCTAAAATCATTAACAGTCATCAATAGCATTCTTGAACACCTAGTGGGAGAATGGAACTGATCTATGCTTTCTGAGGTCTTTTTGAAGTGAGATGAACAGAACTGAGCCAGGGTTGAGGCAGTTTTACTCACATGTCCAGGTTTAGCTGGAACCAGAAAATTTTGTAGGAGGGACAGAAAGAAAAACGTAGAACAGGAAAAACTGCCATACATGTTTTAAAATTCTCTTCACAAATGACTTTGTGAAATTTTATTTTTGGGAATGCAGAGGCAAAAAAAAAAAAAATCTAACAAAAATCAACTGCCCCCTCCCAATTTTTCCAAAGATGTGGTTTGGCTTAATCCAGCACTTGAATACATTTTGGCCTTCTGTTCAGGTTATGTGCATTCTAAAAATACAATCTCATGTCCAGGTAGACCCAATTCCCATCTACTTCTATTCTTATGTGCTTGAAATTGTATTTTATAGGTATTTATGTGAAAATAGCACCTTTAATCATACTTTAGACTTACCCAAGAATAGTTAACAGATTTTATAGATTTTGGCCAGGGTCTAAATTTATCTGAAGGGCTTGTGGTGGTCTTATGTCCACCAACATCATTAGATTACATCATGTGCCCAATAAACATTTTATTGAAAATTTCACAATGTCCATGGCTATATAGCTAGCATGACAGCCAAAACATTTGTTGAGCTCCAATTCTTTCAGTCATTTTAGTGGTGAGAAATTGATTGTTTGGGAACTGGAAGGACAGTCTGCTACAGGCTGAGAGAAAGTAGCCTGGGGTGGCCTCTACTTTCTCTGCCTGAGGTTCTGAACTCCTCCTGGGAGGTGGTGCTCACTTTCTTCTGCCTCGAGAGCAGCCTCATACAATTGACTCATACAATTTTTCCATGTATTCCTCTTCATTGACTATTATCAACTCTTAGTCACTTTCTCTAAACTTTAGACATCAAATTTTCATAAACATTCAGGCTAAATTGTCAGCTGAGTAAAAAATAGTTAAGATCACTATTAATATTTCAAGTAAGAGTTTCCTATATTTGAATTTTATCTTGTGACCTCTTTTTCACAGCTGTGCATTATTTAAGTTGTATAATACCAAGATGTATCACACATATTTTGACAGATTTTCTTCATTCAGACAACATTAATAAGATATCTAATAATTATAATCTGCTCACTTCTTTAGAGCCATGACTCTGTCCTCAAGAAGCTTACATGAGAATAAGAAAAATAGAAAATATATGCCATAAAATAAATTACATCAAGCACCATGAAGCTGCTTTCAGTGGAGGATGTACTGCTTTAGTTTTGCGATGGAAATTGTACTGGCTTTAAGGCCAAAGGGCCACAGTTTGAATCCTGACTTGTTAACTGTGTGGGTTTGGGCATATTATTTGACCGATATGGTCTATACCGCTTGGTGTACCTCCTCTAGCCTAAGAGTTGTGAACTTAATTCATTTTGAAATATAAGAAAATGGCATGCAGCAGAGCCCCTGAGTCCACTGTGTGCATTCTGAGAAGATCGTGGATGGATCAGACTCTTTGAAACAAAGATCAGAAAAATAGTAAGCTGAGAACAAGACAACAAGGTTTAGTCTACACCGGCCTCTGCCCATTTCTGCTTCCACTGCCACTATCTGGTTTTAGGCCACATTGCTTTTTGTTTGGATGACCGGAAAAGTCTCTCTTCCAGTCTCTTTCTGTTCAGTTCTCCCTCATACATACCACTAATGGAATTATCTTTTCAAAGTGCAACTTTCAATGTCCTGCTTTTTGCTAAAAATGCAGCTATTTTTTTCTATTGCTATCTTACCTGATAAGGCACGGCATGCTCTTGAATCTAACTCTTCCTCTAGTTCTGTTTCTGTCTACTTTTCCTTGTACGACCCGTGCTTTATCAAAATTAGCAACTTACTCTTTCTAGTATGAGCCCAGTCATGATTCACCTCTTACATACGGTCTTCTCTGTACTATTCCTGATTTTTGAAATGCTTTCCTGCACCACTTGTAAATGCTCTCATTCTACCCATCCTTAAAAATCCAGCACAAGTGCTACTCATGTTTGACACCTTCTTTGATAATAATGATGCCTCTTCAACTGCAATTCTACTAGTAAAAATAATGACTCAGTCTTGAGTAACTGCTGTTAAGGTTAAAACTAAATGTTCTGAAATTTTACTGTACTTGCAATCTAAGAATTTAACTTGCTACAATCTATCTATGTATCTATTTATGCATTCTGTGTACCTAGTGATCTATCATCTGCCAACTGTATCTCTCTGGGTCAGAGACAAAGGGCATTTATTACTCACAACTAAAGCAGCAACAAGAGCAACACCTTTGTGTAGGCTCCCCAATGTCTCAGTTCCCACAGGGTGATGTTACCTGTGCTTCAAAGGAGAGTAACTCCAAAATTAGGAAGCTCTGATCCTATGTAGGGCTGCTGGTGACCTGCCCATCTTCTCCTCCCCCCAGAAGAGAAATACCTTATTGTTATTCTGAGATATAAGCAAATGTGCCTGGGGGAAGAGTGTGAAGGCACCTCTTTGTTTATTACCCCAGAATGTAAATGAATCTCCTCCAGGGATGGGAAAGGAAGGACTTTACCTTTATTACCCTGGGGTGTGTTCAGGGAGGGAGATGTCTTTAGCTTTACTACCCTGGAATGTCTCCTTATACAAATACTGGCTGTGAATGCACTTTTTAGATGGCTCGAAACATGAGATATCATGGAGAATTATCTTCTAAGAACCACCATGTGTCAGGCACATTATATATGTTATCTCCAATCCTAACTATAACTCTCTAATTTTGATGTTAGTATTTGAGGTTTGCAGATGAGGAAACTGAGGCTCTGAAAAAGTCAAATAATATGCCCAAACCCACACAGTTAACAAGTCAGGATTCAAACTGTGGCTCTTTGGCCTTAAAGCCAGTACAATTTCCATCGCAAAACTAAAGCAGTACATCCTCCACTGAAAGCAGCTTCATGGTGCTTGATGTAATTTATTTTATGGCATATATTTTCTATTTTTCTTATTCTCATGTAAGCTTCTTGAGGACAGAGTCATGGCTCTGAAGAAGTGAGCAGATTATAATTATTAGATATCTTATTAATGTTGTCTGAATGAAGAAAATCTGTCAAAATATGTGTGATACATCTTGGTATTATACAACTTAAATAATGCACAGCTGTGAAAAAGAGGTCACAAGATAAAATTCAAATATAGCAAACTCTTACTTGAAATATTAATAGTGATCTTAACTATTTTTTACTCAGCTGACAATTTAGCCTGAATGTTTATGAAAATTTGATGTCTAAAGTTTAGAGAAAGTGACTAAGAGTTGATAATAGTCAATGAAGAGGAATACATGGAAAAATTGTATGAGTCAACTCCCATGAGAACTAATATTTTAATAGAGAGTAACTTGAAAGCTAAAAAAAATGTATTTCATTTTAAAACTAACCTTTTTCCATTTTAACCAAAAATATGTTCTGTGCTGAAAAGTCAAAATTAGTGGTCGAGGTAGTGGATTGAATTATGTCCCACCAAAACTCGCTGAAGCTTGAATTGTGTTCCCATGTTTTATGTATTAGAAATTTAGCACCCACTATGACTATTAAGAGGGCTGGAAATCCTATTATGGTAATTGAAAGGTGGAGCCTTGAAGAGGTGATTGGATTGCAGGACCATGCAGTAGTGAATGGATTAACCATGCCAGGGGCATGGTTCTGAGGGCTTTAAAAGAAGAGAGAAAAGAGTCTGTCTCTCTCTGCTTCCACCATCTTGCAATATGAGGTCGCTTTTACCACAATCAGGTGGACTCTGGACTTCCCAGCCTCAGAAACTGTAAGTAATAAATTTCATTTTTCTTTATAAATCACCCAGTTCCATGTATTTTGCTATAAGCAACAGAAACAGACTAATAGAGTTGAGTTATGGACTTTTTCCTCCTCAGTCTTGTTCTGGAGCAAAAGTCTTTGTTGTATAGCAGTTTATTTTAAAATACTCATCTTTTGTTTACAAAGCCCATTTTCTATTTACATAATTCATATCACTGGAATATGGTTCATAGTTTTTCCTTGCATAAAACCAGGCTGCTCCAATATTCAGAGCTTACTGAGCTTCTTTAATAAAAACATTAGCAACTGTTAGAACAAACACCTATTACAAAACTTAGCCCCAACTTTGTCATTAAGTAATCTACTCAAGTTATTCAGCAGAATAAATATATTTAGTTGTATTTCCCCCTTTAGGCCAATATTCACTGCTTTCTTTTCCTCTTTATGTTAAGTCATGAGTTTTCAAGACTATTCTTGCAGTCCTGTTAAATACTTGCTTTGAACATGTGCCCCCTCTTGAGATAAGAAAAATCTATTCCCAATATACACTGAAAGAACAAAATGCATTTGCATTATATTTTAATAAATATTAAAAGTGATATTTTAAAATAAAGGAGATGCTTTTACCTCTCTTCAGAAAGATGGAATGAGAAAACTGAAAGGCAACTTATGCATGGGGGTAAGGTCATGTTTCATGATACTTTAAACTACTTTGGCAGTTGTTTTACTTATATAGATGCAGGATATTAAAGTGTTAGCTGTGTGTGTGATTTATTGTGAAACCTCTTTACCCAAAAAAGTCCTGCTATTTTAGTAGGGTTCAATATATTTCCTTTGGGGAAGATTAAATAAAATATGTTAACTCAGTTAAATTTGGAGTCTGATGACAAATGGCTAAGTGTGTTCAAGTCAGGCAGGCACTGGAAATCTGTCCAGCAAAGGACAAAACTGGGAAATCATATTTGAATGTACACTGGCAAAATTTTGCAGTTTGTTGCTTTAGAGTATTACAATAGGCCATTAATTTTAAGTAGTACATTAAACAAGTAGAAACAAGAGTCCTATATTCTGGCATACAACCCAGCTATACATCTATATGCTAAAACTTAAATATACATATTTGAAGATAAAAATAACATGAAATGAGGATGGGATATTGGAAGATATTTTAGATTTCATTTTGTTGTATATTATTAAAGAAGGAATGAATATCTTCACTTATCTTGTGCCTCTTGTGTCAAAGTACATCAGAGACTACCCAATTATTATCTTCTGAAGGTAGGGAACATATACTTACTGTGAATTTTTTTATTCAATTATTTTATATAAGGTGTATATAATGCATATATATAAAACTAGAGTTAGTAATTAACTTGGGTTTAACCAATTTAAGACCAGTTGACCTTTATTCAACCCTTGATGCCCAAACAGAGCTATGCTCTTTTGGAAATGCCAAGAGCAACCTTCCATCCTCAGTGGACTGGGTTCCATTGCTAAGTCTGTACATGGAATAACTATTTCTGCTAGAGGGCAATCCATATTTCCAGATACTTATCCTTATTAAAGGGAGAATCAAACTCAATGAGAACATAAGCCTGAAATAGAACAATGTAATAAAATGCTTTATCTTTTAATTATTCTTATATTTTATATGAAGTGTAGTCTACTTTCCCAAGGTCATAAAACTCAACAAATGATCATCTCATAGGCTCAAGTATATTACATGATTTTCTTTTCTTCTAGGACATCTAAAATAAATCTTTGTTTTGATATTTTCTGTTGCAAACAAACAAAAGATGATGTCTTCACAAGATCACAATGGTTTATCATTTTTTACAATAAACTTTTATGTACACCCATTTCTGAGGTCTAAAAGAATTATAGCTCAGCACTGAGGATTCAGGCCATTGAGCTAGAGATAAACAGGGTTTCTTAGACAGTTGGTGTATTAATCGTTTTTGTGTTGCTATAACAGATTACCTGAGACTGGGTAATTTATAAAGAAGGGGGTTTATTTGGCTCATGATTCTGGGACAACTGTATCTGGTGTGGGCCTCAGGTTGCTTCTACCCATGGCAGAAAGAAGCAGGCAGCTGGTGGGTACAAGTAGATCACATGGTGAGAAGAAGAGAGACAGAGGAAAAGAGAGAGAGACAGAGACAGAGACAGAGAGAGAGACAGAGAGAGAGGAAAGGTGCCAGGGTCTTTTAAACAATTCATGAGGGATCTGCCCTCGTGACCCAAACAGCTCCCAACATTGCCAAGTTGGGGATCAGATTTCCATGTGAGTTTTGGGGTGACAATAACTTCAAAACTCTATCAGCTGGAATTTAATTTTAAATAATGAAGCAAAAGGATTTAGAAAGTTGATGTTTTTAATGATGTTGAGTTAGCAGTATATGTTCAGATGAAGTTTGCCTCACCTCAAAGGAATGACCTCTATGTATTTTTGGAAAACGTATTATTGTGCTCCAGAAAATGTAAAATGAGCTGTACACATGAGACATTGAATGAACTGAGACAGGAGTTAAAAAATATGAGACAATGAAACATAGAACTTTATAATACAAAAAACAAGCAAACAAACAACAACAACAACAAAAAACCATGAGGAGGAGAAAACCTCTCACCAGAGAGAAAAAATATCTGTTTATTAAACTGTTTTAGAGAGTACTTTGTTGTGAAAGATTTCCTGGATCTTTAAAAATTTTCTGAGCCTGCTTGTCTATCTGGGCACCAAAGCTTTGCCAACAAGCCACTCCCATGAAGCAATAATGGCTGGAGATGCCATCACCTATCGTATCATATTGGACCTCTGTGGATTTTGATCAGTTTTAAGTGTAAATGATTGAATAGTTTAAAAATGAGTAGCTTTTAGTGAACGATTATAGGTAAGTAGAACCGCACTTAAAAGATTACAAGATGAGGGTAAGTTAATGTGTCTGGCAATCTAATTGTTATTGGAAAAAGTAACGTCTTTGAACTGAACAGCCCTGGAGAATTAGGCAGCAAGACTTTGACAGACAGGCATCAAGTCCGTGTTTGAACTCAACCACTAAGTGTTTCGCTTTTATCTTTGCTTTTGTATTTATTCATGATAACTTCCAAGGAAGCTGAATGACTTGGACTGAATTTAGCAGAAGTTTCAAGATGTATCTTAATTTCAGTTTATGGGTCAGTCTGCCATCTTGATTTAATAAAAGTTGGGATAATTTTGTCCTATTTGAAACATTATTTTTTTTATATCTTTTGATTCAAAGAAAATAGCTAGGACCTTTAATACTCTATTTCTTGATGTTGATATTGATTTACAGTGATTCTTGGTTTTATTTCCATGGAGGCTATTTGTTTCCTATAATGTATGTATTTTGTTACAATCTCCAATATAAGTAATAATGGTGGAATTTCCTCTCATTTAAAGAAAATTCTTTATTTTGGTATAAACATTTAACATTAGATTTACACTCACCAAATTGTTAATTGTACAATACAGCATTTTTAATTATAGGGCATGATTGTACAGCAGGTCTCTTGAAGTTACTTATCTTGCAAAATTGACACTTTATGCTCATTGATAATTTTTTATCCCTTTTAAATCAAATAAATAAAATTTAAGTTTACAAAGTAATTTTTTTTTTTTTTTTTGTATTACACAGAATGTGAAGGTGACAATTTCTGAAAACTCTAGGGACAATCTAAGCTTTATGAGACAACTTGTAGAACTCTACTCTTATATAACCTATATTTGGTACTACCCCACATCTGCCAACACACACACACGCGCGCGCACGCACGCGCACACACACACGCGCGCGCGCACGCACGCACGCACGCACACACACGCGCGCGCGCACACACACACACACACACACACACACACACACACACACACACACACACACACACACACACACACACACACACACCATTTTCCAGAACTACGGCATACTAATATATTACCCAGGGGATGCTTCAGATGTACCGTGAAACATGCCCAGCCAATTCCTTTATAATATTGCGCCCACCCTCCTTCTCTTCTGCTCAGTTCCTCTCCTGTGCTGTTAGAAGCCTCTTCTAGGATCCACCGATGCTGCTTGTTGCCAAGGCATTGCTAAGTTCTCTGGCGTTGTCAAAGTGCTAAAGGCAGGTTGTATTTTAGGCAGTGGTTTAGAGCATCTCTTCGGACAGCATAATGTTACACATTTCCATAACAGTATCTTTAAAAATAGCTCTCTCTTTTTTAAAAAAATGTATATATATAGTCTCTTTACCAAGACTATTCCATTAAGTAGAATCTGGGCTGGTAAGAACAGCTGAGTGACAAATGTCCTTGGAATCAGCTCTCCCCCCTGATAAAGTCTGCTAGACTTTCTGTTCCCACAGTTATCTTCCAGAAAACTCTTCAGTCTCTCCTGCTGTAGCCTTAGGTTGGGCTTCCCCATTAATGTGCCTGAATGCATCTCTATCAAAGCAGTGGACACTGTTAAAGCTTTGCCTGTCATCTCCATTACTATTACAAATAAGAATCTTTTGGGAGGAAGAGAAGAACTATTTTGGTGCAAATTATTACTACAGCTTCCAGGTTATCTTCTGGAGCCCTGTTACAGCTGAGAGTAGAATAGGACTCCAGTAGCTCAAGATAGATGTTATTATAGGTTTCCTGATGAGCTAAAACATGCATTATTATTGTTATTGTTATGATTATTTATTAATGATCAGGTGAACACCATACTTCCTGAGGCAGTCATTTTCTGGAAATCTGTTAGTGAAACCCAATAAACTCATGTAAGTAGATGTACTCAAATCACATTGTGCATTTTAAGATTTATAGAACTTTTCTCTGGACTAGGGAAATGCTGTCTATATACTTCTCTCTGTATCCCATGGCTAAACTCACTCCTGAATCTTATTAATATTCATTGGAATATTTAATAACATTCCCAAGACCTCATGAACGTTTAAATACCTCATAGCTTCTCTGATGTTGACAGGAAGCAGAAAGGGCTACCTTAAAGTTTAGCATATCCCCCATCAGTCCTTGGTATGTGTAAGCAATAGCTTCCTGATTAGAGAAGCTTCATCAAATGAGGAACTCCAATTATGATCCAGTCTTCTTTCTTGAATTGACCCAGCAGGCACCTCCTTCTCTGACTCTGTATGATATGAACCTATAGACAATAATTCTTTCAAGACAAAACCAGTACCAACACTCTTCTGAGTCTCCATATTGTGTGGTTATTTCAAGCATCCCTGTAACTTGCAAACAAAACTAAATTTAATAAGTTGGTCAATTTAATATAAGTGTGCTGTATTGAAGTCATGCCTTTTTTTGCTTTTGCAAGTAAGTATGGCAAAAACACAATGTTGTTCCTACTGACCTAATAAATCAAGGAAGGAAAGTAGGTCACCCAAAAAGGTAAATCTATCTCTTCGAAGAACACAGCTATAGAAAGCAAAAAAGAAATCTCCATATGTATGATATTTCCCCTGTGCTTTAGCATCTAGTTATTAAAATGTGTCCTTTCAATATATTAAACCATTTCAGGCAAACAAAATACTATATTCACTTCAAAGAAAAGGAATTTCTTAAATTTTGAAACAACATCTTTTTTCTAATCGTGGAAGTAATAGATGTTTATCATGAAAAAATAATTATATAAAGAAGGAAAATAATTTCCCATAATCATCTCATTGCTGAGTGTTAACCCACAATGAGAAGATTTATTATAGGTAATGTTTTATTCTATTTACTTTGAGTTTATCTACGTTTATATCTATCCATCTCTCTATCACTGCCCATACTGTATAATAACAACAGCAACAACAAAAATAATATTAAAAGCTAACACTTATTGAGTATTTACTATCTGTCTGGCATGGTTATACATTTTTTTTAAATATGAACTCATTTAATCTTCATAATATCTCTCTGAAAGAAATATTATTATCCCAATTTTATAGAAGAGGAAACTGAGACACAGAGAAGGTAAGTAACTCTTTTCCAAGGTTACATAACTAATATGTGGCAAATTTAGAAAGGTCATAAACACACACACACACATACTCAGAAACACACAGAACCAATCTACACACACCTACACCCTTAGACAGACCTGACATACACATGTACTCTATTCAGCTTGCTGATAGGTAACATTTTATTGTGAAAATTTTTAAAATAATATAAGCCTATTATGCAAAACAGAAAATGTGCAAAAATAAAAAATGGAAAAGAACAATCATCTAATCCCACTATTTAAGGTAACTACTGTTAATATACATAAACTATTTTCTTCTATTCAACTTGTTCTATATTTGAATATATATTTGAAAACTCCACATATAGTAGTTTCTCCTTATCCATGGGGGTGATACATTCCAAGACCTGCAGTGAATGCCTGACAGTGTGAACAGTACCAAACCCTATAAATACTATGCTTTTCCATACACATACATACCTATGATAAAGTTTAATTTATAAAGTAGGCACAGTAAGAGAATTACAACAATAATTAATAATAAAATAGAATGATTATAGCAATATACTGTAATAGAAGTTATGTGGTCTCTCTCAGAATATCTTACTGTACTGTACTCATCTTTCTTGTAATGATGTAAGATGACAAAATTCCTGTATGATGAGATGAAGTGCCAAAGCAGGATGACATGAAATTTCATCACACTTCTCAGAACAGAATTTTCCACTTAATATTTGCAGAATGCAGTTTATCACAGGCAACTAAAACCATGGAAAGTGAAACTGCAGATAAGTGGGGACTACTGTGCAAAGACTAATATGCCACTTTGTGTGGTTTCACTTAGCGCTAGAGCAAATATATTATAGTATTGAAAGCTATGGTAGCAAAACTTTTTGTAAGACTATGATGATTTTGTTGAGTAAATGTGGTTTATAAGGATACAAAAGTGGTGCTAGTACACTATTAAATATTGTGAAACAAATAAGAAAATATGCCTACTATTTGGTATTTCAGATAATCAATTAAAATAGAATTTATGGATATTGATGATGCCTGAGTTTAATAGACATATTTTCATAGTGAAGATGGAATTGGAACTTGACTTTTAACTTCAGGAAGAACATAGTTTAATGATAAGTACATGATCAAACTCTTTACAATATTGTAGGCAATATAATTGAAGTAAAAGTATGCATAGATTGTATGTCGACACAGATGCTAAATTCTTATGGAGAATAACCTTGGAGGTTCATATTGGAAGAAAGCAGAAATAAATTAGGATAGAGTACAGACAGAGTTGTTTTAATCAAAATAACAGAAATATAGCTGAATAATGTATACTGTTAAATAAGGAACTTGTTAGTTTTAGAGATGATTTAAACAGATTTATATTTGCTTAAGTGATAAGAGATTTCACCATAAAATCCCTTATTTCTTGAGATAGGAGGAAGAGAATACCATATGAGTACACCCAAGAATGTTTGTCTTGTGAAAATAGAAACTTCTGATTTTAGCCAATCAGCTAGTCAGTGATCTCTTTTAATTACTGTTTAGTTCATTTACATTTAATATGATTTACTAATGTGGTTTGGATTAAATCTATCCCTCATTAATATGATACAAAAATTGTAATTAAAATATTAACAAATCAAATCCAGAGATTAAAGGCTAAGTCATCATAACTTAGTAGAGTTTATTCCGGGCATACAGAGTCAGATTAAGGTTTAAAAAATCAATCAAATAAATTTGCTATATTAACAATAAAAAGGAGAAAATGATCACCTCAATACCTGCAGAATAAGCATTTGTTAAATTCAATAGTTATTTACAGTCAAACCTTCTGCAAACCAGAAATAGAAGGGAACTTCCTCAGTTTGAAAAAGATTCTACAAAACATCTTCAGCTAATATCATATTTATTGGTGAATACTGAAACTTTTTCTCTGAGGTAAGACAATTATCACCAATTCTATTCAATATTATACTAATATTTCTAGGCAGTGCAATAAGAAAAATGTAATCGAAAGACAAACTATTAGTACTAGTAAGTTTACCAAGATTACATGACACAAAGTCATATAAAAATCAATTATAGTCATATATTGGCAACAAGCCAATGAGAAATTAAATTTTAAAAAGTACTATTCACAAGAGTATAAAAAACGTCAAATACCTAGAAATAAATGTATCAAAAGATGTACAAAATTTCTATACTTGAAACTACTAAGCATGCAGAGAGGAGTTATGAAAGACCTAAATAAATACAGATATTACCATATTTATGAATTGGGCTACTCGATAATTTTGATGCCATTTTCCCCAGGTGAATCTAAAGTTTTGAAGTTATCCCAATTAGGATTTTTTTTTTCCCCGCAGAAACTGACAAGTCGACTCAAAAATTTATATGGAAATGCAAACTACCTAAAACAGCTAGGCCAATTTTGAACAAGTGGAGGACTTACAATACTACCAGATTTAAGTCTAGCTATAAAACGAGCCATTAAGGTAGTATGGTGTTCATATAAAGATAGTTAAATAAACCAATGCAACAGAATAGAGTCCAGGATTATAACATATAATACTGACTATGCATGTGATATATATAATATCATACAATATATAATACATAAATATCTGTATATGTATACATATATCTAATACATATATTATCACTTGATGTATAACAAGCACACTAATGTAATTCAGTAGCAGAAAAATGTGTTTAGTAAATGACAGTGGAGTTACATATCCATGTGTATAAAAATGAACTTTAACCCCTACCTCACAAAATATTTTCAGGAAGGTCCATTTCCCTAAATGTGGACACCAAAGAAATAAACTTTTCAGATCAGAGGTTGACAAACTTTTTTCATGAAGGGTTTTATTTTAGGCTTTGTGTGTCTTATTGTCTCTGATGCTATAGCATGAAAACATCCAGAGACAAAAATGTAAGTAAATAAGCATGCCTATGTTCCAACAGAATTTTATTTAAGAAAACTAAAATTTGAATTTTATATAATTTTCATGTGTCATTAAAATATTGTTTTTGTTTTAATTTTTTTAATCATTAAAAAATGTCAAAAACATTGTTAAGGCATGGTTCATATAAAAATATGTTGTGGGCTAGATTTGGCCCACAGGCTATAATTAGCTGACCCGTGTTCTAGAAGAAAATATAACAGAGTCTATCCATGACTTTGAGATAGCAAAGATTTCTTGAGGGTTTTTAAAGCACTAACCAAATAAAACCATTTTTAAAATTATATTTCAATGAAATTTAAAATTTTGCATCAAAACTGTTAAATATGTGTAAGCAAGCCAGTTGGGAGAAGATATTATAGCACAAATACTGAGACAGGACTTGGATACAGAATATATAAAGTACTCCTTAAATCAATTAAACACGAAAAAGAGAGAGAGACACCAAATCTTTTAAAAAATGGGCAAAGGTCTTGAACAGGCTCTTTACAAAAAGGAGTATCCAAATGGTTAGTAAACATGGAAACAGGTTATCAACATCATTAGTCATCAGGAAAATGTACAAATACAATGAGATATTACTATATGCCACCACAATAACTCAATTTTAAGAGCAGAGATTAATATAAATGGTAACTTGGTAAGGACATGGAGCAACTGTAACCCCCATTCACTGCTGATGCAAATGTAAAATGGCGCAACCACTTTGGAAAACTTTTGGTAGATTCTACAAGTCTAAAAATATGCCTACTGTATAGTATTTATAATTTAATTTAGGTTTTACAAATAATAAAACTAATATTTTGAGATCCATCTGCCAGATTCCCAGACTTATCTCTTAGTTGTTTTTAAATTCATATTGGAGAAAGAAAGGTGTATTTTTTAAAGGCTCTTTTAAATGTCAACACAAAGATTTTTTAAAAAATCTCATCTTAAATATTCATGCTTTTCCCAAATGCCATTATGGGCATCCTGCCATTCGGGTGACTTTATGTAGATCAGTGGTTCGCAACAGGAGCAATTTTGCCTTCTCAGGAGACATTTGGCAAAGTCTGGAGACATTTTCTGTGTCACAACCAGTGGGGAAGGGGTGTTATGGGTGTCTAATGGGTAGACGCTACAGATGTTGCTAAATATCTCACAATGCACAGGGAGGCCTCCCGAAACAAAAATTATCCATGTCAAAATGTCAGTAGTTCTGAGATTGAGAAACCCTGCTCTAGCCTCTTTTTCCATATCATACCTAGGTCCGTGGTTCTTTATTTTTCTCTTCTGGACTTCCTTCAGAAACTGTCCATTCTGTCCATCATCTGATGAGTGGATAAGGAAACTGTGGTACATCTACACAATGCAATACTACTCTGTTATAAAAACGAACGAAATACTACCATTCGTAACAACATGGATGGACTTACACAAAATTATATTACGTGAAACAAGTCAGGCACAGAAAGAGAAATACCACATGTTCTCACTTATTTGTGGGAGCTAAAAATAAATAAATAAATAAACACACAAACAAATAAAGGGTTGGGGGGGAAGAAGACAGAATAACCACAAAAACTCCTTGAGCTATTCAAGTCAAGTGAATAGATAAAATATGGGGGAGGGACGGGGGGTGGCGAGGAATGGGTAAAGGGGCATGAAAATCAAGTACAATGTATTTTGAGAAGTAAAATAAAAAAGAATTATAATAAAAAAACTGTCCATTCTACTTCTAGTATGCAAAACAGTTTAGCCCACGTTCTGACATCTTGGTGCCAGACAACTCATATGTTCTGGTGGGGGTGAAGGGAAGTACTGCTGTGCTACACTAGGCATATGTTAAAGCATTTTCCCAAATAAAGTCAGTGATCTCCCTAAGAGGAATTGTGGTGCACACAAATTTCCCTACCTCATTATTGTTAAAATTAAAAATATGCAAATTAACTGAGATTTATAGTAATAATTTAAAATAATTTTAACTGAAGACTCAACATGTAGTGAAGTGGTCAAAAATGCATTCTGGAACACAATTGTAGGTCAATTTGAGTTAAAATAAATATGGACAGCACATAGGTTGTACCTTAAATAGTGTATGGTCTCATTAATTATATAAATATTACTTATAAATATAGTATATACTAAAATTAATGTAATAGAAATGCTGAAGAATAATAAACGTCAGAAATGTTACTGATGATAACAATCTTCTCCCTTTGTAAAATGTCAGAATACTACTTTCATGATGCAAAAACATTGTGCTTTGGAGTAAGAATATGTGTATGGTGAGAGAGACTTTTGGTAGGGGATGGATTGATGTCATCTGAAATGGCAATAAGAAATTTTCTGAAGATGGTGTGATAGTGTCTTACCTCCTAATAATCGAATTTTGATTAGGACCTGGAACACTGCAACATTTTAGATGAACTGAGTATAAGTCTGGCTGAATCATCATGGTGGTCACAGTTGGGACACACGTCTTAAGGTCTTAGAAAACCTCTCCATTTAAAGCTTCTTCCTCAGATCCCAGGAAGCAGCTGAAAGTTGGCATTGCTAGATGGAATCTCTAAACTACTGTCTGGGAATCCAACTAGTCCCAAAGGAATCCTCTGACCCCAGTGGCAGGTGTCTGAGTCATAACCACCACATGGATTTAAACAGAAATTTAATTTCATATATTTTGTTTCTTGCTTGTTTATTTTTTAGTTCTCCTGCTATAGCAGGTTTGTCCTGTCAAGGCTATGTGATAAATATGTCTTAGCCCAGCATGATCATCTTTATCACTAAAAAAAATGATAATTTATTTCACAGTTCATTACAGTTATCATTTAGTGAATTATTTTCAATGCTCAACTTAAGGTACCAGTAGATATTTATAAATACATGGAGAGTATAGAAATACCATTTTTTTTTCCTCAGCAGACTATCTGACATTTCTTAGCTAATGAGAGATAAAATGAGAAATCTGAGAACTGCATAGATCATCTCTGCCTGTAAAGTACTGTTGATATTCTCAATTCCAACATGATCTCAAAACCACACTAAAGCCCCAGGAGAGACATAACATAAATTTAGAAACTGTTTATATCACATTTTTAAAAATCTGACTTACATAAGCATAGTTACATAGACGTTTTCTTAAACTCTTTTCAGATTATGCTGCTCCTCAACACAAAAATAGTAATAGTAATAGTTCCCATTGTTGGAATTGAGATGAATTGAGTGTTCCCCCAAAACTTGACCCCCACTGTGACAGTGTTAAGAGGGTAGGAAATCCTATTATGGTAATCGAAAAGTGAGGCCTTGAAGGGGTGATTAGATTGCAGGACCTTGTTGTAATGAATAGATAAAAAATGATGGGTCATGGCATGGTTCTGAGGGCTTTAAAAGAGAGTGAATGAGCAGGTTAGTCTCTCTGCTCTCTCTGCTCCACCATATTTGCCATGTAATACCCTCAGTTGCTGTAGTCTCTGCCAGGACAATATCCTCACCAGATGTGTTCCCTGGACTTTGGACTACCCAGCCTCCAAAACTGTAAGCAGTAAATTTTCTTTTCTTTGTAAAATACCCAGTTCCATGTATTTTGTTATAAGCAACAGAAACGGACAAATATAGGGACTTTCCCTTTCTTAGAACTGAAATAAAGCTCAATTTCAGAATTAATCACTAGCCATTTAGTACACATTTAAATTAATATTTTAATTTTAATAGATTTTAAATGTATTCCCTTTATCCAATTAGATTATAAGCTCATTAAAGCCAAGTGTATTGTTCCTTATAGGCATCTAAGAAAATGTACTTGGAAAAACTCAGATTATTGGCCACTACTAAATCCATTTAGCAAGATGTTACAGGAAAAAGGAAAGATCACGAGACATGGTCACTTCATAAGTAGAAACGAAAGAGAGTGAAGAAAACCTAAAACTCTGAGGTTGTGAAGAATTAAATAATCTCACTGCTTTTGGATATAGGCAATAAGACAGAAGGGAAAATCTTTCTAAAAAACAAAACAAAACAAAACAAAATAGAGCTCTTTGAAACCCAATCTTGTGGCAAATGTCAAATTGAAGTTGTGGTCTTACAAGTCGCTAGAGAGAGAGATGTAGTCATGTTGAAAGATGTAATCAAATAAAGCATATTTGAGAATTACATCTAGAAAAAACTTGGTGTGAATGTTGGTACATGGAACTACTAGAAGAAAAATCAGAGATCTGCAGCCTATTATGTTTTTGTGAGAAATGTATTGCCTAAACAAATAAAAGCTGGGACTAAAATTTTCTTTTTTCGATATTAAAATAGATTTAAGTCTCCTATACTTACATAAGCAGGAGTGTGTTCAAAACTGTACGGCTGTAAGGAGGGAATATTTTCTAATCCTCACTTCAGATGTAGACAAGAGGGATAATGGACAAAGACCCCTTTCCTACTGAAGTCTAGGGAACTTTCTCACTGCCAGTTCAGAAAATTTTATAATGCCTGCACCATATAATAATTGCAGATGTGCAACTGCTCACTAATTTTTATTTTTGCCTTTTCAAATAGGAATTTTATTGTGGCTACTGTCCCTCCTCCACCAGGGAATGTTGGGTGTATATAAGGGGAGAAGTGGCACATAACTTGTCTTTTCAGTCCGCAAGTCTCTGGATTGAGAGGAGCCACATCTAGACCCAATGGAGAGGACCTTACAATATGTGGAGATTTGAGCTGAATGTAGCAACTGGATGGCACTCCGGGTTGTCTTCCTTGTGAGATGGGGAGTTAGTGGTATCTATGTGTGGGAGGAAGACTTGAAATATGTATTCGGTGACCAGAGGGCAAAGTGTGGCAGAAACGACGCTATATGTGTGTTTACCGAACCTGTTTCATTTTCCACTTGGAGCCTGGAAAATATCTCCCCCCATCTGTCTTGCAGTTCAGTTGGGCTGCATATTTTGGTCTGGCTAGCATGTGCTGAAGTGACATCTGCTACTTCCAGACGTGGCCCATAAAATCTCCCACCCGATGCGCCTTGCTACCTGTTCCCCTTGGAGACAAGGGGTAAAGATGATGCTGCAAAAGATGGAGAAATCTGGCTCCCTAGTGACTATTTGAAGCAGAGCCCTTCAGCCCCATCCCACCCCCAGAGACCACATTGGACTGTGATAGGAGATAGCCTGATCTGTAATTGCATCAAGCCACAGAATACGAGTCGTTAATGTAGTCTGACGAATATTTTGCTCTTAAGGCATATCAGAAATCAAAGGCATGCTCATCAACAAAACAAGAAATGTGGTACAAATTGGGTTGTGATTGACATGCATACATATGTTTCAGTAGAGTTTTAATTACAGTACAAGTGTGTTATTTTTCACATACCCCTCAAACACGTTGCTCTGCTTTATGATTCTGATATTCCTTAATTTAACAATATTTACTGATATTGATACTATTTCACCAATAGTTCTTAGTTTTAAAAATTTCTCTAAGAGTTCCTGTTCAACCAGGCTTTCCAAATCTACAGGTACTCATATTCATGTGCTTGTCTAGTTGATGCCAAGATGGTACCACACCAGAAGTGACCTCCAGGACCAGCAACAAAAAAACAAACTCAACAGAACCTATCGAGCACACTATGTCCAAACCAACTACTTAGTGAAAGGTAAGTTATTGGAAGCTCTCATTTTAGTCACCATAATGTTGTGTTCTTGATGTCACACAATTTCACATTTACTTATTAATTTATCATTTAAATATTTCCATTATGCATCTACTATGCTTGAGGCTTTGTGCTAAGCCCTAAGGACACACTGAAGAATAAAACAGATACTGCCCTTTCCAGGAGTCTTTCTAAATGTTGGAAACACACTGCTAATCCCATTTACATTTATGTGATGGTGTATTAGTCCATTTCTGTTGCTTATAGCAGAATACCTGAAACTGAGTAATTTAAATAAATTTAAATAATATAAAGAAATTTATTTTTTACAGTTTTGGAGGCTGGGAAGTCCACAGTCCAGGAGGTGCATCTGGTGGGGGCCTTCTTCTGGGTGGACTCTCTCTACAGGGCTCCATGGCAACCAGGGTATCACATAGAGAGAATAGGCTGAGCAAGAGAGAGACTAACCTCCTCCCTTGCTGTCCTTTTAGAGACATCAGAATCATGCCTGTTACTCCATGAATGGATCAATTCATTCACTATGGCACAGTCCTCATAATCTAATCACCTCTTAAAGGCCCCACCTTTCAAGTACCATACAACGGGGGTCAAGTTTCTAATACATGAACTTTTGGGGGACACATTAAATCCATAGCAGATGGTTTTGCTGGAAAACACATCAGAAAACTTTGTATACTTTTTATGGATATAAAATGTAAGATTTATGATTTTCACAGATATCCTCTGATGTTACATTTTTAAAGGTCTAGCATAAGCTATAAGAACAGATCTTGACTAATACAGTTAGTGTAGAGCTTGTCTCAACTAATTTTTTAAAATTTCACTGCTATTCTCTACATTTTCTAAATTTTATTTTACTATTGTATTGAGTTATATCACAGTATCATAAAATAAACCAATGTCTCAAAGACTATCCATTAAAACATAAAAGGAATCTATAACAAATATTTGAAAGTAAGGTTTTATTGGAGACTCAGTTAATTTTCCCTAACCCCTGAGAGTGTTCTTTATTACGAAGCTTTGTCAAACAGTGGCATAAATTCGTCAAAGATTTCTTGTCATTTTCAAAGTACAGTGACCTTTCTTATATTCCAAATAATATTTCAAGAGTAGAGTAGAATGATGTTTCTCAGTGTACAAAGGCATCATTCAAAGTTATAAAACCAGATAAAAGTCACAACATTGCTAAGAAGCTGTAAAACCTGCACACTTCATAAAAACTACTTCCGAGAGAGAGTAGAATGATCCATTGGCAATAGTCTTTAATCTGTAGGCACACTTGGACGTTTTATCAGTGGCATACAATATGGAGGTTCAATTGTTATCTACGTGCTAACAGATACTTTACACTGACATTGGATAAAACTGGCTTTTTATCTGAATAATAATTATTTTGAGAAGCATTTGATTAGCATTTGATTCATAATTGACATAGTTTCAGCTATCTGATCAACAAAGAAAAGCATTGCCACATGAGCAAAAGAGGTTCCACAAAAATGACAACCCACTTACCACATTAATTAGAGAAAACAGTTGGAAGTCAAAAATATGTCTCCTAATCTTGATTCAGTAATAAAGAAAATAATTAAAATTGAAAATACAATCACATTTTGCCTCTGAAGTTATGCTTTTTCAGCATGATGTGCACATCAGTGCTGGAATATACTGATTCTCAATGGCAGGTACTCACCTAAGTATCTCATAGAAGGAAAGAGAGATTTATTTAAGAAAAGTTCTTCGTGTAACTGATAACACCAAAGGAATATTTAGAACTCTGAGTAACATAACCTAATATTTTAGAACCAAACTATCATGATTTTAAGGACAAGACCATCAGGATTTCTAAAAAGGAACTGGAGTGTCATCTAAATTACCTCATTGCCAAGAGATTGACTTTTTACCACTCATTGGAAGAACCCGTCAATCACTTATTACTAGACATATTTAGAAATATCATCGAATTTGTGCAACAGAACATAAAGTGATGTTTGCCAGCACTGAGTGCATAGAGAGCTTGATTAAAAAGTAGTTGCTATTATCACCCAAGTTAAAACTCTCCAGTCATGAGCTTCTGAGTGTGATGTGGTCAGCACTGAGTATCTGACGAAACACTGAGTGGTCTTCACTGGGAGACAACGAGGACTTCTGGGTTCAATCCAAGCAGCCAGGACTATCTGACAGACACATCAAACACTTACTGCCTTTCTCAAAGGCTTTTTACTTCAAATTGAGAAGCAAGAGAAACTGATCCGGTTCAGGCCATCCACTATCAAAATGAATCTAGAACGAACACTAATAACTACTAATTTTAAAACAAGATGCTCTATTCCATTAATTAAAATTATAATGGACCTATAATGATATCCAAAATTAGTGGTTTATTTTTGTCAAGCTCCTGTTAAGGAGCCTTTAGATAGACTACTTTGGATTGCCTCCGGCCTAGACGCTATAGACCTCACAGGACAGTCTGCAAGCCCAGCCATGACAGCTGTCTCGCAGACTTTTTAGATTCTCTACCTGGCTCTCTTTACTCCCTTCTCTCTTTCCTGGTTCCAAGAAGCCTAGATAATTAACCAAGAGTCTAGAGCAGGAAAGAATCAAGTTTACATTTATCTAGTCCAGTTTGCCTTACATCACATGACCCTTCCTCTTTAGGGATCTTTTTCGTTTTGGATCAGTCTCCTCATTCTCGTTTTCCTATGGCTGGGGCACTTGCTCCAGCTAGAAAACAATGCCAAGAGGATAATGCAAGTGCTCCAAAGGGCATAAGGCCCGCCTTTCATTCCCTTTCTAGTTAAGCTATTATTTGCCAAGATCTTTGTGAGAGGTTAGGTGCTATCTGATGACAGATAAAACTGTACACTCATCAGAATACAAATGTGCTCCAGTGATTAAAAACAATGCACATTAATTCTTATTCTGATCCAGTACCAATTCTGAACAAGGTGGATGTATCAGTTGGGGGTTAAAGCAGGAAATAAATGGCATCCTCAAAATGATTTTACTGAAAATAAATTTACTAGATGAACCACTTACGGAGGTGTGATCAGGGTGACAGGAGGTTATATGGTAAGGTATCTAGGGACTAGCAGGAATGCCATTATCATCGAAGCCTGAAGGAGAAGGAATTGGGTTTTCAGAGCCTAGTGAAAGCCGGACTTCCTGAGACTTAGCCACTGAGAAATGCAGCTACTGCCAGAACATCAGCAAAGCACGGTCAGAGTGTGGAGATGAAACACCCACTCTTCTCTTTCTTATTTCCTTCAGTGTCTTAATTGGATCTCCCAGTTGGCCAAATCCAACTGGTAGGCAGAGAGCAAGGGCACCTGAGTGTTGCTTAGTCTTCTAGGACACAGGAGAGCACAGAGAAGGGAGTGGCCACAAGAATGGCTATGGTTCCTGGGACAACTGAAAAAAAAAAAGCCACATTGTGTTTGATGCACTTTGCTCATTTTTGGTACCTGGATAATTATCTCTCAGATCGATGGTTTCTCTATGGGAAAGATTTGGGTTTGTCCTTGCTTGAAAGGCTTTCTGTGTGACGGTGCTGCTTTTTCTCAGATCTGATACACAGCCTATGACCCCTTCCATAACCCAGGACTCCAGTTCTAATTAGTTCCTTAATGCCCAGATGTGGCATACATTTATTTTTGAATAAATTGTTAATTGACAACATTGACTTTCAAGAGGAAGGGTCAAAAATTATTGATTTGGAGAAGAGGACTTCCAGTACTCTGATTGCATCTCAATTGTAGCATTTATCTTTCCTGTCACTTACCAGTCAGAGGACCCAACTCTCACTAAAAATGTACAGTATTCTTTGGAGCATTTTACTTTTCATATACTGTAAATAATTATGAAGCCCAATCACTACTATTTATTTAGTGCCCACCAAGTTCTCATCTCTTCTGATTCTCATCACGTATTACCAATCCCATTGGAAGGTGAGACAACTGAGAATCAGACAGCTCTTATAGCTAGCCCAAGGCCACACAGTCAGTAAAGGACTAACCATTTATTCTGGAATTTGCATGCTAGTTTAGCCATACAGATTGTAGGGACAATGGTTACAGACTTCTGGAATGGTCCTCACTGTGCAACCAGGACTCATCAAAGGCTACCTGTATGAATTATGGAAATATTTCACTGTAAGAAAGCTTTTTCTTGAACAAAGGAATGCTTGTTTACATATTTAATATAATTTTTAACAAGATTCACCCTATTGTGAATTGTGCCATCTCCCCTCCCCACTCTAGTCCACTTTACCCTATTTCCTCTTTCATTCTTCTTATTCCCCTTTTATTACTTAGTAATTGTCTTCTCTCCATATTAATTGGAAGCTCCGTGAAGGCAGAGGTCTTTGATTTATTCATGGCCATATGCCTGGCACTTAGAATAGTGCCTGTCATAATGTTCAGTAAATATGTTGAATGAATAAATATTGATGTATTGAATTGATCCTACCCAGATCCTTATCTTTAAGAATCCCAGAAAGTGTTTTCTCTGGCTGCTTATAGTCTTAAATGACTAATAATTTTCTTTTGTATTTATATTCATTAGGAAGTAGCCTAAAGTCTATTAAATCAACTTCACTATCTATAATAAAAATTTAAGGGAAATTCCTGTTGAATAAATTCTTATTCTGAAATTAGAAATCACATTTTATTATCTTCTTTTCCCTAAAATCTCTATTTTCTGGCATTTTCTTGGTCGAATCACACCTTATATAGCTATCCAAGTCCATTTACCCTTGAGCAATGTACGTTGTATGGAGTGGAACATTTTCAGAAAGGGGAATTTAACAGTGGAGGTCTCTGACTATACTCTCTTTGTGGTGTAATTAAGTAGAATTGCTGGTTTGTGTTGATGTGAGGTACACAGATGCAGAAAGGATGGGCTGCGTGCAGAAATATGTAAATACAAAAATGTTTAATTTCATTTTGAGGGTCCAAAAACCTATTTGAAGTTAACCACAAATGAGAGGATTTCTTCATAACCTAAAAAAGCCTTTTTAAAATCCTAATTATGCACACTTTTTAAGAACTGCCGAATGGTGATTATTTGAAGGGACCTAGGGAGAAACCAAACCTTGAAAAAGGACGTGTCTTTCTCTAAGTCAAAACTGACTACACGTGCACATATTTAGTTTTAATTACAATAACCAAGTCTCTTTTTCTTATTCATAAAATATGAGGCATTCTGATGTTGGTTTTCTTCCTTTTTTTTTTTTTGACACTGAGAATAAAATACTAACTTTGACTTAAGAATGTCACAGATACATACCAATCTTAACTCTGCTGCTAATTAATGCTATCAAAAGACCTAGCAGGATTATTCTGCAGGCTTTTTATCTCTGCATGATGTGTAGCTTCAATAGCCTCCCGTCTCTCATTACCAGTTGGATGTCATCTAAAACCTGAGTAATAGCAGCAACGGTTCTTAGTAAAAATACTGCAGCCTCTCCCTTCAGAGTATGAAGTAAAAGGAGATAAGCAGCCACATAATTATCTAACGATCATCAGTTCTTTTCCAAGGTAATCGTAAGGACAAGATTAGCTGGGAAAGGAATACCAGAATAGTTTTCTGCTTTGTCAGAAAGCAAAATCTTTTTTACCTGAACCCGTTTCATATAAATATTTGCATATTCTTTGTTTCTAAAGACACACACACACAAATAGTTCTTGCACCCCATTTTGCTTTCTGAAAGAAACGTTCTCTGCATTCCTCAGCCATGTACCTTAGCATTGTCTGAAATATTTCAAGGTGAATTGATTTTTAGGTTCTACTGCACTGCACTGTCAATTTATCCTCTCTTTTCAAACTTCAAATTGGGGTTTATGATAGGTTTGAAAGAGAAATGGAAAAGAAACTGCAGGAAAAATGGTAGGGTTTTTGGTAAAATGTCTCCAAAGGTCTACGTAGACTTCACAGTGAAATTCCTTTAAGACGATAAACCACAGCATGCATGTCGTATTCATACTCTAAATGACAGTTGATGTTGAATATCATTAGAGGATGTATTTAACTTTACCTAGATACATTAATGATGCTTACCTTTTCCAAATGTGCTTATAAAATCATGTCTGAATGCAATTCTCCATTACTCCCAAGGTATTTTATTTTTCTATATTGCTATTGAAAACCAGTTTATCCTATAAATTATGCAACTTCTTGTTTTGGTAGATGTGAGGTAAACCTACTTTGTTTTAAGAATTAAGAATAGATTGTATTGTTTTGTTTCTGATATTATAAAAGATAAAGGAAATACTATAAATAATCACATTTGGGATTATTTCTAAATGGCTCCTGAGACACTTTCTAGGAATGAAAATAGAAACAGGTGAAGTAATTCTACAGCTTCCACAATAAGAACTCAAGTGACATTTGTCTGACCAACTGTGGCAACTAAAGAATATTTATCCTTCTATAATTGGTAGTAAAATTAGGAAAGAAATCCTTGATGTACGATTTTATACTTACCACAAATCAAGAAAGGTAGTACCCATGGTTTGAAATAAGATGGTTTTTTAAGAAAAATACTTCAATGGCTTAAAATAGTTATTAAATAAATAATCAGTATTTGGGAAAATATTTTAAAATCTTCTCTCACAAGCTAAATTGTTAGCTATTTCTGAGAGTAACCCTATTGTACTTGTTAGATAATTTACAGTAAACACACATCCTCTTAATCACATCACAGAAGCTTAAATAGATTTGTAAAACCATTAAAAAATCAATACTTAGCTTTTAGGTGATGAATTAATTAATAGAGTGTGAACGCTTGAAGTCTGCATTACCCAGCATGCACTATGGCTTTCATAACATCACTGTCAATGGGAGAAGAATACAAAGTAACATGATGTAACAAATTGGGAAGTGCTGATACAAATATATCAATCTCTGCTTCCCAATGATGATATTCCCGTAAAACCTGCTTTTTGGTAAGAAACGAAGTTATTTTTCAGTTACATATAGTGACGGAAGAAAGAAGTGTTGTCGATAAATAAAACACAGAGAAAAACAATCAGGGTTGTTCCAACTCTTTTTCATTGATCAGGCACAAGGTGATGACCTATACAATGGCGTGGTATAAAACTGTGAAGGAATGTAAAGACTGGGAAATACAATTTTATTGTTTTCTTCCATAATTTTTTTTAAGTTTTCTTTCACAAAATAGGTCATATTTTTCTGTTTGTTTGGGTTTGTTTTATTCTATTCCTCTTCCAGTGGTTCTTTTCACTTTTAAAACTTCCCCCTCATCACAACAATTCCTTGAACTTGTTAAGACAAGTGAAGAGATATGATGTTGATGGGTGGGAGGGGGGAGAGGGAGGGAGGAGAGAGGAATTGGTGAAGGGACACGAAAATCAACTACATTGTATATTGATAAATTAAAATAAAAAAATAAATAAAACTTCCCCCTCAATTACATCAACTGACATTTCTACAAGAAAGTCCTTGCCTTCAAGAATTTGCAGTCTAGTTGGATACAGTATAAAGTAGACCACTATGAAGGGAGTAATTAAAATAGAGGAAGTTCTATATTTTGAGGGGGCAAAACACTTATATAATCTCTAGGATGAGCTTTAAGAAAAAGAACACCAACTTATAAATATAAAATTCAGTATGAAAACTTCTACCTTAGGCTATGATTTCAGTCAGACCGAGGCTTTCATTGAGAACAAGAAGTCAAGTCAAGAAAATGTTCTTTAAAAAGATCTCTTTAAAGCTACTGGAGAACTATTGTGGAAACCAAAACCTCTGGGGGAAAAAATCTCTGAGAGAGAAAAAGCATGCAGAGAGGAGAGAATTTATTTTTAACCTCAGGGCATTTGCTGATTCTAGACATAGGGAAAAAGACTTAGACCAACGTCTTGGACAGAGGGTGCCTACTAAGAGATAGAATAATCAGGAGAGATTTGGGCAATCTTGTAGAAATAGAGAGGCAAAAATTACTGTCTTGACAAGATAAGACCCTAATTAAGATGAAAATCAAAGCAAAAGATAACAACAACAACAACAACAACAAAAACCTCCAAAAACCCCTCAACCACATGCAAATCAAGCCATACACTTCTAAATAATTTGTTGGTCAAATAAGAAATCAAAGGAAAAAAAAAAGTTTTGACTATGTGAGAATGAAAATAAGACATATCAAATTTTTGAGCTGAGGCTAAAGCTGAGCTAAGAAGAAAATGTGTAGTCTTGCATTCATATATTAGAAAATTTGAAAGTTTAGAAGTTGATGACATAACTAGCTATTTCAAGAAATGAGAAAAAGAATAGTTTGATCTTGATGAAAATAAAAGGAAGAAAAATATATGAGCAGAAATAAATAAATAGAAAAATTAAAAAACAAATCAAAATATGATTTTTTGAAATAAGGAATTGACATTATAGAACTATAGAAAGACTAACCAAGAAAGAAAAAGAAGCTCAGGAGTATGGGTATGAGCATGTGAAAGAAGAAACTAACCAATGTCAGGAATAAAAGGGGGGAATGTCACCAAAGATTTCTCAGGAACTTAACATGTAATATAAGAGTTTTATAGACACCTTATTCCAAAAAATTTAAATTTAGACAAAATGAACAAATTGGTAGAAAAACACAATTTTTCATCTCTGAAACAACAGAAAAGTACAAGTTATTTTATATCTATTAATGGAATAGAATCTATTATTAAAATCTTTCTCCCCATCACCTCTCAACACAACGTTTTAATTAGTAAACAGCAACCACCTTATGCATAATTTTCCAGAGAATAAAAGGAAATAAGAGATCACTATTAGCTTGGTTTATACTACTAGCACAAACTTCATACCAAAAGCTTAATTACTATTAAAAAGGAAAATTTTAGGTTCATCTCTTTCATGAAAAATAGATGCTGAAATCTTAAACAAAATAATGCTCCCCAAATGTGGAAAAAGCTTTTGATGAAATTTAACAACTTTCATGATAAAAATTTCTAATAATATGTGTTGTGATAGTGTATGTAAATATTATAAAATAATTCACTAGAGTAACATGTGAAAAAGCCATTAGAATTAATATGTAAACTTAAAGTTGTTTGATAACACTATAAAGATAAAAAATTTACCTAGCAGTAAGAAACCATAGAGAATAAAATTTGAAAAGCAATAATATTATAAATGAATTTAACAAAAGATGCATAATAAAATGTAAAAACTACAATAATTTAGTAAAATTATTAATATGTATAAAAAATGGAAAGAATTAACATTTTCATGGATTGAAAGAATGAGTATATTTAAAATGTTCCTTCTCCATGAATTGATGGATAAATCAGAACCAAACTCAATTTAAATTTCATGTAAATGGAATTGGTAGTAAAATATGCACTTATTTTGGCCTGGCTTTCTTCACTTAGCATAATGCATTTATTATTGATCCGTATTGTTCTGCATATTAGGAGTTTGTTACTTTTTATTGCTATGTAATATTCCATTAAGTAGATATACTACAGTTCATGAATTCACCTATTGATTAACTCTTGGATTGTTGTCAATTTTTCACTACACAAGTAAGGGTGCTATGAATATTCTTGTAAAAGTCTTTTTATGAGCATAAAAACTTTTCCTTTCTTTTCTCTAGAAGAAATATCTAGGAGTGAAATGGCTAGAACATATGAAAGGTATATATATATATTTCAAGTTTCAATAAACTGCCAAACTCTTTTTCAAGTATCATTTCCTGTCCACAGCAGCAGGGCATGAGAGTTCCAGTTCCTCTTCATTCTCTCTGATACTTGATATGGTCAGTCTTTTAAATTTTAGCCATTCTGATAGGCTGGTAGTGATATCTCATTTCTGTTTTAATTTGTTTTTCCTAATGACTAATGATGTGAACATCTTTCATATGCTTAGTTTTTCATCTCTATTTATCTTCTTTGTTAAAGTGTCTGTCAAATTTTTTGCCCACTCTTTTATTAGATTATTTTTTGTTGCTTGTTTCAATTATAAGTTGTAACTATCCTTTTAATATTCTGGATTTGAGTCCTTTATCAGATATATGATTTACAAATACCTTCTCAGCCTAATTTGCCTTTCACTCTCTTAGCAGTTTCTTATTTATTTTTTTTTAATTTTATTTTCTCGATATACATTGTGGCTGATTATTGCTCCCCATCACCAAAACCTCCCTCCCTTCTCCTTCCCCCCCTCCCCCCAACAATGTCCTTTCTGTTTGCTTGTCGTATCAACTTCAAGTAATTGTGGTTATTATATCTTCTTCCCCCCCCCCGGTTTTGTGTGTGTGTGTGTGTGTGTGTGTGTGTGTGTGTGTGTGTGTGTGTGTGTGAATTTATATATTAATTTTTAGCTCCCACCAATAAGTGAGAACATGTGGTATTTCTCTTTCTGTGCCTGACTTGTTTCACTTAATATAATTCTCTCAAGGTCCATCCACGTTGTTGCAAATGGCAGTATTTCATTCATTTTTATAGCTGAGTAGTATTCCATTGTGTAGATGTACCACATTTTCCGTATCCACTCATCCGATGATGGACATTTGGGCTGGTTCCAACTCTTGGCTATTGTAAAGAGTGCTGCGATGAACATTGGGGAACAGGTATACCTTCGACTTGATGATTTCCATTCCTCTGGGTATATTCCCAGCAGTGGGATAGCTGGGTCATATGGTAGATCTATCTGCAGTTGTTTGAGGAACCTCCATACCATTTTCCATAGAGGCTGCACCATTTTGCAGTCCCACCAACAATGTATGAGAGTTCCTTCTTCTCCACAACCTCGCCAGCATTTATCGTTCAGAGTCTTTTGGATTTTAGCCATCCTAACTGGGGTTAGGTGGTATCTCAGTGTGGTTTTGATTTGCATTTCCCAGATGCTGAGTGATGTTGAGCATTTTTTCATATGTCTGTTGGCCATTTGTATATCTTCCTTAGAGAAATGCCTACTTAGCTCTTTTGCCCCTTTTTTAATTGGGTTGCTTGTTTTCTTCTTGTAAAGTTGTTTGAGTTCCTTATATATTCTGGATATTAATCCTTTGTCAGATGTATACTTTGCAAATATTTTCTCCCACTCTGTTGGTTGTCTTTTAACTATGTTAATTGTTTCTTTTGCTGTGCAGAAGCTTTTTAGTTTGATATAATACCATTTGTTTATTTTTCCTTTGGTTGCCTGTGCTTTTGGGGTCGTGTTCATGAAGTCCGTGTCCAGTCCTATTTCCTGAAGTGTTTCTCCAATGTTTTTTAAAGAAGTTTTATGGTTTCAGGGTGTATATTTAAATCCTTAATCCATTTTGAGTTGATTTTAGTATACGGTGAGAGGTATGGATCTAGTTTCATTCTCCTGCATATGGATATCCAGTTATCCCAGCACCATTTGCTGAAGAGGCAGTCCCTTCCCCAGTGAATAGGCTTGGTGCCTTTGTCAAAGATCAGCTGGCAGTAAGTGTGTGGGTTGATTTCTGGATTCTCTATTTTATTCCATTGGTCAGTGTGTCTGTTTTTATGCCAGTACCATACTGTTTTGGTTATTATAGCTTTGTAGTATAGCTTAAAGTCCGGTAGTGTTATGCCTCCAGCTTTATTTTTTGGCTCAGCAATGATTTGGCTATGCGTGGTCTTTTATTGTTCCATATAAATGACAGGATAGTTTTTTCCATTTCTGAGAAAAATGTCTTTGGAATTTTGATGGGGATTGCATTGAATTTGTATATCACTTTGGGTAGTATGGACATTTTCACTATGTTGATTCTTCCAATCCAAGAGCATGGGATATCTTTCCATCTTCTTGTATCCTCTCTAATTTCTCTCAGCAGTGGCTTGTAGTTCTCATTGTAGAGATTTTTCACCTCTTTGGTTAACTCAATTCCTAAGTATTTTATTTTTTGGTAGCTATTGTAAATGGGCAGGCTTTCTTGATTTCTTGTTCTGCATGTTCACTATTGGAGAAAAGAAATGCTACTGATTTTTGTGTGTTGATTTTGTATCCTGCTACTGTGCTGAAATCATTTATCAATTCCAGCAGTTTTTTTGTAGAGGTTTTAGGCTGTTCGATATATAGGATCATGTCATCTGCAAACAGGGACAGTTTGACTTCATCTTTTCCAATCTGGATGCCCTTTATTTCCTTCTCTTCTCTGATTGCTCTGGCTAGTACTTCCAACACTATGTTGCATAGGAGTGGTGAGAGTGGGCATCCTAGTCTAGTTCCTGTTCTTAAAGGAAAAGCTTTCAGCTTTTCCCCATTCAGGATGATATTGGCAGTGGGTTTGGTATACATGGCTTTAATTATGTTGAGATACTTTCTCTCTATACCTAACTTATAGAGGGTCTTTGTCAAGAATGAGTGCTGAACTTTATCAAATGCTTTTTCAGCATCTATAGAGATGATCATATGGTCCTTGTGTTTGAGTTTATTAATATGGTGTATCACATTTATTGATTTGCGTATGTTGAACCAACCTTGCATCCCTGGGATGAATCTCACTTGATCGTGATGAATAATTTTTCGTATGTGTTGCTGTATTCTGTTTGCTAGTATTTTAGTGAGGATTTTTGCATCTATATTCATCAAGGATATCAGCCTGTAGTTTTCTTTTTTGGTTATATCTTTACCTGGTTTTGTTATCAGGATGATGTTTGCTTCATAGAATGAGTTTGGGAGATTTGCGTCCGTTTCAGTCTTTTGGAATAGTTTGTAAAGAATCGGTGTCAATTCCTCTTTGAATGTTTGGTAAAATTCTGCTGTGAATCCATCTGGTCCTGGGCTTTTCTTTGTTGGGAGCCTTCTGATAACAGCTTCAATCTCCTTTATTGTTATTGGTCTGTTCAAATTTTCTACGTCTTCATGGTTCAGTTTTGGGAGCTTGTATGTGTCCAGAAATTTATCCATTTCCTCCAGATTTTCAAATTTGTTGGCGTATAGTTGTTTATAGTAGTCTCGAATGATTCCTTGTATTGCAGATGAATCAGTTGTAATATCGCCTTTTTCATTTCTAATTTTTGTTATTTGAGTCTTCTCTCTTCTTTTTTTTGTTAGCCATGCTAATGGTTTGTCAATTTCATTTATCTTTTCAAAAAACCAACTTTTTGATTCGTTGATCTTTTGAATTGTTTTTTGGTTTTCAATTTCATTTAGTCCTGCTCTGATCTTAATGATTTCTTTCCTTCTGCTAACTTTAGGTTTGGATTGTTCTTGTTTTTCTAGTTCTTTAAGGTGAAGTGTTAGGTTGTTCACTTGCCATCTTTCCATTCTTCTGAAGTGAGAATTTAATGCAATAAATTTCCCCCTCAATACTGCTTTTGCAGTATCACACAGGTTTTGGTATGATGTATCATTGTTTTCATTAGTTTCAATAAATTTTTTTATTTCCTGCTTGATTTCTTCTTGGACCCATATGTCATTGAGTAGAATGCTGTTTAATTTCCATGTGTTTGTATAGTTTCCAGAGTTTTGTTTGTTATTAATTTCTAGTTTTAATCCATTGTGGTCTGAGAAGATACATGGGATAATCCTAATTTTTTTGAATTTATTGAGACTTGATTTGTGACCTAATATGTGATCTATCCTGGAAAATGATCCATGTACTGATGAGAAGAATGAATATTCTGAGGTTGTTGGGTGGAATGTTCTGTAGATATCTGCCAATTCCAATTGGTCTATAGTCTTGTTTAGATCTTGTGTTTCTCTACTGATTCTTTGCCTAGATGATCTGTCTAATATTGACAGTGGGGTGTTCAGGTCCCCTGCTATTATGGTATTAGTGTCTATTTCCTTCTTTAGGTCTAATAGAGTTTGTTTTATAAATCTGGCTGCTCCAACATTGGGTGCGTACATATTTATGATTGTTATGTCTTCTTGATGGATCAGTCCTTTTATCATTAAGTAGTGTCCCTCATTGTCTCTTTTTATGGTTTTTAGTTTAAAGTCTATTTTGTCAGATATAAGAATAGCTACTCCAGCTCATTTTTCTTTTCTGTTTGCATGGTAAATCTTTTTCCATCCTTTCACTCTTAGTCTGTGTGAATCTTTATGGGTGAGGTGGGTCTCTTGTAGGCAGCATATAGTTGGGTCCTCCTTTTTGATCCAGTCAGCCAGTCTGTGTCTTTTGATTGGGGAATTTAAGCCTTTTACATTAAGAGTTGTTATTGAAAGGTGTTGATTTATTCCTAGCATTTTGTTGGTTGTTTGTTTGTCTTAGGTCTCTTTTGTTCCTTGCTTTCTGATTTACTGATTCGTTTCTGTGTTTGTTGGTTCCTTAGGTTGTAGATAGCGTTTTTGTTTGCTTGTTTTCTCTTCATGAATACCATTTTTATTATACTAGTGGGTTTTGATTTTTCTTGTGTTTTTAGTGCAGTGGTAGTTATTTTTCAGGAACCAAACCCAGTACTCCCTTGAGGATTTCTTGTAAGGGTGGTCGTGTGGTAGTGAACTCCCACAGTTTTTGTTTGTCTGAGAAATATACTATTTGCCCTTCATTTCGGAAGGATAGCCTTGCAGGGTAAAGTATTCTTGGCTGGCAATCTTTGTCTTTTAGTATTTTGAAAATATCATCCAATTCCTTTCTAGCTTTTAGGGTTTGTGATGAGAAGTCTGATGTTAGCCTGATTGGTGCTCCCTTATAGGTGGTTTGACGCTTCTCTCTTGTAGCTTTTAAGATTCTCTCTTTGTCTCTGAGTTTTGCCAATTTGACTATGACATGTCTTGGAGAAGGCCTTTTTGGGTTGAATACATTTGGAGATCGTTGAGCTTCCTGGATCTGAAGATCTGTGACTTTTCCTATACCTGGGAAGTTTTCTGCCACTATTTTTTTGAATATGTTTTCAATGGAATCTCCATTTTCCTCCTCTTCTGGAATACCCATGACTCGGATATTTGAGCGCTTAAGGTTGTCTGATATCTCTCTCAGATTTTCTTCCATGTCCTAGATTCTTTTTTCTTTCTTTTTGTCTGCTTGTGTTATTTCAAACAGCCCACCTTCAAGTTCAGAGGTTCTCTCTTCAACTTCGACAAGCCTGCTGGTTAAACTCTCCGTTGTGTTTTTTATTTCGATGAATAACTTCTTCAGTTCAGCAAGTTCTGCTACATTTTTTTTCAGGACATTGATTTCTTTGTACATTTCCTCTTTCAGATCCTGTATACTTTTCCTCATTTCGTCATGATGTCTAGCTGTGTTTTCTTGTATCTCATTCAGTTTCCTTAGAATTATCACTCGAAATTCCTTGTCAGTCATTTCAAGGGCTTCTTGTTCTATAGGATCTAGAGTTTGAGATTTATTAACTTTTGGTGGTGTACTTTCTTGATTTTTTGTATTTCTGCTATCTTTTTTTTGATGTTTATTCATTGTGGCAGGGGGTTTCGCAGTCCACTGGTTTGAGACTAATGACTAACTAGGATGTTGCTGTGGTTGCCAATTTCATATGGCTACCTCCGTGGCTGCTCAGTTGGCCTCTAGTGCCTTGTGTGTGTGGTTGCCTTGGGTCTTGGGCTTCTCCGGGGAGCCACCTTTCTAGTCTGCTTGGACTCTGCTGGGCTGGTGGATCACGTACCACAGGGTTTGTGATCGCTGTTGAGCTTTCACTTCCTGTGCAGGACTTCTCCCTTTTCCGTGTGCTCTGGCCCAGCCTGTTGGATCGTGCAGTGGCGACCCCACAGGGTGTGTGGTTTCTGTCTAGTCTCCGCCTCCCTGGCCGCACGTCTCCCCACTCTGTGCGCACTGTGGTGGTTTGGGGCGTGTCTTCTGCACCCCTCGTCTATCAGCTGGGCCTTCAAGACCCTGCTCGGCACTGCCTTGCCCAGGAAGTCTACCAGGTTTCTGCTAGGCACAGACGACCGGTCGCTCTGGGTGCCTTTGTAGCACTGTGTAGATCTTTCTCGGGACTTGTTCACCTTTGTATCCCCCCGGTATAAACCGAGTCTAGCGCCCGCCTGCAGCCAGCTCTCTGGCAGGTTCAAGCGGCCCTGGGAACTCTCCTACCACACTATTGCCAACCAGAAATTGGTTAGGTTTTTTTCCAAACTGGTGGCTGCAGAGATGGTATCTGCCTCCCAGTAACAGGAAGTTTACCGGGGGCCAGAGTCCAGGGTGCGGTGGAGTGAGAGTCGGCCCTCCCGTACTTCCTTGCCCTCCCGACACTGGCTGGGGACGCCCCACGCCACCAACCCACCAGAGAACCGCGGAGGGAGTGGGAGGGGAGGCCGGCCCGCAGGCTCCGGAAAGCCCTGCGCCAGGCCAAGCAAGTGGGAGGGCTCAGTGGCGGCCGAGCCCGGCGGAGCTGCCCGCACCTGGGAAAATGGAGGGAGCCCCGGGGCGGTGAGTGGCCTGGTGATGCAGGCGGGAGCCGGGTGGGTGTCTGCCGCCCACAGGACTGGTCCAGGGGTCACTCACAGGGTTGTGCCAAGTCGGGCGCTCACTCTCTGCCTCTGGTTTGCCGCCTTTCCCATTCTTGGCCGCTGCCGCCTCGGGCTGTTCAGTCGCGGCTTGGCTCGGGCGCTCCCTGGAATCTTCTTTAATGCCGGCTTGAAACCTTGAATCCTGAATAGGGCAGCTGGCCGCCTTCAGCGCGCCCTGGCCTCCGGGATCCTGTCTGCATCCACAGCAGCCCTGGCGCCGTGTTCCCTGTTTCGAGACTCGCTTTTGCAGCTAAGAAACAGTTCTTTTCCTGCTCCACACTTTAAAGCTGTTGCCTGTAAATGAGGCAGCCTCTCCTGCCGAGGGCAAAGTGGCGGTCACCCCCCACGACCGGCCACCAGCAGTGGTCCTCCCTTAGCAGTTTCTTTTAAAGAGCAGAAGTTGTAAATTTTGAGGAAATCTGATCTATAAATTTTTTCCTTTTATAGATTGTACTTTTAGTATCATGAAGCTGTGAAATCATTGCCTAACCCAAGATTACAAAGAATTTTCTACCATGTTTTTTATGGAAGTGTTATTTAGTTTTACGCTTTACACTTAGGTCTGTGCCCTGTGTTGATTTAAATTTTGTATATGGCACTAGGCATGAATTTCAATAATTTCTTTCCCTCCCTCTGTCTCTCTCTACCTTCCTTTCTCCCTCTCTCTTTTTGCCTTCCTTCTTTCATTCCTTCGTGCAGATATCTAGTTATTTCACCACAATTTGTTGAAAACCCTCTTCTTTCTCCTCTTTATTACCTTTTTACCTTCATCGATAATCAGTGGTCTCTAGTGTTTTTTAACAAAATATAAAACCAGTCTGTTGTCTCTCTCTGTGTTTGCCTATTTCTGGGCTCTCTATTCTGCTCCACTAATTTACTCATTTATGCAGACCTACTCACCATTCTTTATCAATACTGTAGATTTAAACTAAATCTTGTAATCAGGTAGTATTAGTCATACATTTTTAAAAAATTGTTTCAGGATTCTAGGTGCTTTGCATTTTCATACGGATTTTAGAATCACCTGGTCAATATCTACAAAAAAAAGTTGCTGGAATTTTGATTTGGATTTTCTTGAATCTATAAATCAGTATTAGGGGAATTGATATCCTAACAATATAGAGTTTTCCAAACAATTAACAAAGTATCTCTTTCCATTTACTTAGGTTTTATTTAATTTCTCTTCGAAATGTTTTGTATTTTTCAGAGAACAGGTCTTTCACATCTTTTGTCAGATGCATTCCTAAATATTTTATATTTTTGATGTTATTGTAAAATTTTTAAATTTCAATTTCCATTGTTTAGTCCTAGAATATAGAAATACAATTGATTTGTTGTTTATTGATCTTTTTTGCCCTGCAACCTTTCTAAGCTCACAGTACCTACAGTAACCTCATTGTTGATTGCACTGGGTTTTCTGTATAAAGAATCATATTTGTGAATATAGTTCTACCTCTCCTTCTTCAATCTGGATGCTTTTTATTTCCTGCCCTTTCCTTTATGCACTGGCCAATACCTCTAGTATAACCGTTGAATAGAAGTGATGAGAGCAGACATTCTTGTGTTATTCCTGAGGTTAGAGAGAAAGCATTTCATATTTTGCCATTAAGTATGATGCTAACTATAGGTTTTTATACTTGAACGTTGTCATGTAGAAGATGTTGTCCTGACTACTCTTCCTGAGCAACTTGGTTATGCCATACTTTAGTGTACTTTTGTCATCTTTCTTTGTGCTTGGGTTTTGTTAACCCTCTTAGATCTATGGGTTTATAGTTTTATGAAAACAGAATTTTTAAAAAAATTCTTTTTTCAGATTTTTTTTTTCTTTACTCTTCTTTCCATTGGGGACTCCAATTACACCTCTGTTCAGAAGCTTAAAATTGTCCCACGATACATTGATTATCTATTTTTAAATTATTTTTCTCCACATGTTTACTTTTGAATAGTTTATATTGTTAATGTTTCCTTCTTCAATGTACAGTCTGCCATTATTTCCACCCTGTATATTATTACTCCAGACTTTGTAGTTCTCATCTCTAGAAGTTCAATTAGGATCTTTTTTTCTTAAATACCTTCCATGTTTCTCCTTAACTTTTTGAACATATGGAATACAGTTTTAATAACTCCTCTAAAGTCATTGTTAATAATACATATGTATCAGTTTGGTGTTGCTTTCAATTGAGAGATATTTTTACACATTATGGTCATATTTTCCTATTTCTTTGCATGCCCATTAATTTCTAATTGGATGCTAGGCATTATGTATTTCTATCTTATTGGGGGATGAGTTTTTTGTTGTTGTTTATTGGTTTTGTTTTTGTTTTTTGATATCTATATGAGTAAGTATTCTTGAGCTTTGTTCTGGGATGCAATTAAGTTATTTTTAAATCATTTTGATCCTTTGGAACCTTGCTTTAAGATGTATTGGGCAGGACCAGAACAGTGCTCAGTCTAGGGCAGATTGTCCCCACACTACTGGGGCAAAACCCTTATGAGACTGTACCCAATACCCACAAAACATGAGACTTTCAAGTCCAGCTTGTGGGAACAGGCACTATTCCTGGCCCTGTGTAAATGCCAGGTGCTTTTCCCTGTCATTTTTTTTCAGGTGGCTCATGTGCACACACTGGTCAGTATTCAAGAGGAATCCGCTGTAGAGTTCTGGAGTTATCTCTGTGTAGCTTTCACATCTTCATTACTCTGTCTAGTGAACTGCCCTGGGTTTCCAGACTCTCAGCTCTGTCCCCTCAGTTCAAGGGGTTTGTCAGTTTCCACCTGTGTTTCCCCTCTCTCTGTTGGAGTCTGAAAACTTTCTCATGGCGGTAAGCTGAGGTTTTTGTAAGGCTTATAAAATTATTCCATGTCTCTCAGAGACCACTGAACTTTGTTGCCTGAATTGCAGTGTCTTAGAAACTTTTCTTTCATATATTTTGTCTAATTTCATGTGTAATTGTTGTTTCAGGCATGAAAGCAAGTCTGGTTACAGCTACTGCATCTAGAATAGAAGTGGAAAACTCTTTGCTGGTTTCATAGTTGTGGACTCTATTTCTACTATTTGAATGGTTACTCTAGTCTAGAAGCTTTCAGATTCCTAAAATTAATAAAAAAAATACTTGCTATCCTGCTGAAGAATAATAAAGCTAAGATACTTTAACTCCAATTACCCTTTCTGATTTATGTGCTATATTATTTGAGTCAATCTTGTTTTTATTATTCCCCTAAAATAGTTATTATTATTATTATTGCTCTATATACTCAATGTTTGTTTATATTTACCCAAATGTTTAATATTTTTCTTTCTTCACTATTTCTTCTGGCATAATTTTTCCTCTTCTTAAAGCGCCTTTTATTGTTAGGGGTCATCTTTATTTATTAATTTAATTTAATTTATCATATTTTTTTATTTTTTGGCAGTTGGCCAGTATGAGGATCTGTTAAAGTGGCTTTTATTTTTTTTTTATTTTTTTATTTTATTTTATTTTTTTTAATTTTATTTTGTCGATATACATTGTAGCTGATTAATGCTCCCCATCACCAAAACCTCCCTCCCTTCTCCCTACCCCCCCTCCCCCCCAACAATGTCCTTTCTGTTTGCTTGTTGTATCAACTTCAAGTAATTGTGGTTGTTATATCTTCTTCCCTCCCCCCCCCGATTTGTGTGTGTGTGTGTGTATGTGTGTGTGTGAATTTATATATTAATGTTTAGCTCCCTCCAATAAGTGAGAACATGTGGTATTTCTCTTTCTGTGCCTGACTTGTTTCTAAAGTGGCTTTTAGAAGGACCATTTGTGAAGGGTCCTTTCTTATTTACTTGCTCATTTTGGTATAAAAAATTTTAAATGTCTTTATCTTGCCATCACTTTTGAAAGATAGTTTCACTGGGTATATAATCCATTTATTACAACTATTCTGCTTGGGCTTTCTAAATATGAAAGTATGTAGAAAGTATATGAAAGTATTCTGGGTCTTCTTCTAAAAAATAGGTATTGCTGGAGAGGTTGTCCTTCAGATGTTTTATGTAGAATGATGTCAGTTTTGATTGGGTACCATGTTTTTTTCCTAACTAGGTTTCTGTCTGCCATTACAATTGAGGTTCTGGCAGCTCTGGAGGGAGGCCTACTTCCACAGTTTATATTAATTCACACTTTCCCATTATTTTTGCTCCTGGAGAGTTTCTTTGCTTTCCTGACAGTTAAGCAAAGCCTTTAAGGAGATGTTTAAACAAAAAAGTTTTGAGTCAATTTAAGTATTTTTTTTATTAGGACAAAGTTTCTGGAAACCTCGTTCACATTACTACCAGAAAAGGTAGTGTGGGAAGGATTTGTGGGTTCTGTTTGTGTACAGGTTTGTGGACTCTATTAGACTGTATTTTTATTATTTTTGATCACCTAGACTTAGCATATTACCTGATATGGAATGCGCATTAATGAATACTTGAATTTCAAAAGGAGTGTAGCAAGGGAAACCAAGGTTGGCGTGTCTTTTAAGGAGTGGGTAGCCAACATTTTAAAATTCAGAGAAGATGTAATGCAACAGCAGGAATGAAGAAAGGTCATTGGACATGGAAATTAGGAGGTAATCTTCAAAAACCAGATGATGTAAGGTGGCAGAGGGGAAAGGTGTGTAGAGAGGTGAGCACAGGAGTGAGAGTTAAATGGTAAAGTGGCTTCTCGAAGTAGTGTGAAAATGATGGGAAAAGATTAAGAGCTTGATGTAAAAGAAGGATTGAGAAAGCAAACATTTTTAATATGAGAGGTATTTAATCAGAGCTGAGACGAGGATCTAGTGAAGAGAGAAAAATGAGTAATTGATGGAACAAGTTCAGAGAGGAGGTAGGAAAAATATGGGATCAAGAATATAATTACAATGGTTAGCTTCAGAACAGACAAAGAAAGAATACGTGGAAATATAATTCAGTTAAGAGTAAGAGGCAAGAAAGGTTGAGGGAGATTTTACCTGATGGAAACAATTTTCTCATTTCTAATGTATTTCCCAAGTACTATATAAAAAGGATTAGAAGCAGCTGGAACATTGGTAAAAGTACAAGAAATTGCATCCCGAATAACTTAATTGGAACAGCTGCAAGAGAATTTATAGCAATAGATAGCTAACATTGAACTCTTTATGAAAAGATAAAGAGAAAAGATTTGGGGAATAGGTCCATGTGATTCAGAAGAAAATATCATCATCTATACTCTCATTTATTTTTACTTAACATGCCCATTTGAGAGGTGCAGAGCAGCAGTTTTTCATTATGTAATAATAACCACACCTACCACACAACCATGGGCTTGTTTAGAGCTGGGATTTAGAGCTACTCTCTTAATGCTAGAGTAGAAGCATCCTCATCCATCCAATTAGATGGAGACAAGCATCAAGATTAAGTCTGGACTGATTTTCCCAGCTTTGGAAACCTGGGAACCCACTGTTGAGTTTCAATCTACAGGAAAATTTCAATACATGATACCACATTTGCTAAATCATGTCATACAAAATGTAAGATGAATTCCTATGTAGACCAGACCCAGAGAACAGTTTAGAATAGAATTTGCTACAGACTGACTTCTCTAACATTTCAGGTATACTGTAAGTTTGAACATTTTTTCCCTGACACCTAAAATTCTATATAATATTAAAGTTAAATAATGTTCAAGGCAGGTAGGCATTCTTTAAATCATTGACAAGAAAATATATATATTTTTAGAGGCCTTCTTCTACCATTAGATTCTCACAATTGATTGCTTTAGATAGAAAAGAAATCCACTGCCCTGAATATCCACTTACTGAGTCATTGAAAGGCAATGGCCCAATACAAATATTATAATAAGAGATGAAATGAAGAAGGACCAAATAAGAAGCAAAGATCAAATGGAAAATGTTCTTTCCAAAATGAAACATTTAGTCCAGGAAAGCCTGGGGTGTCAAACTTTGAACCTGAGAAGAGCTTGGCTCTGGAGTCTTGGCCTCCAGTGTAAGTGTGTCTGTTACTCTCTCGGTGACTTCATGTGACATATACTTCCCAAGTGTAGAGAAAGTAAATGAATTCCAGCCCGAAATTCAGGACTGTCTGAAGACAACCTCTTATTCATCAGTCCTCCCCAGGTTACCATCATCCAACTTCCTCTTTCCAACCCCAAGACCAGAGACCATGCTGCAACCTGGGCCCACACTGGGACTCCCTCTGTGGAGTGCCCCATCTGAGATACCCTTACTTTCCTTCTCATTTTGATGGTAATGTAAGTCTCGTTCCCCCACTTGGTTTGCTTAAAGTATCACCAACTTGTTAACTGAACTGATGGCTTCTATTAGTAAATGCCAAGGTAACTAATTCCTGTTAAGTAACACAAGCATTATTACAGGAGTCCTTCGGGGCGGGTGGGGGGGGGATGCTTTCATAGAAAGGAGCAGCTGTAAAGTATGCAACATCAGGAGCTGGGGTTAACCATTGGGAAAGATAGCACTGATTGAGACTGGTCTTGTGTCTGTCCTTGTCCCAGACTTTCATGTGAAGAAAAGAATTTCCAATTTTAAGGATACTGAGCATACACTTGGCACCATGCACCATATTTGTTGCTTTTAGGTGCATTAACTCTTTCAACCTTCCCCCAAACAAGTGAAGAAACAAGCCAGAAGGGTTCAATAACTTTCTCACAGAGGATTTAAACCCATGTGTACTTGAAACTTAAGTCAAATCTTGTTCATTGCCTGCTATTGATACTCTGTTTCTAATCACACTGACAGTAAGACCCAAAGTCCCTACTGTATTCTACAAGAATTTACCTTGCCTGTCCTCTGTCTATAGCTCTGTCTTTATCTCCAACAATTAGCCCCTCCCGGTCTGTCAGCACATGGCCTCCCTGCTATTCTTTGAACTTAGCAAGCTTGCTCACACACAGGATCTTTACAAATCCTGGTCCCACTGCCTGGAGTGCAAGTGCCCTCTACTCAGACGTCTCCTCCTCAGAGAGACCTCTCTACTGCCCTATATACAAGAACATACACCATCCCAAATCATTCTTCAATCCTTTGCCCTACTTCATTTTCCTCTGAGGCCTTTCTCACTATGTGTTGTTATCATATTATATGGTATCATGTCATATCATATTATATCATATTTTTATGCATTTCCCACTAGAATATAAGTAAACTTTGTGGGTGGGGGTATTTTACACAAATATTATTAGTGCTTAGAACAACACTTAACCTTAGTAGGTGCTCAGTAAATGTCTAATGTATGAATAAATTATATGATTGGTTTTCTCTTCCCAGCCTTATGGACCATTTTGATGCAATGGTAATATTGTTTTATAATTGTTGCTAATGTTTACTGGGTCCTCACTGCATTTGAGGCATGAATTAAATGCCTTACAAACTCTATTACATTTAATTTTCACATACTGATATAAAAGCATAAGGGCAATAATTTTTATTATTATCCCAACTGACGTGCTATGATCAGAAAAACTAAATAATAGTTCACAAAACTAATAAGTAGAGTGGCTGGAATTTGAAACCAGGTAAGTCTGACTCTGGTTCCACACTCACAACTATTATTAATAGTCATGCCCTGTTGTCTTAATAATGATTTTACTATATACATCCACTATTAGGAATCGGTGATCTAGCCCTGCCCCTTGTGCAGATGAGAAAAGTTGAGGCTCATATTAGTTTAGAGAATAGAGAACAGAGCAAGATCTAGAACCTTTATTTCCTGATGCTTTCGTGTATATGCCATATCGGCCTGTGACTAATAAAGAATTAGTGGAAGAATGTTAGCTACCATCAAGATGGAAAAATGGTTAGGTTCTTCCTGACAACACTAATCAAAATAACACATTCAGTGGCAAATTTGGAAGGAAAGTATGTGAAATTCACATTTGGAAGTGTGAACAATATGGGATGAAATAAGAATCCTTTGGATGTGAACTTGAAATTAACTCCCAGTATTTGTGAGATTTTGGCACATTCATGGTTGACAAAGGCAGACGTTCATAGACTTCTGATCCAGTTCATAATCATTTAAGATAGTTAAGTGAGCATGACCTGGATAAATGAGAAACTCACTCTAGTACTTCATGATTAACAATGTATATATTTGAAGATGATTGTTCTCAGATGTTGGAGCAATTTCAATATAGTTTATTCACAGAGGTCAAAACAGCATTGAAATTCATTATATTGAAGGGTAATAATTATAAGAAAACAATATAATTACCGAACACATAAAAAATAGAAAATGGATGGATGGATAGATAGCTAGACAGAGTTAGATATTTATTATACATTTTTATCTCAAGATTTTTGTTTTAAAATATGAGTATTCCCATTCAGAGGCCCCCATTTAGCATTTTTGCTGATTACCTACCAACATGGCAAAGTCAAGCTTAACACTTTTCTCTATTCTCTCATGAAACTACACATAAAAAAAATAAAGGTAGTACAAATTCAAAAGGAAAAAGAGAACCAGAGAGGAGACAACATCAGAGAAGTAAACAGAAATTAGGAAGAATAGACGTGTACTTGCTGATTTCTGGAACAGAGGAAACTAGCTGAGCCTGTGGAAGGAGGCAGGTGGGGCAGGAAGAACAGAAGACACAAGTGGGTGTTGCCGCAGAATCCCGAACATGCTCAGGAATCAGAGGCAGCTCTGACGGCTGAAGGTGAGAGTCAGGTGGGCCTGTGACCAGGAAGAAAGATGAAAGGCTTAAATGGAAAGCACGTAGACCTCCAGATTATCTGTTCAGACTTACGAGGCCTGTGATTACCCTTCCTCTCCTCCAGATGAATGGACATTTGCCATGTAAACAAGTTGATCCTGGTAGGCTCTGGATTTGGGGACAAGCCTTGCTCCCTCTCAAAGACATTCCACACATCATCTTAGCACCTCAGTCTAACACAAGGACAAATGGATACCACCACCAGACAGATATGGGAAAGACTCCAACATGAAAGACAGAGACCAAAATAAACAGAAAATAGAAATGTGCTTGAAATCAATATAATGCTGACAGGAGAAGAACATTTCAAAAGAACTGTTATTAATATCTTTAGAAAAGAAAGAGGATATATATTCATTAAAATAGAGCAAAATACTGTCTAGAAGAAGAGACAGTTAGAGAATTCTTGTAAATTAGAAGAGCACAGGAAAAAAAAAAATCCAATAGATAGTCTGAAAGGTAAAGGTAGGGATTATCAACCTAGAAAGTGGAACAAGCACATGTTCTTTCCTACATGGTCTTCCTTGTCTTACAAGGGCTGGAGACTTGGGCTGCTTTCAGAAAGTCCTTGCCACTCAAGCCCTTGATTAGATTCAACAGTAAGAGACATTTGCAAGTGGTCTGGAAGGCTGAGACCAGTATTACCACAAGGGCTGGCAAATGCTTGGGTTTGGCTGACAGATTTCACAGTGATCTCTGGTGTCCACTGGGAATCACCCACACCTAAAGTGTTAGAGCTACAGTTCCGCAGACTCCTGGGTTCCCTGAAATCAGTGGGGACTTATTCCTTTAGCCCTTTCAAGGGCTTTAAACACCTAATTCCTGTATTCGATTGCTCTCTGCTTATAGTACCTTGAATAATTTCTGTATCCTAAAGAAGTTCTTACATAGCAGGTAAACAGGAGTGAGGACTTTCATTGGAGTATGTATGTGTGTGTGCATGTGTGTGTCAGTGGGGAATTGGAGGCAATCCAAGTGTTTGTCACTAGAGGAATTAATACGTAAAACATTGCAAATATAGTTGTGCATAGTAACAAGTATTGGCTGGAAACACAAACTGTACCTATATAAATACTTGGATGGATCATGAAGACCTAATATATAGTGGAAAAGAGATAAATGAGATAGATACACACTACATTCATGTAAAGGAAAACACAAACACAGACAAAACAATGTTGTGCATTTTGCAAGGTACCTATACAGCACGTACATTGGAATGTGTATATATATATATATATATATGAGAGAAGGAGAAGGGGGTTAGGACCAAGTGTGGATGAAAAGGGGAGAATAATACTGCCTTTGTACAGCCTGAAAGTGATGGTAACATCAACTGAGGTTTAAAGTTACCCAGGCTCTCCACATCTGCAGTTTCTTAGCCTTTCTCTCTCTCACACTCACATAACTGAAACTGGGCATCTAATTTAGAACTACTGTCTACTGGTGGCTGAGTCCAGGAGTGATCTGTGACAATGCCAGTGTCCATGGCAATAACAATGAAAAGAAAGGATCAGATTAAAATATTTTTAGCTGTAGCTCGTTGAAGACAAGGATTTAATTTAATTAGTCATTGTATTCCCAGTGCCTGTAGATGCTCTGTAAATTTTTTCATAACTGAACTTAACTAAAATCAACCTGCATCCTCCCACAGAGTTCAGAGTTCAGGAGCAAATTTCCCTAAATTGAAGTAAATCAGAAAATTCTCAAATCTCTCTTTTCAGTGCTACTGCAACAGTAGTGTTTAGTGAGCGACGAATAGCCAGGCTATCAGTTGCTTTAGTTTTGACAATAGTAATGTCAAGTGCAGGGACATAAAGTTAGCCTTCACTTTGCTTCCCAACCTTCAGCTTCCACACAAGCTCTTTGGAGAAGGGTTTAGGGAGTGGGTTGGTGGGCTCGGTCAGAACACTGTCTCTGAGCAATGTTTGAGATATTAAGCAGCCACATTTGGATTGAGAGGACTCAGCAAAAGATCATTCAAGAAACAGGGTTATTTTTCATGCATTTGAAAAATTCTTAATCTTAGACCTAAAATGATCCAGAACTTTAGAGAGTCCCTCTGATTATTTAGGAAAATAAGTTACTGCACAAAAGTGATCTATGTAAATCTAGTATTCAATAACACCAGTTGCCAATTATAACAAAATTTAAGAACTATAAATAGTATACACATATTTACATTTGTATTTATACATATATATAATTTATGTATAAAATTCATGAACTTGACCCAGAGAACATTAAGCTCTTATAAACAGCTTTATTGCTTAATTTGTAATTAGGTCCTGTTTGCCCATGTGTGTGGCATTAACATAAATTGATAGAGAAAAGTACCAGGTGCATTCCATTAAAAGAGCTTTAAAAAGAGGTATCATGTTTTACCACTTGGTTGCATTTTGAAAATATATTTAACAGGTTTATTCCAGTGTCAGCGTTGCAATAAATGAAAGCCAAGCTGACTTAAAACAGACATGGCTTGTGGGTTAATCTTCCTGTCTCCTGATTTCCATCACCTACTTTGAAGTTATTCAGTCATCCATTTGTAGACCTTGCCAAAGCCTGTGGCTGAAGCCTGCTGTTGCTCTTCTCTATGCAATAGATCAGCTACATGTTTTTTTCTTCAGTTTGGAATTTCTAGTCTGCGTCAAGCTAAACATCAGAACTAACAAGGCGCAGGGCCAATTATCTCCACCATTATTTCTGTAAAATGGCTGGATGTACTAAGGTGCAGCATGAATCAGAGAGACTTAAACAGAGGTGTTAAGTAAACTGTGAATTTTTGTGGTTGTGAATGTCTTGCCTTTTGTCACTATTTACTTGCTGGCTCTTGGCATGTATGATGAACCCCTAGGAAGTGCCCTAGCACTGACAGCAGTCATCAGAAATGTATGAGAGCATTATGCAGTGCAATTATTTTTAGACTTTTCCGAAGCTATGAAAAGTTTATGAAGTAGCTTAAAGCTGAAAACTCAGACATAGAGGGAAGGTAAGATACACTTAGCTTCACAGACTGAATTTCTGTGGGTAGTGAGTCAATACTGATCCAATTAGTTGTTGCTAATACTTTCCTGGAAGAACATTCCTTTAAAAGGCAATAATACACAAGTTGTATTCTTAATATTTCTTAGGGGACATAGATACACACACACTTTCACTTCTTGTATTAAAGTTCTTTAAAGTGGCATGACTCCCAGGACAAACTATGATATTAGACTGTTAGGACCCTCTTGAAATTATTTTCTCTCAGTATTCCCACTTGATTATGCACTCAGAGTTCTATAAATTAGCACACCGTCTACTATAGACCACATGTTTATGTCCCTCCAAAATTTATATTTTGAGATCTAATTCCCAAGGTAGTTGTAGGTTGGGACTCTGGGAGGTGAGGCCTTTGGGAGATGAATGGGAGTAGTGCCCTTATAAAGAAACCCCAGAGGGCACCCTCAGCATGAAAGCATGTGAGGACACAGTGAGGAGACAGATGTATATGAACAAGGAATGGGCCCTCACCAGATGCCAAATCTGCTGGTGCCTCAGTCTTGAATTTCCCAGCCTCCAGAACTGTAAGAAATAAATTTCTGTTGTTTATAAGACACATAGTTTTCAGCAGCCCCAGATGATTAAGACACTGTCTTAGTAGCTCTCAGAACCACTGATTGAAGGTACATAGACAATATCTTCAAGACATATAATGAAGTGAATCAGTAAAGAAGTTAACAAAATTCACATACTTCTTATCCATTCAAATCTTACTCATTCCTTTCAAAAAAATCTCTAGCTCCAACTTCGAACAAAGTTTTCCTCGATTATTTTTTGTATAAATGGGTGCACGTTTTTGTATCTGTTAGAATCTTTCATATTCTCTAATTATTTCACGCGTAAAATTTTTCTCCTCAGTTAACTTGCAAACTGCTAAGAGGAGGCGTATGCATGAAATTTTATTTTTTACTTTTCTGATTCTTAATGTTATAAACTCATGCTTTGCAACATTCCCATTCTGATCCAACATATAGCAAATGGCAGATTAAATAGAAAAGATATAATTAAATAACTTAAAAGTACTACATGTATTGATAAGCCATAAATGGAATAAAATACAGAATGTTAACAGAAACTGACACTGCAGTGTTCTTGGGATCTGAGCTTGGAAGCAGAAGTGACAAAGTGTTCTGGATTCTGTGGCATAGAAAGAAATAAGTTCATGCAGTGGGAAACTAGAGTTGGTCTCATGCTGGGCCAGTGTGAAACTCCCTGACACTGAAAAGGAGGTTGAAAAAAGCACTAATGTACTAATTCTGGGTGACACAACATTGCAATGTTGCCTCTTATACAGGAGCAAAGAAGCAGACAGCCTTGAGGCCAGGTAACCTTGAGCAAAGCTGTCACTTAGCATCAGGAAATAAAATAATGACAGATTAAATTAAAATAAGAGAAAAATACCGTAGTAGTTTTAAAATAAGCATGTTGAGAATGTCTGAACCAAAGGAACAAACAATTATGAACCAAAACAGATATATGAAATAGTAAAGTGTAGATATAAAAACATTAGAAATTCTTGAAGTAAAACTACTGTTTTTGGTATAATAATTGGGATAAGTTTTAAGTCAGACACAGTCAAAGAATAAATAAATAAATGGAATATAGTTGTGAGAAATTCTACAGAACATAGCACATCAGAGATTTAAAACATGAATTACAGATTGAGATAATTTAATATACTTATATAAGTATTCCAAAAGGAGACAATTAAGCAAATGTCTGAGAGGCCATATTTGAAAACGTAAGAATTTTCCAGAATTGAAATAGGATTAAATTCTGAATAAAAGTCTCCAATAAATACCAATCAGAATAAATAAATATAAGTTCTACACTCATACATGCCTTAGTGGAACTTCAGTATTTCAAGAATAAAGAAAAGCCTCAACAGTTGGAAAAGAGAAAGACATGACACCTGAAAAGCAATGACCATTGCACTTAACAGCAGACGTCGCAGCAGCAATAATTAATATATGCTAGAAGACAATGGAATAATCCCTTCATGCTTTTGAAAGAATGCAATTTAAATATAAACTATATATGCAGGTAATATGGTATTTAAGAGTGAGGTTACAATAAATATATTTTTAGCTCTATAAGTGTGTAAGAGCATTTATCTTTTTCTCCACAACTAAAACAATTACTAAGTGATGTATTTTCTTTATTGGAAGTAAAGGGTGTGTAAGAGATAACAAAAAATTAATGGTAAAATATGTAAATAAATGTAATAAGCTAATTGTAAAAAATAACTGTTATATAATTTAAATGAGAAAAAATAAAATTTTAGGCAAATTAAAGGATGAAGTGTTGGAGCTATTTTAGACAAGCTAAAGTCTTTCATTTGGTTAGAAATTCTATCGTTAAGTATGTATTTCAAAGAATAATTGCTGAAAAAGAGAGTTAGAGCCTCAAAACCAGCATAGGGGAAAAGAATTAATAATATGTGATGATGATAATGACAATGAAACTAACTTTACCAATCCACAAGAAAAATAGGAAAACTTGGAGAAATATGCCAATTTGAACACTTTTTAAAAAATTCTCTTACATGGTTAGTGTTTACAGTTATAAATAGCCCAGAAGAAAAAGAAAGGCAGATCGTTTTTAAATAAATTAGAGATTTTATCTGTAATATTTACATTGGAGAAAGAGCATGTCTGTGTCGATACTGTTTGATGTGTGTTTAACATTTTACCTTTATAAATCAAATGCTAATCATAGAACGTCAGTTTCGTTATTGTTCTACTTGGCACTTTTTATTCTAAGGTACAGAGGCTCACTCAGACACCTTAAGACAAATGATTTTTAATATAAAGATGTATGTAAACTAAATTCAATATAACTGGAGAAACTCAGGGAACTAAAGCTGCTCTACAGGACCGACAGTTTTCCCCATGTTGTGATCTCACTTTTGTGATCCTTCTCCCAGTAATTTAACAGTAACTTACTGTTCATGACAGTGTTACCTTTTTAGTGTCTGCCTCATTCTTCTCTCAACCAACTTCCCTGATCGGTTATAGGTAGATTGTCTTTTCTCAATAATTGTGCTCGCAATAAACAATAAATGAGCAGGCCCAATAAATAAATAAATAATAAATAAATAAAGGCAGGATAGCAAAGTGTTTTAAGAATTAATTGAGAACATAGATATAAAATGCTTATATAAGTGTGCAGCATATAATAAGTTCTTAATAAGTGGTGGTTATAAATGAGCAGTTCTATTGTCATTTTACTCATCATGACATAGTCTCATCATGGTAAGACTTTGACAAGCAGAGATAGAGTATGAGCTTTTGTCTGATTTTAAAGAGCAAGGACTATTAAGACTATATCCTAAATGTTTTATTTTAGTATTTTAGTTTTACAAGTATTAAAAATATACTCTATTTTTTTCTAAGAAACGTATTTTTTCACCATGAGAAAAGTGACCAAAGAGAAAAGTAGTATCATTATTTGTTTGAGAATTAATTAAAAGTGTGTTTTCATTACCAACTCCATTTTTAAAATGAATAATCTCTATCAGAGGCATTGGTTGTTAAAGATTTCACTGAGCTCAATATTGCTTTAGGAAAATTATACTGAATTTCTACTGCTCTGGTCTGTAAGCCCATGCCTTATGAGTTTTTAAATTTATATAAAAGTACTAAACTCCCTAGAGTATTTATTTATTTAAACAAATAATATACATGTCCCCTGGTATAGAATGAACCCAAACTGTTTTGAAGGCTAAATATTTCTTCTACAATGTTCAAAATGAGAAAGTCATTCACTTCCAATAATCCTTTGGTGAAGGCTGAAACATAGCTATCAACTCAATGTAGATATCCTTAAACCAAAATTAATTTAAAAATAAAAGGCATTTTCTAATAATAAAATAGAAAAACTTGATTAATCAAAATCACTGTCCATCTTCAAAATACCATTTCCTTAATACAAAATTGGATATTTTAATTGAAAATTCCCTTGTTTTTATTGTCATGCACATTGTTGACTTTCTTAAATTAAAATGATATAAATTACTTATTTTTGAAGTTTAATTAATTTGTAATCATTTTGAAGGCTAGGAAACTATTGCAAAAATAAGAGACAATTGGGACCGTAGGGAAGTTTAAACTTGCTCTCTAAAGGTTCAAGGCTAAGTTGGGTGAAATGAATTGACAATAGACTGATTAATAGGAGAATAGCCATAACAAATGAATTTAATCAGAGTTTTACATGACACAGGAATCTTCCAAATGAAAATCCAAAGGTACAGGGAAAACTATTCATATTTATGCTCAGGTTCAATAAATAATGGAAAGCCCTGCAGAATTGTGATTGGATAAAAAGAGTACCGTCTAATGCTAATACACTGAATGGCAAAACCCAGCAAGGCCTGTCTGTTCAGATTCTTCTTGGCCTGTCTGTGCAGCATTCCTTCCTCCTGGGCATGGAGCAGGATGCTTCTTGGAATGAGGATCTTATGAAAAGGAAGGTCAGAGAACTTCTTTATGGCCAGTTCTTACACAGAAAGGTAGGGGAAAGTCAAAGTAATGTTTTTAGGTTTTATGGCTGGCTTAGGGAAAAAGAGGCCTGGTATCTCTGACCACCTTTGGGAAGAAGGATTCTAGTTTCTGTGGCTTGCCTAGGGTGAGAACAAAGGGTAAGAGACAGGAGGGCAGAGGAAGGTCAGAGAGAAATTTTGTTTCTGAGGCCTTCATTTGAGGTATTACTTTCTGAGCCCCAACATTAGGAAGACAGAGTTTATATCATCAAAAACATGGATTTCAGAAAAAGCATGGATTTCAGAAAACACTGGCAGAGCATCAGGAGAAATTAAGAACCAGAAGCAATTTGTGGGGGAAAAAAATCCAGCAATAGTAACAAGCAAAAATACGTATCACATAATGGGGGTGGGAAATGATTTGCACTTTAACAAAATAATGCTAATGCTGGCCATTTTAAGAGCAACTGAGCACTTCACAGGTGCCAGGTGTCACACTTGACACCCACTGTCTTGTCAACTTCAAATAGCCTTTCTCTTAAATGGGTCCTAGGATTAGCCACATCTTAGATTTAAGGAACTAGGTTTCACAGAGGCTCATAAATTACCTCTGCTATATATTTTGTCCAGTCTTTTTCTCAACTTCAGATTGTGAGCATTCTCTAAGTCACTAAATTGCACTTTAAAAACTTTGTATGCACAGAATATGGCCCCCTAATTATGTAAGTATTACGTGAATACACCTTATTATATTCACCTAATCCCCAGTTATTGAATAACTTACCAGAATTGATAACTTTTGTTTAAACTTTGCTATTCATATAGATAAAAAAACAACTCATACATTTTTATGTGGCAGGGCTTAAATAAATGTTATCATGCCAGATTAGAAAAAATATTTATATTATTGAAATATACTTTATTAAACATTTTTTTCCCAAAGAGTAAGTTTTAAAATATTTAAGCCCCCAAATCAGTACAATGACATATAGTTATTTATTATCAGCCACTATTATTAATTTTAGAGTGGCAATTTTCTTTTCATGGCTGCTAAAACAGCAGTTTTGCAAACAATTCTGATCTCTCCAATTACTCCCTCCTGCACACCAACCCATAATATTATTGGGCCCTTTTGGCCTTTGATTGGCCAAAAGGGCCCAAATTGCCAGCATATACACCACTTAGAAAATCTGCACTGGTAGCTCTCCCTTCCCAAATTTCATCATGAAAGGCCAGTGCAGGTTTGACACACTATTCAAATTGATAATGATGTAGCTCCTTGGGAACGTCCCTTAAATAACCCCTTAGCTCCTAAAACATTCCCACTGATACCGATTTTAACCCCATCCCTATCAATTCCCTTGGATTTCAGAAATTCCTTGGGCTTTAAAGGTTAGGCTATGTGGACACTGATGAAATGTAGAGGCGACAAAAAATAAAGGTAGCAGACCTCCCATGACTTTTTAAGAAAGAACAATGGGGGATTTTCTACTCATGGTGGAGAGAGGGCACTTATTGTCTGAATAATTATGTCTGCTAGAACATTTGAAAAAGAAAAGCCTGATCTCAAATATGGGCCATGTATAAACACTTCTATTGTATAAACCCAGAGGCAGTTAATATTTTTAATGAAGACAAAAGCACATAGAAAACAATTACATTTCTTTTAAATCATAGTTTACACTAAACTAATTGAATTGAAAAGTAATTAAACAAGAAAACATCAATTAGATATCTATTCTCTCTCTTGTATAGTTGTATTGTTTTATTGCCCTTGTTTCTTAATTGTTGCCAAGTAGCTTTTAAATCCTATCATTAATTTTCCAGAAAAGGAAACTGAGAAGTGTTAAATGTTTTGGACTGTAAGGTGTTGTTTTGATAGGTATGTTGCTGCTGAAATTAGGTCCTCTTTACAAACAAGTATGCTCAGTATTTTTGATTTTTAAAACATCCTGACCTATTAGAAACATTTAAGCTCATTGAGATCTTGTTACTGAAAATTAATAATTGTGGTTGCTCATGAGTACTTTGTTTATACTCCTACTACTCCTTCCATAAGCCTGCCCTGATAACCACACTTCCATTGATTTCTTCTGGAATTCCTTAGTATTTATGTAAAGGACACATGATTTAGCATTTGAAGACTATCTTGAATTGCTCAACTCTCCCATACTTTGTCCCTTAAATTGGATTTTAAACTCCTCAAATGTAAACATCTTTTGGCCAGAGTTTTAGCACCTTATTGTGTATTAATGGGAAGGGTGGAGATGCAAAATTTACTTGGGGAATGACACTCTTTTGCCTAAGAATCTGTATTGCTCTTTGCAGATCTAAATCCTTTTCTACTAGACCTTCTTGCTTTTACCTCCTACTATGCATTTTATTTCATTTGCCATACTCTTAGTTTTATAACCATCTAGTTTTATCCTTTACAATACGCAGGAATCACTGAAAGGGTAAAGCCCATGTCTGGCATCCAAGGCAAACATTTCCACGTAAAGTTCGAATTTTTGATATGCCTGCTTTGCCCTGATTATGGTGTTGCTATATGCATTTTGCGACCCTAAAAACAGGTTTAAACTGTTTGTTACCAGGTGATGTGCACTCTAGACACCCTACCACATACTGCTGACTCTGTCCCTTTGCCAGACCTCCACCCTATTCTTGAGCCTTACTTGGGGCTCAGTGCCCAAGGAAATCAGAAAAGGGGTGACACTACTGACACAGCCATCTCATCAGGGGTTCCTGACTTAGGAGTGGAGTTTTCTGTAGTGAGCGGATTTGGAGCCCACAGGGACACTGCATAAACATTGGGCTGCCACTAGTTTTACAGAAATATGTGCTAATTGTGTCACTGTGCTTTCTTGTCACACTGTCCCCTTTCCAGGCCCCTCTGGCACATGGTGAACTATGCCGTCGTCATGACGCAGGCGCCCTAGGGATTGATTAGCAAGGACCAGCGCCAGCACAACTGCCACCGCGCTATCCACGCAACGTGCTCTATCGTTCTAGAAGCCATGGCGTCCACGAGTAGCTCCAACTGTCTTTGGGTCTCGGAAATAATCCACTCTTCGCTCTGGAATCTTCTCAGGGTGTCGGAGCGTTGCCCGGCCCGTGAGTGGGCGCGCGAGGGCCCCCTCGAGGCCGGGCCGCGCACCGGCTTGAGCTCAGCGGCCGTCCCCGCCCGAGGCTGCCCTTCCGGTGTCGCCAAGGCCGGGTCCCGCAGCCCCCGCCATGTCGCGTTCGTGCAGACGCAGGTACAACAGCGGGGACCTGGTGTTCGCCAAACTGAAGGGCTACGCCCACTGGCCGGCCAGGATAGAGCACATGGCCTCGCCCAACCGGTACCAGGTGTTTTTCTTCGGGACCCATGAGACGGCCTTCCTGGGCCCCAAGCAGCTGTTCCCGTACGCCGAGTCCAAGGAGAAGTTCGGCAAGGCCAACCGGCGGCGCGGCTTCAGCAGGGGGCTGTGGGAGATCGAGAACCACCCGACCGTCAAGGCCGGCGGCTACCAGGGCGCGCCCGGGGAGAGCTGCGGGGACCGGCCCCCGCCGCAGGCCGAGGCCGCCGAGGGCGACGCGGCACCGCAGAGCAGCGCCGAGGGCAGCGGCGACGAGCCGGGGAAGCCTGTGGCCGAGGAGCCCGCCGTGGAGGAGAAGGGGCCGCTGAAGAGGAGCGCGGGGGACCTGCCGGGGGACGCCCCCAAACGGCCCAAGGAAGCTGTCCCCGAAGGGCGGGAGGCGGCGGCAGCGGCGGCCGGCGACGGTGACAGGCCGCTCCTCGTGACGATGGAGAACGGCCGCGGCCCTGCGGCGCCCGGCCCTGCCTGCGGGCCGCCCCCGGAGCAGGAGCGGGAGGAAGAGGCCGCCGAGAAGGAGGCCGAGGCCCCGGGCGGCGGAGAGGGCCACAGCCTGTAGGCCCCGGTGTTTCCAGAGAGCCCCCGCCCCGGTCCTGCTGCCGCCTGGCTGTTGCTGAGGAACCTGGCCACGGCCTGCCTGCTGGGACTGCCTTCCCCTACCCCAGCCCGCTCTCCTACGCCCACTCTCCCTCTCCAATCCCGGCCGCTGGGGATTGACCTGGATGGGGCAGGCCACCTGGCCGTCCCCTATGGGTCCCCACACCCCTACCATCTGAGCCACCCTCCTTGGGATGAGATGAGGCCACCGCGGCCCTCCCTGCCTGGAACTGTTTCCCAGATTCCTGTTGGGGCCTGGACAGACTGTTTCCACCTCCTGACACCCCTCCCTCCTTCCTCCAGGCATTCTGGACCTCTGCCCTGGAATCAGGGGTAGGACTGGAAGGCGTGTAGGATAAAGAGTAGGGGTGGACATCCAGGGACTTGGGCGAGGCAGTCTTCAAACTGCGGTGGTGGGGTGACAGGAGGGTGACATCTTCCTGAGCTCCTGTCCCCTTCTCCCATACCTATTACACCAGCCTCACAGATTCAGGGGATGGGGGAGGGCTTGTGGGGGCGGGCTTCCTTTCCATAAATTCTTTTGCTGACCCAGAGAGTTCTGGGAGTTGTCATTTTTCAGCAAAGTATTTGAGGCTTCCAAGTTGTTTGTGAGATCTGAAGGCTTTGCCCAGCTTCCTGGGTGAGAATGGGATGCCCAGGGGAGAGCCCTGGCTGCCCCTTTTCCTCTCCTTATAGCCTCAAGACCACCCTATTGTCCTATATATCACTCAGGCATAAAAGAAAAGGCATCTATTTTAGGAAACCTTTTTAATAAAAGGAAAATTTTTTAAATTAAAAAAAATTAAAAAAAAAAAATTAAGAACCACCCCTGGGTGTGCCTCTGGTCCTAGCTCTCCTGTTGCTACACCATTTCTAAGATGAAACTTTCTGTTTGGGGTTTGGTGTTCCTTGCCATGAGTGTTATTTTCCATTCATTTACCCCCACCAAGTCACCTCAATGTTGTCACCAAATTTAATATGTAACATGAGAGGACAGAGGGAAAGAAGGGTCCCCTCTCAACCTTCCTAGTGGCCTCTCTATTCCTTTCTTCAACTCTTGTCTCTTTCACCCATACCTCTCCCTTGGGCTCTGATGAAAAATTCATGACTGTAGCTTTGGAAGTTTGATCTGAAAACCTTCGACTATCTCAGTTCTAGGAAATAAAATTCGTTAATTACTTTAAAACAAATCTCAGGCCTGTTCCTTTGGTTTCTGAAGAATTGGTTTGTAAATGTAATGCTTCTCATTTTTGTACATCCTGATTTAAAAGCAATTATTTGCAATGTACAGGGATATTTTAGAAACTTTTGTTATCTTAAGGCCTCTGTCCTTCACACCATCTGTAATTGTCATACCACTGATTCCAGTGAATGAAAAAGAGGTTAATTTAAAATATTTGCATGGTGACAAACTGGGACAATACCTAAGTTTCTAATACTTCAAAGGCTTTGCCAAATAACTGGTTTGGAAAAGAATAAGGGTGAAAGGATTGGTCTTTTTTTGTTTTTTGTTTTTCTTTTTTTTTGCTTTTCTGCTTTTCCAGATATCACTACTACTCCAACACCTTTCTCATGAAAATAACACAGTTGCTTTTTATTCCCAGTTTTTAAAATATGTAGTATCTTTAGAATATTTTGCATCTTTTTAGTGGCTTTGTGCAAATATCTGGGGATATTTAAATTTGCTTAATCATAATCCCATGTTAGGGTCCCAGTTTCTGTATTCATCAACACTGCATAAATACAGAGGCTTCAGTAAATACTGGTGTCTTTCTCACAGAACATTTTATGGCATCGCTAACAGCACGTTGGCAACTGATGACAATCCTCTATTTTCTATCCCTGTAAAAAATCGTATTATTTTACTCCAAGGTATATATACATACATCAGATGATTTCTTCTGTTTCAACTACTGCTATTGCAATATATTAATAGTAGAAGTTGCTATTAATTGAATGTGTACTATATGCCTGAAGAATGGCCTCATTCAATCTTTGTAGTAATATGGGAAGGCAGGCATTAGTATTCAAGTTTTCCACTGGAAGAAGCTCTGGTTCAGAGAGGTTATGTGGCTTTTCCTATATTCTGTAGAACACTTAGGACTCAAACAGAGGTTTCACTGGTCTGAAGCTTAAGCTCTTTCTCCTGAATTGCACATTCAAAAAGCACTAATGATGAAATCAGAAGTTAATAAAATAGCTGTTTTAGTATTAATAACAATCATGACAGTAGCTAATATTGAATCTCTAAAGTGAGCCAGGTGGTATATTTCACACATAATGTCTTTATTAACACAACTACCCAATTAGGTAGCTCCGATTATCTCTAGAGTTGAGGGAGCTGAGGTTCAGAGATGTGAAGTAATTTTTCCCAAGGTCATACAGCTGGTAAATGACAAAGTCGAGATTCAAAGGCAGATCTTTCTCATTCTGAATCATAGGTGATTTGTTCTATTATATATTACTGCTTCCCATTGAATAAATCTTCCTATTGAATAAAATACTTATTCTCTTAAAATACTTATAAGTAGAACAGTACTTATTCTCCTCTACTATTTTGAAGTGAACATTTAGAAATTTGTAAGGCAAAGAACATATTAACAAACGTTGCTAGTGGGTGTGTAAAAAAATCATTTGGGCACCTGACAATTGTTTTGTCTTTAAATGACTTGGTGAAATGATTAGGACTATTGCACATTCAATATTTTTCAAGATGTATGTGACTATAGGAATTTTGAATATGGATTGGTGTATTTGCCACAGGCAGATATATGATTTTGATAGGTTTTTATGGAGGTACATCTTCTGAAATGATTCAATAACCTGAAAAATAGAAAATGAAATTACTACCATTCGAGTTCCTCTATTTGTATTATTTCTTTCCTCTTTTATGTTTCTAATGTTGGGGATAGAAATAGTTGTTTATTAGGAAGCAGCACACACGTTTGCCTTCTTGGTGATTACACTATTGTAGTAAAAATGGCAATTCAACTAATACTGCATTCTGAAGATCGTGTTTAAGCATTCCATGTAAATGCATGCTCATCACATTGTCAGTGGTTTGCAGACACATTTAGCATAGTATTTTCTGTAAGGCTTTTAAAGTATTGATATTTCATGAAAACATCACTTTGGCAAGAAACTAAGATGCCATCGTGGACTGTAAATTTGTTGCTTTCTTTTAGCCAGGATTTGGCTTTCATCTCCTCTGCCAATTCTCATTAAAGGTATAGACTTTTTTTTTTGGCAGCTGGCCAGTAAGGGAATCCAAACTATTGACCTTGGTGTTATCAGCAGCGCCTTCTAACCAACTGAGCTAAGCGGCCAGACGCAAAGATATAGACTCCTTTGTGGCTCCTACCTGTTTGACTTTTCCTGAACAATTATATAGTAGATATTCAGGGAACACGGGGCACCTTCTATTTACTTCTTTGTCAATGCTCTTGTCAAAGAAAAGCGTCTGCTACATGTGTTGTAGACAAATGTAGTTTTTAGGGAGAACTACCTCCCTCTTCTGGGCCTGGTCAACCTCAAGGTAAGAGGCACCCCCATGTGTTCCTGTGTGTAGCACCCTATCTCACATCGATCATATTCTTATTTCCTGTGTATTGTTTTCTCTTCAACTAGATTGGAAGAGAAAGAAAATATGTTTCATTAATATTTTATCTCCTTTCCCAAAACATGCCACAATAAGTACACAATAGATATTTTCTAAATGCTTGAACGTCTATTGTCAAATACTCCTTATAATGATGGTGCTGGAATAAAAACCATAATGTGATGTTGAATGCATCCTGACTCTGAAAACAAAGAGGCAGGGCAAACTAGCTTGTACACTAATGACAAGTTCAGCTTGGGGTGATTTTGTGCCCATGTAAGTAGCTGCGTATATTAGGTGACTTGAAGACACTGACATTTCTCATAGACCCAGAGAAATATCCCTCTTGATGCCAAGGCAGTGCTATTTATCTTACCCCGGTTTTCCCACTACTGTATTTGAGTCACTTGTCATATTTAAATCACCCACAGGCATCATTTTCACAATGCATGGATCCCCAGGTAGGCAAGGAGCATTCTGGTTGCTGCCCTTTTCAGGAGCCATGCATTGACCATTCAACCAAAAATTTACAAGAAAGGGGATGTCAAGGAGAACTTGGACCTGCCATTCTCTCAGCCTTATGACATGCAGACAGCTCACTTGTAGACACTTCTAATAATTAAATGCTTTTAAAGGAATGGGATTCACCACAGAATATGGCTGGTCCCAGTCTTAAGTAAGCTATCTGTCTTGGATGTAAATACTTATCTTTCCCACTGCGGGTAGAAAAGCTGATCATATTGGACTTGAGATCTCTAAAATAGAGATTTTCTGTTATTTTCTACAGAAATTCTGACAGCAGGCAATTTTCTCTGTTCATTCTGATTTTACATGTAAACTTCAACTTCACTGAAAGGGTCTTGAGAATGCCAATAGGATACACATAAAGATCACAGCAAAAGGCCCTGGTTTGCCAGAGGCAGCTTGGGACATATGTTGACTGAGGGCATTCCTAGCTATAGAATGGCCAAGTCTTTGACATGGGAACCAGCAAAAAACAAATTTCACCTTCTGCTCTGGCCGAGTGTGTACTCAGTGCTCAGTGACCACGTGTTATTTGGTGAGTGCCTTTTCCTCTTTCATTTTATATCATTTGGGGAAGAACTCAAGGTTCCTTCTGTCTGGAAGTTTGTCACTCTATTCTCTTCTTCCTCCTGATGAAGCTTTTCCTGAATTACTGCATCAGAATTAGATACCACTCTAATGTATTCCCATAAGACCCTGATTGTCCCTTAACAGTGTCTCCTCCACTCTTATAATTATGCCTTTATTGTTAAAAAATAATAGATCATATGTTCAATGTAAATAGGTACTATGATCATTTTGCTTATTCTAAGAAACTAGCCAAGTGCCGTGTTCATATTAAGCCTTTTTTTTTTTTTTTTTTTGTCTTTTTGTGACCGGTAAGGGGATCGCAACACTTGGCTTGGTGTCGCCCGCACCGTGCTCAGCCAGTGAGCGCACCGGCCATTCCTATATAGGATCTGAACCCGCGGCGGGGGCGCCACTGAGCTCCCAAGCACTACACTCTCCCGAGTGCGCCACGGGGCCGGCCCCATATTAAGCATTTAATAAGTGATTGTTTATAAAGAAAGGAAGGAATGCATGACTGAGTCCTGTTGCTCCCCCATGCTCATCCCAGCCGTCAGAGAAAAGTTTGAGGGAATTTTCTCATGCCTAGTAAAACACAGTAAGAGGAATCTAAAGATTTTTTTTTTAAGTGAATGTGGACCGTTGATTAAACAAGATTATTTTGTTAATATATATAAGCGTTGGTCTTACAAAATAACAGATCTTAGCAAGACTGAAGCCCAAGAAGGATAAATCAAATTATCCAAGGTTGCCCTCTGAATCTGAGTGTGAATTAGCATATCAAACACAACATTTGTCTCCTTATTTTTCTCTTCAATAATCTGATACTCCATTTCCAACTTCCTTTAAGGTAGGAAGTAGAATGTTGGTATCTGGCTTTGGAACCACCCAACTTAGATTTAAATACTGGCTCCACTATTTAAGAGCTGTGTGATCTCAGTTTCCCTCAACTAAAAGTTGTGATAATGACTTTCATGTGACAGTTTTGTTGTGAAAGGCAAATGTGCTCATATATGTTAAAATGTCAAGCACAGCGTCCAGCACAAAACAGGCATTGTATATACATGTTAATTCATTTCTCTTCAATATAATCCAGAGAACTGATCATATCGTTTGAAATAATCAGAGCCCAACTTACTGCCTTTATGTACGAAAACACTGGAGGCCTTTGCCAGATGCAAGCAGCTCCCCCTTTGTGATAAATGTGATATTTCTATATTTAGTCTGCCCATACACAGAAATTGAAATCTTATTCTCCCATTTCCTCATGTTGATCCTTCAATACCTTCTTTAAATTCCCTCACTGTAGCTGCGTTATTTTATACAGACATATCCAATTTTAAATATTCCTCTTTTTTGGCTTGACTCATCCCTCCTGTGGCCAGTTTTATTGCTCCTGTTCTTTCCTTAGGATCCATTCACTGTTTCCGATGGGTATTTCTTAAATCCGTCTCTCTGAGTACTCTGTATTCTTGACTTTTTTTCCAATAGAATTAGTAATTGTATTACTCTAGTTATTCTTGGCTCCCTTGTCTTTTTTCCAACGCACCTATCTTTTCACACATAATTTTAATGAGCTGCCCAACTTGATTACTAAAAGGCAGTGGAGTGTTACAAGGGACTGACCATTCTTTCCAGAAGCTCTCTCAGGTTTCATGTCCTTCTGTGATTTACCAAGTGTCATTTAATTTTGCTGGATTTTTTTTTTTTTCACACCCTGGCCAACTCTTCACCACAGTCATTATCCACCTCTCTTGGTGATCTACTTAACACTTCATTAAAAAATATGTTCAGCTCAGCTCTTTCTCACTGATCTTTACTTGTCAACAAGACCTGCCTTTCCCCATTTGCTGGTGGTTCTCCTGGTGCTCAGAATCCGTCTGTCATTAGTTGTTCCCTTGTGCACCTTCGTCACCTGCTCCCCCTCAGCAGCATCTGCATGCAGCCTGTGCTTCATTACCACTAATTTCTATTCCCCCTGCCCCCTTTACTGTCCTTGTTTTTACTCTTAGATGTCAGGACATAGCACTGATCTTAGTCAGGGAAAACTATGATCACCACATCCCCAAAAGCTTTCTAAAACAAAAGCAAAAATAAGAGAAGACAAGGATAGCTGTTTCACTGTATGACAGTCTCGCTTTTTCCTTTAAAAATTAAAATCTGCTGAATAATTAGAAATCTAATAACAACTTTGCTTTTACATTTTTTGCTTGTTAGAGGTGGGGACTGGAGGAGAAAGCATTCTAGCTACAGGTAAGAAGGTGCCTGCATTGCACCAAGGCCAGTTTGGAGCACTAGGGACAGAGCAGTAAATAAGAGAGATAAACTGTCCACTCTCATGCAGCTTATAGCCTATGGGAAAGACAGACAAATAGATAAATGAAGAAGTAAGGTCATTTCAGAATGTGATCACATCAGAGTGTGACAGAGAATGACTAAGTGAGGAATATATATTTTCAACTATGTTAAAATTAAACTTTATATATTAGAGGGTTCTTAGAAAGCCTATGGCTCATTCCAAATTCACCTGTTTTGATAAAACAAAATATTTCTGTAGTACTGTGAATTGATAGCACTATTGTCTGTACCAATGGTTGTTGATCTTTTTAATCCATAAAGATCCCAGAGAGTTCCATGCCAGTAAACACTCCTATATGTGTGCTGCAGCAAAAATAGTGCTCATTTATTGAGCACTTACTATGTGCCAGATACTTTCTCTAGGGGCTTAAGAGGCTTGAGATACATCAGTAAACAATATAAACAAAGTCCCTGGCTTTTCGGTGCTTTCATTTTAGCAGGTGGAGAAAGGCAATTAACAATAAACTTAATAAATAAGAAAATTATATTGTATGTTGGAAAGTTATAAATGCCATTGGAAAAAAACAGCAAGGTGAGGAGGACTAGAGAGTAGCAGGTAGAGGTTGTGCAATTTTAAACAGGGCCATGTGGGTGGTAGCCAAGTGTATGTGAACACTTGGGGCTCTCCCTTTTCCTTCCCTTGAGTAATCACATCAGAGTATAAGTGAACACAGTGGCATCCTTATAAAGATGACCTTGAATCAATATAGTTGTTTAAATATAAATTATACACAAACTCAAATACTTCATTATTTATATTACAACTGGCACATCTCACAGCAGAGCAAGACACAAATCTTGTAATATTTGAAATGAAAATTGGTTAGTTGGTACTACTTATTTGCCAATTTGTCATACACATCCATGTGACATCTTTTGCACTGTGGTATAGACTAAGATTTTACCTTTATGTGACTTAATATTTTGTGTACTCTCTTTTCTTCCCAAATATAAAATACTCAAACATGCAAGACATGAAATTTCCTTTTCAACATCTTCTGCAATACCTAGCAAAGCACTTCACAAAGGATCATCTATTTGTATGGGCTAACTTAACTTAGTGAAGTCACAATGCAGGTACATGTTGGCAGCACATCTCAGCATCCTGACAGCATGTGCATGTGTGAGATAAGTTTCATGTGAGGCACAAGTCATGGTGGGAGCAGCTGTTGGTGCAGGATCCTGATGGAGTGTTCATGATGCGCGTTGTCACTGCGCACCTATAGTGTAAGGCTTGCAGAGCAGGTGTATTTACCTCAATGCTCCCCCCACCTATGTCTTTATTAGTTGACGTCACTGAATGCAAACTGAGTGGTTCACACTGGACCGTGCATAGGAGGGAAGTATGTGTGTGCAGGTGGGAAATATTCTAAAGACAAACTTCTATTTTACAACTTCTACCAAAATCAAATTTTTACTTGTGTTGTGTAGGAATGCTTCTAGATTGAATTTCTTGTCAGGTTTAAATAATTTTAGGCTTTGAAAGCCTACTCTATTTCTCTCCCCCCTCCACCCCAGTCTAGAATCTAAATTATTGTTTAATGGCAGGAGCAGAGTTTGGCATAATAAATATACATCAAAATATGTTCCTATTGTCCTATATTCTATCCAGCCTTCCAAGGAGAGGCCTTGTGAAGTCCTGGGTTTTGTAAAATATAACTCAAAATGCCAATATTTTAGATGAACAATATAAGCCTGTGTTGGATAATGGTGCAGACTGTGCAAAGAGATGAATTTAGCATATGTTAAAAGTCTTCCATCACAATATATAGAAAACCCACAGTTTTGCTATTTCTACTTGGTTGGCATTCCTAATTACTGCTCACGTGTTAGCAGGCATTGCCATTATGTCTGAATGTCACAGCATTGAAAAAATGCATGTTAAGGTCTATAGGAGAGGCAGAAAAAGGAATAGACATATGTCTGAGCTGTTTGGGCCACAGCAATTTGTGAGGTAGCCGAGTACCCACCTTTCCATACGTCTTATGATTGTCAAAAGAAATGAATGCCCTAATTATATTTTACTCATGTTGATGTAAAAGTTTGAATGCCAAGTAGATGTAATTCACCACATTCTTTAATACTTCTGACTCTGTGGGATAAAAAAGGGAGAAAATGATGAAAATGGTATTTTGCATTCCAAGTGCTCAGTGTTGGATGAGAAAGACAAAAACAAATCATAGTCTACTTTTTCTGGTCCTGCCCCCTCACCTCCTCAAGAAAATACCACTTAAGTCATCTCCCATAAACAAACAGTATACCGTGCAAGAGAACAAGTCTCTGGCCCTTTGATTGTGGTCACCCCATGATGTAGATTGGATGCCCCTCAACCTCACTGAGGCTTAATCCCTGCTGTTAACTGTTGAGGGTGGGAAATCCTATTATGGTAATTGAAAGGTGGGGCCTTCAAGAGGTGATTCGATTGTAGGACCATGCTGTAGTGAATGGATTATTAATGGTGGTCAGGAGTGCATGAGGAGTTCTGGGGGCTTTAAAAGGAGAGGGCATGAGGAGCTATTTTGCTCTCTCTGCTCTGCCATTTTCCGCCATATGAGACCCCTGAGGTACTGTCACCACCAAGGCTTTCACCAGATGTGTTCCCTGGACTTTGGACTTTCCAGCCTCTGAAACTGTAAGAAATAATTATGTTTTCTTGTAAATCACCCAGTTTCACGTATTTTGTTATAAGCGACAGAAACAGACTAACACACCCTATGAACTTTTTAAATAGTCCCTCACAGCTGAACATAAAGAATAATTAATAGGGTTTTTTTTTTTCCTTCTCTTTCTTTATTGTTACACACAATGTATAAATATATAAAACAGAAAGCCATAGGGATCCTCTTGGGCTGGAAAAAACAGCAAGGAAGGAAGAGGTAGCAGAAACTTTTTTTAAAAGTGCAAGACCTATCAGTGCTCTGACTGAGGGTGTTGGAAGCAGGCCAGAGCCAGCAGAGAGCTGGACTAAAGGCTCTTTTTCTCTCTCTAGAGACAGGACAATCCCAAGGAGCCCATGCCCAGCAGCCAGTCCACACAGGCAGGATGCCACCCCAGGGAAAACTCCACACCAGATGATTCCCAAACCTTCATACCAAAGACACAGCTGCCCATGTAGGTTATCACCCAGAGTCAGGGTACCTCCTTCAAGAAGCTGCATATCGACGAATCTTTTTTACCTGATCTTGTGGGACCAGGATTTATTAATTCGGAAAGGAAATAAAAAAAAAAAGATTGTGCCACAGATGGTTGAAGATAAGGTGCCTCATGCTATACTTGGAGGGCTGTTTTAGCTGTTAAAATAAATAGATGCCCCCAAGAATTATATGACAAAAATAATTAGCACAGAATACATCTGCAGGGCTGCTCTCTCGGCATTTCCGCCTGCGGCTCAGGAGGACAGACAGTGGTGTATTGCTGCTGCTGCCACCACCTCCCTCTAATAATGGCTATTATTCATAGCAGGCCACTGGAGGTCACAGCATGGTCTTTGCAGGAAAGACCCTACTATTCATCCTGTATTGTCCTCTAGATTGTGAGCTATGGCAAATGGATTAGAGAACCAGTTTATTTTTTGTATATGAGATGTAGATTTGACCTTGTATTGTCCTTCCGCATCTTCTATGATCTCGCAAACTGTAGACATAAGACTTTAAAGCAGCCTCGTGAAAACAAAAAACAGAAAACCTCCAACTGTGCTTTGGTTTTGAGTTTAAATCATAGTATTCCAATCATTTGTTGGTTTTGCTATAAAGATGCCTGGGGCATCCAGCTGCAGCTGAGAGGGCAGACTTGTCATTGTTAGTAATTAGAAGGAGCCTGGTAGTGATTCGAAGTTGCTCAGAATTCATAATTTTTTTTTCTTAAAAAACACCAAATGTGTTAGTGAGATGTAGTTTGCTGAATTCACTGTAGCTGTGTGGTTATCTTTTTAACCTTGCTGTCCTGCTCATTATACATGCAGTCAGTCACCAAAGACCTTTGCTCCCTGCTGTGCTCCTGAAGCCTGATAAAATGCATCAAATATTAGATGAATCTTCTGGCCTTCCTCTCTGTTAGTAACCATCTCAGAAACTTCAGCTACAGTGGTATAGATATAGATTGAAATAAATTCCTCACAATTAATATATGAACTAGGGTTTAGTAGGCACAGAATAAATGCCTAATGAAATAATAAATGAATAGGTGAAAAGGATATTGTTTATGGTATTGCAAAGTTAGCAATTTTATTTTACTAAAGAAATTAATCAGTAGAGAACTGCTTAATGTTGTACACAAACTTCTCAGGGAGGCAAATTTCTATGGCTTCTTCTCAGTGTTGGAAGAGTTATTAAGGAGATGGCACCTAGACATGTAAAATAATCTCACCTTACTTAAGGTCCCATTTCAGGGGTTAATTCACTGTCTCTAGAAAAGGTATTAACACACATTAGCAACGAGACTCTGCTTTCAAACCTGGATTTCTGAAAATAGACAGCGATGCTATTTCAGGAAAAATAAAATAAAAATCATTTTAGCGGTGTAACCACACAACACTGGTGCCATAACAACAAATTAATGGATACCTCACATTAAATCACATGATAAGGAAATTTGTGATCATCTCAATTAGTAACTTCATTCCATAAATTCCAGAGCTTAAGAAAAATAGACAAAGTAGAATCATTAAAACCTTTATGAATTGTTTATACTTTCATTTGGACAATATCTACATAATTTATAAGCTTTTCTATTAAAAATAAAATTGTATTCAGCTTTCTCTATCTACTTTTTGATATGCTAGCATAATTCATCTGGAATTTAAATATAGCTGGAATGGAATCAAACAGCATTTTAATGTAAATAATATGCAGAATGGATAATCAATAAATTTTCTAATTTGCCTTTACTACCATAACCATAAATATACCTTTGTTTTTTCCTAATTTATAGCATGTATTATCAATGTTGTGAAGTCTTTTTGTTTTTTCTTTAGTTAATGAACCATTATAATGATAAAGAAAAGTTGAAACTAAAGAGAATGTGAAAGTGGAACTATCTTTAAAAAAAAAAGTGAGGAGATCTAGTGTTTTTTTGGTGGGGGGGGGGAACCAAGCAAAGTGATCAGAATTTGTACAGTTAGGAAGTGATTCTGACCCCAGGCCAGGTCCACTTCTCAGAGATGATTCCCGGTTAGCAAGTCAGCTATGCCTCATGTGTTATAGAATGGTTCTACCAGCATTTTCAGGTAAACTCGCTGGAAACATTCATTGAAAAATTTTGGGGAATCATCCCCTGAGTATTTTTAAGTAAAATATGCCCTGTTACTCAAGAACAACAATTTCTCTACATATGCATAACAGCAAATGCTTAAATTAAAAAAAAAAAAAGAAATTTTTTTGAGCCCCAGCTTTATGATAATTCTTCCACCTCCATTTCTGACATGGTAATAGTAAAATGTTTTTGTTTTCTTGCGGCGACAAATTATATTTACACTGGAAATTCAGGAGAGTTTTTGAAAGCTGCCATTAGCATGGATAACTTCACAGAAAATTTTTTAAAAGCTCAACATTTGAATATTTTTGTATAATAGTGAAAAGGCCTGTTTAGTGAGATCCAAAGGTGGATATGAATATTGCTCCAATGTCCTTCAAAAAATGAAGGAAGTGTAATGATTTAAACCAAATCTGAAAAACACTCACTGACAATCTATCTCTTACTTGCCTCCTGGTGGGTATTATTTACAATGTATAAATAAATAGGTGTTAAGTTTCTTTAAACATGTGCTAAAGAAGCATAAGATTCATGAAGGCCGAAGGTGTGACTTAAAACCCTTCCTTTCCAAACAGGGCAGTCAGGACTCTTTATTATTGCGATGGAATAAAACACATGTCTTTAACCTAAATATCCTAATGTTCCCTCTGTACTGAAAGTTTTAAGCAAAGCAGTCTCGTTTAATGTAACTGTTTCTTTTCTGGCAAACAGAGCTTTATTTAGTGACTGGGATAACTCATTATCCAAATCCCAGAAATACAGTTTTCCATGAGAGTCAGCATTTCTGGTTTCTGATAGTGAACTCTAAATGGTGACGAGATTCTCATGTACTTAACAGTAGTGAGAAGAAAACATCTACTGTGAGGGCGATGTGACTCTGCTTTCCTTACAGAGTTGGGCAGGTCACCCTTAGAAACAACAGAAAAGGTGAAACGTTTTAAAAGAGGTATTTTAATTTCCTGTAAGTGAGGTCAGAACTTAGTCCCCAAGTTTGAGAACAGGAACCACTTGCTACCACTTACCATTATAAATTTCAATCGAGGAAACAGGAAATGAGAAAATAGTGAAAATATTTGTATCTGACAGCTCTTGACAGTATTAGCATAGATGGTCAACTTGATTAATGTCTTTTGTGCCATGTGAAAATGAAAGCACACTAAAAACTCGGTAAACTCACCTCAAGAGTGTCTCCCATCCAGACAAATCTGGCTGTAGCGGCAAGTTCTGTACTCTGGCCAAAATTGGGAGGACATAGGTGGGTATTTGCCCATTGGTTTAAATAGATACCTGATTCTGACTCTATTGCTTATATGGATATGCAATATTGACCTCATTTCAAATTTGAGTTTTTATTAAATAATCAGAATAAAACTGTGAAACCAAGAATGTGGAAAAAAATAAAAATAAGATCTCAAGCAGCCAAAAGAGAGGTCATGAAAGCTCATGCTTGAGAGAATCTGATGTGTGTCCCTGGGAGTTTGGGGACATCCTGGAGAACTGTGAAGGCAGGTGGTCAGCCTGCCCCATGAGGAGACCCCAACATTAAGGTGCTGAGAGTGTGCTGTGTAGCCAGCCTGGAGCCAAGCAGAGGTGCTGGAGGAAGGTTATACAGATACGCATGGCCCTGAAAGGAAGCAGTACCTCCATAGGGCCTCTGGAAGAGTCCAGCATTTTCCCCTAAGATAGACAGTATCCATTTACCTGCACACGGGACTTTGGCAACTGCTTAAAGATGACTGATAGCAACACTGTGAGCCTTGTTGCCTTTTTTGTCTCAGCCATCCTCCTGGGAGGCAACACACAGGTGCCAGAGCACAGAAGAGAGAGGAGAGAGAGAAGTAAGTTGTGGTCACTAAGGCTGAGAGCTGTGCTGGACTGGGGAAGCAGAGAGCATTGCTCAGGCTGCAGACTGAAAGTTTAAACTGGGTTAAATTAGCCTGGCCTTTTTTTTTTTAACAACTGAGATAGTTGAAAAATGTTGGAATCTGATTAAGATGACATTAAAGCACACAAAAGGGGGATTCTACAGAGCAGAGCTGAAAAACATTGATTAGAGAGAGAAAAAAAAAATTATGTTTTTTGTCTATGTTTACCTGTTAATTAATTTAATCTCACCTTCAACACCCTGTTCTTTCCCTTAGTTGTTATGTTGAGTGAATGAATGGATGGATGAATGAATCTGGACTTTGTTGCTAACTACAGAGTTAAATGCATGTTTTTCTACCTTTAAGACAAAATCAAAGCCTCAGTGAGCAGATGGTGGAAGCTTTTATTTTCCAGGAGACAAAGAGCCTGCCCGTGCCCTTTAACTCGCAGCACTGGGAAGCTGCGGTCTCCCCCACGGGTAAAGTCAGCCTGAGTAAATCACAGAGTGTCAAGGAAGCCAATCCACAGCTTTCACATTTTAAAATCTTACTTAAATTATCAAAAAATTTTATTTTTCAGTGAGCTATTTGATTTTGAGAAATTAATATTTTTATATTTACTTTTATTAAAATTAGTAAATTTTGAGAAAATTTGTTTTTTATGTTTACTTTTATTAAAATTAACAAAGAGCAAACCCACAGTCTAAAAAGACCAATCAACTTCACCAAAAGGGAAACCAGGATTGCTAAGAATAAGATTTTAAAATCCCAGTACTTGGTATTAGCATTGACAGACCCTAAGTTCCAAAAGGATTTAAATTTGACAATGAGAACTAAAATATGCCTGCTTCCTCTGTGCTACACCTCTTAAAACTTATTCTAAGAAAAGCAACTGAAATTCTGCATGCTGTTTGTTATTTCATGGCAGAGGATATTTGCTGTTATCAGAGTCTCATTGTTTGAAAGAGACTGTTTTTTTCTAATGTGAACATGAAATATCTCCTTTGGGGTCAGAGGCATGCATGAAGATATATCATTTGCCTTTTAATGGAGCCTTCTGGTGACTCTACAGTTTTAAATTATTCTATATGCACCAATCATTCCTTCCTGAATGTTCTTTCTATGTCCTCTACAAATATGGATGGAAATAATTACATTGAGGATGGTTTCATATGATGATGTCACTCCAGAGAAAACCTGCACCACGGGGAGCATTTCCAGTAAAGTATGGCAGAAACTGCAGGGTAATCAAAGTGCAAATTCCAATTTATTTAAGCAATATTGTTCTTGCTCCTCCATTTCACAAAGCTGTCCTTTCTCATTAAATTTTTGAAAGAGAAGGAATGAATTTTACCAGCAGAAATCTGAATGCTAGTTGACCTTTCTGAAAACACTGCATGGAACGCTGGCATCAGCTGTCTTTTCACACACGTGGTGACGAAAGGAAGAAATTGAGGCTTATAAGGGGTAAGCCGAATATATGCAAGACTTGGTGCCATCCAGCTAGCCTTTTATTTGAAGGGAAGTTTGTGCACATTGAAAGGAGTGTATTTGTTGATGGCCCATGGATGGCTTGAACAGGATGTATTCTCAAGATTTCTGTGTGTTCTGGGTGGACATACCAGGGACTGGCTTTTTGATCAGGCCATAGAGGGAGGCTCCATAGCAAGTGTCTTTTGCTCTCTTGCAACAAACAAACAAATGAATATATAAACAGAATATAAATGTAAGTATAAACAGAGTATATTGGTGACAATCTGACAGTTAAGTGCCTTTGCTTATTTAACTGTTTATTGTTTTGTGAGATGTCTAGTAAACATCAATGATGTATCAGTGGGCAATGTACTAGTTCCAGGGATAACAACATGAAATAAGACTCAATTCCTGCCCTTAAAGTGCTCATAATTAGGAGGGGTTTTCTTATTAGCAGGGAGAAAATGACCACACAGCATGCTGATTCTATGGTGGAAGGAGGCCCAGGGTGGTGTTGGAATACTTAGAAGGGATCCAAACCCAGATGGGTCTGAGAAAGAAGCTTCCCAGGAATTGTGACTTCTGACATCTGATTTGAGTCTTTCATGACCAATTGATCAGGAAGGGGTGATGTAAAAGGGCTTCAAAGCAAAGGGACCAGTGTTTTCAAAGCACTGAATGTAAAGAATGCAAAGATGATAGGGAATAAAGGCATTTGCCTTTGGCCAAAGAGGGGAATTTGTGAGAATGCGTGAGGCATCAAGTGGGAAAAGAAAACAGGAGTTTTCCATAAACAGTCTTGTCTTCTATGTTGTGTTAAAAATACATGGATTTTATTGTAAAGGCCAGGCTAGTTATTGACATAATTGCTCTTTGAATGAGGCTTCAGGGGCTCTTGCTCTGGGACCCATGCTTTAGAAGGTCTGTACTTCACAATCACAAAAAAAGAGAGAAAATGCTGCTAAGGAACAAAAGAGCACCTCTATACTCAAGCTGCAGCACTCATTACGTGCCCAGCTCAACGCATAATCTGAAACATCAGCTCTTGTGACTTACAGGCTGCAGCAAACACTTCTGCACGTCTCTGGCAGTGTGTATGGAGGCAATAGGATCCCCATGCTGTGAGGGACTGGAGGTGCCACTGCTAACACTGGAAATGGACACTGTTTCAGAAATGGGAAGAACCTGAGACGTGGAAAGTAGAAGTCATTTTCTTTTTTAAAATTTATATTAATTGATCAAAAATTCTCAGATAACATGCATGCAGTACATTTTTGCATAACCAAGAACAGCTTCCAAATAGGGATCAAAACAGTAATACATTTACTTGCTTCTCTTTATGTTTTAGGTTACAGACAAAAAGTTACTCAGGAATTAGGGTGGAGTTCCCAAAATCTATACAGAAAGGATAAGGAATATTTTACAGTGGTATATATTTGTGGCTTAAAAATTTTTCTCTCTCTATATATACCCATACACACAATATATGTACATAAATATATATATACAAAAAAACACATAAGCATGATAATTTTATGTTGAATGATAAAATTTGAATGGTATTATTTACATGAGAATATTAAATTCTTAAAAATTATAAAAATTATACTTCACTTAAAAATATTTTATGTAATATTTTGATTTTTTTATTGTAATTCGTCTTTTGTCTTTTAATTTTATAGATAATTTTTAATATTTTAGAAGAAAAGACTTCTTGAAAATATGGAAAACAAATTTCATTTTTTATTTTTACATTTAACTTACATCTTCAATAAAAATATATTCCACTTTTGTATACTTTGAATATTTTTAATCCTTTAGATCATTATTGTCTCTAGAACATAAATCACATATAAAATTTTATTAAGATAATTGGTAATTTTGCTAAAATGAATATTACAGAATATATAATAACCTATAAATTTTTGTGTCTTTATTGCTCATTCTAACATCACCAGACCAAAGAACATTTAGGAATGTACAATAATAATACAATTTGTTTGTTTTTACTATGTCCCTGACTTCATTCATAGAAAACCCACAGTTTTACATATATGTTGAGATTTTTGTCAAAATGAAGGCACATTTTTTACCGAAGGAGGACATATTCTATTTATCAGTTTGTTAAATTGATTCATAATTTTTATATATTTAGCTATATACATTTGGGTGTTCACTTGTACTCTTGCTCCAGGCTCTGAAAAGTGTTAGAGGTAGGTCTGGTCACTGAAATACCATAAGCAAGGGAGCAGCATAACCAATCCTTGAGAAAGATCACTCCAGAAGAGACAACATCACCAGTTGGGAGGCTGGTCTCCATCTTGGTGGGTAGTGTTTTCTACCTGTAGCTAGAACCTCTGTATCAACTCTATTCACTTTATCCCATATCCCATCTTCAGAGAAGTTTTAAGCCTTCCAACTGTAAGTTTCCTGGCCAGCGAGTTCCTGGCCATAGGCTTATCCATTTTCAGAACAAGCATTTTTGACAGCTCAGCTACCGGTCTGGATGGACTGAAGGTCTTCTGCCCTTAACTCAAAGGAAAACTGAGAATCCACAGGAGCCTGTCTTGAGTTTCAAAACCCAGGGCTCATTCACACCAACCATTAAATACAGGGATTGTTCAGGCAAAATAACAATGTTTTGAGCCCATAGCAAACTCGTTGGTGGAAAAGCCCTCCAGACTTTAGCAGCAAAATAAATGAGACTCTTGTTTACAGTACTTGAAACTTCAGCCTGGCTAACTCCGTGACTCAGCAAGGTTTCTCTAGATCTTCTCAGGTTGCACTCCCAGCCTTCCACTCCTCAGAAATCAGCCATCTCATGTCTTCAGTCAGAAATACTCACACGGAAGACCTGGTGGGGTTGAGATGCTATTTCGTATATTCTTCCTAAGTTCATTTTAAGGCCAGAAGGGAATTATGAGAACAGAAACCACAGTTAATTTTTTTTCCAAAGCACTTTTCATTCTGGCTTCTTCCTAAAATTGAAGGGGAACTGCCCTGCCTACTGTCAAGCTAAAATACGATGTAGAATGCATCCTACGCAAGAGCCAGCAATTCTAATTAAAGTTTTTCATGGACTGACACACTCAAAAAGCTTTCTTCTCTATTTTTATCCTAAAAGAAAATAGAGAAGCTAAGTTTGATGGTGATACCTTGGTGACAACAAGTTTCTAAAATGGGAAGCAAATTTTGTTTAGAAAATGCATGGTGTGTAATCTTACAATGCTTTAATGTTTTTTAATATTTGATAGGAGAATATACCTTGATGGGAATATTGAAGATTAATAAGCAGTAAATTATTAACCAGGAGATGAAATTGAGTAGTTCTGATAAATTCAAGTTTATGTGTATAAATGCATAATTTATGTATATATGCATAAATTTACATATATGATAATACAGAAGCAGAGTAGTATTTTAACAAACAGTAATTTCTGTTTTCAATTTGTACAGAATTTACAAATTCCTCATCATATCAGTAGGAATTCTGAAATAAATTTATATAGTTAAAATTAGGTTCAAATGATTTTTAAATCTATCACTGCAATTACTCTTATTAGCAGTTTTACTTTGCCCTAATACATTTTATTCTGTTTTATGCACATTTCTCCATTTCCCACAGGAGTAAAATGTGGCAGCACCATCAACTCCAAAGATGGCTTCATACAAGATTAGCATCTTCCATAAGAGGGTCAGAGTCGTAGAGATGAGGAAAATGGAATCACAGTCACTCACTGTGAATCTCCTGGGACAAAATGATAATTCAATGGCAATAACAGAAGGTGACTTGGTTCAAATGAATGACAGACAGCTCTCCACTGCTATATTTCATTCAAAATAGCACAGGTCATATTCAAGTATATTCTCATCAAACAGTTGATTGCTGTTCTGGTTTTGGTCTGCCTACTTACTACATGTGGAACCTGAATGAAGTTAACTTTTCCCTTCCTCAGTGTACTCATCTGTAAAATGGGGAGAATAACAGTACTTGGTGGGATGTAATATAAGAGAAATAACACTTACATGTTGTAAGGATTAAGTGACATGGTATGGGTGAAGCACTTAGCACAGAGCCTGGCACACAGTAAGTGCTCACGATATACTTGTATGTTAGCCTTTATTATAGTACCTGAAAACTGTATTTTACTAATACTCAAGCAGCCATGTTTTTCTTGTTACTTAGCCAGATAATTGAGCACATTGGATATGTTTTTTTTTTTTTTGAGCCATAATAAAGATGAAGTCAAAAGATAAACTTGTCATTCCTCGTATTATAATTGTAAATAATCATCTTTAGTGAACTTTAATTATAAACTCAGGGGCAAGAATATTCTTTATGAGGGCAAAGGTAAAGAGAGTGGAGGCCACAGATGATTGTGCCCCATTCTGACATTCTCGCATAAGCCCCAGGACAAAACAAAATTGACTGGTCTCAAGCAACAATTCTATGGTTTTGGCCACATGGATCTTGTCTGGCCAAGATAGGAGGAAATGTTTCTTGTTTCAGTAATGGAGTTTTTAAAGCATTGCTCCCAATCTTTCTGTGGGTAAGTTTACACTCAGTAGAGAGCTCAGCCTGATGTGCAAAAACTCTGGAGTCAGCCAACAGCACATGTGGACAGAGCTGTCTTCGAGATGTCTGAAGACATTAAAAACGTATAGCCCCGATTGAGAGCCTAGCACAGCAAGCAGATGTAGGCATAGCCACAGAATGGAAAACTCACAGCTTAGCACTTTGGAATATTTATTTTGTCTACTTCTAAAATATTTAGTCTGAAACATTTAAACTGATACTTTATTGGTATATACACTTGTCCAAATTTACAGCAGCCGACACTGCATGGAGCTTTGGGAACGCAGGTTCATGGCTAGCTGATTGTTTAGAAAGCCCATATGTGAAAAGCCAGATCTTTCTGCGAACATAGATAAAGAGTGGGTCAAGCCAAGTGTTTGGAAAATGAGATAATGGGAGATTCAGAGAATATTCCCATGCGGGCCGGTTTCTCTGATGTCCAACTGAACTACATATTAATGAAGGGTGAAAACCTCTCACAACTGATAAGCCGGCTGTCTCCTGGCAATTATCGTAGCTCCTGTTGCAAAATAGGTACTTTATTTGGACTTTATCCATTCCTTGACTTGCTCTCTGTGAAGAATCACAGCCTCAAATAATTGCATGTCTATTAGCACATCAATTACCTAAAGACCTTGATTTTAGCAAGGAGTGGATTTTAATCAATCGCTGCAAATGTTATCGAGAGATTAGTTGTCCCAGAGAACAAAATTAACTACAATTAGACTGTAATAACTAGTGAGTGCTACTAGCATGTATTTTCTAGTTCCTGTATAATCAATGCATTTTGCTGTTTTTCTTTGTACAGAAAAAAAATATGTTTAGACTTTTACATAATAACTAGAATTAATGTTACCTTTTAATTTCCTTCCTTGTAAGAAACCAAAGGGACACAAACTAAGAAATAACTCACACTTTAATATATCAGAGTTCTTGCAAAACAAGACAATTTGAGATAATTAATAGAAACTAAAGAGTTTGCTAAAGCAGGATCTCATCTCAATCCTGAAATTCAGTCCAATGTTTTGAAAGAATTGGTGGTTGGATAGAATAGAGGACAAGAGAGGGAATGATGAGGGGTAATAAAAGAAAGTCCAGAGAGGTTCAGGGATGGTCAGCTAAGGTAACAAGTGCCAACCTGGCAGATCTGAGAACATGTGAGCATTCAGTCAGGCTTCCAGAAATACCTGGGAAGGGAACTTATTAAAACATTGCACTCATCGTATTCAAACTGAATGGGAGACTATTATTGTTTCTATAATAATTTACTTTCAAATACTTTGGCACATACTGTGCAATATTATGCATGTGCTAGTTACTTTGAGCTTCATCTCTAGGGCCGTTCAATTTCTCTAATCAAGAATCCACACTACAAGTGTACTGCCTAGCATTATACGAGAAAGGCTAGTTCCAAAGGTGGCTACTAAAAGCCCTTTATCTGTCCATATCTTAATCAACACCTGAGGATTTTCTAATTAGCATAATGAATGTCAGACATGGGTTTGCTCAGTAAAATTAGTGGCTTGTTATTTGACGTGATCACTCCATAGAGCTGTACAATGGCTGATTAGATGAAATAAAAATTATCCCAGAGATGTGACTTGGCTAAAATATTTGATTATATTTTCACACTTGCATGAAAAGAATATAGGAATTCTGAGAGGCCCCAAACTGGAGTTCTTAAGAATGGCCCCTGACATTTGATCCCTTAAAGGTTCTGTTGGCTGGTCCTTGACTGCCTGGTGCTAACTATAAAAGTCACAGTTTCCCACATCCAGAATGTTTTAACACCTACCTGGAATGAAACTTTTATGCAGGCTGGTGGTTAGGGAATCTGCAAAGGCAGAAAGGTGAGATTTCATTAAGTTTACAGAATAGGTAACATTAAACATTTTGGGCTTGATGGCAAATAAATGTTTGTTTAATATATTTGATATTTGTAGCAGAATTTGCTCTAAAACATACCTTCGTTATAACCTGGTAACAAGGTTGTGTCGGAAGGAGTAGCTAACTCCACTTACTCCAAATTATTCCACTTTCTCCATCCAAAATAATTTGTGTTGTTCTTGTCCAAACTGGTTTAGGCCACTCAGCAACAGGGCATCAGTTTATTCCTATTTTGCAATTAAGTGGATATACTACACTTGAAAACTGGAAAGGTCGGAGATATGCAAGTTACACTTAATTTAAAATCTTTCTAGTGTTGTACAAGGACTCCAACACTTAGACTCTAAAACAAGAAGTTTTAACCTAAATTAAAGGGGTACATGACCCTGAATGGGGAAAAATTGTATATTTAGTTTTGTTAACCACTAACAATTTAGTATTTCCTTCACTGCTGAATGTAGAAAAACCATATATTAATAGTGCCTGTGATTTTTGTTACTGATAGGATTCACAGAGATTCTTCTTTTTCATTTTGTTGCAGATAGCTCTAAATATCATTTAGGATCATTATCACTTAAAAATTATGGTAGTTATTAGACCAACTGCTAGATCTTTTTATTCAATGCATTAGTAAAGAATTGCATGCATTACTTGTTTTCTTAATATTTTGAAACTTTAGTTTGATATAATTGGTTTTCTTTTTAATTCTATGTATTTTATCTTGTGCATTTAAAAACATTATCTGGGGATGGGGATAAATGAGAATTACCAGACTGGCAAAGAGTTTTATGGCACACAAAATATTTAGAACCCCTGTCCTAAAAGGTTGCTTCAATGCCAGTGCCATTGCCAAAATTAAACCTAGCTACCTGAACTATTTCCTTGTTTATGTGATGTCAGAGAAGTAAATGATATGTGTGTACGTATGTGTAGGAGGGGTGGAGTGAGCTGTCAGAAATTATAGATTAAGGGCAGCTCGTGGAGCAGATCCGGGAGAGGCACAGAATAGAGTAAGAATGGAGTTATTGGTATATTCTTTTGAAAATGTCTTTAGCAGTTTGTGGGATGAAGGAACCATTTACCATTGTAATCTGACCTCTCTCCTGCATTTACATCTTCGCAATGTTCTGGGTTTAATTTTAGTGGGGGGAAATAAAATCTCTGACAGCACATTCCTTTGACTCAGCTTTCTTAATTCCAAATGTATGTTGCCCAAATTAGGAAGGAGGTTCCTGATCCTTGACTGCCCTGAAGTAGATGTGTCTATACATGGCAGATCTTCATGGAGAATCCTTTGCTCTGCTTTTTTGTGAAACCTGGAGAGAAATGACTGCTGAGTGCCAGGGAAGCTATGGATAGTTCTCTCTTAGGTCTTTTTCACTGCTCAGAGACAAATCTTATTAGTATGGGTCGCTGGAAACCTCAAGTTTGGAAAAGCAAAAACTACTGACTGGTCTGGTTTGATTCCTGCCTATGCACCTTATTAGCTAAATGACCTTATACAAATCACTTCTTTAAAGTTTCAGTTTCTACATGTTATAAAATGGCAAGAACGATGATGATGACGATGATGATGATGATGATGATATCATGTCCCTTTCAGTTGCTGTAATGTTAAATCATATCACACATCAAGCATAATGTAGATACTTATGAAATGTGAATTTCTCTACATCCATCCCTCCTGGAGTCAAACAGCTCAGGATGCTCAATTGCCTCTACTGGGACTGATCTGCTTTTCTGAAAAGACTGTCTATTTTTTTTTTCTTTATTTTGAAAGTTTCTTTCCCTAAAAGCATAATGAATAGCTACAATTTGCTTTTACCGGCATTTCAGTGAATAAATACCATGCACTCCATGGTAGAGATTAATAGTCTAGGGGAACACAGAAAAATTAAGCAGCAGAAACACAGTGCATAAGAGTAACTGCCTCATTCCCACATGAGCACATTTTTTTCATTTATTCAGTTTTTCAACAAACACTTCTTGTTTTCAGACTCTATATCCAAAACCATTGGAAAAAAAAGAAAACAGGGTAGGAAGAGTAAAACACTTGTGGGTAGGATCTGGGGTCTCTCTCCTCAAGTGGCTTCCATTGTACCTGGAGAATCAATCAAACGTTATCAAATATGAGTTTCTGAAGAACGTCTTTCTGCATCTCAGCAGCTGGTCCACCCTCTGCCATTGCTCCCTCGAACTAGGAGTTCTCTTCGGCCCTCTCTTTCCTTCATTTCCCTACATTTAATCATCAGCAAGTCCACCCTTCTTCACGCCCAGAACCTAAACCGGGTCCATCGGCTTCTAGACCAAGCCATCTCTTGCTTGGATGACTGAAGCAGATCCTAAAACATCTCCCTGCTCGCTGTCTTCCAAAATCAATTCTCCACACAGCGACCAGGGGGATATGTTTAAAACTATGAATCAGATCAAGCCACTCACCTACTTAAAACCATCTAATGATTTCCCCTCTCGTTTAGACTAAACTCAAATGCATTAGCGTTGCTTTCGGAGTCCAGCACGAGACCCTCCCTCGTGTGCACTCTCCCGCTCCCTCAGCACCTCCCAGGCTCTGTCCCATCTCAGGGTCTTCACATTATCCATTCCCTCTGCCTTTCATGGCTCTGCCCCTGATATTCATAATTCACACTGATTTTTTTTTTTAAATGTCATTCAGTCCTCAAAGAGAATTTTCATGGCCACTGGATCCCTTGGCATCATTTCAACCTGTTTTAATTCTTTGCTTTGTAATTATCACTATTTAGTTTCTGCTTATTTGTTTATTTAATAGTTAACATTTATATAGTGCTTCCTATGAGTCAAGAGTCAAGTATCATCTAAATCCTTTACGCATTTTAGTTACACACCTTTCTTGGAGATCTCTTGTGCTCCTAAGGTTTCAGTACACATTCATATGCATGGTCCGCATAGGTGGGGACTATATCTCCTCTTACTCACTATTGTGTCCCCAGAGTTAGCACAAAGTATAGCACAGAGGAATTTCTGAGCACAAAGATATGATAAATGTTTGAGGTGATGAATATGTTAATTGATCTGATTCGATCATTATACATCATATATATGTATCAAAATATTGCCCAGTACCCTATAAATATGTACAATTAAAAAAAAATTAAAATTAAAAACACAAAAAATTTGTTGAATGAATGATTGGTGATTCCAAGATCTGTGTGTGTAATTCATAACTTTCCCCTGGATTTTTAAAGCCATTAATTGTGGTAATATAGAGATCTCAAAATTGTGTTCAAAATGGAATTCCTCATCTTCCCCCCAAACTCCTTTTCCCTTCTGTGCTCTGTACAGCAGCATATCTACACTACTGCTTGGGTCAGTAATATCAACATAATGGTGAGCCTGAGCAAATCTGTCCTTGGCCTAAAATACTTCAGTGGCTCCAACTGCTATTGGAATAGTCTAAATTATTTCACAGGCCCTCCAAAGTCCTGAATGAGCTAGAGCTTACTTCTCTAGTTTTATTTCTTTCAACTCTGCCCACACTCTGCATCTCTCCACATGGTAGGCTATGACGCTTTCGTATAAATGCTTGCTCATATTCAAGGTGACATGCATTCTGCTCCCTCAGACTATGACACTCTTCTCCCGCCCCTGCCCTCATCAGTGCCTGCCTCTGACCTACCCTAACAGCAACCCCTACAAGCCTATCCTCCTCAATAACTTCCCACCCCTTTTCGAGATTCATTTCCTTTAGGAAATGAGCTGTCGTGCTTGGCTTCCCTGGCATTCTAATGCATGATTCTGATCCACGATGCCTGGAGCACAGTCCTGAGAACATGCATTTTTAAAGATCCCTCCAGGAGATATTAATGCAGTACGATCATGAATCATCATTTAGGCAATATTAACACAATGAGTTGTAGTTGTCCATTTATTTGTCAGTATTCTCCACTAAACTGTGAGCTCTATGAAGCAGGGAACATATCTATCTTGCTCACTTTCTAAGAAACACCTACTCTAGCAATAAGAGACACTGAATAAATTTTTTGTCAAATCAATGTGCGATCTTTGTGACTTTTCTTTAATTATCCAGGGGCTCTGCCTTATAACATTAGGGTTGGTGGGTAGGAGTCTCTGGGTAACTGAAATGCAGCTAAGCCATTTCAGTAAGTCTTGTCTCACACCAACCTATCATAACATGATTCAAATTTCTTCCATAGCACTGAAATCATTCCTAGGATTGTTCATGAGACATATATTAGAGCTCACAGCCTGAATGCCAATGGTTTCTTTTTTTTAAAATATAGAATGAAAAAAAAATCGCTAAAAGTCAAAGCCAATATTAGCTTCCTTGACATATCATTATTCCTTTTCCTTGACCAATATTTACTAAGATCTTTTTTTGAGAATAACATTGTAGGATATGTGCTAAGAATAAATTGTTAAGTATAAATGCCATTACAAAAGTCCAAGTAAATGTCAAGGTAAATGTAAGTAATGCTGAATTAGATGGAAGTTTACAAACCTACCCACCCACACCCATATCCACACACACACTCACACACATATTTTAAGCTGGGGTAATATTGCTGCCTGTGAATGTCAACTAACATTTTCCCAACTGTTATACTGAAAGGAACTTGAATGTTTATCAATTGAAATAGAAATGGAGTGTTTTCCCCCTTAAGGACAATTTTTTCTTCTTAGCCCCTTGTGTTCTGATTGTGAGTTTCCACTCATCATCATGGTGCAGCTTTTTGTTGTTGTTGTTGTTGTTGTTATTTCCCTTCTCTCTTTGCCCCCATACAAATAATAAAAAGTGTCTTAAAGTGTTTGAAAAATTAAACCTGGTCTTCATGTTTTTTAAATGACATAATTAAATATGATTACCTCAGGGTGTTTAAATCACTTAGAAAACTGGGTAAGATAAACAGAATTGTATTGTCAGAATGAAATCTATGTGTGGTAACTGCCTTCCATTTCATAGGATAGTCTATTTCTTAAATGAAATTCCTTTTGTATCTGATTTTTAAGGTACTTTTTAAGGTAATGCATAAACATTGCAGTGCATTTTGATAATTTAGAAAAGTACTGAAAAAGGAATGCCATATATCACAATAATAATGGTTAGTATCTGGGGTCTTCATTTTTACAGGAATGGAAAGTAGACTGCTCTTCAAGTGATGTGATCTATCAACTGATGGAGGCTGCTCAGAACACTGTTTTGAGAAGGGCAGAAGCAGCTTCTGAGCCCAAATGCTAACATGGGCATGAGGTGTGGGTGTATGGGAACGATGTTCTGCATTTGCTCGCCTTGATTTTGAATATGATGCTCTCATATGGACATGCATGAGTACAATTCATTTTTTAGTATGAATAAGGTTAATTCTTGAGAAAATTCTATAGCCAAGGTGTGCAAAAATCCTATAAAACCTCCTACTTTGTTGTGTGCAACCTATAGTGTTATTTCTTATATGTGGAGAAATAAGCACACTTTATTGAATGTATAGCAGCAACAACTATGTGTTTTATTCAGTATGCCTCTGCCATGGGCATGCCCCTTTCTATTAACTGCATGATCTCTGGAGAAATGTATACTTCCAGCTACAAGCTACCAAGCATATGGGGTCCACCTCTTAATTATCACCTCCTAGAATTCGCTTACCATCCTTTGCTTACTATTTTGTCCAGAAAAGGGCAAAAGTGAAGAGTGGCATGTAGGAAGGGAAGAAAGGAAGAAGAAGAAAAAGAAGGCAGGGAGGAAGGACTCGAGACAGCAAAGGAGGAAGAGAGAACAGAAGAGGAAGATTAAAAGGGAGGGGAGAGCACATGGATTTAGAGAGATTCATTGCAACAGCAAACCCCAAGAGAAAGGGAAAACAAATCCTTAAAAGGAAAGTAAAAAAGGTGAAACTGTCAGACAGTCCTTTTTGGGGATGCTGACTGGACACTCTGCCTCTGCAATTGATACGGTCATTTGCAATTAAGCTAAGGGGAAGGCTGACGGGTAAGAGGGATCCCCCACCTGCACCCACTCCTGTGATCGGAGCTGCGGGAATAGAGAGGAAGGAGTCTGCAGATGGCCAAATGATCTCATGGAGCTGAGGTGAGATGGGGCAGTGAGAGAAGGCAAGGCAGGAGCCTCCAGTAACTTCCCCTGTTGTGGGTGGGGCCCTGGTGAGCTGGGTTGAAATTAGCAGACCCATAGCAAGTCAGACACCAGAGGGAGGAAGTGGGAGGAAGAGACATGTGGGAACCTGAGCTGCAGGAGGTTCTCGGCATCCTACAACCATAGAGCAAAGGAAGAGAGATGATGCGGGTCAGTGGCTTGCTCACTAATGTGTCAGGGGACAGTTGAGAATCCTTCAGCTGGACAGACCATTTTTTAATGGCAAGAATAGGAGAAAAAAATAAAAAGGTGAAAAAGCATTTATGCAAGATTTTTGCACATTGGCTAATATGTGAGAAGTGAAATTGTGTTCAAATATTGGCATCACTGTACATCACTGTACTCTCTGTATTTTGCTTCTAAAACAAAAGAATATTTATTTTCACCCATAAACGTAAAGAGACAGTGGTTCCTAGTTAGGAAGAAGAATGTGGAAAAAAGACCACTCTTCCAGTCTGTGAAGCATCAACCTCATGAATGTGGAAAATCTCAGACACTTGAGAAGGATGAAGCTGAGAAGAAGGTGATACCTACATTTACACGAGGTGGCTGGGATTACGAAGGTTACTCCAAAAGGGACTGTGTTGAGGTGGCAGTGATTAGAGTGGTTGATGAATTTTCATGAATTTCTCTCTATTCTGACTTGCTTCTCATATCTTTAGATAGCAAATAATGAAAATGAAAAAAAAATGTATTGAATGGCAGCGTGGATGAGGTAGAAATATCTCAGGGTGAGACTGGCTTTTGAATATTCGCTCTGATTTTTACTAACTCTAACTCATATAGTTGTTATAATGATTAAAGAATACAGTCTGTAAATTCTATAGTACACAGAGGACTTAAAATAAATGTTAGCTCTCATCTTCTCTTTTTTACTTTGAAAGTTTAACCTTAGTTTATTGGCTGATATATGTTAAGGCACATTTTCACCAGTTGACTGCTTCGGGAGTTATATAAAACTGCTGTTTTTACAATAAATACTCATTCTAATGAAATACTTTACATGACTACTTTGTCTCCTTGATTTTCTGTAGTAAAATAAAATTAATAATAACATATACCATAGAAATTTAATTACCATATAATATTTTTGAAATCAAATTCTGTAAATAATGTCTGGTACAGAAAGGTGAAAAGGAGACTGCACACTCAAACAAGAAGAAATTAATGTCAGAACTCTTCCTAGAGGTATGGCAAGGTTAAAAGAATTGGAGAGACCTGAAGCTGTAGGAGAGGAAAGCCAGATGGCAGCTTTGGACTTCCATGGAGAAAAGCAGCCACTGCCAGCCAGAAGTTGAGCAGGGAGATAACCTGGGACATACTTGTATATACCCTGACCTCACTCCATTCCTGCCAGATCCTCCCATTAGCTGAACTCAATGAGAAGCTAGCTTGGTTCATCCAGGGAGTGAATCCAGAGGAAGAAATAAACATTAGCCAGCATAATTAAGTGTGTGTGTGTGTGTATACACACACACACACATACATGTAAATTCTAAGTCAAAAGAGGCTCAATTCAATACCTCACCCATGAGTCTCCCACCCCTCCCAGCATAAGGTCAAATGCCATAGCCTGATATTTGAGTTTGGAAGATAAATAACTTAGGTAGTTAACTATATCAGGATGGAAGGTCACAGAAGTGATTCATCGTATAGTTTTCAACTTCTTCTTGTGCAATGATAGGAGAGCTGGGAAATGATTTAACTAGACCGAAATACAGTCTTAGCTCTTTGGAGGGAAGAAAGAATGACTCCAAACTGAGATCAGATGTGAGTGGGTTAAATTTCCATCTGCTTCATGAGAAGGGCTGAAATAAATTCCCCAGTGAACAGGCTATCTATTATTTACCTTACTTTAATCCAGTACTCATGGCACTAGAAGTTATCACCTTGGGGGCTCTAGTTTGGCCTTTTGAATAATAACTTTCTTGGGAGGGATTTGTTTTGCTGTGAGAGGAGGACTGGATGTTCCACCAGATGAAAACTTTCAGATGTTAATGAAATTGGATTCATCCCTGCCCTATTTCCCAGTCCTTGGTGTTTCACCTGAGGGTGAACTCAAGCGATAGCCAATCTGGAGATAATGTCACAAGCATACGTCTAACATTTGTTTCACTGGGGAAGCTAAGCAATTTGTCGTTTCATGTACAACAAAGATGGTAAGTAGCAGTTCATATTTTCAAATGAATTGAGAGCAAATACAAAATCTGTAAGTAGTAAACTGAAAATTTAGTCAGGACTTTTCATTTGCAGGGATCTAGATTAACAGTAAAAACAATCTCTAAATTTGGGGAAGATCAGAGATGATAATCTCAAACAAATCTAAAGAATATACCCAAGAAGTCCTCTTTCTCCTTCAGCTAGAAATATGTGGAGCTGCGGAGGAGGCAAACCATAAATGCTGTGTGAATTCTGGCAACCTAAGGAATTTTCTATAGCATATAGTGGCAATGCTAAGTCATATGCTATTTCATTGTAATTAAGTTTCTCTTTAGACAACCTTGAGACAAGACTATCCTTTATTTCAGATATTTTAAAAATTTTTATGAATGCAAAAATGATGTTATTAACCATAAAATTCCAAGAAATTAACTACCTGGAAAAAGTAAAAGGGGGCACTGAGCTGTGTATTGCTATACAAGATTTTAGAGAATATTGTATCCACTGGAAAGTAAGTATGTTGATGCTTAAAAGGTATTTCACCTCCAAATTTTCTCAAATGGAAGTATGCTTCTATGCAGTGTTCCAGAGTAGACATTTAAAAGCATAGACATTATCTTTATGTTTTGTTAAAGCCCTACAAACGTTTTTTCATTTTACTTAAAATATAACCCAAGCCACTCATCCTGGTTTGGAAGGCCCAGCATCACCTGGTTCCCACCCACCTTTCCCTCTCCATTTGCTACCACTCTCCCTCCCACTGTACTCGAGCCACCCTGAGCTCCTGTTGCTCCTTGACCATGCCAATTTTGTTCTTGCCTCAGCATCATCACACTTTCTGTTCCTTTTGTCTGGAGAGTGCTAACTCTTCATCTAGCTCCCTCCATCCCATCATTCAGGTATGTGTGCAAACCTTACCTCTATGGAGAGGCTATCCCTGAAGACCTTAATGAAACCAGTGTCCCATCCCTGTTAGCCTTTATCTCTAATCTTGCTTTCTTTAGAACATACAATATATCATTGACTGAAATTATCTTATGTGTCTCTCTCTCTCTCTCTCTCTATATATATATATATATACTTATTGTGTCTTCCTTGTAGAATGTAATCACCTTGAGAACAAATATTTGTCTGGTGACAGCTTTGTTTCTAGCACATAAAGCAATAGTTGGCAAAAACAAACCAAAAACTGTTTTGTAATAAATAGGTCTTGAATGAATGAGAATTTGCACCTCTGAATTGAAGCTCTGCATCGTGAGTCTTCTTCTCATTTTATCTATAACTTCAAAGCAAATATAACTTGTATTAAGTTTTAATGTCTTTAAACTTTAGTTTACCACTTATAATCACGCATAATTCTTGACTTTCTCTGAGAGTCACACTATCCATAAGTGGTTTGAAATTCTTACATGTAAACTGCTTTATATGTCAAAACTATATCTGTAGCCATATGAGAACTGCAAGATGAACTTGATAAATGCTTGGATGTTTGAGTGGCAAACTTTAACCAGTGTCATTGAATATAATTAAATACCTTTGAATTAACAAATGTGCCCTTTATACTTAGCATGGTAAAGTTTCTGTACATTGTGAAGTAAAAAGACATTTATTAGTTGATATTTATTTTTCTTGTATTTGTATAATATTGCTTTCTATGTGGGTTTGTTTCCATAGAGTAAATGTGCCAGCCATATTGACACAAGTATGGTCTATGAAACATCTGTGTTTGCTAATTTAAACTGATGAATTGGCATTCTGTTTTCCTATCTGACTTATGAGCTTGGGTGATGAGTCCGTCCCTGGGAGATCAATCACTGTTCTTGGAGTGCGCAAAATTGGGGATTTCTTTGACCTTGACAGCCTAGTGCTACCTTATGAGGGATCAGAGTAGGCAGCCAGCCAACTTTTACAAAGTGAACACTCCATCTAACTATCACTCAGATAAAGAGCCTCCCTCAGTCATTTGCCCACAAAAGTAACTATAGATTAATTTTTGTTGGTTCTTCACTTTATGTAAACAGAATAATGTAATGTGCACCCTTTTATGACTGGTCCCTTGCTCAATAATTATCCGTCTTTTTTTTGTATGTAGCAGTATTTGTTCTTTTCCTTGATGTATAGTATTCCACTGTTCATTATCACAATTTGTCTTTACTCATTCTTCTATAGATGAATATTACTTTTATTCCTGGTTTTTGGTTTTTATGAATGGTGTGCTATGAAATTTCTTCTATGTTCACTGGAGTTCATGTACATACCTTTCTGTTTGGCATATGTGTGTCCAGATTTATGAGCTACTGCCAAGCAGTTATCAAAAGTGATTGTATCAAGGTATACGCCCACCATCAGTGTGTGTTTAACTTTTTCTACAGCCTTCTAACTTTAGCCATCCTGGTGGATGTTTAGTAGTATCATATTCTTATTTTAATTTGCTTTACGTGGTGACACATGATGTTGTGCCTCATTTGATATATTCATCGACCATTGGAAATTAAAAATAAATCCTATTTATTAACCATTTCTGCAGATTAGAAAAAGGCTTCCATTTCTCAAGATCTTTCAAAACCACCTCCCAGGAAAACTGTCATACTAACCTAAAGTCTACCATAACTTGAAGGCTCATGACAACACCTGGAGATGGTTAATGCACAACTTGATATGTGGGGTAAGCATCCCTAATAAACAATCAGACTACAAACGCTAAAGATGGGTTAAAAATCCACCTCAGAAATTTACATTGGCCCAAGTGAAGAGGGACCCTGATCTTTTATAAGCTTCTCTAGGCCTGTGAGAATTTAAAGTAGACCAGATAACCTTGAGGGTGAAAGATAACCCTAGTACTAAGTTCTAGTAGAAAAGTCTCCCATGAAAAGAGGGACTTGGCTCAGGAAATACGCACCAGAGATGGTTTTCAAAATATTTTATGACCTGTACAGTGTAGACACTGACTGGTCATATGGATGCCAACCATAAGAGGCTTATGCTTAACAGATGCATGCCTATGTACATTGGTCCTGGGTACCGGGACACTAGGGACCAACATGTAGACAGACAGCAGGTATTTGAGAAAAGAGGGGTGCCCACAAAAAAGAAAATATGCTATGAGTAAACATTTTTCTTCATAGTTTTGTGTAGAACTATGCTCTAACTTCAATGTTGAGAAAGGTAAGTTCTGTTGTTTACCAATATCAGTAATCTACTGTAAGATGCCGTATTAATCAATGTCTCCCTGTAAGCAAATTTGCTTATATCTTTAAAGCTAGGAATAATATCTTCCTCATTTGTCCAAATTTATTTCAGATAATATAGGTTCGTATTTGAAAATTAATAAAATCTATTACTAACAGAAGGTATTTTGGGGGTGTTCATGAAACGTTTCAGTTTTTTTTGATTTAGTGAGATAAGAATAGAGAAATGTAGCATATAAAAATATTTTCATTAGATGAACATTTAGATAGATAAAGCACCATTTAAAAGTTGTTTTGAATTCAGAACAGAAAGTATAGTCATATTATAGAACTTATTCTTACCAAAATTAAAAAATCTTCTAATGTTTGTGGTAAGTCTCATAACCTTTAGTTTTTTTTTTTTATCAATAGTGTGATCTGATAAGTGAAAGCTTATAGCATATATTTTCATTAGATATGCATTTATATACAAAGTACCATTTAAAAGTAATTCACATTTAGAATATAAGCTACAGTCATATTAATAAAGCCTACCAAAATTTAAAAAATCTAATTGTTTACTGACATCTCATGACCTTTAGATTACCTATTGCATTTGATTTTATTTTAGTGCTTTCAGTTATCTTCCTGATACTCATATATTTTACAGTGAATTAATTCTTATGTGGAAGAGTTTCATCTTCGTCGTGGGGGGTATGAGTCATTATTCCTTTCATCTTATGCACAGCATTTTCCCATAGTCATTTGGGTAGTAATGAACTATTTAAGCATTTTTGAATATATGGAGTCGGCACCAGTTTGATGGTCATTTATTTGGAGTGAGGAAAATGATCTTATAATGTTAGTGATTATGTTAATTACTTCAAAGGGATGAATTCAGCATAGAAATGGAGAAAATGAAACATGAGAAACTAATAATGTTGCGAAAACACACAAACAGCATCTATAAATGACTTAAGTTCGTATATTTATGTGGCATTAGAAAAATAAGTTAATTGAAATTATAGAGGATTTTTTTAGATTAAAATTTGGTTTACTTTTTATATTATCTATCTTTTCCTTTATTCTTTTCTAGGATTTTCTTTGAATTTTGATAGCAATATCTTATGTGTAATTTTTTTAGCTCTCTACTTCAAAACTTAAATAAATCGTTGCCCTTAATATTACCTATATGAGGTAGACATTTCATTCCCTTAGAGAAAACATGAGCATCTCTAGGTCAGCTTGCTTTTATAATAGTTTTGGGATGCCCAAAGGCCGCATACAAATGAGTGTATTTGAAAGCCTGTGGCAGAGTGATGCATAATATGTAGGTAATGACTAAGATGTAGTGAACTGAATTCTCAATGCAGGCTGGCTAACAAACTAGAAAATGAACATAGCTAATTTAAACAAGAGCTGGTGGAGGAAAAAAAAATCACTTACTGCTACTCTTCTTAAAATGGATTGTGCATGTTATTTTGCTCTGAATTAATTAAGCAACCACAGCCTTGCTAGATATTCTGAAATACAGAGAGAGATGTAGTACAGGGCTAGGGGTAGACAGTCTACTTAAACTGTCAGGAAAATAAGCATGTGCCAAGTGTTCTCAATGAGATTTACGCAATTGGCCCAGAAAGATAAAAAGAGAACTGGGGAGACAGGTATTGGAATGGACATGTATATGGAGTTACCATAATAATTTCTCACAGAATTTCATTCTTTTATTTTGTTTCCTCCTTAACTATAGGAATGCTTTATAATACAAAATAAAATAATGCAAAAGCAAATATAAGAAAATATATTGTTATTGGGAAAAAAGAACATTTGTGAATGACATTCTCCTATCAGTTATTCTTAATGTAAATAGTTATTATAAGTATGTATTATCTTAGAAAAACTATTCTGATTCAATTGAGAATCCACCCAGTATTATTGTTCTAGATTTTAAACAAATGTCACATAAATGGCATTCATTCATTCAAAAAAATCAATTTATTATGTTAATTAGCTTGATTTAGCCATTCTACAATGTATACATATATCAAAACATCATGTTGTACACCATAAATACGTGCAATTTTTTGCTTGTCTATTAAAAAAAAGTGACTGAATGCCAAATGGCAGAAACTGCTAATTGTCTACCAATTTCCTTTTTCCCTTACTTAATAAGCAAATTTCTTTTTCAGCTGGATACATAACTGCTCAGATAGAAACCATATTATATTACCTAACCTTCCTTACAGCTTGGAATGACATGTGACTAGATTCTGGCCATAAGCAGAAGTGACAGGATGTGTCCTAAAAGGTCTGGACCCTTTTTTCTTCCTCCTGTGTGGGAGATCTCCCAATACTAAACCATTCACCTCTAGCCAGTAAGTTGGAGAAAAATAAACTACAATCTTATTAAATCTCTTGCATTTTAGGATCTCTTAGTTATGTCAGTTTAGCCAGTGCATTAAATAATACAGCTTCTCCTGACAGGTATAATACTAAGAGTGAAATTGCATTTTTAAAAAAATTAATTGCCTTCATTTTTCTTAGGGGAAAATGTTAGCACATATAAATTCCCACTACACATGCACATATCCTACTGGTAAATTATTTTTAGAATGACATGCAAAGCCAACCATCCTAATATTGCAACAGCAATGTACCTCCAAACTGTCAATGCTCAGATTACATGCCCTCCCTCATTTGTTTTCTGGTGGAATCCCTGTCCCACTAACACCTGTGCTTACAGTTTCAGTGTCTCACTCATAGAAAGTTCATGCTAACTCTCAGGCTCTTAACAAGTTCATACTTGATCATGATAATGTCTGATAATCTCTCTCTAATGGAATGAATAAGGCCTTTAGAGTACACTGAGGCTTAGTTTTTAATCAAAATAGTGATAACATTCCTCCACACAATGTGTATAGTTTCTTCTTAGAAAATCTTAGACATCTAAGAGCAATAACCTTAGTAAGATTCCACAAATCTAAATTGTTTTTCTCCCCAATTCTCTTATCTTGTTGACATCCCCTTTATCAATTCAACACTCTGTCCCTCAAATAACAAAACAAGTGATCTGAATTTTTTTTTAGGGTAGTGATGTATTTACAATCTCATTTATAATATTACCATTATTAAGAGAAATTGGAACTCAGTCTCTAAAGACGTAGGATTTAGATTGATGTTAGAGAAGCATCTTCAATTAGAATAGCTCGAAAGAAAAAACAGAATGAAGAGGGAAAAATGCTTTCCTTTTAAAGAGTCTATTTAATAGTCTCAGACATTTAGAGTTAAAAAGGATATTCTGTAATAATAAATTTCTTCTTTTTTTATATTACCCCAACAAGCATGAACAATTAGATACAAAGACCCCAAATCAGTGCCTGCCAGTTACAGAACTGATATTCTTTAAAGAAATCAGGGAAAATTCTCTTCTACACTTTATAGTGTGTAAAAATTTACCATTTTTCCTTAGACGACTCACACAAAGAAAAAAAACAAACAAACAACCCCCCCAAGACTTTAGAATGCATGTCCTTCATCTTATTCAGAACATAAGTCTCTAGAAACTGATTTTAGTACACAGACATGTAGATACCCATACGTACACAGACTAGTCTTCCTAGGATTGGCTTACACAAATCTGGCTCTTTGTATCTCAGTGGGACGTCCCCTTATCTCACCCTGGTATGAATCACTGACTCAGTGTACTTGACTGTCTTTTTATCCTGTGTAACTATTTCAACTAATAAACACACACATACCTCCTTCTGAGTTGTTGTTTTCTATTCTGAGTTCGTAAACCTTCCAATGTTGTACCTGCTGCCACTATCTTTTTACCACTTTTAACAGAGTTCAGGGGCCAGCCTCAAAATTCCATGCTTCACAGAAATTTCACACCCCCACACCACGTATGTTGAGTTTACTTGCAAGGGTTTGTTTTCCATATCATCCAACCCTCTGGAGTCCTGCCTCTTCTGAGTCCTTCTCTGGTTGCTTTCTTGTTCCACTGTGAACTGACCACATGCACTCAGCAGAGGAGGAAAATGCAGAGAAATCTGCCACATCACGCCAGACCCAAACTTCCAAGGAAATTGCTGGCGAAAACAAAACAAGACACAAAACTGGGCTCTTTTTCTTCTGTTTGCTTTTATTAAAATCTAACAATCACTTGCTGTCTTGTGACAGCAATTGTAATTGTCTTCTTACAATCTCCAGGAGAGGAAGACCAATCAGATAAGACCAATACTAGAGCTAAACCATAATTCCACAGCAATCATAAGCTGGGGAGAAGACTGATGAGACCCCTGCACACTTTGCAATCGCCTTGGACTACAGTGGTAGTCAACAGTGAATTCCCTCACTCATACCTGCTGCCATCTTTACATAGCTTCAAAACGGTTTCTCCTACCCTATCAGTATTTAGCACAGTGTCCATTAAATGAAAGAATGACTTGGATCCTAGACCTGCCTTAGTAGATAATTGATTGTATGATAATTCTCAAATAATTTATCCTCTTTTAGCCTACTGAAACCAAGAGGGTTGACTAGATGATCAGACTCATCTCAGCCTACAGTTTACTGACTTGTAATAAAAAATTTAATTTATATGAAAAATAAGGTCCAGACAGGTTGTATTCCTGGCAGCTATACTGCTTATTATGAAAAGACCTAGGACTTAGTATAAGGTGCCTTAACACGAGTTTAGCATTCATCTCTCTCTACCTGTGATTTACATTGTGTCAAATTTTGAACTCACGATGGCTTTCCTCTCATTACTTGATGCATTTTGCTTCAATCAGTAAACGTTTAGGGATTAAAAGTTCATTATTAACTAGTCTGCCACAATCAAGTTTTGACAAAAAGTAAAGATGAAATATTAAATAAATCCCAAAACAATAAATAAACTTTTGATTTTGTAGTAGTTTTATTATTGCTAGTTCTGCCATAGATTAGTGATTCCCACACAGTTGTTTCCAAATGGGTCTCAACTCCAAGTCTCCTAAATCAACCTGGGAGGAATCATGATGATTCGGAGCCAATTCATGATCACTCAGGAATCTGAGAACTATGGCAAATACACTAGCATCACAGAGATAAGTCTTGAGCAGTTTCTAGATATCATACATTTCAGTTTATTTATTATCTCAGTGAGTATTTATAAAGCTAATTGTCTTATGGTGTTGAGAGACAAAACTTGTTTAAATAATGGGAAAATATTATATCTGCACACATAGGCAAAGAATATGTAGGATGGTCTTAAAAACAACTTATTTATTAGTCTAAACAGTATTGATTGATCAGTGACTAGTGGAAACATCCCAATCCCAAGAATTTACTAAAGGAGAAATAGAAAGAAAAATGCATTGACTAGTAAATTTTCTGTATTTCAAGTCTATTAAATAAAAATTAAGTACTTAAAAATGTAGTTATGTTTCAAATTAAACTAGACTTGGCCTCAATATTGAAACATTTAAAATAAATCCGCATGTCTTTGAAAGTATTTGGATATATCTGGACATGTTTTTCTTGCAGCAGAATGTGGGTCACAAAAAATAATTCATTTTTAAAATAGAAATATACTGATGCATAAATGTATTGCTTGTAATGTATCAGTCTGCAGGGTATTATTTTTCTCATAATAGAAAATGGCAGAAGTAGGTAACTATATTCTTCTAGTGTAAAATGGAACGGAACAATCTTTTGCAATTACAATGCATAGACTATACTGGTCCTAGTGCAGGAAGCATAACAATTTGCATATTTTAATTTAGAGGTTAGGGACCCCTGTCAAAGTAACAGCTTGGACCAGGTCAGCAAGGAGAAATCGAGAAGAGAGAAATAATTGAAAAGGCAGTTCCCAACAAAATGAAATTTGTCTCGTTGTCACTTAAGGTTGTCTTCTTGTCTTTCTGAGGGAGCAAGGTCAGCTTAAGAATGAAGGGAGAGTAGAGCATGGTCGATCACTAAGGACCAAAGGATAATTTTTTTTAATAACAGTGGCAATTGCAATATATATTTATGAAGGGGAGAGGGAAAGAATGCACAGCTTTCCAGTTAAGAGTCAGCAGGTGTCCTTTGAGTCGAAATATTGCAGACGTGTTCATGGCAGATCTAAAGTTTGTCCTCAAAGACAAGCAGGTTACAAAGGAGATGAAGTACTTAATGAAATAATTTAGTGTGACATATTGATATTGAAGGCTGGGAGGCAGAAAAGGATTTGCAGCAAACTTAAGGTATGTCTCTCTTGAAACAGTTCCCTTTTCCTTCCTCTGAGGGCTACTGATAGGAGGTTTTCACGAGAAAAGGATCCTGCTTTATTTCTCTCTCCAAGTTTATGACAAAATATAGATGCCAATGTGAACTTGAACATCTGCAACCGCATAAAAATCTCATTGGAATATAGTCCAGAGGAAAGTCAAATTATGAAATCTTTCTTTGGTTATGTTTTGGAGGGGTTTTAATCTCTCCAATGTCATGTGTTTTCAGTTAGAATGTACATTAGTAAAAAAACAGGGGCACTCGCGGTGAATCGCGGTGAAGGAAACTGGGCCTGGGGAATGTTAGTTTTAGATAGAGGTGGTGGAGGCTAGCTAGAGCTATTATCAGGGCATAAAAATAGCAGCCAAGCTTCAGCTCTGAGTAAGGATAAACATTGTCACAAGTATCTGGGTATATTTAAAAGCTCTTGCTTGAGAAAATGAAGATAAATATTTCATGTTTATGATGTAGTGTCACCATTTACATAAAAAGAAAAGAAAAACATGCACAGAAAAGCTGTATGCCATGTTTTTTGGTGGGATTTTTTTTTTTGTCTTAATATATATCCGGGAAAGCCAGTCCTCAGTCATGATGACTTACTATGTCAGTAATTCTCAACTGATAGGAACTCTCATATCAAAGTCTGCAGACAGGCAGGTAGGGAGCATGAAATACCTAAGAGTTCCCCTGTCTCTCCCCAGTTTATAATCAAGGACAAAACATAAATCATTGGGTAGAGAATCAAGATATTGGGGTTAGAGTACTAGCTCTCCAGCTGTGCAACCTTGGACAAATCAATAACTGATTTTTAGGTGTTTCATGTTAAAACAATACATTGTTCTGTCTACCTCACAGTTTTTGTGAAAGTACATACATGCATGTGCTATTTTAAACTATGAAGTGCGTTGCAAATTTAAGTTTTTCTTAAAACTTGAGGACAGAGATGAATGTACCTACTAGGTATCTATATTCTTGCAAACCATTTGCTTAGTCATTTTCCTTAGAGCTAAATCTCAAAAATCTGTATGTTTCCTCTTTGGTCCAGACCAGATAAACAATATTATCACCTGCTTTTAGACACTTATTCTTGAGGAGGAATGGACTTGTCCTCACAAGTACATTTTCAATATGAAGAACAACTATTGTTCCAGAAATGGTTCCCAAATTTTTGTCAACTTTAGTGACTCCTAAATTCACTGTGATTTTTCTCTTTTGAAAATTAAGAAAATGTCTAACTATGAGGTCATGTGAAACTCATATAGCTTCTGGTGAGATGCTGTAAAGTAGCAATTTTGGAGAAAAAGTTTATAGAATATGCTTGGCAATACTGAACCTTTCCATCAAAAAATTTTTTAAAAAAAGACAATATAACACTTGCTATGAGAAGATATTATATTTTCTCCAGAGAAGTAACCCTTCTTTGTTCTGGAGGTTCTCCAAAGATTTTAAAGCATGTTTGCAGGTTATTTTACCTAAAGTTATTAAAACTCACAAAATATACATGAAGTAATAAAATAGAAACTATTAGTATGCCAGTCAAACAGACACAGAAACAGCAGACCTAAGAAAATATGACCTGTGAGAAGCCTCCTAACAAAAACTGATGGATCCAGAAATAGAACCTAAGCTGCTGACTCTAGACATTCTGAAACACTTCCTCTCTTCAGAATTATTATTGTTAATAGCCTCTACACATAAACAACCTCCTGCTCTTGGAAGATGGATGAGATCATGCTAACAAGTCACCCATTCTTTCATTAAAAATACTGCAGTCATGGCCAGTGAGCTAATTCATAGCATGTTCACGTGCTATAGCTGAGACAGAGTAAGGTTAGGCCTGTGAACCAAACTGACTCCATTTTCCCAGCACAGGACACTTTGTTAACTTTTCCACTGCTCAGTCATGAGACCCCCCACAGCACATGATTACCCCATGACACGCCCTGATAAAATAAACTGAGATAAGAGGGGAACAGATATTCATTGAGTTGAAAAATCCCTCCCCACGCCTTTTTACTGTAATGTAAAAATTAAGTTAGAGATTAACCTGAAGACCCCTTTAGGAATTCTCCCATGTGCACAAAGCTTCACGATGACTGCCACAATGACCCTCCTGGGATGATGATAGTGAACACCACCACCGTCTTGGACCTACTGAGTAGGAGCAAGGACCAAAGCCTTATGCGCCCATGATGCAACAAGGAAGAACAGAATGGACCACCTCCAGTGACACTGGCCTACACCCCTTAACTCCTTTCCCTATAAAAGACCCTGAACAGCTCCCCTTGGGGGGCTAGCTGTACTGTAGCTACCTCCCTTACGCATAAGTCAATCTCCTCTTTTAATAAAGTGTTGCTTGCTTTACTGTTGGGTGCATTGTTTATTTCTGTGACTTTGGGACCCAAGAGCCTAATCGGGTAACATAGCAAACACACACATGCGCACGCACACACACACACAATCCCATTATAGGTTCAGATTGTTTTTGTTTCTTTTCTTAAACTAAGCTGTAATTGATATTTTAATTTCAAACTTTAGCCCACAATTTTTGCCTAAATTTCACACTTTGTCCCTCTCTATTCCTACTTATTCTTTTCTCCCCATATAAAATAAGAACCCATGGTAAAATGGTTTTTCGACAGATTTTATAATTTAGCTACTGTCATTCCCACAAAGTCCATTCATTAAACTAATATGTATTGTGGATATGAAATAGAATTTGGAAGGCTGAAAAGCATTCACCCTTGACCATAAAAAAGAACTCTGGTAATGTGAGGTTATCACATCAGAATTATATTTGTTCTTGAAGATGTTGAGCCAATAAATATTTTTAAGAAAGAAAGCCTTGCAAATAGCATCTCAATACAATGTAGGCAATTTGTGGAATTTATATATATATATATTTATTTATTTATTTTTCCTGCCACAACACTTCTGAGAAAAGACAATAGAAAAGATAGTAGAAGTAAACAGGAACTGGCTCTTCAAAGACTGGGTGCTGCCATAGTCAGAAGGCATTTTGTCCATGTGTGCGGTTTAAAAAGAACTGGCAGCACACAGTGGGTTTTAGGTTAGACTGGCACATAAGCGGAAACCAGATTCATTTCTTTAAATATGAAAGAAGATATTCTGGCTACATTGTTGACAATCAGCCGGGCCTGATTCACCCTCTGCAACTGTTCCATTACAATGCTCATGAAAACCAGAAAAGAGATGCAATTTCAACAACAGTGGAAACTAGAAATGGTAGTCAAAAATGTGTCAGGCAAAAGTTGGAGAGTCAACTACGGAAAACTTAGCCTGGAGGCAGAGTGGTAAATCCACATGGGTTAATGAGGTGGGGGATTTCCATCCACATAGACTCATAGAGGCACAAGTCCACCTTTTGGTTTTGTGAAAGCTCCTCTCTATGGAATCCAAATGCACTGTTCCACCCTTTGGCCCCACTTCAGTCTTTAATGCATCTCTCAGCTCAATATTCCTCAGGAATGAAATGCTAATGAGGCCAAAATGGATGTGGGTAACATTTCAGATCCAGATGTTGAAATATTTACTTCACTATTTGGGGTTTTTTGCAATGCAAGAAATACAGACAACCTCAGACTACACAGGATAAGACTCTTTCCTCATGATCAGATAATCAGGTCATAAAACCATGAGATTATTCCTCAGGCCAACAGATACTAAATTAAAGACAACATAGTACCAGGAAGTTGACTGGGGTTGTGAACATCAATACCTCTTGTATCTTAAGATCTGCAAGGATGATTCAAACTGGATGCAGATAAAACTGATTAATAACAAAACAGGATAATTCATTTTTTCAAGGATGAGGAGATCTTTTTGCAAAACATTTAAGTATCATATGAAGCGATTCTACAACACAAAACACAGACACTATAGCACTAGAGAAGAAGAGGAAGGACATACCTTGAAAACATTTATAATAAGATAAAGCTTGTAAATTACTGTATTTATTTCATGCTCTAAAAAAATTGTTGGAAAACAAGGTGTCTACACAAGTAAATAATGGTGAGTTTATTAAAATAATCAACTGACATAAAGAATGAATTGGAGAGACAAAAATAGATTGGTGGTTCCCAGGGTCTGAAGGGCAAAAGAAATGGGGAGTTGTTTAATAAGTACAGAGTTTCTGTTTTAGAAGATGAAAAGAGTTCTGAAGACTGATTCCACAACAATATATACTTAACACTACTGAACTATACACTTAAAAATAGTTAAGATGGGAAACTTTGTTATATGTCTTTTATCACAAATAAAACGTTTAAAAAAGAAATATAATAAACAAAGTGGGAAAAACAACAATAAAAAGAATGAATGGCATGAGTCAAGCTAATAAGTCAGAGATAAAGAAAGCTTGCTCAATGGATAAGAGCATGGGCTTTGGGTTAAAAAATGCCTACTTACATATCCTGATTCCATATTTTTCAACTTTTTTGTTTTGGAAAGGTTACTCAATCTCTGAAAGCCTTATCACATTAGAAAGGATAATAATAATATACATTTCATAGAATTTCTGGAAAAAATTCATTGAGATAATGCACTCAAAGTGGTTAAATGGTTTTTGGTATATAATTAAATAATCAAAATATCTATTATTATTAATATATTTGAAATTTAAAATGGAACCACAGAATCAAAATCAATATTGGAAATAATAAAGAGATGTATCAGCATTACAGAAAATTGAGCTATTAATAATGAATAAAAACTTGAGTAATTCTCATAGAACACAGAAGAAATAACTAAGGAAAAGGAAACAATGTGAGAAAAGATGATAGATATTGAGGGCAGAGAAAAATCTTCACCATATGGGTAACTAGTGGCATAATAATGAGATTAAAGACATAAACAAATTATAGTAGAAGCCAACCTTTCTACACTAAAAACTTTGGTCCTCAGAACAAATTATGTACCAGTCAAATAAATGAAAAAAAACATTTAGACATAAGTTCATAAAATTTCATTTTCTTTTTCACATAGTTGTAGTTTCAACTATTAAATAAACTCCTTAATTTCATCCAGGCCAAATATTAACTATGATTAAAAAGAAGTCACAACAGCAAACCAAACAACAAAAAGCCAGAGTTGTTTTACAATTATTTTCAATTCACAAAATTACAGAAACCAATTGAGCAACATCAGGTCTCACAGTCCCAATTCCCATAAGAACCAACGCAGGTAATGCAAAAGAAGTAGGGCAAGTAAGTATCATAGTGAACAGGAGATTGCAGGTCCCTATTAAAGGCAGAAGTTGCAGCTTAAGTCTAATTCTGAATTGCTATGTGAGAGTGCAGTTCCAGTGTTGTCAACTATTCTACCTTTTGAACGAAGTCTGAAATACGGATTTTTATGAAATCTTCAGATTTTTAAAAAGTAATCAACAAATTCACATTTTCTTCTAATTTTAGTCTACAGGCCCAGCGAAACACATCAGGAGGCAATATGGTCTCTTAGAAACCCCTGGTCAACAGTTTATACGAAACAGTTATAACCTAAATGGAAGAGTTTCATTTCTAACTACATTTTTGTTGATGTGTAAAACAAAAATATATTTTTATATATTTAAAACTCAGTGTACATTCTACCTATATATCTATCCTTCACTAAAAATAAAAACCACAAAGGTAAACATAACTGGCACATCAATGAATCACAATAAAATATTCAAGATGAGGAAGCAGTGAGATAAAAGAGCTGGTAAAAAAAATGGATAATAATGGCAAAAATTTTAAAATATAGAAGAAAGCCAAAATTATATTAAAAATAATTCTTGTGGATTATATATAAGTTAAACATATATACATTAAGAAAAACAAACTGAATCTGAATTTACATGAAAAATAAATTCATATGAATTTTAAAATTGCAGATATTAACACATTTTAATTCTAAAATTGATCAATAGTCAAATTAAATCAGAATGTATAATATCCAATTCAACTTCTCAACCAAATGCTCTAACCAAGTGTGCTAACTGGCCAGATCCAATTCAACTTCTAAATTTCTCATAAAAAGAGACATTGTCCCTAATGGGAAAGAGAGAGAGAAAGCAAAAGACACAGAAAGTAGGAAACCACAAAACATAAGCAATGTAAAAATGCAGAGTCTCAAATTAGGTTAATAATAAGAAACTATTTTGCATATAAAAACTACATCTCAAATAAAGGTATGGAATTTTAAAAGTAAAAATTTGAGATAAAGTTTTATTAGAAAAACAGGAATAATATATTTTTTTTCTCTGCCTCATCTAGGAGTAAAGTTAATGCTCATGAGAAAAGTCTGAAAACCACTACTGTGAGCCAAATATTGCCCATGATCTGTTTTGTAAAGAAAGTTTTATTGGAACACAGTCACACTCAGTCATTTACATATTGTCTATGGTAGAGTTAAGTATTTCTGACAGCGATCGCATGGGTCACAGTACTGAAAATATTGACTGTCTGGCCCTTTCCATAGAAAGTTTGCTGACCCCCACGTTAGAATATGCATAATGGTCATTATCCTGTAGCTCATTACTCTCCCTGTACACAGTAGCATCTTATTAGAGATATGAATCCTCCAATTTGATAAACCTAAAATTACTGTATTAATATCCTTTAATACATAAATAATAATACCAAAACCAAAGTGTTTTCAAAACCAGTTATATTGGATTAATTAAAAAAATTATCCTGCTACTAGGAATTATTTGCGTTGACAGCCGAATACATCAGCAAAGGTCATAATTTTTATGTCTCCCATTTGTCATAGTGAAATACTATAAGTTACATGACAGTTAGAATATCTGCAGTATTTTTTGTTTACATTGGTTAGTTTCATGGTGATTTTGAATTTTTAAAGAATTACTTCCTTTGATCTTTTCCTCTTTTCTTCTTTTTGTAGGAAATAATTCTAATATGTGTGTTGTATATTAATGTTACACAATGTAGATCTCAGAGCAGAGAGTTCCAGGAATAAAAAAAGGGTCATTTAAAAATGATAAAGGGGTCAATTAATCAAAAGGACATAATGATCCTAAACATTTATTTACTAAATATTTGTGTCATATTAAGAGAGCCACCCCAGCTTTCCTTTAATTAGTGTTGGTATGGCATGTCTTTTTCCATCCTTTTGCTTTTAACTCTTCTTTATATTTATATATGGGTTTCTTCTAGACAGTATTGTTTATCTTGCTTCTTAAAATCTAATCATGTACTCATTGGCTTTTCACTGGGGTTTACTCCATTTATATTTGATGTGATTATTGACATGTTGGGGTGTAAATATATTATCTTGCAATTTGTTGTCTATTTATCCCACCTTTGCTTTCTTCTCTTTTCTGACTTCTTCTGGATTAACTTTTATTACTTCATAATTCCATATCATTTATTTTGTGGAACAATTATTGTGTTATTTTAGTGCCTACTTTAGGATTTAAAGTACACGTATTTAACTTAAGGCAATCTGCCTTCAAGTGATATTGTACAAATTCATGCATCATATAAGAAACTACGTATTTCCATCCCTCACTTCCCAGCCTTTGTGCTATTGTAATTATATATTATGCTTTGACATCTGTTATCAACCATTTTACACACTGTTATTAATTTTTCTTTAGAGAGTGGATTATGTTTTAAAGAGATTTAAATAATTGTTTGAGAGCTTTATATGTATCTACATAGATGTCTTTCCCAATTTTTTTCATTGCTTTCAGGTCTCGTGTTTGAAAAGTCTTCATTTAATCTTTGTTTTTGAACAATATTGTCAATTGGTAAATTATTTTAGGTTGACAGTTTTTGAGAAATCTGCGATTATACTTGTATAATTATCTTTGTTGTTTTATACGTAATGTGCATCTCCTCCCCTCAGGCTGCTGTTAAGGTTTTCTCTTTATCACTGATACTTAAACAACCTGACTGAGATGTGACTTGGTAAAGTTTTTTGTTTTTTTATTTCCGTGTTGCTTGCTTTTGAGGTTTGATAAGTTACTTTAATCTGGGGATCTATGGTTTTCAGCAAATTTAGAAAAATTGTGTGCATTATTTCTTCAAAATTTCTCTCTGTAGCCTAATTGTACACCTTTCAGAAACTCCAGTCACAGGTATATTTGCTCCAGAACTCACTGACGCTCTGCTCATTTTTCAGCCTTTATCTTTTACCTCTTTCATTTTAAGTGTTCCATTGCTAGGCCTTCAATTTCTCTAATCTTTTCTTTTGCAAGGTTTAATAAGCCATGAATCCAATCCAGTAAATTTTTTTTTATCTCCGATGTTATAGTTTCTATTGGTACAAGTTCAATTTAGGTCTTTGTTTCTATCTTCTGTGTCTCTGCTTAACATATTCAGTCTTTCCCATAGCTTCTTGAGCATACGGAACACAGATAGAATTGTTGTGGTTATAACAACTATTATATAACAACTATCATATAACAACTATTATGTAATAGTTGTTTTAATGTACCTGTCTATTAATTATACCATTTTTGTCACTCTAGTTCTTCTCAAATATTATTCTTGCTATACTTTCTCTCTCTCCACTTAAGCCAGTTATTTATGGCAGTTGTATAAGCTCAGTTATATATGTGTTAGGAGTTGCTAAATTTTTTCTTTAAAAGGCCAGACAGTAAATACTTTAGGGTTTAGGGTTGGTGAGCCATTTGATCTGTTACAAGTACTCAACTCTGCCACTGTGGTGAGAAAGTAACCATAGACAATACGTACATGAGGCATGGCTTATGACAAATATATCTTCTTGTCCTAGTGTTTCTTTTACCAGTAGATAACATCCTTCTTGGCATTACATTACAGTTTTCATATAAAAAGATTACTATGTCACTCTCTTTTGGTTCATATTTACATGATACATCTTAATTTTTTTTTTTCTTTTAAACAACATATTGTTGAATCTTTTTTTAAAAAATGCATTATTAGAGTCTCTACCTTTCAATTGGTATGTTTAACTCACTTACTTTTATAGTTAGTTACAGTTACATTGGTACTTATTTTTTATGTAAACTTTACATTTTTTTCCTTCACCTATGCTTTTTGTTTGATAGACTGTAATTTATTCTGCTGTTTAAAATTTATACAGGCATTTTTTTCCCGTTACTATGGCAGGTGTTTTTCCCGCAAACACCACCCATAATCATGATTATTTTCTTGTAATCAATCCTTAAACTTGTATCTGCACACACACAACACACATACATACATGTATATACATTTAAGAATTGTATATGTTTGTTCTAACAACACAAGTAACATAATTTTCCACTGACAACATTTTTCTTGACAAGACAAATTTAATTTACTTTCATTCCTCATGTTTCCTACCTCATCAAATTGAATCATGTTGAATTTTAGTTCTGGGTTATTATAAATGTACTTCTCCCTTTGGTCTACATTTTTTCTTTTTTTCCTCTCTCTCTCTCTCTCATTCTCAGTCTTTGCCAACATTAAATGTTACCAAAATAAAAGATCATTCTACTTATCACATATCTTACATCATCTTCTGAATTTGTTCTTTTCTAATCTGATTTCTTCTTATAAAATAGTATTCAGTTGGGGTATTTGTTCCTTTCTTTGCTTTCTATTTAGCATTATTCAGAATTTTCTCTTTGTCATTGATATTCTTAAATTTAATTACAGTCTGTCTAGGTGTGAGTTTCATTATCTATTCAACACTCAATGGTCCTAAATCTAAGATCTTTCATCTCTCTTTAATTCTGAGAAATATACCTAAATTTTTATACATAGTATTTCCACGTGGAACTTTTTTGTGGTTTATTGTTCTTCTTTCATATGGTTAATATTTTCTAATATCTCCATAATCATATTTATCATTCTATTTTAATACTTAATCTCTCAGTTCCTGTATTTCTGCTTAAGATGGTATGTGTTGTCCAGTTTGTGCTTTTTCTTTTAGGTAACTGGAGGCTTTGGCATCTAGCTATTTTGGTGAGTGAGTTCAAGCTCCCTGGGTGTATCAGCTACTCTTTTTCAGAAGGATCTCTCAGTAGAAAAGATGGTCTAAATTTCTAGAAATGTGTTTTGGGTGAGGGCCAAAGGCCAGTCTGTAGTCTATGTGAATTCTGGTGAGTTTGAAAATACAGAAGAGGATAAGGCCTTGGGCAGAGAGTCCGAGAGTCCCAGGCACCACTGAACCTCTGCGGTTTCAGGATGTTAACTGTCAGGATGTTAACTGTCACTCCCCCAGGAGTTTCATCTCATGAATCCATGTCTCCTTTCTAAAGGCAGCACAGCAATGGGAGGAGGCAGTCTCCCTAGATTATTATTCATTAGCAAATGGGTATTTGGAGGGGAAGGCAGTAGAAGAGTGAATGCCCAAGAGTAGCTGCTCAGTCTTCACTTGTTTTTAATGATTCATCACCTAGACAGGGCCTTCCTGCTACCCCAATTGTACCTCAGAGAGACCACACTAGTAGCCTGAGCTGCTGTAGCAGACTTTTGGGTGAACAGGAAGGAAATGATCATCCAAAGACAATGCAGGGGAAAGGCAAGTGTAAAATTTAAAAGATGTTTCTCCACTTTATCTCCTTAAGGTCATTTTTGGAGCGCTTTCATAGGAGGATGCAAATCCCTTCCACAGACAGCTATTCCAGATAGTTTTCAGTATTCTCAAGGCCTTCTGTTGGTTGTTTTGGTTAATTCTTCAAAGATATCTTCCTGTAGTAACAATATTACAAAGTAAACTTTAAGGCTGATTTGAGGAAACTGAGCCAGCAGTACAAGCCAGTTCACCCTCCTGTCAGGAACTGGAACATTCCAGCCAGTTGTTTTGTTAATTTCACAAGTAATTTCCTTTTGTTTTGTTTTATGTAAGTACATTCATGCATTGTTTAGCTATAGGGATTTGTTTTGAGAAATGGGTCCTTAGTTGATTTCATCATTGTACAAACATCATAGTGTACTTACACAAATCTAGCCTACGGCACACCTAAACTATACGGTATAGTCATTATAATCTGATGGGACCATCTCTGTATATGTGGTCTGTCACTGACCAAAACAGAGTTCAAAACCCTTCTCCCAACATGCATCTATTTGCATAGTTTTCTGCTCAAGTGCTCTTATATATTCACCAGCATATGCACCAAAAATGCAAAAACATCATAAAACAAATTAAAATGCAGAAATTACTACTTGTGCAAGGTCTGTACAATTTTAATTCTAAACATTTCTAAAAACTCTTCTAAGATGACATTTTTTGTGTGTGAAGGGAGGTCGAATGGATAATTTGAATTACAAAAAAAGCCTTGATAACCCCCCACACATCAATTTACCTGAGAACAAAAAGAGTCACACTGAGAAAATGAGACTTGGGACTATTTGATAAATTACTACAGACTACTTGAATATTCCATTAGCAAAATAATAGCTCGTTATGGAACCGTGGCAGAATGTAGTATAATTACAATAGTACTATCCTCCCTTGGGGGTTGGGAAAAATGCAAATGTTAAAAATGATAGCTATTTAACCAATGTTAAGAAAAAACGTCTCAAAACAAACTGAGAGGTTACATGATTTCTGAAATTCAGTGAAAAGTCTGTAGTTTTTACCAGCTTTACTTAGTTGAATGTGTTTCTATCAAGTGAAGATTATTCACATTCTTGGACCCATACAGACATACACATGCGCTCCCCATGTGATAGTGATGATGGGATTGCCTGAGTCCCTTAAAAATGTTCTGTAAACTCCACCTGGATATGCTTGAGAAGGAATTGCATAGTCATGTTCTCAGTTACCAGGTGAGAACATTGTGAGAGGCTTAATATTGAGGAAGGTGCTAAAGCAGGAGATCAAAAGAGGGGTATGACGAAAGGAAAGAATGGAGGGAAGGAAGAAGGAGGAAAGGAAGGAAAAATGGAATAATGACAAGGAGCCGAGTGTCTAACTCACAAATATGATGACTTCTGTCAAAGAGTTGAAAGACAAAATAAGAACTTCACAAAATTGCCTAAATTCATGAATTAATATGTAGCAAGTGCCTTTCTCTACGAGAATAAAATGATATATACATGAATAAACAAAACTAATTTTTCTTTAACAATTTAGCTTCACTTTTCAAGCATTTGGATGTTAATTGTTATATTCAATAAACCATCTGGGAAAAGCTAAACTGTACTAATCGAGATATTTAATCTTGTAAGTTAAAAAGTTGCTTCAAGAAAATGAAAGGTATGAGCATATAATTACTCACTTCAGCTGGGAGAGCACAAATCAGTAAAAAGATGACTGGACTCAACATGTGGCTTTTACTCCTTTTGTAAGCTGACATCTTTGCTCAAATTTAGGAAATTTGCAAAATATTTCTAAGCAAGAATTTCACAGTGAATGTTAGGCTCAATGAGCAGGGATATTCATACCTGAATCATATTGCTATGTTTAATGCCTCTTAGTTGAATATGAAGTTTGTAATGGCCCCCAAACTTCCCCATGTGAAGTATGTATTTGTCCAGTCTCCATCCTTTACAGGTCACCAGAGGCAAACTTGCAGAACAATTAAGAAACAAATCTATATATTCAAAATGACAACAGAACAGTTGTGCTTGTCAGCATGCCTAAGACATTTTATTCAAATATCCTATCAGGATGAACACAGGACCTGTCAAAGCTAGAACTTGGCAAATACACGATAAATATTTGCTGAATGAATAAAGAATACATGAAATAACATGTTATACTGAGTGTACATATATTTTCAATGTATACCACCTTTCCATTATTTGTTGGTAATCAATGGCATGGTTATTCAGAAATCATGACTAAATTTGGAAAGTCTATGTATTTAGGCACAAATGCTTTATCTTTCTAAATGGTGATTCTCTTGGACACCATTAAAAGATCCTTCTAGTTCTTCAATACACACGGGAAGTGTGATGGAAAACAGTGACTAGGAATATAATTAAAGAATTAAGATTCCTTTGAATAACCTACACACAGAAAACCATAAGTGATTTATTTAGCATTCATCTGGGATAATATCCAAAGTTTCCAGGAATAACTTTGTGTAATATGTAGTAATTTTCCCAGAACATACATTTTTCTCGAACTTGGTTGCTTGAAAATTATTCTGGAAGGACGAGGTTCCAGCCTGGGTAACATGGGGTAAGCCTTCCTCCCTTCTCCCACTGAGGGCAACTATAAAACCTGGGCACACTCTATGGAGCCGCTGTTTGTGCACTCTGCAAAATAAAGAGTAGCAAGAAGATTGGAGAGGAAGATCAGAATTCCAAAACTCATCGAACCAGCAGTGAAGTTTCCTTTCTTTCCTTCTGGTATCCCTTGTCCTGGACTTAACACAGCCAGGAACCTGGATGTGAGAACTGTGGTAGAGACAGAAAAAACTCCAGAAGCTTGGCCCGAGTGATAGAAAAGAGAACTTACCACCCTCAGAAAGAGTAAGATGTCCAACTTCCTGCCATTTCTCTCTTTTTTTCCTGTGGTAGCCCTCGGGCTATCCCAAGACCGCCATGGCAACTGCAGCTACGGAAAGCCACAGGAGACAAACTAACTAAAGGAGGGGAGCCTTTCTCTGCGTTGCCAGAAATCGCAATCGTAAAAGGGTGGGTCTAAACCCCATTACTTGTTTCTTTCTCTGTCGCTTAGCTGCTTGGCCCAGGATACAGGCAGAATCTTCTGTAGGCTGTCTTTCACCAAATTTGGAAAGTTTTTAGCTATAATTTCAAGTATTTTTTCATCTCTACACTTTTTTCCTGTCTCCTTTTGTGACTCTGATGTTACAACAAACCTTTTGGTATTGCCCTACAGGTTCCTGATGCCCTATTGATTAGTTGTTTTATGTAATTTCTCTCCATTGTACAGATTGAATAATATCTACTCATTGATCTTCAAGTTTACTCTTTCCACTGCCATCTCCATAGTACTATTAATACCATCCTCTGAGATTTTTAATTCAGGTTTTGTATTTTTCTGTGCCCAAATTTCCATTTATTTCTTCTTTACGTGTTCTATTTCCTTGCTGAGACTTTTCTATCTTTCCATTTGTTTCAAGGGTGTTTCTGTCATCCTTTCTTATTGGAGAAGTCTTATAACCACTTTAAAGTTTCTATCAGATAATTCCAACTTTTATGTCATCTCAGTGGTGGCAACCGTTGATAGTCTTTTCCCATGCAAGTTGATGGTTTCCAGGTGCTGAATAACTTTGAGTTATATAGTAGGCAATTTGAAGATTAGGCTGAGTCTCTGGGTCTTGTTGAAATCCTACAGAGAATGTTGATATTTTGCTTTAGTGGCAATTAACTTAATTGAGTTCAGGTCAGAAATTTTGATCAGATTTTTTTGGCCAATGTGGTATTCAGATCCTTTGCAGTGTAATTCTCATCTATCCAACGCATCCCACATGTAGCCAGTCTGGGAGTTGGGCAGTGATGTATCCCATAGTTCAGTCCTCAGTCTACACATGTTTAGGCTCAGATCCACGCAGCTGCAGCTCAGGGTAAGCACAGGAGTCCACATACAACTAAAAGGAGTTACTTTCTTTTAGTAATTAAAAGATTACTCTTATCTCTTTGAAATCTCTTTGGTACTTTCTGATTCCTTCAGGCTCCTTTTTTTCAGACTTCTGGCCAGAAGTATGAGGCTTAATACACCCTGCTCTGCTTCACACTTTCCTTGACTGTACCCACAGTAGCGACAATGGAGTAGAGTGGGGGAGTGGGCAATGGATAGGGGAAGTAACACTTCGGCTCTGGGATTATAAGGAGACTGAGGCACTGGAGGACAAAGCAAAAAGAAGAAAAATACAAATGGATTTCCACACTGTCTCTGTGCATTAGGAAACCCATTTAGCACTCCCTGATCCAGAACAAGAGCACTTCTCCTGGATCTCTGTCTGTGCCAATGATCCCTTCCGGTTCTCAGGTCATTGGGAGTTCAGGCAATGGAATTCCTGAGGGGGAAAAATTGGCAAACACACTGTTGGTTTGGTGGTACTCAATTCCTCCCACCCCATTGCCTATTCATTCATCTGTCTAATCTCTCCCTCTCTCTATTTTATTAGCCGTCTATCTATTCTAATATGGGACTAGTTTAGATGCTAGACTATAAATCTGTAAATGGTTGATCAACATTTTATTTTGGCAGTCCTATTAACTATTTAGGCTAAAGTTTCTTAATCCAAAAGCTAGCTTCAGGATTCCTTAGTATAAGATATTAAAAGTTTAACAGGGTAGTTTAGGAAACTGAGTTAGTCAAATATGGTGTATAAATGTCCAGTTGTATTTTTTTCATTTGCTGTAGAAATAAAGAATTAGACCTATGATGGGGCTCATTATTTTGAATAAATCTGTTTTAAGAGACATGGCAGAGTGAGCCATCTACCCACGACATGCTTGAATTCTGTTGATATTATCTATGCTAAATGGCAATTACTCTAGGATTAATCTAGAAATACTGCTTTCCAAGGCAGTCCAGTCTGATTGCTATGAAATTCTTCTCTAAATTGAAGCTAAAGACATTTTTCTGCATTTTCAATCCATTTTCCCTTCTTTTACCTCTTTGGGTCTTAAAGAAGAGGGCTTTTTAAAAAACCTATTTATTTATTTTTTTCCAAACAGGAAAACCCTCTGAGTATTTGAAGACAGCTTAGCTTTCCCCACCTAAACACTCTTGGTTTCTCTGAAAGATTTTCCTATTACAGTCTATGGTCATGTTTCCCTGGGTGGTCTGCAGGCCATCTGTTGCAGAATATTCTGAGGTTCCTATTAAAAAATGCTGATCTTTAGACTTCACCTCAGATGTACTGAATCAGAATGTCAGATTGGAGAGTTGCTGCTCTATGCTGTTGGAGTTGGGCCCCAGCTGGGCTCACTATCAAACTGCTCTGTCCTCCTTTTCACTGTTTTCTCTGCCCATCAATTGAATACCAGTGGGCAACTCACCCTTAGAATCTCAAAAGTACTTTTAAAATGTTTCCAGAAATTGGCGAGGGCATATGCCTTGAGATTCCTGTATTCTCCAATGGATAATACAATTTATAGCAAGCAATGTAGTGAGAGCCAGGGTCTCTGAAAGTCTGAGATACCAATACAAGTTTAAGAGGCCATTTCTGGGTCAAAAAGACTAATTAGAAAGAAAGAGAACTAGAAACATGGGGCTTGGTAGAGTGATTTTTGTTGTAATTGCTGCTGTTGTTAAAATCCGTCTGGGCTCACATGTCAAGTTGGTGGAGTCCATTCCTCCAAAGGAGAGAGTCAGAAAAAGTTAAGCTCAAATTCTTTCTTTGTGTCCTGATGGAAATCCTTTTGTACAGAGTTTGATCTTCAACCACAAAGAAGTGGCAGCTCCTTGGGAGAAGGAGTTTTTAGCTCAGTTTCCCATTAATTCAACTGAGAGTTAAAAAATAAAATAGCAATGACTGGGCTCTATATCTAGAGATGCTGATTTAGTGCTGCTGGAATAAGGCCCAGACGTCCTTTTTTTTTTTTTTTTTTTTTTTTTTTCGTCTTTTTAAGCTCTCCAGGTGATTCAAATATACATCTAGGGCTGAAAACCACTCTCCTAAATAATTAAAATAGAACTTTCTCTTGCTATTTATTGTCAGCAGTGGTATGTACACTTCCAGGTAATTGGTAACAGAATCGTAAAAAACCTGGTAATTACTTGGGAATAACACTCTTCTCTCCTAACCCACTGCTTTGGGGAAAATTTTATTTTATTTTTTTAAATTTGAATCTCTAGGGAAGAGAGAGTCATGTTTAAATTAATTGGGGGGAAATCTCTTTGCAGTAGGGAATAAATCAAAGGAAATAACTTAAGTCCAGAGAGAAAAATCTTTCACTTTGCTTCGGAATCAGTAGGATACATTAAAAATCAGTCACTCCTTTTTAGAAAATAATTTTGTTTCACTAACCCGTTTAACATTTAGACACCCTCCCCTTCTCCCCCGTCATTATTCAGGCCATAAGAACTAAGAAAACTGAAAGCTGGGAATGTTTTTGGAAATATAAACGAAAATGTATCCTAGAACATTTCATAGACAAGTAGTTATTATTTATTCTGCCCTAGAAGCATCTTTGTAATTGGGATTGTAGGCCCGATCTCTTTAGCTTGGAATACAACTAACGTGTTTTTCTTATTTTTTACTCTGCATATTTATACATCGTGGTTTTTCCCTCCTCTGAAAACAGTACGCTTTAGCAAACCACATTATAACCAGTCTTGACCTTTTTTTTTTTTTTTTTTTTTTTTTCCTGCAAGATTCAACTTTCACAGCTGTTGTGAGCTGTGGGCCAAATCAAAGCTAAGAGGAGCTTTGTAGTTTCTGAAATTTTCCCTTATTTCCAGAAAGGAACAAGAAGTATTGGAATGACTGAGCCACTGCCAGCCAGCGACAGATCTTGCAAGCACTGCCTCCCCTCTTGTCTCTCAGGAACTCAGCTGATTGAAGAAAGCCACCTGTTCCTAGGCCACTGACTTTCCCTGTCATCAAGAAATGACAACCTCAGAGGGGAGAAGAACCTCTTTGTTGGTTCTAGTGAGTGCCCTAGGAATCTGTGGTACAATGAAACATGAGTGAACTTCAGCTGAAATTAATGCCAAGAGCAGAGCAGGGGCATGTTAATGGCCACCTTTCATTTTTCCATTGCTATTTCCATATGTATCTCTACGGATTTTTGACTTATTACTTCAAGTTACAAAGCTATATAAAGAAAGGTGTTTTCTCCCTCTTTGGCATTTCAGCTTTTATTGTCAAGAAAGTCTTTTAAAGGAAGATGTTGTGGTAGTAACAGTGATTTGTAGAAAGGGTTTGTGTGACATCAGGACATGACCTGGGCTTGGCCAATTAGATGTTTCTGCCTGGGAATTTTAACCTGGAGCCAGTGATGCAAACAAACAGAGAGAGATTTAAGATGCACCCATAGCTCTCAAGGTGTCCAGTAAGGGTGTGGTGTCCAGCCTCAGTGTTCTGCAGCAGCACAAGTGACATCCAACTGGACATTTCCGTTCAAAGAAAGTTGTTTTGCTTCTTGTCTCTGCCAAGTTCCCTTACTTTCAGTCTATTTTAAAAATCTAATTCTCCATTCTACTGCAGATTCTGTGAGCCCCATTATCTTTCCAATAAATACTTTTCTATTTAAATTAGCCAGAGTCACTTTCTGTTGCTTGCAACCAAGGAAACTACCTGATACTCATGGGCTGAGAATGGAGCAATCGTTAAAATGGGAGGTAATAATTATCATTCCAAGCCTAGCAATTCCCTGGGAAAATTTCTGCAGTTTTGCAATGTATGTGAAATTATAATCCAGGGTATAAACACAAGATTGGAGATAAATATTAGAAACTTCAACTATAGAATACTATAAAAAGTTGATAGAGATTATTGAATTTTGAGAGTGAATATACATTTCTGGAGCTCCTTAAAATTGAACAAAAAAATGCTCATTTATCTAAAATAAGGTGGATGCTATCCCGCTTTGAAGCAAGAGCTTCTGTCTGTAATCTTTATATATAATGTGTGTTAGAGGCTTTCAACAATAAAGTTTAATGTGAGAAATATTGCCATTTCTTTGTGTTTTAATATGGGATGTCTTTTTTTCTAAAGATTTCAATCTGGGTCAGGTATTCTTCACTGTTGTGGGGTTGAGGGAAACAAGCAATAGCCACTCTGTCCTTGGAATGTTCAGGCCCCTTTATCAATCACTTAGGTGACCTAGTTATAAAGGATTCCTCTCTGGGACACCTAGACTTTGAGGAACCCCAAAGGAAAGAAAATAAAAGCATCTAAGCAGGCGTTTTTTTGTGTGTGAGGGCTGTAGCAAGTGAATGGAGGAAGTCTTAAGCAGTTGTCTGGTTAGGCAGAGCTAGTTAAATAAGAAGAGCTGGCAAAGCCCCTGGGAGTAAAACCATTCTCTCTATAGTTTTCCTTTGTAAAGGATAAAGATAGGGTTGAGTGAACCCAGAAGCTTTTTCCTGTCAGGGGGGAATTAGAACAAAGATTTCCTTTAAAGACAGTGTGCTTAGTACTGTCTAGTGACAGACGAATCTCAAAAGCCTGAGTTGTGATAAAACCCCTATGTGTAGATTCTCGGTGGAAGCACAGAGTAAGTTCTCTAAACTTTTCTCTACTTGTCCTTTGTTCCCCTGGCACCTAATTTCCTGTTTCTGGCTCTGTTTTCTCATTCTAATCCCATCTGGTCCCTCACCTAGAAGTAGTCTTATGAAAAAAATCCCTCCCTTGTTATAAAACATATAAGTACAAGTTGTTGAATAACCATCATTTCACAGTAAGAGTGGCACTGTGCTGAAATGGTCAAAAGAGTCGAAATTCTCCCTTAGCATTAGACTTTCTGCTTGATCGTAAATAACCCTCTAAATTCATTTTTCTCAGATACTAATATTTACTTACATTTCAGGTATTCTAGGATGAATTAATAATAAGAGTTAGAAAACCACTTAAAACATCCATTGCTCCAAAAATGGATGAAAATCTTGCCGTACACCATAAAGAAACAAGTCTATTCATTTCCGCATGCTCATTTTACTAATTCCAGCTTTTCCCCAGCACCTGGCTGCATAGCTCCAGGCAGTTGTATCATTGCCACCTGTTTCCCTGAATGTCCTGAGTTATTTTGTTGACTTTTTGTTATGTCTCATGTTTGAGATGATACTTTACTCCATGAAAACAAATTTTTATTACCTTATCTTCTTTTCATATAGTATCCTGGAGTGCTGTATGCACACGATAGTCTTGATAGATATATATGGGAAAATTGTTGGAAGGAATATTTGAGTAAGGTGGTCTGATTCTGTAAAACCAGTGGACTAAGATAGCCCTTGTTTTCAGCACTTAGATTCTGTATTCCTCTCATTGTTCACATTTCTCCTTAGAAAATGTCTCTCAAATATCTAGAGACATGAAAATTAAGAACCATCCTCCCAGCAACTACCCCCAGGGCGGTTGGCTATGGCTGTGCAATTGTGCATGGCACAAGTTTAAGGGGAACCATTCTCACTGTAGTCAGTCTGTGTGGCAGTCCTGATACATCCCTTCTTCATGTGTGTCCTCCCCTTCTTTAAGACAGTATTCAGTAAGCAATATAAATGACTGAGATATCCATTCTATCACTGAACCAAATAAGCAATACCAACTTTATCAATTATTACATGATTTTGTAGGAGTTGGCTCCTATTTCCAGTCTCATAGCACAGTAATTCCCCTTCATTCTTTTATGCTACATGTATTAACTGATTTTCTTCTGTATGCCAGGTGGTTAGCAAAGTAATAGTTACATGATAACCTCTATATTCTCATCATGTCTGCAAAACCTGAATTTGGTGGACTGTATTATATCTCTGGATCTCTGCACATCATCTGTTTTTGCCTTTTAAAAATGGTATAATTTACCTACAGTAAAATTCATCCTTTTTAGAGTACAGTTTTAGGACTTTGGACATGTATAGGCTGGTAACCACCACTGTAAAGATGCAGAACTCTTTCCTCATCCCCCAAATTTCCTTTGCACTCATTTAGAGTCAATGCCTCCCACCCCATGGAAACTGCTGATGTGTTTTCTCTCCCTATGCTTTTGCCTTTTTTTCCCAGCATGCCATGTGAATGTTTGTCCCATGCAAAGCTCATGTGGAAGCTTGATCCCCAGTGTGGCAGTGTTAAAGGGTGGGGCCTTTAGGAGATGATTGGATTGTAAGGGCTATGTCCTCATGAATGGGTTAATCCATTCATGGATTAGTACATTAATAGTTTAATGGGTTATCAGGGAGTAGATTGGTGGCTTTATAAAAAGAGAAGGAAAGCATACGGACATGCTTTGGCTCAGCCCCTGCTATGTGATATCCTGCATCACCAAGGAGTGGGATTGTGTCATTTGTTAAGTAAATGTTTAACTTTATAAGAAATTGATAAACTGTTTTCAAAATACCTAAGTAGGTATTTTGCATTTCCACCAGAAATGTATGAGAAATATAGTTGCTCCATTTTCTTGCCAGTACTTAGAATTTTAGTTAGTTTGTTTTTTATTTATTTGGTTTTTGTTTTGGCCATTCCAATAATTATTAGTGGTATCTGGTTGGGGTTTTAATTTGCATTTCCTTAATGGTTAATGATGTTTACACATAGTTTTATTAATTTATTTGTCTGTATTCTTTTCTGATTTACTTCTTAGAACCTCTCTTCTATGTGGTCTTTGATAACAGGGCAAATGTCACCTTCTCTACAGCACCTTCTCAAAGTGCCCCAGCCAGAGATTAGCTCTTTCTCCTCAGTGTTTGAGTGGCAGTAGGAATGTGCCTCGGTCGGTGCATCTCACTTAACTCTACCTACCTGTTCTCTATAAAAATGGTAAATCCCAGGTGAATAGGGACACTGTATAACTCATATTTGTATCTGGAGTGAATATTTCAGAGCCAAGCTTGAATTTGACCAATTCATGCTAAAAAATGGGAATTCAGGTCAACTGAGTTTCTTCATGCCCAATAATAGGGTTAGACAGTATATAATTATAGTAATTGTGCCTGTCCAGATGCCATATGATTCTGTCATTTAATCTGGCTGCTGGGAACAAGGTCTACTAAATGGGCTGAGGGTACAGGGTGGAGCAAATACATATTTGCATGGCAGCTGATGCAATAATAATCAGCTATAATAATAACATGTATTGAGTGCATAATAAGTGGACGGAATTGTGCTAAAATACAAAGATTGGATACACTAATTTGTTCCTCATAACAACCTTATGAAGTAGGTATTATTAACTAATATTCTTATTTTACAAATTAGGAAATGGAATATCAAGAGGTTAAAGTAGCTTGTTTAAAGTCATCCTCCTGTTAAGTTGAGGAGCTGGGATATGAACTTAGGTCTGTTAGTCTAAGTCCTACACTAGTTCCTATTTGGCAGCCTGTGCCATGCATGCGCTGTCCTAAACTCATCACGCCCTCTGTATCCTTGTCCATCCACCCTAACAATCATAGTTGAAAGTCCCAGGAAAGAAGAGGAGTTCCTGCCTTTGACTAAGTAAAAAGTTAGTGTTTTACAAATAACCTCTTTAAACAGAAACCAAGGGGAACACAGAAATAACAGGTTAAGTTTAATGAGCTGTTTGGATGTCTGAGGTATTTTAATGTACTTGACAATACTCTACCTTCTTCTGAAAAATCAAAATGCCATATTCCAGGTGGATGAATGAGGAGGTTGACGTTCCCACCAACCAGAGTCCAGCGGCTGCTCAGTCCTAGCAGCTTGCGTGAGCTTTTCTCAGGGTGCCAAGCTTCTATATCTTCCATCCTTTCTGTCCCTCAGCCCAAGATCCTCTTGCTTCCCTTAATTGCTTCTGCTTTATTTGGTAGTACCTGACAGTTTATTCAGGCAGAGAGAAACTGTGGTGATTTATCATTAAACTTCCACTGTAATTACATTTCTACACACGTAGGCTCTTGTCAGCCTTACAGTTCAGCTCGATACTGCATGCATGAACGTTATTAGGATATTAACCACTATTACATGCTAGGCAGAGCGATCTGTTTATACATTAAGCAATAGGTAACATGTAGGGATGTGCTATTGAGGATACTGACAAGGGAGCAAAGCTCTGGGACACAGAAAGGTGCTCTGTGTTGAAGCGGACACTGTGGTACCACTCCCAGGTTACAGAGGCAGGTGATCAGTCACCTCAGTGTCCTTGCGGTGTCTGGCCATGATAGGCCCTTGGAGGTTTAGAGTGGGGGAAAACAGTTTAATGCACTAAAAAAAAAAAAAAAAATAGAAAAAACTTAAATGCTCTTCTCAAGATATGCTTAATGGTATAAATTCCTGAGCTAAGGGGGAGGCCATTCTATCACACTGTGAATCAGGTGGACAACAAGCTTGCTTTCTCTCTAGCTTCCCCCATCTTAGACTCAGAGACCGTTCTCGTTTATGCCACTGGCCGAAGTTCAACAGCGATGACCCTTCCTCCAATGTTTTACTTAATCAACATGCAGCAACTAACTATATCGCGATGTAGTCTAGTCAGATCTGAAGTTCTGTCTTAATCAGTGAACTACATGGTGATGAAAATTCTGGAAGTTATTTCAAGCCAGTGGATGGAAAGGAAGAGATGGCTGGTGGTAGGATAACAGATATCCATCTCCAGTTCTTCCAAGCAAAATGGAATATTCTCATTAAATATTCAGAAAGGAGGGGGACTGTGCATTTTTTGATCTTATCAATGAAAATATTCTTTGAAATTATTTGTATTATTACCTGCATTATGGCCCACAGGCAGCAACAGGTCTACAAAAATGAAAGTACTATATAAGGCTATTAAAAAGGAAATACAAAAAATATTTCTGAACAGAAGAAAAGCAAAATTAACCCATGAGAACTTGTTTGTAAATTTTGTGAAGTGTCATAATTTGATGAGATAGTTTTGAAAGGTGGTGTTAGTTATTGTTTAGCAAGGTTTATGTATTACAATAATATTTGCTTTATTACCAGGCTTCTTTCAAGGTGTATTGATGAAATATTGGATTTTGGATAGCCTTATATATTGCTCCCAAATTAGCAGTGTCTGTTAACTACCTGTAGTAGTTATAAGTAGTTTCCTAAATCTGTTAAAAAATAGAGGGCAAAGATTTAACTTACGTCATGTAATAACACGGGATTACATGTGGTGGAAGGAAAATCACTTCTTTGCTCACACACCTCACCTGGCTGTGTTTCCTTCCAAAAGGAGAGTTGCTATTTTGATTGAGTTCAATATTTCAGGATCTTTCTTTGGACTGATAATGTCATTCTATCATGATGCACATTTTTTTTAAAAAAAGCAAATTGTTAAAAAATTTCTCAGCAGCACTTTCTTAAAGAAAGTAAGGGAGGGAGTTATTGTCTCCCATTTCTGTGCATTTTCTGTCTTCTTAGAGTTTCTACAATTCTACTTTGCTTTTGGACAGTAGAGGGCAAGTGGTTTTTTATTCTGGTGTGCTGAGAATGACCAATAGCTGTGTGTTCATAGAGGAAAGTTACCTACAATATTAACATTTTATAATTTGCCTCTGTGAAATTTTATATTAGAAAAGCCTGTAGTAAGAAAAACAGTCCTATTCCAGGCCACACATGACTCCATTTATTGATATAGCACAAAGATAAAGCACAATTTAATAATATTTGATTAGGCAAATTGTACATTTAGATTCTTTTCTCTACTACAGTGCCATAGGTAAAGTGCTGAAAATCATGTCCTTTGAATACTGAAAATAGTGTCTTTTTGTGGCAACCATTCACATCTTAGAGCATAACTACCCACTACCTTATAACAGAATTTCTCAAGATTATTTTAATGGCAGAATTTGGGGAAGTAGTGGGTCTCTTTGCAGAATGACATTAAATACATGTTGTTGTAATCTCATTATGCTATACACAGTCACAACCATAAAGATTTATGGGCAGAGTGGGAGAGGAGCCAGTTACTATGAGCCATATTTTCAAAAGTGTGCAATTGTGAGTAGGAGCTCAAATCTGGATTCAGAGGTGGGTTCAAATTCCAACTTCACTACTTACTAAGAGGTACTCTTAGGAAAGTAGTGTCCCCTCTCTCTGGCAGAAATGGCTATTCACTAAAGATGTGTGCTCCCTTCAATAGTGCAGAGATGCTGCTGGGCACAGGCTTCCAGGTGTGAACTCAATTTTCTCGTCCTCTTTGCATCTATGTGAAGCCACATGACCAGTTCTCACTAATGGAAGGTGAGCAGGAATAAAGCGTGTTATTTCTAGGCTGACCTGATTAAGAAGTCGGTGTGTCTCCCCTCCTGTCTCTTCCTTTTCCATGGAAGCCCAGTGTTGAAGACAGCTACAACAATGAAGAGTTTGAATCACTGCACAGAAGACCTTCCACTCTGCACTCTCATTGGGCTCTTGTATGTAAGAGAAATAAATACATTTCTATTGTTTTAGCCACTAAGATTTCAGAGTTTATCTCTTCTAGCAGCTAGTGTTGCCTTAACTACCAGAGTCACTAAACGTCAGTTTTTCTCATTGATAAAATGAGGGTGAGGGTGTTTATACTTCATATATACAATGACTGTCAGGGTTCTATGAGTTAATGTATGTTACAGCATGAAGCCCAGAGAAAGTTCTCAAACCGTTGGCTTCTGAAGTTATGGGGGTATCCTGTTGTTATTTTTATATCATCTCTGTAAATTTTACTAAGACCAACACTTCCCAGAGAAGAATAGTACACACAGTATTACACACAAAGGGATTAAGGATAAATATATGTGGAAAATAAATAATACTGAGAATATAGTCAACGATGCCTTTTTTTTTTTTTTTTTTTTTCCTGTGGGCTGGGAAAAGGCTCCTATACTCAGTGCAGTATCCCAGGGAAACATGACCCCGAAATTAGGCTGGGTAGCCAGTGGAGCTTTGCTCCAAATGAAAAAATAGGAAATCAAGCCAGTGTCTCCATCTGTGCATCATTCTGTCTTCACCTCACTACTTTTGTTTTAAAAGCATCATTTTGGAACGTCTATCATCTCCAGGTGTTAGGCTGGTTGATCTTGTTCTTCGTAAAAGCAGGAGAGATGACATGGGGACATTCATTGGTATAACTCCTGGGCAATCGTCATGGGCTTCAGCCTCAGACACTGCAAGGCATGAAGGCAAAAGGCAGCATGAAGGGAGACAAGACAAGTGACAGGAATGGCACCACTAATGCAACCAGTCATGGGAGGGGTGTACAAGGAATGACAACACCATCCTCAAATTTGTTCCAAACTGCCCACATTCCAATTTATTCCTGTGCCACAGTCTCAAGTCTTGTGAATTTCACTATTCAAACAGTCCTTGCTATATAATTTCTTTCGTAAAGCATTTCTGACTCCTTGAAAGGGGGGGGGATAACATTTCCTCACAAAAAACAAGCTAATATTCTAGTGGTACTCCTCTCTTCAAACTCCATTCCACAAAGAACATCTACACTTTAGTTTATAAAGTACATCAATCTGTTATTTTTATGAAGACTTTTCCAGATTTGTGCATATATCGGCTCTTGTTATTTTAGACTATTTTTATTTGGCATAGGACGGTGTGATACTAAGTATACAGTAAGTAGTTGGGATGATGGAGTTGATAGAAACAGATATAGTTAAAAGCTAATTTAGAAATATTATTTATGCATTCTCTACCATCTTTTTTATTCAAGAGAGAAATGTTTTTGGAGAAAATCACAGAAGGTAAAATAGTCATTCTAAACAGAATCTCACAGAAGTTAAAATATTCATTCTGTGGTCCTCAGATAGCCTTATATGCAGGACCAAGTAGTTATTCAATCAAGTTTTGTTAAATCAAAGTATGGTGTTGATGTATGCAACAAAATCTGACCCCATGTTTACATTCAGAGTTCAAGTAGGTTTGCAGTGTGAGGAGATTGCATTCGGGTCATTAAAATCATGGGCACACTATCTCACTAAAGTGCAGCTTGCTTATTAGTAGAAGATTGGCTGAGCACTTCTATCACGTAGGAATGTTATCTGAGCTGCTCAGTTTCTGTCAGTTAATGTCCAGTGAAGAACGGAGAGCCTCAGGCTAGGCCAAGAGCCCTTGATTCAAATGATCATTAACTGACAAATACACCTGACCTGGAGGCTATTAGCACTGCAGAAGTCTCTAGGAAACTAAGAAAATCTGTGACAATGAAGTTCCCTTACATTTGAAGATTTGCTTTGTTTTCATATTTTTCCTTTGTCGAGTTTTACGCTATTCTAGCATATAAGCAATTTCAAACAATACAGAACTTTCTTCACTACATATACATATACACACGTATGTGTATAAAATACTTAAATATATTATATTTAAAACACACTCAACATTTTATATATATGTTTTGAGAGAGAGAATATTAAATAGCTGATGATACTTTAGGTTTTCATACAAACTCTTTATGCAATTTAGTTAATCAAAATATCTTTTAAATTTATCTTAGAGAAGCAGCATCAAAATGTATATTATAGCAGAGGTTCTAAAAGGAAACTGAAGTCTGAAGGTAACTCTTGATTTTGCAGTTTACCACTTCTGCTACCCTGAACAAGGTACTTAACCTTTTTGGTCTTAGTTTCTCTACCAGTAAAATGAAAAGAGTAGTCTTTATTGTGTTTCAGTACAGTTATGAAATTTCAATAAAATATAAAATGAAGGCATTTGTATTAGTACACAATCACACTGTTTATATATCAACTTGACAATTGTAAGTTCAGTAAAAACACATCTGTTTTATCCATCAGTATTTTTTTTTTACTGATTTTATCAGCTAATTACAGAGTTCCATGTTCATCTGGCTGTATCTTCTCTCAAAGTTCAAAATTTAAGTCACCACCAGGTCTACTTGGATAGTAATCACAAATTCTTTCTATTGATAAATGATATACATATTTCTCTTGATAAATGGCATAAACATTATTGCAACAAAATGCATATTATTTATTAATGATTTTATCAGGCATTTAATAGAGTCTAAATATCTGCAGTTTTTTGAAAATTTTCTGTTTCTTCGGAAAACTGGGAAAACCTCTGAGAATACTGTGTTGGTAACAAATTACTGATTTTCTCTTCCAAGAGACAGGAATGAAGATATAAATAGTTTGAGGAACACCCTTTTCTTCAGATAATTGTCACCTTTCTGCTTGTTCCATTCTGACTGTTCTAAGTACTAGGGACTTAGACACATTCTTAACATCAAAAATGATTTTCGGGTCATTCACCTGTGAATACAGTCAAGATTTCTCTCTGGGTTGTTACAACGTGATTTTATCATGATGTAAAGCAAAGGGACATTTTCAATGTGCTCAGACATATTTACCCCAATTCAGAGGACAGAAATTGTTGAGCTTGAGGGAAATCTTTTCCCATAACTCGTCCAGTCCAGAAATGTTCAGCTACAGATCCTTCCTTCTCAACAGCTGGGTCACAAGCCCAGAAGTGCAAATACATCTTTACCAAGGGGATTTCAAACTGATGCTAAACTGAAATTAAAGAACATTTCCTATTCTTTTAAAATACGGTTTTCTTGGTTAGTTCATGTCTATCCTCTCAATGTTTTTATTTCAGATACTTAATAAAATTTGGGGGGGTTAATTCTTCTATAACCAAATAATTTCTCACTTAATTTGCCCATCACTGGTAACTTAAGCAGTTTTTTCCCCCCTCGGGAAATGGTAGCTTTCTTCCATATTTGCTTATTTTTGGTGGCCAAACCTGTTTTCCATCATATTGGTAAAGGAGAGTGAAAGGCAGATTTTCAGGTGTAATTGCTTGGCTTTAAGAGTGAGAATAAAGGATAGAGGCAGATGCAAAGATCTTGGTCTTGTGATGTTGCTTTGTAAAATAGGCCTTTCCTGGTCACATGATGTCAGAATGGCACAGTCAGTCTGCTTCTAATTCCCTAAAGAACATTGCAGAAGAAATGATTGACAGTCATTCCAGTTTTGCATAGAAATAAAGTTATATCAGAAGGCAATTTCTGTGTGTTCACAAGACCAAGGAGGAGACAGATGCTGTGTTGGCAACAGTACCGGAGCCAATGAGCGACTTCTCTGTAAGATGTCCCTTTATTGCTCTACAGCTCCTGTGGGCTGCATCTCAGCTACAACGGTGGAGACCCAAGTAGAAGGACACTCAGTGTGAAATGGCAGGGCCTCAAGTCATAAATTAAATAAGCTGGACGGTATTTGACGGTTATAACAGAAATAGCCTTGCCTTACTTTGAATTCACCTGCTTAAACATCCACAAGGAAAAGTACATGTTAAGTGTTAGTAATTCATTTCAAGCATTTTTTTTTAAATCTCAAAACTTTATTTTTTCCTAAGTATTTATGTGCTTTAATATTTGTATCTCTGTTCCTTTCAGATTTTAAACTTCACTGTTTTAGAGAAGTAATATCTAAAAAGCAATATGTTGTCACTATTGGTAACTCAAATGAACTAGCATTACCAAGCTAAATGAGTTTCTCTACCAGAAAGCTTGGTGATGTGGGATGCACCTCGTAATACAGAACAGACCAGAGGATTTTCCATACCCTTGATAGAATGTGTTCCTGTGTCAATGTTCAAGCAAATTTTAGTCTGTAATCCATTTCAAGGGAAATTCACCTTTTCTGTATTTTTTTTTCTCAATTATGTTTTTTCATTTATATTTTCCTTATCTTATTCTATTTGGGTCAAATATGAATAGATGGAGAGATGAGTTATCAGAGCTAATTAAGTAAAACATTATTGGTAATGCACTTCATTTTATCTAATTATTAGAGTTCCGATAAGCTTAAAAGAAAAGAACAAAAAACTGTAAAGAAAACTGGAAGTGATACATTGCCATTAGTCATAAACAAGCTCGAAGTCTGGGATATTTGGGATGATGACATTTAAACTGGAGCACACTCCAGTGTTGGTAAGTGCTGTCTATCCATTCTGCGTTATGTCCACATCTTTGGGACTTAGTCTGGCAAGTGGAAGGGGAATTTTATCTTGTTGGAAAATATGAATTAAAAGATCAACCCACATGAAATTACAGAAGTGGAGGTAAAAGAGTGTTCTGGAAGTTTAATTCTTTCTTTGCTTTTAACTAGACTATGTTACATAATTCTATATGTTCATTATTTTAAGACACTTTCTAAAGTGTAGCTGGAATTGTAAAGGCACTATTAAGATGATAATGATAATTTAAAATTATGTCATCATTTGTATTATTTAAAAATAAACTCAGATTAGTTAGAAGGTTTGGTCCAACTTTCTATCTTTCGCCCAAATTAGTTAGACATTTTCAATTGTTCTCTTTTTGATGCTTTGTTAGCTGAGTATGTTTGGGTTTCTCTGTTGTGCTTCTAAGCTTTTGGGTCTACATTCTGATCTGTATCTTACTGCCTTTCTCCTCTCAGTGTCATCACTGTGTTTATGGTTGTTACTCATGTTTAACCTACTACTCCAAAACTTTTAGCAGCAATGTACATGGAATTCAAGGGGCTCAGGTGTCTGGAGCTATTTAAATGGCATCATTCTGGGAAGTTTTTTCTAAAAACCAAATCACAGTCATCCATGCATTTATTTTGAGTGGCAGTTGAAGTTAGATGATATTTTATTTAGTGATCTTTATATAGAATTTTTTATATGCTATACTTAGTTCTAAGTTTTTTTTACATGTATATGTAAGTTTATTTAATCAGCATAACAATAAAGATAGAGGTTATTTTTATTTTTAATTTTCAATGAGAAATTGTAGGTCCAGAGAGTTTAAAGAACTTACCCACATACACACAGGATCAAGTATTAAATCAAATTTTTAAGCTCAGCCAATGTGGCTCTGGAGGGTACCCTGTTGACCACACAACTGATGTCTGCCAACCTAGTTTTGCCGACCATCATGATAATTATGAAAAAACAAATAAATAAAAAAGAAAGAAGCTTAACAATTTAGTCAAATAAATGTTAGTGAAAAAGAAGACTTAATTCAAGTCAGCAAACATTTTTTGGATGTGCAATATATGACAAGGAATATGCTTCCTAATAATAGTTGAGCATTAAATGCCAAGAGTGACTGTCCAGTAATGGAAAAGGTGGAAGGAATCATATTAAATACTATGTTAAAAATCCCTCTGAAAAAATAAAATAGAATCACTCTGTTTGTTGTATTTTATTGATTGGCAACTGATACAAGAAATATAGATCTAATCTTTCCAAATAGGAATTTTGGAGACTTTTGTAGCCACCTGAATTCTGGTAGCATCAGTAACTGGGACTTTAAAGAAAAATTGAGACTGCAATGCTAATTTTCAAAATAAATTGAGACTCAAATGTTTTGATCTCAGGGCCCCTTCACATGTTTGGAAAATTTTAAGAACTCCCCCAAAACTTTCGTTAATGTGGGTTATATATCTCAATATTTATCAGAAATTAAAGTAGAGAAATTAAAAATATTTAATTACCAGTTTATTTTAAAATGATAATTCATTACATATTGACATAAATGGCATATTTTATGAAAAATAACTCTTTCAAAACAAAAATATGAGTGGCATCGTTTCATATATTTACAATTTTTATTATCTGGTTTAATAGAAGACAGCTAGATTCTTAGATTTGCTTCTCTATTCAGTCTGTTATGATCACACACGTCATAAATTCCCTGGAAAACCCTAAAGGACACTTATGAAAGAATGAGTCTTAAACAGGAAAATTAACAGCTTAGTTTGTTATAAATATAGTCTTGATCTCATGGACCCTTTAAAGAGTCTTAGAGACCCCAGTGGTCCCCGATCACACTTTGAGAACCACTTTTATCAAATAAATCCACTGCCAAGTTAGTCTTTCGTGATGTTGTACGTTTTATTCTCCTTTCATCTATTACTATCTGAATTTGAGCCTCAATAATCCAATGTATTCCTTACCTATGATTTAAAAAATTCTAGGTGACTTCTTCCTAGCATTAGAATATTTTTTGTGTTTTAAATATTCATGAATAAAAAGTAAATTTTAATAAATGTAAGTGAACGACAGTTTCAATTACTCCAGCACTCAAGAAGCTACAACATGGTGTGCAGTGCACACGAGGTGAATTGAGCACCAGATAAATTGAGACAGACGGATAAAAAGAATGAATTAAATGTATGTGTAACTCTCTTTAGGCCTCTATGTTTGGCTTAATAAAACACACAATGTTTCTCATCTTGTAATGAAAATTAACAGTTTAATAATGTAGTTTTATTTACCTTATCTACCTGGACTCCTTTCTTAATAATTTGCAGATGTTGATAAAAATCAAGGAGATGTTGATTAAATCGGTAGTGGCAGCACTACTCTTATGCAATTGATAACATTGTGTAGGTTGAAGTAGCCAATATTTCTTGCAATACTTTTAAATGTGTTGACTGTTAATATTTATTTGGCTAGTTTACTTTGTTGTGACTGGAATGTAGACCCACACATAGTAAGAATGCTTCTAAGGTATTTAGTGTTTCTAAGTTCTATTATGGGGTGTGAAGGTCCTTCAGTTTTCTGAAGGTCAGATAGGCATGGGGACTTTTAATTTCACATGGGATGCATACCAATTGCCTTCTATTTACACAGAGCTTTTGAAGTAATTCTTTTCCTTTTTAGTGTGGAAATCTGTCAAGTACAGAGCCTTTTCAGTAAATATTGTGATTTAGTTTTAAAGAGAATAATTGTTTCAGAAGGGTAGTGGAAAATTTTCAAATTGACATTTTGAAGGAAAGCACACATGCACACACACAAACTTAGCTTTATTTCAAGAACAAGGAAGAGAAAGTTTCTGCCCACAAGATAGTAAGAAGCATTTTGGCAAAGAAAAAAGAAAATAGCAAGTATGAATCTGTGTGTGTGTGCGTGTCTGTGTGAGCATGTAAGCGCCCTACCCCTTCCAAGAAAAGTCGACAGTGAAATGCTTCAAACTAATCTTTTCTACCATAGTGAAGAGATTTCTAGCTGAAACGTTTAGTTATTACCCAAACAGGGCAGAGAAACAGTCAAGACTCTTCCCTGTATTTGGATGTGCTTGGTGTGGATAAGAAATTTGAGTGGCAGCTGCCAACTACCAAATATCCATGTACAATAGGACTGTCCAGTTCTTCGTTACTAAAGGGGACTCTAAGACCTTTTCCCACATTTGAAGGTGAGGAGTCCTCTTCCTTCTTTGGCATCTTCCTTTGGTAGCTTTAGGAGACTTCCTTACCAAGTCTCAAAAAATGGTCCCCAAATGGGCAGATGCTAAAGAGTGACTTAAAATGTACACATATACATAGAGCAACCCACAATAAAATTGAGTGAATAAGTAGATGTAAAATCAATAAGACTTTTATTTTTTTCTTTTCTTTTTTTGGTCAGGTGCATTTATTTCATGTTTTTAGACACTGATCTGAAGCTTCTGTAGCTTTTAAAATTAGTGATAGGTTCAAGTTTGTAGAAACAACCTACTTTCCAGTCAATCCCTAAAATATGATATTACATAAGGCAAATTGTACTCTGAAGTATATGTTAACTATAGACTGTTGATGAGTTGGAACCCAACATGAGCTTGAGCCATTCATTTTGGCCAACCAATAGCAATCAATTGTTAAAGGCATATCAGTCACAGAGCAAACCACATCAATGGTGCTCAAAATAAAGATGCAATAATGGGGTTTATTTAACATGTATGGACATGGCCAAAAGTAAAAAAGAACTCTACCATGCATTGAAACATAATACATAAATTTCAATGTGGAGCATAATTTGGTAAAAAAAAATTTTTGAGTTTTGGACTTAGACTTATACACAAACATCCTGTCCCGACAGGGTATTATCTCTGAAAGCTGATATGCAAAGAAGCTTCTATCGAGTCCCTGAACTAATGAGACCTGTCAAGGTGAGGCATATACACATTTTTGCTTATTTTAACATTTTATTTTTAAAAACTGCAATTTTGTAACATAACATTTCAGTTAAACATACATAATATTTTAAAGTACTTTTATTAATCAAAGAATGCATTTAAATATAATTGCTTTCTACTCTAATCGAGACTGTAACAATATTCCAAAAATCTCCAAAGAGGACCACATGGAGCAATTCTTGAAGGAGTAAAACAGAAGGGTAGCCGATTTACCAATACAGAAAATTTCTGGCCAAAAATTTCCATTCTTTTGTATCACTTGTCCTAACGTTTGATTTTTTTTCCATTTCTTATAGTAGGTTAATTGTTGTCAGCCAAAATTTGAAGAACTCACTTTCAAATAAATATTTTAGTTTCTCCAAATAAAAGTATGCCATGATTCAGAACGTTAGGTTTTCTCCTACGTATTTATGGCTCTGACTTCATTTTAGGTTTCACTGATGGAAGTGTAGAGGAGGTATGATAAAACAGCAAGTCTATAAACAGCAGGAACCAGAAGTATAAATTGTAATAGCTTTCGGATATGACTCAGAACCTACAGGAATCGACTGGGGAAAAATTCTTTGGAAGATAATGGCTGGAGAAAAATTCTGGGTGGAATGCAGCTATTGTGGTGGATAGATACTCAGGTTTCAGATTTGAAAAGAAAACATTGTTTCACAGATTGAAAGGTGAGACACTGGGACTCATCATTAGCAAAAGGGAAAAATGAAGAAACACCTTTTTTCTTCAGGTTGCGACACGTGGTACAAATACGCAATTAGAATTTCTAAAGTACAAGATGAATCAGTCTCACAAATTGAAATTTTCATTTCGTTCTTGAACCAGTACTGTTTATAGAGTCCTATGAGGAAGGACTTCTACAAAATATCTTCCAGCATGATGTCCCCTATTTTGAGAGAATGGGAAAGCGTTTTTCCACTGTGAATATACCCTTGGTTTAATTAACTGTTAGGATGCGACAAGGCTAAACAATTGATTCTTTCTTCTATCAAAGTCCCTTTTGCTTTGGTTAGTGCCACTGTTTGAGAAAATTAGGAAACAAGTTTCCATGTTTGTAGGCTTCTTGACATTTCTTGATGTTCCACGTAACTTCAAAGAAAAAACTTTATGAAACAACCCACAGCAGCCTTGCTCTGACCCTCACTTGTCCTCCAAGGCCAAGACTGAGAGAACTTGGCCCTTTGACTCGATAAACACATTAGCTTTAATACCGAGTTTTCCAGGTCCAGCAGGTGTTATGTACAAGAAACTGACCTGAGACTTTATCCTGAGGGAGAAGTGAGTTGAAGATGAAGGCAAACCTGGATCTCAGTTTTAACCCTGCAACATACTAGCCTCGTGAACTTGAGTATTTATGAGTATTGAATATGAGGTTAGCTTTGCCCTTGGCTTTCTGTACATAAATATGTCATAGGACCTGACCCTTAAAAAATAACCTCACATCAGAGAAACACAATTTCATTGAAATAATTGCAAGGGCATTTGCTTACTCGGTTCAGCTGGTTGGAAGCCAGCATGTTGGAGGGGGAGTATGTGGGTTCTGGAATTAGGGACACTTGGGCTCAGATTCTCCCTCTACTACTTAGCAACTGCTAAGGTAAGTTTCTTATGCTCTCTGAGTCCCAGACTCTCATCTCTAAAATTCAGAATAATGTCTACCTCACAGGATTGTTAAGGATATTAGTTGCAATAAAATATGTAAGGTACATGGCACAAAGTATTCAATAAATATTAATACCACTTAACTTACGGTAAGGGCCTTGCTAGATCTTTTTTTTTTTTTTTTTGTCTTTTTCGTGACCGGCACTCAGCCAGTGAGTGCACCGGCCATTCCTATATAGGATCCGAACCTGCGGTGGGAGCGTCGCTGCGCTCCCAGTGCCGCACCCTCCCAAGTGCGCCACGGGCTTGGCCCTTTTGCTAGATCTTTAGAGCTGCTGTTTTCCCTCATCTGATTGGCTCTGTTATTTATATAATTATGTATGTGTTTTTCCTTTTCTGTAACATTTTATTAATATTTTATTAATTTTTTCTTAAATAAAGAACAAGTTCTTATATAAAGCAGAACATATGGGGACAGGGGGCGAGAGAGGGAGGACTATGCAATGGCCACCGCATAGTTCAAACAAGAAAAAATAGATGTTTTACACATTTTTATTCTGTTGATGAGCCCTGCAGAGGTTTGTTCTAGGTTCTGACACATTCTCATTCAGGACCAAGAAGGTTTCCTTGACTTACCGAATCCAACAATCTTTTAGTTTTGATATAAGTAAATTTGAGCACTGAAATACAACATTTTCAACATAATCAATTTTTAAATATTGAACATTTTCAAAATTTTCACTCATGCAGAAAAGGATGTTTCTGAAAAACCATGTCTAAAGAGACTATGGTAATCCAAGAATTTAACAGTAAAAATTGTCTTGAACATTTACATAAAGCTCCTTCAAGGAGGCAGGAAAGACATACTTAAAACCACCTCGAACTTTCACTTTCACTACTCTGCATTTCGGGGGGAATAATTAGTAACAATGGTCATTGATGCAAAATCAAATTAGGCTGTACTGATAACCACAGCGAAAGCCTTTCGTTTTTACTTCTTGAGCAGGGAAACTGATTTGCCTAGGCAAAGACCAGGTTCTCTCCCAGCAGAGAGGGGAAGAAAAGAGGTGATACTTTCTGTTCGTTTGTTTCTCCCTTCAGAAATGGGAAAAGCTTACCAAAGAAGAGAAGGTAAATGCCTCACTGAGGTCGACAACTTTGCTTCCTTAACCCCAGATGCAGTTCTAGGGGCTTCTGTGGATATCAAGGGCAGAAGGCATGTGGAGACTGAGTTCATACTACATGTGCCCTCCAGTCTTCTCACATACTCAGGAGGCCGGATTTAGGTTTGAATAGATGTTATGGCTTTCTTTTCCAAATCCCACCCCAGCTTAACATTGTCTTAACATCGTCCTCTCCAACTACCAAGAATTTCCACTTCAGTAACAACGCTCAACAGTTCTCAAGAATAGCTGATCTTCAAGTTGGGCGACACAACCCCATCGTATCACAGAAGTGAGATCCTGTGACGCCCACAGCCTATGGGCCCTGATGCCACCTGCATCAGCAGCTGAGAGTCATCACCTACCAGCTGCCTCTGGGTCAAACAACAATTACCTCCTTCCAGCATACCAAGTCTTCACGAACATTTTCCTACCACCTCCTATATTACATCAGAGAAGCCAAAATGAAATTAAAAGTAAGATTGTCATCAGCAAAGTCTCTGGGTTAAGTACATATACTCCTTTTCGATTATTCTTTAAAACAACACAATTCAAATTCTCCCTTGAAAATCATGGTTTGAATTAAATTGCATGTCTCTCAACCTGTAGTCCTCTATGAATAAGCTGAACTACAGCCTTAGACCATAGAGAGAGTCTTGGAACCAACATTTAATTAAGAAGACCATTAGACTTTGCCTCTTTAAGAACACAGAACATGCTTAACTGAATTTTTCAATATGTAGATAAATGTTTTACTATTAGGGTTCCTTAAAGGAAGTAAAAATTGGCAACTCATTAAGAGTGTACATAGGTACTATAAAGAGACAACAAAGTACCTCTGGCATATTTCATGGTTCACACATCAAAAGAGAAAGTCATAAAATCTTGCAGTAAAACACAGTCATTTCTTTGTTTTTGCATGGCTGGTATCTATTAGCTACTTCATATGTGGAGAACAAATAATGTTACTAGTTCTTTAATCAGTTATATCTGAGAAGTTGTGAATAAAACTGAAATAGTAAAGCATGCATGTCTTTTATGTTTACTGTTTTCTACACTAAACAAATGAGAATGACCTTGATCATTTATAAAGTTCATTCTCTCTGTTTCTAATAATACAATCAGTTGTGTGGATTAAACTTTATTAATACTATACAAGTGGTAAGTAATCTTAGTTATTTATTCCTTGGGTTAAGGCATGACCAAGATCGTGTTCTTTTTTTTCCTGATTTTATACCTAAAAATTATAATGTGAAAAGTACTGGCAAAAATGGGTTGTTGTAATAATTATGTGAATTAAATGGGACTTTTCTGGGCTTTGTTGTTATGAATATTGCACACAGAAAAAGACAATACATTACACTAGAATGTCAATGGGGAAGGGTACAGAGCCAAAGAAAAAGGGCAGAGAGCCACTTTGGTACACCTGGAGTAGATTACACACATGGGGTTTATCTTTTCCTCAAAGCCAGAAAGCTCTGCAAATGTGCACTCCGTGGTACATGATAGAGCTGGGTGAAACTGGAATTAATCACCCAGGGCTACCAAGGCAGTTCATTAAATGCAATTGACAGCCTCCTCTCTGTATTTTTAGATGGCTGAAAATCAAGTAGCTGCACATCAACATGTGATATATATATTTTTCCCTTTACTTCTTGGCACAAGACCTTTATCTGTCATCATTTCATGTCCTCAAAGGCCTGAGAGAAGCTGCCATCCTTGGGCAACAAAGGATGCCACGCAAAGCAGCTCAGAACTTGAGTTGTTTCAACAGATGCTGTTTTATGTTTTGCCAAAGAATGGCCCCTTTTATTTCCGTCATGAATGCAGTCTTTCTTTCAGTTTCTAAATGTTTTCCAGTATTTAACCTAATCCTTATCTGTCATTCTTTTTGGATGATAGGCTGTCCATTTGCCTTTGGAACCAGCATAGCCTTCACCATGTAAACATGGATTTGCAAAGAAATGGAAACTGTGTTCTTCACCTTACAGCTCCTGCTGATTTCTTACCGTGGTGGGGGCAGGGGGACCTGCACTTCAAGGTTAGAGTCGCTGAGCCAAGTTATTCCAAATGTAATAAAAATTGCCAAGATTGAAGTGAACAATTTTACCCTGCAAAGAGTCTCTGCCTGTAGGAATAGAAAGATTAGAAAAGGAAGCTGGTTAAGAAAACAACTAGAATAAGCAAAGCAAACTCAGGATGATTTATTCTTACATTTGTTTATTCAAACAGAACCAGGAAGGACCAGTGAAGGTCTGAATTAATGTAATCTATAGGAAAAGAGACTCTCCTACAAGGCAATGAAATTATCTCTTTCCAAAGGTAATCAGAAATGGTTCCCCACAAATCAAGGTATGCCAGGGCAAAGATGGTTTCCATGGTCTTTGCAAGTTCTACAGTTCTGCCTCAGAGAGAGCGCCTCATAAAAGGGATGCAGAATTGTTCATGTAAGTTGCTTTGATGAAAATTTGAGGGTTCTATTTCTTGTCACAAGTGGAATAGTTTGAAATCATTGCCGTAGAGATCTGATTTTTCACAATATACTGGGAATTTCTCACCTTGGAACAGGCACCGGGCTAGTCAAACTTCAAAACTGGAACTTCCTCCACTGTAGTCCCTCGGAACCCTTCAAGATCTGTGTGTTTGCTTGGTCTTTTTATTCTGTGACTTCTGCAATTCACCAAGTCTTTATTTTGCTTTTTAAGTGTAGAGCCACAGTGTTGGTAATATAGGGGATATATGAAGGCATGCAAGACACTTGTTCAAGTAAGTTCACAGATAAGGTGGGTACTCCACATACAATAATAACAGCAAGGATAGGAATGATGTTGGAGGTAGGGTCTGGGGAGCCGTGATAGTCGGTCTTAACCCACCCCGTCCCTTACCAGGTTCTTGACTCTGCCACAGGAAAGAATTCAAGGGCAGAGTCACAGTAGAAAGTGAGAACAGGTTTAATATAATGAATGAGAGATACAGATTTCACAGAGAGAGTGTGGCATAGCTCCAGAGACTGAGCAGGGCCTGCACCAAGTTTAACACAAAAGCAAGAAATACACACTTAAAGTTCAGAACAGAGTGCAGGTTGGGTTAAGAGAATGAGCAGCTGCTTGCTGAAAGTAAGTTTGATACAAAAAGGAAGAAATACACACTCCATGGGTAGAGTACAGGCTGGCTCCAGGAGAGTGAACAACAGCCCCACCTTCTGCTGGGATTTGGCTTTTATAGTCTTGCCATTTAATGAATATTCAATAAAGGGGTGGTTCCCTGTTATGCAACATTAGTCTTGCACATGCTCAGTTGGTCTCTTCTTGGAGCATGTTCATTGTTCAAATCCTGTCACATGCACCAGACATATTCAAAAATATTCTGTGCTCTCTAGCACCTCTAGTGGAAGGTCATTCAACCAAAAGGATTATATAACCCTTCTCTACTGAGCATGCCCAGCCACTGGATTTGCATAAGCCAGCCCCTTGTGGTCTCATTTTCCCCATGTTGGTGCTGAAAATAGGTCTAACTGGCAATAGTAGCTTCCCTCTAGGGAACAGGAGGGCCTGAAATGTTGGGGAATGGCTTGTAACCCACAGGGATGTCCTGTAATTGGAGCCCAAGGAATCTGAGCACCTCATATATCAGGAATAATGCAGTTGAAGATATGAGAGACAAAGTATTTTAGAGATTTTCACAGATTTAGATGATTGCTGCTCAGTCTCTTCTGTTTCCCTCTTTCTTTCCCTAGTGGAAGTTATTAAAATAGCCACCATCTATATACATGTGCATTTTGTGCAGAGGAACAATCTAAGAAAGCAAAAAGCCTATGTATAGGGTAGACATACTTTAGATCCATGCTCAGTTACTATTTTTGGTCAAGGGCCTAGAAATAACCATCTGGGTAATCAGGCTTTTGCATTAACATGCAGTGTTGGTTAAATCCACAGGCAGCTGGCTGAGTTCTGTTTAAACTGGGTGCTAAGATAGGAGTAGGTCCTGACAGGCAGCATTTAAGGGACACACATCTATTCTACTCATGTCAGTGATAATGATACCGTAATTCTCTCCCAAATGTTGTCCTTTTCTATGTTTTGACAGGCTGGCTGTATAACTGGAAATACATAGACTAGATGTTGATATACATATATGCATATGCATGTGTTTATATGCTTGTGTATATTTATGGAAGAATTCATGAAAGTCAGTCATCCATATTTATTATGTACACTATGAAAAGCACTTTATTTTGTGATACAGAAAAATATAGAAAAAATAGTAAGAACATTAAGACCAGGAGAGGTTGATTCACTTACTTTCCAGAACCTTTCTGTGTGTTTCTATCAAATGACTTATAGAGACCAGATAGTATCTAACATCATTTCTAGGTCTCTGATTCTATGATTTTATCATTCTCAATAGAAAATAAGTATACTGTTAAAGGCACATGGACTGGATTAGTGGTTACAATGTAAGCTTTGGTGTTAGGTTTACATTAAATTCAAGTACAGTTTCTGCTATTAAAATGTTCTGTGACCCTGTGAAATTTATGAAATCTCTTTGGGCCTCAGGATCCTCAATTGTAAAATGGGAAATTGTAATAGTGCTCTATCTCTTGGGGTTGTTATAAGAATTGAATGTGGTAAGGCATGCAAAGCATATTGCAGGAATTATGGTAGAGAACAATTATTACATGCTGTTAGATGCTATTATGATGGTAGTTATGGGAGTAGTGAAAGCTGGGAAAAGCCAGTCAGCAAAACTGAATAAACTTGATTCCTTTGCTTTGCCTGTTTGGCGTGAAAACTGTTGACTGGATACATTTTCCCTGTCTTGGGAAAATGTGAAGTTGTGCATTTCTTCGTATAGCTTAGAAGCAGATAAGGAGATCTTCTGTATAAATCACTGTTTTTATATTAGCCCTAATCATTTCCACAAATGAATTCAGGCTGTAGGTGAGAAAAACTCATACATTTACTGAATCAGTTCATTGGCAGTGAAGATATATGTGTATGTATGTATATGTGTGTGTGTGTGTGTGTGTGTGTGTGTGTATAATATATGATTATCTTGGTATTTGTGTGTCCATAGAACAGAGCCAGAAGCCGTGGATTTGAAGTCAGAAGATTCAGGTTCAAGTACAGGCTCTGATACTGTAGTGTCATTATGGATACGTTAGTCTTTCTAATCTTAATTTACTTCTTTGTACAATTAGGGCTGTAGCTATTAAACTGTCTCAGCTCCAACACTGTCCAGAAATTCCATGACTCTGCCAAAAATGGTTTCATGAATGATAACCTAGGATGACTAGGATGAATTCCATTCTTGTCTCGTCCTGTGTTTCTCAAATTAGGATTGGAAATCTCAAGAGTCCAGACAGTGTCAACTCAGTCAGCAATCTCACGACCTCCTAGCCAAGGGCTGCCCTGTCCCTTTCACCCCCCTGCAGCCAAAACTCTAACAGACATTCACTGGGAACCAACTGTGTCAAGCACTGCACTTGATGCTCGAAAACCAATTAAAAGCATGCATTTTTCTAATGAGGAGGACACATGATATTTACATTGTTTTATTTCTTTATTTTTTAATTTTTTTTTGTTTTCAAAAACCTCTGGTTTTTGAGATTTCTTTCATTTTTTTATTTTTTGAAACATAACTGATTATACATATCTGTGGGGTACAGTGTCGAATATCAATACCTGTGTCCAATATGTGATGCTCAAGTCAGGATAATTAATGTATTCAACATTATACAATGTAGTCATTTTTTGTGGTCCTTTACCAATTTCTTGCTAACCGCCCCTCCCCGTTTCCCACCTCTGGTAATCTCAGTTCTGTTCTCTCCTTTTGAGAGTTTCACGTATTATTGTGACTGTTGTGTTTTTCTTTCTTTTTTTATTTGTTTGTTTATTTTCTTTTTTTGGCTCCCACTTATGAGTAAGGGCATGAGGTATTTCTCTTTCTGTGCCTGGCTTATTTCACTTAATGTAAGTTTCTCCAAGTTCATCCATGTTGCTGCAATATTTCATTCTTTCTTATGGCAGAGTAGTATTCCATTATGTATACATACCACATTTTTCTTAGCCAGTCATCTGTTGATGGACATTTAGGTTGATTCCAAGTCTTACCTATTGTAAATAGAGCTGCAATAAACATGGGAATGCAGGTATCGCTTTGACAAGATTATTTCCATTCCTTTGGGTGTATATATCCAGCAGTGGTATTGCTGGATCATATGGCAATTCTATCTGTAGTTGTCTGAAGAACTTCCATACCATTTTCTATAATGGCTGCACCAATTTTCAGTCCCACTAACAGTGTAGGAGGGTTGCCCTTTCTCCACATCCTTGCTGGCATTTGTTATTCTGTCTTTTTGATGATAGCTGATTTAACTGCGGTGAGATGATCTCTCACTGTGGTTTTGATTTGCATTTCCCTGATGCTGAGTGATGTTAAGCATTATTTCATGTGTCTGTTGGCCATTTGTATACCTTCCTTTGAGAAATGCCCATTCAGAGCCTTTGCCCATTTTTTGAATCAGGTTACTTGTTTTTCTGCTTTTAAGTTGTTTGAGTTCCTTTTATGTTCTGGATATTAATCCCTTGTTGGATGCTAAGTTTGCAAATATTTTCTCCCATTCTGTAGGTTGTCTTTTTTACTCTGTTAATCGTTTCTTTTGCTGTGCAGAAGCTTTTTAGGTTGATTTAATCTTATTTGTTGGCTGATTAGCTCAGTTGGCTAGAGCCCTGTGTTGACATTTGCATTGTTTTAAAGGCTAGGCAAGCACAGAAAAATGACTAAACATTCCTGGTAAGATATGGTCAATTTATACATAGGTGTCTTTGGAGATGTATTTTAAAGGATGTCAAAGAACTGATCTACTGGATAAGGTGATGAAGGGATAATGGAAGTTCCCAAGCAAAGAAAAAAAATATTTGTAAAGATACAGAGGTATGGAAAATCTTGACATATTCAGAGAATAGAAATGACTTCATTACTGTTAAAGTAAAATAGAGCACACTGGTTAAGAGTCCAGACTCCAAAGTCAGATCGTTTAGGTTCAAATATTGGCTCCATTGCTTAAGTGAAATGTTGGTCGAATTAGTTTTTCCTGCTTTAGTTTCTTTCTGTAAAATGAGAATGCTAAGGTATTGTAAAGGTATATTTTTGGAACATATTCAGTAAATGTTAGCTATTTTTCTTAGGATTAAAAGAAGGGGGTTTTGAGGCAGTAGTGAGAGGAGACAGCACCTGATCATAAGGAAAGGCTGTCTATGAGCCTTACCAAAAAGGGTGTCCTTTATGTTGCTGCTGAGGAATCATTACAGGATTTATGCTGGATAGTTTGGTGGCCATATTCCTAGCATTGTGATAAGTAGATTAGAAAAAGGGCAAATTGGAGGAAGAGAGTCCTTTTATAAAATAAAGAAATAAATAAGAGTGAAGGAATAGTCTAGTGTTCTGCCTTATGTGATGGGCGGAGTTGTAACTATTAACATCTGAGGTAACATCTGAGACAGAGGTGCAAACCATTGGAAAATATGACAAATTCAGTTCTGTTGAGCTTAAAGTGTCTGTGGAACGGTGTTCAATGAATGCTCAGACGTGGAGCAGTGTCTCAGAAGAACATCTGGAATAGTGCTGTCCAATAGAAACTTGGTGTGAACCTCAGTTGCAAATCATCTAGCAAATTCATGTGAGGGGACATGGTTGTTCAAAGATCAGGAAAGTCCCTGAAGTAATAACATCACAGAACAGTCTGTGACATTAATCTCCATTATATATTTTATTTAAGAAAATATATCTAAATAAAATTTAATTTTGTGATTAATACAAAATTAAGATATTCTGTATTTTTTTTTCTTGCTAAGTCTTAAACTTCGTGTGTACTTTGCACTGAGTATATCTTGAACCATATTTGAAATCCTCAGGAGCCATATATGCAGGTTAGAAACTACCACGTAGGACAGTGCATTTCTAGAACATGGTAATGGAGAAGATTTATACATTTAGCAATTGGTAGTTGAAAGATCCCAGGCACTTTGCTAGAAGCTGAGAATTCAGTGGTAAATAACATAGACAAGGTTTCTCCTTCATTAAACTTACAAGCTGTTAGGGAATAGGGCTTCTGCTGGCCTTGAACTTCTCTCTGTGCAAATTAGATCAAAGCGCAGCCTCTGGGCAGAGCTGTCCCATACCAGGGATCACAGAGTGCAGGTGAGATTTCTGTCCCTATTCACCCCTTCTGTCCTGAACATTTGCATAGTACAAACTACATAACATCACAAGGTGGGGAGCGCTGTCACAGAATACAGACACTTACAAGTAATTATATGAATATTGGCTGAGTGTTATAATGGAGCAAGTTCATTTGAGGGGACATGGTTGTTTAAAGATCAAGAAAGTCCCTGAAGTAATGACATCTAAACTGAAACCTGCAGGATGACCAGGAATAAGACTAATGGAAAGGTGGGAGGGTATTCCAAGCAAGGAGTGTGATACATTTGAAAGCACAAAGGCAACAGCCTCAGGGCAAGTCCTGGAACTAAGAGAGCTTCAGACCATGTTTGCAGAGGAAGGGAGGCAGGGCTTGAGGTTGCAGAGACTGGGGGCTCCTCTGCCAGGGGATTAAGGGAGCATGGGGCAGGCAGAGCCCAGGATACTAATAATGTCAGTGGTAGACAGCAAGGGGTCTTGGAGAGAGCAGTCAGAAACAGGATAAAAACCAGGACCCAGTAATGCCATAAGAGGCAACTGGTGAGAGAGAAAATTCACTTTGTGTAAGGGGCCAGCCGTGTGTCAAATACAGCAGGAAAGTCAAGCCCGAAAAAGCTGAAAAGTGGCTGCAGAATCAGCTCATGAGAGCAGCATTGAGGGGCTGGGGTAGCACAGTTAGGAGAAAAGGGGCTAAAAGCAATTGCAGTGGTGGGAAAACAAATGGTGCAGGGAGAAGAGAAGGTACTTTAAAGAAAGCTGACTGTTGCGAAGCGAACAAAGAAGATAACGTTCTTACAGGAAGAAAACCACGGTGTGTTGTGGGAGCATGTGCTTTTTGACTTAGTTTTTGTTTTTAATCAGGGGATACCAGCACATCTCTAAAATTCATATTCCCATTTTCCTTCTCCAGCACTGTCACACCAAAGTGGAGAAATGACCTACAGAAAACAGATATGCCTGGCAGTCTTTAGGAATGGACACAAGAGCAGGAAGGTGTTACTGGACCCTCATTGTTAACTTACTGCACATTTTTGGGCTTTTTGATTGAATGGGTGTTGGATCTAGATACACAGGGTCAAGTCCTCAAGGGACCATCACAGGAAGGGCTGAGCATCCACTCTTCTTGCTTCATTTCTGTAGAGGTCAACCCAGATATAAATGAAATCATTCATTTTTTCATTGAGCACCTACTTTTTGCCAGGACCTAAGCAACAGCTGTGGCAACAATGGATTTATGGATAATTTACCATGTGCAGACAGGTATTAGCTCATTTAATCTCTTCCAAATCTTCATTGGATAATTATTATTGCTCCTATTTACCAAGGAGAAAAACCAAGAGAGATTATGCTATGTCATTCAGGCGCACTAGCTCTAAAACTCTCAAAACCACCATGCTACCAGCCTACACAATAGGAACATAGACTAAATCAGAGGATGTCTCTCAGTCCATCATCCCTTCATGCTGAAACCTGAGTCAAAACTCTTCTCTTGAAATTCTTTCCAGATTAACTCCAAGCAAATTGATTAGATGACCAAAGGTGCTTGGCCCTTTGGCAAGTGTTATAGAAAACCTGGAGAAGATATCATCAGTTTCACAGATGCCTACATTCCAAAGGATCTCATCAGAGCATAAGAGCTCTTCTGCATAATTAGTAATTGGTCCTCAGAGCACCCCTGGGAAGTAGCTGGGTACGTAGCAAAGATACACAGAGCATAAATGAGTCTTTCTAGAGTGCAAGACAATTTCCTCCTCAGTGATGGGGACAATTATAGAGATCCACCTTACAGAGGGGTCAATTACTCACAATGTAAAAGCCCTGGGAATTACAAACCACACTAGGAATATATACATACAGCATTCTTGTATTGTATTTAATTGGCATTCTCCTTTCCCCTACCCTGCTACCTGCAAATCATACCACGATGACACCCGTGGGTTTACCTTTGGTCCTGGATATTGATATGGAGCCTGCCTCCCTGCATCAAAGATGTGTCTGGATCACACTAGGGGATAGAAGAACAAACCTGCCAGGTGCTGACAGACCCATGACAAGCAACCTAAATGAAATTCTGACAGGCCTTCACAGGCTTCTACATAAGCATAATTAATCAACACAGAATATACACTCAATACGTTATAAGTAAAGCAGAAAGCAAAGTATGAGGATAAAGGGAAAAACAACAGATTGATCTAGCTTGATGACAGGAATGGCAAAAGTCCATCTGAATGATGCAGGGCACAAGTGAAATATTCCAAATAAGCTCCTGTTAGCAAGTGCCTCAGATGACCCATCTGCCTTTGGATCCTGTTTATTTGATTCTTCTGTATCACTTCCCTCTGTCCCCTCTCCTCCTCCTCCACTTTATTTTCATCTTTTGATGTGCAACTATCCTATCTCTGTGATGAAATGAAATTGTGAGCTTCAGGCAAAGAATATATCCTATATGTTATTTTGATTCAATTAAGTATGAAACACAGGCACAAAAGCAAAACCACCATTTCTGCTTCACCAGTCTTCACCTGTGGAATTGCTTATGCATTTCATTATTGGCACATCGACCATTCAATTCTTTCCATTTTCTTTGTTTCAACATTACCTCTTTATTCCGTTCTTCATTTCATGCAACAGCTAGGATTGTGTTTGTTCTTGCACAGACTAGGAAAGTGTTTGCTGTTGAGGTAGTTGCAGGAGTAGCCCCAATAAAATAACTGTAAATAACATTTCTGGATAAAAAAATCTCTTCTATATTCTCCACTGACTACACCTAAATCCCCGAGTTCCCTAAAAATATGTGGGACAGGTATGTATAAAGTGGAAACTGAAGATAAAGGAAAAGAAGAGGAAACTGAATAATCATCAGATGTAGAATCAGAAGCAAAATGAAAATTGATAAAATTACTCCTGAGCCAGGGCAGTGGGGGACCAAGGGCCTCAGCCATGCACCCCCCACAACACCTGTAACAAGCCCAGTGACGACCACTGAGCCACTGGAAGAACTGCTCCAGGATCCCGAGCTGACATTTGCACACAGCCCAGCAATGACCAAGCTACCACTGGAAGCCCTCTGTTCTCCCCCAGAGGAATGAAGGGGGTGCCGCAGGCCTCAACCCCACCCCCCTTCTTCTTTCTCCCACCCTATTTCCTTCCCCCTTCCCATTTCCCCCTGCCCCCCAACTGCTCTGCAACAACATCATAGAATGTAACAAATAGTATTAGTACATAAATAAACTTTAAAAAATAAATACTCCATAACACTCTGAAAAAAAAAATTGATAAACTATTCACAGAAATGTCCTTCAAAATATAATTCTAGACCATTCTTTAGAACCTGAGACTCGTACTCACAAACACCACTACCTAATACTTCTTCACCTGAATATATTCAGGGACGTAGTCTCAATCCGTTATCTCTATAATTTCCAGATGTGATGAAATAACTAAGACAGATCATCCCTTACCACAGAAAAAAGAGACAGAAAGAGAGGTAAATTAGAGCCGGATGGGTCCCGAGACTATTGCACAAACTCTTCAAACCTAAGTGACTAGAAAGTTTCCATGTTTTTCTTTAGTCAAATGCTTGCCACATAATCATAAACCTGACCCCTGGTTGATTGCAAGCATAAAAGAGAAATTGGTTCAATGACCAAGATGGAAGTTGTTATATTGTCTTAGGAAAATGAGGACTGAACTCACACATTTATATTGTAAAGCTGCATTGAATTAAAAAACCTTGAAAGTACAGAGCAAGTTATAAATATAGCAAGAAATGATGTCTAGGACACTCTTTCCAAAAAGAATGCATTAAAGTGGCTGGAAAAACAAAGATACTTCATCTCTTCTTCCTTCCCATTAAGTGAGAAAATAGAGTGTGCCAACCAAAGAAATCAACAGTAATTCTCCTCAGCAAGCTTAGGAAAAATTTTCAGCAATTCATGTCACTGATATCAAACTGGAGGAAATTTTGAGAATTCCACCCAGAGCTCACAGTGGTGTCCACAGTATGTGTGGGTGTAGATGGCATGCGCTTGGGAAAAGTCAGTTTCAGGATAAACTTGTCAAAGCCAATTTAAAAATACTCTATCATGCTGTTAGGAAATACCTCATTATGGAGAACGAACTCTGCTTTGGGATGGTCGGGATAAACAAGCACAATGTTTTAACTTTATAGATTAATGCTTACTTGATATTTTGAACAATGCTTTAAAGACAGGGTAATTGTAGGTGAGATGAGACTGTAGAAACCAAGAAATATATTAACTTATGCAATGGAAATGCAGAAAACATAAATTTAAAATAATAAGCACCAAGTTGCAATATATTTTTATGCCTGAATTATCCAATTTAGGTATTTACATATATTAAAGTTACTGTTAGTCTTCCACGTCACTTTTGTGCTGTATAAATCAGGTGAAAGAGAGACCCAGGACATTAATATATTACTTATTCATTTCTTTGCAAGATTTATCTAGCATATAGCTCCAAATAGCTAATGGCACTGTGTCTGGAAATTCTGCAGTTGTGATATTTAACATTAAACCCTTGGAAACAAGCACTTACGAAGTGGGGGATTATTTTGAATTTTGGGGGGTATTGTGGCTATGGGGAGGGACAAAACAGCATGGGTTTAATTTAATGAATTTCAATTTGAAAATAAAAGATTAAGGGATAACATGGTTCAAGCGTTTCTAATTCATATTCTGAAGAAGGATATTTTTGTGTCCATAAAGACACTAAAGTTATGTTAATACTAGTTATAACAACCCATGAAGACACTATCCTTGGCTGGAATTAATGCTGATTACATTTCAAGGTAGGTTTATGGTCAGGGAATAAAATGTTTATAGGCCAAAACACAGCAACAGTAGAAAAATTTTGATTATTATTCTTTTTTTTTTTTTCTCTAAGACACCTCCCAGGACTCATCCTTGGTGCAAAAAGAGCTGTCTGTTTCTCACAGGTGCCTGTGCTCTCCCACCCCCTCCACTGCTTCTCTAAATGAGTTTCAAGTAAGTCCCTCAAACTTATTTGCAACACTGTCGTGCTGTAGAATGTCATTTGTGGACAGAAGGATGAGATTTTTGAGGCCCAGGGAGATAAAACACGGTAGCTAATGTCAAGTGTGCAGTTAGCTACTGAGTGGAGGACCCTCTCTGGGAGGTCCAATGGAGAAAGCTTCTTGGGATCATTAGGGAGTGCACGTGGATTTGGTCTCAGGTAAGGCCGGTTCTAACATTCAAGGTCTACTGTGGACGTCGCACATTTTGCACAGTGCTGTTTTGGCTGGGACAGCTACTTCAGGTTTAGGTAGCCTCATATCCTACTTTAGACTTTCTTCCAAAATGGGTGGGAAATAGAGGATTTGTTTTTTCAAGTAAACAAGAGAAAATATCCATTCTTCCAAAAGGAGAAGAGAATTTCTGTTCCCAAGCATTTCCTAAAGAGAGAAACATGTGTGTACTGAGCCTCTGGGCTTTGGTACCACCCATGTTAAAGAGAACTGGGAATTCTGGTCTTATCCTCAAAGAATAACTGAAAATACTTGAGACTTTGCACTGAGTGACCTCACCGGCCTTTCCATCTGTAACTCTGTGGTTATGGCTCCTCAGAAACTGCCAACACCTTGGAAAGACTTCAAACCACATCTTTTCAACAACAGCCTGAGTTTACATGGCCTCTCTGTGACAGTAGCCAAGTGATCTGGCCTGGGTTTTTGTTCCATGCCTGAATATATTCTTTGCTGATAAAGTCAAACCTATTCTGATTGCCTGTTTTTTTTGCACCCTGTGCATTCCACAGGGAATTCCACAAGTTCAGTATAGCTCTCACTCAATGCTACTCTATTCAAAAGTGCTATGTGGAATCCTGGCTGCCACCACCAAAGCTTGTGTATTTCTCCCTCCTCTTCCCTGAAAATTGGTCCCCCAACTAATTAAGCAAGGTTGTCTAGTTTTGCTTTGAGATTAAATGTACTCAAACTAGAAAGCGATGTTTTCTCTTTATATTTATTGAATGATAGGTTTTGTGTCTAGGGGAGGCGCTTTCTGGTTACCTGCTTCTCCCTCTTGAGGGAGGGTATCTCTGTTCTGAAGCACACAGCACACTGCAGTGAAGTGAAAGGAAACTGATTAGTTTATAAGGCCTGGTTTCAAACCTGTAATTAACTACCTGTTTGCACTTAGGCGAATATTTAAAATTCTCTTTGAATTGCAGGTTCCTCACATTAAGCTCCAGAAGATATCCTATGTACCACATGGGCAATATATGTAAGAGAGTTTGGAAAAATTTTAAAGGGCAAACCAGTATAAGTATAGAGTGGTTTTTGACATCGAGTGGCATATGACAGTTATTGAGAAGTCATTGTTTTTCATTTTGTATTTCTCCTTTTTTTTTTTTTGCTTCTGTTGACTCATTCATTCATTAAAATTGCTTGAATTAGTGACTTCCAACTATGTATCAGGTACATGATAAGTCCTGGGGATCTAAAGATTAATAACACAGGTGTCTATCCCTTATGATCCATAGGATCATACCAAGCTAGTGATTTAGCTGTGAAAGCCCTGACCAGAGAATGTAAATGGGCTTTCAGCATCAGAGAAGACTCCTGGATGAGGTGATATTTCAAATAATGTTTGAAAGAAAGAATCCAGGAGGTGGCAAATTGAAGAAATAAGAAGGCATATCTCAATTAAAAGAGAATAGTGCATACAAATGCTCAGGGATGAAGTAGCATTAAGTATCTGGAAATCCAAGTCAGCTTGGTATAACAGCAGCACGGTGAGAGTGCTGGAGAGACAGGGCAGGGAATGAAGCTAGAATGGCGCTCAGAGCCCTTTCAAGTTACATTAAAAATCTTTGTCCTTATCCAAGGTGTAAGCAAACAATGAATTGTGTTGCTGTTCAAAGAGATATCCAATCTGTATCTTAGATGTGTGCATATATGCGGAGTGTGAGGACCCCCACACCCAAATGTATAAGTTAACTTGCTGGGTGATGTCCTTAAAGATGATTTAAGTTTTAATCCATTATAAATGGAAGTAATTTGAGTTGCTAAAAATTGGTAGATGGCAGAGTGATCTGATCACAATCAAAACAGGAGGAAATAGAACTTCGCACTCTAAAACTGAGGCAGGACAGAAAAGGGAAATGTCCCAGACAGCCGCTCATGAATATTCAGACTGGAATGGAATTAGCCACCTCCTTGTTTTGCAGTTAATGAACCCATAATGAGCTGACTATAGCTTAACCACCCTACCAGTCAACATGCTATACCTGGAACTTTGCAGTTTTTGAACAGAAACTTAAAACCACAAAAAACCCACAGTTCCTGTGCACTAGGAGAAACAAAAGTGCAGACTAGACCAAGAAGGGCAAACTTAAGGGCAAAGTGACCTGACTGCATATGACCAAAAACTTCAGAAACTCAGGGGCACATGACAGGAAGCTGATACAACCTAGTACCAGTCTGTTAGGCTTTAATTACCCTAAATCCTCCCCCACAGCTGAATATTCCTCCCCTTAGTTAGGACAGAGGAACACCTCCATCCCAGAACAACATATAAACTCTCCCTTTAAGAATCCCCAGTGCATGCCTCCCTCACAAAGATGCCCATGCACACTCCTATGCATACTTTTGCTTTGCAATAAAGCCCTATTAACTGAATGTTTCAATTGTTTGTCCCTCTTCCTTTCCTTTTGTTGTACACCACAATGTGGGCTCCTCTTGGTCCTGTGAAAGATTTTTCTTCGTGGTTTGACCAAGAACCTGGAACTGCTGTCTAGTATCAAAACTGCAAGCACAATGGCCATTAAATTGGACTCATTAGGGTCATTGTAGTCATTATGTCATGGACAAAATAGGTATGGTAACTAACTTAAATTATTATTTATAGTATTTATTTATTTATTTATTTATTTGGTTTTATTTTTTTGGCAGCTGGCTGGTACAGGGATCAAACAAACCCTGGACCTTAGTGTTACCATCCTCATGCCATAACCAACTGTGCTAACTGGCCAGCCCCATTCATGGTGTTTATTTTAAAAGAATTGAATTTGAAAAAACATTTGCAATGATTCAGTCATAAGAAAAGACACATTAATTTTTACTTTACAAAATATTTAATTCTCTTAAATCATTTCAAAATCAAATGTAACCAGTGTGGTAAAAAATGACCCTCCAGAAGATGATGATAATTATGATTAGATATTAATCATGAGGGAGATTATGGCCCATCACATTACTTTAGTTGACACATTGACTCTGTCATGTCTATTTCTAGGTTCTTGATATTTCTTAGGTATTCTAATGGAAAAAAACTAATTTATGGAATCTAACTGATGTCTAAATAAAAGCAAACCAATTAGCAATGAGAAGTTTTCAACGGGAAGGGTTTTAATTATTGCTGTTGTGTTTTTAAAGGCTTGTGATTTTTATTAAATTTTTCCCATCACTGTTTCTGTAATTTATTGGTGGCATTAACAGTATTTTATTAACTCAGCAATAAAGATTCATCATTTGCTTTGTACTCATAGATTCTTGGTTTTCTTTCTCTTTTTTCTTTCCTTCCTCTTCCTGTATCTCCTTTTTCTTTTGCTATTAATTACATGTACTTTTTTTTTCCCCAAGCAATCCTTGGCACTGATTTTGTCAGACTTTCAGAAGTCATTTCAAAGTCTCTTCTTGTTTATTTTTGGATACAGAGTTTCATCCCAAGGGAGTTAATTTCCTAACCTCTCCTGACTCTTAATAACTAACAAGCCCACTCTAACCCACATCTATCCAATTACAGTTTATACATAATCTTTGAAAATTAGTTGCAATTACTTAAAAATAGTTGTCTTTTATTTACATAGGAATAGCAACCTGGGTTCATTTCCTGGTGTTTCCTTTTTCAGGTTAAATTGAACGATTTCTGTGCCTTATTCTCCAATAGACATGCAATAGATAATTTTATGACTTTTCTAACCAGAAACCCATGTAGAGGTACATAATGATTATTCATTTGAAACCAGTACGTATGTAGTTATAAGAATCTTTTACTTCTCAGTAAAGCAATTAGAAGTAACATTAAATCCAAAGGTCTTTTATTTTTTTTAAAATTTTTTTTTATTTTTCTTTTTCGTGACCGGCACTCAGCCAGTGAGTGCACCGGCCATTCCTATGTAGGATCCGAACCCGCGGCCGCTGGGAACGTCGCCGCGCTCCCAGCGCCGCACCCTCCCGAGTGCGCCACAGGCTCGGCCCTTATTTTTGTTTTTTAATAACAAGCATTTTTACCATGTTCTTTCTGGTTAAAACTATGCTCAGTTCTCTGCAATTTGTGTTTTAGCCTCAATAATGTTAGCAAGATATTAATATATGCATGAAGAGTTGCAATGAATATAATTACAGTGGCAAAGTGATAAACACATAGCTATTTTGCCCGGTTATATTATGTATTTAACAGGTTTATTTGTTCAACAGTTCTAACTTTAATTATATTTTGCCATTTGGGAATTTTAGATGTATAACAATCATAGCTCTTCTCTGGCTATTAATCTAAGAAGATTGCATTCGTTATAAAAATAATTCATACTTGTTTGTTTAATTCTTTTTCTTAATGCCTTACAAGTGAACTAAGAAATGATAACTTTGCTGCTGGTATTATGTGACTCATTTGGATGCTAAACAAATCATTGCCCATTTCTACTGGTGGCAGTGAAAGATGCTAACCAGAATTTTGGCCCCAGGACTGTTCAAGTCATAGGGACTGTGCTGTAGGCTCTCATATGGACTTAGAGGTAGTCCAGTTTGCTCTGAGAATCTCAAATGCTTTGGGAAGCAAGCTAACGAAAAATAAACAGGCACTATGAATGGAAGCTACAAAATGGATGCAGAGGGCCAGTCTTCAGAACAGCTGGACTTAGTCCTTTCGTGACAACCACAGCAAGATAATTTCTCTGAAATTATTCCCTGTCTTGGAGTGAAGAGATTTGGGTAAACTTCAAGGAGGTGAGTTTGTAAGCATGGGGTGGGCTCATGTTATATCAGTGAAGATTCAAGAAAATGTATGGATTGCTCTTTTGCAAATTGACTATTATATGATGTGTTCATTATTTTGGTGCTTATACAGAATGCAATTAAGCCTTCAGTACCTTTTTCTTCTTCCCACCCCCAGATGCTTATTCAGGAATCTACCTCTGCAATGTTTGTTCAGTTAAGCCAAATTATTTCTGCAATAAATTCTTTTGATAAAAGCAGGTATTCTTTCCAGATCTAGCCTAAAGATATATTTTATTTGGCTTACACGGTGTTGTTGTTGGAGGTATAACTTACATACAGTCAGGTGCCCAGATCTTAAGTGTTCAACTCAATGAATTGTACTTATCTGTATACCCATGTCTAGCTCTCAGACCGAGCAGTAGAACATTTCTCACTCCTTAGAAGGCTCTCTCGTATCTCACTCCAGAAGCCTCCCTTTCTGCAGGGTAACTTGCATACAGTGTTGTTGGTTTTTCTTTCTTTTTAAAATAAAAGCAGATTTAAGGTTAAAAAGATGGTGATGACTTTCTGATAAGATAATGTTATCACTTTTATTATCATGTCATAAAAGTGTGTAAGTATAGCTGTTTTTTCCTGATAAATAGAACTGCAAGTGGAAGAGACAAAAGTTCTTCCTCATTTATTCATTTAATAAACATTCATTGTTTGGTGCATAAAATGTGTTAGATGCTGGAAATACAAAACTTAGAAAGACAAACAAAACAAAAACCAAACAACACAACACAGACCCTGCCCTGAAGGGGCTTTGAAGTATGTTCCTTTGGGCTATTCTATTATTGTCACTATGATTAGATTACAAATGTGTGTATGAGTGTTTGCACATGTGCCACACACACACACACACACACACACACACACACACACACACGCATGCATGACTTTTATTTATTTTATTCCTTTTTTCTCCATGCATAGAACAAAATAAGACCAGATGACATGTTTGTCATGTTGCAGGAAACACATCAGTGGCCTTAATAACCTCCTCCCCATCCAGGCGTGAGGTTAAAAACAACCTATAAAAGTCACCAGGTCAGCAAGCATGTTGTGAACCTGATAAATGTACTCTGGTTTCTTTGGTTTCCATCCTGCTGTCTTGTTACTGGCTTCTGCCTTTTTACCTACCTTGTTACACTGATGCTTTGTTTGGACCATCGGCTTAGTTCTCGAGAGCACCTTTTCCTTATACATTGTGTTTTCATTTTCTCTTGGCTCATGCTCTGTAGGCAATGGCCATCTCCTCAGACAACTCTGGCTGCTGGCAGCCTGTTCTCGGTCTCACTCCTGCCCTTACGTCAACAAAAGCCAAGTTCTGACGACAGGCCTGGGCTCTAAGTAACAAGATACTCTTGTAAACATTTGCATTTACAATCAATTGTCCCGTTCCCTTGGTTCCACCAGAAAATGTAACTTTTTCCTTGGAAGTTCTCTTTCCTTGGAAATTTCCTTGGAATTCTTTTGAAGAATTTCTTTCTGTTTTAACAGGCTGGTAAATCAATGACCTTTTTTTTTTTTTTGAATAGGTTTTCTTTATATCCTTGAATTAGGATGCTTTGTAGTGGAACTTCTGTTTGTAAGAACATGGATTTTTAATGTTTAAATGTGGTCCCAAATTCCCCATTACTAACACACTCACAACTCCAGCACTCATATACTCATAATATCTTTATAATTTTTTGCAACTGTTGTATAGCCATGAATTATTCTTACAATGCTTAACTGGAGAAAGGAACCCACCATGAATTTGTCAAGTTCTTCCCTTCATGAGTTTCATTTCAGCTTGAAAGTAAAAGCAACTGATAAAGCAATCGTTGTCTGTCATAAATTACAGGTATCTGCTATGTATTACAAGGAAAGAAACAATAAAATATCATGGGATTCCTTTATACATGTGTGTGTGTATGTGTATATATTCATACAGAGAAGGAAAAACACCACTCTGGAGGACTTAATCTACCAAAGCCTTGTCTTTCTTGTTTGTGTCAGTTTGAAATACTTGGTTCTATGTTTTGTGGCTATCTGCAGTTAGCGAGGTATTTATTTACAGAATAGGAGAAACTAAAACTTATTCCATATACATGTATTCATAGAGAACACTGTGCCCATTCAATCATATAGAAATAGAAAGAATTATCTTGCAGAAACATTTGATATTTTTTTCCTTGTTCTTGTGCTTTCTCTGAAGTTTTACTATAAAATCTACTTTTGCCTTTGACACAAATTTTGTTTCTTTTGACACTCTGGAGTTTTGACATACTGCAGTTGAGCCACAAACTGATGACTATTTTCTTGGTGGTGACCGGTCTTGGTAATTACTGACATCATAGTTTGCTCTTCTGTCACAATAGTTGCAAGATGTGTGGGGTGCATCCTGCAGTGTATAAAAAATACTGTGCTGGTACTGGCATAAAAACAGGCATGTTGACCAATGCAACAAGATAGAGAGCCCAGAAATAAACCCACACATTTATGGTCAATTGATTTTCAATAAAGGTGCCATGAGCACACAATGGGGAAAGGACAGTCTCTTCAATAAAGAGTTTGGGTAAAGCTGGATATCCACAAGCAGAAGAATAAAAATATTATTTTACACCATATACAAAAATAAACTCAAAATGGATTAGTGACTTACACTTAAGACCTGAAACTGAAAAAACATAGGGGAAAGACTTTATGATGTTAGTCTGGTCAAAGAGTTCTTGGATATAATCCCAAGAGCTCAAGCAACAAAAGCAAAAATAAACAAATAGATTGCATTAAACCAAAAAGCTTCTTCACAGCAAAAGAAACAATAGGGCTCTAAGAGACAACCATGGACTGGGAAAAAATATTTGCATGTCACGCATTTGATAAAGAGCTAATATCCAAAATATATAAGGAACACCAACTCAATAGTGAAGAAACAGCCCAATCAAAAAATGGGTAAAGGACATAAATAGACACTTCTAAAAAAAAAAAGACATACAAATGGCCAAAATATACATGAAAAGGTGTTTATCATCACTAATCTAATCATAATCATCAGGGAAATGCAAATTAAAACCACAATGAGATACCACCTCACCCCTGTCAGAATGGCTCTTATCATAAAGACAAAAGGTAGCAAGTGTTGGAGAGGATGTGGAGAAAAGAGAACCCTGGGCACTGTTAGTTGAAATGTAAATCAATATAGCCATTATATTAATGTATGGAGGTTCCTCAGAAAACTAAAAATAGATTTACCATGTGATACGGCAATCCCACCACTGAGTATATATACAAAGGAATTGAAATCAGTATTCTAAAGAGATACTTGCACTCCCATGTTCATTGCAGCATATTCACAATAGCTAAGAAATGGAAGCAACCTAGATGTCCATCAATGGGTGAATGGATAGATTTAAAAAAACATGGTATATATACACAATAGAATCCTATTCAGCCTTAAAAAAGGGGGAGACCCTGTCATCTGCAACAACAAGGATGAACCTGGAAGATATTACGCTAAGTGAAATAAGCCAGGCACAGAAAGACAAATATTACATGATCTAAGTTATATGTGGAATCTAAAACAGGTCAACTTACAGAAGTAGAGAGAAGAATGGTGCTTACCAAAGGCGGGGGGAGGGGAGTGGTTGGGAAAAGGGGAGATGTTGAGCAAAGGATACAAAGTTTCAGTTATACAGGAGGAATAAGCTTTAGTGATCTATTGCACAATATGGTGATTATTAACAAGTAACAACACATTAGATATTTCAAAATTCTTAAAACAGTAGGTTTAAATGTTTCACCACAAAAAAATAAGTATGTGAAGTGATGAATTTGTTAATTAGCCTTATTTAATCATTTCATTTTGTAAACATATATCAAAACATCACATTGTACCCCATAAATATATGCAATTATTATTTGTCAATTAAAAATAAAACAAGAAATTAAAGATAAAGAAAAAAAATACCATGCTAGACATTTATCCATTTTACCATTAAAGTATTTTTTGAAAATAGGTATTCTATGAGGAATACAATCAAATTTCAAAAATTAGTGAAATAATTCAAAATGATTCTTTAGGAAAAATAGAGTTGGTGAAAAGCTCTTTGTTGCTTAACTTTATAAAGTTTGTGATCTGCTTCTGGTATTGGGTTTTGTATTTTACAAAGCATAACACAGCAGGTAAATATTTCCTTCATGTGTTCTCAAAATATTTTAGAAACTGAATGTTTTCTTTCATAAATGTATTTTGAATCTAATAATTTCAAATTGTTGTTAGATACCCACAATAAACTTCTGGTCTTTGGCATTCTCTCCCATATAATTCAGTTGTTTGAGCAGTTATTTCTCAAGTTTGTTTTACAAATTTGTGACTTCTTTATAGCTTTCACTTTTTCAATACTTTGGCATACCAGACTTCATTATCTGAGAATAAGTCAATGTTTTCTTATGACATTTGATAGAGTAAAATACAAGGGAATTGTTGCTCCCTTTTCCCTTTTCAATATGTGCGTGTGCTTACATTTTTCAGTATGTTAAAGTATTTCCTTAAAAATTGTAATCAGAACTCTCTTTTGAGGCATCCCTGACATGTTGATATGTGAGAATATTGATAGTCTAAACTATTTTTTTTTTCCCCCTGAGGCTGGCCGGTATGGGGTAAACTATTTTTCTTTTAAAGTCATGTGTGGAAGTTAAAAATAATAAACATATATGTACAATTAACATTTTTCTTTAAAAGCAAAATTAGTAAGAGTGCACATGAAAGAAATAGAAAGGAAAAGAGCAAAGATTCAATAATTTCTCCTTCAATTATCCTTTGACATTATTGGAGCATTTAAAAAAGTTTAAAGCAAGCTAATTTTGCCTATTACATGCTATAATCTGTAAACTTCCTTGAAAGGTGGCATTTAGTCATTTGACTAGTTATAGGGATAAAGTTCTGTGCAATTAACTACCATTGGCCACAGAATATTAAAGTAAATATAGGTAAATAGAGGCCATAAAGAGATAGTTTCCCTAATTTTATACCTTCTAAGGGTGCTCTTTGGAGTTTTGGAAGAAAACTGCCTGTGTACATGCCATGTGTGAATAATGGAATATAGAAGCAAAAACCCGAGGAAAGGCCTTTATAAGAAACAATTGTATGTCATCATTTTTCAGCTTCATGCAGGCCAACATTCATAATGAGTTTATTTCTGGGTAAAGGAAGCATGAAGGAAGACTGCAATACAAATTCCATAAAAGGCTCCAGAATGTACGCAATTCATGAGCAATATTGACCAAACAAAAATCTTTAGTTTTCATCAAGATAATTTTTAGCATTTCAACTAAATACAGCTCAGTTTGCACCAAATGATTCTGCATGTTTTGATTAAAGTTAGAAACAGCATGAAAACTAGTTGAGCGGGTTCCTACCAAATAGTATAAAGGTAAGTTCCTCTCGCTGATAACCAATTGATACCATAAGCACAAAGCAGGTATTTGTACTATAAAATCACAAATAATATCCAAGGAATTTTTGCTGGGGACATTTGAATTGTTGGTTAACTTCAAAATTTTGGTGTGAAGGAGGAGAAAGAGCTGCTTGGACTAAGGGGGAGAAAGATTGTTCCATCAGAACAAATATATCTTTACTGTTTGTGCAGAAAACAAAGTTTGTCTATTGGCTCATTGAGGTGAAGACCTTATATAAGTTAATAATGAAAAACTGGCTGTATCCCAAATCCAGCAGTTCTTACTAATACCGTTTTGTGAATTAGTTGATAAATGTTATATATTTATTCGCACATACTATCTTAAGCACAATTATCAGCCTCATTATTCTCAGGTAAAACAATTAATTCACTATTTGGATTTTGAGAAAACAACATTGCATTGTCCAGAACTAAATAAAGATTTTGAAAATCATGAGTGGCTTCTGCCAAAAGCATATACACATACTTCATAAATTATTCTACGTTCTTTTTGTTTATTTTTTATTGTAACATAGTTGATTGTACATATCTGTAGGGTACAGAGTTGAATGTCTATACCTGTGTGCAATAAGTGATGCTCAAATCAGGATAATATTCTATGTTCTTAAGTTCAAAAAAATTAACAAAAATCTATATTGTAGAATTAACACACATTTTCACTGCAGAAATTACTTAAAATGTTTTAGGTAACATATTTAAAGTAACATTCTCATAAATTTTTACTTTAAAAAAAATCATTGACTTGTTTTCAATTAATCCTGTGAATACTTAGAAATTAACCATATGGTTTTTCATATCATCACTTCATAGTTAGACATTAGATTCCTGGAATAATTATGTGAAAAGCATATACAACTGGACTCTTGAGAGAAGTAACCAAAGGATTTAAGTAGATGGGTAAAAGGTAAAGGTGGCTTTCTAGAATCTCCAAACAATCTCAACAGTTTGCTGTATCCTCTATAGGGCTGGGGACACTCAGAGGTTCTCAGGGCAGCGGCCTGGGTTCATAGTAGTTGGTATGTCCGGATCCATTAAACCTGAGTTGTCAATCTGGAATGTCAGTGTTTAGGAAATAGCCAGTGTGTATAAAGACATGCAGGAGGTGGAATGATTAGAGTATCAGGGTAATCAGGAGGTTGACCCACCATCTCCAAACCTCTAGCTTTGCATAGAGAGGGCTCCTGGTGACAGCACAACCAGGTAGAAATGGTTTCTGTAAACAGGAGCCTAAGCTTCAGTCCCTATCCTATTTCTATTCCATCCTATTCCTTATAAGTTCTGCAACTTTGTGCAAGGCACTTACCACTCCGAATCTTATTTTGCTTATCTTTAAAATAGAAATAATTATGGTCTTACCTCTTGGGGAAATGTTTAGTTTAGTGTCTTTTACAGAGTAAGGATGCAATAAATGGTAGCCATTAGGTTATAGCTGCTTATTCTATTTGTCTATATAGCCTATAAAAAGCATCTACATACTTACTGAGAAGTACACATGCCCAGAGTTTTAGCTCAACATGATTTTCTGTGATTATTAGGTGCCAGTATGTTTATTATGAAGGTATCAGCCAATAAACAATACCCAGTCGACCTTTGGGAAAAATCTTGTAAGAAATCACACATGGCTGCGCTTTATGGAAATATACTCAGCAACATGAACCATCATTATATATAAAATCATGTCAGTTATTATGGAAGAAGAAATGCCACTGGTGTTAGACTTTAAGTGCAGTTTTGATGCTGTAAATACTAGGAGAACCCCTACAGGTGTGTGACTAAGTGAGTAGTACAATACAGAGTTTGAGGAAGACATTTCTGAGTATTGTTTTGTTATGGAAACAGACTTGGCAAGGAAGCATCAAACACTCAGGGGGTTGGAGAGTCAGGAGTTTATCATGCCGGTGGGCCCAGACAAGCTCTTTGCTTGAAAATCTGGACCCCAAGCTTAGGTCTTACAGGGCTTACATAGGCAAACTTTTCCAGGTTTTAGGTTTTGCTTTCTCAGCATTCATGTACACAGATAAGCAGGCAAAATTACAGAAGTGAAGAATGCAAGTGGTTGATTAACAGCTAGGCTGAATTCAAGTGGCCCTGTAGATAAGCAAACTTGGTTACAGAAGCCAAAAATGCAAGTAGTGATTAGAGGTCAGACTAGGGTAACAAGAAAATATTGTTTCAAAGACAAAATATTACTTCCAGGACAAAACGGGCTTATGAGAAAATTATTTTTGCATTTTCCCCAACAGTTTGATGTTCAGCAGAATCTAGTAGAGTAAGGAGTAAGAAATTCAAATTGTCTGAGAAGTTTCCACAAAGGTAAGACCTATTTTCCAACATGATGCACCTAATCTTACTTTATGCTAGGTCAGTTTAGGTACTTAGAGATACTGACTTGTACAAGTAATGGCCCTTTTACAGATACTGTGTATTTATAATGTGAACCCCTTGGGATATTTCTGCATACCACATGTGGTCACAGAGAAAGTCATAATCTACCAACAATTTTCTATTTTACTGTTATATTTTATAAAGCACTAAACTTTTTTTTTTTTTGAGAAACCTGTTAGCTAGAATACGTACATTTTGACAATGAGAGAACCAAGGAACCAAATATCCACACAGATGTATAAGACAAATCTTTGTGAAACCAAAACTTACAACTTTTGAACCACTTTAAATCCTGCTCTTCACTTTGGTCATAAAGACAATTTTGGACAAAATGTAGCATACCAATGTTTATAATATTCTTTGTTACACGAGCTTCTTGGAATTCCAAATCAAGTTTGATTTTCCTGCTTGTTTCCCAAAATATCTTACTGAGGTAGTTTCTGGTTAAGACCAAAATTAAAAACATATAAATATTCAAGTAGGATCATATGCTATTTTCACCCAACTTAGAGCAGGATATGTTGGCAAGAATATGACTCGTCTTGGATGATTTCCCACTGACTTCCAAAAAGAGTAGATAAGCAATGTATACATACCCAAACATTTCAGTTTTTATCTTCACTAAATCCTTATACAAACTTTGAAAATCTTGCCACCATTCATTTATCTACACAATATATTAGGAAACAATAAAGGAAAATCAATGAGGCATTGAATTGGCAGGAGAATGGAACCTGAATTTAGTGGTTGGCTTTAGAAAGCATGACTAGCTGTGCTGCTGAAACATTCCACTAGGAGAGAAAACCTGATGTTAATCCAGGAGAGTGTGTTGCATTTGGTGTCTGTGTAATGTAACGGTAGGACTAAAGATTATGGGTGAGAATCCCCAGCAATACAGCATTACTCATCTTGAGCTCAGTAATCTGGGCTGATAAAATGGATGCCACACAAGCATAAAGGATGCCACAATCCAAGATTTACTTTAGATACTCCATAATACATAGGTACCTGCCAAAATTATTTGGGGTCACAGCAGAAAAATGTAAATAAAGTGACAACATAAAGCCTCTGGTATCTAATTTACTTAATTCACAAGTATGGAGAAGGAGAGAGAGTAAGAGAGAGAGAGAGAGAGCAATCTTGGTGTTGAATGCAAACATAAGAAGTTATCTACACCTTTAAAAAAAAATAAGTTATCTACACCAACTTTCAGTTTATTAGGCAAAATACAAATTATTTTAGATGCCTAAGTATTGAAGAAAGAAGAGATTCTATACCTTTAGATTGTGCTTCATCCAAAGGCAGTGGGCTAGGCTATTTCTGGACTAGACTAAAGATTTTTTAAATCATATAATTCTTCGTGTACAAATCTATCAATAATATGACTGTTTCTTTCTTAAATGACACATATAATGATCCCCTGAATATTCAGAATAAAATTTATTATTACTAATACATTTGCCAATTGGCACCTATGTACAATGCTCTACCTTCTTCTTTTTTGGGGGTTAAAAATGATATGTGGCTTTGCATTAAGAATTTTATCATTGCTATTTATAGACTTTGGATTTATTGAGTGGTTATCAACATATTTGGTTATTTGTTAATGACCTAATTTTGAAAGGAAAAAAATCTTGTTTATTTTATTTTATATTCCTTTTAATCTTACTGTAATTACCCTACTATATACCTATAGTATAATCTTTTTGGATACGTTCTTCATTGTCAGAATATATGTCACTTTTCTGATCTGAAATGGACATATAAGGCATAGAGTTTGAAGAATCCTCTCTGAACTGCATTAAAATGGAACGGATAAGAATGACACAGTTAATCAGAAAACTTATTTTAAGAAGAATTGGTAAAGTAATATACCACCGATATTTCTTAGGAGTGGTAATAACTATATTTGCGGCTTTCTGCTTTCATATAAACTCATTGAAAATGAAATATTTCTATTTTTATAGATAGAAGAATGTGTTTTGTCTATTCATTTAACAATAATTTATTGAGAAAAATGCCAGTGCTAGTACATAAAACAGAGCAGGCTCACGCTCTCATGGACATTACACCCCAGTGGGAGAGGAAGAAAATAAATATGTCAACAGACACAATAATTTTATGTTCAGATAAATTCTGTGAAGGAAGTAAAATAGCGTAATGTATTACAGATTGACTGAGTGGTAGGAAATTTTGTTTTAGAAGGTAATGTCAGAGAAGGCCTCTCTGAAGTTATGCCACTTAAGCTGAAATTTGAGTGATGGGGAGGAGCCAACATTGGGAAATATTGAGAACAAATACATGTGGAATCTGCATCTGGAACGTGCTTCACAGGTGTGAAAAGCAGGAACCTCTTAACAAAACACCCGCCCCAGAACTTGAGTTCTTCTGTGAATCACAGCGATACCTTCCCTATATCGCTAGATCAAACTCTGACCTTCTGCAGTCCTGGGGACAGGGTATGTGTTGAGCATTTGGTGTAACTTCCAGCCTATAGGGTCTCTTCTCTCATATGGTCTCATGGTGGCAGAGACTAGATATCTGGAGGTAGATATCAACCCCCTTCCCTCTACTTCCTCGGTATATAATAAACCACATTTCTCAACTTCCTCTGCAGTTCGGTTTTGCAGTGTGACCAATTTACAGCTAAGAGAATGTGAGTGGACGTGTGGAATGCCCACACACCATCCTCCCTCCTCTTTCCCCATCTGTGGGCAGAACTCAGGAAACTTTGAGGACCTAAAAACGAGGGTCGATCCATGAGGTAGAAAATGCCTGGATCCCTAAACAGCCATGTCCAAGACAATCTGCCATTCAGGAATATATACTTTGAACTATGCATGAATAAACAATAAACTTCACTTTTCTTAAGTCATTGAGACTTGGTGGTTTATCTGTTAAAGAAGCTGGTGTTGCACTAACTAAACTAAGATACCTACTAAATTTTCTTCTTCTGTACATACACTTTCTCAATATACTCTCTGTGTTCTCACTTCTATTTTGATTAAATATTCTGTAGTATGGCTCCCAAAGTAGCTTCTGCTGCTCAAATATCTCTGCATCTCCCTACTTCAAAATTAATGAGAGATAGATATCAGAGAGTCTACAAACCTAGAGGATGTTGGTAAGTGTTCGTGGTCTCAGGGTATGAGAAAATAGCAGGAACAGTGATTCCATGAGCTGTTAACACTTTGTTCTCTGCATGGTCTAAAGCATACTTTGGACCAACTTCTAGCAAAATTCCAGAAGCCTAAGCCCCAGGCCCTTTCCCAGGCTTCAGCACCTTACAAATGAGAGCGTGCAAGGTATGTCTTGCTCAAATTCAAATTGTCTTGATGTAAAGTATGAATCATCTTTAACTAAAAATATATTCTCACCCTCTCTCTTACACATGCACCTCTCTCTTTCACACAGGCTCTTTCCTTTGATTCTTAGTGTCCTTCCATTTGTCTTCAACTAGTAAGTGATTTTGTGTTTGCTATAAGTCATGACAACTTCTATGCTGAATGGTCAGAGATTACATTGTGAGTGGTATTAAGCTATCTTCAAGAAACAAATGGGAAAGAGATTTAAAGTTCAATTCCAGACATGGGAGTGAAGTGTAATAGAAAAGCTTCCTATTCCTGAATAGTCTGCATAGCATGGAGAAGGAAAGACATTTCTTCCATGGAGATCTTTCCATTCTTATCCCTTGGTTGGGAGCTCTGAAGGACTTTAGAGATACCAAGTGCAAGTTATTACCCTCCAATGTATAGGTCAAAAACTGAAGCTGAGAATGTTGGGAAAAAGAATGGGCATCAAAGCCAGATAGGCCAGTGGTGGAAACTTGGTTCTGCCACTTTCTATTTCCATGCCTAGGTCTCAGTTTTTTCAACAGTGATAACATGATTTACCTCTCAGTGCTATTGTGATATAACCTATGTAAAATTCTTGGCAAATAATAACAATAGTAATTGTAATTAAAATGATACATAAATAAATCAAATAATAAGACATACTGAGCACTTCTTGTGCAGCAAGCACTGTTTTAAGCATTGAATGTATAATCTTATTTAATCTTCATAACAGTCCTTGATGGTGAACTCTGTCATTACCTCCACTTTACAAAGAAGGAAACTAAAAAGAACAATTATGCAACTTGCCTAACAAGGGGTACTAAATAAATGTTAGATTCTGCTACATCCTTAGTGGGACTTTCATCTCCTAGAAATTTATATTGTTTTTGTGACTCTGTCCTGTCCACCTCCTTTCACCTTAAATATACTGCCTGCCTGTAATTTAGATAGAACAATTTGGGTTCTCAAAATCTGTCTATCAACAGGAATCAGATCTGAATAATCAATTTTAGCATGTTTAGTCTGTCAAAAAGAAAAAAAGAAAAAGGATATAAAAGAAATCAATGAACTGAATAAACGGAGAGACATACCTTATTCATGGATTGGAAGACTCAAGATAGCAAAGATGATTTATAGATTCCCAACATGATTTATAGATTGAATAAAATTTCTATTAATATCCCCACAAGTCATTTATTTATTTATCTATTTATTTGTTTATTTGTTTGTGGATATAGACAAGATTATTCTAAACTTTATATGGAAAGGCACAAGACTTAGGAGAGCTAAGATAATTTTGAAATAGGAAAATAAAGTGGAAGAAATCACTCTATCCAGTGGTAAGTCTTACTATATAGTGAGTATAATCAAGACAGTGTGGTATTGACAGAGGGATAGACTCATAGATCAATGCAACAAACTAGAGAACCCAGAAATAGATCCACAGAAAGTATAATCAACTTTTTTCCAACAAAGGTGCAAAAGAAATTCGGTGGAGGAAAAGTAACTTTTTTAAACAAATGGTTCTAGGGAAGTTAGACATCCAGAAGCAAAACCAATGAATCTTCATCTAAACTTATACCTTATAAAAAATTAACTCAAAATGGATCACAGGTTTCTGTAAATCTTTTAGAGAAAAAATAATAGAAGAAAATCTTTGAGACCTAGAGCGATGCAAAGAGTTATTAGATGACTCCAAAAGCATGATCTGTAAAAGGAAAAATTGATAAACCTGCAGATTAAACCAATGTCAATTTTCTGTATTTCTGTATTAATATTGTACTATAGTTATGGAAGATATTTTAGGGGCAACTGGGTGGTGGGTACATAGAAACTGTCTGTAGTATTTTTGTAACTTCCCTTGAATCTGTAATTATTTCAAAATAAAAAGTTAAAACATAATTTTAAATACAAAAAATTAGAAGTGTGTATAAATAAATCCAACAAAAGGAATAAAAGTTCATAACAAAAATTGTAATACTTTATTAATGGTGAAAAGGAAAAGCCTAAAAAATAGAGAAATTTGCCATGTTTAAAGAGGGTCATTATAAAGATGGGAATTCTCCCATAATTAATCCATAAATTCAATGTCATTTATGTTAGATTACTCATAAGCCTTTTTATGGAACTCAATTTAATGGAAAATTCAAATTAAAAATATCAAGAGTTACTAAAAACATCTAATAATTACAGCCATGCATAGTTCAGGGACAGAACAATACACTAATAGGACAGAAAAGAAAAGAAAAAAACAGAACTTAGAAATTCTGGTGGCATTATCAAGTATTGGAGAAAGGATAGATTATTCAATAAATGGAGCTGGGTCAACTGGTTATTTATATAGAAAACAAAAATGAGGTCTCTTTTTTACACCATTCATAAAAATAAAGTTGAGATAGGTTAAAGACCTAAATATGAAGAGCAAAATTATAGAAACTGTTAAAAAAACAGAAAAAAGCAGCAAAATTATTTATTACATTTCCTTTACTACATTTGAGTAGAGAGAAATTTCCTAAGGAAAACATAAATAGTACAACTCATAAAATAAAGATTGATATGTTTGATTACATTAGAATTTAAAATTTCTATTTGGTGAAAGACACATAAAACAAAGTACAAATGGGAGTAAATATTGCAATGCATATGACTGAACAGCAACGGATTAGTACCCTGAATTGGTTAAAAAAAATCCGTAAATAGAGAAAAAGAAAATCTAATTTAGAAAAAGGCAATTCACAATACAGGAAATCAAAATGACCAAACAAACATAAGAAAAGATAATCAATTTCACTACAAATCAGGGAAATGCAAACAAACAAACAAAAATGACACATTACAAATTGGCAAAACATACTCAATATGGTAACAACAGTTGCAATGAGGTTAGAGGGAATAAAGAATTTTTTACAAATGGCTGCAGATTCGCACCACTTCTGAAAAGACTGATCACCTAATTGCAGGTAGAAATGTCACCTGCAGTTGTGCAACACCTGGAAGCCCTGCCAATACATTACCTGAGATGGATGAAAAAAGCAATTTGGCTATATTAAAGATGATTGAATCACACATACCAAATAACTTAACCACTTTACTACTGGGTAAATCTAGTAGTAAATACTAACACATGTTCCCAGGAAATCATATAATGATGGTTACTGCACTATTGTTTATAATAGTAAACAAACAAAAAAGGAAATAATTGAACTAGATCTATAGGTACTATCATGTATAACTCTCAAGAACATAAAATTGAGTAAGAAAAACTAATGGTGAAAAGATATGTATAATAAGAGGCAGTGTGTAATGTTAAACACAGAACAATGTAGATAGATGATAGATGGGTGGATAGACAGATAGATTGAAAGGTAGTTTATGCACAGAAATATGGGTGGGAATGATACAGAGCACCTTCAAAATAGTAGTTTGTCTAGGGAACAAGAGATGGGATATGGTAGAGAGTAAGGCGTTAGTTAATTCTGTAGTGTTTATTATCTTTTAAAAGATCTATACCAAATAAGGCAAACCATGCTAACATCTGCTTAATCTCTTTGGTAGGTACCTAGATCTCTGTTCCTTTATTTTGATGTATTTAAAATACTTACTAATTTAAAATAATTTTGAAAGAAAGAAACAAAAAGCAAGCAAGCAGGAAAGAAAGGCAATTTACTAGTAGAAATTTTATAAGTAATAAACCTGTACTTTCCCTATGGCAGTTTTATTTTCTGCTTCCATCTCCTGAAGCAATAACCTGGAGAATGAAATGTTTCTCTGTGAGGTTTCGATGGGGAGGGAGGAGGCAATGTGTCTTCTAAGTGACAGGTTGGGGTGGGGGTGACATCTCGCAAACAAGCCTCTTTAGTTGGATGTGGACTTCAAGGTCAGAACAGCTGGGAAGTTGCTGGGATCTTTAGCAGAAGTCAGCCTGGCAGTATGGTACGAGCAGTTCCCTCTGGTTGGTAAACATAGTCAGGAGCACTCACACCTGCCTGCTCAGGGCTTTTCCTTATGGGCTCATGACGGTCAGCAGGACGGGGCAGTACAGCCCATCTCCTTGCATCCTTGACAGCTTGGAAAAACATGCCGAGGGTGGCCATCAACATGTTCTTCCAACTACAGCGGAGGCCTGACAGAAATAAAAGGTTTTTCTTCTCCTCGGCAATTACTCACGGGAAAAAATAATTCTATATAAAATGATTAAGTTCCCAAATAATTTTCAGACTATTTGTGAACTTGAGTCCTTGTTGCCTTTTTTTTTTTTCTCCAAACTGTTCTTGTTTCCAGAGCCCACTTCCATTCCCAAGCAGCAGAGACATTACCTGAGTCGCAGAATAATTACTTCTTGAAGTAATATTTCTAACTCTGCCTCTAGGGCTGTTAGTGTAGGAAGACCCTTGGATTAACTAAGCCTTAGTTGTCCCACCTATAGAATAGATTATAAAATAGATCTGTAAACTGCAGTTGTCAATGGGGGTTAGACAAAATAACTTAGTACTAGACACAGACATTAATATATGAGGGCATTTCGAAAAGTTCATGGAAAAATAGAATTGAAAGATAATACAAATCTTTCCATGAAATTTTTGAAGTACCTTGTATATCTCTTGTTATTAATTATGAAGGTAATTACAAGCTTATTCCTCCGAAACATCATGACCTTAAAAAAATAACATCATAAGCAAAGGAATCAGAGGGCATACTGGAGCATAAGAGAAATTTTGTTAGGAAAAGCAATTTGCCATTGATAAAAACAATACTGAATATTCTAGAAAATATTTTTTAAAGCACATGGAAGCTTGAATCCAAAGTTGTGGTTGAAGCATAGTCTCTGAAACCACACCAAGTGGGCTGGAATGCTGGTTCAATATTTATTTGTTACACCATGTTGAACAATCTACTCCACTATCCTGTCCCTCAATTTGCTCGTAGGGTTGCTTTGAGGTTTAAATGAGTGACTGTATGAAGTACTTAAGGTAGTACCTGGCACATGCGTGGCGTGATGGCCTTGTTGATGTGTCAACTGGCTAGTGTCCAGTTATTCTATCAAACACTAATCTAGGTGTTGCTGTGAATGTCCTTTGTAGATGTGATTAAAGTCCATAAACAGTTGATTTTGAGTAAGGGAGATAGTCCTAGTTAGTCTGGTTGGCCTGATTTGATCAGTGGAAAGGCCTTAAATACAGAACGGAGGCTTCCCTGAAGAAGAAATTCTACCTGTGGGCAGCAGCTTCTGCTCATGCCCAAGTGTTCCAGCCCACCTTTCCTCAAGGAGGACCCGCCCAGTGGATTTTGGACTTTCCTGTTCAGCCCCCACCATCATGTAAGCAAATTCCTTGCAATAAATCTCTTAATATATATCTCTTCTATGCTTCTCTGGTTGAACACTGACTGATACACAGACATAGCTCCATAAAATACAAGTCTAAATAAAAATCATGAGTTTTTTTTAGATTAGAGGTTTACCTGTGTTGACAGAAGAGCAGATAAGTTCTGAAGTTTGCTCAGGAGTAGGAAGGCACACCAAAAAACATTTGAAAGGTGGCTAGTTCCCAGGTACTGAGAGAAGCCAATGGCAAGGTTACTAAATCCTTATCCCACTGCAAGACCCAGAAATAGGCATCTGCCACCTGCAGTCAGTCCTGGCCTCACCTGGACTCACCCTTCCCATGACAGAAAGCCCTCTGGGGCCAATAAATCATTCCTCACAACACCCTTAGGAATATGTCTGTGACTTTAAAATGAGTGTCATAGTTTTCAATAAGCTACAATATGTCCATTTTTTTCTATTTAACATGAATGATTTAATTGTATGGGTCTTAAAATTCCTGAGTAGAAATTCCATCTTACCTCCTCACACAGACAAACACGGAAGGCCCCCGACTTATGATTGTTCGATTTACGATTTTTTGACTTGGTGATGTATTTCGAATTTTGAATTTTGATCTTTTCCTGGGCTAGCAATATGTGGTACCATAATCTTTCATGATGCTGGGCAATAGGGCTGTAGTTCTGTCAGCCATGTGATCTTGAGGCTAAACAACTGATACTCTACAGTGTTGCCAGGGAAAGTCGTCCAGCTGAGGAGAATGTAAGTGTTCTGAGCACATTCTGAGGCTACACTGTGATGCTTGGTAGGTTAGGTGTATTAAATGCATCTTTGACTTGGGAGATTTTCAACTTTTGTTGGGCTTATAGGGACATGACCCCACTGCAAGTTGAAAAGCATCTGTGGTCCATCGGTTTATGACTGCGGTTTGCGCAGCACAGGAACCCGGCTGGTGTGGGGCTCCATCTGTTGGGGTGTGTTTGACTACTTGAAATTTGAAAATAAATAATCCTTGAATCCACCAGGACGTTTGAAAGAATGCACTCTGTAATTAGAGAAAGAAAGATCCTTCTGATATGGAGCCACTTTCCAAGTTGGTCACAAGTGTGACAGCATGAAACTATGGTTTGGCAGCTGGTTTAATTCTGCTTTGCTCTGTGTGTGCATGTGTGCACACCTGTGTCTACAGCAATAGTATTCTGCTCTCTATTAACAGTCACTTTATTTTCTTTTACCTGAGCAGCACGTCTTTATATTTTTCCCATTAATTGCAGTTGCTGACAATTGACTCAATACAACGCCTCCACAGAGGAAAAGCAGCAAGAAAACGTGAGTTCTTGAGGTTTTCTGAGGCCTACACTTATATTTATGTAAATGGATTAATAAAATATGTAAATACTTTTTCCTTTGTGCTTGTATTTTGTTTGTACTGTGAAACTCTTGAATGAAAGAAACTGAATTACAATGTATTAAATATATATTAAGTATTAAATATGACAACATTCAGTACTGTAGATTTTATCTAAAAATAAGTCAAATTTATACCTTTTGTACATATAATCATGTACAGCAATGCTAGGCCAAATGAAGAAACCAACCCACCTCTTCCGGGATGGATACTCTTGGGTTCTCCACCCTTCCAATCTTCTAAACTGTCTCACTATGAACACTTTACTCCAGAAAACAATCTGAAATAATCAGTTACAAGGCATTTATGGAATACTGTGAGTCAATCACTGTGTTAAGAGTTGCGGAGAAGCAATTTTTAAGTCTTCCCCATGAATGTAAACTAAACTTCCCCATTAGTTTAACTTAACTTAAACTAATGTTTTATAACATTAGTTTAAGTTAAGTTAAGTTTTATAACATTAGTTAAATATGTGGGAGAGGAGGTAGTGGGAAGGAAAGCCCTTTATTTTTCAGGCAGAGATTATTCACAACCCCTTGGGTACAGCAGCTATACTGAGACAGAGAGAGAGCTGAAAGCAGAGTTGGAAGGCCTGGATTTGAGTCATGACTCAACACTTAATAAACGTGTTCCTCTGAGTAAGCAGTTTCACCCACTGAGCTTTAAGTGCAGGTTCGTGATCTGTAAAATGATGGTTATATAATTACTTTATAGATTTACTTCGAAATGATAAAATAATCCTTTACTTTACAGTTCTTTGTCAGTTGCAAGCCCTGTGTAAGTAGAACAACTTATTTTTTTCTCTCCATAAACACACTGACATCTCCTCCCCCGTGCTTCCACCCAAGGGCACACTGTCCAAAGGGCTAAAAGTCATTAAAGCTGATACTTTTATTGAGTCCTTACCAAGTGCAAGGCCTTGTCCCAAACACTTTCATTGAATAACCCATTAATCAATACCACAGCCTTATCAAGTAGGTACTGTTAATATCATCATTATCTGCATTTTTCAGAGAAGGAAACTGAAACACAGAAAGATGAAGTAATTCACCCATGTTTACACAGCTCTTAAGTGATGGCGCTGGACTTTGAATCCAAGTGCACTGATTTGAGATCAGAGCTATAACTAGCCCACTCGACTGCAATAAGTTTAAACCCTCTTTAATGAGGATTTTCTCTATAATTTAAGAATATTTAGTTCTGCTGTAGAAAATAAAAACAAATAAGGAGGATAGAAAAAACTAAATAAAGGAAAAAAAGTAACTTGGGAGATACGTTGGACATAGATAAAGTAAGTAGAGTCTATGTGTGCCGAAGATGGACAGGGTGGGATAGAAGGACCAAGTAGACAATAAATATATTCATGAGGCCTTAAATCAGGCACCCATGGGTGACACCCATTCTGGCCCATATGGCCACTGCTGAGAAATACAGATAAAATTGTAGCTGCTCATCGGGCTAACTGGCAAGCTACAACTATTGGTGTGATGAACTTAACTCTGCATCTTTTAGAGAGTGCAAGTGTGCATTGGCTCCAGGGGTCTTCCATCTGCTAAGCCCCCTGGTTCAAATCTCTGCTCTGATCTTTGCAATTACACCATCCACAGGGAAAGCTGATAAGGTAGAGACAGAACATGCGAACGTTGTGCACACCAGGACGCCAGGATTCAGGTAGTGTGGTCCTTCTGCCCCAATCGCACACTACCCCAAGATTGTTAGCACCTATTTTTCCTCTTGCTCTTACTGTATGTTTTAAATTGATTTAATAAATAATGTGATGATTTGTTCTATGAGCTTCTCTCTTCTGTGACCTCTGGAAGATTTTGTTGGTATACAAGGAAACTGAGTCGAAGTTAGTATTCCACTAAATTTCATTGTTGTCAATAATTTCAAAATCTTTCACCAGATAACACTACCAAGTTACTAATAAGTAATGAAAACTGTATGTAATTTTAATACCTCCCTTTCTTCAGCCATTTGCTGAATGTCAGTGTGAAAATGAATACTGAGAATGACGACCATGAAGTTGCTCTCATGGTTTTTCTTATTTGTTGCTTTATAATATTCTGGGACCACACTGACCTGTTGCCATGAACCATCCCATTTAGTCCTTGCAACAATACCTTTAGCTGGTTACCATTATTACCCCAATTTTGAAGATGGAGAATGTCAAAATAGTTAAGTAGTTGGCCCAAAGTCATACAGGTATTAAAATGGCTGAGCAGGGATTCAAACCCAGGTCTGACTCCAGAGTTGCCCATTTTACCATTGTTTAGTGGTATGAATAGATCTAAGTTCCCCAAACCAAATGCACACTTAAAGGAAAAGATAAATGAGGGAAGGACCTGGAGACCTCACAAACTGGAACGATAGATAGCCTTTGGTAATCACGAGTTGATGGTATATGTAGACATATCTGTAACACTGAAAAAAATATGTACCCAAGAGCCTTGAAAAAAAATAAATTTTAAATAACTCTTTGGAGAGAAGGAGGGAAGAAAAGGAGGAACTGGTAAGGAGACACGAAAATCAATTATATTGTATATTGATGAATTAAAATAAATAAATAAATAAATAAATAAATAAATAAATAAAACACTCTGAAAGCACCATTTCAAAATGGGTACATTTCATATCTTAAATGCTAAAAGCAATAACTTTCAGAGAGGAACATGAGGGGCAATAAAAAAGGCCTTTCAATTTTTATGATCACAATTCTGTATTATCGGGATTTTAGACAAGCTTATATAATTGCATGTCATTTTAAAAACAATAAACAGGGAGAAAGAAATATCATTTACATCTCTAAATATGATGCTGGTAGGCCAGAGCAGATTCACACTGACCTTAATGAAGCTTAAGCTTCAGACACCCTTTCCAGACTTTCTGCTGAATTTTGGATTTGTCATTTTGTATAAGCTTCCATCCCCACAAAATATGAAATTGTCCCATGAAGACATACTTGACAACAGAGAAATACCAAAACATAAAAAATTAAGTGAAAGTATTATGTTTAAAATCACCATCAAATAGTGCTAGGAGATATCATGCTAGCACATTTCAAATTCTTTCTAAATAATTTGAAATAAAGTTTAAAACATGATTTTGAAAATGACTTTAGAACATTTAAAATAATGAAATAATTTAAGGTAACATTTAAAAGGTAGTAAGCACATTTCTTGTTCTTTGTTCTCTTTCTCTGTGCCTTTTTATTCCTTTCTTTCCCCCAGATGTGTCTGCTTTTTGATAGGAGGCTAAAAAGATGGCAAGGTAATTTCAGCAGGGAATTTTATGCAGATGCAGTATTTATGATGGTCGTCCTGGGGAGAGTCTGTGATTAATGATCACATATAACCTGGCTCAATATATATATTTTTAAAGTAGGCTTCTTTATTGGCAGCAATGCACTACAAAGGGGAATATACATCGAAAGATCTCTTAATCCAAGGACACAGACCAATGGGTCAGTTGGGTATTGTTTATAACCTTTAAGATCAATGGTTTTGAAGGTCATGTGTGGTACACATTTATTCAGCCTGACAGTAGCAAGTCTATTTCCTGGATATGTTAACAAAATTGCTAACGTTAACTATTTTCTTTACCTGGCCTTGGATCCTATTTATTTTTCCAAACAACTATTTTAAGACAGATTAACCATACCCATTAGACTTCAAAGTCAGAGTAATATGGGGATTGAACATCCATCCCCCACACGTTTAGAGGAACAACCCTCTAAAAATTAGCAGCGGACTCACATAATTGAGAGAATAATTGTGGATCAAAAGTAGCAATAGGAGCAACCATAAAAAGAAAGACCCTCCAAAGAGAGGTAAATAGAGAAGTGTGTTAGAATCACACATCCTCTGAACATCTTTTCATTTTATAGTTTGTGTTTTCCAGATTCCTTCCACTGCAGGGTTTTTGCCTGCCTTTGGGAAGCCCCGAGCCAGTGGTTCTAAATTATGGCTGCAGTTTAGAAATACCTGAGAGAGCTTTTATGAAATACTATGCCAGGGCCATATCTCTTGAGATCTGAAAAAAAAGACGATACTAAGAAGCAGCAAGAAAACATACATAACTCGTTAGTAAAATAAGTTCACAGACAACCTCAGACTGCTCCAGTGTCGTAAGCCGGGTATGAACAAACCACTTATGTCTTTAGAATAAAGATAAAGGATGAACCTGACAAAGAGGGCAACAAATACAACAACTGTGTAAGAGATAGGCAAAATTAAAAAATGTAACCTGATACAACAAAATGTCAAAAAGTGGGGGAGGGGGTTCGGAATGACGCCAAGCTTAGAGTTGGCTTGGGTTCTTTCTTTTTTCTTAGATAGCAAAGTCAAGTTGTTATTAGTCTAAAATAATGCTATAACTATAACATGTCTTTTGTAAGCCTCATGGTAACCATAACACAAAAACTTATAAGAGACCCACTAAAAATAAATAGCGAGAAGTCATTAGTATTTTTACAAAGCTTTCCAGAGGTTCAGGACGTGCAGCAGGGTTGAGGCCTCTCCTGTGTGCCACGACTAGCTCCATTACACCGCTTGTCCAGCGCTCTGCAGTGTGTTTCTGTGCTTGAGTTGCCCGTCTCTTCTCTCCTCTGCCCTCTAGCAACTCTTTCTAATTCATTCATTCATTCATTCAAGAAACATTTACAGTGTATTTAATAGGTATCTGTCACTGAACTAACATTGTGGGTACAAATACATAATAATAATGGAAATACAGACCCTGCCTTTGAAAAGACAGAGTTTATCAGATAGATGATAGGTGACCAACCATCCTAATTTGTCTGGGGTATGGGTGGGGGTCAGGGGGTTCCCAGCATGTGGAACTCTCGGGGTTAAAAACAGGAAAACCCTGGACAAACTGGAGGAGTTTGTCAAGCAAATTTGGAAACAAAGATGAGGAAGGGATGGACTCTGTCTAGGGAGCTGAAAAAGGTTATGAAAGTGGCCGCACATACACAGTTGAGCTTGTTCTTGACACGTGAATGGGCATTTGCTTTGTACCCTAAAATGCAAGAATGAAAGGTATTAAAAATGCCTGTAGAGGCAATGGAAGCATGGAAGGTGTTCATAGTCAGAGTTAGTTCAATTTTTTCTGCTTGAGAAGTCTAAGTTTGTTAACTCAGTATTCCCCAAACTTCTATTTTATGATAGTTTTTTTGTTGTTGTTTTGTTTTTGTTTTTTGTCTTTACCCATCAGTTAAATATGTCCTAGACCAACTTTTTTGGGAAATGCTGGGCTCAGTCCCAGGTGCGGAGAAGGGCAGTTCATGGAGATGAAAATGGAAAGAAGGCGAGGGATTAACTTCAAACAGGGTTTTGAAGGCCATACTAAGAGGTTTGGAATTTTTCTTATGGGTAGGGAGTTTTTGAAAGTATTTGAATAGAAAAGGAGTCAGAAAAGATTTTAGTTTTAAAAACTAAAACTCTTGCTTCAAAGGTTTTTTTTGTTTGTTTTGGTTTTGGGTTTTTTTTTTTTTAACTTTATGTTATGGTATCTGTTAACTGTTAGTCTCATGTCAGTAGTTAGCCTTTGGTAGAGCTGGATTCCTAAGCAACCTGCCTCTGGGAAGACCCAGTTTTTTTCTTATGACTTTGTGCAGAGTGCACTAGTGGAGAAAGAAACTGGGGGAGAAGAAATCAATTAGCAGGTTGTTAATCTACTTAAGTGAAAAATGATGAGGGATGAGCTACGATATCAGATGCACATAAAGAGGGAAGTCTCAGAGATTTATATCAACGGCACTAGTAGTAATAAAAGTAAAGAAATAATGTTTGTTTGTTTTGTTGTTTTTAAGTCTTCTGTCTTAAAGTTCATGGAGGGTAGGGTTTCAGATAGGAACACAACAGCTAGTTAAACTTGAATTTTAAATGAACAACAAAAGATGTTTGAGTGTAAGTATATCTCATGCGATATTTTTTTCTAAATCTTGTAACCCTAACAGAGGATGAATTCTCATTTTAAATTTCTAGCTCATCTAACGGAGAGATAACAACTCACCATAAAAATATGCACACCCCCAAAAAGGGCTGTGTCAGCATGAGATATGATGGGGGTTGGTCTCTTGGTAACAGACACATCAGATGCCTCTGTTGGACAGATATAAACTGAGCTAAATAGCTGCGGTGAACATTTATGAGGATTGTTGCTAGCAACAGTCCCGTAGAGCCAAATTTGGTTATTTGCTCCAAACGTGAGAATCACCTTTCCCCCACATATTTTTCTGATAGTGGTGAGCCGAAGACTGGTATACCAACATAAAGTAAGACCTGGTAATTGCATGTGTATTCAGTAAAATCTGGGGGAAATTCAGAAAAAAATTATTCGTGGCCCACTGTTAAGTACTGGCTGCTTGTAGTTTGTGCAATTTTAAATTAAAACTATGGCCAAGGAATGCATGGATACTTGGTGATTATTTCAAAGTGGGAGTCTACCCCTAGCATGTCCATTTTAATTTCAGCTGATTGTTCTTCTCGGAATACATACACTGGGGCATGCAGTTAGGGGAGGCTAGGGCCCTAGCATGCTGAATGACTATTCCACAAAAGTCATATAATATGAAATGGATGTTTGAGGCAATCTGCTAACAGCCTCTTATTCTTCCCATGCCCCTTTGTATTTGAGTTTGTTCCCTCACCCATTCAGAAGGGAGTCTAGTGACCTACCCTTTGAATATGGACTAAGCCTTTGACTTGCTTTCACCAATCAAATGTATGAAAAGTGACATTGTGTGAGTTCCACAGCTCAGGCCTGAGGATACCTGGTGGCTTTTGCCCTAATCCATCCAGACCTGAGGCTGAGCTGTCAAAATTGTCTGGTCTGAAAGTGAATAAGCCTATGCCTGGGATCTTTCTGGCCAACAAACCTACAGTGGGAGTGCTCGAAACTTCTTCAAGGATATGGTATAGGAAGATGTGCGTGGTGTTGACTCAGAAGTGCAGGCTACAGATCAAAATACCACCCACGCAGGAAACCAGCCTCCTAACTGGTCTTATTGAATCCACTGAAATAATCTTTCCCAAATGTAGCACTGGTTATTCTACTCCTTGCTTAAGATATTTCAATAAACAGACCCACCTCTAATATTTACAGGGCCTGGGGCAAGAGAACAAATGGAAACCCACACACACATAGCTAAAAATATAAAAATCATAAATCAATTTAGCAAACAGATAGAAGATGTCATGTGAGAAATATGCCTTCATATTGAAAAAATGTAAACATATGTGTAAAACAGGTTTTGGATAAAGTCAGGGTAATAGTAAAAACAAATTTTATAAGTATTGTGCATGTCTGCATATTCTGATACAGTCTGATAATTTTAGGATGACTAAGAAAATAAAAGCACAAAAAATACACAGCTTATTCTGTAATATTTATCATAGTGAAATCTCTAATTATGGTAATTTAGTCAAAGTTTTCACTTAATTTGTTCCAGTGACTAATGGTCCAAATGGCAAATATTAAGTGTACAAAGTCAATGTCAAGTATGTTTTTATCAATGATGCATGTTAAATTTAAAAAATGAAAATCATTTTTCATATGCCTTTTCAAAGAAGTCTTTCCTCCGAAAAACTGAAAATTATCTATCCAATTAAAAGGCAAAAAACAAATTATAATTAAAGAATATCAAAATATTAAATAAGATATTTTTAAATAAAGTCTTTCACCCTCATGAGAGAGTTTGCCACCATGTACTGGGGATGGGAAGCTGCAAGGAAGAGAGAGCCCTAGTCAACAGTCAGACACACAGAGAGAGGTCCAGGTGAGCCCAGGTGAGCCCAGGTGAGCCCAGATGAGCACAACCTCCTGCGAGAGCCCAGGTAAGATGAGCAAAAGAACCAATCAGCCAATACAGAATTGAAAGAAATAGTAATATGTTTTTAGAAATCTGAGACAATATTATTCCCATTTACAGACACAGAAGGGAGTCTCAAAATAAAAGACTTGCCCAATATAGTACAGTCACTACAGGCAGATGCTATGATTTTAAGCAAAGTCTCCATAATTCTTTTAGCTTCCTTCTATTTCTAAGGAAGCTGCAGAGAATCTTCAGGAAATTGAGGAAAACTAATTGGATCTGGATTAACCCTTTGGCCCAAAGATTTTATCTGTCAGGTAAAGTTAATCCTCATTTTTGGATTCTCTGACACTTGTAGAGCAGTGAGAATTAAATGCAAATTTTTTATGTGGCACTGAGTGAAGGAGCAAATATATGTCAAATGTAAGGTGACATGAAGAAATATTTAGCAAAATGCCTGGTATTGACATAAATATTATTTCACTTTTTTGCTGCACACAGATAGACTTGACCAAAAATTAGAATTCACTATCTTCAGTGAAACCATGTGTATCTGGTTTACGAAATGTATTATCCCAGGCATAATTAATCAAGCATATCAAATTAACAGACAGATATTTGCTGAGCTCATACTGTGCATGAGGCTCTCTGTTGAATGTTGTATTACATGCTCCATCTGAAAAACTGGTGTGGATGACCCGCTTTTAACCAGGTCAGATTTCTGGAATGATGTGAATGTTCCTCTTAGGTGGTAATAATAAGTGAGTGAGGACGCTGGATTAATTGTGCACACTTGAGGGTATATGAACTATAAGCCATGCATCGATCGAAACATATTCTTACTGTATATATTTTACCCGGAAATACATCAATAATATTGTCTATCCATTTCAAATAGACGTAAAGAGCAGAATCTACTTTTATTTTATACTCTAGTTGTTTGAACATTTCTTTAACTCTATACATTTATCATTCTTATTTTTAAAAAACCTAATGTTAAAAAGCACATGTGCTCAGAAGCTAATATGTTTAAAACAACATGTGTTTATCTCTTTAATCATTGTTTTATGGAACTTTGTTTATATTATTTAACATACTTTCATTTTTTTATTCGTTTGCTAGGACTGCCGTATCAAATATCATAGACAGGGTAGCTTAAACAACAGAAACATATTACTCACAGGTCTGGAAGCTGAAGAACTTCCAGCCTCTCTTCTTGGCTTGCAGATGGCCACCATCTTTCTGTGTCCTCAGACGGTCTTTTCTCTATGCATGCACATTCCTGGTGTCTCTATGTGCATCCAAATTTTCTCTTCTTATAAAGACACCAGTCACATTGGATTAAAGTCCACCCTAGCAGCCTCATTAACTTTAATCACCTCTTTAAAGGTCCTGACTCCAAATATAGCCACATTCTAAGGTACCGGGGGTTAGAACTTCAACATATGAATTTTGTGGGGGAGGAGGAGTGAGGGGTAGGCAGCAATTCAACCCATAGCAAATTTCATTATTATCTTATTTACAACGAAATATGCAATCCCCTTATATTATTATTAAAGGATACTTTATGGATTTCTCTTTACATTATTGCAGTATTTTACACTTATCTATGTGATTATAAAAATAATTAATATCTAATATTTATTTGGCATGTACATTCTGTCAGGTGTGGGATTAATTATTTTTCATGAATTAGGGAATTTAAACCTCATAGCAACCCTAGAAGCTAGCTGCTGCTATTATTCCTATTGTGCTTGTGAGAATACTGAGATTTAGAATCTCTCATTCACTTACAGAATTACGTGACTGATGAGTGGAGGAGACCAGGGTATATTTGAGGCCCTTTGCCTCTCAACAGCCCTATGACATCGGTGTTGCAGGGGTACTGTGTAATTTCAGGGGAGATGAGGGGAATGGACTGTTCCCTTGTATTTTGAACTCCTATATGTCAGGTCCATTTATTCATCTTTGTATTCCTAGTATTTTAGCTCCATGTCTGGCAAAAAAGTTGGTACTTAATGCACTATTGGCTTGATGCTGGTTGGTTTTAGCCATTGTCATTATTATTTTTATTTTTTGAAAAATAAGGAGATACTAGATAAGTAAACTTGCAATGTATTCAACTGAGCATCCTCAAGTAGCCTAGTTATATGGAGCATACAGCATATTAATGTGCCTGGCTTATTTCACTTAATATAATTTTCTCTAAGTCCAACCATGGACTTTTTTGCTGTTAAGATGTTTGAGTTCCTTGTACATTCTGAGTATTAATCCTTTGTCATATGTGTATTTTGCAAATAATTTCTCCCACTCTGTTGGTTGTCTTTTTGCTCTGTTAATTGTTTCTTTTCCTGTGCAGAAGCTTTATAGTTTGATATAATCCCATTTGTTTATTTTTCCTTTGGTTGTCAGTGCTTTTGGGGTCCTATTCATGAAGTCTGTACCCACTCCTACTTCCTAGAGTGTTTCACCTATGTTTTCTTTAAGGAGTTTTATTGTTTCAGGGTGTATATTTAGTTCTTTAATCCATTTTGAGTTGATTTTGGTATATGGTGAGAGGTACGGGTCTAGTTTCATTCCCCCAAATATGAATGTCCAATTTTCCCAGCACCATTTGCTGAAGAGGCAGTCTCTTCCCCAGTGTGTGGTCTTGGTGCCTTTGTCAAAGATCAGATGGCTGTAGGTGTGTGGGTTGATTTCTGGATTCTCTCTTCTGCTCCATTGGTCCGTGTGTCTGTTTTTATGTCAGTACTGCATTTGAATCAAACCAAATTAAGAGATTGATTTGCCTAAGGCCACCCAGATAATTCGCGACAGATAAAAAGAAAAGAAAAAATAAAATAAAATAGGACTTTATTCCATTTCTGGTCCAGTTACTTTACCTTACACCTAACTGCTCCATTTATGAGTAAAATGATCTGCTATGGTTTGTTGAATAAGAAACATATAATGCATACTATTTTTAAAATGCTCGTGAGAGTACCCTCAAAATGAGAACCACAACTCACAGCTTTCTCTTCTGGCAATCAGCTATTTACTTAATAACTCAGAGCCAGCTTGAGACGAAGGGAATTTAGTGCTGCGTTCAGACTGGCCACACAGCATTTTTTTAATTTATAAGGGAAGAAACACTGTGTTGGGCAACCAATTAATACTCTATCTGCCTGCACACTGCAAGATAGCGAATGCTCCTGTGCGTTGCCGGTTGTTTCTCTGTAACATCCACCTATTGTGCTTTCACATTTTGGCCAGTTTCAGCTTTAGCTTTGAATGGAAAGCCCTGGGGTCTCACTGTGCTTTCCATTAGAATCCAATTCATCTTTGTTTCCCTCCTTCAGCCATCTGGTTACTACAGTGAGTAAATGGGAATTGCGGATGCTTTATCAAAACACAGAATGGTGAAATCCCAAGCACCTCGAATGGTTCCTAGTTTTTCCACTTAGAAATCAAATGCAACTCTGTCACTCTTTTTGTCCCTCTTCTTGTAGCCATGCCATGTGTTATCTTAACAGGCTGTCTTTGACGTTCCATCTTGTAAAAATAGGATAGAGGCTTTCTGGTAATTTTTTAAATCACTTTCTGTACTCAAATAGCCACAGAGATGTTTCACCTAATTTTAAATAGGTGGTTTCAATGCACATATATACATTTTGAAGTACTCATTTACTTCTTTTTATTAAGTTTTATGCTATACATAAAACTGAAACTGATTCTGCCGCTTACTCTTTACATCATTTTAAAGAAAGATTTTGTTCTGTTTTGTTTTGTTTTTACCATTTAATGTGCTTATCTGCAATGTGGAGACGGTAAGTCTGAGTTATTTAAGTGGTAACTTGGGAAAATAAATTGGTTTGGGAAGAAGTTTGACTTTCCTTGCTGAAAGATTTTATAATTGATATTATTTTTGTTTCCATCAAAAGACTGCTGAAAAGAATAAGAAAAAATTTTCAATAAACAAGGACCAAGCCTCATGCCCAACTCTTCAAGTACAATTCTGTTTCAACGAACATGTCTCAAGTTCAATTCTGTATGCGACTGGACCCACAAAAGGCGGAGTCGCCACAAACTCATTACAATCAAATGGGACTTGAATTCTCTTGTCTAATGTCATAATAAGCAATTATGAGCATCTTCTCAGCATTCAAATCGGGTAATGGTGAAACCCTAGAGAGACATTATATGCTGGCAGACTCTGGCTGATAGAATGTGCATATGCTCAATGGATCCCTAAAGGCAGGAAGGGTAGCTAGATGCCAGGGCAGATTGCCTTCAGCATTTAGGATAGACACTGCCTTCAATTATGGCTTGTGTTTTATAATCTGAGCAGTTATAATAGTATGTGTGTTCATTCTGGAGAACTCACTGTGGCAACAGTATGAACAGTCTTCTCCATCGATTTCCCATTTTCATGGGAGAATAGCAAATGGAACTCTTCTTTCAACTTCACATTTCTCTGATGGTGAAGTCTGGGCAAATACCCGTTGCTACTATATGAGGGGTCTTCAAAAAGTTCATGGAAGGATACACATTATCGTTCAATTCAATTTTTCCATGAAATTTTTGAAGTACCTACCTTTATATGTTATCATTTCATTTTAAATTTAATATCTTTTTGTCCACTCTGGAAAAGGTAGCAGGTTTTGCATTATCAGGGGGACACTTTGTAGAGATAATTAGATAAATAAACACTTGCTACCCTAAAGCAAGGCATTGAGTAGTGCCTCTTAATTACTGGAAAATTTTCCTGCAAACAAATTAGTTACTAAATTACAGTATTCTTTTCAGCTGAGCCCTTGCAGCAAAATGAGATGGCCTCTGTCTTTTTTCACTAAACTAGATGACTTTTAAAGAATATTTCTGCTCAGAATTGTATGATTCAGTGAAGTAATGAACAAATAACATTCATACATATTGTAAAATGCTTGATATTGATGATCTTTAGAAGAAAGTACCTTCCATAGGAACCAGCCCACATAATACAAATAAAATACAAGGTCATGAGAAATTAAACAGCTCTGAAAAATATCAGCATTAAACACTTTTTTAAACTGTGAAGAAAAACAAAGAAATGGGGATGTTTTACAGGAATTATTGTTATTATTTATATGTATATCCATAATTTGCACCTTTTCTACTTACCAAAGGTGTATTAAAGATATTTAATACACATTGAAAATTAAACCATTATAGACGCTCTCGATTTGTAGACCAAGCCTTAGAGCTTCAATACGTAAAGATGTTACATCTATTACGTGGCTCATTTTCCCCCTGGCAAAATCAATGTAGTTATTTCATTTGTCTTAACAACCGAATCACCCTGCTGCATGGTTGATCTGATCCATGATGGCAGCATTGTTATTGGAATGGTCAAGATCCTGATGTGGTCATCCCATGTGGATATGGTCAGGCTGCCCAGTGAACCAAGCCTCAGCTGCATCTCAAATAACATCTCTTTGATGCCTACAAATCAGAAATCTTTTCTGACTCTAGACCATCAGAGTGAGTTATTTTAAGGCTGATTTGCCTTAAAATGACTGTTTTCTCATTTTGCACATTACCTCTCTCTCTAGGTTTACAAAGTTGCCAATAAAAGGACTAGCAACCATTTTTAGCAAACAGAGCGACATTCCCCTACTTGATAAAATAACGTGTAGGAATTTTCATAGCATATTGATAGAAAAATAAATAAAAATGGATAAGCAGTCCCAAACACATTATATTGAAATTATTTTTTTAGAAAAAGGAAAGGGGGTTAGCTTTACTTCCATATTGGCACATAATTCACAGTAAAATTTATTTATAAGGTTAGGCTTAAGAAGTGGGTGTAAGATTAAAAAAAAAACTAATCAGCAACAAACAATCAAGTAAGGACAGGGATTTTGACACAGTTGCCTGGAGTTCAAAAGGCCTCTTTTGCACATCAGTTTTCATAATTTTGATTCCCTCTGTAATGACCCCGTGTTTCTATGATATTGAACGCTAGTAATGCTGAGGAAGAAGCTGAAAACAATGCTCCCAAGTGTGAGAATGAGTGAGTTTTTTCATGCTTTTAGCAATGTGACCTTAGGTATTGATTTATAACCCGCCAGCAGCACCCCAGAGCAAAAGGGAACATTGGTAATTAAGTCAGTATCTGCACTTTCTAAAATAGTGCTGACTTGCAACAAAGAGAGCTCCTTTATGTTCCTCTCTGTCTCCCAGTGAATGTAGATGCAGGCACTGACCTCTGACCTTTCTCCAAATTCTCCAGCTGCAGCTGTTATTTTTCTTTCTCTGGGCCTTTAGCTGCTGATAGACTGGTAAGATTCATTAAATTGTGTGTGCAACCCTCTTTAAAGCAAACATGAAGCAATTTATACCCCAAGCCTTCCTTATAAAATGTATCTTTATTGAGCTCAGAATAAAGTAAATGCTTTCCTGCGGGCACCTATTAGGTATTCGCCAGATAAGTACCTAGGCCAATTGGTCACATCAAGAAAGCACAGACATTTTTTGGAGGAATTTTATATTTAAACATGAAACTTTCCATGGTAAAACTCCCAAGATTATAAAGTGAATTGAGTCAGAGATCTTTTCTTTGTATTCTATTAGAGTCATTACTGAAATAGGGCCACAAAAGGTAATAGCAATAAAACCAAATACCTTGAGGTATGTATGCAAATTGTATGCTAATATATGGTAATCTGAGTAACATGTTCAATGGCCATAAAAATGCTAAATACAGCTAATTAAAGGTAGGTACATTGCTGTGTTTCATACTTTACAGCAATATGAAAGAGGTAGTATGTTATAATAATTATAGCATTGCTTGCCTTGGGGAGTACATCTAACATTTTAACAGAATTTCTTATTCTGGTGTATTTGTCCATTTCACTAAATGTAATGACTTTTACTCTTCTCTAACCCAGGCCTTAGATCCACAAAGTTAGTGTAACGCTAAATAACAAATTAGGTCTTTAGCTTCAAGGAAAACAAACACTTCATCCTAGAAACTTTGCAAATGTCATGCCCACTTAACACTCTTCTTACAATAAGTGCCCCCCACTGGGGTAATGGGGTTCAGCAATCAGCCACATTGAAAATTTAGGTAATCCAAGCCAAGAATTTTTGCATACCTGGAAAATGCAAATAACCATTTCTCCCAGAAATGCACTTCGATCCAGAGGATTCTGCCTTATAGTGAACTCAAATCATAAAATGCATATTTTCCATTTTAATTCTCAAGAAATTCTAAGGGAATGGAAAAGAAAAATTGCAACAAGATTTATAAGGGAGCATAAAGTTAATGTGAATTCTATCTGCCTAAAAAATACCTGATTTTCCTTATCTAACTAAACAAGTTATGTATGTGTATTCAATATGCTAATAGTACTTTAGTCCCTAAAATGCTTTTTCTTATTAGACTAATTATATACTTTATCAGGCCTGAAAAATAACCCAAGTTAGGCAAAAAATCCATCTCAATTTAATTTACCAACTTACTCATTAAGTTTAAGTTGTAGTAGTTTCCTATAGCTGCTGTAGCAAATTATCTCAAATTTAGTTGCTTAAAATAGCATAAATTTCTTATCTCATCATTCTAGAGGTCAGAAGTCCAACAAAGGTCTCACTGGCAACATTCAAGGTGATGGCTGGTCTTTGTTCCTCTCTAGAGTCTCTAGAGGATAATCCATGTCCTTGCCTTTGCCAGCTTCTAGCATCTGCCTGTATTCCTGGGCTTGTGGCTCCTTCCTCCGTCTTCCAAGCAAGGAAGAACAAGCTGAGTCCTTCTCACGTTGCATCACTCTGACCTTCTCTTCTGTTTCTCTCTTCCACTTTGAAAGACCTTTGAGATTTCATTGGGTCCACCAGATAATCCATGAAAATCTCCTTTTCTTAAAGTCAGGTGATTAGCAATCTTAATTTTACTTGCAACCTTGATTCTCCTTTGCCGTGTAATACACATATTTACACATTGTGGTTACTAGGATGTGGACATCTTTGGGGGACACATTATTTTGCTTCACTCACTGGCATATGTGTATGGGGAATGGATTCAGATATGAACAAGGCATGATCCGATCTTCAATAATTTTATAGTCTATCCCAGGAGATGGATATGCAAACAAATACTTGTCATACAATTTAACAAGTAGTATAACAGAGACATCTGCATGGGCCACTGGTGGCCCAAAGGAAGGAGTACTAAATTTGACTTTGTTGAATTATAAAACATTTAAAAGAAAACTAGGAAATGTACTAACATTTTGAAGAATGAGAAGAAAACTTCTGCAGAAATGTCAGGTGACTGAGATTCAAGGCAAAGGTAAAAGCACAGGATACAGGACAGAAGTATAGAGAGCCCCAAGGTTGGAAAGCCGAGCAGAAGCAAGGTTTGATGGGCCATGATAAGAACTTGGAGTTTATCCTATGTTCAATGAGAAGCCATTTATGGATTTTGAGCAGTGTAGGTATCATATGCAATGTGTGTTTTAGGAATTTTATTATAGTGACAATGTGAAGGAGAGTTTATAGAGGAATTCATTTGGAATTGGACATATCACCAAGGAGATGATTTTAATACTCCAGGGGAAAAAGTGGTACAGACTTAAACTAACTGAGTGGTAATAAGAATGGAGGGAAAGAGATGGATTAGATAGAAATGCTAAGCAATAACTGGAAGGATTTGCTGAGTGATTACAGGCAAAGTCTTAATGAGAAAATGAGTCAGGGATCCTTCTGCCTTGGGTATCTGGTTAGATTGCAGTGTCATTAATCAGGATAAGAGTTACAGAAGAATAGATAATGATGGAGAAAAAAAAATATTGCTTCCATCTTGGATAGGTTGACTTAAAGGGCTTTTGGGTGGATGTTGAGGATTCATTTTTATAGCAATTAAAGTGAAATGATTTAAGATACTTGGTTAATTTTAAGCTTAAAGTAAACCCTCACAATTGTAATCTTAGTTTGGTTAGATGGAAAAGTTCCTCAGGAAGGGACTGACATGTACAGAAGGGATCACGGCCAATGATGGATTAGGAGACATGGCACAGAGTAGCATGAATAATGTCAAGAAGAAAAAAGTCAAGGAATATATACCAAATGTTGAGGATACCTAAAAGCACTCTTTAAGGTATATTTACCACAATAAGCAGGTAGGCAAAATCGCGTTACATGATATTAACAAATGACACCAAAACAGCAGATTGTACAGTGATTTTTCTTCTGTCTTCACAAGAGAATAGTCTTCAAATTGAAATTTGATGTAGCAAACATGGTAAAGAGGGAATTGGATGCAAAACGGAGGAGAGAGATACTCAGATTAATCACTGAGAAAATAATCACTAGAAAGAGTTAACAAAAGTACATCAGAAAGTAATTTCATTTATATTTTTATTTTTCAGGAAACAAAAATTTAGAGAAAGCTAATAAAATTGGAACAGGATCAGTATAGAGGTTTCTCAAACAACTACAGATATGATCCAGCAGTCCCACTACTGGGTACATATCTAAAGGAATGGAAGTCATCATGTCAGAGGGATACCTGCACTCCTTTGGTCATCACAGTTCTATTTACAATAGCCAAAATATGGAACCAACCTAAGTGTCCATCAATGGGTGACTGGATTAAGAAAATGTGGTATATATACACCATGGAATATTACTCAGCCATAAAAAAAGAATGAAATTCTGCCATTTGCAACAACATGGATGAGTCTGGAGAAAATTACGTTAAGTGAAAAAGGCCAGACAAAGAAACAGAAATACCACATGTTCTCACTCATAACTGGCTGCTAGAAAGGAAAGAAGGTGGGGAGAAGAGGGAAGGAGGGAAGAAGGAAGGAATGAAGGAAAGAAAGAAAGAAAAGACCACAACAATATGTTGAACTTTCAGAAGGAGAGACAAAACTAAGGATACTAGAGATTGGGGTCAGAGGGAGGGGGTTTGGGAAGTGATAGATCAGGCAAAAGGCATAAAGAAATATCACGATTTGTAAAAATGAATATGCTAATAATAAAGAAAAAATTTAATAAAAATAAATCAATAAAAATGAAATATGTATTTCAGTTTTGAAATAATAGGCCCAAACCAACAAGGTGAAATGTACAGGGGCAAAGGTAAAGTCCTATGTTTAACTTTAAAAAATTAAATCAACTACATAAGTGGGAGATGTTGGGGATGCAGTTAAAGTGACATGTTTGGTTGATTTTAAATTTCAAGGAAGATCCCAAATTGTAACTTAGTTTGCCTTCATAGACATGTATCACCTCCAACAAAGAAGATAACAGCTTCAACTGTCCTGGTAAACATCCCATTTTGAGTATTGAGTGGTATTTTTAGTGCTGTATCTTAAAGGGACAAGAACTAAGAGAAAGAAAACTCTCAGTATCTGCAAATCATGTCAAATGAGTAAAAGTTGAAGATGCTAATTATAATTTTTAGGCCAAAAAAGAAATATCATCAAATATTTGAAGAAATGATATGAGATTGGGCTCCTAATTCTAATTATCTTTTGGCTCTAGAAGCTGAAATTAGTACCATGAGGTTGTAAGGGAGGAAAAGTATCTTTCCCTCACCCATTCTAGGTTCATGGCTGTGAGGAAAATAGAATAGTTTAGTGAGGCCCCCTCACCTCAGGTCCGGTTGCGGGTGGTGCAGCACATTCTTTGTAAACAAGTTGTGTGCGGGTGGAGTTAGTGCACATGTGCCCCATGTATCTTTTTAGTTTTGCTGCTATTGTGTGTGTTCTTCAGAGTGTGTGAAGCAGAAGCTGGCCAGCAGAGCTTGCCTCTAAAAGTAGAGCATGTTTACTCTGCTGGCAGCTGCTCAGTTTTTCTTTGGAGTTTGCCGGTAGCAGTTGAGTTTCTCTTTGGACTGCCTAGTTCTCGGACATGTGTGTGCTGAATAAAGACTATTCTTTCTTCACCCATGGCTCCAAGGACCTTTTTCCTGTTACCTAGCTCATAGACCTGCGTGTGAAGGGTTTGTGACCCAGTCTGGACAAAGGGCTTGAGGGGTCTGTGAGCTCCAGATCCAGCTCTAGCTCTACAATGGCTGAGGCCCCTATAACAAAAGATTGACAAGAGAAAAGCATACAAATTTAACGTAAGTTTTACATGACATGGGAACCTTCAAAAGGAAATGAAGACTGAAAGAAACAGGTAAATCTGAGTATTTTTTTGCAGTAGGTTTGATGAAGACAGGACAGTTGTGGAGAAATATGATAGGACAAAGGGGGTATGATCTAATGGAAACAAACAGGGGGAACCTAGCAAGGCCTGTTTGTTCAGATTCTTCTTCGTGTTCCTGTGTCTTCAGAGATAAGGCTGTTCCTTTCCTTTGGGTATAGGGAGGGCACCCCTGGAATGAGGGTCTTATAATTTGTTTTAGGAGGTCAGAAAATCTGTCCAAATTTTTATGGCTTGCTTCAGGGGAAAAGGGGGCGGGGAAGATCAGAGAGAAAGACCCTCCTGATTCCACCATTTTTTCAATATGCCATGCTGTATTTTGGAGTAGCATGTCCTGAACCCCATGAAGGTGCAGTTAAACACAACATTGACATAACTTAAAGGGCCGACCCTGTGGCTCACTCGGGAGAGTGCGGCACTGGGAGCGCACCAGCGCTTCCACCGCGGGTTTGGATCCTGTATAGGGATGGCTGGTGCACTCACTGGCTGAGCACGGTGCAGACGACACCAAGCCAAGGGTTGCGATCCCCTTACCAGTCACACACACACAAAAAAAAAAAAAAAAAAAAAAAAAAGAAATAACTTAAAAATTGGGTCTTCTGAAAAAAATGGATGAGTTGCCTGATGAGAAATCTGGTTCAGAATTTGTTTCATCCTGTCTTACCCTTTCTTCAAAACCAAAGTCAATACTGTTTCCAGGGGATAATTTACAGTGTAGTCCTCTGACCTACACTGAATTCTAGCTTTACCATTTTTTCAAGCTAAGTAATGTTGAAGAAATTCCTTAAGTTTTCTAGTTCCTTCATGAGGTTGATATATAAGAATTAGGTAAGATAATGTATATAATGTGCTTAGCATAGTACCTTACATACAACATTCACTCAGCATTTATGGTTATCGATTATTTTAATGTCAGTGTGTGCAAAGGTGGTTATGAGAAATTAAATGAAAGGAGAATAAAGGTATTTCTCCCATAATGCAATGTGTTTCCTGAAAAATTGCACATAAAACATAATAGAGTTTAGGGAAACAGACCACTCTAATCCACCATTGTAATCAAAGCACTAAAAAAAAAAAGATAATAATAATGATGTGTACTTGGGGAGTTAATTTAGATGGTCCAGGTAGACAGCTCAGCATTGCTGAAAGCTGCCACCATGGATATTAAAAATAAGCAAAGGAGAATACAGTAGAAATACTGCAAACACTTTAATTAGAGTGGCATTGGTGGGTGTGGAGAGATTTGCAATAGCAGGACTGCCATGAAGGTGGGCAAGAGGGTGGGCAGGGCAAGGCACCTTGAGTTAAGAGCTCTACAAGGCCAGCCTGGCATCTCCCATTCCTTCACATACAATTAAATAGGCTCCTGCTGAGAAGGCCACAGCTGAACTGATTGATGCTTTTTCCTTCCCTCCTGAAGATTATAATTCTACTCCTACTATTTCCCACCCCTCCTTGCCTTGGGGCAAGGAGGAAGAGAGTCACGTATAAACCAAGGTGACTTCTGAATTTCACCAGCATCATTCCAATTATAAAACAGCATTACTGAACTATGTACTAATTTTAGTTAACAAGACCTGCGTTGCAGCAGAAAGGAATGTCCTGGGTTTTATAGTCTACGTCTGATCTGGAAGGCACTGAGAAGGAACACTTCCTGTAACCTTCCTGAATTCTATAATATCCAGATTACTGGAAGACTACTGAGGTTATCGTGGTGGAGAAAACCTTTGCAAACCCTTGCCCCCCAAAAAGCAAAGTGGTAAAATAGCTAGTCTCAGAAGCCCTTAGTTCAATATCTACCTTATATTTTCCATTTTATGGTGCTGTGTCCATAGGTGAGAACAGAACTCAGTTATGAAGCATTTTCTCCTCATTTAAACTCATCCCTAAGCCACTTTTCCTCATCCCAAACTGCTTCACCGTACAGCTGACAGCAGCATAACTGGGCAAGCAAGCATCTTCAAAGAGAGCTGAGAGGATCAGGTGTAACTTTCTTGTTGTGATCTCATTCCTTTTGAGAAGGCAAGAATTAAAAAAAAAAAAAAAAAAAAAAAAAAAAATTTCCAAAGAGGCTGCAGTTGTGGGCCCCGTATCTGGACCAACTGTAAGCTTTACAGCTTTGCCCTCATGTGTGTTTAAGCAGCAGCCTGCAGTCTGGCACAAGGCGGATTTTTCCTCCGCTTGTTTTATTCTAAATAGTTTCAAAAGCTCCTGTGCAACACAGACTGTGGCTTTGATCTGGCAAACTTATTCACTACTGACATTCTCATGAAAAACTCCAGCTCAGACCAGCTCCAGCCACTTTTTAAATTCTCATTTAAATTCAAATTCCCCGTAATCTTAACAGGCGAGAGATAGAGTAAAAGCAAGAGAGCGAGATGCCTCTCTTGTGTCCCACACAGCCTTCAGATCAAACGGGCCCATCTAGGCAGCAGGAAAAGAATAGAAATCACTGACGAAAGTAGCAAAATACGTGATGTGTGTCCGTATGCCTCCTAGACCAGGATTTCTGACTGACACTTAGTTCAGATCAACCTGCAACATGTTTATGAAGGCTCCCATAAACCCTGAGAATCAGAAAAAAATAGGTATTAATTTCTAAATATCAGGCTGTCTTGCAAGATTTCTGAAATCTTTTAGGCCATATTTCAGTTAAAAATAGAAATAGAAAGTTTTATGTAGTGAGCAGTGTTTGCAGGAGGAAGTGTTATATGCTTGGGTTCATTTTATGGGCATTCCTAAAACATGTTGCTAGGTTTTTCTTTCCCATTTCTGTCCCCAGAGCTTCCTCCAAATTCACACTCAAAGTCTCCCTTTCTCCTTGGTAATTTGAGGAATTTTATCTAAATTAGAAATAGGGGAAGATATCTGGAATTTATGTGAATTAACAAAAGATTCACAGTTTTTCAAAGACGCTGTGCAGGAAATCTGAAATCCTTTTTCTACTTTTCACCTCTGACCTCACAAAAGTGGGCCTGATCTCCCATTCACCTTCTTTGGTAAACAACTTGGCTACTCCTGGTTTTACACTGAGCTCCCTCCCCATCCCCCAGTTCACTCCACTCTGGATTTGGTGACTTTCGGTCACTCTGTGTTTGCACTAGAAGGCTTCTCAGCGAACCTCTCGGATATACTGACCCTGACCTATTCTGTGGACTCAGTGGACTCCAGCCAGAGGATTCTGCTGTTTGTCTAGGCACATCAGTCTCTCTACTGCGCTTTCATCCCCCTTCCACTTACTTCATATTTTACTTTAGGGGAACGATATGAAATAGACTCTCTTGGCCAAAACTCCAATTTCTCCAGGAGAAAAGTTGGCAAGGCATAAACTAACAACGAGTACATTTTTATCATTGATTTTGAAGATATATCAGGGACACCTGGTGGTTTTCAAAGTTGCAACTCACTTAACCCCAGATTCATATCTAAAGAAATATACATGATCCAGGGACACTGGGTAAAGATGATTTTACAACTTATTATTTCCTGAAATTATTCTTTCTTTCCTACCTCCATTTCCTCTGTCTTAGATGAGGACCTTATTCTCAATCACTAATAACCTCGAGTAAGTCCTTTTCAAGTTGTCACCAGTGGATAATGTCAAAAATGTCAAAAGAGAGGACTGATAAATTCTCCCTTCCCCCACTGTTTAAAATATTTCACTGCCTATCCAACATTTATATCAGCATTTTCTAAGGGACAGGGAGCCAGAGAGAAACTTCAGCTAATAAATAAATGGTCAAATATGTTTTAGAAAGTTTGCACAGTGAGACCGCCCTCTTGAAGACTCCAATTCATTCATTTGGAGCAGCAATGACTCTCAAGAATCCTGTAGTGAAGAAACTGGTTCAATCCAAGATTTTCTTAATCGAATCGTGGAATCTAATGGATCATGAAATTCCTTGTTTAAGTTTTATCTGTTAAATATCTATAGCACTGATTTCCACAGAGACACTTTGGGTAATGCTTTCTAGGATAAAAACAAAGCTGCTTAACTTGTAGCACTGGGCACATCATGATGTGCTTTTTTCTGTCTATCTGTCCAGTCTGGTTTCCCACTGTGGGGAAAGAGAATAGTTTAGTCAGGCCCCTTGCCTCCGGTCCGGTTGGGGGTGGTGCAGCACATTCTTTGTGGACAGGTGTGTGTGGGTGGAGTTAGTGCGCATGTGTGCCAATGTATCTTTTTAGTTTCTTGCTATTGTGTGTTCTAGAGTTTGTGGAGCAGTGGCCTGAACTGCTGGTCCGCCGAGAGCTTGTGTCTAAAAATAGAATGTTTACTTTGCTGGCAGTTGCTCAGTTTTTCTTTGGACTTTGCCAGTAGCAGTTGAGTTTCTGAGTTTCTCTTTGGACTGCCTAGCTCTTAGACGTGTGTGTGCTGAATAAAGCTTACTGTTCCTTCAATGAAGGCTCCAAGGACCTTTTTTCAAGTTACTTAGCTCATAGAGCTGCATGTGAAGGGTTTGTGACCCAGTCTGGATAACGGGCTTGAGGGGTCTGTGAGCTCCAGACTCAACCCTAGCTCTACACCCACCCCTTGAAATCTTGCCCTTTTACTTTCTATCAGAGCACGATGTTGCATTCCTCTGTGTTTTTGCATTTGCCCATCTCTCTGCCTAGTGTGACACTCCCATCCCTTTGTCTGTCCCTTTGTCCCTCTGTCTTTCCAAACCCAGAGAAGGTAAGGAGGTGCCTCCCCTCAAGAGCAATTTTTCTTTGGCTCTTGCCCAATAGAAGTAAAAACTCCCTTTTTCATTGAACCTCTGTGCTCTGTTCACATTTGGTTGTGTTCATCACACTGGGTTAGAATTGTATTTGTGGGTCTAAGCACTCACAGGGCTATGAGTAACTCAGTGAAAGGGATTGACTCTGGGTACTCAGTTTTTTGGGTATGCATGAAACATGGCAGCTGCTTAATTGATAAACATCACATAGAACAGGTGAATTGTCACATTCCATACAGTGAAAACATCATCGGGGATTCTGAACTTCTTTTGGTTTGAATATCTTAATTTAGATAACATATATACATGAAGGAAAAAGCAAACATGTTCTCATTGGGAAATGAAATGTATGAGATGTGTGTGTATGCACACACACACACATATGCACACACATCTGTATATACTAGGGTACTTCAAAAAGTCCATGGATAAGTGGAATTAAAAAGATAATATGAATCTTTATATACACCTATATATAAAATACACACCTATAGTGTGTAGGTGGGACAGGGACACACACAAATACATACACAAGCTCACACCTATTTTCTCATAGATATTTTCTGCAGCCATGAGACACAGCTTTTTAATCAAGGATCATTAGAAAACACACTAAGAGAAACTTCACCAAGGGCACTGAAACAGATTGGTGGTCTTAGAAATAACACTTTGGGAGTTTTAACCTTTACATATAACCTTAGCTTCTAAGGTCTCATCCAGACAACAGACCTGCAGCATCCTACACAGACTTCCATTTATCTCCTCAGGCTGAGCTGACCCCACTGGAAATCGAACATTGCTGCAGATATCGATCCACGCACACGGACACTGGCAAGGCTCCCTTTGTGTGAAATTTACAGAAGAACCTGTTAGACGGAATTCTGAAGTACAGAAGCATCCATAAGGCTGCTGCTTTCCCCGTAGGGCTGCTAGAAGAAATATTCGGCCACTTCTCTCCTGGCAAGGGAATAGCACTGCTGCGATGCCTCACCAAGTGCCGTGCTGGGCACAGTTCTGCAGGGCTACTCTCCTCTCAACATTCCTCCTGTTCCTCCATCTCACTCTGACCCTTAATGTAATGTGACTGGTTAGTCATGACCTTCACATGTGCAGCACTGCTCTGTTTTCCCTCTGCTCTGTCTCTCTGGCCTTAAGCTATAGTGAACTCACTAAGCACGAGACTCTCTTTAAAAAAAAACTAACTGAAAGGAGTGTTGTTTGCTTTCTGGCCCTCAAACACCAAGGCACTGTTGTGCTCCTTAAAATTGTAAATTATGTCTGTTTAAGAAAATGTCAGTGTTTTTTAAAACAGAATAACAGTGCTGGAAAAGACTTGGCTGTGCTATTTGTTACCAAAGTTTCATGCAAGAAAAATGATGCATTCATTATTATGAGCACAGTCAAGGGTTCTAATGACTTGGGCACAATGCCTCTTCAGTTCTTTTAAGTAACATGATGGATTTTTTTTTTTCTCCTCAGCAAGTTATCTGAGTAATGTAAAAGCTCATAAACTGAGATTCAGGGAGACTTTGTCAATAAGGCACTATACTTAATAACAATTAAAACGTAAGCCACATCTTGTATAATTAAATTGATTTTTTTTTCTGCCAGAAACAAGACTTTTTCAGATAATGAGTGCTTTGGTTGTCTAAAATTGTATTTACTGGGGTGGGGGAGGAAGAGATCTGTTGTTACATTCAGACACTATTTCTTGTATCTTCAAAATCCAATTCTTAAATAGGCCAATAGGATGATTTTTGAGTAGAGAAAGGTAAATAGCTATAGATGATCTGTGCAATCGATATAGAATCACTGTGCTGGTAAACATATTATTTAGGTACATAGAATTTCAGCTCTTCAAGTGGACTCACAGGTACAGAAAAGCAGGGTGAAGGTATTAGCAGAGGAGGCCAGGCTTCTGATTTTGATGGGTTCACTGTGCAACTGACCAGACTGAGCAAGGCTTTTAATTTAGCCATGCTATCTCTTGTGTGCTGCAAGCATAAAATTGTGTCATTTCTTTTATGCTTAAAATATGTTAATGTCTGTAAAATAAGAGTCTTCATTTCATATTAAAAATTGCCGTTTAAGGATAGATGTAACACCACACCTGAAAAAAGCATGCAGTGTTTTTTTGACCCTTGGATAACTGTACTAAATTGGAATATTTACCTGAGCCTTTCTTACTTGGCCTCCATTCATGTTAAACAGCTGTTGGAATGAATACAAAGGAACTTGCCTGACTTTCTAGTAATAACCTTGATTTTTTTTTTTTTTTTTTTCCTGGTGGCTTGAAAGCATTATTTAGTGCTTGAAAGCATTACCTTTCCCAGCAATGGGAGTGGCTGTTTTTCCATTAAATATCGCTGGGTTTAGTGGAGCTAGAAATATTAAGAGAAACCCTCGCCATATGGAAATTTCAAAAGAAAGAAAGAAAGAAACAGAAGAAAGTTGATATTTGCTTTTAGTTTTTTCTAATGTTTTAAAAGCTGGAAGTAACCTGGAGGAGAGCAGACCAGGAGTTCTATGTCAGTGTCTGGAACACATTTACTGTGAAATATGATGGAATGTTTACTGAGCTATTTTCCATGAAAATCAAAATATTCCTGCTCTCATATTCAGTTTTCACAGCAGTGGCCTTTTTAGAAATGTGGCCTCAGTGACTGCTGGGCAGACTCCATGTGTTGTTCCCTTGGGAAGTAATGGCCCTAGACTGAGCCCAGCTATGTTCACACTGTGGCCAAGAGCACCAGGAGATGTGCTTCATTTCCGAGCATGTGGGAGCCCAGAGTCATGTCTTTCCAGATTTACTGGAGAAATGTCCAATGGGTGAGAGAGAAAACTTATCCTCACAGAGTTGATTCCTTGCCATGAGGGTTAATGTGTGTTACTGTGTCTGATTCTCAGTATTGAGCCTGTACCTTTGAGATCACTGACCCTAGGTGTAGGGTGAAATAGTGGATAGACACTGCCATGAAGGACCACCAAGGAAGGGTGTGCACTTGAAAAGTTCCTTATCCTCTTTGAGCCTCTCTAATTTGTAAGATGAAAGCAAGGACACCTCTTACCTGAATAGGACAACTATATTTTATATAATTCTTTGTAACAATTTATATAATTGTTTGTAACAATTATATGAATAGGGAAAGGTCTAGAATTCAATACAATAAAATCGTAGCCATGGTTATGTTAGAGTAGTAGGATTTTAGGTAAATCTGTTCTTCTGTTTCTTTGGATTTTCTGGAATTTTGTCCACATACACACATATGCACACATACAACACCAGTGACAACAACAACAAAATGCCTTACACAATGAATAATTCAGTATTTAGTTTTACTCTTCATATAAATCAAGTCTTTCATTCAAAAAAATAAAATACATGCAAAGCATATAAACTCTATCATTTTTTTCATGGGTTGTTTTGAAATTCAAATTAAATGATTGAGTGCAAGTGCTTAATGTCTTATAGCCTATTTTATAGGTAGTAGTTGTTATTTTGGAAATCAAATTCTTTTTACACAGGGATGGTGAATATCATAATCCTTTTATTCCATCAAGAACACATTTTACACCCCCACAGTAAATCTATGAGTTAGTTAACAATGCCTTCATTATACAAAGAAGGAAACCAAGAGTTAGAGAATTCAGTAACTGGTGCAGAGTCACCCATGATCTTCTATGTATCACATATTGACTCACTGAATCCAGGAACTGGAATTTTCTCAATTTTACAACAACTACATTGCTGTCCGAAGAGTATAGTGTACCACAAATATATACATACTTATAGTTAGCATTTTGGATATGGTAAACTTTCAGTTTAATTTACAGAAATTTTAATTTTCAAATACATATTAGCATTGCTCTATTACTTACAGTGAATTGTATCATTTCTAAAGCCAAATAAAGGTAAGGTAACCAGCAACTTGATTACAATAACATAACAAAGCTCAGTGATAAGTTATATGTAGTAGTAATTTGCAGTAATGCTGTGCTTAGGTGTTTGATGTTTCCCAACATCTCCAATACTTTGAACATTACTTTGAGTATCAAATTTGAATTCATCCAGGTAAGAGAATGTTAATCCAAGCTTTATTCTGGAAATGTGAAGATGTGTGAAGTGTGTGTGTTTTTTTAACAGCAACAACAACAAAACCAGACCTTTAAGTTGCTTCAATTACTACTATAGTTTTGAACCTTGCATGTTTCCAATTCTGCCCACTGTTTTCTCCCTTTAAAATTCACATTAGATGTCCGAGGTCTTTTTTGTTTCTTTTCGTTACAGTGGACCCTGAATTACAAAACCACCAATTTATTGTAGTTTCTAATTAATTATGAAAAGATAACTTTGTCATTATTGACTTCAATCTTAAAAACAATGAAACAAACTATAGAACATCTTAAGTAAATTGCCTTTATAGGTTTTTTCTCTTCAGAATTGACAATGACTACACATGGTTTGTTGTGATTAATCAAACCACATTCATTTGGACTTTTGATCCAATCAACTAAACTGGTTTATTTTGTTCTACGTTGAGCCAAAAGTTTGTTAGTAATAGCATACACTAGATTTTAGGGACATTAATAAAGACAGATAAACGTACTAAATGGGAAAGTGTTCTATTGTAGCTTATCAATGAGAACTTGAAAGTCCCCAAACAAACCAAGAGCAAACAAGTAACCAAACAAACAAAAGAAAGAATACAAAAGAGAGCTAAATCCAGAGGTATGTAAACAAGCGGGACTGTGGAACGTCCCAGAAGGAACACTAGTCAAGTTAAGGGGATACGCCAGCTTTGGAAATTCCTGTGGGGATTTAGGTAATTTGTCCCAAGACCTTAGTGTCCTTTATTAGTAAATAGAGTTTACTGGGCTGAAACAATTGATGGCTTTCTAATAGTTTTACAGAAAGTCCCAAGAGAAGGGAGTATGTGTCCCTCACACATTTTTCTTTTTTAACTACGGAAGCTCTACTTTTGTGTATTTTATATATTCCCGTTCTATGGGTAGTTCAGTCTGGGGAAGGGGAGTGCTTTCTGCACAAAAAATTGTGGATGTGTACCCATACTCCTGTCTAAGCGATCACTGAGACAGAATGGCCTGCCTGAATACTGTATGACAGGATATTCTTCAACGTGGGCAATGTGAAGAATAAGAGTAGTGACCATGCAAATGATTCATGTAGTCCACAAGTATTTATCAATGTCTCTACATGATAAAAAACGGAAGTCTTAAATGGAATCTTGAAAGGAAGTTCTGGATTGGTATGAGGAGACCTAAAATTCAGTTGTGTCTAACCACACCTGTTCTGTCACCTCAGCAAGTCAAATTTCTACTGTTAGATAATTTACAATCTGATTTTCTGGACATATACCTTGACAGATGTTGCCCTGCCTTTGCACTAACTTCCTACACTTTCCTTTCCTCACAGTACCCTAAACATAGTTAAACTTACTTTGGGTAACATAACTCTGACAATGCCACGGGCCTAGTTTTGGTTTGATTACTTGATGATAATAGGTTTGTGTTTTCTGGGAACTCTTTTCCAGAAAATGTTCTTCTTCTGACTCTGCTTGCTGTGTTTTCCTGTCATTGATGCATTCTTTCTTTATTTTCAGCACAGGAGGTTCTCAGGTCCTTTAAAATACAACTTTGGGAGGGAAATTCTTGTATCCATTTGCATCCGATTTTGCATTTATTATGTGTCAGGAGGGGTTAGGCATGGTGTGATAGAGCTACAGAGTGTCTAACTGCGATGAAGGGAGGAAAAAGGAAAAAGAGACAAGTGATGACCGTAGGAAAGGAAAATGGGAAATTACTAAGTACATTTCCAACACAGATTTCATCACTTTCACAGAGGAATTTAAATTGCTGTCATCAAGAAGCTCTGAAAATATTTAAAAAGACAAAGCATGGATAAAATGTTACTTTTAAATAATCATAGAAATATGTAACTGTTCACCCTTAAAATTAGTAGATCATAGAATATTATGGGACTTCAAATCTTTGGATTCATCTTCCTGGATGGTTTGTATATCAATGGACACTCAAATGCATAAACCAAAAAGATTGCTCTGAGCCGACATCCTTGTCATATCCTTATATTTATAAAAACTGGTGATAACATTTCAAAATCTCAAATATTTCCATTCTGATTTAACAGGGTGGGATAACTCACACCAGAAAGAAAGCTATCATCAGCCAATGGGTAGGAATGCGTGAAGCAGTTTTAGGTGTCTAAGACAGAAAGAAAAATCTGAGTTACCCTTACCCTACTTAAGGCTGACAGCAGCAGCAGGACCTCACCTGGCTGCTGGTACTACATTCAATCCACTCCATTTCTGCAGGTTTTTATTGGTTCGTTTTAAATAAAAATGATCAGTTCTTACATGTTTATATTCAAATAGGGATTCAGAAGTAAATAAGTGCATCTATTCATTCAGTGAAGCAAAGCAATTCAATTTTCCCAGTGTGTGCACATGTGTTTGTGGTTTGCTGATATATATATATATATATATATATATATATTTTCCTTTTGAGAAATACATATGCCATAGCTTCAAGGGTGGAAAATTTTACACACTTCTATAATGAAGAGGTTTAATTGGAACCCTTTTGCATGTGTTTTTGGAGAAAATCTGTTTTTTTCTTGTTGCTGTTGTTTTAAATAGACATTGCCTTAGCACCTAGAAATACAAATAAAATACTTTTAAATATCTCTCTCCCAGACCCTCCAAGCTGGAGTCTCAGGTCACTAGCTCTTTCTATGCCTCATCTTGGCTCCATGTTCATTCTAAAACACATCCTAGAAAACAGCAGGGAGATATGCCAGTTATGACCTTCCAAATACATTCCACTTCTCTGCATGCTAGAAAATATTTAAAACAGATTATGTTTTCCCTCTGTGTTTCAGTTTTTACAGTTAATAAGACAGGCATTTCCATGGCTGACTTGATGCTTTCACGGGTAGTAAATATTCTGATTAGTATTCCAGATACCAAGTTCACCAAATTTTATCCAGAATAGAAAATGTCACAGACATTAAAGGTTTTGCTTCTTGCCATCTATATTCAAAACATCAAAATAATACTAATCATATAGCTAAATATGTTATGATTTCTCTGGTAGCTAAGGAAATATCCTTCGAATCAGTATGCCTTGAAAGATATTCAAGCCATGTAAAAGCTGGTGAGGTTAAAAAATATCTCCTACACTAATCACATAATCAAAACTGTAAAATAAAATCTTGCTTTGGACCAGAGAGATGACAAGCAGGGGGTTCATAACACTGACTCTCTTGTTATTTCAGTGCTTCTGATCTGAACTCCTTTGCTATTCTGTCATGTACAACTAACCTTTTAAAACTCCCTCCAAGTGCAAAATAGTTCATGGTAATGTTGTGTAAGTTGCTGGTAAGTTTTTTCAAGTATTCTTATGAAATTAACAGAATCAGTTGATTTCTAATACAAAGTCTACCGTAACTTTCCAACCTCTCTCTTCTCAGGGAAAATTGGCCCAGTGTTTCAAAATAAGAAACCTCAGCCAGTTTCTCATCTTTTTCTCATTGTGATTCATCCTAAGTCTTATAATATGAAGGATTGCACTGTAATAAATAGGATAAATAAAAGTCAGTGAAGTGATTGGAAAGGGAATCCATGTGGAGGTGGTGATGGAAATAGGTTATTTCTGAAAGGAATAATAATGCAACATGTAGGTCACATAATTTCTGTCATAATTTCTAAAGATCAGCCGAAAACTATGATATTAGTTTTTTTTTAATTTAAATATTCTATGCTATATTAATATGGGATGATTTCACTATTACATGAGTTTGCATGTTTATTTTTTAAGCATAGCGTTTTATTCTTGATTAGTTTAACAGCAGTGATTTGAGCTGGATGTACTTGCAACGGGAAGGATAACCTGAAACTACATTGACATTAGCAACTGGAAATTAGTAAATGCAGCTATTTTTCAGATCTGATGAATTCTTCTTTCACTATTGAGAATTTTCCAGAAAAGAATCTACTTAACTCAGTCTGGCAGACAATAGCTAACACCATTTTCTTTTCTTATACTCAACCTCAATGGTAAGCTTGATAGGAGATGTGACAATGTACAGCGACTGGCCCGCTGTGACACCACCCTGTTTATGTCTTAGAACTGGTGCTGGCTTTACAGTCTTCCTGGGTATTGTTCTGCCTGGATTCTTATCTCAGCTGGTTTATAGTTGGGAGACTCCCTAAAACTTCTTGAAAATTACTTATTCATGACCTTCTGGCAGCAATAAGTTTGGTTTAGATCCAGAGCAGAGAATCAGCATGATGCTATCATCTTCTTCCAGAAGTTCAATAAATTGAAGAGAAAATAAATTGCCATTAGGAAGGAAATCCACTGTTACAAGAAAGTGCATGTCTGTTAGTATCCAAGGGTCCAATGTGCCTTCAGAAATTAAGCACTGTTTTCTCATAAGCAGAATCAGGTCCATTACCTAAGAACCTGGCTTCTTTTACTACATTAAAGAGAAAAGAAAAGAAAAAGAAAAAGAGAGAAAGAAAGAGAGAAAGGGAAAGAAAAAAGAAGGAAGGGGGAAAAAGAAAAAAGGAGGAAATAAAGACAGAGAGTTCTTAAGAATAAATTACTTTCTGAAAGTTATCCAAGTAGGGTCATTATAAAAGCAAAATAAAAGGCCAGATCTAGTTAGATTTACATAAATTATCATTCAGTTCTTTGTCAGTTGATTTCTTAGTTCTGCCATTCATTCAATTCTGCCAGGCATTTGCTAAGAGCTGGGAGAGTGATAGAAAAGACCCCCGCCATAGAGGGCAATGATTTGAAACCAGAGGAGAGACTCTACCCTTGAATATCTGACTCTCAGCAAAGTGGCCTCCACCATGTGCCATCCAATTTCCATTATCCATATAGCTCTCCTGATGTTTCTAGAAACTGACAGATTATGACTTCTGCATTTAATATTTATAAATTGGTTAAATGTCTCAGACTTCAGCCTAAGCCATACAAGCTAGGGCAAAGTATGAAAGAGGGTAGTCAGATTCAGAGAGAAGAGAAAAGAGAGGGAGTATGAACAGAGCCGTAGTTATTTTCCATGACCAACTGGCCTCGGAAACAACTGACATCCTTAGTCAGATGCTGAGCATGTGATGTGGGGTGGCCATGGCTGACACCCTCTGCCAACCATCGTGCGTCTCCACTGTGCAGGTGTCCCTGTCCCTGAGGCCTGCCAACTAGCAATCCGAGTCTCTGAAGGGATTACACACAGTTGCCTCTGAGTGAAAATGGGACACTTAAACACACAGGATTCACTGTTGTTAAATTCAGTTGCTCCTGTTCTCTCCCGTCTTCTGCTTTGTAAACAAGAGCAGCAGACGCAGGCGATGCAGGCTTCATGGTTCTTGTTTTTCTGCTTGTTGAATTTGGCATCCACAGTTTCCACATAGTGACTACACAGCTCTGAAATGATGCATGAAATGGGGAAAAATGAAAACAATTTTTGGCCCTGAATGCCCAGGTCACAGAAATTACAGACCTGGATTCACACAACAAATGGTGTTAAGCCTCCACTTATCTTCAGCTAAGACTTCAGCTGACCGTGCTCGGTCATACCAACAAACAGAGTATTGAGTCAATGCAGGGTAGGGACTTAGTTCTGTCTCCATCTTTGACGCCCTGTAATATGGATCTTTTCAAGCCCTGCCCTTCCTCCAACCCCATCTCCCAGTTGTTGCTTATCTATGACTCACACTTCTTCCTGATTTTTGCTTTTCCTTTTGCTGTATGCCCTCTCCAAATATTCAATCTTTCATTTGTGTGCACTCTTTCCTTCCCTTCTGTCTTTTTGCTATATGGTTTCTAACACTTAGAAGCTTTTCAGGAAGCATGATGAAGGGAGCCAGAATGGGAATGGGGTCATGGAATTCAGGTATTTATTAAAAATATAGACATATTCAGGAGGCAAAGGCATCGAAGGCCACCTTTGTTTAGGTGCCAGTCCATGTATTCTAAAGGACCAAAAACTATGTTATTTCACTGTTTTTAAGACATCAGGAATTTATCTGCTGGAGTAGACTTGGGAAAGATGACGTCCCTAAGCGCTGCGTGCTTGCACGTGAATACACATAGAACAGGATCTGGGCTACTTCTGTGCTCTCCAGCTCTAACTCCATCCCTGTCCCTCCCACTCAAAGAAAAATCAAAATGCAGGAGGGGGAATTGTATTCGAAGTATTTACTTTGAAATTTATTTAAATTAAAGTACAATCAAAATTCATTCTCTATTTTAAGTTATATTTCTCAGAAATTTCACTGTTCAGATGTGACGTTGGAGGAGAGGGTCTGGGGAGGCCCAGTAGTCGCCCTCAACCCACCCTTTCTCTTGCTAGGTTCTTGACTCTGCCACAGAAAATAATTCAAGAGCAGAGTCACAGTAGAAAGTGAGAACGTGTTGAATGTAATGAATGAGAGATACAGATTTCACAGAGAGAGTGCAGCCTAGCTCCAGAGACTGAGTAGGGCCTATACCAAGTTTATTACAAAAGTAAGAAATACACACTCTACAGGCAGAGTGTGGGCTGGTTCTAGAAGAGTGAGCAACAGCTTGTTGAAAGTTTGATACAAAAAGAAAGCATACACCCCTCAGCCAGTGAGGTGCAGGTTGGCCATAGCAAAGTAAGCAACAACCCTGCCCTCTGCCAGAATTCCACTTTCATAGTTTCACTAATACATATTCATGCTATCAAATGAATATTCAACTAATGGGTGGTTTCCAGTTATGTGACATAGTCTTGCACATGCTCAGTTAGTCTCCTTTTAGAACATATTCATTGGTCAAATCCTATCATATGTACCAGACATATTGGAGAATATTCTGTGCTCTCTAGCACCTCTAGTGGAAGGTCATTCAAAGGATAAACTCCACTTTACTAAGCATGTTTAGCTATTAGGGTTATATAACCCCTTTCTACTAAGCATGCCCAGCCACTGGATTTGCATAAGTCAGGCCGGTGTGGTCTCAGTCTCCCCTGTGGTTGGTGCTAAAAATAGGTCTAACTGGTAGCAGATTCTCTCCTCTAGGGGAGGTCCTAGAGGAGGGGGCCTGAGACCTTGGAAAGCAGCTTGAAACCCAGAGGGGTGTCCTGAAACCCAAACCAAGGGAAACTGAGCACCTCCTATCTCAGATGTATAAATGAGGCTGAGGAAATTGGTTACTATCCCCCTTGCTGCTGCTTCTTTGTGAATTGTTACTTAACCTTTGAGCATTTCTGGGTTTTCTAGGAAAAGTATAGGATTTAACACCAGGGAACTGACATTATAGTTTTGGTTGTGGCATCTACCAGTTATAAGAACTATCCAAGTTAATTGGCCTTTCTAAGCTTCAGATTTTTTTGTTTTTATGTTTCACAGTGGTGAAATTGGAATAAATTCCTTTTGAGAATTTTGTGAATCAAATAAGATGAAATGGATTTAATACCTTTTAGAATTAAGCAACTGTGTGCAGAGAAGACTAGCATCTATTCTATGATGGTAGCCACTACTTCAATTTTAGATGGGTAAACTACAGGAATATTGTTTTAACTTCTTCAGAATTCACCATATTGGTATATAAACAAATATTTTCAAGGTGAGAATCTAAAATCAGTGTAAAGAATCCATTTCACCTTACGGATAGGAGCATGAATTTTGCAGCTAGTTTGTTTGAGCTTAAATTCCAACTTTGCTATTTGACTTTCTTTCCTCATTTGTAAAAAGTGGATAATAACACTGCCAACAGCTTAGAATTGATTGGGGGGTTCTGTGGTATAGAATGGTACCTGGGACATATAATGTGCTCCATAAGCATTTACTGAATTAAGAGAAATAAAATAAAATAAGATAAAATGTGACCTACTCAAGGCTTTTATTTGCACAACTGCTCTCATTAGTATTCTAATCACGTAGCTGCGCCTACAAATATCACTTGGCCTTAGAACATTTGCACAGAAATCAGCACTACAAGTTTCTCATGCTTCCTATAAGATTTGAATCCTTTCTATTTTTACATTCTCATCTCTAAAAAACCACTTCCCATGATTCATTTTTATTGGCAATCAAACAAGTGCTGCTCTAATGGAATGTAGAATTTAATCAATTAATGGAGTTCAATAGGCCATTTCCAGTTACAATATTTTGAGAGGTTAATTTTGCAAACACCTGAATACTTTGGAAGATTATGGAGCAGCCTGAAATTACAGCACATGCTTAATATCAGTGAACTGAGCAGACAATGATTAATATATAAGTGAAATCTTTTCTCAGCCAAATGTTCTTGAACCAGTTGCTAATCCCTACTGACTCAGTATCTTTACCTTAAATTTATATTCCCAGGTTTCCAAAAATAATTTTGCTGAAAAATTGTTCATGCCTTGGCAATATTTATCATTTATACTAGCTTCCTTCTTTACCATGCCTACTTCTTCACCCACATCCCTGGGTATAAACAACTATCTATGACAAAAATATTTATCATTCAAACGTAAAATGCTATTAAAGCAACCACAAAACAACAATAGCAACAATAGATGAGCAAAAAGAAACAGAAAAAAGGAAGTGTGTGTGTCTGTCTGTCTGCAGAAAGAGATAAAAAGGATAATTGTTCATTAATTCTTAGACATTTTTATTTAGGTTTTTGGATTGCTGGTTCATTTGGTAAATTTATTTGCTATCTATATTATAGAGGATGGTTTATCCTAATAGTCATAGAACACTGTAAGCAAAACTGATATATTTTATAACGAAAGTCACCTTAAAAATAAGAGTTAAATTCATATTAAAAGTTAACTTATTGGTTATGCTTCAAACATTTTCCACAGATGACACAAATTCAATTTAACACTTTTTTTTTTGCCCTTGAATTCTCAAACTTTTGTCTGCATCAGAATCACCTGCAAGGCTTGCTAAACAGATTTGTGCACCTGATCCCATAGTTTTTTATTCAGTAGGTCTGGGGTGCAGATAAAAATTTGTGTTTGTAAAATGTTTCATAGTTATGCTGGTACTGTCCGTCTGGGAACCACACATTAAGAACCACTGTTCTATTGTTGCTTTGTAACGAAGGTAACTGATTTTTATGGTGGTAGACTGTAAACTTATTTGGCCCCCACTGAATCATACCTCCTGGTACCAATGCCCTTTGCATGAATGTGGTCTGGGCTCATGACTTGCTTTAACTAATAGAATGAAGCAGAAATATGCTTGTGCTAGTTCTGGACCTGAGCCTGAAGATGGCCTGGCAAGCTTTTGCTTTCGTGCTCTTAGAAAGCAGCCATCATTTAAAAGTATCTAACTAACTTGAGACTCTTATGTTTGAGAAAGTTGAAGATAAGCCCATGAGAGGCAACATAGGAGAGAACTGAGGAACCCAGCCAGCAGGGAGAACTAAGGTCCTAAGCAGACGGCTCCAACTGGGCTCCCAACCTCCAGTCAACTTAAACTTGTCTTATGAGTGAAGCCATTTATACCTGTTAGCTATCATTAAACACTAGGTAAAGCAGCAAAACTGCCAAGTCAACTTGTGATGGTGAAAAATGATAAACTTTCTGTTTATAACAAAGATAGGAGGAACAAGATAAATTAAGAGGAAAATTTTAGTTTTCAAGCAAAATTAACAGTTAGTGTAAAAAAGCCAGAATCTGCTTCATTAAAGCTTTTCCAACTATCAAATAATTCTCAAATTCATAAATTGCCTAAGGACAATGATCAAATCAGGTCGCTGACTGTAAAGTGTGGCATCTGGTTTAAGATCAGGTTTCAAAATTCTTTGTTAATTCTTCTGAAAGGCTTTAGGTGTTACTTCCTAGACCTTCTCTACTAGACAATAGGGATCTTGTGAATCTTAAGGGCATGCCTCATAGAGCTTCTCAGATAGAAAAAAGAACTTTTGAGAATCTTAAGACATTGTCCTACAGCTGAGATTAGAAAGGGGGTCTTTTTTAAAAGAGATTTGTTGTTGTGACTTATGTCTATTTTATTTTAATAAGATGAACTCCAAAAAGATTCGTTGGAAACTTACAAATCTCTTAAGATAATTGCATTAGCGGAAGCACTGCCAGTTTGGATTAAAAGAACAGACACAGTTTAAAATTAACAGAGGCCTCTACACTCTGAACTTTCTATTAACATGAGTAGGTTGAGAAAGCTACTCATATCCAAATATGGGTCAGTTATTATGAAAAAGGAAGGACAGCTCAGAGGGTGGAACTGATAGCCATTAAAAAATATTTCCAGGCAGCAGAACTGAACCCTTGCTTTAATCTTTGGACTAATAATTACTATGTGCCTCCCATATTTTATGTTTTTAAATGGGAGTGTCTCTTGTGATTTTTCTGTTCCTGGTTTACAATCGTATGTTGGGGTTATGAAGAACAGACAACTTGTCTCACTTGCTCACAGATCTTCAAATCAAGAGGAGCCATGCCTGATGGACTTCATCTGCACCTGGATCTGATTTAGAATCTGGTGAGAGTCTGGACTTCAAGCCTACAACTATGCTCTAATGAGATGAGGTTTTATGGGACTTGGGAGGGAGTAGATTTATTTTGCATGTGGAAAGAACTCAAATCATTGAGGGCCAGAGGACAGATGAACCTAACAACAGTACGAGGCCAGTGAGGAAGAATCAAGGACCTCGCTGGCAGTTTCTGAGCTTTTGGCTGACAACTGGCATAAACTTGTCAGCCAAGTGAATGAAACAGTATGGAAGTAGATCCTGCAGCCCCAGCTGAGACACCCCAACTGATATAATGTCGAAGACAAATTCAGCTCAAATTACATCATTATGAACAAAAATTATTTTTGTTTTCACCTACTAAGTTTTAGGGTATTTCGTTATGCAGCAAGAGATATTTGAAATGTTTTATCTCTAGTACGAACACAGATTAGCGTCCACCCTAAAAATTACCCACTCCATCCTCTTTTCATTTATATAGCAGATAATTTTACTTCCTATGATCCTTATTATCTTCTGTTCACTTCTTAGTTTTTCCTAGGCAGCACAGTCCCAGTTTTGTTTCTACATTCATCTTTTCCCCCCTCTTCCACTTGTATTCATCACTTATGATAACAATTAATGGACACATCTACCATCATTAATTAACTTTTTTTCTGCTTTTATGTACTATATCTAGCATCTGATTTTAAAGTCTTATCCTCACAGAAACCATTAAAATGGACCATACTGAGAAGTGCTGAAATCTGCCAGGAAGGGATGAGGTTGGGCAAGTTTCTCAGCCTCTGAGTTCTCTCTGCTTTCTTTCCTAGACTCAGATGATGCCTGAATGGTGCCAGGGGTATTGTGCAGTACCTGCAGGGTAGAAGTACTTCTGGCATCTGTCCAACCATCTCTAGTCCCAGACAACTGGGAAATTGTTTTGCTCTTATTACTTTATTTTAAAGCCTGCTGAACTTCCAGATCTCTTTAAAGATCAAATGGTTGAGTCATTATTATTTTATTTTGGGAAATGAAATTCAACACTGAGACAGGATTTTATTTTAGAGCATTTTTAAGTTGCTCAAGGGAGCAAGAAAAATTGTTCACCTTTGCAAAATTCCATGATTAAGTTAATGTTTTCTTATCTTCAAAATATGGCTCTATTTTATCTTCTAATGATAAACTTAAAAAAATATTCAATATGAGATATATTATAGCAATGAACCTTCCTATGCTCTACTTAATTCTGCATCATTCATTCATTCACTCATTCATTCATTCATTCATATGTTTACTTACGTATCTATCCATCCATCAATTTTTTATACTCATTCTTCCTGAATAGCTCCATAGGAAATATTGGAATAAACAAAAAATAGAGAACAGTGTGCTGATTCTGATGGATTTTTCAAAAAAAATCTAGTTGGCTTCAAGGGATCTAGGAGAGGTAGATGGTTCTTGAGCTTAATCACTTTATATTTAACTAGTTAATAAAATGTTAAAAGAAAAAGAGAGAAGCAGATAGGAAAACAGTATTTATGACACATTGTAGAGTTCTTTGTAAGTTTGTTGAAAGCTCAATAAATGGGTAGATGAGATGAATAAATGAAATACTATCCGGATGCTTACTTAAACACAGGAAGATCAAAGGATTCAAAGGAAATTCATTTTTCTAGATATACACGTATTTTGCTGAGTTCAGGTCCTTTTGTCCTTCTCCCAGTCTCACTTAGAAACTTCAAATCAGGTAAATTGATCTCCTTCACCAAGAAGTACATGAAAAAGTACTTTTACTTGGGAAGAAAACAGTAAGCTCCTCCAGATAATCATACAAAACACACTTTTTTTCTTTAAGACTTGAAACCACTAAGGAGGTTTTTCTTCTGATCATATACTGAACTATTTCTTAGTGAGCCTTAACCTAGAGACTGGGAGTGCTAGAGAAAGATGAGTATCAGAACTGGAGAAGGCCCTATGTATTACTAGTTGTGAAAAATAAATTCTGCTTAATTCTTTAAAATGCAAAGACAGTCAAGGGAATGCAAATATTTTGGTTATATATGGCTATGTAACAAAATACCCTAAAACTTAATGGCTGAAAACAACTGCTCTTTTCTTCTTTCTCATGATGTTATAGGGGAATGGTATGCTGGGGTTACAGTATCCAAATGGCTTCTTCACTCACATGCCTCAGACATGTGCATGGCTCACATGGCTTATCACGGGTCACATATATGGAAATTCTGTTTTCTCTTTCGGTTCGGTTCATCAGTTCGCCTCCTGTAGTGTCAGGGGTTCTGCTTCTCTATATGTTCTCTGCATAGGGCCTCACCATGCAGTCTCCCTAGCAGGGTAGCCATAAGTTTTACACAGAAGCTGGGGCTCCCAAGAATGCAAAAGCAGAAGCTGCCACGCCTTCTTAAGACTTAGACCTGGAATTGGGACAGCAACACTTCTACCATATTTTCTATTAGTTAAAGCAAGTTTCAGATTCAGTCCATATTTAAGGAGAGGACACTACACAAAGGAGTGAATACCAGAAGGTATGGTGCACGGTGGCACTCCAGTGTAACAGAATGCCAAAATGCAATATTTAGGCTTATCGACTGGAGTCTCCAGCCTAAGCACAAAGCTGCAAAACACTTATTTGGCTCCTGCAAAATGTACAGATGGCAAGAAGGGAAGATCACCAATAACGATTAATGTTAAGTCTCCAAAGAATGGATTAAGTAGAAAAAAAAAATGGCGAAAGAGAAAAGACTATTTCAGTTGTCACATTAATTGTTTTGATTGAAATCATTCTTTTCAATATCGGATAACAGAACACATTTTACCATACTTCTGTGAATTATACTCTAAAAAAATCAGACTTTGAATGTAGAAATAATTTCTGTTTAAGGAATGTGTTCTTTCCTGCAAAATTTTATTCTTGGTGCTGATTTCTCATAAGAAAATTATAAAATAAAAGGAAATAAAGGGTGGGCTATCCTAACTGAATCTTCTGTGTTTTAATAGCTGAGGGCTACAGCCTAACAGAGGCAGGCAGGCATCCAAAGCAATCTTGTGCATCAGAACACTACCATTTACATCTTTTGTTCTCCTGTTTTCTTGTGTATCATGCAAGGTCCTGTCTAAAAATGAATTAAAGGGCAACTGTCAAGATGACAGCTTAAAAACAATCTTTTCTGCTCTGCTCCCGGGATGTTCAGTTGCGTAGTTAAAAAAAAAGAAGACATGTTTAATCATCTCCTAATCTGATTAACTTGCATTATCTCATTGTATGATATTCAAAGAATGACAGGGCAATTCATATTTTTTTTTGTATATTTTATTGTCTGTTGCTTTATGACTAAGTCGGTTTTGTAAATTAAAGTTTGAAGCGGTATCAAAAAATATTGCAGGGAAAAGCAAAATAAAACAAAACATATCTTCATGCTCATTAGAAAAACTTTTACATTTTAAATTCTGTTTTCTATTTTAAATATTATTTTAACTTTTCAAATCTGTGTCTAACCTCCCATATAGTGATTTTTTTTAGGTTCACTTTAGTTATAATCGCAGTTTCTATTTTTCTGTCACATAGAATGGTATAGGCTCAACATACATTTTTATGCAGTTCTGCAGCAGTGCCTGAGATGAAATATTTGAATAGCTACTGATGTTGTGTGTACTTTTCACCCCAGGAGATTTCTTTCAAAAAAAAGCAGTGGCCAGTGTGTCTCAGATTTTCTCTATCAGTATTCACACAGCTTTTATTCGAGGCTTTATTTTAATCCTCGGGTATAAGAACTGATGCTCTAAACATGCACACTTTGTTTATCCAAGGAAAAGAAAAAGGGGGAAAGAGGAGTGTAGAAATAAGATTTTCAAATATAATTGCTTCCCTGGTATGAAGAAATTAGATGTAAAACCATAGCCAAAATTAACATGTGTGTGCACGCGTGTGTGCCTGTTTGTGTGTAGCAACCTCTTTGTTGAATCATAATCACAACCATTCTCAAAAAAGCCTGTAAGCAAGAATGCTTATTGTACTTTGATACTTTAACTGGCTAATACTTGCAGCCTCGATTTGAATGGATATATGTCCATGTGATCACTTACAATTCAAGGGACCAGCATATTTGATTATGTTTCTTTACTAATAAGGTGACTTCATTGCTTGCCTGAAAACCACAAGATAAGTCAAGACCAACTTTCTCTCTTCTTACCACTAGCTTTTTGAACTGCTCTGAATAATCTCAAGCCCTATTCAGCTTGCAGCCAGATGTGAACAATCACTGCTTGACATAGGGCACAAATAACACCTCCACCAGCCATTGCTCTTAAATTGAAGCTCTGCCCTCGGTGGAGGCTGGGAATTGCTCTGGCTTCTGTAACTTCACATGAGCAAGTAGGAGACACAGAGTGAGCAGGTCAGAGTGCTTAGGTTGCAAGCTAGAGGCAGTTTGGACTTCTCCCAAATGAAAGTGGTCTGTTTTAAAGTGGAATGAGGTCACAGGTCACAGTTCAACCTGAAGGACTAGGTAGACTAATGTGTTCAGCAGACAGAGACTAGTTAAGCAAAACAAAACAAAACAAAACAAAACAAAAAATAAAGTGAGGAAGGGTACAAGCCAACTTTGAAACCTCAAGGACATTTGTTTTTATTCTTCAAGGCCTTCAGGAGTCATCTAACCATCCTAGGCTAAAACTGTTTATGGTTCATGGTGTTAGAGAAAATGGAGTCCTGACATCTGACCCTGTATTAACCTGAGATACAGAATAGAAGGAAGGAATCTGGATAGTACAAGTGCTATTCCATTAGTAAGCTGCAGTGTTTGATGGTCTGGTCAGAGTTTACCAAGATCCTCAGATTGTGCTTCAACAACAAAACTAACAACTCTTTTTAATTCCAAGAGGTATTGATTGGCTTTGTTTCTGCTGCGTGAGTCTTTTCCAATTTTTTTTAAAAGTTAGGTTGCAATCGTTCCTTTCTCCTGAATGTCTAGTACTTGTTGTGAAAAATAACAGCATGTTGTGTCTGCAGGGAAGACCCCTGCTGAGTTAATGTTCAAGTCCAAGGCATCTGAGCTATAAAAATCAGGAAAACAGGTAGTTTTCCACTATGTTTGATTCGTTAATTATTTCTGTTGTATTTACTTTTGCATTTTCCTTGAACGTTGTTTTTGCCAAAAGTGAGATTGTCCTTTCTTTATAATCTTGGTATTGAATTGATTCCCTCGGATGAAAACATGAAATGATTGCACCTAACAGAGTGAAAATAAACATGGGCCACAAATCGTGGTCAATACTCGTGGAGTTCATGGTTCGTTCGATGACTAGAAAAGGAAAGCAAAGAGGACACAGTATATTCTTTAAAGGAGACCTAGGTTACTTAAGAAAGTGTAAAATGCATAGAAATATACTGCCATTAAGAATCATTTACAAGTGAAAAGTAAGAATTGAAAGAGAGAAAAAAAAAATCTGTTCTTTAAATAGAAAAAAAGAAAACGCTCAATGTCGACTCTGGCTCCATTAAGTACTTGTTGCTCTGATGCTGTTTGTTGTTATTGGCGGCCCATGTGAAGCCTTAGTAGAAAGAATTCCCTGTCTGACGCTAGTTAAATTAAATTGGGTCACCTTGGCTCTTAAAGCTATGAATGGACCGACCCTCATTTGTGCCATCTGTAGGGAAAATCACTTGTTTTTAAGTGTGTGTTGGAAGAACGGCCCTACATTTATTTGCCTTGAAAATAATCTTTATGTACTGACCCTTTTCAAAAAGGTGAATTAATAATCCTAAAGCAAAAGATTTCAGAAATGGTCAAACGCAGTAAATATCAAGAACGCCAACCCAAATACATGTATATGCATGTTGAAAAAACTAAATTCTTTATTTTTTTAATTGATTTATATCTTATATATATTTAAAGGCACACAGATCTTAATAAGATCGTGATTAATTTTTACATATCGGGTAAACTTTTTTAACCACCACGTAGATCAAGATATAGGACATTTCTAGCACCCTAGAAGTCTCTCAACCCACCTTGCAGTTGGTGTGCACCTCAAGGGGAGCCGTTATTACGTTTTACCTGTTTTTGAATTTTATGTAAATAAAAGATATAAAATGTATGTTTTGACTTCTGTTACTCATTATCATGACTATGAGATTCATCCAAATTGTTATGTGTATCAGCAGTTCTTTCTCTTTCATTGCTTTATAAGTTTCTTTATAGTTATATACCACAATGTGTTAATCATTTCACTGTTGGTGGATATTTGCTTTTTTTTCCAGTATGGGGCTGTTATAAATAATGCTGCTATGAGCACTATTGTATATATCCTCTGGAGGACAAGCCACTCATTTTGGATGGGTATTCTCCCAGTAGTGGAATTGCAGGTCATAGAGTTTACACATTTATTAGGTGCTGCCAAATATTTTTCTGAAGTCTTTGTACCAATTAACACTCCCACCAGCAATTCAAGAGAGTTTTCATGGCTCCCCACTCTCTCCAACACATTATATTCTTAATTTTAGCCATGCTGCTGGTTGTTAGTATATCTCATCTTAATTTGTATTTTTCTGATGAATAAGTTATATTGGGCATCTTTTTATATGATGATTGCCCTAATCATTTTTAAAATATAAGATTTTTCAGCTTAAAAACTTATCCCCAAAAGCATGGGTATCATGTCAGTTTCTTGGCAGTGAAAAGGAAGGTGAGAAAAGAAAACTAATGTTTACATAGTGCCTATCGTGTTGTGAGAACTTTACATGTTATCTCAATTAATTCTTGTAACAGCCATCTGTGGTAGATATTTTTAATAGATCTAAAGTTTATATATTTATAATAGAGTTCATTAAATTTTCTAATCCTTCTCTTCTTCATATACCCTGCTATTCCTTGATTCTCTTTTTCCTCACGTAACTTGGAGATTAATGTGTTTCCTTATTTCTGGAGAATAATCATTATTACTATGGCTTCTTGATGATATTTACTTAGCCCGTTAACATTAATCTAACAGCATGTGGAATAGTCTCCTGTATGCCTTTTGGTTTTTGAATTTTTATAATAAATCTCCATTACCTTTATAATTGAAAAACTGTAGTTATTTCCATTAAAAAAAAAACATCTATCCGTTCCTTCTGGCTAAATGAGAAACCAGATCCTTGCCTTCTCAAATTGTATTATGAGAGAGAAATCAATGACCTATTTGCTTCATTACTTATTTTCAAAGGCCTCTCAGCTTCCAGTTTTAAATTAATAAATAGTATTGTCCCAACTCTCAAGGAATCAAATATTTATAGTCTTCTTTTTAATGTCAGCAATTCTCCCTTACCTAGGATTTTCCTTTTACAAAAATGTTCTCATATTTATACTTAGTATCATTGACATGATTGGCCTGTTTAAGACAAAAGATCCTGCATATAAAATAACTTGAGAGAGAAGAACCAATCATTTTCTTAACCTCAGAAACAAGTTTATGTGGTACCTTAGGAAGGCTTTCTAAGTTCGTTGATAGTGTCACTGACTTTACTACTGATAAAAATTTTCTCACACTTCTACTCTCTCTTCTTCTCTTACCCCTGCAACCCAAAGCAAAACAAAACAAAACCCCCAAACAAAAAGGAAGTAAAAACTTTACTGGAAAATAATCAGCATTTATCTTTAAAAAAAAAAAAAAGATTAAAGTATACCCTAAACATTAACCAAAGACCTTTCAGCGTTGTTCTCAAAAAAAAAGGAAGGTGAAGGTAAACTGTCAAGGTATATTCAATATATGGAGTTTATGCTTTTAACATTCTACACAAGGCTGGATATATACTAGACACTCAAAAACTTTTTTGTTTGATTCATCTTATTTTTTCTTGTCCATATACAAATGTCAGTGTTGTCTCAGTATGCTTGCTTATCTTGTGTCTAAACGAAAACCAGTTCATTTTTGGTATTACTTCTTTTCACTACAGGACTAAAAACATCTTTCTTGAACTCTCATAATAAAAAACCACTTCCACTTCTGAAATGTACCAGGTCCAGATCATTTTTTATGTCTCTTTTAAGGATGATACATTGTCCATAAGTGTCACCAAGAGCAAATGCATTCACTTCTGAGCTCTCTTGGATAATGTCAAATGACATGACTTAACTCAAGCGTGCCCATAGTATACATTTTCACTGTCTGTAATACCTTTGTCTATATTTTCCTATGTGGTACAGTTTTCAGTGGCTGGATGTGTTCATACCACTTCAAATCCATTTTTTGCCACACATTTGAGTAAAAGAACACAATAGAGGCAGTTGAGAGAATGCCTATAGGTTTGATACAGTAATGCTATCTGTGTTTGACAATGGCAATTATATATTTGGATAGATCAGAGAACTGGCTGCCAGTTCTCCATGGAGGTAGAAATTTCTGATGCCTTTCCTTAAGACTGTTTATTTTGCCATTAAAACAACTTTGTTAAGTTAAAGAGTCACCAATAAATAATCTCTATTGTAGAATTAAACTGACTCAGGTCTTTTTTTGTATTAACAGGTTTGTCTAGGGGAGTTTGGAATAATTCAGCTCAGTTGCTTCCAATCCAATCCCATTTGAAAAATAGAACTAAATTTTCATTAAGACAGAGTAGGGAGCTGGGAAAACAAAACAAAAGAGGCAAAAACAAAAACTAGAGGTCAGGAAGAGTGCGGGTGAGACAGTGACCAGGTATTTGGTTGGAGTTGCTGTTCAATTTGTGGGGAATGATATTTCTAGGCTGTTATTTTAGATATATATGAGTGGCTATTCTGAGATTTATGTATGAGCTGGACAGGATATGGCTGGGTGTGACAAAGAAGTGGCTTCCCAGGAAAAGCAACCAAATAAGAAAAGGACATGACAGAAAGGAGAAAGGTTCCTGTATCTTTATAGACTTAAAGTCTAAATCTGGCAAGGAATGTGTACAATGCCAAGGGAAAGGAAATGTGGTCTTAACCAGTTTCTCTTGTTTAACTTTGAGATGCAGTTTTTATATGCAACGATGAGATATCACTCACAGGGCAGCAAGCCCACGAGTGTGACTGCAGACTACAGAAACCAGAAGGTAGGAGCAGAAGATGAAGAACCAATAGAGAAAAATGCACTTGGAAGGAGAACCATCATGCCTCACACCTGTCTATCTCTGACATGACCTACTATTGAGAATAAAGTAGTGAAACCTTTGGAATATTTGAGAATCAGTCATCGAAAGTGAGAGCAAAACACCTGGTAAATAATAAATGAATATCTCCCTTTTCCACAAATACACAAGGTTCCAATTTTGACTCTGGTCCTTATTAGAATGGTTCTAGAGGCCCATCTGAAAATACTTTCTCATCCTTATTTATTCGACTTTATTCAACAGATATTGTTTGAGAAGTTGCTACTTGCCATCTACTGAGCTCAGTATGAAAATACAGAGATAAATAAGATGTATATTGCATTAAGGAGCTGACATTCTGGTGGGAGAGAGAGGCACGTACCATGCTAGAGCTGTGCACAGGATCTTATGGGAACATGGCAAAGGTTTACCTATCAGACACAGAGTAGTGGGGAGAGCAGTGTGAGCATTTTATGTCCAAGTAGGAGTCATTCCAATGACAAGACAAAGGAGTAAGGGAGAACATTCCAGGCAATAGGGACTCATTGAAAGAAGTCTAAGAGATTTAAAAAAAATGAATAAAAAGGCATAACAGGTTTTTAAAATTTATTTCTTATAAAAAGTTCCACAGTCCTTGAGTGTGAGTTTTTAAGTGGGAAGGTAGAAATTAAACTTAAAAGACAGACAGTGGTCAGAAAATGGAAGACCTACCTTACCTGCTGTAGATTTGGGACTTATTCTGTAAGACTTAAAGGCTAGTATGACAAAAGGGGAGTCACTGAAGGGCTTTAGCCAAGGAAATTAGTTGCATTTAAGTACTATAAACAGTCAATACACACTTTTCTTTTGATTTCAGTGTTTAGTTTAAGGCAGTGGTTCCCAAACTTATCTGCACTTTAGGATCACCTGAGGATCTTTCGAAAATTCCAAAACCCAGGTCACATCCCAAACCCACTAAATCAGAATTTCTGGGGGTGTATGTTGGAACCATTGGTCTAAGAAACAAAATTAAAAGGTGAGTGTTATTTGGAGCAGATGAAATTGACTTGAGAAGGGTGTGCCAATTCATTTATTTTTCTTACATTTGCTTTTTGTTCCTGACCCTTTACTTGCTGATTTTTAAGGGATGGAGAACGACACAATGAAACAGTGTCAGAAAGGAGAAATCTACTCAGCCACATTCACGGCATAGGCAGTTTCTGTCCTGCCAGTAGACGTATGGTACTGGGCAGAAAAGATGGTTTTCCAGAGACTTTCCTTGGGTCCATAAATTTCCCTTCATTTTTCCTATGGAATCATAAGCCTGTAGTAATATTTTTAATATAACACAGTATATTTGTATAATGTTTGTACTTAGAGAACAAGTAGGATTTTTTTACCATGACGTAGTGACATGTCTAAGTGGGCATTTTAATCCACATGGATCAATTACAGGTACACTATTTCTTTGCTACTCAATTCAGCAGAAATCACTTAACACATAAAGTGGGCTTTGCCGTTATGTCGTGGGTCACACCTTTTTCTACTGCTTTAGGTTCAAACCAGAACTCTTCTCCGTGAGCTTCCTTGGATCTTGAAGAAGCAGGGTATTTTTGGTTTTTTGTTTGTTTGTTTTCTTTTCTTTTTAGATACAAAATCCCATTTAGTTAAAAACAGCAACAACAATAAAACAACAAATGCAAACGGAACTTTTTTTGGTCTAGCTAGTGACCTAATCTCAGGAAGCTTACCTGCCACACAGTGTATAAATATAGATAGTGATTCTGCATTCTATCTCCCAATTTGGTCAATTTAATGTGTTGCTCAGAAATCTAAATTTCAAACAAATACTCCAATATTTCTGATATGATTGGTCTGCTGACCTTGGCAATAGAAATACAAAGACAAATAAAGAAAAAAAAAAAACTGCCTTGAAAGGGTTTTGAACCAAAACAATTTTTGTGGCTTCCATATTTGTCATAGACATTCTTCTAAATTTGAATGATTTTTCTCCCATCACAAATCCTAAGAAAATTTTCAAGTTTTCCCCTCTTTCATCTTTTGAGCAGGTTCTTTTCCTTTTTCTAGCCTTTCATGGAGTGTTTGCTTTTCTCTAACACTTATATTTGTAGGTGTTTTGGATTTTCTTCATTCCTTACCTTTGTCTGCTCCCCTTAATCAAAATTGTTGATGATGAGTTAATGTACCTTTCTGGGCTATGGAAGTAGCCAGTATTATATTTTAAGTGAAGTCTGAGAGGGGCAACTGAGAAGGGACCTCTCGCAGGCCTCCTTGCTGCCAGCATGTTTAATGGTGCAGTCTGGTTTACTGTAACGGAGAGGAACCAGACACTGTCTACTTCAAAGCAAATTTGCTATGCTGTAAATGGCAGTGCAGAGAGCACACTAGACAATTTTAGCTGGAAAATTAAAATATGATGTGACACAGCTATAAAACTCTTTGCTAGCAAGCCAATATCATTCTGGCTTATGGCTATTAGACCTCACAAAAGGAGGTTAATTAATGAAACAAACCAGTTGTAAAATGGTCTAAAGGAAATGTGATCAGTTGGGCCAGTCTTTGAGGTGGCAAATGAGACCACATCTACCTACAAAGAGAGGAAGCTGGCAGGATGGCAGAGAAACTCGGAATGCCTGTAGATTTGTATATGAATCTGGCTTTCACCACGTGTCTACGTGTGTGTGTGTACTTGACCCAATGCATCAGAACAATCAGGCCTTTGAAGGAATGATGGGTCGACCTAATTGGTCTTTCCCAAGCAGTTGCACATACTGTTAAATTAAAAAGAAAAGATGGGTCAGCTAACGCCATTCACATGACCTGCATTAGCTGTCACAGTCCCACAAAGGCCCAAGCCCAGAGAAGCCTTGCTCACTGTTTCTTCAGGGTGCAAGGATGGATCTGGCTGGCAGCATGGCTCTTGATTGCCCTCTGCAGGGACAAATATCAGAAGCCTTGTCGTCTGGGGAAAAGATTCAAGAAAATTGCAGGCCTTGGAACAATGTGTAGGCTTGTGGCCATAAATTTCAAGAGTTGTCTGGCTCTTTAAGAGCCTATCCAGTGTGGGTGATTTAACAAGCAGGCAATATTTTCAGGAACCAAGTTTAGTGCTTCAGATGGACAGGGGATTTGCTGACTTGAGGAAATGGAGTAATTCGGGCCTGGGACCAATAGGAGAGTGATAAAGATTATTTTTCCCCTACCTCCTTCATTGGAAGGCTACAGCTTTAGGGGGTGGTGATCTTATGTTAAAACAAAAAACAAAACAACACACACATGTACACACACAAACAACTCTTGTTTTTATGTATTTAGTACTGATGTCAGCAGAACTAATGAAAAGCAGATCGGTCACAGCAACATAGAAAATCAATTCCCAAGCTTTTTCTTATTTGGGTTTTTGATAGTACTTTGCTCTCATCTGTTATGTGAGGGCCTCAAAGTGATTTTCGAACGAATTGTTCTTTAGAGAGAAAATGAAGACTCTGAAGACACTTGCTCTGGGTCACACAAAATAATAACAAGTGACCTCTTTCTTCAAATGGATGCCTTCTGTGGCCTTCAGTTTCTAGGCTGATGTGAAAGAACTTTTATAATTCTCTTCCATGAAGTTTTTTTGGGTAGTAGAAATCATCAGCTGAAAAATGAGATCTGTGCATTATGTGTTGATACACTAATTAATACTGATCAACTCTTGGTATATTTTATGACTTCATAGTGACCTAATTCTTTGTCATTTCCTTACATATTAGCAGGATTTGAAACTAGTAAACCTGGCTATGTAAATATATATTCAAAGATAGATTGAAGACTATAGTCTGTGGTTTATAGCTAAAGAATACACATTTCTCCTAGACACATTTGCATTGACATGTCTTTAGGAAGTATATGGAGAGGAGACATTTAAGGTGTAAATAATTTCCAGACAGAAATCTATACTTTTGCCATTTCTCTTTGTTGAAGGGAGATGAAATGCTTTAGTCATTTGGGGGAAAAATGCCATAAATGTCCATGAGGCAAAGGTAGAATGAACATCATATATCAAATTGGTTTTTTTCCCCCATAGGCATGAGGAATAATGTAAAATTTCATGGGAATAAAAATAAAGGATATAAGAAGCAGTCAGGTAACCACTTTGGGCCTCAATTTCCTGTACACAGTAATAAAGTTGAGAAATAATAACATTTTCAAAGTGTGTTCCACAGGAACACAAATTCTATTGGATGTAACTATGGATCCTTCAAAAGAATTCCATTATAAAATAGGTTTGAGAAAACCATATTCAGGTGACTTCAACAATTTTATTCACTGTTGGTCTTTTTAGGCTTTCATAAATCAGTAAACATTGGAAATTTCCAAAAGGTGGCCATTATGGACCATACAACCTTTTCTTCCACATTATTATGAAAACACTGATTTTGATTATTGTCCCTATCTTTTCTAGCTCTAAAATTATATGAATACTTGTGAGAAAATAGGCTGTAAAAAGAGAGTATGACATGGAAAATAGATATAATTCACCATGTCATTTGGGCCCCAGTGGCTTTGTTTTGCATTTCCAGGATATTATAGCAAATTGTGTTTTTCCTTGATTTTCCACACATTACCTCACTAGGATAAAGAAATGTAAGGAAGGAAAAAAGTCACTAGTAAGAGTAAAAATGACCAGATACTTACATGGCAATGAAAGAGATGTCAGTGTCAAATTGGTGGTATCCGAGAGCTGCATCAGCATCATATGACTGTTTTTCAAGGTATCACAATATTGGGCTGTAAAACCCAAGCCCTTTCCTATCTCCATTTTCCACCCTGGTAATTCTCAGAATATGCCAACACCAGGCAGGATTATAGCTCTGTATCTATTTTGGGCCCTCACAATTAGGAGAGAAAATGAGGGGCATTCAAAGGTGAGCCACAAAGATTATTGAGGAGTTAAACAAGCCCAATCTAGAAAGGTTAAATGAGATGGGATTTTAATTTTTTTTAGCCTGGGGTAGAGTAAGTAGAGATGCCAGTTAATAGTGATTTCTGTTATGTGAATTGTTACTAAACAGATGAAGGTATAAGCAAGCAACTAGAGAAAATGTTCTTATGCTGTAGTTGCAAGGACTTGTTTTAGAGATGGGAAAGTGTTTTCTTATTCTGATGGTTTTGTACCATGCTTGCAGTTACTTGCCATTTAATTAGATCAAAAAGATTATTTCCTAAAAGACAATTTACGAATGAATAACTAATAGTTTTAACTCTCACTAAATTCTTATTATGGGCCACATATCACACTGGGCACTTTATTTGCATGTGTTATTTAATTTTCATATGAACTTTTGGAGAAATGTATTTTTATCCCCATTTTATAGACATGAAAAATAAAGATTATAGATATTAACTACCATCAATATTTAGTAAAGTCAATTTTCATACCCAGATCTGCCTGACTTCAAAATCATGCACTTAAACACCGTAATGTACAACTTTCCTACTGTCTCAGAGTAGGTCAGTTAATATTTTTTTGTTTGTTCCTCAACAACAATATATAATGCAAATTTACTGTACTAGATAGACCAAAGGAAATTTAAACAAAAACTGACTTTACCTCCTTCTTGACACAGGGAGACAAACGTGATCTTATTGGAGAAAGAAGAGGAGCCCATTGCAGTGGTTTCTTCTTGTTCTGAGAGTTGCAATCTGGCTTCCCTGGGATCCGCCCTTCACCCTGCCTTGATTTATACCAATTCTAGCACTGAAGACAAATGTTGGAAGCTAAGAATGTGATGTCAGAAGACTGAGCAGGGTTTGTAACAAAATGGCCCTTGGGTACTCTGTGAAGTTATGTAAAAATGGGAAGAAATTTCTCAGACAGATAGATAGTACATTAAGCCCCTGAAAGTCAATGTCACCTTTTTGAACAAGGCCTAAGTAAGTGACTGAATTCAAGCTGTACATAAATTTGCTATGAAGGTGTATAGGAATTTGCATACCTGACTCTATTTGAAATTTTAACTCTAGGTGGGTAAATCAGTGATGAAAAGAGAAAGAGAAGTTGCAACATCAGAAATGCTGACTATATGTTCACTGTTTCACCATAATTTATATTAGGAAAGTGTTAACCCCTTAAAGTGTATGTATCCATACTGTGAATGATAACATTAATGAAGTTTTGGAACCCATGCACACTGGAATGGCTACTTGTGTTTCACTACTACGCTTATAGTTTTCTGAACTCCCTCCTGAGTAGAATCTAACAGGCCAGGTAGGAGGTGCTCCAAGGGCCTGGGCTCAGCATCAGGTAGATCTCAATGAACAGTGTGCATTGAGACACTTCCTTATTCTGAGGCTGCCTTGAGTCTGTAGTTGTGTTGTGTGGAATCAGCAAAGCATCCTGCCATAAACGCAGGGTGGAGATTCAAGGAAAATCATGCAGAGCCTCCTGTCACGTCTAATTCAGGGTATGAGGTCAAGCAGCCAGGGCCAAGGAATATTATGTGTGGATATCTAAAGATATCTGGATAAAAGTGAAAGAAGAGGAGTGTACAGTAATGACCCAAGAACAACCAAATTCTTCTGAATTCTTGCCGGGCCCATTTCAGTATACCAGGGAGCTCTAGTCAAGTTCTCCATATCATCGAATCTTCACACATCTCATTTGCATTGGCTTATGTGTGATTTTCCCAGTTTCCCCTTGATGTGCCACCTGTCCCACCTGCAAGAAAAATATACTGAAAAATTGAATTGACTCTCCAAATGTTTGTTACTTTCTTGCTCATTTGGCAACCAATCTTCCAGGACCCTAAACGTTGCTCTTGATTAGCGTTGCAAATGTGGAGATTGACCCCCAAAGAATTTCCAGGATCATTAGTGTTATTAACATTGCTCAACAGAATTACTAATTGTACTTGATAAGCTTCCTTCTTGATTGTCCTCGGTTGCTACTGCAAACTTGCACAATTCTGATAACCTTTGTCCTAGTTAACTTCTACTCAGGTAACTATCCTCTATCTCACTTTACCTAAAAAAAAAAAAAAAAAAAAAGAATAAAAGAAACCCTCAAGTCTTAAGTCTTTCAACTTTGAGTCCCTGAATCTTTATCTGCAAAGGTTTTACCTCTTTTATCCTTAAAGATATTAAAGATAAAAGTCCCTTATCCACTCTAAAATTGGTCCTTCCACCTGGACACTGAGTTTTGTAACTACCTTCCTCCTTAAGTCGAGCAACTAATTCCTTCCTTCCCTACATCTTCGACCTCTCAATTTCCATTTCTCTTTTCTCTTGTCATATAAGTGTGGCAAAATATTAACCGTATTTAAACAAAAACAAAAATGAAAAACAAAAAAATCTCTTATTACTCTTTAACTCTCATTATCTTTTAGCCAAACTTCAACAAAAATTTTTACTGTTTTCACTATTTTCTCTTTTACTTACCTCATCTCAGTTTAACATAATCTGCGTTACTTTCTCCCCAATCACTGAAACTATTCTTTACAAGAATATCAACATGATCCTAAATGCCCAAGCCAATGGTTACTTTCAAACCTCATCTAACATGATTTCTGTCTGGCAATTGACACTATTTGAAACATGGTTTTCCTGGTTCCACTGTCTCATTTGTTTCCAACATCTCTGGCTGTTCCTTATCACTCTCTAACTTCAGGTGCCTTTCTTATGCTTTACTCCTAGATTTTGGAGTACTTCAGGGTTCTGTCTTTGGTTTCCTTCTTTCTCCTATCCTTATATTGTACTCAATTATCTTTTCCAGTCCTTTAACCTCAATAACCACAAGGTAGCCAATAGATCCTGAGACTCCATCCCTATCCCTGTCTTCTCTTCGGAGCTCCAGAAAGGTATATCTGATTACCTACTGGACATTGCCATTTGGGCATTTTACCCATATTTCAAAAGCAATAATCATATTTCAAAATCTAAAGTTTAGGGTACTTCTCATATGGGAACAATGAGGTGAAGGGAGAGAGATAAGAATATGATCATTCCTAGATCAAAATTAGAAGTTTAAATAAAGAACATAAATTTGAATTTGTGGTGGTTAGATCTTTCTTAGATGAATCAGCTGTAATCCCACAGAAAAGAAAAATCAACTAAAAACAGATTGAGTGCATGCTTGTGCAGCACTTACCCATCAGATGAGAATAAAATGTCCATATAAGGTCAAAAGGTGGCTGGTTTACATGGTGTGTGAGCAGGTGGAGAGCACTGAAAGTAGCACTTGCCCCATACTCCCCAGATTTCCACAGAAGAGAAAGGATGTACACTGCACTCTCGGGAGAAAACAGTATGAGACACGTGATCCCTTTCTGTCCCTTAACAACAAGTTCTCAGGTCTGAAAGAAGAGCTGATTTGATTGGTAATTGTGGAGAAAGAACCGAGCATGGTGATCTGTTCAGATCTCTCTTTCTCTCCCTGGGTCCCTCCCTTTCTCTCTTCCTCCCTCTTCTTGAATCTGCCTGCCTATCAGAGAAGAAAGGTCTTATCTAGCTTGCTCCTCTGAACTTATGGGAGATAAATTTTATTTAGGAGAATTATTAGGAAACTCATTAAGGGAGTCTATTTTAGCCATTTCCCCAATCCAGGTTATAATATTAATTACACTGGTATTTTGAACTCCATGTGTTTGATTTCTTTATGTTTTTGTTTGTTTGTTCATTTGTTTGTTTTTAAGTTTGGCAAGGGAAGACAGGGTTATTATTTATTCACTTTCAAAATGCCAACACATTAGTAATGTGAATTCTAACACAAATCAGATGTGACCAAGATATTCTTAAACTTTTGGCTTTGGAAGTTTGTCAAGATACATTTCCCTTTATATCTCTTATTGAATCATAAAAAATAATTTCTTTATTTTAGTTATCTAAAAAAGATAACCCTTTAAATACGTTTATGTGGGCTAGATAGAAATTTTATTATCTTTCACATATTTTATACCTTTATTACCCGATAATGACATAAAATATTTCAAAATGTCTAGCATCCTAACACATAAGAAGTAATATTATCAATCTCTGAAATATTTTGAAAATAAGTATCTTTGATGCAACTTAAAAATTAAAGTGCATGGGAAAAAAATTCCATGTTCATGGATTGGAAGACTTAATATTGTTAAAATGACAATACTCTCCAAGCAATCTACTAATTCAGTGCAATTCCTATCAAAATCCCAATGTTCTTTTCTGCAGAAATAGAAAAGCTGATCCTAAAACTCATACAGAATTTCAAGGGACCCTAAAGAGCCTAAACAATTTGGAACAAAGTTGGAGAAGTCATATTTCCCTTTTGCAAAACTTACTACAAAGCTGTAATAATCAAAAAAGTGTTGTAATGGCATAAGAGTGGGCATATAAGTTAATGGAATAGAATTGAGAATTCAGAAATAAGCCTATAGATCTATGGCCGATTGATTTTTAACAGGGGTTCCAAAAAACCATTCAATAAGGAAAGAATAGTCTCATCAACAAATGGTACTAAGACAACTGGATATCCACATCAAAAGAATGAAGTTGGATTCTTACCTCACATACAAAAATTAACTCAAAATGGATTTAAGACCTTACTAGAAAAGCTAAAAGTATAAAACTCTTAGAAGAAAATATGGGAAAAATTTTTTTAATGACCTTGTATTTGGCAATTGTTTTTTAGATATGACATCAAAAGCAGAAGCAACAAAAGAAAAAATAAAGTGAACTTCATGGAAATTAAACTTTTGTGCACTAATAAACACTATCAAGAGAGTGAAAAGAAAACCAACAGAATGTAAGAAAATATTTGCAAATCACATATTCAATAAGTGTCTGGTATTCAGATTATACAAAGAACAACTTAACAACAAACGGACAAAAAGGGAAAAAAATGATGGGCAAAGGACTTGAACAGACATTTCTCCAAAGAGGATGTACAAATGGCCAACAAGCACAGGAAACTCAACATTGTTAGCCACTGAAGAAATGCAAATCAAAACCCCATGAGATACCACTTCACACATGCTGGGATAACTAGAGTAAAAGAAATGAAAAATAACAAGTGTTGGTGAGGATGTGGAGAAATTTCTCCTGACGTATTGCTGGGTGGAAATATAAAATTGTGCATCTGTTGTAGAAAATAGTTTGGCAGTTCCTCAAAAAGTTAAATACAGAATGACCTATGTTCCAACAGTTACACTCCTAGGTGTATATCCAAAATAAGTATATACATGTGTTCAAACAAGTTTTATAGGAATGTTCATAACAGCACTATTCATGATAGTCAAAAAGTAGAAACATCCCAAACAAACATCCATCAGCAATGAATAGTTAAATAAAATGTGGTATATATGCGTAATGGAATATTATTCAGCCATAAAAGGAACGAAGTTCATGCTATAACATGAATGAATCTTGATAACAGTATGCTAACTGAAAAAAGCCAGACAAAGAGGCCACATATTGTATAATTCTATTTATATGAAATATCCAGAATAGGCAAATTGGTAGAGAGAGGTTAGAAGTGGCTGGTTAATGCACACAGGGTTCTTTTTGGGATGATAAAACTATTCTGACACTGGATAGGGATGATGGTTTCACAACATTATAAATGTATAAAATGGCCCTGAATTTATCCTTTAAGATGTCTAAAATGGTAAACTTTATGTTATGTGTATTTTACCACAATAAAAAAAAATTAATGTGTATGAAAGGAATTTGATGAGTCATATAATCAAATAGAAAGGTAACTTTTTTTTAGCTGGTTAAAAAGATATAATGAAAAGATGCCCAGCTATACATAAGTAACACTGAATTCTTTACACTGTTATTTCTTATTCAAATTGTAGGATACGAGCTGTTTCACAAATAGCACTTGAAACAGGAGAGGACAAGAAGCAGAGAAGAATAAAAACATATTCAAGGTTCATATCTTGCAATCACAGAAAAAGACATGATATCCAAAAAAAAAAAAAAAAAAAATTGTCAGGCTGTCTTTGAAGTGCTCATGTTTAGTTAGCTATTGTTTCAAATATGCTCTATTATTTATAGTCTATTATTGAAATGAAGCCTTCAGTGAGTTCCTAGGGCAAGGGATTGTGTATGTGTGCTTTGGAAGAAGGAGGGACAGGAGCTATTTGGCACAATATGTACAGTTTAAATATAAACTTATAGGCAAAAAACCTTTTGTATACATCAAAGAAGTCTCCAATGAAATGAATTTTCGTTTCCTTAAAATGATGGCTTACAATATTTCCTTCCTTGTCAAACACATTGAGAAAACATTTGTTTCTCACTGGTTGTTATTAATACTTGTATATTATACTATTTTTAGGGAAAAACACTTTTGGGGGGGCTCAGCTGGAGGGTACAGAGATCCAAACCCTTGAACTTGGTGTTACAACACTGCACTCCAACCAGATGAACTAGCTGGCCAGCCCTAAACATTGTTTTTTAATGACCAAATTGAGTTCATATTAATCAGACTTTCTCAGTTTGCCTTACCCTGTCATCCAATTCTGCTCTTTTAACTTTCAATTACTGCAGGCTCTTAATCACTAATTCCATCTTACAAACACAATATACCGTGTCCCAGTTACTGGCATGAATGGAGTTTTTATAAACCATTTCCTTCTTGAAGAGATGTCTTTAATATTCCCATTTCTGTTTAGTGTGCATAAGGGCTTGTGTTCCCACGTAGAAGTAAGCTGTGTTCACCTGTTTAGATACAACTTATGAAAGGGAGGTGGAAAGCAAGGACTATTTATGAGATTTGCCTGATATAAGCATCAGTATCTTATTGTAGATAGGAGGCGAACTTAGTGAAGATACCAATATTTAACAACACATTATTGAAATGGATGTTAGAACGTAATATGCCTATATAGTACATGATTTCATGTATATTAAATAAGTATATGCGTTTTTTAAATTTATTTTTTATTAGCATATTCATTGTTACAAATCATATTTATTCTTTATGCCCCTCATCCAATCTCTCCCCTTTTCCCTCTCTTCCTCCCTCCCTCCTACCCACTCTAATAACCATAGATTTGTTCTCTCCATCTGACAGATGAACTGTCCTCTGTTGGTTTGTTGCCTGGATGATCTGTCCAGTGCTGAGACAGGTGTGGTCAAGTCCTCCCCTGTTATCATAAAGCAGATGCTTCTTCTATTACTCTGGAGTGTGCTTTGTGGAGAGAGAGATGACCACTTGTTTTTTTGGGTGCCTCTCCTTGTGTCAGTGTAGTTGAGAGTCTGGTGTGCCATCTGCATGGTGACTGTGACTGCTGCTATAGAGACTAGCCACTTTTGTGGCAGCCATGGCAATCGCAGTGGCTGTGTATGGAGGGCTACCTATGTGGAAATGGTATTTTTGGTGTACTCTTCACCTGGCTGTGGTTGGGTTTGACTTCCCCCGGCTCCATGCATCATTCTAAGATGTTGTTGCAGAGCATTTGCTGGAGAAGGGGGAGTGAAATAGGGTGGAAGGAGGAGGAGGGAGGGGACCATGACATCCCCCTCATTCTAGCAGGGAAGAGACCAGGGGGCTTCCAGTGGTGGCTTGGTTATTGCTAGGCTGGGTGCAGATGTCAGTGGTGTGTGGCTGAAGTCCTCGGTTCCTCACTACCTCACCTCGGGAGCAGTTTTTCTGGTGGCAGTTCAGTGGCCATCGTTGGGCTGGTTGCAGATGTCAGAGGGGTGTGACAGAGGCTCTAGGGCCCCCACCACTCTGGCTCAGGATCCTGGGGCACTTCCAGTCGTGGCTCGGCAGTTACTGCTGGACTGGTTGTGTATGTTGGGGTGGTATGGCTGAGGGCCTCAATCCCCCCCGCTCCCTGGATCAGGAGCCTGGAGTGCTTCTGGCAGTGGCCTGGTGGTCATCACTGGGCTTGGTGTGGTTGTCAAGGGGGTGTGGCTGAGGCCCATAGCTGTCCCCCGTCCCTGGCCTTGGAGCCCAGGTGGCTTCTGGTCCTTCTAGGTTTTACAGTTGTTCTTTGGTGGTGTTAGACGTTTACTAGTTAATATCAAACTTTGTCTCTGATCTGTGGGTATTTTTTTTCCCTTCAGTTCTGTGTTGGATTATTCACTGTTCCTACCACTTAAACTCTGCACTGAACTAATTTGTTGTCCTTTGCTTACTTCTCAAATGGGGGAACTTCCTGTGGGGACCAGCACTTGAGCCCTGTGGTTGAGCTAAATTGCTGCTTTGCTGCTGATTCCCTGTGGAAGGCTTTTTTTGCAGGTTTTAATTGTTGACCTTGTGTGAACTTCCAGGTCTTGTGAAGTCTGGTACACCTGGGTTGTGTAGAATCTCTGGTCTGGGCCAGAGTCTCTTCAGCAAACTACACCACGTGCAGTTTTATATTCCTGACCAGTCTCCACTGAGTGGGCCTGTGCTGACTGGGGTTGGGGGGGCAGATCAGCTGTCCATGCTGTGCCCCAATGTTCCCCCTGTGGGCCCTTCTCCCCCACTGCCTGTGCTCCAAACACTTCCCATGGGACAGGCCATGCTCTGGTCCCTTGTAATGACTCATTGGCCTCTAAATGGCTCCTTTTTTCTGTTGTCTGTGGCTCCTTGCTCCTATGTGCATCCATGGGGACCCTATTAGTGGTCTTGCTGGTCTGGGGGCCACCAAGGCCCTCTTCTACCCTGCTGCCTCCAAGCAACTTCATCCGAAGGGCACAGCTGTGACTTTTGGCAGATCTTGCTCTGTGAGCTCACCAGGGCCAGGCTTGAAGTGGCTGGTGCTTGAAATGGTGGGAGTGATCCTTTCTTTCTCTCATCGTGGCTTCTCCCGCCTTCATGAACTCCGTAGGTCTCTCCTCCTCTTCCCTTGAGCTCTAGCAGCCCCAGCGTGGCTGTTGTTGTTTCTTAATAGTTGTAAAGTGGTTAATTTGTGGGAGAGAGTGATGCTGGGGACCATCTATTCTGCCATCTTGACTGGTAAGTATATGTGTTTTATAGAAGAAAAGATCTCGTTCCTCTGTAGCTTGGGGTAAATGGAAGGATTCCTAACAATTCCCATATCACTTGCTTTAACCAATGAAATCTAAGTGAACATAATTTGCTTTAACAAACAAAATGTAATGAACATCTAGATGGAAGAATTTTAGAACCAGTGGAAAATTCTTCCTCAGCCTTTCCACTACCATGATGATCGGACACTTTTCAGCCAGCAGAAACTTCATCATCAGGAGTTCTTCAGTGAAAACACCATGGAACTGAGTCTCCCTGAACCAAAATGAACATGTTGCTTGAGTGTGTTTTAAACTATTAAGATGCAGGAATTGTTTGTTCCAGGAGCATAGCCAATCTTATACTAATACAACATATTATAGACTTAGTTTAAACAGTATGTTCAATATGATTATGTAATATATGTAGCATGCATGTATTGACAAATGTATATGAAATGTTATAATGTGATATATAATGTATACATATTCTTATCATGTTGTTTTAATGATCAGTTTCTTCTCTCCAAGAAATGAGTGTAACCCTGTACTAGGTTAGGAATGTGTTTGCTCTAATTCTTGTCTGAATTCTCTTACCATCAAGTTCAGGAAAATTCATGGCTCTGTTTCTGCATATTGGATTGTTCTGTATTAATCAACATTAGACATATTACTTCTTGTATAAAAGCTGACATCAATTACAGAATGTTCTCATTCTTGAAGTCTGAAATTTTTGAAATTTAAGTCTATTAATTACATCTTCAATATCTATTTAGATCACCCTAGCTGTTTTCTGTTTCTAATTACTGCTCTTTCAGAAATTAAAAAATCCTGGAAATTTGACTCTACTTGTGTTTCTAAAAGGCTGAAGAATGCTTCAGATGGTCTTTTTGCTGTCTTCTTAGGATTTTGCTGTCTTGTTGGGATTTTTGATGGAAGTTTCATTGTCATAGAACCCTGCCGTTTTCCTGCATGGTAATATCACAGTAATAATTATATATTTATGTGTGCAATCATTTTCTTTAAATGTCTCTTTCAAGAATTGGGCTGCCAGCTCTAAGACTATCAGTTTTGTTTACGCCTTTGTTCCCAGAGGCCAGCACCAGGCCAGCCACATGGTAGGTTTTTAATAAATGGCTGAAAGAGTTTCCCAAAGTTTATTTCTTCTCAGCTGGGGTTTTTTTTTTTTCTTTCTCCTAAGACCACTTTTATTTATGTGAGACTTTAGTGGAAATCTATGGAAGAAAGAATTGCCTGGTTAGTACAAAAGCTATATTTTCCCTCCCTCCACCCCACCTGATTTCATCTGGCACATGATAGGAGCATAATTGAAGCATGCATGTGGTTCTCAATACAAAACACATACGACCATGTAAATCACTTCATTTCTTAAACATTTTTATGATTGTGGTTTATAGTGGTGATGGAGAGACTGGGTGTCAGGAGGGAGTGTTGTATTGTAATTAGAAAGTGAAACAGATGTTGAAGCCTTCATTTTAAATGATGTTTTCATTATAATAGTCCTCATAGCTCACTGATCATTTTCTATTTTACCTATCGAAATTCTCACTGAAAAGAACTGGGTCTCCAGATAATGTTCACCATATGAAGGCTTCACCGTAGTAGAGCACCAAAAAATTTTTGATTCATTCTGCTCATAAAACAAGACCCCCAGAGATCCCATGTGTAAAAGCACCGAAACAGAAACAAATTAAAAATGATTATTTCTTGGATCCAAAATATTGGATATAGAATTTATATGCTGAATGTTTTCTCTAAGTTTTATGAAATTTACCTAGCTTATTATCCTGACCAAAAATCTACTTTTTCCAGCTGATCAAAGGGGAGGAGAAGAGAAACCAGCATTCAACATCCACCGAACCCTGTACAAAGATAAGCTAGGGAAAGCAAATTGAGTTCAGTGAAGAAAAATACCAGTTGAGGTCTTCCTGTGGTGTCCCTCAATCAGAGTATGGGTCGCACTTAGTGTATTTCAGTTTTGCTGACACTGAAGTAGAGACAATGTGATACTGTTGATTTTAGTTCAGTTAAGATTAATAAGAGAATGGTGTCATGGAATAGGAAAGGATATGAAAATAGTATAGACTGTCAGAAATAGCTTGAGGCCTATTGGTCTCTTCCTCTGCTTCCTTTAAGCTGCCCCTACCTTGAGTATGGGACAGTGTAGACATGTCTGGCTGAAGTCAGAAAAACCTTGAGTCATCGCGAGTATGTCTAAATGGCAGGATTTAAGAACGAATGGATGCCTGTCTTACTACCTTGAATGTATTATGAAGGCAGGGGCTATGTCTATTCTGTCTGTCACTATATCTATAGTGCCTAACACAGTAAGTTGTTTATGGTTGGGGCTCAAAAGCTAATTAATTACTATTAAGCCAACTAACACACCAGCAATGTTACTCAATGATAAGTGGTTCTTTGCTAATTGTGAACATGGTGTCAGGTAGACCTAAACTTTCAGGCTCAGGAAAGCCTTTAAAATCTCTAGAACCAGGTCTCAGATGCCTGGTCAGTCTGCAGACGAGCTTCTCTTGCTTTGAGGAAGAAGAAACACTTTTCTGTCTGGCTTCGCCAGTGGAAATGATTGTCCACATCTGAGTGAGCCAGACTGTTCCTTCTTCAAATAGAATGGTGCTCTTAGGAAGGAATAAACATTAGCCAGTGAACAAATGGAAGTACATATGAGATAGGAAATTCAGGTAATGAATTACAGAGCTGTACTGAACAAATGTGCTTTGATGTGACACTGGAGTGCTGGTGTCAATAAGACTTTGGCCAAACCCATTTGATAAAGCACATGGAAAGACAAATTTAGCCTTCTAGTTTAAGAGCCTGCATGAATGTGTGTGCACACACATATGCCTCTTTGATCAGTTAATGGAATTCCCACTAAAAAAGATTTTCATCCCCAAATGGTTGTTAGTCAAGTTTTTCACCTTTTGTTTTACATTCCTTCAAAATGCCCCTTGACTTCATGGATTCATTCTTCATTCTACTTCAAAGAGAGGTGCATGTTTATTATCCCTGTTGTGCACAGAAGAAGAAGAAAAAGCTTTTAAATGGAGCATTGCAAATTTGCACAGGATACATATCATTGTATAGAAGAATGATTGTGTACAAGATTAGACATGTTCATATGCCATTCACCTGAAGAGAGATGTTCTTAATTACAGAAATTTCTCAAGCTCAGCATCCCTCCATAGGGGCAAATGCTCTTCTTCTAAGTACACATTTATCAGGTGACAAATCCATTTTTAATAAATCAGCACTTAAACTTTTTAGACAACGAGGGCTTTATTATATTTCTATAAGTAAACTTGAAGAATAAATCCCTCATGTACATGTGACTCAATGTTATAAAGAAAACATTTAATTGCAAACTACATGAAGCCAGCCTCAAACTTGATAACATATCAAGGCTTCTTCAAAATAAGGAACCGATTTCACTCTTCCCAAGCGTTGTCACTGTCACTTTATATTTAGTCTAATTGCAACAGGAGAGTAGCTAACAAGAGTCTAGCATGAGCACTGACTGGTGGGGTACGGTAAAGCCTGAGATCCTGGTTTTTGAATGCACAGAATGCAGATCAATAGAGAGGAAGGGTGACTTGTTATTGGGGAAAACTGAGGAAAAATGTCTGCCTAACTATATATCACCTAGGACAAAAAAGCAAAATTGAGTTGCTTATTGTTCAGGGATATTTTGCTCTTTTTATTCCTCCAATCTCATCTGAGTTTTTGAGTAATCATGATGATCAGCTCTGAGCAGGCACTGTCATTTTTGTATGAGGCAATCTGGTGTCTGTCCTGTTTGTGTTGCCTGGTGGGTCAATGCCTCTCCCTTAACAGCCATGTTGCAGTGCAGGGCAAGGGAGAGTGCCCTGGACTGCTGCAGGTGATGGCTTCCAGGTGTTAGCCTACAGGAAATCACTGAAAGTCAATGCAAACGTCAAAGCTCTAGACATTCAGCTGCAAAAGCCTTGCAGGCAAGGTCATGTTTTTGGTACTTGCAGCAGAAACCAAAGAGGAACTCTAAAAGCACTGCTCACATCGCCCCAGAGGGAGGGCTGACAAAAGTTTGCTCCACTGCAGAAAAACATTTCACATACATAAAATGTCCATTGCTCCCTGAGGCAAAAAATAAGAGTCCGAAGTGTGCATTTGAAGGAAAACAAAAACTGCTTCTTGGATGTTGTCCCTATGTGGCAGGTAAATGAATTTTTTCTAAGTCAAGGCCCCTTTGTCTCTTGGCAACTTAGCATTTATTTCTTCATGCTCAGTGACAAGAAATCTCCCCACTCCAAAATTCAAGCCATCTGGGCTATTAGCAGCATGATCAATCCTAGCTAATAAATCACCCCACCCAATGTTCTTGACAACACAAATTCTGTAGTGTGCTAAAACATAACAAATGACAACATGGTATGATCTATGAGGCCTCTTAGTGCTATCCACTTCATCCAGCTGAGAAAATTATGGCCTCCAAAATCTTCATAATTTTGAGCACTTATGTTTGCTGAGCAGACTTCTAAAATGTGTCAATTTTGTGGGATTTTAAAACCACTTACCCATAGAAGAAGCCTTCATCTTTTCTTGACAGAAGACGCTGTGATCAAAATGCTGTCTTTATTTTTCCTGTGGCCAAACAGTAAAAGAGTTAATACAAATCAACAATTTGGAAGCTGGTTAATAATGGAAGTTGGTTTTTTATATTAGAAAGTAAAATGTATTTTTGGTATGGCTTATTTCATATATAGTTCTATTTCTTGAGGTTGTGTTTTACGAATGAGATGTATAGTCCTTTGCTGTGAGAATATATAGCAGCTTGCAAATATTAAGCCATTAATATACTTAGTCTCCTTAGGGCAGGCGAGTTGGGAACATTCTATTTTAAAAACTCAGAATCAATGTACTAAGACCGTGCACACCCCTCCCCACGATGGCCACAATAACAAAGTATTGTGTGCAGAATAGCACTGAATGAGTGATTATCCATCTTCTTGATTATTTCTTCACCAGGTAACTTTTCTTGAGATTCTACCAAACTTATGAAATAAAAATAATGTGTGGTGATTTCCAACACCACAAATGATATTCTATGTACACTTATGAAAAGCCCTCAGGAGACTTGCGGATTAACTCTTAGTAATAGAGAAGATATAAAATATTTAGAGGGAGATATAAATAGGTATCTGTAAGCCATCACTAGGAATGTAATATTGTAGAAGGCTTGAAGATTTGCTTTAGTTCAACTCTGGATTTTCCCATGCCATAGTGACAGACTGCCAATTATGCTGTACAGTTTTGCTGCGTCAAGAAAATATTATTCAAGGACAAGCTAAAGCCCAAAGAGTAAGCAAGATGTTGAAATAACAAACTATTTAGGAAGAAAATTTTAAAGCTATAAAGTATAGTACAGGTGGTAGAACTGAGAGACAGCTGTGTTCTTATGCAAGACCAGCAGGTATTTCTACACTGAAATCAATGTAATTTGTATGTCATATATTATGTATTATCTATGTGTACACAAACACTTAAGGTCATGTACACATAAGGCCATTCTGACTTCCAGAGTACTAAAATTCAGTGCATCATTCTAGAGACTTTGTTCTTGAGTGACAAACTGTCCAACTTTTAATATATCTTCAAAGGATATTTCTCAGAATAGCCCTGCCTGATTCACTCCAGCATCCTTCATCACTTGTCAATCGATAAATCATTTAGTCAATCAGTCAATCCATCAGGACTAGGTATTCTCATAAACAATCTCCAGAGCTTTTGCATTTCATCAACCACTGAAATTCAAAAAAAAAAGAAAGAACTGACATATAGTTGCTAACATTTTATTTTCCAAAAAAGAATTTAAATAATGGAAACTACAAGAACTATGTGCTACCACCAGTGCTTGATAAAAGAAATTATGTTTTAACAACAACAGAAAAATAGAGATATATTTCAGATTATATACCTTTCTAAGAATGAAGAGCTAGGTCGTTACTGATATATATTCAGAGTTATAAATAATAATAATACATACATACATATAACTGTCTTACTGATTTTAAGCCACCAGCCATTCTTTATTTTATCAAAATTTGGTAGATTTGGGGAAGTCTGGGCATAATTCCAATCTGGAATAGTCCCCTATATGGGATAATCTGAGGGATTTCCAGTATAATTTAATTCTAAACAATTGGCTAAAAGAGAATCTTGGATTTTGTTGTGTGCCAATTACTGAGTTATTGCCTCTCAGCTCAAACCTGCCCTTCTATTCTTTGTCATGCCAATGCTGGGACTCTGCCGATGGCACTTCTTCTTTGCCAGCTTGCTCACCAGTAGGGTGTGCTAAGGGGAGACTGCAAGGCTACAGGAGAAAAAAAAACCAAAACAAAACCAAAAAACTTCTGCTTTCCTATTGGTTCCTCCCTGAGCTTCCAGCTGGCTTGCTGATTATGTGCAGGAACATCAGCCCAGCAATGCTCCTTCACCAGGGAAGTGGCAATTCCTTCTGGTGAAATCCAGTATGTACTTTTTCCAACATTTGCAGAACCAACTTTTTCGTACCACCCCAAAGATATCAGCATTGGCCATCCAGTGCCCCCTCCTCACAGGTTTGGGTCCCAGGTTTATGAGGACCCTCTTCTAAGTTTCCAGATTTTAACAACCCAACATTGTCTTTTTATTCCCTTGATCCTAAGGATGAAGGCTGCTTCCTGTGGTTGCTACCTCAATGGAAAATATAATGGGTAATTTTATGTGTCAGCTTGACTGGGCTAAGGGGTGCCCAGATAGCTGGAAGAACATTATTTCTGTGTGTATCTGTGAGGGTGTTTCCAGTTAGCATTTGAATCAATGTACTGAGTAAAAAAGATCACCCTCACCAATGTGGGCAGTTATTATCTAATCCACTGAGGGTTGAAATAGAACAAAAAAGCAGAGGAAGGGTAAATTCTCTTTCTCCTTGAACTGAGTCATCTACCTGCCTTCTCCTGCCCTTGGACATTGGAGCTCCTGGTTCTCAGGCCTTTGGACTTCAGAACTTACACCAGTGTCTCCACTGGTTCTCAGTCCTTTGGACTCAAACAGAATTACACCTCTTGCTTTCTTAGGTCTCCAGCTTGCAGACAGCAGCTTATCATGGGAGTTCTTGGCCTCCATAATCATGCAAGCCAATTGTCATAATAAATCCCCCCTTATGTGTATCTATATATATCCTATTGGGTTTGTTTCTCTGGAGAACCCTGACTAATACAGCAAACTCCAGCCTGCAGGCTAAATCCTGGTGTTGCCTGTTTTTGTAAATACAGGTTTATTACATAGAACACCCAGGCCCACCCCTTGTGTCTGGAGATGCTGCTTTCTTGCTTCCACTGTAGAGCTGAGTAGTTGTGATGAGCCACAAAACTTGAACTATTTCTATCTGGCCCTTTACAAAAAATGTTTGCTGATCTCTTAACTTAGAGTTTTCTTCTTCCCCTTTCAGTTTTCTAGTTGACAACTTCATATCTAGTTAATAGTTTTAAAATATTAAACTCTCTTATTAAAAAATAACTGGTTTCTATTTTCAAACTGGTATAATATGAAGCATTTGCAAAGTAACAAGAAATTGGCAAATAAGAGGACTGCAAAAGAGACACTAGAAGAGGGAAAATAAAGAAAATAACTGTAAGTTAAATGCACTTCTCCAATCACTTCCGACTTAGACTCAAAAATTACCACATTCTTAATGCTATAGAAAATACAATAAAACAAAAAGTGTTAACCAAGGAGAAATGATAAATGGTTAAGAGAAACTTTTTAATTGCATATTCAGATCAACCTGCAGTACGAATATTTGCGAACAAGTATCATTGCCATAGAGACAGATACCAACAACAGATCAAAAGAACAACTTTAAAACCAAACTAAATCTCAGTGAAAGAGAACTGTAGGTCTATTCAGTGTTTTCCTTCACTGTGCTGTAATAATTTTAAATAGATCTTATGAAAGTTGGAAATATGAGCTCAGATTACATCTCCACACAATTCTACATTCTTTTTCTTTATATGGCACTTTTTTATTACAAAAAATAAAAATCTATGTAAGGATAAGAAAAGAAGTATAGATATCTACTCATTATTTTTATTCCATCTTTTGACAGGAACCCATTAAGGATATAACTAGTGGGAATAGAGTTTCAACATGATATTCCATTAGGCAACTTATTTTTGGCTGCTTATTAAGAAGTGTTGCCTAATGCACAGTTTTAAAGACTAAGTCACATTTTTCCTACCAGGTACACAGGGAAAGCTTTCTTGGCTTTCAAAAGTAAATGTCAGTCACTACAGAGAGATCAGTTTTGACTACCATCTCTGGAGATTTTGTTTCTTTTTATTGGAAATCACTTTTGTAAGACATTAAAACATTATTAATGTTCTTGGTCCTCTAAATCTTAGAGTAATTGAGCTAGCTAGCCTATGAAGATTTTCCACCAGAATTTGTAGTTGAGTCTTTTATATTTTCTGAGAGGATATAATTTTATATACACACAGATACACATATACACACACAAATACACACACACACATACTTCTCAACTGAAAACAATTTATTCCTCTCTATCCTCATGTTTCTTAATACAGGCTTAATGTAAATTGGTAACTGCTTTGTATTTGAAGCCTGCTGGCCTTTAATTATGAAAAAATATACATGTGTGATGGGAATCTGCACTGAAAGGAAACATAACAATTGATGGAAGCTTTGAACATGGCCTTGGAATTTAGCCAATTGAAAAAAGATTTGACTTAATGATAGTAAATGTGGCCTTCCTGTAAAATTCCAGAGAAAATATTTCTCATGGCATCTTTTATGTATCAAGTCTGCCTCTACATCAGGGGTCAATAAATTATGAATGGAGGGTCTAATCTGGCCTGCTGCCTGCTCTTATAAATAAAGTTTTATTGGAACAGCCAAGCCCATTTGCTTCCATATTGTTTATGCTGTTTTCACATTACAACAGTAGATTTGAGTAGCCGTGACAGAGATTATAAGGCTTTCAAAAGCAAAAGTATTTACTCTCTTGCCCTTTGCAGAAAAAGTTTGCCAAATCCTGCTCTATACAAATCAAGTATTTCTAATTATATTAATTGACCTCTAAACTTTCTCTTCTCTTCTCTCGCTAGTCTTCCAAGAATCAAAAGTTGGAAAATAGGAATTTGTGCCACCCCAAGTCTCAACATTTCTAACATGATCGCATTACCTTTCATTCAATTTCTGATCTTCTGCTGCCAGTCTTGACATCTAAGCATCCCATTCCCTCCCTATCCCACACCATCCATACTTTTTTGGTGAGCAAAATTTTCCCCTTCCACTCCTCATGCATCTCCCTTTCTTCTCTATTCAAACTGGCACAACCTCAATTCCTCTTCTAGACTGTTGAAGTAACCTCTAATCTAATATGCTCTGCTTCCACACTGTACCTGCTTCAATCCATCCCCCCCATTATAAATAGAGCAATCTTGCCAGAATGCAAATTGAACATGTCATTCTCTTTATATCATCCCTTTAATGCTTTTCATCATCCCTGAGAGTAGCTCTTCACCTTGCTAGAATGGCACATTATGTGAGGAGAGCTTTGTATACTTGCTGCACACACGCACATGTGTAAACATACATGTATATCCAACTGGAATTGAAGAACTGGATTTTGAGATGATTTTTTTTTTTTTGATGAATAAGGAAGGATTTTAGGATATTGTTCTGCATTCTTTTATGTGATGATCAGTCAGGTGCAGCCACAGGAAGAGACACGGGAAAGAAAAGTTTATTATACTCACAGATCCTGGAAACATGAGACCCAACACACCACACAGAGCAACATGGGGAAGCCTTGGGGTGGTCAGGAGGCAGAAAGCAGGAGTGTGGAAAGTCTAGGCCAGAGCCTTCACTGGGGTTTCCTTGAGCAGGGTAAATAGCTCAGAATTGGTTAGTTTGAACAATTTCAGTGGACTCTAAACTGTAGGGGTGGTCCCTAGTTTCTTGGTTCCTGGCCCTGGAATGATTAAGGCAGAAGAATATTGCCTCCTGCAGTGTATGGGCCGGAGGTCTGGCTCTGGATTGGTTAGTTTACATATCAAAGGCAAACTCCTGCCTTAGTCCTTTGCTATCTCTAAGTACTGGCCAGCCAAGGAAGGGCAGCTCTTCTCACCCAGAAAGTTTTTTAAGAAGTCCAAACATTATAATATATAGAAAATGAAAAATGCAAACAATACAACTACCCTTCTATTAACATTCTCTCAATGGGATTTAGACACATTTTTCTTAAGAAGGAAAGAATGAAGTTGTGCTAGTTCATCTGGAATTGTGCATTAACCTGGACATGCCCATGGAATGGGGCATGTGGGCCCCTAATTTTTTTTATGAGAATCGGTGATCTGCAGGAGGCCTGGAGTCTTAGCATGTTATGATCTGACCCATGACAACCTTCTCCATGGAATCTACCATCGGTTCATTCCAGACTCCCTCTGCCTGTGATGATGGTCTATCTGTGGCTCCATGACCGTCCGTCAGTCTCTATCACCTCTCCATTTGGCATGCAGTTTCCTCTGCCTGCAATGCTCTTCATTGTCTTGATGCTCAATGCATTCCTATTTTTCCTTCAACACCAGACTTAAATAACTCCTTCCCAAGGGAAGCCTTTTCTGATCTCTCCAGGTGGAATTATATATATATATCCTTCCCTGTTCTCCCCAAATACCTGATCCTTTGCAACAGCTGCCAGATTCTCCACTTTTTAATCTGTGTGTACAACATTCAATTATCACATTGTCTTCCCTCTAGGGGACCACAACTGTTTTCTTTTCCTTTTTCTTTAAATCTATGATGCCTGGGACTGCACCAGTCTTATATGAGTGTCAAAGAATTAACTGTTAAATGAATGGAGCTCTCTTTGCCCTTTTTAAAAATCAGAGAAAACATTGACGTTCACTGCTTTAACCCTGCCTTAGCCTCTCCTTCCAAGGAGTGAAACAGGGAAGAAACTTCACTCACACCCAAGAGATAGGAGTTGGATGCTGTATCTCTCAAAGCATCGAGAGCTAAGGAGCCTTAACTTGAATAAATGAATTCCCGAATTATGTAATTTCGGTCTTCAGGAGAAGTGTTTTGAGGCAGCAGCCTTCGTAGCATCATTTGCTGTATCCTCCACAGACTAAGAAGTCCCTGCCCTCTACTCTGTACAGATACAGTAGCAAATCAAGGGAGCTTCCGAGAGAATTCATAAGGTTACATGGCTTTATTTATATGAACTCTGAAGGACAGCAGATACCAGATATAAGCAGAATATTTTTCAAGAATAGTTTGGGGGGGTTGTCTAAAATAAAACACACCGTCTTACTCATTTTAATACTGTACCCACCAGTTGCTGAACATATAGTGCTTGAAAAGCATGCAATCAATCTCAAGCAAGTATTTTAAACCCACAGGGATTTTTTAACCAAGGTTTTATCTCTATATGTAGTTGGTAAGTCAACCAACTGATAGTGAATATTTCAACCAGCTTACACACTGCAACCCCACATAATCCCTGTCTATTTTTTTTAAAAAACTAAATTGACTAGCTATATTTTCTTATGAAGTCATAGGATTTAATTAGAGTTTAGGACCTAGTCAGAATGAAATAACAGGTTTTCACCTTGCAGTCACTGTCTAAGAAAAAGGGAGGGGGGGAGTCCGTTATAGAAGCAACTTAAGAGTTTTGCCGTGAGATTATTCAGTCTGAACATGAATTGTGAGTGAGAAGTTGACTTCTGCATTTTCAACTATGGCACAGGAAATAATTAAATTTCATCAGTGACAAGAAACCTGTAAAACTGTCAATGTTAGTGGGACTATTTACCTTCAAAACTTTCCCCCAAAACATAGGGTAATACCATTAGTGCTGAATTGCCCACCTGTAGCAAATTCTTTTCTTTAGGGCAGAGCAGACATGAGTGGAAACCACATCATAATGAAGAAAAAGTCTGGGATGATTTATGTGTGTGGTCTGGATTGCAAGTGGGTGGCAGAGGTAAGAAAAAAATTAATGACCTTTCCAGGGATCTTTTATTTCTCTAATTCTATGGAAAGAGCTGTGTTCCATGGAACTGGAGTGATAAAATGAGGGCTAAAGGAAAGCATAACAGGGATTACTAGTAAAATGTTTGCATAGAGATGGACAAAGAATGTGAGACTCAAAGGCATGATTTTTACTGGAATGATTTATACCACGTATAGACAAGGGTACTTCAAAAAGTTCATGGAAAAACAGAATTAAAAGATAATACAAATCTTTCCACAAACTTTTTGAAGTACCCTCGTATGTATTGACAGTTAGATGGAAAGAATTGTGTTAAGAAAGCCAAATTGTAGGAGTATTTTCCAAAACTGAGCAGTAAACCTTATTTACTTTACTTAAAAAATATTCACTTAGTGCTTGCCATGTGTCTGACACTATTCTAAGTGCGTTATGAATATAAACTCATTTAATCTTCATAACAACCCTATGCGATGGGTACTATTGTATCCTTATTTCCCTGGGGCCCAGAGAGATAAGTAACTTGTAGGAGGCACCTAGCTACTAGGCAGTGAGGCCAGATTCAAACCAAGGCTCCTGATCTCCTGCTCTTAACCTCATAATGGACTTTTCTAGAGAGAAAAGAGTGCTTTATCTTGAGGATACTCAGCATACATTGTGCATATTGTTGATATTAATTAAAGAAGCACCAGATTAACTTTTTTATAGTGCCAGGGCATTTTCTGTACAGTCCCCTCCTCATTTCCCCCAGTTACCATCTGCCTTTGATTCTTCTGCAGGGTAAGGAAAATAAAGGGAAAAAAGAAAAGAGAAGAAACTGCAAAGTGACCCAGACAATCTGATGAGCCACTTCTTAATCAAGACATTACTTATTAGTACAGTGGCTCTACTATTAGCGTTGAAAATGCAAGTTGTTTTTAATCAATTTTCATGTATTACAAAGGAATGTTTCTTAAAGTTTATTATTTTGATAAGTTGTCTTAACCTTCATCTCACCAAAGATCCAGGGAAATGAGAGATGATGTTCATCCCATAGCTGAGTCTGTGTGTGATTAAAATATTGCATGGCTATCTTAACTATTCACGGACTGCAAAATTCTCTGTTATCTAGAGCAAGTGTAACTTCCTTCATAGTCAACTGGAACTGATTGAGCATTTTCTTCATGTGAGGCAGAAATCTATATGGTTTCACCCACATTCTCCTGGCCACCACCCAAATGATTCTGTGCTAATCAGGATCAAAATATTATTGCGAAGGAAATTTTCTTTATCAACAACTTAGACACCTCCTTCCCTGGTCCTCCTGCATCGTCTTTGACATTTTGTACATGAGTTTTGTGACGTATGGTTGACTACATTCCAGGGTGTCCTCTGATCCTGAAGGATGGTTGGCTCCTATTGTCTCAGGTGATTTCTAGTGATCATAGTTCTGAGTCATTCTGGTCTGTACAGACAGCTAGCTTTGTACACAGTAACACTGAGTGTTGGTGTCTTTCTTATTCCCTGTGCCTGTAGATACTTCAGCTCTCAAATTATCAACCTACTGGATACAGCATATATGCAAAACCACTGAAATGTGTGGCAAAACTGGCAGTATCATAGCTCCTCTTGCAAAGTCAAAGTGGTTTCTCAAGGCACAGTAGAAGTACATTGAAAAGGAAGAGTCACGTTCATTCAGAGTTTCAGTTGGTAAAGAGTGCCAGTGAGAACCTATGTCTTCAATTCTCTATTGAAGTAGACGTCTTCAAGGCCAAGCTAAAAGGACACAGTCTGTATCATGTGTTACCTCATCGTGCCAGCCTGGAATGATTCCTACCCTGCCATGAGTGATGGAAATCAAGTGCTATAAGGGTGCAGTGATTGCATGCTAAATTTTATAGTGTGTGGGGGGTGTGTGTGTGTGTAGCACTCTTATCCTGTTTGTGACACCAATTGTCTAGCTACTCAACTATGCCAGTTGTCGGGCTCTTTTACCTGCCCATAATCCTGTACCGACTGGGCCAATTGCTGAGCTAAGGCTGGGTCTGGAGCTCACAGACCCCTCAAGCCCGTTCACAGACTGGGTCACAAACCCTTTATATGCCAGGCTGGGCCCCAGACCCCTCACACTCCAGGCTGAGTCACCAGACCCCTTACATACAGGTCTATGAGCTAGGTAACTGGCCAAAAGGTCCTCAGAAGCCATAGGTTGGAAAGCATGGTTGTGCAGGGTAACCATCTGAGGCTGACACCTACTTCTCTAAAACTCTCTCTCTCCCTCCCTCTCTCTCTCTCTCTCTCTCCGAAGAACACAAGAATAACAACAAAACTAAAAAGATATATCGGTGTGCATGCTCACTAACTACACACACACACACACACACACACACACACACACACAATTTTCTTACAATGGATGTGCTAAACCACACCCAGTGGGACCCTAGGCAAGGGCCCTGACCAAACTATTCTATTTTCCCAACAGTGTGTGTGTGATCACAATTTCCCTCTAAGTTTACAAACTTTGGAGGACAAGTAAAATCTTGTACATAACTTTTCTTAAGCCCAGTGCCTAGTACATAAAAGGCCTAAATACATATTAATTAAATGCCTGATTGATCTACCCTATGTCCTGCTTCCAGATATGTTTTTTGGCCCATAAGTGAATTGACATGCTGACTGGTAGTATTTAAACTGTTTTCCTGGGTCAGACTAGTGTCCATGTTACCTGCTTTCCTTGTTTGTAAAATAAGATATTTAAAGTGTATACTGTTATAAACAGTGACAAAGATAATCACAATTCAAAGAAAATCATATCTTTAAAAATGCATATTATGCTCTGGGAGAGTTAAATCTTCTGCATTACTACTCCTTTGTAGCTCTTAAGAATGAAAGCAAAATCACCTAAATACAAACATTTGTGATCATTAAAGATATAACTTTAAAAGACAGTAGAAATTTCTAATGTTTCCATCTCTCTCCCTCTCTCTGTTTCTAAGAATGTGGCAAATCACCTCCTTCCTTGCTGCATGGTATAGCAGGAAAACAAAAACTGATCTTTAGGGTTAACAGATGAGAATTTCCAGCTCTCCCACTTACTAGCTGTTTGAACTTAGGTAAGCTGCTTAACCAGAAGCTTGGCTTTCATATCTGTAAATTTGGTGTGGAAATAATTTATTAGCAAGGGTATTACAAGGAACAGATAAGGTATGACTGATAATTCCTCTATAGTACTTAGTGCATGGAAATGCAAAAGCTGTCAGTTTCCCTTTTCTCTTCACTTGTAAATGGCAAGTAGAAGTACTAGTCTTTAAAACAACTGGGGTCTGAGTTAAACAACAGGGCCACTCTGAGTGGAAAACCTGTCCTTAACTAGGGTAAATTCAGGAGATCCAAGGACAGGAGCTGGCTCGTCATCGGGTTCTTCTCTCTTACCTTTATTTTCTTTTATAATTGGGGACGTACGGGATTTGTCTTCAAAGGCAGGAAGTTTGTACATCTGCTGTACTGTGTACCTGCTCTTTACTGGATTATGCAGCATTATCTAAATAAACAAGAACATACCAAACACTTCCTCCCCATTGAGTACAGAGCCAACTGAGTCAGAACACCATTTCTTTGTAGCTTGACACACCTACAGTAAGATCAAATACCAAACCACCTTCCAGCTGCCAGTCCCTAAATAGAGCTGACTCTCAGGGTGCGGCTGGTGTCTGAAAGACTTTTGGTTGAATCAAAACTTCTTACAGGCTGATGAAGGAATTAATGACAAAGAAGGGTCTGACATCTGCTTAATTACCAGTTGAAAATATATATATTTGATATATATATATTATATATTTAGTAATATATAATAAGTATTATATATCAATATTGTATTATATATTTTATTATCTACATAATTTATTATGTATATAACATATATACATCATTCTATATGAATACATTTAAATATACATATGGCTATAGATATATTTACACACACTTTTTTTGAGTAATGTATATCCTGATAAATTGAATAATAATAATACTTAAGAAGATCTACTCTGGTAACTGGTTCAACAGTAAAATATCTACCTATACAAGCCTCCTCTATTTGAGAACACAAGTCAGGCTTGATTTTTATTCTTAATCTTTCTTCTTTCACTCTATCATCAAGTTCTATTGACTCTGTCTTTAAAAGGTATCTAATTGCGACCACTACCTTGGTCAAAGCCCTTACCTCCAACCTAAAATATTGTGATAGATTTCCCGCAAGATTTCTTACTTCCATTTTTGCTTCCTTTCTGTCTCATCTCCATTTTTAAAATGATATATTCAAAAAATAAATCAGTTCAGATTAAGCAGGTTACAGGTTACTCAACCACATTACAGAATTCTCCATCCCCTACCAGAAACAGATTCTCCAAAATCTCAGCATCTCACATCCCCAAAGAGTCAGCTGCCAACCCAGTCCTTCCTTGAAGTCCATGTTGACCCAGGGGGCTCTAACATGTACAGCCAAGAAAAGGGAGAATTCTTATTTGCCCCAGAAGTTCCTAGGAGTCCATTTGTAACTAGGCCTTCTCTCTTGTGGGCAAGAATTAGACGAACTTTTGGCAAGATGAATTACACATGGACCATTAGGTTTCTCTTATGTCCTGGCAATGACAATCAGAAGAATAATAGCAACCATGATCTCAGCACTTCAACTTCATTCTGTGTTATTCTTAGTACTTAGATTCTTAGCACTTAGATTCTTAGCACTCTATTCTGTGTCATGCTCTAAAGAAGCTTCTTTTTTTTTTAAGTAACTTTATTGAAGTATGTTTTATACATCACAAAATTCATTCATGTCAGGTCTGAAAATTCAGTGATAGTAAGTTTACTAAGTGGTGTAACTACCTCCACAAACCAGTTGCAGAACATTATCATTCCCCACTAAGATCCTTTATGCCTATTTACAGTTAATTTTCCTTTTTACCCCAGCCCTAGGAACCACCAATCTACTTGCTGTCTCCTTAAATTTGCCTTTTTTGTTAATGTTATACAGATGTGGTCTCCTATGTCTGGTTTCTTTCACTCAACAGGGGGCCCTGGAGGATCATTCATAATGTAGCATACAATGAGCATCAATTTACTCTTTCCCATTGCTGAATCACATTCCACTGTATGTATACACCACATTGTGTTTACCCATTCACCAGCTGGTGGACATTTGTGTTGTTTACAGTTTGAGATTATTATGAATAAAGCTAATATAAATATTCATGTGCAAGTCTTAGTGTGGATGTGAGTTTTCATTTCTTTTAGGTAAATACCAAGGAGCAGAATTGCTGGGTTAAATGGTAGTTTCATGTTTAAGTTTTTGTGATAATGACAAACTCTTTTTAAAGTGGTTGCCCCATTTTTCATTCCCACCAACAATCAGTGTATGAGGGTTCCCATTTCTGCATGTTCTTGCCAACAATTGTCATAGTTAGGCTTGTTATTTTCTAGTAGGTGTGAAATGTTCTCTCCTTGTTTTAATTTGCATTTTCCTAATGACTCATGATATTGAACATCTTTTCATGTACTAGTTAGCCATTCATATATCTTCTTTGGAGAAATATCTGTTCATATATTTGGACCATTTTTGGACCTGGTTTTTTGTCTTACTGTTAATGAGTTCTAAGATTTCTTTATAAATTCTGGATATATGTTCTTCATCAGATATGTGTTTAGCAAATATTTTCTCCCAATGTGGAGTATACATAAAGCAAATGTACTTCATAGGGTCTGGTTTTCCAAAGGCTTGCAGTTTCAGATGTTAACCTTGCAAAGGACAGGACATTTTCCCCAGGCTATAGTCTCTGTTGTAAGATAAAGAATTGTAACACAGCAAGGTTGCTGGTTCAAGGACAGACAAGTTACTGATTGATCTGTAAAGATAATGGGAAATTGCTGTAAGAAGAGAATGTTTGCTAGAATCAGGCTTTTGTTGGTGGATCAACTTAACTTCTTGAAAATTGCATTATGGAATGTCACCTTGCTTGTCTTACTGAATGTTACCAGCTTCTATTGTTAAACTTGTTAAACTATATTTAGCAAAAATCCCACCTATGTTTTCTTCCTGAAACTTCCTGGTCTGGAGAATAAATGTGGGAAGAGAACCCCAATTCAGGGTTAATTTCCCAAACAGAAGGAATGTCTCGCTCTTGAGGGTTCTGGGGGATTAATCCCTTTTTGGGGCTGCTCACTGCTCAGAAGAGATGGGCTTTGAGTCATCTTTGGTGGCTCCATCAACCAGGGGAAAAAGGGTGACAAATCCATGGGAGGCAAAGCAACATCCCAATCTGTTGTTTGTATTTTCATTTTCTTAATTTAGTATTTATTTTTACAATCCACTTACTTTTGTGACCAGGAGTATTTATATTCCTTTTACGGTAGTGGTAGAAGCTTCATTATTTGTTAATTTAAGTTGTTGTTTTTTAAAAAAATTTTTATTAAGATGTAATTACATATCATAAAATTTATTCACTTAACTTGTACAATTGAATGCTTTTTAATATATTCACAAGGCTGCACAAACGTCACTACTACCTAATTTTAGAACATTTTCATCCCCCCGAAATAATATGATCACTAGCTGTCACTCTCCATCCTTCCCTCCTTTTCTACTTCCTAACCTTATGCAACTACTAACATCCTTTCTGTCTCAATAGATTTTCTTATTTTGGACATTTCATATCAATTAAATAATATAATATATGGCCTTTTATAACTGGTTTCTCCCACTTAGAATAACATTTTCAAGGTTCTTCTATGTAGTAGCATGTGTCAGTCCTTTCATTTCTTTTTATTATTGAATAACAGTCCATTGCATGGGTACGACACATTTCATTTTCATCAGTCAATGGATATATGGGTTCTTTTCACTTTTTAGCTGTTATGAATAATGTCCCTATGAGAATTTGTGTACAGTTTTTGTATGGACATGTTTTAATTTCTCTTGGATATATACGTAAAAGTGGAATTGCTGGATCACATGGTAACTTTATTTTTAAATTTTGAGTAACTGTCAATTTTTTTCCAAAGTGATTGCACCATTTTACATTCCCAGCAACAATGTTATGAGAGTTCATTTGTGAAATCAAGAGATTAAACTACATGGCAACCAAAACATTTCACAAAAAGTGTTCATAGCAATGAGCTGAGGTGAAGGTTTCTGCTCAAAATCCTTGCCACGCTTGTGTCATGGGCTTCATGCTAGGCTAGGATTGATAGTGGTCGAGAACACCAACAATTTGACATGTTTCTCCACTCAATGTGGTATTCTATGCATGAGAAGATCTTTCAACAAAAAGCTAAACTAGTGTTGTTCATGTAAAATATACTATATTGGTCTGGGGGGTTAGCTCAGATGGTTAGAGTGCAGCCTTGTAACATCAAAATCAAGGCTTTGGATTCCCACACCAGCCATGCATTATATTATTATTCATGCACACGTAAATAACTGTTATTTATTTAAATATATTATTATTATTTATTGTACATTAATAATATATTATCTATTAATAATATGTTGTTATATATTATTAATATTATATATTAATAATATATTTATCATATATTATTCATTTAAATATATTTAAATATGCATTTAATATATTTAATTTTAAAAATTTTTAATATATGTAAATATATATTATTCATGCACACATAAATAAATGAATAAATAAAAGGTAGTATATTTCAAACTTTTAGATGAATCACTATTAAATGGAATTAAGCAGTGATGATAATTACTCATGGCCTCACTTCTCAGGAAAAGCCTGGCCAGTATGAGGATCCAAACCCATGATCTTGGTGCTATAATACCTCCCTCTAATCAACTGAGTTAACGGGTCTGCCCCAACCCCAGTTATTTGAAGCTTGAAGAATAACCAAAATAGCCCTAGATCGGTGAATAACTTCTAGAGCACGTTGAGATGTCCTCAACATCTAGATGGATCACTTAGTAAACTCATGTTTGAAACAGCCAGTGTCCTCTCTTAGTCAGTGTTTTTCTGGTGACCAGAAATCTGCTCAAAATAGTGTCATTATAACAATACAAAGGAACATTGAAACTGAATTACATATGGTCAGTGGTCATGGGAACTTATTAGGAGAAGACTGTAGAATAACTACTTTTCTTTCCATCTTTCAGGACTGAATGGTTTGCTGCACCCTCCCCGTCTCCCCAGGCCCCCAGTTCTTTGGAGTTCTGATACTTTCACCTTGCTATGCTCCTTCTGTCCATCTCTCTGAATATACTAGTGAGAAGAGAGATTGATCTGTGTGCAGAAAATAAAGGTCAAAGGCAAGAGCCAGAAGGAAAGTCTATTGAAATGTTAAACTAGGAGCAATGTGCATTGAGAAGGAACCTAAGAATGAAAGAAAACTGCTAATAACTTGTTTAAGAGAGAGAATGAGCTAAGAAAGGAGCAGATTTAGAACAATTTACACAAGTATAGTAAATCTACGGGGTTTTATTTCTCCATATAACCTGTTTTGTTTTACTGAATTAGGAGCAAACTCTTAAAGCATCTAACTTTAGCAATGCATTCTCACTTTTTAGAGCTAACTTTCCTATTTAGGCATAAATATTAGCTGGCCTTCATAAAATCACTGGGCGTTACTTGTAAGTTATTGTAGTGGAAATACATGCCATTCCCCCTTAACTTTTACAAAAGTATAAGAGTCTTCGGTAGCACAAAAAGATATTGCTCATTTAAGCTGAAAATGAGAGATTTAACCTAAATAAATAAATACATCTTTGCAGTTTTAGTCAATGCTAACATTCTCTATGAGACAGAACTAAATGTTTTCTTCAGATTTAGAGCTCCTCTTGAGGGAATGAATTCAGTCAAGTTATGCATTAATACTCTAGAAACACATTGCCTGTCATTTCTTACTGCTTGCTGCTTAATTAAAAGGGATGTCAGACGCTTCTGAAAAGGCTCTGGTAAATTGTCAAATTCAACAAAAGAAAGAAAAATTTAGATAAAAAGCACCTTATGTAAATCATGCCTTCCCCCAGCCCTGTTACCATCATTTTAGGTGACTTTTGTCTGGCATTTAAAAACGAAATGCGATTCTCTTATTCACTTCTTGGCAACATTCCCTGGAATATTCCTTTAAGTGTTTTCAGTTATATGGCAGTCCCAATAGGAGCTCAGTAAAAGGTTTTAAAAATATATTTTATCCAGTACATTATATTTTACAGTTTGAATGCTGTCCGTGTTGCAATAAATATAGATAAGTTAAACAATGCTGAAAGTTTTTATAACTTTAAATCAATAAGTTTGTAAAAGAGTGAATATATGTTCCAAAAAAATTTTAAAGGGTCATTTCAAACCTTTGCATTACAAAAAACATTGAATTTATAAGCAACTAAATTAAAAACAAAAAACAAAAAACTAAAATTATCACTGTAACTGGACAACTAGTATTATTTGGTTGTGTGGATTTATTTGTTACATAGAAAATAAGTTGCTTTTTGGCATTTAACTTATTAAAATTAAAAGTAGAAAAAATATCTAACCTATCTGGGACCAGAGTTATTTGATGAAATCAGTAAGCATCATATCATGCCAACAAGAAAGGAAACTCCTAGGTTCTAGTTCAAGTTTAACAATTTTCCAAGATGTGTGGTCTTTTATAGAGTATTTAAGCATTCCATACTTCAATTTATTTATCCTTTAAATGGGAATAATAATATATGCCCTGCTTATTTTATGGGGATGTCATAATGTTTGAATACGAAAATGTGTGCCAAGGGCTTTGTATATTGCAATGTGCTGCCACATAAATGCGAGGCATTGTGATCAGTTTTTCTTCCAGTTGTGCTAGATCCCATTGCCACTCTTTAATAAATGATGAACTTAGATCATCATTTTCAACTTTGCAACTCTCTTAGCAATAAAGATAAACAAAGGAGAACCCTCCCAAAGTCCAGTTTGGTTGATTGCATTTTTGATTTGTTGGAGGTTCAGAACATACTTAGAGATTTTAAACCTAAGGCTTCAAGTGGAGGGTGAAAGCAGAAGCCAGCTAAAAGAAATACAAGCTTGAATTACGATAATTAGCAAGGAATGAATTGGGACAGTGATAATTTCTATAGACTGCATATCTATTTTAATGATTCCTGAGATGTTTATAATCTTAAAGCACGGTTATGGAATTTTTAATAGACACATAAATGGAAGGTATAAAGGAATTTTTGGAATATTGAAATCAAGAACCTACAAACTCTTGCTGTAATATGGAAAAACATAAATTATCCAAGCAAATCGACCCTTGTCAAATTTTTATTTTGATAGATTAACTAGGCTGGGAATATTATTGCTGGGAAACACCTTGCTTGGTTAATTTAAAAAAAAAAAAAAGTAAAATCCTTTGTCATTTTCCATCAAGATAAATGCTGTAATAAGTAATTGTTCTCTAAGTAGCACCTTCTCAAAAGTGTCATTTCATTCCTTTTTTGCATGTTTCACAAATTTGAATACTCCCCAAAGACAGTAGTATGCCTTCAGCATGAATAAGATGATTATAGGATGACAGAATTTTTCCTGAGAGCCACTTTAAGAGTCATTATACATCCTTTGTCAACTTGCAGTTGGATGCCAGATGCATTAGTCTGAGACTCCTATTTAACATAAAACAGAATAAAATAATTATGCAATTGACCAGTAGCAAATTGAAAAGAGAAGTCTACATGTCATGATTTTTAAAAATTTATTTTTGCGTTCAGGGGCATGGGATTTAAGCTTAATGGCTGTAGCATTGACTTTTCGGTTCTCCTTCATGTCGCTTATTGATTTCCAGGTTACGAAGATGAGGTGGCAGTGACGCAGTGTTCACTTTTGCTCCTAGGCTACAAATAGTTTATTCCCTCCCCAACACAAATCCAATACTTTTAATTTTCTGCTGTTTCATATAGAGAAGTTTCTTTAAATATCTTTTGAAAACTATGCCTGCAGAAAAGCTGCTCTTTAGGGGAAAAAAAAAGTTATTTAATGGATGTACATTTAGTATTCAAGCCATCCATGGACATAAGGATTTTATAGCTTTAGCCAATAAAATTGGATTACCAGGTGCCGATGTGTGCATTATTTGTTTTTTCAATGAAGAGAAATGAAGGATAAAATTATACTATCATATAGTCTAATTCCTAAACTTTCTTGAAAGTTGTAAAAAGAGATAGAGAATGTTATTGATTGATTATTTATTTATTTATCCTTTTATGAAACCCAAAGGTGCCCATTTGGACTGTTCAGGTTTAGAGCTAGATGGGATCTGGCAAAGCATGAAGATTATTTATTTATTCAATAGGTATTTATTCAGCAAGTACTATGTACCAGACTATTTTCTACACCAAGGTGACACTGGAGTTCATGAAATAGGCAAAGTTTCCAAAGTTCCTGTTCTAATGGGCCTTAAGGAAACCTTCCCTGGGGAAGTGACATTGGAGTTGAGTCCTAGACAATGAGAAGAAAGAGATTCTGGGCAGAGAGATTAGCAAGTACAAAGCCCAGAAGGAGGGAATGAGGTTGGTAGATGTGAGAAGCTAAAAGAAGGTCAATGTGGTTGTGGCCAAAGTATGAGAGTAAAGGGAAGTGTGTTCTAAGGTGAGGTCAGAGGGCAATTAGCATTAGTGTAGTTGTTTTTGCATTTTAAAAATATAAGTGAGAAAATAGTAAAAGTTTTAGTACAACTAACAACTGATGCCATCGTTAGGATGTTCTCCGCATGCTTTGACCAGCTAGGCTAACATTACCAGAAGATGAAAATGGGCATAGTATTAGCATTGCTCTGTCTGATAGACACTACTCTGTTGGATGATTTATGAAACTAAAGGAAAGAAAGGTCACCTGATCTACAAGCCAAAAGATACCACAAACATTCTGACATGAAGAAATATCAAAACGTTTATGTTCTTTAACACAGGAGAAATAAATGGTACCCAGAAATTCTGAGAATTTGGTTCTAGAGGAGAAACTACTCCATTCATTTAAATGATACATCAAAAACAGAATGTCAACCATCAACCTATTCCAATTTTTTTCTACCAGTTCTTTCTGTTAGGTAGAAGAGGCTTCTGATTATGGCATCATATTTTTTCAAATGTTCTAAAATGATAAATATTGCCACATAATTTTTAGAATGAGGATTTTTTAATCTAGGCTTCTAGAGTTGAGTGAGATCTTTTGAAATGGTATGTATAATTTTGTATACAACTATGTTTATACACATGTAAACACTAGAATGTCATGCGCTGTAGATTTGGGTAGACTCTGGAGCCACATGGCCTGGGTTCAAATCACAGCTCTTCCTCTTAGTAGCATGTGACAAGTTACTTGTCTGTGCCACCATTTCTTCATTGCAAAAATTGTTATAATAATATTACTTACCTGATAGGATTGTTCTGATGCCTAAATGATTCAATGCATGTTAAAGATACAGTACAGTGCCTGGAACATAAAAAAAATACTATATAGATTTTACTTCTTATATGAATTTTTCTGGGAAGAAAGTTTATGTAAAACCTCCTAGCCCCTCAGCCCAATAAAGAAAATTAGGAACAATGGTCTGAACACTTCTGGAAAGATTAATTTTTAAAGTGGCAGTAGGATAACACGTTGAGGTAATTAAAATATCACTTCGTGCATGTTATTTCCCCTCTGAAGATAAGCTCATTATTTTGACCTTGTTTCAGAACCACTACAGTTAACATCTTACCTTCTCAGTAGTAATTCCTTTTCAGTGTCATATTAAAGATATTTTGTTCCAGTAAAAATAGTAATAATGACTTAACCTTAAAACCTACTTCCAGTTTGGAATTATCTATCATAAAGAAGAAAAAAATTAGAGTTAGTTTAAATAGAATTTTAGAAATAATCTTCAGTACAAATGATTATGGTTAAAAAATAGTTCTCTCTATTTAGCTTTAATAGTCCTTTCTACTGAACTCCAACTCTGGTAACCTTTTGCTAATTCTTTTATTTTTTTATAATTAATCTGAATTTTACTAAACATTGGAAATCAGCTAAAATATATATGTTGTCATGAATGACCTTAAAATATGTGTTTTAAGAAAATGTTGGCTATGAAAATTGTAAAGTGAAGATAATCTATTTTTTTTTTTAATGCTCAAATCAGGATAATTAGTATATCCAACATTATACAATGTAATCATTTTTGTGGCCCTTTACCAATTTCCTGCTAACTCCCCTTCCCCTCCCCCTTTTCCAGCTCTTGTGGCCTGTTCTGTTCTCTTCCTTTAACAAGTTTGATGAATTATTGTGATTGTTGTATCTTTCTTCTTTCTTTCTTTTTTTATTTATTTGTTTAAATGAGCTGAATAGACATTTCTCAGTGGAAGACATACAAATGGCCAACAGACACATGAAAAAATGCTCAACATCACTCAGCATCAGGGAAATGCAAATCAAAACCACACTGAGATACCATCTCACCCCAGTTAGACTGGCTACTATCAAAAAGACAGAGAATAACAAATGCTGGTGAGGATGTGGCCAAAGGGGAACCCTCCCCCACTGTTGGTGGGACTGTAAATTGGCACAGCCATTATGGAAAACAGTATGGAGATAGAACTGCCATACAATCCAGCAATCCTACTTCTGGGTATATACCCAAAGGAATGGAAATTATCATTTTGAAGGGATACTTGAACTTCCATGTTTGTCAAAGCACCATTTACAATAGCCAAGAGTTGGAACCAACCTAATAGATGTCCATCGATGGATGACTGGATAAGGAAAATGTGGTATATATGCCCCATGGAATACTACTCTGCTATAAAAAGAATGAAATTCTGCCATTTGCAGCAACATGGATGAACTCTGGGAAAATTATGTTAAGTGAAATAAGCCAGGTACAGAAAGAGAAACACTGCATGTCCTCACTCATAAGTGGGAACTAAAAAATATAAACAAAAAGACCTTTTGCTAATTGTAAAATGCAGAGTAATTCTCACCAATAATGAATATCAGATTTGTGCATGTCAAAGGCTGGTACATGCTGGGGAGAAGGCTTTCCAAAACCCTACAGAGAGAAGTGTTCCTCTCAGTTGATTTTTCTTTTTCTCTTTGACACTTCCAGGAATGCCCAGAATCATGGTGGGAGTCATGAGTGTTTCTTAGGCCTATGTGACCTGTCTCATCTGTTTTGAGTTCTGTAGTTGTGATAAAGCTACAGGATGCCTGCTCTGGTGCCTATAATTTTAAAGGAAAAAATGAAGTAAATTGTGGTCAGCTCTCAATAGTCATCTTTTAAAGTCTACTTAATATATAACATCTCTGAAATAAAATCATGTCATTATATGTATATATGCATCCCATAAAAAAAAGTCAGAAAACTGTTTAAAATCAAATATGCCGTTCCCTATTTAAATCACGGCCAGGGTTACCTAAACATTTGTGTGCTAGTCTGGAAATCTAACATTTATTCATCACATTTTCCATGAACAAAGGCATTCCATTATCCAAATCATCAACTTACCAATAATTGTTTAAAACACAAACTTTCTCTAAGCAGGGTGATCTCAACATAAACCTACATTTCAACAGTGGGTACTTCTCAGTGCTTCCTTCCATACCTCCCACCCTCATATCCACCTCTTATTTTCATACTGTTTTGGCTTCTGGCAAATTTTTCCACAAATATGGCACTTGATTAGTTTGACAAAGTCTGAGACCAAAACTATTCAACTTGTCTACACCGCATTGAATTCAGGCTACTATGCATAAGACTCGAAGCAGCAGGATGAAGCCAGTTCAACATTGACCTCAACCATGGCCCCCAGTCGTGGTCCTGGACCCAACCAGCTAAACAAATCCCAGAGACCATCACGGTCTACCTTAGAAAGCCAGGTGTCTTTCTCCCTAAGTTTCTTTATTAACCTTTCCTTTAGATCCAAGGCAATAGTCCAAGTATGGCAGGATGTATTAGTGATTGCACAGAATCTGCCTCTGCCTGCAAGGAAGGAGTGTGTGCATCATTTATAAAAAGACTGGCCAGAGAGTTGAGGCTGACCTGGATTCCTTCCAGGGCCATATGGTATAATTGATCAATTTAGTTAACTTTCCTTAAAGTTAAGGAAGGGAAGATTTTGTAACTGGATGATTAATATTGTTGTTTTTAAGAGGGAAGAAAATTAATGCCTGGCTTCTACATAAGAGGTACAAAAAACACATGACTGGAAAGGAAATGTTGTTTACAGTTGTTGGGGTCCCCCAAGTGGGACCTACATCATTTGGGGGGCACAGCTTGGCAAACCCTCCTAGGTAGCTTTTTGGCTGGCTGGTAGGCTTTAGGATTCCTAGTTCTGTTCAGATAATTGAGTCTAGTGCTTGTTTTTTGAAGGTCGTTGGTCCAATTTGTCCACTTTATCCATACCACCACCTGGTGGCATTCACCTGCCCCATGGAAAAACTGAAAATTTCTAGGTGGGAGGAGGGGGAGAGACATCTGGTGGCGATTTGCATGGGAGGATCAGGAACTGAGGCCATCTGATTTTTCCAATAGACAGCAAGGTTAAGAGGAAAGACAATCAAATCATGGTCAGAATCCTTTGGTAGGGGATGAGAGAATCATAAATTGATTAAATGTGAGGCACTTCAACATTCTGGGAGGTCCACATCAGGACATTTCCTTCAGTAGGAAAGGTGCAGAGGCAGTTCTGAAAGACGTAAGATCATCAATGACCTTCTGTCCCCTGTACCTCACAGAGCTAAGATGCTACCCTCCATGGTGCTGGGTTGTTGCTCTCTCTCCATTACCACAAAATTGGAGTTTTCTATTCCAGTAGCTTTAAAATCACCTTTTTCCTCTGATTACCCCCAACTCATACCCAAACTTTTTATCTGGAAGGGTCAGGTGCAAGAAGGACAAAGACATGTTCATAAAACTTAGCCAGTTGCAGGGATCAGAATCTCAAAAACGTCACTGGGATTGTGAGGCCTCAGATGTAGAAAGTGTGCTTCATATTGTTGGACAGTTTCCAGTGCAGCCTGTTGCTTTGGGTCCCACTCAAAGGATGCTAAGTTGTGGGTTAGCCAATGTAAGGGACCAAGTAGCATGCACAGTGAGGAGGCTACAGGTCAAGGATCAATACGAAGCTGGGCCTGCTTTACGGTGGTGGGTGGGCTGACAAGAGAGCAATTTGATTGCTGGGGGGATTGAGCATTGCAAATCCAATCATGTAGTCCTGAGAAAAATTACTTGGTGAGCAGACCCCTAAATTTTATACTTGTTTGTAATAACACGGTAGTTAAGGCCATCGAGACAGAGATTTCTGGCTTGCCACCTAACTGGACGTTATCTACATAGTGAAAGCTCTGGACATCACAGGTGGAGGCACGTGTACTAAATCCTGGACCAGCCACTCGTAGCAAATGGTAGGGAGTTTACACCTCTAGACCTTCTCTATCTGCTGCTCTTCCCAGTCGGAAGACAGTCCTCTGAGACTTACAGGTAAGGAAGTACAAGAAATTAATTTATGAACTCACCTACACGTTCAGATGTAGAAGTAACAAGAAAGTACACTGAATTGGCACAAAGGACCTACTTGCGGGGTCGCATTAGCCTCTCAACCCCATTGTGATTCCTTCTCAAACCACATAAGGAAAATCTGAATCCTTCCTCTCCCAGGGATCATGTCAGATGGCTGATTTTGACTTTGGTGCCTGTATCTCATGGATTCATAAAACTTTGACTCCTTCTACTCAGTGTTTCCCAGCATACTCAAACAGATTCATATTCTCTTCAGTCCCTCTCTAGGACAGGGAAACCTCAGCTCAACCCCTAGTCATTTTTTACATTAAAGAGCTAAGGTCAGAGGAGTTGTTGATCAGAGGTGCAGGGGGAGAGAGCAGCTCCATGCCAGGGAGGGACGCGCAGCCACACACGCTCCCAGTGCTTTCTGTCCATCCAAAGGCCCATATGAGTTTGGCGGACTCCCTGATCCTTTCTTCTCCTCCCTCGAAGAGAGTGAGCAACAGCTAAAGAAGCATTCAGATTTCTTTTTTCAGTCCTACTGCTTACCACTCAAACTCAAGTTCTAGACATTATTAACAGATAGGGAAAAAGAGCCATCCTTATCCCTCCCCTACCTTGCCCACCACTTGAACGAAGGCATTTGCTCCTGGATCCCAGAGAGCTTCTCTTATCTCCTGCCTGACCTTACCCACAAGGTACTCTCCCTCCCCTTCCAAAAGGTCATGCTTTTATCAGTATCCCAGCTTTGTTGCCAAAAATTTTCACACATTCTGCAGGGTCTAAACTTTTGCCATTCTAAAACTGTAGCCTACTGTAGTTCTTTCAGTGTTGGCAGAAGACACGAGACTCCTGGATCAGAGACACGGGACTTTATTACTCACAGCACAGCAGGCAGCATGAGCTTCATATTCATGCTGGTTCCTCGTGTCCCTGATGTCCCCTGAGAGTGACTCAGAGGGGCGCACATGGATGCTGTGCACACAGTGGGTGTGTGTCACAGTTGAGAGACCCAGAGCTTAGAAAACCTCAGTCCATTATAAGGAGCTGTAAGCAAAACTGTGTGATCTTTGCTCTGGAAAAAGACGTTATTTTATTATGCTGGATGGCAAACTTGCCCTCTGCTGCAAAGGAAATAACAGTCTCTATCTTCCAAGGCTGCTCACTGTGCAAATATCATTGATAAGATAGACCATATCAGAGGACCATCAATGACTCTGCCCTCAAGATGTGCAGATATGTGAGTGACCCATGGAGAACTGTTTCTCCCCATTCTTAATTTATAATGGGGATGATTAATTGAGATAAAATGAGATAAGATGGTTTATGAAATTTTAAATTAATATTAGTTATCATTCTTATTGATGTTTTTATTATTTTTCTAGAGGAGGACTTTTTAAAAAAATCTAATTGATTTATGTAAAGATATATTAACTTATCGTTTTATAGTCTTCTGTGTAAGAAATACAACTATATATACATGTAATGTTTTGAAAACCAAGAGAACTAGGTGTGCCTAAAGAATGTGAAAATAATATTCAAAGCTGCTGTGCAGAAAATTTTAAAGGTGGCATTAATGAATAAAAACCAGTTCCTGAGCTGGTATACTAAGAGAGTTTATGCATTTTAATATGGTTATGTTTTACTGTAGTCATAACAGTTCTCATTGAATGCTTTAAGTTAATTGATAATACATTATTAACAACCATTTTACTTAAAAAAGCAGATACATATTTTTTATTGTTTCCAGAGACATACATGTTTTTTTTAAATGAATTTGTATATATTCATCTCTTGAATGTGTTATAAATGCTTGTTTTTTCAAAGTCTGGCAAATATTCATGTAGACCATCTGCTTTCCGCACCTCTAACCTACTCCCACATTTTAGTCATAGCAATTAATGTTTGTAGAAATCAGGTGGGAAAAAAAAATAGTACCTGTTTTTGTAGTACCACTCCTCAATGAGCCTGAATGTTCTTTTTTCAAAAATTTTTCATTATGTAAAAATTTAAACATATACAAAAGTAGAGAAAATAGTAGAATGAGACTAGTTTACCAAGTGGCCAACTTCAATAATTATCAGTTCATAGTCCACCAATTCATGGTTTCATCTCTACTCATGCAAATACCCACCCTCACCTTGATTATTTTGAAGCTAATCCAAGATGGATTATTATTTCATCTGTATATGTTTTAGTAAATATCTCTAAAACTTAAAGACTAATATATAAACACATAGCCACTATACCTTAATCACACTTAAAACTCAATAATTTGGGCCGGCCCTGTGGCGCACTCGGGAGAGTGCAGCACTTGGGAGCTCAGCGGCGCTCCCGCCACAGGTTCGGATCCTATATAGGGATGGCCGGCGCGCTCTGAGCGCGGTGTGGCCGGTCACAAAAATGACAAAAAAAAAAAAAAAAAAACCTCAATAATTTAATATCATTAAACATCTAGTCACTTATACTTATCCCTGATTACTTTACAATTTACTTTAATTTTTATTTTCATTTAGTTCCATTTAATTAATTAGTTGGTTAACTAACAGCTAACTTTGAATTGGAATCCAAATAAAGACCCTGCATGGAGATACACAAAGGTACTTCAAAAAGTTCATGAAAAGGTTTGTGATATCTTTTAATTGTATTTTTCCATGAACTTTTTGAAGTACCCTTGGATGTCTCTTAGGCCTCCTTTTGATCTACCTGGCCCCACTTGCAACTTTTTTTGTTAAAGAACCCAGATTGTCTGTCCTGTGGAATTTTGCACATCCTGAATTTTTCTGATTTTATCCCTATGGTGTCGTGTGTCATAGTCCTTGGTCTCTTGCATCTCTTATATCTAAAGATTCAAGAAGACTCAAGTTTGATTTTCCTTTTTATTGGTTGGTTTGTTTTCACCAGACTTCCTCAAAGGTGGGATTGTGTACTTCCACTAGGAGTGGCATTAAGAGGTAATGAAATCCACAGCAGATGAACAGTATTTCATAAGGGCTTACAACACAGAGATATTCTAAATTTGTTATTTCTATAGAGAGAAGTTTCTCCTCATTACCTCTTTGGTTCCCCTTTGCTACAGTTGTGTAGAAAGTCAGGATAATTTCTTTCATGATTCTTTTCATTTACCAGTTCTCATAATCATGAGATGGCTTTCTCAGTATCCTCTAAAGGTGATCAGTTTGATTTTTCTTAAAATATCATTATAAACTCATGAATTTAAGCACCTTTGATTTTCTTGCCAAGGCAGGTTTTGTCTTTATTGATGGTTAAATTATCCCGTCTTTGGCTGGAGCGAGGTGATCCAGATGGGCTGCTAAGCCTTTTGATAAAGGAACTTCTTCCTTTCTTGTATGACAAGATAACCAGACTCATTTTGTCTATTTCCTGCCCCAGATCTGAAAACAGCCATTTCTCCAAGAAGTTTTATATCCTTTTATGGGAAGTAGTATTTATAGGCCACAATCCTGACATTTTTAAGGGGAGAAAAGAAGCACTTTAGACGGGGCGGCCCAGGAGGCCAGTAACACACTGGATTAATGTTTGATACTAGACAAAGGAAACAGGAGGAAAAAGGATATTGGAAGAATTTCTGCTTTTCCTCTATATCCACCAGGTCATAATATTAAGTGTGTCTGAAAAGCAAAAGAAAGATTTAAGCCAAATTGCATTGTTTCAGATAGGAGAGCCTCCACACACGTTTTTAATCTCAGCATTTTTATTAAGCGAGAAATTTTTAGTATCGCTATTAAGTACCCCCTTTAAAACTGAATTTGCTTTAAGACAATGTTTAAAAAAAACAGGCACCGTTTTCCATGGATGTGACTGGTTCAATAATGTTTCTCTTCATTTTGTTTATGCAGCCTTATTGGGACTGCTTGCTCTAGCCTGTTTTAAGCTTGGTACCATAATTTGGTCTATTTCTGTGGGTAGGAAAGTAAGGAAAGGGCTGAAGACAGCAGGGATGTACGGTCCCCCTGTGACCCCCAGGATTGAGGCAGCTCTGCATTGGGTGACCTGCAGTCACAGAGCACGTGACAGGCGGCCCCTGGCACGAGATGTGCATGCTGATGAGGCTTCTATGACAAGTGCAATGGAAGGCTCTAGCTAGCTGCTGCGTAGCCAGCCTCCTGCCCTTATTTAACACACGATTCGTACCTCCTTCACATACCATAGTCTATTTGTGGATTCTGTTCAGACTAACTCAGAAAAATAAAGTATATTTTTGGCTTGTGTCCTAAAACTGGACACATAGGAAAGGAGGGGAAGAATTGTTTCAATTCTCAGCCACATTTTAGCATACAGATGGTAACTGTAAGAGGTGTTAGTTGCAAAAAAATGAGTTGATCAGGAAGATTTGCCTGAGTGAATTTTGATTTCGTTTCCAATAGACCTCCTCACATGGCATTGTTTATGCAAATAGACCCTCTTTTCAGAAACCGTCTGGCTTCACAAAACCCGTCAGTAGAGGATAAAAGCTAAGTTGTACAGCAGTGGTTAGCAGACCTGAAAGGCCGGCTGAATGGAGCAAAGGAGACGATACGCGCCGGGTAGGAAAACAGAGGGTCCATTCTTCTCTGGGCACCAGTGGCTTGGAGGGAAGGCAGCAGAACCGAAGGAAGACAGAAAAGGCTTGGGGAAAAGGGCAGTCACCCTCTGCTAGAGAGAAAGAGAGACCTCAAGGAACAGTAGCCCAGGATTGTATCCACAAGAGTGCTGGAAAGATAAAAACTGCTCTATTTTTAGTGGCTCTAATAGATGAAAATAGTTTTTCTTTCTCTCTCCATTTCTCCTCCACTTACATAGGATTTAGGGACAGGAAGAATGGTGTTATTTACTCACAAAAATCAAAATATGTTTTTACTTCCATTTTCCTTTTTATTTATAAACTGACCCGCATTTCTTATAGAAACAGATGAGTAAATTTTATTCATATTGATGGAAGGGGTGAAATGGGAAATCTGAAGTTTTTTTTCTTGATAATATGCATTTATTTCCCTGAGTAGTGTACTGGACACGAAAAGCTGGAAATCTTCATTTTACTGCAGTTTGCTTGTATTTACCTGTGTTTGTATGCATAAATTGATAGAAGAGTCCATATAAACAGTATGTATACCACTCCTGGATTGTTCTAAAAATATAAATACAGTGTTAAGTATTATGACTTTATAAATCAACCAGTAGAGAACAAAGAATCATATAAATCCTAAAGCATATTGAAGTTTCCCTGAAAGATTATTTTATTTTGCTTTTTATTTTGTGAGGAACACAGAATTTTTCCATAGAATTTTCTTGAAACATAAGAGGCATAAACTTAAAGATGTTGAAAGTACTTCTTATCAGTAGATTGAATAAAAGTTGATTCAAATTTTCGCTTGAATCATTGACCAGAACTTGGTTTAGAAATGTCTCCATTTTTCCTTTTTCTATATGAATATTTTTTATTAACATATCAAAAAATGTAATGATATCGACTGTATAATGTAATATAATTGTTTACAAATACAGAAAGATCGACACTCCAATAATGAATTTATGCTCTTTACTTCAGCACAGGAGAGTCTTTATTGCACCTATTCTGGCCATGACTTTCAGAGTATTGTTTTTTTTAACCAGTGTAGATAGAGAACTATCCATTCTGGTTGGTAATAAAATTTAAAACAAACACACAAACAAAAAAACCTAGGTTAATGCTATATAAGAGAAATGAATAATGCATTTTTTTAATTTGAATAGTTCTGCCTTTCTCGCTTCTTCTGCTACCTTTCATAGTGAGGAACAAATCCTGGAAGTCTTTTTAAGGGCATTGTGCTATAACAAACCAGGAACTTCAAAAAGCTTCATCTTTGTGGAGTTTGGAAAGCACTGGTCATTATGTCCACCTTAGAAGCACATCTTTTTGAACTGCACCACCTAAAAAATAGTAAAGAAAGAAGACAGGAGCATCATCTGCATTTCATGGGCCTGGCCTCCTTTTGGAAGGTTACTGCCACCCCGCTTCCTTATCACTCACAAGAATAACAAACATTTTAAGGGAAAAGTTGGAGGTTCTCAGCAAAGGCTTATTTTTCAACTGTCATCAGTTTGGGTTTTGCATATTAATAAAAAATTAATAAACTAACGTCAGGCATATATGACACAGTTAATGTAGAAGGCCTATTGTTCAGAGAGAAATAGTATATTCTTATCAGTGGATTTAAACAGCTATTCATCATTTCTAAAGGGCAATTATTTGGAATCCATTAAACTGGAATTCATAATACCCCTGCATGCTGAATTTTAAATAGAAATCTGTATTTAGATGAAGGAATACATTAGTATAAGTCATTAGAGCACTGAAAATCCATGACTTGTTCATTTTTCACTTTTTTTTCCCCAGATAATATGAAGCACCAGGGATGTTGGTCCTTTAATAAAATCAAGCAAAAAGAAAACCATGTCCTCTTTTCTGTAGCATTGCTATGGATAATCATTTTTTTTTTTTTTATCTTCACATTTCAGTTTTTCTAATTGTTACTCAGAAAATGAATCATCCCATGGGAAAATACCCAGTAATCAACAGAAATCTCTGGACACAAAAATGATGGCACCTCTCTACAGGTGTGCCTTTCCTGGCTACCTGGGCATTTACATCCAAAATGTTATGCTTAAGAAAGCAAATCAAAGCCAAGAAGAGATGAATGTGGATGATTACACAGCTTCATGCAGGGTAGAGAGAACTCAGTCTCAATCAGTAAAAATTTGAATTACAGAACATTTAAAAGTAAATTTGGGCCCAATAATTTTAAATAATATGAAAATAGTGGTTATTAAGCTTGTTTTAATATATAGTTCAGAAACATTTACAGTTACTATGTTTATGCATGTAGAAGTGTTGTTTTTATTGCTGTAAAGGTATCTATACCTTTTATTGCTGTAAAGGTATCTATACCTTACAAGCAAGCTTGGTTCCCAGACATCTAACCAATTCAGGCAATAGATTTTATACTATCAATTTGCTTAACATCCTCTTTCCCCATATAAACTGTGCTAAATAAATTATAATCTAACCTACGTTAGAATAAATGACAACCCCGAATTAGTGTGGACTGATAGAAATTTTTTCGTATGTTATATCTACCATATTCTCCCATCTTGGACTTTTGTTAGCATTTATGTGCTAGTTATTTATATTAATTTCTTTAGTAGATATATGTAAGAAATATAAAGGAAAAATTATAAGCCCACAGCTATGAAAGATAAAGAAGACCTCACCAACCCGGGCTATTCTAAACAAGCTTTTATTAAGCTTTCCCTCTCCCCCAACATATACACTCATTCCTCATTACGTGCAAGTCTTTAATGAGACAACCTAATGGAAAAGCAAGTAAGATTATAGTCATATGCTCCACATGTGTCGACGTGTGCTGGCAATAAATCAGATTTCTATAAAACACAGCATATGGCCCTATGACTTGCAGCGTTGGTGCAATGGTGTGATCACAGTCTGTTCCAGCATCCACACTGTTAACATTTTTTTTGACAAGAAACTAGGTTTAAAACAGGTGCATAAAGTATGTGCATGTATACACAAGCAAGACACACTGTGTTCACATACCTTATATTGGACTAAATCATATGCTAGTCAACATATTAGCTGGGTAACATTGATCTACAGACAACAATTACAGAAACTCAAAGGACAGTAAGCCATGAATTTGCTATTTGAAGTCTCTTATAATCTACAATCATCCTAAAAATGAATAGCAGTGTGCTTACATGTGCTAAGACAACAGGAAATCTAGCCAAGCACTGGAGACTATGTTTGTGGCTGCTCTGGACTTTTGCTAGATAATTTCATGATGCTTATTTGTGTTTTTTTCCTCAATCCAAATAAATATATTTAACCTCACTTTCTTAATTCACAAAATAAAATTAAGTTATTTTTGCTAAGCAACTTTTAAAGATGCATTAAACTATATTTTTGTGTATGCTGTATATAAATGTGTGTGTCATATATCATATATTTTGTGTTTATATGCGTGTATGTATGTGTGTATCTGGGCGTGTAAAGTGGTAAGCAAATCACTATACTAGCTGCACTTATCGCAGGCCTATATTAGTTTTTTAGGGCTGACATAAAATAACACAAATTGAGGGACTTACATAACAAAAATTTGTTGTCTCACAATTTTGGAAACTAGAAGTCTGAGATAAAGGTGTCGGCAGAGTTGGTTCTTTCTGAGGCCTACGGGAGAATCTGTTCCAAGCCTCTCCCCTAGCTTCTGGTGATTGGCTGGCATCTTTGATGTTCCTTGGCTTGTTGGCACATCAGCCTGGTGTGTGCCTTTGTGTTTATGTGGCATTCTCCCTGTGTCAAGTCTGTCCAAGTGTCCCCTTTTCATAGGGCCAACAGTCATACTGGATTATGGTCCCACTGTACTCCAGAATGACCTCCCCTTAACTTAACTAATTCATCTGCAATGAGCCTGTTTCTAAATAAGACTTCACTATGAGATAGTGGGGGTTAGGACCTCATGACACAAATTTTGGGGGGACACAATTCAACCCATTACAGGGCCTATAGATGCAGCCAAAGAGACTCACTTTTGTGAACCAAGTTTAATTAATGGCTTTGGGAGGCTCTGTCTTCACTGAAATCTAGTCTCTCGAGCATCTCTCCCACTCTCAAGAGTAGAATGAATCTGTTCAGGCAGGCTAGACTCAAGTGTAACTCTTCCCTATACATAGGTGTGGACTTTACTTGAGGCTATTTGTATCTATGCAGACTATAATTTTTCCAAATGAGAACTATGTTACTATTACATAGATAACATGTTTTGAAAATTAGTGTTAATACTACTATTAGAGTTGAATGCATATCAACCAATAACATCCTGATACAAAATAATTAGAATAGAATGCCTACGTCTTAAAGCTAGCTCAGTTCAGTAGTAATGAGGGGATGGAATGTGATGAATTTTCAACAACTCATAACTCATGGGACTACATATCTTGCAAGTTTTGTTTAATTTCAATCTGTTGTAGTTTAAAAGAAATAAAATGTATTATCATGAGTACTCTAATGTTGAAAATACAGAATGCAAAAGATAGTTGCACATGATCTTTACATAATGAATGTGTATGGAATGAATTTTGAAATTTTGTTCTGTGTATAGTAGAAAGCAGAAAATGAAGGTTGGCCCTTTGGAAGATGTGAATTTAAAAAATACATAGTTATGTGGTGAGAAGTGAACAAGAAATCAAGATAAAAATTAAACAAAAAAATTAAAGCAAATTTAGTGTGAGAAGACTTTATGATCACTGAGTACAATAAAGAATGACTTCTTTATCTAAAAGGTGGGAAGATTGTGTCTATCTACATAACTAATGGACTATGAAGAATAGAGAACAGACCCTGAATGAAGTCCAGAATAACAGGGTTTGATGTTAAATGTTATGAGAAATAAAAATAAATACATTCAGTAAGTTTATATCAGTTTATATATTATATATAATTTTTGTATAATTCTTTTTTCTTGTTTTAGAATTTTAGTTACATCTGTCAATGTTATAATTATTTTTGAAAATTTTATGTAAATAATTTAACTTTTCATAATTTAGTTATAATCTCAGTTCTACTTAGGGACAGCTCAGCTCTTAGTTTAAGCATCTGATTTTTTTACATCACAAGGCATGTAGGAGAAAATCACGAGCAACATCTCATGATAGTGACAAACTGCTGCCTGAGTTTTCTAAGGCGTCACAGCAAATGGTCACACAATTCTTCAATACCGAGTAGAATTAGGCAGTTTATCACATTATTCAGTGAGAAATGACTTGATTTTATGGGTTGAATTGTGTTCCCTCAAGTCCTAGCCCCACATACCTGTAACTTGAACTCATTTGGCAATAAGATACTTGCAGATGTAATTAAGTTAAGGTGAGGTCTTTAGGGTGGGCCCTAATCCAACATGCCTGATGTCCTTATAAGAAGAGGAAAAGTCTACAGGAAGAAAGAGACACACAGAGAAAATGCCATCTGACAACAGAGATAGAGACTGGAGTGATAGAGTTGAAAGCCAAGGAATGTCAAGGATTGCAGCTGTTGCTTTGCCTTGCACGGATTTGTCACCCCCTTTCCCCTGGGTGATGGAGCTGCCAAAGATTACTCAAAGCCCATCTCTTTTGAGCAGTGAGAAACCCCAGAAAGGGGTTAATATCCCAGAACTTCCTCAAGTGTGAGGCATTTCTTCCATTTGGGAAATTAACCCTGCATTGGGGTTCTCTTCCTGCATTTATTCTCCAGACCAAGAAGTTACAGGAAGAGACATAGGTGGGGTTTTGCTAAGTGTAGTTTAACGAGTTTTACAATAGAAGCAGGTAAAGTTCAGTTAAAACAAGTCAGATGACATTCTGTTAGGCAATTAAGTGATCCACTAACAAAGGCTTGATTTTAGCAAACATTCTCTTCTTACCACAATTTCTCAGGATCTTTACATATCAATTAGTAACCTGTCTGTCTTTGAGCCAGCAACCTTGCTGTGTTATAATTCTTATCTTGCAACAGAGACTCAATAGCCTGGGGGAAATTTCTTGTCCTTTGCAAAGTCAATATTTGAAAGTGCAAGGTTTTGGAAAACCAGGCCCTGTGAAGTACATTTGCTTTATGAATCCTCTACATGCAGCAACCCCCAGAAGCTGGGAGGGGGCAAAGATGGATTCTACCCAGGGCCTCAGAGGGACCCGGCCTTGCTGACACCCTGATTTTGGACTTCTAGCTTCCAGAACTGTAAAATAATACATTTCTGTTGTTTTAAGCCATCCAGTTTTTGGTACTTTGTTACAACAGCCCTAGGAAACTAATGCACTGCACTGGGTTCTGGTATTTAACAGTTTGCATTATTAGTCAATGTTTGTTATAGAAACCTACATGCCTTCACAGATCAAATTGCAAGCTCCTTGAAAGTAAGTGTGTGGTTTTCCTTGGCTTTGGCCTCCCACTTTAAAAATACATGTTTGCCCACATACACATATTTAATCCTTCTTGTAAATATGTCATTTTTTTGGCAGTTAGGAGTATATTACATAAAGATAGTGCCTGTTTATGCATGCTAATGATTCAATAAGTAGATTAAACTTACATTGTTCATGATTGGTGTATGTTCCGGAGTGATTTGTTTGTTCTTTTAAGTAGTTTGACATCTAATCTGGATCTAAGTAAACTAGGAAGATAAACTATGAATTTCCATAATCCAGTCTCTCTTTCTGGGCTTCCTCTCCAACTTATTACTTCTCTTCTTCCAAATCCAGGCATCCACTGTCCCTAGGCTGCTCTTTGGATGCACAAAGCTGTTCACATGAAATGCGCTTTTCTACCTTCCCATTAAGGGCATAAACATCTGAATTGAAATGCCTATTTCTTTAGTGAGACTTATCTCAGCTGGGTGGAAGCAATTTGATTAAATCAGTTCACTTTAAGGAATTAATGGCAACCTATTTAATTTTCTCAAGGATATTTGCATTTTGAAAGAGGAAAATTATTAACATAAATTAGTCTTTTATTAATAGAAATTCATACAGCAGGCATCACAAAGAATTGCATGGTGTAGAAAGAGATTTTGAAGATGGTCTTTCACCTTATTTACTATAACCTATCATTAGAAAATAGCCTACCCTAACATTTTAATCAGGAACCATGTTTTTCCATTCTGATCACTTGTGGGCACCTAAAGGGAGACTGTATTGTGAAGATGCTGGAAAATTTGAGATGAGTATTTAGATTCATATTTAACGTTTAAGAAATTTATAGAGTAAAAATATTTTTAGGGTTTACAAAAAGGTAGACCCAGGTTAAATCTTGGATTCATCTCATAGGACGTTATTGAGCCAATTACTTAATTTCAGAGTGTCCCAACATATTCCACATAAAAAGAGAATTAAACAGCAAAGCACGAATAAACTGTCTGGCACAGTGTCTGACCATCCTTCATTCAAAAATAATATTTATTCAGTGCCTCCTATGTCCTGTTGTACGTGATCAATAAAAGCTGTTTTATTTCCTGTGATTGCTGGAAAGCACACATACAAAATGTGAAATAGCATGTTGTTGTAAAGATTCAGAGACACACATGACCAAATATGCCCAACCGAACAGCACAGTTGCCAAGTAGGTTGTCGTGATTACTTCTTTGCCATACCACTTCCAGCTTTTTATATAGCTTCCCTTGATTAAACTTAGTTAAGTTTTAATAGTTTTTAATACAGAAGATTTCCCCTTTAAATTTTACTATAAAATATAAGTAATTTTAGATTATTTTCATTAAGGAAATATCTTACAAACATGGCATATAAATTGGAAAAATCTATTTCTTAAATTTATGGAATAATAAAATTAAAATTCCAAAAACAAAGTTTGCTGTGATCAAGTAACTGGACTTTAGCAAGTTGCTTCCTCCCATTGCATATGATGACAGCTCAGGAGTTGGAATTGTCTTGCTTCCCAAATAAGATGTGATATATAAAGATAAAGAATGTTTAAGGTCATGGTTTAAATTTACCTTTAAGCTTCTATCAATAATTAAGCTCGAAAACCTTCTAGGCAACAATTCATTTTGTTTTCAAAGGTTAATTGCAGGGTTTTTCTATGCAGTTCTAGCCTTTGAGCAAATATTCCATTAGCAAATTAGTTAGCTAGCTCAATGTATCTGATTGTTTGTGTCTGTTTGCTCGCTGAAAAAAACCTTAGAAGTTGATCTGTGATGTCTAGATACATATAATGTGCCTATTCTCTAGTATGGTGACTTTGAATGTGGTTTATACCACACACAAGAGGTTACAAGGCTCGACCAATGAATTCCACATTGTGTGTTTATTTTGTTAGTCTGACCATCTGTTATCAGTTACACTGATTGGTCACAATCATCTTCACGGTTTTCTCAAGACTTTTCGGTGTAGACTAATATTGGTCTGCTATAATTTAGGTTGACCTTAGTCAAGTCACTTCATCTGGTTAGGCCTTGGCTTCCTCATCTATAAAGTAAGGAGTTAGGACTCCAGATCTTTTTCTAATTGAATTTCCAATGATTCCATTACTTGGAGGTCTGTACTGAGCAATGCTGTTTTATTAATAGGCGCACTACAGAGATGGGTATTCCCACAGGAGATGCTTAACATTTGGGTGCATTTTCAGGTAGTGATGAAATCAGTAATAGGGACTAGCATGGTGAACTCTCATTGGTCGTGGAATGGGCATTTGCAGAGAGTTGCCTCAAGTTTGTTCTGAAAATTTGCCTTTGGAGACCTGGAACACCATAGAGTGTTTGGGATTATTTATGACCTATTTATGGATAGGACTTGAGGAGCCAAGGTAAAGAAACAGTAACTGCCCCACAAAGGTCTTTTCTAGACCACACTGGCTTTGAACTATATACTTTAGGTTGCTAGTTAGACATTCAGTCTTGGATGACCTGATTTAATTTTAATGATCTCTATTTCTCAAATTAGTGACGGCAATAACTAGATTTTTATTTTGCTGCACTTTATATAAACATGTCTGTGAACTTCAGCTGGTATCTTTGTGTGTGTGTGTGTGTGTGTTTATGTAAATTTATTTAGTCAGTAATTTTTGATGAGCATCTACTATGCACCAGAAACTACATTTGGTTGGTCAGGGGAGAGGAACTATATACTATTAGCAAAGGAGAGCTTGGCAGCTCTTTCTCAGAATCTGTGTATCTCACACTTATAACAGATAGAAAGGTACCGTAACTGAAAATGCAGCTTTTTAAACTTATTAAACCAATGAGAGTACTGTCTCTATGTTTCTATCTCATATTTTTATTATTATTATGAATAGGGGTCTTTTTAAAGTTCAATTTATAATTTTCTAAGCCTTAGTATCTTAGCATCTGTTATGCCAAACTAACAAAATTAGTAAAGCTAACTTCGAGATTTAGAAGATTCAGCCATCCTGTTATTATCTTCTGTTTCTGGACAAATTTCTGATGGCACTTACCAGACACTAAAGCTGTGCTCTCTCATAGAAGACGGGGGTCTCACCTACACACAGCAGGAGGTCGGTGATACTCTGCTTTTGCTTTTGATTACTTTAGCTTGGGTATCTCCTATGGTTTTCATATGTTGAATCTGAGCAAAGCTCAATTTCAAAAAGATTTTTATTATCTTGATTATTGGTCTGTGGTTTCAATGAACTAATAATAGTCTCTGCTCTGAATAGCTATTAGATCGTGTTAAGAAATGATCATGCTGAAATTAGGAGCACTTTTCACTTACGGACACAACCAATTTTAATAAAAACTGTTCTTTCACTGTCTAAATTCTTCTCTCTCAAGTGAGGCACATTGGTATATAAGATCCAAGAAGGAAAACTGAGAAAATGATATCAAATACAAGAACATTCCTTTCTGAGCTGATCTTTATCCTAAAGCCTCAGGAGTCAAACATGGTATCTTTTACTCTTTCTCAGAAGCAATTAAACTCCATTAAAGTCACTTTCTGCCAGATGGCTCAGGTTCAAGCTCAATCTACAATTCTGAAGTAAGGAAGACATAAGATCAAGGTCAACACAGTTTTGTGTGGGCCATTCCGTGAGATTAATCCTTATAAATACAAATATTTACAAATATATTCTAGTCCTATCAATTATTCTATTTTTATGTACTGATAAAAAGTATTATTGTATTTATTCTATACCTCCTTGCATTGTGAAGCAAGATGTCATGGGCTGCATGAAGCCTTAGTATAAACATGGTTTATGTTCCTGGTATATCAAATGTATTTGAAGATTTTGGAGTGAATATAAATATACTGCACTGTTAAGCATATAAAATGTTATTTTATTTGATATGTATACATATGTAATAGAGAATACATCACTCATTGCATGTTTTGAGATAAAAGAGACATCAAAGCATTACTTGTTATGCCCAGCTATTTCTTCCAATGGAAGCCCTACAGTTTAATTCCTTAGGTATCATTTCCTCCCCCACCTGTCTGGGCACATATTTATTTATTTTTCTCTGCCATTAGGAGTTGAATGTCAGGGGAGGGTAATGTGCACAGTGTTCTATAGTCACTTTTTTTTTTCTTCTGTGATGATATTGAGATTTATCTACTCAAATCAAATGATGTAATTCTATTGACTAAGTTGAGGGTAACATCAAGTTCTGTTACCAATGTAAACAGAGGAAATAGAAATGGAGTAGAAAGATGATAATCACATAATTTTTAAATACTGTGTGAATCCTGACTGGTCTCCTTTTTGGTTAAATCCAAAAAAAGTCTACAGAACCCAAAGATTAACATGGAATAATCTGGAATAATATTTGCCTTGGCAAGTAATAGTTTAATGTGTACTTTCTCTTGATTTTGTTTTCTCCTACTTGAAACACACTTGCTTACTTCAATGTGAGTCATCTGTATATAACCCACGGCGACCCAGCTCAGAAAGGGACTGTGAAGTTTTCTCTGATGTCCACGGGCCATGAAACCTCCACATACTTCCCAGTCACAGTGAGCAACTACTGTCATGCTTATTACTTTTTTTGGTACTTAGAATGGTCCACATCTTATTCATTATTATTTTGATACATTCCTATCTCATGTGTCCAAACCTTATGTATTACATCTTACATATATATAAATATGTATTAAATATATATATCTTAGATATATATATTGTGCTAAATTTTATGCATCATATCTTTATAATATATTTATATCATTTGTGCCTAAATCATGAATGCCATATATGCATTTCCCATGGCTTATCTTCAATAGGGATTTAATGATCAAAATGTCCAGTACCATATATCAAATTAGAAATACATCTATCTTGCAAAATATATTCCATAAAGCAAAATTTGATGAGAGGTGACAATAAACATCTCCTGAAAAATGGGTACTTTGGGAAATTAATTTGAAGTATGCTAAGAAAAATCAATTTAAAAACATGTTACAGGATTATTCAGAGTCTTTTGTATATAATATGTACTATGGATATTTAAAATAATGATATACTTTACAGAGGTTGCTAAGATTATTTAGAAGTGGTAGTCCATCTCCAGCTGAGTATCTTGATTGAGGGACTAGAAATTGATAGGGTACATTTCAGGAAACACCAGATATTCAGGAAATACTAAAGGGGCCGATTGTGTAGTTGGAAGCTGAAAACACTGTAAAAGCACCCCTGTTAATAATGTTCGAACTCCTGGTCCTCAGTAACCGTTTTCACATCTTGATGTTCTCCCAGGGAACATTCAGTGTTAACCAACTGTTTAGCAACCAACTTATTTACAATTAGTCAAGATAATTGAGGAAAGTAGTACAGTTTATCAAATCAAGTATTTATTGAACTCTGAATAAATGTTATTACAAAGAGAGATATAAATGTAGCCAATGTTCTCATGACTCGGACTCCAGAGACTCTAGGGCAAAGATCACTGTTCGAATATTTCTCTGGCTATAGCCCAGAGACAGCAAATATTTCTGGAATTCCAGCTCCTTTCAAAGTGTTACCCACCCACCCACCCACTCACCCACACACAATTTTGAGACTCCAGAGACCATATATTTTCACAAAATAGTCCTCCAAACTACCTTGTAGAAAATATCATCTTCCTCTTCCTGATTCCCTATAAATATTTTTGCTTCTCAGACCTCTTACTGTTTCGCAAGCTCTACAATGTGGTTTGCTGCAGGTTCTGATAACACATAGTGTTCATGAAGATGCACGTGGGCTCACTATCACTCTAGTTGCTGTAGTAGCCTGTCTTTCACTGGCACCTACTCCCATTGCAACAGAGCCCTGGGAGCTTAACCAACACCATAGGGGTCACCAGGTGTGTCCATGGTGTGGCCATCAAGGTTTTGGCTGTGGTAGGTGTCAGGATGGTGTGCTTAGTAAGGATGCTCCCTTGTCAAGGGCATGCTTTCATGCCATTTTTCCAACATTTCAGTGGACCAAAGTCATGCTTTGTTGTTCAGAGCCTTCAACATTCTAAATTCATGTTTTCCCTCAACTGTTCTTCAATGGATTGGACAGCAATATTCGCATGTGCTTCCAGTGTCTTATGGGGTATTTTAATCAGCCCTCATTCAGATTTCACTATCAGCCCCTTCTCACTCTAGGTCTCATTTCATGGCGTTGAGCCTGAAGACAAATCTGAGTGACAAGTACTATGAGTATAATTAACTCCCACTTGCTTCCTCCCATGAGATTGGAGGCATAGCTCCCATACTCAACTCTTTTGTCGAAATTCTCCTTCCCTTGAAATCATTTATTTTCCACTAGGTTCCTCAGGCTGTCATATGCTTTGATAATTGATGAGTATGCTCCACAAATCTTTGAGACATATTCAGGTAATCTATATTTTTAGATGCTTATAGTTGGAAAAAATAACTGTACTTAAACATTAAGTAGATTTTGTCTACCATGCCTTTTTTTTCCCTACTTCAATTTGAATTAGGAAGTGTGATCTATTTAAGGTTGGAATGCAGGATTGAAAGCAAAAGATTATTAAAGATAGCTTCTTTTTCTGCCATTTTTAAATGTAAGCTCAATGAAGAAATTTTACTAGATACATGGGGAAAGGAGGGACAGATGACTTTGAAGGAAGAAAGGTTGAAAATGGACAAAGGTTTCTCCAAGCTAAAGAAAAGGGTGGTGATTTCTGAGATCCATGAAGATTTGCAATTTAAGGGCCAGCCCTGTGGCTCACTCGGGAGAGTGCGGTGCTGGTAGCACTGAGGGTGCAGGTTTGGATCCTATATAGGGATGGACGGTGAGCTCACTGGCTGAGTGTGGTGTGGACAATACCATGCTGAGGTTTTCGATCCCCTTACCGGTCAAAAAAAAAAAAAAAAAGAAAAAAAAAAAAAGATTTGCAATTTAAGAACACTTTCTCATAGCACAGAGTGGTGGTTAGATCCCAGGAAAATAGCTAAACTGAATCTAGGCACAAGAGCTCCCAGTCATAGAAAAGCTTCCTATTGTACATGACATGGGAGTTTCTAGATTTCAAAGCCTATACAGGCAGGGATAATGGTCTTCCAGGGGTAAATAGGGTGGGCCAAGGACTGGAGGACCCAAATTTTTGTCTCTAAAATCTCTGGATAATTGAATCACAATGAAGAGGGAGCCCAATAAATACCAGAGTTGAATTACTCACCAGTCTGGATGGTAGGAGCTTGTATTAAATTTAATTTTATTTAAAGAAAACAAAGATTCTGAGGTTAGACTTGAACCTGCATGGACAATTTAAGTAATTTCAGAGTGCAACCCAGAAACACTAAGACACTTAGAATCTTTGACCTCATGACATTGACATTTACTGATTTACAACACCTGACTTAAATCTCCTAACAAAACAAGGCAGTATATGTGTGTGAAATGCCAAAGTGAGTTCTGTCTACAAGCGCTTTGAAATTTCAAAGCAGAACATATATTTGAGCGTAAGCATGGGAGTCACCCTCAGAGAAAAGAAGTGACTTCTTTTGGGCCATAAACGCTGGGCAGGTGTAGTAGCTTAGAAGAAAGGGGAGCATTTCCAAGTAGTCACACAGCATGAGCAAGATAGTAGGCAGAAGGGAATCATGTTTTCAAGGGAGAGTGCAGAGCCCAGCCTGAGTGACAGACAGGAATCAGAGGATGGGGAAGAAGATCCATTAAGGAAATTGTTAGGACACAACTTGGCATCTCAAGTTACACCACACCTCTCACACCTACCCTACGTGAGAGCCTATTTGGTTGAGCATTTCCGTGAATTAAATGAATGAGCTAACAATCAAAATTCTGTTTCATGCTTTGCTTATAGACAAAGTCTGTAATAGGTAATAGATATCATTTATATTACAAATATGTGCTGCTACTGTTTGCACTAGATTATTTATTCATATTTTGTCCCATCCTTATTATAAACAGGCATAGGAGGTATTAGTGTCTCCATCTTACAGATGAGAAAACATAGACTAAAAAAGATTGAGCAACTTGGGCAAATCAAATAGATTGAAAGTGCTAAAGCTACAAGCTACAAATCATGGTCAGGCCCTTCTCTGGCTAAAGCCTGTGCATTTTATTTTAACACCACCACATTATCTCTAGCATTAAGATATTTTCATAACATAATAACAATTCAATAGATGGATTCTTATATTCTGGGAGAACATATAATAGAAATAATTAATTAATTGAAAGTAAATAAACACGTGGCTATTTCTTATTTATTGAGAAGCTTTAGGAGTAAAACCAAATTAAGCTCTCTGTTGATTTACAGCAATGTCCTATCATCAGGTGCATGGAATTCACCTCATTTAACAAAGTGAAATAAATCAGAAGAGTGTAGAATTTCACTGAAATGAGTCATAGATTATTTTTTATTTAACTTAATATCATTATCAGAAGGGACAGAATGAGCTACTCCTACAATGTGTGGACAACAGGAAAAATACTAGAACATGAGTATAGTGGGTTGATTGATAACCTCCCAAAAGATATGTCCCTCCAGAACCTATGAATGCTCTTTATTTGGACATGTAACCTCATCTGGAAAAAGAGTGCTTGCAGAGGTAATTAAGTTAATGATACCAAGATGAGATTATCTTGGATCAGTGTAGGCCCTAAATCCGATGGCCATTGTCCTTAGAAGATAAGAGAAGGGAAGAAGACAGGACACGGGGAGGAAGGCCATGTGAAGAGGCAGAGATTGAAGTTATGTTACCAGAAACTGAGGAACTCCTGGAGCCACCAGGAGCTAAAAGAGGCATGAAAGGGTCCTCCCTCGAAGTCTCCAAAAGAAACCAGCCCTGCCAGCACCTTGATTTTGGATTTCTGGCCTCCAGAACTGTGAGAAAATAAATCTCTGTTGTTTTAAGCCACCCACTTTGTGATAATTTGTCACGGCAATGCTGACAAATTTACAAACAAATAGCCAGCTACTTACCATGACAATATGTGATTTAAACCACAAATGCATTAGAGTTCAAAACAAAACAAAACAAAAAACACCTCTCTGTTCTACATGGAATGGTTCAAGTCTTTCACCAAACTGAATAGTTTTCCCAAGGACAAAACCAACAGAAACAAAGAAAACAACATTGATGGTGTATTGGATCGAACCTCAGTTTGCTTCTAGAACATTTTCTAACTGAATTTTCTTGTAAGCAACAGCGGACACTGTGAGGAAGTACCAGAGTTGCTGGAATTCACTTTTTTTTTTTCATTGTGCATGAAAATATAGGTATATGAAGCTTTATTTGAAGGACAAATCACCACATGAATGAAAAGACAAATATGCGTATTTACCCATCTGCAAACTCAGAATTTAGTCTTCCGTTGCTCTTGTACCTTCCTCAGCTTCAAATGTAGATGCATGCATGTGAAGGGTGTAGTGCACTTGTGCTCATGTGAAACAAAAGTCCAATGCTTCGGTTACAAATCACATGCAAATGCTCCACAAATAAAGCATCCATTTTAAACTCAATTACTTACGTGATTTATTTTGTTTTTATGAGGCCAATACTTTCACAGTTTTTTTTTTTTTTAATCATAGAAACACTTGATTATGTAACCACCATAAAAAAGGATTAGTATTCTCATAAATAATAGTGCCCACATTTAGAAATAGAGAATTAGCGAATTCTGGAGCTCATCCTTCAGTGCTATATTTGCAGACTATATATCACTCTTATGAATATATGAATGCTTTAATTATCCTTGTCATTTATTGGAAGGTTTTTTCACCCTTGAGTTAGAACATGCTAGCACAGCCTTCTAAAAATCCAAGCCCAAATAATACAATTTCATATTCACAATGCAAAACAAGTCTTCCCTCCTCCCATCTCTTCTCTACTCTTATGTTCTAAAGATGCTTATTTGGCTCAAAGGCCACTCCATCCAGGAAGTCTTCTGCTGTTACACTGGTCAGAAACCTTTGTTCTCTAAACCTGTTTCGTTGCTATGCAACTTTTGAACAATTTACCATGTGCTGCCATGTGTTGTAGTGATTTACTGTTGTTGTACTGCTCCCCTGTTAATGTATAAGCTTCTTAAGCAGAGGTAGTAAGTCACTTTCCTTTGACATGTCACCTCCAATGATTGGCAGTCAATACCTGAGGTGCCATGTAGAGAAGGATCTGAGCCATGTTCTCTGGCTCGGCATGGAAAAAAATTTGGGGGGACCAAATAAGCATGTGTGCTACACAGATGAGGGGTTTTGCTCTTTCTGTCCTTCAAAGTAGGACCATATTGTATTTATCTACTAGTATTTCCAACAGTGTTTAGCACTAGGGCATAAAATTACTTCCCATAGACCTCTTTAATTAGCTCCAATATTAAAATCCCAAAGTCCACCAGAACTGCACCAAAACTAGCCTGAGCTCTTGCTCATGGAATTCTAGGTCTGTCTTTCCTCGGTCTGCTTCAAACTTCCTTATTTTAGCTCCCTCAGGTCCCAAATTTGCTTGTTTTTGCATTATGGTTTTTTTCCTTGATTCATACTCCTTTGAATTAATAACTGGTTTCAGATTATTTACCATGAAAAAAACTACCAAATGGATTTTTCCATTTGTCTCAAACTGTGATTATAAACAGAGGGATCACCCATCGTCCATCTCAGACATCTGCAACAGGGTGAAACCCCTGGATAGTTTTTCATGCTCTGAGGCTGCAGGCTGTCACCTGTTACTCCCACACACTCAGGGAGGAGGAGATCTTGCATAAAAGAGCTATGCATAAATAGTGTTTGATAGATTTTTAATCAGCTGATTTTTACAAGTCTGTGTATATTATGGGTACCTGTACACCATATAAAGCCTCCTCCCTGTTTTTTGTGAAAAATGTAATACTTTATACTTGAGTTCTTATGTGAAATTAATGAAAACATCAGATCATCAGTCTGTCTTCACATTTTAAGTGAAATATTTGGTACTGAGAACAAAACTGAACTGACCCTTAAATCTGTGGTTTTAAGTAACACTTAGGTATACTGTTTCAAGGAACAATTTGACCTTCACAAGAGTAAAAGGCCCTATTTTTTTTTTTTTCCGGCTTTTATGTTTCATTTTGATAATAGCAATTTTTTTAGGGGGCTAGAGGGTAGCAGAATGTGTCTTTTGAATACAATCTAATCAGTAAGTAAAAGGAGAAAAAAGATCTTTGTGTGGATTCAAGATGTTCATGATTAAAAAAAATACAGTGTTTATTTTTTGTTTTGTTTTATTTTATATTTCCATGAATTTTCATAAGTGATGTTACATCTGTATTGTGCTTGCAATCACCAGGACTTGTTGATTGAAAAGAAAATAATCCATTCATGAGCCTTAGGGTATTTTGTAGGGTGCCATATGCTCTGGGATTGGGCATTAACAGAGCATGGCAGGCTGGTATGTCTGTCAGTTCTTTGGAAGCTGTGGGAGTAAGGAGGAAGGAAACGAGTTCTCTAAACAAGTGAGATGATTATATATATTATATATACATAAATGTGCTGTAAATATATTTATATATATAAGGGTGCTTCAAAAAGTTCATGGAAAATAGAATTAAAAGATAAGGTGAATCTTTCCATGAACTTTTGGAAAACTCCTCATACACACACACACACACACACACACACACACACACACACACATTTACATATATATATACACATACATACAGATATATATGCACATACATATTATATATATATACATACATACATACATATATATATACATATGTATATATGTCAAGGTTAGAGTGGCAGGGGAAACCAGGTAGTTGTTATAGTTCCAACCAGGGTCAAAGCAGGGAAGTGTGGAGAGATAGCATGAACTCTGGCATGAAAAAGCTTTAAAGGCTAAGGAATTCAGCTTTGTCAAATAGAGGCAGAAAGTTCCCAGTCCCACGGGATTTAGATAGACACGAATTCTAGAGTCCCGTGGGGTAGAATTAAAGGTCAAGGAGCAGTGCTTCAGACCACATAGGTGATTAAGACACAAGGGTCTTAATTAAGACATTAAGAGAGTAGCACCAGTGGAAGAAAACACCATTGCTGGGGCCACTCAGGGATGTCAGTGAATTGTCATCACCCTAATCCCCTCACAGCAATGGTTAGGGCACAGGCTTTGAAGTCATACGTGGATGTGAATTTTGAGTTTGCTACTTACTAGCTGTTAAACTAGACAGGATAATTAACCCTTCTGAGTGACAGTTACCTAAACTATAAACGGTAGCTAAGACTTTGGCGTTATTGTGAATATTAATTGACATAATGTGTAAAAAGCACCTAGCAAATTGCTTGGCATGTAATAAACAATCTCCCAAACAAGAATAAAACCAGCAAATATGTAAATATTATTCCTCTAGATGGGAAATCCGAGGATCAGTGATCTTAGGTAATTTGCCCCAGTCATCAAGTAGTCAGTGGAGGCTAGGATTCATAATCAGATTTGTCTAACTCCAAAGCCTCTACCCTCTCAACTAAATCACACTGAATGTAGGTATAATCCATCCCAAATTCAGAGACTGTTGAGCTCATCCCTGACAGTATCAATCCAGGCTACTTTACAATGATGAGTCCCTAAACACGATCTGCTGTGGCTTTATGCCAAAGTGGGTAATAAAAAAACCTCAGTAACTTCCAAGTTTTATTTGATTTACATATTCAAGTGACTTTAAATAATCACTGCAGCATGTGGTGATATTTTTATGAAAATAATGTTCGATATATTTTGGATCATATGCACAGGCTTTTCTCAGTCAACGAGATATGGGTGAAGGGTATTTCAAACATCCTGAGACCACTTTCACAGAAGCCAAATTGAGAACTACCACTGGAGTTTCTCAATATTTTGTATTTTTTTTTAAATGGTCTTGTATGTTTCTCTCCTCACTTACTGCCACTTACTTTTCTGACACTGTGTGACAGTCACAAAAAGTAACTATGGAGTATGAAGTATTGCAGTGATGAGTGGGCCGCACATTTCTCAACTCTGCCTGAAACCCGTTGCTGTAAATTTCTCTGTAGGTGGTATGGAATTAGTGGTTCCCACCTTGAGCCTAATATTTGCCTATTTGTTCAGGTACAAATCACTCCCATGGCCACAAAAGGAGTTCTCTGTTTAAAACTACAGCAAGACAGCAGGTCCTGTAGCTCTTTGAATTCTTACTTTGATTTATGAAGAGAGAAAAATAAGACAATACAAAAAATGCTATGCTAGTCAGAAACCAGTGAAGTGAGATCAAGAGTAACACTTTGTTCTGATCAGTGGAAGGTCAGAACTAATTCTCTCTCTCACCCTCATTTTGAAACCATCAGAGTGCAGTTTTGCAGGAGAATGATGAATTGGGGGTTGTCTAAGCTTGGTAGGTGCTATAGATCTCATTTATTTTATTTTACAAGTCATTTGGCACAATGGTAATAATGACAATGAAACTGGATTCTTGCTACTTAAAAAGGCCTTCTACTTTGTGCATAAATACCTCGGCCCATGCATTCAGTTGTCAGGGGAATGCCATTATCCAGTTACCACCTCTAGTTACAGTAACTTTAATTTAGTAATTTAGTGGTCTGGCCCAGGATAAGGTGAATGCCTAGTAGTTTTTACCAGTGTGAAAATAATCTCTTTCCCCAGAATACCTTATCTGCCTACATGTACAAGAAGCTGAAATTTTTCCACTACAGAGCCATTTCTTTCTTTTAGAACTCGATGTCTTTACGGATCTATAAAAAGCAAATATTCTGCTGTTTGTTCTACCTTGTTTACTCATTGATGTGAAATGCATTTTCTCCTCCAGGACTTTAAGTAACATGAAAGAATGGCAGGTGTCTGATTATTCTCTATTCCAAACATGATACCCAGGATATTCTTATGCACACGCACTTAATAAATAATTTTGATAAAAATAAGTGTATAGTGGAAAAAAGTAAATGCCCCAAATTCAAATACAATGGGATGGGGAGGGAATTTTGTTGGCAGATAAAGGAAGAACAATTGAGGAGAACAAAGGACAACAGAGGCATTGCAAAAGACGGTAGGTAAAGAATAAATATATGTTGGGCCTGGATAGGGTCAGAATGAATGTCACCAAAAGGAAAGTCAGGTGTAGGAAGGGAATGTAGGAAAAACATCCGAGACAAAATTCATAGTTCTGCCCTAAATTGATCCCAACAGAAAAATATATAAAATTGTGCAAACTGAAGCTTTCCTTAGCAATCGACTTCAAACTGACTGTTTCAAACACACACCTCTCTTCTCTAACCTGATCCCACTGTGCTAGTCAATTTGGATTAGTTTCAAAAGTATCCCTTCTAAGTTTCCCGATGAAATATGCTGAGTGCATTTGTCCCCTTGAAGTCAATGTGCTTTCCATGGTTCATTAAACCACCATGTCTCAAGCATAATTCAACTCCATCCTCAGTATACCTTAGAACTAAGCCATGCGTGACTAAAAAACACCACTCCTCTTGACTGTTGAAGAATCTGATCAAGCTATATATTTTTTAAAAATAAAAGATGTTTTCCTAAGATGTTTTAAAAGCCAGCTTCAGGGTCTTTAATTTATTTAACAGTGCTGTCATTTAAAGTTTGTTGAAATACAACTTTCAATCTACATGCACTCCCCTCCCCCCCGCACAAACCAAAAACATAATTTAAAACACTTCCACTTGCCATGGGTGTCTCTGAAGATGTAGTATGCTCAAAGCTCACTATTGTTAATATTTTGGGTCAATCAAAATGCACTTGCCTTGAAGGAATTGAACCCCAGTAGTAACTGATTACATGGGGCTTCTCAGCTTTCTGCTCAGATAGTTTCATGCTCTATCTTCAAAAAGTGACAGGTTAGAAGCTTAAGACACCTAATAACCCCCAGGTGGCTTGAAATCATGAGAGGCCACAACACTGAAAAGCTGAGACTTCAAATGGATATCATGGTAGAAATATGTTTACAGGTAGAAATTTCTACTGTACCCATCAACAATCTACATCCCTACAGAATTTAGAAATTCTGCTTTTTCTTTTCAGATCGAACTCATGATTTTACTTCTTACATTATTTTGTACATTTCTTACCCTACTATTGACAGATCTGTCACACTGTCTTTTAGTTGAAATGATATTCCTTGTCTTATCACTAACAAGGCTGTATCAGAAAAAGGAAACATTTTATTTCAAAGGCCACACACATTCGCTTATTCATCATGAACTCAGCATATACAGACAGTGTGTCACGTGCTATGCAGAGCTCTAGGTGTTGATGAAAAAGATAGGCCGGTCCAGTGCCAAAGGACCTTACATGCTACTGGAGGAGACAGATATTGAGGAACTGTACCAATAAAAAAATAATATAATTTTAGAGAGGGATGATGCTAAAAGAAATAAATTAGGATACCAGGATAGAGAGAGATGAGTGGAAGTGGTCAAGGAAAGTATCTTTGAAGACAAGTTGCCATTTGAGTAGACTCTGGTGATGGGAGGAAGTAATCATGAGATCTCAAGTAGTAATGCCCCAGGTCCATGGAATAGCAGGGGTAGAAGTCATCCATCATCATCATCGTCAAGGAATCCAAAAGATCATTGTGGCAGGAGATGGTTGAATGAGAAGGGTAGAAGATGAGTTGAGAGGAGAGGGAGGAAACGGAAAGACAATATACAGACTTTCAGGGGTTTGCATTTATTCTAATGACATGATTTGGATTTTCAAAAGATCACTCTGACCACTAGGGAGTGGTCAAATGGGGCCAATGATGAAATTAGAGAGGCTAGTTATTATTTACATCCTAAATCTTCATGGCCTCAAGTGTTGCTTCTTAGTTCTTCTTTGATTCATGAATTACTGTGGCTATGAAAGTGCACAGCATCATTGCTCTGTTCTACTCCACGCAGAGAAAGGGAGCCCAGCCTGCAGTTCTTCCTGGTTTTATGCAGGGGTGACAGGGAGAGGAGAAGTTCTCATGTTCTTTCACATGAGCTTTGTGCGTGATTTGAAGATAAGAATAACTGTTTATGTCTCTCACTTTCTGAGGCAGGGTGGTAATATAGAAATAACATGAGGCTCAGAGTCAGATTTAGAGTTTGCTCTTCACCACTTGAGTGATTTTTGGAAAGTCAATTAACATATCCGAACCTCAGGTTCTGTTTCTTTAAAGTAACCAGTGTGTAGGATGCAATAATGCATGTGACAGAGCTTTATAAATTTGAAAGCAACTCATAACTGTCGGGCATTTTCACTAATGAGTATCTAGGCTGACTTCTGTATTTCATAAGATGGAGAAGAAAATATAGTAAGGTACATTGTCGTACATAAAATTGGGCCTCTAGGGCTGAGCTCCCACCACTAACCACTATCCTAGAATACCTCCCAAACCTCAAAGTCAAGGCAAAAGTGGGGATTGGAAATGGAAAGAGATAACAGTCACGTTAAAATAAAAAGTTGGAAACAGAATTTGAAAGGTCATATTGTCCAGGAGTTGGCAAATTTTTCTATAAAGGGCCAGAGAGTAAATATTTTAGGCTTTGTTGACTGTATAGTGTCTGTTGCAACTACTTAACTTTGCTGTTGTAATGCCAAAGCAGCAACAGACCAGGTGTAAAAAAATGAGCATATCTGTGTTCCAATATAACTTTATTTGTGGACAACTAAAATTTGAATTTCATATAAGTTGCATAAGTCAAAAGAGGTTATTCTGCTTTTAATTGTTTTTCAATCATGTAAAAACGTAAAAGTCATTCTTAGCTCGTGGGCCATACAAAAATAGTTGGTGGGATGGATTTGGCCTATGGACCATAGTTTGCCACCCCCTGATGTAGTCCATTTCTTTCTCTCCTGGATTAACTGTGAGGAAAAACCCAAACCTACTAGCTGCTAATTTATCTGCAAGGGATCCTTGAGAAGAGAGCATAACGAGAAATCTGCAGTGAAAGAATATCAGTCAAAAATCAATTAATAATAATAATAAAAACCCTTCTTCTACAGAGAGCTTTAAAAAGACTTTATTTAAATATAAGAGGATGATTTACAAACACTGCACCACAGAAAATGAAGACATATACTGGACCTCCACTGATGAGAACATCTAGCTAGATTAAGAAGTTTGCTAATTGACACATGTAAGTTCATAAAAAACAAACAGAGCTTCATTTGTAGAACACATAGGCTGTGTTGTTAGGCACAGACAGATGAAGTTCACTGTTGCTAAGAATCCTGTCAGATTAAATCAACCTGCAAATACATAATTGTGACATCTTGTTCTCTTTGGTACAGTGTGTGCCACTGTAGTCATTATCTCAAAGCTCTTTCACTCTGAGGAGCATCAGTGTTTAATTATAGTCTTTTATGAGACCTCATTTGTAGACATCATCTTCTTTCAGAGTTGGCTTTGCTGATGGAAAGTAGGTCATTATTTTCAAGACTGTCCCCAGTAGCATTGAATAGTGAGCCTCTCAGCAGTGTCCTTTTAAAAAGAGCATCTTGTGAAACCAAAACTGCATGTTCTTGCTTCAAATTCTTGAGCTGTTAAGTTGACAGATGCACTCACGTCCCAATTTCAGCAGGCCCTCACTGTCCACAGCAAGGCCCAGGAGAAGACGAAGGGTTTGTGGGCTGTTTAATCTAGCAGGTGGGTCATATTCTTCATAACAAAGGAGGGACAACAGTATTTTGTGTGCATATTTCATATAAAAAGCTAAAATTATGAACCTTTTGAGACTAATTTGTAAGAATCTCCATGAGAAGAATGGATTGCAGTTAACACATGATGAGAGGGTTGCTGAAGACCAGAGGCTGACCGACAATGTCCCATGGGCCATCTCTGACCAGCTGCTTGTTTTAGTAAAGCCAGTTTTACTGGAATACAGCTTGTTTGTTTAATGATGTGTTGTCTATTGGTTGTTTTCTAGCTGCAATGGCAGAGTTGAGTAGTTGCAACAGAGATGCTACAAAGTTTAAAATGTTTACCGATCCTTCATAGAAAAACTTTGCCCACCCTCACTAAAAACTGTCAAAATTACAAAGTTAGAAATACAAATGCACTTGAGTTAGCATTTTTTGACAACCCTCAAGGAATTATTCAGAATTAAATTCTAGCATGCTATTTTCAACTTAAAATGAGACAGGGTGCCTACAGTATGTTTGTTCCTTTTCGTTCATCTAAATTTACACTATCTAGCATAGGGTTTGAATGTCACAGGTCCACTTATATGTGGTTCTGCATTTAACCAACTTCTGATAGGAAATACAGTATTCGTAGGATGCAGAACCCACCTATATGAAGGGCCAGTGGGTTACAGAGGACCAACAGATTACACAGGGCCACCTGTGAAACTTGCACATCCATGGATTTTGGTATATGTGTGTGTATGGTGGGGATGTCCTGGAACCAATCCTCTACATATAGGGAGGACCAACTGTATTTCAAAGAAAACCCAAATAAAGTTATATGCATGTATGAGTGTGTGTGATAATGTGTGTTTAACAGAAACAAGATTTCTGAGTTTTTTATTTTAAATTGAAATGGGAGGTATGAGACCATGTTGTCAAACAATGTACCCAACTTGCACTGTTCAATAATAAGAATCAAACCTGGGAGGAGATGATGCTTCATATGTAACAAATTCCTCAGATGCTCAGTTAAGAAGGAACCAGTGTCCTTCCCCTTATGTGGGATTTCTCACTTTCCCTGGATCTCCTTAGAGGATGAATCACGTTATACACTGTCCTTCTCCCTATCTCCAAAAGTGGTGTGGGGTCCTGCTCAGGAGAGGGATGTTATGGGTGCTGATGAGAATATGTCATAGATAATTCCACAAGTTAGCCAACTGCTTTATCATTTCTTGGAGATGGTCAACATATACTTCAATACATTTTAGAGAAAATAATCCAGTTCAACAGAAGGTTGGATTCAGCAAAGAAACTACCAATCTTCTGTAACCAAATTAAGGTATAACTGTTTCCCTTTACTTTCTCCAAATTATTTTTACATGCATACATCATTAAAAAGTACCACCTACTCTCTCTCTCCCAGTCAGCACAGTTGGAAGTGGGATTTCATTTGGCAGTTGTTGAAAAGCTAGTTTTAAGACTGAAGCATATGAGATTTTTTGAGTTCCACGAATGTGGCTGTATTTCCAAAAAGAAAGTTTTCCTAACTAGAATCCACTCACCAATGCCAATTTAAACACTGTTGTCAAATATAGCACAGGGAAATAAAGGAATATGTAAGTATCTTTTCTAAAAATTCTGATTTTTATCATATGTATTTTTCTTTTGAAAGCCCAAAAGTAATCCAAATACCCATCATCTAACCCACTGAATACTTACCATTAATTATAATTCACTTATAAAGGTCTTCTGTTAAGTGAACAAGGGCTCAGTATGTGGAATGGCAGCTTGATTTTTCTTCTTTTGACATCTGTTAAAAATGAACTATGATATAATCAATCATATTAACTCTGTGGCATTGTGTTATTCCTTGGGTGTTCCCAGATTTCATCTGACAACTTCTTCTAGGATTCGAACCATAAACACTTCCCCCAGAGACTGTAATGAGAGGTATAGTTATAAATCCAGAGGACTGAACTTGATAAAAAAAAAAATCATACTTTTGTACTCTCTCTTTCCCCGACTCACAAAATTAATTTTTCACCATAATTTTCTACAAACATGAACCCCCCCCAAAAAAACCCCCCAAAACAAGTAGAACCACCAGAAGCTGTAAATCTAGCAAAAAATAGGTTTAACTACTCAGAACAATTTGGAACAATCTTAAATTTGCTCTAAAATAATATAAAGCATATAAGAAATATCTGTTATAAATTTGAACACAATGTAATAATCTGTACAGTAGTAACAAAAATGATAAGCATGGAGATTTTATCACTTTATTTAAGAATAATGAGGTCTTGTCAATTTCCAGTAGTATTCCGTTTATACAACAAGGAACAGTAAAAAAACATTTTGTTTAAAACAATGACTTCGATAGGAAAATCATAGCGTATTTCTTCATACATAGACCTGTGTTTCTTTTTGGGTATCTAAACACAGCCCAAGAGTTTTGAGCCCAATTCTCAATGAAATACCAAAGTGGGGTGTGTGTGTGTGTGTGTGTGTGTGTGTGTGTGTGTGTGTGTGTTTTAGGCAACTTAATGCTTATTTCGTATTATAAGCAACAAAATAGCGTAAGGAACACCTTGTCAAAGGAATTGGCTTAAACATTGGGTTTTAATTTTGCTGAGTGATTTAATTCAGTTTATATTGAATAAACTCACACCTTTTATTATTATTATTATTACTCACTGCAAGGTAAACACTATGAGAAACTTTACCAACAGCTTCGTGGAAGAGACTAGCTGGATTTTCACCACATGTATTTCCTCTTCTTCTTGGGTAAAATGCAGCCATGCTAGCAATTGTGCACAGCTATAAGAATGGCCAGTTAGATATGTATAGGTGGAATGATTTGCACCATTTTTAGGCCTGACCATGAGAACTCCTCACGTGCAATTCTCTGTGTTGTCTTTTCTCTTCCAGGATGACCTTAGTAGCTGTCTGTGAAACATGGTGGAACCACTAGATGGAATGGTCCCAACTCCCTAATCATGGAGAAGAGCCATCTATCAATCAGGAACACCCATTTTGGACTTTAGGTGAGCAGGCAATAAACCACTGGCTTTTGGGAATTTATTAGAGCAGTTAGAGTTACCTTCTTAAATACAAATTTGAAATAATTTAGATGAATTCTGAATTATTATTTTTAAGTCTGGATGCTAAAAGATCTATGGAAATGTTAGAACAAAGTTATTTCTTAATAATTTTTGCAAAGTAATTCAAGTTAGTAAAAAATTTATTTTCCAATATCCAGCTAGCCAGTTTTGATATAGGGAATTTGAATGGCTTAGTAATAAAAATAACAAACAAACGAACAAAAACTCAGGGACTTATACCACCAGCTACATCATTTTTCTATGGCAGAAATATTTTGGGAGAAATTCCAGATATTTAGAGGCTGTACTTATATATGAATGAAAGAATCTCATTGAAACTTGCTTCTCATGTGCACGCCACAGGAAGGAATGGACTTCTAAAGGAATTATCTACAATTCTATATAACTTTTGCCTCACATTTAACCCCTAGTATCATTGGCTTTCTTTACTTAATTGGAAGTAGTGAGCATGGGGGAAGAAAGGAGAAAAAAATAACAAATATTCACACTGACTCAAGTTTCATGTTCTAGCTGACTCTTCTCCTGTTAATGGAGAAACGCCTTCCTGGACATCCCAGCACCCTTTTAAAAACTTTCTCTGCAAGCATCCAAGAAATAGTTATAGAGAGAAATAAAAATCATAGAAAACAAGCTCAGCAAATTTAGGCTGACATTGTGTAAAAGGTAACAGTGTCATGCTACACCTCTAATCCCTTTTAGTGCATTCGAAGTAGAATTATCCTATGTAGTAGATAACTTTTGGGGTGACACTCAACCTATGTCTGCCTACTCTGAGAATATCTTCCCCATTCAATAGAGGTTTGTTTCCAAGACTAATATTTGTACAATGTGACTCCACTACTGACCAGCGTACATTGGATCAGTTGGGCAAATAAGATTCTCCCTCCAGGGATTCTGGGATTTAGATATAGCCATCTCAGTAAGTCTGGAGTGTTACCTGAAATGATGGCATGTAAACTATACTGTCTAAGTGCAAAGTGGTTTTTTCAGTCTTCAGAGGAGGAGAATGATTTAGGTCTGCAGATGAGAGAGAGAGAGAGAGAGAGAGAGAGAGACAGAGAGACAGAGACAGAGACAGAGAGAGAGAGAGAGAGAGAGAGAGAGAGAGAGAGAGAGGCAGAGAATGAATGAATGAATAAATGTGAGACAGAGCCTAGATTACTGGTGACTTTCTTCTTCCTGGTTATAAATCCTGGATTGGCTGATGATAAAAATGTGTATGGCACATTCAAAGCTCTCTAGTACAGGCCAGTTCTGGCTAGTATTAAATAACAATTTAATGGGCTTTCCTCTTTCAACCCTCCCTTCCCAACATTCATATTTTTCCCCTGCTTTGCTAAGTTTTCAGCAAGTCATTTTCTCTATCTGTAAAGATTTGGATTAAGTGTCACCTCCTCTGTTAAGTCTTATCAAACAGTGTTAGACAAAGTTAGTCATTTCTGCACCTGTGTTTTCAGAGTACTTTCCACATTCCTGAATTATAACTATTAGCTTGCACAACTCTCATCCATTAAACCGGGAGTACTCATGTCTAAGACTCTAATACATTTGTCTCTGAATCTCCAGCATCTAGAAGTGTCTGGCACAGAGCAGGTTTTCAATAAATGTTCACTAAATAAATGAGTCAGTGCAGCCAATTTAGTTGGTGTTACCTCCTCCAGGATGTCTTAAAACACCAAGTCATTCCTAAATTGCTGTGGGTACCGTCAACCTTTTGAAGAGATCTGTTTCCTTCTAAAAAACTACCTGCCTCCTTGCCCTCTGTCCATACTCATCTTGAGGAAGGATCTTTCTAGAATACTCATTATTCTATAACTAATTATTTTTTATAAGAAGTGACCTAATCCTGCTTATAGCTCGGGTTCATTAGCAAATGAGGCTTTTACACTCTGAGTATCACTCCTAGAGTGGGTTTACACTTCCAGAAATTACACAGAAAAATCAATTTGAAGAGCTTCAAAAATTACTATGATTTAGATTTATTCACAGGAGGTAGTCTACTTTATTGTTCAAATCAACAAGGTATGCTAGTTATACCATGAAGCAACAGACTGATTTGAAGAAAAATATGAATTATAACACAGAGTTTTTAAAAGCCTAAAGATACTTAAAAGACATAATCAGAACAATGAGTTAAACAACTTATGTATCCCGTCTCAGCTGTCCTAGGTCTTTACCACTTTGGAATCAACATTTCCAGTCTCCCTATTCTGAATTCAGGGGTAGATACCTAATTAAATTCATGTGCAGCACATGTAGCTGCAGGGCTTCTGCTTTCTTCTGCTTTCAAAGAGAAAATGAGCTGTTGGCTCACCAGATTTTTAAATTTCTGCAGAGGAAAAAAAGAAAGGGATAAAAGTAAAGGAATTTATTTTTTCCTGCATTCATATGTCTATCTGTTTTTCTCTCCTATGTGTGTGTGCATATATGTGTGTGTGTGTGCAAAATTATATGACATTATACACAAGTATATATACACAAGAATGTATATATGTATGTATGTATGTATATGTATATGTACATATAAGTCTGAAAGAGCTTTTCTGATTTTTTCCTCCAATCTTTCATAAGGTGAAGTTTCATCAAACCATATCATGTGACTCTTCAGGAACCTCACCGAACGGGTCTGACTCATTGTCTGGGAATTTTAAATAGGCATGTGCTTCGATGAGAGTTAATACTTAAAAACACAAACACACAAACTGGCAGTGAAAGAGAGAAGGAAAGAAAGAAAAAAAAAAATGCAAGCGAAACTTTTGCTTGGCACAAACACTCGGGTCAGACAGTGGCCACTCAGTATTTCACAGTTAATTACCAGGTGGAATTACCTTTAGAGTGAGTGAAGGTGGTGGTTGGGTGCTCAGGGGGAAGGGGCAGTAAATCTAGAGTTTATATGAGTAAGTCAGCAAGGTTGGATTAAGCAGTGAAAGGAACTGCCCCTGAAATCACTGACCCTGATTCCCCTCTTCAATGGAAGGTTTCCTCAGAACCAAGGGCTGTGTCTGCCCACTAGTGGTCAGATGGCAGAGCTGGTCCCCAGACATCCCCTAGAGGATTTTATGCCAAGTTCTATTTGGCTCAGTGGTCATCCAGTCTGATTTTTAAGTGAGCACTTTGGGATCTATCAACTCAAGTCTATCAGAGAAGTCAATAAGAATAACACAGGTTATGTCAACATTAAGGAAATGTGAATGTTTGCAAAAATTACTTGGAACTCTTGCTGATGGCAGAAAGATTTGCACTAGGAACTGAGATTTTTTTCATATTATCAAAGGATCAGCTGTGTTAATAATGACCAGCAAAAACTAACAATTTTCTTCTTCCTTTTCCCAGATCTTCATGGAATACCACACATGTTTTTCTATTTGAACACTACTGAATGTTCTCTTATTAATGGATTTAATATGAAAAGCCTTAGGTTGGAATGAAAAGTCTTCCACTAATTGGTCTCAACCTATATTTTCATCATTATCTCTATTAAGCCCTAAACCATATCTATATTCTAGCTAAACTCAATTAAACACTATTCTCAGCAGACTTTTCATAGCCTGTCCTCCATGCTTAACTTACGATGGAGCAGTTGAAGTACTCACCATGTTCTAATACCTACCTATACAAATGGCACCCTTGATTCAAAGCCAAATCCTACATCATCATTACACTCAAATTCCTAGGACTAGCTTGTACTGATTTTGTGTAACTTGCTATAGCCTATTTTCATTGTCATATTTGTATCTCAAGAAACTGTTTGAGATACATGCCTTCTCTATAAGGATCATGTCATATACTCCTTTTAACCCTCATTATGTCTAGCAAAGTTATTTTCCTTATAATGTGTCTACAAATATTTGTGGAAAGTAAAAAATCACACAGAAATAAGTGATTTAATTTCTAAGTCAAGACTCAAACCTAGCACAGTTTTGTTGTGATAGAACTATCCCTCCATGGGTTTGGCTTTCTCATAAACTGAGAACTTTAATCCTGCCTTATGGGTATAAGGACACTGGGAGGTGTGATGATTCCCTGGTAAACTACAAGTTTTCTTTGACTTTCACATGAGTATTAAAGTTCATAATATGCTACTTGTCTCAATTTTAACACATTTTCGCATGAAAATTTGATTCTATGAATACAATTAGAAGATTTAAACTAGTTTTCAGGGAATTGGAATCCCTGAGCTCATCCTTCTTCTTCATCAGCTTGTCCAGCAAAATTAGGAGCAATAAGTCAACGTCATTATGTTTGTTCATTTTCCAAAATGTTCAAAAACATCATAAATAAAATCACCGAGCTCTTGCTTCTTGTAAATGTGTGGTTAAGAGTATCCAAAGCAGATATTTGTATATCTCTACCACGAGTTCATGATACGGACACCATCAATGCTCTCCTTACTGCTGGAAATAAAACCATTAGCATCTTTAAATCTAATCATTTTCAGAGTTCCCCAGAGAAACAGAACCAACAGGAAATATGTATATCGATAGATAGATAGATAGTTCAGAGAGAGAGAAAGAGAGATTATAAGGAATTAGCTCAGTGGATATTGAGACCGATGAGCCCCAGGATCTGACATGTACAGGTTGGAGACCCAGGAAAATTGGTGGTGCAGTTTCGGTCCAAGTCTGAAGACCTGAAGGCCTGAGAATCTGGGAGCCAGTACTGCAAGCCCTAGTCCAAGGATGGGGTAAGACTGATGTTTCAGCTCAAGCAGTCAGGCAGAGCGAGTGAATTTTCCCTTCCTCTGAACTTTATGTTCTTTTCAGGCCCTCAGTGGATTGGATGAGACTCATCTCATTGGGCAGAGCTATCTCCTTTACTCAATCTACAGATTCAAGTGATCATCTCATCCAGAAACACCCTCACAGACACATCCCAAAATAATGTTTAACCAAATATCTGGGCACCCTGGGATCCAGTCAGGTTGACATATAAAAGTAACCAGCAAAAATAGCATGATATCTCTTACAAATGTTAATACATCTGATATTTTTCCTTTTCATTTGTAACTCTTCATTCTCTAACCACTCTAATTTATACCTCAAATACCGATTCAGAGAGTGCTTTGGTTTGTTCATACAGTTGTTTAACTTTCTTTTAAAACTTCTTCTTGTCTATCATGAGTCCTATTTTCTTAATTGTTCAAGATACATAACCCACCAAGTTTTCTTTCCTCCAATATGTTCTTTTCTAGTTTAAAGAATGTTGTATATAACTCATTAACTAACAAAGAAAAACACATTTCAAAAGCATTTTGCCTTTCTCTTCAACTTCTCTCCTAAAAATGACTTTGCCTCCCTCACCGCAGCATAACACAACAGAAGAGTTAGGCTCAGAAATCCTCATAATTTGATTCTTTGCAGATATGAGGTGCTATATTTTAACTTATTTGTTCTTTCTCTCTCTCTCTCTCTCTCTCTCTCTCGTTATACAGCTATTTCTTCCTCTTAAAATCAATTCACTCCAGGACCAGACATTGTGAACAGCCTAAAACTGAGTTTGCCCTAAACAATACCACCAGATCCAAACTATCTTGCCAGCTTCTTCAGCAACTATTCATTAAGAGAATTTAATGTCTCAAAAGCCAAACTTGGAACAAAAGAATAAAACAGTTCTCTAAGTTTAATCATACTTCCCCAAATACATTCGATACAAATATATGAGAAGGGGAAAAGTAATTAAACAATCAAGGTAGAATCTGCCAATAATTGAGCCATTGTGCTTTTTAATCTCTTTTCTCCAATGTATCATCAGAAATCATACTTAAGACCTATGAGAGAAGAGATTTCACCAGTGTTATTGGTGATGGTAGTGTTACTGGTGATGGAGAATAGTTGATAGTGTAATATAGAGTAAAGTCTATTTTGTCATTTAACTCTTTAAAGAATTCATCATTTTGTCATTATAAAACAGCATGTTAAAAATATTATAATTTCTTTCCTTATTCAAAAAAACATTTATTGAGCATCTTGTATGTTTCAGACCACGGAAAAAGCATTGGTAGAAACATGGGATAGATGCTTGTAAATATCTGTGATCAGTTACAGCTTGGATTCTTTGCAGACTGAGGGATGCTTTGTGCAGAAGTTTGTTATGGTATCAACTAGAATGATACAGATTGCCGGCTACTACATAGATTATTTTCCGAATCATTACTTTTTGTCTGTTTACTTACTTATTAGATATATTGTTCATGGAAATATGGTATGGCCATTGAGAAAACCAAAAATACTTGAATAGTTAATACGAAAGTTGGCATTTATCATTGGTTTGTGTGTCATCCATTACATCCCCTCAGAAAGAAGACAGGGCTACTTAGAAAATAAAAGCAATGAGATAAAAAAAGAAATGATTAAAAAAAAACAGAATAAAAATTTCCCATGATATAAATATATTTTAAAAATCTAATCTTTCTAGCTCATAGGTAACTTAGGGAAGTCGGTACAGTTTAAAGGCTAACATCTTTCAGAAATATTTTATAAAGTTATTTATCATAACAGACTGGAGTCAAAAGAAACAAGCTGCTCTGTGCAGAGATCTTCATTAAGGCATTTACGTCTCCAATTTACACATTAAATAACAATGTGACACAGAAGGAAATAATGGGAGAATGATTGGGGCTATCACAAATAAGTATAATATCCTAGGACAGGAGTTTAAGGTAAGAATAATTTAGCTGTATTTTTATATAAAGGCCAGAGAAACTGGGTCCCATGATCACTCAAGGTGTATACTTTCCCTTTAAAATAATTTCTCATATAAGATTGTTGGTTCACATGTGGACACAACCACATGCTATGGCAATTGTGAAACAAAATACGAGAGACTCACTTTTCAATTTTTTGTATTTACTTTGTTCTGATCACATAAAAATAGATTTCCAGAGAATCACGAGAGAGTAGTTTTAAATTTATTCTCCTGTTGATTTTGTTCCATGACAATGAGAATTTAACATCATGAAGAAAACTATGAAATTATAAAGATGGAAGAGAATTTACTTTTAATTTAATACAATCCTCTATTTTACACAAGAGTAAATTTAGGACTAGTGATTTGCTAAGGGTCATACCTAATTACAAAAAAAATAAAAATCACAGATAAACTAATTTCTTTTGGGTCACAGTCTAATGTTCTTTCTGTAACACCACATTTCTGCCTTGATGTTTTGGTGGTAATAATGTCTGATTTAGTATTTGATGTGAAAGGGGTTATGTAATACAATTTACTAATGCATTGATTACTATACTAGAAGGCATAAGCCTTCCAGATCAAGCCCCACCACAAATTGTACAAAATCTTCTTTCATGTCTGGTAGTTCCTGAAATAAAAGGAAATTGGTGTGGGCTGAAGAGATGGGGAGAGGCTGGAGCACCTCTTTGAGTCAGCTCTGGACAGCTGTAACAAATGACCATAGGCTGGGTCACTTAGCACATATTTATTTCTCACAGTTCTTAAAGGCTGAGAAGCCCAAAATTCAGGCATCTGCCTATTTGTTTCCTGTTGAGGACCCTTTTACTGGTTTGCAGAAGGCCACCTTCTTGTTGTATCTTCACATGGGGGAGAGAGAGATCTCTTGTTTATTCCTCTTTTTATAAGGGCATTAATTCTATGATAAGGGTCCACCCTAATCTAACCCTAATTACCTGCCAAAGGTCCAACCTCCAGGGCCGAGCCTGTGGCGCACTCGGGAGAGTGTGGTGCTGGGAGTGCGGTGACGCTCCTGCCGCGGTTCGGATCCTATATAGGAATGGCCGGTGCACTCACTGGCTGAGTGCCGGTCACAAAAAAGGCAAAAAAAAAAAAAAAAAAAAAAAAAAGGTCCAACCTCCAAATACATTGGGGATTAGAATTTCAACATATGCATTTTTCCAGGAACACAAACATTCAGACCATAACTTTGCCCATGGAAGAAAATCTCCAGCATAGGCCAAATTCAGGTGCGTAAAAGATACGGAAAAATGCTTAATGTACAAAATGTTTATACTGTAAAAACATTTGCACTCTAACACTGAGCACAAATGGCTGTGGATTCATAATGGGTAAGGAAGCCTTCCTTTAACTCTTGTCAAAATGTTTAAATTCACACTTTTAGAATGCACTATTTTTTTTTTTCTTTCTGTTTTTGAAAATAGTTTCTATTTACTCTTTTTCTCCTGGGCATGAAAGTAATATGTGCTATCTGTAAATGTGTTGAGAAAATGAAAAGAAAGAGGGAAATAAAAATCACCTGTAATCTCATTACTCAAAGCATTAAAACAATCCTAAGGTTAAATATTTCTAATATTTTGGGATATGCATAACATGAGTATACATTCTTCTTTTATAAGAAGACAAAATAATTCTCAGAGAGTTCAAAGTAAATTAATGGTTTATGGTAATTTCATTAACATTTCTTCATGCAAAGGCATCAAGTTCCAGAACTTTAGTTATAGAAGAATACAGACACATTCAAAATCTGACTCAGATAAAGGCAATATGTGAGCAGTTCCTAGGATTGTATACTTTGTTCTAATGAAAGAAAATAAAAACAAAACCTTTTTTGTGGCCAACAGTTTTCTTTAGAAAGAAGATGGGAAAAGTCAGGCATACTTACAGCACTGTACTTAATTTTAAAACGCCGTTGACCATCACTCCCAGATTTAGGTTTAATGGCCGCTTTTTCAATGTCTCCTAGAAAGATCCTTCACCAGTCAGGAGGTTTTCTCCACATTGGTGCTTGGTGTATTTAGGTTAGCTACTCAACTCTGAAAATATTCCCGGAGATAGATGTTATCACACATCCTTCCTCGAACAATCCAAATGATTTCCATTGGCTCAGATCCAGTCATTTCACCTCAAATAATCTTTGCACTCTTTAGAATACCTTTCTATCAGACAGACTATAATTTCATCAGATACACAAATGAGACTTTTTTGAAACCGTACAGTCTAATTGAAACTGTCTTGAATGTCTTTATTCCAGGCAGCCTTTATTACAATATCTATTTTTACATACACTTTATTTTTTTCCCATTTTCAATCTGATTAAAGTTGAGGAGTGAAGTGTAAAGTAAAATCCCACCTTTTGTTTTTTGATGTTCTGTATAATTTAAATGGTCGGTTTATTTTTAAAAATGTTTAAAAAGGTTAAAATAAAGTAAAAACTTAAGAATATATTTTTTCTTACCAAAAATGATGATATAGGGTAAAAAAGACTGATGAAGTTCTAAGTATTAAAAAATGCAGTTTTTTAAATTTTATTTTATTTTTTAAGAATATCAAAAGATTCATTTTTTTCCCCTTTCAGACATGGCTTCTTTCAGAATTTACTTTTTAATTCAGGCCTTTCCTCACTTCCTTTACACATTTAAGGCAGCATGCTAAAATCACAACTCATAAATATTTATTGGGTGCCCTATCGTGTGAGTATACACTTCAGAATAGTGTAGTGTAGACTTTAAAATCACATTCCACTAGCAATCTTCAGTCCTTGCCCTGTTCTTTTTTAACACTTTCAACTCAACACCATTGATTCTCATCATTTCTCACTTTCCTTCTAGAGAGTCAACTTCCTCTTTACTCCAAACTCACTTCTTACAATCCATCTCCCTAAAAGGCTTAATTCTAAAGGCCACAGACAAACTATTATGAATGTTCAAGAACTCATGGAATATTGTTCCTTGTGCCCTTCTGTATTAGTTAGGGTTCTCCATAGAAGCAGACCCAATAGGATACATAAAAATGCACGCGCGCGCACACACACACACACACACACACACACACACACACACACACACACAGATAGAGATATAGATATCTATTATGAGGGATTGGCTTGCATGACTATGGAGGCCAAGAAGTCCCACACCTTCCATCTGCAAAGTGAAGAACCAGGAAATCTGGTGGTATAATTCAGTCTGGGTTCAAAGGCTTGAGAACCAGGGGAGCCAATGTTGTAACTCCAGTTGAGTCTGAAGGCCTGAGAACTGGTGGGGGTAGAAGGTAGAATGGCATGGGGAATGTGGGAAGATATTGTTGTAAGTCCTGGAGTCCAAAGGCCTGAGAACCAGGAGCTCCAATGTCCCAGGGCAGAAGATAAATGTCCAAGCTCAAAAAGAGATAGAGAATTCTCCTTTCCTCAGCATTTTTGTTCTATTTAGGTCCTTGAAAGATTGGATGATGTCCATCCACATTGTTGAGTGTGGATCATTCTTACTCAGTTTACCAATTCAGATGCTAATCTCTTCTCAGAACAGCCTTGTGGACACACCCAGAAATAATGTTTTACCAGCTATCATAGCCCACTCAAGTTGGCACATAACACTAAGCATCACAACTTCCTAAGGAATTTCCTGGAGAATAAGCTTCAGAAACTGAAATGATTAGAAAGGCATCAACTAAAGGACTGTGGGTCTTTAAATGTCATGTAATTTTAGAAAACCAAAGAAAATGAGAAGTTCTCAAAAAACATCAACAAGGTGGATTATTTTCAAATAAGCAATAGTTAGACCAACAGCTGAAATTCATCAGCCATCTGTGAATACCAAAGATGATGGAAAAATACATTTAATGGGTAATAAAGAAGTAACTTTCAACCATTAATTCTATCTCTAGGAAAAACAACTTTTAAGAATAATACCACAATAAAAATAAAGACATTTTTAGGCAAACAAAACTTAAGAGAGTTTGCCACTAAAAGATCCTAACTAAAGGAATTTCTAAAGGCAGAAGAAAATAAATCCAGATGGGTGGTCAGAGACATAAGAAAGAAAGAAGATCAAAGATAGTGGTCAATGTGTGGGTAAATCTAAATAAATAGAATCAAACATTAATTGTTGAATGCAACAATAATACTATCTTGGGTAAAAAAGAAAAAAATCCCTACAGATAATACTAAAACACTGTATGAAAATGCTAACTATGTCACCACAGTGAGGGTGTGAGGACTTGAGTCCCAAACAGGGGGATGGAGTGAATAATTCAGTATTGAAAGATAATTGCAACATACTCAGGTCTTCCTTTATCGGTCTGTATATATTATATTTATAAGATTATTTTTTGTGTCTTTTTTTAATTAATAAAAAACAAAATTTTAAAGGAAAATCTCCTAACTCTCAATGGTTGGTGCAGATCAGTAGTGGGTTTTCTGTAGAAATATAACTGAAAGAGATATCTCTTTCTCAACCTATTGTCAAATTTATTAGCTGTGATTTGCTAATAAGAAAGTGGGTTTTTTTTTTTTTCAAAGATCCTGATATATTTCATGCTGTTCAAGACACATGAAAAAAAAATCTTTCTTTTTCTCTGAAAGTTGCAGTTGAAATAAAACTAAGGTCAAAATGATATAGAGTATTAACTACTTTCTTTATTTGCTGTGTGATTGCCTTAGCCAATATCTATCCTTTCTTTTCTATAGATTGAGATAATTACAGCCATTAGTTCTACATTGTGGTAGAGATACTATCACTATCACAGTTTCCTATGAGCGTTTTCATGGTACCTAATGTGAGAAAATGCAAAAGTTTGTCCTCAGAGAGCTTTAATGCAGTGATGTGTTAAGTCAGCACATGCCATGAGATGGGAGGGGCGGAGACAATGGAAACGGCTTGGAAGCTTTAAATGTAAATGAACGTTAATCATGAAAAACACTGATTAAAGTGTAATGATGTAAAAGTTAATCTAGGTACTATGCAATTAACTCAAAATTACAACCATATATTGTAGGTGTAATCACATCCTAAAGAACATATTACATTTTTAAAAATGAAAGCACTTTAACAGGTTGCTTATGGGAGTCTGCTGATAGAAAGCTATACCAATTTGATAATTAACTTTTTAAGGCAAGTTCACATTTTGCGTTCCTAATTAATGCCTACTTAATTTTTGGTATTCTATATTAGGTTAAGTGCCAATTAAATGCTATGCAAGCTCTAGGATTGAAAAAAATATCTCTAAACCTCAAAAACCATGTGATTTTATCATTAGATCGCTCACTAGAAATTGACCAAGAATACCACTTTCTCACTAACACCTTAATACATTTATCCTTAAATAAAATTATTAAAAAACAAAATGTGATTGGCTATGATGACATCATGAATTCAAGTGATCGTATGATCATTGTGACAACTGCTTCTAATTACATAGTCATGTATAAAAGTTTCTTCTGGCAACCTGCACAAAATCTAATAATTTCTGTAAGATTCCATCAAATGTACTTAATTATTTCTTCATCTGTAAAGGAAAGTAGTAAAGCCCAGGGTTGAAATCTTACCTAATAATACCCTGGAAGACAGGATGGTAGAATGCCCACCAGACTAGAAACCAGAAGACATTGCAGGAAACACAGCGAATTTCTGTTTTATCCTAAGCCTCAGTTTCCCTCTTAATATATTGGGGATGGCAATGTTTCACCCTAAGAGTGGTTGGTAGGATTAAATAAACATGCCAGACACGTAGCAGACAAAATTATAGTAAGCAATATTAATAGCTAAAATGTGCCCCAAGTAGCCTAAGTTCTTCGAATGTATAAACTCAAGTAATTCTCACAGCATTGCTGTGACTGACGATATTTCTCTTTCCATTTTATAGATGAGAAATCTGATGCACAGGAGGCTTAAGTAACTGGCCAAAAGTCACAGAGCTAGTACCTGGGAGAGCTGGGTAAAGAACTCAGGTAGTCTGACTCCAGAACCTGTGCCCTTAACCACTATGCTATTATACAGTTAGTTACAGTTAACTGGATTTGCAAGTAATTCCCCACCAGGGTTTTCAGCAGTGTGCCTATGCTTCTTAAAATGGTATACTCTTAAGTGTGCAGGATATTGAATGTGGTGTGCCCTATTATCATGGATTGAATTGTGTCCCCCCCAAAAGTTTAATGTGTTGGAGGCTTGGTTCCCACTGTGACAGTGTTAAGAGGGTGGTAAATTCTATTATGGTAATTGAAAGGTAGGGCCTTGAAGAGGTGATTAAATTGTAGGACCCTGCCATAGTGAGTGGAGTAATGGCAGTCAGGGGAATGGTTCTGAGGGCTTTAGAAGGAGTGCACATGAGAGTCTCTTTCTCTCTGCTCCACCACTTTCTGCCATGTGGGTCACTGTCGCCACCAGCAAATGTGTTCCCTGGACTTTGGACTTCTTAGCTTCTGAAACTATAAGCAATAAATTTTGTTTTCTTATAAATTACCCAGTTCCAGGTATTTTGTTATAAGCAACAGAAATGGACTAATACACCTATGCTTTTATCAAACTACTGGGTAATATGGCAAATTTTCCTGGATATACAGTTACAAGTACCTTAAAGGAAAAATTTGAGCATTAACACTTTGTAAGCAAATTTTAATTTTAGATGTATAATATATTATATTTCTAAGTGAACTTTTTATTAAAGTATCATCTATATAGTAAAATGGACAAATTATTAGTGTACAGCTAGGTTAATTTTAAAGTAAACACATTCATGACCCAGCACCCACATCAAGGTAATCATTTGCATTCCAAAAACTCCCCACCTGTTCCTATCCACTACCTCCTCTCTAAAGTTAATCACTATTCTGATTTATAACACCATATATTATTTTTTGCCTGTTTTTGAAATGTGGAAATGAAATCATATCCTATGAATTATTTTGTCTCTTTTTTCTGATTTAATTCACTTAATATTATATTTTTGATATTTATCCATTTAGTTGTGCTTAATTGCATCCCATTACAGCATTCCTGATATAAAGATACCACAATTTATTAATCAATTCAATTGTTGATGAACATTTAGATTGTTTTAGTTTGAGGCTATAATGAATAGTGATGTTATACACATTCCTGTCAATGATTTTTGGTGAATATGTACACATATTTATCGGGTGTATCCTAAGAGTAGAATTGCTAGGTCACAGAGCATGTAGAGTGTGACTAACTGTCCTAGTTTCCTCAGGACTGTCCTAACCTTAGCTCTGAAAGTCCTGTATCCTGGGAAGCCTTAAGTCCTGGCAGACCAGGACAATTGGTTATCCTAAGCATGTGAATTTTCATCTTTAGTAGTTACTGCCAAAGAGTTTTCCAAAATAGTTGTACCAATTTACATTCCCACAAGCTATTGTTCCACTTCCTCACCAGAGCTTATCTGTCTTTCCTTATTTTAGCCACCCTTTTTTTTTTTTAAAGATGACCGGTGAGGGGATCTTAACCCTTGGCTTGGTGTTGTCAGCACCACACTCTCCCAGTGAGCTAACTGGCCATCCTTATATGGGATCTGAACCCGGGGCTTTGGTGTCACCAGCGCCACACTCTCCCGAGTGAGCCATGGGCCGGCCCCTTATTTTAGCCATTCTGCTTGAATTTGTAATGGCATCTTACTCTGGTTTTAATGAGTAATGGGTTTAAACACCTTTCACATCTTTACAGGCAATTTAGCTCTCTCCTTTGTGAGGTTTCTGTTCAAAACTTACTATTTTTGATTTGATTGTCTGCTTTGTATTATTAATTTGTTTGAAGTATGTGTTACAAATAACGTCTTCCACTCTGTCTCTTACCTTTTCATTGGTTTAATGATGTCATTTAATAAACACCAATTATTACTTTTGATGTAATCTATCATTTTGTCCTTTCATTGGTAGTGCTTTGTCACCTGTTTTAGAAATCTTTTTTGTACCCCAAGGCATAAAGTTATTGCCCTTTGCTACGTTCTGAAAGTTTATATCTTTCATTTTTTTCTGGGATAATTATTTTATTTTTCTATTTACTTACTTTGCATCAATAGCTCCATTATTTTTTTATTTTTATTTTTTAATATAACATTATACTAAATCTTGATACCTTGCTGAAAAGGTTTTCACCCATGGTTTTTCTCTAACAATGTCTCAGACATTCTTGGCACTTTGAATTTTGATACAAATTTTAGAATATTTTCCACTTTGCACATAGATGAAAAAAAAACCTGTAGGATTTTTATTGGGATCACATTTAATTTTTAAATTAATTTGTGAATAAATGACATCTTTACAATATTGAGCCACCTAATTCATGAGAAAGGTATTTTTTTCCACTTATTTATATATTCTTTAAATTCTTTCAATAGAGTCTTACTTTTGTATACAGAAGTCTTTTTTACGTTGTTCCTTAGAGTTATTCCTATGTATTTGATAATTTTGGTACTTTTGTAAATGGTACTATTTTTTAACTAGATTTTTCTTTCTTTTTTTTCTTTTTTTTTTTTTTTAAAGATGACCGGTAAGGGGATCTTAACCCTTGACTTGGTGTTGTCAGCACCACGCTCAGCCAGTGAGCAACCGGCCATCCCTATATAGGATCCGAACCTGTGGCCTTGGTGTTATCAGCACCACACTCTCCCGAGTGAGCCACGGGCCGGCCCTAACTAGATTTTTCTATCTGCTTGTTGCCAGTATATAGAAAACAAATCAAATTTTGTATAGTAAACCTTGTTAAACTCTAATTAATAATTGGAATTAGAATTAGAATTTATCTCTAGACTGTAATTTTCTACTAATACTATCATATCATCATATCATCTGCAAATAAGGATAGCTTTATTGCTTCTTTTGACTCTATAAAATTAAATAGACAGAGTTGAATAAAATACTAGGCATTCTTGTTTCATTTCTAGTATCAGAGGTAAAAATTTAAACATTTACTGTTAATATGAAGTTTATCACAGGATTTTTGTAGGTAAAGTTGATCAGACAGGGTATGCTTCTGTTCAAATTTAGTAGAAATATTAAGGTGTTTTTCAAAGTGCTTATGCCAATTCACACTCATTCAGGATATGAGAGTTGCCGTTCCATAGTATCCCGGGCAATGTTTGGTATAGATAGTCTTTTTCTGGTTTCCTAAGTATTCTACCATGGATATTAAGTCTTAATAGACAATTTTTTTCTGCATCTTCTAAGATGATAATATGGCTTTTCTCCTTTATTATTTCATTAGTCTGATAAATTCCATTGATTTATTTTCAAATGTTAAATCATTGTGTTTTGAAATGAATCTAAATTTATCATGATTCATGTTGCTAATTGTTTTATTTATAATTATTTTATAATTATATTATATTATTATATTTTATTTTATTATAATTATATTATTTTATAATTATATGTAATTTTTTAAAATCTATGTTACTCAATAAAATTTCTCTGTAATTTTCCTTACTTATAGTATTGTTGTTAGGTTTTAATTTTGAGGTTTTCTAGACTCTTAAACAATAAAAAGTTCTCATTTTTTTATTTTTTAAGAGTTTACATAGGTTTTATGATAATTTTCTATAAATACTTGCCAGAATTTATTAGTGAAATCTGGAGAGCTCAGAGTTTTCTTTTTTAAAAAAGCATGTACTTTTCAATACAATTTTTTAAATAGTTATTCAGATTTCCTATTTTTTGTGTGTGTCAGTTTGAGAGATTGTTTTCTCAAGAACTTTTCTACTTCATCTAAATTGACAAATTTATTAACATGGAGTCTTTCATTACATCTTATGATGTTTTAAAAAACTGAAGGTTCTCTAGTGATGTCACATTATTTTGACATTAGTCATTTGAGCATCAAGCATAGGTATGTGTACACACACACAGGTCACACCAGGGACTTAACCAATTTTAATTCACTTATTGAAGGGACAACTTATTGCCTGATTTCGTTTCTTCAATGCATTTTTAAAAAATCTGCATCATTAATCTCCACCCTTTAAAAAATGTTTTTCCTTCTACTGTTTTGGGTTTAGTTTGCCCTTTTTTCCTGTGATCAATGCTTATTAAGTTAGCTTTTCTGCCTCTCTTCATTTTCAATTGCATGAAATTAAGTCTATGTGTTTTCTTATAATTACTGCTTTAGCCATTTCCCATTTTGAACTACCATTCAACTTAAAATAATTTCTAACTTTCATTATGATTTTTTCTTTCACACATGGTTTACTTAAAAGTGTATTGTTTAATTTCTGAACATTTGAGATTTTAAAAAATTTCTCTTTATTCTACAGATTTATAGCTAAATTCCCCTATGATCAGAGAGCATAACCATTTGATTTCAGTCCTCTGATATTTATTGACCTGCTTTATGACCCAGTCTTTTTTTAAAAAATTATTTTTTATTTATACATACTTATGGGGTACAGAGTTAACAATCAGTATTCATGTACATTATGTGATGATCAATATTATTAGCATATTCATCATTACAAATTGTAATTATTTTTTGGGTCCCTTATCCAATTACTCCCTATCTCCCCTCTGCCTTTCTCACATCTAGTATCTACGTGTCTGTTCTCTTGTTCTGAAAGTACAACATTTTATTATTTTATGACCCAGCCTTGAATCAATTTTTGTAAATCCTTCCTGTGTATTTTCAATTGTAAGGACAGTATTCTGTATAGGTCAGTTTTTGTTTTATACATATTAAAGCTATGTTTTATAATACATAAAATTTAGAATTGTTATATTTCTTATTCATTTAAGTCTTTTATTATTATAAAATATTATCTTTGTCTGAAACAGTGCTATTTGCTTTGAAGTCCATTTTATTTGACATTAATTTGTCCACATGGCTTCCTTTGAGTTAGTTTTTATGTGGTTGATTTTCCATTCACCTTAGTTTCTGAATTTCTTATATTTTAGATGTATCACTGGTAAGCAACATTAGAATTAGGTTTTGTTTGTTTTTAACAGGTCTGATTCTCATTTACTCTTCAACACACTACAATTTGGCTTCTGTATCACCAAATGTAACATGTACTGTCAATTCATACCTTCTTTGTTTCTTTCTTTTGTTTGATATTGCTGACCACTCATTATACCTTGAAATTCTGTCCTCCTTTGTCTTATAATACACCACTTTCTTCTGGTTCTTTTCTATACTTTCCACAGTTCTTTTCCTAGCTTTTTTAGCTCTCTGTTTTATGTTTATCCTTTAAACACTAGGGTTTTCCAAGTGTAATATCTTTAGTAGTTGGGTTTTCTTATTCAACTTGTTCTGCTGTAGGGTTTTTATATGTGCTCATTGATTTATCTTCTCCCTGATGCTGGTAACTCCTAAACATACATCTTTATTCTGATCTGTCCCCTGAATTTTAGACTAACAAATCTTATACTCTGCTATAATATATATACTTGGACATTCCACAGGTATTTTATACTCAAAATGTCCATAATCATTATATTCTTCTAAGATCTAATCCTTCACTTGGATTTCTGATTTGATTTAATGCAACAATGAATCTATTAATAAGTACAACACTAAATAGTAATCTTAGGTTCTTTTATTGTGTCTTTGGTCATGGAGCCATGGAGACTTTTGTATGAATAAATTATTGCATGAAAATCCAATGTGTAAATCGGGGAAAACAGAGCTGCTCTTTTTCAATGTGCTGAAGTGTTTGTTATTTGGGGTAGGGAATGCAGATATGAAACATGGATTCCCATTTTTTACGTTACTTTTTGCTATTAATTGAGGTGACAACTTTAAAAGTGCAGTTGTAAAATTATTTACCTAAACACGTTCCCTCAGTCCTATCCTCTGTAATTGGGAATACCACACTACATTTTATGGTCCCATTACAGCAACTGTTTCTATTTCACACACATACACCAAGCTCTTTCTCACTTAAATCTTTTTCATGTTTTCTGTTTCCCTGAAATGTTGTTCCCTTTTCCTCAACTGGTGATTCTTTTCTGTTCTTTAAAAGTCAACTGAAGTATAATCTCCTGTAGGAATTCTGAGTCCTATGTCATGGTCTAAATATCTCTCAGTATGTTTCTACAAGAGCTTATGGAAACATCTAAGTCACTTTTCAAATCACATTAACATTAGGCTCCAAATTCCTCAAAGACATGGTACACAGTTATACTTTGTTATCTCTCTAGTGCTCGGCAGAGTACAAGGCATTGACTAGATGTCAATAAATGTTTGTTGAAATGTTGAACTAAACTGTCTTGTAGTATATGAGTTCAAAAGCCAATATGAAAAAATCGGATATTTTGTAAAAGCATGTTATAAATTACAAAAAATTTTCAAGTCAGTTCTTCTAATCAGAGCTCTACAGTTTCATAAAATTAAAGTGCAACTATTTTTGACCCAATTTTACACTTAAAAAAAAGGAAGCTCAGAAATGTGTGAATTTACCACCAAATATCTAGTTAAAAGCAAAACTCAAAAGAGCTCAAAACTGTCTTTGAAATATGGAACTCAAAATTTCTTGAAATCTATCAAATTTTTATTCACTATAACATTATCAAGGTATTTTTTTGCTCTTAAATTGTGTTATTTTTGCCTTCACAACAATTCCTTGCAGTTTTCATGATGTTTTGGTGTATACTGATAATATCCAAGGAAGTAAACTACTTTTATTTCACTATAATGTTACTGTATTAATATGAAATTTTATCTATATTTATTCTTTAAGATGTCAAAACGTAATTTCCTCTCTTCACATACTTCTGTGTCAATAACTGTATCAATAGAAACTTGACTTTGAAATTTATTGGTCTTATTACCCATTTTTGGCTATAAGTACCTCATGGAAATTTCTTCCTGGATATATCTCTCTGCCTCAGTCCATTTAGTGTTGAGCTTACTTAGAGCCCTTGTTTTCTTAGATCTTTTTCTTACCCGTGGTGACCAAACTTTTCATACTATACCTTCTTTTGGAGTGCCTACGTATCTGTCTGTTGACTTATGCTTCTATTCCATACAAGTTGCAATTCCTTTAAAGATCAAGGTAGTGCTTGTCTAATCTCCCCATAGATGTTGCTTCTATATTCAAACAGACATGTTTTACCATGCCTGTATTTTTCTTGCTGTTCTTAGAGCAAACACATTCATCCCAAGTGGTCAAGTAATTCATGTGAATTAAAGAAAAATACCTGATCTCATTTTAAATTTGGTCATGGAATTCCAGGTGATCATATTTATTGCTGTGGGGGATTTTTGGGAAAAAAAAAGAAAGATTTATCAGAAACCAGATTTTTCATCAACTTTCATGAGAATCACAAGTTTTCTGTTGTTCTAAAACATTTGGCCTGCTTTAATGCCAAAAATCTGGTGCACTATAGGTAGTTTTGTTTATGTAATTCATCTAGGATGATTGCTTTATGCATATTTTAGGATGAAACATAGAAATTTCTCATTTCGATAATATTCAGTTATAGCATGATAAATATATCAATTTAAATAAATCTAAATAGATTTGAATCTCCCAGTCATTCTCTTAGATTATTCTCTTGCTACTACCTCAAAAAACCTTTATTAAGAAGTAAAATCTTTATTTATTAGTATTCAAGTGCTGCACACTTTTTTAAATAAATGTTTGTAGTAATGAATATAATTTGGAATTCTCTCAATGAACTTCTGTCCAGTGTTCCCAAATACTTTTTCACTATGCACGTGTGTAAGTTCCACATTTGGACATGACATCAAGAATTGATGTCTGCATGCCATGCAAAAGATATAAATATATAACATTGTACTGATCTTTTATCTGGTTATATTAGTCAGGGTTCTCTAGAGAGACAGAACCAATAGGAGATAGATACATATATCTCATATGTGTGTGTACACACACACACACACACACACACACACACACACACACACACACACACGAGAGGAGATTTATTAGGGAAATTAGCTCATGGCTCATGCAATTATGCAGGCTGAGAAGTCTTATAATAGGCCATCCACAAGCTGAAGACCTTGGGATGTTGGTAGTGTGGCTCAGTCCATGTTCAAAGGCCTTAGAATTAGGAAAGCTGATGGTGAAACTCTCAGTTCAAGGCCAAAGACCTGAGAACCCACAGGGTCACTGGTCCTGGAGTCCAAAGGCAGTGGAGTCTGGAGTTCTGTTGTCCAAGGATGTGAGAGGAAGAGTGTATTCCAGCTCCAGTAGATAGATTGACACATTTGCCTTTTCTCTGTTTTTGTTCTCTCTGGGCCCCCAGCAGATTAGATGGTGCCTGCCCACATAGAGGTCTGATCTTCTGCACCCGGCCCTCTCATGATCACACGCTAAACTTCTCTGGAAACATCCTCCCAGACATACCCCAAAATAATGCTTTACCAGGTTTCTAGGTATTCCTTAATCCAGATAAATTAACACTTAAAATTAACCATCACATTGGTCTTTATTTCATATAAAACTAAACTTCTACTACTAACCTTTGATCACATATTTTTTTATTAATGGAAGCAAAAAAAAAAAAAAAACCAAACTGAATTTGCACATTAGGATAATAATTAGAAATAATAAAGTTACTATAGAATTATTATTCCAGCAGAATCGTTCCAAATTGAAAAGAGAAATGAGTACAAGCAAATAAATGAGAACAATGACTGGAAAAGGCAAAGGGCATCTGACACGTTTTATCAGTATTCACATGAAGTTTTCACTATAACATTTTAGCTTGTAGTTCAACACCCTAATTTATTTTTGATACAAATAGTCAAAAAATCTATCTATCCTTTTCCATTGTTCTGTAGATAATTCTAAACACTGACTTGGTGGATTGAGCCCAAGTGAGTAGAATTTGTACCAGAAATGCCATAATAAAAGTCCCTGTTGTTAGCAGCCTCGACAACTTTAAAACTGGACTTTGAAATCTCTGCCCTTCTCGCAGAAAGACTATGGGTCATGACAGAAGGAAGAAATAGTAAGGTGGCCGTCTGTGTGTGAGAGGAAGCTCTTTTATTAATAAACAGGCCTTTAATCTCCAGGGCCCATTCCCCCAGCAGTCAATTCACTTAGAAAAATAAAATGTCATTTAATTGGCAGAAAAATTGCTTAAATTCTGAGTGTCAAACTCAAATAAATATACTGTGTAGATGGAAAGAGAAAAGGATATCAATTAAATGTTAATTATAAAGATGATTTAAATGGGATAATATACAAAATTCATCTAGCTCCTTAGTAATTGACACAAAATTATATAAATTCGGGATATATAATCACAAACTTAAAAAAAATAAATTGCTTAAAATTGAAGCTTAGGTTCCATTGTGTTGACAGCTATCTACTAAATCTGTAGAGATCACTAATTTGATAGGAATGACTTGCATGTAAAAGTCAGTTCAGATTTTAGGTTAATTGGAATCCACTTAACTTATGAAGTCTACCTTGCTAAATATAATTTTTTCAAAAAAATTAATATGAGTAGATGTGAGAAAACCATTTTACACAAGACAGCAATTAACTATATAAAACCAAACTTCAAATGTCTAGAAGTTGGCAAAGATGCAAACTCCTTTATTTGCCCTTGAATTTACAAATCAATTGTATGTCAAAATGTAACGTAGGAAAATCACCTGCCAAATAGTATATGGGAAAAATCTGAAAATCCAGAGGAAATGGAAGTGCAAAGATTGCAACAGAAAAGAATAAAATAAATGACGAAAGAAGGCCAGATACCTTCAAAGAAGTCTTGTGCCTGTTTTACTTGACAAGGATTGTCTGCCATTGTTTTTCATGAGTGCTCCCAGATAAATGGCCCACTTTCAGGCATATCACTTTAAAATGTCTCCTTTATAACTGCATAGGTCAAATCTGCATTGTTATTTAGAAGTGTATGTAAAAAAAATGTAAATGTAGATTATTGATTTGAAGTCATTCTTCTTTTTTGATGTGGGCATGTATTGCTATAAACTTCTCTCTTAGAACTGCTTTCACTATATGCCATATCTGCTATGCTGTGTTTTCATTTTCATCTGTCTCCAGGAACTTTTAAATTTCCTTCTCAATTTCTTCTTTGACTCATTTATTATTTAGGAGCATATTGCTTAGTTGCCATATATTTGTACAGCTTCTAGTGTCCTTTTTGTTGTTGATTTCTAGTTTTGTTCCATCATGGTCAGAAAAAGTAGTTGACATGATTTCAATTTCTAAAAATTTGTTGAGACTTTTTTTGTGTCTTCACATATGGACTTTTCTAGAGAATGTTCTATGTGATGCTGAGAAGAACATGTATTCTGCAGCTATTGCATGAAATGTTCTGTAAATATCCGTTAAGTCAAATTGGCCTATAGTAGAGATTAATTCCGATGCTTCCTGGTTAATTTTTTATCTGGATGAAATGTTCTTTCCTGAAAATGCGTATTAAAGTCCCCAACTATTGTGTTGGATTCAGTCTCTCCAGTTAGGTACAATAGTGATTGTTTTATATATCTGGGTACTCTGAAGTTGGGTGCATATATATTTAGAATTGCTATATCCTCTTGTTGAATTGATCCCTTCACCATTACATAATAACTTTTTTTTCTTTTTTTACTCTCCTTGCCTTGAAGTTTATTTTATCTGATATAGGTAGAGCTACTCCTGCTCTTTTTTGGTTTCCATTTTCAAGAAATACCTTTTTTCATCCCTTCACTTTCAGCCTAGGTGTGTCTTTATCAATTAAATGAATTTCTTGAAGGCAGCATATTGTTGTTTCTTATTTTATAATCCATTGAGCCACTCTATGTCTTTTAATTGGGGTATTTAATCTATTTGCATGTAGGGTTATTGTTTGTATATAGGGACTCGGTACTGCCATTTCGCTGTTTTTTTGTCTGGTGGTTTTGTGGATACCTTTTTCTGGTCTTACAGTCTTCCTTTGTTGAGTGTTTTTTTCTAGCTTTACATTTTGCTTTCTCACAATTTATTTTTAGTATATCTCACCTAAGCTTTTGTGTTATGGCTACCATGAGGCTTACAAAAAACATGCTACAGTTATAAGAAATTATGTTAGACTAAAAACTTAACTTTAATACCTATGAAAAAAGAAAAAAAACAAAGCCAACTCTATGCTTTGGAGTCATTTCCACCCACTTTTTGGCAATTTGTTGTTTCAAGATACATCTTACAATATTGCCTTTCTCTTACACAGTTGTCATATATTTCAGTGTTTTGTTGGGGTTTGTCCTTTAGTCTCCATATGAAGGATGTAAGTGGTTTATTCACCACGCTTATGACATTGGAGTATTCTGTGGTTGTCTGTGAATCTACTTTACTAATGAGTTATGTATCTTCAAATATTTTCTTAAAATTAACATTTCTTCAAATGTTTCTTATTAGGGAACACCTTAACATCATCTTCTTTCAGATTGGAGAACGCCCTTTAGCATTTCTTGTAAGACAGGTCTGGTGTTAATGAATTCCATTAGCTTTTGTTTGGGAAAGACTTTATTTCTTCTTCTTATAGGAAGGTTAGTTTTTCTGGATACAGAATTCTTGGCTGACTGTCTTTTTTCTTCAGCACTTCAAATGTATCATCCCATTGTCTTTTGGTCTGCAGGGCTTCTACTGAGAAATCTGCTGAGAGACCTATTGGGGCACCATGGAACATTATGTGATTTTTTCCTCTTGCTGCTTTTAGTACTCTTTGTCTTTGGTTTTTGATAATTTGATTATGATGGGCCTTGGGGTATTCTTCCTTGGATTGAATTTGACTGGTGACCTCTGAGCTTCCTGTACCTGGATGCTGACATCTTTGTCTGTACTTGGGAAATTTTCAGCCATTGTTTTCTTGAATATATTTTCTACATCTCTTCTTTTTCCTCTCCTTCAGGTACAACAATTATGAGGTTATTTTGCTGAGGCACTCCCATGTTAGCTGTATCTCTGTTTCATTATTTCTTATTCTTTTGCTTTTTGCTTTTCTGATTGGATAAGTTAATGTGTTTTATCTTTGAACTCATTGTTTCTTTCCTCTGTTCGATTAAGTCTGCTGTTAGAGCTTTCTGTCCAGTTTTTCAATTCAGATAATATATTCTTTATTTCTAGAATTTCTATTTTTTTAAAAAATTGACTCTATTCCTTTGTCAAGTTTCTCATTCCGTTCTTGAGTAATTTTCCAGGAATCATTTAATTTTCTATCTGCATTTTCTTGCAACTCCCTGAAAATCCTTAAGAGGATTACTCTGAATTCTCTGTCAGACATTTCATAGATGTGCTGTGCCTCTGGGTCCATTGCTGGTGCTTTGTTTGTTTCACTTGGTGGTGATATATTTCTCTGTTTCTTTGTCTTTACATTGATGTGGAAGCATTTGAGGAAACTATTATTGGTTGCTGGTTGTCTAGGGAAGGCTTTTTGTGCAGATTGTTAATCACTTCTCGGTCTGGGCAATGTGTAAATTCTGGCTAAGTATAGTCTTTCCTGAAGATGGAGAGCCCTGCAGTTCTTTACCCTGACCAATTTCCACCGAGACTAGCTGCCCACTCTACACCCAGTGTTCCTCTGGAAGGCAGCCTTTACCTTGCACTCCAACCACTTCCTGTGGGAGAGGCCATGTACATGTTCCAGTTGTAAACTGGTTACTTGTGGGAGGTGAGATGCTGGGAATCATCTATTCGGCCATCTTAATGACATCTCCAAGGCCCCATCTTTCAAATAATCAGATTTCTCACCCTTTTCACACTGTTAAAATGGGGACAAAGTTTCCAATCCATGAACTATTGGGGTACACATTCCACCCATATAAGGGAGTAAAAAATGTTGCAAAAATAAGGGACAGCATGTCCAAAGCTTAGGGGTAGAGACCATGCTATGAGAATATGTTTGAGAAAAATGATAAATGATAAATATGAAGTGGACAAGAGAGAAAGAGGAAGGGTGGGAGATAATGTTGGAGGGAGGCAAGACCCAGATCATTCCAGAGTTTGTTAGCTACATTGAGCATTCTGGACATTATTTTAAAGGAAATTAAGAACATGTTAAAGGTTTTAAGCAAGATAGCTAAATTATAAGATTTGTACTTTTTAAAGACTACTCTTACTTCAGTGTAGTGAATGAATTAGAGGGGTTGTGAGTACAAGTAAAGAAAACCATGAGGAGGCTATCACAAAAATACAGGAGAGACATAATGTGTCCTCACTAGCTAACTAGAAAAGGGATTAAGCAAAATTTGGTTTTAAATGTTATTTAGAATGTCATATTATTATGCTTCTTGGATTGATTGGATATACACTGTAACAGAACAGAGAAGGGCAATTAAATATATAATAGAATTTTAAGGTTTTTATTTTGCATCCGATTGCTGTGTGAATGAGATAGCATTACTATTATTCTCATTTTACAGATGAGAAAACTGAGGCTTATGCCCCATTTAGGTAACTTTCCCACAGTCACATAATTTGCAAATGGCAGATCAGTGTTCAAACCCAGGTGGAAAGTCTCCAGAGTATATTATCTTAATTCCCTTGGTTAGAAAGAGGGAACTTAAGAGGAGAATCATTTGGGGACAAAGATGACGGGTTAGATTTGAGACCTGACAAATATAAGGAGCCTGTGGGTCGTGAAAGTGAAGATAAGAGGGAGACAGCATAAGACCATGATGAGACCATGGCTGAGATGTCAGACCTGGATTGAGATCTGGCTTTGTCATTTATTAGCTCCAAACTGAGGCAAGTTATATCTTCTCTCTGGAGGTCTCAGTACCTCATGTGTAAAATGGCAGTAACAATGGAGATGATGAATGTTAATACTGTACTTACTATTATTATTATTTTGAATAGATCCATGAAATATGAGTTTTGACTTCAGAGTAAAGACCCCCTAGGGGAATTGTCTTAGCCAGATGCGAGTGCTATAACAAAATATCATAAACTGGCTGGCTTGTAAACTACAGAAATTTACTTCTCATAGTTCTGGATTCTGGGAACTCTAAGGTCAAGGCACTGGCAGATTCTGTGTCTGGTGATGGGCTACTTCTTGGTTAATGGATGTCATCTCTTTTCCTGTGGTTTCACATGGGGGAAAGGGCAAGGAGCATCTCTGTTTTTGTTTTTTTCTTTTGTTTGTTTGTTTTTTTAAGGGCACTAATACCATAATAACCTCCCAAAGATCCCACCTCCTAATGCCATCACTTTGGGAATTAGAAATTCAAAATGTGAGTTCTGGGGAATATAAACATTCTGTTCATTGCAGGTATCATAAAAGTATAGATGACATTTGAGAGCGTAGGAGCATAAAAAGCCATCTGGTATGACCCAAAAAGAATGGGAACAAAACTGAAAATATAATATCAATTTTAAAGGGCTAGCAAAAAAATGCATACATTAATTAATAATATCAAAACATAAATTTAGCATGGAGAAAAGTACAATATCCAGAATTAATATCTCCCCAAATTTTTAGATTTGAAAGGAAAAAACATACACCTACAAAGAAATGAACATAAAGCTGGCATAAAAAGTCTCATTAGCAACATGACAGGTGGCACAGGCACGGGGTGGGGAGTGGGATGAAGTTGTCACCTCAATGCACTGAGGAAAAAGTATTTTCAAGTTAAAATTCTATACCCAGCCTAAATATTAGTCAAATGTGATAGTAAAGGCATTCTTAGATATGCAATAACTACTAACATATCCTTTTGCAAGGTGTATTTGGGCTGCTATTACACAGTACCATTGACTAGGGGACTTAAACAACAGACATTAATTTCTCCCAGTTTTGGGGGCTGGAAAGTCCAAGCTCAAGGTGCTGGCCAATTAGGACTTGGTGAGGGCTCTCTTCCTGGTTTGCTGTGTCCTTATATGGCAGAGAGACAGCGAGAGTGAGCTAGGTCTCTTATAATATGTTGCATCTTATAAGAGCACTAATCCCATCATGGGAATCCCATCCTCATGACTTCATCTAAACCTAATTACCTCTCAAATATTATTGTATTCAAAGTTAGACCTTAAACACAGGAATTTCGGGAGGACACAAACATAAAGTCCCTAATCATAATGCAATAAAACTAAAAATTAATAGCAGAACATTAAAAAACGTAACTACCCCATGGGAAAATTTAAACATTCTCTTTTAAACAATTCTTGGTTGAAAGAGGAAATTCAACCTGGATATATAGAATATTGAGAAAATAGCAGTAATGCAAACAGTATCTATAAGAACTAAAGACATAGAGCCAAAGGCCACACTCCAAGAAAAAATGTATGTCATTAAATACATCAGTTAAAAATATAAATTACTAAACATCTGAATCAAAAATTTAGAAAAAGAATAAATGATCCAAATGCAAGAATAAAAAGAGAAAAAAGGAAGAAATAAATAGATAAAGCAGATATGAATAAGTTAAAAAACAGAAAGTTAGTAAAAAAAAAGTTAATAATAGTTTTTTGAAAAAATACACCATCAACTGACTTAATTGAAGAATAAACAGATGGTGATGGGGTGAGGGGTGGGAGAGAAATGGAAAAAGTGCCAATCAACCACATATGAATTTTTATGTAGAAATAACCATCAAATCTAAAGACATTTTAGAAAACAATCCTGAGCCAACTTTGTAAAATCATTGAAAAATATTTGAAAACCTTATTAAAATGGATACGGGTCTCAGGAATTATAAACAGAACATTCCATAGAAGATTTCTATAGAAGATAAGCAAACTTGAAAGAAACTAGCTTCTCAAACATTCCAGGCCCAAATCATTTCATTTTAAATATTACCAAACTCTTATGAGCAGTTAATTTCATTGACGTTTAAACTGGCCCAGAAAAAAAAAAAAAAGTAAAGCTTCCAAAACTCTACACACTGAAAAGAACTTGAAAAATTTTAATAGCAATTCTTGATTTCAAAACAAACAATCTTTTTTTAATATGACGAATTATATTCCCAACTCAGCATTAAAAGCCAGCTTTATGTTTGATGGAAAACTGTAGACACATTCACACTAAAGTCAGGAACAAGGAAAACTACCACTATCAGCATTAATACTCAACTTTGTTCTGGAAGTAGTAGGGAAGTAGTAGCCTTCAGGCTATTTGAAACTACCACGAGCATAAAGCTACATAAACAGAATTAATAAGTTAGGATATAAAATTTATTAGAATAAATTAGCAGTTCATATGTATACAATTGGCATTAAGTTAAATGCTACAATGAAAAATAAACCTCACTCATAAATGCAATAAAAGGATAAAATTCGTAGAAATATGCTCAATAAACTATACAAAGAACATAAAAGAGACTTGAAAAAATGAGAAAACACATTAAGGTTCTTGCCTTTGCAGATGCAACATTGTAGAGATATATCAGGTCTCCATAGATTTATTTATAAAATTAATGTGAATCCAGTAAAATACTACCAGAATTTTTTTTTTTTTGAGCTAGCAGATTGATTCAAAGTTTTAGAAATTTTAGGGAATCACAAAAGAAGGGAAATAGTGGAAGCTGGGGGACAGCCTTATCAGATATTAAAACATAATACAAAGGATTAATAAATTACGACAGTATTGTGATGATGCCTGGACAGGCATATCAAAGAAATAGAAAGCCTAGAAATAACCCTGATGCATCTGGCTCAATTTTGTATAAAATACAGGTGTGTGCTCATACACAGAGCATCTCAAATCACTGTGGAAAAGATGGACTAATAAAAAATTACTGATGAGATGACTAGATTCATAACTCTTACTTATACATGGTCAAATTCTCAATGAATCAAAAAAAAATTTTTTTTTTTGTCTTTTTCGTGACCAGTAAGGGGATCGCAACCCTTGGCTTGGCGTCGTCCGCACCGCGCCCAGCCAGTGAGCGCACCAGCCATTCCTATATAGGATCCGAACCCGCGGTGGGAGCGCGGCACTCTCCCGAGTATGCCACGGGGCCGGCCCCAATGAATCAAATTTTAAATGAAAAAATGAAGCAATCAAATTACTAGAAGAAAACAAGGAATAATTTGTTATAAACTTCAAGTGGAGAAGGCCTTTCAAATTATGACTCAAAATCCACAAGCCTTAAAGGAAAAGATTGATAAATTTTAACATTTGAATATTAAAATAAAAGACATCTTGACAGAAAAAAACCCCCAAAAAACCTATCCGTGAAGTACAGAAACGATGATGAACTAGTGACAATTTTTGCAGCTCACATCACAGAAAAAATTCAATTCTCTCTAATGTATCAAAATCCCCTAGAAATTGAAACAGAAAAGATCAATAATTCAATAGAAGATTGGATTAATTATATGAAGAGAGAGCTAAAAAATAACCTCCAAACAGGAATGCTAGATATTTAACCTTATTCATAATAAGAGAAATATAAGTGATACCAATTTTCACATATGAAATTATGAGGTTAACTTTTGCAAAAGAGCAAAAGCTAAATAACATTCTGTAGACAAAGTCACAGAATCTGTGAGTCTTGTATATTTCTGATAGGAGTACACATTCTTAGAAACCCAATGGAGAGCAATTTGGCAATACTTATCAAAATTAAAACAAATACACCTTTTACATATGAAAGTACATATATAAAGCAACATTTGTACATTGTTTCTAATAGCAGGAAACAACTCAATATTCATCAATAATGGATATGTTTAATAAATTATGGGGCATTCCATATAATACGATACAGTTGAAAACGAAAACGAGAAAGCTCTTTCTATAGGCTTACATGAAAGTATCTCCTGGGAACACTATACGGAGGGGCAAGGGACAGAACAGTGTATATAGAGTATGCTATCTTCTGGTGGGTGGCAGGGAAGGAGGAAGAGTAAGAATATGTTTGAAATCACTTATTTTTCAGAAAGAAATGTTGAAAGGATACACAAAACAATTACAATGATTATTTGAGAGCAGGGATGGCAAGGTAGGGTCTGTTCAGTTGTTAAATAGGGTGGGAAGGAGACAGTCACTCAACTATATAAATCACATAAATGTATTAATTATTTAAAAAAAGTCAAAAGAAACCAAATATACTAACCTATGTGTGATAAATCTTATAACTGAGGTATGGAGAGTGCCAGAGAAAAAGTGACGAGGGGGCATTCAATTGTTTAGGTGGTAGGAAAGCTTGCAGAGCTGAAATCCTAATAGTATTGGCATTGGACCAAGAATGTTGTATGGAAACCCACAGAGAAAAAGGGTGGCAGGAGTGCAAGTGTGTTTCAGTCATTCAGGCTGAAGCAAAACCACATGGAGACAAGCTAGGTTGGTGGGTGGGACTGAAAGTTTTTCCAGCCTGCCCCTGCCCTTGAATCCTGGTGATTAAGTGGCCCCTCAGTCTCTCCAGAATGAAGCAGGTAGATAGGCAGGCTTTAGAAATGTCAGTCTTTGAGTACATTTCTTATTCTTGTAGGATAAATATCAACAGTTAGATTTTTATTTATATCCAAATGATAACATTAGTGCATCAGTGTACCAAATTTTGTCCACACAATTCACAAATTGAATCCCTCATTGCTAGGAAATGTGCTGAGTTCTTTTTCAAAGGCTGGGATACATTTAAGGCTGAACAACCTTTTATATCCTCTCTAGGTCTCCTTTGTGATGAATGTCAAGGATTAGATAAAGGACGGAATCAGCTCCAAATCACGAAATCATTCATCTTCCACTTTCCACCCTCCTTCAAATTCCACACTTAATGTCTCACCAAATTCCACCCATCTCCTTTCTGAAATCTTCCTATCACTCCCCGCCTTTGCACATTTCTGTAGTTATTACCTTACTTCACTACTACAAAAGCTCCTACCCAGACCCTTCTCTCATTTTTCTCATCCAAATTTATAATTTCTTCATGCATATCCCTTTCTTGAGTTTTTTCACCTTCCAATTTGAGGACATTGTCACAGGAAATTGAAAGGAATATTGACAAAGTTACTAGGCTTAAGAATTTTTCTGAGACATCCAGTGACCTACTGAGACTCTTTCTGAATTCTTGTCCAGGATGATTTTTTTCTATTTTCCTTTATTGACTGTGCAACAGTGGCCACTAATACCTCATAAACTTGGAGTCCATTACTTTGAGATGTGTTACAATTCAGGCAGGAAATTCAGGTAGAGCAACATTTCTCTTTGTACTTCTTAAATAGATTTTTTTTTTTTAACCAAAGAAATTAACATTATCAAGATTGCCTGGGCAATTTCTAGGCTATTTAAGAGAACAAATTGTTTTCAAGCATTGGTAGGTAGTGTAGAAGAATCTATTTACATTCAAATTATTTGCTATTACAAATCATTATTAGCTATTAATCAAGAAAAGCCACTTTTTAAAGACAACTACTAAGCAACACTTTGTTAGACTGGTTTTAATTATGGGTACTGAAAAATAATAAAACCGAGTTTAAAAATAGTTCATAATCCATATTCTATTTCTTCAATTCAGGTACACCTCTCTTCATTTCCACCAGGCCAGATTTAATTTTGCTGGACCTGCAAAATATCTCAGTACAGAATAATACATATAAGAGAAAGCTGATAAATTGTCTGAATTCAAGAAATTGGATCCCTCAGGTTACTTCTTAAATATACTCTTTCTCTGGATTTTTTTTTTTTTTGAAGCTTATAATTAAGGAGGGAGAACAACACAATCCCAGAAAAGACAGCTGCGGAGGAAGTAAGGATAAGCATTTGTTTTCACTTTGAAAACATGAGCCGCCTGCCAACCAGTTTTGGGCTCCTGTACAAGTCTTTCCAGAATTACACAATGATTTCAGAGCAGGAGAGAAGTGACGGCCAAAATTACCTTTGATTTAGCACATAGTTCTTTCAAGTCTGGACACACAAAAGTCAAAATAGATGCCCTGTCATCTACCCTAGAGGTCAACTTACGAAAGAGAAAGAGCTCTGGTCTGGTCTGGTCATTCTATATGGGAGCAATATTAGCCCAACTGATTTCAGTGGAGTACAGCAGTATCTCAGGTTTCACGGCATGAAAAACACATAGGAACACCAGTAAGATTCTAGTTTTGACACACTTAATTTTCCTGCGGCATTAATCAGGCTTATTTTAGAGAAGCGGTGGAAAATTATGAGAACTAATTCTTTATGTGAGTGGTTTGCTAATGGTGGAGCAGACGTAGCCCTCTCTAGATGTTAGGTGAGATTATTGCTAGCTACTGGTGGGCACTACTAAACATATGGACCAAGAATAATCTTCTCAAGTGGTTGTATAAAGACACGATGAGATATTTCTTGATAAGAGAAGGCAATATGTGCTCCATAAACACATATCAAAAACTGTGTGCATGTCACACTAAAGACGGCATTTGTATTGATATATTTATATCAACTTGGGTGGTAGGAGAAATTAAGATGGGTGAAGAAAGACCACATGAAGAAAGACACGTCTACACAGGTAGACGTGTAAGTGATTTCCAATGTTTTAGTTTCTGTGTGGAGTGGTGGTTCACAGGTTTTTAATATATTATTAAAACAATAAATCAACCAAATAGCACTAAGCATGGGACTCACAAAAACCTGTCATAAATGAAAAATTACAATCCATCCTACTCTATGCGACTGATGGTCCCTCCAAATATGTTAGCATATTATTTAGGGAGGGCATTTTTACTCTTATCAACTAGCTTTCAACTGAGCTCAGTAAAGTCATCAGTGTCTGTCAGCTGTCAGTGCACATTTGAATTTCTTGAATTCTTGAATTCTTCTACAAGACATGTCATGCTTCACTATGTTCCCCAAATAGACTAGCAATTGAAATAAATGAACAAACGCAAGACCTTCACAGTGGCACCGTGAGCAGGATCTACGTAATGAATGTGCGAACTGCTCTCTATCTGAAAGCATTAGTCCCTTGTTTTTTCTTCAGTCTGATAATAAAAGACCCTGTGAATTCAGTCAATCTGGTCAAGAAAAGCTCCCTAAGGAAGTAATGGGTTAAGCCAGTTGTTTTGAGCAATTTAGCTAAGTAAACACTTGAATGAGCAAATTAAAAAAAATTTTTTTATTGGATTCTGTCGAAAAAGTGGATGTTGTGCTGTTTAACCTATTGGTGATTATTAGCCAAATACTAACACTGCGCACTCATGTGCCTCTATTATGGACATTTTATTTTTGTGGGATAGAAGGAGAGAGAAGAGAGTTCTCTGTTACCTAATAGAGTTCTCGTAACCTCTGTGAATAAATCCTCCTTACTTTTGTGCTGCCAGGTATAGGCAACATAATTAAGGCTTGCAGGTGCTTCTATTTTCTCCCTTTTTGCTACAGATTGTCTGGCATCAAGAATATGACCCTCAGTTCAAGAGGTGACAATATTTTTGTCTGAATCATTTATACCAAGTTCTTGTGCAAATTCTAAGGCATCCCTTTATAATTTCATAATATTACCTAATACATGATGCTAATCTCAATAGCTGGCTGGGATGATAATGGATGACTTTTAGGACATTTCTTTACTGAAATATTGTGAAATAGGTATTGGAAGCTAGGAAGAAACATGAAACAAAAAACAAATATACCCCTGTGGTTGTTTGTATCATCACCAGGCAGAAGGAGACACACTCTATGACTCTTGGCCCACACCTGTGCCAAGATTGAAAGTTGGTTCTACAGTATTCAGTTGAGCTGTCAAGCCCACTGCCTGGCTGGCCTGAGACTCAACAATGCCCTGCCAAAGGTTTTCTGAAGGAAGAAAAAAAAAAGAATACTTACGGTATTTCTTTATTGGATCTTTGTAATACACAAGCTCATGAAAGGCTCAGAAATCGTACATAAAGAAACCTGTTAAATTTTAACCCAATATGTTTCTAAACACATTTGAGATGAAATCCTAATTTTGACAAACACTTATCATATTCCCATGAAACTATGTTTTACTGTAATATACTTTATTTATTTATACATAGATTTATATAAATATAGTTTATATTCCTTACTAACACTCAATATGGGAGAACAGAGAGGAATAAAGAGCAGCATGTGACCAGCCTTCAGATATTATTGGTGAGTGAGCCCATTAATTAAGTAAAATTGAGGATAAAAGGCAAGATGGCCAACTAGAAGATTACATTTCTCCCACAAATACAGAGAACACACTGAATGCACAACTACACTTGGATGAAAAAAAAAATGAAAGAGAGCACTAGAACATATTAAAGGGGCAGCAGAAATGCTGGTGAGTGCAGAAACTCAGGATAGCCACTAGAGAACAGAAGATAATTCCTGGCCACCACCTCCCCATCCCCCAACTGAGAGTAGCAAGGACCCAGGAGGAGTTTTAGCCTGAAGGAAGGAAGTGAGCAGGCCAGCAAGCACAACCCATGGGGAAGTCTGTATTGTCCTTGTGACCTTGCAAGCAGTGTGAGGAACTGCTATGGGCATGTGCAGTCGTACTGGCCCTGTGAGAGACACACATGGGTCCCTGGGTCCCAGATTACTGTGATGAGTGCAGTTTGGGATCAGGACTGGTCCCAATACCCCAAGACATTTTACCTTGGCCCTGGCAGGGCAGTGGTTCCACACCTCTGAGCCCACATCAAGGTCACCTACACCTGAAGCCATATAGCACCTGGTACCCTTGGAACAGGCAGTCCAGGACAGTGAGGTTGCCACCCTCAGGACAGAGGGGGTTGGCACGCACATTTTATAGAGCCAGAAAGCTGCTTAATCAGGGCCCCTAGCCACTGCTGGTGACCACACCTTCTTTGCAGAAGTTCCCTAGCAATCCTTACAGCCACAAAGAGATGGTGGAGTATTCCTACATCTCTCTCAGGTATAGACACATGCCTGCAGCAACAGTGAGCCTGCCAAGGGCCACCCACCCAAGCTGGAAGACCTCAGCAGGATCCAGAATCTCTCTTGGAGGGCATAGCAGCCCACTCACAGCAGCCTCAGCAACCTCACGTGGTACAGTCCACCCCAGCTGAGTGGCCCCAGAGTGTCTCTGTACCTCTCTTAGGGTGACAGAGGCCAGCTCACAACTGTAACAGCCTTGCCTAGAGTGGCCATTCCAAGTAGGTAGCTACAGAGGGCACCAGCATCCCCCTTAGGGGTGAAGGGACTCATCCAAAACTGCTAACACCTCACCCAGAGTACCTCACTTTAATGTAGTGCTGCAGAGCAATCCAATGTCCCTCCTTAGAGTACAGGGCTCCACATACAAATTCAGTGACCCCACCCAGTGTCTCCCACTTCAACAACAAAGCTACACAGCACCCCAGCACCTCCGTTGAGGTACAGGAATCTTCCCAGAGAGCAAGTGACACCACTGAGTCACCCATTCTAGCTAAGGGGCTGCAGTACACTGCACTGAATCCCTTAAAGCCTAAAGTCCTAACTCCAGCCCCCAGAAACCCCACCCAGGGTCACCTGTTTAAGCTGAGGAGCTCTAGGACACCCCAAATGCACCTATCAACATTATGGGATATCAGCTGGGGTGCCAGCAAGTCCACTCAGAGTCACCCACCACAGCCAAGGAGTTACAGGGAACCCAGGCACTTTGCTCAAGAGCTTGAGATCTCACCCACAACCTCAACAACCCAACCATGTCTCTTACCTTAGCAGAACTACAGAGTGCTTCAGTGCCTAGGCCACAGAGGTGCTCAGAGACAACTCCAATGTTAAATATGTTTAAAGCAAACACACAGAGAGTATACTACTACATGTACCCAGAACCAAAACTAAAACACCCTGCACAATGGTCAATAAAAAACCCAACCACAGGAGGGAATCTATTTCTTCAAAAGCCATGCCAGAGTATGAGAAGAAGCAATGGCTTCACCAGATGCCCATACATCAATATAGGGATACAAGAAATATGAAAGAACAAGAAAATATGACACACCCAAAGGAACACAGTAATTCTCTGGTACCAGAACCCAAGCAAGAGGAAATATATGCAATGAGTTAAAAAGAATTCCAAGCAGCAATCTCAAGGAAACTCAATGTGATACAAGAAGAATCAGATAGATGACACAACAAAATGAGGAAAACAATCAGGGATCTGAAGGAGGAAATTTACAAAGAGATAAATACCTAAAAAGAGAACATAGCAGAACTCCAGGAACTGAAGGATTCATTCAACAAAGTAAAATATACAACAGAAAGTTTAAGCAATAGGCTAGAGCAAGCAGAAGAAATAATTTCTGATCTGGAAGACAGGCTTTTTGAAATAACCCAGGTGGACCAAAAAACAAATAATAAATAAGTAAATAAATAATAATAAAAAAGAACATAAAAAAAGAAGACTACCTATGAGATCTGAATGACAAATGTAGACTGAAAGAAATAATGAAGATAAGAGCAGAACTAAATGAAATAGAGACCAAAAAATGATACAAAGATCAAATGACAAAAAATAATACAAAATGATAAAAAAATGATAAAAAATGATAGAAAGATTGATGAAACAAAAAGCATTTTTTTTCTTGAGAATATAAACAAAATAGACAAACTAGTAGCTAGACTAGCTAAAAAAAGGAGAGAGTACACTCAAATAGCAAAAATCAGGAATGAAAAAGGAGACATCACAACTTATACCACAGAAATATAAACAATCATTAGAGACTATTACAAGCAACTATATGGCAACAAATTTGAAAATCTGGAAGAAATGGATAAATTCCTGGACACACACACACCACCAAGACTAAACCAAGAAAAAAATAGAAAACCTGAAAAGATCAATAAATAGAAATGAGTTTGAAGCAGTAATCAACAGTCTCCCAACAAAGAAAAGCCCAGGACTGGATGGCTTCACGGCTGAATTCTACCAAACATTTAAGAAAAAAAATTAATACCAATCCTTTTCAAACTATTTTTAAAAAATGAAACAGAGGCCATTCTCCCAAATACATTCTATGAGGCCAGTATAACCCTGATACAAAAATCAGACAAAGACACAACAAAAAAAGAAAACTATAGGCCACTATCCTAGATGAACAGAGACACAAAATTTTCAACAAAATATTAGCAAACAGAATTCAACAGCGCATTAAAAAGATTATTCACCATGATCAAGTGGGAGTCACCCCAGAAATGCAAGGATGGTTCAACATATGCAAATCAATAAATGTGATACACCACATCAACAGCAACAACAAAAACATGTCACCATCTCAACAGATGCAGAAAAGCATTTGACAAAATTCAGCATCCCTTCATGATAAAGACTCAATGGAAAAAATAGGTATAGAAGGAAAGTATCTCAACACGATAAAAGCCATATGCAACAAACCCACCACCAATGTCATCCTGAATGGGGAAAAGCTGAAAGCTTTTCATTTAAGAACAGGAACAAGACAAGGATGCCCACTATCACCATTCCTATTTAATATAGTATTGGAATTATTAGCCAGAGCAATCAGATAAGAGAAATAAATAAAGGGCATCTATACAGGAAGAGATGAAGTCAAGTTGTTCCTGTTTGCAGGTGACTGTACCAAAAAATCCTTAGAGCTGAGAAATGAATTCAGTAAAGTTTCAGGATACAAAATCAATATACAAAAATCAGCAGCATTTTTATACACCAACAATGGAGGAGCAGAAAAAGAAATCAAGAAAACAAGCCCATGTTCAATAGCTACAAAAAATAAAATGAAATAATATACCTACAAATAAATTTAACCAAGGAGGTGAAAGATCTCTGCAAAGAGAACTACAAAACACTGACGAAAGAAATAAAAGAGGATACAAAAAGACGGACACAAAAGATATTCCATATTCATGGACTAGAAGAATTAATGTCATGAAATGTACGTATTTCCAAAGTGATCTAAAGATTTAACGCAATCCCCATCAAAATTCCTATGACATTTGTATTCATCCGTTTCTGTTGCTTATAACAAAATACATGGAACTGGGTAAGTTATAAAGAAAATAAAATTTATTGCTTACAGTTTCAGAGGCTAGGAAATCTAAAGTCCAGGGAACACATCTAGTGGAGGCTTTCTTTGGTGGTGACTTCTGTGGCAGCAGGGTATCTATCACATTGCGAAAATGGCAGAGCAGAGAGAGACGAGGGACCAACCTCTTCATTCATTTGCCTTTTAAATCCCCCAAAACCACGCCCCTGACCACCATTATTAATCCATTCACTAGTGCACAGTCCTACAATCTAATCACCTCTTCAAGGCCCCATCTTTCAATTACATAACAGGATTCCCCACCCTCCCTACCTGTCACAGTGGGGGTCAAATTTCTAATACATAAAACTTGGGGGACAAAATTCAAGTTTCAGTGAGTTTGGGGGGGGACATTCAGTCTACCACAACATTCTTTAAAGAAACAGAAAAAACTATTCTAACACTCACATGGAGAATAAAAGACCCCAAATAGCCAAAGCAATCTGGAGCAAAAAAAGCAAAGGCAGAGGTGTTATGCTACCTGCCTTCATCATAGTACTGGCATAAAAAACAGACACATAGACCAATGGAAGAATAGTAGAGAAACCAGAAATCAATCCATGTACTCACAGCCAACTGATCCTTGACAAAAGTGCCAAGAACTAACATTGGGGAAAGGACTGACACTTCAATAAATGGTGCTGGGAAAACTGGACAGACACATGTAGAAGAATAAAATTAGACCTGTACCTCTCTCCATATACCAAAGTCCACTCAAAATGGATTAAAGACTTAAATATAAGACCTGAAATTATAAAATTCCTAGAAGAGAATATAGGGGAAACAGGGCAAGATGTCAGTCTGGGCAGAGACTTTATGAATAAGACCTCAAAAGTGCAGGCAACAAAAGAAACAAACAAACAAACAAAAAAACCCAAATGGAATTATATGAAACTAAAAAGTTTCTTCACAGCAAAGGAAACGATCAACAGAGTGAAAAGACCATCTACAGAATGGTAGAAAATATTTGCAAGCTATGCATGTGACAAAGGATTAATATCCAGAATATACAAGGAACTCAAACATCTTAATAGTAAAAAAACCCCAAATAATCCTATTAAAAACGGGCAAATGAGCTGAATAGACATTTTTCAAAGGAAGACACAAAAATGGCCAACAAGTACATAAAAAATGCTCAACATCACTAATCACCAGGGAAACGCAAATCAAAACTGCATTAAAATATCATCTCACCCCAGTTAAACTGACTATTATCAAAAAGACAGAGAATAACAAATACTGGTGAGGATGCAGAGAAATGAAAACCCTTATGTACTGTTGGTGGGACCGTAAATTAATGCAGCCATTATGAAAAACAGTATGGAGCTTTTTCAAACAACTACGGATAGACCTAGCAATCCCAGTGCAGTTATAAACCCAAAGGAATGGAAATCAACATGTTGAAAGAACACCTACACCCCTGTGTTTATCACAGCTCTATTTACAATAGCCAAGATATGGAACCAACCTAAGTGTCTATTGATAAATGACTGGATAAGGAAAATGTGGTATATACACACAATGGAACTCAACCATAAAAAAGAATGAAAGTCTGCCATTCACAGTAACATGGATGAGCTTGGAGAAAATTATGTTAAGTGAAGTAAGCCAGGCACAGAAAGAGAAATACTGCATGTCCTCATTCATATGTGGGAGCTAAAAAGTAACTAAAATCAATAAGAAAAAAAGAAAGAAACAAATAAAAATGGTTGAAAATTCTATCTCTACTTTCATATCTGTAAATTAAATTAATTACACACTTACATGCTTACAATTCCAAATATTAATGATGAATTGTTAATATCTTGCCATGACTATAAATTGAATCTCCTGAGCCAAGGAGCAAATTGCTAATCGGGACTTTAAAAAAGAATCATGATTGATAAATATAAATATAAACTCAGGAAACAGAAACATAAATATAACAATAAAGCATTAAGTAGGACATAACTTAAAGGTATTTTTTTTTTAAAGTTACTCTGGAATCATGAGACTAGATTTCATCATAACTTCTAACCTTCTGGAAGAAATAAAAATGTGAACTCTTTTAAAAAAAATAAAAAAAACTGAGGGCCGAGCCAGTGGCGCACTCGGGGAGAGTGCGGCGCTGGGAGTGCAGCGACGCTCCCGCCGCGGGTTCGGATCCTATATAGGAACGACCGGTGCACTCACTGGCTGAGTACCGGTCACAAAAAAGACAAAAACAAAAAAGAAATAAATAATAAATAAATAAAAAAATAAACTGAAAAACACTTGGAAATCAGCGTGTGTTTAAATGTATATGATAATTTAAACATTACAGAAAATGCAAGATTCTGTAAATGGAGCAGGCTTTTCAAACATGAACTGTGATTATTTTTCCAAAAATTTATCTAAGAATATCTTTGGAGAGTGATTCAGAGAGAAAGACTCTTCTTCCTTCAAACTCTTCAATAAACGCGATGCATAAGTAGTGATAGTTCTATTTTGTGCCCTGTCACAACCATGTACTGTCCTGAGGGTTTCATGCAGCCCACTTCTCTTATCTGACTAACATTACGCACTTCAGGCTGCATTCGTCCACACTAACCAACTGTGGAGTGAATGTGGTTTAGCAGCTTAGGTCTGGTCCCAGAAAATGCTTGAAGCATCAAGGAGAATGTCAAGCACTTCATTTCACACTCTTTCTGTAGATCTTGCATATTTATGGAAGCCACTGAACAGAATGCAAACAAGGGGGTAGATAGCATATTGTTGGAGTAGTTGTTTCTTTCCAAAGCAGAGATTTAATGTCAAGGCTCCTCTTGGAATTCAGGGGGAAAATGGGTCTTGTTGTGTAAATGCTATAAATATTTAACATTACACATGTGTGTCTATGAATCACAAAACAATATGCACAAAAACAATTGCTTATTTACTCTTTTGCCAAAGATTTGTTTTCCAGAAGTACGGTATGAAGGAGAGAGAGAGCATTTCCTCTTTATTACGTTACAATAATCACTTTCCATGAGAAAAGCATTTAAATTCTTACTCAGAGCGGGAACAACTGAGAAGATTGCCTTTCCTGGAAGCAAAGCTTTGATGTGTTTAATAACAAAGGATCTGAATCTGCTGTGGAGCTGAAAATGATCTGAATGTCTGATGCAAGAAATAACTTCTCTACAAGCTTTCTGAAATTGAACGTTCTCTATCCTGAATCAAATAAAATATTACATAAAATAAAATTTTGTCATATATATGCATAGTACTATATGCTTTCATAAAATAATTTAATAATAAAACAATAGCTATAACTAACATTAAAATGACTTAGTGTAGTGTAGGCAACATTGACAGATGTTAAACACACACTGGGTAAAAATTAGGTGATGATATGTAATCATACTTACAAATGAATGCATGGACTTCTCTTCACCTTCTGCAGCCCTCATAATTTTGCTGTAGCTATTTCTCCAAAGCAAACATTCAACATATCACAGTGCAATTTCCCTATTTTTCAAGGCTCTTTTACTTGCATACCCGTTTGAGTGTTTTATTTGAAAACTGCATTGGAAAGCTTTGTTTCCTGAAACATGTTGATTTCATGAGATAAAAATAATGACTTGATTATATTGCATTAGGATTTAAATGGTCAATTAAGCATTCTCATCAGGGAATCTGTTGTATGTGCTGACATTTTTCCCTATCCATCAGGGTACAAAGTTAGCAGCAACAGTATCTGGGATCTCTGGGTGTTCTTTAGAAAGTGATGGTGCTTATAGTAATAACGATAGGAAAGCTAAAAGCTGTGGATTGTGTAGGTCGGAGCAAGCCATTCTGTGTCCTTTCTAAGATATCTGGGCTATTTTAGCTTGAAGTTAAACTCATATGTATCTGTGGGTCATGATCCTTCACATATTCTCCATCCACACAATATCTGGAAATGGTCTTCTCAAAACATGGATTTGGAAATGACAATAGTTGCTAAATGCCTTTCCTGTTATGCTTGTACTTTTCTTCTGTCACCATAATGGAAATTTTCTTGCCCAAACATGAAGCTCTTACTAAGTAGTGGCTTAGTGGCTTTGGAACATTCCCTCCAGTCTAGTGGGGATTAAGGCATGACTTTTTTTTTTCTTTTTCATAAAATGCCTTCATTCATTCAACAAATATTTTTCTCTTATACGATGATATTTCAAAAAGTTCATGAAAATAATTTTATTATCTTTCAATTTGATTTCTTTTCTTTTTAAAAAATTTTATTTATTTTAATTGACAAATTTTAATTGTACACACTTATGGGGTATAATCATGTTTTGATACATGCCTATGTTGTATAATGATTGGGTCAAGGAAGTTAATGTATCCATCAGCTCATGCAGTTATCATTTCTTAGTAGTGAAAAACATTCAAATCCTCTTCTCTAGCTATTATGTAATATACAAAACTTAACTGTTAGTCATAGTCATCCTATTGTGCAATAGAAAACCAGAACTTATTCCTCCTATCTAATTGTAATTTTGTATCCATTGGCCAACCTTTCCCTCTTTTCCCTCCATCCCTTCCTTCTCCAGTCTCTGGCAACCACTGTTCTACTCTCTCTCTGTAATAAGAACTTTTTTTTTTTAAGATTATACATATGAGTGAGATCATACAGTATTTGTCTTTCTGTGGAAGGCATGACTTCTTCACATAATTCATATGGAGCTTTAGAAAGTTATTTTTCTTCTCTATGTGTACAAAAGCATTACCCAGTTTATGAAGATTAATGAAAATAAAATGCCTTTCAAGTATTGGGCACATGATGGTATATAGGAAATAGTAAGAAAAATATTAGCTGTAATTGTGAGCTGAACTAGATTTGGAGGAAATGTGACTGTAATTGAACTGGCAGAAGTGGACTGGTGCTATATGCTCAAATTGACTTGGGTGGTATTCTGTACAAACTAACAAGTCCATACGATCTTATAAAATGAAGGAGACTAAAAAGACAAATTTGGAACTAGTCTCTATCCAAGGATCATAAATATTCTATCTCTATTATTTATATGGAGTGATCAGGATATGATTGATTTACTAGGGATTGTTGACTACTATATTTATTAATTGCATGTATAAATCAGGCATAACATGATTTTCATGTGTTGACCTTTAAAAACCCATGTAAATGCTGTTCTTATTCCTAACTTTTTTTACTGTTCCTGATATAAATAAAATGAAAATTAGCAACTTTAAAGGCCAGGATTTGTGCTTTATCAAATGGCAGTGCAAAAGCTTATGCACTAACCTGAGAAGTAAAGCCATTCTTTTCATATTTCTTTGATGGCACACAGACATACACACAGACCATTTGACAAATAAATCAAATATACTATCTTTCACTTATAATTTGGTCCATGAAGAGCTTCCATCATATGCCCTGTAATGCTTACTCGGGTATTTTAAAGAAATAATTATTTAAGGTTTAATTCGTCTTAGCCTTTTGCTGGCATATGCTGCACAACTTCTAGCTGGAAGGAAACTACAGTTTATGACAATATAAACAAGCAAACAGAAGTAGAATTAAAACGACCACGAACACTTAATACTTTGCCTCCTAATTCTTTAAACATGTCAACAATAAATGCTTTGGTCTCTTCTTGATGGCTCAATAACTGAGTTACGTACAAGTGTGTACAGTAGGACCATCTCCCAGTAAATATGACTGGCCATGAGGGGAAGATTCAGGACTCTGCTCTCACAAAGCTGAAATATGATTTCATGGAATCTAATCTATTTCTTGAAATCAAGCCCCACATATGAGTTTCGACTACCACGGAATTCCATGACTTCTTAATTGTGCTCTCTTTTTTCCCTTTGAAAGCCTGAAGAATATTTTATGATTAAGAAAGTAGCAACCTGAAAAGACCTTTCTTTCAGCTTGATCTTCCATACATGTGTATATAATCTCTGCCTCTGACTCACTGTCTACTTTCTGCTATACTGGGCAGAGAGAATGCCAGGACTGCAGGGAATGTACCAAAGCCACTGAGGTCACTTTATAAACAGACTGTGTTTAAAGGAGTTTTTAAGAGATCCTAAGAAATGAGATACTCATTGAGGTTCTGCCCAGGGAAAAGATACCCCCACCCCCTCACTCCCTAAATCTCTCTTGCTCAATCCATGGAAAAAAATCCAATCAGACAAGTTGCTGAATTTAAGGTCAAATTGAAATTCTTTTCCCACCTCTTTTCATTTTTTCCAAGCCAAACATCTCACTGGCTCTAATGGGAAAGCATAGAAGTTTATCCTCACTTGCCCTAGAAACCCTGTGATTTTCATCTTAAATACCACTTTCTGTGCTTGGAACTTTTAACCCACTGCATGAGGTCTCACTGGATTTTCTCTTCACTGATTTATCTCAATTTGTATCATTTTAATTTATAGAAACACAAGCTAATGCATTCAATTTTGCTGACCTACACACAACCAGCAATCATGCTCTACCTATAAGCTTTCTCTCAAGCTATTACTCCAATTTTCACCTTCTTTTTGTAGTAGAAATTCTATAAACATTGTCTAAAAAGACAGCCCCAATTTGTTTATCTTTCATCTTCTCTTTCATTTCATGAATAGGTCTTTGTTTCCACAAATTAAAGGACACTCACTCAAGAAAGTCACCAAAAAAATCCAATGCTCATAAGTGTAAAATCTAAAATTAAAAAATTCCAGAAGAAACATAAGAGAAAGTTTTTGTGAACTTGTGTTAGTTAGGCTGAGATCTCTTAGATATGACAGCAAAAGCATAATCCATGAAAGAAAAAATGATATATTGAACTTAATTAAACTTAAAAACTTCAGCTCTTTGCTTTGAAAAATACTGTATGAAAAAAAAAAAAAAAAAACCACAGACTGGGAGAAAATATTTGCAAAGCACATATCTGATAAAAGCTGGATATGCAGAATACATAAAGAACATTCATACTTCAACAGTAAGAAAACGAAGAACCCAGTTAAAAAATGGGTAAATGATTTAACAGATACTCCACCAAAGAAAATAATAGGGATGGTGGATAAGTATATGAAAAGATGATCATATCATTAGTCATTAGGGAAATGAAAATTAAAGCCATAATGCTACACTATCTTTTAGAATGGGCTAAAATAAAAGGGGGGGAAAAAAGCCTATAGAGCCAGTGGAATTCTCATATATTGCTGATAGGAATGAAAACTGGTTCAATGACATTGAAAAACAGTTTTGAGGGTTTTTTTAAAAAAAATAATGTTAAGCATACAATTACTATATGGATCAGCAAATCCTAGGTATTTACCTAAGTGAAATAAAAACCTATGTTCACACAACAACTTCTACATGAATATTTATTGTGTATTTATTTGCAATCTTTAAAAACTGAAAATAACCCTCAAGAGGGTAATGGATAAATAAACTGTGGTATATCCATACAATGAAATGCTACTCAGCAATCAATAGGAAGGAATTACTGATAAATGTCATAACAGGATGAATCTCAAATGCTTTATGGTAAATGTCAGTCAGATGGAGCTACAAACTGTATGATTCCATTTACACAACCTGCTTGCAAAAACTATAGAGACAGGAAATGGATCTGCGGCTGGATATGGGAGGTGGTGACTACAGAGAGACATGGGGAATTTGCAGTTCTCATGAAAAGTTCTATGTCACGGTTATGGTGGTGATAACACAACTACACGTTTCTCAAAACTTACGGAACTGTATATTAAAAAGGATGGATTTTACTTTATGTAAATGATATCTTCACAAAAAAGAAAATAGGAAGAAAAAAAAGAGACAGTGGTCATTTACCTCATAAACACCTACCCTAACTGATTATCATTCAGAAATAATCTAGCCGTCAATTCTAAGTCTGTACCTTATCTGACCTCTCGTTTGGCAAAGTTAACCTCTTTCCTCCTTTCATGAGTTATTTTTTAAAAAATTTTAGCTTCACAGATAACACATTCTCCTTGTTTCCTTCTACTTCATTGACTGCTCCTCCATAGTCTCATTTGCTGACTTTACCTCTAAATGTTGGAATGTGGTGGGCTCTTCCAGACAGGGTGGCTATCCTAGGCTTCTTTCAGGAGGTGAAAGTTGAACAGAAACATAAGAAAGAGGAAGAGTTGTTTTTCCTCTTAGGACTGGTTTATCTATTTGTGGTCCCAAAGCAAAGTGAAAATGCAGGACCCCTTGTTCAAAATTATTAAGAATTTCAAAATGGAAAGGGCAGAGCATTAACACAACGGCCTTTCTGAGCACAGGATCTTGCGTGACTGTGCAGGTCACATGCCTGGGAAGCCAGATGCCAGTAAAGCTGGACCTTCAGCTGCTCCTCAGCATGTCTACTCCTAAAGCCCACATCAAAGCCATCTCTCCCTAGACAATTCCAATGCCTTTGCAGCTGGTCTTCTTGCTTCTGCTTTTTCCTTGCAGGCGACTATACACATAGAAGCCAGAGTTGTCTTTCTCAAAATCCATCAAATCATTGTGCTCCTCTGCTCAAAACTTTTCCATAGCTTTCCATCACTCTCCATTCAAATTCCAAGGCTAACCCTAACCAAGGCCATGACCCCACCCATCATTTTTTGACCTGCTGATCTGCTCCAGTGGCACTGGCCTTGCTCCTCTTCAAACCAGTTGAGTACTCCTCAGGGCCTTTGCACTTGCTAGTCCATGGGGGTAGAACACAATTTCTCCGGGTCCTTTCAAGATTTATTCTCTCTCTTTTAGTCAGATTTCTGTTCACTTCACATATCCTGAAGGAGGCCTTCTCTGATGACCCTGTCTAAAATAGTCACCCCCTCCCATCTCCAATGCACACTCCAAGTCTCTTTATAGTCCTGTTCACAGAATAATTTTTTTTTTTTTCATGGCATCCTTCTGGAACTAACCTGTGCGGTACTTTGTTTATGATTTGTCTTCCCTGCGGACATGTAACCTTCATGAGAACAGGGCTTTATTTGGTTCCTTGCTGTATATCTGGTGCATGGAACAGTGCCAGCACATCTTAGACTCTCAGTAAACACACACACACACATGCACGCACACACGCACGCACGCACGCACGTACACACACACACACACATTTCTCTTCTTCCTTTGGCACTTGCTATAAAACTCTTCATTCTCCTGCACTCATCCATAAGTAAATTAATAACACATTGAACCATAAGAAATTGTGAAATTGTCACTATTTGATTATTTTGGAACTGCAAAATGGCAATTTCACATGGTTCAAGTTAACAATCTTGTTAAAACAAAACCAAATAAAAACACATGAATATGCCAATGACACATTGATTAAGATAACAAAGGTGTTTGATAGGAAAGGTCAATCATGATCAGAATATTATTACATAGAAGTGAAACCTGGCACTGCCATTGCGATACCTCTCTGTTTCTGTGGTAGTTTGTAAGCTAGCAGAGAGTGACAGGATGCCTGCTTCCTGAGTGATAAGAAGAAATGAATGGATTTCACACTGACAGCTTGTTAATCCATTACCTGGCAACCACAACATCGGAGACCAATCCCCATTTTCAAAAATTCATGTTCTCTCTTGAAGTCTTATTTAAGTAATATCTGTGCTATCTGTGAATGAAGGCAGACCAGAGACATGTATAAAAATCATAATGGCATTCACTGATAGATATTAGCTCTTTCTCTCCTAATCCAAGAAAAGGATTTTTTTTTTCATTTTTCTTTGCAGCACACCAGCTACTATTAAATTTAAGAAGTGCCAAAAACTAATGCTTTTTCTTTCTATTTCTAAAAACTTAAACGTATAATCCCATGGTATTTGCACATTACACTTAATTGCAAATGGTTATCAACGGCATAAATCTTACATTAGTATGCTAGCTTCAATGAGATCTATTTGTACTTCCAAACTTTAATATTGCAGATGGTTTACTACTGAATAATCTTAATATTTTAATATTTTCAGCTATTTTACCTTCTTAGGTTTTCTTACCCACAGTTTTCCCAGGGACTTTGTTGGTATAATAAATCTATTGGTGTCCAAAGCCCATTTGGCCAGAGACTTAATGGAGTTGACATTCATAGTGTAGATTCATCCACTGAGCATAAAACAAGAGATTTCTTTCCTATATCCTTTTCTTATTTTCTCTCATTGACTAATGTAATTTACAAGCATATGCATTCTTTGAGCATACTCAAAGCCTGATGTTTATGCTTTTGAAGAAATATGACACCGACCAAGTTTACCTCTGTGATAACTCAGTTTCTACACATAATCATCAAACATTGCTGGCTCAGTCAGTGCTGCACATGCTCCTTATATTAGGACAATGTGTAAATGCTTTTGGTCACTTATTAGATATTGGATGAACAAAAGCATTAATAGAAAGAGAATCAAGTCAGTTCAAAGGAGAGTGGTATCTTTGCCTATGAAAGTAAATCAGAAGTTCCTTAAACATAGATAATAAATACCTAACATTTCATCTCACTTGGCTCTTTTCACCAATTTTGAAAAATCCTAGCAAAATGAGTGGATCACTTAAAAGTTTCATTATAACTGCACTGATAAATGCTTACAAAGGAATTAACTATATAGCATATCTACAATTTAATCTTAATTTGTAATTTGTAAAGTTTATTTATATTTTTATAAAATATTTTTCTAAGTTGCACATATAAAACTGTGTTTGTGTTTATGTGTGTGTTCATAAGGACAGAGAGATGCAAATGTTAGTAGCATAGTCCAAAAGACCAATGTCCAATAACAAGGTCAAATAGGTACTTGTATTTTGGGGGAAAATGCAGACATAGTCATCTTATTTACTCATTATTATTGGACATTGAAGGAAGTTTGATTAACCTTTAAAATGTGAGCACTTTGAAAAAGTAGATTTTAATTCATAGATTTACTTTCCTCATCTTTTCAAACTAAATAGGTTTTATTGAATAAAGATGTTCACAAAAGGTAGGACGGTTTAGTAAAATAGATGTTAGTAGAAATGGTCATAAAAGAAGAAAAGGTGAAGAAAATACAGTGCTTTCTGAGGAAACTGAAAGGTCTCTATTACATACTCAATTCATATCTTGGGGTGATTCCTACATGAAACAAAGATACGTTTTCATAGTCCCTATATCTAATTATCATATACTCAGGCTTCTGAATTTTGCAGATATTCCATGTTTTGCTATAAAACATGCCTTCCTTGATTCTGTAATCTGCTGAGATTTGGTTCTGCTTTAAAAATAGTTTTTATTGGGGGCTGAATATGAACATCACCTGAGAAGCTTTTAAATAAAACTGATATTTGGACTCCTACACAGAGCTATTGATTCAGAATTTCTGAGAGGTGATACTTGGGAATTAGTATTTTTCAACATAGATTTTAATTGAAGTAGAATATGCATACAGAAGAATGCAGCTATAATGAGTGTACAGCATAAGGAATTATCACAAAATGAACAACACTGTGTAACCACCACTCAGATTCATACAATGTCACCAGCACCCTAGTAACTCCACTCATTCCACCTCCCAAGTTGGCATTAGTATTTTTAGAAGTTCCTTGGGGGATTCTAATGTACAGTAAGGATGAGAACCACTATATTAAATGCTAATTGTCTTATATACCAATATTCTAGTTTGATTGGGTTGTGAGAAATGAGAACTGAATAGTTATTAAATGCATACTCTCTGTTGGTGATTGCATAAGAATTAACTTTTTTTTAAAAAATAAAATAACCATTTAGAATAGTTAGCGATGCATCCTTTGGTATAAATGAGGAAGCTGAGGCTGAAAGAGACAGCATCATTTGTGAAAGTGGTACCATTAAAATGGGAACACTGCAATGCAAACCCAGGTCAGCTTCTTGGTTGAAAGGCCAAAGTAACTGGATTAGATTTAGGAAGAAGCTTCCTAAATGAGTAGCTTTGAGTCCACTGACTGGTTCAGTTTCCTTATCAATAAAATGGAGATCACGATGTCATCTAACTCATCTAGTTGCTGTAAGGATTGCATCTACATGATTTAGCATAGTGTCTCATGACTATTATTATGGCTAGAATTAGTCTTACATATGAAACCAGACTCAACTTTTCTCATGACCCCAAACTGCTTCTTGTAAAAAGCCAAAGGTGAAGACCAGCTCACAACTTGTTGCCAGATCCTTAATGTGGTGATTATTTGACTTAATTTTTATGAGGACCATCAGAATATTGAGTCATATGGAATGGGTACCGGAGAAGAAGGTGATCACATTACACAGACTAGCATGTTTCAAAATTCTGAAAACATAGAGAAAACAGAAAACTTACACCTTTGTCAGATTAACAATTAGACCCATCAATTTAAATCTAGAATGACTGTATCTGAAAAGGTGCCTAGATATTGAAGAAAAGCATAATAACATATTAACTAAAAATAAAACTAAAATGCTGTTTTACAATAAGTTTATCTTATATTTCTTCCCTTTTATATAGTAAAAATAAAGTATATATATATGTATATCTACACATATACATACTTAAATACACACACTATATATCTTTATACATAGGTAATCTTCATAGATAGGTAAGAAAACTAGGTTAATTAAAACAAATCATGGGGATTTCCTCTCCTGGTCCCTTGAGACTAAGCCTACCAATTTGCAGGAGCTTTAAAAAATCAAGTATACTCTAGATGAGGAAAATAACATCATGTCCCTGTTGTCCTTTCAGGTTAGCAAACAAAAGCTGGATACAGCAAATCCTGTAAGTCTGAGCCAGATACCTTTGCCTTACTAAATTACAATGTTAGGGAATTTCCACTACAGTCCTGGAATGTGCCCTGTGAAGACACTACTCCCTTACTAGACCTGTTACCTCACTTGGCCTACTCTTTCTGCTAATCATGTCATTCTTCTAGGAAAAAAAAAAAAAAAAAGAAGAAAGAAATGAGAGTGATTAATGATCTCATTTGACATGTATTTACCCTTCTACTTTGTAATGATAACAGACAAAGATTAACAGCTTCCTTAAAGATTGCATGAGTTAGATCAGTCTTGTGCTCCAGGAGTTCCGTAATTAAGACAATATTATTTGTGAAAAGAGCTGTGATTAAATATCAGCAGAGCTGCTTTACACCTGACTCTGACACTTAAGCCTGTCAAATCCTTTCGGCGTCGGTTGCCTTGTGCGTAAAATTATCCTGTTACCTCAGTTTCCCTGTCTGATTTGATTTTGGAAGGATAAGGATGGGGGAAAAAAAAAACTAAGAGATGCCACAGGATTTTGTTGTTGTTGTTTGCTTGTTTGTCTTTAAAGGTTTAAATTTATGTCCATGTTAAAGAAGGACTTTCCTAGACAAGCCAGTCAGAGAATGGCCCAATAATCAGGAGCTCACTGTAATATCACAGTATCGGTATGTCTCAAAGGCAGTGCTATCCACTCATAGAGCGCTTTTAACAAGTTTTAATTCTGATTTGATTCCCCTGAATTTATTCAAGTTTTTGATTCTTAAATTTTTATTATTTTAATCTAGTACCTTAAATCATAGAAAACCATTTTACCATCAAGTATTTATTGTTAAATAATATTATATACTTTAAGTAGTATTTATTATTAAATATAAAGTTTCATACAGAGCAATTGAACGAAAGTTTACAAAGTTAATAAAAACTTCCTATTTGAACCACTTTGTCAGATTTTCAGAACAGAACCAAATTGTGCTACACCATTAAAAAACTCCTCTTTAAAAGCCCAGGTAATTTTATCTGAGCAATTTGCCTCAAAAATGTGATGATGGTGGAAGGAATCAGAACAGAGATGGAAAAGTTGTATGAAAAGAATCAAGTGGTTTTCAAAATGATACGTGTTAGTATGTAGTTGCTGCTGTTTGAGAAGCACATTTTGACTGATTCCACGTAAAAATGTACGGTAATAGATTAAAGTTTTAGCATAATAATAAATTTTTCCATTATCGTGATAAATATAATCTATTGCGGTAACCCTGTTAGGCATATTTTGGCCATGGTTTAGGATTTAACCTCACTGTGTTTTGGTACACTTCCATTACTAGGGTATATATCCTCATATTGAATAAAGGTCAAATTGATGGTGAGCCATTTGAAAATTAGGTGATTACACTATTCTTTAGAGTTAGGAAACCTGGCATCATTCATAAAAATCAGTATTCCCCGCAGTTATTTTCATATATCATTAGTCTAAGGCAGGTTTTCTCATCTGTGACACTATTGACATTTCGGGCTGGATAACTGTCTCTTGTAGGAGGCTGTCCTGTGCATTGCAGGCTATTTAGCATGGACCACTACATGAAAAGAATACTCACCCATTTGTAGCCATCAAAAATGTCTCCAGACAGTGCCTAATGTCCCCTGGAGGAAAAACTGTCCCCAGTTGACAATCACTTTTCTAATATTTCATCCCTCCTAAATGATCTTATAATAAAATTTTTCTGACAGAATGCAATAATATGAATCTTAAAGATTCACATTTAATATTAGCATATTAAAGATTCTAAAAAGTCTTATTGCAGGGAGCCAATTTACTCTTGCTTAACTTAATATTTCCCAAATATTTTGACTAGAGGATCATCTGTGCCTTAGTAATAGCTATTCTAAATTTCTGCACTTTGTTCCAAAACACTGGAAAATCCTGGTGAAATTAAATTTTTCATAAGTACTTGATTCACTTAGAAGAAATACTTAAGACTTCAGAGTTCTTATTATATGTCTGATGCATTCTTGTATCTTTAAGTATAAAAAAATTTATTTAAATAATAACAATAGTCATGATAACAACCATAGTAAACTAATGAAGGGGATTTATTTAGCTCATGATAGTTTACAAAAATACTTGGCAAATATTCATCATTTCCTTTTTGAGAGATAGGCATTAGTACTATTCTCATGTTATGAGTGGAGAAAGAGTCTTAAGTCAATGAAGTGACTTGACCAAGGTCTTACAACTTCCAGGTCGGGAGCAGAAATCCAAATCACACTCTCAGAGTCCACACTTTTGGTGACCTCCTCACCTGTCATAGTACACAATGTCAAAAAGCCATCTCAGCATACTGCCACTCCTCTGTCACTGGGTACCAGCCATGCAATTAGTTTGAGATCACCCTCCCTGCCTCATCTCCAGGGGAGATTGCTTCATCCACCCAGCTTAAACCAATTCCATATTCACAAAGAGTGGCTGAGTGATAAGCATCTAATCCAGGCCTAAACGGATCAATGCGTGACAATTGGATGACTTTTTTAGGTTTCTGCAGTTGACCTAAGCTGGTTGAGTCAGAGAAGTCTAGAACTTCAGTGTAAAGTTGGAGGAAGAAAGCCCTTTGGTCAGGTCAAGCAAACGGTGGGGTGAGCAGATGTGAGGACTGTGATTTCTGCAGCCTTTTTCCTACCATATGGAAAACTCACCTGCAGAGAAAGCTAACACATGGAGAGGAAATAACCAGAGAATACCAGGGTAGGAAATGCAGAGTCCAATAGAACTGCCTAAAGCCAGATCTGCCATTAGACATTTTCAATCATCTAAAAGTTCCTTTATTGTTTTGCTCATTTTGTGTTGATGTTTCTGTCAATTGCAATATAAACCATTCTTACTAATATACCTGAAATGGAAACAGTAATAAATGCCATGTCATTTCAAAAGTTAGCTATCACAACAGAAAACAAGATATTTGATTTAAAATTGTTTTATAAATTTTAAGCTACTATATATCAATCTTACAACTCCTAACTTCTTTCTAAGCTAGATTGCTGTTAATCACAAACTCTAAAACAGAATGAAACAAATTTCATGACACGATCAGTTTGGAAACTCTAAAGGAATGCTACAACCAGCTAACTGCCAGATGTAAAAAGATATCTGGAAGGAATGCCATGGGTTTAGCTTCCTAAAAGGAGAAAATTGAGGGTCAACAAAAAATTTGGTATGTAGCACAGTGTAATGGTACTTAGGAAATTCATCTGAAATGCTAAGGAAAAGAAGATATCAGTTGCATTATTTTTGACAAATAGATAAATGATTCTGTTTAATTTTAATTTACTGTGGAGAAGTTGGAATCAAGAAAACAATTAAAATCAAACCAAATATTTTTCCAGTTTCTCCATAAATAGATTCTTAGAAGAATTGTTTCTTTTTTGATTCCATATCTAAGGTCCATTTCATGCAAGAGACCAGTTTCTTTATTATTGCAGCTAATCATTATTCTAATTTGGCTAGCTTCTGTTCTTTGAAGTCCAGACAAGTTCATAGGAAAACAAAGACTACTTCTTCAAAGGCTGTCACATGCCAGTGGCATTCTAAGAACTGCTGAAGATGTCACTGACAGAATCCCAGAGTGAATTACTAACCCTTGCCTTGGAGGAGCTAGGAAATATTAGCTACCAGAAGTTACTATTTAAGACAATAAAAGTGGGTTCCGAATGATTCTGAATGCATCTTTATTGTCTTAGGCAGTAGCTTTTGTTTACAAGAAAAAAAAAAATACTTGAGCAAACAAGATGAAGATCTATTGACATGGCCACCATTTAATGGAGTTTCAAAGGGAAAGGTATTCCTAGACACATGATACTTCTGGAGATTTCAACAGCGATGATTTGGGGTTTTTATTGGACATCCGGTTGTGGAAACAATGTGACTCAAATACTCTCCACATGCTTGCTTTTCATGTCCTATGGAGAGAATAGTTTCCTTACCTTTCACTTTATATATTTTCTCTACCTGATTGCTCTGCTTCCTCATAGTTTCTGTTACCTCATAACTTTGGCAAAGCTGATCATCATATTACCAGGCTTATTTCTACAACATTTAACTAAGCTAAATGACTCATTCTTTTAGAATTTCCTAGTTCTGATTCTCCAGAGAATCTCATTTGCCGAGCTCATCTTTTGCCAGCCAGGCCACATAACAGTTTCCTCATCAGCTTTTGGATTGGCTGCTTTTGAGTCCGGTGTCCCACATCTTGGTTCAGTTGGGGATAGCTAAGGAGGTGAAATCCTGTGCGGTAAGATTTATGGAAAGCAGTTTAGCCTGGTAAGCACTGTAGTCATGGTGAACAAGGTATGTGACATGTCTAACAGAGTTTAGTTCCTGCTAATCAGTAAAGCAAACTGTCTACATTCCAGGCACACAATTTCAAGGTTGCCCCCATCTGACACATTCCATCTATCACATGCATTGTAAATATACTGACACCTGCAAATAAGAGGCTGTTAATCTTGTGTCAACTCCATCTACTGCCTCCAGAGGCAATGCCAAAAGGTCACATCAAACCTACGTGATGATCTTGGAGTCCACTGGGTAATGGTCAAGACAATGGGTCTGAAGCTCGACTGTCTGGCTATGAAAATTGTCTCTAATATTTAATATCTGGACAATTGTCTTAATGTCTTTATTCTTTACTAATTTATAAAATGGATATGCTTCTCACCTACTTTATGAGATTTTGGGGAGGATTAAGTGAATATGTATACCTGAAGTACTTAGAAGGGTACTTGGCATGTGGAATGTTAGCTATTATTTCAAATAATTCCTTTGAAACACATTAGTTTTTCTTGTCTCCCCTTTGCAATTGGTAATTTACACAACCAAACATCACTAAACAAGTGATATACAATAGTGTAAAATATCTAAACTGTCACCACAGCTAACTTTTATGAAAGGGGGAAATAGGAAGAAATTTAACTTCTCAGCAGCTGGAGCCAAGGACCATTCGTTTGTTCTGATCTCGAACATCTATTTCATTTTCTAGAACAGTTCACTAACCTTGAAACACGTGGTTTCCATGGCTGGTACTGTAAGGCCATTTATTTTGGGATGGTAATATATTTAACAGGATGAGTAACTACTAGGGTATTAGCTTGCTGCCTTACTTCTTTTGCAGTGAAGAGAGTCCTCTTCTCTAACTATTTTCAAGAAAATCAGAGATCATGACTGCATTAGCTGCATCATGTAGCATGAAATGTTAGCATTTCATTCCAGGATAAAAGCCATGTGAATGGCCTAAGCAATTTTAATTAATCCACCATTTCTACCTGCTTAAACCTCATTCCTGGTACAAACTCATGTTTTATGTAGTCTTTTTGTTTACTTAATGTTTAAGACTCTCACTCAAGTGGCCTCAACATAAAAAGAGCTTCTCTTAAGAATATATGTAGTCCAGATCTGGGACAACAAGAGTGTTGACAGGAATTGAAGCAGTTCTAGTAGCCAGCTGTTCTATCTGTGTGTCTCAGGGTAAATAAGACTCCTATCTTAATGTCTTTGTTTTTTTCCTGAATTTCTACCTTTATAGCTTAAACTTCCCATATCCTCTACCTTAAAGCCCCAACACTTCCTCATGGCTTCTCTGTCTATGCCTCTTTTAATCTTCAGAAATGATTACCAAGTGCTTGATTTTCTATGCACTTAATTAAAATCCCAGAGAAAGTGAATTGTATTGGCCTAGCTTATCATATCATCGTTTCTGTACAGCTAGTAGGTTGACTACCCTTGGTGAACACCCACTCCTGACTATTCATTTGCAGATGGAGGGGAGATTTCATTGTTTTATACAAGGCTGTTTCTTCTCAGGGGCTGTGAGCTGGGTCATTTCACTTAGAAGGTTGTACATGCACGGATGTTTTGAATAACATGTTAATATAACAGCCTAAGAGGAAAGCAAACTTCATTCTTCAGGGCATAGTACTGACCATTAGATTTGGAGGACTATAAAGAAAACTTTGTATTCAGTGGTGTCAGCTTGGTAGCTTGAAATCATCCAAAGTGGGGAGTGTTTACTCTGTGAGAAACCAGCAGACACAACAAATCAGGGCTTCCCACCTCTACACTCTCCATCCTTTCCCACCTCCCTACAGCTGGTTTACCAACTGTAATTGGTAAACCTCTTTTTTTTTTTTTTTTTATTACTGCCTCTTACCTAGTAATTTCAGGAAAAAAAAAAATCTTATTTACATAGGTCAGGAACCAATCCTTGAATCTATTACTGTGGTAGAGAGTGGATTAAACAGATTGTCCAGGCCTGAATCTCACATCTCTTCATGGAGCAAAAGTGTTGGATGACCCCATCAGAACTTCAAGACTAGGGGTGGCTTCAAAATAAGATCAAGATTGCTAGAAGAAAGAGTCATGAATAATGAGCTTGCAAAAATCACAAGGCAAGGGCCGTCCCGTGGCTCACTTGGGAGAGTGTGGCGCTGGGAGCGCCGAGGCTGTGGGATTGGATCCTTTATACGGATGGCTGGTGTGCTCACTGGCTGAGTGTGGTGTGGACTACACCGTGCCAAGGGTTGCAATCCCCTTACTGGTTAAACAAAAATAAAAATAAATAAAAAAACCACAAGGCAAGACTTTTAGAGAATCTGAGACATGTTTCTATCCAGAGGGCAAAATAGAATTAGGCAAGCAGTTAAGGCCATGACAGATTGCTTGATACTGGAGGATTGTGTTGATATTATTGGTTATATTTTGCTACTCTATAATAGAATTCCTTGTTAAACTTAGCTCCTTCATTACAACACTCCTAAAGTAAAATAAACATTTACTGTAAGAGAATATAGGAATGTATATGCTTTTTTCCCTCTAGACTGCTGATTCTTATGAAATAAGAATGTTACTCTCTATTTTATCACCATCATTTAGCATAACTCAGTTTTTAATTATAAACAGAGCACTCAGTCTTATAATTACTTAGATATTTCCCCAAATGCTCTAAAATCAGGGTTGTGTGTGTGTGTGTGTGTGTGTATTCAACTAAAGAGAAAACATGATAGCATTCAATGGTTACCGCTTACTCATGTTCATGCGGTTAAGATCCTGTTGGTTTGACCTAAATGATATGAGCTCCCATGAAAACACTTCTTGTTAAAGTGAGATTAATATAGAAAGACTGAACAATACTTGCTCATAGATCTGCTATGGATACCAATGCAATCATCTGAAAAATTCCTACTGAGTGGGGTAAAACCTAAATGCAAATGATAAAGTACTTTGGCATCTTTTATTTGTCCAAGCTGAGGTTAAATCTTGCTAAAACTCACAGAAGTTCCAAGAATTTATGTGTGGTACAACCATTTAATTTCTTCTGTTTTATGTTTTCATGAAACACTGAGAACATATACAGAAAACAGTTGGCTTTGTCATAGATGTGCCCTCCCTCCAAGGCACTTTATTTCTATTACATTCCATATCTTTGGACTCTTCTTCACCAGAAATAAGACTTTGTTCTTTTAAGCCATGGTAATGTCAGAGACAGATGAAAACAAAGAGACAGAAAACTCTCTGACTTTGTTCTGCACATCTGATCCTCCACTATACCAAAACACAACTTGGATTTTCCTACTCCATCTCTTATTATTTGTCCCAATAAAAATGCCAAATATTAAAACAAAGACACCTCCAGTGAATTAAGGACGTTACATAATCATCCAATACCAATTCTTCCTCACTGACTATTTATCAAAACTGTTTTATAGGAAAAGTGATGAAGATATCCAACATACCCATTAATAAAAATTCAAAATTCAACCACACCACATAGATTGATGAGCAGAAAATTAAAGCTGGATTCACTCAGTTTGTATTGAGAATACCTGACATGAGAATACTGTCTCAATGACCTTTTTACTCTCCCTGCTGAATTGACTTCGATACGGTTCTTTTCAACCCCAAATAGGAATGAGAAAATCACCTCCTGTGGAGGTTGAGACTTACATGAGGTCTCCCTCCCTTGCTAAGATCCTTGCTCAGAAGAAAGGTCATGAAAGCTGCGTTCTGATCCATTCTAAAGCTTTTTGCCCAGGGCCCCTTGGAAGCCTGGATTAATGAGAATGGTAAACTCTGACTTACCCTTTCCAACAGTTAGAGAAAAACACCCCATGGTGATCATTCAAGGCCAATAGGACAGACCATCACCAGCAGCAGCTCTCTTAACTGGCTATTGTTCCCAATACCTCTGAATTGCAATAGGTAATGGCAAATGTGCAAATCTTCCTTTCTTTTCCTTTCCTTGGGTAAGAAGGAAACACAGTCAAAGGTCAAAATTTCTAGAATGAAGTGATATGCCAAAAGTTACTAGATATCGATTAAGTATTTTTATCCATAACCTCATTGTGATAATCATGCATTCAAATGACTCATTTATGTTACACTTTCTAATGTTATCTCTAATGGTATCTCTAATGTTTCCTTTCAGTTTTTTAATTTAGGGTGAAAATGGCAATTAGTTATAAAGTGTTTAAAGCATTTTTGGAAAAAAAAAGTCCCATTTGGACAGAAATCCAAACAGTAGACAGATGCATGTTGTTTGTTCATAATGAGAAAGTTATAAATACTTATCAGATTAAGGAATCTAAAAATGACTTACAGATACTTTAATTATATATATGAATCATATATTTTGTATTATATATGAATCATCAGGGTGACATAATAGGATGTACTTGAGCTTTGATGAACCTACATTTTCTACTCATACATATTTTATTTCAATTCCAGCCTAATTTTCTATGTGTGTTTCGGCCTCATATTTTGTGACCTTAGTCATCTGTAATATAATCTGCCATAGGCTGAATAATGACCCTCAAAGATGCCCATGTCCTAATCTCCAGAATCTGGGACTTTGTTGCCATACATGCCAAAAGGTACTTTGCAGACTGTGATTTAATTAAGAATTAGATTAAGAAATGGAGAGATTATCCTGGGTTATATGGATGTTATCACCAAGGTGTTATAAATTAGAAAGGAAAGCAGAAAAGTCAGAAGAGGAGGAGGAGCTATGACAACAATGGAAGGAAAGTTAGGAATAATGCCAATGCTGGTTTTCAAGATGGAGCTAAGGAATGTGGGTGGCCTCAAGAAGCTGGAAAGGGTGAGGCAAAGCATTTTCCTCTAGAGCCTCCAGAAGGAATGCAGCCCTGCCCACACCTTGATTTTAGCCCTGTGAGACCCATTAAGACTTAAGATCTTCAGAACTCTAAATTAATATATTGGTAGTGTTTTAACCCACTAAATTTGTACTGATTTGTTATAACAGTAATATAAAATGAACACATGGTCTAATAATTTTAGTATTATGTCATTGTAAAGAATCTATGTGATGTTACATATAAACTACCAAATTTATTGCCCATGCTATAAATGCTGATCAACAAATCTTAGTTGACCCACCCTTCCATTACTTTTTAAAGAATTATACTACTATTGGACTCAGGGAAGACCTGTGACTAAAATATCAAAATATTTATTTCCTCCTTACACTCAATATAATTCATGTTACCTGCCTTAAAAGTGTTTGCAGCATTATTATTTTTTTAAATGTACCAATCTAAAAATAAAACTTACTTTATTTAATATGCTACCTAGCTCATTTTGGGGAATCCATAAAACAATATTCAAAATATTTCTGGTGTTGAAATTCTGTTTTATTTTGAGGTAGGCTATAAAGGTCTTCTAACTCTTTGTGGAATCTATGAACTAAAACTAGTAAATTCACATTAAAAAAATTAGATGATATTTTAAGTTCCTGAAAATTGAGTGGGTTATTTACAATATGCAAAGGAGGCAAACAAAATAAATATTAGATTATTTTTTATTTTAAAAGAATCTAATAAGAATGAAATGTTTTGTTATTGCATCAAGCTTAGGAAATTTCAAATATTGCTTTTAGGCAGCAGACATAAGCACTCAGATATGTTATCATTCTTAATTATCACTTGTTCATATAAAAAAGAAGCTTCAATATTTTTATTAGGAGAGATAATACTTTTCCTTGCATTTGTTCAAGAAAAATTCTAACCTCAGACTACATCTTTGTGTTGAGAGGTTAATGATAACATTCTTCCCATCATCAAAGCCAAAAGCAAATATGAAAAGCTCAAGATAAATATTGGATCCATAAGTTTAATCGTTTTCATGGGGGTTGGGATGGGAATAAAGCGTGCTTTTTTTTTTTCTATGTTGTAAGATTTTTCACTGAGAGAGCTAGTAAATACTTGCTAAAACTTGGAATGATTACTTGGAAATACTTGGCATGAGAAACTTCAAGACAGACAACAATTAGGTTGCAACCACAGAGTATTTGGCTCCACCCCATGTCTTCCCTCAAGGTGACCTGATGGATACCAAACTTTCAACTGTGCAATCTCTACCTTCAGAACTACCACTGAAGTCCTAATTGCCTATACGATTTAGGCAAAATCTGGCAAAAAGCATTTTTTAAAGAACCAAGATATACATGCCTAAACAAAAAACATTGGTTGCTTGTAGGAATTTTTTTTTTCAGATTTAAAAAATTATGTAATATATAAAAATACACACAATTATAAAGGAGATAGCATTTTGTAATCTGCCTTTTTTCACATAATGTTAAATTTCAATGACATTGATTTGTTCCTGAATACCTTGCTACTCTGTTACAAACTATTAAATGAAAACAGATTTCCATCAATTTTAGTAGGGAAAAATAAGATGTATCTAATTCTAGCCCAAGTTTTACTCACAGGAAAATATTTTACTTGCAGAAGTATGCGTAAATAATAAATAACAATTCAAAAGTAAATAAATACACTTTGTACATAAAATATAATGCAATGAAAGTTACTTTACTCACCTGAGGAGTAAGAAGGAACTTCATGGTGAGTGGTGAGTAGTGAAAGACTGGTGTGAAGATATTGCTATCAAAGGTGTTTTCTGTCTATGCATCATTTTCTTTACTAGGTTTTCCATCTTTCTTTTTTTTGGTCCCATGGTGGCCATCTTTTGTTCCAGCTGTTCTTAATGATAAAGTTATAAAACTGAGTAACACCCTGAAGGTAAACAAAGTTTAAAAATGAGAGGGCTTCCAGCATGAGGAAGTGGCCCAGATACACAAGAGTGAAAGGGGTAAATGCTGGCTCATGATACAGCTTGCTGGGCAAAGGTACTCCAAACAAAATGTTATGATTTGTATTCATCCAAGCATGGTCATGATTCAAATTAATTTTATAAAATAGTCTCTGACCAGACCTGTTGTGTCAAGTAAACTTCCTTTGTCTGAAATTATTTTTAATAAAAAAATTTTAATAAAATTTGTATAGATTTAAGGTAATTAACATCATGTTATTTATTTATTTATTTTATTTAAAAAAATTTTTTTATTGAGTCAAAATTGATTATACATACTTTGGGGGTTCAATGTTGAGATATGCTGATCAAATCAATATTACTAGCATATGTATTATTACAAATCATAATTATTCTTTATGCCCCTTGTCCAATCTTGTCCCATCCCCCTCTCTCTTCCCCCTCCCCCTTCTAATTACCCTAGATGTCTTCTCTCCTTCTGAAAGAATAATGGTTGATTTGCTGCCTACATGGTCTGTCCAATGCTGAGAGGTATGATCAGGTCACCCAACATTATCATAGAGCAGATGCTTCTTCTGTCACTCTGGAATGGGCTTTGTGGAGAGAAACATCTTCCTCTTTTCTTTATCTCGGCTGGTGATTTTCCTTCTGTCAACGCACTCCAGTGCCTGGCACACCATCTGCATGGTGGTTGTGGCTTCTAGCTACTTTCGCGGCAGCCATAGTTATTGTGGTGGCTGTGGTGGGACACGCACATGGAAGTGATGTTTTTGGCATGTTCCTTGGCACTGGCAGTGTGCCTGGTTGTGGGAGGGGGTTTCAGTCTGCAGATCCATGCCTCGGGTCCCCAGGTGGGCCCTGAGGTGCTGGTGCAGTGTGCCTAACATGATGTTTTGATGTACATATACATAGTAAAGTGATTGCTACAGGTAAGATAATTAACATATCCATCTCTTCACATAGTTACCTTTTTCTGTATGTGTGACATCACCTGAAATCTACTCTATTAGCAAATTTCCAGTATGTGAAAGAGTATTATTAACTATAGTCAGAATGCTGTACATTGAATCTCTAGACTTATTCATCCTGCATAACTGAAACTTTGTAACCTTTGACCAACATATCCTATGCCTGAAACTGTAATGTAGAAATGTTCCTTACAGTGTATTATTTAAATATGTTTTTGGATAAATTCCGTGTTATTAAAAATAGGGAGGGAGAGAAATCATCTGAAAAGTTGTACAGCTATTCAAGACTATTAAGAAAAAAAATTATGAACTGAATAGTCTTTATGTGATATAACTGTATTGTGTGTGTAATTAGAGATATTGCTAAAGGTATTGATCATGGTCTTTCTCAAGAACAATCCAGTTGAGGAAACAAGATGATATTCCATCTATGGACAACAGCCACTGTGAGAAAAATTATCTCTGATCAACATTAAAGAACTTTTGTGGGGTGATGTAAAAATAAAAACGTTAAAAAATGCTCATAATGTAACTGTGGCTTTTCAGTTAAAATTTATTCTGTTTAAATTGCTCATTCTTTTAGTAAGTTTCTGTAAATTTCTATAACTAATCTCTCATTGTTTCTTCCTATCTGCCTTTTAAGATAACACCTCTGATGCAGAAGCTGCACGCCTAAGGTCTTATTTTTGCAGGACCATTGAAGTTAGCTTGGCCCAGCATTAATTGGGCTAGGCCATTTGGGTGCGCAGACCTTAATACTGAGCCTGTGCAAATGTCTGATGGGTGACATCTAAAGTCAGAGTGAAGACTCCACCTCCAGGTCCTCCTAACACTAATGCTGCTGTGTTTCTGAATATGCAAAGGCATGCAGACAGCTTGGGCCTGTGCACGATGCTGGGGAACTCCCTCAAACCGTTTAACCAGTTGAGATCCCCATGCCTTGCACCATCTCTAACCACGTCCTCATAAATATGTCTTCTTTCCCACTGAGGAGATGGATTTGAGATATAATTCTCTCTCTTCTCACTTGGCCATCCTGCGAATAAACCTTTTCTCTGTTGCCAAGATCTGTGCTTCAGTGTTTGGCTTTCTGATTGTGTGGCAGTCAAACAGACTCCATTCAGTTTGGTAACAATAAACTTAGTCTCAATAGTTCTACTTCAAAAAACTTATAATTAGAAGTTTATTGTACATATAACATAATTCTTTTGTTCTTCATAATTAGCAATACTTAAATTTTTTTTATAAAGGGAACATTTAACTGGAAGTTGTTTTAAAGATAGTTTCGTGTAAGAGAAGACTGAAGATTGAGAAGTAGTCTCAAATAGGAATTACATTTTGAAGTAATACAAGTTTAAAATGATCAGGTGTTGATTGAAGAGTAGGTGGTAGAAAAGGTAAATGTTTCGGGAGAATTAAAAAAGGAGAGTTTAACCAAGTTAATCAGTGAAAATTTAGCTAAATGCTCAAATTAGTAACTGTTGAACATTTATTTCTTAATAAAGAAGTAAATCCTGGCTTGTTCCCAAATTTTCCAGTTTGGTTAATTAGATAGTTCTGAAATCTCTGGACTTTTAAGTGTCTTGAAGTCTAGGATTAAATATTTTTTTATTGTCAAGTTCTCTAAAGTAGCCATTGAAAAAACTTGTCCAAATAATTTGTAATACCTGTTTGAGAATTTCATCATTGGCCAAGCCTGCTCTCTTTCAGATTGCTCATGTGGACATAATTGAGGACTTGTAATGTTGACCAGGGATTTGGCCTAATATAAGGTGACTGGTTGTGATATCAAAGGAAGAGTATTGGAGGGCCTGACAGCTGGCCTCAACTCACCCGCTTCTCTTACCAGGTTCTTGACTATGCCACGGGGAAGAATTCAAGAGCAGAGTTACTGTAGAAAGTGAGATCAGGTTTAATGGAACAGATAAGAAATATAGGTTCCACAGAGAGAGTGCATCCTAGCTCCAGAGGCTGGGCAGTGCACACACCAAGTTTAATACAATAGTAAGAAATACATACTTAAAGTTTAGAACAGAGTGCAGGCTGGCTCAAGAGAATGAGCAGCCACCTGCTACAAGTAACCTTAACACAAAAGTAAAGTATACACATTTCAGCCAGAGAAGTGCAGGTTGGCCCCAGGAAAGTGAACAGCATCTTGATGAAAGTAAGTTTGATACAAAAAAAAAAAAAAAGAGAGACACTCCACAGGCAGAGTGTTGACTGGCTCTAGGAGGGTAAGCAACAGCCCTGCCTTCTGCTGGGATTTGAGTTTTGTAATTTTGCTATCTAATATATATTCACACTAATGAATATTCAGTTAATGGGGTAGCTCCCTGTTACATAGGATCTTCTTTCACACCCTTACCTGGTCTCTTTTTGGAGCGTGTTCATTGGCCAAATCCTATCACATGCACCAGACATATTCAAGAATATTCTGTGCTCTTTAGCACCCCTAGTGGAAGGTCATTCAAAGGATAAACTCCCTTCCACTGAGCATGCCCGGTTACCAGGGTTTATATACCCTCTCTCTACTGAGCATGCCCAGCCACTGGATTTGCATAAGACAGCCCCTTGGGGTCTCAATTTCCCTGTGTTGGTGCTGAAAATAGTTGCAACTAGCCACAGTAACTCTCCTCTAGGGGAGGACCTAGAGGAAGGGCCTGAGACCTTGGGGTGTAGCTCCTAACCCAGAGGTGTGTTCTGAAACCTGAGTCTAGGGAAACAGCACCTCCTATCTCAGTTGCTCAGCCCTCTTATGTATTCAGAAATATGTACCTTTCATCTCACCATGTTATTTTTTTAATGAAAGTAAATAGATGTGAAATTAATGAAATATTTGTAAAACAGCTTCATTAGTGGATGTATACACAACGTTTTGAATTCAAACCTTAGAATATATAGATAAGGAATGAAAAAGAAAGCCAACAAATGTACAATTTAGAGATTTTTTTGGTTCAATATTTTTGATATACATTAAAAGTCATTTAGCATATTTTAAGGAATAGTTTCACATGTTCAATGAGCAGGGTTTTTTGTTTTTATTTTTTAAACAAGAATATATTAAATACTGTGTTGAGATTTCACATATCCAAAGTTTATAATTATCTCAAGAAATCCTTTCACTCCAGGTCACCTGGAGGCAAAATTACAAAGTAGGGAAAGGTTGCATTTAGCATTTCCTTTCCCATTACCCTATTACCTTTCACCTTTAGGAGTGAATCTATTACCCAGTATCTGTACTGACCTGGATCCTTATACATAGCTGCTGTTTTTACCCTCAAAATATTTTTCTAGCTATAATTTTGTGTCCATTAACCAACCTCTCGCTGTCTCGTCTTCTCTCTCCCCTTCCTAGCCTCTAGTAACTACAATTCTACTTTCAACTTCTCATAACTTTACATGTTTTCTTTTTTTTCAGGTAGGTAGAATAAATTCTAGTAGTGCACAGTAGTGCTAGGCATCTATAATTAATTATAACTTATTGTATGTTCTCAAATTTCTAGAAGAGAGTTTGAATGATCTCATCACAAAGAAATGATACATTTTTGCTATAAAGAATTTGCTAACTACCCTGATTTGTTCATTACACATTGTATACATGTATTAACTTGTAACTCTCTACCCCAGAAATATGCACAATCAATGTTTCAATTAAACAATAAATAAATTTCTTTAAAATTTTATTTTCTGTCTATTCCACAGGATTTGGTGCTCTACTCTTCTAATAGTGCTTATTTACGGGTAAGTAAATGTTCTTCCCTCCAGAGTTCTAGCCTCTGTTCTCTGTTTGAAAGGGAATTGTTCACATATTGAGTGATTTCCCCATGCAAAAAAGAATGACACAAAAGTCTTTATTGCTTAAACACTTCACAGAGGATCAGAAGTTGCCTGCAATAAATGTGCGCTATTAGCTGCATAGACAAGTTTGAATGTAAAGACGAGATATTTTCTTTTGATGCTTATAGCTGAATAGCCCTGATGGGTTTTCCTATAGGTGGAATGGGAACTATAACCCAAATTTCACGGGAAATGACACTACTCTAAGTAATTCAACTGATGTTACTTTATCCTATAAAACTGAGCTCCAAGTGCCCAAGACATCAGAGATACAAGATTAATTTTTCTCCAGTTCACCACCATTCTTGCTTTTACTGCTTTTTCTATGCAGTTAAGGCGTAGATATCCCAGGGGATCTACACATCATTCTGTCCTAGTTGAATTACCTCTTTAAATATATTTTGGATTTTCCATTTTTGTGCGTGGTTTTGTTAGTTTATCTTTAGAACTAGTATGATTCAGGGAGAAGAAAAACATAAGGGCACCTGAGCTATTTTTAAATAACTCACACAATTGTATATAATTAATTTCAAAAGGGAAGATAGGGATCAAAAGAAAGACAATAAAAGTTCTGTATAAATTATTTTTAATACAGCGACCTTTGTAGCAAAATGAAATGCTGAGAACATTAAGGTGTATGTGTTTTGTAGCCCCATTAGTCTTTCTCACATCTTAATTTTCTGTTTGGTTCATCTTGTAAATTAAATTTTACCAATAAAACACTGATATAGGTGACTGGTAAGAGATCAACATTTTAAAAAAAATGGCATAGTTCCCAAATTTATGACTTTGGTTTGAGGTGTCCCTGTGGAAATCTTGAGGTCATGTTGTCAGGGAACAAAGGAGCATTGAACATGGGATGGGAGGTTTGCCTGCTGACTTTATCTAGAACAGTCCCTCTCAGTCACGTAAGTTTTGGCCGTGTTAATACATAAGATAAAGGCAAAAACAAACATAACCCCCCAAATAACCTAACTGAACTAAATAAGCCCCAACATCCTAAAAATACTCTATGGTATATTATTGTTAATAAAATGAAAAAAATACAGTTTTTCTTTCACTGAAAATTATTATGCTCTCTGTCACTATCTGAAGATTCAGATTACTATGTCCCTGGCTCCCAAGATGTATTAGTGGACGTAAAGATGCTGACATGCAGGAAAGATGAGGGATTTGCCCAATGTCGCCTAGTAAATTAATCACTGGGGAAAGAACGAGAGCAAAATATGCCCTACCTTCAAATCCCTGGCAGAACTCAAACCAACCACAAATCACAACATACAGAGTGTGTGTATATGCATTCTTATAAACCAATATATATATTTTAAAATGAAGCTTATGCTCTTATTTATATGCATACTTTTAACTGTAGAGTGATTATAGACATGTGCATATTTGACATTCATTTTCTTTTCAAGAAATCTGCAGAATCCAAATATTTCAACCTGCTAGGATTCCTTCATAATTCATGTTTTTAGAGTCAAGGAACATTTTCTCCAGAATCCTCTCTCATAACATAATCCTATTAGAGAGGATGATAATGACTGTTCTTTACAAATAAAATATTCTCCCAACCCACATATACAAATACTTCCCTATTAATTTCCTCTTAATTAAAGAGTTACCTTTCTACATTTTACTGATCATTTTACTTGGGACTAAAGTTATATAACAAAATAACAGACATGAGCTTGCCACCATAGTTCTTTCTGTTTACTTGGTGAAATGACATTTATTTATATCCTTAAAAAGTTCCATGCCCAAGCACACAGCAACTTCTAGAATTCTCAGTTTCTTATATTGTCTGAATTCTTACTTGTAGAACAAAACACTACTGGTTAGCCCAGGTTAAATGCCAAATAGGCAAGTAGGAAATAAAAGCAAAACTGAAAATTAAAAATAAGTCTACTTCTATAATTTTTTTAAAATATATTTTTATAAAATACCTCACTGTAGAAACATAATGGTTTTAAATCCTCAAATAGTGAACATACTGTATGAGATTATGAAGGCAGAATCTGAGTCCTGGCTGCAGACACATGGTTTGATTTTGAAGAAATCATTTAATCACTACCATTGTTTTGCAACGGGCTTGATATTGGCATTTGGGGCAGGATAATTCTTCATTGTGAGGTGTGCCTGAAAATTTGCAGGGTGTTTACTGTCCCTTGCTCCTGATAGCAAAGGTCAGTAGCATCTCCATTCATCTTGACACCAGTCCCCTCCCCAAGCCCTCACATTTTGCAATGAATTGGATAGGAGGTAGGAATGGGTGGGTGATATCGCCCCTCTGTTTTTAAGCATATGTACCTTTTATTCCTTCATTTGTTAATGAAATTTTAGTTCACAAAGTAACTTATTGCTCTTTGTTCTGAATTTCTCAAATTCCCTACAGCTTATAACATTAAGTAAAATCATAAAGATAACCTTTTTAAGACTCTTTGTGTGGCTACTGACATTTTATGTTTCTATTTTTCTTGCCCCACAATTATGACTGTTATGTGTAAGATATGTTTTGGTGGGCATTGGAGAAGGCGGCCTAAAACAGATAAAAGCAAAGAATACAGTAGGATATGACAAAAATATAACCTTCTCTGCCATGTTCAGTTATCAAAATCCTTCTCAGTGTTCAAAGCCTCACACAAGTCTGATTCAGGAGAGAAGAGCCTATTCTCCTGAAATCTCATGCATACTTCTTGGTACCTTTTTATAATAATACACATAATGCTTCATTTCATATTCTTCTTTTCCTTCCCTCCTTAGTAAAACTTACACTATGTGTATGCCATGAAATGGAGAAACAACAAATTCACTGCATTACACAGCATCTGGTCTCAATAAGAAAAGGTTAATTTTAAAAAGAATAAATACTAAATCTTAACCATATGGGTCTAAAAAAGTAATTGTTCAAGTGTATAATCACGTATTTCTCAGCAGCATATATTAAAATGACTATATAAGATTATCAAAACTGCTGTTAGCTACAACAGCCAAAAGAAAACTAATTGTGAGTATGTACTCATATGTGTGTTTTATAAAAAGGGCACCAGAGCGGTACTCCTGAGATTTCAGAAGAATAAGGCATTTCTCTTTAAAATCAGGAGTTTCTGGGCCGGCCCGGTGGCACACTCAGGAGAGTGCCGCGCGGCGCTCCCGCCGCGGGTTCGGATCCTATATAGGAATGGCCGGTGCACTCACTGGCTGAGCGTGGTGCGGCCGACACCAAGCCAAGGGTTGCGTTCCCCTTACCGGTCACAAAAAGACAAAATAAAATAAAATCAGGAGTTTCTATGCCATGCATCTCTTTCACAGGACTCTGCTGTGTTCTTCACCTGTTACCCTATGGGCTTCTTTTTCTGCCTCAAGTTCTTCACGTACCAATAAAAACAGAAAGACTGTGTCTGCTAAGAACAAAATTCAGAGTAAGCTAAAGCTGATTCTGGGTAGCTGCCATTGAACTCTCTTTCTCAGTGGGTCTTATGATTTTGCATCCACTTTCTTTTGTGAAATGTGATTTAGTCATGTTCCAAGATATCCTCATCCATTTTATGATTGAGCTCCATCTTTTAAACGGAAAGAGGGTTGTTTTGAATATATAAAGGTAGGTAACCTTTATCCAGTGATGAAATTATGAGTGAGATTTATGATCTTGAAAGGATTCATGTCTACACTGATGGCAAGTCCCAGAATTTCCAGTCTCTGCCACTGCCTAATTTCCTTCTGCCACATTGCTTTGCTGCACTGTTCAGTCATTGTCTTCTTTGTTATGTTCCAATTGACAGGAATATTTACAAATGAAATCTTTACTAAAGTTGAAATAAAACTATTTTCTCCTTCAAGGCCTGAATTTAGGAACCTGTCTTTCCTCATAACAGCTGATGACATCTCTGGTGTCTAGGAACAGAAGGGAGAATCCATCTGTTGGCAGGAAGAGAAAAAAAGGATGTACACAAGGCACTGTAAATTTGCAATTTATTTCAAACACTAGACGGGAAGTGTTTGAGTTGAGGTGGTAATGCGAAATGTCTAGGTGCATGTCTTTATTACTGCATGCAAAAAATCACATTTAGAGCGAACTTAAGAGATGCTTTGAATAGTCACTTTTCTTCCCCCCAAATCATTTATTTAAAAAAAGTGTAATCTCTAATATTAAAGCTAGTGAAACAGTGGAAAGGTTAAAGAAGGTATACAGTGCACTTTAAAAATACCACTGCCGTTTAGTCTCTTTTCAATATCATTTTAGATTCCCTGATGCAGAGAGAAATACATATTGAGATATGCCCTTTAACTTCGAGTTTTAGGATATTTCTTTTTATATTTTTGGCTCTTTTAAAATTATTAATTTTCTCTTAGGAGAATACTATGTGCATAACAGGTCCGCAAAACTGACAGAATCAGCAGAATAACCTGTCTGGCTTCTGTGTATCACAAGTTCGTCATTACTTAAAATACTGGCTCTTGTGTGTTGCCTGGGTTGGATCATTTTAACGATGTGTTACAAAATATATCTGAGCTGCTATAAACAATCTCCCCTTTGTTTAAGTGAAAGAAAAAGAAAGAGAATAAGAGCAAGTAAAACATTTCCTGTTGCAAAGGAATCACTCTTAAATACAATTCAAATACTTTTTACAGCGCTCAGCTTTGACCAGCAACCAGCAGCCAGACGCACGGTTGGTGTGGTGTGTGTGAATATATGCACACTCATGTCTATCTTCCAACATTGTTACTGAACTCATTTGTTAAAATTTCACCACGTGTCCTCAAAATTATTATTCTTCAAAACCGGTTTAACTCACATTTTAATGTTGAAAAAACACGAGCAAGCTGAAAAGACTCTATAAAGAATGGATACCTTTTCCTTGTCAGATTTTCATTAAAAGGCACTGGACTCCTAGTTCTTTAGTTTACCAGCTATCTTTGGGAAAATCATTTAATTGGTTTTAATAAATCTGATCGCATGTATTTGGTAGTGCTCATGCAAATACACCTAAATCTGGGACATTGCAGGTGCTCTAAAATAAGGGTTGGTTGAATCTGACTTGAATCTAATCCATTGTGCACTATGAGAATCAAAATAATAGTTCAAATGTTTCTCATCATTTGAACCGCAAACCAAACAAAACATTGGAAAATAAAGATGCACAAACTAGACACCCATATAACTTAAAAAAGAAATTCAAGCAGAGTTCAACTTTAATTCTAGGAAAAAAGGCATTCAAAACATGATTCAAGTGAGCCATTGGGGCCTTGGAATATGTACCTTTTTTTATAACATGCTCTAGCACAATGGTGTGAAGATCTGGTCTTGAACTTGGTTCAAGTAAAGTAAACCAACAGATGGAAGCTTACCCTTTATTCTGTCTTTCTCTTCCCACCCTCCAACTTAGCATAATCATGAGGTGAATGGCAGAGGACCTAAATTCACGTAGAAAAGCACTCTGTATGATTTGCCTAGATTTGAACTTCAACTGTATTGGGGGTAAGCACAGCTTCTGATTCATAGGGAAGAACCAAAGTGTAGTTTTATTGCTGACAGGTCTGCAATTCACCTGCTTTAGTGTAAATGAAAGAAATGGGCCGTGCTAACTTTCTTCTTTACATTCACTGAAGCTTCTATTGGATCCCACATTTTCTGAATAACATTATTTTGACACAAGATGAAACATGCAATTAAAAAAATAAAAAACACTAACTGTGTTTCCCCCTTTCATATATGAGGCACTCAAAATATTAGGACATGAAGGAGATTCTATTTCTTGATGACAAGAAGTTCAAGGGATCCCTATTCCTCTGGAACCAACCTAGTCCGTTGTCAAGACTTAGTCAGGATAAGACTTACCCAAGTGCTCTCAAAGACAGTCTGTTCGTATCCAGTCTGTAAAAGGACCAATATGATTGTTGGAGAAGATCATCTATGAAACCTTTTGTTTCTAACCTTCAGTGAGTCTGCTGAAGTAGATGCCTTGAGGCGGAGTTGAAAAGGAAGTGCACACAAAAGAAATTCTGTGGAAACAGATTTCACCACTTTACTGTACCTGATGCATAAGCAAGAGTTTTCTTAAGGTCGCACCCTTCAACACCAACAATAACGACAACAAAAAATCCATTCCAGAGCTTCCCCCTAGAGGTCATAATCTCCACAGGAATTCTGGGGAGGAGGTAGGCAGAGCAACACACGCACGCACGCATGCACATGCACACACACACGAACACACGCACACATGCACACGCACACACACGCGCACACACGCACGCATGCACACGCACACACACGCGCACACACGCACGCATGCACATGCATACACACACGCACACATGCACACGCACACACACGCGCACACACACGCACGCACGCACATGCACACATGCACACACGCACACACACACACACACACCTATGCTATACCACCCCTTCTGCCTCCCACTGCCTGCCTCTAACCACTCATACAGAGAGCAAAACCTCTCAGCCAGCTGGACAGAGGCGTCCAACTGGGCAACTATCCCCGCAGGGCAGCTTGTTTTCATTGGCTCTCAGAAGCCTATTTTTGTCAAAGGTGGCTGAGTACCTAATGTATGCTTGTTCCTGAGCTATTCAAACAAACAAACAAACAAACAAACAACAAACAAGCAAGCAAAATTGAAGCTCCTGGTAACTGGCTGTCAGCAATTGTTTTCAGAGCAGTACTCCTCAAACTTTAATATGTTTAAGAATTACCTGGGGAGATCTTGTTAAAAAGCAGGTTATGATGCATTAAGTCTGGGACCAAAGCTGCGATTCTACATTTCTAGAAGCTCTTAGGTGGGGCGAATGCTGGTGATCCTCAGACCACGGTTTCTGATGGTTGTTGGAAGAACCAGTACCACCTCTGGAATACATTTCAGAGCTGGGTTCTTGCTGATATCTAGCAGTAGTATCATACCAAACAGTTTTTCTTAAGATTTTTTTTTTTTTTTTTTTTTTTTTACCAGGAGTTGTTAGTTTTATTATGGGAAGCAAGTCTATCCAACACCAAATGGAGGTCCACTTTTAGATGTCTTTTCACCCAAGCTTTGCTGTGCCTTGTTGCAGAAAGGGTACAGGCCCCCTGGGTATTCACTACAGTAAGTCCTTGTGTTACCCAAGGGTACTTTGCCTGATGTTGTAGTGCTAAGTCCTTTGAGCACTCCTGGTAGTGTCCAAAGTCAGACAATTTGTTGATGCAGCCGCCGTCCCACATACCTGTCTCTTATCCATCAGTTGTTCACAGAAGGCACCAAGGCAGGTGATTCTCAGGAATGACATTTGATTCTCCCCCACACCTTTTTTTCCCAACAGACATTTTATGTGGTGACTGTTTTCCTCCAAAGCCACAGAATACAGTATTCAAAACCAAAGTTAGTCTTAGAGTTCAAAAATATTCTTCTAGACCAATTGTTGACACATTCTCAATGAAGGATAAGATGGTATCCTCCAGTGATGTTACCCCTTTTATCCTAGTCATTGTCATCTACTGACTTTCAGCTTTCTCTTCCACATTCATTGAGGTTTGGGTTCCTGGTTTATGGTTTTCTCTTCCATATGTTTTGTTACCATCCCTCACACACTCCTTCACCCATCCCACGTATTTGTCCCCATCTTTAGCTCTTGCTACCATTTTGCCACAACAGTTTTTCAAATAGCCATCATAGGTAAACTCAACAAAAATCCTAGTCTCCTGTTTCACAGAGCATATCATGCTTCCCAGTCCAGTGAAAGTAGCAGCATCCTTTTGCCTCTGTTCCTCCTGTCTGCACATCTAAGGATGAGTTTCTCCTTCATGCAAGGGTAGCAGCTTCACTTGAACTCTACTGCCATCGGTGACTCATCAGTTATCTGTTCTCTCATCTCAAATAAGAACTTCTCTCCCCGCCCCCGCCTGGCTTATTTCTGTCAGCATATAGAAATGTTTGAAACACTCCTAAGTTAAAAATTTGCCCTGATTTTTTTCTTTTTAATGCTGATACTTTTCTCTTCTTCCTTAAATAACAAAAAGTACTAGAAAGGATAGTCTGGTCTTGAGGCCTTCAATTCTTTAATTCTCATACAATTTCTCATGCAATGCAAGATGGTTTTTGCATGTGTCATCCCTCAGAGCCTGATCTTGTCAAGATCATCAAAGATCCCAGCTGCTAAGTGCAACGAACACTTTTAAGTCACTACTTTGAACCTTCTGAAGAGTTAACAGGGTAAATTATTTCTCCATTTTTTAATCTGCTCACTGTCTTCTAGTTTATCATTCTTTCCTGAATTTTCTCTTCTGTCTCTGACCACTTCATTATTGTTTAACTTTGTCCAGCTAAGAGCTTTGCAGTAGGTGTTCCAGACGCTCTGATGTATACAAATGGATTACAGCTGTTGTGGAAATAGTGTTGCTGCAGAATGGACTTAGGTGGGTGTAGGGCAGCAGGATTCCCCAGGGAGCTGACTCCGGTCATGCATCCTATAAACGAACGTTCATTTTCACTGTGTGCCATATTGCTGGTTAAAACCAGGTTGCTGGTTTTAAGGATTTAAGATCTCTTGAGGGTCCTCTTTTTTTCTCGCTTGCTAACTCCCCTAGGTGTTTTCTCCACTCCTAATTGTGGATAATTTCCATTTCTGGTTCTAAGACACATTTTAGACCTGCAGATCCACCTGCTTGCCCAGACCAACTTGTTGATTTTTTAGGCATCTCAGATTAAAATGTTGCAAACTGAGCTCATTATCTTCTCTCCCCCAGATGGATCTTTTGGCTAATTTTGCATATTGGAAAACTAGTCCCCTAACTAGTTGTCCAAACTAGAGGCTGATGATCAATAATCCTTTTTATTGTTTTCTTCCTCTCCATCACGTCTATTGGTCTTTATGTCCTGCTCTTTCTATTTCCTAATTACCTCTTACATCTAACCCCACACAAATCTTAATAGGCCAGCCTCTAGCTTAAGACTGTCATTAGGAGCAAATCCCAAAGTCTTTTGCTGGTACACAAGGCCCTTCCTGGTTTTGACTCCTATCAGGTCAGCTCACTGCTCACCATGTCCCTTCCCCCGTATCCACATCCACTCCGCAATCTCCAACCACACTCAGCTCCTTGCAAGTCATTCTCACTTTTTTCCTTTTTATATTCTTTGTCACTTGACTAATCCATTTTTATTTTTCATGTCTTACCTAAGATAGTCTTCAACTTGTCTTTTCGGACAAAACTCCTAAGCTTCCTTAGTACCCCAAACTTCACTTTACCAAAGTATTTGACACTCCATGTTGCAATTGTCCATTTACTTTCGTGACTACTTAATTAGATTGTGAGACCCAGGAAGTCAGGAACCATGTCCAATTAGTCCATGTATCTCTTGCCTTTACCACGATATCAAGTGATATGGGTTGAAATGCATTCCCCCCAAAAGATATGCTAAAGTCCTAACCTCTAGCACTTCAGAACGTGATGCTATTTGGAAATAGGGTCTTTGCAGATTTAAATGAGTTAAGATGAGGTCATTAGATTGGGCCCTAATTCAATATAACTGGATTATGTTCCCCTTATTAAAAGGGGAAATTTGGACACAGACACACTCAGAAGGAAGACAATGTGAAGACAGACAGGGATAACTATGTGATTATGAAGGCAGAAACTGGAGTTATGCATCTGCAAGCTAAGGAATGCCAAAGGCTGCCGAGAAACCACCAGAAGCCAGGAGAGGCAAGGAAGGATTCTCCTGTACAGGTTTCAGAGGGAGCATGACCCTACTGTCACCTGGATTTTAGACTTCCAGCCTCCAGAACTAAGAGGCAATAAATTCCTGTTGTTTTAAGCCATCCAGTTTATGCTACTTTGTTATAGCATCACTCGAAAACTAATACATAAAGGAATACTACTATCTTGAATAAATAAATGGGCAGGCCACCCACTACACAGGATATGTATTCATAAATACTGCGTGTTTGGGGTTTGCAGCTCCTACAATCTGGTCAGAAGATACGACATTCTTTGTCTGTCAAGTGCAGTTGATGATGATGATTATGATAATAATAGTATTAGTAATACTTGCCTGTTGGCCTACTTTTCAATTAAAATAAATACATTAATTTAAAAAGTGATACTTCCCTGGGGGAGTTGTTCCAATTAAATAGGAGAATACACACAAAACATGTAAAAACAGAATATTAAATGTTGGAAAATGTTACTTATTATTATTAATTTCCACATGGCACCTGAGAGGGCACATTCCCCCCAGAACATCCAGGTCTAGGACATGGGTCCCACAGGACCCCCAGCCCTGGCACCCAACTTGTGCTTTCTGCGTGACTGATCTGTTGTGAGAATTTCATTCCTGTCAGAGGCCAGATACATGCTGACAGCCTTGACTGTGCTTGGCTTTGGGCCACACTTTTTCCCCCTAAGAATGAGTCTCTGAAATAGCCATGTAAGTAATGGAAACAAAGCAGAACATGATTCACTTAGATCGATATTAATTTTATAAATAATTACTCAGTAATTACCTTTTTCATTAAATAAGTAAACTTGTCAAGAAAAATCCAAATTTCAGAAAAATTCGAGACTATTATTTGCATCCCATAATAATTTTGTTTTCCATAATTTTATTACATAAGGTACAGAATTTATTTGAAGTTGAATAAAAATATGAGTGTTTTTACAAATTCTTGTTCAAATATCTAATCCACAGAGACAGCATGGACTCTCTGGTCATAGATAAAATGTTGATAATCTATCTTGCAAATTACTCTTTTTGCTTTCTTTCCTCAGAAACTCCGCCTCCTTCCTTTCAGGACCTTGTAGCCTAATACTTTCCTAAGAGCTCCCTAACCGTTCATTAAATCCTGCTCACAGGATTGAGTCTAATGATATAAAAATTTTAAGTTATGAATGACAAATTAATTTAGAATTTTTGCCATTCCCAGGAATGTTTAAGATTGTCAGATGAAGGTCCTTCAGGTATCCTCATTGCATGTAAGTGTCTGAGAAAGGGACATTTAGGGAGCTGTACTAAGGATGCTTATTAGTGACCAACTAGGAGACTACCCTTTCCATATACTTGTAAGTTGATCTTTATGTGGAGTTCGCTTATACTTGCAGCAACAAGTGAAATCCCAGTGTGGCAAGTGGCACTTTACTGGCCTTGAGGATGTTTTGCAATACTCAAGTTCTCCAAGCCCCTATCAGACACAGGGGAGATGCTAGTTCAGTGAATTCTACATACCCTAGGTGCTTTATGAGTGTTAGAGGGAATGTTTTTAAATTTAAATTTAAATTTATTTTTTATTTATCATTACACAATGTAGTTGATTTTCATGGCCTTTTACCAATTCTTCCCTTCCCCCCTTCTAGAGAGAGATTTTCTTCACCTTCTCATTATTTCAATAAAGCTAGAGAATGTGCAGGGATAAAATGAGTTATGAATTTGTTACTTACTTTATAAACACACCTTGAGAAGGAGTCGTAAAGATAAACATGGGAACAACAATGCTGAAAGAGAAGCAGGAAAGACAATTCTCATTATAAAATGGATTAGAAGGTTGGTTGTTAGTTGCTGAAGATGTTCTATGGCTTGGAAGAGCTGGGCCCCTGAAGTCTTCATGGAGTGTTGTAAAATATTTTATACAGAACAAATACAGTTTTGTGGGGGAAAAGTAAGGATAAATAAGACAGACACACAGAGACAAAATACCTTCCACTTGGGTGGTCTTATTGGCAGCATGCAAAGGGTGAATTGGTGGTTTATACAACCAGGGAGAGAGGGGTGTTTGTGAAAGAAAAGAGAGAAGATGTAAGCGACTAACAATTTCAGGTTGCCCTCACACAGCTCCCTTTCCTTGTATTCACACCAGCACTCTTCTAGTTTCATTTTCAAGGCTGGATGCACTTATCAGTGACACTAAGAATGGGGGGGGGGTGGAGCTAGTGTGGAATGAAGCTCTATTTTCTGTGAGGTTGGCGAGTGCATTACTTTAGGGATAACTGAACTGTTACAATCCATTTCTAAATATTACTATATGTCACAAACAATTTTGTACAAAAATAATAAATGAAGGTGGTGGCTTGCAAGTAATGCTATATATGAACAAGACACTTACCTTGCGGAAGGGACTGCTGAATTATAAATCATGTCTTTTAGGAGAAATAGCATCTCCTCAAGGAGGACACAATCCATTTCCAGATGCTGTCCCAAACAGTGAGGATGCAGTAGTAGCAGTCATGCTCGTCATAATATTGTCAATTGTAATAGATCCCTGGCTTTATTTGATTCTTGAGTGGAGTAAATACCATAAATCCTTTCTATTCTTCTTTATATACTCAGGTTAAATCACCACTAATAAGATTACAAATATGTGGTATTTATGATCTCAACATTAATGAGAATAATATTAAAGATGCTCTTTCTTTTTATGTTTACATAAAATAAGCACACAGAAAATGGTGGGATCAATGTTTCTTACTGGGATAGGGATAGAGAGGTACTATTGACATGTTGAGCTGAAGTGTCTGGCACAATAAAATCAGCACCCTGGGCTCCTGTCACTTAATATCCTTACCCTCAATTATCAGGAAAACAATGAATACCCCTGCACACACACACACACACACACACACACGCACGCACGCACGCACGCACGCATGCACGCACATGCATACATTTACAAACATTGCCTGAGTGATGGTACTATCTTTGGTTGAAAGGCACATATATAGAATAAAAAGTATATTTTCTTAAAATAGAAAAGACAATTTCAAGGAGAGTGTCCATTTTTTTTCTCTTTTAATTCCTTCTCCCTTCCCCACCTCAAACAAGCTATCCAGCCTAGCAAAAAATCCCTACATCATAGGACCCACCACTTTACCAGAGCAAGAAAATTGGTGTAGTATCTGGCACAGAACAGGTGCTCAGTGAACTCTGAGTTTCTTTCCTTACTCATCCTCCTTTTTGTAAGATGAGGAAATGAAGTAAGGAAACATTTCATGTTGAAATATTTTGGTTATGGCTTTATTGCTTCTTTGGAAATGGCAAATCGTTTTCTTACCCATTTGCTTATCAAAAGCAAGCTGTCCACTCTCCTTTCGTTACCTTGATGGACAAGGCATAATTTGTTTCATATTGTAAAACAGAGCCCAGTCTTTTCTAGCCAAGTTGCAGGCAAATTTCAGCTGCAGGAGTTATCAACCGTTCCAGGAGGCCATGTATGACAAGGCACTAGCACTTTGCTGACTGATATAGTCTACGATTTTATTTTTGGAAAGTAGCTTAAAGCTATTATGGCTCTGGGTTTTTGACAGGCATCATGTACTGCCATTTCAGAAGAAAATTTAACTTTAAAAATCAAGTAGCCTGAGGGTTTGGAAGCATACTTAAATTTTTAATATGCTGTCAAAAAATACTTTGCAGTATCCATTTGTAACTAGACTAAACTCTGCAAATTAATATGTGAACCGCCCAAACTCATTAACAACTTGCTGTACAAAAACAGTTAAAGGACCAATTATCAAGTTTGTACTAAGCAAAGTAAGAAATTGCTGCTTGATTTCTGTCTATTCCTTTTTTGCTGGACAGACATGTACTGTCCTGAATATATTTTTGTCTAGGACTGAACTGAGATAGGCCTTCTTTTGGTTGATTTCAATTTGACTGTGCAAATAAAGTTCTCAGAATAGACCCTGCGATAAAGACTATAATTACCCATAGGTTACTGAGAAATCTATTTAGCATCCAGAGAGAGAAAGAGAGAGAAAAGGAGAGAGAAAAAGGGGAGTGGGTGGGGGGAGAGAATCCTTTGGTTGAAGTTGAAGTAAACATATTAGTCAGTGACTTAGTCATCTACAAATTGGGGTTCAGAACTGATTATTTGATCACTGTCATCTGGTCAAATTCATGTACTAATTAAAAATACTGATTATTTGATTGTCTCAAACATTGCTTTTGGGAAGTTGGTAGGTTGGTAGGTCTGGGATAGAATGAAGGGATCATGAGTTTGGATTAGAGCTAAGAGGAATGTATAATGTCCCCATGCAATCAGAGACTCACAGCGAAACAAACAAAACATTTTAATTAGATAGAGCTTGTTTTAAAGTCTGCATCTTTCTCTTACAAGTTTTAGAACTTTGTCCAAAATTTTTATTTTCTCTGAGTGTCAGTTTCCCCGTGTAAAATATTCCAATAACAACATTAATGACAAAAGTCATGGTAACAAAAATAATATCTGCTTTATTGCCTTGTTATAGGGATTTGACTAAAAAAAGGTCTAAGAAAACACTGCAATTGTTTCTGCCCTAAATAACCATTATTTCTTTTCTTGTTTACTAATGGTTGGGACCCAGGGCCAGTGCAGTGTCTCCAATAAACCTCTAGAACGTATTGAGGCTGAAAAACATATGGTCCAAACATCCAGAACGTGGTATTTGGCTAATGTATACCAGAGTTAGCCTGTATATAGCTTGCCAGAAAAGAGAAAGAGGACATGAAGCTTTCTGATTACCGAGAATGAATCCTTGGAATAAATTTTCCAAGATGTTTAAAACTTTATCTAAAATGCAGAAATAATCATGTACAGTTGTACTATCACAATGCCAAATGCATGTAAAACACATGGGTATCTGAGGAGCCCATAAGAGTCAGATGCCTTACAGCTATCTAAGATTTCTGGAGAGGCACAGTGGAATATCAGCTGTACTGCAAAGTGTGGTTAAATTTAGAGAGGTGAAGTGTAGAATTAAGATATTTCGAAGAGTCATAGATAATCCTAGTCCTAGACATGTAAAGATTTTAGACCTATTTCAGTGATAGTACAAGTTGTTTGGAGTGCAAGTTTCTAGAGTTGTCTATGAGAAAAAAAAAATGAAAAGATTATTTTGAAAAGTCTTGAATGCCAAGTAGTCTATGTATTTTTAGAGTGTTTGACTGAAGGAACATTATGAGGAGAATGGAGCCTTCAGAAAAACCAGGAACAATGCATAGAATGGATGGAAGGGCAGGGAAACCACAGACACATGCTATAGAGTCAGTGCACACTACAAAAGTGTCTGTACAATTTCTTCAAAAATAGTACAATGCAATATCAAAAAGTAGTGAGGGATAGATAATAAAGTAAAATTGGCTGGTATTTTCTAAAATTGGGTGCTAGCCACATGGGAATTTCTTTTACTGTTATCACTACCTTCATGTATATTTAACATTTTCCATGATAAATAAATAAATAAGTAAATAAATGATATCGGCGTTTCTTAAATTTTTGAGTCCTGGACCACTTTGAATAGCCCATGAAGACAACTGGAAGTCTTGCCAGAAATATGTGCACATTCTAAAGTGTGTGTATATATTTTCAGAGGTTCGTAGTTCTTTCTCCCTTCTGTTCACCTCATGTTGTGTTTATTAGGTCTCTGGTTACTTAAGAAAACTGAGTCCTTTCTATTAAATGACTAAGTATTTTTCTACAACTACATATCGTCCTTATTTGCCATTGAATCTTTTAATTATCACTCTGGTTAAATAAAAAAAAATATCATTTCAGTGTTCTGTGATCCTATTGCAATCAAGTGCTTTAAACTGTATGATATTTTCACAAACATTACAAAATCAGAATCTAAATTAAGTTTTCTTTGTCCTTAAATGATCTTTGGGAGTTCCCGGAGGACCCCTGGAATATCTCAAAAGAATTCGTTCTCTCTCTACTCATAAAAAGAAGAGATGTTGAACTAATTAGTCTCATTTTATGTGTTAATCTATGTTTCCATGGATCCAGGAGTCCATCCCTTTATCTCCTTAGTTCAACAGATTCCTTGTTTACACATAGAAAATATCTCTAAATCAAGACTCTTAGACTTTAGATTGGAACTTTGCGTCTTCAAATACAATGCATCGTTCTCATTCTTTAAAGCTTGGCTTTAATTCATATCACTTTTTCTTTCTACTCCTCCCAAGCACCCTCTGATCTGTGTCACACAGAACTTCCTCAAGGGTAACAGTGCTCCTCTCATCTGTACTCTGTTTAAACAAAGGCAGGGAGCCAAGGTCAATTCAAAGAAAAGAAGTGGTTTATGCTACTGTGCTACACAGCCACAGACTTGTTTATGACAATACGGGCATTTTTAAAATTCCAGTGAAAGGAACTTAGTAGACCACTCAACGGCTGATTGGTGGTATGCATATCCAAACCGATTATCATTCCGTGAAATGGAAGCTAAGTTAGTATAAACTAAGAAAGGAAGCAAAACTCTTTATTGGTTAAAAACTTAGATTTTGTAGTTATTAAGACCAAAACTCAAAATTCAGTTTCATGAATTTGTTGTCTCTGAGACCTCAAGAAAATCACCTACTTTCATGAGCTTCAGGTTTTTTTCTTCTATCAACTGTGTAATATCTAACTCTGAGTTGTGCTGAAAAGATTAAAACAAGATATTAGCATAATCACTAATATCTTAACTAACGCTGGCTATGATTTGATATTTCAAACCACGGTTTGACAAGGTTTTTGAATAGTACTCAAAAACTTATGATTTTACCTGAATAAAACCCCCAAGCATATCAACCATAGGACAACAGGCCTCCTTCTCTGAACTTGCATCTCCTTAGGATTACTTTTTTCCTTACGGATTTTATTGATTTTTTTTTTTTTCACTTCTCTGAACATATACACTGATTAACCTCGAGGCTTTCTCTCATCTTCTTACGCTATAAATGAACCCTTAGGATCCCACCCAATTCCATGGTTTTGATTACTACCCATTCACTGATGATCTCCCCCATTAAAAAAAAAATGTTCATCCTTTTATTAACCCCTGAACTTCAGACTTTGAAATAAGAATGACAGAAAGTCAACATTTTCAGAACTGAGCTTCTAGTCTTAATCCACCCCCAGCGCTCCTACTATTGCCACTCTTGGACTTTCCTTCTCAGTTAAGGTGATCACTAGCCAACTTGACAGGTTATATAGATCCTCTCTCCCTCACCACCCAAATTCAAATAACTCTTGCTGAATTATCTCCAAATAATAATAATCATTATTACCATATTCTCTTCTTTTCTCTCTCTTTCTGCTGCCCCTTCCTCAATTCAGAATGTCATCATCTCCCTCACGGATTTCTAAAATAACCTTCTGGCTAGTTCCCTAACTCCATTCTTTTCAATGCTCTGGCTGGGCTAACAGGGAGCAGAGTCACATGCTACTAAAACAGTGCAGAAGAGGAGTGAATGGGCACATATGAAAAATAAATATTGTGCTTGTATCCACCTTAGTGCCTGCAAATTGCCTTCTAATAGACCAAGACATGAGGTATATAATAGCAAAATCAAATTTTAAAGTAATAAAATCCCTTAAATTCAGCATCTAGGCACAAGAACTATCAAGAAATAAGCTGTCAGAAAAATCTCTATTGAATTGGCATATAAGCATTTTTTTCTTGGCAGGCAGAAGCAAACAACGGTAGAGGTTTCACCATCTTGAGAGATCTCATAAAAAAAAGTCATACATTGTATTGGGCAAAGGATCTTATTTTTCTGATTTGTGGAATTACTTTTAACTATAAAAAACGGGATCAAGTATTTGAAACTGAAATCATCATAGAAAACCTGGGATATATTGTTGCTTATATTTTTATGCAGAAAATTCTCTTGGCCTAAATACTAAAAATGTTTTATTTTTTATTGGTCCTCTTAATATAATACAGTACATCTTTAGAGAGTTAATTCTTTAAATTGGAAAATATTTGATGGATTAAAGTTTAGAAACTAGTGTCAGTGATTAAGTAAGAAGTACATTTGATAGCATTATGTCCCAGAAATCTCTAGCTCTTGGGCACAGAGAAATTTATGATCAGAAAGATACCTCTCAAAGCAATGAATGACTTCAATCCAGCCCTTCAATTTAAAGTTACTATTACTCTTTTCTATATTTTCAGAGGCAAAAATATGATTGATTGGGTGTTGAGAACAGATAAAGTTCCTGCTCATTGCAGAGAGTTTAAATAGTTTACAGATGTTTCTGAAAAAGTTTATCAGCAGCCATAGTATCCACAAAAGCAAAAAGGAGTCTATCACTACTATATTTATCTCACTCTTGAAATAATGTTGAAATGAAGTATTCTGGAATCTCGGGCTTCTTTCTCTGGAACTACCCTTAGTAGCTCAGTGGAGAAATATGATAATAGAAAATAACTGGGTCTCAGCAAAATTTAGGATTAAGAGAAACAGGCTTTCTTTGTTATTCACTTTAAAACTAAAATGTACCAAAATAATCTTAGGAAAAAATGCTCAAAACTAACAAATAACACAGAGGATATAGGTAGAATAAAAGAAATTGCAGGACTATTTATATTTTCGGAAATCCAATATTTTCACTGTTTCACTGTTTATTTAGGTGAGATGAGGCAAACATTTGCTGAAGGGGGAAAAAAAAAAAACAAAAAAACCCCAATAAAATCCAGACATATTCTGGCTTTCTTTAAGGCCAAGTTGAGCTCTTAAAGAACCATTTCATCAACACATTAGTTACTAACCAATCTGGTCTTTCTGAAAGAAGTTACCAGTCAAAACATTTCATCAGCAGCTAATTAAGACAGCTAATGGTCTATGTATGTACGTATTTCATGACCTGGAATAATTGAAATTAATCTTATATTACTGGCAGCTGTCAACTCTCACCCATCTCATGAGTAAAGAACAAAAATGAGAAAATAAAGGTTGCAAACTCTAGTTCACTACATTATACCAGTTTGGTTTTCAGGGTATTTTAAACACTGTCTTTTCAAGAAATTAGAAAGGAATATCTAACTATATAAGTTTTCAGTTCCACATTTTCAACAATTTTAATGGATTGTTGCTGGAGACTTAATTCCAATGGACAACAGTCTGAATGTGTATTTAAAATAAACAAAACTTGACAGACCTATATGAGTGTACTTAAAAAAGTTCATGGAAAAATAGAAACAAAAGGTAGTACGAATCTTTCCATGAACTTTTTGAAGTGTCTTTGTCTATTAGAGACAAGTTTGAGGGACTTTGTTGCTAAGGAAGCCATAGGGTAAAGTTAGATGACATAGACCATCTTTTGAAGGAATCAGAATATGAAGTTACAAGGCCTAGGATCTAGCCCCTGCTCAGTCTCTGAGTATTGTGAACTTAGTAAAGCCATTTAAACTCTCGGTCTGTTTTCTTATTCAATTTAATTCAATTTAATAAAATGTATTAACTTCAATAATCTTTACAGTGTAAAAGTTGGACTAAATAAGTTTTAAGGTCCATTCAATCTTGGTGATTCTTCAAGTAGTTATTAAGTAAAGTCCATTAAATCTGGAAAAATGATTTACATTTAAAGAGATCTGTGTCCTTTACTCAAGGTTCAGGACCCAATTTGCATTTGTCAGAAATATACTTCCTTTCTGAAGCAGACAATCCAATATACATGGATATTTTTCTCATTTCCCATTGAGAAGACACCAGCATATGTTTAGCATAACACATTAAAACCTAGTTTTAGAACACAGTTTTTCACATAAAATACTATAGACATTAATATATGCTATTGTATTAATGAGTAAAATTAAAGAAAATTTACATGCAGTAATAACTCATTTGAATCACTGGTCTTATTAATTTATTCTCTCAACAGATATTATTGATTATTTAAAGTATACCCATAATGAACCACGTATAAGTTAGAAAAACCAGTCCCCTTGTTTAAAGTCTTAAAATCCAGTTTTAAAATGTTTTTCTTCATGTGGACAAGGAGAAGGACACATTTTACTTTCTAGAATATTCCCCCAAAAAGTATTGTGTCAGAAAACTAAAGTGTCCAACCATTTAAATGTGTGATAGTAAAAACTTCACCCAGGCATGTTGTAACTCTTGGATGTTAATTTTTAACAGGCACGATGAAAATATACTAGGCTAATAAATGTGACAATCTTCTTATTACTTAGAGAAGTAGGAAAAGACAATGTTATTTTATTTACATAGCCTCGACTGCCTTTCTACTTCATGCTTCTAAGCCACAGCAGTGTATAGTCACCATTATGTTGAACTGACATAAAGCTTGAATATAATCATAAAGTGATTGTTTTGTTTTTTTACCATCCTTTTCATTTTATTCAGGAGCCTAATTCTTCTCTTGTCCCTACAGGAATAGTTGTAGAAATTCTAAAACCTTTCTGGATGCTTTAAGTCCCACAATAAAACTTCAATTCAAGAATGAAATAGGCCACCCATTATGAGTCAAAACCACATGTATGATTTGTGTGAAGATGTCTCTACTGCACCTAGCTCAGGCGTCCACAGGTAGGCAAGATCGCCGTCGTGGACAACTCGTGGGAGTCTTCCTCCTTCCCCCACCCCCACAACTTCTCCTCTAGCTGTTTTCTGCAGTGTTTGACTCCTTGGGGTTGGAACACAGGGAAAGCTGAGGGAAAGGATGGTAGAAAAGCCCTTAAACTAACAAAAACTCTCCTGAACTGGTGTTGGTTCTCTTGGAGCTTGACAGGAGTTTAAAACTTATTTTGTCCTGAAATTTGCAAATTTTTTGGAGACCTTTGTGTGTCCCTTCCCCACCTCACTCCCACTCATTGAGGAGCTTTCAAATCTAGTTCCCTTGAGGGTGTAAATGTCCTAGGAATCCAGTATCACTCCTAATGTCCCTCAGATTTATACTTATATAGGGGAAACATTTATATACCCTTTACCTCAGCAATCTCTGAGAGTATAGGTACTTCAACAATCTCTGCTCTCTCTCTGCCGGCTCTAAGTGTATCTCTAGAATGACTTAGTGGCCAGTCCTTCATAAATTCCCTTGGTTGGGGGACCCTGTGGAGGATAAAAGGATATAGAGGTCATTTTGGTGATTTATTTAAAGCCCCCTTCTCCTAGATAGGAGATAAGGACCAGATATTCTCTTTTGTCCCCTTTGGGTTGGGAGAAATTTGAAGCGTTCCTCTCTCCTAAGAAAACGTCCTCAAAAATATCTTGATTTTCCAGTTCCAAACCCTTTTATACCCTCCATGTGCATGAGGAGTTTCAGAATCATCCTACTTATTCTTACCACTATTCAAAAATAAATTTTCTCCAATCTTGAGCTAGTACTGTCTTTAAAATGTGCTTCACCTGAAACTTTCAATTAAAAATCCTCTTATGTAAATAATATTAAGGGATTTTCCTCTCTACCTAGCCTTATTTACACAGAGATGAATGTATTCATTGACTGGTATCAGAATTTATGAATATAACTTTTTGAAACATTATTATATTTTCCAATATCTTGATATATTGATTTATATTATTTATAATTATGTAAAACTAAAATAATTGGAGTATAAAATGATATACCTACAGATGGCCTTTAAAACTCCAGGCCAAAATGCCTTAAATTAGACTTTTCATATCATTGTCAAAAACTATTAATATTTCCTATCATCACAGTTTGAAGAGACATACTTATTATCATTTTTGGTATTTAACAGAGTAAAGTATCAGAATTCAGAAATGTTGTTAGTTATTTAAATATACATTAAAGAATTTGAGACAAAGAAGTACATGCCAGAGTATTCTGAAACTCCATTATCCACTATGGCAGTCACTAGACATATGAAGCTATACAAATTTAAATTTCAATTAATTCACTTTTATAAAATTAAAGATTCCAGTTCTTAAGTGTACTAGCTGCATTCAAGTGCCTAATAGTCATAATTGCATAGACTACCATATTGAACAGTACAAATATAAAATACTCTCACCATTGTAGAAATTTCTGTTGGATAGCACTGCTCTAGAAAAAGATGCCACAACCTAATCCATGCACCTGGAATCAGAGGAGGTAGAGAAATGTTTAGAGTTGCTTAGGTTGGGCCCTCTATAGTAGGATTCAGGTTTGCCTAGATAAATGATTAGATGCATTGACTGGGACAGCACAGCTTGTTTTTGCCACTTGGCTTAGGAAGGTTTCAAGTTCTGCAATGTATTACAGCATTGGTTCTGTTGAATTACAAGAAAACTATCTCGATATGACTGGATCTAGACCTAGCTGTCTTAGAGAAGCTGAAAGAGAATCTTAAAAGAGGCTAAGTGAAGACTTGACACGGTGAAAATTGAAGTCACTGCAATGTGTTAACATTTACCTTTGAAAGAAACCCACTTGATTTACAAGCATGAGATATTTCCATTTTCTTTTCCTATATCCTTAAAATAGTTATGATTTAGATTCACAACCATTTATTAGGATAATGAGATCTGTTGTCACAATGTGTAAAGATGTCATTAGAAATTTTCTAGGGAAAATTGTAACACAACTTCTCTTTTTAACATTTATTTATTCTTTGCTTTTTAAAATTGATTTCTTTTGTTTCCAAAGAGCAGGAAAAGATGAGATAAAACCTAGAGGTGATGAAAAAATATATCCTGTTTGTCTATTTTTTGTACAAAACAAAAAGAGCTATTATTTTTTTCTTCAAAATAAAGCAAATAACTCTTTGGTCATCTATAATAGGGCAGTGCTATTTTGAACAGTTTGATGTCATTTCTACATCCCTCAAGGAAACAAAGGGGAAAGTCAGAGGAAAGGGAAAAAGCAGCTTTGATAAGTTGTGTCAGTCGCTGGTCCCTGAGAGTGGAGCATCCTGTTTTTATCATGTGGCCAAAAACAGTGGGAAAAAAATTGACTGTGATCAAGGGGATCCATTCTTTTGTTATTTCACAGGTACCTGCCACAATTCCCTAAATAATCAAACTAAATTGGGCCTTTTTTGTGACAGCTGTGAAACAATGGGTCCGTATGGATGGGTGAAGGTTGCTGGAAAATGACAGTTTAAGTTGGAGAAAGAGTGGGAACCAGCCAGAGAAATCTCGTGATACACACAGCATTGCGAATCATGACTGTCTGTCCTCACTAGATTTTATGACTATCCTATCAATGCCATCCATTAATACTTCCAATTATTGTAAAAGTCAGTGGGCTATACTACACATAAAAAGTAATAGAAAATTTAATGTTCATAAAGATGAAGAATTCTTTTCAAACAAAAATGGCTTTTAAATTGACTTTTTGTGGTTCCTAGGACTGCAGTATCCATTAATCATTCAATCACTTGAAAGGACTTCTAGCAAAATGACCTCAGGGATTGCTATCATTTGGAATTCATATCCATTCAGTCGTCTTATCTCTGGGTGTCCAGGTGCAAACGTATAGCATTTATCAACATAGCATCTATAAGATGTCACTTCAGCACAAGTACATGTGCAGCAATTATTAAAAAAAAACACCTCTTCACCCGTCTTTATATCAGACTTTCTAGTAGAGCTTCTATTCTGGGGCAAAGAGGAGAGCAGCATCTATATGTTTCAGTATCTTTAGGAATAATAATTAAAGTAAAATCTAACTTTTTTATTTATGAATATGGTTGTTTACTTAATATAAGATTATTCAACACCAATGTCAAAGGATTGGATCCCTGTACCAGCAAGCTGAAAACCAAAACAGATTATTCAACATGGAACTATATAGTCACTAGCTTGCATTCTTAATGTCTTTGTTAGGACTTGGAAGAAATATTTTTTAAAAAATTCAGTCAATTACCTGAATGTTTATTTTTACTTGCTATCAAATATCTGGATATTTATATATACCAAGATAATGATATTCTTCAATGATTTTTATATGAATTGTGTAGAGACAGTCTTAGATTGAGGGCAAGATCAGCTAAAATGATTCTGCTGAGCTATTTATACCATTAAGACTTTATCAAAGGGGAATGTGATTTAAGCTTCTTTCATTTAGAACATTATTATGATTCATATGGAATTGGCTTGCTATTTTCGAATTTCTATACATTCCTCCATTACAGCTTTGAGCCTCCCAGTGAAATGAAAATATTCGAGTACTTAAGAGTCCCAGTGGATTGCCACTGGGAATGAACAGAAGGTCTCTCTCCCTCCCCTCCTTTTCCTGTTTTCAAGTTACAGGGCCAGACACAAGGTTGTGAGACGACACAGAAGCAGTGTCAAGAAAACCATTTTGTTCAAGGACCTGGCAGCTGAACTCTTTCCAAATGCTTTTAAAAAGAGAAAAAAATACACACACACACACACACACACACACACACACACACACACAGCTATATATATAAAACACCAGTTTTAAACAAATCCTAAGATTTGTGAAGTCATTGTGCACCTCATGATATTTCTGTAGATATGAACGAGGACCAGATGAGGTAACATTAAGAAAAGTCGATGCTTAAAGTCTCTTGAGTTTTCTAACAAGAGATCTGGGAAGTTTAAAAGCATATCAGGTTTCTCAGAGATTATTAACTCTGGACTGCATTTCAAAGTATATCAAGTACTGTCTGCCTTATACCAAATAGAAGGGAATGTACTACCAGACTAAGCAGACAGAACCAATAAGAGCTGTAATAAATCACATTAAGAAATATTTATTGAACATCTCTGTGTCTCCAGCATTGAACTGTTAGGTGTGTGATGTATATAAAATGAAAAGGTCTGTGGTCCCCAAAAGCTTAAATATAAATTTGGGGAGACAAGACAACTGCACAGAAAATAAATAATAATGGAAAATTTGAACAGCAATTCAAAATAAATGTCTTGAGAAATACCATAAATGATAAAAATGGACCCAACTGAAAGCATAAAAGAAAGCATCATTTACATTTTTAAGTTAAAAAGACAGCTTCATGAAAATCGTGCTATAGAGAATAATGTTGGGCCTTAAGATAGATATTTATAATTCCTCAGAGACACCAGGCTTTGACCATGTTCTGTAATTGTTTTCAATTAGATGCTGTGTTTGTAAAGGAGACAAATGGCCAAAATGCTTATAGCCAATGGTGCTTATGGAATGAAGTTATAAGTAAATTATAAAATAAAAATATATGATAGTCTGATGTAAATGACCTCGCCCCACAGGCTTCCAGCTGTGGCTGCTATGAGGTGCGACAAAGAGCTTAGAGAAACAATAATAGCCATGACGCCTGATATAAAATAAACAAATGAAACATCTGTAAGTGAAGACTTTATGAACCCAGATTAAATCACCTAAAACAGAGAAAGGGAGATAGAGATGAAAAAGGCCAACTTTCTTACCTTGAAGAAAGGGAGACTCAAAACTTATTTTGGTACAGAGGTTGGTAATTTAATACAGTTCTCAGAATGGCATTAAGACATTAAGTGCTATGCTCAAGTAGGACTAAAAATAGAAAGTTTACTTTGAAAGTTCCTGCTGAAAACAAAACTGAAACAGATCCTAGAGCAAAACAGAAGTAAATGCAAAAAGCAAGGAAACCAAAATTAAAGCATGTAACAAGGTGATAAAATTAAAACTAAACACAGTGTATCAATAAGGAATTAGCAAGAGATAGGCAAAATTGGGTAATTCAATACGAGCACTGTTTAAAATGTATGTGCAGGTTTAGAGACATCACCAAGGTAAATTCAGTATGCTGAAGCTACCAGCATTAGGGACCTTTCCTACCCATCAGCCTGAAGGCAAAAGGAAGAAACAGGAGGAAAGCAGGACAGTGTGCGTGGAGAGAGAGCCTTTCAACAGGGCTGTGGCATGTGGTGAGGAGACAGAGCAATGACTGAGGCCGGAGGGGAAGGAAGTAGGCTGATAAGCCGTTGGCCTAACTCTCTTCCTTTTGTGCCACCCCCCCAGAGCCTCCCATCGATGAGCTCAACAGAAAGCCAGAAGGCAAGGGGGTCATTAATGCAGACTGTGTAATTCAGCCTCCTGGAGCAAGGGTCAATAGAAATGGCGGAAAGTTGATCTAGAAGAGCAAAACAGAAGATGTCCACGCACAGGATGATTTCATAAATAATCATAACTGAGCATCATATTCTTTTAAAAAGAAAGGGATCTCCAATTGATTTTTTTAGCTCTATCGAAATAGAATTCACATACCCATAAATTCACCCTTTTAAAGCACACAATTCCATGCTTTTCATATAGCGTTCTACAACCACCACTATATAATTTTAGAACACCTTCATCACCCCAAAATGAAGCCTTGTGTCTATTAGCAATCACTCACCTGCCTTTTCCCTGCCCCGGCAAACATTAATCTACTTTCTTTCTCTCTGGATTTGCCTGTTCTGGACACATTGTATACATGAATTCATACAATATGTGGTATTTTTGTGTCTGGCTTTTTAACTTGGCATATTTTCAAGGTTAATTCCTGTTGTAGCAGGTAATATTATTTCATTCTTTTCTATGACTGAGTAACATTCTATCATATAAATATACCACATTTTTTGTTTTACCATTCTTTAGTTGATAGAAATTTGGTTGTGTCCACTTTTTGACTTATGAAAAATGCTGCCATGGACATTCGCATTCAAGTTTTGGTGTGGACATATGTTTTCAATGCTCTTGTGTAAATACCTAGAGTGGAATTGCTAGGTCATATGGCATGATGGTGTCTAACATTTTGAAAAATGACCAAACAGTTTTCTGAAGGGCTATACAATTGTATAATCCCTGTCAACACTTGTTTTTCTCTTTTTATACTATAGTCTTCCTACTGGGTTTGAAGAGGTATCTCGTGTGGTTTAAATTTGCATGTTGTAAGAATTCTTTATATATTCTGGATACAAATCCTTTATAAGACACATGATTTGCAAATATTTTCTCCCATTCTGTGGGTTTTCTTTCATCTTCTTGATGGTGTCCTTTGATGTACAAACGTTTTAATCTGGATTAAATCTAATTTATGTAATATTTTTCTTTTATGGCATGTGTTTTAGATGTCATTTATAATGATGCCTAAACCAAAAATTTATTCCTATATTTTCTTCTAAGAATTATGCAGTTTTATCTCTTCAATTTTTGTTTATGGTACAATTTGAGTTAATTTATGTGTATGATGTGCAATATGAGTCCAACTTCTTTCTTTTCCATGTGGATATCTCTAAGAATTCCAGCACCAGTTGTTGAGAAGACTATTCTTTCCTTGAACTGTTATTTCACTCTTATCAAAAATGAATTAATGATTAATGTATGACTTTATTTCTGGACTCTCAATACTATTCCATTGGTCTACATATCTATCCTTATATCAATACCACATTGTGTTGATTATTGGAGCTATGTAGTAAGTTTTTAAATCAAGAAATGTGAATCCTCCAGCTTTTTTCTTTTTCTTTTTTCAATATAGTTTGGCTATTCTGAGTTTCTTGCCTTTCCATCTGAATTTTAGGATCAGTATGTCAACTTTAAAAAAAAAAAAAAAAAAAAAGCGCAGCTGAGATTTTGGGTGAGATTTCATTGAACCTGAAGATAAATTTAGGAAGCATTGTCATTTTAGCAATAATTTTGCCTATCTCTAAGCATGAGATATATTTCCATTTATATATGTCTTTTTACATTTATTTCAGTGATAGTTACTAGTTTTCTGTGTATGAGCCTTACTCTTCTTTAGTAATATTTATTCCTAACTAATTTTTTTGTGCTCTTGTAAAGAAAACAGTTGTTTTATTTATTTTATTTTCAGATTATATATATATATCAATTATATAAAAAAAATTGATATTTGTTGAGGCTTGTTTCATGACCTAACATATGGTGTATCTTAGAGAATGTTCTATGTGCACTTGAGAAGGACATGTATTGTGCTGTTGGGTGAAGTGTTCTATAGATATGTTAGGTCTAGTTGGTTTATAGTTTTGTTCTACTCTTTCGTTTGCTTTTTCATCTTCTTCTTATTTGTTCTATCCATTATTAAAAGCAGGGTATTCACATCTCAAGTATTCCAACTATTGTCATTGAATTGTGTGTTTCTCACTTCAATTCTTCAGTTTTTGCTACATGCATTTTGGGGCTCTATTGTTAAACATAATTGTTTTGTCTTTTCGATGGACTCACCTTTTTATCATTTTAGAAATCTTTATTTGTCTCTAGTAGCTATTTGGTTTGATACTGTTATAATAACTTCAGTTCTCTTTTGGATGCTTTTTCATGACATATATATATTTTTCATCCTTTTACTTTCAACCCACTTATTTGAATGGAGTTTCACTCTCTTGCTTCCTCTCACCATGTGATCTGCTTGTACCTATCAACTGGCTGCCATTTTCTGCTGTGAGTAGAAGCAGCCTGAGGCCCCCACCAGATGCAGCTGCTCCAGAATTGTGAGCCAAATAAACCTCTTTACTTTATAAATTACACAGTTTCAGGTATTCTGCTATAGCAACACAAAACGGACTAATAAAGTACCCTTATAAAAGAGGTTGAAGGGAGCTTCCTTGTCCCTTCTGCCATCTGAGGATGCAGTAAGAAGGGACCATCTTTGAAGTAAACAAACCCTCACCAGACACTAAATCTGCTGGGCTCTTGAGTTTCAACTTTCCAGTCTGTAGAACTCAGACACAAGGTACAAACCATGAACAATAACATAGACTTTCTTCAAGTAGAAGAGAAGCAGCCCCAGCCTGGGAATTGAAGCTTTGGGTTTCATCCATTCATAAATGTTTCTGGAAACTTTTGGAAGTGACAGCTCCGGTTCTGGTCAAGATGGTAGAATAGATGGTCCCCAGCATCACTCTCCCACAAATCAACCAATTTACAACTATGAAAAAGCAACAATAGCCAAGCTGGGGCCACTAGAGCTCAGTGGAAGAGGAGGAGAGACCTACAGAGGTCATGAAGGTGGGAGAAGCCACGATGAGAGAAAGAAAGGATGGCTCCTACCATTTCAAATCCCAGCCACTTCAAGGCTTGTGCTGCTGAGCACACAGAGCAAGAACTGGCAAAAGCCGCAGCTGTGTCCTTTGAATGAAGTTGCTTGGAGGTGGCAGGGAAGAAGAGGACCTTGGTGGCCCTCCGGCCAGCAAGACCACTAATAGGGTTTTGTACACCCACAGAGTAAGGGGCCACAGACAACTGAAAAAAGGAGCCACTCAGAGGCTGGCGAGTCATCGCTAGGGACTAGCATATGGCCCATCCCATGGGAAGTGTTTGGAGTGTGGGTGGTGGGGGACATGGGCCACGGGGGGAACATTGGGACACAGCAAGGACAACTGATCTGCTCTTCAGTCAGCACAGGCCCACTCTGTGTAGGCTGGCCAAGAATATAGAACTGCAGGGGGTGCAGTTTGCTGAAAAGATTCAGGCCCAGATCAGAGTTTCTACACAACCCAGGTGTACTGGATCTCATGAGACCTGGAAGTACCTACAAAGTCAACCATTAAAACCTGAGCTGCACAAAAAGCCTTCCCCAAGGAATCAGTAGCAATGCATCAATTTAGCTCAACCACAGGGCCCAAGTGCTGGTGCCCACAGGAAGTTCCTCCATTTTAGAAGTAAGCAAAGGACAACAAATTAGTTCCAGTGCACAGTTTAAGTAGTGGAAGCAGCAAATAATCCAACACAGAACTGAAAGAAAAAACAAAATACCCACAGTTCAGAGACAAAGTTTGATATTAACTAGTAAAGGTCTCACTTCACCAAACAACACCTATAAAACCTAGAAAAACTAGAAACCCCCTGAGAAGCCAGGGAAGGGTGAGGGACTGGGGTCTCAGCCATGCTCTTTGACACCCACAACCAGCCCAGCAATGACTACCAAGCAGCTGCAGGAAGCTCCCTTGCCCCTAAACTGGGACAATGAGGTGCCAAGGGCCTTGGACATGCTCCTCTCACACCTGCATCCAACCCAGCCACAACCACTGAGCTGCTGCAGGAAACACTCCAGGCTCCTGAGTGGGGGCAGTGCGGGGGCCAAGGGCTTTGGCCACAACCCCCGAACACCTGCAAGCAGCCCAGTAATGACCTCTGATCCACTGTTAGAAGCCCCCTTGTTTCCTGAGCCAGGGTGGCGGGGTGTTGTGGGCTTCAGCCACATCCCCCTGACATCTGCATTCAGCCCAGCAATGACCTAGACACTGCTGGAAGCCCCCTGGTCTACTCTGCAGGAATGAGGGTGCCATGGGCCTCAACCATGCCCCTTTCCTCCTTCTCCCACCCTATACCCTTCCCCCTTCCCCTCTCTCGCTCTTACCCAACTGCTTCACAACATCTTAGAATGTAAAAACAGATGGAGCCAGGGACCGACTCCTCCTCTGGCAATCAGTCATTCTGCTGCTGCTATGGGGCCAGCACAGGGTCCTGAGGTATGGAGCCAGGGACTAACCCCTCTTCCTGAATCCAGGAAAGGAGCATGCCAAAAACATCACTTCTATGTGGGTGGCCCATGACAGCCACACAATAGCCACGGCTGTTGCAAAAGGGGCTAGATGCCACAACCACCATGCAGATGGCCCGCCAGCCACTCGAGTGCATTGACACAAGGAGAGTCACCAGTGGAGACCGAAGGAAAGAAGAGCATGTCTCTCTCCACAAAGCCTATTCCAGAATGATAGAAGCATCTACTCTGTGATAATAGTGGGGAACCTGAACACACCTCTCTCAGCACTGGACAGATCATCTAGGCAACTAATCAACAGAGTAACTATTACTCTTTCAGAAGGAGAAGAAATCTAGGGTTATCAGAGGTGGGAGGCTGGAGGAGGAGGGGAATAGGGAAAGACTGGATAAGGGGCATAGGGAATAAGTACAATTTGTAATATATATGCTAATAATATTGATTTGATCAACATACATCAACATTGAACCCCCAAAATATGTATAACCAATTATGATTCAATGAAAATAAATAAATAAATAAGGAAAAAATAAATAAATAAAATGAGTTTTGAAGACAGCATAAAGTTTCATCATATTTTTAATCCATTCTTTCAATATCTAGTCTATTTATATTTAAATAATTACTGATAAGATAGGATTTAAATTTGTAATTTTTCCACTTTCTTCTTATGTCTTTTCTCTTTTTCTTCAATGCTGTATTTTTTTGTGTGTTAAACAGATATTTTCTAGCTTATCACTTTAATTTCCTTATTTTTTCTGTTACTATTTATTTATTTATTTATTACAAATATTCATGGGATACAAAGCTGATTGTCCCCGCTCCTGTCCATGATGTGGGGGCCAGATTCATACTGGGGGCATATCCATTACCAGAAATTACTTTTGTACCCTTTGTCCCCTCCCAATTATCCCCCAACTTCCCTCCCCTTCCCCCTCTCCCCTCAACTCCAATTTGTAGCCCTAGGAATGTTCCCTCCCTCTGTTGGATTACGGCACTACTGTGGTCTTTCTTTCCTGCCTTCCTTTCTCTCTTAGCTCCCACATATGAGTGAGCACATGCAGTATTTATTCCTCTGTGCTTTGCTTGTTTCACTCAACATAAGTTTCTCCAAGTTCATCCATATTGTTGCAAATGGGAGTATTTCATTCTTTTTTATGGCAGAGTAGTACTCCATACCACAGTTTCCTTATCCAATCATCTATTGATGGACATTTAGGTTGGTTCCATATCTTGGCTGTTGTAAACAGAGCTGCAATAAACATAGGAGTGCAGGTATCTCTTTGACATGATGATTTCCATTCCTCTGGATATGTACCCAGAAGAAGAATTGCTGGATTGTATGGAAGATCTATGTGTAGTTGTTTGAGAAACCTCCAAATTGTTTTTCAAAGTGGTTGTACTAATTTACAGTCCCACCAACAGTGCAGTAGTGTTCTTTTCTCCACACCTTCGCCAGCATTTGTTATTCACCGTCTTTTTGATTATAGCCAGTCTAACTGGAGTGAGGTGGTATCTCAGTGTGGTTTTGATTTGTATTTCCCTGATGACAAGTGATGTTGAGCATTTTTTCATGTATCTGTTGGCCATTTGTATGTCTTCCTTTGAAAAATGTCTATTCAGCTCCTTTGCCCATTTTTTAATTTGTTCATTTATTTTTTTACTGTATAATTGCTTGAGTTCTATGTATATTCTGGATATTAGTCCCTTGTTAGATGCATAGTTAGCAAAAATTTTCTCCCACTCTGTAGGTTGTCTTTTCACTCTATTGATTGTTTCTTTTGCTGTGCAGAAACTTTTTAGTTTGATATAGTCCCATTTGTTTATTTTTTCTTTTGCTGCTTATGCTTTACGGCTCATGTTCATAAAGCCTGTGCCCAGACCTGACTGCTGAAGTGTTTCACCTATATTTTCCCTTAGTAATTTTACTGTTTTAGGTCTTATACCTATGTCTTTAATCCATTATGAATTGATTTTAGTGTATGGTGAAAGATGCATATCTAGTTTCATTCTTCTGCATATGGATATCCAGTTTTCCCAGCGCCACTTGTTGAAGAGTCAATCTTTTCCCCAATGTAGATTTTTGTTGCCTTTGTCTAATATCAGATGGCTATAAGCCTGAGGAGTGATTTCTGGGTTCTCAATTCTACTCCACTGGTCTGAATATCTATTTTTATACCAGTAGCATGCTGTTTTGGTTACAACAGCTTTGTAGCATAATTTGAAGTCAGGCAGAGTTATGCCTCCAGCTTTGTTTTTTTTTCTTTTCTTTCTTTTTTTTTTTTTTTTTGTTCAGGATTTCTTTGGCTATTTGGGGTCTTCCACATGAAAGATAAGATTGTTTTTTCCATTTCTGTGAAGAATGTCATTGGTATTTTGATGGGGATTGCATTGAATCCATAGATCACTTTGGGTAGTATAGACATTTTCACAATGTGAATTCTTCCAATCCAAGAGCATGGAATATCTTGCCATCTTTTTGTGTCTTCTTTAATTTCTTTCAGAAGTGGTTTGTAATTCTCATTGTAGAGATCTTTTACCTCCTTGGATAAATTGATATTGATCCCTAGGTATCATATTTTTTTGGTGACAATTGTAAATGGGCTTACTTTATTTCTCTTTCTGCTAATTCATTGTTTGAGTATATAAATAGTACTGATTTGGGGCAATTTATTTTGTATCCTGCAATGTTACTGAAGTTATTAACCAGCTCTAGGAGTTTTTTGATAGAGTCTTTAGGTTTTTCTATATATAGTATCATGTCATCTGCAAATAGGGAAAGTTTGACTTCATCTTCTCCAATCTGGATTCCCTTTATTTCTTTCTCTTGCCTGATTGTTCTAGCTAGTACCTCCAGTACTATGTTGAATAGAAGTGGTAAGAGTGGACCAACATCATGAATACACAAGCAATAGCAAAACTCACAGTTAAAACAAAAATGCCAGCAAGAAAGAAAAAGAAGCTAAATCATTCCCCCATAAATTCCCAACTCACATTGAAGAAGAGAAATAAAAGGGGAAATAATGATCAAAAGATATTTAAACCACCTAAACGAGTAGCAATTAAATGACAGGAATTAAACAACACTTCTCAATAACTACCCTGAATGTGAATGGACTAAATTCCCCATTCAAAAGACAAAGACTAATTGACTGGTTAAAAAGCTAGACCCAAGTATATGCTGTCTTCAAGAGACCCACCTCCCCTGTAAAGACACTCATAGACTAAAAGTGAAGGGATGGAAAAAGATATACCATGCAAATGGAAACCAAAAATGAGCAGGAGTAGCTATTCTTATATTGGACAAAATATACTTTAAACCAAAATCAAATAAAAAATTACAAAAAAAATTTTATATTATTATATTTACCTATGGAATTATTTTTACTGATGCTCTTTATTTTTTGTGTGAATTTGTTACTCACTAATATTTTTTCATTTTCACCTGTTGGACTCTATTTAGTATTTTTTATAGGGCAGTTTGATAGTGACAAATTCAGTTTTTGCTTATCTAAGGATGTCTTAATTCCTCCTACATTTTTGAAGGGTATTTATGCTGGATATAAAATTTGGTTGCTAATGATGTTTTTCTTTCAGCACTTTGAATATGCCATCCCATTGTCTTCTAGCCTTCATGGTTTTCAAGAAGTCACCTCTTAATTTTATTGAGGTTCCTTTGTATCTGAGGAGTCATTTTTTTTCTTTTTTCTTTTTACTTCTAAGATTTCTCTCTGTGTCTTTTGCTTTTGAAAGTTTAATATGATGAGTCTAGGTTATTGATCTCTTTGAGTTTATCCTGACTGGAATTCATTAAAATTCTTGGATATGCAGATTAATGCTCTTCATCAAATTCTGATATTTTTGGTCTCTATTTTATCAAATATACTCTGCTCCTTTCTCTTCTCTCCTTCTGGTAATCCCATTTTTCATTTATTGGTACACTTGATAATATCCCACAGGTCTGTGTTCATTCTTTATTATTTTATTTTTTCTGTTCCTCCGACTGGTAATCTCAATTGACCTACTTTTATTTATTTATTTTATTGATTATTTCTTCTGTCAATTCAAATCTGCTGTTGAGCTCTTCTAGTGAATTTTTTTATTCCAGAGATTTTTAATTTTTTTTTTATAATTTATACTTTATTGATTTTCTACATGTGGTGAGATATTACTATACTTTTCTTTTAAATATTTACAACTAGTTGTCTTTAGTAATTAGAATGTACTTATAACAGCTGATTTAAAATCTTTGCATAGTAAGTCTTATGTCTGAGTTGCCCTAGGCACAATTTCTAATGACAGCTTCTTTTTCCTGTATAGGGTTCACAGTTTCCTATTTCTTTATCTGTTTTGTAATTTTTTTATTGAATCAAGGACATTTTAAGTAAAAAAGAAAAAAAGTGATAACTGTGTAAATTAACTCACTCCCCCATTAAGTTTTTAAATAATCTTAATTGAAATAAAAAGTCTAAAAATAAAGTATGAGTGAAGAGCTATCAGTTATAACTACCCCTAAAGAAAGCAGAAGTTACATTATTTGACACAGAAAAATCTAAGATGATTTAAACAAATTAATAAATGTGATGAAAGCGTTATTTCATATTTGTGAAGTATACACTATTATCAATGCTTAATACTTATGAAGTCTTGTGTAATAAATAATTTTCCTACAATTTTCTGTTCTGTAAAGTAAGAAGGAAAGCTCAACCCTACTAGGTGACAACAGCAGCAATTTAGAAGGAAATGTATTTTGAAGTTTGAAAGCACACTTTAAATTATTGAATTATTACATTTTAAGATGTATAATCTAAAAATAGAAAATATATATCTCCTTTTCAAGTAACCATTAAACACTTGACATTGACTAAATGTTGCTACGATGTAAATTAATTTCTCATAGCAGTCATTTATATGTATGATCTCTGGCCACAATACAATATATTTAGAATTAACAGAGAATGATTACTTTTAAAACTTGAATTAATTATAGGTTGAAAAAATCATTTCTATTATATAATTATTGTGGGAAATAGAACTAAAATACCTATTTTGACCAAGTAGGGAAAACCAAAATTGAGCTCACTATATATCATTACTAAAGAAGTCCATCTTAATAAGTTATGAAGGTTAATGCTCTGAATTTTTACAATATGCCTCCTTTGTGCTATGCTCTCTAAATATATTCTTTTCTCCATTACATAGATATGGGCTCTGAGAATCAGAAAAATAAGTATCTCTGCAGAGTCAACTATGTACAGAAAGTAAATGCATTATCTTAAATCCATTCTTTATTTAAGAAGAAATTAGGAAAATAAATAAACTAAACCACATGCAAATTATATGTATCTAGTTCAAAAGGTTGGAAAATGAGGAAGTAAGTTCAAGGCAAGCAGGGGAAAGGATATGATAAGAATTTTAAAAGTATATTTTGGTCAAAATGGCATTTATGCTTTAAGTACCCCCCAGAGTAAAACAAACAAACAAAAGTTCCCAAACAAGCAAAAAATGCAAAATCAGCAAATAGAGAAAAAAAAACTCTCTCCTTCCAAAAAAAAAAAAAAAAAAAAAAAACCACAATAGCAAGTAAAACAAAATTTTTAAAGCATTTTCTTGTTATAGTGCATTGGCTAGGACTTCTAAAACAACACTAAAGAGTAGAGGACATAATAGAGTCAGCATTATTGTCTTGATCCTGACTTTAAAGCGATGTTTCTAACATTTCACCATTAAGTGCATTATTTGATATACATTTTTGGTCATTGCTCCATCAAGTTAAATCAAGTTAAATACATTTTCTTAGACACATGGCTACCACTACTTCTCTCATTCCTTTAATGCACTGAACTCCTCCCATCTCAGAGTTTTCATATAAACTTTTACCAGATTGCCTTTGTTCTTGCTTTTTAACAGAGTAGTTCCTCAAGATCACTTTTTCTAACTGGAATTGGTTCCTGTGTTATATATTCTCACGGTATTCTTATTTTTCTCTCAGAGCACTCATCACTATTTTAATTATGGGACACTATTTATTTATTGCCTCTTTTACCCTGTAAGCTCCATGAATACAGGGCTATGTCTGATTGGTTTTAGTTCTAACAACAAGCTATAATATAATCCCTGGCTCATGGTGCTTGTTTGGTAAGTGTTTGCTGAATACATAAAACAATATTTGTAATAAAATAGTAACTTACAGGACTTCCTATCAAGATGGCAGAATAGATGGTACCCACTGTCACCCTGTCCCACAATCAACCAATTTGCAACTATTAAAAAGCAATGACTGCCAAGCTGGGGCCACTAGAGTTCAGGGGAAGAGGAGGAGAGGCCTATGGAGATCATGAGGCAGGAGAAGCCATGATGAGAGAAAGAAAAGACCACTCCACCTTTCCCTTCTCCCCTTGCCCCCAACTGCTCTGTAACAATATCTTAAAATGCAAAAAAAAAATAATAATCATAAATAAATGCATATAAATAAATAAATAAATAAATAGTAACTTACGTTTTTTTTTGGAAATATAATTCATAGTTAATTTCTTTTCCTATGCCACGACCTGTATAAGATTCTCAGATTCCTTCTAATAGCTATGTTTTATACATATATTTTCTAAGTTAACAGAACTTCTGCAGTCAATATATTTTAAATGGTACTTCCCTCACTGTCTTATTCTCATACATTACCTATTACCTTGCTTTTTAAAAATTTTTTTCTTAATCACCAGCTGACATCTATATATTTATTTTTATGTCTGTTGCTTACAACTTGGTCTGTTTTCTTCATCATATCATCAACACTTAGGACAACACCTTGTAGGTTCTCAATACATTTTTTTTAATGAATCATGGAAAATAAAAATAGACTACGAATATATCAGATTATGAAGTTATTATGTAAAAAAAGCAAAAATTGTAATTTGCCCTTGTCGCAATTTCTATTGTTTAGATATCTTTCTAATCTGGTTTTGCGGTCTCTATGTTGAGAATGGCCACAAGGCTCTTGATTTTCCCTGACCAGATATTCAAGGGATTTGGTCATGGGTGTTTACAGTTTATGTTTTATTGGATACTTCTGCATCCCAGTAGATGATCTAAAGTCCAAATGTATGGACCCATGATCAGGTGCCCCTCTCAAGAAATCTTGTTATACTGGCAGACACCCTTGTGGCTCTTTTCTGACTTGTGCCCCGTTTATTCCTACCAAGAGAGCCATTTTTCTAAGAGACATCCCTCACCAGAAATAAGATTAGGTTCAGGTATACGTGTGTGTCTGGTGAGATACAATGAGAAAGTCAAACCAAATGCATGAAACAGATGATATTTGTTACTCACAGGTCCCAGAGAGGATAAGGGTATCAATGGGAGGCCAGTGTAAAGTCTGAAGATAGCAGAAAGCTCAACCAGCAGATGGGGATTCAGAGAGAGAGGACTTGTGGGACTGTGCATTTATTAAGGTCCATGGACATTATCCCTTAAACTTTTCAGTTGGAGTTGTGGATTGGTTAGTTGCAAGAACTGTCACATGCAAAGGAAAAACTTATCTACATGATTCTGGCATTGACCGTTAGGTTTTGTCATAGTCAGTAACTGTGGTGTGATGAAGGTTTTGGGTCATTAAGATGAAAAACAAGTGAGCTATATCACCAGCAACCACGTGGGAAGGGAAAGTTTTAACTAGACTGAGGTGACAAGGTACAATTGAGTTTTAAAAACTTAATCAGGCCTACAAATGGATGTCAAGGCAACAACTTCATTAAAGAAATTTATGACACTAATATTCTCCCTTCTCTTCTAGAAAGAAGGATTTGGTGGTTATATGACACCCAGATTCTCTTTATTTGTAATATTCTGGTTAATGAGAGGTCAGAGAAAAGTGTAAAATCATAGAGGCATAGTCGATATATATTAGAACAGGCTGAACAAGATGAGAGAGATAGAAGAAGAAAGAATGGTGGCAAATGCTAGTTCCTGGTGAGAAATTTTCACATCCTTTAGTGCTTTCTTGAGATTGATTCTAAGTAAAGATTTGATACTTTTATAGTCGATTTGTTTGAAGACTGTATTCCTTTGAAAGCAAGCCCACTCAGTGATGGCATTCCATGAACCTCCAGTCATATTTGGGTATAAATGAGGCCTAACCACTGGGTAGTGAACTTAAGTAAAGTTCTCAGTTTTATCTCCAACTCAAATTATCATCTTAGACTTCCACCAAGAGTTTATTTTTATCAGACTTTCATATTTTTGGGAAAAATATGATAAAGAAAAAGAAGTGGGTGGGATTAGCAAACTTTTTTGAGCTGTGATAGTCCTCAAAAAACAAAAACAAGTCACATGAATGTGCAAGTGCACACACGTGCATGCACACAAGCCTTAAAAAACAAAAAGACATAATGAAGTTTATACTGAGGTCAAAATTGCTGTATAAGGGAGAATGTGCTATTTGGGACTGTGTGTTCCAGAGAAAGGACAGATCCTATGAACCTGTATATGTGTTCACCAGATAGAGGAAGTCTTTAAAATCTCATTATTGAATTTGCTGCCTGGAAGTGTTTAACCCAACCTTCATGGAGCCCCTGTTTCTTCAGGAATTAAAGTCACTTCTACAAGTGTGGAGAAGATTGATGGTAGCCAGAGTTGGGCTGATCTAAAGTTCTTGGTTCCACTAGTGAAATGGAATCCCTGGGGACTCAGAAATTGCTGTTGTATTTCAAATAAACAGGCTTTGGAACCACTGACACAAGTTAGCTGCTAACAGAAACTTGAGAAACTAGCAGACAGAACCATGCCAATGACTAGTGAAAAATATTTGATTAGACCAAGATTTTTAATGGCAAAGAATGGGAAATCTCAAGAGCTAAGATGTTTTACTAACTTACTTTGCAGAGTCTGGCCTGAGGCCTCATCAGTCATCTTTAAGTCTCCTGTGCTGGACTAGCTTAGACGTTAGAGGAGTATTAGAACTGATCACTTATGAAATGGAAAATGATTCTTCAGTAAAGAAGAAAAAATATTCATGTTTACATTAGATTATAGGTTCTGCTGAAGTGATTTGCCATGGACTAGTGAAGTAGTGCTCAGAAATTCTCACAGAGTTGGACAAGACTGGTTTCATGAGTGATCTTTGGGACATATTCACTAAACATTATTGAATTTTATAAAAAAATCCAAGGGATATTTTGAATCTCCACTACTGATTAGATTCATCAGGGTTTAGGAGGAAAAAGCAGACACTTGACTTGCTCTCTGGAAGATGTATTCAGTAATGACATTTAAATGTGAGATGCTGGGGCAGCCTATGCAGGCAAGCCTCTGACTCTTAAAGCTAGACCCCTCAGTTAATAGTTGCTGATGGGCAGAAATTAGGTCAGTTTGTCAATAACAATTAAAATATCCCTCAGAGCTAGCCAGAGACACCATGAGAATTATACCTCTTAATTTGCACTGAGTGTGAGAGAGTGAATCATAATTATTTTAGGTGTAGATATTAACTATACTTGGAATTTAAATTCAACCACATTGCTGACGGATTACTTGTAGACAATGAAGAAGATGTCACCTTTTTAATATTAGTGGGGTGGATATGAGAATTAGAGTCATGTTCCAAAATGGAGATAAAAGGGGGAAGAAATGTTTTAGCAAAGGAATATCAGTGCAATGGATTTTAGCAGCCATTTAACCCAACTTGTTCTCTTTATTATCAGGAAATAACTGAGGCTTCCAAATCTCAAGTAATCCAAGGAATTATCAGAAAATCCAATCTTAGAACCCAGACTTAAGTCCCAAGATAATACTTCTCAGAGAAGAAATAAGTAGGATCTTGAGTAGATGATCCAAACAGTAAATTAAGATTCACAGAATAACTGTAGGACTAAGGAGCAGGGTGGCAGGCTGGAGGTATGTTTGCCCCATTCTCAGTGAGTGTGAGGGACTAACCAAGAACTTAGTAGAGAGTGGAAGGAAGATGGAGATTCGATAGTGGTATATGTGGTTAAATATTCTGAGCTTCAAGTTTAATGATTTTATAATACACATACACTTCCTCCAGAAATGGGAAGCTACAGCACACAGAGCTATTCATACAGAATTCTCTTAGAACTCTTATAGTCATTTTACTTTTTCTTGTGCAGATAATACAAAGTCAAGCAGGGAAAAGTAGCCACTTATACTAGCAATCAGAATTTGTCTATGATGTGGAATGTCAAATGTGAATCATTACTATCTTCAGTGCCTAGAAAGACAGGCAGCAGTGTATGGGAATGAAAGCATAATGCAGAAAAACAAAAGAAAGAGGACCAGTAGTGAAGCTAGCTCTGCATTACCCTCCACTAATGCCCTATTGGGTCTGCCTCTCTATTTACACTTTCTAATTTCTCCTATAACTTTCCCATACTTCCCCAAAATAATTTCTACACTTTGATTTAAAAACCATTTGCTCAAGGAACTCCCAAAGACCCCTAAGCCAATAGAATATAAATTTGTTCTCTTTGCTCCTTTAATTATGTGCCATGTAACCAATATAAATGTAGTACTCAAACCACACCGTATTTATGTATCTGATTGCTTCTGGCAGCCAGTGGCCAAATCTTCATAATGTAATATATATGTGGTTGTCAGTAGGCAGAGGTTATATTTACTCCAAGGAACGTAATACAGAAAAGCAAAGCAACTCTTCTTAGATCAGAATGCATAAAATCAGAAATAGATATAAAAACTTTTGCTTCCTGTTTTAGTGTTTTGTCACTATTTTTTCTTTAACTCTCAGCATTTGGTACAATCTGGATTACTTGAAAAAGACAAGTCCAAAAGTGACTGTCTATTTTTAAGGTCTGCTGAATAGTAGAAGGTCTGCTGGATAGTAAAAACTGTAAAATAAAGTGTTCTTTTAAGGGGGTGGAGGGACTACGTATGGAGAGATTTAATAAAAATTAGACCCAGTAGTGCATGTAATGTCTCATGCTTTTAGTGCGTGCATCTTGAACATTGTAACGTGATTTACAGAAAACTGTAAATGTAGAAATAGGAGAATGGATTTATTTAGTATGAAATAATATGTCAAGAATAAAGCTGTCAATATACTTTAATCCCTCTTTATGATATGGTAGGATATAGTTCCTGCTTACATATGGAACTCGAAGCACTGTAGCTTTACAAATGGAGACTCAAAAGATACTTTAATGATGATTAATGCTATTTTAAAATACATATTCTTGATGAATGTAAAATCTATTTAATAAGATGATTTAAGATGTTCAAAACTAGTCTTGTGCAAACTTAAAACAAGCTTTCTTTGAAAAATCGAATTTGTTCCTTTTAAAAAAATGACATCATCCAAGATATGTTTTTAATCAATTATCATTGCAGATAATTCAAAGGGCAACATGTATGGAAAAACAATGGCGTGATTAACTAGGCATTGACCTTGTATCATGGCACTGATCCAGGAAGAGCTTATTAGTTTAGCTAGCATTGAATATAAAACCGAGGGCATCATAAATCACAACAGTGGGATTAATCTGAATATGAATCACATACATGGGTAAAACTGAGACATTCCCAATTAGTCCAAAAACAGCTATATGAGTCCAGTGAAGAGAAAATAATTTTCATACACAAGTCTATGAACAGTTCTTTCCATTTCATCCAGAATTTTTAATTAAAGAAACTGGCGCTTATACTTAAATGAGAATTTTCCTTAATTAAATAACTCAGAAACACGAGCACTTAAGACTGCTCCTGATTTTAATCAGAACAACATCTTTGCAGGGGAGGGGTGTGTAGTTTGCCTCTCAAAGCATTTTGCCTAGTCATGCCACTAGACGCCTGGACAATCAGAACAGTTTAAGTCATAGTTTTAGCAGCATAAACTTATTTTGTTTAGTTTGTCTGGCTCAGCACAGAAGTTTTTATTCTTATAAAAACATCATAAACTGTGCTTGCTTCCCTGTGCCAGCCAATTAATAGGCTGGGCCATATTGGACAATAATAAAAAAATTGGTTGAAAGTGCTTTGAGCCCTGTTTTGAATTATTTCTAATATAAGCGCACATCAAAAAATTCATGGAAAAATGGAATTAGAAAATAATACGAATCTTTCTGTGAACTTTTTGAGGACCCGGTGTATACAGTCATAAGCTCAATCAGGATTTTAAGTGCAGGCTTGTGTAGTGACACTTTTAAACTTATTTTCCACATTAAGAAGGAGGTCTCTGCATTAGGAAGAGTTCACTGATTTAGGGCTGGCGAGTAGATGCCTTTCTTTCCTGTCACAAATATGTGAATTTTAGTTTTGCAGAATCCACGTTTCAGTTTTTATTGCCTTGTGCTTTTGAGACATGTTTATAGTAATATGACCATCAGCAGGAGATAAAAGAAAATGCCATCAAAGGCATTGTTTGGTATTATGGTAAAATAAAAACAATAAAATTATCTTAGTAAACACAATTTTTCGTTTGTTTGTTTTAAGAGAAAATTTAATAAACCCTACTGGGTAAGGAAACACAGCCAAATCAGTATACTAAGCCAGTAACGTTAGATAATCAGAAACCCACATGTGCTTTATACTCCTTTGGCATTTCTATATAAACAATTTTCCATTTATATATCGATTTATTTTTTAAGCAGACATACTGACTATATGTAAAATGTGTATTTCCTTACTGTCGTCTGCTCATAAGCCAGCTGCTGTTGTTGCTTTGATATTTTCCATTAAGACCTATTTGTTCTTTCCCAGAGGCACTGATGATAATTCACTGTGGTGGAAGTCATACTGACGGCCTGTTACTATCAGAGGATGAATCAATGTGAGATGCCTACTTCCAGAAGTTTCTAGGGGATCAGCAAAGATGGTCTGCATCTGTCTTTTTCTAGCTTGGTCTTTCCAGAAATGTAAAAAATAATCAGTCCTTGCAATTTAGACCAAAGGCCTCTTCAAGCACTTTAGGTGTTTTAGAGATTCACAGCAGAAGTGAAGCATTGATAGAGTGGCTGACATAAAATTGCATTGCACATGTGATTGCTATCCTGAGCTGATGATACACACTTTCTTCAACCTGTGGGAGAGAGGGTTAAATTAATTTAGTAAATTAAAAGATCACATCAAAGGAACTTAAAAGAGAGACAAAAATCTATTTTTATGATTGCAGAAAATACGAAATTAAATAGAGTAGGTGAAATTTTTATGTCATTCAATTTTCTTAGAATATAGCAAACCAATTAGATAAAATTAAATTTCAAGCCTGATTGATTTTTTAAATACTCATTTAAGTACTGCATTTGCTTTTTATTGTATTATACAGGAAATATCAAAGAATATCAGCTGCATCCAGGAATTAAATGAAACCTGTACTGTCAATAGCCTAGCTAGGGCCTTTGATAAAGTATTATGACATTTCTATATTATGCAGAACCATAAAATGTTAAACATACACAGAACACAGGACTATAAGTTTATAAAAGCACATACTGGAAGCTGGAGTGTTTTGGCATTTATAGCTGGCTAGCATGGGAAGATAATGAGGAGTTTGATACCTAGGAAATCATAACTATAAAATATATAACAATAGTTTTTCATCAAGATGGATCATATATAACATAACATTGGAGGATAATTCAGGTCTGCAATGCAATCTGCTTTTCATTTCAAGTGGAGGGCCAATGTAAGCCATAATTTACCCAGGTAGTACTCATGTGGGAAATAATAACAAATTTAGAGCAAGTCATGACAAAAAAATCCACATAGGAAAAACATAAAAGATTTTATGTTCTCTTGGATCTTTTTTTTCCCTATTATTCTCACTCTTCTACATAAGTGGAAAATCTTTCATGTTAATATGGATTCATGACCAAATATAAGTATATCTTTAAAAATATAAGTGGGCACATTTAATTACCAGGCAGTAGTTCCCAACTGTTGATCAAGAAAAGGTGGGATAAAACCTTTACATGATAGTTTATTGTGGGCATCTCAGGTTCCAGGAAAATCTCAGTTGAAATAACTATCTACTAAAATTACTTCCCATGTTAAGATACACAATAACTCTTCTCTTATACACCGATTATTCCCTTATTAAAAAAACCTCTTTTACAGCCCATAGAAAAGGATCTAGGATGGTAGAGTTCCTGCCCTTCTGGATTTTGAAAAGAGCTAAATGACTGATCTTCTGTTTTGACTTTTAATTTCCATATTTAATGAAATATTGGGAGATAGTAGGGAGACAGAAGGAGCTGTCAGTAAAAAATAGAATGGGTCTTTGAGATCTGACAAAATAGTGGGAACTCTTTGACCTCTGGCATTTCCCATTGCCATGTAGGCTTTGACCAGCTGCTACTTGGACTCTCCATCTTGCAAAACTTGATGAAAATATGCCAACTTAAAAAGAGGTTTAGAGTGAGTTTGGCAAAGTGGACCTGAACTTTAGCTCCATCTCTATCCTTATTTACTTTTTCTGCAATATAGAGATATCTCTTCACTCTGAAATCTAAGTTCATCATGAAACAATTTCCAAATTGTGAAACATCCCTCCTATATATAACACAGGGGTCAAGATTATGAGTTTTTATTTTTATTAATTTTTTATTTTAAATTCTCAATTTACATTGTAGTTGATTTTCGTGTCCCTTTACCCGTTCCTCTTCCCCGCTTACTTACTTTCCTTCCCCCACTACATCATATTTGTTCACTTGTCTTAACAAGTTCAAGGAATTGTTGTGATTGTTGTGTCTTCTTGTGTCTCCTCCCCACCCTTTATTTGTTTGTATATCTATTTATTTATTTTTAGCTCCCACAAATAAGTGAGAATATGTGGTATTTCTCTTTCTGTGCCTGACTTGTTTCACTTAGTATATTTTTCTCTAAGTCCATCCATGTTGTTGCAAGTGGTAATATTTCATTCTTTTTATAGCAGAGTAGTATTCCATCGTGTAGATATACCACAGTTTCCATATCCACTCATCTGATGATGGACATTTGGGCTGGTTCCAACTCTTTGCTATTGTAAATAGTGCTGCAATAAACATGAGAATACAGGTATCCCTTTGGCATAATGATTTCCATTCCTCTGGGTATATGGCCATCAGTGGGATAGCTGGGTCATATGGTAGATATATCTGTAATTATTTGAGGAACCTCCATACCATTTTCCATAAAGGCTGAACCATTTTGCAGTCCACCAACAGTGTATGAGAGTTCCTTTTTCTCCACAACCTTGCCAACATTTATCTTTCTCAGTCTTTTGGATATTAGCCATCCTAACTGGAATGAGATGGTATCTGAAAGTAGTTTTGATTTGCATTTCCTGAATGCTGCATGATGTCGAGCATTTTTTCATTTGTCTGTTGGCCATTCATATATCTTACTTTGAGAAATACCTATTCAGTTCCTTTGCCCATTTTTTAATTGGGTTATTATTATTATTATTATTATTTGCTGTAAAGTTGTCGGAGTTCCTTGTATATTCTGGATATTAATCCTTTGTCAGATGTCTATTTTGCAAATATTTTCTCCCACTCTGTTGGCTGTCTTTTTACTCTGCTTATTGTTTCTTTTGCTGAGCACAAACTTTTCATGTTGATATAATCCCATTTGTTTATTTTTCATTTGGTTGCCTGTGCTTTTGGGGTCATATTCATGAAGTTTGTACCCACTCCTATTCCTGGAGTGTTCCCCTATGTTTTCTTTAAGGAGTTTTATTGTTTCAGGATGTAAATTCAATTCTTTAATCTATTTTGAGTTGATTTTGGTATATGGTGAGAGGTATGGGTCTAGCTTCATTCTCCTACATATGAATATCCAGTTTTCCCAGGACCATTTGATGAAGAGGCAGTCTCTTCCTCAGTGTGTAGACTTGGTACCTTTGTCAAAGATCAGATGGCTGTAGGTGAATGGGTTGATTTCTGGGTTCTGTATTCTGTCCAATTGATCTGTGGGTTTGTTTTTATGCCAGTACCATGATGTTTTGTTTATTATAGCTTTGTTGTATAGTTTAAAGTCAGGTAGTGTTATGCTTCCAGCTTTATTTTTTGTGCTCAGGATTGCTTTGACTATGTATGGTCTTTTGTTATTCCATATAAATGTCTGGATAGCTTTTTCCATCTCTGAGAAAAATGTCATTGGAATTTTGATGGGGACTGCATTGAATCTGTAGATCAATTTGGGTAATATGAATACTTTCACAATGTTAATTCTTCCAATCCAAGATCATGGGATATCTTTCCATCTTCTTGTGTCCTCTTTAATTTCTCTTGATAGTGGTTTGTAGTTCTCTTCATAGAGATTTTTCACATCCTTGGTTAACTTTATTCCTAACTATTTTATTTTTTTGGTGACTATTGTAAATGGGCTAGCTTTCTTGATTTCTTTTTCTGCATGCTCACAGTTGGAGTACAGAAATGCTACTGGTTTTTGTGTGTTGATTTTGTATCCTGCAACTTTGCTGAAATCATTTACCCACTCTAAGAGTTTTTTTGTAGAGGCTTTAGGCTGTTCAATATATAGGATCATATCAACTACAAAAACATACAGTATGACTTCATCTTTTCCAATCTGGATGCCCTTTATTTCCTTCTCTTCTCTGATTGCTCTGGCTAGTACTTCCAACACTATATTGAATAGTAGTGGTGAGAATGGGCATCTTTGCCTATCATTCAGGATGATATTGGCAGTGGGCTTATCATATATGGCTTTAATTGTATTGAGATACTTTCCATCTAAACCTACCTTGTAGAGACTCTTTATCATGAACAAATGATGAATTTGTCAAATGCTTTTTCAGCATCTATAGAGATGATCATATGGTTTTTGTCTTTGCTTTTACTGATGTGGCATATCACATTTATTGATTTGTGTATGTTGAACCGACCTTGCATCCCGGAGATGAATCCTATTTGATCATGGTGTATAATTTTGTGTATGTGCTGCTGTATTCTGTTAGCTAGAATTTTATTGACGATTTTTGCATCTATATTCATCAAGGATATTGGCCTGTAGTTTTCTATTTTTGATGTATTATTGTCTGGTTTTGGTATGAGGGTGATGTTTGCCTCATACTATGAGTTTGGGAGAATGGCTTCTGTTTCAATCTTTGGAATAATTTGTAGGGAATTAGTATCAATTACTTTTTGAAGGTTTGTTAGAACTCTGCAGTGAACCCATCCAGTCCTGAGCTTTTCTTTGTTGGGAGCCTCCTGACAACAGCTTCAGTCTCTTTGACTGTTATTGGTCTGTTCAGGTTTTCTATGTCTTCTTGGCTCAGTCTTGGTAGTTTGTGTGTGTCCAGAAATTTATCCATTTCCTCCAAATTTTCAAATTTGTTGGCATATAGTTGTTTATAGTTGTCTCTAATGATTCCTTGTATTTCTGAGATATCAGTTGTACTATCACCATTTTCATTTCTAATTTTTGTTATTTGGGTCTTCTGTCTTCTTAGTTAGCCTTGCTAAAGGTTTGTCAATTTTATTTTTCTTTTCAAAAAACCAACTTTTTGCTTCATTGATCTTTTGTATCATTTTTTGGGTTTCTATTTCATTTAGTTCTGCTCTGATCTTAATTATTTCTTTCCATCTACTAACTTTGGGTTTGGATTGCTCTTGTTTTTCTAGTTCTTTAAGGTGAAGTGTTAGGTTGTTTATTTGCCATCTTTCCATTCTTCTGAGGTAAGCATTTAATGTGATAAATTTCCCCCTTAGTACTGCTTTTGCAGTATCCCACAGGTATTGGTATGATGTATCATTGTTTTCATTAGTTTCAAGAAATTTTTTGATTTCCTGTTTAATTTCTTCTTGGACCCATATGTCATTAAGTAGAATGTTGTTTAATTTCCACATTTTTGTATAGTTTCCAGAGTTTCATTTGTTATTGATTTCTAATTTTAATCCATTGAGATCTGAAAAAATACATGGAATAATTCCAATGTTTTTGCATTTGCTGAGACTTGCCTTCTAACCTAACATGTGGTCTATCCTGGAGAATGTTCCATGTGCTGATGAGAAGAATGAATATTATGAGGTTGTTGGATGGAATGTTCTGTTATCTGCCAAGTCTGATTGGTCTAAAGTGTTGTTTAGATCTTGTGTTTCTCTATTGAATTTTTGTCTAGATGATCTGTCCAATATTGAGAGTGGAGTGTTCATGTCGCCCACTATTATAGTGTTAGTGTCTGTCTCATTCTCTAGATCTAATAAAGTTTGCTTTATAAATCTGGCTGCTCCATCACTGGGTGAGTATATATTTATGATTATTATGTATTCTTGATGGATAGATTCTTTTATCATTATATAGTGGCCTTCTTTATCTCTTTTTATTGTTTTGGTTTAAAGTCTATTTTATCTGATATAAGAATAGCTACTCCAGCTCTTTTTTCATTTCTATTTGCATGATATATCTTTTTCTGTCCTTTCACTCTTAGTCTATGTGTTTCTTCACAGGTGAAGTGAGTCTCTTGAAGACAGCATGTTGTTGGGTCCATCTTTTTAATCTAGTCAATCAGTCTGTGTCTTTTCAGTGGGGAATTTAATGCTTTTACATTTAGAGTTATTATTGAAAGGTGTTGATTTACTCATAAAATTTTATTGATTTTTGTTTAGATGTCTTAAGTATCTTTTGCTCCTTTCTTTCCGATTTACTGTTTGTCTTCTGTGTTTGTTGGTATCTTGGAGTGGTAGATAAACTATTTTTTCTCTTTATTGTTAGCATTTTTGTTTTACTGATAGGTTTTGTTCTTTCTTCAGTATTCATGGAGGTGCTGCCTGTTTTTCAGTTATCAAACCCAGTACTCTCCTGGAAATTTCTTGTAAGGCTGATTGTGTGGTAGTGAACTCTTGCAGTTTTTGTTTGTCTGAAAAAATACTATTTGTCCTTCATTTCAGAAGGATAACCTTGCTGGGCAAAGTATTCTTGGCTGGCAATTTTTGTTCTTTAGTATTTTGAATATATCATCCCATTCTTTTCTGGCTTTTAGGGCTTCTGATGAAAGGTCTGATGTTAGTCTAATTGAGGCTCCCTTGTAAGTGACTTGATGCTTCTCTCTTGCAGCTTTTAAGATTCTATTTTGCCTTTGAGTTTTGCCAGTTTGACTATAACATGTCTTGGAGAGAACCTTTATGGTTTGAATATGTTTGGGGATCTTTGGGCCTCCTGAATCCAAATATCTGTGACTTTCCCTATACCTGGGAAGTTTTTCCTATTATTTCATTGAATATGTCTTCAATGCCACTTCCTTTCTCCTCCCCTTCTGGAATACCCATGATTTGGATATTTGAGCATTTAAAGTTGTCTGTTATCTCTCTTAAATTTTCTACAATTTTTTAAATTCTTTTTTTATTTTTTCTGGTCCACCTGTGTTAATTCAAACAGCCGGTCTTCAAGGTCAGAAATTCTCTCTTCTGCTTGTTGTAGCCTTCTGGTTAGACTCTCTGTTGTGTTTTTTATTTCATTGAATGAATCCTTCAGCTCCACAACTCTGTTACATCCTTTTTCAGGGCATTGATTTCTTTCTACATTTCTTCTTTCAGGTCCTGCATATTTTTTCTCATTTCATTGTGTTGTCTAACTGAGTTTTCTTGTATCTAATTTAGTTTCCTTATAATTGTTGCTTGAAATTCCTTGTCAGTCATTTCAAAGACTTCCTATTCTATAGGATCTAGAGCTTGAGAGTTATTATTTTCCTTTGGTGGCGATGTAATTTCTTGATTTTTCATATTTCTGGTATCTTTCCTTTGGTGTCTAGTTATTGTGGCAAGGGGTATCATTGTCTACTCATGCACCCTAATGTCTGGCCTGGATCCTGAAGGGACTGCCAATTCTGGGTAGTGAGGACTGGCTTGGGCTGGGGGTCCCATGGCATCTGCTTGTTCTGGTGACTAGGGGTGTATGGACCTGGCAGTTCCTGGTATCCCTGGGTGGCAGGGACAGGCTGGGGCTGGGGGTCCCATGGTGCCTGTCTGTTCTGGAATGGCTGAGTCGGGCTGTGTGGACCTGACTGTTCTAGGGCCTCTCTTGGCAGTGGGGACTGGCCTGGGGGTCTGGTGGTACCCACCTGCTCCGGTGTGGCTGACTTGGGGCGTGTGGGCCCAGCAGTTCTCAGGCCTCTCTCTGGGTGGTGGGCACTGGCCAGGGCTGGGGTTCTGTGGCTCTTGCCTGTTCTGGCTCAGCTGACTTGGGGTGTGTGGGCCTGACAGCTCTTGGGCCTCTCTAGGCAGTGAGGACTGACCTGGGCTGGAGGTCCTGTGGCTCCTGCCTGTTCTGGCCTGGCTGGGACTTGGGCTTGTGGGCCCAGTGGCTCTCAGGCCTCTCTGGGTGGTGGGGAATGGCTTGAGCTGTGGGTCCCATCACATCTGCCTGTTCTAGTGTGGCTGACTAAGGGCATGTGGGCCTGGCAGCTCCTGGGTCTCCCTGGGTGGCAGAGACTGGCCTGGGCTGGAGTTCTGCTGGTACCTGCCTGCTCTGGCATGGCTAACTTAGGGCATGTGGGCCCAGTGGCTCTTAGGCCTCTCTCTGGGTCGTGGGCACTGGCCAGGGCTGGGAGTCCTGTGGCTCTTGCCTGTTCTGGCTCAGCTGACTTGGGGCATGTGGGCCTGACAGCTCTTGGGCCTCTCTGGGCAGTGGGGACTGGCCTTGGCTGGGGGTCCCATGGTGCACGGGTCCTGCCTCTTCCAGTGCAGCTCTCAGGCCTCCTGTTGTTGCTTTTCAATAGTTGCAAATTGGTTGAATTGTGGGAGAGCAATGCTAGGAACCATCTACTCCACCTTCTTGACTGGAACCATTTTGTATTTTAAAAAGTTAAAAGATATATGAAGCCCAAGATTTATTCATTTTTTTGTTGTTGTTGTTGTTGTTGCTCTTGGAAATGCATAGAGTACTCTTCAAGGACACAAACTCCAAATAGAATCTCAGGAGCAGCATGGAGGTGCCTGCAGCACTGGGAGATGATGGGAGTGGGAAAGCAGCACTTGTGCAGAAGAACCCTGGGACAGCCATTCCCATATCAAGATTATGAGTTTTAAAGAGAAAGGGAATGCTGAATCCTGCCTCTACCACTGATAAGCTATATGGTTTGGGGTAAGTCACTCCATCTCTGTGGTCCTCACATCTTCATCTGTAAAATCAGGCTTATATTGGCTACTTCATGGTGTTGCTAATAGCGTTAAGATGGATAAAGTAATTAATAAAGTATTTAATTCAAAATTAAATGAGTAACAAATGGCATTATTGTTTTTATGATATTGTTTTTGAAAGAAACTACCATTTCCCCCCATTTCTGAGTGATACTTTCAGAGAAGAAACATTGAGTTAAAGAACAATTTCTGATTTCTTTATGACCATTAAGTGATGATATCTAAACATTCTTGGATAATAGTAATCATTATCATTACTTCCTTTTGTCTGTTCCACTCTTGCACATAACAGCTTGTTCAAAAGCTGTGACTTCTTAATTGACAAAGTAGCACATCATGATCATCACTAAGCTCAATATAGATTATTTTAAAAATTTGTCAAACTTTCCCAATCAAGTTTTATTAAACCCTTCTTTGTGATCCTCTTCTAGAATAAAACAAAACAAAATAAAAAGCCTTAAAATAAACATAAAGAAAAATATTTTTATTTGCTTTATGCTGGCTAGTTCTAGCACAAATAACAGAATTTCCTAACATCCTTGTTAATGATAATTATAATTTTATAAGATAAAATATGGAAATGAAAATCAAGAAAGAGAAAGAAAAAGATAAAACATGGAAAAATGTGGGCATTTGATATTTCCCTTGATGTAAATATTTTATATTAATTATTTTAAAGTAGTTGAATCTTATTTTATTGAGGTGAAATCCACATAACATAAAATCAATCATTTCCAAGTGTAAAATTTGGTAGTATTTATTATATTCATGGTATTATGCCACCACCACTTCTATCTAGTTCTAAAATGTGTCGATCACCCTATAAAGAAACTCCATACCCATTAAGCAGTCAATCTTCATTCCCCCAGTTTCCCCAACCTTGTAACTGTAGTCTACTATCTGCCTCTGTAGATTTGCCTATTCTGGATATTTCATTTAAGTAGAATCATACAATACGTGGCCCTTTGTGTCTGGATTCTTTTACTTAAAGTAGTGTTTTTGAGGTTTATCCACATTATAGTGTCAGTTCTTTTGAATGGCTTAATAATATTCCATTGAATGTACATATCACAGTTTTTTTATTCATTCATCCATTGATGAACAAGTTGAATCTTTACATTACTCAAATCTTCCTTGGTTCTTCTGGCTTTGGGCGTTAAGAAATCATAGTGTCAATAGCATCTCAAATTTCACTGGTTTGTTGTCTTCACCTGCCTGCTAAACCTTCATCCCTCAAATTTTCCTCCACTTGTGTCTGAGAGTACCCAGGAATGCCTCAGATGGGCTCATGACTTCTCCTCTCAAATTTTTCTGCTGTCGGTTCCTGTAGCTGGGCATTGCACATGAATTCCTTTGAAGAAGTTTCCTCATCTTTGCTGAGAATACCACGCCCAAGTCATTATACATGCCAGATTAGCTCCTATACTAGCTCAGTCACCTCCCTTCACTACCAAAAATTTCCACCTCAGTGGCAAACTCTCTCTTGTAAATGAACTCCTGTATGGATGAGAGTGGTTGAAGCGGCTGGGGTCATCAGCTCAATGGATCCTCTGAGTCATGTCTAAAGTTTAGCCTTAGCTGGGATCCCAAAGGTACTAGCAGAACCTTAATTTCAGTTAGAAACAAATTAGAAAGAAAGTGAACACTCATGCAAAATGACCTTCCCAGTAAAAAAAGAGAAATAGACATATGTATTAGAAATGAATAGTTTTGCATTGGCTATGGTTAGCCAAAATGAATTCAAAACATACTTAATATGGTTCCAGTATTTTAAAGATTTACAGGTGATCAGATTTATGGTGGGGGAGATGTTGGTGGAGCTTACTGTCTTTTGAATGATATGGGTAAACACTTATAATGTCTTTTTCTGCACTATAAATAATAGAGCAGACCCCAAAATACGAGCTTCACAGTTAATCTTTTCAATTTGTTTCCTTTTTATTTAGGCTAAAGTTTATTTCCCCATCTCAATCTTCCTAAAAACCTAAGAAAAATCAGTTTGAACCAGTAGTCAAGAGACAGGCCTTTTTATATCCAACAGTAAAATATTACTTAAGTATACAGAACCATTCTCCCAATGTTCAGGTCAGATTTTTAAAATTTAATCCCTCTTATTTTTACTTAGGCATTGTTTTCTAAAGCAATAGAAAACAGCTGCATATATTCTGATAATAGTTAACATTATAAATATTATTCATTTAATTCACATTATAATCATTTTCTCCCATTAAAGTCCAGCAATCTTAATTTCTTTTACATTCTTTTATGTCCTCTTTGCCAATTATGTAATCATTTCAGATGTTTTACTTGAGTTTCTTTACACATATTCAAAATCATCCTTTTCATCTGATTCACTCTTTTAAAAATTTTGTGTGATATAGAAGTAGTACATACAACTGAAAAGTATGATATAGAAGTAGTACAAAAATTAAAAATTTTAGAAAACCTATTATGTAGCAAGGCTTAGGTAAAATAGGCTTGAACTTTAATAGCAGGGCTTAACATAGATTTACTTATTTACTTATAAACATTCTGAGTTCTTTCACAAAGGAATTCTTAGAGCTTATAAAAATAAACATAAAAAAGATAAAATAAATAGGTGAGAGAAACACTAAAGGAAATAGAAGGTCATACTATAATAAAGCCCTTGATGTATGGAAGTATAAATATATGTCATGTACAAACTGTAGTTACTAAAGGTAGGCCACATGTTTGGCCTCAAAGCTTTTTGCAGTTAAAGCAAAAAGGGAATTAGTATCAGTTACAAGAACCAGTGTTCCTAAGACTTAAAATAAAAACAAAATAGATAACTATAACTCAGGAAAAAATACCCAAAATGAAAAATTGGAGAAATCTCTCTCATGGCTTCTCATAAAATGGTATTGGATACTGTAATAGAAATGTCCCTATAGTTGGTATGGTGGCACATTTTACTGGAATGTTTCTTGTGGTGCTTCTCAATATAGACACTGGCATAAAGTTATTGTGTAGTTTAGCAAAAGCCACTCAAAAGGGTGCCAAAAATTATGGTTGAATGCCCAACATTTTTATGCTTTGGTTTGATTCAAAGATACAGTAAAAAATTCATAAAAGAATAATTTTTTAGCATGCTCATCAAACCTACATTTTTACAAGCAATTCTCTAAAGCCCACTTTCTGACAGAGATTCAATAGCAGAAACTTCAACATTTTTACATGCCTGTTATTTGGCTCAGTTGATAAGGGACTGAATTATATCTCTCAACACTCTATTAAAAAAAAATAGGGTCTTCATCTCCCTTCCTTGTCTGAGATACGGTAGGATCTAATCTTAAGAAACATTGTGGAGAAGAAATATGCCGGCCCAAAGAAAGATCTGAAATCGCCCTACCTGTCCAGAACACATAGGTCTAATGTCCTTGTGTGGAAATGATATCTGTGGCTAGCCACAGATTACTTTGAGAAAGATAAACTCAAATTCCAGTGGAATTAGTGCTATCAATGTTAAGGAAAGTGACAAGATGTGTGTTTCCATAGAAAGATTTGTTTTTTGTTTATTTGTGATCAGAACACCAGTCACATTTGGTAACTGTGAAAATGATTTGAAATGCATGCAATGGTCTATAAATGTAGTTTTGAATGGTTTGGCTTCCACAAAATTAAAAATGAAATGCCACGACTCTGTTGCCAAACACATCAATTATTTGGTCAAATTCATTTTGGGGAAATCTGGTTTTGAAAGTTGCATTTTCCGAGGAGAGAGGAGGCTTGATCCCCAAGAGAGATGCTGGAGAAGACAATTCTCCTGGAAAAAACATCCAGGTATATATTCTCCAGGAAAAGAAACTTCTTATTTGCTCTTCAGCTCCCTTCTCTGACTATGGCAGTTTTGTTCCAGGGTGTATTTTTTGATTTTCTTTTCCCCCCGTAACCTCTCATCCTCACAGAACTGCAAGAGTTTAAACAAAAATGACTTTGTTTGGTTCTGCAGAATTAACACGACACTTGGGCTTATTTCTAATTGAATACATATGTCTTCTAAGCAGAGAAAAGCCGCAGACGTGTGTGCATAATTCTTACACTGCCCTAATGGAGAGAAGTGAGTCCAAAATTAGCAACTTTTTAAAAAGCCAAATCTGGCCATGTGCCACATAGACTCCCCCCGCCCCCCACGGGAGTACAGAAAGAAGGCCTTTAAAAATCTATACCAGGAGGCTGTCATTTTTCTAAGACATTTAAAAAAGAAACGAATCAGTGTAGCAATGCATCTCTGTCTCCTCTTTGCTCTCTGTCTTCTGAAATAACACTTTAATGTTGACCTCTGTGCAGCCCAGCAGCAAGCTTTGGAGGGAATGAGGTCAACTCAGGGGTCCTGTTTTGACTGTCTTGAGACTAAGTTGCTGACAGGGACAAACCTGTGAACACCGGATGAAGAAAGGGACACTGTGTTCTTTCTGCTTCTTTCTTCAGCAATTTACCACTAAAGATCCAACTACCTCGTTGTTCCTTCCAGACCCAAGGCTGTGTGTTTATGTGTCTAGAACAGCTTGCTTTGGGGCTGATGAATTTGATTATTGAGAGCCTCATAATTAGGCAGCTTCTGTACAATATCTGTGCTCCAGAGGCCCGACCACAGGACGAAAGAGAGGAAGAGTGCATGGCTGATGGAACTTCATGATTTAGGTAGAGGATGTGCGTGACTTGTTCTCTTTCTGTCCCATTGGTGAAAGAGTTCGGGACAATTATGCAAACTTTTAAAATGTGTGATTACATCTAATGTGGAATTAAGTAATTTCCAGAAATGACACATTCATTGATTGAGAACAAAATGTTTGTGTGGTTAGAGGGGTGGTATGCAATTCTAATGAGTATTAGAAAGACCAGCCCCCAGTTTATACTTAGGATTTGATTTACACAGGTATTCAAGTAAAGAAGAAGATTCCTGACTTTTACTGGCATTTCAGTCTCTCACCCAACCCATTGATATGAAAATAATTCTAACGTAGAGCCCTTTTGCTGCCCTGACAGCCATTGTGTTTCTACTAATTTCAATATGTTTGTATTTTGCAAAAGATTACCTGCAACCATAGCATTGCACTAGGTTTTAGTGATCTAGAAAACATTGGCTTGCCATGGGTTTTGCCTTCATGGAATTATTTCCAAGAATTTGATTGCACAGTCATGTAGATCCTAGCTTAGTAGATGAAGTATCCTTTAGCATATTGTTGAAAATAAGTTTTTTGACCAAAGCTTCACATTTTTAGGAGAAAGTGAGGAAATATTTATTTCCACTTTTTTTTTTTTGCAACTTTCTATAGCTCTTCCAAGGAAGGTTCTTGTATGCAACCAAAGTAGATTACAACCTTGAGAAGCTAGAAGTGTAATCTGACTTCTAGAGGATTAGGTCTTCCCTTGATCAAATAATATATATGAAAATGGAACTGTGCCTAGCAGAAATATGTTGATGTGTGTTCTGAGACAGAACCAACAAGTAAGACATCTTTCAGAAATCCTATGAGTGTGAGCCCAGTATTTTCTGTCTTAGAATAATGCTTGGCAAGATAGTAAAGAGAAAAGAGATCTCTAAAGACTACGTGTTATGTGATCCTTATTTGTTTTCCCAAATTTTATTTTATTTGTCAATATACAATATGGTTGATTATTGTGGCCCATTACCGAGAGCTCCCTCTCTCCTCCCTCCCCCCTCCCTCCCAACAATGTCCTTTCTGTTTGCTTGTCGTATCAACTTCAAGGAATTGGAATTGTTATGTCTTCTTCCCTCCCCCCCTGCCCAGTTTTTTTGTGTATTTATTTATTTATTTTTAGCTCCCACAAATAAGTGAGAACATGTGATATTTCTCTTTCTGTGCCTGACTCATTTCACTTAATATAAGTCTCTCTTGGTCCATCCGTGTCATTGCAAATGGCAGTATTTCATTCGTTTTTATAGCTGAGTAGTATTCCATTGTGTAGATATACCACATTTTCCATATCCACTCATTTGATGATGGACATTTGGGCTGGTTCCAACTCTGAGCTATTGTAAAGAGTGCTGTGATGAACATTGGGGAACAGGTACACCTTCAACTTGATGATTTCCATTCCTCTGGGTATATTCCCAGCAGTGTGATAGCTGGGTCATAAGGTAGATCTATCTGCAATTGTTTAAGGAACCTCCATACCATTTTCCATAGAGGTTGCACCATTTTTCAGTTCCACTAACAATGTATGAGAGTTCCTTTTTCTCTGCAACCTTGCCAGCATTTATCATTCACAGTCTTTTGGATATTAGACACACTAACTGGGGTGAGATGGTATCTCAGTGTGGTTTTGATTTGCATTTCCCGAATGCTGAGTGATGTTGAGCATTTTTTCATATGTCTGTTGGCCATTCATATATCTTCCTTTGAGAAATGTCTATTTAGCTCTTTTGCCCATTTTTTAATTGGGTTGCTTGTTTTTTTCTTGTAAAATTGTTTGAGTTCCTTTTATATTCTGGATATTAATCCTTTGTCAGATGTATATTTTGCAAATATTTTCTCCCACTCTGTTGGTTGTCTTTTAACTCTGTTAATTGTTTCTTTTGCTGTGCAGAAACTTTTTAGTTTGATATAATCCCATTTGTTTATTTTTCCTTTGGTTGCCCATGCTTTTGGGGTTGTATTCATGAAGTCTGTGTCCAGTCCTACTTCCTGGAGTGTTTCTCCTATGTTTTTTTTTAAGAAGTTTTATTGTTTCAGGGTGCATATTTAATTCTTTAATCCATTTTGAGTTGATTTTAGTATATGGTGAGAGGTATGGGTCTAGTTTCATTCTCCAGCATATTGATATCCAGTTTTCCCAGCACCATTTGCTGAAGAGGCAGTCTCTTCCCCAGTGTATAGGCTTGATTCCTTTGTCAAAGATCAGGTGGCTGTAGGTGTGTGGGTTGATTTCTGGATTCTCTGTTCTATTCCATTGATCAGTTTGCCTGTTTTTATGCCAGTACCATGCTGTTTTGTTTATTACAGCTTTGTAGTATAGTTAAAGTCAGGTAGCATTATACCTCTAGCTTTATTTTTTTGCTCTGAATTGCTTTGGCTATGCACGGTCTTCTGTTATTCCATATAAATGTCTGGATAGTTTTTTCCATTTCTGAGAAAAATGTCATTGGAATTTTGATGGGGATTGCATTGAATTTGTATATCACTTTGGATAGTATGGACATTTTCACAATGCTGATTCTTCCAATCCAAGAGCATAGGATATATTTCCATCTTCTTATGTCCTCTTTAATTTCTCTCAGCAGTGTTTTGTAGTTCTCGTTATAGCGATTTTTCACATCCTTGGTTAACTTTATTCCTAAGTATTTTTTTTTTTTTTGGATGGCTATTATAAATGGGCAAGCTTTCTTGATTTCTCTTTCTGCATGTTCACTGTTGGACAATAGAAATGCTACTGATTTCTGTGTGTTTATTTTGTATCCTGCTACTTTGCTGAAATCATTTGTCAACTCCAAGAGTTTTTTTGTAGAGGCTTTAGGCTGTTCAATAAATAGGCTTATGTCATCTGCAAACAGGGACAGTTTGACTTCATCTTTTCCAATCTGGATGCCCTTTATTTCCTTCTCTTCTCTGATTGCCCTGGCTAGTACTTCCAGCACTATTTTGAATTGGAGTGGTGAGAGTGGGCATCCTTGTCTAGTTCCTGTTCTTAAAAGAAAAGCTTTCTGGTGATCTTTATTAAATGGGAATTACTGTTTATTTGGCCAAACTGGTGCTGGAAAAAGTCACAAGAGCATTTCCTACCATCTGCCTATGACAAGGGCTACTGTGAGGCTAAGGCTGATGTAGCAAATCCTACTCACAGTGCCAATAGTCTAGCTCTTAATCCTGTTCGTGACGCCAATTGTAAAGCTATGCGACCACACTAGTTGTCACTGCTCTTTTACCTGCCAGTATTCCTGTACCAACTGGGCTGATGTTTGAGCTAGTGCTGGGTCTGGAGCTCCCAGACCCCTCAAGCCTATTCATGGACTGGGTCACAAACCCTTTATATGCCAGGCTGGGCCACCAGACTCCTTCACACACATCTCTGAGCTAGGTAACTGGCAACACCATCCTTGGAAGCTGCAGGTTTGGAATAACATGGCCACGCAGGGCAGGTACCAGAGGCAGTAAAAACACCAGCCAAAGCAGTGCCACCCTGCAGGTGCACCTACTCCACCCACATACAGTGTTTTTGGAGCCACCCTGAATGGGCTACCAGGCAAGGGGAGCCTGACCAAATTTTTCCATTTTCCCAACATCTCTTGTTCTTTTTTGGCCACACTGCAGTAAACTGTTATTAACAAAATACTTATTATATCAGGAATCATTAAAAATGCAGGTATCTCTGAAGTTGTCTTAACAATTATTGTAAGAAACAATTTGGCTTGTCTTTTAAATACAATCCCCTTCATTGTTTTTAAGGATTCAAAGATGTGAAATACTGCATCTACTCTCTTATAAGTGGGAGCTAAGAGAGAAAGAAGGAAAGAAAGAAAGACCACAGTGGTGTGTTGGACTTGAAGAGGGAGAGAACACACCTAGGGATACAAAGTGGAGTGGGAGGGAAAGGGGGATGGGGAGGGAGGTTGGGGATAATTGGGTGGAGGACATGGGGTATAATCACAATTTGTGGTAATGGGCATGCTGTCAGTATGGATCTGGCCGTCACATTTTGGTCACAAGTGGTGACGATCAGCTTTGTATCTGATGAATATTGATAACCAATAAAAGAAAAATAAAAATAAAAGCATAGATGTGAAGCTTCTGTATATGATACCTGTTATCGTAACTGTCTAACCTGTTATTTTACCCAGCAATGACCAAGATGAGTTGAACCTAGATAGTAAAAGAAACTTTGAATATATTTAACATTAAGAAAGAAGAAAGCACCAAAAGCACTAGCAAAACAGACCAACACCCGCTTCTTTCAAAACTTGAGGGGAAAAGGGTGTTATTTTTGAAGTGCTTTCACTTTCAAACAGTAGTAGAAAAAGACTTGAATTATCTGTAATAAAGAAAAACATTGTATGCCAATTTCAACCAAAAATACTTAACTAAGAATATCTAATCTAGTGAATAGTTTTGTTTTCCTTCCATGAAGTCCCAAAGAACATTAGAATTTCGGATTGGGATAGCCACAGGAGAGAAGCCTTCTCACTACATCTTAAAAGTTCAATCTTAAGCAGTTCCAAATGCACTTTCATTTCTGTTTTTTTGTTGTTGTTTTTTCTTCTTTGAGTTTCAGTTTCTGTTTGTAACCTGCTCTAGTTAGTACCTCTAGAGCACGTAGCAAATAGCTTTTAGCTGAGTAACTTCTGCTTTTAATGGGAATTCTTTTAGTGTGATATTCTCAGGTCATGTTGTAATTGATTGTTTTTAAATGGATTGGTCTTTTTGTTTAACTAAGGATTTTTGACCTTTACGACTGTTAGTATTTCTAGGTGATATTTACTCTGTTGATCTCCTGCTTTCATTGTTTCTTTGCACCCTTTGTGTGTAGTTTCTGTGTTTAAGCTAGTGATTGCAAGTATTTTGAAACTAAACAATCTCCGTGGTGTGTACACTTTCTGGTCTGAGCCTATGGAAGTACTCTCCTAATGCATTAGAGAGGTGTTGAAATCTTGGTTTCAGATAAATCTTAGTGAGTTTTTTCAATGGGGAAGGGAGACTCAGTGTGACTTAACAATTTTGCCTTATTTTCTATTTGTTCTTTGGCTTATTATATCTAATTATATCAGGCTTTGGTATTTTACACATTTACTGAGAAAAGAGTGAAAGAAAAAAAACCCTTCAAGATCTTTACACTGTGGATTATTATTCACTACTTCCTAGAAATAATATAGGTAAAATAATACACTTAAAATAATGCTGTTTATTCCCAAAGAATAATTACCTGCCAGGTGGTTTGAGACCAATTTTCCTAGGTTGGCATAAGATGAAGGACAGGCTCACATTTTACCAGTGAAATAAAATTTAAAAATGCTTAAGGATGTTCTAAAGAGAGAATCAAATAACCCAAGGGGTTTGTGAAAGTGGGAAGGATCAATGGAACCCTTTTTATCTTATTGTTCTGTGCCAAAGGGTTTATTTGGGATATGCAACACTGGACCTCTGATTTACATTACTTGCAGTGACTAGGCTCTCTCTTGCTCTCAGCCAGTTTACCTGGATCCTTGTTCCAAGGCATGTCCCCCCCCACCCCCCAAGTAAGACAGTTGGAATGAGAATGGAATGATGTCTCTCACTTACTGTCCCCTAAGTGGATGTCACCCAATCTTTGAAAATCACTCCTGTGTTAGCCAAGCAACCCTGTTTGCAGAGAACATGGAAACCTCTCAGGACTCTTCTGAGAATAAAAGCAGTAATCAAAAGTGAGGTACTTAAGCAGTCTCAGCAAGCACGAAAATGCAACAAACACCATTCCATTTACCAGCTTTCAAAAACTGGAAAAAAGAGATTTAGCACCAAAGTGCCTTTAAGAAAGAAAAATCAAGATAGTCTAGCAGAAGCTGGGGGAGGAGGGAACACACAGAATAAAAATTCCCTCTGAGCCCACAGAAAGCAATAAGAGTTCTCATTTAACCTCGGAAAATGACTTGAGAATCACTTGTACTTTGAAACGATTCTAAATTGCAAACTAATTTCCCAGTGGGATATGTCGATGGCCTACTGTACACAGCATAAATAATGAGTTTGCAACCAGGACCCCAAATAAAGCAGTGCACATTTGTAGAATTTATGAACAACTTTCTCCCCCTCCACCATCTGACATTGCAATGTTAATGCTTCCAGTTAGGAGTTTTACTATGTCAGCAGGTGAATTCCCTGGCAGTAAGTCAAGCTTTAATGGAACATGCTGGTAGGAACGAATATGCTGCTGCAGTGTCAAACTCTGGTATTAGTATTAGGCTTCTGGAATACATGCGCATAGCCTGCTACCTACCCTGGTTGCAGGTGTTCTTGTCTGTTTGACCTTTAATGCTATACTTTAAATTGACCATGACAAGGTAAAATTTTTTCTTATCAAGTATTTTAGAGCTGGAATATATAATGAGATCTAGTCAAAACTTTTATTTTTTTTTTGGTGGCATGCCGTTATGGGGATCCAAACACTTGACCTCAGTGCTATAACACCACTCTCTAACCAACTGAGATTACTGGCCAGCAAACTTTATTTATACAAGGAAGAAAGCAGAGGCTGGAGGGGTTAAATGGCTGGTTAAATGATGCATGTTAATAAGTAATAGAATTGGGACTCTCACCTAGGACTCCTCTTCTCGTGTTCTTATCTCAGAAAGTTGCTGCCTTTTGCTGGGAAAAAAGGCAAATGCAATAAATTTTATAAATGTGTTTAAGAAAGCTTGACAAAAGCATGAACCTGAAGTATAACTTAATAATAGAAAGCAAAGCATTGCAACCTGGTATACATGAACACCCAGACTTCTCTGACTAAGACACAGACTCAGAATGACACAAGTCTACAAGTGATGATGATATTTATATAAGGCTCATTCTTCAAATTTAAAGATACTGCTAGATTAAGCGTCACTGAACAGGAAATAAGATGCCTATAAATAACTCACTAAGGCTGAGACTGGATGGTATTCCAGAGTGAAGAAATCCCTCTGAGTCAGGAACACTTGATATCTCCCAAGAAAGGCTTGTGTGCCTTATGGCTTATGAAATTGTACTCTGACTGTGGTCAGTCAAAGACTTCTAAGATCACTCAGGGGACTGTACACTGTGGGGGCCATGTGGTTTCCTCTGTAACAGCAATGCCCAAATCATTAGTCTCTTATCCCAGCGTGTTTACTCTGCTATGGGGCATAGCTTCTGCCCCTCAAAGAGGTTCCAGCTATGCAAACTTCCTTAAGCATTCCAGCGTTCTCATAGCTTGCACATAGTGTTGCTGTATTGCATTTTCTTCATTAGACCCCCAAGTACACAAGGAGATCTGAGTTCTAGCCTTGCCTGACAATTGGTGCCACCATGACAAAGCCATCCCACGTAGGCTTGGAATGCCAACCAGCGATCCTTCCCTTACCGGGCCCTTTCTTCCTTTATCACATCAACTCCTTCAGGCAGCTAATCCTCTCTTCACATCCCCTACTGCACTCCTTTATGTATATTCCCCAGAGATAAACACTCTTTTCCACAGAGAAAGTCAGTCAGGAACACTTCAAACTGCTGCCTGCCTCCAGCAAACTCTGTCCCAAACCATCATTCTCTCCTTTCCTGTCTGTGTATCTCTACTGTCTGGATCCTATTGCCTTTTGCTCCAAAGTTATCCACTCTTCTCACATAGCCTTTTCCTTCCAGCCGGCAAATATGTTTAAATCTCCTAAAATTAAGAACCAAAAAGAAAAAAAAAAATAGAAACAAAAAACTCACGTGTCCATGCATCTCTCTGTAGCTACTCCTCTGCCAGACTTCAACGGAGAGCAACCTGCATGCCCAACTCTCTGCCTCCACTTCCATTTTTCTGCTCCTTTACTACAGACATACACCTCTGCCCACCCACTCTGATACCTCCATACCAAAATTGTCAATGACTTTCCAGATGCTAATATCAAAGAACATATTTAATTCTTCAACTTGTTCACCGTCTGTGCTGACTTTGTTCCCGGAGATCACCCCGTCCTTCCCGTTACCCCTCTTCCTTTGGTATCAGTGAAACCATTTTCCCCTGACTTTCCTGTAGCTGTTCTTGACAGTTCTTACCAGGTTCCCATCTCTATTTGTTCAATGCGGATGCTACTCAGGATTCCATCACCAGCCTTTGTTTTTGTCCTATTCCATCTATTCTCTTTAGGCCAAAATGTGGGTCTCGTGGCTGTGACTACCATTTTTATGAAATAACTCCCAAATCCGAATTTCTAATCCACACCTCTCTTTCGTGCAACAGACACATATGTTCTACTATCAAGTAAACTTCCTTTGCAGAAATTTCATATGAATCTCTGTCTAAATAGATGGATCGCAAGACAGCTCCTTCTCACCTAAAGCTACCTAATCCTTTGTGTTCATCTTGAGGAATAACATATTTATCTACCTGGTTGACTAAGTCAAGTAACCCAGGGATGTATTGTATAATTCTCTTTCACCCTTAACTTTTCAATCCTGTTGCTGACAAAAACGTTCTCTATATTTTTTCATCTTAGCGTTTCTTGGATATTCTACCTTTTCACTATCCCAACTCCACTGCCTTAGTTCAGACCATCACCTTCCTGCTAGATTACGGATGGAATGACACAGCAAACTAAGCGGTTTCCCTGCCTTCACGCACGCCACCCTGCATTCCTTTCCCTCAATATAGGGTGAAATGGAAAACATTCTCCAAATGTTCCCTATTACTGAGGTGAAAAGGCAAACAACTTAGCATGTCACGGAAGGCTCTTTCTCATTTTTTGCATCTCCATTCTGCAGTCTAGGACACATGCTAAATTGCTTGGAAAGTTCCTTCCCCTCTCATGCCTCCAGATGTCCCTACATATAGCACTTTCTGTCTAATGCCTCTCCCACTCCCTTCACTTGGTGATCTCCTACTCATCCTTTAAAATTCAACTCCACTCCAGAAAGATCTTGCTGACTTCTGTCATAGCCCCTTGTGCTCAGCTCTGCCACAGCTTTTACATGTGGGGTTTTTCTTGGTGTTTATCTCCTTTCTTCTCCATAAGCTACTTGGTGGGAGGTAAGGACCTGTCTTTCAACACCTCACGAAGCCCAGCCCATAGTAAGTCCTCACTTTGTAACTCCTAAGTGCATAGATGGCCAAGTATATAAAGCAAATGATTATAATTGTGATCATACATTCCTATGTATATGATTTTATGTACTTTTAGTCTTTCTGCTCAATTATATGCATTTACAAAATATCAAACCACATTGCGTTTTTTGCACATCACACCTAGCTCTTTATTTCAATAACAAACATGTTAATTGAAGACTTGCTATTTTTCACAGGCACAATTTTATTACTTAGCATTTACTTATTTAATTTCTCCCACAATTACATAGGTAATTTTATTGTTATTGTTATCTTCATTTTACGTATGAGAGAATTGATGCACAGAGAGAAGCAGAGTGGGGATTGGAACCAGGTGATACGGGCCCAGAGCCCTGTCTTAACTGCTTGTGACATTCTGCCAAATGGCAGTGTTTACACTGCTTTGGGGTTGTGTTGCATTTTGGTTTTCCCTTCCACCCATTCTTTTTTTTGTGCACTTCTGAGAATTTCAGTTTTACAGTACTAAGCATCAATAGCAGTAAACCTCCTAACTGGAAGATGATACCTCTTCCCATGACTGATCTTGTCTCTAGGAGTCTGTAATATGTACACATGATGGAGAATTGTTTCAATGAAGTGTAAAGAGGGGATTAAGAAAAATGCCCATGAATGAGTTCACAAGTGGCAAACCCCAAAAAGATCTAAAAATGCTTAAACAGTTCCTTCAGAATACAGGGGCAGTAAAATGTTATTTAAAATGTATTTTGAGTATCTATCCAAAGGTTTCATAGAAGATATCAAAAAATGGTGGAGATTCCTTTTTCAATTTTTTATATTTATTTACAGAATTGTGAATGAAAATATATCCCAGTCAGTGCCCGTGACAAGATGAGCTGTCTGTACGTTCACATACCTCCAGTCATATGACCCCCAAACCTCCAATTACTATAAAATCTCTGAAAATAAGGCTTAATATTCCTATTCTCAAATATACTCCTCCAGGTGCTAAGTGCTTTCTAGACTATTATGACTTGTGTCAGGGTAATGGTGACACAAGGAATAAAACTATTCATTTGCTTAAGCCTTCCAGTTGAAAACAAAGTGAATATCAGCCAACATAATTCAGCTGACACTATTCTAAAATACCCTCCTCCCACACAAAGCAGGATTTCACAGTTGCAGAAAATATTTATCCCAAGCTGCAAGCAATATCATACTGGCTCTTCGTTTTATACTACTAAATTATCATATTTAGGTAGGTCGCTAATGTCAAATCACGTGTCTTTCAACACACAGTAAGAAGGAGACGTGGTGGAAAGTATTACCCTTACAAGGATTGCATTTGATTTAATCAATTTGTGATGGATATTAGCAAGATGGCAGCAAGGTCTGCATTTAACAACTTTTGGCCAAGGAGATGGTCATTTGCATTTGCCCTCTGGTTAACATGGATTGGTCTGTGTGGACCCGTGACAGTGTCATCTACCCAAATTCCTCCAAAGAAGCAGGGGGAAGTGAGGCACTTGGTTACCAAAGTTTTCATTTTGCTTGGATGTAGTGGAAAATAGGAAGGCATTTCATTATGTAAATTGTGATTGTGTTCTGTACTCTGGAATGATATTCAAAGTCAAATTACAACTTTCCTTTCATCTCTCATGACATCACGATTGTGTAAGTAAAAATAAGTATTTGCTCTTTTGCTTTTAGTTGCTAATAAATCCCATATGTAAAAAGCATGAAACAAGTAGCAAGACCCCATAACACAAGCTTTTATTTTATTTTTTTTTACAGAAAGTAATGTTTTGTATTAATTCATTTATTCTTCATATAAGCATTTGTTACTGACACCTACAATGTATCCATACTGAGCTAGGCAATAGGAATACGAATATGGATATTTCTCCTCTGTTTTTAAGGGGGCTACAATGTCTTGGGCAAGGCATACAAAAATAAGTGTCAGTGGGAAATTGTACATGCTTTAGTAGTAATATGAACAAATACCATGGAAAACAGAAAAGAAAACACATAAGTTCTTGGGATTTCAGTAATAGCCTCAGAGATAAATTTTTGCCTTAACGAGTGAATAGAAGTTCACCTGAAGACGGAGTTTGCCTTGTACACAATTACAAAAACACTAAGTGCCAAAAAGGTCTAATCTATCCTATGACTCCTGCTGTTGCAGAGGAGGGTGACTGTGGTGTTGAGAAGGGTAAAGTATTCGGGGACGTTTCTACTGGAATAAGAGAAAAACGTGGGGGAAATGACTGTGAGATTTCATCTCAAAAGTTATTTGTGGAGGTTTATAAATCTTTACCCACCACAGACTTGAAGTTGGGGTTTATTTGCAAACATTTCAAGACACTGAAGAGATTTTCTACCCTTTGATGGTTACAAGCATTACTTAGATTTAGACAACAACAATCACAAATCATAAGAATTATCAAGATGATACAAGGAAAGAATTGTGTTCAACAGAGACATAGAGGATGTCCAGATGGAGTTTTAAGAAAGGCAAATGCAGAGACTGAGAATGCTCCATAATTATATTGGAGAATTTCACACCATAACGGAGACAATCTTTCATAGACACCAAAAGAGGTGAGAGTCACAGAATTATAACAACAAAAAAAGATCTGAATGAAGACCCCAGTAAGAGCCCATTGTCTTGTTGCTTTCAGGTAAAGTTAAAAATCCTACATGGTGAGAAGGCAGTTTCATGTAGTAGGCTGCTATTATACCTGCACATTACTATTCATTTTATGTGTGGGCACACGGGCTGACAGTGTAATGTTTAGTTGCACACTTGGCATGTGGGCAACTCCCCATGAATATTTATGGAATGAATAAATTCACTGTAAATTGTTTATTTCATAAAGTAGTTTTCCTTCCCCCATACTAAGCCTTTATTGGTTATTATAAAGCCTAAGTTAAAGGAATCCCTTCAGCTCTTAAGTAAAAGTTTTAGAAGTGAAAGGACCTTCCAAACATGTGCAGCAAGTGTTGACTTATTCCAGTTAGTTAGACCATGGTGCATGGTGCTGAAATAAGAATTGTTTTTGTTCGGGAGAGCGGCCCTCTAGTCCAGCTTTCATTTTACCCTACAGACAAAAAATTAATATACATATAACCATCTGTGTTAAGAAAACTTAAATTTTATAGTATGCATCCAGAGTCCAGATAACGAAAACCACAAGTAATCCAAACCTGACTGTCATAGCTACCAATGTCCATACTATTGATCTTGGGCTAGAAATAACATCAAAGTTATTTCTGAATCACAGAATAAAAATTAAATTTAGAATGATGTTCATGATAGGCATAATTGCTAATGTCCTCTTTATTTGAATATTGGCAAATCATATGAATGTTATACATTTGTTTACTCAAAAAGGCACTTTTTGTTACTACTATTTGAGAGATGCTAGATGCTAGGAGTACAATAAATTCATATCAGTCACTGTCCTTAAAAAAGCTTAAAATCTAGTGCATTGAAGTTGCATCTTTTTGTTTGTTTTGTCATATCACTCTGGCCCATTCACTGTCACATTTGGCTAAGATGATGGGTGTACAGCCATAGCGCAAAAAAGATGGGAAAAAAGACATTGGGAAGAATGAAAGGATAGCAAAGGCCTTCTATCACTTACTTTTATAGCAGCACCTTATTTATTTACTCAAAAACTTTTTTTTTAATCAAATTGAAAATCTATTAGGATATTCAGGACAAAACTCATTCAAGAACTAATCTCAGCCACATGGTAGTAAAGAAAATTCAAGATTCAAGGCAACTGAAATTATAAATAGCTCATTGCTCAACTTAATTGTTCTTCCTTCTCTTAATACTGCCTGTTAACATTTTGCAATTGGAATGTTTCCCATCTGTGCCGTTGGTTGAATTGTGTGAATATAGCTGATGAAAACTATTATCACTCTGTCTTTTAGTCTTCAGTCTGTTTTGTGTTGACACAATCACAAGCAGAAAAATGTAGGCTCACTCATACACTTAATGTTATATATGTTTTATGTCCCGTGTTTAAAGTTTCCCGTCTGCGCTACAAACTTCTTTAGTCATTCTTATTGTGATAGAGAATACCTATATGCACATGCAGAAACATTTTCCATAGAATTGATAATAATTGTCACAGTCATGGTCTTTTAAATATCCAGGGTACCAGTAAGTGTAAAGACCCTATTGTATCAATAAATGAAAATAATATAATGTATTAATTTAGAAAATGTTGGTTCTTGATATTTTTCCAATAAAGTGTTTTGTTCAGGCTTCTCTCTTACATGTTCTTATCACACGTTCTCACAAGGCTGCAATAGTGACTATGTACTGCTCCAGAAGGCACCACTCACATCATATATATGAGGATTGTTCAATGCACAACCTGCTCAGGCTTATGCAGTAGCCTTGTGCAGGGACTTCATGACGGTCATCTTTGTCTCAAACCAAAGTGAGTCCAAGTTAGACCAAACTCACATTGGAAAAGTGGAATGATATTGGATATCAACATGCTTCTAGCTTTGTGCATAGAGAAATTTGTTAATTGTGAGGCTGGAAAAGGAAGTGAACAATTGGACTTAATGAGAAAGTCAAATGGTCAGACACAAGGAGAGTGTGACCAAAGGTGAACCCAGAATCAGAGAGGGTAAAGGGGTGTTCTTCAGGATATTTACCTTATTTCTGAAACAAACAAACAAAAATGTACAAATCATCTGATTGTTTGTATATAATATCATCTACCTTCTTTATAGTTAACTTGATTAATAAACATTTGGATTAGGGAAAAAAGTCAAAAAATGCTGTTTTACATTTTTATGTCAACAAATATTAGCACATAATTTAGATAACAGAAGTTTCTCCGGCTCAGATGATGCTGAAATAGAAACCTGTGAAAGATTTTATGGTTTATTTTTTTCCCAGTATTTGAGGATGTGTGACAGAAAGGATTGTGACCATTTCCTCCTCTATGACAGAAAATGCCAACGTTTCTCCCTGGGCCCCAGAATGAGAACTAATAAAGGTAGTCTAAAGCAGAAAGCAACATGTATGCGAAAGCCGGAGTTCTTCATTCAGTTTCAAATGGCAACCTTAGAAGCATAGTAAGCAAAGATAATGCTGAAAACATGATGTGTTTGAAATCCATAGTTTGTCTTTTTCTTGGAGAAATTACATTAGAAGAACTATGCAGGTGAATGCTGAGCAAATGAATTGTTATGGGAATTGTCCTTGTTATGGACTGAATGTATGTGTTGCCCCCTACCCCTATTCCTGTGGTGAAGCCCTAACAACCAGTGTGGCTGTATTTGGAGTAAGAAGTTAATCAAAGTTAAATGAAGTCATATGGGTGGGGCCCCAATCAGAATTAGTGTCCTTGTTAGGAGAGACACCAGAGAGCCCTCTGTTTCTCTGCTCTCATGCATGTGCTCCCCACCTATGTGAGGAGGTGGTGAGAAGGTGGCCATCTGTAAGCCAGGAAGAGAGCCCTCACCAGAAACAGGTCCTGCCAGACCTTGATCTGGGACTTCCAGCCTCCAGAAATGTGAAAAATAAATGAATTTCTTTTGTTGAAGGCACTCAGTCTATAGTACCTTAATCTCCCACTATCTGAGGGGAGTATGTTCAAAGACCTTGACTGGATGCCTGAAATAGCAGATAGTACTGAACCACATGTATACTATATTTTTTCCTATTCATACATACCTATGATATAGTTTAATTTATAAATTAGGGACAGTAGGAGATTAACAACCATAACTAATGATAAAAATAGAACAATTATAACAAGATACCAGCATCACTCCTCTTGCACTTGGGGGCCATGATTAAGTAAAATAAGGTGACTTGAACACAAGCACGGTGATGCTGTGACAATTGATCTGATATCTGAACTGGCTACTAAGTGACTAATAGTGAGCAGCGTCTACAGCGTGGATTTGCTGCACAAAGGGATAATTCTTGTCATGATGGAATGGAGTGGAATGGCATGAGATTTCATCATGCTACTCAGAATAGCATGCAATTTAAAACTTAAAAATTGTTTATCTCTAAAATTTTTCATTTGATATTTTTGGATCACCTTTGACCACTGGTAGCTGAAACCACAGAAAGCAAATAAAGGGGACTACTGTATTTTGTTATGATAGCCCAAGCAGAGAAATACAGTGATTTAAAAAAAAAAAAAAGTTTGTAGCTAATTACGTTTATGACTGTCCTTTGTTAAAATCTCACTTTCTGAAACAACTTATTTGAGAATTCTTAATTTGTGTTAGGTATGCTTAATATGGGTATTGCTCTCACACTCCCTTTGTGCTTGTAATCTTCAGGCACAAAAAAACTTTGTAAGGTACCAAAACTTACAACTAAACAGACCATTGCCTATTTGGTCCTTCCACGATACAGCTCATGTTTGAATCTCTCTTCAATTATTATTGTTTTTAAGATGAGACTACAAAATGTTCATAGTGGACAGTACCAGTACTCCTAAACCCAAGCAATCCAAATATTCTGTGGCAATATCTAGTCTTGTCAGTGGGACATTTGTGCAGTTTAGTCAGTGCAAGGTAAGCCATTTCTATCCTTGAGTAAATTTATAGCTGATTAAATTTGTAGCACGCAAGATCTCTTCCTAGGAAATATGCTAATTTCACATAGCTGTTTTATGATGGTGAGTTATAAACATACAAGTGTGTATATGTGCTTTCAACTCATACTTCCTATTTCTCAAGGATTATTCAGAAAAAGCATTTTCTGGAGAGCTTTCCTTCTAAGCTTCATGTGCACATCTGCAGTTTGCAAGGTGAAAATGATTCCTCACAGCTTGGTTTTAACAAAAAGCTGAGAGGTGCAAAGTGAAGGGGATTAAGGCAGACAGTGTGACCACACACCAATTTCCTCCCTTACAAACCTTTTATATCACTTATCAAAATTTTAATTCCATCTGCTAAGTAATGCAGGGCCACAGGACAGAGGTTATGCATGCAGCTACAGGTTAGAGTCCTTAGCTGCTTTTTTATTACATTGCGCTCTGCAATTTCTGTGGGCTTCTTTGATTATAAGGCAAGGGTTGTTTGAGTTAAATGGTGAATTCCTTTATTTATTCATTTTTTAATAGGGAAAGGAACCCTGAGTTTGACAGACTATTTGCCCATCGCAGGACAAGGATATCCCTATAATACCTTAGACCTAAACATCCTCAACAGACAAACCTATCAATTGGCATCATATTTAGAACAGTCACTAGTTCTTTCTACTACACTATTTTAGAAAGATTTAAGTTTAGGCATTTAAATGTAATTCTGGAAGAGAGATCTTTCCTTAGCAAAGCTGGAGTACTCATTGACAGGCAGCAGAGGCAGGCTGTGTTAATGTCAATTTCTTTACTTTTTGTAAATGCCACCTGTGTTACCAGCATCGATTTGAAGGTGATGTAATTTTCTTGCAAATCCATTAGTTTTATAGGTTTTTGGCAAGCCCCACTGCTGTGTTGATTAGATACAGTAACTGTGTCTATTTAAACAGGGTTTTAAATGTGTGGCTCAACTCTCTGTATTGGCTGGATAACAAGACATACAGTAGATGTTTTAACTCGGGGTTGTGCTCAGCAGCGATTTGACACATAGCTTAGTGTTTAGCCATTTGGGATAATAAGCACTTTAATTGTGGAGTTAATTGCAGGTACCTGCAAGACATACCTTTAAGTGATCCTGACAAATAAGATACAGACTCTCCACCTTCTTTAGGTGGCTTTATTCTCAGTGTTTCTCAGAGTGCAGTCCTCAGAATTGCAACATCAGCATCATCTGGGAACTTGTTAGAAATGCAAATTATTGGCTCCACCCCAGATCTACTGAATTAGAGACTCTGGGAGTAGAGCTAAGTAGCCTGTAATTTAACAAGTGCTCCTGGTGATTTTTTCCCCATGCTAGTTTGAGAACAAGTATGAGAATTTCTGACACAGGCATGCTTCTATATTTTGGTGCTGAACAATTCAATGTGAAACACTTTTGAATTCCTCTTAATGAATTAACCTTCTATATCCAAATTAGCTAATGCTGGAAAATCTTTTCATCATAATAAAAAATTATCAGTTATCTTGTAATTTTCTAATATGTACGTTCACACTGATAGGTTTTGGCTTATTATGAATATATTAGGATTGAGGTTTGGGGTGAGGGAAAGCAGCTAATCTTTATTTTCCATATTTCTTCTTGCCTCCTCTTTTTCATTATCTAAAGATGTTAACATCACATGCTCCATTAAACAAGACGCAGCTTTTATTATCTTTTATGTCTTCCCAAACCCTTTCAATAAATACTACTTGATTACTCTTGTATGTTGAGATAGACATTTAGAATAATCAAAGCATCAAGAAAGCGTGATGCTTGGTTAATCCAGGGCAGATTTTGTGGCACCAATAAATGGGTTGAGACTGGTGCAAACATAAATTCTGTCGGATAACCTGTGATGATGTTTCGCAGGAGGTATAAGGTAAGAGAACCTGCTGCTAACAAATGAAAAACGGTGATAAATATACTTTCCAACAAAAGAAGTGTTAAATTCTGCTAGGGAAAAGAGTAACCCCGATCATTTATAGATCTGAAATCCACTTCAGTTACATCTTTAAAGTGAGATTATTTTAGTTGTTCATTTTTATACTCGTTCACTCATCAAATATTAATTGAGAAGTTTTCATATGTCCTTGTATTAGTCCGTATTGTGTCGCTATAACAGAGCACCTGCGACTGGGTAATTTGCAAAGAACAGAGGTTTATTTGGCTTATGATTTGGGGACAGCTGTATCTGGCATGGGCCTCAGGCTGCTTCTACTGATGGTGGAAAGTGGCAGGCAGCCAGCGGGTACAAGCAGGTGAGAGGAAGCAAGAGAGAGAGACAGAGAGGAGGTGCCAGTCTTCTTTTAAACAGCCAGCTCTCAGGGGAACTATAGAGTGAGAACTCACTCATGACCCTCCCCCCCACGCTAGGGTGAGCATTAATCCATTCATGAGGGATCCGCCTCCATGACCCAAACTGCTCCCAACACTGCCACACTGAGGATCAGATTTCCACATGAGTTTCGGTGGGACAACACATTCAAACTGTATCAGTCCTATTGTTGTCTCATTTTAGTGGAGTTGGAACTACATTTCCAGAACTCCCTTCCTTGCATAGCTCCAGATTAGTGTGGTTATAAAACAAGAGACATTTTGCATGAAATTCAGAAGGCAGAAGTGAAGCACAGACATATGCTCTCCAGGGCACTTATATCACTTATCTCTTGGCTTACCTTGTTGGAATGGAACAAGAGCTGGGCCTGTAGCATTCCCAGATCCTGTTGGATCCCCTCCTTCAGCTTCCCAGATTCCTGGATTAAAAGTGGGTTTATCTTCATTACAGAAATACCAGCTTCTCCTTCCAGTTCAACTGTTATCAAAAGTAGATTCATACAAGTTGTTAGAGAACAATATGAATTACAGTTCATCCTTGTGGATTCCAGCTCTTCTTCAGTTCCTGGGTTTTCTCATCTTGCACTTCAGATTATTTAATCAGCTCTCACAATTAAATGGTAAAATCTCCACAATAAATCCTTTGTTAGTGTCTTGGTTCATTTGTACTGCTATAACAAAATACCACAGGCTGGGTACTTTATAAGCAATAGATGCTACTTCCAAGATGGCACGTCCTTGCTGCATCTACTGGAGCGGAGGAAAGTTGTGTCCTCACATGGTGGAGGGCAGAAGGGGAAAAGGGTCTAGCTAGTTCCCTCCAGACCTTTCATAAGGCACTGATCCCATCCATGAGGGCAGAGTCCTCATGGATGAATCACCTCCTAAAGACCCCATCTCTTAATGCTGTTGCACTGGGTGTTAAGTTTCAATATGAATTTTGGAGGGGACGTAAACATCCAAACCAGAGCAGTGAGATATCACTCCTAGGGGGTTCTGCTTCTCTGATCAAAACATAATACAAAATTTGGTACTAGAAATGGTTCTAGAGAAACTAAATTTTGATGATAGTTTCTCCAAATTGCCTCTTAGTTTTCTGGAATTGATTCTCTGCTTTGTTTAGGTTGAAAGGCGTCACTGGCTCTGTTTCCAGTAGTAAAGGGACCAAGGCATATAGTGGCAAAACATTTACTTAAAATATTACCTGTAAACACTTTCAACCAAATACATTTAGAAAGCCAGACTTTGGTGACCAAGGATGTTGCTGCAAAAGTCCAAATGTCTATGACTTACAAGCCCCAGGAATTTATTTCTGGCTCATAGTACAGGGAGACACTTCAGGGGAGCTGCATCTCCACCCCAGCCTGTCTTCTCATTTTGCTCCGCAAATAGAGCAGTCCTGATCTGAGAACTGCCATTCTCATGGTAGAAGGATGAGCAAGAGTTCTGGTGGAAGCCTATTCCTCTCAAAATCTCAGACATACCATTGGTCACATCATTCATATTCTATCAGGCAAATATGTCACATGGCAACACCTAAATTCCATGGGGCAGGAATGTAGTATCTTTTTACAATAAAAGATGAGTGAATAGTGGCCAACAACAATGCAACAAACCACAGTAGCTTAGTAAATGACTCAAAAAGAAGGTTGATTATTATTTATTAGAGGCCTGGGAAACCATCTCAAAGCATGAAGTGAAAATATTGTGAGATGAAAATTATGGTTAAAATAGGAAATAAGTAAACACTAGCAGTCCAGTATGGGGGTGGGGTGGGGGTGGGGGGATGAAAGCGAGGCATTACTTTACAAAATAATAAAATAAAACTTCCTTGAAATAAAAAATTTTGATTTTGCTCCAGGCTAAATTATGAAAAAAGGTAAATCTGGGAAAATCTGGTAAGCCTAGCTGGTTAGCTTATTTGGTTAGAGCACAGTGTTGTAACACCAAAGTCAAGGGTTCTGATCCCTGTACTGTCAGTTGCCAAACAAACAAATCCTGGTAAAATTTCCAGCTCTCAGAACTGATTAAAAAAACAAACAAAAACGAAAGCCCACTAAAACACACACACACACACACAAATCAGTCATTATCAGGCTTTTCCTCTCTAATTCTGGAAGATACAAAAGAATGAAGTAGCACTATGGAAAGTAGTGGAAGTGAAAGGGTTGTCATACTTGAATCCTAGATCAGCCATGACCTCATTCACTGAAAAAATGGAAGATATTTGAGACTATGCAGAAATTCTGAGAGTCTTGTTTCTTACTTACAACAGCAATGACAAACATATGAACCAGAAAGAAAACCTGAAAATTTTAAAGTAGAGGAAAATGTATTAAGAAAAAATTGATATGCAAACTATATAGCTAGGTATCTAGCAAGCTAGCTAGACATAGGTGGACATAGAAATATTTGTGTATATGGCAACATGCAGGGCTACATTTAGCCAGTAAGTATCTGTTCAACCAGATTTTCAGTTTATGGATGGCATCTTTTTTGAAAGTTCCGTGTGTCCCCACTGATTGAGCTGGTTTCTATGCCATACAGATTATTATATTTTGAATATCTCCTTTGCAAATATAAGTGGTTACATTTAGATATCCTGAAAATTTTACGAAGGACTTTTGAAAGAGAAAGGACATACTGGCCTTTGTCCCTCTGTGGGACTGTTAAGTGCAGCTCAGTGGGAAAAAGAGTAATTATCTTAGTTTCAATGAATAGTATATTCATAAGTATCTAGTAATAACAGTAGTAACTATCTTGGTTGGAAAATTTCAATAGAATTTGAAAATTAACAAGAGAAAACAAAAGGATTAATAACTTGATTAATAGAGCAAAGAATGAAAGAGAAAAACAACAATGTATAATTAAGCATAAAATAAGATAAGATGAAAGAAATGAAATCGCATTAACCAGTTTTTAAGGAAAATATGAATGGTAATTAAGAAACCTTTAGTCAAAGAGTAAATCAAAAGTGAAATGACAAATTATCTAGAAAATAATAAAAGGAACACTTTATAAGAATATCTACATAACACAGAACGATGTCTATGAACAATTTTCCTCTTTTCTCAAAAAAGCCTTAAAAGCTTTTGATACTAGAGAGAAGGAATTCAATATTCATTTTAAGAAAATAGATTATCAAGATGCAAGATGTGGAAATTAATAGAGATAAATTGAAATGATGAAACAGAAAAATCAAAAACTTTCAAAGGATAAACAAGTCAATTCTCTTCAGAAAAATAACAGTAAAATATATAAACCCCTTGTAAGTTTAATTAGAGAATAAAAGTGGGTAGCCAGAATAATAAGATTGAATTTGAGAAAGGGGACATAACCACACAGAAACAAAATATGGAAAGACTAAAAAGAGAATGATAATTGAACAATCCAGTTCACCAAAAATGACAAAGTAGAAAACTGAGTAGGGCCAGTTACCAAAGAGGTGGGAAAGGTGAAGCATCTACAGTGAAAACACGCATCAGAACAATGGCTTGTGGCCAAACATTAGATAATATGTAAAGAATGCATAAATAAATTCAATATTACTTAAATTATGCGACCCTGTAGAAAGCAATGAAATTTTCTCTCATTTCTTTTATGAAACCAACATTATTTTGACACCAATACCTAATAAATGTAATGTTAAAAAAAAAAATCTGTGGACAAATCTCAATAATGAGGCAAAAATTCTAAAGACCATAATAGCAAATAATATCCAGCGATGTAGGAAGAGAATAACACACAATAACTAGTCAGGGCTTATTTCAATAATTAAAGGGTAGTTATATTAGGGTATCTATCAATATAATTTATGATAACCTCATAAAAAGAGAAAAGTTTGGTTATTATCAATAGATAATAAAATTTATTTGGCAAAATTTATTTGGTAAAATCTGCTGTCAATTCTCCTCGAAATTCTAAATAAATTTCACCAATTTTAATCCATTCACTATGGCATGATCCTACAATCTAATCACCTCATCAAGGCCCCACCTTTTAATGATCATAATAGGACTTCCCACTTTCTTTACACTTTTACAGTGAGGACTAAGTTTTGGGGGGACATCCAACCCAAGATAAAAGACTGTTTACCAAGAATAATTGAAGGTCTCATCATAATTTGTAAAAATTGAAAACATTCACTGAAAATAAGGGACTAAGAAAGTTTGTCCACTAACACTGTTATTAACATTTCTTCAAGATTGAAACATAAGTAGTAAAATAAGAAAATGAAATAAGCAAAATAAACATTTGGTACATAAAGCTATTTTTGCTGGGAGCCAGAGATGGAGAAATCCCAAGAGTTTCCTGATTAAAAATTTTTATAGTTAATATAAATATGTGGATACTTTAGTCAATGGTTCTTTTTTTTTTCAATCTAGACGTACCCAGTAGAGATGAAAATGGCAAAAATCAACTCAATTTACAGCAGCATCAAAAAAAGAAAAAAAAAAACACACAAAAATGCTGAGTAATGAAATTTAACAAGAATGCTATGTTATGTAAAGAAAAAACAGTCGATCTTATTAAATGACTTAATATTTGAACATATCCCATTTTTTTGGACAGGAAGATTTAAATTTGTAAGAAAATTAATATATATATATATGCTATATGTATATTTCAATTGTAGTCTTCAACTTTTGAAGGGAATTGATTGTTTGCTTATTAAAAGGAAAATGGGTCAGGGGAACCTAACTTTGTCAGATATCAGGTGTACTATAATGTCATTCTAATGAAATAAACATGCATTAGTGTAGGAATAGGCAAATGGATTAATTAAACAGAAATAGAATCAAAATCCCAGTTTATAGGTCTTTAATATAGGACATAGCAGTAGTTATTTCAATAGGAAAAAAAAGATGGATTTTTAAGCAAATAGCACAGGAAAAACTGGCTAATCATGAAACCTCATTTTATACCGTATATAAAAATACATCTCAGGTGGACTAAATAAAGCCTTCAGTGAAAAACAAATGAACAAATCAGTAAAAAATTATGAAAATTTCATTAAAAAGTTAGTAGACTATATGTACCTAGAAATTAGTGATTGGGTGGTCATCATAGTCAGTTCGGGAAAACTGGAAGGTATTACAAATAAATATATTTTATTATTTATAAATAAAAAACTTTACATGGAAAAATAATAAAAGTCAATAGACAATAATTGATCTTATAAAACTATTTCTAATCTGATGACATACAAAGAGTTAATATTTATAAAAAAATAGTTCTTAGAAAAACAAATAATTTAATAGAAATTAGATAAAAACATAACAAAAGAATTCACAGAAAACTAAAACCTATGGAAAATAAACACATGCTCAAAATTCTCTAGTAGTCTGAAAAATACAAGTATACAAATTAAGACAAAAAAAGATTATGTTAAAAAATTTAGACTGTCAAAAATTAGAATGTAAACACACATATATAAGGGTTGCGGGTAAAAGAGCATGCCTACCATAGATGGAAGAAATGTGAGGCATCAGTCTTCTGAGAAAGCATTTCAACATTTATTAAATAAAAATTACAAATTTCTATTAGGTCAAACAGTCTCGCAATGCCATGGAAATGCTGCATGTAAGATACAAAGTACTATACTGGAGCAGCGTTACTTATAGTGGCCAAAACTAGAAACATTGTGAATACCCTCAATAGAGGAATGAAGCCTCTGAAAGTTAGTTTTCTATTATATCTTTGAATTTTTTTGTTTGTTTGTTTGTCGACTGTTCTTATATGCTGGAATATTTTTATCTAACAAAGAAATATACTTAAAAATCAACAAACAAAAGATAGCCACCACCACCACCACCACCACCACCTAAATAATTCATGAGATGAAGACAAATTAATTAAAATTATAAAATAGTTATAAGTGAAAAATAATGAAAGTCTTGAACCTCCTTTCAAGCCTCTACCTCCTCATCTTATGAGATATTCCAGTATGGGATATTTATGCACCAAGCCTTATTGCATATTATAACATTTGCATTCTCTTATGAACCACTATACTCAGTCAATTGTCCTTAGCTCTATATTTAAGTAAACTTGATGCTTGCCAGCAGGTATTTTGCCACAGCTTCTCTTCATCTTTTTGTTGTTTAAATAAGTAACACCAAGGATTCTCCTTGGTGCATAATTTTGCATAAGAAGACCTTCACTTCCAACAGGGCTTGTGGCTACTATCTTCTCTGAGATTTTGTATATTTGAAAATATCTCTCTGTTGTCTTTATATAGCAACAGCCAGTTGGCTGTGTGTGAAAGCATCTTGGTTCTCACATTCTTTCCCCAAGGACTTGGTAACTATTGACTGTTTCACTCTTTTATTTTTTAATATTCCTATGGAGAAGGCTGAGGCCAACCTTATTGATCCTTCTTGTTGATACCTTGCTTTTTACGCCTAGATCACCAAGAAAATATTTCTTTGCTTCAAAGTCCAGTTACTTTAAGGACATAACTTAGTATTAATTGTCCTGTATCAATCTTTCTTCTAGACCATAGTGTTACATCCCAATTTGCAGATTCAGGTATTACTTATTTTTGAAAAGTTGACTACTTCTAAGGAATATAATTCAACTCCATTCATATCAGGTTTTTATTCTGAAAGAAGAGTGTGTATGCTACATAACTTTTATAGCTGTCAGTGTCCACTTAAAAATTTATTTTGCTCATGCTGTTATTTATATTACTGGTATTGTTTTCTGTTATGTCTTTGGAATTTCTGTTGCTTCCAATATTGCTTTCATTTTTCTCTTTTTCTTTTCTTTTTTTTTAAATTACTTTCAGGGAAAATAGTGCTTTGGAAATACTGTTTTTTCCCTGAAATATTTAACCAGAAGTGCCAATTTATATTAAAATCCTTTGCTCTTCTATGCAGAGAATCAAATTAATTAAGGTATACAAAAAAAAAAAAAAAGGCCAGTGGAAGCTCATTGTATGATTTAGAAAAGAGGTGATTAGTGTTTGGCACTTCAAATAAAAATATCAGCTGTAATAAAGACACGTAAACACACAGATTTATTTGGAGTAGAATACACAGGGTTTGGAGATGGGTTAGATGTCACAGGTGACATCAGGGAGGTTATTCTTAACTGCTGTAGATTCATTCACAGTATCCCCAATTACACCATTAGGTTCACATAGAAATTCTCCACTCATTAGACTTCCGTTTGAGATTATATAAATAATCAGCAAGAAAATCAATCAATAGTAAAGATCAGCAATATATTCTCCTAATCCAGTACTCAGTATCAAGTCTATAGAAAATAGTGCTCCTTTTCTACTTGTACTGTGCTCTTTTCCGTTTCTGTTAGCTAGCTTGAATATGGTCTTTTTCATTTTAATAAGGTCTAAAGAATAAAATGCCATCAAGATCCAAGACAATGAATTTTTTCTCTTAATTGTGTAAAGAAAGAGACTTAAATATACAGTAATTGATTAGTTTCCACGCAGGAACCTTCTACTGAAAGTAGCTAAAAATGCTGGAAAAACATATAATGCCTCATTTTAAAAGTGTTAATGAAATGGCAAGTGATTAACAAATACTCAGGGAATGAATGACTGTGGGAAACTAAAGAGGTAAGATGAGCACTGAAACTGGTTTTATCCAAGGAAATTTGTGAAGCCAGGTGAACTTACTCATCTCTTTTCAGGACCTCACACGGCTTGTAGTACATGAGACAAAATTCAGTGCCTGCACATAGGATCTTCTTCTCATAAGTCTGAGATGCCAAAAGCCTAAATCTTGAGAGAGATATAAAAAGGGCAATAAACCAGTTCTCCTTCCTATCACCTCAAATGGACTGCAAAGAGAAATTGCCTATTTTCTTCATTCCTTCACTTTCAGCTGGTGTGTCTTTATCCGTTAAGTGAGTATCTTGTAGACAGAATATTGTTGGTTCTTGTTTTATAATCCACTGAGCCACTCTGTATCTTTTTAATTGGGGAATTTAATCCATTTAAATTTAGGGTTATTATTGATATATAGGGACATGTTACTGTCGTTTTGTTATTTATTTATTTATTTATTTCTGGCTGTTTTGTAGATCCTTATTTTTCTTTTTTCTAGTCTTGCTGTCTTCCTTGGTGGTTGAGTGGTTTTCTCTAGCAGTATATTTTGATTTCTCACTATTTATTTTTAGTATGTCTCTTATAAGTTTTTGTGTTATGGTTACCATGAGGCTTACAACAAACACTTTACAGTTTTAACAAATTATTTCAGACTGATAACAACTCAATTTTGATATCTAAGAAAAAAGAAAACACCAAAGCCAATTCCACACTTTGGCACCTTTTCTCCTTCCACCCCTCTTTTCGATATGTTGTTTTTCCAAGTTACATCTTTTAATATTGACATTCTTTTATATGGTTGTTGTATATGTTATTGCCTTGTAAGGTTTGCCCTTCAGTTTTCATACTAAGGATATAAGTGGTTTATTCACCACTCTTACATTGTAGTATTCTGAGGTTGTCTGTTTAATAATGAGTTATGCATCTTCAAATGTTTTCTTGCTACTCTATAACATCATCTTCTTTCAGATTAAAGAACCCCATTAGCATTTCTTGTAAGGCCCATGTAGTGTTAATGAATTCCCTTAGCTTTTGTTTGTCTGTGAAAAACTTTATTTCTCCTTCATATCTTAAGGTTAATTTTGCTGGATACAAAATTCTTGGCTGGCAGTCTTTTTCCTTCAGCACTTTAAATTTATCATCTCACTCTCTTCTGGCCAGTAGGGTTTCTACTGAGAAATCCACTGAGAGATGTATCAGGGCTCCATTGAATGTTATGTGTTTCTTCTTTTCTCTTGTTGCTTTCAACATTCTCTCTTTGTCTTTGGTTTTTAATAATTTGATTAATAATTAATTTTGGGGACTTCAACACCCTCCTTCTAGCAACTGATAGAACTAGACAATTGCATCAATGATATAGAAGATACAAATGACATAATTTATCAACAGTATCTAATTTACATGTATAGAATATTTCACCAAACAATAGCAGAATTTGCATATATTTTTTGTGTGCTCAAAGAATATTTACAAAGACAGACCATGCCCTGGGTCATTTTGCAACATCTCTTTTTGTCCCTGGAAATTTTCTTTGGTTTTAAGTCTACTTCATTAGCTATTAATAGAACCACTTCTGCTTTAAAAAAAATTTTTGCATGATATTATCTTTTCCATACTTTCACTTCCAATCTACCTATATCACTGGAGTGAGTTTTATGTAAACAGTATATAGTAGGGTCATTTTAAAAAATCCTTACTGTCAATCTCTGTTTTTTGATTGGTGTATTTAGACCATTTGAATTTAAGTTAATTATTTATATGTAAATACTTGTTTGCCATTTTCTTAGTTGTTTTCTATTTGTTTTCTCTGTTTCTTATTTCTCTGTTTTTCTTTTCTTGCCTTCCTGTGGTTTACTTGAATAGTATTTAATATTTCATGTGAAATTATTTATAGTGTGTTTCAGAATATCTCTCTAGTGCTTTTATAATCATTGTTCTGGTGTTATATTGTACACATATAATTAATTACCTAATTGTACCAGTATTTTAGCATTAATAGTGAACTGTGAAAACCTCACATAAATTTAGATTCCTTTACCTTCCTCACTTTTAAATATTGCTATTTTGAGTATTACATGTATTATAATTTTTGTTTCAATCATCAAATATGATTTATAAAATGCATGAGAAAAAGATAACGTATTTATGTAGCTATATTTCCTTTCTGCTTTTCCTGTTGTTCCAACTTCCTTTCTGATGTTCTAAAATTTCTTCTTTTATCATTTCCTTTCCATCTGAAGTATTTCCTTTAGTCAGTCAATAAGGCTATAGGTCTGCTAGTAACAAATTATTTTAGTTTTCCCTTATCTGAGAATGTTTTTGCGACTACCCTTTTATTTCTTAAGGATAGATTTAGTAGCTATAAAATTCACAATTCATAGCTCTTTTCTTTCAGTACTTGGAAAAATATTGTGGAAACCTGGTTTCCATAGTTTCAGATAAGAAATCTATTGTGGTTTCAACTGGTGTTTTCCTGTAGGGACTTGCTGCTTTCAAGAATTTTTTTTTTTTTTACATTTAATATTGAAAAGATTCATTGTAAGATGTCTTGGTATGAATTTCTTAGGGTTTATCTAATTTGGGTTTTTCTTAGCTTCTTGAATGTGTAGGTTTGTGTCTTTAACTTTCTAGTCATAATTTACTCAAATACACTTTTGGGCCTTCTCTCATTTTTTCTCTAATTTTGTGACTGATAATGTAATTGTTAAATTTTTTGTTATTTTCCTACAGGTCCCTGAGGCCTTGTTCACCTTTTTTTCAGTCTATATTCTCTCTATTGCTTAGATTGTGTGAATACCTAGTGCTCTATCTGCAAGTTCTCTGATTTTATTTTCTATTCATCTTCATTCTGCCGTTAAGCTCATCCAGTGAGCTTTTATGTATGTAACTGTATTTTTCAGTTCTGTAATTTCAAATCAGTTCTTTTTGTAACTTCTATTTATTTGCTAAATTTTTATATATTTCCATTTGCATCAATAGAATACGTAATTGATTGTTGAAGTGTTTTTATGATGATTGCTTTAAAATCGTTGTTAGAGAATTTTAACATTTGATTCATCTCAGTGTTGGCATCAGTTATCTTTTCTCTTTCAAGTTGGTTCTTGGTTGATGGGTGACTTTCTGTTGTATCATTGGACTTTTGTCTATTACATTAGTAAACTCTGGATCTTAATCTTGTATTTTAGCAGGCATATATTCTGTTAAGGTTTTGGTATTCTTGGCCTTCTTTTGCAGGCTATAGTTCCAGTAGTAGTTTAATTTTCAGAAGTGTTATAGTGTTGTTCTGATCTGTTTGGTTCATCTCGTGCTGCTGAGTGTCTCACTGGTCTCTGCTGGTGGCATCTGTGAGGGGATTGGGGAGTGGCAGGGGACAAAGGGATTTCCCAGTCCAGGTTACTGATTGTCTCTTGATGGTGAAGAAATATGATAGTATCCTCCCCCAACCTCAGCTGTCCCAGTGTCTCTAAATAGGGAAGGAACATTCCAGCTCATGGGGACAAAAAGTTTTCTAGGACAGGCCACTTACTTTGGCTCCATCCGCCTTGTTAGGCTTTCCTGATGATGCCAGAGGATGCCCATTCAACCTGGAGGGAGACTGAACCTACCTAAACTGCCTTCTGCTGAGTCAGGGGTTGGGAAATGTTAGATCTGGGTGGCCTTCCTCTGTTGGGTGGTATTCAGAATCAACTCCCCTCTTCTCAATGCCTATCATGGTTCTCCTTTTGCTGATTTGTGCCATTACCAGGGTTTATAGGCATGCTTAATGGGGAGATGAGTCTTTGTCATTTTGTCCAGACTAGAAGTATCCTTATCATCTTTAACCTATACACATATGGTTTAGATGCCCTTCTGTTGTTTAGATATTTTTATAATAAATTTGAATTTTAAATATAATAGGGCTAGTAGACTTAATATTTTTGGTCTGTCTGGTGCCACCTTAAAATTTACTCTTTGGTAACTGTCTATAGAAAAATCAAAAAAGGGTTTTCACCTGAATAAAAAATGTTTTTTTAAAAAACTGTAAAATTGAGATCCAACAAGCATTGTCAACAAGTGATCATGCACCATCTAATCTGTTTCTTTGTGCACAGTTTATATGTAGCGTGTATTTATTTGATACCATTTATTGTTTTCTGAAACTTATAATTTGGTTAGAAGTGTGGATTGATGCTTGTTTGAGAATCATATGATACACTGTAATGTAATTAATTAATAGATTATTTTTGTTGAGTGCCTAATATATATTTGTTGTTTTAAATATGTCTTTCAAGTTTTTTTATCATAACAGACTTACAATCACAGTACTGTCCACAGTATATAAGAAATATATACAGAGAAAACTGCTGCTATTTTTTTCCCATAACTTGTCTATAATCACAAAATTTTATGAAGTGGCAAGAAAAAGATATGAGCTCATATCTCCTTCCAAAATCCATGTTTTTACACTACACTACTTCCTTTGTAAAAAGTGACAATATCAAATTAATAATATATATGAAGAAAAAAATGTTTTGATGAGCTTATTTAATGTCTTTTTCTTTTCTATGTTTTGCCAATTTAAAATTAGAATTTCTGTTTTCTAATTGAAAAGTATATACAACATATGAGATGCCCTCAGAGAGTAAACAAAAAAAGGTGAAAATTATGCAGAAACCAGGTTCCAAAACACTTTTTTCTCTCTTTTCCTTGATTTATTTTTTTATTAAGTTTCTATCAGAATCAGAAATACATACTCAAAATCAAAAATAGATAACTGATTGAGGAAAATACATATCCTATTAAATGATAAAAACTTTTTTCCCCAATGTGAATATATTTAAGTGGACAGTAAGAATAGGGTTCCCTTGTTTAGATTGGGTTCTACTCTGAGCTTGAAGTAAATATTTTGGGGAAAATAAGATTAATTGCATTCCTTGAAACATTTATGAATTCAATTTTTGTGAAGGTATTCATACAATTGACTTCTGGTTTTAATGTGGAATATTTTTTCAAGGGTAAAGTTTTTAAGTGCTTTATGAGAAGCAATTTTATTCTGAGATGGGACATTGAAGTCAATTTACTTTTTTATATTCTTTCAAGTTCCAAATGATGCTATACCTGTATATAAAGAGAATGGATCCTTTTTTGTCGTCTCACAAACTTCCTTCCATTTAATGTCAGTGTTTGTTTGTTAAAGGGTTTTTACACACATTTTACTGAAACACACAAACATTTAAATACAACTAGATACACATTTCACTCAAAGAAAAAAGGTAAAAACCAACCAGCATTCTTCAGCTTTTATATCTATAATCATCATTTCAGCCAAAGAAAGTACGCCTTGTGAAAAATTTTTGACAAAAAACACATTTAATATATTGGTATCATATTCTTCCTTTAAAAATTGGAAGTAAGTACTTATAATATTGTATCTCTTGGGTATAAGGTATCCAGCTACCTCTCCTATAGAACTCTCATTTCTTCTGAAAATGCTTGGATAACAATGCTTCCCCACTAGATATTTCCCTAAATTAATTTTAAGATTCGGGGTCTTTACTTTCCTGGTTTTCTTAACTTAACTTTAAACTGTAGGCTCTGGAGCTGTGCATCCCTGGCCTTTTGGCTATTTCTCTTCTGATGATTTAGTGCAGTACTTGGTCATTGGATTAATTTGCATAAGTATTTCCCGACCGAGTATAAATTAACATGAGTTAGGAAGAAGACACGATCATTTACTGAATTCTGAGTTGTAATCTGAAGTCAAATATTACCGTTGCTTTGACTGAGAAACCAAAATCCAAGATACTACCTATCTTTTTTTTTTTTTTTTGACACTACTTATCTTTAAAGGCTGTACCCATAACCTGTCTCATGAAGAAATTTTTTAAAATGAAAGGAAAAAATAAAACAAATAGCTAGCTGATTTTTAACTCTTCTTGTTTATGGTCATTTAGAGATTACTGAAACAATTTCTCAACTTAAAACTGCTCTGGTTTTTGTTGAAGTGACATGCTTCTGAACGAACACCTTTTTATATTCAAACAGCATTTCAAGAGGTGGGGTGGTAAAAGAGCAACTTTCTTAAATAAGAGAAACATAAAGACGTTTCAGTTTTTCCTGCCTCATACCATTCAGAGATATGGGAATAATGTTATGTTGTGAATCTAGTTACATGTTTTCTTTTTCTTATGTTTTGCAATTAAAGATTTTATTTTTCATTGCCATAAATAGGATTTCTACATGTGGCCTATTGCTCTGCAATGGATACCAAGTCTTTCTCTGTCTTTTCCTGAAAACCAGTTAGGCCTGGTTAACATTTTTGGTTTAAGATAAATCTGACATTCTCTGTATACACATTTTCATTTTAACCCAGCAGACATTTACTAGGCATCTACTGTGTGCTAGGTCACAGGTGTCAGAGTTCTCTCTGATCTCATTTGGTCTAAAGCAAACACGGTATAAAAGACAAGAGTTTGAGCTGATAAAAGTAAACCAGCCCTATTTGTATTCTCTACAGCATTCCTAGCCTCCTCCGGTAGCTGACAAATCCCCAAATGGTAGTATATCTGTCTAGTACTTTACATAGATACAACATTGATTACATTTTCTTGAATCACAAACAAACGATGTCCCTCCTACTTGTTTTTGTTTTGTACACGTTAGTTTTGGAAGTAAAAAGACACCCTGAGATAATTTCTGAATCTTTTTCCTATGGGTCATGAGTAAAAAATGAACATAGTCTGGTAATAATAGTGAATCAATGACAAGTATATGATGACATGTACACACCTGATATTTCCACTGGATGATGTGAGTACATGAATCCACTTTCCCTGTAAGCTTCATTTGCAACTGTTTAATCTATTATAGTTTAAAAGATACATAGTAAAGATGCCCACTATAATACTGTAAATTTAATGTATTAGGCACATTCCAGCCATAGTGTGCAAGGTTTACCTCATTAAACAAATGCCATTGACCTGTTTCTTTATGTTCTAATTAAAATGTATTATTAATGGGTTACAATTTGCTTTAAAAATGTCTCTGTCATAAATTTCAGAAGTTTGGTTTTATTTTAACCCAGTGACATGCTTTCCATATTATTTTTCATGTAATTAAAGAGCTGCTTCTTCCATTCCTTCTCCAGTGCAGCAATTGAAGTTTCAAATGAAGTTGTTCATTTGTGGGATTGAAACTATAATGTGGCTGGCAAGGCATTTTCATAATTTGTGTATGTAGTGTTTAATCTTCCATGAGGTCACATACACTTTATGGAAATATTAGAAAGCATGGGTTGTTCTCATTTTTTCCCTAGGGGCTTAAGTCAGTGCCTTAAGCATAGTTAGCACCCTATAAAGGATTACTGGCTTTAGTTCGTGATGATTAAAATGATTACAAATATCAAACCTTTCCTATCTTTTGGTTTTTCATTCAGTCTCCTATTAGATTACCAGAAATAATGCATTTCTTCTCGGCTTGAAAAGGCAACTGTACTAACCCACATGGTTTCATACATGTGAATATATCCATAACTTACTCATTCCTTAAATCCATTTTTTAATTAACAATTGTGAACATTTGATCTTCAATGAAGCCCCAGCAAAACTCAAAGCACTCCATCCTGCTATTTAGAAACTCAAACGGTGGTAAGACCGACTGCACTCATTGAGTTGCAAATTAGTGCATTCATTAGAGATGTTATTTAAATAAACAAAATCATTACATGGCACAGTACTGAATCGTGTCAGTTATAGAATCAATGGTAATTTATTTTCACAAATTTGTTCTTCTCATGAAACATTATGGTTCATACGGAGAAAGTCATAGAAAGCTGTGCGCGTGCAGACAGGCTCCATTATCCTTGCATCAGGGATTCTCCAACCCAAGTAACTTCATCTGTTTTGAAGGTTAATAAAGCCAAGATGCTCTAGATTTTTGAAGACCCCATCTGTAACATGTTTCAGTTCTCAGTCACTGGTCTCTCCGTCACTGGTGATAACTAAATCTCCATGACGTGCTGAAGGCATAGGCTGGATTATTTGTCTTATGAGTAATTTTCTAGTGACCCTGCAGGTGGACAGAGCATGGTCAGCCAGCAGCGGGTTGCCTCTTAGAGCATTTTATTAAGTTGAATGAAAAGCATGACTTAAAGCATTAAAATATCCCAAGTTGATATGGTTGTTGTTGGTGGTGTTGGTGATTGTTTTTTGTCTGTATTGGGGGGGTTTTTGTCACAGTCCTCTTCCTCTGTTCCATGTGCATGTTCATATTTTACTGTGAGGCAAACACATGTGATTCTGGTCAAAACCAATAATTCTGGAGATCACCAGAAGGAATGGAATTAGAAATTTTAAAATGATATGATTATCACAACCTTTATTCTCACCCCCTATTTCAGACCCTTGAAAACTATTAAAGGAAGCTATTTTCAGCTTATTCATGATCTGTTACTATGAGGCCAAGAGGAGTCTGGTTTTAAAGATTACAGAATTTCAGTTGAAAGGACCATAATTGCAAAAATTGTGCTTCTATATGCAAACAGTGTAGAAGGAAGAAGTGTGCTCACTATTATGTGGCAAAGTTATAGAAAATACCTCGTGAAAGAATCTTGCTCGTGCCATATTTGACAGAATCTAATTTTTGAAGTCATTTTTTCAAGAGATAAATTACATACAATGAAATTCACTCCTTTTTTAGTTGCACATTTCCATAATTTTGACAAATACGTACAGTCAGTTCACCACCATCAGAATAAAAACAGATCATTTCCATCATACCAGAAAGTAATCTCATGTACCTTCTCTTCCCACCCCCAGACTCAGGCAACTAGTGGTCTAGTTTCTGTCTAGTTTTACTATCATCTGAATATCATAGAAACAGAATTACATAGTAGTTAGTTTTTTGGGTTTGTCTTCTTTCACTAAGCCTAAAGCATTTGAAATTCATCTGTCTTTTTGCATGCGTGAAAAGTTTGCTTTCCTGCTGAGTAGTATTCAGTCATTTGGAAGTAACATTATTTTTCGATCTATTCCATAGTTGATGGATATTTGAGTTATTTCCAGCTTTTGATGATTAAGGATAAAGTTGCTATAAACATACGAATACAGGTCCTTTTATGGATATATGTCTTCATTTCTTTTGGATAAGTGAGATTTCTGGGTTGTATGGTAAGTTCATGTTGAACTTGGTAAGGAACTGCCAAACTCTTTCCCAAAGTGGTTGTACTATTTTTCATTTCCACCAGAAACTTATGAAGTTTCTGTTGCTCTATGTTTAGCAATACTTGATATTATTGTCTTTTACCATTCTTATAGGCAAAGTGATATATCGTTGCAGTTTTAATTTGCATTTTCTTAATGATTAGTGATGTTGAAGATGTTTTGATGGGTTTATTGCTAGACACACAGAGTTTTGGTGGAACATCTGTTCAAGTCTTTTGACCATTTTTAAAAATTTGGTTGTTTATTTTCTTATTATTAAAATATTAATTAATTGATTATTGAGAGTTACTTATTCTGGAAACCAGTTAGTTATCATGTGCTTACCATATATAAGTTTTGCAGATATTTTGTACCAATGTATGGTCTTCTTATTTTCTTTATAGTGTCTTTCAAAGAGCAGAAGCTTTAAATTTTGATTAACTCCCATTTGGAATTCTTTTCTTTTATGATTCATGTGTTTTGCCTCCTATCTAAGATACCTTTAACTTTTGCCTATCCCAAGATCTCAAAGAGCTAGGAAAAGTTAATATTCAATGACTTGAAGTGGGTATAGCAAGAGTGGAGAAGGGGGGCTCTGAAACTTGGCCCATGTCACCTCTCAGACCAAGAGTGACGGTGGTGGAACTGACCAGCCCACAGAGTCAGACTGCCTGGGGTAAACAGACAGGTAGACACAGGACCCGAAAAAAGGCAGAGCAAGTTCATATGTGATTCAGGTAACAGTCAATAAAAAGGAATCAGATCACAGATGTATGGGGATTGAGTGAGCACGCAGTCAAATGTCATCACTCAGAAATTCTGCCTCCTGGTGGCAGGAAACCAGCTACATGATGAAGCGCAGCAGATTCCCATTTCTTAAAGGACCAAGAAACACAGGTTCCTAGCGCTCATTTCTGGGCAAACAATTCCCGGAGTGTTGAGGTGCAATGTGAAAGCCTCTGACTCATTCTTGATTACAAGGTCACAGGTCTTAAAGCACTGTTTCTCAAAGTGTGATTTAGGACCATCTGTATCTGAACCATCTGGGAGGCCATTGAATATGCGGATTCCTCGACCCACCTCAGACTTGCTGAATGAGAATTGTTTAGAGGATTGCAAGTAAATCTCTGGACTTTCTACAAGCATTTCAGGAGACTGCTAAAAAAAAAAAAAAAAAAAAAAAACTCCACTGACTTAAGGTACGACAAACATTGAACACTAAAGATTTGGGATAGAGGGGAGAGATGAAGAGAGGCAGCTATGTGTTTTATGAAGTTCCTGCCTTTGGATGGATGGTTTTAGGAGCTGGAGCTGTGTCTGATCTAGAAGTAAAGTAAATTAGTAGTATTTCTACAGAGGCAGAAAAAGTGAAGGAAGAACTAATAATGTGGAACTCATATATCAATTGGCTACATATGACCCAACATATATGATCATACTATAAACTATATATTAGATAGATAGATAGATTTAAAAAAGAGATGGGTATAGGCAGAATAATTTTCACCAATAGAAGATTCAGTAATTATGGTAACCATATAATATAACAATCAAAACAATATTTTAACTGAAAGATTTTGGGTTTTGTTTTGAATAAAATGCTTTATTTTATCATTTGAAGTGGCAGCATCATCTCCAAAGATATATAAAACATTTATTAAGTATTTATGTTACATATAATATTTAATTGCAATGACGTGAAAACAATAAAGGTATCCCAGTAACTGAAGTCTGGTATATTAATTCTTAACCAAAACTCCTAAAGGCTATTTCTTGGTTTTCTCCCTTCCTTTGGGTATTATATACAATGCTTATTTAGTATAAGCTTATTTCTAGTTTCCCGATTCTACATATTTAAAATGAATTTCTATAAGGCAAGTGAAATTTCGTATGTAAATATGAATACAAACAGTATAAATACGCTGTATGAAATGAAACAGCAAGCTATTTTAAATCTGAGTATAAGGTCTCATCTAAAAATAAAAAATTACAGGTCATTATTGTTTAAATAGAAAGCTGAAAAGGACCAGAAACAATTTTCTTTGAAGCGCAAATCCACGAGCACAGCAAGGTTCTGACTTCTTTCCGGGCTGGTTCTGTCTATTTGACAAGAGAAAGAACGACCTTCGCTCTTGTGGACGGTTTTGTTTCTATGTTCTACTCCGGCAACTCGCCCCAAATGAAAAACAGACTTTGAATCTGTTATAGCATTATTTTTAAGCCACGTTCCTGCATACAAGTGCATTTCGTTCCGTTTTGTTTTTGTTGCAGCATAAATTAACAAGGTGTCAAATGAACATCGTGACCCCATTTTTATCTCAAGCAGACTGAAGTCATAGCCGAGAGCGGGGCCTCCTTCTGCAGCTCAGCGAAACTGTATGTGGAGCGTTTCACCAGCTCAGCTGGTTCCGGGGATAGCAAATCCCCTGTATCCTGACGATCATCTGCTAAGAACATTTCCACACTTGGTGACTCACGCGAGCCTTGATCCCGTGGTACTTTCACTGCTCACTAATCATATTGGAAACCTCGGCTTCCTCCGCCAAGTGTGGAGAATCCACCGTAAAGAAAGTGCCCTTTCAGCAGCAGTTTTCCTCCACACAGCACTGCCCTGATTTTGGAAAGAGCCCAACACTTCGTCTCCCCTGGGCACATAGAGCAGCAGAATGCAAGAGTGAAAACTGCCAAAATGCTAATCATAGGGGGGAGGGGGAAGAAATAACAAGATCCAGATGGGACGAAATGGACATATTTCATTTATCCTGGGAAACTCCACAGTATATCATCTGTGATGCATAATACACCCAGCCTTGGCCCTTTATAAACAAACAGTACAGAGGCATATGCCACAAGATTATAAACAGAGCTGGCCATGCATTTGATGGGGCCGTACACTCAGCTTTGCACACACGGCTGCGGCTTATTCAGCGGGATCCGGGGGCTGCAGTCTGTTCCCCCCGCTGCTAGTCAACTCTGTCATCTCAGCTCACCCAAAGGGGCAGAATCCCAGCGGCCCAATTCACCCTAATGAAACTCAGAGGCATTTCACACTCAAGAAACTATCGCTTACTTCGACTTGGCCCACGCCTGCGCTGGGGAGCCGCTTTGATGGTGACAGAGTTTCTGAAGACCTGGAAAGGCTGTCCTCAACCTTTAGTGGGCAGAGGTGGGTTGGATAAAAAAGCAGAGATTCCTAGGATTCACTCCCGGTTCTGAAACTCAGTCCATCTGTACTGATGCAGTAGATTTTGGCTAGAGCTTCCCATCCACCTTTTTAATGAATACTTCAGGTGACTGAAGTAGTGGTTCAGGAAACACACCGGGAGAAACACTGAAACAGAGAAGTTATTAGGAAATTACTTTTATGAATATGGAAGGTAGTTCTAAAAGTCATTCCTTTAGCTTTATTCAGGAAAGAAACTTTCCTCCACTCTAAAGGACTGAGAGACTATGACTAGCCACTTCATTAGAACACCCCCGATAATGTGCTGCAAACCATTATACGCATTGAAAAACACTAAATTAAAAAGCACCTCCATGCCTCTCACCATGTGGCTTCTATGTAGGGGAATTGTGTGTAAACTCATTTCCAGGATCACCTTCTCTCTGTCCTGAGTTTGCAGGAGCAGAACAGTAGGACCAGGAGAAGCCAGACTGAAGGTAAATTAGCTAGACATTTGACTTCATGCAAATTACTTCCTTGCTCCCTTCCAGAGCAATCATTCTAAAACTCAAGGGCTATGCATAAAATTGCATGCAATTTGGAGCCTATGGTGAGAAAAGAAGTGGGTTTTAGAATTCCACCAGGCTTAGCTCAGTGCATCTGTGACCCTTGGTGGCAGTGGACCCAGAAGACAGGGAGAGTCTGGTTGTGGAGAGCATTGGAGACTACTCCACCTGCTCCTCCCCCTGAAAAGTCAAAGCACATGGGTGAGATGGAAGCAAGGAAATGACCCTGCATCTTCACACAATTTATGTTTGAAGAAGCTTTGCTTCTTCATTAACTTATGAGTTAATGTTTGTTTTTGTTGGAGATGGTTCCTTTTCATGTAATGTCCCTCTTGCGTGTCTGGCATGTATTATTTTTTTGGATTGGTAGAAGGCATTGCCTACTCAGTTGACTTCTGTTCCCTCCATCCTGGGTCATAGAGCATACTGGTTACACGGCACCGTGGGTATCTCTTTAAACTTTCCTCTGTTTTAGCTTCTTTGTTTTTCCTTAAATTTTTCTATTACCTGTTTTCCTGGTTCATCATAGCAAAGTCAAAATCTTAGTAAATCTTGGTATACTCCTCTAGATCAGAGTTTGTAATTGAGGCAGGAGTGTCTTGATGTTGTTTTGTAAGGGCTTGAAATCAAACTCTGAAAAGCTCTGAGGTGTAATAAATACTATATTTTAATTTTTTTTTATACATTAACTCCTACTTTGTGCCCACTTTCTCTTGGGCAGTAAAAGCAAACTTCAGTCAAGTTAGTTTCTCTACCCCTATTTCCTCTGTGTGGCATCTATTTTCCAGAGGCTTTTATGGTGCCATGCTTGGGTGTTGTTAGCATCTGATTCTTGATTATCATCAATGAAGGCTGGCATCTTTTAAGCCATATTTCATCTTACTTGCTCTGTAGACTTCAACCCATGCAGGGAGCTGTGGATATGTCCCTTGCTTTTGACTGTAGGAGTTCTCCACTTCCAGCTCTGTACCAACTGCTATCACCTACCTATCAGGCAATAGAAATGTTTATCTGTTTCTGTTTACTGGATTGGTGCCTGGGAAACACTGTGAACTCTCTAGGGCCATGAAAACTCCTCTAACACTTCTTCGCTCTTCTAGGGTGCACAGAAAATCTTTCTCATAATGATATAGGAGGTGCTAAGTTTCCCTGGGCTCAGGTTACAGGACATGTTTATGGGTTACAAGCCATTCCCCTAGGTCTCAGGCCCCCTCCTCTAGGCTCTCCCCTAGAGGAAAATTACTATTGCCAGTTAGACCTATTTTCAGCACCAACACAGGAAAAATGAGAAGACCACAAGCAGCTGACCTTATGCAAGTTCAGTGGCTGGGCATGCTCTGTAGAGAAGGGTTATGTAACCCTGGTGGTTGAATGACCTTCCATTAGAAGTGATAGAGAGCACAGAATATTCTTGAATATGCCTGGTGCATGTGACAGGGTCTAACCAATGAACTTGCTCCAAGAAGAGACTGCCTGAGCATGTACAGCACTAAATGTTACATAACTAGGAGCCAGCCCCTTAATTGACTATTCATTGGAGAAACTATAAAAGCTGAATTCCAGCAGAAGGCAGGGTTGTTGCCCACTTTCCTGGAGGCATCCCACACTTTGCTGGCTGACCTGTGTATACTTTACTTTGTGTCAAACTTACTTTCAGCTAGTAAAGTAAGTTTCTTGCTCACTCTTGAGCCAGCCTGTATTCTGTACTGAACTTTAAGTACGTTTTTCTTGCTTTTGTATTAGACTTGATGTCTGCACTGAACTTACTTTTGTGTTGAACTTGGAGTGGGCCCTGCTCAGTCTCTGGAGCTATGCTGCACTCTCTCTGTGAAACCTGTGCTTCTTATCTGTTATATTAAACTTGTTCTCACTTTCTACTGTGACTCTGCCCTTGAATTCTTTCCTGTGGTGGAGTCAAGAACCTGGTAAGAGGACTGGGTGGGTTGAGGCAGGATATCAGGCCTTCTGGGCCTTACCTCTGATATCAATAACATGCAAAACTTGTCAGTTTCCTAGACTGTTCTCTGTGGCTGGAGGACAAACTTCTTCTGTGCTGTTAGATTTCTAAACCAATAAAAGATTCTTATATTTCTCCCCGCCTCAAGTGAGGTTGGAGAGAGGAGGTGAAGCACAGGGAACTTCTCACAAACTCTTCTCTATTTCTTTTTTTTCCTCCTACTCTATCTCTTCTTCTCTCTATCTGGAAAATTTTGTCTAGACTCTAGGAATTAAAAACATTGGTCTGATTTTGTATTCTTCTTTCCTTTCAAATCTATTTTCTTCCTGCATATTAGCTTTATTTTTTGTTTTTGAAAGTCAAAAGCCAAGATTTCATTTGGTACATTCTCCAGCATGATACCTCTCTTAGAGCAGTGCTAGTGTTCTTGTTTGGTTGAGGTGGGGGAGACTAGAGGTGCAGAAATAGTGGGGAAACCATATGGGCTCATAAATCAAAGTATTTTCTCACCACACTTATTTGTGATCTCATCTGAGCATATTTTAGGTTTAACCACAGAAAAGTATGAAGTATGGTAGAGTTAACAGGTTGGGGGTCAATGAGTGTGTGAACCCAATTAATGAATTGGATTTTTAAAATGTGCTTTGAATTTAGTATTTTGTTCAGTTTCTGCAAGCCAATTATATTTAATTTCACAGAAGCATAAACTATGCAGTACATTGAACAGACTAGATGATAAGTCCAAGAAAAAGTGCAGATCTAGCTTTTGTTTTGGAAATTTCAAGGTTTGGAAGTATATAAATGACACTTAAAGACCTGCCATGGCTCGTAATCATAAGCATTTGTCTTAGTTTGTGGTATCCTAATTCATTTTGGTCCCAGGCATAACGATTTCTTTTTATTTTCTTTAGTAACACTTTCCTCTTTGTACAACTTTGTATTTTAGTTGATAATTACTGTCATTAATTGCCTTTTACTCTGGCTCTTATTTAAACCTAAGTCCCCTAGGTCATAGAAACCTAGAATTTTGTTTTCTCAATGATGAATCTGCTGAAGGTGAGCACATGGGTTGGCAATGCACTCAGTGGAACAGAAGGCACAAAACCTGGTCTGAGTGGGAGAACAAGAGCTGAGATCTGGGACTGAGTTTATCCAAAGCTCAGAGGTTAAGAAAATAGAAGCAATTATATTAAGAAAATAAGGCCCCCCTTCCATATTCTATTTTAGGCATGTTAGAATTGAAAAGAAAATTCCAAGACTTGCTATGTAATTTCAATTTTTGCTCTTTAAACTTTTAGGTAGTTGGATATCTGAAAGTTATTGATATGTGCTGATTAAAATAAATATAGATATACTATTTTGTGCTTGTGGGTAGGAGGAAGGAAAAATGGGAATTAAGATGTTATTACTATGTGAAAAGCATTTATATTCATCCTTTCAGTAAATAGTTATTGACTTCAATATGCATCACATATTTTGGGGGGAGGTATTGAGTATAAATTGGTGAGCAAAAATATAGTCCTTGCTAGTTATATTATAATATTCAATGCATAAATTTATAATATTATAATATATAAATTTACGATCTTGTGGTAGGAAGTTCAAATACAAATTAAAGTAAAATTATAATTGTGGGAAACATAATGAAGGAGAAGACATGGGGCTATATGTTCTATAGTAAATTATTCCAGCAGTGGGGTTGATTCAGAGTGCTGTCAAAATCTACAGTTAAACTCCATCTAAGTCTAAACACTGTCATGTGACTGATAGTAAATAATAATAATCATAATAAAATAATTTGGGTTACTTTCAATAGCCGTGCTTTCAACAACCATATTGATTCTCTTAGTGCTTACCTGCTGGCTACCCTACCCTTTCCCCAGGAATATTCTGGATCATCCCAAGCCATACCACACCATAATCCAACAACTAATGGGTTGATTCTTAACAGACTACATCTCTTGGACACTGGTCCAGTGGCTGGCATGCACTTTGATTCATTGTTTCCCATCCATACTTGTTAAATTTTTATTTATTTTATTTTATTTGTTTTTGTTGTTGTTGTTATTTTCTTGTTAAATATTTTTAATGTCACCCTGGCCATATTAAAAAGTTCAAAATAAAATTTTCTGAAAGGCTATTATAGCTTCTAAGCAGAAAAGCTATGAAGATATACTTGGGAATACGTACTTGGAAAGCTATACTTGGGAGTTTGTGTGACAGGAAGAGTACACTGGGAAAATAGATATGCACAGGCCCTTTTGTGTGAAGAGTCAGAGCACATATACAAAATAAGAAGGTCAATATGGCTAAACCACACAGAGGAATATGGAATTGGTAAATACAGCTTGAAAGCAGACAGGAGTTAGATAACATAAAGCCTCAAATATTATGCAAAACTTCTATGTCTTAAGAGAAAAAAAATGACATTTATGTAATGGGTGATGTGATGGTTAATTTTATGTGTTAACTAGATTGGGCCTTGGGGTGCCCAGATATTTGGTTAAGTGTTATTCTGGAGGTGTCTTTAAGAGTGTTTTGAATGAGATTAACATTTTAATTGATAGACTGAATAATGCAGATCATCCTCCATAGTGTAGGTAGACCACATCCAATCAGTTGAAGATCTGAATAGAACAAAAAGATTGACCCTCCTGTGAGTACAGGAGAATTCCTCCTGCCTGACTGCTTTGAGCTGGGATATGGGTGTTTTTCTGCCTTCAGACTTTAACTGAAAAGCATGCATGCTATGGATTGAATGTGTCCCCAAAAAGTACACCTGTTGGAAATTTGATCCCCATTGTAACAGTCTGAAGCTGTTGGGAAATATATGGCATAAATTATGGATTGTGAGGACTATACCCTCATGAATGGATTAATCCATTCATTGAGTAGTGGGTTAATGGATTAATGGGTTATCATGGTGTGGACTGGTGTCTTTATGAGAAGAGCAAGTGATCATGTTAACAAGTGCTCTTCTCCCTCATTACCACAGCCACCATAGGTCACCACAGGACTTTGTAGAGACACCCCAACAAGAAGAAGTCCCTCACCAGATGTATTTCCTGGACCTTGGACTTCCCAGCCTCCAAAAGTATAAGAAATAATTTTTTTTAATACATTGCCTAGTTTCAGGTATTCTGTTATCAGCAACAGAAAATGGACTAATATAATACTGTTCTTCATAGGTCTTCAACTTCTTGTGTCTTCAGACTGGAGCGATACCATCAGCTTTCCTGGGTCTGCTGACTGCAGATATTAGAGCTTCTCAGTCTACATAATCACATAAATCAATTCCTTATAATAAATCTCTTTATATCTCTGTCTGTCTGTCTATCTATCTACTATCTATCTATCTATCTATCTATCTATCTATCTATCTATCTATCTATCTATCTATCTATCTATCTATCTATCTATCTATCTATCTTTAGTAAAAGGCGAAAGATTTATACGATCTGAAGAGAAACCAGAGTATATCTATCTATCTACTATCTATCTATCTATCTATCTATCTATCTATCTATCTATCTATCTATCTATCTATCTATTTCTTTCTGTTTCTGTTCCTCTGCAGAACCCAGGCTAACACAGGTGGCATAATTAAATTTAAGTTTGGCAAACAGTTGTGGCTAAGATAGAGAATAAATTAATGGGAATAAGAAGGAAACTGAAAAGATTGTTAGGAGGCTATTGAGCTAAGAATAAAAATAGTTTGATCTATAGCAGCAGTTCTCAATGGGAGTGGCATACACCTTCATGGACTATTGAAAATTAGTGAGAATGTTTTGTTTCCTTTTTTTTCCCCCAGGGGAATGGCTACTGGCAGTTATTGGTGGGTGGGATCCAGGCCTTCTAGGCATATCTTGCAATGGCAGGACATTCAAACTTAATAGGAGAATTGTCTGTGTCTCACAAAACTCAAGAATGTCCCATGCAAAAGCAAAGATTTTCACATAAATGGAAAACCTTCCTAGAACCTAAATATCTTTTACATACTATAAAGACAGTATTATATTGCACGATTTATGATTTAAGTGTACACTGAGTTTTCCAGAAATGCATCTACTATGTAAATGAAGAGATAATTAAACTTTGGTCTGTTTGGGAAATTACTAAGAGTCTGGACCATTTTAGAAAATCATGCTACTGAGCATGGCATCTAGTCCAATGCAATGAACCTGTATGACTTTGTGGCTGTGAAATCCACACAAATTCTTTAGATAGGTGCAAACCTCTGACAATATTGTTATGTCTTCTGGTCTAAGCCATGCCTGATAGTTACATATTTAACTACATATTATTATAATGTATATACCTTTATATGTATATGTTATGGGTTAAACGTGTCCCCAAAAGTTCATGTATTGGAAACTTGACCCCCATTGTAACAATGTTTAGAGGGTGAGAAATCCAATTATGGTATTTGAAAAGTGGGGATTTTAAGAGGTGATAAGATTGTGAGAACTGTGACCTTGTGAATGGATTGATCCATTGTGGAGTAATGGACACAGTTCTGATGATTTTACAAGGAGAGTGAGGTAGAATATTAGCTTTCTTGCTCAGTCCGTTCTTGCCATATGACACCTTAAGTTGTTGTAAAGGGTCACCCCCTCAGGAAGAAATCCCTCACCAGAGGTGTTCCCTGGACTTTGGGCTTCTCAGCCTCCAAAGCTGTAAGAAATAAATTTCATTTCTTTATAAATTGCCCAGTTTTAAATGTTCTGTTATAAACAGCAGAAATGAACTAGTACAATACCCTTCATAATTCAGTTAAATATTTTCGTTTTGTTTTAAATTTTTGAAGTTTGGTTATATTATACATAATTCTATTTCAGTAAATTAAAGGAAGTATTATAAAACATTTACTATATCAGGAGGCATTAGGAATTGGTCTGAGATGGTTGGGATTCACTGGCCTTGATTTAGGTTTCCCCTGGTAGTTATGACAAAAATGGGTTGAATCCAAAGATATGTAAGAGGTGAAGTTAACAAGAAGTAATACATGATTGGATGTGAGGGTGGTGTGCATTGAGAGAAAAGGAAAAGTCAGCAATGACTCGTGGATTACAGCTTGCACAAGTAAGTGGAAAGAAGCACTGTTTGCTGAGTTGAGGAACCCTAGAGGAGGATCCAGGTTGGGAAGACAACATGCATTTAGTGTTGGTGCACATGCCTATGATGTCAGATAGAATATATGGGACTAAGAATTAGAGAAGAGGTCTGGGCTAGCAATATACATTGGAGAGTCATCACATATGTCAGAGGTGAGGTTGTGAGAGTGAAGATGAAGTTCCACATCTCATCTTCATGTGAGCCTTGGAGAATTCCCTCACTAAATGATACCTGGCATTAACTTCTCACTGCAATGTGTCAGAGAGGCATTACTTAGAGGTCCCCTTTTGTGGTTGAAAAAATTTATACTAAGAGAGGTTGCTCTGGATAAAGTCACCAAGGGAGGAAATATCAGATTTGGGGATTTTGGACTGATAAAGTCTATGTCCATTTTTTACACTTTTTGAGTATATCACTGAACAAATAAAATCTCTCTAAGGGAATTTATACCGGGAGAGGCACTGACTACCCTTTTTCTGGCCGATCTTAACAAGAATATTTGTACAAAGAGTAGGCATGCTTATCACCCACTATAAAAACAAAACAAAACAATAAAACAGGTTCCCTGAGCTCAGAGTTCATCTCCTGCAGCACTGCTGTCCGGTGTGTGTGCAGGCATCCATCTGGGCTTCACGAGGCTTGAACATGCTGATGATGTTCACCAGCTTGCTTTGTCATAAAAATAAAATCCGTTGTCTTTGGCCCAGTTTTATGTCTTCTGCCAGCATCCATGAAACAGTGGTAGGCTGATTTGTTAGCTTGCAAGGAGAATAAAAGCTTGAAAATCCTGGACAATTAAATAGTATGCCAAATACATAGCATGCTGGAAGATGATAAGGGCTATTATAAAAAAGAAGAAAGAAAACACTGGAAGGGGAAACAGGCATCCCAAGGTGGGGTTGGTTGTTCTAACTTTAAATAGCAGGGTCAGCTATCTCACATTAAGAGGTGAGCAAAGGTGTGAAGGACTTGGAGGAGTTGCTATGCAAATACAGAAGGGAAGCGTATCCCAAGCCAACAAAAAAAGTCAATGCAAGTGCCCTAAAACTGGAGGGTAGTCCCGAAGAGAAGGAAGGAAAGTGAGGCCAGAAAACTAGTGGGAGCCACTTCCGAAAGGCTAGTGTAGGGTGCCTGAGGACTTTGTTTTAATTCTGAGTGCAATGTAGTCATTGTCAAGCAGCAGAGTAAGACGATCTGACTAATATGTTAAAAGAATTACGTTTGCTGCTCTGCTGAGATTCCACTGTAGGAAAGGAATAGTGGAGCTGAGAGGCAGCTTAGAAGATGTTTTTACCTTATTGGCCAAGGGCTTTATTGTGTTACTCACCCACAGATATTTAGAGCAGGGTGACATTCTTCCTTTTCAAAAATTATTATTATTACCAGAGTATTATTTTGCTACTACTCTGCTTAGAGTGCATTTAATATCCCCTTTTCCTGAACTATGCAAATGTCAAAATCATGAGTGTCCAAGAGTAATGACCATTTTCTGAATTCTTAGACTATGTCATGATATTCTGGAGACAATAAAACCATAGGTGACTTAGACCAACAGCTTTGATGTGGAGTGATGATGGATGCTGAAAAAAAAAAAAACGCCGAAAAACTAGCATTTATCAACCAAGTTAGTGTTAATTATATCAGGTATCATGTCTATGTAAAAATACCGATTATTTTGGGGTGCTGATGGAATTTGGATGTGTTGTCCCCTCCAAAACTCATGGGGAAATTTGATCTCCAATATGGCAGTGTTGGAAACTGATTGAGTCATGGGGGCGGATCCCTTATGAATGGATTAATGCTCTCCCTGGGGGAGGGGGGAGTAATGAGTGAGTTTTCTGTCTATTAGTTCCTATGAGAGCTTCTTGTTTATAGGACCCTGGTACCTTCTCTCTCTCTCTCTCTCTCTCTCTCTCTCTCTCTCTCTCTCTCTCGTTTCTTCACTCACCATGTGATCTGCTTGTACCCACCAGCTGCCTGCTGCTTTTCTGCCATGAGTAGAAGCAGCCTGAGGCCCGTGCCAGATGCGGCTGTCCCAGAATCATAAGCCAAATAAACCTCTTCCCTTTATAAATTACCCAGTCTCAGGTATTTCTGTTATAGCAACACAAAACAGACTAAAACAGGTACTAATAGACATTAACTCGGCAGATGCAATAGATGATTGTGAACAAGGAAATTCTTTTAGTACAATCTACTCCTTCATTTTTGCTTATTTGAAAACAATAGGATTTGAATTCCATTTGTGCAAGTTGGCATCTGCAACATTATATTTTCTAAATGCCACAAAATAGATTTTCTATACTTCTCCAACCAGGAATTTCATTACAGTGTCTCTGAGGAGCTTGAGAAAAAATGATTTTTGTTACTGCATCAGCACTCTAACAATTTCTAAAGAGGTGGTTTACTGACTAATTAGAATCAGAACTTCACCACAATCTCATAGCAGAGTTTGGATAGAATGGTAATTGCTATTAAATCAGTGCATATTCTAAGTGCTGACTTTACCACACAGACAGAGCAGGTGGGCCATCCCCCCAAATGCAAAACATTACTGGGGGCAAAATGCAAAATGACCAATGTATGAGTCAGAGTGAGATTTGGAAAGAGTAGGCAATTTCCAGTTTGCCTAGGGTAAGCAAAATTCCACAATCAACTGCTGACTACATGGATTAGCAAATTCAAACATTTCAGGTTAGGGAGAGAGAAGAATTTGCAAATGAACTGACAATGGATTTAACAGGTTTTAGCCTGAGGTAGCTTAAAATTTTGAACAGTGTTTGCCCAGGAAATGGGGCCAATCTTGAGGCAAGCACTAGTATTGGATCATCTTTGCTATTACTTATTATCAGACCCCTGGGTTCTCTGACTCTTCAAATAATTGTTGATTATTTCAGCATATTTCTAATTGGGTCACTAAAATAGGCACACTTCCTTTAAGAAAGCATTATATACACACAGCAGGCTCACGCAAATCAAATATTCTGCTTTCTGTCTTCGGTTATTCAAAATATTGAAATAAGCCATACTCATACGACACAGTGACAATATTCAAACTGCAAGGTGAGGCCCATTCAAATATGGCTTAAAATGTCTATACACTGAAAGTATATATTTTACCCAGAAATACTTATGTTCTAATATTGATAAAACAAACTGGATTTTCTACTTCTGTCTCAGAGGTTTTTTCAAGCTATCTTGCCGGCCATAAACTATCCATCGAGCACTTTTGCAGTGATACCGTATTACACACAAACGTGCTGCCCAAGTGATTCAATGAGGGGAGATGCGGGGTGGTTTTGTCTTGCTTAAGCTTGTGTCACTCCCTGGAAATACATGATTTGTGTGTTCCACCTTGGAAGCCAGGGCACCATGTGCCAACACACACACGGCCAGGACTGCAAGGCATGCAACTGGTAAAATAGGCCCTAATACAGAGTCTCATACAGATTCCCGTTTTGATATGTACCCCATTTCCAATTAAAAGAGTTATGTCCTTTTAACTTCAAGCAGAGGAATTACTTTTTGGCAAAGCAAGAACAGGATACGCTGAGTTTGAGTGGGGGATGGGAGGTACTGCAAAGTTTAGAGGATATCACCCTTGAAAGGGGAGGAGAGAGCATTAAGGACTCTTCCCCAGAAGGAAAGTCCTTGCAATCTCTCTTTCCCCTTTGAAGGTCAGAGGAGAACATGGAAGGTGAAGAGAAGAGTTCTGGACAGGAAAACAGTTATTTCTGCCATTGTAGCAGGAGTAAATGAGAAGTCAAGGAAGTTCATGTCTGAGGGTCTTATTTTTTTCAGAGAATTTGTAGGCAAAGCAGTTTGCTGAAAAGTGAAGTAGGCAATGGGCAAGTCTGAGGTTTGAGCAAAGAACTGAGGGTGTAGCATGGTCAAAGCAGGGAATGAGATAGTAACCTTTAGAGGAGAATAAAATAGGATTTCAGGGCAGGAAATGATCTAGTGAGTGTGTTTTGTGTTTTGCAAACAAGGTAGAAGCACAATTGCAAAAGAAGAGAGTTTCAGAAACATTGTAAGCACCATATCTATACCTGAAAAAAGTATACAGTGTTTTAAGGTAATTATCTTGAGGGACAAACTTTTTTTATATATACGAGCACAGACACTTCTAATTTAAAAAAAACTATGTTATTGCAGCTCATAAAAATGCACACTCGGGTGGTTACACAAATCTATACTTATGATAAAATAGCATACAACAATACTAGCAGAACTATCATGCACATTGAATCATTAAATTCCTGGTTTTGATACTATATTATAATTCTGTAGGATGGGACCATTAGGCAAAATTGGGTGAAGGGTACAGGTGCTACCTTGCAACTTCTTGTGAACTTATAATTATTTCAAAATACAAAGCAAAACAAAACATAACAAAACACACCCCTCTTCATAGAGCTGAACAAACGTTTTGGTGTATTCTGAAAGAGTAATGAGGTAAAATTACAAATTAGTATCTCTTTCAAGCTTTCCATCAGCCATTATAAAAATAAATGCAGCAATTATGTTAAAAATAAGAACTCTAAGTTATATGTCAAAAATATGTTACCAGACTTTTGGTCGATATCTGTACATAGTTTTGCCAAGGGAAGCATATTGCCCACTTTTATTAAAAGAGGTTTATTATATTCATCACAAATGATGTAACAAGAGCCTGCAACCACCTTTAATTGATTAGAAAGGAGTTGAGAATGCTATTTCAAGTATGCAGGGTGCACAAGAACATATGAATTGTTGCTTAAATACCAAGAACAACTATCAATTACTAACTATAATTTGTGTTTTTGAACATGAGAAAAGTTCAGTGAGATATGACTGAAAAACAAAGAAATTTCAAGTCACCTTGCTACAGTCAGTTTCTTCAAACTCTAAATGAGTGAAATTAAGTAAGCTGAGAAAATGATGTCACCAAGACTTTGTATTTGCATCTTCTCCTCTACACAAATAAGCCTAGAAACTTACATATGTGTATTTTTAAATTCAAATCTCCTAGTGTCGGGTAGAAAAGATTTTCTTTGTTATATTGCACAGTTAACTATAGCTTTCATTGCAAGTATTGGCTCACACACGATTCAGTAAAAATATTGTTTTATGTATACACCTTAAACATAGGGTATGCAATGTTTTCAAAGTGAAGTGTTCTCCAGAGCAGAGAATGATTAAGTTACCTCACAGAGTCCGTGGTTGGAGGGAATGTTTTAATTACCTAAAAATATAATTCATTTAAATTCATTTTTCTAATTATTTTTAAAACCTTTAAAAATAGAAAATTATGATGATTTGATTTCTCAAGTACTTTCTCACCCTGTCAGTTTGATGAACATTCGCTGAGTCAGACATTTAGTACCTCCAGATGTGCTGAGCTGGTAAAGTTGTCAAGCATCATTTTATTCTGGGTTTTCTGATTTTGAGAAAGAGAAAGATACCATGAGGAACAGCTGGAATGTCAACAGATGTAATTGCTGAGAAATTACTAAACAGTGTGTATAGTTCTGTAAAGTGACATGAAAACTGGAGGGGTTCCAGAGTGTGATTTTTTTTTTTTTTTTTTAAAAACAACAACAAAACAACTAAACTCAACTTATCTTGAGCACAGAGTAAAACAGTAGTGTAGTTTTATGGTTTTCAATAGTGTCTATACACCAATAGTTGAACTGACTGGAACTTCTCCCCGAACTCTAGATTCATGAATGCAATGCTTGCTCAACATGTCCACTTGCACTTCTTTCTAACAAACATCTCAAACTAAACGTATCTGAAATAGCTCTGCTGATATTCTTCCCCCAAATTTGCTCCGCCTGCCTTCTTCCCAGTCTCTGTTGATGGTAAATCAGTTAATCAGAGAAAATCCTTGGGTCGCTCTTTATTCTTTTCTTCTCTCACATCCAACAACCAGGTCCACTAGGACATTTTGCTGGTTCTACCTTCAGATATATGCAAAATCCTACCATTTCTCAGCATCTCTGTTACTGTCACCTTCATCCCAGCCATTATTTTTTCCTGCTTGGACAACTGCAGTAGCCTCTTAAGTGTCTCCCTTCTCCATCCTGCACACTCCTATCATTTCTTCTCAACACCTCATTCAGGTCAATCCTTGTACTTCTCAAACCTTATAATAATTATTTCTTTCACTCTGAAGCCAAAGCCCTCACTGTGTCCTGTGGCGTCCTACAAAGTGTCACCCTTCACTACCTTGCTTCCCTTCAGTAAGTTCCTCTGCTTCAGCCACACTGGATTTCTCCATACATCCCAGGTATTTTGCTGTCCTAAGGTCTTTGCAGTGGCTGTTCCTTTTGCCTGCAAAGCTCTACCCCTTGATACCAACATTAAAACTTGTTCATCTACTTCAGGTTTTTCCTCAGATTTTGTTACACTAAGTTTTTCCAGACCCATGCTATTAAAAGATTAAAAATATCAAGAATTAGTGAGGAAGTGTAGCAGTTTGGGGAGTATAAAATTATTCAACCACATTAGGACACAATTTGGCAGTTTCTTATAAAGTCACCCAAACACTAACAGCATTTCTCAGGAATTTCACCCCAATTACTGACCCAAGATAAATAAAAAGTACATCCACAAAAAATAGAGTATTTATGGATTCATATGTATAGCCAAAAGCTGGATATCATTAGAAAAATGGATATGCAAATCGAGGTACACTCATATAACAGAGTACTACAGTAATATAAGAAATTAATTAATAATAAACAGAATAGCATGTTAAAATCTCAAAAATATTATATAGAGCCAAGGAACTTACACAAAAAGCATACACTGATGATTTTATTTGCATGATGTTCTAGAAAAGTCAAAAGTAGTCTATAGTGAAAAAAAACAGAGTAGCAGTTTTTGCTACATTTGGGATTGGAGAGTATTGCCTGCAAGGGAGCATGAGACAAAATTTCAGGGGTGAAGGAAATGTTGCATATCTCGATTGTGGTGGTAATTACATGGATGTATACATTTGTCATAAATTAATGAACTATACCCTTATAAAATGCATTTCATTGTATATAAATTAAGTCTCAGTAAAGTTGATTTTTCAATGAAAAACAATTAATCCATAATTTATTTACTATGTTCCAGGAAACTAAAAACTCTGAAGAACCAATAAAACATGTACCATCTGAACTGATGCCATTCATATCGAAATCAATACTGAAAAGATAGCATATAAAAATTATGAAAGAAGTACATTTGGTTTTTTTAAAAATTGAAACAATCTATTGTACACATTTGTGGAGCACAGCCTTGAATATCAATCCCTGTATGCATTATTTATTTAATATTAATTATACTCACTTATTGTTAAATATTTAATGTATGTACTGTGAAATAAAATGTGAAGTAAGGAATTTAACATTATCAGTATTATGAGTATTTAACCTTGCACTACAATGAATATATTACACATTAAAAAATTTGTGGATTGCTATTAAGGACTCAGAAATAAATTTATAGCTACAAATGTATTTATTACATAATAAAATGACTGAAATACATTTGCTAATTTCTCAACTCACAATCTTCTACACTGAAAAGTCTAAAAAGTAAAAAGAAGAAAATAATAAACTTAAGAGTAGACTAGAATAAGCAAAAACAGATAGATGACCAACAAATTCAAAACTGGCTCTATGAAACAGATATAATAGACACACCTCCCACAACATTGATCAGAAAAAAAAAAAAAAAAGAGAGAGAAGACACAAATGCATTGTATTGGGACAGACAGAGTGAATACTAAAACAAAATATAAAAGTGTATTTAATGATATTGATTTAATAATTGTTTAAACCTCATGGAATGAACAATTTTTTTAAATTACCAAAATGTAATCAAGAATAAATAGAAAATACACATTATGAAAAATATTAAAAAGGAAAGGATCAGAAGTCAAAAACTTCTTGCATTCCTTCAAAAGAACCAGTTTTACAAAACTATCGAGGGTCAAATAATTTCTATTTTAAACAAATTGTCAAACTGTAAAAGGGTAGTAAAATTTTAAAAAATAGATATTCCCATTAAGAATAGATGCAAAAATCATCAATAAAATCCTAACAAACTAAATCCATTAGAGTATTAAAATTATGGAGTTTCTTTCAAGAATGCAAAAATAATTGAACAACAAAACAATGATCAATATTATTACCCAAAGTTAACAGATTTAAAAAAGGAAAAATATATAATCCCCTAAATAACCATAGATCATTACTGAAAAAAAAACTGAGCAAATTAGAAATAAAAGAGATTGTCAATAACTTGAGAAAAGAAAACTTCCAAAAACCTAAAACAAATATCATATTTTGTACTGACATATAAGAGGCATTTCTACTTAAGTCCAAAGAAAACAAGGATCTCACTGTATTTTCAATGTACCCACAATGAACCATTGGAGGATATAATAAAAAAATTCTATTGAAAATGAAAACAAAAGTAACAAGAGCAACAAAGCTTTTTAAGTTTCTAAAAATAGTGAAAACCAAAAACATCTGCTTTAAAACCTAAACACATGGAGGGAACCATAAAATATTGCCAAAACACATAAAAAGGATTGATACTTGGAGAGCTAGACTATAAATAAATATTTTAAAATGTTAAGACTAAGTATCATACGTACATCAATTCTTCACATAATAACCTATACATTATAATTTATAAAGAATCACAAATAATGAAGGATATCTCTATATACATACACACACATACAAGTATATTTACAATAAAAATTTGAACAGGTTCTTCAATATTTCATGGAATCTAAGATTCAGAGAAAAACTTAAAACAACCTGATACTACCTCTTACCCATAAATTGACAAAGACTAAAATGCTTCACCATAATAAGTGTTATAGGAACGTAGCAAGGATATAACTGTTTAAAGAAAATAACAGGGAAAAACATCTGGAATACATTCAGTAAAGATAAAAATATGTTTGGGCATAAATCCAGAAATTTTTCTTTTATATAAATATGGGCAAAAATGTCTGTATATGGGACACATCTGTATATAGAAATGTTAACAGCAGCCATTGTTAATAGGAGCACAAAACCAAAAGAAACACACAAGTGACAACAAAACCCAAAAATAGCGTAAGTGTTCATAAATGTCATGAATACAATTAAAAAACAAACAAATGAAAAGGGACTACTAGGGGTACTAAAAGGCAGAAAGCAGATATGAGTAAACTAGATCTGCACAAATCAAATAGAATAGATTTTTGAAAACAATGTGTGAAAAAAACATGTTGTAGAAAGATTTAAAATATGCATAAGTGTATTAAAACATGAGTAAATGCTATATTTTATAAATGATTACATATGTATGTAGTACGCATGTAAAAACAGTCTGGGGGAAACACATAGAATTTATGACAGTAGTTGCTTCCATCTAGAGAGGAAGAGAGAGAAAAAAAAACAATGGGTTCATATAAAAGACAGAGGATTTTTAACTGCTTTTAAAATATTCTATATTACAAAATCAGACTCAGAGTAAAAGATGACAATATGAACACTTATTAGTTCTTTTTTGTGTCGGTATAACAGAATACCTGAGATTGGCTAATTTATAAAGAAAGGAGGTTTATTTGGCTCATGTCCTGGAGCAGCTGCATCTGGCAAGGGCCTCAGGCTGCTCCCAGTCATGGTGGAAAACAGAATGGGAGCTAGAGTGTGCCAAGAGATTACAAGGTGAGAGAGGAAGTGAAGGCTTATAGAAATACAGACCATGAAGACCATTCTAAGGAGGTCTCAGATAGAAATGAGAGGTAGCTTATTGGAAACTGGAGCAAAGATCACCCTTATTACGAACTTGCAGGGAATGTAGCTACATTCTGTTCACACCCATAAGTTTTATAGAATGTGGAAATTCTATGTGTTGACCCAGGGTATTTGGTGGAAGGAATTTCTAAGCAGCAAAGCATTCAGGAAGCTGCATGGATACTTGTAGCAGTCTATGCTGAGTTATAGCAGAAAGGGCATAAAGGAAAGGCAGAATCTACAATTAAAAAGAAAGCAGAGGAAAAAAATTGGAAAATTCTCAGCCTGGCCACATAAACAGTGAGAAAGTCAGTTTGACAGAGGAAACCAATGGTGGAGCCCAGCAACTGTTTGCTAAGGAGATTAATACAGAAGAAAGGGATTACCAAGAGAAGGAAAAAAGACCTCGAAGCCATTTCAGAGATTTTCAAGGCTACCTCTTCCATCACAGGCACAGAGGCCTAAGGAGACAGAATGGTCTTGGGGAACAGGCTTGAGGCACCCTCCACAGGCTCACTCCCCGGGGCCACCTTGGGATGCTGCTCTCTGCACCAACACCTTGGCTGTGTTGGCTGACCCAGCTGTAGCTAAATTGGAACCAGGTGTGGCTGGACCCACAACTTCTGAAGACACAAATCAGAAGCTTTAGAGCCATCCACGTCATATTAAGTCTGAAGGCTCACATGATGCTAGAGCTGTGGAGGTGTGGGAGCCTCCACCCTGATTTCAAAAGATATGTGGAAAAGCTTAGGGGCCCAGGAAGAGATCTGGTGCAGAGGTGAAGTCACTGCAGACAGTCATTACTAGAGCAATGCCGAGAGGAAATGTGGGGTCAATTTTGCAGCAGAAAGCTCCCACCAGCACTAGTAGAACCATGAGAGTGGGACCACCACAGAGACGTCAGAATTTCTGAGCTACCAGCGTGCAACAACACCAGCCTGGGAAAGCTAAAGCATAGCCCAAGACAAAGAAAGCCATAGGAACAGAGCTACTCAAGGACTAGGGGACCCAACCCCCACAACAGTGTGCAGAGAATGCCAAACATGAAGCCAAGGTACATGATTCACGGTTTTAAGATTTGATGCCTCTGCTTTTGGGGTCATATTCATGAAGTCTGTACCCACTCCTACTTCCTGGAGTGTCTCCCCTATCAACTAAAGTAGAAATAAATAAAAGGGATTATATCAAACTAAAAAGCTTCTGCACAGTAAAAGAAACAATCAACAGAGTGAAAAGACAACCAATGGAGTGGGAGAAAATATTTGCAAAGTATACATCTGACAAAGGATTAATATCCAGAATATACAAGGAACTCAAACAACTTCACAGCAAAGAAACAAATAACCCAATTAGAAAATGGGCAAAGGAGCTGAACAGGCATTTCTCAAAAGAAGATATACGAATGGCCAACAGACACATGAAAAAATGCTCAGCAGCACTCAGTATCCGGGAAAAGCAAATCAAAATGACTTTGAGATACCAGCTCACTCCAGTCACGATGGCTAATTTCCAAAAGACTAAGAATGATAAACGCTGAGAGGGTGCAGAGAAAATGGAACTCTCATACACTGTTGGTGGGACTGAAAAATGGTGCAGCCTCTATGGAAAATGGTATGGAGGTTCCTCAAACAATTACAGATAGATCTATCATATGACTCAGCTATTCCACTGTTTGGAATATACCCAGAGGAATGGAAATCTTTGTGCCAAAGAGATACCTATACTCCAATGTTTATTGCAGCACAATTTACAATAGTGAAAAGTTGAAATCAGCCCAAATGTCCATCATCAGATGAGTGGATAAGAAAACTGTGGTATATCTTCACAATGGAATACTACTCTGCTATAAAAATGAATGAAATACTGCCATTTGCAACAACATGGATGGACTTAGAGAAAATTATATTAAGTGAAACAAGTCAGGCACAGAAAGAGAAATACCACATGTTCTCACTTATTTGTGGAAGCTAAAAATAAATAAATGAATATATAAATAAACACACATACCAAGGGTGGGGAGGGGAAGAAGACACAAGAATTACAATTCCTTGAACTTAAGACAAGCTAGCAGATATGGGGGGGCGAGGAGAGAGAGTGGCGGGGGGAGGGAGAGGAATGGGTAAAGGGTCATGAAAATCAATTACAATGTATATTGAGAAGTTACTAAATAAATAAATAAATAAATAAATAAATGATGATTTGATGCCTACCCTTCTGGGTTTCAGGCTTGTTTGGGACCTGTTACCCCTTTCTTTTGACTTATTCTCCCTTAGAGAATGTGAATATGTGCCCTGTGTTTGTCCCGCCATCTTGGAAATAGATAACTTATTTTGATTTCACAGATGGGACTTTGGACTTCGGACTTTGAGTTGAAACAAGTTATGACATTAGTGATGAAATAAATGTATTTACTTATGAGGAGGACATGAACTTCAGTGGCAGAATGCTGTGGATTGAATTGTATTCATATTAGAAACAACCCCTGCTGTGACAATGTTAAGAGGGTAGGAAATCCTATTACGGTAATTGAAAGGTGGGGCTTTGAAGAGGTGATTAGATTGTGAGGACCATACCCTAGTAAACATTAATCCACTGATGGTTTAGTGGTGGTCATGGGCATAGTTCTGAGGGCTTTCAAAGGACAGCACATGACAGTCTCTTTCTCTCTTGCTTCTCCCTTTCTCACAATGTTATATTCTTCATTGCAGAAGTCACCACCAGTGTAGGCCCTGACCAGATGTATTCCCTGGGCTTTGGACTTCAGACTTCCCAGACTCCAAAACTGTAAGCAATACAATAAATATTATTTCATTATAAATTACCCAGTTTCAGTTATTTCTGTTATAAGCAACAGAAATGGACTAATACAAATGGCATCCATCAACACTTAATGATTTACTGAGATACCTAAGCAAGGCAATGATACTGGCATAAGGATAGACATACATCAATGGAATAGAATTGAGTGAACAGACACAAGTCAACTGATTTTCAGCAATGATACTAAGACAATTTAGTGGAAAAAAAAATAATCTTTTCAACAAAGTTTCTGGGACAACCGGATAGCCCCATGCAAAAGAATTATATTTGACTCATCTCATGCCATATACAAAATAACTCAAAACGGTTCAAAGACCTAACTGTGAGAACAAAAACAATAAAGCTCTTACAAGAAAATATAGAGATAAATCTTCATACCTCAGATTTGACAGTGGATTCTTAGATATGACACCAAAAGCACAGGCAATAGTCAAAAAAAATTGGAGTTCAGAAAAATTACAAAGTTCTATGTTCAAAAGACACTACTAAAAGAATAAAAAGGCAACCCACAGAATGAGAAAACATATTTGCAAATCATATATCTGATAAAGGACTTGTATCTAAAATAAAAAAAGAACTCTTAGAAATCAATAAAAAAAGACAAATAACCCAATTTAAAAATGGGTTTAAATCTGAACTGAACAGTTTTATCTGAACTAAACAGATATTTTGCCAATGAATATATACAAATGTCCAATAAGCAAAAGAAAAAAATGCATGGCATTATTAGTCATAAGGGAAATGCAAATCAAAACTACAATGAGGTATCACTTCATATCCACCAGGATGGCTAGAATCAAAAAGTCAGATAATACCAAGTGTTGACACTGGCCAACAAGTGTGGGTATGGAAAAATCCACACTCTTGTACCCTACTGGTAGGAATGGAAAATGCTGCAGCTACACTGAGTTACCAGATGTCATAACAATTTTATTTCTAGGTGTATACCCAAGAGAAGTGAAATGCTATGTTCACAGAAAGACTCGTATGCAAAATGTTTGTAGCAGTGTTTACAATAGCCAAATGTGGAAACAACTCAAGGGTCCATCAATAGATGAGTGGACAAATAAAATAAGATATATACATATTATAGAATATTTTTCAGATAGAAGTACACGGACAAACCTTGAAAACATTATGCTGAGTGAAATAGCCAGTTGCAGAAGACTATATATTAATGCAATCCTGGTAATATGAAATGTCCAGAGTAGACAAACATAGAGAGACAGAAGGTAAATAAGTGGTTGTTAGAGGATTGGAGGAATAGAGGAGTGCATAGCTAAAAGGTACAGGATTTAATTTTCAAGTTATATAAATGTTCCCACATCAACTGTAGTGATCGTTACACATATTTATGAATGTGCTAAAACCATTAAATTATACACTTTAAATGAGTAAATTGCACAGAATGTGAATTGTATCTCAATAAAGATGTGATTAAAAAAATGCAATGCTATTTTACCATATTAAAAAAAACAATTGATGCTTTGTTTCAAGCGCTTAGAAAAATCCACACCTGAATTATGCCTGATTGCAACTCTAAAGTATAAAGTGCTTCCTGTCATGATGTAAAAGCTTCTGTTTTATCCCCCGCAACCACCAGAAAAAAATCTGTTCCTGCTGTGTCTTCTGAATGTTGCCAGATAATAACTCCACCTATTCTGGGATGCCAGCAAACAACACTTCAGTTGCAGTTGTCTTCTTTTTGCTTTTTCAACTATCACAAGTTGTTTCATAGAAGTTACAAGACTGACACAATAAAAACAGCCATTCAAAATTTCAATCCTCGGGCCGAACCCGTGGCTCACTCGGGAGAGTGCGGCGCTGAGAGCACAGCAGCGCTCCTGCCGCGGGTTCGGATCCTATATAGGGATGGCCGGTTGGCTCACTGGCTGAGCGCGGTCACAAAAAAAAAAAAAGAGGAAAAAAAAAAAAAACAAACAAAATTTCAATCCTCAATAAGAAGTTAATATATGCTTAGTCTTTTATTGTATTTTTTGCACATATTTGGCTTGTAGTCCTTTAGACAAATCTATTTCTAGTCCTGCATTGATTATATTATTGACAACCCATTACCCCTCATTATATTCTCATTTAAACAGAAAATCTTTTATTAAGATTTTTAACAGGGCCATTCCCCATCCTCTTATATCTTCTGAATTTATGGGTCACCTCCTACCTCTTTCCCCTTTCAACTTCATCATATTAAAATTAGTGATAGAAGAAGGCACAGTTCCAAAAAATCAATGCAGCAATATCTATGTAGTTGTTTAGCTTTCAACCAACCTTCAGTGTGTAAGGGCTAGTGTGCATCATTCACTTTCGGACTTGTGTGTTTATAAATATATATATGAAAGGAAGAAATGAATAGGTGAAGGGAAGAAGGGAAAGTGAGTTCTGGTTAAAGGAAGAATAACAAAGAGGCAAGACAGGCTGCCACATGTAAGGGCTTGAAGAGGCCTCTTAAGTTGTCAAAGAAAGCAGAAATTTAGTAAAAATGGAATTGAAAAAAAAAAAAAGTCAGGAACTGTTTGACCTTGGGTGATCCATATGAACCCTTTGAGTCTCAGACTGTTGAAAATAAGCTCATAAACGTACATTGCTTCTACTATCTCACATATAGAGTCTCCACATGTTGTTTTGGTGAATTTTTGGTCTGAAGATTCTTTGTTATGAACTTAGCTGTCATTATAATTTGATTGATTATAAGCAGCAATGTTATTCTGTGTGTACTGTTCTGATATGTTGCCAGGATTAACTCCTCTTTCTTGTTATGACAAGATTTTTCGTGATTTTCTATATGTAAAAATTTAAATTAGGATCTGTCGATATTTCTATAGTGAGATTCTTTCTCATTCATTCAACACAATTTTTTGAGTGCTTTCTATTTTCTAGGCATTTATCTAGGCCCAGTAAATACTGCAGTTAACAAAATAAAGAAATCTAGGGTTTCAAGATGGCGGCGGCTGCGGCGGCTGGCGCGGAGTAGCTGAGGTGGAAAATGTGGCCACTGGGCCTCAGGCAGTTGGGAAACTTGTGGACCTTCCTCTGGCCATCTCTTAAGGGAGGACTGCTGCTGCTGGCCGGTCGTGGGGGCTCAACGCCACTTTGCCCCCGGCAGGAGAGGCTGCCTCATTTACAGGCAACAGCTTTGAAGTGTGGAGCAGGAAAAGAACTGATTCTTAGCTGCAAAAGCGAGTCTTGAAACAGGGAACACGGCGCCAGGGCTGCTGTGGATGCAGCCAGGATCCCGGAGGCTGGGGCCGCACTGAAGGCGGCCAGCTGCCCTATTCAGGATTCGAGGTTTCAGGCCGGCATTAAAGAAGATTCCTGGGAGCGCCCGAGCGGCGCCGCGACTGAACAGCCCGAGGCGGCAGCGCGGAGAACACGGAAGGCAACAAACCAGAGACAGAGCGAGCGCCCGACCTGGCACAGCACTGTGAGTGATCCCTGGCACAGCTCTGTTCGGGGGGTGGATGCCCACGCGGCTCCCGCCTGCACCACCAGGCCACTCACTGCCACGGTGCTGCCTCCATTTTCCCAGGTGCAGGCAGCTCCGCCCTGCTCGGCCATCACTGAGCCCATTTGCTTGGCCTGGCGCGGGGCTTTCCGGACCCTGCGGGCCGGCCTCCTCTCCCACTCCCTCCGCGGTTCTCTGGCGGGGCTGGGGGTGTGGGGCGTCCCGACCAGTGTTGGGAGGGCTAGGAAGTACGGGCGGGCCGACTGTCACTCCACCACACCCTGGACTCCGGCCCCGGTAAACTTCCTGTTACTGGGAGGCAGATACCATCTCTGCGACCACCAGTTTGGAAAAAAGCCTAACGAATTTCTGGTTGGGAATAGTGTGGCAGGAGAGTTCCCAGGTCCGCTTGAACCTGCCGGAGAGCAGGCTGCAGGCGGGCACTAGACTCGGTTTATACCGGGGGGATACAAAGGTGAACAAGACCCGAGAAAGATCTACACAGTGCTACAAAGGCACCCAGAGAGACCGGTCGTCTGTGCCTAGCAGAAACCTGGTAGACTTCCTGGGTGAGGCGGTGCTGAGCAGGGTCTTGAAGGCCCAGCTGATAGACGAGGGGTGCAGAAGACACACCCCAACCCAGCACAGTGTGCACAGAGGGGGGAGACGTGCGGCCAGGGAGGCGGAGACTCGACAGAAACCACACACCTGGTGGGGTCGCCACTGCATGATCTAACAGCCTGGGCCAGAGCACACGGAACGGGGAGAAGTCCTGTACAGAAAGTGAAAGCTCAACAGAGATCACACACCCTGTGGTACGTGATCCACCAGCCCAGCAGAGTACAAGCTGACCAGAAAGGTGGATCCCCGGAGAAGCCCAAGACCCGAGGCAACCACACACACAAGACACTAGAGGCCAACTGAGCAGTCACGGCGGGAGCCATACCAAATTGGCAACCACAGCAACATCCTAGTTAGTCATTAGTCTCAAACCGGTGGACTGTGAAACCCCCTGCCACAATGAATAAACACCAAAAAAAAGACACCAGAAATACAAAAAATCAAGAAAGTACACCACCAAAAGTTAATAAATCTCATACTCTAGATCCTATAGAACAAGAAGCCCTTGAAATAACTGACAAGGAATTTCGAGTGATAATTCTAAGGAAACTGAATGAGATACAAGAAAACTCAGCTAGACATCATGATGAAATGAGGAAAAGTATACAGGATCTGAAAGAGGAAATATACAAGGAAATCAATGTCCTGAATAAAAATGTAGCAGAACTTGCTGAACTGAAGAAGTTATTCAGCGAAATAAAAAACACAACGGAGAGTTTAACCAGCAGGCTTGTCGAAGTTGAAGAGAGAACCTCGGAACTTGAAGATGGGCTGTTTGAAATAACACAAGCAGACAAAAAGAAAGAAAAAAGAATCAAGGACATGGAAGAAAATCTGAGAGAGATATCAGACAACCTCAAGCGTTCAAATATCCGAGTCATGGGTATTCCAGAAGGGGAGGAAAATGGAGATTCCATTGAAAACATATTCAACAAAATAGTGGCAGAAAACTTCCCAGGTATAGGAAAAATCACAGATCTTCAGATCCAGGAAGCTCAACGATCTCCAAACGTATTCAACCCAAAAAGGCCTTCTCCAAGACATGTCATAGTCAAATTGGCAAAACTCAGAGACAAAGAGAGAATCTTAAAAGCTGCAAGAGAGAAGCGTCAAATCACCTATAAGGGAGCCCCAATCAGGTTAACATCAGACTTTTCATCACAAACCCTAAAAGCTAGAAAGGAATGGGATGATATTTTCAAAATACTAAAAGACAAAGATTGCCAGCCAAGAATACTCTACCCTGCAAGGCTATCCTTCCAAAATGAGGGGCAAATAGTATATTTCTCAGACAAACAAAAACTGCGGGAGTTCACTACCACAAGACCACCCTTACAAGAAATCCTCAAGGGAGTACTGGCTTTGGTTCCTGAAAAATAACTACCACTGCCATAAAAACCTAAGAAAAATCTAAACCCGCTAGTACAATAAAAATGGCATTCATGAAGAGAAAACAAGCTAACAAAAACACTATCTACAACCTAAGGAACCAACAAACAAAGAAACCAAACAGTAAATCAGAAAGCAAGGAACAAAAGACACCTAAGACAACCAAACAACCAACAAAATGCTAGGAATAAATCAACACCTTTCAATAACAACTCTTAATGTTAAAGGCTTAAATTCCCCAATTAAAAGACACAGACTGGCTGACTGGATCAAAAAGCAGGACCCAACTATATGCTGCCTACAAGAGACCCACCTCACCCATAAAGATTCACACAGACTAAGAGTGAAAGGATGGAAAAAGATTTACCATGCAAACAGAAAAGAAAAACGAGCTGGAGTGGCTATTCTTATATCTGACAAAATAGACTTTAAACTAAAAACCATAAAAATTGACAATGAGGGACACTACTTAATGATAAAAGGACTGATGCATCAAGAAGACATAACAATCATAAATATGTACGCACCCAATGTTGGAGCAGCCAGATTTATAAAACAAACTCTATTAGACCTAAAGAAGGAAACAGACACTAATACCATAATAGCAGGGGACCTGAACACCCCACTGTCAATATTAGGCAGATCATCTAGGCAAAGAATCAGTAGAGAAACACAAGATCTGAACAAGACTCTAGACCAATTGGAATTGGCAGATATCTACAGAACATTCCACCCAACAACCTCAGAATATTCATTCTTCTCATCAGCACATGGATCATTCTCCAGGATAGATCACATATTAGGTCACAAATCAAGTCTCAATAAATTCAAAAAAATTGGAATTATCCCATGTATCTTCTCAGACCACAATGGATTAAAACTAGAAATTAATAACAAACAAAACTCTGGAAACTATACAAACACATGGAAATTAAACAGCATTCTACTTAATGACATATGGGTCCAAGAAGAAATCAGGCAGGAAATCAAAAAGTTTATTGAACCTAATGAAAACAATGATACATCATACCAAAACCTGTGGGATACTGCAAAAGCAGTGTTGAGGGGAAAATTTATTGCATTAAATGCTCACTTCAGAAGAATGGAAAGATGGCAAGTGAACAACCTAACACTTCACCTTAAAGAACTAGAAAAACAAGAACAATCCAATCCTAAAGTTAGCAGACGGAAAGAAATCATCAAGATCAGAGCAGAACTGAATGAAATTGAAAACCAAAAAACAATTCAAAAGATCAACGAATCAAAAAGTTGGTTTTTTGAAAAGATAAATAAAATTGACAAACCATTAGCATGGCTAACAAAAAAAAGAAGAGAGAAGACTCAAATAACCAAAATTAGAAATGAAAAAGGCGATATTACAACTGATTCATCTGAAATACAAGGAATCATTCGAGACTACTATAAACAACTATACGCCAACAAATTTGAAAATCTGGAGGAAATGGATAAATTTCTGGACACACACAAGCTCCCAAAACTGAACCGTGAAGACGTAGAAAATTTGAACAGACCAATAACAATAAAGGAGATTGAAGCTGTTATCAGAAGGCTCCCAACAAAGAAAAGCCCAGGACCAGATGGATTCACAGCAGAATTTTACCAAACATTCAAAGAGGAATTGACACCGATTCTTTACAAACTATTCCAAAAGATTGAAATGGACGCAAATCTCCCAAACTCATTCTATGAAGCAAACATCATCCTGATACCAAAACCAGGTAAAGATATAACCAAAAAAGAAAACTACAGGCCGATATCCTTGATGAATATAGATGCAAAAATCCTCACTAAAATACTAGCAAACAGAATACAGCAACACATACGAAAAATTATTCATCACGATCAAGTGGGATTCATCCCAGGGATGCAAGGTTGGTTCAACATACGCAAATCAATAAATGTGATACACCATATTAATAAACTCAAACACAAGGACCATATGATCATCTCTATAGATGCTGAAAAAGCATTTGATAAAGTTCAGCACTCATTCATGACAAAGACCCTCTATAAGTTAGGTATAGAGGGAAAGTATCTCAACATAATTAAAGCCATATATGCCAAACCCACTGCCAATATCATCCTGAATGGGGAAAAGCTGAAAGCTTTTCCTTTAAGAACAGGAACTAGACAAGGATGCCCACTCTCACCACTCCTATTCAACATAGTGTTGGAAGTACTAGCCAGAGCAATCAGAGAAGAGAAGGAAATAAAGGGCATCCAGATTGGAAAAGATGAAGTCAAACTGTCCCTGTTTGCAGATGACATGATCCTATATATCGAACAGCCTAAAACCTCTACAAAAAAACTGTTGGAATTGATAAATGATTTCAGCACAGTAGCAGGATACAAAATCAACACACAAAAATCAGTAGCATTTCTTTTCTCCAATAGTGAACATGCAGAACGAGAAATCAAGAAAGCCTGCCCATTTACAATAGCCACCAAAAAAATAAAATACTTAGGAATAGAGTTAACCAAGGAGGTGAAAAATCTCTATAATGAGAACTACAAACCACTGCTGAGAGAAATTAGAGAGGATACAAGAAGATGGAAAGATATTCCATGCTCTTGGATTGGAAGAATCAACATAGTGAAAATGTCCATACTACCCAAAGTGATATACAAATTCAATGCAATCCCCATCAAAATTCCAAAGACATTTTTCTCAGAAATGGAAAAAACTATTCAGACATTTATATGGAACAATAAAAGACCACGAATAGCCAAAGCAATGCTCAGCCTAAAAAATAAAGCTGGAGGCATAACACTACCTGACTTTAAGCTATACTACAAAGCTATAATAACCAAAACAGTATGGTACTGGCATAAAAACAGACACACTGACCAATGGAATAGAATAGAGAATCCATAAATCAACCCACACACTTACTGCCATCTGATCTTTGACAAAGGCACCAAGCCTATTCACTGGGGAAGGGACTGCCTCTTCAGCAAGTGGTGCTGGGATAACTGGATATCGATATGCAGGAGAATGAAACTAGATCCATACCTCTCACCGTATACTAAAATCAACTCAAAATGGATTAAGGATTTAAATATACACCCTGAGACAATAAAACTTCTTAAAGAAAACATAGGAGAAACACTTCAGGAAATAGGACTGGGCACAGACTTCATGAATACGACCCCAAAAGCACGGGCAACCAAAGGAAAAATAAACAAATGGGATTATATCAAACTAAAAAGCTTCTGCACAGCAAAAGAAACAATTAAAAGAGTTAAAAGACAACCAACAGAGTGGGAGAAAATATTTGCAAAATATACATCTGACAAAGGATTAATATCCAGAATATATAAGGAACTCAAACAACTTTACAAGAAGAAAACAAGCAACCCAATGAAAAAATGGGCAAAAGAGCTAAGTAGGCATTTCTCTAAGGAAGATATCCAAATGGCCAACAGACATATGAAAAAATGCTCAACATCACTCAGCATCCGGGAAATGCAAATCAAAACCACATTGAGATACCATCTAACCCCAGTTAGGATGGCTAAAATCCAAAAGACTATGAACGATAAATGCTGGCGAGGCTGCGGAGAAAAAGGAACTCTCATACATTGTTGGTGGGACTGCAAAATGGTGCAGCCTCTATGGAAAATGGTATGGAGGTTCCTTAAACAATTGCAAATAGATCTACCATACGACCCAGCCATCCCACTGTTGGGAATATACCCAGAGGAATGGAAATCATCAAGTCGAAGGTATACCTGTTCCCCAATGTTCATCGCAGCACTCTTTACAATAGCCAAGAGTTGGAACCAGCCCAAATGCCCATCATCGGATGAGTGGATACGGAAAATGTGGTACATCTACACAATGGAATACTACTCAGCTATAAAAACGAATGAAATACTGCCATTTGCAACAACATGGATGGACCTTGAGAGAATTATATTAAGTGAAACAAGTCAGGCACAGAAAGAGAAATACCACATGTTCTCACTTATTGGAGGGAGCTAAAAATTAATATATAAATTCACACACACAGATACACACACACACACACACACACAAACCGGGGGGGGGGGAGAAGAAATAACAACCACAATTATTTGAAGTTGATACAACAAGCAAACAGAAAGGACATTGTTGGGGGGGAGGGGGGGAGGGAGAAGGGAGGGAGGTTTTGGTGATGGGGAGCAATAATCAGCTACAATGTATATCGACATAATAAAATTAAAAAAAAAATAAATAAAAAAACAAAAAACAAAAAACAAAATAAAGAAATCTATATGCCCTTAGAGCTTACAATTGACTGGAGACAGACAAATGTTAAACAAATACAGTATACACATTAGATATATAACATATCACATTGTGGCAATATCCATGGAGAAAAATAAAGCTGAGGATGGGAATGGCTGGATGTGTGGATAGTGATTTTATAAGAGCTGTCAGCAAGGCCTAGGGAAGAAATGACATTTCAGTAGAGTCTTAAAGAAGATGGAGTGAAATCTCCACATATGTAGGGGAAGAACTTTCCAAACAGAGAGGAGAGCAGCTGCAGAGACCTTGAGTCCAGGGTATTCTTTGATGGTGAGAATTGGGGAAACGTGTCCAAAGATAATATCAGAGAGGTGCTGAAGTCAAATCATGTAGGGCTTTGTGGGCTATTGTTAGGATTCAAAGTTTTACACTAAAATGAGAAACCATTAGAAAGTTTTGAGCAGATGAATTGCATGATAGGACTTAAAGCTTCTGAAAAGGATTATATACTGGCTAGGTAGGCAAGGATGGACATATTGAAATCAGGTTAGAGGCTATTGTAATAATCCAGGTAATAGGTGATGGCGGCTCAAACCAGGAGTGAAGATGGTGAAAAGTCAACTTTTGAATAGATTTTCACAGTAGAATCAATGGTTTTTTTTGTTGAATTTGATGTTGGGTAGAAATCAAAGATGATATCTATGTTTTTGGTTAGAGAAAAAAGGAATTTATTTTTAATTGAGACAGAGAAGATTGCACCAAGAACAGATTTGGGACTGTAGATCAGGAGCTCAGTTTTGGACATGCTAATTCTGAGAACATTACGAGAGCTTCAGTGGAGATTCTGAGTTGGCTTTGAAAATATGAGGCAAATACAAAGGAGAGGTCAAGGACTGAGATATAAATTTATGAGTTGTGAGCTTAGAAATGAAATCCAAAACTCTGACACAAGAAACATCCCTAAGAATGAGCCCTGGAGCATGCCAACATTTTGAAGTCATGGAGATGAGGAGAAATCAGAAAAGAAAGACTGGCCAGTGAGGTGGGAGGAAGACCAGGAGAGCAAGGCTTCAAGTCAAGTGAAGGGTCTTTTAAAGAGGTGTGAAGGACTAGCCTTTTCTAAATGCTGCAGGAACTAGAACAAAGATAAAAATGTGGATTTTAGCAACATGACTTTGACATGGGCTGCTTTAGTGGGATAGGAGGAGTAAAAACTAAGAGTTGGTTGAAGAGCTCAGGATTCCTGCCATCCTGGAAGGCATTCACATGCATCCAATATTTCATCTGTCTCTTTTAGCAATCTTTGGACACAAAGAACACCATATTTATGGAGGTTTTATTTCTGTTAACAGAAGGGGGGATGCTAAGTGCAAGCAAAATCACATCATTATTAATTCTTTCCTCTCTTCACTACCAGAAATCAGCTCTCCATCTCCTTCTTCTCAATTCCTACTCTGAGCAAGAAAAACAGATGTGACACAGGATAGCTACTGTTGACAGGGGTGAGGAGAAATCTGGGAACAAACAAACATGGATGTCTGACATCAGGCTCGCTGGATTGGACACACATAAGAGGGAAGCCTGAGCAGCTGAGCCTTGCAGGGGAGCACTGAACCCTCTATGCAGGGAGCAGAGGAGGGCAATCCAGGCATCAAGGATGATGAGGACACCTACATGCAGTGCAGCCTGATTATTTTGCCTATATGCATCTCTGCTGAGTGCTGTGAATGCTGTTCCATCAATAGCAAATGATGGCTTTACCTTTAGCTGCCCGAGATTGGCATAAACACTTGGTTATGCTCTAGCCTAACCAAAAGTTACAACAACATTCACAGAGACAGTCAATTAGCTTAACAAATGATCAACTTGTAGAGTTCCTTGCACATGTAGTGACATGCCCACAAAGCCTCTCTTTGTGATCCAGCAGCTGTCCCATCCTCAATTCACAGCTTCATTAGTCATGTGCTCTGCCTGCTATAGTCAAAATTACAGAGCCATTTGAGATGGGGAAAACACTGGAAAAGAAATATTGCCTATTGCCTACACTTTAAGAACTGGGAAGGGCCACGAATAAGAATGAGAAACACTTTTGAACAAATGATATTTTTATAGTTATTTTTTATTACATCACATTGCTATACAATAGATAGATATATTTATCTCACACCAGATCACTAGCACTATTGTTCACTTTTTCATGTGTTCCTCCATTAAAATTTTTCTGCATGTCAAATATCATAAACGAAATGACAAAGCAACTTTTTTTTTCTTCTCATTTTATGCCTGCACATAAAACTTGACATCACTATGTGGAACACTACTGAACACTCATAAACCAAATATTATATGTTAAGCTCAAATGCCCTGAGTGTGATCTGTTAAGCAAGTGGGTTATTCTGCTTCTTGGCTTCCTCTTCTTTGACTCTTCTAGTAGGAAGAAATGAAGAAATAAGTCTAAGGAACTCAAAGTTCCTCTACGGCCTACTTCTTATCCTTTCTGGCAGGGTGTGACAGACACTGTAGGGTGTATAATCTGTTCAGGTCTCAGGAGGTACATGCTTCGGAGATGCTATTTCTTCCCTGAAGGCTGAATCTTGCTTAGTCTAAGCCAATCCCAGTAATTTCTTTCCCTGACTGTTCCTGATTTATTTAGGGAGAGGCTTGTGATAACAATTCTGGCCAGTCGTCTCAAGCTCTTTTGCTAAATGTTTCTGGGTAAGTTATTCTTGCTCTTAAAAAGAGACATGAGTCAAGGGACAAACCCTCCTCCCTTTTTCCTGCCTTCGGCTATTGGGTGATGCCTGGAGCTGCTGCAGTCCAATTGTGGTCACAGGACGAGAAGCCAGCAGACTACAGCCACTTGAGCAGAAAGGTGGAAAGAACTTGAGACCTTACAGACGTGAATGAGAAACTGAAGCAATCAGTCCCGAAACTGTCCCATCTCTGCATTTCTATGATGAGAACTAGTATTAACGGGCTTTCTGTTGCATGTGATTTGTAGATTATTTGCACTTCATAGTTTTTTGTCATTATAATAAAAAAGTCTGGCACAATCTGACACACTAGAGGTACTATGATTCAAGCAGATATAAATAGGATGCAGAGGACAAGGACCTGAGACTGAATTTTTAGTAGTGTTTTCTAACTTGGAGAACTTGAGCCAGTTGCTTAACTTCATTCATTCATTTGTTCATTCAGTCAGTGAGTCAGACCACAGACACTTCTTGGCTCCATACTCTGGACTCCCTTCTACAGTTCTCAAGGATGACGGGAGTAACAGAAAAGCAAGACAAGAAGCAAAGCAGGCATCCTAGATTGCTGTGAGAGGAGAGGGAGTGTTTATCTTCTGCTTGTATAAGATTGCTGACTTCTGCCTTCTCTTCCAAGTAGTGATGCTGAGCAGGTGATATGATGTGGATGCACAACTAGGTGATTCATTTTTTAACAATGACTCCTAGCAAAGTTAGTGGGAGAGGTAAAACTTAATAAAATCCATAATATCTCTCAAACGTATAGGTTTAATTTAAGTTTTTTGCATGTAAGGGTTTTTTTCCAGGGGTGGGCAGGAGCCATGCACCAGACTCAAGAGAGGGACATTTTCTTTTCTTTTTATTTTTTTCCCCCCAACACAGCCAGTGTATTAAATCCCATTCAGTGACCTCATAATTATCTGCAGCAAAACTCCTCTCAAATACTCCTCAGAGTGTCTCCTAAGTTGGTCACAGCTAGACATTATGGAATCAACAACATTTTTTTCATTTGCTGTTTTTTCCTTTATTTTATGGTCAGCAAAAAGTAGGGATCTTATCATTAGAACAACTTACCACTAGGAGTAGAATATGTGTAGTGCAGCTTGCTCAGATTCCTTCTGTGCTTTTGTCTTCCCTTATTTTTGTAGCTAAAAGAATGCAAAAAAAAAGTATTTTTCTCTCTCAATTTCTTTCTCTCAATAAAGTATCACTCTTTATCTCAATGACTAACTGACTTGCACATATTCTTCTGCATTTACTAATGTAAATATTTTTACTATTTATCTTTTAAATCTATACTTTTCTTTTGTACAGTAGTGTTCTCAATAATATGATTGATAGTGATAAAAATTGTAGCAAATCTATTTTATTATGGGAGTTCAAGGAGATGCACATGTAAGAATGTTTCATTAATTGTTAATTATCATTTAGCTGCTATTGTAATTACTGATGATTAATTTTAACTATTGGTAAGTCCTTAAAATTGATAGAGCATTTATGTCTAGTGGTATCAAATCTTAATAGAAAAGACACATTTTTAATGCCTTATTTTACTTTATAAACATGTCACAGTCCCCTATATTAAATCAAAACATACATAGAAATAAAAATCAAAAAATATTTCTCAGATTTCTAAAATATATCTGGCTAAACATTTTAAGGTGTCTTTAACATTATGCAATGTAAAATAGTATGTTTAATCCACTCCTGGGTACCCAAAAGAACTGGAAATAGAAACTCATGTGCCAATGTTCACAGTATCATTAGTCACATTAGACAAAAGGTGAAAACAACCCGAGTGTCTATCAACACATGAATGAATAAACAAAATGTGGTGTGTACATACAATTGACTATTATTTAAGGCATAGTAAAAGGAATGTCATTCTGATGCATTCTACAAAATGGATGAACTTTGAAGACATTATGCTAAGCAAAATACACCAGACAGAGAAGAACATTGTATTATTCCACTTATATGAAATATTGAGAAAAAGGCAAATTTATAGGGAAAGTAGATTACAGATTATCAGAGGTTGGGAGGGATGGGAAGTTATTGCATAATGAGTACAAAATTTCATTTTGGGTGATCAAAAATTTGGAACTAGATAGTGGTGATGGTTGTACGGTTCTGTGAATGTAATTAATGCCCCTGGATTGTACACTGTATTTAAGATCTTATTTGCAAGGTGATCTTTGTTGGTCTATTAAGTCATCTGCACATGACATGCACTGTTCATTTGGAAGTGAGTATAAAATATGCTAACCCTTAGAGGCTTAACCATCCTTTTGCCTCATTTGCTTTGGTTAAAAACCAATGTGGCTGCGTTTTTCCTGTTGGAAGTTGGGACTTTTTACAGTGATGAGCTTCAACTCCTAGTTTGTTTTTCCCTCTGGACACCTTAGTTCCCCACCCTCCTAAGAACTACTGCTTAGCTCTACTACGAAAGTATTTTTTTAAATGTATTTATTCTACCCTTGCATTATAAAAATGAGAGAATCAAGATGCACAAAGTACAAATGGCTCACATGCCTGGAAAAGAGGAATCCTCAGCTCTACACAGACTATATGCTAATGGCTAGCTAACTAATGAGGCTCTAATAATCTCTCTTTTCTCCTTCAAGTGTAAATATTCTCAACTGATTATTTTCCCTATTTGAGTTCTTCTGGCTAGAACAGCACATTTGGGTGCTATTCTCCCTGTGAATAGTAGCCTAATAGTCATGATCGCATCGTCTTTCAACCTGAACCTCATATCCCATCTGCACACCACACCCACCCTCTACTGAATGTCTGTTTGACCAAAATTCCTAAAACAGGGCTGAGCCCGTGGCACACTCGGTAGCGTGCTGCGCTAGCAGCACGGCGACGCTTCCGCCGGGGGTTCGGATCCTATATGGGAATGACCGGTGCACTCCCTGGCTGAGCGCCGGTCACAAAAAAAAAAAAAAAAAAAAATCCTAAAACAATCACGGTGATGGCACTAAGGAGAACACAAGGATTTACAAGTTGGACTTTGGAGAAGACCAGTGGGATGAATGTAACGAACCATCAGAAATCCTAAGAAATCTTGACTCATAAGGAAAGGGGGCAGCATGGTTAGAACCTCACCATGGAAAATTTTATTCCCTAATAGGGTTTCTACTACTGGGGTGAGGAGGAGAGTGGTTTGGAAGATCATTAGAAGTGGATTATGAAATTGCCAAAGCAAGCCCAGTCCCTGTGGCTATTAAGAATGTGCATACTCCAGAAACCACCAAGGCTTGACCACGGAAAGCTATGCAAAAACCATGGCAGTGGTAAAGAAGGATAGTTTCCGCCCTGGTAGGTGACATCAACACGTAACATCAAAAGCATATAACTCTTATAACACAGATGCTTCCAATATTTGCAGGCTCCCAGAACAAAAGAAAACACAAGATAGGCATGGTCAGAATAACCCCACTGAGGCCAGAAGGTTCTAAGAGGCAGGTGAAAATATTGAGATGTCACTGCTTTATGGGTACTTCCAGGAAATATGAGTCTATTTTATCATGTTCTTGGGTATTCTTCCAAGGTTATAAGAACCAAAAATTCTCTAAAAAGGATTCTGTATTTCACTGAGAGAAAACCTGGGCAATGTTAATTTCTAATGATAATTCCAATGTAAAATATATTGTTCTGTGGTGGCACATGTGTGTGCATGTGTGTGTGTTCTCATGAGACAGAGAAAGAAATGACAATGAATATTGATATGACAGACTTAAGGGATGATTATGTAATGTTGGCGGGCATGGAGGCATCATTTTTATCTCACAGCAGGGGATAGAATGACATTTCTTAATACTTATCTGGGCATATCATTCTCAATATTTGGGAGAGTGGTCCTCAGAAGAGTGTTCAAAGGCAGCACATAACTCTTGTAGCTTATGCAGAAGCAGACACAGTGATGGAGTCTTCTTCAAGAAGAGGAGCCTACGTTCCCACCAAATGGCCTTTTACTTGTCCAAGTGAAGATGTCGAGGACTCACTGCTGAAGTGAGTATGGGTCGGTTCCTTCAGGCTAGTGTGCTCATTGTGCAGAAACACATTTCTGTTGGAAGCTTTCAGAAGTTTCTTTCCTCTTCTGATACTTTATGGCTGGTAGCGAACTTAGTTTCATTTACATCAAAAAAGTTAAAACTTTTCTGAAACCCAACTTTTTGAGCAATTGATCTTCATAAGGATGTTTCTTTCCCTCAGTGATTTCATAGAATTTCCAAAGCAACAGGATTTTTTCCGGATGGCCACTTATTTTATACATTATATAACAATGTGTGCATGCATTAACTCACTCAGCAGAAAAGGTGTCCAACACCCACTGTGTGCCAAGCGCTCTGCTACATGCTGGGATATCACTTTAGAAAGGAGAGAATAGAGAATGACCTCTGACATCATGAGACTGACAGGCTGGAAGGCGATACGAACTTTAAATGAGTAATTACAAATTTCAGTCAGAGAAGCAGAACCTTTATATACATATAAAAAGGATTTTTTATAGGGATGTGAATTTATCCAATTTGGGGAACTGGTAAAGCACTCTCTGTGAGACGGATGATGGAGCTGGGGCAGGCGATTGAGAAAGGAAATGATGTAAGGTCGTGGAGAGCAAGAACAAGCTGGAAGCATAAACTTCTGAAGCCCAGGGGGACTGAAACCCAGGTCAGTTTTTGTTGTCTCTGCTGCTGGTGGTGTGGGTGTCCTGCAGAATCCAGGGCACTTCTTCACACAGTTAAACACACACACCTGACCCAGAAGTCAGAGACGCTGAAGGATGACGTAGCAGAAGCAGAAGCGGAAGCGGAAGCGGAAGCAGTTGCTGGGCGGGGTGATGCCTCACAGGAAGGACAGGAGCCTGCAGACTAACGGCGACGACGTGTGAGGGCTGCAAGATGGTTGCCACCCCAATTCCGCATTCCCCAGCTTCCACAGGAAGCTTTATGGTGCCTTGCCCTAACGGAAAACTTCCAGAAAAGGGAATTCTGTAAAATGTAGTTCAGCAGAGCTAAATTGAAAACACATTCTAGGGCCGAGCCGTGGCGCACTAGGGAGAGTGCGGCGCTGGGAGTGCAGTGACGTTCCAGCCGCGGGTTCGGATCCTGTATAGGAATGGCCGGTGCACTCACTGGCTGAGTGCCGGTTACGGAAAAGACAAAAAAAAAAAAAAAAAGAAAGAAAAGAAAAGAAAAGAAAACACATTCTAAAGCCACCACAGTAGTGTTAGAAAACAGGATCGTGGTTATGGCAGGTTGGAGAGGGTAGGCGGCGGGAACCCAAGGAGGCTTCTGGAATGCTGGTCATGCCCTATTTTGTGATCTGGATACTGTTACAAAGGTGTGTTCGCTTTGTGAATGGTTCTTTGAGTGGTGTGTTTTCCCTGTGTGGGTTGTACGTCAATAAAAAGTAAACCCTTATAATCACAATCATGGTGAACAAAATCCTATGAGAGCTAATAATTAAATGGAGGTAACAACTAGGGGCTAGGGAAAGAATACTCTATGTGGCTAACATTGAAGGTGAGACTGAGCCTGAAGAAGCGGCTATTCAGATGAAGGTGGTAGAGAGTTATTCAGATGAAGGGGTGTGTCTGTTATGAGCATGGTTGCATTGAGAAGGAACTTGGGAGGAGAGGGAGCAATGAGGCTTGAAGAAAATGTAGAAAGCAAATACGGAGAGCTCTGTGCCACGTGAAATCTTTCTTACTCTGGCTTCAGCCCAAGAAGGATGCATTGAAGGCTTTTATGTGTGGGAGTGATCTCTCCTCAGGCTTTGAAAATTCACTGTGTTTGTAGACTGGAGGGGGTAAGAAGAGTCAAGGCAAGGACATCTATTGGGGGAAGTTGCAATGCTTCAGGACAGAGGGAGGAAACAGTTGCTAAGGTTAAATAGCTGCTAATCAGATAGTGTTTGGAAGTGGCTAATGATAGTACAGAAAAACTTAGTTATGAATCCAGGCTCTATCACTTACCAGCTGATGGTTTGGAGCAATTTATTGCCCTATTGTATGTATCAATCTGCTCATCTGTAAAATTGAAATCGTAATAGAACCTGCTCCATAAGATGTTCCAGGTTAGGCTCCTTGGGAAACAGAAGCTGAAAAAGAAACTGTGAGCAAGAACTGTCTTGTTCCTGGGGAATGAAAGAAGCAGAACTGGGCAGGGTTACAGTCACAAAAGTCTTGGCCAATCCTAATGGGACCCCTAGAGTGGAGATGGTCCCTTCACCCTAATCCTTTCAAACTTGGGTTAGGGGGTTTGCATTCCGACTTATGCACTGACCAGACATTGGGGAAGGCTGTGACATTAGCAGATGGCCTTCAGCCAAGGGCAAGTCCCGGAGATGGTCTCAACCAAGAAGCATAGGCTGATAACACTACCAACAGCTGAAGGAATGGGTGCTTCAGTCCCTCTATATAGCCTTGATCTAGGGCTTCTGTGAGAAATAAATGAGCTAATACTCAGTGTTGCTTAGCAGATGCCTATGTATCAAGTTAGCTACCAATGTCAAAAAAATGATGATGATCTCTATGACACGATAAGGATAGGCTCCCAGGATACATTTTAAAATGATAAAAAGAGAGTATAATAGTATGCACATTATGCAAGATGCTTATTTATACCTTTTGCAGAAGGAAAAGGAAGAATGGATTAGGAAGTATTTGAAAAAGAGAAATTAAAGAAGAATATTAAGAAGAACTAATAAAAGTAGTTATTTAGAGGGAGTGTGTGTGCTGCGAGAGGGAGTATGAACTGTACTTTCTCACTCCCATAGGGAATTATATTTGGGGGGATAAGTGCAACGTGGGAAAGATTCAGGGATCAAAGCAAGACTTCTATGTGAAATACTTTCTATACAGTTTAGAGATTTGAGTAATAAAAATACATGTTCTATTTTTTAAACTACTCAAAATTCTAAAAATACCTAAAATTGAATAAAAATAAAATGAAATAACCAAAGCCTATGAAAAAGCTGTACCATAAATACATAGAAGAAATATTCATATCAAATGCTCTTAGAATAAATTTACTTCATTTAAACCAGAAAAAAATTTGGAAGAGAGAACAATTTGGGCTGCACACATTTAGAACGATGATATTTTGGACAAGAATTTTGAAAAAGTTAAATTCACTTATTTTGTTAAAGGTAGTTTTGTTTTAAAAGTAGTACTGTTAAAGTAGTTTTATTAGTTGCTATTTTGAAACTAGTTTTTTATAATTGAGGTATCATATAATTAAGAAATTATGTTAATGATGTTAGGAATCAATATTTTCAGGATAAAAAAGTACAATTAGAAAATCAGAGAAATTAAGGGAAATATTTAGATATTAAAATTGAATTGAAAATAGTAATATAGACTAACAGGTTTTGAAAGTTCATATCCTCTAACTTTTTCCAGTGGAAGGGCATGGAAGCAACACTGCTTCAATACAGGTGAGGGTGCATAAAAATCAGAGTTTGTTTTCTTAAAACGTTTCCCACCCCAAAAGCCATACTCCTTTAAGAAATAGGTAATTCCAATTCTAGGGGAAACCAGGTACAAGGTAAACCTATAGTTTCTTATGAAGTTAAACATGAATCTACTCAGAATTCACTCCTAGATATTTACCTGAGACGTGAAACGTCTGTCCATAAAAAGACTTCTTCATGGTTGCTTCATTTATGACAGCCAAGCACAAGACAACCAAAATACCCATCTAGAGATGCATAGATAAACAAATTGTGCTACCTTCAGATAAGGAAATACTACTTGACAACAAAAAGTAACAAATTACTGATTTATGCAGCAATATACTTGACATTTTGCTGAGCAAAAGAACCTGGATGATTCCATTTAAATGGCATCTTAACATAGTCAAAAGTAATTTAGGAGGGAAAAGAGTAGAAAAGTGGTTGTTCCTGCATGTAGAATTGACTGCAAAGGGGCATAAGAAAACTTTCTAGGAGTGCTGGAAATGTAAACATCTGTATATGTTTATCACAACTCATGGAGTTATATACTCTTAAAAGTTTACATTGCCCTATATGTAGATTTTTACCATTAAAAGAGAACCATAAACACATAGTAATCCCTACTTAATAGGTGCTATGGGTCAAGTGTGTCCCCCAAAAGATCATATGTTAGAATCCCAATTCCCTCTATAATAGTATTAAGAGGGTGGGAAATCCAATTATGCTATTTGGAATGTGGGGCCTTTGAGAGGTGATTGGATAGTGGGGTCTGTGCCCTTGTGACTGGATTAATCCATTCATGGAAGTAATGGTTTATCATGAGTGTGGATTGGTGCATTATAAGGTGCACAGGAGAGCTCTTCCCATTTTGTGAGTGCCGGTCACGAAAAAGACAAAAAAAAAAAAAAAAAAAAAAAGAAAGTTCCCATCCAGAAGAAGACCTTCACCAGATGTTCCTCCTGGACCTTGAACTTCTTGTCCTCCCAAACTGTAAGAAATAAATTTTGTTTCTTTATAAATTACCTAGTTTCAGGTATTCTGTTATAAACAACAGAAAAGAACTAAAACAGTAGGTTTATATTTTTCCCAGTGGTATGTATTAGCAATTCTGAAAGTACTGTGTTTTTCAGGCTTGAACAAATGAGTAACGAATTGACGATAAAAGGAGCTAGGTTTCTCACTGTTAGAGAAGAAGGTCTAAAAATAAGAGAAAAAAGAGTCTACATTACTGGACTCTGTTATATATGTAAGGTATATAGTGTATGTTATTGGATTGGATCTATAAATACCCATATTAATCTTTGATTTTAATAATAGAGAAAAATTAGTCTACATGGGTATGTTTCTGTCTGTTTATATATGGGTAGTGGCTCTATAACACATTACTTTAGCTAACCTGGAACTAGATTTCTTATGATTTTCTTTCCTGAATATTCTAGGAAAAGATCAACCAGAAGAAAAATCTGAGTGAGATTTGGAAGGCAGAAGTGAGTACTAAGCATTTTTATACCTCAAAGTTTAACATAGGGCAGGTGTTGCTGCAACTCACACACATCATCACTGATCTCACCTTGGTGGTATGCTTGCTGCAAATCCAGTCTCTGCCAGATCTCCTTCTGCTCTTTCTAACTATTGTGCAGGTGTGCATGCATCTTCATGTTGAAGTGCACCAGCTTATCCTTTAGGTCGCCACATTACCAAGGTTGGAAATGGGGAAAAAAAGATGTGGTCTGTTCTTGGTTTCCCCCACTTTGTACATATCTCTTCTTCGCAGTTGCCAGCCCTGATGAAAGCAGGTTCAACACCAGATGCAGAAGTGACAGACCTACAGAAATAACTTAACCTGCTCCCACAGTTGTTGAAGGTCTAATTTCTGTATTAATTCCTTTACTCTACATTACTTAAAGTAGTTCTGCTTTCCTTACCAAACGCTTACTGGAAAAGAATTTGGTATTGTAAGCACTTCCAGAGGAACACATACATTGGAGAACTTGGAGAATAAAAATGAGCAGATTAGTCTTAAATTCTCAGCTCAACAGAGTAAAAAATCCTATAAGTTTCTGTAATTTCCTTAATAGAAATGCTTTTGCTTATAGCCACAGGGCCAAGACATATAAAAACCAAGCCCGAAGTCTAATCCTTTGGATAGATAAATTATAACACAAATATAATTCCCATATCTGAAGGGTCTCACGTTGAAGTTAAGTTATTGATTATGAAGGTGCAGAACTCTGAAAATGGAATGAGGATATGAGGACAGATTTGGATAAATCTGGTGACCATGAATACCTACTTTTCCCCAAGGAGATGCATGTGGCTAATCATCCTTTGATTGAAGAATACTTAATGGTCTCCCCTGAGGTAACATTTCAGTATATGACTGTTCATTCTTAGGACATATCTCTATCATCTTGGCAGGCCCCAGAGGGTAAGTTAAATAGCATGGTCCATGATGAGGTATCAAAAAACTGACAATGTTTTGCCAATGTATACTGACAGCACCCTAGGTGATATGCTTGAGATTGTAACATAAATGTATTGTGTCAGGGTTGTCAGAGGAATAAAATATGGGACTGTGATGAATTCATTAATATGGCTTTACTATGCAGAGATTCTGGATTCGATGTGTTAGTGCTAGTGGCCAGAGTGGCTCTAATGGTTTGCTTTATTTGTTGGCAGAACCGTGGAAAACAGGTGACCTGTACTAAATGAAGGTAAAATGCCAGTACTTCCTTGGTATACTGTAGAGGAAGAAATCTGAAGGCTTAGGGACATCAGAATGTTACAATGAACTTAACATGGAAGACCTGCTCACCCATACTCTAACTGTATCCCAGATAGCATTACTTTCATCATGGCCATAAAAAATACATTTGAGATGGGAACTCTGATATCCAAGATCCAAGACAATTTTAGTGTTGACTCATTGATTATAGTGGATTGCAATAGAAGGACATCCCTATTAAAGTCTCATTTAAATTGTATAAACAAGAAAGCACTAGATCTGACATGGCAGACTGGTTAATGGATACCCAAAGACACCCACACCCCAATTCTGTGAGTCTTACCTTATATGGCAAATGGAACTTTGCAGATGTGATCAAGTCAAGGATCTTGAGCTGGGGAGATCATTCTGAATTATGTAGATGGGCCTGAGGTGATCACAAGAGCCCTTATAAGAGGGAGACAGGAGATTATATTGAGCAGTAGGAGAGGTGACAATGAAAACAAGAGGTTGGAGTGATATGAGGAAGGGACCAGAAGCCAAGGAATGCAGGTGGCCTGTAGAAGCTGAAAGAGGCAAGGAAATAGATTCTCCCCTAAAATTTCCAAAAAGATGTAGCCCTGTCAACACCCTGATTTTAGACTTCTGACCTCCAGAACTGTAAGAGAGTAAATAAATGTATTATTGTTTTAAGCCCCTAAGCTTGTGGTAATATGTTATGGTAGCAATGGAAACTAATACATCTAGTGAATGGAAATCTGACTTGAGATAGCAGCACAAAGAGTTGCTGCCTTGGTCAGGTCTGAGACTTAAAACAGCTCACAGAGTCAGAGCCCTTTGAATGAAAGTGTGGTTGGATTCCTGTGATGAAGGACCCTGCTGTGTAGCCACAAATGTATTCTCTACATCTTCCTTCTGGCCTTTCCCAAAGGGACTTTCAGCCACTTGCCAGGGTGAATATGCATTGGAACAGGAGAAATATTTAAAATTTTCAGTGGTTACTGGACAGTATCTGAGTTGGTACTAATTCCTGGAATCCAAAGAGACACTGGGTTCACCAGTCAGAGTAGAAGCTATGGATATCAGATGATGCATTGAGTTTGTCTTGGGTCTATCCTACAGTGGATTCCGTAAGTCCACTAATCTGATCTCTGCCTCCACCCCAATGCCCCATTCCTCCACCCAGCTGAGAAATAAATATTTGGAATAGATGTACTCAGCAACTGGAAAAATACCCACACTGGCTACCTGGCTTATGCGATTGTGGTGAGAAGGATCAACTGGAAGCCATTAGAAAGCTCTACTTACCAAAAGCAATATTTCACAGTTGAAGGGATTGCAGAGATTACTGCCACCATCAAAGACTTGAAAGATTCAGGGGATAGTGACCACCTCTTTATCCCATTCAACTTACCTATCTGGCTTGTGCAAAAGATAGATGATCTTGGAAAATGACAGTGGTTACTGTAACTTAATCATAAGGTGATTCTAATTGCAGTTGTAGCAATTCAACACAATGCAGCCATTGGTCTGGAAAATGCTTGTTTCTCTTTACCAATTAGCAAAGACCATCAGAAACAATGTTTTCTGATTCAACTTAGCTGAGTTGGAACCGCATTTTCCCCCATTCCCCTCCTTATATATCTTAGTTAGAACTGGCTACAAAGACTTATATGAGACCTGATAGCAGCCAAATTGTCAGCAGCTCCACCTCCCACTAGATCTGCCCTTTAGTTTTTTGGGCTCCTGGGCCAGGTAAATGCAGCTCCATGGTTTGGGATACCAGATTTTCTTGCATCATCACATTGGAAGCAGTAAGAGACAGATACAGTTCCAGTTTGCTTAGTTTTATGACAGTTTTTCCTTTGTCTTCTCCAATCTTCCTCACTTCACATTCATCTTCCCTCTCTGATCATCGGCCTTGTTTATGTCCTGGCATTGGATGCTAGAGCTACAGATTTATTTAAATTCTCTAAGCATCTTCCATGACCATTTAAGATCTAATCTTTAAAATACAACCTTGATTCTACATAATGCATAATGGCTTTGTTTCCTTGATCAAATTCTAATTGACTTTATGTGTGTGTGTGTGTGTGTGTATACATGTGTCTGTACATACATGTCTGTGTGATGCTCATACTTACATGCAGAGCGTGTTTTTTCTAGCTCTGTTCACTGAGAGTGCCTAGAAGAAATAATATCTAAGTAACAATGAGCATCTCTGGTTATGAGAAATTGGTTTCTAAATACCATCCTTTACTACTAGAATAGGGCCCCTTTGAAAAAAGGACTGGAACTTATTCTTGTGCTCAAAGAATTATGGAAAAAGGATAAGAGAGTCAGCTTTAAGGTGCACCCAGTGGTTAAAGCTGTGATAATTTGACCATAAAAATGAATCATGATAATAATGGATCATAATCCATGAAGTAGAATTAAAATCCACAAGTCCATAGTAATATAAATAAAATTTTTAAAAGGGAGTAAGTGGAAATCTCTTTATTCCAACTGATAAACATAGAAAAAATAATGGATTTGGAAAATATAATGCACGCCAAATTTGGTGGGTAAAGATTTGATGAGGAATAAGATATTCACATAGTCTGAGTGCCTACCCCCACATTACGTGTATTAATTACAAATGGAAAGATAGTAACTTTACAATGGAGAAACTTGGCAGTCACCAATCACAGTGACCACAGTCAGTATCTGTTGAAACAAACCAACAATATGTGCTTCCTGATATGCTGCACTAAGAAGGACACAAACTCATTTCAGTGATATTTGTGCCAGTCAGGAATAATTAATTATGTTGAAATATCAGATCCATCCAAATTGAAGGACATTCTCCAAAATAACTGGTCCACACTCTTCACAGATATCAAAATCAAGAAAGACAAAGACAAGTTGAGAAATTGTTTAATATTCAGAGAGATTAAACTTCATAAAAATTCTATGTAATGTGTAATCCTGGATTAGATTCTAGATTGACTCGGGAAAAATAGTTATAAGGATATTATTGAGGCCAATTGGCAGTTTGTACATTAGATAATCATATTGTACTGATGTTAATTTTCTGTCTTAAATAATTAAACTGCTAGAAAATACATAATAAATTACTTAGGAAAGGGGTACAATGTCTCCAACTAATTCTCAAGTGGTTCAGAAGAAAGTGTATTTCAGGGGGAAGTGGCAAAGCAAATAAGCAAAATGTAAACAATTGTGGAATGTGAATAAAGAGTATATGAGTGTGTATACTCTATTATCCTAACTTCTCTGTAAATTTGAAATTATATCAAAACAAAATGCTATAAAAAAACATTCTGGCTATGTCTTTCTGCAAAACAACCAACCACTAAAATTAATGACTTAAAACTAGGACATTTATTTTGTTCATGAATCTGCAATCTAGATAGGGCACAGCAGGGACAGCTCTGTTCTGCTCCACTCAGAGTCAGCTGGGGCACCTGAAAGGTTGGAGGCAGAAATCGCTGAAAGCTGCTTTACTTACACATTTGACTGTCACCTGTAACTTCAGCTGGGACTATGGTCAGAAACCTATGTGTGGCTTTTCAATGTTTGCTTTGTCTCCCTCATAAGATGGGGGCTGCATCCCAAGGGTTAACATCCTCAGAGGACCAGGCAGCAGCTAAAAGTCCCATCATGTCGCTTCTACTGTAGTTATAGGCCCACCCAGATCCAAGGGCGGGGGGGAATGCTGACTTCACCTCTTGTTGAAGGAATGTCAATGTTACGTTAAATGAAGAGCACTTGGGAATGGGGTGTATTGGTGTGACCATATCAGAAAATACTATTGTCACAAAAACTAACTATATACAAAAAAAGGGAAAAATATGATGGGTCATACAAAAAAGATTTTTAAAAAATTTGGTAAACAACAACAACAACAAAAAAGAATGAAAGAAAGAAAATAAAAACAATTTTAAGTGTATGAAGTATATTGAATCAATAAATATTCATGATACAAAAAATAATAGTTATATAAGGAGAAACCAGAAAATCTTATATAACACAGTGTGAAGAAACTATTAAATCAACTTGTTACCTTGCAAATTGGTAACTAAAGGGTTAAGAAGTAAACATTTATGTTACTTTCCTGTGAGACTCTTATTTAAAAATAAACAATAGCCCTATTGATCCAGAAAAGCTCTACTTTGCAGAAAAAGGCCAGCTGCAAAGTAGAAGAAATTATAGAATTAACAAAAGTTGCATTCTGCAACTCCTAGTAAAATGTTTTGCACAGTCATGTTTACTATATGGTGTTAACACCACTAGGTTTATAATTAACTTGAACTGGAAATTAGCAAAGTGCCAACATCATGCTGGGTTATTTTCTGTTTCTGAAAAGAAAAGCTTAATTGTAAAAGGGAGGTATCAGGTTGTCTAATCATCCTAATCCAGTGCTCAAATTGAGCCTAATTAATGTTGGATCATCCAGACGATGTGTCACTTGATATCAGAGCATATGGATATATGACATCACCTATTTTGGATTCCAAAAAAACTATAATTGATAGCTTATGGGAAATAGAGGGAGTGGGTGAATGAGTTAAATGAAAATTTTGAGGAAACAACTTGACAAATCCAGGAGGCAGGATATACTACAGGTCAGGTCCTTCAAACAATCAGTGCCATGAAGGGAAACAAACAAACCAAAACAGTTGTGGTAGTGGAGGTCACGTAGGTTAAAAGATGTCTAAGAGATAAAATATTCAGATTCAGTTCATGGTTCTAGACTGCATTCTTGTTCACACAAACCAAATTTAAAGGACACATTTGGGACAATATGGGAAACTGGAATATACACTTGCATTATGTAAGAGGAAACAGAAAGACATTGTAGATAAAAGAACATGAACTGGAAAAAAAAAAGATTACAAATAGCATGTGTAGTATAAACTTATCTTGGTCAATGTATTTGCATTTATATAATTTAGATACACTATAATATTTTAAATATTTTTTTGTATGCTCTAACTTTTTACAATGCACTTTACTGGTGTTATAATGAAATTTAAAGCAGGCAAGTGATGTAGAATAGGATTACAGAGAAGTGGACACATTCAAAAGGCATTTAGAGGTAGACTTTGCAGTACAGGGTTAATGATTTATGTGAAGTTTAGGGAAGAAAGGCAATTGATGCCCCTAGGGTTATGCCTTGAGCAGAGGAGGACTCAGCAATGCCACTGGCTGGGGCAGTATGTGAAGGTCACAATTTCAGCTTTGGATATATTCATCAGATTTGAGAAGCCAGTGGCATATCCAGGTAGAAATGTTAGGGGGGTACTTGGATATGACAATAACAACAACAACAACAACAACAATAATAATAAAAGCAATGTTCAAATAAGTTCCATGGCCCAGTGCACTACACCATGTTATGGGGAAAAAGACACAGTCCAATAGCCATCAGTAATTAAAAGATATTCCAGTCTTTATGTTCCTCTGAAGTAATATCACAGGGGACTAATTCAAAATGCAAAGATAGTTTTAAAAATTTCCCCTTCTTTCATGTCATTATTCTTATAACCTACAGCTGTTCTGAATTCTTTCATTCTCAATCTTGCACTCTATCAAAAAGTAAAAAGGCGAATTCTCTTAGATACCTAATGTGTATGGCTCCTCTATTTCTCATTATCACAAAGCTTTTTTCAGGGCTAATAGTCTCCACCACTGCTCACCTTTAACACTGCCTCCCTCCACATGTAAAAAACTCTCCTGAAAAGGGCTACCAGGGCTTCTAGGGTAATGGAGTGTCCTGTCTATGTCTCCTGACCCCTTTTTCCATCTTCCTAGATGGAACAGCATCTCTCTCTCTCTCTCTCTCTCTTTCTCTCTTTTGCTGTAACAGATTTTTCTCATGAGCAAAATTGTAGAGGATTTATGAAAAAAGATTCTTTATTACAGAAGTTATTAATTATATTAAACACAACAGACCATGCATGTTCCAAGTGTTTTACATGCATTACTTCGTTTCATATTTAGAACAACTATTTACTGTTATTAGTCCCATTTTGAATGAAGAGATCAAGCTTTGGAGAAGTTATGTCTTACAAATTGTCACTAAGCTCTGAAGTGGTTATAGGAATTAAGCTCAAGTCTTCCTTTGGCTTGAATTTAGTATCATAATCATTATGCTCACAGTGTAGTCCAAACTACCACTATTTCTCAACTAATAAGTGGCTAGCAAAAGTATTCAGCTCGGTGGTTCACTCTAACAAATTTCTTCTTAATCTCTAAGAATACTCCTTTTCTAATCTTTACGTATGGAGCTCAGGAGAAAGAGAACATGAAAGAGAACAGCTTTGAGATAGAATGGCTAGAGATAGTAATTGAAAGATCTGGGATTGGCTGAGCTATCCAGTAAAAGAATAAAGCCAACATACATAGACAAGGCAATGTGAATATTAAAGGATCTGGTAAGAAAAAGACATTGACAAAGTCACCTAAAACACACACACATCCAGGAAATCATGGACAGTTTCTTGGAAAAGGGAATGGTAGAGCAATAGAGAGACTGAAAACAGGCATTGAATGGTTTACATTGGGATCACCGGTGACTTGTGGACACCATGTCTGGTGAAGGGGTGCAGCAGAAACCACATTGGCTTGAACACACTTCCATGATCCCTTCTAGTCTCCCAACATAACATGCTTTTAATTAAACTTATAGATCTTTTTACATATGTGGATAAAATCACTATAGAGAGTTCCCAATTAGATTACTTATGCATGAAAACTGCAAGGGCATTTCTATGAAACATAAATTTTGTTAGATATTATCATTAATTACATAATCAAGAAAAAACAAACAGGATTAGAAAAATAAAACTAACATATTCAGGGATGTGTAGAAACAATTGGGTATAATCACTGCCTTATCACGAAGATTTTGGAGGTGTATATGCACAGCACAACACTATAAAACTGACAGCTTGATTTTGTCAAAATGAAGATAATAGAAAACAGGAGCTAATTGAAAAATGCACCTTAATTTATGTGTTCCAAGTAAACCAGGGTATATTATATATTTGTGTATGTATTTTTTTATTAAAATTTCAAAGGTAATAAAAATAAATTCTAGGAGGAAGAAAACATTCAGCATTGCTTCTCAATTTGTCAGATGTTTCCTGAATTTTTTTTCTTCCTATATCTGTCAAGTTAATAATTTCCAGGGGGCCAAGATGCAATGAAAAGTGAAATCAACTTCCAGATACAATTATCTCGAAAAAATAACAGCAGACACTAATAGTAATATTTAGAGTAATGATAATAAAAATAATGCTAATGTTAGAGAATATTTCTATTAAGAACTATTGAATATTTAGGTATATCAAATGGAGAATTAGGCTTATATGTGCCATATATCTTCAAGGTTTATCCTCTTTGAAATACCATGCATCATACTGGTAGCTGACAAATGGGAATATGGCATAATAAAAGGGCAGTAATAGCCAAGTATAAATTATCTACCTGGTAGCTAAAAAAATATATATATATATCTCATCTCTATTATATACTTATATCCATCTGTCTGACTGATATAGAAGTAAATTCAGAGTTCTGTCTCCTTGCTGTATCTTTCAACCAGACTGATCAGCAAATGTTCAAGGTATCTTTATAATTTTTCTGATGGCTATGAGGAAGATTGGTGGTAGGGAACAGATAGCAAGCTAAGAGTGCATTCTAAGAATGAGGTGGCCTTACCAGCCATTCACTACCACTTGCTAAAAATCTCTGTGAATCACAGAAGGACCTGCAGCAGAGTCAGATGAAGATAGGCTCCATCAGATGAGATATTTAGATCTGTTTTTATATGGCAATGTACTTGTTGGAAAGTCCAAGGGCATGATAGCAAAGGGAAAATAAATGAACTATTACAGTAGGGGGTGAAAAAAAGCCCTACATCTTGTTATTTTTATGTGAGCTAAACTTGAGTTCAGGGTAAATACGTCTGCAGTAATATTTCATTTTGTCATTTAATGAATCCAAACGGAAATTATTTAATGCAGGAACTCATAGGACAGTTCATGCAAATGGAGGAAACAATCAGATTCAAAAGAGCTGTTGGACTAGTGTCTTCTAGTGACTATCATGAACTGAAATGCAAAACAGACACCTATAGAAGTTCCTGGTCAAATCACTAAGCCAAAGACATACAGCCTCTTGGTGAAGGGAAACCAGCACTATGTCACATACTTTGTCAAAATTAAGGATCATCTTGATGTGAAACTCATTTGATATGTTTTCCTTCTGCCCAGAAAGAAAGAAACAAAAAACCAAAATACTGGAAGGCTAGTTTAATTCAGAGAAATCCAATTCTGCTAAGCTACAAATTAGAATGGGTTGTTTCAAAGGGATCTGTGGGATTTAGTTTTAATGTGTCCAGTGATTTTTTAGAATGCATTGGTATCTTAATCTTGCCTTTTATAAGGATTAATAGATTCTGTTGGTAAAGGTCTTTGAAGCCTTTGGATAAAATACTGACTAAAGTTCAATGTGTGATTAGTTATCTTTTCATCTGGTATCGTGGTTTCCAAAATGTAAGTCTACAGATTGTGTACCATATGTTTTCAAGTGTAGGACTATGTTCCTAAAGTATTTGTTTCTTATATTCAACAACAGAATTGCCTACTGGATACTGTGCTATTTTGTTATGCAGTTATAATACATTTTAAGAGCTGACATTTTTCTTTTTTAGAAGGAACAGTTTAATAAATGGAGAAATAGAATTTGTTTATTCTATCCCTTAAGACTGGGAACAGTGCCCATGGCTATTGAAATGACATAAGATGAACTGCAGATTGATAGATTGGGTTAACCATGACATTGGATCAAAATGAAGGTTTGACTGCAAAGGGACAACAGGAGGAAATTTTTCAGGTTAGGGAACTATTCACTATCATGATTTGGTGATGATAGCATGATTTTCTATAAGCCTTTAAACTCATATATATATATATAATATGCATGGGTGTGTACATTTTTAACTCAATCAACTCATTGAACACTTAAAACAGGTGAATTTATCTGTACCTAAATTATACTTCAATAAAGTTGTTTAAAAATATGATCTTGTCATTTCCTAAGTATTCAAATCTACAAAACTACAACCTAAATATTTGGTCATGCTTCTGTCATAAACAGAACCTTTTTTTTTTATACAATGTACACAATACAATTGCTTTGGACAATATCAAATACACAATCTCCTGCTTCAAAATATTTGGTAATTTTGAGTAAGACAGCCAAAATGATTGACTTGTGATAACTTCTTAATCTAATTGAAAATACTAATCACAGTTTTTTTTTTTTTTTTTCTGGACTAAGCTCTTAAATTTAGTCCTTAGACTTTGTTTTTTAGATTCTATTATTATTACTGGAAAACAATCTTCATATTCAACTTTAGAGCAAGAGTTCAATTTATATTAACTGAGTCTTCCCATATATACTGGGACAGAACCCAAGTAGTGTATCCTTTTGTATCATGAACATGTTGCTACTTGCTACTAAATAATATTTTTTGTGTTCTTGTTTATATTGTTTGCTTTTGATGACTTAATTTTCCTCCACTATGTTTTTCTTTCCCAACTTTCTACAAATTATCATTTGTATGGAATATTAGAAGGTCATTTGTCATTATTTTTATATCTACATTTTTTTATATACCTGTTTTTTTTCTCATTAGACATGACAAATAAAATGGCACATTACTTCCTTGCATTGAAGCATTTTCATGTTGAAACATGAAAATCTCAGTTAATTAATTTAAGAAACTAAAGCTCTTATCTATAAATGTATTTTTTAATTGTACATTATCACTGTGTAAAAAGAGTTGTAGATTCATAAATAATTCAAATAAAGACAATTGCAGACAGGAGATGGTCAGTTTGGTAACATGAGATGTCAATCAAAGGGCAATCAGTCAGGACTGGCAAATCAGTGGGCCAAGAAAAACATTTTGGGAAAAGTTTTATTTGCATAAATTTCGAGTTGGAGAATTATTTCCATGGCATGTACATTTTTATGACTCTCTGTTTGTGTGTGTGTTTCCAAAGTTTGTCAAGTTATGGTTATTTCAATCTTGCAATTATTAAATAACCATGAGTTTGATTTTTATATTTGTCACTTTAGTAATCTAAACAAGGCATTTCATTTAATTTTCATTTTTTTGAATATTAGTAAGGCTGAACACTTCTTTTCCATGCATTTATTGGCCATTTGTATTTCTGCGTCTGTTAATTCAAATAATAGTAATTGAGCACCTACTGTAGTGAATAATAAACCTTTCTGTCTTCATGAAGCTTACATTCCAATAAAGGCTTAATCACATTCTTTAGTGATTTTCTAGTCGTACATTTATTATTAATATATTAATATTTAGCCAAGTTAGTACTTGTTATTCAATTTAGTATATTTTGACTTTCACTAAATTTACGTAATTTTTAATCCATTAATCTTTTTCCAGGATGGTTTCTGAATTCGGTATTAATGCTTAGAAAGATGTGTCTTATATTGATAAATAATGATTTCTTTTGAGTTACATGTATTTTTTATTTTTGGTTTCTTGATCTTTTTGTTTTACTTTGTAGTAATTTTTGCACCAGGAAATATTATTATATATAATGAAATAGATTTCTGATTTTTTAAAATCTCCTCTACTATTGTACTATTTGTACCAGTCTTTTAGTTGAATGATTCTCCCTTTTCCCATAGACTTAAAATGAGTACTTTATTACATTTCACATTATTTTAAATGTAAGAGTCTGTATTTGGGATCCTCTATACTTGTGTTAACTTGTATATTTTTTCACTCATTCAGCACTTATTTAGTTGTCCAGCATTATTTCATATTTCAATCTCTGGTAACACCTCATTATTCTTCTTTCAAAAAACCCCAAAACTATCTTGGCTAGCCTTGCCCATTTATGCTTAATTTCTGTTAAACTTTAAAAACACTGCAATTTTCTAGAAGGAAAATTGTGTCAGGATTTTACTCATAATTATATCAAAACTATTTTTAAAATAAAAGTGAATTGACACTGTTAAAGTATTTAGCATTCACATGTAAGGACATGATATAAGAAAATCTCTCTTTTTAGTCATGACTTTTTTAAAACGTCAAGAAATACTATAATTTCCTCACATATGTTCTACAGAGTTATATTAGTTCCTTTGTGTTTTGTATGTTTTGTTGATAATATACTTTAAGTTATTTCCCCACTATATTTGCAAATTGATTATTAGCACTTTTCTTGTTTTTACTTCACATCTGACCCTGCCCCCACCCTCCCACCAAAGGATTGGGTAATTGGATTTTGTAATCCTGAAATGCTTCCCGATGCTGATACATTTCAGTTTTCTCCTTCATTAGCTCATGATGTATTCACTGGCTTTAGAAACTAGTCTGATTTACTGCCACTCAAAGAGAACCTCCTTCAGCTTAGTTGCTGAGAAATGTTTTATTTTTTAATTTGAAAAATTTAGTATTCCGGCATCTTCGCACAGATAAACATGTGCTACATTTCAGTTTACAGATTTTCAGCCCAGATAGTGCAAGCTATTTATAAATGACAAAGCTCTGCAACCAATTAGCCCATGTGATATATGTTATTACAAAAATTGGGATAAAGCTTTTAGGCAAACAAACAAAAAGAAACTTTCCCTGGGCTTGACATCTCAACTGCTGCATAAACTTAATTAAAGGCACAGGGGTGGGGGGTGCACAAAGGCACTTGGAAGGCTTCATTTGGGTCCCCATCTGTCTTCTCATTTTCTTCTCACACACTGTCACAGTTGCTCAAAAATAAGGCTTTGAAAGTAAAGCTGAAGCTGTGCAAAGAATTTCAAATATAATGAGAAATCAGTGAGAGCCTGTTTTTCTTTCCTTCTTTTTTATTTTTTAATTTTTTTTATTTTTGCTTCTGATTGAGATCTCACTCTGCAAAATTTGTTCCTTCAGGGTTTTAAATAATTAAGATAGCATTTTTCTATAAATTCCAACTGAAACAAACCTGAGCCTATTTCCACACTGAGTCCCCAGCCCAATCAGTTATATTTCTCAAGGATCTTTATAAATAGATTATAAATTTCCATGTTGAGCACCAGCCCCATCAGTTATCTTCTCATGGATCTTTATAAATAAGTTATTGAATAAATTGGCCTTATTAGAATAATTATCTTTCATCACACTCAGGCTCCTGTTCAAGGAATCAAGGGACAAACTTGGAATAACAGGGGCAAATTGCACCCTTTGGTTTATCTCAGAAAAATAACCCTGTTCTATGTCTGCTCAAAAGCCTAGGATTTCTGCCAAAGTGAAATATAGGAAAGTGGGTGCCCTTGGCAATTACCTAATGAACTCAATCACTCAACAGTAAAATTAAATCATTCAGTGGAAATTTTACTATATGTGTAGTTTGCTTTTTGTCTATCATAAAAAAAAATAAAGATCATACAAGGTCATACAAGGGTGCTTCAAAAAGTTCACGGAGAAATGGAATTAAAAGATAATACGAATCTTTTTATGTTGGAAGGAACGTTTCATCCACTCACACCCTAGTCCATAGAAGGTAGTCTCTCCAACTGATTCCCTGCTATATGTTTATTTTGTATAACAACACAGAATTATTCAGTGAGACTAATGTATACAGGAATAGATTTTTAAAATAAAAATAGATAACATATTCCATTTAGTTTAATGCTTAGGGAGCAGCTCCTGTTAGTCCAGGTGAAGTGCTTTATATAAGAAGCACAGAGATGAGCAAGAAAATGTTCCTGCACTCAAGAAGTTAATAATTCCAGACCTTGAGTGTGACTAGTTTTCATGCTATGTCAAATCTCTCTCATATTGAGTAATAAGGTCTTCCTGTTTGGTCCACCTGATCATAGATTGCATGTCCAACTTTGAAGTCTGCTTCACTAACTGATCTGCACCCCTGAAACCTTCACAGTTTGAACACCCTGTCCTCCACTTCACTAGACCACCACCTTCTCTTGACATGATTGGCAAACCTTAATACTTTCCAACTTGACTGCCCCATTTGTCTCACTTTGGATAACTTATAATTAATTATACAGCATCCCCCGGCCCAGACTGTCCTTGTCAGTCCAGCTTTTCTGGACTCTGAGCATTTCTGAGCTCTCTCTAGAAAGAACGACCTAACTCCAAGCTATTTGTTTGTTGATATTAGAAAATTTCCTAATCATGTACATTGTGGCCCCCTTCAAAGTAATCAGCTAAGAATGAGGTAAAATTAATCCAACAATATACATTTTTTTAAATATGTTTTTTTCTAAAGTAGTTTTAGAATGAATTTTCAGAGTTATGGTACATTATCTTCAACAGCAATTATAGTGGAACATCTTTATTCCTGATTTAATATGATTTTTCAGTCATGAAGCTTGATAAAACCATGATATTTTAGGTAGAAGGGAAATCTATAAAATAACGGCAATTGTTTTTGTGTTATTTGAAAATGTTTTGGTGTTATTTGCAAACTTCTCCTAAATTATAATGTCTAAATTGGGTTTTTAAAAAATGTAAGGTTGTTAGAATTATTATAGAAAATCTAAAGTGAAAATCTATTATAGAAAATCTATAGTTTTAAAAGGGCAAAAAAATATTGGCATGTATTATATCATTTTAAAAACATCCCTATTTTAGAAAACTATACCCCACTAGCAACGAGCACACCTAACTCCCTGGTCTTGTTTTCTAATGCCATTTTTCAATCAAAGGTACAGAGCTTCTTAGAGAAATGGCTGACTTTAGAATAAAGCATGAAAAATACTAAATGAACCTGGAGAGCGTCAGAAAGTAAGGACGTGGTAAAAAAGAAAACAAAACAAAAAACAACCAACCAGTCAAAACAACCAACGAACCAAACAAAACTTCATATTGATGAGTGTATGTCAATACATGAACCCAGGAGCCAACTGAAAGGGCTCCCAATGGCTAAAGCTGGAATAATCTGAGTAACAATATAAAGTAGTGTTGGATTACAACCAAAATTTATAACCATGAGACTATACTGATACACATAAATGATTGAATAAATACATAAATTGGAAGAGAACAGATGCACAAGTATTTCCCAATAAATTTATATAATTCCAATTCCAATTAATTTATGTAGATAACTCCACATCAAAGGAATCTTCAATCCTTACTTGTTGGCTTCACACAATGACTTCCTTCCAAGAAGACAGTATGGAAAGGGGGAGAAAAAGAGTGATTTTACAGTGGAGAAAGCTGATAAACACTATTACTATTCAGCTTTTCATAGTTTTTCCTAACATCCTTTTACTGTTCCAGGATCCCATCCAGGACACCACATTTTTCCTATTTTCTTAGGCTTCTCTTGACTTTGACAATTTCTCAGTTTTCTTGTTTTTTTGATGACCTTGACAGGTTTAAGAAGTACTAGTGGAGTATTTTGTGGAATGGCCATCGATTGAAATTTATTTGCTCTTTTTCTCATGATTATACTGGGGTTATAAGTTTTTGAGAAGAAGACCACAGATGTAAAGTACCATTTTCACTGCATTGTACCAAGGATAGTTATGCATCTTTGGTACTTATATAAACATGACTTACTACTGTTGATATTAATCCTGATGACCTGGCTCAGGTGGTGTTTGTCAATTGTCTCTACTGTGAAGTTACTCTCCCCTGTTACTCTTTCCACACATTAATCTTAGGAAGGAAGCCATTACGTGCAGCCCACATTTCATAAGAACTGCCACTACATGCTGCCCACATTTTTAAAAAAGCACATGGGAATTCTAGGTACTATCTTCATAATTTTTCTGTGAATCTAAAACTGTTCTAGAATAAACTTTAAAAAATCAATCAGCCCTATTACTTCATCCCTAGATAGTGTGGTAACTCATTGGAATATGAACTCAATAGATTAGCTTCTGCAGAAGAAATATTATTTATTCTGTCTGTTTAAAAACCCAAAAAACTTGCAACTGTGTGAATCAGTGAAAACCTTTGATCACACTGGGTTTTCTTCCATGTTACATTAGCCCCAGGAAAACAAATTCTAAGCATGAGAATGGCAAATGAAGATCTGCACTATAAAAATGCTAACAGTGGCCTGAAGATCACAGCAAAATTGGTGTTTTTGATCTTATACAGGGCCATGGTCCCTATGCAGGGTATTAACTGATCTGATGTTTGGTCCCCACATCATCTAAACTGCTTAGCATGGTTCCTGTTTCAGATTTGCTGTGTATGATTGAGTTCAATGGAGGTAGATATGCCAGTGTTCAATAGTCTTGCCCAACAGCTATGCTAAACAGCTTTTCTTTTGAATGTGTCAACTTAACTAGCTTTAACCTCAGCACATATGGAAAATTCATAATTCTAAAAAGTGTTTAAAGTGCAATGAATCTTTGCTCTTTCATCCAGAATTTTTACATTTTAAAAAGCATATGTAAAAATGTGCCCCTCTCATAGCAATTCTCACCTGAGTAAAACCTACTCATATGGAGTCCTTTTCTAGTCAACTTTTCAATTCACAAAGGCGAATTTTCCTTTCTGGCAGATAAATATTCTGAATCATTACCTTGTACATTAACAATTATGTTTTCAAGGATCTGAAAGAGTAAATATTATAAAAATAACATTGGTGTAACTAAAATCATTTATTCAGAAAACTCTGGAAAACTGCAAATGAAATCAGAATAAGAATTAGAGAATTGACAACATGTTCATTTGAATGGCAGAACAAAATCATTTTCAATCTGGGACTTAATTTTATTTGTTGCATGGGTAATTTACCACTGAATATGATTTAAAAAAACTTAGGTTTGTATTAGCAAAATTTTCAGATTTCTTATTCTTAATTCTAGTGATAATATATTCAGCTGTATTACTTTGCTGTTTGATAATTCAAATTATTATAGAGGTTTCTTTCTAAGAATCTTTTGTATACTTGCAAGATTAAGCTAAATTCCATTCATGCCAAACCAGATCCTAAAAAGAAAATAAATTATTACTGGAGTTTGCTCAAGGCATGCTGAAAGATGATGTATTGTTTTCTAGCTTTGAGATGTCGTGCATGATACTCTGTGTACTGAAGTGCTTTAATGTGATAATCACAATGCACATTTCTTAACTACAGAGTAGCTTTCTAATCTGTTAGACTCAGACTACTAGAATATAAGGAAAGTAAATATAAAGCTAAATTACTTTTTTTTCTATTTTTTTATATAATCCATGAAAAAGACAAACAATTCTTTTAATTTTCAAGTTTTTAAAAAATTCTTAAGTTCTGTTTCTGACTTTTCATCCTGTGTCTCCATGATTTGTAAGAAAATACATTTATTTATTTTGTAGCTTTCTAATTATTCAGTTTAAATTTTTTTTTTCACTTATGGAGAAGAGTATTGAAAACTCTTCCAAAAAACACTATTTATTAAAAATTATCTCTATGAAAGCTTTAATTAAAAAAATGACCTGTGACTAACTGAATGCAAAATGTGCAGCTTCGTTTTTATTCCCATGACCTATGATGACCAGATCATGCTTTTTCTTGGAATGTAACTAGGAAGTGTGGTGAATCCACAATTCCATTTAATATCCATGAATTCAAAACCAATTTTTCTTTCTGGATCATAAATTGAGTTTAGCACATAATTTTGACAAGCTATAAGCATATATTATTCATTTTTATAGAAAACACAATGCATGAGGGGGCAGGATTTATACATTTTCTCTATCTTTTTTTAATGAGCATATGAGAAGTTGATCTCTTTGAATTAAACCTCACATTCAAAAAAATGTAGCCACTTCAAAAACACATACAACAAAACCTACTGAAATAAATCTAACCATCAAACAGAAGTGTCTTATTTATTAAACTATAAATTAAATGAAGAAACATTAAAGTATTTGAACTGACAGACCCAGGGATCTCTTAGTGCTCTAAGCTGTAGTGCAAAAGACAAGGACATATTGAAATGTCAGTAAAATTCCGTTTTGCAATACCCCTGCTAAACAAGAAAAAGCATTTGTCTTTGGCATCGAATTATTTAAGAGTGAAGAGGCAAGGTAGGAAAAATAATTGACTCTATAAAAAAAGTGTAATTCAATTGACCACACTGGCTACAGGAAGAAAAGTCTAGCAGCTGCTGGAGAGTCTCCCACTACAGTACCAAGTCTCCCCAGTGAGACGCAGGACAGTCACTCATTTATCCGTTAAAGCATGAGTGAAGAGCATTACCTCATGTAGAAAAATTCCTATTGGTTGGGCAAACAGAGACAAGGAAGGAAAAATCCTGGCAAATTTAATATCATTGACATTTCCCATATATTTCAGTGGGGATGGTTTCAGACCTATTGTTAAGAAAGTCTTGTTAGCTCTCTGATCTGGACAATGTCAATTATCTTTGGACCTTCTAGTTGGATTTAGTCTCATGAACAAGGCAACTCTTGCTGTAAATATTCTCCTTGTCAGTATAAGAAAAAGAAAGTCATTCGTTTTATTGGATTATCAAGATGGTAAATGACTAAAATTGTTTTATAATATGAAACATAATGTATAATTACCTATTAAAGTATACAGTTGGTCATTTAAAAGTTCCACAGCATATCTGTAGCATAATCATATGTATACGTGTATATATATATACACACACATATATATATGTAGGATTATGTGTTTTTTTAAAGTATTGTTTTGAGTTTATTTGGATTTTTATATGCTTTCTATGAAAATACTCTTTTGTTACTTCTTGTTTGCTTTTGACAGAATCCCCAACCTAAAGCTGTCAATTATTCATGCTAAAAAATATTTGGCTTAAGTGTTCTCCATCTATCCTTTAATTTTGAGAAAGCTCTGACATTTCTTGAATCTACAGATAACTGTTCCTTTTACAAGCAGAGTATACTGTCCTTCTTAAATTACTTACATACGCCAATAATGACTTCTTTCTTTACTGAACAATCACACTTGAACCAGGAATCCTAATGGCTATTGTAGGGTGTTGTGCTTTCCATATACCAGTAGCATTTTGGAGCTCAAATCTATTTTCACTATGAAAAGATGCTACAAGTCCATTAGTCAATAGTCCTTCAAGTCTTAAGCTCTGCAGTAACTGTCAGCTCCCAAAGACCAGATATGACAGAACCATTCAATGTTTTATAAAAATGTGTAAAATTAAGAAAGGAGAGAGTAAGACCAACATGCTCTATATGATCATTAGAACATAAACCTGCATAGCTCCTCCAAAGAGAAGATAGTATATTTTGTTCATTATGACACTTAAGGAGGCTCACGACAAGACAAATTTGTAGTTATCTTGGTTCTAACATCAAGAGCTCAACAGCAAAGTCAGACATTCACAAAGAAACGATCATCCATACACTCACACACACACAAAAAAAACACAAATGCAAGATCTCATGTGAGGAATATGAAAACTATCAAAATATCATTGTCCATGTTCACGGTATTACTTGGAATCATTTAAAACCCAAGGATTGCCACTACCAAATTGTATGAATATAGATCTAGCATTTCTGATCCATATTATCACCATTTATAAGATAGGAAGGAGAAACTAGTCATGAGGTAACTTTTTAATATCTAGAAAACTAAGAAATCTTCTGACATCGAACCAATTTATCCCTTGAAAAGTACAAATGTGTTCATTCATTGACACAACAGAATTTACTGAGTCTATACTATATGCCACTCTTCTGTGTACTGGAATACAGTGGTGGATAAGACAAACAAGGTCCCTGCTCTTATGAAGATGATATGGAAAGAGAGAGAGACAGTAATAAATAAATAGATAATAAATAAAACAAATAATTTCAGATTGTAATAACTGCTACAAGGAAAATGAAAAAAAGATATGTTACTGGGCACAGTTCCGGCTGCCTGCCCCCTTTCAAAAACAAACCACTCAAAAGTCAGATGTTGGTGAAAGTGGAAGCCAGCTTCTATTTAGGAATACTGGTGACCTGAGAAGAGATGTCAGGCTAACCCATCTCTCCTGTAAACCTGAAGGAGAATGGCCAGGCTAAACCCATCTCAAAGACTCAGATTTACAGAGGGGTTTTTAAAGAAGAGTTTGAGGGAATGGGACATGGGAAACGAAAAGCAGAAGGGAGGGGGCTGTGAACCTTGGGGGGCTCCAAGCAAGGAGTTAGGTGCAAGATCTCCCCAAAGCAAAGTCTAGATTCTGTTCGTATCCTTATCCCAGGGTCCTGCTGGATAGTACGTGCTTCGTTGCAAGTCTGCAGCTTCAGGATGGCTAGAAAACAACTTTGCAATCATATAAATAATGTCATCTTGCCCCATAACCAAGGTTCAGACTATCAAATAACCATGGGAAGAGAGGGAAGTCAGAGAAATGCATGCAAAGGAAAAACCTCTGTCCTTTTAAAATTTGCCTACAGCCCATGAGGTTTTAGGTCCTAACATGGTTTCAGTCCTGCTCACTCCAGCAGAAATTGTGCAAGGGAGTGACTGGATGATGGTTTTAAATTGAGTAGCCTTGGGATGCCTGGCTGAACTTTGATTGTAATGTTAATTACAATTGCAAACCAAGAGAATATTTTTAACAAAAGTGCATAATAGCATTTACTTGAATTTTGTTTAAAGAGCACATTCACTGCCTTGAGGAGAGTGGTTTGTACAGTATGGGCAGAGCAAATATGACCATGCTAAAGCTGAGGTTCAAGCAACAGAGCAAGACTGGTAGAAGCAGAGATAAAGAAAAGTGGCAGGGTTTCGGATTCTCCTAATGGTAGAGTCAAGAGGATTTACTGATGCATTAGATAACATGGATGTGGAGGGATAGGACAGGATTAAGAATTACTTCTAGATTTAGCAATTGTTTGCAATTGGTTAGATGGCAGTATCTTTTACTGAAATAAGAAAGAATGAGGAAGAATACTTGTAAATTTTAAGGGTTCAAATAGGCAGCTGACTATCCAAATCTAGAATTCATTGAAGAGGTTAAGGCAGGATATAACTTTTTGGGAGTCAAGTTATCACTACAAAGATATTTAATGCCATGGACTGACTTAGATTTTCTAGGTAGAACATGTAGCTAAAAATGAGCAGATAATGTTGGAGCACTCCAACGAGCAGAAATGCAGAATCCAGCAAACGAAGTAGCCAGTGAAGTTGGAGAAAAACTGTGTCACGGAAGTTCTATTTATCTACTGATTACTGTGTAACACATCACTTCAAAACTTAATGGCTTAAGACAGCAATCATCTCTCCCTCCCCCCATCTCTAGTATCCTTAGGTTTGTTCTCCCCTGCTGAAAGTTCAACATATTGTTTTGGTCTTTTCTTTCCTCCCTCCCTCCCTCCTTCCTTCCTTCCTTCCTTCCTTCCTTCCTTCCTTCCTTCCTTCCTTCCTTCCTTCCTTCCTTCCTTCCTTCCTTCCTTCCTTCCTTCCCTCCCTCCCTCCCTCCCTCCCTCCCTCCCTCCCTCCCTCCCTCCTTCCTTCCTTCCTTCCTTCCTTCCTTCCTTCCTTCCTTCCTTCCTTCCTTCCTTGCACCCAGTTATGAGTGAGAACGTGCGGTATTTCTCTTTCCTTGTCTGGCTAATTTAATTTAATGTAATTTTCTCCAGACTCATCTGTGTTGCTGAAGATGGCAGAATTTCATTTTTTCTATGGCTGAGTAGTATTCCATTGTGTATATATATTACATTTTCCTTACCCATTCATCCTTCAATGGGCACTTAAGGTTGGTTCCATATTTTAGCTATTGTGGCAGTGAACATGGGAGTGCAGTTATCCCTTCGACATGATGATTTCTATCCTTTGGATATATGTCCAGCAGTGGGATTGCTGGATAATATGGTAGTTCTGTCCGTGGCTGTTTGAGAAACCTCCACACTATTTTCCATAATGGCTGTACTAGTTTACAGTCCCACCAAGAGTGCAGAAGAATTCCCCTTTCCCTGCATCCTCGCCAGCATTTGTTGTTCTAAGTCTTTTTTAATAATGGCCATTTTAACTGGGGTGAGATGATATCTAAATGCAGTTTTGATCTGAATTTCTCTGATGACTGGTGATGTTGAGCAATTTTTCATGTACTGGTAAGCCATTTGTATGTCTTCCTTTGAAAAATGTCTATTCATTTCCTTTGCCCATTTTTTAATTGGATTATTTGGGTTTTTTTACTGTATAGTTGTTTGAGTTCTTTGTATATTCTAGATATTAATCCCTTGTCAGATGTATATTTGCAAATATCTTCTCCCATTCTGTAGGTTGTCTTTCTGCTCTGTTGATTGTTTCCTTTGCTGTGCAGATGCTTTTTAGTTTAACGTAGTCCCATTTGTTTATTTTTTTCTTTTGTTGGTTGCTCTTTTGGGGTCTTATTCATAAAGTCTTTGCCCAGTCATACTTCCTGGCGTGTTTCCCCTATGTTTTCTTTTAGTGGCTTTATGGTTTCAGGCCTTATATTTACGTCTCTAATCCATTTTGAGTTGATTTCATTATACAGTGAGAAGTACAGGTCTAGTTTCATTCTTCTGCATATAGAAGTCCATTTTGGAAGTATTAACAAGACATTTACCATCACACTTTGATGTGATCTTTAACCTAAGGATATGTTTTATTGAGAGTATCCAGGGTTTACTATTTTTCTTAAGGCCATTTCTAATTTTGAGAACTTTTATCTCTAGGAGAAGATGTGAATAAGAATAGCTTTTGTTTTTGATTCTAGCAATTCCTTGCTACATTATAATTCTTCTAAATTCTGTTTGAAAATGGAACAAATACCACATAAAAGAACTATTGCAACAGATGGGTAGAGATCTGGAGATGGCTTCAAGTTCAGAAGTGATTATTATGGAGAGAAGGAGGGATCCTGGAACAACTGTCAGGATGATTAAATCTCACAGTTAAACCCTTGGTTGAAAACAGAATATCATAAAAATAAGTCATTAGATTTCAAAGTCTTTTGGAATCAAAAAGTAGATAAACAAAAAGATATAGTAATATAAGTCTTTAATTTTAGCATTGTTCTCTTTAATCCTTTGGTCAATTACATTTATTTATTTATCTTTTATTTTACTTATTTTTATTTTTAATGTCCCCATTGTACTGGTTTATTTTTTGTTTTGGTTTTATTTTTTAAAAAGTAAATTTTATTGTGTATATTTAAGGTATATTATGGGATCCATATAGATAATCAAATGGCTACTATATAAAGGAAGTTAAGATATTCATCATCTCGGTTACTCATTTGTGTGTGTTTGTGCACACATGTATGTGTGTATGTGGCAAGAGCAGCTAAAATCTACTCATTTAGCAAAAATCCTGAATACAGTACAATATTATCAACTATAGTCCTTATGTTGTACATTAGGTCTCTAGACTTGTTTATCCTACATGTATGCTATTTTATATTCTTTAGTCAATAAATTGAAGGTCAATTTTTAAACTAATGTGACCTATCATTAGCATGTTTTTATTCTAAGTGAATTGTGAAGTTTGGGATTTAAGAAATCTGGGTCTTAGTAGGAAAAAAAATATATAGGCCAAAAATCATCTAGCTTTGCCACTCTGGGTCTTGTTTTCTCGTTTACAATTGTTTTTAAGTTACTTTTATATGTAAAATTCTATCATTTTTCTAGCCACTCTTCTCTTTCTTTTTAGCCAATTCTGCCACTATTATGGCAAAGTTTTCTGATTCCCTGATTTATGATCAATTCAGGTATAGCAGCAGTAAGATATTTGTAGGTCTGGTATCCATAAATATCGACATAATTAAGCCTTGACCTGTAAAAGATAGTGTAACAGACCAAACTTTTCTTTTGCTGTCTATACTTCCATCAGTGTGTTTCCTTTGTTTGAAAATTCTTCTGTTCTCCTTAGCCTTTAGGCCATTGTAACTTATCATCACTTCCATATTTTCCTATTAGTAAAATTTATATCTATCTATTGATGAATGTATTTATTCTTTGCCTTAATCTAGAAAGAATTAAACTGAGCATTAAAGAAAATCAATTTTAATCAGTGTATTGTATACTCAAGGATAATTTTTATTTTAATCCTAATATCTAACTAAAATAAGTGCCTATTTTTCTTGAATATATGCCATAAATGGATGAAGTAAGAACGTTTTGAGGTACTTGGGGAGGGGTAGAAATTTCTGGTATTACTCGATTAAGAGGTAGACTGCTATCTCTTTACCCAAAACAGAAAAACAGTCCCTTTATCTTCCTTCCACTCCCAATTTTGTCTCATATTAATTATGCCTAAGCAGCATCCCTTTAATATAGATCTGCTGGTCTTGTGTGTGTGTATGTGGTTGGTGGTGTGGGTAGTTCTTTTCCCTCTGTATAAGTCTGTGCGAGCTGTAGATTTAAATTCAATCCCCACTCTATAGGAGATAAGAAGAGAAAATAAATGAGTGTTTAACAAAGAAGATTATTCAGATGCTCTTTGGAACAGGCAAAGAAGTGGGGCAGTAGGTTAGTCTTTTATTAAGCACATTATATTTGCTCTCCTTGGAAAATCCTTTCTCTAGTCTATAAGAAGAAAATATCTAAAATCTGGGAAACCTGCAAAATTGCATTGTTTTTAAAGTAAGGAACAGATCACAGGAATTTGTGAACAAAACTCCTCTTTCTATCGCAAAAAATAACACATGGTTTCACTTGTTTAAATTCACATAGGGAGGAGCTTGGTGGAGAATTAGGGTAAAATGCAGGGCAGAAGGAAATCCATGCCAGGTAGATATGTTGCCAATGACTCAAACAAAGACCAAGTTAATTTTGGGGCCAATTTGTCATATATTCCCTTTGAACTGAAAATTTCGAAACTACAAAATTTTCAGATTGAAATATAATGTAGTGGCTGGGAAACATCCCTGAGATGACCAGGATTATAATTACAGTGGAGGTAATGAAACATGGTCTATCATGTATACTTTGGCTGATGCTGTCTGTTTAAGACACCTAAGTTTTTTTTTTTTTTAATTTGCTCATTATTTTTTCCCCAAATTTTCTATACATTTCACCGATAAAACAGTTATGCTTTTGTAAAAGAACATCAGTGCCAGGAACCAAAGAAAATTTATCTGGGGACTGGCAGTCTACAAATCAGTGTGACTAGTGGAAACATTCTTGCTGTTGTTGACAAATTGTGTCAAAGACACGAATAATGACATTCCAATATGCTAATGTCACAAATTTAATTTAACATCCTACAGCAGATTCATGCGTGGCCCTCAGAACCAGCACTGGGGCGTACAAAGCTATTTATCTCTCTTTTAAATCATTCATTGGCCTAAGATATTTTATTGGAAATTACCTACTAAGGTTGGAATGAGAAGAAGGAGTAAGGCTCAAATAAAGATGAAACTAGTAGTCATCTCTATGACACTATCTTTAGATGAAAATGTGCTCAGGGTAGTTAAAAATTACAATATTTCCATGGCAGAGTTTGATTAACAATTTTGAATTAAAAAGACTGACTCCCTGCACAGACACTGTGTTCTCCATAATCAATGCCATTTAAAAATAGGAAACAGAATGCTGATCTTTCAAATCTGGGATAATGCCTCCTAATTCTCCAAGCCAGGATTGTGCATAGATGGTTCTGTTTGTCCTAAACGTGGTCTACACTAGGTGGGACGAAATGATGGACTTCATAGCCAAATGAAACTGCACATGTGCAAGATAATTTATCAATAACATAGACAAATATAAAATGCTTGCTGGGAGTAAATAGGAAGATGGGGGAGACAAGGAAATAAATATTTAGTATGAACTTATACCATGCAGGACATTTTGTATGTGAAATGCCTAACTCACATTTTCATTTAATCATTTCCATCTCAGATCCTGTTCTAACTGCTTGAGATGCAATATTTAGATACACAATTTAAAAAAATCCTGGCCCTGATAAGGCTTATATTTCATGAAGAGGAAATAGACAATGCAATAAATATAATAAACAACTAATCTGTATATGATATTAAAAAGCAAAAAGTGTTATGGGGAAAAAATAAAGAACACAAACATGAACTAGAGTAGCCAAAGGGAAATGAAGGTAGAGAAATGGCAACTTGAAATAATAAGGTGAGGAAAGGCAGCATTGAGAAAGCAGCATCTGAGCAGAGATTTGAAGAGGTGATGGGGCTTGCCATGTAGATGTCTGTGGAATGTATATTTCAGGAAGAACTGAGAGTGCAAAAGTTTTAGGAGGGATTGTGCCTTGGGATACTGAGATACTGCAAGGAGACTAGAGTGGGCTGGGCAGAGTATTTGGGGTGATGGGGAAGGAGGTGAGATTGAAGGGAAGCAGGGGCCATGTCTCATGAGATTTTGTAGAACAGTGTAAAAATGGTGGGGTTTGCTCTGATGAAGATGAGGAACTACTGGAGGTTTTCAATAGAGGAGCTGCTTGGTCTGACATGGTTAAAAGGCTACTCTGTGAAGAACAGACTGCAAAGGGGTGAGGCTGGAAGGAGCAGCGTCAGTTCAGAGGCTTTTGAAACTATTTATGTGAGAGTTTATGAGGACTTCAAATAGATGGTAAAGCTAGTATGATGTGGTTAAATTCTGAACCTATTTTGAAGATAGAAAACAGCAGAATTTCCTGACTGAATGTATGGGAGGTGGGAGATCAAGGGAGAAGTCATGAATGACTCTGACGTTTTTGTCCTGAGAACTTGGAAGGATGAATTGCTATTTACTGAGATATGGAAACAAGTTTGACAAAATTCATAGCTGTAATTTTTGAGAATGTTATAGATGAGATACTTACTAAATATTCTGTTGGCAATGGTTAGCAAGCTGTTGGACAGATAAGTCTGGAATGGAGGAGTGAGGTCTGAGTGGATGTTGTAAAGACCAAAAAAAAAAGAAAGAAAAAAAAGGTACTTAAAGCGATGAACTTGGGTAAGATGGCCAAGGAGGGAGTACAGTTAGGAAGGAGGAGAGATCAGTGGATTAAATTTTGAGTCAGTCTGAAGATAAGAAGTGGAAGAGAAAAGGAGGATTCAAAAGGAGGTCGAAAATAAACTACTAGGAAGATAGGAGGAAACTCAATAGAATGCATTGCCCAGAGCACCAAGGTAAGTGTTTCAAGGATGCTCATGTGGAAAACTGTATTAAATGGTGCTGATAGTTTAATAAGATTAGAATTAAGAATTGAGCATTGGATTAAGCAAAGTGGAGATCGTCAGTGACCTCTGTATTTAAAAGAGCGGGGGAAGGGGAGGATCTTTGAAGCAGGCTTAAGAAAGAATGAGAAGAGAGGAATTGAAGGTAACAAATAACAACAGTATTTTCTAAAGAACTTTTACAAAATGGTTCAAGATGGGTGTTACCTAGAGGGGTAAGTGGGGTCAAAATGTGTTTAAAATTTTTTTGGGGGGGTGGCTGCCCTGTATGGGAATCCAAATCCTTGACTTCGGTGTTACAAGGTCATGCTCTAACCAACCGAGCTAACCAGCCAGCCCGAAAATTATTTTTAAGGTAGGAGAAATAATTTTTTATATGCTGATGAGAATAATCTAATGCATAGGAAAAAAGTGGTGAGCTTGGAATGAGAAGAGGACATGGCCAGAATGGTGTCGAGTAGAAGAGCAGGACAGGATTTAGTAGCAAAGGAGAGGTGACTTTTTTCCGCAGCACAAAGAGGTCATCTACAATCAGTGCAGTGAACACGCCTTCCATGAGTGTGGATGCTGGTGGGGGTGGATGTTGTGGTGGAGGTCTACAGACCTTCTATTCTGATTGCTTTAGTTTAACAGCGAGGAAGGAAGCAAGACCACCAGCTGAGAACGAGGATGAGGGAGGTTTCAGGAAAGAGGACCTCTTAGTCTGTTCTTGTGTTGATATAACAGGATTCCTGAGACTGGGTTATTTATAAAAAAAGAAAAGGTTTATTTGGCTCACAATTCTATAGACTGCCAAGTCCACAACTGGGCACTGCCTCTGGGGGGACCTCAGGCTGCTTCCACTCATGGCAGAAAGTGAAAAGGGAAGCCTTGTGTACATAGAGATCACATGGCGAGAGGAAGCAAGAGAGTAAAACCAAGGAAGCCAGACTCCAACAACCCACTCTCCTGGGGATGAATCCGTTCCTGTGAGAGCTCACTCACTTTCTAGGGAGGGCATTAGTCTATTCCCTGGGGATCTGCTCCCACGATCCAAACACCTTCCAGTAGACCCTATCTCCCAACAGCACCACACTAGGGATCAGATTTCTACTTGAGCTTTGGTGGGGACAAACCACATTCCAACCATAGCAGAGGAGAAAATGTTAGTCATTTAGAAAAGTCCAAGAGTAAACAGACTGGTGAAATACAGTATGATCTCCAGGAGCAGTAAGGCCCACTGGAAGGCATTGGTCATAAATAAAAAGTTCAACCGGTCAGCAGGGTTGGTTTGTCTCCAGCCACGTTCAGACACAGAATAAACATTATGTGCAGAGAAATCCGTATTTTATTACATTAAATATGGATTTTTGCCAGAGCCCATACTCACTTCTTCATTAAAGCAAGAGAAAAAGTAACTTCTGTTTCTATCCAGTTCAGATCTTTCTGGCCCTTCCAAATATGTAGCAATTCCTTTAGATGGGGAGTGCAGCCTACACTTACCGGCATTATGGAACTGGGTGTCATATTAGGAGTGAGAGGCGTACTTGTCCCTCATTCCTATTTAGATGCCTGTGCAGTAATCTCCCCCAGCCTGCCTCATACCAACCGGCAGCAGGTTGCAAAGTGGCGGCCCAGCAGTTGGAATTGTGGAGGTCCAATCTGCCTTCCTGAGGCACTGCAGGGTTCCTCTTGACATTGGCACTTATTGGGGAACTAGTGGACTACTCACAGGACCTTGTGGCAGTGAAAGGGACTTTTAATGCAGAGGCTGGTGGGCTCTGGCCAACGAGAGCTGGATAAATGATAAAGCAGGGGGTCTGTGGTGCAGCCAGCAGGAGCCTACGTGAGGCTGACTCCACCAGGGGGCACAGGTGGTGTCCAGCCAAGCCTAGAGAGAGAACAGGCTGCTAGATTCCTCAGCTGCAAATGCCAACACCCAGCAAGAAGATTCTTCTTCCCAGGAAGAATCTGTGAATGATAAGTACATTTCTGGGGAAGGGGGATGAAATGTACAAAGTGTACAAAAATGATTAATGGTAATAATGCAATCTACATATGAACATTACTTAACTATTTTTGGCGATCTTTTTTTCATGTGTTTCACTGTCCTCCTCCCACCTCACCCAACCCCACATATTCAAACTAATTTTGCTGGAAAAGCATAGCACTGCTTTCAGGGAGCTTTCATTCTACTGCAGATGTAAGTAGAGCTCAATGAATGCTGATGAAGTAAATGAACAAATGAATGCTGCAGGGAATATATAATGGAAAAGTCAGTGTTTTAGCTAAACTCTGAATGATAATTAATAACAGTGAATGGAAGCTCATCTATGCACCAGCAACATCACAGGGGCTAGAAAGTAGGAAGTGTGTTTGATAATGTCAAGGAGACGGTTACGAGTATTTACTTAACGTAAAGGAAAGACCACAGATCTTGTCAACAGCCTTTGGTATAAATCTTGCTTCTTTTGTTTATTCTCTGTGTGAACCTGCAAGAGGTAATTAACTTCTCTGCTCCTCAGTTTCCTGAGTTCGAAAATGGAAATAATTTTACATCATCTTTCGAGAAGGTTATAAGGACTGAATGAGACAATTTAGATATAGCATTTAGTACCTAGCAGGTCTTAACAAATGTTACATGAGAAATGGTAATGGAAATGAAGTTTGATGTAAAGCTCACAATAAAATCAGGGAGGTCTTCCAAGCCGTGATACATACCGAGATAGGATATATCTGGCAGGTAATGGTGACTTGGTGAAAGTTTTTGAGCTGAAAATGTTTTCGTTGATCTCAGCCAAAGACCACCAGAGACATAGCTCTGGCTTATTGCTCATTGCAGCAAGGGAACTGTGGGGTGTTTCAGGAAGAGACTGTTAGGACTTACTGAATTTTGGCAGAGGTTAGGTGATTTTGGAGAGAATGTTGGACTTTTCTTTGGATTGGGTGTTGTCAGAATGTGAAGGTAAGATTGGGTATCTTAATGTATATAATCTAGAAAGAGAGGAGATTAGAGCAAGGATATAGCTATAATAGGTAAAGAAGCAGCAGTCAGACATATTAGCCAGTATGTGGGCTGTTTGATTATGTGCATGGTCTGAAAAATGCTGTTTTTTTCTCTCTGTTCAGAAATGATTGTGGAGTGGTCTTGATTTGTCTTGATCCATCATAGTCACAGAATAGCCTGGTATGATATTAAAGTTCTACAAAGTAGTGTATGTTCAAAAGGAGAGCATCAGGCTGTGAGTATCAGGCCAGCTCCCAGACGTCCCAGAGGTCAGATATCTGCTTTTTCCTTCCTCAATGATAAGGTCATGGATGTGTGTGCAGTTCAGTAAATATATACAAAATTGATGACCAGGAAAGAAACCAGAATTGTATCCCTTATACCAGATGAGTGAGTATAACCTGAGCTACAGAATGCATGGGAGGATAGCTATCCAGCCCCAAAACTGGATCAGAAAGTGTTCAAACAGGATTCAAACAGGATTCCTGTGATGTGTGATTAGTTAGATGGGAGTTTTAAGTTGCCTTTAATACTTAGATTTCACAAATCTATGCTTTTCTCTAACATACCCCATCGATGGTTTTCTACTATGATAGTGATTTTAAGTACCTGAAGTCATCCAGGCTGTCAATTTAGAATAACATTTACCAAGTCTCTTTTTTCATAGCCCTGCAAATCCTACAAAACATCCTGAAATACCTCCCCTTTCTTTTCAGGCTGTCAAGAAGAAAAGAAATCAGGGAGGTTCCAATCCCCTATCTGATACTAGCCATGACCATTCTCCCCTTACGCTATCATATGTCAGGATTTTTAAATTAAGATTTTGCTTTTAAAAATGTGTACCACTTCCTGACATCATTGCATGTGTTATCTAAAAATTGCTATCCTGGGCAGAGCTAATTGTAGGCAGCTCTGGCTGTTGTTTCCTAGCAGGCTGTTTCAAAATGTAAATGTTTGTCCTGACTCAGTCTTTGCCCATGGTTAAACTAGAAAGACCTTGTTGAAAAGTGAACAATTATTCAGTCTCAGCATTCACAGCAACAATCACTTTGGTAGCTTTTGCCTCATTATGCTCCCAGTATGCTCTATTATTAAGTAGCATGGCTTAAATGAAGAAAAGATTATAGCAAGAGGAGTGGCTTATCAGTGGTATTTGCTTTGGTTGGTCTTCTAGTTTGAAACTCATATTTTACCTATTAAAAGTTATATCAAGGCAGCCAGACTTCTTGAACTGTTTAAAAGTGGAACTATCATGTTGCATTTCATGCTTTCACAGGACCAGAACTAACATAAGAAATACACTGACATAAACGCTGTATAAAAGGAAGGTAGTCTTTCTATTGCTAATCCAAAATGCCACCTCTATATAGCTTGATTGTGCCTTCTAGGCCATTTAGCAACCTAATCTTATATGTACATTCTAAATATTCTGTTGCTTTGGGATATGTTACTCCTATTGTTGATCCTTAAATGCCTGGATTGTTATACATTACCTACAGAACTTAACAATTGGGCCATATTGTTTTTGCATCTAAAGTTAGGTTTTCTTGTATGCATATATGCTGGCCAATATTCATAGAGTAATTTTCGCGCAGTTTTCATAACATATTGTATAGAAAAAGGCAGTTGTGTCCCCATGGTAGTTTTTCAAGTATTTGGTACAGTCACTAGAATAAAAATTAAACTTAAGCATGATCCATATGAGGTTATCTGTGACATGGATCAGCCTCTCCTCCCTGGCACTCTTGGTCACCATCTCACAGGTGAGCTCAGAATGGGGTCCTGTTCTCTTATCAACATGAGACCCAATCCAGACATCCCTTGACCTTATATTCCATTGTATCCATCTTTCCTAATGCTTTCTTTCTAGAACTCTTATTTCATCATAAAAAGTTCCACTATCTTGTTAATCTATTCAAAATATGTATCTCTATCTTCACGTTTTAACTGGCACATGGCTGTGGACAGTGATTTCTCTCTGGAGTAGAGGCAGATGTTTCCTTTATACCCATAACACCTGGTTACAGAGGTTAGTTCCGTGTCCACCTTGATGCTAAAACCCCATTCAGGTCTTCACTTCTTTTTCTAAAATACCAGCCAATGTCTTCCAGCCCCCAGACTCTGCTTTTGCAGATCATGAGTCCTACATTTTTGCAATGAAGGATCAACTTTACTCGGAATGCATTAGCTCCATTTGCACGTCTAATTAAATTGGAGGAGGCCACAAGCTCCTAGAACAGTCAATTTATGAGTTTACCAGAGACCAAAGATATAGACCAGAATAAAGAATAGGATAGTCCAACCATATTCCACCTCTGAATACTTTGAATGACTCAGAGAAATTATTTCAAATCCAAAGGCAATTTAAAATGCCTATCCCTGGAAATCCCTACCAAAAAATAAATGAATAAATAAATAAAGGCAAGGAAATCAAAGGGAAATTGGTGAAGTTTGAAAATTAAGCTTTTGTTTTACTATCAGCACAGGAGTAGTGAGAGAAGAAAGAAAAATAAAGCTAGACAGGCTGATTAAGATGGAGTGAGAGGTATGTCTGGAGAAAAGAAGTTTGAGATTTCAAAAAATTTGCAGGACAGATATGTAGAGAAAAAATAAGGCCTTGAAGGCAAAGCTGATGGAAACAAAAGCAGAAGGAGATACTTGCAAGTTTAATTACTCTTGAGGAAAGTATTAGAAAGGGGTGAGTTAATTCAGTTGTCATTAAATCAGGATTGAGATTGAGCCCTCAAAGAAAGGTATCAAAAGAAAGAATGACAAAAATCTCCATTAATAACCTGGAATGACTCCTCAAAGGGAACCCAAATTCAGGAAACAATTGAGAGCCATCCTCTTAAGGCAACCCAAAATAAGAGCTTCCAGAAAACCACCCCCCCTGAAGACTGGGTACCTCTTCCAAGTGGTCACATAACATTTGGAATGACTTGAAAAGTAAAGACTGGAAAGACCAACATACAATTATTAAAGCATTAATTTGTGAGTTTCAAATACTGTGTACGAGAATGTAGCTACTGTCTTAATTGAATACACCTTACAAATGTATGTAATCTGGGTTATAAACTCATAGGGAAGATCAGACGTATTTTCTGAAGGTGAGGAGGACGGTCAATGTTAGATTGGGTCTAGCCCTGTCTGGATGTTAGTCTAGTGGCTCTTGTGCTTAGAAGACATTCTATATGCTCGTCCTTGTGTGTTGGTACATATAAAACAATGATCGAGGTGACTGCTGTATATGTAGGAATTGAGTTCACCATCGAGAAAGGAAAAAAAGTGAGTGAAAGGTGGGCAAAGGACAAATAGAGCTGACCTTTGAAATATGTCTTCTTTTAAAACCTCTTTGAATTCCTACCCTACAATATCCACATATATCTCACTAGCCAGAACTGGGTCTAATGACCGTCTTTCTGTGAAAAAAGTCTGAGAGGTAAATAGTTCAGCAACATTGAGGCTCTGTTAAGAAGTTAGATGAGAGTAGTAGATATCATTCTCGAATAAACATTGTATGAACAGTTAATGCTTTTAGCAAAATTAGGACTCATTTATTCCAAATCTCTCACTGCGAAGGATTGTGCAAGACAAAGTTTAGAAGAGTAAGTTAACCAAATAAATGTCAGGGCCAGCAGATAAAGAGAAAAAGAAAGATAAGGGGAAACAATTCAGATCTGACAAAAAACTGCCAGTACTACATGAGGTCAAGAAGCAGTTTTAACTGTCTAAAATTCAGCTGAGCTTTCCTCAAAGGAGTCAGAAAACTATGTGGGAAATAGAACACTGGAGATTCTTACGGAAAAGTACGTGCAAAAAGGAAAATTCTTCTCAAACCCTAAAACATTAAAAAAAATTAAGTATAGATAGAGTCTTACAGAGCAGATAGCTGAGTAATTGGTAGTTACTGGGTGTCTAAGGACACAGGTTTTATACACAACAACAACAGCTTCCTTTAAGTAATTTGCTGAGGATGATCTTGCAGCTACAGGACTGGAGGACTCTGCCTTGGGGGCCCAAAGCAATCATATTGCAAGAATCAGCGGCTGCAAGAACTGGATAGAGAACTGATAGAACTGGAATAAAAATGCCTTCTAATCAAGAAAGTATGTGTGTGGGTGTGTGTTGTTGGGGTAGGGTGTAAAACACGTATTCCACTATCAATGTAGTACCAGAACACTAGCTACTCAGTGTTCAAAGAGAAACTAGAAATTATGACATTTTTAACATAGAAGATGAAAATAAAGCCTAAGGAATGGCTTCCCCTCACTGCAGATTTTGAATACCCCAAGATCTCAGGATTATTCTAATGTTACATAGTGAGAGAGGAGACTTTAAGACTTTTTTCCAATATAGGGAATTTACATAGTGCCATAATTAATTCTGTAGTGAGATATTTCTCCTTGCTGAATTTTAATTTTCAGGTCTTGAAGGCTATACCCCTGAGACAGAATGATTTGCAACCTGGTGAGCCTGAAACAAGGATTTTTTTCTTCATTCTATCTATCCTTCCTTGCTCAGCTATCATCGAGTCTTAGGCAAGAGTAATGTAGGTTTAGTTTAATTGTGTTTTACAAACTTCCTTTTGCTTGGGGTAGCCACTATCAGGCTCGGGCATTGGTTTTTTGTCTTCATTTTGCGAGTATGTGGCCTAATGCTAAGATATTCCTTTGTTTCTAATGTACACTTTAGACTTTTTACAAATGGTGGCACATGAGAGATTTGGCAGGAGTAGCCCAAACTTTTCCCATTAGAGACAGACAGGTTAAAGCTGTTGAACTCTACTCAGGCATCTGATCTAGAGTCTTGCTCTCTAGCTGAGAATTAGCAGGATGGAAAAAAAAAAGGAACCCCAGTGATGATTTCTGGACTCCAACTTGAAAACTTTAAACATTCTTTGAATTTAATATTTAAAGGCAAGAAAATTTTGTTTTGGCATTTGCTTTCTTTGGCTATTAACCTGATAATTTTGGTCTTTGATTTCTGTGGACTTAGATTTGCAACGATATTATTCTTGACCTTTTAGTTTCTCCTAAGGAACATGGTAATGGGGGTTGTTGATATTCAAATTTGAGATATCTCCATATTGCTGACATTTTGTTGTTAGAATGTTTTTATGCTTTTGTGCTGTTATTTAACAGTATAATTTATGGTGAGCCATCTTACATGTTGTGGACAGGCATACTTTGAGAATAAGTAAAGAAGAACAAGGAACACTTTTTACCCTAGGGAGCAGCAGAGTCTTTACTGCATATATGGTACTGACCCATTTCAAGGCATGTGGAGGCAAAAGCTGAATATGTCCTGTGAGCAGAAGGAAACCCAGTGCAGCAGTAGTGGGCAATTAAGGAAACAACTCATGAGGTATGAGTGGGACCATCTCCCTGGAATGTTGCTTACCTCCTCTGAGAGGGAGAGCTGCCCAGCCACTGGAACAGAGAGACCCAAGGGGTAAGTACCATGGATTTAGCAAACAAAAAGCTGGCATGTAATTGGAGAACTACTAGTTTCCTGATCTCATTTTTCTATTTAGGAGGATTTCCATTAGAGTAACACATCTGGCCTCTACCCTTATCTCTTCCTTAGTCATTCTTCCTTCATTGGAGAACTGAACTGTATATTTAGAAAGTTTAGAAGAAATATCTGGGCATGACTAGTCCAGCTTGTAGTGGGTTGGAGAGTATCCTCCCCCAAAACTCATGTCCTCTGGGAACCTCAGAATGTGACCTTATTTGGAAATAGGGTCATCATGAATGTAATTAATTAAGGTGAAGTCATACTGGATTAGAGTGTGCCCTGAATGTAATGGCTGGTGTCCTTATAAGAAAAAAGGACATGTGGAGGCACCGGGCAAGGAGGCCATATAATGAAGGAGGCAGAGCTTGGAATGATTCAGCTACAAGCCAAGGAACAAGGATTGCTAGAAGCAATCGTGAAGGTCGGAGGATGAGAGGAAGAATTGCTTCCTCCAGCCTTCAGAGGGAGCACGGTCCTTCTGATTTTGACTTGATCTTGGACTTGATTTTGGACTTCTAACCTCCAGAAGAGAATACATTTCTGTTGTTGCATCATCTTCTTTTTTTTGGTCTGCTAGAGGCATGCATTCTGGTCTGCCTTCTGCCATTTGGTCATCTACCTGTCTGTGACAGGTGTTGAATCTGTCTCATTCAGGAGTATAATGTTAATGATACCTCTAAAGCACGAATCAAAGGCATGATCTCCAGTCACTTTAGTGACAAGGTTGATATTTTGATCTTTATCTGTAGAACTTATATTTATCTCTTAGCTGATTCCTAATTCAGGAAGAGATGAAGAATGTTATTTACTGCTGCCCTAAAATTCCAACACATCACTACATACTGCAAAACTGCCAAAATTGATACTGCTCTAGTCTGTCTTCTTTTCTTGTAAATTAATTAAAGCAGATGACTAGTCTTAGCTTGGGTTGCCCTAATAAGATACCACAGCCCGAGTGTCTTAAACAACAGACATTTATTGTCTCACAGTTCCGGAGGCTAGACGTCCATGCTCAAGGTCTCAAGGTGCTGGCAGTGTCGATTTCTGGTGAGAGCTGTCTTCCTGGCTTGTGGATGGCTGCCTTCTTGCTGTGTCCTCAAATGGCCTCTGGGTGCCCCAGAGAGAGGAAGAGAGAAGAAGATCTGATGTCTGGTCCTCTTGCTGTAGGATGTGACTCCTATCAGATAAGGACCCCACCATTCTGACTGCATTTAACCCTCATAATAAAGGTCCTATCTCCAAACACAGTCACATTGGGGTTAAGAATTCAAGATACGATTTGCAGGGAACACAATTCAGTCTATAAAAACTCCCTTGATTTTGATCCTCTAAACTCATTATCTACAAATGCAGTGGGATCTTCAGGGACACAAAAATTATTTTACTTATCCATGACTCTCTCCTTAATCTCTCAATGACTTTCTCTTGAGGCCTCCCTTGAGGCCTTCTTCAGTTGCACTTGGTAGACAAACCTATTTTCTTTTCTTTCCCTTTTTTTAAAAATAACTCGAAGTCATTATTTGTGTCTCAACAAACTACCACCTGTTTATAACTTGCCCCTATGTTTGCAGCCTAAACACTTGACTTTACCTGCATGTAGCATATATTAGAAAACACCAAACTCTTCTAATTTTATAGTATATTTTATTGTTATTTCTTGAATCTGGGCATTTTTACCACTATCATTTTTACTGGATAATACTTCCTCTCTTCACTCCATGGATGTGAATAACTCTATTCAGTACAATTTTTGTTTAAAAGAAAAAAAAAATTCTTAATGTACTATCCTTGTAAAACTTCATTAGTATTTGTCTTAATTAGTTTAATTTACTTTAATAGAGGTTCAATAGCTAATTTCCAAAATGTAATTAATAATTAGCATTTAATACATGGAAACATGTTACAGGCAATAGCAAGAGTTCTAATATAAATAATCTGTTTTTGTAATAAAATGGGTATATTTTCTAATAAAACGGAACAGAAAAGTATTTCATAATAGAAAACCTATACTTTACTTTCTCATTATAATTTATGTTTCTGTTCTCTCTACAATTCATGGGACTACAGAGCAGTGTCCTTAGAGTATTTCACAACTTGATGAATATGTAAGAAAAAAGTGGTTAAAAAAAAAGAGACAAGACAGGAAGAAGGTACAGCAGTCCTCAGTTCTACCAGCAGAAATGATCCCATTCTGCTTCTCTACTCAAGGAAAGAAGGGAAATAGTAAAAACAGTGGGTAGGACCACTCAGCAAACTATAAACTATGCATTGTTAGTACTGTAAAGTGACATGTTAAATTTCCAACTTTCCTGTATTACCTTTTTGTCTCTCTTGCTCTCTAGTTTTGTTAAATGGGACAAGTGCCTGTCCTGACTTCTGGTTCAAAAGAAGTAGGGGAGACTGTTTTAAAAAGCACATGATAACACTATATATGGACCATATTATACCACTGGAAAATATAGACACATGTAAATAGATATATTTTACTTGTATATGATAATTGTAAATGTATTACAAATACATTTATTCCTTTATATTTGTAAAGGAATAAATTTTATTGTTTGAATCAAATGTTAAATTTCATCTGGCCTTTTGTTTTATTTGTTTTACTAGATCTGTTCAAGCCAAAGCTTCAGTATGCCATTCTGGCTCACACCATTCTGAATAAAAGGTTCTGAGTCTATTATAGCACCACTGCACTATTTTATACTCATTTATTCATTTGATTTCCTGTTCTGAAGAGAAAGAAGGGATAGTGTCTTGTTTCCATAATTTAGCATTGTGCCTTAAAGCCTACCACAAGTAAGCGTTGAATAAATATTTTGTAAAAATGAATGAATTAATGATCTCAGCAATTCTATTTCCAGACATGTTGATTGCTTCCAGATCTGTGATATTAAAATGACAGAGAATGACAAATGCTGACAAGGATGCAGAGAAAGGGGAGCCTTCCTACACTGTCGGTGGGACTGTAAATTGGTGCAACCATTATGGAGTTTCCTTAAACAAGTACAAATAGAACTGCCATATATCCAGCAATCCCACTGCTGCATGTATACCCAAAGGAATGAATATCATCATGTCAAGGGGATATCTGCACTCCCATGTTTATCGCAGCTCTATTTATAATAGCCAAGAGCTGGAATCAACCTAAATGTCCATCGTTGGGTGACTAGATAAGGAAAATATGGTATATTTACACAATGGAATACTACTCTGCCATAAAAAGAAATGAAATTCTGCCATTCACAGCAACATGGATGAACTTGGAGAAAATTATGTTAATTGAAATAAACCATGCACAGAAAGAGAAATACTGCATGTCCTCCCTTCGAAGAAGGAGCTAAAACAAACAAACAAAGAAAGAAATATACAACAGTCACAATAATACATTGAACTTTCAAAAGATGAGAACAGAACTGAGGTTATCAGAGGTGGGAAAGGGGGAGAGGGAGAGGGGTAAGGGGGGAGGTGGTAAAGGGCTATGAAAATGTATTACATTGTATAATACTAATTGTCCTGATTTGAACATTACATATCACACACAGGTATTGATGTTCAAAGCTGTACCCCACAGATGTGTATAATCAACTATGTCCCCCCCCAAAAAAAATCTCATGTGTAGCTTAACATTGTTGCTGAGACAATGAGAAATATTTGGATTAAAATGAAAAGTTTGCTATTAAATTTTTGTGACTACTGCACCAAACAATAAGATGCTTAAATCCAAGTTGAAAATGACAATATTTTTAACAAAAATAAAGTAAATAAAATAAGATTTTGAAATGGAACCCAACATTTTCTCCTACTAACTTTCCATAGTTTAAACACTGGCTAGAGACACAGAATAAGACACAAACCATTTCAATGACACTTAGAGGCAATATCCATTTAAACGGCTTATAAATTCTACCTCATATCGACTAAGAGTATGCTGCAAAGTGAGGCATTCTCCCTGCGTATCAGGGAGAAGAATTACAATGGTTATTCTCCCAATCGTGTTTCTGCTGTCCATTTGCTTTGACCTAAAATATTTTAATTTATGAGAAACAAATAGGGAAGGTTAAGACTAAAATAATACCTAGATAGATGGTGCTGTTTAAAGCAAAGAAGTCAATGCCTAAAAATGTCATAGGATGCAATGGAGGGAAAATAATCTCTGTAAAGAAAATCCATTTCCAAAACAGATGTACATTTAAGTATGAGTATTATCTGTGAAAAGGAGGTGCAGCCATGAGCCTGTGCTGGGTTTATTCTTACTAATGTTTATAACAAACAAGGATTGACTGCCAGGTGACCTAAAAGAGATTGACTGTTCAGGGTCTTCTAAGTGAAGGCCCAGAAATGTGCACTCAGACAATGACAGAGATAATGAGATGAGTAAACTGTTTGGAGATCTGAAAGCAGCATAATTTTATTACGGCTGGAATAGTTACATTGGATATCAAAATGAAGAATATTAGCTAGCCAGGGGGAGATTCAGCTAGGAAAACCATAGGAAATAAGAACTTCAGAATTGCTGATCAGAAACCATACACAAAGGATTTAAGAGGATTTTTGTGAAAAACAGCTGAAAATACTACATAATGGTGGCTAAGCTGTAAGAATTGTAATAGCAGTCAGGCAGAATTGTAATAGCAGTCAGGCAGAATTGTAATAGCAGTCAGGCCTCAAAGTTCTGCTATTTTACTTATAAGATTTAAAATTCTGGGCATATTAATTATAACTTAGTATCTTCATCTCTACCATTGAGAGGACAGATGGGCAGAGGTACAATTATTGTTACTGATATTGTCAAGATTAAATGAGATAATACATGCAAAACACTTAGCATAGTGCCTGACACATATAAACGGTCGATGAATATTATAAAAGTATATATCCATGATTATTATTAGCATCAAAAGTCAGTTTGCTGCTTGGACAACACTTTGATATATATGTATGAGAAGGATTTTGCTTTGTTTCTTTATGACTAAGAGAGCTACACAGTATGATTCTATATGGAATCAAAAGAGAAGCCAATCAGAAGATCAAGAATTTTAAAAATGGCATAAAATCCTGTCCCAAATGTAAAATCAGGTTATAATGAAGAGGCCTTGTTCCATAGATCACTTGTAGGGAAAATAACCTGTGCCCCCGTGACCTCAACGCGAGGTGGATTATTTGTGCACTCTAAATCATATATCACATGCTGTGCAGAAGGGTTCAAAAAATTAAGTGGAAGAGACAAAATCCTAACATCATGTGCTTTGGTGTAAAAATTCCTAAACTGTTGTAGGTACATAAGCACCAGAGAACCTTGTCTTTTAGCCCCATAGTCATTTTATTCCATCCTATTAGACCTATGGTTATTTAAAGGATAAATGTTACCTAACTCTTTGCAATCAGGTGGTTTTTGTTGTTTAGAAAAATATGATAAATCTTTACCTGCAAAAATATGAACAGGGACTATTATGATCAGGTTAAAATATTGTCTTACAATATTCTCATAGGATATAGCCACCACTCCCAGATCCTGGAGAGTAGTGTCACAGTTTCCTGTTCTTGTCTCAGTGCTTTAGCAAAGTGACCCTCATGTCAGCACAATGTAAAAAGTGGCCATTGAGTCTCTCTTTTTGCTCACAGGTTTGCCTTGAGTCCTTACACTGACCTAACTCCCCTTTGCTTTTGACTTTCTGATCTGTTCCTAACATTTCTGGCTTCTGAACCTCACTTTCCAATTACAGCTTTGTTCTGTTCCTGCATTTAACATCAGCATCACTGTCAATGGTGCCCTTTTGTTTTGTCCTTTACCAGGAGATGGGTTTCTGTTTTGTCTCAGCTGCCATGAGTTACACTTTGTAAAAAACCCAAATGATCCAGCCAGAAATTGAGAGCTTGTTCCTTACCACCCACCTTGAAGGCAGACATGCACAATATTTTAAAAGAAACCAGATCGTGAGGAAATCCTCACATTGATACCATTTCTGGGCAGAACTTCTAACTTTAAAACTGAGCCCTGCATTTGAGACAGTGATAAGGACATTGTAAAGACTCTTTGTAATGCTCTCCTTTAATTTGGTAAAAATCCCACATTTCTCTAAAAAGCCTAGAGCCCATTGAACTCTTCCTAGCACTGTACTAAGTAAGTATTTGCTTACATCATCTCCTTTAATCTTAACAATATCGATATTATCAGTTCATAATCATTTTGCTCCTTTTACTCAATCTATAACCTAAAATTCCCTTCCCAATTGTATCTGGATGAAAAAAATGTTTAGGGGATAAATAAGGATGTTTCTGGTTATTTATCTCTTTTTATACCATAGGATAGAGTGCCATTATACTACATCTCAATCTTTTCCTTCTGTTATCAGTCTCTGTTGGGTCTCCCCAAACACAAAGATTTATACTCCAGAAACTTTCTAGAATTCCTTCCTGAGATTTTGGAGTGAGAGTCAGAAGTTATGTGTGGGAAAATTAAATCATATCTCAGACCAAGTGGTAGTGTCAATATCATCATCATGACCCTTCTGGATCATTTGATTTTATACCTTCCAGTAAAGCTGTTGTTTTGCTCCAGATTCCTGCCAGCCAGTTATTCCAGTCTCTGCTTGTATTGATGGTGATCATTTTCCTGATTTCAAATTATTCCTTTGTATTCACTGTGGAAGAAATAATGGCGGAAAGGAAAGGGAATGGCCACAATTCTTGAATTCTAAGACACTATCAATTGTAAGAAGGTGAGAACCATCATTGATTTAATATTAGTTTTATAGGGGGAAAAATTTATAGGACACATCTTTATCACAGAAGTTCTAAATGTGACAAATACCTTAGAATGGACAGAGTGTGGTAACATCTATAGATTGTTTATTATGTATTACTAGGTCAGGCATTGTACTAGACACGTATTGCAGGTACTAACTCGTTTATTCTTCTTAATTATCCTGTGTTGCATTCAATTTTAAACATTTTGCAAATGAAGAAACTTTGCTATACTTAATGAGCTTTCTCAAGGTTAAAGAAAAGCATATGTTCTTTCAACTCAGCTGCCAACTCATGTTTTCTCTCTTGATGCTATGGTCAATGAAACATCCTTCCCATTAACCTCAAGAGCACTGGACGGGACATGAGTTTAGATGACCTAATATCCATCCATCTTCTCCAATGGCCTCTCAGTAATTCACTCCCTAGATTACATATTGTCATTGCTGAAATCACTTAATCCCCACAATTTGAGTCAAACATCCTACTCTAACACAGCATTTTATTTGATTACTTCTCGTGTTTTCTTAATCTTAGTACATACTTTTCTCATCTTCTAGTTCCTTGAAACACCTCCTTTTCTTGCTATCTGTGGGTCCCATATTTGTCTTCACTTCCTTTCTGCTGAATTTGAATCCCCAGTTCTATCTCTACATATGTTCTTTCACCAGCAAACTTTGCTCCCTCATCCCCTTGTCCCTCCATCTTGCCAATTCCCAAATTAGAATCAATTCAGTCATTTCTTGCTCTTCCAAGAACTGTGTTCAGAAAAGCATGCAACCATTCCAACTGCATCCAGCACAATCGTTTAGTGTGCAGTATAACTGGTCCCCCAGCACTGCTGAGAACTCTGTTTATACTTTCCCTGGTTACCTTCCTTTCTCCTGTATCGCAGTGGCTTTTCCCAACTCTCATTATTGTCATCAAGTTCCTTGCTCTAAGCCTGCGTTGTTCTTAGCAGATGATCTTGCCTTCTATTTTCTAGAGAAGATAGAAGACTGAAATCCCTCATTTCAAAGCTCATCCTCCCTCATATACATGTGTCATTTCCCCAGATATCTATAGAACTCAGTGTCTCAATTCTTTCAAGGCTTGGCTTAACATGTCATTTTTTTTTTCTCTCCAAATTCCAACCATCCTATCTAATTAAAAGCATCTTTTTTTCTGCTGTCTTGGTCTTTCTAATTCCTCTTAATCACTTTCACATATACTCTTTTTAACATACTCTTTAATTATTTATTTATAATGTTTATTGTTATTGTGTATCTCTGAGATGGAACGTAAGTTCCACTAGGCTTTGAGCAAAAAGTACAAGCCCCTAAAACAGTGCCTGGCTCCTGGTAGGTACCAATAAATATTTGTTGAATGTGTTTTGATTGCTTGACTTCTTCTCTGTTTTTCCAGAGGAAGAGGTTTCTTAACTCATCTCTAGACCAAGACTGATCATACCAACAGCTACCCAAGCCAAAATCAGAAGGATAATACAATTTGGCTTTTTACATTTGAATTGTGACTTTTCAAGATAGTGTTAAGGTTACATCCTCGAAGCCCAGTATGAGAAAGCTTTCTTTGTTATTCCTTCTTCAACACAACTAGTTCAAGGTCAGGAAATTCAGTTTTCTAACCCCCTCACCTCCTGTTATCTCTCAATAAATTTGTACAGAACAGGTATTGCCGCTGTACTTAATCTTTGTCATTAAATACACTTTCCAAACAACTGCCCACCAGGTTGACCCAGAGGGACTGACTCGTGCTGTCTATTTCATTTTCTTTGATCGCTTTGGCCAAGGTTCTTTTGTCACTGAGACTGCATTTTGTGGAGATTACAGACTACCAAAGACTTCATTGAAAACAGCAAGTACATTTCTCTTTGGAACACAGGTTGAACTTGAGTCACAGTCCCTAGTGAATAAACAGTAGTAGAATAGACCATACCCTTTGCATAAAAGCTGTTTGCCCCAAATCTATAACCTACCTACTGGAAAATGCAATGCAAACACCTGCTATTCATCACTTTCCTGGGATAGAATATGACTGCAAGAAATTCTTTATTAATAGATAATATTTCCAAATGCTGGATTTCCAGACTTTATCAAGCAACTCTTCTTAGAAGATAGAAGACCCGTTGCATTCATCCTGAGTGCCTAAATCCCACAGTACAAATATGTCTTTTCTTAATGTTGGAAAATACTGTTATGGCCTTCCTTCCCATTCTTCTTTTGATGGAGAACAGCAATTTTGAAAAATAGCAATAGCTTTGTTCCTTTCACTCTTGTGGTTGCTGTTAATTTTTGCTTGGATTCTTACTGTTACCTGTGGTTGACTTCATTTTGTCTATGTCAAAACACATTTTTGATTTTGAAGTAAAACATTGTATGAAATGAAATCTTGATTGTGCTTTTTATGATCCCATTTTTTTTTAAAGTAGTGATGATTCAATTTTTGCAAACTTATGCATTGTTTGAAAGGAATGACTGCCATCTGCTAGTTTGCTATGGGGTAGGGGATTGTGGCAATTTGTGTTTAAGTCAATTAGGTGTGGAATTGCTTTCTCTACTGTTCCCTCCAAAGGAGTTCTTTTTCTTCTTCTTTAAATAAACTATTGGATTAGCAATCCCACTTCACTTAGGCTCTGACAAGGCTGAACAAGCAGTCGGTCTCCAAATTACCAATGGATTGTGTCACTGAAATGCATTCATCTACTTTTGGTTTTATCAGTCCCTAATAACATTTTGTGTAGATAGAACATACCTATACAATTAACGTAAACTCCCTATTTTTCATGTAATAAAGAAGTAGTGGGGGATATTGCAGGCTTTTTGATCTTTTATATCTCTCATCTTTTTAGTTCTCCTCTTCTGTTTTCATTATACTTTTGCTTGCATATTTTTGAGGCTTTTTTGTCCTCTGATTGCTTTAATTGCTCTTAATCTCTTAGCCCTCTTGCATGGCTTCACTTCCTTTCTTACCGAATATTGACGCATGTTTTCATCAACAACACACATCAGCAATTTCAACTCCTATGCCTTCTGCTACAAACATCTATCCATACACCATTCCTGCAACCTCTCCTCTGATGTATTTATGGTTTGGATCTTTGCTTGGGTAATCAACACTGTTTGATAATCCTCTTCGAGATTTTTAAAATTTTCTTTAGTTCTTTCGACTCATTCTCAATGCTATTCTTTTACTCTCAGCAGGAAATTTCTACGTTTTCTTTCCTGGAGAAATTAGAAATCAATAGTCATGCATTCTCTAAATTTGCCACGTATATAGACACTTCTCCTTATCTGGTTTCTACCTCTTTCAAAGGAAAAGTTGCTCTTCCTGTAACCAAGTTTAAGCCTTTTATCTAGTCTCCATATTATTTCCCTCACCCTTCTTAAACATCTTTCTCCATTACTAATCTGCTCTCATAATTTTCATCCACTTATTCTCCATCGGTCCTTTTTTAAAGTATATATTTTGTGTAAAAACAGAGCAACAAAACAATCCCTAAACCTTTTCTCACATTCTCTGTTTTTGTCCATCTTCACCAGACTTCTTAAAGATTAATCCAGTGGTAGAAGAGTTTCAGAGGAAGCCAACATCCAGGATATGGCTGTGGGGGTGGTAATGTGATGTAGGAAGGAGGTGAGTGCAAACAAGAAGAACTAAAGGGCTGAGAGGCTATCATGTTAAGTGGGCTGCCCAAGTGAAGTATGAAGTCACCCAAAATAAAGGTTCAATTTAACTAGGGTAAAAAGACAATGACCAGGTACTAACATATTAGTGAGTAAGCAAGAGTGATCAGAAAGGTCATGGATGACTATGAGGAGAATGCATTGGGCCTGGTACAAGACTCTAAGAAGCAGGATTTTCACTCGATGGAGAAGGGAAGGTAGTGTAGAATTCAGAACAGAGGTCAGAAGGGCACCAACTCTTATTCCTAGATGTGAGGTCCATGGGTTGTGAAATTGCACACTCCAGATGAAAGGGCTTCAGGGGAAAATAGCTTCTTAAGGAAGAGTCAACTTCCAGTTAAGCTAGAGAAGAGAAAGGGATGTTCACTGAAGAGCTCACAAATCAGGGAGAAATTGATAACTATGGATCAGCATGCTCCAAAGACACATAGAGGGGAGTACTGAGCAGTGAGGTCTGTCCAAGGAAAAAGGATCCCGAAGCAGTATGCATAGAAGAAATTAGATTATAGATGAGTAGAAAGGCTCAGACTTGAGCAATGAGCAAAGATAATGGATTGTAGTAATGGCAGACTAAACTGCCCACAAACTTCCAACATTTGCAGTAGAAGTTTCTTACTACTTTGGGAAAGACCAGCATGGGTTGGGTTAACTGTACTTCTGAAGGGAGGGATACTCAATAAGAAAATTCTAACTTGGGTTGATTGCATTGGCTCTGATGATGTACTCTGGGTGTGTTTCCTACACACGTGCTCCATCCTCTATAGTGTATGTGCTGAAGGGTGAGGGTGGAGATCTAATGGTCAGAAGTCTGGTCATTGAAGCTGGGAGAAGTTCATCGTTCATCCAAGCTTTACAAATCCACAGGAGTCCCTGATCATGAGTACCTTCAGTGAGAGTCCCCAGTCTTGTACTAATTGACTTGTCATGCAATGAGCTGCATTCCCCAGTACTCTCTCCAGAAAATCCAACAATTAAGATTGTCACACATGCAATTACAGAAAGGGTAATCATCATTTCACTCTTTTTTCCCCAGTAGATACATATTTTTGTTTAAAATACAACTGTTCCACGAATTTACTTGAAACTGTTCCCAATGCATTTACTGATGGAAAACAGAATTAGGCCAACTTTGTTTCTGGGTTTAATGTGCTTTTCAGACTTGTTAGGTTTGGTTGTAAATAATCTTACTCCCTACAGTGAGCGATGTTTAAAAGTGCTTCACTGAATATACAGAGCAAAGCTTTCATGGTGGCTAATCAGAAATAAGCAAACTGACTGATTTAAACTTGGGAAGATGGGTAATATAAACTAAAGAGCTCTACTTAGTTAAACTAAATATAGAAATAAAATGAAGTAAAACCAGGATGCATGGTAGGGGTAGCCATGTTTAAATTTCAAGTTTTCATCCACATATATTGCATCAGGTAGACCCACTCACTACTATTCAACTTGCTATAAAGCATATTACAATCTTTCTCATCTGCAAATTATGCTCATGCAGATGTTATGTTTCTTATGATGGAAAAACTTCCAAGGGGGGAAAGTGGTTTTCCTCATGTCAAGTGTAATAAACTCAGACCAGGTAAGTCATCTTTTCAGCCTGGAATCCTATTTGTTTGCATTAGGTTGACTTTCTCATATATCTTTCACCAGTAACATCAGACTGTATATCCATTCTGATGATGTATAAATGGAAATTTTTCAGTGTAAAATCACATGGGAACTTCCACAAGATCACTTAGACATGCTTTTGCTCTTATTTTTTCCTGCTGTGATTTTGGAAGGCCGTATTTTTCTCCTGTTAAAATGATTAGTGCTTTAAGTGAATGAGATCACTTACTGAAATAAAAACCCAGCCAAACCATATTCTCATATCGTGATCTCATACAGGCTCAGCCACAAGAGAGGCCCCCTGAGAGATTTTGCAAAATTGTTCATCCAATTGTTGTCTGCAGCCTCTGCTCAGAAAGGAAATGTGCTTGACAAAATCTAGTAAAAAGGGCCCCTGGATGCCAAAGACAATGTAAACGCATGTGTGCCTTAATATAGGCTGCTATCTGGCAAAAATAGTCTTCTTCTGCTGTACATGTAAAACCCACAGTGCATGAAACACCTGAATACTTATGTAATCCTCACTTTCTGTGTAGCAAGAGACCAAAGATGCTGAGCTCGATTCATGGCTCTGTGCCTACAAACAGTTAATGGGATAACTGGGGATGCTGAGACTTGCTCTGAGCATCACGTGGCTGCAGAACTTTTGTATTGCTGTTCCTCTGATACATATATTTTTTGATTTTCTAATCACTAAACATTCACCACTAGGGACAATCGTTGCTGAGTGTGTCTTAGATTCTAAGTAGTTCCAAAATGACTATGAAAATGTGAGATTAAAAAAATGCAATAATTTTGGAGTCTCCTGCAGGGTTAATCTAGTAATCATTGCACAATAGTATACACCACTTCACTGAGTTCTCTCTCTTCCCTCTTTCTTTCCTCGTCAGAGTCTTTTTCTTTTCTGAATTCCCTCTTCACCACTTTCCATTTCCCTCACTTGCACCCCCGAATCCCCTCCCCCCCAAAAATGCACTTCCTTTTGCCTACAAATCAATTATTTTTTTTGTATTGAGGTAAAATTTACATAAAGTTAAGTGCACCAGTCTTAGGTATAAAATTTTGATTAATTAATTTATTTTTAGCTCCCACTTAGGAGTGGGAACATGTAGTATTTCTCTTTCTGTGCCTGACTTATTTCTCTTGTCATAATTTTCTCCAACCTCACCCATGCAGCTGTGAATGTCAGGATTTCATTCCTTTTTATGGCTAAGTAGTACTCCACTGTGTATATATACCACATTTTCCTTATCCAGTCATCTGTCAATGGGTATGCAGGTTGTTTGATACATTTTAATAAATTAACACTCCCTTGTAACTACGATCTTAAAATGAAGGCATAGAATATTTCCAATACCTGAGAAAGTTGTCCTGTGTTGCTTTGTTGTCATTATGAATATTAACTGTGTATCCTGAGAATTTGCTAAATAAAATAAGTCAAGCCACTGTTTTGAAGATTTCTTAGATATCTATGTAAACAGCTATGTTGTCTGTGAATAAAGGCAGTTTTATATTTTTCTTTCCAATCATTATTGCTTCTCACCCTCCCCATTTCACCGACTATGACTTCCAGTACAATATTTAATAAAATTGGTGAGTGAGTACATCCCAGCATTGTTCTTGATGTGAGGGGGAAAACATCTAATATTGTATCATTATTATTAATTTCAACTGTAGGTTTGTGCGGATGCCCTTTATCAGATTGAGAAGGGTTCTTTCTATTCTTAGTTTGCTGAGAAATTTTATCATAAATGAGTGTTGAATAATGCCAATGATTGTTTCTATATCTATTGAGATGTTCATACAGTATTTGTCCTTTATTCTATTAATATGGTGAATTACACTGATTGATTTTCAAATGAAGAACCAACCTTACTTTCCTGAAATGGACTCGACTTGGTTATGAGCCAGTAACATTTTAATATATTGTTGAATTTAACTTGCTAAAATTCTGTTAGGAATGTTCACATCTATGTTTATAAGACATATTGACCTGTAGATTTATTTTCTTGTAATGTCTTTGTCTGGTTTTGCTATCAGAGTAATGTTGGTTTTCTAGAATAAATTGAGAAGAATTATCTTTTCTCCAATATTCTAGAAGACTTGTGAAAAATCAGTACTATGTTTCTCTAAATTTGATAATTTATTTTAAAATTTCACCCATGAAGCCATTTATGCCTGGAAATTTCTTTGTGGGAAAATTTTAACTACAAATTTGAACTTATTTATATATATAAGTCTATACAAGTAATCTGTTTATTCTAAAGTAAATTTTATAGTTTATTTCAAGAAATTTGTCCATTTCACCAAAGCTGTCTAAATTATTGGCATAAAATTATTCAAAATATTTCCTTATGATCTTTTAAAATCTGTTGTATCTGTACTGATGTCACTTCTCTTATCTATGATATTGTTAATTTTTGTCAAACCCTTTTTTTCCTGATAAGAATGACTACAGATTAATCAATTTTATTGATTTTCTCAAACAACCAGCTTTTGATATTGTTAATTTTTTCTACTTTTAGCTTCATTTGCTTTCCCCCCCCTGCCCCTAGATTCTAAAGTTAGACACTGAGGTCATTGATATGAAGCTTTTTTTCTTACATGGACCTTGAGTTCTATAAATTTCTATAAATTTTCATCTATGTACTGCCTAGTTAAAAAAAAAAGTATCTAATTTCTCCTTTGATTTCTTCTTTGACCCATGGGTTATCTAGAAGTGAGTGATTTAGTTTCCAAATATATGAGACTGGTTTCTAATATAATTCCATCGTGGGCAGAGAAAATATTTTTGCTAAATCAAATCTTTTGAAATTTATTGGGACTTATTTTATGGCACATAATATGGTTTATCTTGGTGTGCACCTTTAAAAAAGTGCTGTTATTGTGTGCATTGTTCTATAACTGCCTGTTAGATCAAGTTGGTTATATTTTTGGGCCGACCCCGTGGCTTTAGCATTTTAAAGATCCAGTTTTAAATTCTTGTACCAGCCAGGTGCAAAAAGAAAAAAAAATATTAGAATTCTATACCTATACCTTCTTTTGTTACTTTATGTTTAATCCATTGGTATGTTTATATCTGTAGTTTTCCTATAGACAGTTTATAGTCAGGTCTTGTTTTTTGTTTACAGTTTGACAATCTCTGCTGTTTAGCTAAATAATTTAATGTAATAATTGATTTGGCTGGGTTTAATTTTGCGTCATGCTATTTTTTTTCTTCTACTTTTTTCTTTTCTTTTTATCTATTTTTCTGCTTTTGCGGAATGAATATTAATTATCATTCCATGTTTTATCCTTGCTGCCTTATTAGATATAACTATTGCTTGCTTTATTTTAGTGTTTGCTCTAGGGTTTATAGTATGTACCTTTAATTTATCACATTCTACCTTAAAGTGATATTTTACCACATATGTATAACATGAGAAACAAAGTATACTTTAATTTCTTTCCTCCAAAATTTTGTTATTATTGTCACATTCTACTCTTCCATATATTATCAATGCCACAATTTATTATCACTTTTTAAACTTGCAATATAAGAAAAGTAGAAGAATATTCTCCAGGTAGAAGAAAAACTTTACCAGATGGAAATTTGAATCTACACAATGAAGAGTGCCAAAAATGGCAAATATGAGGGTAAATAGAAAAATCATTTTTCTCATTTTTAGGTATCTTTAAAAGACTAGGCACAATTTAAAATGAACAAAGACCATATGTGAAAACAATAATACAATGAATGGGGGTAAATGAAAATACTTCAGTTTAAAAACTAATATTATATATATAGTACAATAGTATTTGGAAATTAAAGGTTTATATTGTAAAGTCTAGGACAACCAGAAATATAAAAACACAGAAGTACAAGAAAGACAATAGTTGAGATAAAAGATAAATATATAATATGTCAATCCAATGGTAGCCTCCCAAAATAAATAAAAACAAGAAAATAAAATAAAAAGAAACAATATACAGACAGGACAAATAGAAAAGAAATAGCAGATAGCAATATGTAAACCAAGCATAGTGATAAGTACTTTAAGGGTAAATTGTATAAACAATGCAATTAGAAATAATATTATGTATTAAAAAAGCAATACCCTGCTATATCTTACATGTGAAAAGCATATAAGAAACATCGTTAAACATAAAGTGGGCTATGTATAATATTAAAAAGGTTAATTCCTCAAAAAAACATAATAATTCAAATTTGGTGTATACCTAATGACAGAGATTCAAAATACATGAAGCCAAAATGACAGAAAAGAAAGAACACATCTATATTTACTGTCAGAGTTATCAACACTCAGCTTGCAGTAACTGATAGAAAAAGTTGACAGAAAATCAGTAAAAATATAGAAGACTTAAGCAACATTATCAATTAAATTGAAATAATTGACATTAATAAAGTACTCCACCTATCAATAGCTGATAAATAAATGATAAAAAATTAGTAAGTAGCCACCAAATATTCACAATCATAGATCATACATTGGGTTATAAGTCTTAGTAATAGTAAATGGTTTAAAAACATAAATATACTCTTTGACCAGCAAAGACTTAAAGTAGAAATCAACAACATAAAAATATTCAGAAAATTTCCAAATATGCGGGAACAATCCATTTCTAAAAGTCCATCATTCCTATGAGAAATTACATGGCAAGTTAGAAAACATTTTGAAGCTAATGCAAATTAAAACATAACATTATCAAAATTTATGGTGTTTGACTGCAATGGACTGAATGTCTCCCTCTCCTGCCAAAACATATGTTGAAATTTCATATGTTAAAATCCTAACTCCCAATGCGATGATTGGGAGGTTGGGCCTTTGAAAGTACTCAGGTTATGAATGTGGAGTCCTCATGAATGGGGTTTGTGTCCTTATGAAAGTAACCCCTTAGAGCTCTCTCAGCCTTTTCCACCATGAGAAGATACAAGGAGGAGTTGGTAGTCGGCAACTCAGAAGATGGCCATCACTAGATGCCAGCTGTCCTGTTTGGCACCCTGATCTCCAATTTCCAGCCTCTAAATGTATAAGAAATAAATGTTGGCTGTTTAAGCCACCCAGTCTATGGTAACTTGTTATACCAGCCAAACAGTATAAGACAGGAACTAAAGTAAACTTATGGGGAGAGAAGATTTTAAATCAATATTATGATCTTCTTCTACCTTAAGAATGAAAAAAGAAGAGCAAATTAACACAAAGGAAGAAGAATAAGAGAAATAAGAAAGATAAAAAAACAAGTTAATGACATAGACAACAGAAAAGCAAAAAAGAAAATTGATTGAATCAAAAACTTGTTCTGTGTAAAGATCAATGAAAATGATAAATTTTCTGTAAATCTGATCAGGAAGAAGAAAACAGATACACTATACAAATTACCAAAATAAGCAGTGAAAGAGAGGGGGTCACTAGGAATTCCATGGACATTGAAGGCTGATAAGGAAATATTATAATCTGTTTCATACCAATAACTTCTACAATGTACATAAAAGAGACAAATTTCTTGAAAGGCACAACTACCAAAAACTCACTCAAGGTAAAATAGAAAACCTTGAATGGCCCTAATTCTATTAAAGAAATTAAATTTTTAGTTTAACATATTCCCTCAAAGAAAATTTCAGGCTTTGATGACTTCAGTGAAGATTTCTTACAAATTTAAATAGAAAATAACACCAATTCTACACAAAATTTTCAAGGAAAAGAAAAATAAAAACACTATTCATTTCTAAAATTTATGGAGACTTGCATTTTGCTGATTCAAAGACCAGAAAGGCATAATAATAAAATTAAATCACATGCCAATATCACTAATGAAAATAGATCTAAGTATCTTTTCAAATATTAAGCAAATTGAATTATGCAATATAGAATCAGACAAATATATCATGACCAACTTCAGTTTATCCTAGAGATCTAGTTAAATTCTTTAAAAAATTAATCAATGCAATTTATCATACTAACAAACTCAAAAAGAAAAAGATGAAGTAAAACATTTGACAAAATTGACTTTTATTCATGATAAAAATTTTCACTAAACTAGTGAATAAAACTGAACTTCTTCAAGCTGATGGTGTACATCTGTATAAAATCTACCACTAACTCATATTTAATGGTGAAAGAATACTCTTGTCTTAAGATCAGGAACAAGGCATAGATGTCATCAGCTCTCACCACTTCTATTTATGCTTAATGTCCTAGATAATACAATAAGAAAAGAAAAATAAGTATATAGACCTAAAGGAAGAAGAAAATGTCTTTATTCACAAAACATGATTGTCTACGTAAAAAATCCTAAGGAATCTACAAAAAAAAAAAAAAAGTCTCAAGAGATAACATGTGAGTTTAGTGAGGTCACAGAATACAAGACAAATACACAAAAATCAATTGTATTTGTATATATTATGAATAAATCACCAGAAAATAAAACATAAAAAACCAAATTATTTTCAAAAATATAAAGGATATGAAACATTTGTGGATTTTTAAAATATATACATAATATTTGTAAATAAAAACTACAAAACATTGCTGAGAAAATTTAAGATTACCTAAATAAATGAAGAGATATGCCATCTTTATGGATCAGAAAGATCAATGTTCATACAATTCTTTAGATTAATTTCTAGATTTAATGCAATCCTAATCAAACTCCTGGCAGCTTTTTTTTTTTTTTCCTTTTCTTTTTCGGTAGAAATCAAAAAGTTGATTCTAAAATTTATGGGAAAATCAAAGGACGAAGGCTCCAAAATCATTTTGAATAAGAACATAGTTGGAGGACTTACCTGCTTGCAAGAATGATCATAAAGGTACAATAATTATGAGAATATGGTACTGATTTAAGTATAGATGTGCAGATTAATGGAACAGAATAGAGAGTTTAGGAAGAGACCCTCATGTGTATTGTAAATAATATTAAACAACATGCCAAGGCAGTTTAATAGAGATCATATATTCCTTCCAATACATGATGCTAGAACATCCAAATGCAAAAGTAAAATAATAATGATGATAAAGAAATGAAACAAACAAAAACTTGAAACTTACCACACATACACATATTACTTCTAATTGGCTCATAGATTTAAATTTAAAGAAAAAACTGTAAAGCTTATAACAATTAACTTAGGAGAAAGTCTTCACAAACTTGGAGAGAGAAATATTGTTGAATAGAACAGAGACAACACTAGCTTTTTATTAAAAAAATTGATAAATTGGGCTTGAAAAGACCACAAAAATACGTTGAATGTTTGGAAGGAGAGAACAAACCTAAGGATACCAGCGATGGGAGGAGGAAGGAGGGGGTTTCAGAAGTGATAAGTCTGACAGAGGGCATAAGGAAATATCACGATTTGTAAGAATGAATATGCTAATAATAAATAATAAAAATTGAAAAAAAAAAAAAGAAAAGAAAAGCCACAGGCTGGGGTAAAATATTGGTGAAACATATATCAGGTAAAGGACTCATATTCAGAATATATAAAGAACTCTTACAATTCAAAAAGAAGACAAATAGCCAATGTATAAAATGAGACAAATGCAATCCCCATCAAAATTCCAAAGACATTTTTCTCAGAAATGGAAAAAACTATCCAGACATTCATATGGAACAATAAAAGATGACGCATAGCCAAAGCAAAGCTGAGCAAAACAAATAAAGCTGGAGGCATAACACTACCTGACTTTAAGCTATACTACAAAACTATAATAACCAAAACAGTATGGTACTGGCAAATAAACAGACACACTGACCAATGGAATAGAATAGAGAATCCAGAAATCAACCCACACACTTACTGTCAGCTGATCTTTGACAAAGGCACCAAGCCTATTCAGTGGCGAAGGGACTGCCTCTTCAGCAAATGGTGCTGGGATAACTGGATATCCATATGCAGGAGAATGAAACTAGATCCATACCTCTCGCCGTATACTAAAATCAACTCAAAATGGATTAAGGATTTAAATATACACCCTGAAACAATAAAACTTCTTAAAGAAAACATAGGAGAAACACTTCAGGAAATAGGACTGGGCACAGACTTCATGAATACGACCCCAAAAGCACAGGCAACCAAAGGAAAAATAAACAAATGGGATTATATCAAACTAAAAAGCTTCTGCACAGCAAAAGAAACAATTAACAGAGTTAAAAGACAACCAACAGAGTGGGAGAAAATATTTGCAAAATATACATCTGACAAAGGATTAATATCCAGAATATATAAGGACCTCAAACAACTTTACAAGAAGAAACAAGCAACCCAATTAAAAAATGGGCAAAAGAGCTAAGTAGGCATTTCTCTAAGGAAGATATACAAATGGCCAACAGACATATGAAAAAATGCTCAACATCACTCAGCATCCGGGAAATGCAAATCAAAACCACATTGAGATACCATCTAAACCCAGTTAGGATGGCTAAAATCCAAAAGACTCTGAACGATAAATGCTGGCGAGGTTGCGGAGAAAAAGGAACTCTCATACATTGTTGGTGGGACTGCAAAATGGTGCAGCCTCTATGGAAAATGGTATGGAGGTTCCTCAAACAATCGCAGATAGATCTACCATACGATCCAGCTATCCCACTGTTGGGAATATACCCAGAGGAATGGAAATCATCAAGTCGAAGGTATACCTGTTCCCCAATGTTCATCGCAGCACTCTTTACAATAGCCAAGAGTTGGAACCAGCCCAAATGTCCATCATCAGATGAGTGGGTAGGGAAAATGTGGTACATCTACACAATGGAATACTACTCAGCTATAAAAACGAATGAAATACTGCCATTTGCAACAACATGGATGGACCTTGAGAGAATTATATTAAGTGAAACAAGTCAGGCACAGAAAGAGAAATACCACATGTTCTCACTTATTGGTGGGAGCTAAAAATTAATATATAAATTCACACACACACACACACACACACACACACACACACAAAAAAAAAAAAAAAAAAAAAAACCGGGGGGAGGGGAAGAAGATATAACAACCACAATTACTTGAAGTTGATACGACAAGCAAACAGAAAGGACATTGTTGGGGGAGGGGGGGGAGGGAGAAGGGAGGGAGGTTTTGGTGATGGGGAGCAATAATCAGCCACAATGTATATCAACAAAATAAAATTTAAAAAAAAAATAAAATAAATAAAATAAAGTTAGTCTTAGGTCCAATCCAAAAAATAAAAATAAAAATAAAAATAAAATGAGACAAAGATCTGAATAGGCATTTCCGCAGAAAAGATACAAAACAGCTGACAAAGCACATAGAAAGACACTCACTGCCATTAAGACAATGCAAATTAAAACCATTGAGAAATCACCACATAACTATTAGAATGGCTAAAACTAAAGAGTCTGACTACAGCAAGAATTGTAGAGCAATTAGAACCATTGTACATTGCCAGTAAGAATGAAAAATGCATAATTCCTTTGGAAAACTCTTTGGTGGTTTTTTATAGAGTTATCCATACACTTACCATAACCCAGCAATCCCACTCTTAGTTATCTATCCAGGAGAAATGAACATATGTTTACATAAAGACTTGTACTCTAATGTTCACAGTAGCTTTATTCATAATATTGGAAAAGTCAAAACAACGCAATAACTCATCAACTGGTGAACGGATAAACAATGGTATGTCCACATAGTGGAATACTACTCAATAACAGAAAGAAACAAGCTACTGGGCTGGGTGGTTAGCTCAGTTGGTTAGAACACAGGCTTGTAACCCCAAGGTCAAGGGTTCGGTTCCCTGTTCTGGCCAGCCACCAAAAAAATAAGCTACTGATGCTATGTAACAAAGTAGATGCCTCTTGAAAGCATTATGTACTAGGTGAAAGAAGCCAGATGCAAAAGAGCACAGTCAATAATTCTACCTAATAGAAATTCTAGAAAATGTTAAACTATAGTGACAGAAAGCAGACACCTATTGCAAAGGGCTGAAGATTGAATAGTAGATTGACTGTAAAGGAACACAGGTTAGCTTTTGGGGTGATGGAAATATTCATGATTCTGGTATTGGTTGCTTGCTTTTATGCATTTGCCCAATCTATTGAATCATAGCCTTTAAAACTGGTGAATTTCATTATATAAAAATCATACTTCAACAATGCTGATTTAAATCATAATTTCCAAGAATGTAGATGAAATATTCTAAGGTATTGAATAGCAAAACAACAATACTAACAATAAAGAAAAGAGACATTCTGAATACTAGATTCAAATCCTGAACTGTCTTTCCAAAGATCGGTGACTTGAATGACCTCAAGAACAACCTATTTTAAAGGTATGTAAATTTTAATGGGAGATCTCTATTTAGATTCAGGTAAACTGTGTGTATGTGTGCGTGTGAATGTGTGTGTGTTTGGGCTGGAGGCCTAATGATGGAAAGACAGATATCAAGGGAGCCAATAGAGAGAGGATCAACTGGACCCTGGCCCAAAAACGTACATTGCCAAGGGGCTGACCAAGTAGGCTGTGGGAAGGCTGGCTGGATTGGCAGTATTGCTTTGAAAGCTCTTTGCTAACAAGTGCTTCTTGTTTACATGCGGTAATCCATCACCCTGAGTTAATATACCCTGTAGGTAAGCACCATTCCTCATGAATAGAGGGTGCAGATTTGCTACTAATATGTAAAGTATTTCATTTAGAAATGGCTTTCAGTACGTCCATTGAAAGCTCTCCTACTGTTATAGTAATAGTTCAGATTGGATCTATAAATTGTTTGCTAACAGTTGATGCTGGCACTAAATACAATCAAATGGCAACATACCTCTAAAGTAAACGAATTCTTATTCTGTGCAATTTTCTCCAAACAATATTAATCTTATTACCATTTCTTGCTGAAGATTATCTGGAAATGACATTTTCTCCCAATCTGCTTGGAGGCTTTCTGAGAACACCAATGGTCCCTTGCATTCCCTCTCTGATCAGTGCTTCCTTATCAGACAGAAAACCATCATAGTAGAGATGATTGCACAAAAAAGCTTTGGTCTCCACACTACCTTACAGCAACCCATGCTTGCTCCATGATTCAGTCCATCCCTTCCCTGTTCCTGAAAACAATGGGCAGTTATAACATTACTTTAAAATTCTGGTCTCAGAGGACAAACAGAAGTAGGGAAGGCATGATAATGAAATGATAGAGCTGGTGACTGGAATGTATGTTGATTTTCCCAGTGAATTGTGACCTGCTCAGCTGAATTCATTTGCCAGATTAGTCAAAGAGGCAACTAGTGAGACAGCTTAAGAATTGTTGAAGGCAGTTGAGATGCAAAATGACTGATGCTGATCGTATTCCTTTTCCTTCCACAACAGAAATCAGAACGCAGACCTGGGTTTGTGTGGCAATCGAGGATTTGTCCGTATTTGAATTTCATTTCATTGCTGTTTCTCACAAACACTTCCTAATTTCTCCAAACTCTCAACACCTATCTGCTCCAGCCAAATATCGAACAAATGAACAGAAATAAAAATGTCCTTTCCTAGTGAACGGCATAAAATATGTTTTCAATTTATGAATCCATATATTTCACATGTAGTTGTATGTTGTTAATTGTTTCAGAGAGGGTTAGAGTGGAGCAAGCAAGAATTTATATTAGTGTGACAGAGGATTTATCTGGAACATGTAATCACGTCCTGTAATTTTTGCCTTCTGCCACTTGTGTGGTCCCATCATAGTGTATGCAAAGAAATTTACAGTCATCTAAACACAATAACTATGAACATTTATTTCTCTTCAAAAACAAAGAAGGCTTACAAGGGAAAGGGGAAGCCATCTCTTGTTTTATGTCAACTCAGAATGACTTTTCAAAGCTTCTGTAGCTTCCAGGCTCAATAATCAGTATTTGGAAAACAATATGCTCTGACAATGAAATCTTAGTGTTACAGAATTTTACAGTATGTAGGGATCATTGAGATCAAATCCAACCCCAGAAAACTGAGATTAAGAGAATTTTAATGCATGTACCCTTGAGCATGTAGCTTGGTCAGAATCGGGATAAAATTCTAGAATTTTTTGTCCTCAGTACAGTGCTTCTTCCACTGTGCTAACAGTGTGACAATGTGGCCATAAAAACACTGACTATGTGTTGATAAAAAATATCTAGTAAATGTCAAAGCACTCTCTGCTATAGGTAGTCAGCTTTATGATAAGAAACCTATTTCTAACACGGGCATTGAAAGTAAATTTAAACATGGATGCCTCATGTATTCCCAACTTACACCACTAGGAGGGTACTCGAAGTCAAACTGGCATTCACAAAAAGATTTGCCTTCGACGTTTTCCCTGGATTTTTCACTCCACTCCAAATCCTCTTTTATAGTTCAGATGTGTCCCTGGAGTCTTTCGCCTTCCCAGTCTCCTCTGGGTAGATTTCTTCAGTCTGTCTTCCTGTTATAACCTACAGAATTTAAATGGGAACTTTACTTGTGAGGCATCGAGTATTTAACCTGCCTCTTGCGAGGTAACTGCAGCCCAGCACTGACCAAGATGAAATTTGTCCCTGCCCTTGCATTGCTTATAATCCAGCTTTCCTCGAATATCAGGAGATGATGCTTGTAAGCTCTGGGGCCCCAACTCCAATGATTCTGATTGAGTAGTACTAGTTAGGCTCAGGAATCTGCATTTTAACAGGCATCCCAGGTGACTTTTATGCAAGTTGTCCAAAGGCCGTGCTTGAAGAAGCACAGGTTCTGCCACCTACAGACAGCTTGGGACGTCAGTCTTGAAAACCACGGCCTTTGTCTTAAAGTGCTAGGACTGCCAAAAAAAAAAAAAAAAAAAAAAAAACCTTCAACAACAGAAATTTATTATTTCACAGTTCTGGTGACTAGAAGTCCAAGATCAAGGTGCCAGCATGGTCAGCTTCTGGTGAGATCTCTCTTCGTGGCTGGCAGATGGCTGCCCTCTCACATGCAGAGAGAGAGAGAGACAGTAAGCTCTCTGGAGTTTTTCTTATAAGGGCCTCAATCCCATTAGACCAAGGTTCCACCCTCATAACTTCACTTAATCATGACTACCTCCCAAAGACCCCATCTCCTAATACCATCTCATTGGGGTTAGGGCTTCAAAATATAAATTTGGGGGTGGGGACACACTTCAGTTCATGACAGCATCTTCAGTATGTCCATCCATTGTCCCTTTGATCCTCATTACAGTAGAACTTGGGGAACTCTCTACTGCTGCTCCAAATAGTCACAGCAGATTAGCATCCATAGGCAGCTTAAACCTAACTCCCTGAGACTTCTGATGTATTTTTTTAAAAATAAAATAATGGCTAATTTTAAAAAATAAAATTATACTTTCAAGTTACTTAGCTTATAGTAAAGGTAACTATTACATGACATAACATGCACATCAACTATCCCTCCCCATTTGATGCTTTCATTTGAGAACTCTAAGCAGTGAAGTCCCTAAAGGGATAGGTGGGGAGGACCGTAAATTCAAACAGTATTTTACATTCCATAGATGCATCTAAAATCTCTGCAACTGTGTTCTCCAAATTCATACATTCTGAATCAGTGTCAAGAGGTAAATACAATCACATTGAAAGGGAAGGCTACCTTGTGATGCTACATCCTTACCCAGGACTTTTCCTTTTTCGGTGATAGCAGTTAAAACCTTCTGCCCAGCACTGAATCTTTACAAGTTCAGTGGTACATCACAGAAAATGAGTATAAAGATCTTACCATTGTTTAGGAGCAAGAGTTACCAGAGTACTGTAAGTATTCTGGGATGTCACACATTTCAGATTCTCTCTTTCCAGTTGGCTAGAATATTGTAAAAAAAAAAAAAAATTCTTATAAGTGAAAACAAACAAAAGTTTTGGTTTTTGTATTACACATCATGATGCAAAAAGTGATTACCTTACTGGTCTCCAAGTTTTAAGACCTCTGCTCTTGCTGACTCCCTGACCTTTCACTCTCATTGTTTCCATTGTCACTTTATCCTGATCCTGTGGTCAGTGCCACCCCTTGTTCTCTATTGTCTCACTCAGGTAGCAGTTTTCACAGTCTGGTGATTATGCCTTGGTTGATTGCTAATAACATGGTCTGTACTCCCCTTTGGACTGCAGGCTTATACTTATGGCACAAGCAGGTGCTCAGGACGTATTTGTCGAATGTCTGAATCCACTGCATTCATGGGCAGTTGTGACAGATGCACAGGACATTGGTTAAGAGGTTAATGTGCATTTTTTGCTTAGTTATGTGTGTTTTTCTCCTTCAGAAATAGAATACGTGAAAGTATATTAATCCTTCCCATTAAGAACACCTGACAGCATGCCATAATTCAGTATAGTTGATTTATCATCTTTCAGAAAATGAATTATGTTTTAATTAAACTTTGACTCTTGCACACTTGCTAGTATTTATGAGGGAGAGAGAAGCCAATGGACTTGATCTTCTGAGAGTATTTTTTATTTCCTACATTTCTCTCAATGCTAAATAAAATGAAGAGGTGTGGGTGATTTCAAGCTATTGCAATATAATTTTCCTGGTAGACACCATATAATGGAGTCATAGACATGTTTCATTCCTTTCAGCCCCAACTTATAGCAGGTAAATTCACTGCAAGTCAAATCTTTTAAATATTTGAAAACATATTGATTCAAAATTCAGCTCAATTTGCTTCTTATTCTCCTAAATTATCCCACCCTAATGTATTTCACATATGGGAATTGTACAAATTTATCTCAAGAGTTTGTCGAGATGGCAGAATAGATGATCCCCAGTGTTACTCTCTCCCACAAATCAACCAATTTACAACTATAAAAATGTAACATCAGCCAAGCTGGGGCTGCTGGAGCTCAGGGGAAGAGGAGGAGAGATGTACAGAACTCATGAAAGTGGGAGAAACCAGGATGAGAAAAAGAAAAAACTGCTCGGAGCACTTCTGGCCACAGCTGCTTTAAGGCTGGAGCTGCTGAGCACATGGAGCAGGAGCTAGCAGAAACTGCAGCTGTGCCCTTCAGATGCAGTTGCTTGGAGGTGGCAGGGGAGAAGAGGGCATTGGTAGTCCTCAGGACAGCAAGATCACTAATAGTGTTCCCATGGATCCATGCAGGAGTGAGGGGCCAGAACAGCTGAAAAAGGGGAGCCATTCAGAGGCTGGTGAGTCATTGCAAGGGTCTGGCACAGGTAGTGTTTGGAGCACAGGCGGTGGGGGAGATGGGCCCACTGGGAGAACACTGGGACATAGCAAGGACAGCTGATCTGCCCCTCAATCAGTGCAAGACCACTCAGAGGAGACTGGTTGGGAATGCAGAATTGCATGGGTACAGTATGATGAAAAATCTCAGGCCCAGATCAGAGTTTCTATACAACCCAGGTACACCAAGTCTCTGGAGAGCTAGAAGTACCTATAAGGTCAACCATTAAACCCTGAGCTGCACAAAAAGCCTTCCCTAGGGAAACAGTAGCAAAGCAGTAATTTAGCTCAACCACACAGCTCAAATACTGGTTCCCACAGAAAGTTCCCCATTTTAGAAGTAAGCAAAGAACAAGAAATTAGTTCCAGCCCAGACACACCACCAGCACCTCAGGGCCGCCAGAACTCCTGAGGCTTGAAGCTGGGGACTGGACCCCGCTCCCACATCCCGGCACACTGCTAGCACCCCGGGGCCTGCCCAGGGGCCTGGGGTATGGAGCCAGGAACTGGACCCCCAGCCCACAACCACACACACTGCCAGAGCCTCAGGGCCAGCCTGGGAGCCTGAGGCTTGAAGCCAGGGACCGGACCCCATTCCCACACCCAGGCAAACTGCCAGTGTCTCAGGTGCCCTCCTGGAGGCCCAGGACAACTAGCTGGGGACTGGACCCCCTGCCCACAACTAGGCACACTGCAAGTGCCAAGGAAAGTGCCAAAAACATCACATCCATGTGGGTGGCCCACCACAGCCACCACAGCAACCATGGCTGCCGCAAAAGTGGCTAGATGTCACAACCACCATGCAGATAGTCCACCAGCCACTGGAGTGCATTGACACAAGGAGAGTCACCTGCAGAGACCAAAGAAAAGAAGAGGATGTCTCTCTCCACAAAGCCTATTCCAGAAGAAGCATCTGCTCTATGATAATATTGTGGGACCTGAACACACCTCTCAGCATTGGACAGATCATCTAGGCAACAAATCAACTGAGTAACCATTACTTTTTCAGAGGGAGAAAAGAAATCTAGGGTTATCAGTGGTGGGAGGGGGCAGGAGAGAGGTATAGGGAGAAATTGGACAAGGGGCATAAAGAATAAGTACAATTTGTAATAATATACATACTAGTAATATTGATTTGATCAACATATGTCAACATTGAATCCCAAAAACATGTATAATCAATTATGATTCAATAAAAAACAAAACAAAAACAAACAAAAAAATAAATTTATCTCAACAACAAGCACAACAACGAATGAAAAGGACAAAGTCAAACAGAACAGGCCCCAAGTAGCATTATCATGGGTATTTACAAATAAGAACACAATGACCTGAAGGCAGGCACTTATTTCTAGGAAACAAACAAAAAGAAATGCCAATGCCATTTACAATCAGGGTGAATCTATCTCAGCTTACCTATCCTGAAAAAAAGTATTAAAAAGGCCTCTTTGACCTTAAAAAATGTTCTAGTTGGAACAATAAATTAATTATTCCCTTATTAATGATTTAAGAACACTTAAAACTTGAAAAATTTAGAGATTTTAAAAGGTATCTAACTAAATAGCAAAATATATTACCTAGTGTTGACATTCAATCCTAAATTGAATGTCAGTCTCAAAAGATAATTTATTCTCAAAGCACTGGGAAGATAGACTCTTCTTTTACTTCTTTATACTCTGGATATCGCCAAATCCTTACCTAAGACATAAATCCAGAATCAAGTATTTTGCAACAGTGACTGATGAATCTCACAGTAAGTACCTGCTTCCGCCATTATGTAAAGCTTTAGAGTAAGTCTCTGGAAAGTAAGGGGCTCTTTGGTGAGAGTGTTTGAATAGAAACAAAATAAATGCTCCATCTCAGAAACATTTCAATATTTTTCAGGAGAAATACATTTCATATGGATAACATATCAGCACAAATCTAACATAAAACACTGTGGGAAAGTCTCCGCTTTCTAACCATTTTTAGAACTTTAAATTTAAAGAAGAAAAAACCCTAAAATCCCAAAAAGTCATAAGTAGTGAGTGAGTGTGTGTGTGTGTGTGTGTGTGTGTGTGTGTGTTATAATACAATGAACTATTTTTTTAGTATCTTTAATATGCAAAGAAGTTCTGAGCCATGTCTTTGGTTTTTTGTTGTATTTTTGTTTGCTTACTATTTGAGAACATAGAGGTACCAGCTATCTAAAATTGCTTTGGAATTGTGCACTGAAATGGTGGTAAGTCACAGAATGCCTATGAAAAACACTCTGGATTTCTTCTCAGAGGACCCAGATTCTGGTCTAGTCTCTGCCATAAACTAACTTTTTGGTATTGGAACATTCATTTTACCTCTCTAAACACAAATTTTCTAATATGTAAAAAGGGACTAAATACATTTTTCCTGCCCATTTCATGGAATTAACAAGATCAAAATAAATAAATAAATAAATAAACATTTGAATGTTATTATCATCAGTCTATTTCAAATAAGGTGGGCATGAGTGGTGCCTTGATTGAAGATATAGATGACTGTGAAGTGCAAGAGAGTCACAATTTGATTGGACTATGCAGTAGTCTGTTTCTGTTGGCTTATAATAAAATACCCAGAACTGGGTAATGTATAAAGAAATAATTTTTATTGCTTGCACTTTTGGAAGCTGAGAAGTCCAAAGTCCAGGGAACACACCTGATGAAGAAGGTGTGGTGGTGACACAGGGGTCTCACCTGGCAGAATTGTAGAGCAGAGAGAGAGAGAGAGAGAGAGAGAGAGCTCGCCATGTGCTCTTCTTTTAAAGCCCTCAGACCACCATTCAACCATTCATAATGGCAGCATCCTCATAAAATAATCACTTCTTCAAGTCCCTCTCTTCAATTATCATAGTAGGATTTCCCACCTTGCTGACACTGTCACAGTGAGGACCAAGGCTCCAACACATTAAACTTTGAGGGGACACAATTCAACCCACACTGCAGGCTGCCAGAGTTCCTAGCTTACCAGGTATCTTACTTCGGGCAAAAGTAAGATAGCTGGTATCTTTATTTAACCTTTTTAATTCATAGTTGGTTCGTGTGCAAAATAGTGGTAATAACTTTATTAAACTTACCTTCTTGTGTTTACGAGATAATGCAAAATGTCTCACAAATAAATATTAGCTTTGGTGCTTCAGAGCAGGACTGGTGTGATGACGATTTTTTGCAAAATACAATAAGACATGAAACCCCCAGAGCTTCTACAAGTCTGAAATGTATCTAACACCCATATAGGAGACTCAACAAGATGGGGTGATGAATATGTCAACTATCCTGATTTGACCATCACATGCTGTACACAAATGTTGATAGTCAAATCTGTACCCCATAAATATGTATAATAAATTATGCTTCAATAAAAATAAAATTATTATGTAAACAAAACAAAACAGTAAGAAATTATATATATGCCATATGTTCGTAGGTTATTAATTAGTTCCTTCAATTTCACTATATCTTATTAAAGACTATATTATACTGAAAATTGGTTTGTGGTTTATTTAAACATCATTGCTATTTATGAAGAAAACTTGATACAAAAGTAGTAATCCAAATGATAAACAGAGAATGTTAATGGTCATAGACACTCACTGTCTAGATCAAAGTACAGGGAAGAATGCCTAGGATATGATCTTCAGAGATTTAGTGCTATCCAGGAGAAAAATCAAGTAGCACGTAGATTTCCAGCAGCATATATTCAAAAGTTGGCACTGAAGTAGAGATTGATAACCATAGTTGAAAACCCTAATATAACCCACCCACAGTTAGCAGGTTCAGACCTTTTCTTGCCTTAGAACCCAGAGGCTTCACAACATTTTTCGAATACACATACGATTTCAGATTTTCACACATTATGGAATAAGGGTAATTGTGGTCGAGTAGAAGAGAGGAGGGACAAAATACAAAAACCTGTTGCTTTATCAAATTTTTTCTGAAAATGTAACCTTTGTTTGGTAACTTTAAAAAAAAAAACAACGTTTCTTCGGGTCTTTGTTAATCAAGATTGGAAAGGTTTTATGTATTGTGTGTTAAACAGTGGATCTCTGATAATTTACATTTTACTATCTGGGAATGGAGAGAAGAAGAATATTATAGTTAAATGTGGAAATAATTCAGTTTTTACCTCTCTGGATTGAGCACTGTTTCAAGTGTAATCCTAAATTGACATTTTGTCAATTAACACTGGCAATTTTGATGAAGGTGTTTTTACTATTTTGCCTTCTTGAATATTAGCTATTACTGATACATCCTCTAAGATGGGCATAAAAATGAGAGGATACTTAACTTGACAGAAGAAAAAGATAGTTAAGGGAAAAAAATCATTCCCAAGTGTAAACTTGTATAAATTGTGAAAAGATTACTAGTAATCAAAGTGTCTGACTTTCTCTTTATGCAAATATTATTGGAAATCATGTATATGCAAATAAAGATGCTTCTTTATGACAGAGATTAAAGACACACAGTACAGTGATTAGTATTCTTTGTATACATTTAAATACAGCAAGATTGATATGCAAGCAAAATGAATTACAATCAGGAATAACACTCTGTTATTATTTTATCACTTGAAACCAGTACCAAGTAGGCAATATAGCATTCACAGAAATATGGAGCTGTGGCAGGACACTGGCAAGAGACAGGAAGATTTCTCTTCTAGGAATATGGTTTTATATCATTCATGATTTAAAAACCTACAGTCAACAAATAAAATAAAACACAGTGAGAATGATACAGCAGCAAAATTATTTATGAAACAATAATAGTTTTGCATATGTTTGCAGGCCTTGGGCAAGATTTATCTTTTTAGGTTTTAGATTCTGACTACATATGCTAAAATATTCATAAACATTTTCACTGCAGAATAACACTGTAACTGATTTTGACTTTATTATTTTAGGGGGAAAAAACCCCACCAAGTCGCCCCAATTAGATATTCAATTTGGAAGCTGTTGGGAAACCAACTCTTTCTTTAGGGCAATGGTGGGTTTAAAAAAATGTTGTACATTTCTGCTAAGAAGCATTTACCCAAAGGATTTCAAAGTCACAAATTATACCACATCTCAAGGTTAACATGTACTATTTCCTTTTGAATACTGAATCACAACAGCAACTAAGGTAATAACCATGGATTAATAAAGTATTTTATTCTTAGGTGATTAATTAAAAATTTTGCTCAGAGAGAATAAATATGGTGTTCCTGAAATCTGCCCCCCTTTAAAATGGCATACTGTGAAAAGTAGATTGGTTTAGTCCAAATCCCTTAGTGAATAATTTAAAATCTCCAAGCCTCCCCATAACTAAAGTTAAGAATGTTGAGTTATTGCACCTACTTTTGAGCAGTCTACAGATTTATGCTACCTGAACTAATCCCTAGTTTATCTCTGACTTGAGATTTGGAAATGTTGGAAGTGCCCCACAAAAAGATAAAAACTGTGTTCCTCATCCTTGATCCTGTTGCAGAGTTGGCAAAAATAAATGCAGCATTTCAAATTATTAATACAAGAGCTTAGAAGCTAGGCAATAAAGACAAGAAAGAAGGGAGACTAGACATTTAATACAGTAAAAAAAATAAATATATAAAATCAAAAGTGTAGTACTGAGCACCCAGGTTTTTAAATTCTTCATTGTCTCTGGAACAATTTCAAATTTAGAACTGCCCAGTCTGATTAAGAGAATTGATTATTGCCACTTATGTCTTGATATCCATTCAAAAAGTCAACATATTTCCTTTCTGAATACTAGAAATAATCAGCACTTAAATTCCTACTTGACAACGACAAAGAAGATGATTATGATAATAACATCACCAATAAATATTTGCATAGAGTTACATAATTTTCATGAAGTATCTTGTTTAATCTTTACAACAACACTGAGAAGGACAAGGGCAGATTTTTCCATTAACCTCAGTTATCCGGAAGGAGAGCTAAGATGAATGAATCACCAAGGCTACATGCCAAGGCCACGTGGGTGAGGTAAGTGAACTGAGTATTACCTTACCTGGTACTCTGCTGGTCACCACACAGCCTCCCTCTTACTGCCTTGTGCTAAAGTAGACTTTTCATGAGATTTAAGTTTGTATACAAAATAGAAAAATTGTTATAATGCAGGTTATTGGCTAATTTTTCTATATTACGTTTCAGTTTATAAACTATATCAAACTAATGTGTGCTTATATCTAAAAGAAAAGATTCTATGAGGACAATTAGCAAAATATTTTTTTACTGCAATAATATTGTATGAATTTCACACTCAAGGTGAAAAATACCAGTCACCTCCTTAGTGTGAGATCTGAAATTGAGATGTAAATCTTTACTAAATTATTAGCTTCAGAAGATAAATGCTGAAGGCAATAAATGTAGATTCAGGGCCCCGTTTGTTCTACCCATCTTATTTTCTCAACTTTTCCACCATACACACCACACAATGAAAACTTCTCAGTTTAAACTTTTCCAATAAACTATTCCAGATAATTTTTTTTTTAATCAACTTGTCAGGAAAAAGGATTATGAGAAAAAAAAAATCTAAACAGTAAAGTAATGATCATCACAATCTCATCACAATTTCCCTTTGGAGTAAACCTGAGCACAAGAAGTGAATTATACAAATTTAAGGGAAGGTTCTATTGCTGCTTGGTGTCTCTTACATCTTTTAATTAAAGGAAATCTCGAGAGAGGCACCCTGCTGGAGAGGCCTGAGATCCACGGAGGCAACGTGCCCTGTGGCGCCAGCATGCGACCGAGTAGGAAGGCCTTACCACCACCAGACCCTATCTCCAGCCTGGACGAGTGCATGCTGACCAGAGAAGCTCCTCCCTGGAGAGGCTCAAGACTGGAGGCAAACATGATCCTGAGGCACCAGCAGGTGATTGAGCAGACACTGAGGAGCAATGCCAAATTGGCAGCCCCAGCAGCATCCTAGCTAGACAATAGTGTCAAACCAGTGCACTGTGAAATCCCTTGTCACAATGACTAAACATCAAAGGAAAGATACCAGAAATATGAAAAATCAAGAAAGTACACCACCAAAGGGTAATAACTCTCAAGCTCTAGATCTTATAGAACAAGAAGCCCTTGAAATGTCTGACAAGGAATTTTGAGTGATAATTCTAAGGAAACTGAATGAGATACAAGAAAACTGAGCAAGACAACACAATGAAAAGAGGAAAAGTATACAGGACCTGAAAGAAGAAATGAACAAGGAAATCAATGCCATGAAAAAGAATATAGAAGAGCTTGCTGAGCTGAAGAATTCATTCAACGAAATAAAAAACACAACAGAGAGTTTAACCAGCAAGCTTGCAGAAGCAGAAGAGAGAACTTCTGACATTTAAGATGGGCTGTTTGATATAACACAGGCAGACAAAAAAAAAAAAAAAAGAAAGAAAAAAAAAAGAAAAAGAAAAAGAAAAAAGAATTTAAAACATTGAAGAAAATCTAAGAGAGATATCAGACAACCTTAAGTACTCAATTATCCGAGTTATGGGTATTCCAGAAGGGGAGGAAAAAGGAGATTGCATTGAAAACATATTCAACAAAATAGTGGCAGAAAAATTCCTAGGTGTAGGAAAAGACACAGATCTTCAGATTCAGGAAGCTCAATGATCCCCAACTATATTCAACCCCAAAAGGTCTTCTCCAAGACATGTTATAGTCAAATTGGCAAAACTCAGAGACAAAGAGAGAATCTTAAATGCTGCAAGAGAGAAGCGTCAAATCAGCTATAAGGAAGCCCCAATCAGGCTAACATCAGACTTTTCATCACAAACCCTAAAAGGCAGAAAGGAATGGGATGATATATTCAAAATACTAAAAGACAGTTAGCCAGCCAAGAATACGCTACCCCACAAGGCTATCCTTCCGAAATGAAAGGCAAATAGTATGTTTCTCAGACAAACAAAAATTGTGAGAGTTCACTACAACACGAACACCCTTACAAGAAATTCTCAAGGGAGTACTGAGTTTAGTACCTGAAAAATAACTACCACTGCCATAAAATCTCAAGAAAAATCAAAACCCACTAGGAAAATAAAAATGCCAACAGTTAAAAGAAAAAAAAGTTTATCTACAACTCAAGAAACCAACAAATACAGAAAAAAAAAAACAGTAAATCAGAAAGAAAGGAACAAAAGACACTTAAGACATCCAAACAAAAATCAATAAAATGCTAGGAGTAAATCAACACTTTTCAAGAACAACTCTTAATGTAAAAGGATTAAATTCCCCAATCAAAAGACACAGACTGCCTGACTGGATTAAAATGGAGGACCCAACTATATGCTACCTTCAAGAGACCCACCTCACCTATAAAGACTCACATAGACTAAGAGTGAAAGGATGGAATAAGATTTACCATGAAAACAGAAATTAAAAATGAGCTGGAGTAGCTATTCTAATATCTGATAAAATAGACTTTAAACTAAAAACAATAAAAAGAGATAATGAGGGCCACTACATAATGATAAAAGGATTCATCCATGAAGAAGACATAACCATCATAAATATATACACACCCAATGTCAGAGCAGCCAAATTTATAAAGCAAAGTCTATTAGACCTAAAGAAGGAAATAGACAGTAATACCATAATAGCAGGGGACCCGAAGACCCCACTATCAATATTGGACAGAGCATCTAGGCAAAGAATCAGCAGAGAAACACAAGATCTAAACAATACTCTAGATCAATTGGACTTGGCAGGTATCTACAAAACATTCCATCCAAGAACCTCAGAATATTCATTCTTCCCATCAGCACATGGATTATTCTCCAGGAAAGATCACATGTTAGGTCACAAATCAAGTTACAACAAATTCAAAAAAATTGGAATTATCCCATGCATTTTTTCAGACCAAAATAGAATAAAATTAGAAATCAATAACAAACAAAATTCTGGAAACTATACAAACACATGGAAGTTAAACAGCATTCTACTTAATGACATATGGGTCCAAGAAGAAATCAAAAAGGAAATCAAAAAATTTATTGAAACTAATGAAGACAATGATACATCACACCAAAACCTGTGGGATACTGCAAAAGCAGTACTAAGGGGGAAATTTATCACATTAAACGGTTACTTCAGCAGAATGGAAAGATGGCAAGTGAACAACCTAATACTTCACCTTAAAGAACTAGAAAAAGAAGAACAATCCAAACCCAAAGTTAGCAGATTGAAAGCAATCATTAAGATCAGAGCATAACTTAATGAAATTGAAACCTAAAAAATGATATAAAAGATCAATGAATCAAAAAGTTGGTTTTTTGAAAAGATAAATAAAATCGACAAACCATTAGCATGGCTAACTAAAAAAAAAAAAAGAAGAGAGAAGACCCAAATAACAAAACTTAGAAATGAAAAAGGTGATATTACAACTGATAACTCTGAAATGCAAGGAATTATTAGAGAGTACTATAAACAACTATATGCCAACAAATTTGAAAATCTGGAAGAAATGGATAAATTTCTGGACACACACAAACTACCAAAACTGAACCAAGACAATGTAGAAAATCTGAACATACCAATAAAAATAAAAGAGATTGAAGCTATTATCAGAAGGCTCCCAACAAAGAAATGCCCAGGACCAGATGGAATCACAGCAGAATTCTACCAAACACTCAAAGAGGAAATGACACAAATTCTCTACAAACTATTCCAAAAGATTGAAATGGACGCAATTCTCCCAAACTCATTCTATGAAGCAAACATCACCCTGATACCAAAACCAGGTAAAGATACAACTAAAAAAGAAAACTACAGGCCAATATCCTTGATGAATATAGAGGCAAAAATCCTCAATAAAATACTAGCTAACAGAATACAGCAACACATATGCAAAATTATACACCATCATCAAGTGGGATTCATACCAGGGATGCAAGGTTGGTTCAACATATGAAAATCAATAAATGTGATACACCATATCAATAAAATCAAAAACAAGGACCATATGATCATCTCTATAGCTGCTGAAAAAGCATTTGATAAAATTCAACATTTGTTCATGATAAAGACTCTCTATAAGTTAGGTATAGATGGAAAGTATCTCAACATAATTAAAGCCATATATGATAAACCCACTGCCAATATCATCTTGAATGGGGAAAAGCTGAGAGCTTTTCCTTTAAGAACAGGAAATAGACAAGGAGGCCCACTCTCACCTGCCTATTCAACATAGTGTTGGAAGTACTAGCCAGAGCAATCAGAAATAAAGGGCATCCAGATTGGAAAAGACGAAGTCAAACTGTCCCTGTTTGCAGATGACATGATTGTATATATTGAACAGCCTAAAGCCTCTACAAAAAAACTTTTGGAGTTGACAAATGATTTCAGCAAAGTAGGAGGATACAAAATCAACACACAGAAATCAGTAGAATTTCTATTGTCCAATAGTGAACATGCAGAAAGAGAAATCAAGAAAGCTTTCCCATTTACAAAAGCCACCAAAAATAAAATAAAATACTTAGCAATAAACTTAACCAAGTATGTAAAAAAACTCTATCACGAGAACTACAAACCACTGCTAAGAGAAATTAAAGAGGACACAAGAAGATGGAAAAATACCCCATGCTCTTGTACTGGAAGGATCAACATTGTGAAAATGTCCATACTACCCAAAGTGATATACAAATTCAATGCAATCCCCATCAAGATTCCAATGACATTTTTCTCAGAAATGGAAATAACTATTCAGACATTTATATGGAATAATAAAAGACCATGAATAGCCAAAGCAATGTAGAGCAAAAAAAAAAAAAAAAAAAAAAAACGCTGGAGGCATAACACTACCTGAGTTTAAACTATACAACAAAGCTATAATAAACAAAACAGTATGGTACTGGCATAAAAACAGACACACAGATCAATGGAATAGAACAGAGAACACATTAATCAACCCACACACCTACAGCCACCTGATCGTTGACAAAGGCATGAAGACAACACACTGAGGAAGAGACTGCCTCTTCAGCAAATGGTGCTAGGATAACTGGATATCCATATGCAGGAGAATGAAACTAGACCCATACCTCTCACCATATACTAAAATCAACTCAAAATGGATTAAAGAATTAAATATACACCCTGAAACAATAAAACTTCTTAAAGAACACATAGGAGAAACACTTCAGGAAGGAGGACTGGGCACAGACTTCATGAATACAACCCCAAAAAGCACAGGCAACCAAAGGAAATAGAAACAAATGGGATTATATCAAACTAAAAAGCTTCTGCACAGCAAAAGAAACAATTAACAGAGTTAAAAGACAACCAACAAAGTGGGAGAAAATATTTGCAAAATATACATCTGACAAAGGATTAATATCCAGAATATACAAGGAACTCAAACAACTTTACAACAAAAAAATAAGTAAGCAAATTAAAAAATGGGCAAAAGTGCTAAATAGGCATTTCTCAAAGGAAGATATACAAATGGCCAACAGACACATGAAAAAGTGCTCATCATCACTCAGTATTCGGGAAATGCAAATCAAAACCACACTGAGATACCATCTCACTCCAGTTAGGATGGCTAAAATCCAATAGACTGTGAATGATAAATGCTGGTGAGGTTGCAGAGAAAAAGGAACTCTCATACATTGTTGGTGGGACTGCAAAGTGGTGCAGCCTCTATGGAGAATGGTATGGAGGTTCCTCAAACAATTGCAGATAGATCTACCATACGACCCAGCTATCCCACTGCTGGAAATATACCCAGAGGAATGGAAATCATCAAGTTGAAGGTATACCTGTGCTCCAGTGTTTATTGCAGCAGTATTTACAAGAGCTAAGAGTTGGAACCCGCCCAAATGTCCATCATCAGGTGAGTGGATACGGAAAATGTGGTATATCTACACAGTGGAATACTACTCTGCTGTAAAAAAGAATGAAATACTGCCATTTACAACAACATGGATGGACCTAGAGAGAATTATATTAAGTGAAACAAGTCAGGCACAGAAAGAGAAATATCACATGCTCTCACTTATTTGTGGGAGCTAAAAATAAATAAATAAATAAATACACAAATAAGCTGGGTCAGGGGTGTGGGGAGAAGACACAACAATTACAATTCCTTGAAGTTGATATGGCAAGCTGACAGATATGGGGTTGTTGGGAGGGAGGAGGGAGAGGGAGGATGGAGGGATGTTTTGTTAATGGGCCACAGTAATAATCCACTTTGTATATTGACAAAATAAAATAAAATTAAAAAATATATAAAATAGTTAAAGGATATCTCCATTGCGTCATTTATTGACTACTCTCATCGACTTTGATTTTTGCCTCCGCTTGTTCCTATCCAACCATCTCCCTACCTCAGCCTATGGTGTGCTCTCCTGGGGTTGTTACATCAGCTACCGTAAAGATAATTTAAGTGACGAGTGTCCTCCAAGCAGGTTCACAATATATTTGTAAAACAAGGGTGATTTAATTTTGAGTAACATTTACTTCTGTTCTGTAGAAATCAAAAAATGCATGGTCAGGTTGAATCTTTAATTTCTCATAAAATGACCTAGTGGCTTTCTTGATATTAACGTTTTTACTGTTCATTTGATTCTATTTATTTTTTGTTTTATTCCTCGACTAAGTTTGGTTCTAGATATGAAAACATTACAAATTAGTAAATAAATTCCAGATCTGGAGTTTAACTTCTGATGAGCCCATCTCTTTTGTGTTCTGTAGTGGGGAAGCACATGCTAGAAAAATATGCTGATCATTGACAACATCTGCAAAATTATATAATGAGTCATGTACCAAAATGTGCATGAGAAGGAGACTGGAGTGAGTTTCTACTGACCCTGGAGTAATTGCTCCACAGGAATAAAGACTGATTGTATGAATTTTCCTGTAATTTCGTATTTGGACTTTCTTGGAATCACACGTTTGTAACAAAATAGCAATTATCCAGTCTAACTCTACTACTTAAAAAAAAAAAAAAAGTTCTCATTATATGCTTCTTATTAGCTTTGTTTTAATTAATAGTATCATTATTGCCTTTATAGTAATTGTATTTAATAAAAAGGTTTATGATAAAATAAACTCCAATAGAAATCCTAGTTTATACCTTAGAGTTTTGCTATATCAAATACAGGCGTACTTTATTTTTTGTTTTTAGCTTTATTGCATATATCAAAAATTGAAGACAACCCTGAATCCAGCAGGTCTGTTGGTGCCATTTTTCTAACAGCATGGGCTTACTTTGTGTTTATTGGTCACATTTTGGTAATTCTCACAATATTTCAAACTTTTTCATTATTATTATATCTGTTATGGAGATCTGTGATCTATGATCTTTGATGTTACTATGGTAATTGTGGGGGTGCCACTATCTGTGCCCATATGAGACAGCAAACTTAATCAATGTATGTTCTGACTGCTCCGTGGACCAGCCGTTCTCCCATTTCTCTTTCTCTCCTTGGACGTCCTATTCCCCAAGACACAAAAATATTGAAATTAAGCCAGGTAATAACCCTGCAATGGCTTCTAAGTGTTCAAGTAAAAGGAAGATTTTCATGTCTCTTACCATAAATCAAAAACTAGAGATGATTAAGCTTAGTGAGGAAGGCATGTTGAAAGCTAAGATGGGCTGAAAGCTAGGCTCATTGCACACTTAGCCAAGTTGCAAAGGTGAAGGAAAAGTTATCAGAGGAAATTAAAAGTGCTACTTCAGTAAACAGCAAATGTTCAGAAAGGGAAATAGCCTTATCACTGAGATGGAGAAAGTTTTAGTGGTCTGGACAGAAGATCAAAGGAGCCATTTACATTCTCTTAAACCAAAACCTAATCCAGAGCAAGGCCGGAACTCTTTTCCATGCTATGAAGGCTGAGAGAGGTGAGGAAGCTGCAGAAGAAAAGTCTGAAATGAGCAGAGGTTGGCTCATGAGGTTTTAGAAAAGAAGCCATCACCGTAACATTAAAGTGCAACCTGAAGCAGCAAATGCAGATGTAGAAGCTGCAGCAAGTGATCCAGCCTATCTACCTAAGATAATTGATGAAAGTGGCTATATTGCACAACAGATTTTCATGTAGATGAAACAGCATTGTATTGGAAGAAGATGCCATCTATGACTTTCATAGCTAGAGAGGAAAAGTCAGTGTCTGGTTTCAAAGCTTTGACTGACAGGCTGACTCTCTTGCTAGGGGCTAATGCATCCGGTGACTTCAGGCTGAAGCCAGTGCTCACTTACAGTTTCAGAAATCTTAGGGCCCTTAAGAATTATGCCAAATCTACTCTTCCTGTGCTCTATGAATGGAGCAACAAAGCCTGGATGACAGCACATCTGTTCACAGCATGGTTTACTGAATATTCTGTGCTCAATGTTGAGACCTACTGCTCAAATAAATAAATAAATGAGTAAATAAAATAAAATAAAAAATAACAAAAAAGATTCCTTTCGAAATAATACTGCCCATTGACAATGCACCTGGTCATCCAAGAGCTTTGATGGAGATGTACAAAGATTGCTTGTTTTTGTGACTGCTAACACAATATCCATTCCGCAGCTCATGGATCAAGGAGTAATTTTTACTTTCAAGTCTTCTTATTTAAGAAATATATTTTGTAAGGGTATTGTTGTCATAGGTAGTGATTCCTCTGACAGATCTGGGCAAAGTAAATCGAAAACCTTCTGGAAAGGATTCAGCATTCTAGATGCCATTAAGAACATTTGTGATTTATGGGAGGAGGTCAAAACATCAACACAAATAGGAGTTTGGTAGAAGTTGATTTTGACCCTATTGGATGACTTTGAGGGATTTAAGAATACTTTAGTGGAGGAGTAGCTGCAGATGCAGTGGAAATAGCAAAAGAACTGGAATTAGAAGTGGAGCCTTTAAGATGTGACTGAATTGCTGCAGTCTTATAATAAAACTTTAGTGGATGAGGAGTTGCATTTTATAGATGAGGAAAGAGAGTGGTTTCCTGAGAGAGAACCTTCTCCTGGTGAAGATGCTATGAACATTACAACTTGCTGAAGGCTCAGATGGTTGTTAGCGTTTTTGAGCAATAAAGGACTTTTTAATTAAGGTATGTACATTGTTTTCTTTTAGACCTAATGCTATTGCATACTTAATAGCTGCAGTATAGTGTAAACATGACTCTTAAATGTAATAGGAAACCAAAAAATTTTTGTGACTTGCTTTATTGCAATATTTGCTTTGTTGCTGTGGTCTGGAATTGATCCCACAATATCTCCAAAGCATGCCTGTACTGCTTGAAATAAATGTAATTTTTAAATCTTTTCTGATGTGCAATCTAATTGTAACATTGTTGTATGCACTCTTCTACATTTTTCTTTGAATCTCAAATTTTAATTTAATTTTTTAAAATTATGCAAGTCTAATTATTTGAGATATGCAGACAATCCACATTGGCTGTTGTTCATCATGTTTTTATTTTTAGATCTTTGATAGTTCTCATTATTTGGATGGCATTTATGGCATAAGAGCTCAAAATTAACATGCAATCTTTAGTTTAACTTTCCTGACGATGTTGGTTAGCTTTGTTCCAATTTTACTTTAATACCTTGAATATAAAACAATTGAATGTATGCCCTCCCTAAAAAAAAAAATGTTTACAAAGTCATAGTCATGAATTTTTCTTAAAGAAAAAATTCTGCTCACAAGAGAAAAACTACTCACATTCAACCTAACTTAAAATGCTATAATAATTTCTTTTTCTAGTCTTGCTTCTCATCAATATTGAATATCAGTAGAAAACGTAAAGGATGTACTTTAGTTAACTTACAAAAGATGTATTAAATTATTTAACTGTATATTTCCTGTATTTTAAAGTCAGATTTTTCTATCACAGTGAATAATTCACTCAGGAGAAAAGGAAAGAAAAGAACTGAAAATGCCTGTTGTAGAGATTGTAATCACAGGCAGGAGGATGCTACAAAGTCAGGAGAGTGCAATTGTTTGGAGAGAAAAGAAACTCAAACTAGCTTTATGTGTGAGTAAATTAAGTCTTTGTGCCTCTTTGGAAGCTGCTGTGTGGTATACTTGAACTTACGATTGAACTTATGATGTGAATTATATGAATGAGCACTGCATAAGACAGAAAAAAATCAAGAAATATACACTTAGGTTTAATCTTTATCCTTGTCTTAAAATGACCCAGTGTATTGCTTGATAATGAAATGGTTTTATTGTTCATTTGATTGTATTTCATTTTTGTTTGTTTATTTCACATCTTAACTCATTTTGGTGTTGAGTAGTCTATATAATTAATAGAGAAGTATTTAGTTGGTGTGCTTTTGGTACTTCCATAAAAACATTTACAACTTTTGATGAAACGGTAAAAGGGTGTTTGCTTTTACTTTTTGGTAGGGTTTTTGGGTATTGTTTTCATTCCAAAGTTTTCCAACTTTTAGGGACATCTGAGGTATTTGAACTTATTGCATCGTAGAAATCACCAGTGATAAGGAAAAAGTAATAGAAATAACTAAAGAAGCGTCTTATGACATATTTGACGGTCTTGCTTCTTTTTCATAAGACAAACATGTCACAGGAGCAAGATCATAAAGCAAATGAAGAGCAATGCTACATACGTGATGATAGACCCTAAATATTGTAAATTACAGCACATTATAAAATCCAATCTCAAAAAAACAGGTAATCTATAAAAAATTTAGACATTTCTATCACTATTCAAAGGAATAGTCTGTTAAAAGCCCCACAAAAACTTGAGGGAGTTTTATGACTCCTAAAGCAATAAATATAACTGAATTAAGACCTAAGAATGGTATTTCAGCAATGGGGAAACACTCTTGTGATTACCAGGTATATCACTTTTACGAGTGTATTTTTATTTAGTCATATTTCCTAGCCTTATCTTTAAAATTCACTGGAGTAGATTATTTTTAATGGCTCTGCAAAGAGAGAAATCAAGTAGAGTTTTATGACTTGAAAATTATTTTGTTCAAGCAGCTTTATATCTGGAAGAAAGTAAAAATTTCTGAAATCCAATGATGAAATTGGGCTTGCTGACACTCTTAAATTAATGTAAGAAAAATCTATATATACTCGAAGTAATTTAAGTAACTATTATCTGTGCCTTTTCTCAGACTTTAAAACGGGAATGATAGCACAATCTCTGTACCCACTTTCTAGGATGTGGTAAAGATCAATTTGATATTTTACATAGGAGTAGATCAAATACTTAAAAAGTTGGGGTGGCAGAGAAATGTGTACTATGTTACCAGGTAAAAAATGTATTATACACTGGGGTGTGGAAGGATTTTGGCTTGGCACTAAAATTTCTATGAATTACTTCAACTATGTAGGCAGCAATGATCTGCTTATAAACTTCAGCTTATAATCCTTTTGAAGAGATTCTGTGTGTCAAATTCCCCCTCCTTTAACCAATTCTCTTTGATATCAAACACAACTTCCTGTAGTATTTAGCTTCAATTTAACTGGTTGATTAATAGACCCTTAGAAGATACTCATTTCTATCAACAAATTTATGTCTTGAATGCAGTGTCTGTCTTCCATCTGTTTTTAGAGAAAATTAATTTCTGAGATGGGCTGACCCCAAGTAACTTTCTGTACTTAGCTGAAGGAACTAATAAAATGTGTTAGCTACATTATTTTTTACTATGCAAACTCACCAAATAGCAAGCAAATACCCTTGAGCCATTCAAAATCATGATTTGTTTTTAAGTTCTAGTAATTCATATTTTATTTATTGGTATTAGTACTCTGTCTTTTCAAATTAGCTTGTATATGAGCTCACAACCCATGTTGAGGGACAGGAAGCAAAAACCATAGGGCTAATTCTCAGAGATCTTTAATTTTAATGCGTGGCACTGTGAGCCCAAACTATATAACGAGTAGAGCTAACCATAAAGCTTGGTCTACACATTTTCTATGCACCCATATTTTAGAGTCAGGATCATGAAATAAATCATTGAAATAAATGTGTTGCCAAGTTACAGAGAAAATGAGGGACTAAGGAATGGTACACAATAAACAAAAATATTTTTAAAGCCCCTAATGAAAATAAGAGCCAGATTGAACATTGAAGAGGATAAAACGAAGCAAAAGGTGAATGATATTAAAAACTGTGCTACAAAGAAAGAATTATTTAGGCATAGACTCAAGAAAATGTTTAAAATTCTCAGACGACTAGACACTGGAGAGAAAAGATAAAGAGGGAAGAAAGGACTATCTAGAGTTAAAAGAGGTAAAAGAACAAAGCACAGCAGGTAGTTTGAAAATAAATTAAAATAAATAAAGTAAGGTTGAGAATGATGCAGGCTGCAAATGAGAAGTAGATAGAGAGAAAGGAATTCAATAAAGAATAGTAGAAGTAATTGAAACAGAAAAAAATTCTACTTGAAAAAGACGTACTACGAGCAATAAAAATATTTAGCTTGACGTACAATGACTAAAATAAATAAAAGACTAGTCATGAATATTTTTTAATTCTTTATGGTTTTGTGGAGTAGATTGAATAAGAAGTTTGATTCATTTGAATAGTCTATGTGAGGTGAACATTTTGATACTTAATTTATTATTTTTTAAATGAAGACTAGGTCATAGATCCATACCAAGTCAATAACCCAATCCTAAGTCTTATTTTAGGTTACCCATTGTCAATGCAACTCCATTGATTTACTCATTAGCCATAGTGCTGTATAGCTTTCAGAAATACAGCCTGCAAATAATTTTCTCTCATAGTTTCTTGGGCCTGGAGAACACAGCAAAGGTGCTACTGGAGCCTCTTAGAAGTGATTCACGCATCTATTATTCATTCATTTTCTCTTTTTTTTAGTGCCTATTTCCCCAAAATTTGAGGGGACAATTTACCATAAAAACTAAAAATCACAATAAACAAGGTTAATAATAATAATAACACAAAGCACAGTCAAGGAAAAAACATCTTTTCTAAAACCTGAGGCTTAAAATAGTTTAAAGCACAAAACTTATGCTCTACTACACTGGAAACAGAAACAAAAAGTTAATACAAGTTGTTTCATAGATTTCATCTAATAGCTCAATATCAAGTCACAGTGAGAGAAAAAAGTTGCTTTGGAATTCAACTGTAGGAAGAATTAACTGCATTTTTTTAAACCACAGACAATGAATAAAACAATAAATATTGTTTCTAATAACATTTTAGGAATAATAAAAGATTTTCCCCTTTCCAAAGCATTGTTCTCATTGAAGCCAGCGTTATTCTAAAACCTATATCAGGTTATGACATTTCACTAATTAAATTTTTCAATGGCTTCACATTGCCTATAATAGTTCTCAAAGTGTGAGTTTTCAATGGTCCCGGACCCCAAGGGCTACTAAATATGCACATTCCTGGACCCCATTTCAGACCTGCAGCCAAAAAATATCTGAAAACAAGACCCAAGAATCTGCATTCCAACAGCTTCATGGGTGAAGATATACACTAATGTTTGAAAACCATTGGCCTGCATGTTAGATCTTTTTGCATTAGGCAAAGCCTTCCCAGTGACATTTTCACTGAGAGCTCAATGACTTTTGTGATATCTCTTTCTATGACTGGACTATATCTGTGTCTAGACCCTAGGCACACCCCTTCTGTAATCCTACTGCCCTTTATAGTAATCATGATTCAGGTGAAGGGAACAAAAAGTCAGACTGCCTACCATGAACTTCCCTGTCTGTCTCACCTTTGATCAGGCTGGTTCCTCTGCCCGGAGGCTGTATCTTTTCTCTTTTTGATGGACCGTAGAGTTTCTGTTTTACAGAATTCTGGGCTAAAGATTTTCCTCCTCTCTGTTGCTTTTCCTAATCATTGTAGACGGCATCCATAGTTTTCATATCTGCACATCCATGGCCCATTACATACCTACATAGCTCTTCGAGCTAATATATTCCTGTGCTCTTGGCCAGTAATCTTCTTTACAAAATTTGTAGTATCCCAATGACAGTGATTTGAATTGGCAACAAATGCTTACAATGAATTGGTAAAAATGTGTGAAAAGTGTCAGAGTTGATAACTAAAACCCAAATTTCCCAATAACTGTTTATTTCAATTTTGCATATGCTTCCTGAAGGTTATTTGCTGAGGACATATCCCATATAATTTACCTTTTAAAAAGTGATTATTATTAACATTTAATAAATGAGTAAGTAAGCATCTAAGTAATTTCACTGCTTATTATCACCATTGGTTTACTTGCTGAATGGAAGAACAAACATGGAAATCCATTATTCTAAATTAGGAATACCTGAGAGAATAAGACATAAATAGGTAAATATCACAAGAGGAAGTAAATACAATACAAAAAAATAAAACTATGGCAGATACTGTAAGAAAATTAAAATATATACTACATGGCTTTTTGTCTAATTTAAGCAGACAAAACAAGTAAAGCATAAAACCAGGCATCCTGAAGAGCAAAACAGCTCTCTGGGATAAAAAGCAGGTGATTTTTGCTTAAAAAAGTTGTATACACCTTCTTCTTAATGTACAGCCGAGTGCTTGTGTCATAGTTCCCAAACCCTTTGTTCTGATGATAAGAACTGTATTAATCTACTGCCCCGCAGACCGTATAGCAATGGAGACTTTAATTTAATGCACTGAAAGTGTTCAGCTGAAACATTTGACTGAATTATTTCAGACCAATCTGAGGATCAATTTTAAGGTTCCTATGACCTACTAGTTTTTGCATAACATCTGAACATCAAACTAGCTGCATAAAATCTAAACAAATAACTCCTTGTATAAAACCTGAATGTCTAACTTTCCAGTCTACAATTAGATTATATGATTTACGCCCCTTGATTTCCATTCCTCGCTATTCCCCACTCCAGATTTCTGAGTGGGTCCCTGTATTTGAATCTTATTAATTCCGTTCTTCTTTGTTATCACTAATTACAGAGCTGTCAATTTCAAAACCCACAAAAGAGGGAAATTTGAAAACATTCTGGATTTGTATTATACTATTGAATGCATTGTGGGTTTTTTCATATAGCTAGAGGGAGACGGCTTTAAATGAACTTTTCACAGGGAAAAAATAGGTGAGTGTTTAACAGGGGAAAAAAAGGAATTGACAGATATATAATTATTTTAGTATCTCCATTTTGTTTCTTTCTTCCCTTTTGTCAGCTGCCTTCTTCCTCGACTCACCAACATACCCCCCAAAAGTTATTTTGTTCAGTACTCTTTTATCACATGTACAAAGCAGACTGAACAGCCATCTGCTTGGGTTTTCTTCTTCAGGTGAAACCTGCAGAGTTGAGCTCCAGGATCTGGAGGACTGAAACTTTCAGAATCCCAGGGGATTTGGCCCACAGCAAGAGCAATAGATTCAAAAGTTGTACACGGAAGAACTGCTCTGTAATTGCCAGTTTTCAACATAAAAACTATTCATGTGGGAACAATTTGCGAGGATCCATGAAAAAATCAACCAAATATTTTCAATTAGAAAGGAGCCAAGAAATGCATGCAAGTTTAATGCCAGAAATGAGTTTCACTGTGTATGCATGTTCATATCTTTGCAATCCTACTGGCATCTGTAATAATCATGGTTTAGGTGAGGAGAACAAAAAGTAGTCAGAGGTCATATGCAAAAGTGTCTTGCAGAGCAAAAGAAAGAAGACAGAAGAAAAATTCAGCTAGGAAATTACAGTAGTTTTAGGAATTAAAACCCTTCATCTCTATGTATAGTAGTTGCTTCCACAACTTCAATCTATATAGAGATGTCATTAAAATTCAATAGGTCTTATAAAAATAGGCATGTTTCAAGCATTTACAAGACTGCCATTTGTTTCAAGGCAATGCTCCAATGTATATTTGATATCTCATTGTCAAACATATACTCACTCTTCCAAACTTCTAAAACAGAAAGACCAAAGCAAAACACACACTTGCCAGATATTAAAATGTTTATTTTTGAAATTAAATTATTTATTTATAAATTTTTATGTAACTAAAAGTACACAAAATGAATTCTACATAATGCTGTTATGACTTACTTGTAACTAAATTATACTATCAAAGCTATTAGAAATTGTATTTTGGATCCATTTTATTAAAAAGGAGAGGGTATTAGACTAGAGAGCACTCTAGAGACATTACCATCTTTAAAGAATTTATACCTGGTATTATCCTTTAACATTTCACGTGCATCCTATATGAATACGTATCAATATAAATCCAGATAAGATTATTTCCATAAAATCCTGTCAGGTAGATTGCTGAATGAGCTTTAGTAATGTATTGGCTGAAATTGGCCCAATGTTTTCTTACTAGTAAAGTCTAAAATATTGTATTTTGACACATTATTTAATTCACTATAATGACTGAGACAATAATATTTTTGTTTAAAATCAAGAGAAGATGAACTGATTCTCTTAGCATAAAAATTGTAATATTATCAGTTATTCTGATGCAGATGGATTCAATTCTCTGAAATCTAGGATTTGGCTTAATTAAAGAAGATATTTACCTTTCCTTCATAGCAATTATGGTCATTTATTTAATTCTGTTACACTTTGAAAAGTTGCTGAGTTCCTTTCTCTTATTGTACTTTATTTTTAAAGTATGCAAACTGTATTTTAAAATTAAGAATTGCTTGATTCATGCAACTAATATAATCACACATTGATTTTATGATACAGAAAGCAACATATCAATATATGAAAAGTGGTTCTTTATTCCAAAAGAAATTGGAATGAATGTCAGATTTATCTAAAAGAAAAAAATATTAGTGGTACTTTATATAAATCTCTTCTTCTCTCACCCAAATGCAGGTTGGTTTAATATTTGGTAGCAACTAACAAATGATAATAAATGACTCATGACTGCTGGGCTAGTGATAATGTTGAAGTATGTTTTTTTCAGCTCAGTCAATCAAACCATCAACAAATATATGTGATTAATAAAACTACATTTATCTCTTCCAGCATTAAAATTCCAAATATTATCATACTTTGGAAAATATGCAATGCTAGGTGCACAGATGGTTTCAAAGTTCCTATTGTAAAGCACAATGAATAAAAAAAAGGACTCACTTTAATATACGTATGGTAATTAAAGCTGGAGTCATTTAGATTATTGTTGAATATTATTATTCCCACTCTCCCCTTCATATTTTCATGGAGTGATACATTTCCCTGCTCCTTGCCTTTGGACTCAGCCATATAAGTTTCTTTGTCTAATGGAATGTTAGCAGTCATGATGCAAGCAGGCACTGGAAATGTTTATTGTTTACCTGTGCTTGTCCTCTTTTGCCCCATCCAATCACTATCTGAAGAACACGACCTGGCTAGCTCACTTGTCCAAGGAAGATGAGTGACAATGGAGCAGAGTGACTGAGTCAACTTACAGACCTGCAGCTTGAAGCAGAGCAGCCCAGAGGCATCGGTCTACACCTGGCAACTATCAGACACTCCACAGACAAGTTAGTGAACTCTGCTGAAATTAACAGAGCTCCTTCAGATAAACCACGGATGCATGAGAAATAAAAACTTCTTGTTACATGCCCTATTTTACTGTTTGTTACATAGTAACAACAGCATTTTTCTTTCAAATGAGTGGTTTTTTAAAAAACATTATTTTTGACTCATGGGCTTCTGAAGTGAATCTGATTCTCCAGGAAAACAACAACAACAAAACTCCCCAAGAAACAAACAAACAAAAAAATGTGTACCTGCATGCACTCAGAAAATCACACATGCAATTCCGGGGCCGTATGAACCTCTGAAACCTATACAGTGATCCCTAAGTGTCTCGAATCCAGTTACAAACCTTTGCTCTATTCCCTCCTACCCAATGATGCCAGAGATTTTTTAAAAAATGCGAATTGAATCATGTCCTTTCTCTCACAAAAGCCCTTCAATGACTGCCAATCTTCTTCAAGATAAAACCCAAATTTTCCAGTTTGGGACTAAAAGGTCCTTTGTCATCTAACCCGACTCTACTTCTTCATTTGGCCCTTTTTAAAAAACTCCCCAATGCATGCACCATAGGCTTTAGTTGTATTCACAGCTTCTCCAAAGTTGTAAAGGGCTTCTTCCATCCTATTCATCAGTTCTCCTCTGTTCTCACCATGCTCTTCCCCACCTGACTTCTGGTGACCTCCTGACCCAGTTCTCCTGCCACTGCCCTTGGGCAGATTCTCTAGCAGAGACCCACTCCCCAGGCACAATTGACTCATCTCTTGTCAATGTCAAACAGCCCATCACCTGTTTGAAAACTAAATCATGTCACTCATGTCAGTGACATCCATTGTCCCGTACAGTGTCTGGCCAGTAGTAATTTCTCAATGCAAGTTCCTATGGGGGGGGGGGGGGAGAGAGAGAGAGAGAAAGAGAGAGAGAGAGAGAGAGAGAGAGAGAATAGCTGCAACACAGTTTTGTTCAAATAAAGACTTCACCTGGGGATGGTGTGAAGGAAATTCTATTTATGAAAAGGAAGATAATTAATATATATTGGACGTATTTTAAGTAGGTATCACGCAGGAAACATTCCTCCTTTACTATCACTTAGTTTTTGTAATAACTCTATTTGCTAAAGTTTTTTAGCTGAATTCAATGATGCACAGAGAAGTTAAGTAACTTGCACACCATCTTTAGGTTGAAAAGTGATGGGGCTGGGACCTTGTCTGACTTAAAAGTCCACTTTTTCTGTCACACTAGTTGCTTGTTTTGTCAAAAGTAAACTGCACTAAGGATTTTGTCTTTCACTGACTTACATATGATTTTCACATGGTTCTTAAGGAACTGCAGTTATCGTAATCTTGAATTGCATGCAGAAAAGTATGCCTACTTTCCAAAGAGGCTGATTTTTATCTTTCTATGCAAAGTTAGCTCACCTGAAAGAAAGCTGTTTCTAAGCATATATCCATGCAAGTGTGTCAGACTTTCCTTAGTACATATACAGGTTTAGGTCCAGATCTGGTAAATTAAACTTAACTTACCTTTCAGTTAATATTTGCCTTTGGCTGATACTCAAAAATCAAGTTCGAATTGGTGCTAATATCAAATGTAAGGAAAGAGAAGCCTGTGGCTTTCCATTTCTTTTTCCAAAAGCATCAACCTAGAGTAACCAAGTTTGCTTAGTCCTACTATTTAACAGTTCATGGAAAATAGAGATCCAAGTGAAAATATAGGAGCACAAGCACCCACAATAAGCTTCTGCATCATAAGTGGCTTAAAGGACAGAGTGGATCGTTGCTTTTCTGACTTTACAGGAATACAATGAGGAATGGCTATAAGGATCTTCAGGGCAAACCTGATTATCCTTCTGACTGAGGTTGCCTAAAGCACTCTGTTTTCTTCTCTCTATTCTCCACCTGCCCGGAACCTCCTTCCTTTATCCAGAACCCACTAACCCACCTTGTGTTGTGCACCAGGCTGAGCTGGCAAGAGACGGGGTCTGCTCTTCCCCTGCAAAGATAACAGAAACTGACATCTTTTCTGAATCCTGGCTTATGAAGAGGGTGATTATTTTTACAGCTGCTTTTGCTGTTTTCTGAAAAAAGTGTTTATTTCTCAAATGCCCACTTTTAAATCATGTAGTGGTTTCCGCCTAGTGCAATAGATGTGTTTCTCTCAATCCCTTCTCTGTTCATACTTTTCATGATTTTCTGATAGTTACAGCTTACAACTGCTTAATTCCACTTTTTATTAACTTCTTAAATACTTGTTGAATGCTTAACTGTTCTTATCCAGGAGCTGCAGTCCTCAATTCTGAGCTTCTCCAGATCATTAAAAACTATCAGTCAGTTACCCTATTTTATTCCCTGATAAAATAAAAGAAAGAATTATTATAAACAACATACATAATCTGAGTGTTATTGAGGGGTAAAACTTTCTGTAGCACTAAGTCTGTTTATTATGATGTCAATAAAAATTGTAACACTTGAGAAGTCTTAACGTTTACCATAAGATTCTACTAGGTGTAATATATCAACTTGGTAGTTAGACCTTGCTTAACTCATTTCAAGGGCCCTGCTTCCCCAAGTACAGCTAACCTAGCAAAATCTCCTTTGGTCAGTAGTAGATGAAGACTTAGAAAAGTTCGAATCTTAGATTGTTAAGAATTAGACAGATCTGAAACATAATCGAGTTTAATCCTGTTTATTTTACTTAAAAAGAAAGTCAGACAAAGTTCTCAAACTTCGGTGTGCTTCAACATCACCTGGAGGCCTTGCTAACACACACAAGTTACTGGGCCTCACCCCTACAGTTTGATTCAGTAGGTCTAGAGGGAATTGAAGAGTCTTTCTTTCTTTCTTTTTTTTTAGTAGTTAAATTCAAGGAATTGGTCCTTTAATTTGTACATAAAATTTTAAATTGAAATTGTGTGTTTTTAAGGTATACAGTATGATGTTTTGGTGTGGTGAGAACACTTACGATCTACTCCCTTAGCAAATTTTAAGTACCCAATACAGTATTAGTAACTATAGTCCCCATGCTGTACATTGGAGCTCTAGAATTTATTCTTCATACATATCTGAAGCTTTATACTCTTTGATCGACATCTCCCCATTTCCACCACCGGTACACACCTGGCAACCACCATTCCACTCTCTGCTTCTGTGAATTTGACTTTTTTAGATTTCACATGTAAGGAAGATCATGGAGTAATTATTTTCTTTCTGTGTCTGGTTTATTTCATATAACATGTCTTCCAGTTTCATGTATGTTGTCACAAATGGCAGAATTTCCTTCTTTGTTAAGGCTGAATAATATTCCATTGTATGTGTATATTACAATTTCTTTAGCCATTCATCTGTTGATGGACACTATGGTTGATTCTATATTTTGACTATTGTGAATACGGCTGCAATGAACATGGGGGTGCAGATATCTTTCTGGCATATTGATTTTATTTCCTTTGGATACATACCCGGTAGTAGGATTACTGGGCCATATGGTAGTTCTATTTTTAATTTTTTGAGGAAGGGCCATACCATTTTCTGAGAGTATTTATTTTTAACAAGGTCCCAGGTGATGCTGATATTGCTGGTCCTCAGACCACTCTGAGAGAACCACTGGCTTAAAAGATTGGCTGAAAAAACAATTTGATAAACAAATCATGAGTGTCTTCACTTCTAAAGCAGTGTTTGGCCACTATACCATTTGTCTTTTGTTGAGGAGACTTTAATTCCAAGAGTGATAAATAATGGCTTAGAATGCCTTCTCTTCTGTATCTGTCGCATACAGGAAAGTAAACAACCATGATAAGGAGTTCTTGAAACAATGAGGTTAAGCAGTATTGGCACTAGGGTTAGAAAAACCTGAAGTATCTCCAAGAAGAAAGGAAAGAAGGAAAAGAGGGAGGGAGATCTTGACCAAAATTGAATAGTTTTGAACAAAATTGAATGCTTTTTTTTTTTTTTATTGTGAAGAAGAAATATTTGAATTTTATGTTGGAGCTTCTTTTTGTTAATTAGGAAGTTACAAATTGAATAATCTTATACTGATACTTGCAAATGATACTACAGATTTTGTTTTCTGAGTTTTTTTTTTTTTTTCCTAGACAAACAGAAAACTTCATACTGAACACCAGGTAAGCAGCCATGTCTAGCAGTTTTCAATTAATCTGCTATCTGAAACCCATCCTGGGCCTATCTTTATCTCCAAGTTGCAGGTGTAACTACACAACAGGCCTCTCACCTTAACTCTGCTGAGCTAAGAAGGTCATGGGCACCACACAATAGGTAATCTCGCTTCCCACAGCAGTTGATCTTGTGAGAAGCTGGAATAGCTAATGAAGGTAGGCCTGCTTTCATCTGAAGAGGATCCACAAGCAGTGGCATATTCATCCATTTTAAGGCTTTTCTCCTTTTATCATCTCTGTCCTCCAGCCCCAAACTTCACCAAATGTAAAAGTTTTCACTGAAAATAATCTATCAGGGCAGGTATCAATTAATGAAAAAGAAAACAACTAAAAAGCCTAAAGGGTGGGAAAAAAAAAAAAATCCTATTTATTCCACAATCTGCAAGTTGCATTATCAAAGAAATGATAATAAACTTAGGGATTTATGGCATTTTCTTTATAAGCAAATTATAAATAGATTTATTAAATTTAATAGGCAACATGAAAGAGGCAGAGGTCACAAAATTTGAAAAAATTAATTTGAAAAAACTTGGAAAATCCCCATAGAGGCAGATACACACACACACACACACACACACACACACACACACACACACACACACACACACACACACGTTCTTGAAATATCTCCTAGAGTTCCTAGTGTTAGCACTTGATGCATGAAGGATTATAGGCAATGTTAGATAAGTTCTTTTTAAGCTCCAAATACATTATAAGTACTTATCTATACAAAAGTATAACTCACATTTTTACAAGTGACTACAAATTTGATGCTTCATCTTGCATTTTTCTGGCTGTATTGTGCATATTCATCTTTATTTTTTCCTCCTGCTCAGCTCCAGAGTTGCGGGTATCCTTACAACCCAAGTGCATTATTATCACCGCACCTTTGCACATCATTTTTCATCTTTTTGGAATGTTTTCTCCCTTTCTCCTTGCCTATGCAAGTCGTTCTGATCCTTCAAAGCTTGACCGAATAGCTGCCACTTATGTTCATCTTCCCTTATTGGTTTTTGTTCATATGAAATTCCCTGCTCTATATGATCACAGGAATATCTATTTATCTATCTATCTATACATCCATATTTTTTTATACCACAGTTTAGTGCAGGAGTATTGACCTCTTTGTTTTCTTCTCAAATTCCAGGGAGCATTTCTCATATTGACATAGTTGGGGTACATAATAGCAGCTCAATAAGAACTTAATTATGGATAGTATTTACTTCAAGATATATTTGATCTTTTTTATTGCAGTGAACACCCAACTGTGATTTATAGTTCTCTTGGCTTTGACTCTGTAGTAGAACAATGTCAGTTCTTTTCCTCTGCATCGAAAGGAGTTTTTATCCTTTTAAATGTATTCAGAAAGCCAGCACATTAAATAAATAAATAAATAAATTTGATTTTTTAAAATTACTTCTGACAGTCTTGATTCCTACACATTGATCAGAGCCTAGTTGTCCAGTTGTTAAGAGCACAGGCATAAGAAGCAGACTGCATGGGTTTGAGTTTTAATTCTGCCACTGAGAGCTGACAAGTTAGCATTTCTGTACCTTAGGTTCTTTGTGTATAAAATGGTAATAATAATAATAATAACAATACTCACTTCATATGGTTGTTGCGAATGTTAAATAGATTAATTAAAACATAGCCAGAACCATGCAAGCACTCAACAAATTTTAATTAGTATCATGATTACTATTCACCATAGCTCTTTAACATGCAGATAGCTAAATTACAGGAAAAATACTGTAATGCAAAACAGTGTCAGATTCAGACTTGTAAGCTGAGGCAAGACGTAATAATGAATGTAATCTCGACATTTTCATTGAGCTAGGCATGTTAAAAATAAGATAAGTATGGTTTCCATTTTCCTGGAAAAATGGAACATACAGTGAAAGAATATATACCCTTTAATTGGCATTTTCACAGTCAAGATCACTCTTCAGAAAATCCATAGAAATTGCCCAATTTCTTTAGGAAAAGAGAGGGAAAGGATTTCTGGCTAAATTAAAGGCCTTGCAAATTTGGAGTACATGATAGTCTGTTGCTTCTCATATTCACTAAGACTAGTAAATGCTATGGGAAAGTGTATGAAAGGAAAGAAAAAATAGAGGCCTGAATAAAATTGTAAGCATTATAAATGTAATTGATTCAAGGATGAAAGGATAAGTTATGTCCTTAGAAAAATCAAGCCTTATTATAAAGTTCCAGGAAATAATTTTTAAATGTTCTATAACTATGACTTTGTGACATACACACACATGCTCACACACACAGAGTATATCAATCACATTGAGATTTTTTTTCTATAACCTTAGTTCATTATTATACTTTTCTATATGAAGCTATCACATAATTGAAAATATATTAACAACCTTAAAGAACCCATATGGGCCTGTACTATTTTAAATGCTTTAAAAATTATTTTAAATAAGTGTAGTCTCTGCCCTATAGAAATTCACAAACCAAGATGGGAAACACTGATGTTGTTATAAAAGAAACATAATGTACATAGAAAGCAAATAAGGAAGGGGAGGGAAAAAATCACTACCTCAATTCCATTTCAAGAGAGAAGACTCCAAAGGTGACGAGAGAGTGGACGGAGCAGAGAGCTTGCTAAGAAGAAGCACCTTGGCCTTCTCAGTGTAAGGAAGGACCAGAGTAGGCCCAGAGCTGGGATGCAATCTGAGATGGAACAGGCTTCCGACCCCTGGGCCTATGTTTGGACTAGTCTCTCTGCTTGAAATTTCCCAATTTCATTTTCTCTATTTTATTACTGTCTGGACTTACCTTAAAAAAAAAAAAATAGAAGCCTATAATTCTATATGTACAAAGTTCAAAAATAGACAAAGTTAATCTATGCTGTTATAAATCAGTATAATGGTGAATTTTGAGAGAAAATTAATTGAAAAGGGCAGGAGAATGTTTTTCTGGGTTATAGTTCTATTTTATTTTTTACTCTGTGTGCAACTTATACTGTTTTCCATCTTGTTACACACACTCATTCACCTATATAAGTATTATTTGTGCACTTTTTGTGTGTATTTTTTACTTCAATAATATTTACGATTTTTAATATGTCAACTCATATTACATCTTCTGTGAAGCTTTTCCTGAGTTATCTTTTTCCATTTTAGGTGATTCTCCTATTTCTAGCCTCCTTGTTCCTACACTATTAAAAGTTAAAAGCAAGAGACCATATATATATATATATATATATTTTTTTTTTTTGGCCTTATTCTGAGCAACTAGAAGATGTCTGCCTCTTGATTTATCAATCTATGCTTGACAAATCTATGCTTAGTAAAGATAGAACTAATATCGAATGACAAATACATAAAATTTCCATGACCAAAAATTAATACCAAGAAGAATAGACAATTAAAATTTACTGACAACCAAGATCTTGAAGAAGATGGCAAGGAAATATCTTTCCTTATGGAGAAATTCTTAGTGAGCACCTAAGTATTATCATTATTCGTTTATACCCCACAAACTTTAAGCTACTAATAATTGAAGTTGAAAATCATAGGGGCTTTTTGCCTGTAATTTATCTTATTCCTGTATTTTCATTATAAATAGCTCAGGAAGCATGGTCAAACCATGTTTAGTAATTCCTGCATAGAAACTTCCCAATCGTAGTGAACTTGGATTTATTTTTTCTTTAAATACTTAGGAAGCTTCTTGTATTTGACAGAATTTTTCATATTCTGGAGATAGAAGTATAAAGAAAATGAGTCACTTTCCTCAAGGAACTTACTGGTTAGTGGAAAGACAGAAATGTGATATAATAAGGGCTATGCTAAGATGTATACAGAATGCTGGGAAAAGTTTTAGAAGAAGCAAAGTTTTAGAAGTTTTAGATAAGGAAGAAGCTCATACCTGAAACTTTTCTAGAGCTTTGTATGCTAGGATCTTCAAACTACATAGGTCTCTTCACCTCAAAGATTTGTCTCAGTGTGAGTTGAGATATTACACAGTCCAAGGTCATGAAACATGACCTTATTTTTTCATGTTGTAGCTACCCAATCCATATGACGAGAAGCCCCAAATAAAGAGAAGGGAGACAACAAAGGATTCTAGAGAAATTTGAAGCCTCTGGCACCTATAGTAACAGCAAACACAGCACAACCCACAGTCAGATTAACTTAAATTCTGAAACTAAATGCTTATTTATACTAATTCCGATTACTTCATATGACATACTCAGCATTTGACATGAAATTACAAGACATGTCAAAAGGTGAGAGAAAACAGAATCTGAAGAGATAAAGCAATCATCATGCTCAGATTCAGGTACGACATAGATTTTAGAATTCTCAGACTGGGAATTTAAAATAACTTTGATTATTATGTTAATCAAACATGGTGGGACAAGTAGTCAACACGCAAGAGCAGAGGGGTAATATAAGCAGAGAGATGGAACTCTCTCTAAGAAAGAATCAAAAGAAAATGCCAGAAATCAAAAACACTGACCAAAACAAAGAATAACTTGGATGGGTTAATCAGTAGACTCAACATGGCTGAGGAAAGAATCTCTGAAGTTGCTGATAGGTTGATAAAAAGTTCCTAATCAGAAATACAAAGAGAAAAAAATAATAAAATAAGGGAAATATGGAATACCCAAGAACTTTGGGACTATTCCAAAAGCTCTAATAGATACATAATTGGAATATTGGGAGAAGAAAGAAAGAATGAAACAAAATTATTTGAAATAGTAATGGCCTAGTATTTTCAAAAAATTAATAACCATCACCAAATCACTTATGCAGGAAACTTTGAAAACAACAAACAGCTCCCAAGAAGCCCCCTCCCCCCAAAAAAATCAAAGGCAGAAGAGCCCCCTGTGATCCAGGACCCAGGCAGAGGACCATGGAAAGCCCTCCCCCTGCCCACTAGAAGGCAGAAGCATGCCACAACCACCACTTCTGTGCAGGTGATCCATCATAGCTACTGCCACAGCTACTGCCACGACAAGGATGGCTCACCACCACAGTAGCAACCAGGACCACCCTTCAGGCAGCCCAACCACACACTTGACTGCATTGACATAAGGAGAGTCACCAGCAAAGCCTGCAAAAAGAAGAAACTTTTCTCCTTAAAGCCCACTCCAGAGTAACAGAAGAAGTAACTGCTCTACCAGATGACCAGATATCAATGTAGAGATACTAGAAATAAGAATAAACAAGAAAATATGACACCAACAAAGGAATATAGTAATTCTTAAGTACGAGACCACACAGAGCAAGAAACCTTTGAAATGACTGAAAAGGAATTATGAGTAACAAACTTAAGAAAACTCAAAGATAAGAGAAGACTCAATTACAAAACATAAGGACATGAGAAAAAATATCTAGGATATGAAAGAATAAATTTACACAGAGATCAATACCTTAGAAAAGAATGTAGCAGAACTCTTGGAACTAAAGGATTCATTAATTAAATAAAAAACACAACTGAGAACTTAAGCAACAGGTTTCAGCAAGTAGAAGAAAGAATTTCAGTTCTCAAAGATGGTCTTTTCAAAATAACCCAGGAGGACAAAAAAAAAGGAAAAATTAATTTAAAAAAATTAAGAAAATCTAACAGAGCTAGAACAGAACCTTAAGTGCACAAACATTCAGATCATGGGTGTTCCAGAAGAGGAGGAGAAAGAGAAAGGCAATGAAAACTTATTCAATGAAATAATAACAGAAAACTTTCCAGGCATAGGGAGAGACATGGACCTTAAAATCCAGGAAGCTCAGAGATCCCCAAACAGATTCAAACCAAAAAGATCCTCCCTGAAACACATTATAGTCAAACAGGCAAAACTTAAAGACAAAGAGAAAATTCCAAAAGCATCAAGAGAAAAGCATTGAGCCACCCATAAGAGACCCCCCCCCATCAGACTAACAGCAGACTTCTCAACTGAAACTCTACAAGACAGAAGAAAATGGGATGATATATCTAAAACACTAAATGAAATAAATTGCCAGCCAAGAACACTATACCCAGCAAGGCTATCCTTCAGAAATGAGGGAGAAATAGTGTATTTCCCAGACAAACAAAAACTGTGAGATTTCACCACCATACCACAAGATCTTGAGGAAATTTCCAAGGGAGTCCTGCATGTGGAATACCAAAAATGATAATCACTATCACCAACACACAAGAAAGAACAAAATCCACTGCTAAAACAAGAATGCAAATGAGAAAGAGAAAGAAAGTAAATCTTAATATTTCCAAAAACCAACAAACATTGAAGATGAATAATAAAAGGGGAAAAAAAGGAACAAAAGATATTTAAAACATCTAAACAAAAAGTGATAAAATGCTAGGAGAAAGATGATACTTGTCAACAACATCCCTAAATGTAAATGGATTAAACTTCCCACTCAAAAGACACAGACTGACTGATTGGATTAAAAAAAATTATTAGCAACTATATGCTCTCTTCAAGAGACTCACCTTACCTGTAAAGACACACAGACTAAAACTGAAGGGATGGTAAAAGATACACCAGTCAAACAGAAACCAAAAACGATCAGGACTAGCCATTCTTACATTGGATAAAACAAACTTTAAACAAAAAAACCATAAAAAGGGTCAAAGAAGATCTCTATATAATGACAAAGGGATCTATCCAGTGAGAAGACATAACAATCATAAATATGTATGCACCCAACACTTGAGCACCTAGATATGTAAAGCAAACACTATTAAACCTAAAGAAAGAGATAGACCCATTACAATAATACTGGAAGACTTGAACATCCCTCTCTTAGCACTGAACAGATGATTTAGGCAACAAATCAACAGAGAAAGACAGCACTTAAACTACACTTTAGACCAATTGGACCTGGCAGATATCTACAATGTTTTGTACAAGAACTACAGAAAACACATTCTTCTCAACAGCACACGGAACATTCTCCAGGATAGACCACAGGTTAGGTCACAAATCAAGTCTTAGCAAAATAAAAAAATTGAAATCATTTCAAATATCTTTGCATACCACAATAGATTAAAACAGGAAATCAATAACAAAAAACCCCCTCTGAAAACTATACAAATACATGGAAATTAATCAACAGGCTCCTAAATGACCTATGGATCCAAAAAGGAATTAAACAAGAAATCAAGATATTTCTTGAAACTATTGGAAAAAAAGACAGATCATACCAAAACCTGTATAATATGGGAAAAGTGGTACTAAAAGGGAAATTGATCGCAAAACGTGCTTAAATCAAAAGACTAGAAAGATATCAAATAAATAACCTAACATTACACCTCAAAGAGCTAGAAAAACAAGAACAATCCACATCCAACATCGTTAGATGAAAAGAAATAATTAAATCAGAGCAGAACTAAATGAAATAGAGACTCAAAAAAATGATACAAAGGATCAATAAACAAAAAGTTGATTTTTTTGAGAAGATAAACAAAATATACAAACCATTAGCTAGGTTAACAACAACAAAAATAAAAAGTAAGAGAGAAGACCCAAATAGCAAAAATCAGAAATGAAATAGGAGACATTACAACCAAACCCACAGAAATGCAAAATATCATTACAGACTATTATAAACACCTTTCACCAACAAATATGAAAACCTAGAGGAAATAGATAAATTTCTGGACACATACAGACTACCAAGACTGAACCAAGAAGAAATAGAAAATCTGAACAGAACAATAACAAGCAACAAGGTTGAAGCAGTAATTCAGCAGTCTCCCAACAAAGAAAAGCCCAGGACCAGATGGCTTTACTGCTGAATTCTATGAAGCCTTTAAAGAAGAATTAATGGAAATTCTCTTCAAACTATTCCAAAATTAAAACAGAGGTCACTCTCCCAAACTCATTCTATTAGACCAGCATCAGCCTGATACCAAAACCAGACAAAGATACAACAAAGAAAGAAAACTACAGGCCAATATCTCTGATGAACATAGGCAAAAAATCCTCAACAAAATATTAGCAATCAGAATACAGCAACACATCAAAAAAAATATGCACCATAATCAAGTGGGATTCATCACAGGTAGCTAAGAATGGTTCACCACAATAAGTCAATATGATATACCGCATTAACAAAATCAAGGACAAAAACCACATGATTATCACAATAAATGAAGAAAAAGCATTTGACAAAATTCAACATCCCTTCATGATAAAGGCTCTCAGCAAATTAGCTATAGAAGGAAAGTATCTCAACACAATAAAAGCCATATATGACACAACCACTGCCAAGAACAGGAACAAAACAAGGATGCACCCTCTCACCACTCCCATTTAGCATAGTATTGGAAGTACTAGCCAGAGCAATCAGGCAAGAGAAAGAAATAAAGGACATCCAGATTGGAAAAGATGAAGTCAAGCAGTCCCTGTCTGCAGATGACATGATCCTATATATAGAAACACCTAAAGACTCTACAAAAAAATTCTTAGAACTGATAAATAATTTCAGTAATGTTGCAGGATAGAAAATCAACACACAAAAATGAGTACTGTTTTTATACTCCAATAATCAACTATGAAAAAAGAATTCAAAAAAGCAAGACCTTTTAGAATAGTCACCAAAAAAATGAAATATGTAGGAATTGATTTAACCACAGAGGTGAAATATCTCTACAACGACAACTATAAATCACTACTGAAAGAGATTAAAAAGGATGAAAAAGGTGGGGAGACATACCATGCTCTTGGATTGGAAGAATTGACATTGTGAAAATGTCCATACTACCCAAAGTGATCTACTGATTCAATGCAATCCTCATCAAAATATCAATGACATTCTTTACAGAAATAGAAAAAACAATCCCATCATTCATATGGAACAACAAAAGACTTTGAATAACCAAAGCAATCCTGAGCAAAAATAAATAAATAAAGCCAGAGGCATAATACTACCTGACTTCAAACTATACTACAAACTTATAGTAACCAAACAGCTTGGTACTGACATAAAAACAGACACTTGGACCAATGGAACAGAATAGAGAACACAGAAATCAACGCATAGACTTATAGCCAACTGGTCTTTGACAAAGACAACAAGAGCATGAATTGGGGAAAAGACTGCCTTTTCAATAAATGGTGTTGGGAAAATTGGACATCCATATGCAGAAGAATAAAACTAGACCTGCACCTCTCACAATATACCAAAATAAACTCAAAATGGAACAAAGACTTAAGTATAAGACCTGCAATCATAAAACTACTGAAAGAAAGCATAGGAGAAACACTTCAGGAAGTACTACTGGGCAAAGACTTTATGAATAAGACCCCAAAAGCACAAGCAACAAAAGAAAAAATAAACAAATGGGAATATATAAAACTAAAAAGTATCGGCACAGCAAAGGAAATAATCAATAGAGTGAAAAGACAACCAACAGAATGGGAGAAAATATGTGCAAACTATGCATCCAACAAGGTATTAATATCCAGTGTATAAAAGGAACTCAAAAATCTTCACAAAAAACAAATAATCCAATTTAAAAATGGGCAAATAAGCTGAATAGATGTTTTTCAAAGGAAGACATATGAATGGCAAATAGGTACATGAAAAAATGCTCAACATCACTAATCATGAGGGAAATGCAAATCAAAACCACTCTGAGATATCATCTTGCAACAGTTAGATTGGTATTATCCAAAAGACAGATTAAGAAATGCCCATGAGGATGTGGAGAAAGAGGAACTCTTTTATGCTTTTGGTGGGACCATAAAATCGTACAGCCATTATGGAAAACACTATGGAGGTTTCTCAAACCACTATAGATAGAGCTACACTATGATCTAGCAATCCCACTTCTGGGGGCATACCCAAAGGAATGGAAATCATCATCTCCAAGGGATACCTGCACTCCCATGTTCATTCCAGTTGAATTTACAATAGCCAAGATATGGAACCAAATGAGATGTCCATTGACAGATGACTGGATAAGGAAAATATGGTATATATACACCATGGAATACTACTCAGCCATAAAAAAGAATGAAATTCTGCCATTCACAGCAACATGGATGAGCTTGAAGAAAATTAGGTGAAATAAGACAGGCACAGAAAGAGAAATACTGTATGTTCTCACTCATAAGTTGGAATTAAGAAAGAAAGATGACAATAATATATTGAACTTTCACCAGGGGAGAACAGACCTGAGGTTACTAGATGTGGGAAAGGGGGAGGGGAGAAATTTGGTAAGGGACACGAAGAATAATTATGATTTTTAATAATGAACATGCTAATAACATTTATTTGATCATCACATGTGCACAAAAACTGAGAGTCAGTACTGTACCCCCAAAATATGTGTAAGCAATTATGCTTCAATTAAAAATTAATAGAATAAAACAGGAAAAAAAAGTAAACAACTAACAGGATAAGTACTAAAAAGCAAAAACTCACACATCTGGGTATATCATATTTAAACTGCAGAAAACCAAAGAAGCTATAAGGAAGAAAAAACACCCTGCCTGTAGAGGAGCAAAGATTAGAATTACAGCAGACTTCTTGTCAGAAACCACACAAGCAAGAAGAGTGTGGAGTAAAAGCATTAAATTGTTGAAAGATCTGTTTATATAACAGTGCAGCTGAAAATTTAATATGAGAAATATTAACCTGGGGAACTATTCAAAAATTGAGAAAATTTTCCCCCACCTCAGAAAATTCTGATTGAGTGCCTCTTATGTGTGCCATGGGGAGCTGCATTTCAACCAATAACTCAAGATGATTGTAGCCCAGGTGGTTCACAGATCACATTTTAAGAAACATAAACAATGTTATAAAGCAATGTAGAGATGGGATTAAACATGCAAGGACTTTATTAGGGAAAAAGCCAGTGAGAGAAAATGGGTGGGAGACATGGAAATTTAGAAGGGACATCAGACCACCATGCAAATCTCACCCCAGGTAAAGGAGAAAGAAAAGGAAACTTTGGTGGAAGTGTGCAAGACTGCTGTGTAGTCTAAGGAAAATTCAGTCAGGCTGCTGGGGAGTCCTTGAGAACAAGCAGGCTGTCACAGGGGTCTGCTGTCTTTTGGGAATAGGTCTACCTTGGTGTGCCAGTCACCTGCAGCCTTCAGCGGGGAGCAGCCCATGGGAAGTGTGGCTTCAATGCAAGTGCTGTGATAGATTTCAGAACACAACAGCTAAAGTTGGTGGTCTAAAAGGTGAATTTTTATGGCTGTCACAGTATGAAACTGAAGTACTTATGTTATATTTTTACAATTCAGTAACATCCCTAGGAGGTACTTAAATCTCAGATATGTTATATAATTTTCCAGTGATCATATAAATAGTAAGTGGAGAATTAGGACCCAGGGTTTCTTATTCCTAAGCCAGGATTAATTATTTCTAATACTGGTACTATTTCTATGGCACAGAGAAAACTGAACTAAATTTTAATATAAATTTAGCAAAATTTTAATATAGCTAGTCTACAGGTGAGGAAGAAAACACAATTGTCAAAATCACTTAATTTTTTTCATTTACTGAGAGACAGTTATTTCCAAAGTAAATCAGAAAGTTAATTCTAAAGAAAAATATCTGCCAAATTTTAGGGATGGTTCTCAGCACCAAATCTTCTCTTCTATTGTCTGCTTTCTGATAATGAAAATGGCATATGAAAATTACTTTTCCACTTGGTCATCTGGTTCACCTTTAGACTTTGTCAGTAGGAAGCACTAGTGGGTGTCTACATAGCTGGAGGACGGAGAAGGGGCTGCTTTGTCATGTGTGTTTCCTGCAGGCTTGCTTCTTTCTTCTTGCCTGTGTCTGGTTCTTGTGAATGTCAGCCCAACAGCAACTCCTGACTATAACAGCACTGGAATCAAGACAGTGCATTTTACAACATTGGTAGACCCACCTTCACTCTCCAGTAGTACGAACCAGCCAGGAGAAAGTCTGGGTCCCAGTCCTGTGGGTTCTTCTGACTTCAGGCACACCAGCACAAGACAAGCAGCTCCATCTCCCCCAAAATCTGAGTTTCCACTCCATGGGGGCTCCTCCTCTAAGTTTCTAGAGGGTAATAATTCCAGCCTCTTCCTTTTGTTTTCTAGCTTTAGGGATGGAGGCTGCTTTCTGCAATACAACTTCTGGTATACTTTAATATTCTTTTTTTGCCTTTTAAGTTATCTACTAAGCTACTTTACACCCAGTTAACAGTTCTTGTATTGAGTTTGTTGACCTGAAAAAAAGATCCTGAGGCACTGATTAAATGTTAAAGTTTCTTTGAGTCAATATGTATGACCACAGCCCAGGAAAACACCATTAAGTGACCTTGGGAAGTGCTTTTCCAAAGGGCCAGATGGACTTTAGCATTTTTATAATTACAGAAAAGTGAAGAGCAAAGAGGAGAAAAGAAGACAGCCACTTAATCAGCAAATCAGTTTTCTACTGGTTACATAGCATCACATAGGTTAGTGATCAGTTGTCAGTTGCACCCTAGGTGCAGATGTGTGAGCAAGGGTCACATGACACATTTTCAGCATTCCTAAGTTAATACAACTTCTTTAGGCATGGAAAGCCTGGTAGCAGGTTGACAGTAGTCTTATGACAACAGTTCCAGAATCTGTGGACTTGGCTGTTACCCCATTCCAGATTCACCAAGGCTATGAGAAATTTAGCTGACCTCAGAGCAGATTTCTGGTTTGTCAAATTATTTCTGTTTGAATAACAGATATGGTTCCCATCTCCTGATTGGACCTTGACTGGTAGGATGAGAATAAATTAAAGAACAGATAATCCCATGCATTTGATACCTAATATTAGATTATTTCTGGGTTAGAATTATAAGCAACATGAGATATGTTCCAAGTATGAATAGTCATTATTTGGGGTCTAAGAAATAGTCAAATTCACAAAGAGTGAGAATAAGTCTTTTGACTAGGTAGGCACTACAAGGCTGATGTAAAAAGTTCATTTAGTAGTGAATAAGCTTTGTTGACTGCAATCATCCATTTTTCAGTGCTGTTATTTTATTCTAAATATTAAGTAACAGTTTTTCACATAACCTGTAATGTTGATTCTCAGAGAAGTTGGGGGAAGTATAATAGAAAGTGGATTTAAATAACATAGTTTTCAAAACACACGTAGAGTTGAGATTTATTGTCCCAAATTTTCTCGATGCATAGAACCAGATCTGGTAAAAACCTGGGTTTCCCAAAAGGTATTGCTTTGCAGTGATGGCATCAGTAGATACAGAGAAGTGTTCTCAGAAACAGGCTCGTGAACTTGTGCTTTTTACTCTAAAATGTTGATGAGGATAGTTATTATTATGGCAGTCAAATTAGTCAGGATAGGCTAGCTTTGAAGCAATAACAAGCATAAAAGTTTATTTTTCACTCAAATAATTGTTACTGTGGGGTCAGCGGCTCTACAAAGAATTTATTTTCAATGACTCAGCAATCTAGACTATTATCCCTCCTGTGATTCCATGATCTCTTTCTCCAATGACATTGAAAGGGAAAGCAGGAGGGTTCCAATGTAGTTCTTTAGGGGTCTGGCCCATTAGAGAAACAGATCACTTCCAATCATAGCCCACTGGCCAGATAATGTATTCACACTATCCACGCAATCTAACTTCTGTGTGGTGGAAAAATGTCCAGGGAACACGTTGATATTGAATAACCAGTGATTCATTGTAAAGTCTTGTGAAATTCTGTCATAAAGATAGTTACGAATTTGAGGATTTGCAGAAATGTCGAGGGTCTACTGCAGAGGAGGGGAGGCAGCTCAGATGTTTGTCATGAATAGGAGAGTTGCTGAGAAAGAAGGGCTTTTCTCACCAAACCAATTTTGCTACCTTCTATTTTGACAATCTTAGAATGACAGATTTCTTCTTTTTCACGTTGAAAGTATTAGAACACTGGCAGACTTTGCCATTGTAACAAAAGGTTTAATTTAAAGCTGTAAAATACAGCTATAGCATTACATTAGATGTGGCAATTAAAACACATCTGGGAGATGGAATGAAACTTTCTCAATGAGATTAATGATAGCCGAGGTCATGCATGAAGCTTGACTTCTCATGTGTGGTGTAATTGTACAAAAGCACCATGAAAAAAAAAAAAAAAAAAACCAACCCCTAAACGCGGCAGTTGTTCACATGAGATGATTGTGAAATTTCAGATGTTTTATCAAAACAACCATAAATAAGAAAACCCTACTTCTTCGCAAGCACTGTTTATTGGATGGCTTTCACTAATGTTTGCTTGTTCTTCTTTGAAGGTCATTCTTTTAACTAGTGTTATTGACAATTACGCTCATTCCAGAACATGTTGGCAAAATTAGGTCATGTTAATTCAGGAGAAGCACTCTCACAGATAAGAGACTAATGGATGGGGACTATAGTTGACTATAAAATACAGTCAAGTGCCTGGCTGTGTATAAAATTAAGCAGTGTTTCTTTTGTGAAGTGCTCACTCTGAGTTGATTGTTGTCATTGGTTGGGTTTCACAAGATCCCTGTGTTCCAACATATCTTTTACTTTTTAAAAATCTTTTAAGAGCTCTGTGTGCCTGTCACAGAAAAGCATTGTCTTCCCTTGTAGCAGATGATTGTTAAGATTAAAATGCAATTAATTTACCTCTGGATCTCTGCTTACTATGCTGTGAGTTAACATAAATCACAGAGTTGTTAATATGAGATTTGGAAAAAACTTTACAGTTCCCCATCTCCAGCTCAATTTTTTTCATTTAAATGATGAGAAAACTGATTCCTAGTGTAAGGCCCTGGCTTGCAACATGGCACATCACTTAATCCACATTCACTAGCCCTAATTGTAAAGTGAAAAGAAGAATTCCTTTCCTGACTTCTTCTCAGAATTGCGTTAAGAATGAAATTAAATGATGAATGCAAATTTTTGGGAAAACAGTAAACTCAATAATAATAGTGATCGTATAGATATCATTTATTGAGCACCTAATATGAACCTGGCATTGCAATTTACATACGTGACCTCACAAATAATCAGAACCCTATCAGGGAAGTACATTTACTACGTCAGTTTAAAAATGAAAAAACCTGAGGCTCGGAGATTTGCCGTAGGTCATAACCTAATCAGTAGTAGAGCTGGGAGTTCACTTAGGGAATTAAACACTAAAGTGTAAACCTAAGGATTCAAACCTGTCTGAAAACAGAGCCCATACAGGAGCACAATCTTCTTACTCAAAGTACAGGATTTTTCTGGTTATTATTATTATTATTATTATTTATTAGTTTCATAAGGTTCTTTTGGAAGCAGCGAAAACTGAAACTTCCTCTCCCTGTCTAGTCTTAATTCTGATGTTTCTTACATTTAATGCTGGGGTTTGAACTAAAAATGGAAAATAAGAAACTTTCTGACAGTATCATGGATATTTTCAGCCCAACTCCTTGGTTTCGTATTTGCTGATTTTGTCAATCGAGCCCTGTAGTTATCTAGGGCTATCATATTCGAATAAATCTCTCATCTCTCTGTGTTCTGCTTCCTTGCTGCCATCAGCATGAAGCTGTAAACTCTCTATCAGGAATGTAGACACTAACCCCATGATCGTGGCGATGGCATCTGTGTGTGTGCTATGTGGACATGCACCCGACAATGTAAAACTGCTGCCACCTTCTGTTTAGACCATGTGCTGCTAATGCAACCAATTCCCTCAGCTTCCCTATGTCCTCTATGCTGATTTATAATGATCCTGAATTGCACCACTGCAATGTATAATATGACAAGTTAAACACGAAGCCTGCCAAAAATCTTGATAGGCTCAGCTTTTGTACTGCAGCACTTGAAAAGACCATTACTACTGCCATCCCTCTAAAGTGTGCTCAATATTTTTGACAGTGAATTATCTGAGCAGCAGTTTATCTCAGCATTCATGGGGGTGTTTTAACCATTTAAGGATTCAAGAGAGGGAAGATAAACAGGGTGGGGGTAAGGATAATATTCCATTGTTCAAGTGGCAGTGGGTTACCATAAGGTTTTCCAGATGTTGCAAGGGCTCTAGGTTTATTCTCAGGTGCATTTTCTGCTGAGATACTGACAAGAAATGACCCACAGCATGGCAGGACAGTAGATTTGTAAGTGAGGGAAGAGTCCCAGCCCCTGAATTGTTCTCCAGCTATGGGGGTTCTCCCAAAGGGTTAGCGTGTGCCTGGCCCCAATGAGCTGAGTCTGTGGTAGCTGGCTTATCAAGGACAATCACCTCTTGCTCATCAACAGTAAGCTATTGTGCCCTCCAAGACAGGAAGCCTCTAGCATTCATCATAGAGTGATTCCTTAGATCTGGAACTTGCCAGCCTGAAATCCCCCTCCTAGCCTCTCTCCACAAAGTGAGGGCGGGGCTTCGTTTCATTTCAGCCCCACAGCCCTGCAAAGTTAGCTTTTGCCCAGGATCATTGCAATAACCATTACATGACCACGCCATCCATGTGCATACAATTAGGTCAGAGTGAGTTGGGTCTCCTTATATCATTAAAATTCCAGGATTGTTTAGTAAATCTAGAAAGCCAGAATGGAAAATACTCATAGTTCTAGAGGCCAAAACTGTCTCATAAAGTGCTTGCTGACCAAATTTTTACTGCCTAAGAACCTGTACCTTATACACCTATGATTACATTCAAATCTTTTCTTAGGCCTAATATATATATTATCTCCATGAGATTCAAAGAAATCTTTTATGTTTTATTTCTTTTTATCAGATGTAAGAAACAAACATATATTATTTCCTTCGAAGTTGAAGTCTATAGAAAATAAAATCGCCTAATCTCCCAATTTATTTCAATACAAATATTTTTAACGTCTTTGCTTATTTTGCTCCACATATGCACCATTCTTTTCAAAATGTTTCCCTATGTTCTAAGAGCTTTACATATATTAAATGCTTAACATCAGTTGGAGACAATCTTACTGATCTTAGACCTTGTAAATCTCTGAACTAATTAGTAATTTAATAGTAAATAATTTCCAATATAAATGAAGGAACTAGATTTTCATGTTTTTAGGGGAGAATTCTGCATTCAAGGATAATTACTATCTAAGTACAAGGGTGCTTTGTAGCCCCGGAGTGGATATCTATATGGAGAGTGGGCCTTCCCCCAGCCTTGTTTGAGATGATGTCAGCAGAGAGCTTCCTTGAAGGCAAAGTCTCTGAACTCCTCAAGGATTAATGCCTCAGAATCAGGCACCTACAATGGCCCAGACATAGAATATGACCCTGACTTAGGAAATCTCGGCTTGGCCTAATGTCAACTATTTAGGTGAGTACAATTTCTCCCTACTACCCAGACCGCCATGACTTTTAGTGAAATGTTTTTCATCTTCAATTTCTTATAGTCAAGCAAACACAAATGTGGACTTCCCACTGCTCTGATTTTATTCACATACTCTTTAACAACAGTCTCTGCCTTCTCCCGATAATTGAACTTTGATAATTTTCACTCCGTTTTACTGACTGGCCCAGAAAGAAAATTATATAGCATCTGTGTCCTCAGACAGAATCATGAAATCTGGAACTCCAGTACCTCTGTAGCAATTCTGCACAGTATTGAAATTATACAACAGAAAGGGAGCTAGGGAAGACATATGATTTGTCAGATCCCAAGTCAGGAAGAAATGAACTCTCCAAAAACCAGATCCAGAGAAAGAAGGTGTTCTAAAGCTAGATTGGGCATGGGAGATCCAATGCTATCATTACTGATGAAGAATAGAGCTGGTTTAGTTAGAAATAAACCTAGAACCAACTTTACTGGCTGGCACTTCTCTCTTACTGAAACATCAATTCCCAGCTATTTGAGTGAATAAGAGCCATCTTGGGGATATGGCTATGGGGCAGACACAAGATCACTTTAAGAGAGTGTTATTAGGTCTCACATGGAGTCCAGCAATCTGTATTTTGAATGAGTTTGCTAGGTATTCTTGATGCAGGTGGCCTGAGCATGATGCTTTAAGAAAAGCTGCATTGTTCCATGCAGTAGCTTTCTATTATTTTTAGAGAAAGTCTTGTGCAATCTTAACTGAGAAATTTTTCAAATGTTTAACCAAGGGGTCACCAGGGTTGAACCGACTGATGTGATTTATCCTCCCTCCTGCTCCTCCATACTCAAAGTATCCAGCCTTGAAGATGGGTAAGAGAGGAGTGTGAATAACAATTCAATGCCCACATTTCACCTGTGTTCAGTTCTGACCACCGTACTTACCCACAGCCTTTCTCAGTAGGAAGAGGCAAAGCCATAGACCTCGTTTTTCTCATTGGTCTCTCCAAATCCTAAACAGGCCAAGGAAAATGACAAATACCTCCCTTCTACAGAGAGTTCTCAAATCTAAATCAATCTAAGCAGTTTGGCGAATATTCTTAACAGACACAAATCCAGGGTTCCTTGTATCAGGGTCATAAAAAGTGCAGATGTAGATACTTAGATAAATTGGATTAAGTTACAAGAATAGACTAGATGGAGTCAGGATCTGAGATTCTGTCGATTCCAGAGGCCCAGCCACTTTTCTGCTGCGTTTTTCTCTCTCCCATAAAGTTTCAGAAAAGGATTAAGGAATTCATAAAAACCATTATGGTCTTCAGCTGCTGGCAGATCTTCTCACTCTAGAATTATACTCCCAAATATTAGGCCAGGCACAGCAGAACAGCAGCTACCTGATCCTCTATCCCTTTCTCCACCCCCCAGAGAGCTGCAGGTACCAGACAAGATGGATGAAAGTAAAATGTATGAATTTCTTTTTCTTTCTACTGCAGATGAGGAGCTGTGGCCAGCCTCTCCAGTAAAAGTGGGAAAAAAGGTAGACTCGTCTTGTTTGATTAGGACGGCCACCGTCACACAGTCATTGCAATTAGTGCATGCCAGCCTGATTCAGGTCTTGGATTCTGTTCAGCAGTGAGAAAGGGGACACTTGAGGTCTATTGAATGGGAGCGTGGCATCTGCCGCACACCGAGGGGAGAGGTCGGGGGTCAGTGCTTGATTTTGATAAAGCGTGCCAGATTAATTGTCTTCGGTAATCCTGTTTGTCATGGTAGATATGCAGAAGGGTCTTTGTGGCCCAGGCTGACATATGGGCCGGCCTGCTGCTGCCTATTCAGGGTCCCCCACACATGTCTCCGCAGTTGGACTGGTTCCCAGAGCCTTGTCTGCCAGAGGACCGGGGCCTCCTGCTCCTATTCAGCCGCCCTGTCTCCACCAACAGGCTTCCTAATCTTCCAGCCTGCCTGGGCTATTGAAAGAGCCTGCATTATTCGAAGAGGCCTGAAGAGAGAAAGGGAGAGAAGGGGGCTGGTGAGGAGAGAAAGAAGAGGAGACAAGGGAGGGGAGGGAGAGATGCAGGCACCAGAGACAGCAGTGAAAGACTCTCCAGATCGGGGAGGGGGGTGGGGCCCGAGAAATATAATTACAAAAAATAGCAGCCATGTCCTTCAGGCAAAGCACTTCAGGAGGCTGATTATAGCTCCTCTCCAAATCTGAATCTATCACCAAATTATACCCTGCCTCTTTTGTGAAATAAATGTTAATAAGAGGTAATTTGGGCCCTGCTGATTGTTAAGCTCAATGGAGATAGAAATTTTTTTCTTTTTCTGTGTGTGTGTTTATTATAATATCTAGAGGGCTTTTTTTTTTTTTTTTCTTTCAACCAGAATTTATATTCAGCTACAGAAGATGAAACAAACATTCAGTAGCCTGACACAAGTGCCAGAAAACCCCAACGGCTTTGAATTTTATGATAAAGGGTGAATGTATAGACTGGCGATCGGCCCTTATCTCCACTGAAGGTTTGCAGGTGGTGTGCTCTGGAAAGAATGTCCCCCAGAATTCAGAAGAGAGAAAAAGAGAGAAAAGCTCAGGAAGGAGGGGATGAAGTTCCTCCCTGCTGGGGAGAGGAGGGGTCCTGGCTCTAAATAGCTTTGCCTTTCTTTGGTTTAAAGCAGGACTTTTTTTTTTTTCATTTACATAATCATTATTTTGAGTTGCTGCCAATTCTTTTGGGGGCTTTTACATTTAAAAGCACAAAAAATAGAGACAATCCTGTGACAGATCTTTTGAAAATGTTCTTATGATGTGTATTTATGAACAGATCCAGAAATGGAGCAATTAGAAATAATGAATAATAATCTTCTGAGCAGACAATAGCATGGAGATATTAAAATATAAATCCTTGATCATAATAGCCCTGAAGCAGTCCTTCATGTATGCTCACTGTGTGCTGCTGAGTCCACAGGGCAGAGGTGGGGGTCTGGTTGGGCCTAGGGACCATGGCTGTAAAAGTCAGTAACCTCTGACCACAGATGGCTTTGTCTCCAGTTGTTTTTGTTTCTTACACAAATTCTCTGAATACTATTTATTGTGAAAATTATAAAATGAGAAACAACATGATTATCTATCATCAATTTTAAGGGGGATATAATAGATTTTTAAAATTTAAGAAATAAGTATAACAAATAAATTTTGATATACTTCCTCTAATACAGCAGGCACTGGGACTCAGGACTGGGTGTGTAACGGAGAAAGAAACAAATAGAGTCTTCATGCAGCTTATGGTACGTATATTAGGGTTCACTGTTGTTTCACCAGTGCGTAGAACAGTGCCAGGCACATCCTGTGAACTCATTAAATTTTAGGTACTCAGAAAATTCAAAAAATATTGAATAAATAAATAGCAAAAAATAAAAATAAAAAATAAGTAAACACACAAACAAAAAAACCCTGACACTTCCAAGGTAGAAAACTGGATTTAATTTATGCATTGCACTATGAAGAAGAAGGAGAAAGAAAAGAGGAAGAGGAGGAGAAAAAAGAAATAATATTTTTGAGCCCATAGTCTATGCTGGGTATGTGTCAAGTGCATTATAAACATTGTAAGGAAAGTAGAAAAAGTTTAGTCTGGCTCACTCGCCTCACATCTGTTACAAATGGGCAAGATTCAGCACATTCACTAGAAACAGATTATAAAAGTAGTGTAACTGCGCATGTGTGCCCATTTACTGATTCAGCATATTTGTTATAATTATGTAATGCTTGGCTTGTAACCACTATTGTGTACTTGTAATATAAAAAGAGGTAACTGCTGGTCGGCAAAGCATGAGGGTCAGTGGCACAGAGCTTTAGCTCATGTATGAGAATTAAATATGTCTGTGAAGCTCATATCTGAAGAATAAAGTATGTCTACCTTGCATAAAGCTGCCAAAATCTTCTTTCAATTACCTAACTGATGACCTGCACAGGAAGGGGCAGAAGGATCTGAGATCCAGCCCAACAAACATTATCTCATATAATTTTTAAAAGAACTTTATGGGAGGAAAGGAATGATATTCAGCATGTGCCCACTGGTGCCTCCATACTAGTTATATGATTGAATTCACCCTATCACCGCTTAAAATGCATTGTGGCTGGTGGTCAAGCATCTGCCATTAACCTCTGGGGGTGAGACCCAGGCATCAGTATTTTTTAATGCTTTCTAGGTGATTCAAATGAACATCCAAGATTAAGAATCGCTAATTTTAAGTCATGTTTTTCAAATGTTGATATGTGTACCATTCATCTGGAGACATTGCTAAAATGAGGTTTCCCTGTAGGTTGGTGTGTGGAGCCTGAGATTCTGCAGTTCTAACAAGCTCCCAGGTGATGCTGCTATTGCTGGTCTCTGAACCTTCTTTTAAGTAGGAAGGCTTTACAGAGCTTAAGCAATTTGCCCAATGGTTGACATGGATTTCAAACCCGGTCTTCCCCTGCTGAAGAACTTGAGCTTTTGAGCCCAGTGATATTAACCTGCCTCCTATAGAATCAAATACAGTACTTATGAAGAACGGTGTGATAGAAATACACTCATCTGGAAGTCAGGAGGTCTGGGGCTTAGTCACAGTTCTTCTACTGCTCCTGACTTTGGGTCTTGCCTCTCGGGGTCTTAGTTTTCTTCTCTGTAACAGATATGGTTTGGAATTGATTATAGTTGCTGCCCTCCCTGAGATAAGACCTTTCCTGTAGGGAAAAAATGCCACTTTAGCAGAGTCAAGAACTTTGTCTGTCTATTTTCCTTCCTTCCTTCCTTCATTCCTTCTTTTTTTCCCTTTCTTTCTTTCTTTCTTTCCTTTTTTCTAATGAGTATATGTGTTTCATTACCTGCTTGCTAAGATGTAAATGAGATGAAGGAGAAAATAGAAAGAAGTACTGGTGTTATTGAGAAGGGTCTTTGGTACAATAGCATCTCAGAACAAGCCCATATGATATTTGTTACTTTTCTTCATCTTTTATAGTACCACTGTGTGGGCATGTATCCATTGAAGAAAACCAATTAAAATGGAATCCTGTGAAAAGATATTAATTATTTACATCTTAACATGAGGTGGTGCTTTCAGAATGCCCTGAGGCAATTTGGAGGGGTTGGGGAAAGGACAGACATAAGTCACCTGTGAATCAGATCACTGTACAGCAAAAGGTAAATGCCTGTGCCTAGTGGCTGAAGCTCAGACAGAAAACACATTCAGAAAGGGATAAATAGTGTACCATACTATCTTCCTAGGCTGGGTTTCTGGGGAAATCTGTTTCAGGGTCGTCCAGCCATTTCAGAGATTGGCACTGGGAGAATCCCCCCGAGGGGAATGGAAAATGACCAACATTTAACTACCATCTCCCTCCAACACTTTAGGATGCCCTGAGCCAAACCCCTTTAAACCTGGGTGATTAGGCTCAGCAGGAGCCAGGTGCCCTTCTCTGTTCACGAGGTGCATAGAAGCAAACCTGCCCATCTTCCTGCCTTGCTGCATGCAGTTATAACACAGGACTACACCTCTGAATGCCTAAAGCATGTTTATGTGGGACTATGTTTCATATACCTGGGCTGCGGAAATGAGGTGGAAACTAGGCTTTGTGTATTTCAAGAGAATCACAGACCCAAATACATAAGTAAGCAACACTGTCTTCTTTTTATTTCTTCTCAATTTACTTTCATTTGGCTTATATATGTCTTAATTTCTTTACCTAAATTGGCCAAAAGGCTTCTTTGTGGATTTTCCAGTCAGTTTGACAAATCTCCCTCAGAAAATGCCTAGAAAAACATCAGCCTTCTATCCTAAACATGCTCTGTCAAACGGACCAATACTTCCACGTACTGCTTTATTTCTACTTGAGAACAAGCTATATAGCCTTGCTCACAATGCTTCTGCCAAATTTTACAAGGTCAAAAGTTATGTGAAGGGGGAAGAACAGCTTGAGGGAAACAGGATGAGTAAAATCATGTTTTATTCAAAAGGTGGCTTTCTTTGAGCAAAGCGTTATTCCTTTCAGGGCTGTGTCTAATGTTGAAGTTTAAGGAGTCTTGAAGCTCAGAGTGAAAACTTTGCTTGTCTTTTTAGCTCTCCCCAGTGGGATACAGACTTTTATGCTGGTTTAATGCTTTCTGAAAACTCAATAATACTCAGACTCCTAATGGCCACTCATGCTGTGGGTCGTCCACAGAAACAGGTCAGGAGGACAGAGAGCTGTATCAGCCAGTCAGATTACTTATAAAATCCATATCCGTGGATTATCTTGAGATAATACTGCTGAATAATTATTGCATCTGCCAAACAATAGCCCAAATGAAGACATTGCCTGTTTTGTGTGTGTGCGTGTCTGTGTGTTTCCCCCATGGGATTACTGAAAACCACATTAAGGAAAGAAGTGTTTCTTCTGTCTGTGCTCTGCATCTCTTTCTAGAGGAAAGAAAATGAGCCATGCTTCCTTCTCTGAAAATCTCCTAGCTTTTGGCCTGCCCACTGGCATTTTTCCTGATTTGCTTTAACAGTGATTTAGCATCTTGAAAATGAAAGGACTGTGGAAAGATTAAAAGTAGTGTTTGCCTTACTTGGCCACACAGCTATCTTTATCAGGTCTGGAGATTGAGGCATTTTTTAGTTATTTATTCACAATACTGATTCTTTTTCCTCCTATCTATTTTCATTCATCACTCTACCTATCTTAAGAATCCTCAACCATTACTGTTAATAATAATAATACTAGGTAATATTTGAGCAGTTATTACCTGCTCAGTTTATCTTTCTTTATACCAACCCCAAACTTCACAGATAGATACTATTTCTTTCATTTATAGAGGAAGAGATTGGGGTTTAGAAAAATGTAAGTAACTTGTCCAACGTCCTACAAGCTACCGTAAGTAGTCAATTCCAAAGCTATCCTTTACCAGGCTGTAGCAGAGATACAAATAATAAAATAGACAAGACACTTGAAGCATATAATGCAATGCATTAGGCATTTGTAGATGTAAAATATATATATATATATATATATATATATATATATATATATATATATATATATATATATATATTCTGCCCTCAAAAAGCTAGATTCAGGATAGAGAGATGTGACAGAAAAATAAAAACTCAAATAATACTACAAGAACAAAGAGGGGGAAAAAGATATCCCCCAAATCACAACGCAATTCTGATGAAGTTCCAGTGAGTGATGTATCTAATTAAAGTGCTATCAATTAAGGGAAAAGATTTAGGATCTAATGGCAGAGAAAACAGGAGCAACGGAGATTCCATTTTGTTGGGTTGCAGTACTCATATTACTCTAGTTATTTTTTCATATAAATATTTAAATATGTCATATCTTTGAATTGATCTGGGTGTATAGGTCTCCCTGTAACACTAAGAGCTAAACTGCTGAGTGAATAACTTGCTAATTGAATTTCCTATAATGTTGTAGGTAACTTGTTCCTCTGAGTAGGGAATGAGTAAATAGCCTGATCTGCCACTTCATTCGTGGTAGCCTGATGTTTTAGAATTGATGAGAAAAGACAGCTCATGGTTAAGATTATGAAAAAGCAGTAATAAACAATATGAAAAAATGGTTCATATTTATTGTGTTATAAGGCATAATTCTAAGGATTTCATATGTTTTGGTCCATTTAAATCTCACAAGAACTCTTGATATACATATACATATATAATTTTGGCAGAGTTAACTAGGCATTCACCAAAACCAAAAAATCTGGTTTCTTTTCATTTGACTGCATATCACAGTTTAGTCTGCAGTTTCTTACTTTGTCCCATGTAATGTGGACAGATAGGGTAGTTTCTGTTTCCACCCCAGGCCCATATACACCTTCCATGCACACTCTTCATGCTCTTTTCTATTTCCATCTGGCTGGAATCCAGATGGCTCCCAACTCCTTCCCCAACACACACACACACACACACAAACACACACACATCTTTGGAACCTATGTATTAAAGAAGATAGAGCCACAGGATAAAAAGAGCCCACTTGGTGGAGAGCTATCTAACTAGTTAACTTTATTAACTAACTTGAGACATACTTTGGACTGTAAGGGAACAAGAAACACTGTTTTATTTGGTTAAGCTACTGACATTCTCATATTTATCTATTATGGCACCAAGCTACCTTAAGATATGTATTACTACTGTTATTATTTCTCTCATTTTACAGATTGAAACTCAGGCTCCGAGAGGTTAGAATCTCTTGGAGGTAACAGGACTGCAACCCAGGTAATCTGACTCCACACTCTCAATAGTTGCCCATTATACTAAGCTGAAGCTTAACTTATGCCTTTCTTCTTAGATTTGACATTAGTTACACTTCTGGCTAAAAGTAAGTAATGATGCTATACAAAATGTTCATTCAGTACTGTACTCTTTAGACAAGCTCCTTGAGCCAAGTAAAATTTTAAGCAGCAGTTAAGAGTTGTAAAAAGGATGTTAATTTTCATTTGTCTCCGTAGACCTTTGCACTTATTGTTCTGTATTAGTTTTAGGTTTGGGAGCATCTCTTAACATTCATCCTCACCAACTAAATGGGGAAAGATAGGTTAATACGATATTAGCTTTCCCCATGAAGAATCAACTCTGCTGCTAACAAAGCTGTGTACATGTTGTGAGTCAGAACTTGTGAGTCAGAACGGGTAAAACAAATGAACCAACCAATTTGCTAAGCAACAAAAGGAGAAAACAACACAATTCATCACAGTGGTATTTTAACCTTGTTCTGATATTTAGTATTCTTGAAGGGGATGCTAAACTATAAAAATGAACATGTTGTAGTAGTTTGCTAAATTGCTATAATAAAATTAACGTAGATGGGACTGCAAGTTAAGGGGTGCAGGGCCTCAGAGAGTACTTTGGTGGAGATATTAGACTAGACATATAATTGCAAACTTCTTGGTCTTTGCTGGGGAAGAGTATTATTACATGCAAACTCTTTACAACCATAAGGGTACTCCTTCATGCCTCTCCCTCATCCAGCCAATTTCTTAATCTCAGCAGTTTATTTTATTTATTTTTCCACAATAGTATTTCCCTTGCCATATTATACAAGTCCCTTGATAACTGAGGAACTGCTTTTATGCATATTTTTATCTCTTATATAGTCTAGTGTGGTGTTTGCTCAGAATAAACTGTTCAATAAACATCTCTTAAATCAATGAATATCTTAATGGTCTCTAATGTGAATTGGGATTTAATTCAACGCTTGAGTCCTTCACCATATATAGCACAAATAGTTGTAATATTTTAGGAATCAACATTGGTAAACTAAATATTAGTCATTGCTTCCCAAATAGCTGATTCTATGCCTAGAGGTTTATTTTAAGTCCATAAAGCATACTGATTATTCATGGCATGCAGAGGAAAACAATTTCTAACTATTAGGGTTCCAAATTAGTACAGAGTAAATGGAAAGGTTGGTGCATCATCTCTTAAAGTAAAAAGTAATGTAAAAAGATACACACAAAAATATTAAGTGCATGCAAAAATGGGTGAAATCCAAGTAACAGCTGTAGATTAGTTAATTGTGCTGCGCCAATCAATTTCCTGGTTTGATAATGCACTTTAGCTGTGCATGTCTCAACTGGGAGAAGCTGGCTGACAGGCACAAGGAACTCCTTGGCAAAATTTTTGCAACTTCTTGTGAGCTTATAATCATTTCAAAATAAAAAGTTAAAAAAAGTTGTGTAAAACTATTTTAGTGATCAAAGAAGATACGATAAAATATGTGTACCTTTTTAATTTGCAATATTCATTTTGTGGTTAACAAAAGACATTTGGGAAATTTTTGCATTGGGGACCAATATTACAGTCCCTCATATTTTTGGCTAATTTAGTTCAGTCTAGCCATTGTTTTAAATAATATAAAGTGGCAGAAATTAAAAGAAAATATATTTTGGCGAAAAGTTCTTATGGTTTTTGACTGTTGAGTATGGTATCTGTGTAAAATAATTCATCTCATCAGATTTTATGTAAACTTCGTTAATCTTATAGCCTTCAAGCTCATTTGATATTGAGTCATTTGATATTGCTTTTACTGCACTGGGTGGCAGAGTTTACTGCTTTATGTTTTAAATATGCCCTCATTGATGAAGGCACTGGAAATTTCTGCCCTCCCAATGCTAATGACGTAATTTTATGTTTGTGATACAATTCATTGAAACCATGTCATACCAAGAGGATAAACGAATCAAATAAAATTCATCACACATGCACACACACACAGACATACACACACACATTCATTGACATACATACAAATAGAAATATCCTATGAACTTAGATGCATTCAATTAGAAGAAGTAACTTCTATGTAGTTCTAGAATTCTCAAATAAGCTATTTCTTCTTACTGATTATTATATTGTTTCCTTAGATGTATTCAGGTCATATTCCCTTACAAACTTTAGTGACATTCTGAGGACGGCATTAAGTAAAATGTCCTTCCATAAGTAGATTTTAAAGACAAAAGGGACTTCAGAAATAATAAAATCTAACTTGCTCTTTTTATGGAATAGGAAACTGAGAATCAGCCATGACAAGTGGTTTAGCTGCATAGTCTGGATTAAGAAAGTCTTCTGATTTTCAGGATAGTGTACATTTCACTTCCCAATGTTACCACATGAGAGAGAATATAGAAAATTCCAAATCTCAAAGAAGAAAAGTTCCATTTTAGGTAATTTCTTCACATTAATTCCGGATATGAGTGGTCTGGTGCTGACATCTGAGGTGTTTATTAACAATTATATGCACTGCGTCCACTTCTTTTTTCACTCTGGTTAATCAGATTTCAGAAAAAAGAAAAAGAAAAATGCCTAGGAATTGCTTAATCTAGAAATATAGTGAAAGGAAGAAAGGGAATTGAGAATTATGTCAAAGTTCTTTTCCCCAGTGTCATTGTTCTGTCTTGATGTGAAGAATTAAGCTGCCAAAAAGAATCTTTATTTAATCATCAGGCCAGAAAACTGCAACAGGCATGTGTTGGCATTCTGTGACTGGTGAGACATCCCACTGTTTATATGCTTTAAAACTATTTGCCATCTTGTTTAATTACCTAATGAGTTGGGGTGTGTGTGCGTGTGTGCGTGTGTGTGTGTTTTGGTCCTTTCTGTATGCCATTTCAAGAATTGAAGTCAGGTTTGGAAAAGCAGAATTATGGCCTTTTTTAGTCTATACGAATTTCCCCTGTTACACTGAACTTTATTTTGTAGTTATCCTCTTTTTCTGTACTCTTTATCAGACACTATTATCCTTTATCATAAAAATTTCCTCATTATGCACAATATCCTTTATATTCCAGGAAGCACCTTTGGCTGTTGCTAAGATTTAGGGAGCATTTTAATTTTATCAGCAACATATTTTCGTATCATCTCTTCTTTTTTTTTTTTAGATAACATTTAAATAAATAAATAAATTTAAATAAATAGTTAATCTAGTTTTATGTGACGATTTTTAGGGACCAGTTTTGTTTTGGGTAATCTTATCTTTTTTTACCTAATGTAGAGAAATTGTATTTTACCTGAGTACTTTACACCTGCTACGATTACTCAGAAAGAAGATTTTTAATAAACTAAAGAAAAAAAAAAAAGAGGGCCTCAATGGTATTTTCTCTTCCAGACAAAACATCCCAGACCAGGATTTTCCAGAGATGGTTTCCAAGTAAAAACTAAAGACCCCTAACTATGAAGTATATAATAAAGGGGGTCCAGTGGGGGGGCAGGGAGAAACATGTCATCCATCCTTTTTGAAGATGAATTAACCTCACAATCTCCCCCGTAATAAATGGAGTCACTGGGTGAGCTTGTGAGCTTTTGTTTGTCCCTGGATCTACAGAAGTTTCAGAACATGTCAGATAATTGAAGCTTTCAGCAGAGATAAGAAGCTAGAAATAACTTAAGAAGCATAAAGAGGCTATGCCCATCATCATGAGAAGTACCTAATATAACGAAAAGAAAAAAAAAATTCTTTTTAAAGACCAAAGTATATGTATTTATTTTTATTTTTCTCTTTTTATTTTTAAAATATTATTTATTTGTTTGTTTGTCTTATTGGTTATGAATATTCATGAGATACAAAGCTGACCATCACCACTCATGCCCAAGATGTGATGGCCAGATTCAGACTGGCAGCATACCCATTACCACAAATTGCAATTATATCTTGTGTCCCCACCCAATTAATCCATGACCTCCATCCACATCCCCCTTTCTCCCACCCCACTTTGTATCCCTAGGTGTGCTCTCTCCCTCTACAAGTCCAATGCACCACTGTGGGCTTTCTTTCCTTTTTTCTTTCTCTCTTAGCTCCCACTTATGAGTGAGGACATGAGGTGTTTTTCCCTCTGTGCTTTGCTTATATCATTCAACGTAAGTTTCTCCAGGCTCATCCATGCTGCTGCAAATGGGAGAATTTCATTCTTTTTCATGGTAGAGTAGTATTCCACTGTATGTATATACCACAGTTCCCTTATCCAATCATCCATCAATGGACATTTAGGTTGGTCCCATGTCTTGGCTATTGTGAACAGAGCTGTGATGAACATGGGAGTATAGGTATCTCTTCAACATGATGATTTCCATTCCTTTGGGTATAACCCAGAAGTGGGATTGCTGGATCATATGGAGGATTTTTCTGTAGTTGTTTGAGAAACCTCCATACTGTTTTCCATAGTGGTTGTACTAATTTATAGTCTCACCAACAGTGCAGAAGCATTCTGTTCTCTCTACACCCTTGCCAATATTTGTTATTCTCTGTCTTTTTCATTGTAGCCAATCTAACTAGGGTGAGATGATATCTCAGTGTGGTTTTAATTTGCATTTTCCTGATCATTAGTGATGTTGAGCATTTTTTCATGTACTTGTTGGCCATTTGCATGTCTTCTGAAAGGAAAAATTTTGATAGTTTTCTGGTGGAGAATCAAACACTTTCTCAAAGGATGCTGTGTGTCATACAGGGGAATACGTGTCCAGTGATGATGTATTAATATTTCCCAAAGTTGCACACTGCTTACCACATAGCTGAAACATATAGAATTTGTTAAATGAATGTGGAAATTTGTTTGATGTTTATATATGTAAGCTCTTAAAATATTATGGAATATCACAGATATGAAAGGAATACATATATATGTGCTACAAAGCACACACAGAATATTATGATGATTTTTGCACTGGTCAGTAGTCTTTTAAAGAAATTACTTGTCTACTGACACATACGCAATAGTTTTTAAAATATGTAGTAAAAACAGTTGTTTTCTATTTTCTCAGATACGTATCCTTTCTGGTGCTCTTCATTTATCCCTGAAGACCCAGGGTCCCATCAGTGTTCATTTACCTTCTGCAGAACTTCTTTGGCATAAATTGACATCAAGTTCTCTTGGACAGTTCCAGAAGAACTTCTTTGCCATAAATTGACATGAAGTTCTGCTGGACACCATTGTCTCAGCTTTTGCTTGCCTGAGAAAGTATTTTATTTCACTGTCATTTATGAAGAATTGTTTGATGGATATAAATCTCTAGGCTTGTTTTGTTTTTGTTTTTTATTTTCAGTACCTTAAAGATGTAACTCAGTTGTCTCCCTACCTCCATTTTTTCTGAGGAGTGATCAGCAGTAATTCATATTGTTGTTTCTCTTTATATAATGTGAATTTTTTACTGTGGCTGATTTTGGTATTGGCTGTCTTTGTTTTTCAGCAATTCGATTATGACTTTGTTATCCTATGTGATGTTTATCGAACTTAGTGATATGTGAATTCATACTTTGGAATGCTTGCAGCCATCATCTCTTTCAATATTTCTTCTGCCCTATACTCTTTTTGTCATTTCCTTCTGACACTCTAATTATGCCTGTAATAGTCTATCTGATATTGTTCCACAGAACTCAGATGGTCTGATCTTTTATTTTCTCTCTCTTTTCTTTGATTTTTTTCTTTTTCTTTTTCTTTTACTCTTTTTCTTTTTTGGTCTCAGTTTGAGTATTTCCTTTTGATCTTTCTTTATGTTTCTCTTTCCTTTTCTTTACCACGTATAGTCTGCTCTTAAGCTCATAGACTGAACTTTTTATTTCTCCTAATGTGTTTTTCATTTCTTTGATTTTTTTATAGTTTCAATTTCTCTGCCAAAATTATCATCACTTTATGCACATTGTTCACCTTTTCCACTTTAATATTTCCTTATAGTCAATTTAAAGTCCCTGTTCTATAATTCTAAAATCTGTGCCTTCTCTTATTCTGCTGTCTTTGACTATTTCCTTTCATAACTACTGGCTGTCTTTTCTTGATTTCTTGTGTGCTTTTTTTGATTGTCGATTGTTTGCTGAACATTTTTATAAAAATGCAGTAGAGACTGAAGTAAATAATATCTGTCTCCCAAAGGAGAATGGACATACCCCTTTCTCACAGTTTGCTTGTGTAGGTTCAGGATCAATTCACTCAGTAGTTGAGGTCTGGCTTGGCCTAGGATTTAAGCTTCATTGAGGTTATGGGATGCTGCCTGTGTTCCACAGGTGAGCCACTTTCTTTCCAAACTGTGGGGATTCCTTCCTGCATCCCAACTTGCTATCGCCACTTTGGATAAGTGGCAAGGTTTCTTGAGTTCCAGCTACTGTGCTGCTTGGGGCGATCTCTTGGTTATTCTGAGCCATAGCCTTTGACAGACATCAGCTATCATTGCTCTACAATCTGTGAGGCTGGTATTATCAGCGAATGGGTATTTCTCAGCACTTTCTTCATTGAAAGTTCAGCGTACTCCAAAGGCTTTCTCTCAGCTCTCTTTCCGTGCTGCTGTTCTTGTAGTACTGATACCAGCACTTCTTTAAGATCTGAGAGTGTCTAGGACTAATCTAGGTTCGAACATGCCATGTTAGTCCACACATAGCCAATAAAAGTTTGATTTAGTATTACATTCCTTTCTCCTTTCTCCTGTCCGTGACAACATCTTCTTTTCCCTTCTATTTGTCAGCAATAAGAGCAGCCTAAATTTTTTCACTCTTGTAAAGGCTTTGCTACTTTCTAGAATTCTTTCAGGTTTGTGTAGGTCCTATTCTCTCTGAGGAGTTTTCAACTGTGCTTAAGTAACCTATCTGGCTTGTTTTCACTGTAAGACTGAGAGCAATGGTCTTTTGAGATATCAACATCTGAGCCTTAAGCACCTAAAGTGATTTTTAAGTCTTTATAGAAACCTTCAGCACATAATATGTAACGATAAAATAAGTGTTCAATAAGTGTTTGTGGAATAAATACGGATAAAAAAGGAAATTTATTTTTTGCACCAGAGTGCAGCAGAATGAGGAGCAAGGAATGGAATTATAGAGAGGTGGATTTGGATGAATATAAAAAATTAAATACTGTATAAGAGATGCAGATATCAAAAAGTTGAGCAGGCTTACTTGAGAAGTATTAATTTCAAGTTATTGTAAGAACTTAAGTGAAGATTTTAGGGAATAAATAGAGGTAGGCGAACTCCCTAAATTCTTCTTGTTAAATAATTAATTAGATCTCTATTATGCAATGATTCCATATTATTGCAGGAAAAGTAAGTTTTATATACACGCCATGTATGAGAGGTCAAACATTTGCACACACCACTTATATGTACAGAGAAAATGTAACTTCTAAGTTTATTCCACTTATATGTACAGAGAAAATGTAACTTCTAAGTTTATTCAATATCATTTTCTTTTCCAGCTTCCACACCATAGGGTAGCTGGGATAAAAACACACAATACATTTTTGAATTTGTCCAATCAACAGTATCTTAACTTCTAGGGGATTTGATAGACTCCGGAATGACTTTGTCTCTCTTTGTAAATGCTTTATCTTTTTGATCCCCCAACTGCCTGATCTTCTTCATGATATCTGGATCAGAGCAATCAGAGTGGTCCTTGTAATAGCCCTCTCTGGTGCCTTGTCTGATGAGGTGCGTGGAGCTCACCAGCAGAGGTGTAACTGGACCCATCTAGCATTTGCGGCATTTTGTAGTCAAAACTGGACACTGCTATCTTACCGTTAGCCTTAGGTAATGAAGTTCCCTGAAGTTTGGCCTTTTTGTCTAACCCCACAGCTTTCTTCTGTTCTACCAGCCTTCACAGCCTTCCTCTAGGCCCATGCAGACCCTCTGAAGCCAGAAAACCCAAAGGCTCATCACTGACCTAATCTATCCCACTCAGTCATTCAGGAAATTCTTTTTTATATGGCTGCAAGCAGGGCTTGACTTATAGCCTTTGCAACTTATACCACTACTGATTCTTCCCCCAATGTTGGGTTTCCTCCAACAAAGAAAAGATAAGGAATGTATGTCTGACCCCTCAGCCCTCAAACTTTTTGTCTCGTTTCCTCCTATTCTACCTTGGCATAAAAAAATGGCCTTCTGTCATGTGGGAAATTACTTGCACCCCATGGTAGCCTCTAAGTACGAGACCAGGCAAATTATACCCAAGCTGTGCAACAGAATGGCTCACAGACCGAACTGAAATGAGTGAAACAAATAGTTTATTTAATTTAGAATACAAAGTGAGAATCACAAGAAAAGAAATAGAGTAAGTTATCTTACTCTACCTGAATTCTATATTATGCAAGAATCATATATTCTATCTTTTTCTCTGCTGCATAAGCCTTTTGCAAGGACCAAAGTTGAGGTTTCACAAGAGAGCTCAACAGGTGGAAGGTGCCTGGGCCAACATTAAAATACTCGTTCTATCAGAAATACCCTGGAGCAGGTACATCTGGTCATAGCACAGAACTATAATTTGATTTAAGACTTTAGGTATAGTAAGTGCCTCTTAGCCTCATGGATACTAGTGCATCATGAATATTTAGTTTTCACTTTGTACTTCCATCCCTTTCTATCTTCATTAACACATGTATATTCTACTTAATTTATGTTTGTCTGACATAGAAAGGGTATATGATTTAAGGGAAAATTAAAATATCTATTTAGTATTTTAAAAAGGTTATCCAAATTATACAAGTAATGATAAATTTTAATATACTAAGTGTCATTATGTGTTCTCAGAAACAAATAAATGATTGATTAATTTGTTCAACTGATATTTTTTGGGAGCTTATCTCTCTCAAACACTGCTAGGTATGCAAAATGCAACTGTGAACTAGACCATTTCTTAACTATTGTTTGTCTAAACAGTGCTGATACCTATACAGGTGTTTTACAGTTATAGTTGATCCACTGAATTGAACTGATACCTTAAACTATGCTAAATCTACTCTAAAGAGATATCAGATACATTTTTTGGCTCTCAAGGGGCTTATAACACTGGGTGATTGATAAAGAAAACAAAACTTGTTGCTCACAGTTTCTGAGACTGGTAAGTCCAAAGTCCATCTGGTGGTGGTGACAAGTGACCCAGTGACCCAGGGGTCTCACACTGCAAGGTGGTGGAAGCAGGGAGAGCAGAAGAGAGAAACACACTCTCCTCTCTCATCTTTTAAAGCCCTCAGAACCATGCCCTTGGCCGCCATTTTTAATCCATTCACTATGGCGTGGTCCTACAATCTGCTCCACCTTTCAGTTACCATAATAGGATTTCCCACCCTCTTAACAGTCACAGTGGGGGCCATGTTTCTAATACACAAAACTTGGGGGACATAATTCAAGCTTCAGGGAGTTTTGGGGGGACATAGTTCAATCCACTACAGTCACCTTCTAACTAACAAGTTCTTTAACTCTGCAAATTTGGAGGAGAAAGAGGTGCCTAAGAAGTCAATCACTTTGCCTGCAAAAGCAAAGGAAAGAAAGGAAAAAGAGAAAAAGAAAGGAAGAAAGGAAAGAAGAGAAAACAAATACCTGAGATAATGAAATATTACAGCCAGCTGAAATACATGAATTATTAGGAATGGCCATATCCTAAGACATGAAACATCCAATTAATTTACCAAGACATAATGATTTCATTACCTGCTTCTGTGCCAGCCTGGATACATTTTTAATCACTATTTTTAAGCTACTGTTGGCTCCCTTTTTTCTGATTTTGCTTGCTATCATTCTTTTTGCACTAGCACATTTTATTTATTTTTTTAGTTGAAACATAATTAATTGTACATATTTGAGGGGTACAGAGTTGAGAATTGATTATCAGAGTTTATGTACAATATGTGGTGACCAAATCAGGATAATTAGCATATTCATCATTACAAAACATAATCATTCTTTAGCAAACCACAATTTTTCATTTATAAATGGTTTCCATCAAATTCAGTGGTTGTAAGTCTCCTAATGATATGTATTGTGGTGTCTTAATCTTTTCAAATAAGTGATTTCAAACTGTAACATTCTTCTTAGTAATGTACTTAACTTCTATAATCATCACCAATACCTCATTATTGGATAAAAATGGACCGATCTGATGATTTGTTTTTCCTACTGTTCCAGTCTTTGTATCTTTCTGAATTTCTCATCTCTCCTAAGCTATCCTCTTTCTTCTGGGTTCCCTCAAATGCTGTCTGCTTAGTGAAGTCTGTTGAGTTTAAGTAGACTACCATCAATATGTTATCGTGTGTTGGTGTGGACTCTCTTTTTAATTCTGTTATGCTTAAAAAGCCATTACAGTAGTCCATTCTGTGTCTTAACTCATGTTTTATGGCCTTTAAACATTGCTGGTACTTACACAGATGTTCCAGAGTTGCACAGACGATCAGCTGAATTTAACTGATACCCTAAACTTCGCTAAGTGTTGCAATCTGCTCTTAAATGGGCAAAAGGGATAACTGAGCACCTCATGGGCAGCTGCTTGGTTTGCATAATGGCAGTCCATGTTGATGGGGAGAAAAAATAACCAGCCATTGACAGTTTAGACACACTGAGAAGCATATTGTTACTTCACCTTCAAAATGATAATTGTATACTCTCTCTAATAATTTTTTGGGTCAGTCGATTCATAATTGAATAGGATTTGGTACACAAAATAATTCAGAAGTCACTAAAAAATTCAGTGGCTGGCCAGTTATAGATAAGCTTGATTTTTAGGGTGTTCTGCCTCTCCTGAGATAATATATGGAAAGAATATAGTATTCAATATTTATGCTCACTTTTTATAATTACTGCATAATCATATGCAGTCCTGCAGTAATCCCGAAGTAAGACTCTCAGCAATGACACATAAGCTCTTCGCACATGTAAATCCTGGTTTAAGCTGGGGATGCTAGAATTGCTTATATATGCCAGTAAAATCATTGCATGTTGGCAGAGAAAGCTCCTCGATGTCATAAAATGTAAATCATCTCTTAAGAAAACAACTGACATAAAGTGCTTTTGTATCGCTGGATCATGCTGTCAGGATTTTAGTGTTTTAATAACCCAATTCTAATGAGTTCTTATGATTCATTCAATAAGGACCAAATGTTTTTTACATAATCATTACCTTGATGACTAATACGAGTACAATAGGATAAGCATTCCAGTTAATTATACAATTCTACATAGAGATATTGCTTAGCTCTTACCTTGGAGTAACTAAAAAGAATTTTTTTAAAAAAAAAATACCAATTCCTTCTTAAAGAAGTCACCATTGTAAAAGTTATTTGTATTTTTTTAGATTGAACAATCTGTTTAAAATTTGCCAGGAAAATCTGTAAAGTATAATCTTTGTTCAGGTAGATAAGAATAATTTTAATTATAAAGAATGGTCATGCAGACAAAGTAATAGCTATAAATTCCATTTTGTCCACAGAATTATGTTAATAGGTGAAGACTGCAAATGCAAAATCGAATCTTTCAGTATTAGTGTTATCCTTGTTTATTTTTGTGAGACTATCTATGGGAGTACTTTTAAAAGTTCATGGAAAGCTTAGTATTACGTTTTAATTCTTTTTTTTTTCATGAACTTTTTGAGTTTCATATACTCATAAAATCTTATTTTCCCTATAAGACAGTGCATTTTTATGATTGTCTAAGATACTTAAGTGAACTGCTGCTTTTTTCTTAGTTTACTTTTAATATATTTAGTCAAATAAATAAAGATATCCATTCTTCCAATTGATTTATCTGACTGAAATGAGATGGTCACACGTAAATACAGTTAGTGTGAGATGGACCATTAGGTCAGGGCCAATAGGATGTTGAGCTTATAATTTATAAAACTGGGAGTTTTAGTACCTCATGAAAAAGTTACAGTACTTTTGTGATTGGGATTTATGTGGATTTTATCTTTGTTATCTTCTACCTTCTCCTTTTCCCAGGATCACATTGCTAACATGATGTCTGGACTGTTTTTTATTCATTTATTCAACCAACATCTAATGTCCTTCACTATGTCAAACATTGTAATGGCATTTAAAATATAGACTAATAGGCTCATAGAAATGTTTGGAAATTAATAGATGGTTGAAAATAACTTTAGTAACTGATCAGACATTGGATTGTTTTTGTTTGTTTTTAGTCAATGAGGGAGAAGATATTTGGAGTTAGGCTTAAGGATTTCTGCTCTCTGCTATATGAAGGCCTGGAAGGAAAAATGGGCCAGTCATGGAATTTTCTCTTGCTTCTGGTGCTCCTTTTATTCATCAATACATGTACTGTTTCCTTAGGAGTGTTTTAAAATATTTTTATTATTTGACATGGAATACATACTGAAGAATATGTGTGGTGTGTATATGAGTTATGAAGCATAATAGAAACTATAATACCTATAATTCTAGCTACAAATCTGCCACCAGATTTATAATTAGAACATTATTTATATACAGAACTGTTCCCAATATTACATTTTGTTATAGTTTATGCAACTAATTCCTTATTGACAGACAGGTGGGTAGTTTCTGACCTTTGCCATTTCACACTTTCTAACAATACCCACGTATGTTAAAATTTCTATTATGATTTTTCCTTGATTAAACAGTTGAATTTTATGATATCTAAATTATACCTTAATTAATTTGGTAAGAAAACATGAGAAACTAACAAACAAGATTAAATCAAGGTATTAATATTATTGTTTGATTTTCTGTCTTTATCAAGTTCTCATATGAAATACCTATGAATAACAGAGATAATATTTTTGAAATCTCCAATTATGTTAGTGGGTTTTTAAATATATCCCTATAATTCTGAAAAAATTTTGCTTTATCGATTTTAAAGCTATTTTTAGGTGTATGTATTTTCTGGTGTGTGGAATAGTTTGTCATTATATGGCAACCCTGTCCTAAAAACTATTTTATCTTAAGATCTATCCTTTCTGGTGTAAATAGAGTTCACTTGACATTCTTTCAGCTACGATTTTCCAAATATATATTTTTTCACAATCATACTTATGTTGTAAACGTATCTCGTTAATAACATACAGCAAGATTTTTTAGGCCCAATTTCTCTCTTGAGAAATTATTATGTATATGGTTATTCAAAAATTTTAACCTAATTTTAATAAATTGTCTTTGTATTTTTCTTCTGTTCTGCTTTTTATGTTTCTTTTTTTCTCTCTGTTCTACTTTTGTTTATATTGGTAGATTTCATAATTATTTCCTTGCTATAGAATATACTCCCTTGCTACAGAATATATGTTTTATAAAACAGGGAGGTAACTTTGGAGGCCAACTCTTATTTTTAAATAAAATAAGTGCTCAATTTTATCACAGTGTAATGGGAATATATGGATAATATAATTCATCTTGGATTTCCCTTTTCATATTTATTAATTTGTCATTTCATTCAAAGATTATTAACTGACCAAATGATGTATAGTATGAATGGTGTTATCTCTTGAAAAGAAAAATCAGTAGGAATTGTAATCTTGACTATAAAGCCTAGGATAGTTCCTTATCTTACACACGGTCTTATTTACTTCATTTTCTATATATGCACTAAAATGTCAAGAGTCTATCATTAAATATTAAAAATCATTTTGAGACTAAAATGAATAATCTCCTACAAATGATTAAAGCATGTGTTCAATAAGGACGGTCAGTATGAAAATTCTCCCCTTCCTGAGCTCAAAACCAGTTCAAGTTTATTTCACTGAATATTTTGTTTACTATCAGGTTTATTATTGGTAAATGAGACTAAAAAACTTCACAATAGATTTGTAGTCAAGGAAATTTTTATATCCTCCTTTTCAAGCCCAAGCCTTGTCAGGCCAAACCGAGAAATCTCTGAGTCAAATGAACAGTTTCTGTTTTTTTACACTTATTTTGCTATAAAAAGATGGCCCTCATCATACTACCTCTCATATAAAAAGTACAAAGCTGGGAGAGATCTTAGAAATCATCTCGTCCAACTTCCTCATTATCCGGAAAGGAAAATCAGCCCAGAATGGTGATATGGATAAGTGAGAGGTGGCAAAGCTCATTAACTTGTTGGTGGGCCAGGAGTAAAACCCATTTCTTACACGACACGAACCTGCCTTCATTGTCTCAAGAGCCACAAAGCAACCAATAGTCTTAACTTAATAGTGGATGAAAAATAGCTAACATTTATCATGTTAGTGAATTATCAGAATACTCCTATGAGATATATACTATTATTATTCCAATTTTACGGATAAGCAGGTTTAGCCCAGAAGGGTTAAGTGACTCAGTCAAAGATGCACCGTTGGTGAGAGGTGTGACTGCAAACCCAGGAGTCAGACTCAGGAAACTGGATTCTCAATCAAAGCTTAATACTACTACTGTCTAAATAGTTTTCTAAAATGGGGGAGGTAATTAACATATATATATATATATATATATATAGGTTTTAAATTAAATAAGGATTGGTTTTGTCATGAAATTTTATTTTTCTGGTTATTAATAAATAGGCATGACAGAATTAAAAGCAAGTTTTTGATTTCCTCCTGTTTTGGAAAGGTCCCAAGGAAAAATTAAGCAGATGAAAGCTTAGATTTCATCCAGTTGGCTGGGTTGAAAATAATGTAACTGCTCTACATATATCCCAGGGATGAGAGTCAGCTGGAAATGCACAAATGTGGGCCAACAAATAATGAGAGAAAACAATAAAAAATAAAGAAAACTCTCAGCACAAATGCCCTGCAGAGGTCAAGAGAAAAATGTCATCTCTATGGATATCTTTGACTTTGAGAGTCTTCTCCCCTTGAATCTAATCTGAACCCAGTAGGGAAGTAGGAACACACACATGCTTTCAACTCACTAAAAAAGGCACTGTGAGTTTCAGTGATTTTTAAAATGTTACATTCTGTGCTGTATTCTTATCAAAAGAACATGTTCAGACATGTTGATGAAACCCAGAGATAATAACTCTTAAATCAATTTTTCCTATATTTGCTAAAGGCATACAGTAAAAGCCAATACATTTTGATAAAGTGCTTAAGAAAACGAACACTGAATTCTGGGTAAAAACAAGTGAATTCTACCATTCCTTGTGCCTAGACTACCACTACAAGCAAACTATAGTATAGTAAAATAAAGGTGCTTGACTTGAGCAGAGGTCTCAAACTGGGGACCCAAGTCAAATTCACTCACAAACATGCTTAACTTGAGAAGCAAGAGTTTGTCATTGTTTTTGTTGTTGTTTTTTTTTTTGTTGTTGTTTTATTTAAGTTTGGTTTGTCCTTAAGCAGAATTGACATCTCAGTTGGGTATAGGCACTAGAACTCCTAAGTGTTTCATATTTTCTGCCACTTGTGACCCCCGATGATATGTGAATTTCCTACCCTCTGGTTAACTCTAAAAAATGCGTAGAAGAAATTCACCCTTAATGAAATGTAACCACGACAGTTAACCAAATAGATGAAATCATTGGCTCGAATTATCCATCCCTCACGGTAAACGTGTCCTTCAGTGTTGTTCCAAACAGGAAGTGTTTGGGGACCTCCCTCTGTGGGTGGAGTATACTTCCCTGCCTCTCATATTTGAGTCTGGGCAGTAACTTGCTCTCCCAGATAAAATGAGGCAGTCATGATGGTATGCCAATGCGAAGCCTAGGTCTCAAGAAGGCTTGGTTGATTTCCTTCCTTTCTTGTACGTATAATATCACTATGACTCAGTATGATAAAACTATGATTTTACTGGGTTGATCCTTAGTGTTAGAAGGAGGTGGTATACAAATTATGCCTGTGTATTTAAAAAAATGTTCACATGTTCAAATTCACTAGAAGTCAAACATTGCAAATTAAATCATAAAAGATCACATGTTGCACATCAAATTGAAATTAAAAATACAGCATGACCAGTGTGGTTAGGTTTTGAAGATAGGGGTAGAGATATGATGCTAATACACATTTTTGTGGTAGTATAGATTGCTTCTACTTTTCCAGAAAATAATTTGGAAAAAAAACTATCAAAAGCATTAGAAATATTTATAAAAATTTTTTTACCTAGCAATTCTACACGGAAGAATTTTTCCTAAAAGATGATTGCATAGAACCCAGAATATACAGATCTTTATTATAGCTTTGCTTGCAATAGCACAATGTTAGACACAACAATAGAAAATTGATTTTTAAATATGATCTAAAAGCATAATTGAATTGTATAGATCTGTTAGGAATATTGTTATAAAAGTATGTGTACTGAATTAGAAGAAAGTAGCTGATATAAGTAAATTACAAGGAAAAGAAAGTTACAAAGTAATATCTAGACTATTATCTCACTCTGGCGCAAAAATGTTCAAATACATGTTATATAAAAATTAGAATTCTATACTTCGAAGTGTGAAACCGGTGATATAAATTTTATTTATGCCTATCTGTAATTTCTAATTTTTATAAGTATGTGCTACTTGTGTAACTAAAAACGAAGTAACAAAAGCATGAGATAGTTGATTCACTATTTTACAGTATCTAAGGTACAGAATAGGCTCCTCTACATCTGTAAATTAAATCATGAATTCCATCTAAACTTTTTTTCCTGTGTCCAGAATCTGTCTTCCTTGGTGGCTATCTCTACTCCTGATCCTACTGCTATTTTATGTTTGGCTTTAACATTCACGGGATCCTTGGGGCTTGGTTTTCCCTATTTCATTATGCCAAGGCATAAAAAGGGTAGAAAAGGCAATGTGGATTTTTCCAGTTCACCATTATAACCACAATAACAGTTTTCACTTCTCATTTTTTTCTAAATACTCATATTCCAACTTTTCCTAATTTATACATATTATCCTAGTAATGATTTCATTTTCTACAAAGAAGTCTTAGAAAGATCATGAATTTAGCAATAAACAATTAATAGTTTTAACCATAGTAATACTATTCATACTTCTTATGGATGATTGTCATCATTAAGAGATGAAGGTAGGCAGTCTGACTTTCCAATGACCTTGAACATAAGGAAATTAATTGCACAATTATATTTGAATTTCTAATAAGAGACTCTGAGTCAAATTTTTTTTCTTTCTTTTTATTATTACCTGTCCTACTGCTGCAAAGAATCTTAAGGTAGAACACAAGGGCAAACCAAATGTGAGTTCAGTAATTTTGTCAGTTCTTCTCTGCTGGGAAGTGCAATCAATGTCCAGTCTGCTGCCATAACTACATCTGTATGCCAATTCGATTCAGTGTCTTGCTAAATGTAGAATTTTGCTTTATTTTGATTAGTTTTTTTGTAATCCTCTTTTGCTTAGAACTTTACCATTTCCCCATCTTTTCTTTAAAAGTGTTCATGTTTTCTTCCATTCCTTAACCAACAAAAGGATTCTTTTTTTAAACAGAAACTCTTAGTCATTGAGCTTAGAAATAGTTCTGCTCTTGCTATTTTAGGAAATCAAAGTACAGATTGAATGTGGCATTTATTTGATAACTTTAATTTGGTTTTATTTCTTCAGTAATTCTCAGAACTTCAGGAATGTCTTTATTTCCCTTTTTTTAACTACCAAAATATAAATAATAATTCATGTACATATGAATAAAAACCATGTAGAGAACTCAGATAGACTTCTGTATACTACTTAATAATGTAAATGTACAGATTAACCCAAGCAACACAAATTTCAATATTTTTTGTAGGAATCTAAGTTGAAGCTAATAGCATAGGAGTATTCAATATTATTTTGGGGAAGTTTTTGGCAAATATGGAGTAGTTTAAGAAAGCATCAGATATAACTAGACTTCAATGTACTTTTTCCATAGAAAGAAACTTTTTTTTTCTTTCAAAGTTGAATTGCAATTGTAAGTCAGATGATTTTATTTTGCCAATATGAAGTAATCATGTACAGTACTCATTCTAGTCATATGACTGCCATCATGTAAGAACCTGGGTAACTTTTGAGTTATTAACATCTGCAATTCTATGTGTCCAATTAGGAAAGGTGTTTAAATATAACTTCATTTATTTGTTCATCCAGATCTTCATTTATTCTTTCCTTCTTTCAACAGATATTTGAGAGTCTAGTTTGTGACACACCTTGGAGACGTAAAAATGAACAAGAAAGGCATAGAGTCTGCCTTCTCAAAACTTAATTGCTGGTGGGAAATTCAACCCTGAGAATAAGTGCAGAACAGTTCAAATGGTAAGGGGAAAACAGGGTACCAGGGAGCACTGAGGAGGATCAGACCGTCCACGGATGTTTTCCCAGAGACACTTTAGTTAAAACCAGAAGTATGCATGGTTACAGGCAATGCAGAGCAATGAATAGTGACTCTTATGATCACTTCTAATAGCTCTTCTGAAGTAGTCACCCCAGCACAACCTAAGTGAACTGAATCACATAGTACAGAAGATGTGAATATGTGCACAAAAGGGGCTAAAATTAATCTGAAGTGATAGTAAGGGGAAAGGTAATATTGTTAACACACATGAATTCCACCTTTTCTCTCCTTCAGTCTGTACCTTTAGACTGTAGTTGACCCTAAGGGTTTATGTCTGAACCTGAAAAATATACCGTTTGAGGTTAGTGGAGAAGCAAAATTGACAGTTTTCTAAAAGGCTAATTGTGTTTATATATTTGATCCAATACACCTCTCCTAGGAATTAATCCTTAACAGATACTTATATATATCAACAGTAATTTGTGCTCAATAATATTTACTCTAATAACAAGTGTAGAAAGACAATTCAGCACTGGGGGGATCAAAATAAATAATCAGGAAACACAACATTAAAAATGTTATGCTCAGAAAACTAATAATAATAATGGAAAAATGTACTCTATACACTGTTTTGCAAAAAATAAAATAGAATAACAAGCTTTTCTACAATAAGTATACATTGTTTGAATGCTAAGAAAAATAATACAATTCATTCTTTCTTGAGTTCTATTTTATTTTATTTGTAAACACACACAAACCATTTGCAGCAGCCCGTTCTGTATATTTGGGGACTATACCCACCTTCCTAGTATTCTTATCTATCAGAATACTTTATAAAATCTCATTGAGTCCATTTCACAAGCTTGATTATAAATGAATTATGTTGGTAGCTCCAAAAGTGGTAGAAATCTGTAGAATTAAAAGAAACAAAGAAGGCCTAACATTTCTTGAGTATTCTCTTTAAGGTATAGTGGTCAGCAATTCATATCTATTATCTTGTTTAATCCCTTGCAGCATCAATAGCAGCTCCATGAGCAAGGAGATATGGGGCCTCGGGTCCAGAGACATTCAAGTGACTCTCCCAGGTCAGGCAGCATGTCTGTGACAGATCTGGAATTTGAAACCCGGGTATGTGCATCTGGAACACGAGCTGTCATAAAGTAAGCTCTATGATGCTATCTTAGAGCTTACTATCTATCTTAATTATCAAGAAACTGAAGTTCCTGATCGGGAAAAAACTGAGTGATTACATCTAACATGTAATCTAATAAAGCTGTTGTGGATTTTCAAATCTATGTGTTCTAATGCTAAATGCCATGTTTCTCCCCCACTACCTTATGTCTATATGCTTGGGATACACTGTCCTTTCAGTTACCAGCCATGGCACATACAGTTAGATGTTTCAAAAGTAAGTTAAGTTCAAGGGAGTGCCTGAGAGGAACAATGCTGCTGATGATTTCCCTACCACTCTTCTGAATCCCATACTTCAGTAAGGAAATATGGTTGGGGGTTGGTTAGGCCTGAGACTCTAATTCTTCACGTTGGGCTCAGTGCAAGCCCTTACTGATTTCTTCTTTCACCCTTTCTGCTCTCATCAGCACGCTATACCATAGTGCCACTTTCCAGATCTTCCACACCCTCAGATTCCTAGGTCAAACATCACCAATTTAAAAAATACAAACTTGGTCTGATTTTATAACCAACAAGACAAATAGGTTTTGTAAGCACATAAAAACCAAGCAACAACAAAAGAACTCAAATAGCATCATGTCTAGTTAATTAGAAATGAAACAGCAACAGCAATAGCAAACACAACAAAAACACTGTCTGTCAATGTCTCAAATATTTTCTTACCCAGGTCACCTGGAAAACAAAGCTTTCACACAGAAAGGTGGCAACAACATGCAATAGCTGATAAATAAAAGTAATGAGCTTCCTTCCTCTGCTTTTGTTGAAACAGGGCCGTCCACAACTCTGTCATCACTGAGGTGGAAGCCGATCATGGCTCAGCCTGCATTAGTGTCATGATATTACAATTGCCATTCACTCAATGGCCTTCTGCAGACAGCAGTTCCTATAAATAAGCCCCCTCATTCAGGATGCCACAGAATGTGCTCAGGCGACTGGCAGAGGCAACATAAATATTGATCATCACCATAATAATTGTAATTTACATTGGCATAAAGTCCTCCTTATGAGGCATTTAAATGGCTCTGAATATCGTCCTCAAATTTGTCCTAATTCAAACATAGATGTGACTGGTGTTTTATCTCTGCCACAATATGAAAAATAAATTAACAGTGTAAACACAATTTGTGTTGGAGGAGGAAGATGATGTCTGGCATTTTAGAAAACAAACTGATTTGATAGTACTTTAAAAGACTACTTGGCAGGTATTTATAGTGCCTCAGTATGCATTGAGCTAGTAACAAATTATTTTTATTTTCTCATGCAAACATGTATGGTTGTGATTTTCTTGGTTAGTACTCCATTAATCTGTGGTTTAAACCTGAATTGCATTTAATTATAAATATTGTACAAAACAAACTTTTCCCTTCTTATGATTCTCTTTCTTTCACTAATCCCAAATTTAGAAATGTAAGAACTTCAAAACAGCTTTCTAAAAAAAGCTGTATGCAGTGTTCTAAAGGGAGATCACTCTATATTGATGCCATACAATATTTCTGTATTTCTGTATGTAGTCTCTGCTCTGGGATCTGCTCATCTACATGGTTAATTTTCCATTTTCTATTGGATCATTCTCTTTATCATACAAACATGCTCCAGCATTTCCCATCATAAAGTAAACAAACTTTGACCCCAGCATCCCCTTATTCACAGAGAATTTCTGAATTCATTTCCCTACCTTCCATCTCCTCTCCATACATTCAAGTTTCTCTTTCTTCATCACACCAGTGTTCTTTTTATGATTATCAATAACTCCTAAGAGTACCAATTAAAGACAACATTTCATTATACTTGCTGGACATGACCTCTTGCAGCCTTTGTGATAGGGGCTGAGGCTGTATTCCCCCTTCAGGAAACACAGCCTTCTTTGTATGAAAGCACTCTTTCCTGGTTTTCCTTCTATTTCTCCAGTAGTCCTTTCTCCATTTCCTTAGCCAACATCTCTCAAAATGTTTCTTGATTGTTGTGCTGCCCCAAAGGCTCTGACATAGGATCCGCTCTTGTCTTCTATATCTGCATGCACTCTTAAGGGATCCCATTCTGCCTGATCGCTTTAAAAATCATCTAAAGAGGATTCTGATTCCTAATTCTGTATTTCCATAATTTACCTCTTCTCTGAGTTCGCACTCACTTCCCCAACTGCTTATATTTGACAACTCTACTTGGAGGTCCTATAAACATCACAAACTTAATCATTTACCAAGCTGAACTCTTGCATCTACAACCTCCCCCAATTTTTCTGCCACATTTCATTAAATGAAAATACTATCTATTGAGTTTTCTTAAGCCAAAATCTTTCCCACAAATCCCTTTTGCAAAAGTGGAATCTTTCTCCAAAATAAATCTAAGGTTTTTCACTCTTTTTTTCCCTCACTGTTACCGCTCTAGTCCAAGCCATTCCCCTCTCTCACCCAAACTTCTGCAAATCTTACTATTGGTCATTTATATCTAATCATAATCTTCACCCAACTCATTATTCAATAAGTAACCACCATGAGCTTTTTTAACAACAATATTCAGAACATATCATTTCCTGCCTTAAATCCCTTTGATAGCTTCCCGTGTCTTTAGAATAAAAGACCAAGTCCCCTTAGGACACTTCGAAAGCTGGCCTCCCTCCTACCTTTCCCCCTGTGTTTTGTATTACACTCCCCACTTCTGATACTTGGTTGCCCAGACTTCCTTTCTGTAACTCAGGCTACCAACACTTACTGCTGAGGAGTCTGCTGCCTGCAACACTCTTCCCAGGGCACTTTGACCTCTTGTCTCGGCCTACAAGCAATATTTGTACTGATAATTTCCCTAACTAAAACATCCCATCTGTGAAGCTCACCCCCACACACGTACTTATTCTTTAACACATCATTCTATTTATTTTCTTCATATCACTTATCTACTTTGTACTGAAATTATCTTGTGTGTGTCTGTGTGTGTGTGTTTAATTTACTTAATCATCTTCTAAGAAAGGGTGTATGTTTTGACCTACCTTGGAGCAGAAACCTTGTTTGACGTTTAACCATTTATCCCCACCACCTAGAAAAGTAAATGGCACATAGTAGGTTCTTAATAAATATTCATTGTATGAGAAGCAAGGCTAACATCAACACATTTCACTTAACTGCTACATATCCATTCACACATATTAAAGGAGAAACTATTACATGCAGCAGTTGGTAAGGAAATAATGGCATGGTATTAATCAGCTTCTAGAACCAAGGTCAGCAAACTATAGCCCATAGGCCAAATGCTGTCTGTTACTCGTTTTGTAAATAAAGTTTTATTGAAACACAGCCATACAACAGTGCCTATTCATTGGCATATTGTCTCTGGCTGTCTTTGTGCTACAAAGTCAGAGTTAAGTAGTTGCAACAAACACAGTCTGTTTTGGTCTCCAAAGTCTAGAATATTTGCTACCTGATCGTTTAAAGAAAAAATATTTATTGACCTCTGCTCTACAAGATACCAGTGTGATAACTCCTTTAACAGAAAATATTCTTTAGTTGGATTTTCAAACTTAACAATCAAGCAAAGAATTTAAAGGACAATCTAATATATACACCACAAGATCGAGATCAATTTTCGTTCCCTGGCTTGACCTCTCCATATTTACAGTCCTAAATCCACAGTCAGAAGACAGGTTTAGTTGAGACTTAACCATTAACATTTTAACCTTCAGCAACTCCTTAACATATTCCAATTTCAGTTTCATCATCTGTGAGATGAGAAGGATAATATTTGCTTTGACTAATTGACAAAACTCTTAGGAAGAGAGAGTGAGGTGTCACACACCTGTGGCTGCACTTTATGTTTTGACTCTGTCAACAAAACTTTCTCAGGGCTCCTGAAGTAATACCTCTCTTCTAACTATTCCTCCCTTCACTCTTCGTTTCTCTTCTGGAGAAGGCTGTTTAGAATAGAGATTATAAGCATGAATTCTGGAATTAGAACAGAAGTTAATTTAACCTCTTCAAGTCTCAGATTCTTATTAGTAAAGTGAAAAAAATAAGAGCTGATATTCATATTGAGGTTACTGTGAGCTGGCCAGTGCCCTTTGTGCACATTAATCCATTTAACACCCTCAACAACATGGAAGTCAGAGTTGTTATTATTACCCCATTTTGCAGATAAGAAAATTCCGACACTGAGAAATTAAATAAGTGATCCAAGATCACTCACTCAGTAAGTAGAAGAGCTGAAATTTGAACCCAGTCTTAGATTCTGATTTTAGTTTAAGATTCTCATTAGGATTAATAGAGGGAGATGGTGAGAAGTTCTTGACAGGTCCTGTATTAGAAAGCGTGCCATAAATGTTAACTATTCCAGGTTCTTTATCCAATCTTCTATAGGCTTATATTCCGAGGGGAGAAATGCCTTACTCTGTTCTTTCAGAATTACTTTAATTATTTCTGAGTAGATTATGTTAAGTAAAAATATTTAGCTAGTCCATACCAGCTGTAAAATTCACCTTCAATTTTGTGGGGAGGATGTCACACCCTTTATTAAAAGATTCTGACATCCAGATCAACCAAAATTTTTGGTAGCCTTTCTACTTTCAGCCTGGGTGATGATGATAAAATGAAAATTCTCTTATAATTTCATCTGTGGGCCTATCTGTCCTTGAGATGACTGCAACACCAGAGGGTTAAAATCTAGGATGAATAAGGTGAAGAAAAAGTTTCTAAAGTTATTTCCAGGAATTTTAGGGATTTAGAAGTACTTACAGTGCTCTCTTGGGAGCATAAGGGTAAGGCTTCATCTGCCCATGCTTACCGGAAAATGACAAGAAACCTACAACCAGTATTAGTGGCAGGCTTGACCAGATATGTTGGGCATCTTATTTAGGTGCATTTAGATGCATCAACGCAAAAAAATTCATTGAGTGGAATAGTCAATGCCCAGATCCAGATGATATCTGGGGAGTAACCTATACATATTTTTTTTCTGTCCGTCACATGTTCTTTTTTTTTTTTTCCTCCCCACTAGTTCTTTTGGGGAACTTTTCTCAAATTCCATAATGTCTAGTGAGTCAGTCAATCATAACACCCGCTCATGCCACAAAGCTCGGAATGTGACATGAGACAGCCGTCTCACCCGAGCCTCCCCTTGTGCTCTTGACAAAAACTAGGGAAATCATTCTTCCCTGAGATTGCTACTTGGAAGCTGGAAGAAAATGTACTTCACCTCTGTGTCCTAATTATACATGGCTGCATAACAAGCCATTCCAAACTTAGTGGCTTTAAAAAGCAACTATTTTTCTTTATGATCGTACATTCTGTGGTTTGAGAATTTTGACAGGTTAGAACAGGATGACTTATCACTCTGGTCCACAATATCTGGAGCCTCCACTTAGAGGATTTAAATTGCTGGGTCGGGCTAAGAGCCAGAATCATCTGGAGGCTTCGACATTTATTTATGTCTGATATCTGGGCTGACTCAAAGTCTGAGCTCAGTTGGGACTGTCGACTGGAGTACCTGCGTGTGAACTCTCCATGTGTCTTGGGCTCCTCATAGCATGGTGGCTTAGTTCTTGAAGGGACTGACCCAAGAAAGAGAGTCAAGAGAGGAGCATTACAGAAGACCCAGACAGAAGCTGCATGGCCTTTTCTGATGTTGCCCTGGAAGTCACGCAACATCAATTCCTTTACATTCTTTTATTTACAAATAATTCCCTGAGTTCAGCCCATGTTCAGTTGTTGGTGAGTGGGGGCATTAGATTCTATCCCTTGATGGGGTATTGGCAAGGCCACATTGCAGAAGAGTAAGTAAAATAAGGACTATGTGGGAGGACCCAGCCTGGGGGCTGTCAGCAGTCATCTTTCCCACCAAATGGAGAAAGCCTGTTTATAAAAAATCAAGATGGGTAAGATTAAGCAAAATCAAGGAATGGAAAAAGGGCCTTGAGAAATCGCTCAAAGCCCTGGATCAATCTGGCCCAATGCTAGTTACACTCCTGAACCCCCTACTTACATAGACTATCTTGTCCATGAGTGAAGTTTCTAATAACTGTAACAATAAAAGTCCCAAACTGGAAAATGTATTTCTCTGCAAAGCCTCCTTGACCAGTGTAGTGGATTGAATTATGTCTCCTCCACACTCACTGAAGCTTGAATTGTGTCCTCCAAGTTTTATGTAGTAGAAATTTGTTCTCCACTGTGACTGTAAAAAGGGTGGGAAATCCTATTATGGTAACTGAAAGGTGGGGCCTTGCAGAGATGATTAGATTATAGGACCTCGCCACGGTGAATGGATTAATAATGGTGATCAGGGGCATGGTTCTGGTGGCTTTAAAAGAAGAGATAGGAGAGTCTGTCTCTCTTTCTCTGTGCTCTCTCTGCTCCCATTATCTTGCAATGTGACACCCCTGGGCCACCGCTGCCACCACCAGATAGACTTTGGATTTCCCAGCCTCAGAAACTGTAAGCAATAAATTTCATTAAAAAAAATATCACCCAGTTTCAGGTATTTTGTCATAAGCAACAACAAGGTTCCACCCTGGAATCAGACTATAGTCTCTCATATTTTATATTCTCTGATGTCTTTAGACCCTTGGTAAAATCATTAATCCCTTAAAATTAAAGATCTATTAATTGATTGACTATTGAAGTTATAATGTGATTGACAATTTCTTATTTAAAAAGCCAGAATTCTGCATTTTTTAACTCAATGTTTTTAAAAATGTGTAAATGTGTTCATCAACAACACATGTGTGTACTATTGTGTTAAACCATGACCAAACCTTCTTTACTGAATCTTCAAGTAGACCCAATGATACGTTGGAAACAAAACATGGAAGTACCTAAGTTATGTAACTTAGGCACAAAAAAATTATCCTCATAAGGTAATAATATGAACTTTTTGGCTTATTCTATTTCACAGGAGGAGACAAAATAATTTGAAAAGTCTTTTTTGATCTTGACAAATTCTAAGTTCGAAGTCTGTAATTTTGCTTCAAATTTGAAAATCCTATTTTGCATAGTTATATCCCCATCACTGTGACTAGATGGATGGCACAGGCTTTACTATGGAGAAAGGCAAAGGTACAGAGGCAAAAGATAAAGCACATGATGTGAAAAGTTTCCCCATTTATTCCAGTGTGCTTCTGTAGACCATATTTTAGATTATGAAGAGTGGTACTTTAAAAGTTATGTACAACACATAGTAAGTACTATGTATTTTACTAAGTGTTTATTTTTACCAAGTATTTTTGTAGAAAAATATTCATTTTCTCAGATTTTATTTTATTTTTTTTGGCTCCAAATAGTACCTATATGAGGATGCAGGACTATTTTAGATGTGTAGCACTAACCCATGCATACATATTGCTATGTTCCTGATTTTCTCAGAAGGTGGCTTGTGATAATACACATAATGAGATGGTAGTGGAGAAAGTTCTTTAAATGGAAAGAAACAATCTGCAATTTACAGTAGGAGTATTGCATGAGCATGGGGCAAGAGACTAGTATGAGCAGTGTGTACTCAAAGGAATTTGAGATTTACTTTCTAAAAAAGATGTTTAAAGAACATTATAGAAGATACTTTTGAATGAGTAGATAGAAATCTCAAGAGTAGGGCTTTCAATGCAAAGGTAAGAATTTTGCAGTAAGAGGGAACTTATTACAAATATCTCTTATAATTCATTACTATGGCAAACACTGCAGCATTCTAAACACTTAGCACAACATGTTACCCATTTTGTTCAAAGATATAATTGCAGACAAAGTGAATCATGGATTTTCATTTTCTTCTTTGAGTCCAGAGGGGGTTCCAATATCATAACTTCATCAATATAGATCTATGGTTTTCAGAATTTTTGGTTTTAGGACCCCTTTAAATTTGTCTTAGTCTCATGCTGCCATAACAAAATAACAAAGAATTGGGAGCCTTAAACAACAAAAATTTTCTCACAATTCTGCAGGCAGGTAGTCTGTGATCAAGGTGCCAGCATGGTCAAGTTCTAGTGAGGGCTCTCCTTCTGGCTTGCAGATGGTCACCTTCTTACTGTGTCCTCACGGACTTTCTCCTGGGCTCGTGGAGAGAGAGAAGAGAGAGAATCTTCCTTTTCTTATAAAACTACCAACTCTATCAGATTAAGACCTCACTCTTATGAGCTCATTTAACTTTAACTACTTCTTAAAAAGTATCCTATCTCCAAATACAAATATTATCCAAATACAGTCACATCGGGGGTTAGGGCTTCAACACAGAAACTCGATGGGGGCAGGGAGTGGGGAGAGACACAATTTAGTCCATTGCAACACTCTTCAGAATTATTAAGGACTTCAAAGAGCTTTTCCTTATGTGGGATACATGCATTGATATTTACAATATAAGAAATTAAACTTCAGAATTTGCAAAATATAATACACAGTGCACATTTAATTTGCCATTCTGGAAAACTCCACTTTATACTCAAGGGAAAATAAGATGAATAAAGACAAATAGCACTTTAGTATTATTAGAACAATAGTTTTGACTTCACAGACACCTTAAAAGTGTGTCAGAGATTCTCAGGGATCCCAAAACAGACTGAAAACCACTGGTATAGAAGAAAGTGGAGCTACCTGAATATTTTTCAGAATAACTAATTCTTCCAAAACAAAGCCATTATATAAACTTTTTTCCTAGCAGCTACCTCTAGAATTTAAGGATCTTCTCTCTTTTTCTTTTTTTTTTTTTTTGTTCTAAGGTTAGGACAATACACAGAAATTGCAGGGCCAACTCCTCTTTGTGCACCCTGCTACCACCCCCTGCACAGACAACCCCCAAGGCAGGTATAAACTTTCATTCATATCTTTATGACAGCCTGCTCTTCTCTTAGAACAAATCAACTTCAGGACTGTGCTCAGAGGCAAGACAAAAGATAGACAGATATTGATTTTACCAAGAATGGCAGAATGCTTACGTCCTCATCTTCTCTTTTTACATCAAACTCTTGTCATTCTTAAAGTGCGTGTACACACACTCACACATGCACACACACACCCCGACTTGATCTTCAAACACAGCAAGGCATTTATTGAAACTGTTTTCATATGAAAAACATCACTGTGGTATTGAAATCTGAATTCTTAAAAACACTCTCGTTTCTATAATAGCTCGTTTCTTCTAGTTCTGGCTTCAAAGTGCGTTTTCTTGTTGAATGTCATTGCATGTTTGGCTAGCAAAGATTTGACCTTATCTTCTCACAATTTTGTATTATCTCTGTATTTCTTCCAATATCAGCAATTGAAATACTTGGGACAGAGCTTCAATTTCATATATTATCCTCATAGAAATACATTGATGTTTTAAATATAGTCATGTGCTGCATAATGACAGTTCAGTCAACTGTGGCCTGCATATACGATGGCGGTGGGAGCACTAGGCTGTACCATATAGCGTAGGTGTGAAGTAGGCTATGCCATCTATGTTTGTGTAAGTACACGCTATGATGTTCCCACAACAAAATTACCTAACAACGCATTTCTCAGAATGCATCCACACCATTAAGCAATGCATGACTTCAGTTATAAAAGCCACTGCAAAGTTAGTACTCCAAGCCCCACAAAAAAGTCTTTCAGCAATTGAATATGCAAGAAAAATATATACTGCTTTTGTACTTCAGAACTTTAATATTATGTTGACTTTTAAAAGATCTACTAAAGAGAATAACATTTACATTTTGGCAACTTTAGTCCAAATTAATCTAAAGAAAAATGCCTGAAGTGAAAGTGATTTAATCAATAAATAGCAGAACTTGGGTTGAGGAAGACACTAATTCCCAGTGTAAAAGAATTCTATACATGCAATCATGAGTATTTCTGTTCCTTTATTTTGGCACATATTAAGTGGACTGGCTCCCCAAACCATTTTTATAATCATGCCTTTAAAAATAAATAATTACTTTCATGCACTTGATATTGAATATCATCAAGAAGCATTTACTACCTCATGAAAGATATTAAAAATGTAAATTGTAGATATTTAGTAATAATAAGAAGACACTATTTTTTTTGTAGGTAGATATCCATAGGTATGTTTGCCTTACTCAAGAAGTTAGGAAATATAACTGCTGTAGTCATAGAGTGACAGTAATTGTATAAGCAAAATCACATACTTTAAAAAGTTTTCAGTACATTTAATACTATGTATATTAAGTTATTCTTTAACAAAGAGAAATGGCATATTATGAAAACAGGTACCTTCAGTTTGTGGTTGGAGAATGGAAAACTTAGAATAGAATTGGTATCAATTCTCTTTATTTCTCTCAATCAAATCCTGCCCCTTTGGGCTGCCTGATTAGCTCAGTTGGTTAGAGCGCCACCCTGCAACACCAAGGTTAAGGGTTTGGATCCCCATACGGGCCAGCTGCTCCCTGCTCAAAAAAAAGTCTTGCTCTTTGATCTTCTACCTCATTATTATAGAAAACAAATTATAAATTTTGTCTTTCTGATATCCATTTTGTTGGTAGAGAAAAAAATAAAAGCATAAATGAGAAGCTTTCCAATTCTTCTGGCTCACTTTAGAATATTTATAAAATTATAGAAATCTCTTTTAAAAATCTAAATCATCTAGATTCCTTCCACTTTGAGAGACCAAGTAATTTATCATATTCTGGTATGTTCCACGAAGCAGTATTCTATACCCTTAAATATCATTCTAAAGCATTATTTTTAATGACAGAATTGGAAAATAAATAAACAGTAAGTCATTTGCTCCATGGTTGCAAAAGACTATTGAGTTTAGAGAGATCTGATATGTCAATAGGAGAAGGCAGCTCTGAATGCTAAATCAAATTACACCTTTTCCTGTTGGGATTTCAACATCTGCCTCCATGCAGATTGATTAGAATAAAGCAGGCCATCAGAGGCCCTTTGTCTGTGCTTGACTGGGTGAAACAGCTGACAAGTGGCCATCAGATTACCCACAGAGGGGCAGCTGTGAGATAGGAGTTTGACAGCTGACTTCATTATAATTCCTAGGCTGCAGACTGCGATGGATTTGTCCTTTAATTGAGCTGGGCCAGAAAACTGCCCAGAGAGGAAATGGGAGGGAAAATGGTTGGATACTGATAACATAACAGAAAAGGTAGCAGGTGAATCCCACTCTATGTCAGAACAGATAGTAGCAGGATAATCTTGGAAAGAAATGTTTTCATATGTTGAGTATTTGAATCACTTTAATTGAAATTGCCTTAAGACTATTGGAATGCCTTAGGAAGTCTTTTTTTTCATTAGATATTTTTCTCACTAAATTTCTTGCTAAGAAAAAGCATGAAAACTATTTGCCTAACCACTTTCTCTGCCACATAGTTTTAAATGCTATGTAGCAAAAGAAATTTCTTCAAAAGTGTGTAAGCAATGAGGAGATTTATATATAAAAAAGCAAAGAAGGTTTGCTATGGCTAAAAAGATTCTCGAGGACTTTATGACAGAAAATAAGCAAGTACTGCAGATCGTCAAATTATATAGTTTATCATGATTCATTATGTATAGGTATACTTAGAAACATAAAATAGCATAAGGTCAACTATTCCTTAGTGAAATCCTGCAATCTGAAATATATAATAAAACACATATGTCAAAATAATTCACTATTTCTCATTAAAAAAAAGACAATTTAAAACTTCATACAGTGTGAAAGTATTTTAGAGATTTTTACTTTGGGAAATTAACTTTATAATAGGTTTTGGCATTTATATATATGTGCTTCTGTAATTTGTCTTCATTTGCTTCTGGTAGATTTTTCTCTGTACCTAATAAAAGTCAATGGGAAATAATCACTAAAAATTCACACTGGTCATAAATGAAATAATGCGTGTTGTTTAATGTCACTATTATAAATGATTTTGGGGAATATTTCCATTTCTATTATCATTTTACTTTATATATTGAAACTTTTAATTACAATTATAAGATTAATTGAATAAATCAACCAATGGCATTATACACATTATTTTCTTGTTGTTAATATCATCAGCTTCCTTTCCCACAAAATTTTTGTGAGTTCATTACTAGAAGAAAACTCTATACATTTATTATCATTCCTGACTCTTCTGTCTATAAGTGCAAACTCAGAAATGTAAAATAGTTAAATAAGCAATCAAAAGAAAATCTAGATAATGATACATTGATAATTGTTTTCAGGATCATGGAACTTTATGCATTCAAATATTTAATGATTATTTACTCAGAGATTTTATTTCTTTTTGGAGCTAAAAATTAATGTGGAGGTGGGGACTCATCTAAGACTCACAACCTATTAACAGATTTTTCCTGAACAGAGGAATTTGAGGTCTGTTTTATTGAAGCCAGTAGTTGAAAATTACTGTCAGCCTCTTCACAGAATGTCAATACTTAATTCATGAAGGACATTCCTTTCCTTCATATAATATAGTGGTTAGGAATACTGGAATAGGCTCTGAACTAAACTGCCCAAGAGCAAATTCCAGCTCTACCATCTACTATTTATGTATTCTTGGGGCTTTTAAATTGCTTCGTACCTCATCTGTTTCCTCATCTGTAAATTTAGTAGGCTAAAATTATGTATCTTTTAATACTACAGCTTGTATGTGTGTGAGTGTGTGTGATGATTGAGTAATACATATATTAACCTTAGAACATATACAAAGTAAGTCTCATAAAAAAGGTGTTAACTATGATCCAATTTCCACCCTTACCCCAACTAGCCCATTGTATTTTTTGTTAATCCTTTAGAATACATAAGTAAATTAGTAATTCAAAAAATAAATGCTCTTTTATAAAAAGAGCATCTAGTAATAAATTTTCCAAAATTATCTACATGTATTACTTAAGCAAATAAGCATTCAAGAAATACAATTTCCAAGTCAGAATCAGTTCTAAAGATAGCTTCTGATTTATTCTCCTTGAGATTTTGCTTCATTGGTCATATGCTTTTCCTGAAATAGTTCCACAGTCATTAACACCTTCACGTGCAGAGGGAAAAAAACAGAAAAAAAAAGAAAAAAAAAAGAGAGAGAGAAAGGATACTGAAATGAGTCAAGCTGACAAATTTACATCTCTGATAAGACCATGGCAAATATATTGCCAGAAAACGTCTGGATCTATTTTACACCCTTATTTGAATTTTGGTCTTAGGGTCCAGATGCTCTTTTTTTTTTTTTTCCTTTTCTTTTTTCCCACCTAGAATCTAGTCTTTCTAGATTTCTTATCTCAGTCAAATAGTCATTTGAAACATTTTTTTTTTTTTTTTTTTTGCTGACATCCCCAAGGCCAGTATGAGAGAAACGTGGTATTAGTATTGCTTTGTAAAGTAATGATGATTAACACATTTAACCCCAAGAAATAATTTAACTCTAAAAACCCTAAATCTTTTCATCTCTTTCCCTCAAACAGATAGGGCATTAATCTCCTCAAAGATTTCTCATAATAGGCTAAAGAATAATAATATTTTAATCCCTCAACATAATAATTAATGTGCAATAAAATTTAGGACACACATAAGAGTTTGTTTTCCTACAAACTCTAAGGCACCAATGACATTTTTAGAAAGTAAGTGTGCCTGTTATGCAATGGCTGCTAAATTAGATTATGCATCTGTCATAAACTGTATTTCTTTACCAAATAAAATAATGGAAACAAACAAAGTACTGACCACCAGTACTGCACTGTACTGTCTTGGTCACATGCACTAAATAACTTATGGACAGAGAGTGCCACTGTAGATGTTATGCGGCACGAAAATTTAGATTAAAACCAAGATTTTACATATTCTAGGTCCCAACTTTCTTTGTTTAAAATTTGCCTTGGTAAGTAAGGCAAATCCATTATAACGTTGTTAAAACTTCTAATGTAAAAAGCACCAACCTTAATTTTTTCATCTCTTGAGTTTGTCTGGTGTCTATAACTTGGAAATATTGCCTCCTTTGTCAGGTCAAGGGTTGATCTCCACATACAGATATCAACATTGGATGTGAGGATCAAATGAGTACTCTTTCTCATTCTGAATTGAGCATTTAAATGAGTACTTTAAAAGACTAAGGTTGGGGAACCACGTATTGTTTTGAGCTTGACTATTAGCCTCACTTGAAAGGCATCTGTGGATCAGATACTAATTTTCACAGATACTCCTTAAAGTGAAGTTTGACTTTGGTAAGAAATGCTGGTAGGAATCGCCCACCTCCGTCCTTCAGAGCTGTTACATTTTAATCTTCAGAACATTCTACGAGGCTGACGTATTGATATCAGTTCCAGGATAGATGCTAGAAGAACACTACCAAATGTGACTGAGGATTAATTCAGCCTTGTATGTTTAGGGATCACCACTCAAGGACCCATGATCAAGTGATGAGTGAATAGGTAATTGCTTCTAAAATACTAGTCTGCTAATTGTAACATAGGAATTATCTAAAAATTGCCTTTTCTATTTAAAATGAGTCAAATGTTTTTGGTCGTTTATAGGTAGAGTGATTGGGGATTATATTTTGAGTACTGCTGGGTCATGAAGGCTTAGGGCTCTGCTTTATTCATTTGTTTTCCTTTTATTGTTTTCACAGGCAATTAACTTGTAGGAATTCAGCTGAAAAATCTGTATCTAAAATCTCAGTTTAGTTTCGTCCATTTATTCTTTGCTAGAGTCTATCACGAGCATGTGTGGTTTGGGAGTGAAACAGATATGCAGGCAGAACTTACATACAGAACTTGAGTCTTTTTTTCTCTAGTTTCACGTTTACTTGATTTTCTCCTCACTTTCATGCAGCTGTTAGTTGCCTCCGATTTTGCTCTCTGATTATTCAGGGCACAAACATGATAAGGTTTCTGTCAAAGTTTTAGCCTCTGTGTGTAGCTAACTTTTACTAAAAGCCTCCATAATAAAAAAACCATCCAAGCTATCTTTTCTTCTGCCAGAATCTGTCTGCTGTTGTTCCCTTTTCATTATCATTGTTTCTTTAAAAAATAAGTCATCCAGAGTTTGTAGTTCTTATCTGCATAAAGATTGGGTCCTGCAGATAAGTTGGTTATACTGTAAGTAGGATACTTACTGATCATTGTTTCTAGAGGCACAAGAAGCTCCAACAACCCAAGACTATTTTGAGCTTATTGTGGTGATTAACTAATTACCTAAATGACTATGAGTTGCCCAGTTCATTTGTCTATTAATAAATGGAGCCTGAGAAAGAAAGATCTTTGGGGGCAGTAGGAATGCTACAGCCACAAATAAATATTCAAGAAACCAGAGAAGTTGAAATGGGCACTGTAGCTTTAATTTCAACAAAACAAAACAACAACAACAAAAAACTCCTCTTAGAAACACGAGCAATGAAATAGGGGTAGTTACCTGTTTAAGGGTATTTCTGTATTATTCTCTTTCTCTCCCAATATTGCAATGTTCTGTATCAGAGGACATGGTGCAATATTTCTTACATAAAGATTGAACTCTCAATAAGGGATATAATTAGAATCATGCTTTTTTGATAGCAGTGATGCTCTAATTCAACCATCCATGGTACCTTACTTAGCAATTTTATTGTTAACAGATTTTGCAGGATAGATTACTGAAACTAGAGGCTGAACATGAAGTCACAGAAAATAATAAATGGTAACTGGGGAAAAAGTAATTAATTCTAAAAATAAGATTTTATTAAATACATGAGAGAATAAACGGTTATGGAGGCATATAAATCTTTAAGCCATCCTGATCTAAATCCCTTATTAAGTATATAAGCTATCCAAGACTTAGGACTTGATCAAAGAAAAATGAAAATGTGTTTTGTCAAACAGCAGATATGAAATTTATGCAGACACTATTTGGGATTTTGAAAAAATGTGTGTGTGTGTGTGTGTGTGTGTGTGTGTGTGTGTGTACACACGTGCATATGTTTTTAATTGAATATTTTAAAAGCAAGATTTCTAGTAGAAAGGGAATCTAATGTCAAACATCACTTTCTCTGCATTTCCTAATGATTTTTCATCACCGAGGGACTCCGTATATTGCTATCAGATTTGTAGGTGAAGTATATGTTGGTTATTAGACATTCCATAAATAACGAATATTTATGTATGCAGCTTCCCTCAATACTAAAAACTATTTCTTAAGCAAAGTAGAAGTCATCAAGTCAAAGAATAGGAGAAAGCAATTTGAGAAGGAGCAAGGTGCTGAATTGTTGATCTAGAGGCAAAGAATGTCTGCTAAGTGTTGACATACTGTTGGCAAATATTTCTGTTACACTTTTGATGTATAAGTACTGAGCTTCATATTCAAAGATAATCATTTGGAGAGGCTTTCCTTAAAGCTACAGCAGGAAGACAAATGGCTAAGCTACCCAGTAATTTATTCTTTGGGTTTTATTTTTTATAAAACGAAGAGTGGTTGCAAAAAAAGAAAAAAAAGAAAAAGAACAAAAAGGTTCCATGTTGGTTAGAATTTAATGTGACCGATTCATTAGTGTTGATTTCATTAATTCACCATTAATGAAATATAAGCCGGTATAAGTGGCAGGAAATTAGGCAGTATAAAGCTAAAGCCATTAAATTTGTAAATTCCATTAGATATAGTAATTCTGCCTCTTGAAATAAGCACTTTCTTGCTTAACTCAGGGAAATAACTACAAATATGATTAGGCATTATATGCATAGATATTTATTACAGTCATGCCTCACTTAATGATGGGGATATGTTCCGAGAAATGAGATGTTGTTGCTGTGGGAACATCACAGAGTGTACTTACATGAACTTGGATGTTATAACCTACTACACACCTAGACTGTATGGTATAGCCTGTTGCTCCTGAATGAGTTGTGTTGTGCCACATTGCAGTGGCTACGACATTATTAGGTGGCAGAATGTTTCAGCTTCATTATAATCTTATGGGGCCACCATGGTATATGTGGTCTATCTTATAAGCCGTCCATTGTTGATAGAAACATTGTTACGTGGCACATGACTATATACTGTGGTTCATTATGAGTAAAAAACCAGAAATGTCATAAATACAAATGTCCAAAATTACAGTTTGGGAAGAATATTCAATACCTGATAAAATGATCACAAAATTTCTTGTGCTAGATTTTAAGTACAATATTTTCAGGATTATGAAATATAATTTCAGTAAGTTATTTGTATGTTTTGAAACTTATTAGGAAATAATTTTTCTAAAATAATCAAATATAATATAAAAACATAAAATCAGAAAAGCTATGTAATGATCCCTTGAATAATCAACAATTGATTTTGCTCAGAATATAAAATTTATGAATGAATATAACAGATTTGACACTGACTGCTGGTATGTCTTAAGTTTTTGTCTTCATCTGGTCCTAACTGCAGAGGGTTGAATGGTTGTACAGCTCTGGGGACAACTTCCAGATTGTATTCTTTGTGAATTTTCTGCCTGGAACTGTGCAATAAGATAAGTCCACCACCAGCATGTGCTCTGAAGATTCTGTAGTTAGCCAGTTTATTTTATTATCTTTTTAGCAAAAAACTGAGCATCTTAGGACTATTAAAGCTTCAAATATATTACAAAACCATGATTTAAGGTCTGTGAGAAGCCCATATATTAGAGGAGAAAAACCAGTGGGGAAATAATTGGCCCAAGTCCTCTGGCTGAGATCATGGTCAGAGGTGTGATGCTTGCCAGAAACCTCAAAAAAAATCATATCCACATATCACTCTACCCTCACCACAAGAAAAAATAAGGCAGTACAGGGCTGACATCTTTCTACCTTTCCCAAAAGTCAGGGCAGTACCAACCACTCTGTACAGACGAGATCGTTAAGTTTCATGTCTGAATGCACAAAGAAACGGCATAGGTCACAGGTGAGATGCAGCATCCTGCAACCCATTTTAACAAGCGATTTTTCATGTGGCACTCTCTGCACTAGAGTTGGCCATTGTTAAATTCAAAAACATCCTGAAGTATGCCTGCAAAAAATTTAAAAGCACATTCTTGAAACGACTGGGTTCCATCTTTATGTCTTTCTAGATCAAAACTTGAAATGAAACTTAAAGTCAGGTATTATTAGTCCCTCAATTTTGTTTTTTCTTTTTCAAAGTTATTTTGACTCTTCTAGCATTTTTGAATTTTTAGTATCAAATTTAGGGCAAGCTTGTCATTTGCTGTTAAAAACAAAATCCTGCTGATAGTTTGATTTGGATTGCCTTAATCTATATAACTCTTTTTAGGAGAATTTACAAATTAACAATATTGAATTTTCCTGTCTATGTACACAGTACTCCATTATTTAATTCTTCAATTTTCTCAGCAATGTTTTGTAGTTTTCAGGGTACATATCCTTTACATTTTTTTCAGATTTATTTCTATATATTTCATTTTTGATACTATTATAAGTGTTTGTTTTTTAAATTCAAGTTCTGATTTTTTGTTATTGGTGTTCCTGGCCTTGGGGTGAAAGCATTTCATATTTCTTTAGTAAATATAATGTTAGCTGTGGGCTTTTCATAAGTATTCCTTATCAGTTTGCTAAGTGATTTTATCAAAAAAAATGGATGTGGAATTTTGTGAAATGCGTTTTCTGAACCTATTAAAATAATCCATAGATTTTTTTTGAGACTGCTAATATAGTGAATTATGTTGATTGATTTTCAAATGTTAAATCAACCTTTCATTCCTGGAATAAACCTTGATGTATTATTTATCCTTTTTGTCTCTCTGTCTTTCTGTCTCTGTGTCTGTGTCTGTGTTTCTATCTTTATCTTTTTCTCTCTCACTGTGTGCATGTATGTGCATATGTGTGTGTGAAAGATAAATTCCATTTGCAGAAATTCTGATAAATCAGTATGTTGATGAATACTGTAATTTTATTGTAATATCTGACTTTACTAATATTATTTGTTCTTTAAATATTTGGTTAAACACACCATTGAATTAATGTGATCCTGGAATCTTCTGTTGGAAGATTTTAACTACATATGCAATTCAGGTTATCTGTTTCATCTTGAAGGTGCCTTGGTTATATTTTTTAAGAAATTTGTCTATTTTCTTTACATTTTCAAGTTTATTTGCATAAAAATGTTCATAATTTTTTATTGTTCTTTAAATATCTGTAGAATCTATAATGATGGCACTTCTCTCATCTCTGATATGGGTAATTTTTAATCTTTTTTCCTTGATCAATCTGGCTAGTCATTTATCATTTTTCTTCATCTCAATTAATCAGCTTTTGGCTTTCCTTTTTTTTTTTCCCTGCTTTTCATTTTGTTTTATTTTTTGTTCTAATCTATATGGTTCACCACTTTTAGGAACTTTAGTTTTAATTTGCTCTTCTTTTCCTATTTGCTTAAAGTGGAAACAGAGGTAATTATTTCAACACCTCTCTTTTTTCTTCATACAGACATTTTGTAGTATAAAACTTTTCCTAAGTATTTTCTTAGCAGCATTCAACATATTTTATATATTGTGTCTTCATTTTCATTCAGTTCAAAATACTTTCTGTTTTCCATTTTTATCTTTTCTTTGACACCTGAGTTCTGTAGAACCATATCCTTTAGTTTCCAGTTATGTAAGGAGTATTTCAGTATCTTTCTGTTATTGATTTCTAATATGATTCTAACTGGTTAAAGAAAATACTTCGTAGAAACTGAATCCTCCTACATATATTAATAGTTGTTTTATGACCCAGGATATAATGTTTTTGGTAAATATTCAGTGTTCACTTGAAAATAATGTGTACCATTCTGTCACTGGGTGGAGTATTTTATAAATATTAAGGCATTACAATTGATAGTATTTCTATAATCTCCATCATTGTTGAGTTTCTGTCAACTTGCTCAACAATCTTTTTTTTTTTTTTTTGTCTTTTTTGTGACCGGCACTCAGCCAGTGAGTGCACCGGCCATTCCTATATAGGATCCGAACCCGCGGTGGAGCGTCGCTGCACTCCCAGCGCCACACTCTCCCGAGTGCGCCACGGGCTTGGCCCCTCAATAATCTTTTTAAAGAAGTAGATGAAAATCTCTGTTTACATTTGTGAATTTATCTATTTGTCTCTGCGTTTTTATCAGCTTTGCTTTATACATTTTAAAGGTCTGTTATTAGTTACATAGGATTCAGAATGTTTATGTCTTCTTGTTGAGCTGACCCACAGTCACTATGAAATCAACTCCTTTATTCTTTGTTCTAAAATCTATTTTGTGTGCCAGTCCCTCCAGCTTTCGTTTATTAGGATTAAGATTGCATATATTTTTTATTTTTAAACATTAATTCATTTGTGCCTTTATATTTCTTGTAGCCACCATACAGTTAGGTATTTCTGTATTATCTAGTGCAAAAACCTCTTCTTTTCCATTGGGATGCTTATACATTTACATTTTGTTTAATTTAAATACTATTGTTTTATTGTTAATTTTTATTTTTTAAATTTATTTTACTTCTCAATATACATTGTAGTTGATTTTTATGGCCCTTCACCCATTCTTCTCCACCCCCCCCCCACATTATATCTGTTCACTTGACTTAAAAAGTTCAAGGAATTTTTGTGATGTGTCTTCTTCCCCCCCAAACCCTTTATTTGTTTGTGTTTATTTATTTATTTATACTTTCCACAAATAAGTGAGAACATGTGGTATTTCTCTTTCTGTGCCTGACTTGTTTCACTTAATGTAATTTTCTCTAAGTCCATTCATGTTGTGAATGGTAGTATTTTGTTCTTTTTTATAGCAGAATAGTACTCCATTGTGTAGATATACCACAGTTTCCTTATCCACTGATCTGATGATGGACATTTGGGCTGGTTCCTGCTCTACACTATTGTAAAGAGTGCTGCAATAAACATTGGAGTACAGGTATCCCTTCGGCATGATGATTTCCATTCCTCTGGGTATATTCCCAACTGTAGAATAGCTGGGTCATATGGTAGATCTATCTGCAATTGTTTGAGGAACCTCCATACCATTTTCCATAGAGGCTGCACCATTTTGCAGTCCCACCAACAATGTGTGAGAGTTCCTTTTTCTCTGTAGCCTCTCCAGCACTTATCATTCTCCATCTTTTGGAAGTTAGCCATCCTAACCGGAGTGAGTTCGTATGTCAAAGTGATCTTAATTTGCATTTCCCAGATGCTGAGTGAAGTTGAGCATTTTTTCATGTGTTTGTTGGCTGTTCATATATCTTCCTTTGAGAAATGCCTATTCTGCTCCTTTGCCCATTTTTTAATTGGGTTACTTGTTTTTTTGCTGTAAAGTTGTTTTAGTTCCTTGCATATTCTGGATATTAATCCTTTGTCAGATGTATATTTTGCAAATATTTTTTCCCACTCTGTTGGTTGTCTGTTTACTCTGTTGATTGTTTCTTTTGCTGTACAGAAGCTTTCTAGTCTGATATAATCAAATTTGTTTATTTTTCCTTTAGTTGCCTGGGCTTTTGGAGTCCCATTCATAAAGTCTGTACCCACTCCTACTTCCTGGAGTTTTTCCCTTATGTTTTCTTTAAGGAGTTTTATTGCTTCAGGATGTATATTTAATTCTTTAATCCATTTTGAGTTGATTTTGGTATATGGTGAGAGGTATGGGTCTAGTTGCATTTTCCTACATATGAGTATCTAGTTTTCCCAGCACCATTTGTTGAAAAGGCAGTCTCTTCCCCAGTATGTAGACTTGCTGCCTTTTGAAGATCAGATGGCTGTAGGCATATGGGTTAATTTCTGGGTTCTCTATTCTATTCCATTGATCCATGTGTCTGTTTTTATGCCAGTACCATGCTGTTTTGGTTATTATAAGCTTTGTTGTATAGTTTAAGGTCAGGGAGAGTTATGCCTTCAGCCTTATTTTTTTTTGCTCAGGATTGCTTTGGCTATGTGTGGTCCTTTGCTATTCCATATAAATATCTAGATAGCTTTTTCCATCTCTGAGAAAAATGTAATTGGAATTTTGATGGGGACCATATTACCCAAAGTGATAAATACCATTGTTTTAAATTAAACTTTCTGTGTTAAGGTAGTTCAGATTTACATACACATATAAGAAATAACACAGAGATATTTGTGTATACTTTATCATGTTTCCTTCAGATATAACATCTTGCAAAATTATAGTACAATATCATGATATTGATATTAATGTAGTCAAGATATAGAACTTTTACATTAGCACAAGGAAGCCTCATGTTGTCCTTTTATAGCCACAACCACTTCTCATCTGCTTCTACCCCTTCCTTATTCATTGAAACCACTAATCTCTTCTCCATTTTTGTAATTTTACTTCATGATTGCTATATAAATCAAACTCTATGTTACTTTTTGGAATTGATTTTTCTCATGCAACATAATTCTTTACAGATTCACCTGGTTTATTTTGTGTACAATGATACATTATTTTTTACTGCCAAACAGTATTCCATATCATAGATATACCAAAGTTTTTTTAACCATTCACCTATTTGAAGGGCTACAGGTTGTTTTGCATTATAAATAAAGAGCGGTTTGCCATAAGGAACTATGAGCAATGTAGTCTCTTTGCATCTTTGCTAGCATTTGGTATTGTCATTATTTTTTAGCTATTCTAATAAGTGGGCATGATATATCACTGTGGTTTTAATTTGCACTTCCCTATGGACTAATGATGATAAATATCTTTTTAGTGCTTGTTTGTAATCGTATGTCTTTGGTAAAGTGTCTGTCCATATCTTTTCCCGTGCTTATCTGCAACCTATTTTACCTCTTTGGTAAAATGTCTGTTCATGTCTTTTGCAAGTTTTTAAATTGGATTCGTTATTTTTTACAGTTGAGTTTTGGGAGATCTTTATATATTATAGACACTAGTCCTTTGTCATATATGTAGTCTGCAAGCATTTTCTCCCATTGAGTACCTTGTATTTTTATCTTCTTCATGGTCTCTTTCACAGAAAAAGAAAAACTATAAATTTTGAAGCTCAATTTTTCTTTTCTTTCTTTTTTTTTTTTCCATTTATGGCTTATGCTTTTGGTATCAAATAAGAGAATTTTTTGCCTAACCCTATATCTTAATGATTATCTGTGTTTTCTTTTCTGAAAGTTTTACAGTTTTACATCTTGCATTTTCTTCTGTGATTCATTTTAAGTTAAATTTTGTAAGGGTGAGACTTAGAATGAAGGTCATTTTTTGCCTATGGATGTCCAATTGCTCCAGCGCCATTTGTTGAAAAGGCACTTGAATTGCATTTGCATTTTAGTTAAAAATTAGTTGGACATATTTGTGTGATTCCATTTTGTTTTCTATTCTGTTCCATTTATCTATGTATGTATCCCTCTGCCAATATTATACTGCCTTTATAAGTATATCTGTATAATAAGACATAAAATTGAACAGGCTGATTTCTTTCTTTTGTTCTCTTTAAAAATGGTTTTAGCTATTCTAATTCTTTTACCTTTCTTATAAATTTTAGAATAACATTGTCTCTATCTACAAAAATCTGCTGAGATTTTGATGAAGTTATTTTAAAGCTGTATATTAATTTGAAGAGAATTAACATCTTTACTATGTTGTGCCTTTCAACCAGTGAATATAGTATGTGCATTTAAATAACACTTCTTTGACTTATTTTATTAGTGTTTATAAATTTTCATATATGTCATGTACATATTTTGTTAGATGCACATCTAAATATTTCACTTTTTAGTGATTGTAAATGGTATTGTATCATTAGTTTGTTGTCCGTATGGTTATTGCTAGTGAATAGAAATACTATTGATATAGAAGTATAATTTACATGTATAGAAATCCAAAATATATGGTCCACCTTAGTATAGTTTTCATGGTCACTTGAAAAAAGAGTATATTCTATTGTTTGGTGAAGCATTCTCTAAAGTCAGTTACGTACTCTAGGTTTATGGTGGTATTGACTTCTATATTCTTGCTGATTTTCTGTCTAGTGGTTCTGGAGAAAAAGATAAAATATCCAACTATAATTATGGATTTGGTTATTTCTTTTTTAACTTCTATCAATCAGGTTTTACTTTACATATTTTGCAACTCTGTTTATTGGAGCATGCACATTGAGAATTGCTATTGTATGCTTTGCTGTGGTTCACCATTTATCATAATATAATGTTCCTTTCTGTCTCTAGCAATTTTCTGTGCTTTGAACTCTACTTATCTAATATTAATATAACTATTTCTGCTTTCTTTTTATTAATGTTTGCATGATATACCTTTTTTTAATCCTTTCACTGTCAGTTCACCTTTGTCATATTTCAGCTGAATCTATTGTATAGGTGGATCATGATTTTTATTCCATTTTGCTGATCTCTGTCTTTTTATTGGTGTATTATTTACATATAATATAATTATTGACAAGTTCTGGGTTCATTTCTCTTCTGCTTGAAGAACTTCCTTTAACTTTTCTTCTCATTCACATCTATGTCTGATTTTTAAAAAAAAAATTTTTTTAATATTTTGAAACAGTCTTTATTTAGTTTTTATTTTTGAAAGATATTTTTGCCTGGTAAAGAATTTTATGTTAATAGTTTTTTCTTATTTCAGTACTTAAAAGATGTTTCTTCACTGTATTCTAATTTGCTTTATTTACAACACACATCTACTATCAATGTTATGACTGTTCTGTCTTTAGTATGTCTTTTGCATTAAATGCTTTTAAAAGTTTTTCTTGGGCCGGCCCTGTAGCTCACTCAGGAGAAGGTGGTGCTGGGAGCACCGAGGCCACGTGTTTGGATCTTATATAGGGATGGCTGGTGCGCTCACTGGCTGAGCGTGGTGCATACAACACCATGCCGAGGGTTGCAATCCCCTTATTGGTCAAAAAAAAAAAAAAAAAAAGTTTTTCTTTGTCCCTAGTTTAAAGCAAGCTGATTATGTTAGTTTTGATGGAATTTGCATCATGGTCTTGTGTGTGTGTGTGTGTGTGTGTGTGTGTGTGTGTGTGTGTGTGTGTGTGTGTATGTGTGTGTGTGTGATTATACACTAGGGATTATATGAGCTTTTTGGATTTGTGGGTTTAAACTTTTCATCAAATCTGGAACATTTTGGCCATTATTATTTCAAATATCACCATTCATTTTCCCTTTTGGACTCCTATTTCAAATATATTTGGATACATGAAATTTTCCCACATACCATGGATACTTTGGGGGTTTTTTTAGTCTTTTTTCTTTTTTTTCATATGCTTCAATTGTGATATTTTGCTATGCATTCAAGTTTAGTAACCCTTTCATCTGCAATATTTATTTTTTGCACACACTAATTTCATTTAGTGTACTTTTTAACCTCACACTGCAATTTTCATCTCCTAAAGGTTAATGAGGGTCTCTTTTATATCTTCCATATTTCTTCTTATGCTCAGTACTTCCTTTAGCTTTTTGAACACATGGGGCACAGTCATAATAATTGCTTTCATGTCTTTGTCTAATAACTCTGCCATCAGTGTCATTTCTGGGTCTGTTTTAATTGATTGATTTTTGCTTTATTTTACTGCTTCTTTACATGTCTGGTGATTTTTAACTGGATGCCAAACATTTTGGATTTTACATTGTTGGGAGCAGTATAGATTTGTGTTCCTACAAATGTTGTCAAGTTTTATTCTTGGACATGATTAAGTTATTTGTAAAAAGTTTGATACTTTTGCATCTTGTTTTTAAGTGTTGCTAAGTGGAAACAGAGCTGTATTTTCCTAAAGTTAACTTTTCCGTAGGAGTGAGTCAAAAGCCTTCTATATACTCTGAGCAATATTCCCTGACTTATAAGGTTTTCCACTGTGGCATTCCTTGGCACAGTCCCCTTTAATCCTTACAGGTGGTTTTCTTCCTGGGCTTAGATAGTTTCCTCACAAACATATGATGATCATTTCTTAACTGTATTAAACTCCTTCTTCCCCATCCACCAACAATGTTCAGTACATATATAAATAATTATAGAAATAATATATAAATTTATGAATGCATTCCTAAATATAACATATAAAAATTATATGTAAATACATATGATTTATATACAATATAAATTATACATAAAATAAAGTATACTTTTTTAATGTAAATTCTAGATCCATCTGCCTTGCAGATTAAGTTTCTGATCTGATCTGACTCTTGGTTTTCCAATAATTGCTACTATCAGAACATTTCCAGGAAGGTACTCTTTTCCAACCTAGTTCTCAACCTCTTAGTGCTCAGCAATTTGTTAGGAACTGATAAAGAATAACTACTGTAGTAATATTGCTATTGATGTCTGTCAATTCTTCAATATATTTGTGTCATATGGTAGTAAATATGGCCCAGAGGTACACATGCATCTTGGATGTAAGGAAAGAGTAATTATGTATGCATTTGGCAAACCTCCCATTTCTGATAATTCAGTTCTCTCTGAACATACTTTTATTGGTATTGAATACTATTAGTTTGGCCTGGAAAACTGAACGTAATGAAGACTTCTATAATCAGAAAAATAATGAGGTCATTAAATAGTGATTATGCCACAAATAACTATTGAGTTAAGAAATTTGATCTAGGACATGAAAAGAGACACTTACTTCTTTATGCATTTATTCATTACTGTATGCACACATGCTATAGCATAAAAATTTATTGGGTATCTCCTTTTTGCCTAGAAGTGTGCTAGAGTGTGAAGTATATAAAAGATGCACTAGGATTAGTGAATCTTTGCTGCTTTCTCACTAGTGCCGATTAAATTTATTTCTGAGCATCACTGCAGATTCAGTAGAAGATGGCCTTTTGTTTTTACAATGTTGGAGACATATTTAACATATAAATTTAAAACTTATTTATTTAAAAATACATATTGTGAATGTGGTAGAAATATGGATTTTTAGAACTAAGAGACAACTTAGAAATTATTCAGTTCAATCCCTTCGCTTTATTGCTTAGATGACTTGCCAAGGTCCAGATAGGTTAAGAAAAATAGCCTCTGTAGTTGGGCTGCCTGAGTCTAGTCGCAGATTTCATCATTTGTTTTCTGTGTTTCCTTAGACAATTTATTTCCTATCTCTAAGCCTCAGTGTCCTCCTCAATAAAATAGAGATATATTTGTTAGCACTATTGATACTAAACGGAATGCAGTAGCACAAGGCTAGCATATATTATGCAAACATTAGGAGCAGCACTGCCATAATCATAATTACAATCTTCTATACTATGTGAGCTGTATCAGATTTTATTATTGTTTCCCTTTCATGTCAGACAGTTATACCTCCCTGAAACACGGAAGTTAGACCAGGCTAGTGAAATGTGAATGAACTATGGACGGATACCACTTTCTACAAGAAGCTTTATGAGCAGTTGTGCAGGTTCTTCCTTTTTTTAAATTTATGTTTTTCCTCTATGAGTGCAGCATGACCTGTTTAGGGCCTTATGGATTCAGAATGGAGAATTTGTGGAGCAGAACCTTAGCTAACCCATGATGGACATATATTGTGGTCAAGTAATAAACTATTGTTGTTGTAAACTATTGAGATTTGGGGGTCTTTGTTACCACCGAAATAGCCTTTGTTACTACAGAATAATCTAGTGAAAGCTGATTAATACAATGAACTACATATACATTATGTGCATTATTTTATTAGTCAGGATTCTCCAGAGAAAAAGAAGCAACAGAGCAATCATGAGCCACTTAATGATGTGGACACATTAAGAGAAACATGTTGTTAGGAGATTCCATAGTTGTGCAATCAAAGGTGTACTTACACAAACCTTGATGGTATAGCCTGCTATACACCTAGGCTATATAGTATAGCCTATTGCTCCTAGGCTATGAACCTGTACAGCAAGTTACTGTACTGAATACTGTAGGCATCTGTAACACGATGCTAAATACTTGTGTATCTGAACATATACACAAGTACATACACAAGGGGATTTTTCTTGTTCAGGCTTTTATATTGCTCAGGCTTTCAACAGATTGGATGAGATCCATCTACATTGGGGAAGGCAATTACCTTTACTCAGTCTACAGATTAAAATGTTAATTTCATCCAGAAACACCTCATAGACACACCCAGAATAATTTTTTAACCAAATATCTGGGCACTCTGTGGCCCAATCAACTTGACACATAAAATTAGCCATGACAATTATCTTAATATTTCTTTCCAAGTAGCAATGTCTACAAAACCTGCCAAATACGTGGTTGAATGTTACACATTTTATTTGGGAATTTTGTTCATAAAGTGCTAATCTTCTAGATTCAAGAGAAAATATGAAAGATTATTTTTTTTTTCAGTTTTTATCTCAGATGTTTGGCAATATACAGACAGCATAGGATGTGAACAATTTTGATATGAAATTAGACCAGAATTTTAATTTCATCAGGGGAAAACTGTGCTTTAAAATAGGAGGAGTAAGAACTGTCTTCTGGAGAATAACCCCTTATTTATTTATTAAGAAACTTTATTTGTCATCTTGTCTGAGGGCAGATTTAATCAAAGTTAACTAGATAGATTTCTTGAACTACTAGACACATAATAACAGCCAATAAAAATACGTGTTTTGAGGCTTCTGTAGCATTAACTATTATTTAATTCAAAAGGTCTGCTGAATATATTATTTATAATATAAACAATAAAATAAAATACCCTGCAATTACTTAATGGAAAATTATAATCATCAAAAACAAATAAGAAATTCTTTCCGACCGTCCAATGAAGTAAGCCTTTATAAAATAATATTTGTGTGGTTTTCTGCTTTGTTTAATTTTTTTTGATAATGAATCTAAGGGAAGATTGAAAGGGCTGGATATGGGTTGAGAAGTAATGGAAACTTCACTTGCCATGGTGGAATTATAGTTCTTAAACTGTGTGTTGGATGCATTGCTATTAAATCTCTTTTGTACATTTTTTGTTGTTTTTGTTTTTGTTTCTGTTTTTGGTTTTGGTGGATGACTGGGACTGGGATCTGAAAGCTAGACCTTGGTGTTATAACACTGCTCTCTAACCAACTGAGGTAACCTTTTATATGTATTTTGTATCTCTTCAATAATTAACAAAATTTTTAAGAAGAAATCTTGTAAGTTGAAAAATGGAAAATACATGTTTGAGTTTTGACACTGTGAATGACAATATAGCAGGAGCTGCCTAAGTGGAGTGATGAGGGCAGAGGTCAGACTAGAGATGGTTGAGAAAAGAGCAGGAAGTGATAAAATGTGGTCACAGTGTAATTTTTCAAAAACATAGACATGGTAGTGAATGGAAAAGGATGTTGATTAGAAAGAGATTTATTTTATTTTATTTTATTTATTTTGTTTTGTAATAACGAGGGATTGGTACATGTTTAAAAGCCAGGGGGAAGGATTTGCTGAGAAGAAGAGGATACCAGAGAGAGAAAGGGAAATATAATACAGAAAGGTACTTGAGAAAAAGGGAAGAGAGGAACCCGTCTTACACAATGAGAAAGTTATCTTGAATTGGAAGAAACATACAGCTCTTTTATTGTAACAGGAGAGAAGGAGAAAAGAATGTAAGCTTTTTCATAAAGCTAGGAAAGAGATGCCTGTTTTCTGAATTAGAGAAATACAAAGAAGAGTGGAAAAAGTAAATGCAATCAAAATAAAATTAGTAAATACTAACAAGACTTTGTTGCAGATTACATTTGGGGGAGGGAGGTGGAGTGTATGTGGATGAAAGAAAAGTACAGGAGTAGCTGGACTTTCTGATTTGAATAGGTGGATGGATTCTAATGCTATTTGTTATCATTGAAATTGTAGGACGATGTGTACATTAAAGGCCTATTTCAACTGAAGAGCAAACCTGTGCTAAAAATTCCCCTAGAAGTACAGATCAGAGCAACTATATTGTAGGTACTGCCTAGTCAGGCAAAAAGAACCAGAAATCAGGAGACCTGGGTTCTCTTCTTCTGGATGCACTACTACAGTCACACTAATCTGAGTACACCTCACTAGCCTCATGATCTTCATTGGATTATATCATCTTTGGGGCTTCATAATATTTTTATGAGCTCTACTAAAAATCTGTATTTAAGAATATCTACAAACGCCCAAGTTTCTAGTCATTTATTCTAAAAGTATATGTTGTTTCTTTGGTTTGAACCTGGTTATAGTGAGTAATGGTCAAAAACATTAATTGTTTTTTGAGCACAGTTCTTAGATTTATATAATTTCAGTATTCGTTTCATCTCTCAGTAAGAATTTGTTGATCACCTACTGTGTACATAGTACAATTTTAAATACTTAGAATAAGTAAAAACAACAAAAATAAATGGTGCCTTTCAGGAGGATTACATTACAGAGAGAGAAAAAAGGTAATGATCAGAAAACATAACAAACAAATGGAGATAGTGTGTCTGAAGGTAATAAGGTCTATGAATAGATAAAAAGGATTTTAGAAGAAGAAAGTGAGACCAGACATGGAGATTAAAAGTTATATTGTAATTAAAATATGATTATCAGCATGGACCATATTAAGAAGGTAATGTTTAAGCAAAAACAAGGGATTTAACCATTTGAATGTTTGGTAAAAGGAACCGCTGATGAAAGGCCCTGAAGCTAGAGAGCCCATGACATAGAGCAAGAGTGCCAGGGTACGTGGATCTGAGAGACACGGGACAGTAGCAGGTGATGTAGTCAGAGAGATAGGAGGTGCCAATCCATTGGATTCTACTTAGTGAGATGTGAGTACTCAGAGGAATTCAAGCAGAAGAGAAACATGAACTGACTTAGGCTGTATGCATCGCTCCAGCCATCGTGTTGAAAGGATTGTTCTAGCTGCAGGTAGTGCAGAAGGACAAGGGGCCTGGGAAAAAAGCTATTCTAGTTCAGGTAAGAGATAAGATGGTAGCCCATTGTTATTCCATTCTAAAGATGAAACAGAATTTGCTGACACTTTGGATAGATGACATGAGGGGAAAAGTGAAGTTAAGAATAAAATCAAGAGTTTTGGTCCAAGCAACTGGAAAGATCAAGCTGCCATAAACTGAGATGGGAAGACTGGGGGTGGGTTTCGGAGAGTGCAGATCAAGAGATCAGTTCTGGATGATTTAAGTCTGACATGTCGATTAGACATTCCAGAGAGTTGGCAGCATGGATTGCGTTGTCATCTCCCATCTAACATAACACCTCATCTCAGTAAGTGAATAAGTGACACAGTACAGCATATTTGTGCAGAGCATGTTATGTATTTAATGATTTGCTAATTTTCAAATGCATGATATTCTATCAAAGTTGTTTTTATTTGTTTGAATGATTTATGATAGAATAAAAATAGCTTAGAGTATTGGAAGAAAACAACTTAGATGGAATGGAAATAGTTTAGAATATGCTAAAACTGATTCAATCAATTCTTTCAAAATGTTTAAAGTGCTTGACTTTTGTTAGAAGAAGCTTTTCATGTTTCTAAAAAATCTAATTCAGATTTGCATATTGCTCTGAAATCTCTATCACCATTTTATATGACAATTTTACTTGCTTTCTATACTGTAAATTTCTCAAGTAATTATTCTGTTATTTTGCAGTCAAGAAGAATATTTGTGTCTCATAATATCATCATAAACCAGCTAAAGACTAGGACTATCCCATGTTTCTCTTATCCCATAAGAAGGTTTAGATTATTGCTGATGAGGCAATTAATTCCACCTATTCAAGTGAACAATGATTGCCAGACAGTTTTATGAGATGAAACTGTTCACAGATCATTTAGATACCTTGATTGTAAAGTGATATGATATATATTTACAATATTTTCTATTAGTTATTTTTATCTGCTAGGCTTATAGACCTATCAATAAAAGTGGCAGATTTCTCAAAAGAATTCAATTTCAGCTCTAAGTTTATTTTATAGAACCTCTATTCTACCTGTACAAGTACTTCAAGTGGTTACACAGGCAAACATAAAGCAACATCCTATTTTATGTTCTTAATGTATTTTACAGCAATTCTGCAGATACACAAGATTCAAAAATCATAAACACCAAGGTCTTGAAGACTCTACTTTCCTATGAAGTTCTTTTTGAAAAGCAGTACTACTTTTCAACCTATAAATACACTGCTACCCTTGAGGGAGCAAAAATTTATCACTTCTCAATTTACAAGTAAATCCTTTGTTAACCCATCTCACCTCTTCACCAATAAAATTTTGATTTATGATTGACAGTCAATTAGTCATTCTGAGGCAGTTTCTATTAAGGTTAAGAAAAGAAAATATAAGAAAACCTAGTGAATTGTGCACCATTTAATGAAGATTAACTGAAGTGAGCTGTATTATACTGCATAGCACCAATCCTGAAGAAGCAATTGACTGTTGCATATTATACTTCCTTGAAGAGAATGACGATCCAAGTCAGTAATTATTTTCCCAATGGAACATTGTTCATGATGCTTGGGAAATGCACAACTGTGTCTCAGATCATCCTGATGAATTTCTGTTTCTAAATAGTTACTTGCCCATTGTAGCCTGAATTTCTCTCCATTTAACTGTTCATATGAATATATTATTGCATGCTAAAGAACAAGTCCAAAAAATAATAATCAAGCACACTGCTGTGGTCTAAATGTTTGTGCCTTTCCAAAATCCATATGTTGAAACCTAACTGCCAGTGTGACAGTACTTGGGGGCAGGGATTTTGGGAGGTGGTCAGATCAAAAGGGTGGCCCCCACATGGATAGGATTAGTACCCTTATGTAAGGGACCCCAGGGAGCTCTTTTCTGTCATGTGGGGACACAACTAGAAGGTTTTATCTGTGAACCAGAGGGCAGCTGGCCCTCATCAGACACTGAATCTGCTGGTGCATTGATCTTGAACTTCCCAGCCTCCAGAGCTGTAAGAAATAAATTTCTGTTGATTATAAACCACCCAGTCTATGGTATTTTTTTTTATACCAGCTGGAAAGAACTAAGACACATTATATGTTTATAGAAGGGGAACATTAAAACTGTTTAATTGAAATAGGGATTGTTCTAGTCACTAATAAAATTTTTCTTGAGAATGGGAAGAGTAGTATATGGAGTTAGGGGAATGCATGTCAAATCCTCCACCAACTCTTCCTTAAAATATTCTTCCCCTGGGATGTATAACACAGTTATGCTTCCTTAAAATATTCTTTCTGTGGAGTAAACCTAAGACATCCTTTATTATTTCTCTTTTGTAGTGGGTGAACAGTCAAAGAATCATGAGGAGAGAGCTTTATGTGATCCTAAAACAACTAACATTGTGGAGCATAAGGTGGATCACTATAAGCAGCAGTCCCTTTCCAGGGTTGTATGGTAAAAGCACACCTGATAAATACTACATGCTGTATCCTCTTCTTGGAGATTTGTAAAGCAAATCAACATTTTAAATGCTGTGAAGAAAAAGTGTTGAAATATTTGCAAATACATTTCATCATGGATTTTTTGGTTGTAGTTATCATGAAATTCACTCTCACATTGGTCATATTCGTCCAATCCAACTACTTTCAAAATGAGGAAACTGAGACCCAGCAAGGTAAATGATAGAAACATGATCTTTAAGACTGTGCCAAAGTCTGAACTAGAACTGGGATCTGTGTGTCTTGGGGGTTTATACTTGGAGGTGTATCTTGGGGGTTTATACTAAAGACTTTGTGAAAAAGTTGAGCTATATGTGAGATCACAAAAAACTAGGAAAACAGGAAAAAAAGTCTTTGCTCAATATTCTAAGATATCTCATTTGCTCTAATATTGTATTTCTTTTTTTTACTGTTAAATAAAATGGTTTTAAATATATTACCTCATTTACCTACCTTGATCTGGCACTATGATGCTATGTTTAGTGAATTATGCAGAAACCTGGATCTTTCTTCTTTAAACTTGGGAAAATTAAATTTTATTTTCTTGTATCACAAAGCTAGGGCTGCCATACAAAATACCACAGACTGTGTGGCTTCAGCATCAGACATTCATTTTCTCACTGTTCTACAGGCTAGAAATCCAAGATCAAGATGCCATCAAAGCTGATATCTGGTGGGGCCTCTCTTTCTGGTTTGCAGAAGCCATCTTCCTTAGAGAGAGAGAGAGATCTTTGGTGTCTTCTTTTCTCATAAGGACACCAGTCCTATCAGATTAGGGCCCCACCTTTATGATCTCATTTAACCTTAATTATCTCACTAAAGGGTTTATCTCCATATACAGTCACATACCGTAGTACCATGTGCAGGGCTTCCACATATTAATGTTGGGGAGACACAATTCAAATCAAATTTGTTGTTTTTGCTATCATTTCCTGTTTTAGTAAACATTCTTATTTCATTTCCACTCTCTCAGTTTGCTCTAGGTTATTCCTTTTTTCTTGTCCCTGCCTTTGCACACATATTTATCAAAGTGGAAAAATCTAAAGTTCTGGGGAAAGGCCCAAATGAAGTCTGGAATATTTTCATTGCCTTTAACTTTCATAGACCTCATTTTCCTGCACAGAACAACCTCTGTGGAGGAAATGTTGGACCTTTCCTTCCAACATTCTGATGGTTACTGCAGGACTACATACTTGGTATGTGTTCAGTGAATGTTAGATCTGCTTCAAATTCGTTGTGACAAAAGAAGGAAGATATTTAATAGATAGACCAACTCAAACTAAATAAGTTGCATTTGGTTACTGTCATGATAACCTGTACATTGCACATTGTTACTATATAATCAAAACAACGACTAACATTTTTATACTGCTTTCAAGTGTGGACTTTTTACTGTTCCTCCTAATAATTGTGCAAAGTGAGACACAGACACAGATAGTTATATGACTTGGTCAGGATCACCCAGCTATTGAGTGGTTGAACTGAACTTATTCCAGCTGTTTTTAAACCTAAATTAATTCATTCATTTGACATCAATGACATGCCAGAGTTTGGTAACACAATGGTGAGCATAAAGAGGCACCACCTTTTTGGGGGGAAGAGTCAGGTGATAAAGCCGTACAGTCATGAATGTGGCAATTAAAAATAGATTATAAAATTGCAACCGTGAGAAGTTCTTCTTGCAGAGGCATGGGGTGCAATGAGAATCAGTAGTAGGAAGCCTTTTCTGAGAGGAGATTAGAGAATTTAAAATTTCATGTGTGTTAAATAAGTCAAGCTATCTCTTATATGGACATTTGACTAGTCATTCAATTAACCTGTTTTTAGTGTTGAATAATCCATAAACTTAATTAATATGTCAGTATCACCTTTCTTTTCAATTCTTTTCAATTGGGATTAAAACAAAGAAAAATGTACAAAAACCAGGATGACAGAGTTCCAGTCTTTATTCTAATATATATTTTAGACACAGTTTAGAAAACCCCAAGATTAGATCCAACCCTCCTTTCCAGATCCTGGTAGGAAGACAGGCTCATGTAACATGACTAGTAGGGATTCTTACAAAGACTGTGATTGACAGAGAGATTTTTCTCCTGTAAGCACTGATGCCACAGAAATCAGGGGAGGGATCATAATTAAGGTTACACAGAGGGCCAAGGTAGTTAAATCAGAGAAGATATCTGATTCACTGAGGAAGGCCAGAGAATGGTGGAAGAAGAGGAAGAGGAAGAGGAAGAGGAGAAAGAAGGGGAGAGTGGTTAGTTAGAGGGAGACAAACGAGATGACAGAGGATACTGCTGTGACCAAAGATTATTAGAAATGATTTCACTGGGATGTATCCTACTTGATCCTGGTGTATAATTTTTTGGAAGTGTTCCTGTATTCTGTTTGCTAACATTTTGTCGAGAATTTTTGCATCTATGATCATGAAGAATATTGTCCTGTAGTTTTCTTTTTCTGTTGAATCTTTGTCTGGCTTTGGTATCAGGGTGATAAAGGCCTCATAGAATGAGTCAGGAAGAAAGGCCTTTGTTTCAATTTTTTGGAATACTTTGAAAAGAATTGGTATTAATTCCTCTTTAAATGTTTGGTAGAATTCAGAAGTAAAGCCATATGGTCCTGGGCTTTTCTTTGTTGGAGCAATCTGATTACTGCTTCAATCTCTTTGTGTGTTATTGGTCTGTTCAGGTTTTCTTTTTCTTCATGGTTTAGTCTTCGTAGTTTGTATGTGTCCAGAAATTTATCCAGTTCCTCCTGGCTTTCAAATTTGTTGGCATATAGTTATATAGTCCCTAATGATTCTTTTCATTTCTGTCATATTGATTGTTATATCTTCTTTTACATCTCTAATTTCTCTTATTTGGGTTTTCTCTCTTCCTCTTTTAGTTAGCCTGGCTAATGGCTTGTCTACTTCATTTATCTAGTTGAAAAACCAACTTTTTATTTGATCTTATGTATTGTTTTTTTGGGGTTTCTATTTCTTTTAGTTTTGTTCTGATCTTAATTATATTTTTCCATCTACATTTGGGATTAGATTTTTCTTGTTTTTCTAATTCTTTGAGGTGTTGTGTTAGGTTGTTAATTTGAAAGCTTTCTGTTCTTTTGATGTAAGCATTTAATGCAATAAACTTCCTTCTTAGAACTTCTTTTGCAATCTCCCATGCTTTGGTATGATGTCTCATGATCGACTGGGATTCATCCCAGGGATGCAAGGACGATCCAACCTATGCAAGTCAATAAATTTGATACACCACATCAACAAAATCAAGGAGAAAAACCATATGATTATCTCAATAGATGCAGAAAAATCATTTAACAAAATACAACATCCTTTCACGTTAAATACTCAACAAATTAGATATAGAAGGAAATTATTTCAACATAATAAAAACCATATGTGATGAACCTTCTGCCAATATCATCCTGAATGGGGAAAAGTTGGAAGCTTTTCACTTGAGAATGGGAATGAGACAGAGATACCCACTCTCACCACTCCTGCTCAACACAGTACTGGAAGTACTAGCCAGAGCAATCATTCAAGACAAAGAAACAAAGGGAATTCAGATTGGAAAAGATGAAGTCAAATTGTCCCTGTTTGCAGATGGCATGATCCTATGTATGGAGCAGCCCAAAATCTTTACAAAAAACCTCTTAGGGTTGATAAACAACTTTAGTAATGTTGCAGGATACAAAATCAACACTCAAAAATCAGTACCATTGTTATACTCAAACAACAAACCAGCAGAAAAAGAAATCAAGTAAGCAAGCAAATTTATAATAGCCACACACACAAAATAAAATACATAGGAATCAACTTAACCAAGGAGGTGAAAGATCTCTACAATTAAAACTACAAATCACAGGCAACAGCTTTGAAGTATGGAGCAGGAAAAGAACTGTTTCTTAGCTGCAAAAGCGAGTCTCTAAACAGGGAACACGGCTCCAGGGCTGCTGTTGATGCAGCCAGGATCCTGGAGGCTGGGGCCGTGCTGAAGGCGGCCAGCTGCCCTATTCAGGATTCGAGGTTTCAGGCCGGCATAAAAGAAGATCCCTGGGAGTGCCCGAGCCCTGCCGCGGGACCGACTGAGCAGCCCGAGGCAGCGGGGGCCAAGAATGGGACGGCGACAAAGCAGAGGCAGAGAGGGAGCTGCCCAACCTGGCACAGCCCTGTGAGTTACCACTGACCCGGTCCTGCTCGGGGGGCAGAAGCCTGCCCGACCTCCGCCTGCGTCACTGGGCCCCTCACCGCCCCCGGGGCTGCCTCCATTTTCTCAGGTAGTTGCAGCTCCAGCCCAGCTCGGCCAAGCCTGTCCTCCTCACCTGGCTCGGCTCCTCACTGAGCCTTCCCACTTGCTTGCCCCGGCGCGGGGCTTCCTGGGGCCTGCAGGCCAGCCTCCCCTCCCACTCCCTCCACGGTTCTCTGGTGGGGCTGGTGGCATGGGGCATCCCCGGCTAGTAGTTGGGAGGGCAAGGAAGTAAGGGCTGGGCCGACTGTCACTCCACTGCACCCGGGGCTCCAGCCCCCAGTAAACTTCCTGTTACTGGGAGGCAGATACCATCTCTGTGGCCACCAGTTCAGAACAATGGCTAACCAATTTCAGGTTAGGATTGGAGAGTTCCCAAGTCCGCTTGAACCTGCCGGAGAGCTGACTGCGGGTGGGCACCGGACTGGGTCCATGCTGGGGGGATACAAGGGTGAACCGTGTGCTGCGGGCTCCTCCCCCGAGGAGCTCACGCTCTGGTGTGGGAGATAAGACAAGTACACAAATAACCGCGATACCAGGAGGAAGGTGATAAGTTGTGAGAAAGATCTACACAGTGCTACAAAGGCACCCAGAGCGACCGGTCGTCTACACCTTGCAGAAACATGGTAGACTTTCTGGGCAAGGCGGTGCCGAGCAGGGCCTTGAAGGCCCAGCTGATAGACGAGGGTTGCAGAAGACACGTCCCAGCCCAGCCCAGTCTGCACAGAGTGGGGAGACGTCCGGATAGGGAGGCGGAGACTCGACAGAAACCAGACACCATGTGGGGTCGCCACTGCATGATCCAACAGCCCGGGCCAGAGTGCACAGAACAGGGAGAAGTCCTGCATGGGAAGTGAAAGCTCAGCAGAGACCACACACCCTGCAGTACCACCCCGTGATCCAGCAGCCCAGCAGAGTCCAAGCTGACCAGAGAGGTGGCTGCCCGGAGAGGCCCAAGACCCGAAGCAACCATACACACAAGGCACTAGAGGCTGAGCAGTCACAGAGGTAGCCATACCAAATTGGCAACCACAGCAACATCTTAGTTAGTCAATAGTCTCAAACCGGTGGACTGTGAAACCCCCTGCCACAATGAATAAACATCAAAAAAAAGATACCAGAAATACAAAAAATCAAGAAAGTACACCACCAAAAGTTAATAAATCTCGAAATCTAGATCCTATAGAAAAAGAAGCCCTTGAAATGACTGACAAGGAATTTCGAGTGATAATTCTAAGGAAACTGAATGAGATACAAGAAAACTCAGCTAGACATCATGATGAAATGAGGAAAAGTATACAGGATCTGAAAGAGGAAATGTACAAGGAAATCAATGCCCTGAAAAAAAATGTAGCAGAACTTGCTGAACTGAAGAAGTTATTCAGCGAAATAAAAAACACAACGGAGAGTTTAACCAGCAGGCTTGTCGAAGTTGAAGAGAGAACCTCTGAACTTGAAGATGGGCTGTTTGAAATAACACAAGCAGACAAAAAGAAAGAAAAAAGAATCAAAGACACTGAAGAAAATCTGAGAGAGATATCAGACAACCTTAAGCGCTCAAATATCCGAGTCATGGGTATTCCAGAAGGGGAGGAAAACAGAGATTGCACTAAAACATATTCAACAAAATAGTGGCAGAAAACTTCCCAGGTATAGGAAAAATCACAGATCTTCAGATCCAGGAAGCTCAACGATCTCCAAATGTATTCAACCCAAAAAGGCCTTCTCCAAGACATGTTATAGTCAAATTGGCAAAACTCAGAGACAAAGAGAGAATCTTAAAAGCTGCAAGAGAGAAGCATCAAATCACCTATAAGGAAGCCCCAATCAGGCTAACATCAGACTTCTCATCACAAACCCTAAAAGCTAGAAAGGAATGGGATGAAATATTCAAAATACTAAAAGACAAAGATTGCCAGCCAAGAATACTCTACCCTGTAAGGCTATCCTTCCAAAATGAAGGGCAAGTAGTATATTTCTCAGACAAACAAATACTGTGGGAGTTCACTACCACACGACCACCCTTACAAGAAATCCTCAAGGGAGTACTGAGTTTGGTTCCTGAAAAATAGCTATCACTGCCATAAAAACCCAAGAAAAATCAAAACCCACTAGTACAATAAAAATGGCATTCATGAAGAGAAAACAAACAAACAAAAATGCTATCTATAACCTAAGGAACCAACAAACACAGAAACCAAACAGTAAATCAGAAAGCAAGGAACAAAAGAAAACTAAGACAACCAAACAACCAATAAAATACTAGGAATAAATCAACACCTTTCAATAACAACTCTTAATGTAAAAGGCTTAAATTCCCCAATCAAAAGACACAGACTGGCTGACTGGATCAAAAAGGAGGACCCAACTATATGCTGCCTACAAGAGACCCACCTCACCCATAAAGATTCACACAGACTAAGAGTGAAAGGATGGAAAAAGATTTACCATGCAACCAGAAAAGAAAAACGATCTGGATCAGCTATTCTTATATCTGACAAAATAGACTTTAAACTAAAAACCATAAAAAGAGACAATGAGGGACACTACTTAATGATAAAAGGACTGATGCATCAAGAAGACATAACAATCATAAATATGTACGCACCCAATGTTGGAGCAGCCAGATTTATAAAACAAACTCTATTAGACCTAAAGAAGGAAACAGACACTAATACCATAATAGCAGGGGACCTGAACACCCCACTGTCAATATTAGGCAGATCATCTAGGCAAAGAATCAGTAGAGAAACACAAGATCTGAACAAGACTCTAGACCAATTGGAATTGGCAGATATCTACAGAACATTCCACCCAACAACCTCAGAATATTCATTCTTCTCATCAGCACATGGATCATTGTCCAGGATAGATCACATATTAGGTCACAAATCAAGTCTCAATAAATTCAAAAAAATTAGAATTATCCCATGTATTTTCTCAGACCACAATGGATTAAAACTAGAAATTAATAACAAACGAAACTCTGGAAACTATACAAACACATGGAAATTAAACAGCATTCTACTTAATGACATATGGGTCCAAGAAGAAATCAAGCAGGAAATCAAAAAATTTATTGAAAATAATGAAAATAATGATACATCATACCAAAACCTGTGGGATACTGCAAAAGCAGTATTAAGGGGAGATTTATTGCATTAAATGCTCACCTCAGAAGAATGGAAAGATGGCAAGTGAACAACCTAACACTTCACCTTAAAGAACTAGAAAAACAAGAACAATCCAAACCTAAAGTTAGCAGACGGAAAGAAATCATTAAGATCAGAACAGAACTGAATGAAATTGAAAACCAAAAAACAATTCAAAAGATCAATGAATCAAAAAGTTGGTTTTTTGAAAAGATAAATAAAATTGGCAAACCATTAGCATGGCTAACAAAAAAGAGAAGAGAGAAGACTCAAATAACAAAAATTAGAAATGAAAAAGGCGATATTACAACTGATTCATCTGAAATACAAAGAATCATTCAAGACAACTATAAACAACTATACGCCAACAAATTTGAAAATCTGGAGGAAATGGATAAATATCTGGACACACACAAACTCCCAAAACTGAACCATGAAGACGTAGAAAATTTGAACAGACCAATAACAATAAAGGAGATTGAAGCTGTTATCAGAAGGCTCCCAACAAAGAAAAGCCCAGGACCAGATGGATTCACAGCAGAATTTTACCAAACATTCAAAGAGGAATTGACACCGATTTTTTAAAAACTATTCCAAAAGATTGAAACAGATGCAAATCTCCCAAACTCATTCTATGAAGCAAACATCATCCTGATACCAAAACCAGGTAAAGATATAACCAAAAAAGAAAACTACAGGCCGATATGCTTGATGAATATAGATGCAAAAATCCTCACTAAAATACTAGCTAACAGAATACAGCAACACATATGTAAAATTATTCACCACGATCAAGTGGGATTCATCCCAGGGATGCAAGTTTGGTTCAACATATGCAAATCAATAAATGTGATACACCATATTAATAAAGTCAAACAAAAGGACCATATGATCATCTCTATAGATGCTGAAAAAGCATTTGATAAAGTTCAGCACTCATTCATGACAAAGACCCGCTATAAGTTAGGTATAGAGGGATAGTATCTCACCATAATTAAAGCCATATATGACAAACCCACTGCCAATATCATCCTGAACAGGGAAAAGCAGAAAGCTTTTCCTTTAAGAACAGGAACTAGACAAGGATGCCCACTCTCACCACTCCTATTCAACATAGTGTTGGAAGTACTAGCCAGAGCAATCAGAGAAGAGAAGGAAATAAAGGGCATCCAGATTGGAAAAGATGAAGTCAAACTGTCCCTGTTTCCAGATGACATGATCCTATATATTGAACAGCCTAAAACCTCTACAAAAAAACTCTTGGAATTTATAAATGATTTCAGCACAGTAGCAGGATACAAAATCAACACACAAAAATCAGTAGCATTTCTTTTCTCCAATAGTGAACATGCAGAACAAGAAATCAAGAAAGCCTGCCTATTTGCAATAGCCACCAAAAAAATAAAATACTTAGGAATTGAGTTAACCAAGGAGGTGAAAAATATAATGAGAACTACAAACCACTGCTGAGAGAAATTAGAGAGGATACAAGAAGATGGAAAGATATCCCATGCTCTTGGATTGGAAGAATCAACATAGTGAAAATGTCCATACTACCCAAAGTGATATACAAATTCAATGCAATCCCCATCAAAATTCCAAAGACATTTTTCTCAGAAATGGAAAAAACTATCCAGACATTTATATGGAATAATAAAAGACCACGCATAGCCAAAGCAATGCTAAGCAAAAAAAATAAAGTTGGAGACATAACACTACCTGACTTTAAGCTATACTACAAAGCTATAATAACCAAAACAGTATGGTACTGGCAAAAACACAGACACATTGATCAATGGAATAGAATAGAGAATCCGGAAATCAACGCACACACTTACTGCCATCTGAACTTTGACAAAGGCACCAAGCCTATACACTGGGGAAGGGACTGCCTCTTCAGCAAATGGGGCTGGGATAACTGGATATCCATATGCAGGAGAATGAAACTAGACCCATACCTCTCACCATATACTAAAATCAACTCAAAATGGATTAAAGATTTAAATATACACCCTGAAACAATAAAACTTCTTAAAGAAAACATAGGAGGAACACTTCAGGAAATAGGACTGGGCACAGACTTCATGAATACGATCCCAAAAGCATGGGCAACCAAAGGAAAAATAAACAAATGGGATTATATCAAACTAAAAAGCTTCTGCACAGCAAAAGAAACAATTAACAGAGTTAAAAGACAACCAACATAGTGGGAGAATATATTTGCAAAATATACATATGACAAAGGATTAATATCCAGAATATATAAGGAACTCAAACAACTTTACAAGAAGAAAACAAGCAACCCAATTAAAAAATGGGCAAAAGAGCTAAGTAGGCATTTCTCTAAGGAAGATATACAAATGGCCAACAGACATATGAAAAAATGCTCAACATCACTCAGCATCCGGGAAATGCAAATCAAAACCACACTGAGATACCATCTAACCCCAGTTAGGATGGCTAAAATCCAAAAGACTCTGAATGATAAATGCTGGCGAGGTTGCGGAGAAAAAGGAACTCTCATACATTGTTGGTGGGACTGCAAAATGGTGCAGCCTCTATGGAAAATGGTATGGAGGTTCCTCAAACAATTGCAGATAGATCTACCATATGACCCAGCTATCCCACTGTTGGGAATATACCCAGAGGAATGGAAATCATCAAGTCGAAGGTATACCTGTTCCCCAATGTTCATCGCAGCACTCTTTACAATAGCCAAGAGTTGGAACCAGCCCAAATGTCCATCATCAGATGAGTGGATATGGAAAATGTGGTACATCTACACAATGGAATACTACTCAGCTATAAAAACGAATGAAATACTGCCATTTGCAACAACATGGATGGACCTTGAGAGAATTATATTAAGTGAAACAAGTCAGGCACAGAAAGAGAAATACCACATGTTCTCACTTATTGGTGGGAGCTAAAAATTAATATATAAATTCACACACACACACACACACACACACACACACACAAAAAAAAAAAAAAAAAAAAAAAAAAAACCCGGGGTTGGGGAAGAAGATATAACAACCACAATTACTTGAAATTGATACAACAAGCAAACAGAGGTGACATTGGTGGGGGGGAGGGGGGCAGGGCGGAGGGAGGGCGGTTTTGGTGATGGGCAACAATAATCACCCACAATGTATATCGACAAAATAAAATTAAAAAAAAAAAAAACTACAAACTACACATCACTGTTGAAAGAAATTAAAGAGGACACAAAAAGAAGGAAATCAGTCTTGAGCAAATAAAATAAAGCTGGAGGCATAATACTACCTGACTTAAAACTATACTACAAACCTAAATTACCAAAACAGCATGGTACTGGCATAAAAAACAGATACTTGGACCCATGGAAAAGAATAGAGAACCCAGAAATCAACCCACAAACCTACAGCTACTTATCTTTGACAAAGGCAACAAGAACATACATTGAGGAAAAGACTGCCTCTTCAGTAAATGGTGCTGGGAAAACTGGACATCCATATGTACAAGAATAAAACAAGACCCGTACCTGTCACCATACACCAAAATCAAGTCAAAATAAATTATAGACTTAAATATAAGATCTGAAACTATATAGCTCCTAAAAGAAAACTCAGGAGAAACACTTTAGGAAGTAGGATTGGGCAAAGATTTTATGAACTTGACCCCTAAAGAACAGGCAACAAAAGAAAAAGTAAACAAATGGGATTGTATCAAACTACAAACTTCTGCACAGCAAAAGAAACAATTAACAGAGCAAATGGACAACCTACAGTGTGGGAGAAAATATTTGCAAAATATAGATCTGACGAAGCATTAATATCCAGAATATACAAAGAACTCAAACAACTTAACAGTAAAAAAATAAATAACCCAATTAAAAAATGTGCAAAGGGGGCCGAGCCCGTGGCGCACTTGGTAGAGTGCTGCGCTGGGAGCGCGGCGACGCTCCCGCCGCGGGTTCGGATCCTATGTAGGACTGACCGGTGCACTCACTGGCTGAGTGCCGGTCACGAAAAAAAAAAAAAAAAAAAAATGTGCAAAGGAACTGAATCTCTCAAAGGAAGATACACAAATGGCCAACAGACACATGAAAAAATGCTCGACATTACTCTGCATTGGAGAAATGCAAATCAAAACCACATTAAGATACCATCTCATACCAGTTAGACTGGCTATAATCAAAAAGATGGAGAACAAAAAATGCTGGCGAGGATATGGAGAAAATGGAACCCTCCTACATTGCTTGTAAGATTATAAATTGATGCAGCCGTTATGGAAAACAGCATGGAGATTCCTTAAACAACTTCAGCTAGAACTGCCATATGATCCAGCAATTCCACTGTTGAGTAAATACCCAAAAGAATGGAAAGCATCATGTTGAAGAAATACATGTACCCCCATGTTTATTGCACCTCTATTTAGGATACCAAGAGTTGGAACCAACCTAAATTTCCATCATAAGAAGACTGGATAAGGAAAGTGTGGAATATATACACAATGGAACCAACAACCTTACAGATTTAAAGCCATAAAAATGAATGAAATATTGCCATTCGCAGCAACATGGATGAACTTAGAGAAAATCATGTTAAGTAAAATAAGCCAGCACAGAAAGAGAAATACCATGTTCTTACATATATGTTGGAGCTAAAATAATAAACTTATAAATAAAAGAAAGAAAGATACAAAATTTACAATAATACATTGAACTTTCAAAAGGACAACTGAGTTTACTAGAAGTTGGAAGGTAGTGGGGAGGGAGGGATGGGTAAAGGGCCACAAATAGCAATGATAGTGTATGTTATTGAATATAATAATTATTCTGATGTGAGCATCACATGTTGCACAAAGGTATTGACATTCAATGCTGTACCCAAAGATATGTACAATCAACTATGTTACAAGAAAAATAAATTAATTGATTAAAGAAAAAAATAATTTTGTATCCTCTTTAGTAGGTGTCATTACAATGGTAGTTAATCATAATATGCTTCCAATTTCCAGAAAAACTATTTATGGCTTGAAACATGTTTTAACATTTTATTAAGACTCAGTCTTTTGTCTCAATCTGGACATCTGAGGAATATCTCACTAAGTCCAGCCAATGGGCTTTGTAGCTGGTTTTGATGTCTGATGTCAAAGCTACAGAATGTGTGTGCCTGAGTCCACTATGCCAGCAACCTTAAAGAGTTAAAGGCCCACTTAGATTTTCCTTATAGTTCGTTATTGAAAGCTAGACCTGAAGATGTCACGCATGTTAAATATGTTTATATTCACTACACTTTGCGGTATAACATTGCTCAATTCATCATTCATTTAATATTGTAGTGTTTTTGTTTCTTTCTCATAACTATTTTTTTAAATGTTAATAAGCACCCTCATCCTTCTATAGTTATAACATTTGGAATCTTAATATTTATATACTGTCCTTATATAATTCAGGTTTATAGAAATATCAATAACATGGGTTTTCATCTTTACAAGATCTTAGCTTGTTTTATCTTCTCACAATCTACCCAGAGGCATATCTATTATTTTCTTTTAGATACAGTTCTGTGATCAATACTTTTATGACTGCTTGGTAGAAGAGTCATCAGCATATTTCCTTTTAACATATTCTTACCTTTTCAAACCAGCCATCCTTTATGATATGAAGTACCATCTATGTGCCATCTATTTTTTAATCACAGCAACAATGTTGATTTTTTCTCTTTTAAAAAAGATTAATTTTGTCTTGTCATAAAAGAATCCAGAAAAATTAAAAGCCCATGCATGCAAGCAAGTAGTTTGCAAAAAAGCTTTTTATGATACATGATCCTAACATTCCAGAAGAAAATTGCTTTGAAAACGATGTAGTCTAACTAATAAGAAATACACTTGAAATTGAAAATTAAATATACTTTTGCATATCCTGATATGCAACTTCACTTCCCTCATTTGCATGCAAATAAGAGTTCAATAACTATTTTTAATTGCTATATTCCCCCCAAAAGCAAAGAAAGAAGATTCAAAATATATGTATTATTTTGTATGGGAAAGAGTGTTAATATTCACCGAATAATTACCTAATTTACATAGTGATTAGACTCATCTGCAATAAGGCATTTTTTATAAATATACAGAGGGAACATTAGATGTTGTGAAATTTGACAAGTGAAATAAAAAGCAAATCTAATAAGGAAAATTGTATGCAGGTGAAAGATTTCTAGTACATTATTTTTAATATAACTTTATTACAAATGTCAGAATAATAAGTCAAGTCCTTAAGCATTCTGAGCGTCATATTTGGTAGGTGAGAGTGGAAAAGCAAATATAATATAGTTTAAAAAATATTGAACATGATCAAACACATCTGAAAGAGATAAACTCCTCAGGGAAGAATTTCCACCTACATAATTTCAAGTAGAGTAATCTATTTTCTAATTAGCAAGGAAAAAATCTCCTGTCTATGACCTTGAATTCTAAAATATTAGCTCAGAGGGAATATTTACAATCCAAAGGCTCAGATGCATAATGAAAATACGGACATGACTTTTACTGTTGTTAAGGTTCTTTTTAAATCATTCTTAGGAATAATCAGCCTATGTTGACTGACATTTATGGTATGGAAATTGACTGGAATACAAATGCAATGGTGTTTGAAATTAGAAAATACATTACTGAGGAGGCATGTTAAATATTGGTGCTGTTCTAGCCCATTTTTCTTGGTAGAACCAATACCTTTGTTCGTTTTGATCAAGCTTATATTCTAAATGAGTTTTACATACTGGAAATTATTTTAGCTCTCTAATTCTGCTCCTTCTGTCATTTTGTATGTAGTTATTCATTTCAGGGAAATGTATTTTTCAGCTTTCAACATTTTAAGTCTGACAAAGGAGGAAGGACTTTAGGATTTAAGCTTGGAGAATTTGTCTGGAAGAAATGTTTGTGAACAACCAAGTGCTTGCATCAATGAATGAGCCAACTGACAGTCCTAATTATAACTAATCTATTCATTTATTTGTTTGTGTTATAGTGACCTAGAAACAATAATTATAAGTTAAACAGTAAAGCTGAGCAATGAAGATGAAAAATCAAGAAGCTTGATGAAAAATTCCAGGTTATAATCTTTTTTCCCAGAGTCAGGGACAAGACAGAGAACCCGGGATTCTTGAGGAATAATGGGGGAGCTGTCTACACTGCTTTGGGAACTAAAATGATAAGGGAGAGGAAACTATTGTGAAAAGTGTCTGGATTTTGGAGTCAGCCACCTGAGTTGGAAAACTGACTCCTCCGCTCATGCTTTGACCCTAGGAAATTACCATTCTGAAGGTCAATTTCATGTGAAATAGGAATAAAATTTTCTTTTAAGATTATTGTGAGGATTAAATAAAATCATAAATGAGCATAAGGTCTGTGGAACATGGCCAATTTAATAGATAATGGCAAATATGATTGTTATGAAAGGCCCAGGAGCATGAATTCTTGGGATATTTCTCCCATCAGCAACTGACTCCTCGAAGCCTTTAAGATGCAATGATTCTGCATCTGTTATGGTTTCTATCCCATGTTTAAGACAGAGAGCAGACATTAAACATCCACAAGGGCACACAGATCAAGCATTCATGTATTTTCAAACAGTAAATTAATGCAATAATGGGAACTAAATCTCTATATGATTACAATTTATTATACATGATGCAAACTGTAAATTTATCTAGTCACGTGTGTTCATTGTTCATGAAATAATGCTAACTCCTGGTATAAAGTTTTATTGTACATGACACATAGTAACAGCTGAAATTTATTAGAAATTCAAATTCTGTTTAAGTGGAGAATGTAGCAAAAGTCTGTGAACTTTAGAATATTTATTCTAAGGTATTGAAGAAATCCCGATTTTGGGAAAAGAACAGAAAAGGTAACACGCAGGAAAGTAATCCTGTACAAACTCATCCAGGGAATGGGGACTGTTGGAATACATACAAATAATTTTATGAAGCTTTCGTAACCTTGATATAAAAACCAAAAGAGTACATTTCAGGCTAACCAAAATATTGGCAAGCTGAACCCAACAGCACATACATTGTGACCATGTCGAGGTTTGCCAAAGAACGTTTAAGGTGGACTTAACCTGTAAATCTGACTGACTCTTCATATTAAAATATTAAAGGTGAAAAAACACAGATGAAGGAAAATCATCTGACATAATTCAACACTTGTAATTAGAATTTTTTGCACACTAACATCAAATGGGATTTTTCTTTTCTTTTCTTTTTTTTTTTTTTGTCTTTTTCGTGACCGGCACTCAGCCAGTGAGTGCACCGGCCATTCCTATATAGGATCCGAACCCGCGGCGGGAGCGTCAGCCACACTCCCAGCACCGCACTCTCCCGAGTGCGCCACAAGCTCGGCCCTAAATGGGATTTTTCGAAATTGAATAATCAGTGTCCACAAAATCCTCAGTAAAGAATGGACCATTCAAAGTATAGTGTTAAGACAATTGTTTATTCTAGAAAACTACATTTTAAAAGGCCCTTTTATTCCTTATGATGTATTTGTCATAAAACTCAGAGCAAATGTCATAAATTGTCTGTGCTACATACAGACTCATAATCTCTACAAAGGCGATGTTGCCTGACCCTTGTCTAACTTAATGAGATGAATTCAATTAAAGGAGAAAGAAGCTAGTCTATCCCTGTGTGGGTAGTCAATGTAAAAAACTGAAAGGATTGTTGTTTCACACATTATGCTGATACTCTTTCTATGATCTTGCACCTTAATTACTCCTGCTGTCAAAGCAGACAATATTGCTTTAACGCTAGGTACTCTGTCTGTGGTGGGGAACTTAGCAGCAACAGCATCACATGGGAGCTTATTAAATATGTACAGTCTCAATCAGACTCCACCCCAGACTTATTGAACCAGAGTCCGCTTCTTGGCAAGGACTCAGGTCATTTCTCTGCATGTTATAAAGCATAAGAAGCCCTGCTCTAAGCTACTGGTCCTTCTGCCTTCCGAAATACCATGAGGATCATTAACCCCCATGAAAAATTTCACTTTTGCAATAGAATATATGATATATGCAAATGTTTTCTGATTTGTATTTGTTTTATCTGAAGGTGTGGGAATTTGTTGGCAACTTTCCCCATGATGATAACAATGATAGATAACAATTAGTCAACTGTTTGACTCAACAGGGCACTGTCCTAAACATTTTAAATGCACGTATTCACTTTATTTTTCTAACTCTCCTGTGAGTTGCATAATTTCATTGTACAGAAGAGGAAACTAAACACAGAGACTTTATGTGACTTGCCTAAGTTGAAAGCTACTGAGAGCCAGAGTCAGTTGTGGAGACAGAGTCTGATTCCTTGGCCTGCACGACTTGCTGCTCTTCTGGGTATTTCTCTGATAAGATAATCATATTCTTAAATTTTAATCAGGTTATGAAATCTTTTAATTTTTTCCCCTACATATATTTATATATTTAACAAAGTTTAATAGGTGGCATACATTTTTTAACTATGTGCTAGGCACTCTTCTAAACATTTACAGTTATTTACTCTTTTAATTTTCACAACTCTGTGAATTTTGTTGTTTCCTTTCATAGATAAGAACTTTTTTGTTTCTTTTAGAGATGAAAAAGAACTGAACCCCGGGGACTTTATGAATTTCCCAGTATCGGACAACGAGTTAGATATTGAAGAGTAAAAACTAACAAAATAACCTAGCAAAGGTGGTCCCTGTAAAAGTATAATCAGTGCTATTTTTCTGTTCCAGGCTTTCTTACTTGGCATTCTCTTGAGCAACCTCATGAAACAATATTTCCTATTACTAAAGTCAGGGGTCACAACTCCTCAAATGTAATTTTAATTTTAAAATTCTCTCCTGTCTAACTCCCTGTGTCTATTTCCTAAGCTGTAGAACCTTCCCAGAGTCTGAAGCTACTTTAATAATGCATACCAAAATTTTAGACATGGTACAGGATAGAGATGGAAGGTCAGGAGCAGACATTATCTCAGTCTACAAGAGTCCTGTCTGCTAGAAATACAATGTAAGCCACATAGTTATTTTAAAAATTTTCTGGCCGCCACATTGAAAAAAGAAAACAGGTGAAGTTAATTTTAATAATGTATTATGTTTAACCCACTATGTAAAATATGTTATTTAGTATAGTCAATATTAAAAATTATTAAAGAGATAATTTGCATTTTTATACTATGTCTTTGAAATTGACATATATTATAGCACAGCTCATTCTCAATAGCTATGTGTTAAGTGTTCAGTAACCACCTAGGACTCGTGGCTACCATATTTGATGCATTAAACAGCTCAGTTCTAAAGGCTCTATGTGCCTGAAAGAAAATAAAACTAAGTTTGTACATAAATAGGGAAAGGGTAGAACAGCAAGTATATCTAATATCAAAGAAATAATCCTTAAGGACATCATTGTTCATACACTCTTCTCCTCTATTCCCTCCAAGGTTTGTGCAATGCTAAAATGACCATTTTTCCTCCTTAAGAAAAGGGGGGAGGGAGTTAAATAACCTATATTTTTATTCTGCTTTTTCAAATTCTTATATTATTATTGTCATAATTTCATTTCACTAAACATTATTTTAAAAATGATCTTAATAGTTGAATAATATTGTATATGGATTTTTTACTGCTTTCTTAAAGAAAAATTTCTAGCCATTAGCACTTGGTATCATTTTTCCTATTGTCAACAAGCCCTTGATGAAATCCTTCTACAAAATCTCTGTGCCCGTATCTGATTAGACTTGCACATTTATAACACCCTCCATGATGTGGCCAAATTGCTCCTCAGAAAACAGTACCAAAGGTATATCCATCAGAAGTGCTCCTTTACCCCTCTGCCCAACTCTTATACTTTATAAAATATCTTTGCCACTTTAAGAGATGACATATTGTTTCTTTCTTCTAGTTTTTGTTTTTAATTACAGTTTAGAAGAAGTGATTGTGTGCATGCATGTGTGTGTATGTACATAGGCCATTTGTATTTCTTCTTCTGTGCATTTCTCAATTTTTACTTGGACAATCCTTTATATATTGAAGGAATTAATTATTTTTTCATCAGGAATGTTGCAAGTATTTCCCAGTTTGAAGAAAAATACTGAGATAATTTTTGGAATTTACAATTACATAATAATATCTATTGATCTAGCTATCTGTCTATATATCAATATATATTCCAATTGGTCTATCCCTTCACTATTATATTTACAGAGGATTTTTTTCCTCCCCCAGATTTAATGTTAATCAACATTTTCTCTCTGTTATTTTTTCTACATTTCATCTTTCAACTAATCTGGAATTTAGAGTGTGAGAAAGTATGTATATGAAATGTAACTTTAATTTTTCTGTAATTATTAGTGAATTCCAGCAAGTACCTAAATAAGTGTTAATTGCAGAAGCTCCTGGATGCATAAAATCAGGTATTTAGTCAATTAAAAAAAATTGGTTTATTTTCTTATTATGTTTTAAGCTAAATTTTGCATAAGACCAGTGAGAGTCTTTCTAAATCAGGCCCAAATGATGTAAGAAGGGTGAAGTTTATAATTAACACCGTATTTTCTTTTAAACGATCCAGCAAGTTGGAGAAGCAGGGAGAGACAACAGGGAGTCTCAAGAAATGCAAATGCAGCTATGTGTTTTTTTCCTGTGCTAAAATATTTTTTCCTTGTACTGTGTGGTGTCTTTCTCTTTTCTTTTTTTCTCTTTCTTTCTTTCCTTCTTTCTTTCTTCCTTTCTCTCTCCTTCCTTCCTTCCTTCCGTCCGTCCGTATTCCTGGCATGGCTTTTTTTTTATCCAAAGCCAGCCTTGGTGGAGCCACTATGTTTGCCTGGAATTGAATAAATAGCCCCACCAGGTGTAAACAGATAAGTCCCTCTGCAGCCTCAGGAGTGATGTATCCAGATCCAGAAGCACTATCAGATCCAGATGTCCTCCCTGAGAACACACACACACACACACACACACACACACACACACACACACACACACACACACACACTCTCAAGCCTCCAAGTATCATTGTTCAGAAATATCAGTGGCGTTCTGTCAAATTTCCCTCACATGGATTCCCTTGGTCCATGGGTCATTCCAAGAGAAGAGTCACAATCCATTCCTCAATTCAACTTTGCCTTAAATAAATGGATCGAAAAGAATTGCTTTAATATTCCTGGTGTTTGCATTTCTCATCTTTCATGCCAAAGTTTTTGTGGTTGTTTCTATTTTTATGTTCAATTTGTTATATTTATTTGTAAATCCATAAGTGAGTGAGTTAAATGCCTGCAACATAGTTATATTATTGACTGAAAGATAGGTTAACACTGGCATACTAACCATGTTGTTAATATACAACTATTTAGCATTCGCTTGTGCTAAATGAGTGTTTCAGAAAATAGCACAGAATGTGTCCCAGGCACAAATCCATCATCACATTTGCAGGTGTTATTTCAATAGCAGTGAAAGGGCCAATACATTTGAGTATTATTTCACTTGCTGTCAGCAATATCTTCAACATAAAGGAGAATAGAATTAATATATGGAATGTCTTGTTTGCATACATGGAAGGCACAGACTTTCTCTGACAATGGCCATGCATTCTGCACATATTTTCAGTGAAGTGATGTAAACCTTCATTTAAAAAGCCAGTTGATGGAGTAATATTTGATTTTATTGAGACTATAATAATGAAAAAAGCCTTTCCTTCCTGATGCCATCCCTGGGGTTATGTCGCACACCTCTCTTCCAATAATTGTGTACAGCAATAACAGGCCAGTTGCTGTGTGGGATAATTGGCTCCTCCTCGGTGCATTTGTGGGTAGTCAATCTGAGAATTACTGAGATCGAACAAAAGCCACAATGACTGCAAGACTGAGGCCCATATTGATCTAGGAGGAATACGATGGATCTGTCAGGTCTGGGCAGAATACATCATGCTCCTGGTGAGAGAATACTTTCCGCAGAAAAGGGAAATAATTATTCTCTCCAATGAAAATCTTGACAGAAAAGTACACACACTCACAAAAGAGAACATGAAAAATAAAGAGATTTTCTTTCCTTTTTTCTGTTTTTTTTTTTTTTTTTTTTTTCTCTTGGCAGTTCCTGCTTGAAGAAAGAATTACACTGAGTTTCTCTGTGTTCAGTGTATCTGGGTATTATTTTTTAATCAGAGTATTCACACTTGAAACCCCAGTTTAAAAGCCTTCAGTTGAAATAGAAAGAGGCAGACACATTTGGTGTATATGAAGGAGGCAGTAATTGCATTGTAAAACCCCAAAACACTCAAACCAGAACCAGCTGTAACCAAACATGTATGGAAAGTAGTGCACAGAATTTTCCATGGCCTGCAGCAACAATGTTATACAAACAGTCCCTGAGGTATCTCAGCAGCTACACATGCAGTGGAAAGAAATTAGATAGCAATGCTAAAGACTAACCAGATGGATATTCAATCAGTACTTTTGTATAAAATTCTCTCTCTAAATTGAATATTGAAGAAATAGCTATGTTTAACTTATAAAATTAACATCTTTGTTTTCCAGCACTCTTCCCTGACATGAATGCTCAGCGCTAAGAATACTAAGGACAAAGTATGTGTTGTATAAGTTTACAAGACACATGAAAATAAGCACTAAGGATAACTCAAAAATAATTGCCTTAAAGCAAATAGAAAGATTATGAGAAAATGCACAGAAGAGTAATTATTTTATATGCCCTTGATTCAAGATTTGAGATAAATTGCCTTTTAAATAAGAAACAGACTTTTTATTTAAATCATTGTCATTTTGCAGAGTGCTGCAACTTTCTTATAACACAGTCATGATATTGCTCCCCAGATCAAAAATCCAAAATTTTATGCTCCTTCTTGCACTAAATCCTGACCTTTCTCTTTCATTTTTAAGTCCGTTTATAATGAGGCTTCACCTTACCTGGATAAACATGTATCTCTCTGGTCACCAATATAGAACTTACCCCTATCAATCTATTCCCCACTGTATACAATGTGTGCTGTTATCAGTACTACTAGACATTGTTTCCTTAGGAATGCCCTCTCTTTTCCCTCCACATGTTCAAAGTCTGCCCAGCCTTGGAGACCCATTGTATGTCCGATCTCTTCCAGCTACTCCAAGCCTCAGTGATCTCTTGTCTGAAATTTCCCACCATAGGAACAGTCTTGGTGTTCATTAGGGTTGGGGACCAGGGTCAGGCATTCTCAATTTATATAATGTGATGTGGAAGCACTAGAGGGATAGACAACTTAGAATGTGTGAATAAAGGCATTGTTAAAAATCAGAGAAGAGAGTTAGTATAGGAGGCCTATTAAAAGGACTGCAGAAGACTTGGAACAAAGAAAGAGTTTTGAGGGTCTGTAGTGTTTGGAGTTGGAAGAGCAGGTTAAAAGGAGGGGTAGGTGTGGATTAAGGATGAGATTGTATTAGGTCACACATAGAGGAATGCTGGAAGAGACAAGGATCCATAAGAATGGGGATTGCAGATGGAATACTCCAGGGATGAGTAATCTTAATGGCACCAGGTGATAATGGGCTTTTACATTATGGCATGGACAGTAGATTCATTGGCAAGGGAGTCAAAAAGACTACCACTGATACACGTTCATACTAAAAATAAAAATAGGTATCAGGGAATAACATCTATCTAAATTGAATTAGGAGTGCTGAACTGTATGTGCTGTGTTTTAAGACATGATTTCTTAGCGAACAATTAGCATGACCAAACATCTCCATTTGTCCTGGGTGCTTCCACTTTATATCTGTTGTCACTGTGTACTATTAGCAGTACTCTTGTATTCTCAAAGTCGTTTCTGTTTTCATGACCACTTTACCAAATTTTACTGAGCACTTGCTACATAACTAGTAATATCCTGAGCAGTTTATGAGTTAACTTCTTTGAACTGTACAACAACTTTATAAGGCAGGTAATAAAAATATTTTTATTTTTCAAATGAGAAAACAGAAACCCAAGGATTGTCTTTCAGATGATCACACAACTATGGAGGTTGAGGCAGATGTATAGGGAACCAGCTAGAGAATGTGGATAGGTTTTCCTGAATTCTCACACAGAATTATTGAGAATAGACCTAAAATTAATGTTAAATATTTAGTAGGGGAGTTAGAGTGGTTGGAAAATTTTCCCCGGAGTTAAGCAAATCTAAATATTTAAACAAATGACACCCAATTCTAAACCAAGACCTGGATACTCCTACAGGAAGACCACAGCTACTTGGGGGAAAGGGGAAGTTTTAGATTAGAAGCTAAAGCAGAAGTAGGCTCAGATACTAAAAGGATGGCTTCCAGAGCCTATCAAAGTGATTGTACTGCTCTTTGCATACTAGACAATTTCTCACAGGTTTTCAGTATCCTATAGGTAGGTACTTGGATTTATGAAAAAGTGCTGAATAAGGTAGAAATGGACAGTCAAAAATATCTTTAGAATAATTTATCTTAGGCAAAGGAATGTGGTGAATTATATCTATATACCTAGAAAGGTAGCTGTTAATCTCAATAAATCTAGTACCTATGTGTAGATATTAGCAGTAGAATTATTCCTCTAGGTATAGTAATTGGTCCTGCAGAAAGTAGTCATGGGATGTGTGCTCATATGGGCTCAATAATTTTTTTTGGTTATGAATATTCATGAGATACAAAGCTGATTTACATCTTGGGCATGAGAGGTGTCAATAAATTCTCTATTGGAATGATTTTTGGAAGTGTACATTCACATACACACATATTCATAAATAATCTTGCTGTAACAAATAAACTTTTTAAAAATTATAAAAATCCAGCAGTTCAATTTTAATGAGTAACACATTGAAAATAAATTGCATTTGGGATCCCAAAACTATGACTATTGTATCCCAGTTTGTTCTTGTCCTTGGGGTCTGCAGTTTTCCATGTCTCAGTTCTTATTCCATTTATATAAAATTCTCAGTCTTTGATAATGAGTATGTTCAAAGTTTACGCATCATCATTGCATTTCTCAGCAAGTTTTGTTTTCTCTCCAGAATGGTCTGTAATTTGTTGGCTGCCTGCTTCGCTTGGTGCTTTGCAGCTTCATGCTGCAAATCATCGAGTATTTTACTGCAATGATCGGTGCCTATCTGTTTTTCTTTTCCCTGGCCTAATATATCTGTGTTCTGCCCCTGGAGCTAAAACAGGAGTACACTCCACAATTTTGGGCAATAGAGTAATTTCCTGAAGAGGATAAAAACTGAAAATCGATTCCCCCAATGGAGAGAACATAAATGTCACTTATTTTCTATGTAACAGCATAAACATTAACTTTGTTTGCAAGAATTCAGGAACACCTATAACAATGTAGTCTTATTTAACAATTATGTTCTGTTACATGATTCATAGTGGTTCTAAATGGACATTTATACATATCAACCAAAGCCTTCTTAATAGTACCTAATACTACTTAACCATTTTATTGTTAAATGCCATTATATTCATTTTTTAACAAAAGTAACAATAACGTTCTTGCTTCCTCATCTCTAACATGGAAAGCACACTTCCTAATTCATCATTTTTTCAATATGAAGATACACCACCCACAGTACTTTGTACTAGACATAATGCCAAGCCCACATCCCTACCCCTTTTCTGAGAGTACTTCAACTCTCCTTCATATATCATTTTCCATTCATAAAGTACATATACTTCAGAGAAAGTGGGTCCCACCCTCAGCCCTAAAGATGTGCCCTGATTGATTCAAGCAAATGTGGGTGATTAAGTCACCCTGGCCACCATAGTAGGTTCAGGGTGATGGCATCCACATAGCCATTGAGACTTTTGTTTTATGCTGAAGGAAGGAGACACCTTGGAGTTAATTCAAATATCCTATACAGACTTATTGTCCTAACCTTACTTATTACTCTCAAATAAAATATAATAATTTAGATATATAATATATATGAAGATATATTTGATATATGATATACGTAGATATAGATATACACGCATATTTTATATATGATATGTAGAGATCTATGTATTTATGTATGTATGTATGTATCTATGTATCTATCTATATATACATATATAAAATAACTATATATGCCCCCTCCAAGGGTAACAAGATTTCTCCCTAAAATGTACTACTAAATGAAGCAAAGCCCAAAATACTCTCAGAGAGTTTTATATTTTACGGGCTTGCTCCCAAAGGCCAGTTAACTAATTCAGGACTTTCTTCTTTAAGGAATGTTCTAGATCGTGGCACAGGAAGATGAAGCCCAAGCAGAAGTCAGGGGTCTAACTAAGTTAAGCAGACAGAAATCAGAGCTCAGAACTATGGAGATCCATGGAATTTTGGGGGCAGGATTCCAGAGAACATGGAGCTGTGGGGAAGGAGCCAATGTCTATATGGAGGTAGCCCTTGGGTATTTGGCTGAGGCCTAGATTAATTTGCAATCTAACAGAGACAATATACTGCAGGACTGGAAGTCAAAATGAAATACCTGTAGGTGTAATGCTATAGGATATGTTGGAAAGTTTAATGCAGTCAGAGTACAAATATCACAATGAGTATATCAGGAACGGAGTTGAGATCCCAGAAAGGCAAACTTTATTACTAAGGATTACTGCTAGAGCAGGTTCTATACAGTAGAACTAGATGTAGCTAGACATAGCCAAAGAAAAAATAAAGCCCTGCTTGACTGAATCAAGAATATCCACTAGTAATCTGTTTGTCAGAAGAAAAACTCACCCTTAGAAAGGAAGACAACATAATCTGGACTCCCATAATCTAATGCCTACAATATCGAGTATAAAATTTTAAAAATTAATTTAAATGTAAAGTTGGAAGATATTACCATTAATCAAGACAAAAATCATTTAGTACAAGCAGATGATGCAGACTTTGGAATTAACAGACAAACATTGTAAAAGCTACTATAAATATATTTAAGGATTTAAAGGAAAAGGTGAACATAAGTAAACAAATGATAAATCTCAGCAGAGAGCTGGAAACCAGAAAAAAGAAAACAAATGGAAATTCTAGAACTGAGAAATATAGGATGTCTGAAATGAAATATGCACTGAGTGGGTTCAATATTAAATTAGAAATAAGAGAAGAAAGGGGTATTAGTTTTAAAAAAAAAGAAATTATTCAACCTTAAAAAATAGTGAAAAAAAATTATAAAACCTGAGCATTCTTATGATATACACAATAATTTCAGCAGTATAATATATGTGTATTTGAAGTCCCCAAAAGAAAAGAGAGAGAAAGATACAGATTATATATAATCTATATTATATATATATATATATAATCTGTGTGTATATATTAAAAATACACATATTTAAATAATGATCAAAAATGTTTCCAATATGTTAACAAACAAGGATCACAGCAAGCCTAAGTGGAAAATATATAAACGAAATTGTAGTCAAACTGCACAGAGTCAAAGATAAAGAGAAAATGTTAAAAGTAACATAAATGCTTTACATATATGAGATTAACAATATACATAATGATCAACTACTTACTGAAAACCACGAACTACAAAAGATGATGAAAATACATCTCTAAAGTACTTAAGTGGAAAAAAGAATATTGTCAATCAGAATTATGTATCTAGATATTTTCTGATACACAAAAGCCAAAAGAATTTGTCACCTACAAGACTGTATGAAAAGAAATACTAAAAGAAGTGACAGGCTGAAGCAAATTTATACTACATAGAAGCTGAAATTCACTGTATAAGTAAAAAGAGAACATTGATGTAAGAAATATGTTGGTAAATATAAAAGTATATCTTGTTTCTTTTCTTAGTTTCTTTTAATTACAACTGAAGGTTAAAGCAAAAATAACACTGTATTTCATACTTAATAATAATATATGTAGGTGTAAAATATTAAACATGAATAGCAAAAAGGAAGGATAGTGTAATGGAATTATACTGTTGGTAGACTCTTGCAGGTTTTTAAGTGGTGTAATACTTATTCTAAGTAAACTGTTTTAAGTAAAGAAAGCGATATATAATCCCTAAAGGAATGTTTAATGCAATTAAACAAAGATATATAACTCAATGGCAATTGGAAGATATAAAGTGTACTAAATATAGTGAATTAGCTCTTATAAGAAGGGGGATAAGGAAGAATATCAAAACAAAACCGCTGGGACAATAAGAAATTAAATACCAAGTTGGTAGACTTACCATGTTATTAATTGAGGTAAATGGACTAAAAATTCCAATTAAAAGAGCAAAACTCTTGGACTGAATTAAAAAAAAAAAAAACAAGTTCTTTCTAAAAATACATTGAAAGTAAAAGAAAAAAAGAAGGAATACAATGTAAATACTAAATATGAAGATGAAGTGGCTATATTACTTTCAGACAAAGTAGACTTCAAGAGAGGTGTATTACCAGTGATAAAGTGGAATGATTCATAATAATAAAAAAGCCAATTTACCAAAAAGACAAAATAATCATAAATGTTCAGGCAACTAACAATAACATCTTAAATATATGAAGAAAAGGTGGGAGATGTAAAGAGTAAAGTAGGAGAATCTACAATCATAGGTGGGGATTTTAAGATCTTCAGGAATTTATAAAAAAAGGGATTTATAGACAATTAATCAGCAAGGATATAAATGATAGTATGGATCACACAGCATTGTCAACCAACTTGACCTAATTGATATTTATAGAACAGTACTCCCCATCACAGCAGAATATACATTAGTTCATTTATGAAATGTTTACTATGACAAACTATGTTGAGCCATAAAACAGGTCTTCATAATTTTCAAATATTACAGTGTTACAGAGCATGTTCTCCGACCTCTACAGAATTAAAAGAGAAATCAACAAAAATGTGATAAATTAAGAAAAACCATCAATACTGGAAAATTAGACAATACAGTTTTAAATAACTCATGGGGAAAAGTAGAAATCACAGAGCCATTAGGAAATATTTCACACTGAATGATAAAGAAAAGGCAACATATCAAAATTTGTGACGATGCAGTTATTCTATGCTTAGAGGAAAATTTATGTGTTCAAATATTTGTGTTGGAAAAGAAAAGAAGTTTATAAATTTTTACCTCAGGAAGCTGTATTAGTCAGGGTTCTCCAGAGAAACAGATCCGGTAGAATATGTATATAAATACATGAGAGGGGAGTTTCAACATTGAGAAGTCCCACAACAGCCCGTCTGCAAACTGAATGCTGGTAGCAAGGTTCAGTCCAAGTCTGCAAGCCTCAGAAACTGGGAAGACAATGGTGTGATTTTCAGTACAACGCCAAAGACCTGAGAACTGGAGGTGCCACTGGTGTTAAATCCTGGAACACAAAGACTAAAGAGTCTCAAGTTTTGATGTCCATGGACAGGAGAAAAGAGTGTGTCCCAGCTCCAGTGGATAGAGCAAGAGGTTTCTCTTTTCCTCTGTTTTTGTTCTATCTGGTCTCCCAGTGGATTGGATGGTGGCTGCCCAGGCTGAGGGTGAATCTTTCCCACCCAGTCCACTCAGGCTCACATATTAATTTCTTCTGGAAACACCCTCACAGACATGCCCCAAAATAATGCTTTACCAGACTTCTAGGTATTTCTTAAACTAGTCAAGTTGACACCTAAAATTAACCATCATAGAAACCAAATACAAAAGAGTAAATTTAACCCAAAATATGAAGATGAAAAGAAATAATAAAAAATCAGAAATCAAAGAAACAGAAGCCACAAAAATAATAGAGGAAAATTAATAAAGCTCACACTTTTTAATCCAGAATTCTATACCCAGACATTTTCTGATACACAAAAGCTGAGGAATGTGTCACCTGCAAGATCGCAGTAAAAGGGACACTGAAGGAAGTCTTTAAAATATGATTAAAATTTATAGCTCCAAGCCACAATACTTACAAAAAAAGTTATAGATAAGCAAATTACCAATCTCAAGATTGAAAGAGGGGATATAACTTCTGATTTACAGTCATTACTGAATTATAAGGGACTATCAGAAACAGCCTTATCAAAATAAATATGACCATCCAAATAAAATGGACAATTCCCTTGAAAAACAAGGAAAATATAAGAAAAGGAAAATTTTCTACACCTCCAAATTTTAAGAAAGTTATCTTAGAAAGCTTATCTTGCATATTTAAAGGCTAAAGTCGATCAATACACAGTTGGCCCTCCATAACTGCAGGTTCTACATTTGCAGATTCAATCAACTGCAGACCGAAATATTTTTTAAAAAATGCATTGAAAAATAATACAAATAAAAAAATACAGTATAGCAACTACTTACATAGTGTTTACATTGTATTAGGTATTGCAAGTAATCTAGAGATGAGTAAAGTATATGGGAGGATGTGCATAGATTTTAGCAAATACTATTCCATTTTATATAAGGAACTTGAGCACCCATGGATTTTGGTATCCTGGGGTTGTAAGGGATGACTGTGTTACAAGGGCCTTAAGACGCTTTGAATTTGAGATTATCCCATGAAAGTTTGGGTTTGGTACTTGGTGAAAATTAACACTCTACTGAATGAATTTTATGGAAGTTAGTGTTTATTATGGTAAGTTCAAAGTAAGACCCTAACAGAGGACATCAGACTGGGAGTCTTCTGTGAGCATGGCTTTGTTGATCATCACAGTTCCCCGTGGGAGACATTCTCAGGTAGGTGGCAATAGTGTTTGTCTATCGGGGGTACCATGCCAGATGGCATTCATGACTTTGTATATATACATACAAACAATGGCTTCCCACCCCAGTATCATCTCTCTTTCCTTCAAGTATCCCTTTTTATTTCCTTTGGAATACCTCCACCTCCACCAAGAGACCTTTCCAGGTAACTATAACAAAAGCAGTCTCCAGGCACTCTGAGATTTGTCTATTTTATATTCTATAGAACCTTTCAATACTGAAAGATATTTATATATTTTTTTGTGTTTGTTTATCTTTTGTATTAATCCGTTTCTGTTGCTTATAACAGAATATTTGACCCTGAGTAACTTATAAAGAAATACAATTATGTCTTACAGTTTTGGAGGCTGGAAAGTCCAAGGTTCAGGGGACACATCTGGTGAAGATCTTCCTCTTGGTAAGGAGTCTCTGCAGAGCATCTGCAGAGTCCCATGGTGACCAGGGTATCACATGGTAAGAATGGACTGAGAGTTCTCTCATGTGCTTCTTATAAAGCCACAAGTACGCACCTATTCATGAGGGTACAGTCCTCATGACTCCTCACCACTCTTTGAAAGGCCCCACCTTTCAAATATCATAATTGGATTTTCCACCCTCTTAACACTGTCACAGTGGGGATCAAGTTTCCAACACACGAACTTTTGGGGAACACATTTGACTCATAGCATTTCTCCTCTGACCCCCAAAGTTCATGTCCTTCTCATACATAAATACATTCTTTCCATCCCCAAAGTTCTGTTTTACTCAAAAGTCCAGAGTCTCATCTGTGAAATCAAACAAGTTATCTACTTCCAAGATACAATGGTGGGATAAGCATAGAGTACATATTCCTATTTAAAAGGGAGAAATAAGCTAAAAGAAAGGGGTAACAGGTCCTACGCATGTCCAAAATTCAGGAAGGCAGGTATCAAATCCTGAAGATGGAAAATAATATCTTCTGACTCCATGTCCATCATCCTCTGCACACTGGTGTGGGAGCTGGGTCCCCAAGTCCTTGGGCAGCTCCACTCTTATGGCATTTCTGGCCTCAGCCTTGCTGGCATTGCACACTGGAGGCTCTACAGTTCTGGGGTCTCAGTGGTGGTCCTGCTGCCGTGGCTCCATTAGACTTGGCACTGTTGGGTTTTCTGTGCTGCAGCTTTGACTCCACATTTCCGCCAGACATTGCTGTAGTGAGGCTGTCTGCAGTGGCTTTGCCCCCATGACAGATCTCTTCTTGGGATCCCAGACTTTTCCATAGATCCTTTGAAATCAGGGTGGAGGCTGCCATGCCTCCACAGCTCTGGCATTCTATGGGCCTGCAGATGTAACAAGACGTGGATACCAACAAGGTTTTCGGCTTGTATCTTCCAAAGCAGTGGGTCCAACAGCATCTAGGGCCAACTTAGCTAAGACTGGAGCAGCTGGAGCAGCCAGGCTGTGGGGAGCAGCATCCAGAGGTGGCCCTGGGCAGTGAGCCTGTGGAGGGTGCCATGGGCCTGTTCTCCATAACCATTCTATCTCCCTAGGCCTTTGGGTCTGTGATAGGAGGGGCAGCCTCGAAGATCTCTGAAATGCCTTTGGGGTCTCTTTCCATTCTCTTGGGGATCTCTTCTTTCTGTCCTGATCTCCTTAGTAAACAGTAGATGGGCTACCCCCCCTAGTTTTCTCTACTGAACACACTTTTATATTCTTTGTGTGGCCAGGCTGAGAGTTTTCCAATTTTTTACCCTATGCTTCCCTTTTCATCATAAATTTCAGCTTTATGCCATGCCTTTGCTGCCACAACTCAGCATAGGGTGTTATAAGTAACCATGCAGCTGCCTGAATGCTTTGCTGCTTAGAAATTTCTTCTTCCAAATACCCTGGTTCACCACTTCTAAGTTCCACATTCCATAAAGCACTTTGGCATCAGCAGGATGCATCCAAGTTCTTTGCATCTCTATTAAGGGTGGCTCCCACTCCAGTTTTCAGTAAGCTCTTTTTCATTTCAGTCTGAGACCTCCTCAGAAAGGCTTTTACTCTTCATATTTCTATCGGTTTCTGGGTATCACCATTGAAACAGTCTCTAAGATATTCCAAACTTACCCTGGTCTTCTTGTCTTCTAAGCCCTCACCATAATCTAGGCTTTTTTTTAGCCTGCTCCTCCAAATTCTTCCAGCCTCTTCCCATCACCCAGTTCCAAAGCTGCTTTTACATTCTCAAGTATTCATTATAAACAACATCCCACTTCTTGGTAGCAGTTTTCTGGATTAGTCCATTTCTGTCCTTAGAATACCTGAAACTGGGTAATATCAAGAAATGAAATTTATTTCTTATAGTTTTGCAGACCGGAAAGTCCAGGGTCCAGGGGACACATCTAGTGAAGGCTTACTTCTTCAGGAGGCGTCTCTACAGAGTCCCATGGCAACCAGGGTAACACATGGCAAGAATGGCCCCAGAACTCTCATGTGCTCCTGATAACGCCACCAGTCCACACCCATGATAATCCATTTAAAAGAATACAGTCTTCATGGCCCAATCATGTCTCAAAGGCCCCAACTTTCAAATCCCATAATCAGATTATCCACCCTCTTAACACTGTTACAGTGGGGACCAACTTTCTAACACATGAACATTTGGAGGACTCGTTTGACCTATAGCATCTTTCTACTGCAATGTAAGTTATTTGAGTGAGCAATTCAGTTTTTTAAAAAATTAATTTATATTCAGTGCATTCAATGGTATCTAACACATTGAAATACAAAATTAATACCTACTGAATGAATGAATAAAAGAATGTGAGGCATGCTTTTAAGTGCTAAAAATATAAAGTGGAAAGAGAAAACTAGATGCCTTGCTAAAGAGTATAATATTTGTATCTTTTTGAAAGACTTCACTCAAAAATATGTTTTATTAGTTATCATTGTCTCCAAGAAGTAACAAAAGTTTTTATTTTTTAAGAGATTTCTGTGAAGATGGAAGTCCCAGAATTGTTAATAGCTTTAATATAAAACAACTTAATATGACTTAATCGACACAAACAGAAAACTTTGGTCAGTATATTCCCAAAGGTGGAGAAAAACACCAAAATAAGAACATAGAAAAATACCAAAGACAAAAGCTTCATAATTTTTCTTAGGGCTAATCTTGGATGAGAGTATGATTAAATCTAACATTATTAGAATTGTATTGAAATGACTAAACCCTTTTTGCTCCATTGTTAAGACTACTGTATTATGCAATGACAGTTTCTTAAAATGAAAAAAAGATCAATCCCACAAATTTTTTAAAAAATCAATTATCCAATGGGAAAGAGATGGATTACCATTGATTGCATCCTGCCTGTGTTAGAGATGATGGATGGCTGCAGTCAGGGCATTGATCTTTGGGAAGAGGCTTACAGTGGTCTCGCATGGCTTATTACAGTGCCACCCACTTAGAGAATGCATACATACACAACAAATTCCACATTTTACATTCTGTCAGGGTCTTTCAGCTATTCTTTTGCTCATACGAATTTGACTATGTCTCTAAATTCAAGCATTGCTACTTCCCTTAAAAATTTGTTCAGATACAGTAAATGTAAAGAACTTCTGGACAGACAGTTCATTAACAGAATGAGAGGGAAGCCATATAAATGATCTGACAGTGACTGTACTTTGTTCCTAAGTGAAATGCCTGAGAGCTCATCTTGTAACTCATACAAATCCTTTCCATTTTCAAACAACCAGGGAATGTGTGAGATATTACAGGTTTATTCCAACCTGCTCCATTTCAGGATGATAAATATTTGCAGTTCATGTTCAATTTATACATTCTATGAAATACTACATATATACTTTTTTTTTGATCAACGATGACTTGTTAGTTAAGGGGACTGTGTTGTGACTTCAAGAAGACCATATTTAATTAAATTTATTTTAGTTAGACATTCTTTCTTGAAAGTCATCTCAACTCCTGCCTCATCTACTGTTCCAAGAATCATAGGAACTCAGAACTGATAAGAACCATTTCAGATTCTGCAGTGCATCTACTGTTTCTTCGATGTGTTTACTGAATGCAGTGGTTAAGCTACACTGCTATCTCCTTTGCTCACTGACTTAACAGGCTGATGAGCAAACTTGTTTGCCAAATGCACATTTACAGGGATGCTTATTGGAATTATTGTAAGTATTATGATGCCAATTAAACAGGACAAATGTTAACCTATCTTCATAATCATAATATTTGTGGTGCGTTAGGAGGATAAAAATTTGATGAAAAATCATAGCGAAAATAATATAAAGTACATGTTTGTCTCTGTTACCAACTAACCTAAGTCAATTTGTCCGTTCAGCTGATATCAGTTTTTGTTGTTGTTTTTGTAGATGTTAGTAAACACTCCTGTGTTAAAGAAAGGAGAGCACAATATAAAGAAAGAAATTCTTATTACAAATTTTACCAAATATCATAACATTTATTGGTAAACAGGTACTATGGAATAGTCATGCAAACTTTTCTGTAGTCTGGAGTATTTGCCCTAGGCACATGGAACTGCACCTTGATTGAATGGCCAGTCCTCAGACACAACATTAACAACTAACAACTGACTCTTTTGTGTAGATTAACATTAACTAACATATCTATTTTGTACATTTTGACAGTAACAAATTTAAAGCTCTATTATTATTTTATTATTATTATTATTATTATTGTTGTTGTTGTTGTTGTTGTTATTGTTATTTTTTGGCAGCTGGCCAGTACAGGGATAGAACCCTGGACCTTGGTGTTGTCAGCACCATACTCTAACCAATTGAGCTAACCAGCCAGCCCCATTATTGCTCAATAATTTTAACCTAAATTACCAAATAGACATACTAGTCTCAAATTGAATATTTCAATTGGAGGCATAGTTAAATAACATAGCCAGGAGTTACCATCTATATTGTGAAAAGTATACAATAGTGAAAATAAATAGAAATCAACTTCAAGACTGTGAAAGCCTTCACATTTTCTCTGTGTGATACTGGAAAGACAACCTACCATTCTGTTTTATGAGTCTTAACAAAATTAGCCCTGAATTTCACATGAGAAAATGGAATACAGCATATGGTTTGAGTGTTAGCCATTATTTGGAACTGGGTCTGAAATTAGGTGAGGGTTACGTAGTGCTAAACAGTCAATATCCAACTTCGTATATTCGATTTTGAACAGTTTGTGTACAGTATGAGGAAACTTTCAGCTGAGGAAGAGGCGACATCCATATAAGAGGGTAGAAGGCATCACAATAAGAGATTGTGAACCAGATAAATTGCTGAGAACCATCAAGGCTGGTTCAAGAGACCTTGAAGAAGCCAGTTTTTTTCTTTTCAACTAAGAATTTCTGATGCAGGTAGTAAGAAGAATATCATAGTAACAGAAAATCTGATGGATTTGGTGTTCTTGTAAAGATTATTAGTTAAACTATATAAAGCACTCCGATAGAGGCTGGCCATCCATAAATGTTAGATATTATTATTATTATTGAGACGTGAATTTTTATATCTGAATTGGTTATGTCTAGGCCCAATATTATATACAAAGGTACAGGAAATTGAGAAAATACCTGCTAAATTATCACATCAGCATAAGCTGACATGCTGTCATTTTGGCTATTAGAGGACAGATTAATAAATCATTTAAGTGTTTTTGCAGAAAAGTCATTATAATCAACTTGCAATCTAAGCAAGCAGGGAAGGAGGACAGAGAGAAAACAAACTTTTATTGGATGCCTGTGTTTCAGGCACACTTCTAGGCATGATCACATACACTGTCTTCTTCATTACTTAGACTATCTTTATGAGGTCGGGGATACTATTCTCATGCTTATGGGTGATGAAACACTATGACTTAAGCTAAACAGAACTACTTACACAGTATCAAACAATTATACCATAAAATTAAATTCAAACACTTTTGACATGTGGGGTATGAAACGTCTGGATTACTCACTGAAAATATGGGTTTTTATTGACTTTATATCATACAAATTTAGTTGTACCCCAACTCTGAAATGTAATATGACTAAATTGGCATCTCTTTTCTAGGAGATGATGCTATACTTTTTTTCTTTCCTGGGCACTATCTAGTCAATTTGTCATGTATATATTATTTTTGCATCCTTGAAGAATATACAGATGGCATTTCCTGAAAATGACAATTGCCTTTTTTTTTTGACTCAGATGACTGACTGTGATGTTGCCCTCCTCCCTGCATGCAACATTCTTCCCCGTCCAGTACCGAGGACTTTCTGGGACCCATGCAAAGTGCAGCCCCTACCTTCAAGATGCTCATCTTGGCTTGGAAATTCAATGAACTTTTTCTTGATGAGCAGCTCCTCTAAATATTGTAGCACTGAAACTCATTAGTCTCATCTTCGAAGGTTTCATTTATTCATAAGACCATCTGTAATCGAGTAGATGACTAGCAAGTGCTTACATTTGTCAACAAACAATATCCTTTGTAATGGGCTCATGGGGAAACATAAAGATTGGCAACCTCGAGGTTCTGACCTGGCCCTCTCTTTTAAAATATTGATGCTTGTCCTGTAGTCCGTCATATCCCTCTGTTGTGGTTAATTGGACACACGAGCTTTTTGCTGTGATAAATATTTAATCACAGAGGGGAAAGCTCCTTTTTGAGAATACACATCAGTCTGTGACTCTTGAAAACAGAACAAATGGCACTGTTACCTGGAAAGAACCTTCACTCCCTCATCCAAGGTTGAGAAAGAGAAAGGTCCACCTAATTACCTATGTTAAGACACAGCAGTCCCCTTCTCACTGATGGTCTGACATTTAGACACTTTTTCCCCCTCACCTCTTCCATTGGTGTGAAAAGGAACTGAATATAAAACGAAAGTCCACTTTGCTAGCAAATTCACTACCCATCACAAAGTTAGGCCATCGATGTGTGGTGTGTCACTCTAACTGTGTCATTTTTCTCTCCAATTAAAAATAATAGATGATATTGGCCTGTCAGCCTGCATCGTACTCCTATAGGGAGAAAATTAGTTGGTATCTCCATGGAGCCATTGTCCACTAATTTGAAGTTCAAGGTCTGACTGCGGTCCATCTCCATGTCTTCTCACATATCAGTGTGTCACTAAAAATCCACACTACCCACGGGCAGACTCTGACAGGCACCATGACAGGTGAACCCATTTTTTCGGGAACAATTTTCATGCAAACTGAGAGGGAAGAAAGATGATCATATCTTTCAATTACTCAATTACATTTCCTGGAACGAAGTCTGAATTTGTCAGTTGCTGCTTCATCATTGGGATGTTAACATATTATATTGGTCAATTTTCTGTGACAACTTTGTTTTGAGAACAACAAGAAATAAGACTCTATTAATATATCAGGTATTAGAAGAGAATCAAAGATATATATCCACCATTGGTCAAAGAAAACAAACTATGCTACTTATGTGTGCATATGTTCTCTTTATATTTTGATTTTTCCAATTTGGAGAAGAATACACAAGTTTTTGGTTTGTCTGCCTCAGGATAAATGGGCTGCCAACTGTTAGTAGAATAAATGCTGACAATCTGAATATTGGATACAAATAGTTGAAGAGGTGTCAACTACATTTAATTAAATCCTGTAATGCAGAAATAAATTTTAATCGTTGAAAACATTTTATTCCTCGTCAATTACTCCTACTCAGCCTTCAGGGTCTTCTCTCTCAAAGGGAGGGCTAATGCTGGGAGAGACGACTTTCCTTGAAGGGAATTATGTTCTGGGTTATAATTGGAGCCAATTTTAACTACTGCTTCCAAACCACCACTATATCCTCATCGCTAAAGACAGCAAAAAATATATAAAAGGAACATAACAGGAAGAAGAAATATGTAATCAAAAATATTAAAAGACTAGAACTTATATTATTTCAAGGTATAATCGCTAACCCCAAGCTCAGCAATATTTTAATAACTAGAATTCAGCTAAGGTAGAGCACTCTGAAGGGTAAATTGGTGCCTATGCTTAGCTAAAAATATTGAGATTTCTCAGTTTCATATCACGTAATATTTTTCCCATTATAGTTCTTTAGAAATTTGTTGAGGTACCTTCAGGCTATAAGCTACAATAATTTCAAATATAAAGCATAAACAAAGACACATTTGCAGTAAGAAAAATGTTATTCTCCACTTTACTTCATTAGTTATTTTCTACTTTTCATATATTTAACAAATATGTTTAGTATGTTTATAAAGTTGCATCTAAAATATCTAGACACTTCTACCTTTCATTTTAAGATTATATCTTAACCATTTTTATTCCTATTTACTTTAAGAATTACATAACATTTTACCTTGTCAGATAGTAAGTCAATTACCATTTTTTCATAAGTATAGATAACTTTGCAAAGACTATTTGTGCATATGTATTATATACCTTCTTGAGCAACTTAACGCACGTTCAGGTAGATATCCTCATATAAGAACTCACAAATTTAAAACCTAACTCTAAGTTACGAGAACAATAATTCTGTAAATTAGAGACTTGATACTGTAACTATCGCTCCTGAGAAAATATTGAAAAAAACTGAGAAATGATTAGAAGGCGATAGTTTATAGAACAATTGCTTTGTGGATCTTTCCACTAGTTTCACTCACTTATACAGACTAGTAAAATCTTCTTTGTGAGACCAAATCAAGTAACACTTCACAGCCAGCAGTGGAGTATTTTTGTTCCTGAGTTCCACATTTAGTAAATACACATCGACTAACCAGAAAATATTCCAGAGCCAGGAACATAGGACAGTAAACCTGGCTAGTTCAATTGTCTAATTTTACAGAATAAACAGAGGCCCAGCTAAGGGAAAGGTCTTCTGAAGAACTTGTTTTCTGATACCTAGTTCATTAGTCTTTGGCCTACAATAATATTTCTCCTTTAATGGGGGGCAAATAAACTAAGTTCTGGATAGAAATATACTTTGATTTTCATTGTGTTTAGAAAACTAGGCTGTGGAGACCATGGATTAAAGATGAGCCTTTAATGTAGTAGTCTGGCAAGAAATATGACAATGATACGGGTAACACCACTGTACACATTTAGTACCACAGTACACACCTGATTCATTAATGATCACGATTGAATTAGGAGATGGTACTTTGGGTTCCACAATTAACCTACGGAGTGATTCCAAGGAAGACAATGAAAGCAAGTACTTGTTGAATTTATTTATTTATTTATTTTTATTTTTTACCATTTGGTAAAACATTTTAGTCTTTTTAAGCCTAGAAAGAACAAAACTATGGCTGGAATAGAGTGATGACTTCAGAAGACTTCAAGTGTAAAAGGGAGGATGATTCCGAAAATGTAGAGCTGTTACATATTTCTATGAAAACCAGAATAGGAAGAGGATTTGAATGGATCAGGAGGGACTTAGGTTAGACATAACAAAACGCAGTCTAATGGATTTGAAATACAACTTCACGTTATTTCAATGTGCTATGAAAATGTCTTCCCAGGAGAACTGGAAGAGGGGGGGGGGGGAAAGGCAATATCTGTCTAGAACATTGATGTAGATGTCTCCATAAAGAGAAGTTAGTGAATTCTGAATTCCTTTCCAATCCCATAATTGGGATTTTCAGTAACTAAAAATGAAAACTCTTCAGGCTAAGCACATCTCTCTTAAGATAAAACTTCACATATTTAAACTAAGAGCAATAAATCATATGCAGAATCCATACAAAGTCACTTAACTTAAAAATAGAAACAGAGCGGTCTCTGCTCTTTCAGAAATTGGTTAGAACAAAAATAGAAAGGAATTAAATATATATAGTGAAAGATAGTTACAAGGAAACTGACAAACTGCAAGAAAATGTAGATTTTTATTAGATACACATTCACCAGATAGATTTGTAACAAAAAAAAAAAAAAAAGAAAGAGTTTGGGATGGCACTTTATCTTATTTTAGTTAAATGGGATATTGAAATAACATTGTTTTTTATTTCACAAAAAGAAAATATTATTAAAATAAAACCTCTGGAATCAGACTCTAGTTTTTTTTTTTTACATTAAACAAAAGTTAAATAATATTTTATGGGATTCATATCTGTTGCCACAGTTAACATTGGAAAGGGACATAGAAGTAAATAAATTTCAAGCAGACAATTTTTTGGTGACACGATAATCTTCTAGGCTAACGTTGTACTTCATTTTGAAACCCTCTCTCCACTCTTGCCACTATGCCATTCCCATAATGCATTTGGCATACCCCGTGCCAATTCTGTAGGACACAACTGCATAATAACATTACAGTATGACCTAGAGGAAGTCTGCATTAGTTTTCTGTTGCTGCGGTCGGAAATTACTAAAATCTTAGTGGCCTAAAACAATTTTAAGTTATCTTATAGTTCTGGAAGTTGGAAGTCCAAAATCGTCTCAGAGGGTTAAAGTAAAGGTGATTTCCTTTCTGGAGGCTCTAGAGAAGCATCAGTTTCCTTGCCTTTTACAGCTTCTAGAGGCTGCCCAAATTTCTTGGCTTGTGGCTCCCTTAATAAACCGCAGTGTTGTGGGCTGGGTCCTTCTCACATCGTATTACTCTGACCTCTTATTCTACGTCCCTCTTTTTTACTATTAAATACCCTCATGACTATACTGGGCCCACCTGGATAATTGAAGATGATATCCCATCTGAAGTTTAGTGGTTAGAAATTTTAATTTCATTTGTAACTTTAAAAGCTCTTTTTACAATGTAACCTAACGTAAAGGTATTCTCAGGTTCTGGGGACTATCTGGGGACTAGTACATGGGCATCTTTGGGGAGGGGAGGCATTGTTCTGCTTACCACAGAGTCAAAAAGGCAAACACACACACACACACACAAACACACACACACACACACACACACACACACACACACGAAATTGAATCAGTATCTACAGATGAATTTGGGGACCTTCCTTTACCTCAACTTTAGGAGTTGCCTTTTGCAAAAGATTCTTTGTGTTAAAATTAAGGCTCTGACTCACATTTTAGACAGGTCTTCATCTTACAGTCATTCTCTAAATGACCTACCCGAAGTGAAAGAAAAGAGGAAATTGATATAAATCCTGAAGACCCTTTTGTGAACACTGAGTTTTCCTTTTGTTTACTGATCTTAAAATTCACTGGAAAGATGATGCTGTGGACAAAGAGGATATGGAAGAAAGTGGCAATAAGTGATACTTTTGTAAAAGTGAAAAGATTCTGTTATTCAACATGTTGTGAAAATTATTATATTTCAAGTTAAAGAGCAAGGGTCTCACTGAATTAATGTATCTATTCAATTGTTTTCAGGGACATGCTCGGCAATACAAAGAAACCTAACAAAGACATCTGGGTTCAATTAAAGGGTAAGGCAGTACAACTTAGAGAGGTGGTCTTTGTGAAAGCAAATGGCCAGGAGTATGATTCATGGGTAGAGAGCGAAAAAGAAATAAATATTATTGGTGAAGATAAAAATAGCTGATCCAGTTTCACATTGTGGTTTTCTTGCTTGTTTCACTGGTGATTCCTCAGGAATCTCATCTATACTAACTACCACGTGCACTAGGAGGAAATGCTCTTTATGTATCTTTGAAAAGGCTTCAGTGCCTTTGCGGTTTCATTTTAGTTGACCAACAGTGTCATATCACTGTGGATGATGTGCAGTTTGGACCTCTTATGACCAAAGGCCATTTGCTAACTCTAATTTCAGATTCTGTATTCCTGATTCTCCAGACAGAGAGGGTTTGGCGCTAAGACACTGATGGTTCTATTAGTACTTTATTAAAACTTGCTTTTATGGGTGAAGTGGAATGTGGGACTGAATGATAAATACTTTCTAGAGTCCATGTCTGAACATCCTAGAGGGTACCATTCTTCAGCATTCCTGTACCAGCGTTCTTAAATCCAGATGCAGACCCGTTGTCAGTTTCCATTGAAAACTCTACAACAATCAAGAAATTTTTGAGTGTTCCATAAAGTTAAATAGATTCATAATCAAGACTCTCTTTCCATATCCAAAGAAAAGATACAGCTATAACAAATGGCTTAGAATATGTTCTTCTCCTTTATAACCTGCAGGGAGTTGATATTTCTAAAACTATTCACAGTTAACGCAGAGTGTACATTTCATACATTCTGCTTACCTTATTGTATTATATTCAGTTTGTTTGTAAGAGGTAAATTATGCTTTTTTAAAGTGTGATGTCTTTAAGAAGGACAGCGATAAAAATTAATATTTAAGATAATTTTGATGTGCAGTGCAGGAAATAGTGAAGATTACAGATTCAAGACCAAAGTCACATATCTGACTGTGAATAATAATTTTTGTACCACTTTCACTTTTTTTATTCTAAAAGTTTAAATCCTTGAACAAACATTAAAATCTGATGAACAGTATACTTTCATCAATCCCACAAATTCATCCATGACATGCTCCCAGGTGGAGAGTGGATGTAGTGACTTGTTCATGTTGAACATGTTTGGGCTGCTTAGATTGTCAGGAATGTCGCAAAACATAGCAAATTCATGTACACAAAATTTTATTTTGTTTTCTTTAATATATATGAAAAATGTCTTGGATTTAAACGCAAGGCAGGATGATAAAATTATTGAGTGTCTTGAAACTGTTGTTCGATATTTAGCATCTGTTAAAGTTCCCGAGTGAAGTCTGTACTCAGAAGCTTCCTGCATTTCCTTAGAGGGGGGCTTGTGTTTCCTGAATGTATCCCACCATCTAAACAAAAAACCCATCTTGTTTTCAGAAAAAGTGTATGAAACAGCATTAAAAGTTAGTGAAGGGCCAAGACAAATTCTATATGTCCTTTTATTCATTGCAAATTACTCATTCTTTTCTTATCCTTGCAGAAAATCCAGGATACAGTTAGAGGGATTGTGTGTGGGCTGGGGTCTTGTCCACCTCTCTCACCATTTTGTATTGGGAAGAGCACATATCTTTAGTATATTCGACATTTGTTACCCAGGAAGGGTCTGGTCAATGAGAGAGGGTCAGAGCGAACTAACAGGGCCTAGGCCTTAGAGTTATGCCCTTTGACTGTGTATTAGTCAGTTTTCTGCTGCTTATAACAGAATACCTGAAATTGGGAAATTTATAAGAGAATTTTATTTCTTACCATTTTAGAGGCTGGAAAGTCCTAGGCTGAGGAGTGCATATGGTAAGGGCTTTCTTCTTGGTGGGGGCTCTACAGAGTTCCGTGAAGACACAAGGTGTCACACAGAAAAAGCTCAGCAAGAACGAGTTTCCACATGCTTTCTTCCTCTCCTTTAATGGATAACCCATTAAACCATTAATCCATTAATCCATGGAGGGATTAATCCATTCGTGAGGATAGAGTCCTCGTGCTCCAATCTCTTCCCCAAAGACCCACCTTTTAAATACCATAGTCTGCTTTCCTGCCCTCTGGACTGTTACAGTGGGGATCAAGCTTTAGCGAATTTTGGAAGGACATTCAAACCACAGCAGACTGGAAGAAAAATGAGATGGGAAAAAGTAAATACACTTGAACTCCTGCTGAAGACACTGTTTGACTGTGTTGTGTACAGCAATAAGGTCCATGTTTCAAGTTTCAAAGGTCACTTTGGTTGGTAGATTCCACTAACTGAGTTTGGGCTGAAGTTCCCACCACCCAAAGTGCTTATTGGGTATTCCTTGAAGAAGGAATAAGAGACAAAATGGCCATCTTCTAGTTTTGAGATACTGGGGAGCAGGGGAGGTGAAAGAAATAGAGAAAAGTGAAACAGAGGGAAAAAAGAGAACATTGATGCAAATGTCAGTTTTTATTGTTTTAAAGTGTAAACAATGATATGGATAATTTGGCTGTTTACGCAGTCTGAGTAGTTGCCACATAAATTACTGACAGTCCCTATAAACATAAAGGCATAAGAAAGAAAAATGTCTCGAGGACTTACACTGCACCAATGCCTGATACTTTCAGCCTTACTTTGCATTGGGCAGCTTTGCTTATTAACCCATAGGCCTTTAAACGAAATTAGGACCAGCTAAAGATTATTCTTTCATTGAAATATATGGATGGCTGCCTTTAACACATCATATTTTTCCTGAAATATAGCTGTATTTTCCTGGAGAGATACTTAATATATGAATACTTAGGTTTAAAAGTACATAATTTGAGACCGAAAACTGTATGTGTGTGTTCACTAATAAAATAATGCTCTTGAATAGTGTGCTTAAGTTATGGTTGAATTTCCAAATTTACTTAAATATTTAAAATTTCAATACCAAAAGTACTATAGCCACTGAGATCTATTTCTTTATCTGTCCCTTTATCTGTATTTATCATCGTCTGTATCTATCTCTTTTAGCTCTCTGATGCATACTTACTACTAAGGTTCTAGGAATTCTGTACCTAGAATAGATTGATTTCTAAAATAATAGATTGATTTATAAAATAACAGATTGATTTACAAAATAATAAGTCATGTATGAGCTTCACAGCAATCCTGTGAGATAACTCTATCCTCATTCATTAGGAAACCGAGTCTCAAAGAAAATAAGCAACTTGCTGAAGGTCACATGGATAATAAGCACCATGATTCAAATGCTCTTGCCAAGCCATGTTGAAAGCAGTCTGCCTTCCACAAGGGACAGCCTTGCCTGAGCCAAAGAAAGGGAAAGGTAACTCTCTTCATAAATTTACCTATGCTTCAGTCGTCTTAGGGCAAATCCACTTTTTATCTCTGTTAATCCAGATCAGCTTTTTGTGAAATCAAAATTCACAGGTTAGCTGCCAACTAATTCCTAACTGGGTTGTGCTGGGATCATATAACCTAAGAGGCTTATACTATAAAAATACTGCATTGTTAAAATGCATTTATTAAATAGATTCCCTCCACCCCCACCCCCGCCCCCGCCAAGTGGAAAAAAAATGATGTGTCATTAGTATTGACATGTTCTTTCTATACTATTATTCCTGGACCACCTTGAAGGGAGGTTACAATAAAGGTTCATTTGTTATACTCCTGCAACAATATTTTCTTTATTATTGCATTCACAGCAGATTTCTTACAAGGTAACATAACGTGATGTATACAAGCAAGGAGAAAAATTCCCAATCTGGTTTATCCTTTTTCTGGAACATTAAGCAGTACTATATTTTGTTACTTGTCTTGGTTTCTTACTGTTTTGATACACTTCACTCTAAATGGTGTGCTATTGTTCATTCCCAGCTTGTTTTTAATCTTAACCCAAAGAAAAATGCGGTAATGTTCATTTGTATGCCTTATCAGAATCACTCAGCCAATTCAAATGGATTTTTAAGACATATGTCTATTTCCGTATTGTATGTTATTTTAAATTTGTTTTTCTGAATTTTTATTATATGTAAGTGTATTTCTAGAAACAAATCATTTCCTAAAGAATTAATCAGGAACTCTTTATGCGTCATTAAAACTATTACTATTCTTAAAACCAAAACAACATAGATTACCAAATAGCATGATTTATTCCTTAGTGCAATCATTTTCTCATGCTGAACTCCTACTGTCAATTTTCTTTTTAGAACCTCTTATGGTTAAGTATTGTTAAAAGCACATTTAGTTAAATCAGAATAGGTCAAGTACAGCTTGAAAAATATTTAGATGAAGTTGATCAATAATACAGTCTTCCATACTACTCAAGTAAAAGTCCTTTGTTTTTAATGATATATTCTTAAACCCCAATTATGATCTAAAATTTCCACTTAATTTTGATTGTAAAGATATAGCAGGAGTAATTGTGTTAATAGTAGACCCTGTCTACTGCTGCAACCTTTTGACGGTGGATTTGCTTATTAAGTAAGTCCAGACATGCTAGTCTCAGGGGGATCGCCACCTGTAAGTGATCAGTCTTCAAGTGGAAAGAGCTGACAAAAAATGCCAACGTCTCTCCCCCTTTGCTAAATCAATATACTTGAGTGGAAAGTTAAAACTCCACAACCCTGCCTAGGAAAAACCTCTGCAACGAAAGCCTAACAGTTGAAAATGATGAAGTATGGGTTGGCCACATTCATACACCCATGCATTTTTCATTTTCAAGAGATCATAAAATGTAGTTTGTGATATTCAGCAACTAGCATTGAGAATGTATTCAAGGGTACTGCATATGCTGATGTCTAGGAAGTAAAAAATAGTTTGAAGAACACTGGCCACAATAAAGTGTTATTATACTTCTTGTACCCCAAGCTAAATGCCTTTAAAGATCACACTAACCATCAGCTTCAAAGAAAGATAAAACTAAACTTATTCACATTGGCATGAAAACGAGTATTCATTTGCATGATTGGTGTCTAGTCAAACAGATTACTCAGCCTACTCTGTCAGGCACCCCAAGGAGAAGACTAATCAAAAGTCCGTGTTTTGGATCAGTTAATGGTGGGTAAAAAGTTTTGAGTTTGACAGAGTGATCAAAAGTGAATTAAAGATCTAGTGGGCAGGAAGTCAAGCCAGCTCCTGTCAAGGAGTAAAACAAAGGAGACCTGGTGTGGGAGTAGACGATGAAAGCAGAGATCAGAGGCTGAGTCCAGGTCACGACAAATGAGTGTTCTGAGTGTCTACTGCACAAGAGGGAGCCTTTCACACTGTAGACATAAAGTGATGTGTGTGGCAGTGGGCACAAGACATGGAGATTCCGAGCCTCTCAAACAAGTCCTGGAAAGGTAGGGGAGAAACTCCTCTTGCATAGAGCCAGAGCAGCACTCCTGTCCATGCACACATGTACACATGTGGAAGAAAATGCACACTCACTAGTGACTACAGGAGCATGGCTGTGCCTTGTGCTTTCACACACTCTTGATATCTCTGTCTTGCTGTCATCTGTCTCTTATTCCCCAAGGCTCAGTCTCTGTTGGATTCTGAACCTGACACTGTGGAAGAAAGGGCAAAGGGAGAGTAGGGCCGGAGCATCCTGCCCCTCATGGCTTGTACAACTTGCTATCCAAGGTTGATGAGCAGGCAAGACCAGTTGTGAGAAGCTAAGGTGACTGTCTCCAGGGCTGGAAGTGACCCGACCATAGAACTGTTCAGGTTAATTCATACTATACCAACTTAAAAGTGTATTATTTGAAGAAGGGACCTCACATGATCATATGAGCAAACGGAGACCTTGAGTCAAGTTCATGTTCTCAATATACAGGAATAGATCAGAGATCCAGCTACCAACAGAGAAGGTGGCGATAATGCAGTATGAGGCATCCGTTGCCAGGAGGAAGTCACAGATGTAGAAATTCTTTCCTCAAGGGCGTTGTGTCTCAGGTCTGCACACTGCATGATGTTTGTTTATTTGTTTATTTTTGTTTTGTTTTCTATTCTTTAAGTGTGTGTCCTCTTACTCCCAAGTTTTTGGCACATAGTCTTCCTCCTACCCAGAGAGTCCTTTCTCCATCCTATCTTTCCTGCATCCCTTTTTCCTTTCACTGAATGCTTACACATCCTTTGACCTCCAGCTCAAGCATCGTGTCCTTGAGGTAAAACTTCCTGATATGTCCACTGGAGGTCTGTATTCTTTCTTATGGGAAAATAACATCCTGTTCCTTCCTCTCACATCAGTTTGTAGCCACAGGGGTACTGAATGGGCTGTTTGTGATTGAGATTATTGAAGGATTGCAATTATTGATAATAACAAGGTCAAGGCAATACCATGAGAATGAATGGGTGGGAATGAGTGGAGTACAAGATTTTGGAGGTCAAGGAATGAAAGGCCAGCCTATAGGAAGAATAATCTCTGTGGGTGTTCAAATCACCAAGAAGTAAAATGACAATAGGTTTGGACAGAGAAACTGAATCAAGACTTCAAATCTTTAAGGAATAAAGTTCAGTGTCTTAAAGAGAGATAAGTATCTGCAAAGGTAGGGGGATGTTTGGTATTGTCTGGTGACAGTGCAGTCCAAGGTGAGTGATAGCATGAAAAAGAGAGGGTCTGAGATTGGCGAGAAGCAGCAAGGAAGACACCAAACCCACAGGTGGGCCCTAGGGGTATGAGAAGCCTTGAGAAGGTTGCAGGAAAGGCAGTTTTCTGAGGAGAGTGTCAGATTTCAGTTGGAGAAAGAAGACAGGGAATGTTCAGGGAAGCTGCAAGAGATATTGGGGGGTGACTAACGATTGATTAAGAGTTCCAGAAGCTCAGTGAATTGGGTTCACAGATTGGGGCAGCATAGAAAAAGCAATCAGAAAAAGCTAGTGTCTGAGTGGTGTAGGGATTAGGGTTAAAGGGATGAGAAATGACCGGGATTCCCGAGATTCCTTTGGTGACCATCATGAAAGGACAGGTATGGGTTGCAATTAGTCCTGGATAATCTTCACAGTTTTAAGGCTTTAAGTGTGGAGAAGAGAAAGGGCTGTAGGATTTTCCTAGGATAAGAAGTTCTCAAGTATTCACTTGGCTCCCGATCATAGAGGAGTTCCTAAAGATAGGTGAATATATGGACAATCTTGATGCCTGCCAAAGGTGGTCTACAGAGATGCTACTCCATGTAGGAGGTCTTATTTTGGATCATAGACTGTTGCTGATGACAACTTTCAATGCAATTATGGTCCAATAACAATTATTACTGCTTTGTTCTGGTAATTCAGTGGCTGACTTCATGGTTTCCAAGGCCCTTCAGTGTGTCTTTGGTGCTGAAGCCCTAAGTTGAACTCGCCAAATTCTATCCCAGGCTAATAAACTCAATTTCTCCTTTATCAGCAGAGTGTCTTAACCTGACCTTTTGCAACCTCCCTGTTTTCACCTGCTGTTCATAATGAGACTGTCCTGCCACTGGAATACTGTTCTTACTCCATGCACAACTTCCATGTAAACTTCTTGTCTGAATTTAAGCTTTTGTTTATTATTTTTAATCTTTTGAGTTACTTTTCAATTAGACAGTCCTGAGTGCAAGGCTGGGCTCCCTTCCAATTGGTTATTGCTGGATTTGATCCATTAGTGCTCTCTGCATTCCACTGACAGTAAAGAGTAACAGGTCTGATGTTTCCCATCCCGTTGAAATTAACTTGGCCCAGTCTGGCTGGGATGTAAAATATGATATTTTACCTGAACAGTTATAGAACTCTTCTCCAAATAGAGCAGATCCAATTATTTGGTGCACCACAATCCATTTGGTTTCATGACTAAAGTCTACCAAAGCAACAACAAAACAACAATGACAACAACAAACCTGTGGGGTTATTTTTGTCTGGATATTTATTTTCAATATAAATTTTTGTCTTTTTACTGCTGGTCTTTTCCCCATAGAGTTTTCTAACTCATCAATTTTTTTTTTTTTTTTTTTTTTTTTTTTTTTTTTTTTTTACTTTAGGGAATGCTATGATTTGAATGCATTCCCAAAATTTCATGTGTCTGCATGCTAGTGCAGTGCTCCTTGGCCACTCTAGCCATGGATAAGTAGCCACAGGAGTGGCTCAACCCATTTCTATGGAAGGAACAAGCCATAAGCCTTGGTGGCATCTTCATGCACATAGAATGTGAAAACTATGAAGGCTTGGTGGCCTTTACCTAGATTACAAAGGATGTATCAAGTGGCCTTGAGGCCAAGGCAGAGACTTATTGCAAGGGGCAGAGCTCCTGCAGAGAGCCTCTAATAAGGCAATGCTGAATGGAAATGTGGGAAGGGAGCTTTCAAAGAGAGTCCTCATCAGTGGAGCCATGGAAGTGGAGCCATCTCCAAGACCCCAGAACTGTAGGGTCATCACTGTGCAATTGCAGCCTGGGAAAGCTTGTAGGCATGAGACTCCAACCCACAAGAGCTGAATGGGGTGATTCCAGCAAAACCATAGAGTGGGGCTGCCCAAGCCTTTGAGAGCCTAAGCCTCACAGTGTGTCCAGGATGAGAGACATAGAATCAAAAGAGATTATCTTCCCAGCTTTAAGATTTAATATTGTTTTCTCTACTGAATTTTGGACTTACTAGGGACTTTTTACTCCTTTTTTCTTTCCTGTTTCTCCCTTTTAGAAGGGGTATGTCCATCCTAAGCCTGCCCATCCACTGCATTTTAGAAATAGATTAATTTCTAAAATTTCTAAAATTGCTTAATTTCACAGGCTCACAGCTAGAAAGAATTTGCCTCAAAGTGAATTGTGCCTTGCATCTCTCCCATATCTGATCTAAATGAGACTTTGGGTTTTGGACTTTTGAGTTGCTGATGGAATAAGTTAGAACTTTGGAGCTATTGGGATGAAACAAATGTATTCTGCATGTGAGAAAGACATGAATTTGGGAGAGGGTCAGAATGCTGTTGTTAGAATGTGTCCCACAGATTTCATGTGTTGGAAACTTAATTCCCAAATTCATGCATTGATTGAAGGTAGGGCCTTTAGGGTAATTAGGATTAGATAAGGTCATCAGGCTGAGACTCCCATAATGAGACTGGTGTCCTTTCACCATGTGATGGCCTCTGCCACATTTTGAGGCTATACAAAAACCCTTGCCAGAAGCTGTCACCATGTCCTTGGACTTCCCAGCCTGCAGAATGGTAAGAAATAAATTTATTCTTTATAAATTATAAAAGTCTGTGGTATTTAGTCATAGCAACACAAAACTGACTAAGACAGGGAAGAAATAAAATATTCCCAATTTCTAATCTTCATTTTTAAAACATCTTGAACTGTTCAAATTGCTTGCTTGTGTTTGTGACTTAATTACTTGTGCTATTTCAGGGGATTCAACTAAAAACAGCTACAGAAGACTCACCATAAGCTGTGTATCAAAATTTTATAAACCAATTTTTAGACAATGTTTGTCTAATTAAATCTGAGATTAAATATTGTTTAAGTATTTTTTTATATTCTTAGTCATAACCTTCTAGGGTCATCAAGCCTATTGTAGATGACTCACTAGAAAAATTAAAGACCACGGCTTCCAATTTGTCTTAACTTGCTCAAATGGCTAAGTTGGGCATTCAATGCTAGAAGCATTAAAGATGAAGGAAAAAGTAAAAGAAAAAAAGAAAGAAAGAGAAGAGGCTTATTCTGTGGGTGTTGTTGATAAAGCAAGAAGTGGTATAGACTGTCTCACTTGTGCGGTTCACCCAGATCTGGTTCCAGGACTTCATTCTTTAGAGACTAGGCATGTTCCTCCTTCAGGTGAAAATGACTGACAAAAATGTGATATTAATGGCTCTTTTTGAGTTATGACTGGATTCTGTTCCTCTCAGTATTTTCCGCTTGGGGTGGAGGAAGAGAGATGGCTAGATCTCAATGTTTTACCTAAACAATGAAAGTAATAATTAAATCCATCAGTTCTACTTCTTTATTAGAACCTATTACTTCACTTATTCAGGAAACATTTATTGAACACTTACTAGGCATTAATTAATTAATTTTTTAACTAATTCATTCATTCAACAAATATTTACTGAGTGTCAACTAAGTATCAGTCACTCTCCTGAGTGTTAGGAATACAATAACACAAAAACACAGACATGGTCCCTCCTCACAAGTATCTTGAAGTCCAATGGAGAACATAGTAAACATAAAAATAAATGAAGAATTAAAACACTGTAAATATTATAAAGACAGTTAAACTTGTCTATTAGAGCATTTTCCAGAATAACTTTTCCTAGCCTAAGGGTAGGGGAAGAGAATGCTTAACTGAGGAAGTGATGTTTAAGCAGAGATCTAAGAGATAAATAAGAATTTGCCAGGCAAATGGGCATGCAAATAGGAGGTTAAAAAAAAAAGTCTTGAAGTGGAAGCAAGCATGACATGAAGAAGGAATGAAATCAAGGAGGGTGGCTAGAGGGCAGAAAATAAGAGAAATAGAGGCAGTAGGAGCCTGAACTGATTTTTTTCTTTATTCATATGTTAAAGCCCTAATCTCCAATGTGCTCATATTTGGACATATGGCCTTTAGAAGGTAATTAAGGTTAAATGAGGTCATAAGGGTGAGGTCTTAATCCCATAGGATTGGTGGATTTATAAGAAGAGGAAAAGAGAGATCTTTTATTTTCTCTCTCTTCCTGTAGGCGCCTAGAAAAGGTCACATGAGGACACAGCCAGAAGGCAGCAGTCTGTAAGCCAGGAAGAGAGCCCTCACCAGAACCCACACATGCTGAGAGCCTGTCTACGGTTTATAGCCTCCAGAACTGTGAGAAAATAAATTTCTGTTGTTTAAGCAGTCTGTGGTGATTTGTTATGGCAACTGACACACACTAAGTGCCAGATCTTATAATAACTTAAAGAGTATTCATTCTAGGGGCAGGAAGAAGTCATATATGCTTTTGAACAGAGTGGGCAGAGAGGCTAGGCAGGAGTTGGTGAGAGATGGGTGACATGATGAAATCTGACTTTGAAAATATTATTTTGATGACAGGAAGGAGAAATGATTGGAAAGGATAGGAGTGAATTCAGGGAGATCATTTAGAAGGTCATTGTGTAATTTAGAAGGATAACCCTGGCTTGGAGAAGGAGATAAAGCTTCACATACAAGTTAGATAAATAGTAAGAAACATATAGGCAAACTTGGAGATGGATTATCAGTATAAGAAAGGTCAGTGAAAGAAGCTTCTTTTCCACTGAATGGATGGTGTTGGCATTTACTAAAATAAGGGACACTGGAGGAGGAATAGACTATGTGGGGGTGGGAGGGGAGACTAATAACTCAGTCTAGACATATTAATTTGAAATACCTATACAGAGTTATTGAGTAGACAATGAGATTGTATTCAGATTTCAGAAGGGAGATCTGGACTGACAATCAGAATCTGTGAGTCATTATCAGAGAGATGATAATTAAAGCCGTGAATGTGAAAGAAATTACATGGGGGGTATAAAATGAGAAGTGAAAGAGACCAAGGATGGAGCCTCAAGTAGCTCTCATGCATAAACTAATTTTAAATTATTTATCCCCCTCTCATAGTCCTATCCTTTCTCCTCTCTGTGTGCACACACACAGAAACACACATGCATGCACATACACTCCTAACTTTCAAAAGAAGGGCTCACTCCCAACATTTCCATCATTTCCAAAGTTGTCTCATTTGAAGTAGAGGCTAATGACTGACAATATATTTTGAAAGCTGCTGTGGATTGAATGTCCCCTCAAACTCACTGAAGCTTAAATTGTGTGCCCCAAAGTTCCAGGTATTAAAAACTTGACCCCCTCTGTGACCGTGTTGAGAGAGCAGGAAATCCTATTGTGAAGACTGAAAGGTAAGGCCTTGAAGAGGTGATTAGATTGTGAGGACCCTGCCATAGTGAATGGATTAATAATGGTGGTCAGGGACATGGTACTGAGGGCTTTAAAAGAAGGAGTGTGCATAAGGAGCTATCTCTCTTTCTCTGTTCCACATTTTTCTGCCATGTGAGACCCCTGAATTGCTGTAAAGTCACCACAAAAGAAGACCCTCACCAGATGTGTTACTTGGACTCTGGACTTCCCAGCCTCCAGAACTGTAAGCAATTAATTTTGTTTTCTTGCAAATTACCCAATTCCAGGTATTTTTGTCATAAGCAACAGAAACAGACTAATACAAGGGCCAAATCATTCTAACTGATGCAAAATTATCTCTAATTCATTTCTATCAAATATGCATTTGTTATAAAGCTCAGTTTTTCCTTTCCCCAAGGTAATATAATGTTTTGGGGTAAATTTGCCATACAAAATCATAAGATTTCTGATCTATTTTCCCATGGCAGTAAGGGAATTCTTTGGAAATGCAATAAACAGGACACATTCCTTCTCTGAAGTGGTGAATCATCTTTCAGAAAATGTCTAGCTTTGTAGCCAAATGAGTGGTGTCTATTTATTTACATCCCAGTTAATTTTAGGCAACTCCGAAGACTCTATAGTATCTGATACTAAAAGGACTCTAGGAAATTTTAACAATTTCCTGAGTAATTTCTATATTTTTTAAAGAATGAAAGTTGTCAGTGGCACTTAGCTCATAACAGAAAAAGTGAAATAATTAAATAATAAAGCCTATTTTTAAAGCCCCACTTAAAACACTTGTATCAATTGTAAAATGGAGTCTGAATAGTACTGATCATGGGTTAAATCTAAGCTCCTTGGCATGGCGAGGCCAATTATGCTCTCACTCTGCCTGTCTCTGTTTTCCTTCCTCACTGCTCCCCTACATCTAGTGTAAACTTTACCAATATCAAATGAACTGTGGTGGCTTGGCTTTGCCATGGATTTCCATCTTCTGGCCCCACCCTCACTAGCCCTCCTGCCTGGAATGCCCTTTCCCTGTTCACCTGACATGGTTGTTTGGTTACCCACCCTTGGGTCTCAGTTTGAGAGGTGTTCCTTCCGTGAAGACCCCCACCCTGTGAGTGGGCCCTGAGCCACTCCTTCCCCTGCATGAAAGGGGAAGATCTTTTACATCTTTTACAGCCCACCTTTCTAGTCCTCAATGCACTGTAGTTAAATTGGCTTGTTTTCTTTTCCTCCTCTTCATTAAACCGCAACAACACCAGAGCAGGAATCAGAACTTCCTTATTCTTTGTATCTCCAATACCGAGCATTTCAATTTGTATATCATATGCCCCCATAACCCATTTACAGTAATCAGATAAAGTAATAAACCATAGAGTTGGATAGACCATTTGGTTCACGGTTTGCTTTTAAATTGACGAACATCTGAAGTCGCCAGGGGTTAAAATGATTATTTCCCTAGAAAAGGAGAAAAATGGACAAATCTTGACTTACTGTCTAGAATATTTAAACATAAAAATAAAGACAACCATTTTTCACCTATCCAACAAATATTTATTGAGTGTCTACTAGGTACCGTGCATTGTTCTGGGCTCTGAAATATATATAATAAAATTTTTTAAAAAGCGAGAAAGAGAAACATGCTTTTTATCTCTATGGAGCCTAGCGAGGGAGACATAAATATAGGAAAGAATTATACGAACAAATGTAAAATTATAATTATGATAAGAGCTCTGTAGGACAGTTCACGGAAAATTATTCTTACTATGGCAGCATTTAAAAGAAGCTCTTGATCTATTCGCGTGTGGCAGGGAAGCATACATAGGGAAATTATGATTGAATGGGTTTTGAAGGAAGGCTAGGGTTTACTGGGCTGAGAAGGTGGGATGAGGGACAAATATGGTCATGACTGTAGAGAGAAAGGAAGGGCCTCCATCAGGCAGCACTTCGGAGCAGTGGTGAAGATTTAGCTCTTTATCATAAAAGCAATGACAAGCTGTCACAGCCACATCTTTAAAATGTGATCACAGAGTTAAAATTCATCTACAGCAAAGGTCTACTTAGTACAAGTTAAGATGGTAAAACATTTCAAGCTTTTCTTGTACCAGGCACTATTCTGTGCACTGGAGGTAAAAATGTGAACAAATATTGTCCCTGACTTCCAAAATCTCATTCTTGTGTGAAAAAAATGATATGGGAAAATATATATCATCATAATATTTGTGTTTGTTATAACAGAAGCATGTATAAAATTCAAATTGAACAACAAAGATGAAGTCTGGGGTCTGTGAAATTCAAGAAAGGAAACGTGGCCACTTGTTCTCTAGGGGGATTTTGGATAATAGGGTTTTTTCCAGATGGAGAGGCTGATCTAGGCAGAGGGAAGAGTCTGAGCAAAGGAACAGCAGGGTGGGCATGGGGGTGGGGGCCGTGAGGGGTGACTAAGTTATTTAGTACTTGAAGAGCATAGAGTGCACAGAGAGGATGACAGAGGACGAGGCTGGACAGTTGGATCTGGGCAGACGATGACAAGTATTATGCCATAACACAGAAGTTTTCCTAAAAAAGAACAAACAACAAGAACAAAAAACCTTGTTGTCAAACACAGTTGAAAGGGAGGCAGGTAAAGCTATGTGATGGGAAGCAACAGGAAACAAAGCAGGTAGTACAATTTCCTTCCCCCTTAGGCAAAGTTGCTATACATAGACACCCTCTATGTCTGTGTTCTGGAAGATTCAGAGCCTTTATGTGTCTTATTCTGCCTTCTCCAGCTTCCTCTCTGTGCTTCTTCCCCCTCTGTCCTCTCAACTTAATTAGCTCCTATCCTTCCTTCAAAACCTGGAACTCTCTGGGGCTTTGGAAAAGAGGTATACAGTTATAGAATATTCAGCATATTTTCTTGTGTTTCTTTATCCCCTCTGAATGCTAATTTCACATTCCCAAGTTGTTCACAGAAAATCTGACATTCTTCCATCATGCTTCCAAATTCCCCTATAAATAACCATCTTAGGGAACTTTATGGGCCATAGGACAGACAAAGACTTTCTTGATTATCTACCAAATGGGTGTCAGGATGTCTATGATCAAACCACTTCCAAAGGTTGGTTAGTGTACCTCCATGAGTACAACAAGGACTCCAGCTCTATGGGGAACTCTTGCAATTTTAAAAGCATATAAACCACCCTTAAAAATAAAGTACTAGCTTTTCTTCTCGATATGTATAACCTTCTTAGCTTTCAGTTAGCTTCATACCTTCAGGCAGGAAGGAAGAAATGCAATATTGGCCAAAAAATTCACTAAAATTGGCTGGGGATGATGTGTTTCTGGCACTGAGAGATACTTAACACCTTTCAGAATAGAGGAAAAACTTGCTTTGAAAACGTTTCAGCAAGGCACACATGGACGATATTCTCGATCAAGACAGGCTGTCGGCACTGCATTATACTCCCGCAACTCCCCGACCCAGTTCCATCTCTAAATGTACTGTGTTATCCTCTCATTCGGGGTCAAAAGTCTAAAAATTGGTTAAGGCTTCTGCCCCATCTCAAGTAAACTTATTTGCAAATGTTGTAAGAAAAGAGTTTTTTTCAAAACAAACACACACCTGCAGATATACATGGACTGGTATCAGTATTCGATCAGGCAGGAGAAGACGGCGTTATATTGGCAACATTCCAGGACATACATGTGAATTTACAAATCAGGTTCAAATAAAATTAAATGTTTCTCCAACCTCAACCAGGCTCACAATCCCTCTCTCTTTTAGAGAACTATCCTGTAACATTTTACCACAGTAATGTTTTGATCTCTCGATTGTGTTGTGATTTATTTTCAACAGGTGTGCACTTAACACAAAGAAACAGAGTTGAAATCTCATGTGTTGGACCCCATTAATCAAACTGGGACATATTTGCTAAAATTATTTGTCTAAAGAGTGATAGGCAGCATGTGAAATCTGACATGATAGATTTAGTCTGAATCTTTAATGCCAATATTTTTGGAAAATGATAGACAGATGGAAGTAATCAAATAAGACTGGACACAACTTAAATCTGTTTTGATGAGCAGTTGTGATTTAAAGTGAAAAGAATGTTGGATATGGAGTTAGCGATTTGGATGTGAATTTGAAATCTGATTCACTTCTAAGATGCTCGATTATTAGCAACGTCTCTTAAGTTCAGTATTCCTGACTATTCAATGATATAATAATGTCTATCTCAGTGTGGTTTTGAGGAGATTAAATTGCTTTAGCATAATAAAGTGCCCAGGAAGGACATGGGGTACAGGAAGCTTTCAATAACTGATTTTTGGATGAAAATATCAATGAGTTCAACCTGAATGTTGGATAACATGATTTTCTCCAGATAAAACTAAAAGACATTGATTTGCAAAATGGGAGGAGCAATGGCTGAGATGAAAGTTGAGGAGGGTATCCAGCCTTCTCCAGACATTGTGTCCAAGTCTTGATACAGTATCTACAGAAGGCCTACTCTAACTCAGGGTAAGACCTTTCCCAAATTCCACCTTGCTTGGTCAGTATCATACCGGGCCACTCAGAACCCAAGTGAACATCCTAGACTCCTGAAATTGTTTCCATAACCATGAGATGAGTTCCTACAAAAAAGGTGATGTGCAAATTGCTTTTCCACAGTTTCATCAAAGGTAATTCAACCGCACTAGCCATGACTGAAAGCTTGCTATGTACCAGGACTACATGAAAAATGAATATATATATGTCAATAAATGTATGACATAATGCTGTACAATGCAAAGAATAAAATACATGATAGAACAGTAAAGAACATTTTATGTGCTCAATGAGACAAAGAATAAAAAAGAACATTGGGCTTTTACTTGGATGGTATTATCCTTGACAAAAAGAGGCTCACATGTATGGAGATGTCCAAAAGCATAAGAATGCAGGGTCTGGAGCAATTGAGCAGAGGCACAGATCACAAAAAAAGTGCTTTTCCTGAGCAGACATTCTCCATGTGGCTTTGTTGCTTTATTTCCTTTCATCCCTTTTACCTTTAATCTTTTTCACCTAGAATTCCAAGACAACCCATTCCTGAATTTGCATCCTTCACTGGACTCTCCAGAAGGAAACATAGTCCATAAGATCAACTGGATTAGAGTTACCTCCAGGGAGGATTTGCACTGTGCAAGAGAAACCACTGGAATGCACAGAAAAATGAAACATTATTCCATAAAGTTTTTCCAAACCCAGTGGTTCTGGATGAAGGACACGTTGGTGGCAGGGAGGTGGAGGCTGTGGGATGGAACAGAGCGCCTTCCACCATGGCGCATGGGTAGCCGTCCGCTGCAGGTGTAAATAACCTAGGTCTGTGCTTTCCCGAAATGAAAACTGCTAAAAGGGATCAGCTTCCTCAGAATAAGGGTGAGAATCAAGGGGCCAAATGGAGACATTGAATTCTCAACAAGATTTGTTTCCACCATTTCTAAACAGCAAGATTCCAGGTTGAATTGGCAGCCATCCTTGTGAAGAGAGTTTCCAGAAGAGGGCAGGGACATGAGAGGGGCTTCCAGGTGTGATAGAAGGCTGTGTGTTGGGAGCTAAGAGGGGCAGAAGGGATGCAGGTGGGGATCCTCTCTGAATGCCAATTCCACGTTCCTATTGTGTTCACACAACCCCTGACAGAAAAAAAAAAGTTGTTATATTTCTATGATAACAGGTTGCAATGCAAACGGGCCTTCCCTTCCTGCCCTTCATTGCAGTATCCATGCACTTCATTAAACCACTGCCACATTTTCTCCAGAGATGACTGCTTTTCAGTTCAGGGTGAAGTGACAGCTGAATATAATGGAGCATAAATCAATCTGCAAACATCTGCTCCTGGGGCCTTTGGAAGGAAAGGTAAGTGAACATGCATATGTAAGCTCTCTGCAGCAGGACTGAATCTTATCACCATGCTCCCCACATGCTTTGGAGAGCCCAGGACATGAAAAAGCCATTGCAGCAGGACACAGCCAGACGTGCTTCTTCAGTGTCAGGCCTTCAAATCTTTGTACAAGGAAACATTTCTGGTAGAAATTTCTGGTAAAGTTTTCTAGTAGAAGAGGTAACCGTGTGTTTTGAGTAAAAGAACATAACCTAAAGCATATGTAAGGAATGATATTTAACAGAAGAATAAATTATTAAACATCTGTTCAAAAATAACCTTGGTTTTACTAAAAAGCAAACCATTACAGGAGACTGTATGACTATGGCCCAAGCTTAAAACTCAAGCCTCAATGTTTATGTTTTCTTGTTTGTTTTCTTCTCTCTCCCTGTCTTTCTCCCTCTCTACTTCTCTGTCTCTCTGAAAGGAAGACAATGGAGGTAGTTTTGAAACTACAACGCTCACAAAGAGTTTATGCTTATTTTTTAATGATACTGCTAAAAGTATTGTGCATTTGCTTCCTATTCCATCCCATCAGCATGATAAAAAATTCAATCTGTAAGCATTACAGACTTTCTAAATTATTGAAAATAAATGCTATTCCATGGGAATACTAAACATGATAGAGTGTAAAGGTAATGCATCTTCATGCATGTTGTTGAGGTGTGCTGAACCATATGAGTTGGGCTCACAGTTTTATATACTGAGGGTATAAAAGCCCTGCATACGTTTGCTAGGAAATTTAGAGGCAATTCAGGAGGGTGCTTTGCTGCAGAGCCTGTATTTTATGTTTGTCTCTCTAAATCTTGCCAGTAGTTACTAGTTATAAGCCTCAGGATAAATTTGCAATAGAATTTTCTGTCTTACTAGAAAATCAAATTGGCAAAGCTCTTGGCTGGGTAGATAGAGTTTGGGATTGTTCAATCTTAGAATGAGAAATAAATTTGGAGTACACACCTATTGTTGTTTACTTTAAAATCAGGAGCACAGTAACGTTCTAAAGAAGAAAAAGTATTAGTCCTGCAGGATGTGTATCGCAAACCAAGAACAAAGATGTGTTTCTCATTCCTAAATTGAATGAAGCATGCCTATTTTTACAATCACCACTGCCTCTCCTCTCACAACTGTCCTGTGTGTGTAGCCTCTTTAGTAGGAGCTCAAATTTGGGGAGTAGACCTGGGTTCAAATCCAATGCTATCAAATCACAAACAAGTCACTTATTCTTGGATTCCTCAAGTATAAAACGTATTAGCATGATTTTTATGATTATTAAATGTGATATGCGTGATGGCCTGACCCAGTATGACCATCAGTTACAGTTAGCTCTTATTCTTTGATTAGAAATTAGTCATACTTTCTTCCAAGGTACAAAAGGGACACAGTTCAACTAGTAATTGTGAGCACTTGTTATGTGCTAGAAAATGTACCAAGTGCAGGGATATGATTGTGAAAAAAGTTACAATAAGAAGAATTAACATTTATTTAAGAGTGCTATACAGTAATCTAGGCACTTTATATGTATTAAGGTCCCCGTCTTCCATGATCTTACAATTTAATGGGTAAACGTCTGAGAACACAGACAGATGCAGGGCAGTATGATGAAGGCTGAGAGAGAATTTGCTCGAAGGCCCAAAGGATCATATTTTTATGGGCAGTTTAATCAGAACTTGAGAGGAACAGGAAAATGTCTTAGAGAAGATGAAATCACTGTGATCTTTTTATAGAAAAGAAATGGCCTTACTTTCTGAATTTTTGAATGGTGAAATAATAGACTTAGCATTGGAAGTGGATTGCACACTCTGCCCAGACAAATGGTCATTAGAATAAGAAGTGTGTGTGGGAAGGGGAGAGGGGCTGGAGGTGGGGGTGCAGATATAAAATGTCCAGGCCAGATAGAAAAAATAAGTTCTATGGGTGTACAGTTGAGTGAGGCATATGTAATTAACAATAATTAACTGTATATTATCTATTAGCTAGGAGAGGAGATCAAACATCCTCATCACAAAGACATGATTAGATTTTGCGATGATGAATATGCTAATTATCCCAATTTGATCATCACGCATTGCATACATTTATTTATATTCAACACTGTACCCCACAAATATGTACAATCAATATATGTCAATAGAAAATAATGTGCAGGACTGGCAGTCAATGGTATGGCAGTCAATGGTATGGCACACAATGGTATGGCACACAATAGCATGGCATGAAGAGAATGTGACCTCTATCAGTCAAATGACCAAATAATAATGATGATGATAATAATAATAATAATAATAATAATAATAATAATAATAATAATAATAATAATAATAAAAGAAGCCAGAGTAAACAAAGAAACTATTAGAATTAAAGTTTTAGAACAGGAAAATGGCTAATATATATCATTTGAAGAGAGACCAATTGTTCTGGAAGCACATCCCATGTAGTCATTTACACTCCATGAGCAAGCTAATAAATTGGTGCTCATGGTGGATGGTATTTCTTGTCTATAATTCTTTATTTTCTCCTCACTCTTGCATAACTTCCCTGCCCCATTGGCTTTGATCTTGAACAAGACTTACTTTGGCCAATGGAATACAGGCTGTTTCTCTATATTCTCTATAAACATAGGCTTCAAATATGTTTGTGTGGTTTGGCTTGGCTCTTTTCTGCTGTCTACCATGAGAAGAGTGTACCCCACATAGCTCCTGATAGCAGCTGATTCACATATGGAAGAGTCCAGAACATTATTTGAAGTAGAGCTATCCCAGTCCACCCACAGACCTGTCCACAATAAAAAAAATTATATGTGTGTGTGTGTGTGTGTGTGTGTGTGTGTGTGTGTTTGTGTGTATGCTAGTCATTAAAAAGACTGAGATCTGGGGAGTTGCTTTTGTGTAGTATTATTGCTGAAAAGAAAACTGACTAATGAAATATCCTGTTGAACAAATATTCATTATTGTTTCGATGTATTTATTTAGAAGAGAGGCTAAGTGTTATGTAAGAGAAAAGCAAAGAAGGTGTTCTATGGTGGCAGTGCCATAACTTAGACATCCCACTCTGCAAGAGAGAAGTTCAGCAGTACGTGAACCAACATTCCTTAGCAGCAGCTGAGTTATCAGATGTCAATCAGAAGCATGTTTAAAAGCACAAGCTTTGGAGTCAGCCTTCCTTGAGTGAAAACTTAATTCTGCCACTTTACAGCCAGATGGTCAAAGACAAATTACTTGACTTCTCTTGACTTACCATTCTTTGCATGTAACAATAGTATTTCTTTCTTATGGCAATGAAGATTATGATAAAGATAATGTGCTTAGTACACTTAGTCACTATCTGGCACATAGTAAATTGTTAAATAAAAAAAATTGACATCACTATATGATCAAAATTCTTCTGCCTCTACCATAAATGAAGTTTTCAGAATATTTCATCCAAACTTCTTCTTCAGTTCATTATGTTTCTTGTCATATTTTAGCACCATCATGAATTTATAGTATCCGTGGAATGATGGCACCCTGTGGAAGTATCTGGATTTTTACTCTTTAAATTACGGTTGGCTTATAAGGGCCTAGAAGTAACAGGTCTTCAATATCCTCCTTGATAATTTAAACTTACTTAATAAGCAATGTTAGAATCAGTGATAGACTCTTGAGAAGACCATAGTCTCTGAGATTCATTTTTGGATTGTTACTGCTTTGGAAACTCTGCGAAGGAAAAAATGTGGCTGTAGCTTTCTCTAATGGAAAAAGTTTCCCTGGCAAATATTCTTTTGAATTGCATAGCAGCATTTAATTCAGACTATGTCAGAGAGAAATAATGTTAGCTCATTTGGCTCTCCAGAAGAAACTAAGATCAGGTATCTTAATGATTAGGGCTTTTTATTAATGTATATTCTTAGACAGCCACATGGAGCCTTTACATAGGAAGGTTATGTTTCAGAAATATAGTGTCTTATAGTAAAGCCATTTTCTTCATGACGTAATGCTCCAGAAATATATGCTGGGTAACCTATGATCTACTAAATCCATGATGTAATGGGTCTGAAATATATGCCATAAACCACAGCAACTCCTTGATGGGAAAACTGGACATGGATTATTATATTTCCTTGAATGTCAGGGTGGTCAGGATGACGAAAGCTAGTTTTTTTTTTTTTTCATGTTTTTCTTTTCCTTTCACAATGATAGACAAAGTTAATTCAACCCACTATTTCAGAAGAAAAAGTTATGTATAAAAAAATCTTCCTGCAAAGTAAAGCGCATCAACAACAATTTCATAGTTTGAAATGTGGCAAAATATGTTGTGACAATTCTCCTCCACACACACGTGCACACACGCACACACATTTAAACCATGAATATAAGTTCTTGCCTATTATTGCATTTATAGAAATAAGAAAAATCTTCACTGTGATGGAAAAAAGCAATAGTATAAAATCAAGCCCAATTGATTCCAACATCAATATTTTTTTCCTTAGAAAGAATCACTCTTGCCAATCTTGCCGATGAATATTCCTTCTGGAGGCAGAGGAGGAAGCTACTGTCAATGCAAATACATAAACGTGCACACACGTACTTCACGAAACTTAGTGGCCAACTGATTTAAACCCTTCATTCTGTGGATGACGAGACATAGAGCTAAAATATCTAAATGCCATCTGTGGTGGTCTTAAAATACATCAACAATTTTTTATAAGCTCCTCTCAAAAGGTGGAGCCCAATTCCTATGTTCCCGAGAGTAGGGAAGACTTAGTGACTTCTAAAGAATAGAATGTGGCAGAGGTAACAGTACAGGACTTGTTAGACTGCTTTGCAGCTATTAACAGCTTTGCAGCCTCCTCCTTGCTCTCTTTTTTGGATTGCTGGCTCTGGAAGAAGCCAACCCCCCCATCCACGTCAATGGAGACCCACATATAGGAAGCACCCACACATGAGTAGAATTCCAAGATGGTCCCCAAGCTTCCCACCTCCTGGTGTACACATCCTGCGTAATCCGTTCCCTTTGAGTATAGGCAGGACATAGGAATATGATTGTATATTTATGACCAAATGATATAGAAAAAGCGAAGGGATAGTTACTCCCATTATTACATTATATGATTGAATAATGTCATAGCAGATTGGGAAGAGATTCTCCTGATGGTTTTGGAGAAGTAAGCTGCCATGCTGGGAGAGGACCACATGACTAGAACCCAAGGACAGCCTCTAGGAGATAAAAGAGATGCCTGGCCAACAATCAGCAAGAAAACAAGGACCTCATTCCTACCACCATAAGAGGCAGAATTAGGCAAACAACCTGAAAGAGCTTGGAGAAGAACCCTGAGTCCTCCGGAGGAGAACAACCCAGCCAGCATCTTGATTTCAGCCTCAGAAGAGACCCTAAGCAGAGGACCCCATCGATCCTGTTCCCCAACTCCTGACCCATGGAAACTGTGAGATAATAAATAGGTGTTCATTTGAGCCATTACATTTGTAGTAATTTGTCAGAGAGCAATTGACAAGTAATACAGAAGGGAACTGAGGCTTCCCACCAGTAAGTAGCATCATGTGAACGAATCATCTTGGAAGTGGATCCTCCAGCCCCAGTCAAGTCCCCCAAAGACCACAGCCCTGACTAACATCGTAACTGGAACCTTGGAACAGACCCTAAGCTGGAACCACCCAGCCAGGCTGTTGTATTAATCATATTTTTAAAATATTTTATGATGTTTTGACATCTTGAGGGGCCTAGCTGGCCTGGAATAAACTACTCCTAGGGCTAGCTAATTCCTAGAGAAAACAAAACAACTTGCCCGTGAATACAAGCACACATTTCTTATGGGAAATAACCAATCTCAAGTCTATACCCCCAACCATCTCTTTTATGTAACTCACACACCAAGTCAACATTTTCCTGCCCTAAATCAACCCAAGGCCAGATAAGACTACACAACTAGAGACCACTCCTAACACTCAGAACCCACCAGCATTATTCAAACTAGCCAATACTAAACTCTATCCCCTGCCTTGCTTTGCCTTTCCATGGAAAACACAAAGGCTCTGGGCCATACTTTCTCCTCCCTTTAGCTTCTGCCTCCTGACAACTCTGGTGCTTCCCCATATGGCTGTGTGTGGAGTGGCATAGCTACCTTCACTTGGGAAATGCAAGTAATAAATTCTTCTTTCAATGACATTGAGCTCCCAGTGTCATCACTCAGTTACCTCTTTAAATCAAAATCTTGTGAATGTATTTTAACACAACTACTCCCTGGTCCACAGAAACAGAAGATAATAAATATTTATTTTAATACTTACTTAAAATATTCTACTTTAAGCTGCTAAGTATTGAGGTGATTTGTCTTGCAGCAATAGATAACTAATGCACCAATTTTGTTACTATTCACTGGTAGGGCCGAAGGAATGAATCCAGGTTCTTCATTCTTCTGGACGTAGGGTGAAGAAGCAGGAAGAACACCTGAGCTTAGGTGGATCTCAATTTGAATTAAAACACTGCCGTCTACTTTTTTTAGGCTTGATCAAGTTTTTTTTAACATCACCAAGTCTCAATTTCTTCACCTTTAAAATATACATAATACCTAAACCATTAGTGTTTCATGATATTTTTGAGAACAAAGCAAGATAATGCTCATAAAGAGCTTTGTATAGAATTGGAATTAAGTAAATATTAGTTCTTGTTTTAAATCTTGTGTTCTCCTCACTGTCATTAGAATAACTAGGTTAATAATCAGATGCTACTACAAAGAAATTTATTCAGTCCTAAGATCCCTGGAAAAATTTGTTTGTATAAGCAACTAGTATTTAAAGATAATGGTAAAGGAATCAGAAGAGGGAAAGTAAAAAGAGATCAATATCTGTAACATTAAGAAGATAAACCACCATCACCACTATCTTCTTGAAAAAAAATCCTGTATTTTTAGGTATATTTTATAATCCTTGGTTGCTGAAGTGAAGGGAGCCAGGTGCTTCAGATAGATCCTGAGCATTGTGCCAGAGCATCACTGTGACAAAAAGAGATGGACACTGTGCCCTTGGTTTTCTCCACACCTCCAACCTGTTGCTAAGACCCCTGTTCCACCCTTCCTATCTTTTGATTATCTACTCTTTTATGAGAGATATCACGTAGTAAAGAAAAAGATTAAAAGCCAGTTAGTCCACTCATATATCCCTTCAGGTAATGAATCATGTCAGCAAAGCATGTTTTGAAAATGGTTGTCAAGGTTGATATCCAGTTAAGAAAAAAAGTTATACAAAAATAAAAACCATGAGACAAAGACATAGACAACTAGACCTCAACATTAATGATTACATCCCAAATGGGTGCTTCAGATTTGTTATTTTGAAATGGGCTATATTGCAAAATCTTCATGTAATAGTTTGAAAATATTTAAACTATTGTGAAAATCTTCATATTCACATTTTCTTCAATGCTGGAAATATGGAAATAACAAAACTCCAGATCTTTCTTAGGCCACATACAAAATTAATTCTTCACTCTTCTGGTGAATGCTATGAAAGAAATTTTTGCCCAACTGAATGCCAAAGAGTTTTTTTCTATGTATTCCAGAAGTTTTATAGTTTTAAATTTAATGTTTATGCCTATTATTAATTTTTATTTAACTTTCATGTATGGTGTAAAGTAAGTAAAAATATCCAATTGTTCCAGTACCATTTGTTGAAAAACTACCCTTTCCCCATTGATTTGCTTTGGCAACATTATCAAACTCACTATTTTGTTTCATTTGTCTATATGTCTGTGTTTATGTCAATACCATATGGTCTCAATTATAGTTAGTTTTATCATAAGTTTTGAAGTCAGGTATTGTAGTCACCCAATTTTGCCCTTCTCATTAAAAATCATTTAGGCTTCTTTATTCCCTTTGTATTAACAGGTAAATTTAAGGATCAGATTGTCAATTAATTGATAAAAATATTATATATCGATGTTGACTTGATATTTTCTTACTACGAGAGGAATAGACATCTTCACTATATAGAAACTTCCAATTCATAAACACAGTACATGTCTTTAAGGGTTTGTCTTTAATTTCTTCCAGCAGTGTTTTGTAATTGTAAGTGAAGGTATTGCACATTTTTTTAAAAGATATTCCTAAATTTTCTCCTTATGATTTTATCATAAATGTTCCTTTTAATTTCAATTTTATTTTTAATTGTTAGTGTATAGAAGTGCATTCTTTTATACACAAATCTTGTATCCTGTGACATCGCTAAACCTAAAATGTTCTAGTAGCGTTTCTTTAATAGATGATTATGTCCTCTGCAAATAAATAGAGTTGTATTTCTTTTTAAAAAATCTGTATGCCTTTTATTTAATTTTCTTCTCTTTTTGCCTTGATTAGGTCCCCTGTACAAATGTAAAAAAAAGTATTGAAAGTGGATACTTCTGCATTCTTCCCCGTGTTTGGGGGCAAAAGCATACATTTTTAGCACCTTTGAATGTGATGTTAAGTGTTGCTTTTTATGGATACCCTTTCTCAGGATAAAAAATTCCTCTATTCCTAGTAGGCCGATATATATATATTTTAAACCATGAACGGATGTTGAATTTTATGAGTCTTATTGCATGTTTATTGAAATAATCATATGTTTTTATTTTTATTTTATTTCATTTTTTAATTGAAACAAAATTGTGCATATCTGTGGGGTACAGCATTGAATATCAATATCTGTGTGCAATATGTGATGCTCAAATCAGGATAATTAGTATATTCAACATTACACAGTGTAATCATTTTTTTGTGGCCCTTTCCCAATTTCTCACAAACCTTTTCCCACCTTTCTCCTCCCCTCTTTCCCACTGCTGGTAACCTCAGTTCTGTTCTCTATAGTTGAAAGTTCAATAAATTATTGTGATTGTTCTTTCTTTCTTTCTTTGTTCTTTCTTTCTTTCTTGTTCCTTTTTTTTTGTTTCTTTTTCTCTTTCTTCGTTTCTTTGTTTCTTTCTTTGTTTTACTCTTTATTTTTTTATTTTATTATTATTTATTTATTTATTTTTATTTTTTATTTTTTAATTTATTTTATTTATTTTTTATTTTTTTATATATATATTTTTTATGGAACTCTCTCTGTCTTTTTTAACTTCCACTTATGAGTGAGGACATGCAGCATTTCTCTTTCTGTGTCTGACTTATTTCATTTAACATAATTTTCTCCAAGTTCATCCATATTGTTGCAAATGGCTGTATTCCATTGTGTATATATACCCTATTTTCCTTATCTAATCATCTGACGATGGACATTTAGGTTGATTCCAAATCTTGAGTATTGTAAATAGGGCTGCAATAAACACGGGAGTGCAGACATCCCTTCAACATGATGATTTCCATTCCTTTGGATATATACCCACCAGTGGGGATTGCTGGACCTTATGGCAATTCTATTTGTAGCTGTTTGAGGAATCTCCATATGTTTTCCACAATGGCTGCACTAATTTATAGACCCACCAACAGTGTAGGAGTGTTCCCCTTTCTCTGCATCCTCACCAGTATTTGTTATTGTCTGTCTTTTTGATAATAGCCAGTCTAACTGGAGTGAGATGATATCTCAATTTTGCTTTGATTTGCATTTTCCTGATGCTGAATGATGTTAAGCATTACTTCATATGTCTGTATATCTTCCTTTGAGAAATGCCCACTCAGTTCCCTTTCCCCATTTTTTAATTGGGTTACTTGTTTTGTTTTTTGCTAAAAGTTGTTTGAGTTCCTTGTATATTCCGGATATTAATCATTTGTCAGATACATAGATTGCAAAGATTTTCTCCCATTCCGTAGGTTTCTTTTGCTGTGCAGAAGCTTTTTAGTTTAACATAATTCCATTTGTTTATTTTTTCTTTTTTTTAGCTGTGCTGTTGGGGTTTTATTCATAAGGTCTTTGCCCAGTCCTACTTCCTGAAGAGTTTCCCCCATGTTTTCTTTTAGGAGTTTTATACTTTCAGGTCTTATATTTAAGTCTTTGAGCATTTTGAGTTAATTTTGGTATATGTGAGATGTACAGGTCTAGTTTCATTCTTCTATTTATGGATGTGCAGTTTTCCCACAAGCATTTATTTAAGAGGCAGTCTTCTCCCCAAAGTATGTTCTTGGTGCCTTTGTCAAATATCAGTTGGCTGTAAGTATGTGATTTGATTTCTGTGTTCTCTGTTCTGGTCCGTTGGCCCAAGTGTCGGGTTTTATGGCAGTGCTATGCTATTTTGTTTACTATAGCTTTGCAGTACAACTTGAAGTCAGGTAGTGTAATGCCCCTGGCTTTTTTTTTTTTTTTTTTTTTAAACTCAGGATTACATCGGCTATTCAGGGTCTTTAGTTGTTCCATATTTATGTTAGTATCATTTTTTTCTATTTCTGTGAAGAATGTCATTGGTATTTTGGTGGGAATAGCATTGAATCTGTAGATTGCTTTGGTAATATAGACATTTTCACAATGTTAATTCTTCCAATCCAAGAGTATGGACTATCTTTCCATCTTTTTTTTTGTTTGTTTGTTTATTTTTCATGACCGGCACTCAGCCAGTGAGTGCACCGGTCATTCCTATATAGGATCCGAACCCGCGGCGGGGAGCGTTGCCGCGCTCCCAGCGCAGCACGCTACCGAGTGCACCACGGACTCGGCCCTTTCCATCTTTTTTTCCCTTAACTTCTTTCATCAATGATTTGCTGTTCTCATTGCAGTGCTCTTTCACCTCATTAGTTGAATTCATTTCTTTCATTCCTTTTTTTGGGGGAGGGTGAGTATTGTAAATGGGCTTGTTTTTTTGATTTCTTTTTCTGATAGTTTGTTATTGGAGTATAAAAATGCTACTGATTTTTTCATGCTGGGTTTTGTATCCTGCAACTGTACTGAAATCATTTATGAGCTCAAATAGTTCCCCCCCCCCCCCCACACACAGTTTTTAGATTTTTCTATGTATAGGGTCATATCATATGCAAACTGGGACTGTTTGACTTTGTCTTTTCCAATCTGGCTGTGCTTTATTTCTTTCTCTTGCCCGAGAATACTAACACAGTATTGGTGCTTTCAACACTATGTTACATAACAGTGGTTAGAGTAGGCATCCTTGTCTTGTTCCTACTCTTGAGAAAAAAGCTTTCAGCCTTTCCCCATTCAAGATGATATTGGCAGTGGGTTTGTCACATATAGCTTTTATTGTGTTGCAATATTTTCCTTTATACCTAATTTGCTAAGAGTCTTTATTATGAAGGGATATTCAATTTTGTAATGCTTCTTCTGCATCTACTAAAATAGTCATATGGTTTTTGTCCTTGATTTTGTTGGTGTATCACATTTATAGACTTGTGTATGTTGGACCTTGCATCCCTGGGATGAATCCCATTTGATCATGGTGTGTAATTACGATGTGCTGCTATATTCTATTTGCTAATATTTTGTTTAGGATTTTTGCATCTATGTTCAGAGATTTGGCCTGTAGTTTTTTTGTTTGTTTGTTTGTTTGTTTTTTATCTTTGCCCGGTTTTGGTATAGGGATGATGATGGCTTACAGAAGGAGTTTATGTTTCAATTTTTTGGAATAATTTGAAGAGAATTAGAATTAATTCTTCTATAAAAGTTTGGTAGAATTCAGCAGTGAAACCATCCATTCCTGGGCTTTTCTTTGTTGGGAGACTGCTGATTACTCCTTCAATCTCATTGCTTGTTATCAATCTGTTCAGATTTTCTATTTCTGCTTGGTTCAGTCTTGGTAGTTTGTATGTGTCCAGAAATTTATCCATTTCCTCCAGGTTTTCAAATTTGTTGGTGTGTAGTTGTTTATAATAGTCTCTAATGATTCTTTGTATTTCTGTGGTATTAGTTGTGATGTCTCCTCTTTCATTTCTGATTTTTTGTTCTTTGAGTCTTCTCTCTTCTAGCTAGCCTAGATAATGGTTTGTCTATTTTGTTTATCTTCTCAAAGAAAAAACTTTTTGTTTCATTGAACTTTTTTATTGTTTCGTGGGTCTCTATTTCATTTAGTTCTGTCTGATCTTAGTTATTTTTTTCCATGTGATAATTTTGGGATTAGATTGTTCTTGTTTTTCTAGTTCTTTGAGATATAGCATTAGGTTGTTTATTTAAAATGTTTCTATTATTTTGATGTAAATGTTTATTGCAATAAACTTCCCTCTTAGGACTCCTTTTGAAGTATCCCACAGGTTTTGGTATAATGTGTCTTTATTTTCATTTGTTTCAATAAATTTTTTGATTTCCTGTTGAATTTCTTCTTGAACCCATAGGTTGTTCAGGAAAATGTTGTTTAATTTCCATGTACTTGTATAGTTTCCAGAGTTGTGTTTGTTACTGATTTTTAGTTTTAATCCATTGTGGTCTAAAAAGACTTAAAATGTTTTCAATATTTTTTAATATGTTGAGACTTCACCTGTGACCTAAGATGTGGTTTATCATGGAGAATGTTCCATGTGCTAACGAGAAGAATGTATGTTCTGTAGTTGTTGGATGAGATGTCCTGTAGATATCTGCCAAGTCCAACTGTTCTAAACTATGGTTGAAATACTGTGTTTCTCTGTTGATTTGTTGCATACATGATCTGTCTAACAGTGAAAGAGGGGTGTTCATGTCCCCAACTATTATCATATTTGAATCTATCTCTTTCTTTAGGTCTTATAGGGTTTATATATAGGCTTTATATATCTGGATGCTCTGGTGTTGAGTGCATATAAATTTATGATTGTTATGTCTTTTTGCTGAATAGGTCCCTTTATCATTATATAATGGCCTCCTTGTCTCTTTTTATGGTTTTTGGCTTAATGTCTATTTTACCCAATATAAAAACAGCTACTCCTGCTCATTTTTGGTTTCCATTTGCATGATATATCTTTTTCTATTCCTGCACTATTAGGTGGTATGTGTCTTTACAGGTGAGATGAATCTCTTGTAGACAGCGTATAGTTGGGTCTAGCTTTTTAATCCAATCAGTCAATCTGTGTCTTTTAAGGAAGGAGTTGAATCCTTTTACATTTAGGGTTGTTATTGAAATGTGTTGCCTTATTCTTGGCATTGTATCAATTTTTGTTTGGAATTTTATATATGTTTTGATCTGTTCTGCCTTTTTATTTGTTTGTGTTCAGTGTTTGTTGATTTTTTGAGGTGGTAAGATTTATTTATTTTTTTCTTTTTTGTCTGCATTTTTGTTCCACCAGTAGGTTTTGTTCCTGTGTATTCATTCTAGTCATTATCATTTTTTGGATTCTGGATGTAGGTCTCTCTTTAGGATTTCTTGCAGGGCTGGTCATTTGGTGGTGAACTCCCACAGTTTTTCTTTGTGTAGGAATACACTAATTGTCTTAATTTCTGAAGGATAGCCTTGCTGGGTATAGTATTCCTGGCTAGCAGGGATTTTTTTTTTCTTTTAGCATTTTGTATATTTCATCCCATTCTATTCTTGCCTGTATAGTTTCTATTGCAAAGTCTGCTTTTAGTTTGATGAGGACTCCCTTATGGGTGACTTGACACTTTTCTCTTGCTGTTTTTTGGATTCTCTTTGTCTTTGAGTTTTGCCAGTTTGACTATAATGTGTCCCATAGAGCACCTTTCTGAATTGAATCTATTTGGGAATCTTTGAGCCTCCTGGATCTGAAGGTGTCTGACTCTCCTTCTACCTGAGAAGTTTTCTACTATTATTTTCTTGATATGTTTTCAATGCCTTTCCTTTCTCCTCCTCATCTGTAACACCCATGATTCAGATGTTTGTGTGCTTTAAGTTGTCTGCTAGCTCTCTTAGATTTTCTTTGTTTTTTAAAATTCTTTTTTTCTTTTACTATGTCTGCCTTAGTTATTTCAAAAAGATGGTCTTCAAGATCAGAAATTCTATATCCTGCTTGATCTAGCCTACTGCTTAAGCTCTCTGTTGTGTTTTTTATATTATTGAATTGATTCCTCAGTTCTTGGAGTTCTGCTACATTCTTTTTTAAGGTATTAATCTCTTTATAAATTTCCTCCTTCACATCCTGGATAGTTTTTCTCATTTCACTGTGTCATCTATCTGAGTCTTCTTGTACTTTACTGAGTTTCCTTAAGATTATTGTTTGGAGTTCATTGTCAGTTATTTCAAGGGTTTCCTTCTGGTACTTGAGAATTATTGTATTCCTGTGGTGGTGTCAAATTGTCTTGTTTTTTCATATTTCTATTATCTCTACATTGTTATCTGGTCGTCTGGTAGAATAGGTGCTTCTTCTATTACTCTGGAGTGGGCTTTGAGGAGAGAGAGTTTTCCTATAAATGTGTTTTATACTGACCATTAAGTAGGGTGTTTTAGTATTGTTTCTGGGTAGATGCAGTAACATAGTCTCTGTGTAGGTACTTTGGCCATATTCAAATTTGGAGCTGTGTGAGTGCCTCTGTGGACTAGACACTAGGGCACTTTGTCATTTCTTGCTGATGCTAGTGACATGGGTGAACAAATGAACAAAGAGTGCCCTATCACTCTTTGGCTGGGTTCAGTGTCACCAGGCAGTTTTCGTAGCACCCCAGCTCGTATCCCATGTCCCCGATGGGTGCACTGGGGTATACTAGAGCTCCTCGATTTGAATTGGTGACCCTGAGTGGGGTCTGTCTGTCCTCTTTCCTATAGGCAGAGGGTCCTCCTGTGTCTTTACACTCCCCAGTTGGGAGATGAGTTGGTGGTAGTTGGCAATTTTCTTTCTTTCTCTATTTGGCTATTCTGGATTTCTGCACTCTCTGGGGATTCCATATGTTTCTCTCCCTGGATCAAGGCAGTTGCGTGAGTTGTTCATGTACCTCATACCCCCAAGTGCACTACCATGAGGGTCATGGGTCTGTGCTCACTCATCTCTTTCCCCAGCTCTATTGGTGACCTGTCTTGTATCAATGCAGTCAAGTGGCCAGCAGGCAGCCTGAACAGTGGTGGTGGCTGCTGCTGTGGTGGTAGGCTACCCTTATGAGAGCAGTGTCCACAGGCCACCATTGTGGCCTTGGTGGCTGTGGTGGTGTCTGTGGCAGACCACCCACATGGCTGTGTCCCACACTCCTGCTGGGTGTCAGTACAGTCTACTTGGCTACTGAAGGTCCCTGTGCTCCTGCCAGCCATTGGCAAGGGCTGCTTTAGGCTCCTGAAGGTTCCTGCACTCCAGCCACATGTGTGCAGTCACCCAGGTGAGCCAGGAGCAGTCTAATTTTTATTTTTAGTGTGTTGATATGGTGAACTACATTGGTTGATTTTTTCAAATATTCAATAAACTTTATATTCCCGAGATAAACCCAATTTGATCATGATATCTTATCTTTTTTATTTTTATGTACTCAAATTTTATATTTTATTAAGATTTTATTTCTTTATTTCTGAGAGATGCCTGTAGTTTTATTATATCTTCATCTGATTTAATCAGAGTAGTGCTGGTTCATTAAGTGATTTGTGAAGTTTTCTATTCTCTTCTATATTTTTGAAAGAGTTTATTTAAAAGTAACATTGTTTCTTGCCTAAAATTTTTGATAGGAATTACAAGTGAACCCATCTGTCCCTTTTTTTTTAAGAAATAACTTTGTTTATTTAAATTATGAATTATATTCCTCAAGTAACTGTAGGACTTTGCAGGTTATTTATTTCTTCTTGAATAAGATTTGGTAGTTTATTTCATTTAAGGAATTTGTCCATTTTACCTAATTTCCTGAATTTACTGTATAAAATTATTTATAATATTCTCTTATTGTCCTTTTAATGTCTGTGAGATTTTTTGTCATATCTTTTATTTCATTCTTAACACTGGTAATTTTTGTTTTAGCTCTTATTCTCTTGATTTGTCTGATCATAAGTTTATTGGTTACATTAATTAGTTTTGCTTTTATTAATTTATTCTATTTAGTTTAGTCTGTTCTATGCGGTTATTTTCAGTTTGTCTTCATAATTTTTTTCTTACTTTAGGTTAAACTTATTCATTTATTTTTAGTTTCCTAAGGTAGAATCTTAGTTGATTTCAGATCTTTTTGGTCTGTTCTTAGGAAACATTCTATAATATAACTTAATCTCCAATACTGCATTAACTGGGGACCACAAACATTGATATGCTTTGTTGTTATTTTCACTTAGTTCAAATTCTGTCTGAATTGCTCTGTGATCTCCTCTTTGACCCATGGCTTACTTAATGTGTGTTATTTAGTTACCAAATATTAGATACTTTTCTAGGTTTTCTTTTTCTGTTTTTGAGTTCTACTTTAATTTCATTGTCATATGAAAGCATACTTTTTGTGCTTGTATAACTGCCATCTTTATAATATATTGACACTTGTTTTATGGCCAAGTATATAAATGTATGCATCTTTTTATGTGAGTATTAGGGCTTGAGTCTTAGTTTTTGAGACAGCCACTTTTCCCATCCCTGATGCTGATTTATACATTAAATAAATGAAGTGAGATATGGTATCACTGGAAAAAAAAGATTTTATACTTTAAAATGGAACTTTATTACATTTAAAGAAAAAGACAGTGGCTTTAAGAAGAACGATCCCTGGCAAATAGTTAGGTGGGTAGATGGAAATACATTTGTATTCCTAAATATAGTGGGGGAAGAAGAAGAGGTATAAAAGAAGACTTGATGGGAAAGCATTGGAAATTGACATTGGTAGAATATAAAGGTAGTTTTATTAAACATTAGCTTTTTTTTTTTTTTTTTTTTTTTTTTGGTGCTGTAACAAATTACCAAACATTTGGTGGCTTAAAACAGCATCATTGTATTATCTTACAATTCTGAAGGTTAGAAGCCTGACATGGATTAAGCCGGGCAATAGTCAAGCTGTCAGCAGGGCCATGTTTCTATCTGGAGGCTCCAGGGGAGAAATGCATTTCCTTGTCTTTTCTGGCTTCTGGAGAGGGCACCCACATTTTTTGGTTTGTGGCTCCCTTCCTCCATCTTCAAAGCCAACAAAATTGCATCTCTTTGACAGTTCTTCTATGTTACATGTCCTGATGACTGGAAACGGTTCTCTACTTTTAAGAACCAGAAAAGGTTCTCTACGTTTAAGGACTCAAATGATAATAATGGGACCACTCAAATAATCCTGGATAATCTCCTCATCTCAAGATTTTTAAGTTACTCATATCCTCAAAGTTTCTTTGCCATCATACTCACAGAAGGTAGACGTATTTCTTTCTTTCTTTCTTTCTTTTTTTTTTGAGGGTGGAGGCATTATTCTACCTACCACTCACTTTTCATATTTTTTTCATTATATAAAGTATAATGTTTTTAAATGGTGCTTCTAAATTTGGTTCAGCGTCAAAGCATGGTGCCTCCATGAAGGAACACAAAAGACACTTAAGCAGATGAATTCTTCAAACTCTAGATTTGATGTCAAAGAAAGTAAAATGTGACACATTGAAACGGATCCTGGGTCCTTTGGCCATAGGTTAAACAGAGGAGGAAGACGTGATCATGAAGAGCAGAGCAGTCCTGTTACAAATATGTTAGGGCTATGCAGCTGGGCTACTGGAAAGCCTTTCGAAAGGAAAAACTGCAGACAGGCAATACGAGGCTCTGTCTTGATCAATTCTTTAATTCCCTGGTTTTTGTGGCTGTTCTATATCCTCCCCTCATTGCAAGCTTCATTTTGTGATGGCAGAGGGAAATAAAAAGAGAGATATCTAATGAGTCACAGTGATGGTGACCGGCACACGACATTTTGAATCCCTTCTCAATGTAGTTATTTTGCTTGAGAATGATTTCTAAATGTGGGAAAACAAGTCAAAAATCCTCTCCATTTCCTTATCCTTTACTTGCCTCCATAATCTGCCCAAGATTCAGCAATTTATCTCCATATGGGCAAGAATGTTGTTTTCTGATTTTTATATTGTTCTTCTGAAGATGGAGTGTGTACAATGCTGGAACTCATGGAAAATACATTAATATCCTCCTAAATGAGCATGTTTATGCAACTTGGATAAAAATATTAGGAAAATTATTCATGCACCGTAGTCTCTTTATATCATTTATGTCTTTGGACCCACTCCCTTTCCTTAAATTAAGATAATTAGAAGTATTTATAAAAACTAGAAAATGCCTGTTGTAAGAGAAGCTGTTAACGGCTCTCTACATAAGTTTGCTGGGAGATGTGCGGACTGGGAAATTCGTTTTTGTTGTTAAGTGCAGTTCTGGATATATGCAAATAGAAATATGAACTTATCGCTCACTGCCTGATGTGGTTCTGTGTGTCCCAGGAATGTCACTGTGACTGCAAATCTCCATCTGGCTTCTCAATTAGAGCCCAATAGGACAACTGATTTTCTGCTGTTCTATGATAAGGCAATCAGCTACATGTTTCTTTCCATCAAAACTTGATTTGATTATGGAATAGTATGGTTTTTATTGTTGGAGTTTTAGTATACACTGGGTTATTTGGTGTTTATAATCTTTATTTCTCATACCCATCCCATATCCCCTAACACATGTTTATAGACAATTTTCTGAATTCTCAAAACCTGGTACAATGAATAAATACGGTTGTTTTTATTTTAGGATTGCGAAGAAAAAGCAGATGTTTTAATAAACACAGTGTTGCAAGGACATTACCAGGATATAATAATATAAGGTGAATTCCTATAGTTTACCATGTTAGGTAATTAGAGGCAACATATTTAAAAAGTTAATGGGGCGCCAATAGTCTTTTCTTTTTCCTTAAGCTTGTTCAGATACACAGTGCAGAAGAAAAGAGAAAGTTTGATAACTATTTGCAAAATCTCAACCTAATCATAACTGAAATCAATCGAGTGCGTGTTTCATTTTTCTACTATGGTCTTTATGAGAGCTGCTAAGCATAAGTAATAAAATGGATATCATAGGATTTATCTCCTTTTCCACCTCCAATCCTTTTGGGGAAGTGATGACCCCAAGGACATCATAAGGCAAAAATAAAGAGAGGAAGAAAAGTCATTGACCAATGGTTAATCTGTTTTGAACTAATCCACAGAAATAACATAACGTGTGCTTAAATATGTCTTTCCCTCTGAAGAAAACCTTACACCATAGTCTTTGACACTGACAGATTTATGTTCATAACCTGGTGCCTGGATCCTACAGGTAAAATGAAATGTGCACACTCACATGGAAGGACAGAAATGTATGTATTTCCCATATTGTTATAAGCTTATATCTTTTTCTCAGAGATAACAAAATTATTGGTTTCTCTAGTTGGCTAGCTCACTATATCTATATGAAGATACTTCAAAAAGTTCATGGAAAGATTTGTATTATCCTCCAATTCTATTTTTCCACAATGTTTTTGAAGTACCCTCATATATCTAGATTTGATTATATTATATTTAATTATCGATTGATAGATATAGATAATTAGATTAGATTCAATAGATAGAATAAGCACACACACACACACATGTATTTTCTTATAGTCTTAAATCCCTTGCATAAGAGGTGTGCCTAGGTTAGGGACATGTGTGTATTTATGCATGTGCTGGGTGTGTGTCTAGTGAAACAAAGAAAACAATTCCCTTTCCGTAAGGCGAAAATGTATTTCTGACTGTAAAAATGAATTACATACCTCCGTCCTAGAAAACCAAGACACTCGCTCATTGTGGCTTCTCACTGGAATTTGATGAGAGTCAATCAAATGCAGAAATGTTTGTCATAATTTCAATAGATAGCTAGTGACTCTGCAGTTGACAAAATATTATCAGAACTCAGGAGTCCAATAGCATTGGTCTTTGTAAAGTGGTTTTTGAAGACAGGTCTTGTTGTTTGATATAGCAGCATACCTAAAAACAATTGCATGTAGCTTTGAATCAATAAGAAACAAGAACAAAATATAAACAATAAATTGGGGTGGATAAACTGCTGAAAGCCATCTCCAGAGGGGAATAAAAATAAAACAAGAGAAAATCTCCCTGAAAATGATGACAGAATCAGGACAAAAGATAGTTTTTTTTTTTTTTTTTTTTTTGAGTTTTACAAAATGATCTAGTAAAAATAATTCAGTGGAATGTACTAACACAGATAGAGTGTGCCTATAAACTAATGAGACCTATTTAACCATTCTCACATACAAGTGTGTTTCCATTCAGATGCTGTAAATTGAAAAGTGTCACTTTCCTAGAGACCATTATGGCATCTATCTATAAACAGGCACTTGACCAGGATGTTGACTTGTTTTACTTCATGGTTTCAAATGGAACTCTTATGTATTTTCCAGTCAAGCTTAAAATAGGTTACACTGAAAGTTTAATGAGATTTTTCCCAAGAGGAACTTTCCCCTAAGACTTCAAGGCCACTTTTCTAAACAAAGAACAGAAACTATTCTTTACACCCAAACGTTCAGATTCATTTTCTTAATAAATCAATTATCCAGATGTTTGTCTCCATGTGATGGCAAATCTTTGGATGCTACTAACATTTTTGTAGGCTTCACGTCACAGAGTCAGAAAGGTTTCATGTGATAGAGCGTGGGTATAGATTGTGAGCCTTATATGGTTTAAATAAACCTTTGAATTTTCTTCCCTTTTGTGTTTAACATTTCTGCAATTCAGTTCATTTGAATTCTATGACAACCTTTGAAACTTAAGTTTTACAAGAAGAAAATGGCAGGAGCCTATATTTTGCTCATTTGCTTCTGGGTAAATGACAAGGGCAGTATCCTTGGTAAGTCTAGCACAAGAAAATCATGTCCAGTCATGTATGATTATATTCAGGAAGTCTGGTATTTAAATACTTTGAAAACTAATGTCTGTAATGAAATAATCAAATAATTTGGCAAAGTAACAGTATCCTCTAAATCACCTCTTCAAGTAATTGTAACATTTATAATCAAATAAATTTGCAGAAGAGAGTTTCCCGTGTTTGCTTTTTGGTATCCATCCCAAGGTCAAGTCTCACCTGCCTCGATAAGTGGAAACCCCTTACAGTTAATGAATTCATTAACTGGGCAGGTACCAAAACTTGAAGATTTCAGTTTTGTGGGGTTTTTTTTTTACCTTTATTGAATTTTTTTTTTGCTACCTGTCCTTCTGCATATTTCTTAACTAAAGGTAGGGATCTTATAAGTTAAAAATTGATGCAGCAAAGAATCATCAGAATTTATTTCAAAGGAACTGTGTTCCTTGCTTTTATTTAGCTTGACCAGTTTTTTCTGACCTTTGCTTCTGAAAAGTACTGTATGTTTCAGAAGCAGTATGGGCTTGTAATCATGAAATTGGTAAGATATCAACTCAGTGGGTGCTGGTAACCTCACAAGTGTTCCCCCTCTTCCGTGATAAAGGAATCCTCCTGAAGCAATGGAAAGCGGTCGGCATGTGCATCTGTGCAGAGAGACAAGGAACTCTTTCTTCTATAAGTAGGAAATTAATTGATTAATTTTAAGAGTATTAGCAATTTTGGTCAAAGCATTCAATCACAACAGTCATTTACAGATGAAAATTAGTGCAAGTAGTAATACCCCCAAAATTAATGGACAGCTTCCTGACACTCACAGCATCCCATTGGTAGCCCTGATCCTCAATGCAATTAAACCACAATGGATATTGATGTCGGGCTTGGGGAATATACATTATTGCTCACTCGATGGTTTAAATCTTGAATTCATCATTTGCTAGCTATGTTGATCTCATTCAAGCTATTGCACATCTCTGTGCTTCAGTTTCCTCATGTGTAAAGTGGGTAATAGCTATTTTGCTGAAAGGATTAGATGAGATAACATGTATCTCAGTGCCTTGGTGACTAGGATCTAACACAATCTCCCTACAGACTCTTTCCAACTCAGTAAGCATGTAGCTCTTGCCAAAACTTCATGCCACCCCTCTGCTCGAGAATCTCCAGTGGATGGCTCCCTATTACTTTCATAGTAGAAGCTAAAGTCCTACAATGACCCACAAGACTTTACACAATCTGTCTCTGTTTCTGGTCTGTTATCTGTTTATCTTCAGTGGCTAGGGTGCTCTCCCGGCTCAGGGTACACCAGACCCCCCGTTAGACTTTGATTCTTCCCAAACCTTGTAGCCGTTCTGCTCTCTCAGGGACTTTGCACTGTGTGTTCTCCTGTATGGAATCATCTTCCTGCAAACAGCCACAGAGCTCACTGCCTTTCCTCCTTCAACTATTGGCTCAGTTGTCACCTTCTCAATGTGGCTTCATTTAAAATGACAGTCTCTCCGTTAGCCTTCCTGGTTCCCTTCATCCTATTCTATTTGTTTCTATAATACCCGATACTCTCAAACATACTGTATCATTGATTTGTTACATTTATAATTTGTTTTCTTTTCTCTCACTAGAATGCTGCACCATGAAGGTGGATCTTTTGGTCAGCTTTGTTCACGAATTAATCCCTCACACCTAGGAGGTGCTCAAAAGATATTCAATGGATGAAGCAATAAGTGGTAGTGAGTTTTTTATTATTATTTGGCCCCATTTGCTCTCCTGTGACTCTGCTCATCGCCAACTCCTCTCTCATTCTTTTCCAGGGCGCTGCATATGGCAGGTTAATCATTCTTCCCAAGGAGGTACAGCCTGGTTGTGAGCCCAGGCAGCCTCCAGCTACTGCATGACATGATCCCTCCCCATTTCTCTGCTTTTATAAAAAGCTGCACAGCAGTATGCCTTCAAGTGAGCATTCAAGAGTTTCTGAAGAACATTGCTTTCTTTGTAGTCTTGCTGTGGGGGAAAAAATATCTCCACAAAACTTAATCTTGCAAGTGCCAGAGTTTCTGTCTTTTTTATGCCTTGCAATATAAAGGCAGCTCAGAATCCACTTTCCAGTGATAGCTGACAGTGCCTGGGTCCTGTGTCTCCATCAGACACTGGGACCGTTGGCTGTGAGTTAAGCTTCTGATACACTATGTCTGGCTTAACTTCTGCTAATGAGAATGGTCAAACAACATGCTGCTGAATGTATTTGAACATGCAAAACCTCATGGAGGTGGAGTAAATAGCAAAGAGTTTAAAAGATAACTTTCTCTTAAATAGTATTGTGCAATTTACCTCTCTCTTCTTCCTTTTGTCTATAAATACACGGAGCCTAATTTAGGTTGAAAGAGATGACAGATGGTCTCAGAGAGAAAATGTGAACAACAGTTGCTTTGTTTTCAATTGGGCAAACACGATGAAAGAGGCTCACACCACAGCATGTGAGGGATAGGTATGGTTGCTGAGGGATGATTTACAATATTCTAGTAAGCATCTATTGGATTAAAAATAGGTGGCTGCACATGGAAACTATGTGGCTGTACTCTCAGAGAAAATTGAGAATAAATGAAAACACCTTACCCAGCAACTGACTTAGAGAGAATACATCCCTAAGTTACCACTTGCGCAAGTTTAAAATTGCAGAAGAGAACATGACTGCATGAATACCAATATATAAAATTACAATAGTCCCCCTTATCCGTGAGGGATATGTTCCAAGACCTCGAGTGGATGCCTGAAACCACAGATGGTACCGAACCCAACTGCCATCAATCTGAACACGTGTCTGTTCATGTCTTCCACCCACAAATTTAATGCCTCTTCCATCTTAACTAAGCACTTATCAAAAGTGTCCGTAACTTTTGAGGTGTGACAGCAAAACTAGCACGAATTTCCTCTTCATTCTTCACAATTTCACATACAGAAGATTTGTTCTTACTCTAGATCTTAGCAACGTCAGCTTATGATATTTTTCCTTAAGTCAAGAACTACATTTTCACTTAAAGGAAGCACTTTCCAGCTTCTCGTTGGTATGCCCAAATTGCCAGCATCAATTCTCTTGAGTGCTGGTGCCATTACTAAGTAAAATAAGTAAAATAACACAGTGCTTGTGTTCAGGTAACCCTTATCACTGACTGATACTGAACAGTCAGCCCGATCACCCGGACACCTAATATGTGACTAACAGGTCGGAAGCATCTACGGTATGGGTATGCTGAACACAGGGATGTCACATCCAGGGTGGGACAGAGCTGGACAGAGCTGGATAGCATGATTTCATCATGCTACTCAGAAAGGCCGGTAATTTACAACTTATAAGTTACTTATTTCTGGAATTTTCCATTTAATATTTTTGGATCATGGTTGACTGTGGGTAACTGAAACCATGGAAAGCAATAACACGGCTGAGGGACGACTCCTGTACTCCAACAGGATAATGCCTGTAAGTAGGTGGGAATGTAATGTACTAGACTTATTCATAATGGCAAACTCTTTATTCAACTTCCTCTATCGGTAGCAGTGAGCTGTACTTTGGTCAAAAAGATGGAAAAAACAATCCTTTCCCTCAAGGAAGCTGCAGTTGAATGCAGGAGAAAGACAAGAAATTTGCTTTACCATATGATATAATTACAGCCAATGAAAAGGTAAGTCTCTGAGTGTTGAGAGAACATAAAGACACATAGGGGATGCCGATCTCAAGGGCGAAGGTAAAGCACAGTGCATATTTCTGAGAGGACATTGCCTTGCAATCCTGGAGGATGCCTAAGTTGAAGTTAGCTGGATGGAGAAGGGCTTGAGTGGAGAGGACATGAATACGAGCAGGAGGAGCTCGAGCAAAGAGATGAAGACAAAGAAAGTTGATGCTGGGCGGCATACATAAGGGACAAGAGGCAGGCAGGAGACTCTGCAAAGCTTTCTCTGCTACCCTAAAGAGTTTGGACTTATGCCTGTATGGAGAGCTACTTTGAAAACTGAGGCAAGGCAAAGACATAACTGTTATGTTTTAGAAAAATGATACCACTGGAAATATAGAAAATGTATAAAAATGTAGGCAACTCATGAGTGATGGTTCAAGTCACTGAGAAAGAGAACTAAGAAAAGAACTTCTGAGAAGGTGGCAGGTAAAGGTGAATTTGTGTTGAATTCCCTTGGGACATGGGACATGGGAGTGGAAGTACTCAGAGAAATGTTCAGGGCTGTTGGAGAGAGAGAATTTGCACTTAAGAGAGAACAAAACTAGAGAAAGAGTTGAGATGATGCAGAGCTTCATCAAAGCATGTAGACCTCTCGACACATTCTTTTTCTCCTTTCTTCTCTGACTAGAAATAAACTCCACGAGGGTAAGACGCTGCTTTATTTCTGGACTCTCAGCATCTAGAACTGTTTCTGGATCACAGCGGGAGCTCAGAAAATATTTACTGAAAAGATGAATTATCGAGCATGGTGGTTGAAGAAGATGTGTGCTGACAGGCTTGCTTTTTATATGAAGTGAAGATGAAAGAGGGCATGGGGTGGATGGAACTTTGGGCAGATGTTGGGTGGATGATGTCATTCGGTGCTGAGAAGCAAGTGTCAGGGAATTCGGAGGAACAGGTGATCATGAGATCCTAGAAGACGTTGGAAGCAATTGTGGAAAACAGCTGTGGATGTCATAGAGCCTCAAGACAGAATTCACCAATGACCTTATAAAGAGGGCCAGTGTGCTCCAGTGCAAAGGTGTGAATGAAGCCCGGATGCAGAGAATTACAGAATTATAATTATCAATCTTTTCTGACACTTAAGACAAAGAGAACAAGCAGTACTATCTCCAAATATTGGGTCAAGAAAGAATTTTACGTCTATGTTTTTAAATCTTTTATTGGGAGCTGTTTAGTTATAGTTAAGTCAGGTACTAATAGTGAAGCAGAGGTTGAAGATAGGAGAGAGAGGTAACTGGAGAAAGAAGATCTCTACAGGGTGTGAGACCAGGTCTACCTCGTTTCCAGCTGTAACCAGAGTTCCCTGCAATCGTGGACTATGTAGTACACACTCAATAAATCCTTATTAATTTAATAAATATATTTTTGAATGAAATGGTGAAATAAGTGAATATAGGAGGGTCAGATTCAGGAAACAGGTAGCTTTGATAGGTGGTTGGTCTGAGAATGGGGGATGCATCTGTCTCCTTGTCTTACTTCTTCCAGGTAAACAAAGCTTGACTCTCATGTACTTTTGTTCTTCTTTTCTGTGTAATAAGGGCCTAATGGTTTTGGAGGCCTTGTCCTTCTTTCTTCTCCTAAATCCACACCTTTGGTGCTCTTCTCTCTGCACTTACGTCCAAGTAGACGTGACATGACCACACATCTGTCTGCACTCCTTGCCTCCAGCTTAAGTCCTTTGGTTCCGCGTGGCTCCACCATGCCTTGTATATTTCATTTTATTTTACTGACATTGCACATCCTCAAGACAAACCACCCTCTTAACAAACTCACTGGCATCCTGCCTGGCCTCCCTCCCACCTCTGAGCACTGCATGGAATATTTGAGATCTCTAGGCAACCTCTATGGTTGTTTTGCAATCAAACATACTCCCTGTCTCTTGTAAATGTATGAGAAACCTCGCCTTCTTTATGAAGTTGTCAGAGACTCCTCACAAAATACTAACTCCATGGTATAACTCATCTGCTCTTTTTATGGGTGGATTAACTTCACATTGCTTTTCCATGGAGAATTGCAGGACGTATGGTATTTACTAGCACAGCACGCTCCTCACGGGGACACCTTGTAATGCTGATCGTTTTCCTGAGCACATGCTGTCACTTCTCCCTTTTTCTCCTACTCATAATGATGTGAATAAGAATTATGTTATAAAAATAACATTAAATCAACTCTAATTAAAAAATCTCATAAACTCTAACATAGCTATTAATAACAAATATTTTTGAAAAATCATACTGATATTTCAGGCTCTATGAACGGGTTAGAGCTTAATCAAGGCAGATTTAAGTGTTCTAAAAGATAGAAACCTTTACCCTGTATGGCTGTGGACTATACCCTAGGTCCTGATCAAGTATCTTATCAATTTGAATTTCCAGTGATGAGGAGATTTAAACAAGTGGTCCCCTCACTAAATTCATCACCAATCATGGAACAGCAATTCAAAGCTTATGCCTTGTTCTTGAGTCCAATGTGGACAATGTTGATTTGCATTGTAGAAGTTGTATTTGTTATTTATTACTGCATAATAAATTACCCTAAGACATAGAGGCTTAATACACACACACACACACACACACACACACACACACACACACACACACACAAAATTCTCACATAGTTTCCGTGGGTCAGAAATCCAGGAATAGTTTAGCTGAGTGGTTCTGGTTCAACATTTCTCATGAGGTTTTAGTCAAGACATCAGTGGGGGCTATTGTCATTCTTCAAGATTGACAGGGGCTGAAGATGTGCTTCAAGGTGGCTCACCCTCCTGCCTGACAAGTTAGTGCTGTGTTTTGGCAGGAGGCTTCAGTTTCTTACAAGGTGGAAATCTCAGTTTCTCACTCCCAGACTCACCTTAAGGTTGCTGATAGTTACTTTTTTATCAGTGTCTTCATGTTATACACCAGCTGGCTTTTCCTGGAGTGAGTGACACAGGAGAGCAAGGCAGAAGTCTCAATGTCTTTTATGTTTAGTTTGAGCTCACACACCATAACTTCCACAATATCTTCTTAGTTACACAGGTCAGCCCTATTTAATGTGGGAGGGAATGACACAAAAACATGAATATCAGGACCTGAAGATTGATGGGGGTTCTCTTGACTACCACAGAAGTTTAGGGTTTTGTAGATCTGATGTAAGAGAGAACTACATGTATGCATATTGTGGTACACCTGTGTGTTTAAGTATTTCCAGATTTTGTTTGTAATGGTTAATTTTACATGTCAACTTAACTGCAACATAGGGTGTCCAGATTAAACATTATTTCTAGGTGTGTATGTGGGGGTATTTTAGAAGAGATTAGTGTATGAATCAATGAAGCCTTCATAGATTGCCCTACCCAATATGGGTGGACATTACCCAATCTGTTGAGGGCATGAATGAAACAAAATGGTGAAGAAAGGAGGAATTTGCCTCTTTTCCTTCCTGACTGCCTACTTGAGATGGAACATCGGTCTTCTCCTGTTCTTGGATTTACACCGTCTGGGATTTGCCTGAGCTCACTAGGTTCTCCAGCGGCCAGTTGTAGATTGTGGGACTTCTCAGCCTCCATAGTCACATGAGCCAATATTTCACGACAAATCGTTCTTAAGACATATATGAGGCTGCTTCGAATAGTTTCGGAAAAGTAGAATTAAAAGATAATATGAATATTTCCATGAACTTTTTGAAGACACCTCACACATGCATATGTGTGTGTGTGTTTGTGTGTGTGTTCTGTTTTATATATGTTTTTCCTACTAGGATATTCTTTTATGTTAAAATCCCTTGTTAACCTTAAACTGCTTACATTCTCATCATCCTTACATTAGTGACTTCACTGCAATTAATACTCAGCAAAGATTTATCAATAATAAAGAAGGGAGATGAACATTCTATAAATATATAAATATGTATGTTTGCTTTTAAGCATTTCAGGAAGAAGAGAAAGCCTTCAGTTTTCACCTCAGCCAAGTCAGTTGGCTGTATTTACTCCACATGCCCATGCATGGTTTCAAGGGCGTAATTGATATTGCAGGGACTTTTCAGTCCTCCTCCAAGAAAACTGGAGCCCCTGCTGGGATGTGGATAGCAGATGTGTAGTCCTGACAACAGGGACTGTGTTGTATTTCTGGATTAGATGTTCATTAAGGCAAAGTGGTGTATATGAGCTTTATACTCAGGATTTACCACTGATGCTTTCCAGACCCACAGAAATCTTCTCCACTCATTTTTCTCTACTAACCTTAAGTGACTTGAAATCAGCCCTGGCAAGTCTGAAGCCCATCCTGCATCTCCCAGATGTGGAGATTTTGTCATTTAACCGTCTAACTGACTTGCAGCAGAAGAATGGCCTAACAAAACCTTGTTCATCTTACATGTGTCCATTTCCCCTGAATGCAGATGTAATGCAGAGAAATGACTGCATTGAAACAAGGTTCAACACCCTCCACCTGCACGCCATGCAGTGACGTTGTGCTGTAACAGGCTGCAAGGACTTGAAGCCCAGGGGCAAATCAATTAAAGTATCCTCATCTCTGTTGCCTCCTCGTCTTGTAAAGAGAGAGAGATGATGGTTAGCACATCTTACATGGCTCTTCTGACAAATGGCTAATAAAAATACAAGCAAAAGCATTGTTTAAAAATGAAAAGGTACAGAGGGAGGCGTGCTATGACATGATGCTACAGCCTAAGAGACCCAAATCTTCCAGGATAATTAGCAGATTTTGTCAATGCCTTCAATTCACTGAGGCCTGAGTAACCATGTCTTTAAGAAATCCATTCTGTGGTTGACTCAGTGGCAAGACTCTTCCAGTTTATCAGAATCCAATTTATCAAGTTTTTTTTATAACAAGACCAATATTGTTCGATTGGGTCAAGTAGCATGTCAGTGAAACATGGTGAGTCAGGCAAACAAACAGGACTAATCCAGATCAGTTTGTTCATGTTACTTTATAAATAATGACACTTTGAATTTTTTTAGTAGACTACTGGATCTCAACTCGAATGGTTTCCAGAAGAGTCTGGAATACATTCTTCTGGAAAATACATCTTCTGAACACAAGGTAACCCATGGGAGACTTGCTTATGCACATTTATCTTCCAAAGCAAGAGCAGATTTATTAGGTGAAGATATGAAAACAACTTCTATTGAGGAAGAAGAACAGAGGTGGGAAGTTGTAACCACACTTGATTTTGTAGCTTCCAACCCTTCCTTAAAAATGTGCTTTTGGACAACACATTTTTATGAAATTGAAATTTATTTTGTTCTGAAAGGTTGGAAGAGGGTTTGGGAAGTGTGAAAGAATTGTGTTAAATCTTCTGCAATAAAGGGAAATTTTCTGGAAGGTAGCTCTGCAACATGGAAAGACATCAGAATTGGAATCCCAGTTTTGTGAATTATTAACTGTGTGAAATAGGCAAGTAGCTTATTATTTCAATTTTGTAGATAAGAAAAAATGAGACATAAACATTAATTTTCCCTGTGTATGAAGATTAAGTGAGATAAATTTGGGTCTCTATTTTGAGTGGTTTCAGGGCAGTGATGGATTGGGGCTTTTTAAAATATTAAAAGAGCGTATCTAAGTGGGTGATGAAAATTTTTCAGAGGTGTATTGTGTGGTATTTACAGCAAGATAATAATGCATTGTAAATTAATCCTTGATCATATTTTCATTCTTTTAAACCTGTTCTGCTTCATTTTCTCTGTGATTATAGCTATAATTATATCCATTTCTCATTATAAAGCTACTCCTTTTTTACCCCTGATATTCTGCCTTCATTGGCTAAACAGATTATTTATAAAAATTCAGGAGATTGAGAAAAAAATGTAAAATGAAGTATGGATTGTATGCACTACTTTAGTTTTTTTACTTATCAGATAAATTTGCCAGAATTAGTGTTTTCTACATAAGCTAAGCATCTATTTCAATATGTGTGAGCTTCTGAGATTTAAGTAATAGCTGTCACATCCAATTTCGGCCAGTGCTTCATGGTCATCTGTCTTGAAAACATAAAGATGAATTAGACTATCCCTCTTCTCTCTTCTTTCCCTTTAACCTTTTCAATTATTACTAGATCAATTTTTAAAAAAAATTTCTTTTCTTACCTTTTCTTTTTCATGCTTGGAGTCAGTAGCAGCGATTTTTAGATAAAAAATATTCCACTTTGCCATGTAGCCTTTCTTTGTTAAAATTAAATTGGCCACTAAAGGAAGAAGTCTATAATACTTTTTAGACATTCAGGACTTTGGGAAATGGGCTTGTGGAAAAATATACAACCATGTGTCCATAATCAATAAGGGATCCCCTATTTGTAATTTATCTTTTTCTTATGCACTGCCTATTAAGGATAACCTTGTGTTTTCTGACATATTTTCAAAGAATGATCCTGTATTCCTACATAATTATATCAAGTTATGCATCAATTTGGTATTTTCTCCTTGTCTTATAATCCTAACCTTTCCTTTATTTGAAGTAATTATCTAGTTCATGTAAAACTATTTACTTTGGTTATTTTCATTACTTCAAAGGGAGAAAAAAACTCGAATGTAGAATGATTTTTCATTTTTCTCTTACAGATGCAAAGTGCATTCTATTATTATGAAAATCTCTGTCTAGCTCATATCACCTCTCATACCCCACCCTAGTCTTTTTTAGTCTGTATTGCTATCATATGTTTTTCTTCCTTTCTTTCTTAAATTATAATATAGTTGATGGTACATATCTGTGGGGTACAGAGTTAAATGTCAATACCTGTGTGCAATATGTGATGCTCAAATTACGTGTTTTTCTAATCTGTTCTCCATAGTAACCATAAATTCTTTGAAGACATGGATTCTATCTTATTCAATTCTATTTCTAGCACCTAGCATTGTGAGTGGCCATAATTAGTTCAATAAATATTCATTGATGAAGGAGTAAATAAGTGTCAGCTAATTTTTATTTATATTCAAAAATAAGGTTTCATTTAATATCATCAATGCCTTTGCCCAATCTCATTTTTATTCAGTTTGTTTCAGAATAACATCAGCAAAAGTGGCAATAACCAAACTCCTCCTTAGACTAACACCCAAAGTTAAGAAGTTTCACCATACAGTTTCATTTTTTTAATTCCAAACATTTGTTTCTGTATTTTTTTAATAGAGTCTTCCCAAAGAAATTTCTGAACTAATTGTTCATTTGTCAGATTTCTCTTTTGTTATCTTTAAACCCAGAAACTAATCTGGATGGAAATTAATTAAATTGTACCCAAAACATTGTAAAAACCTCCCATTTAAAGGTAACTTAAAGTTTCCAAACTATTTTAAAAAATTGATAATAAAACTCATTTGAATTGATTGATATTTGCATACCTAAGAAAGATAGCTAATTTACTTCATTCATTCCAAAGAGAAGGTGTGGAAATAAACTAGGACACATTTGAGTTTTCAGAACAGAGTTCTTGTTTATAAGACTGAGAAGTCTGGACTACAGTGCTGTTTAGTGGTGATATATTAGTCTAGATAACAATTATGTCTCAGCGATTTCCATGCCAAGAGTTTATTTCTGGTTCACGCAAATCTTATGTATTCAGTAGGAGCTTTTCTCCATTTTTTTACTCAGGGATCCAGTTTTTAATCCAACACACATCTTCCAGCATGGATGCAACAGTGTAAGCCCCAGAAGCAGCACACCACCTCTTAATCGCCTTAGACTAAAATTATGTGTGTCACTTTTGGTCCCCTTTATTTGGCTAAAATTAGCCATAAAGACCTCTTAGATCTTACCCTAGTTGGTCTCTACCAAGTTATCCCTCCTTCTCACCACATATTAAATGCACTCTAACTCCTACATGCATAATAGACTGACCTCTGTCCTAGGAGCCAATGCAAAGGCATCCAGTCTCTGCATCTAGTTCAAAGGGCAGGGTCACTGATTGTGCCTACTTAGGAGTAAGAGACTAGAAATGGGAATTCACTGGCAGGCTCTACCATAGATTGTTGTGATCAAATATGCTACATTGAATGCTTCTTGTGATCAAAACATGGTACTATGTGATCAATCGAATTTTCATAGATAACAATTCCATTATATGTAGAGATGAAAAACAAAAACACACAAATAAAAAATTACCATGGGATTGCTCTTTAAATCAGTTCTCATAGAGAATTTCACTATTGTCAGTTCATATCCTTGGAAAGGCCAGATTTGGTCAGTCAAGATTTAATATCCATTGACTTAGGTCCTTTGGCTTGCTTAACTGTTTGATTTTTTATTTTTTTCAGTAAAAGTAGGTATGCATTTTTATGTACTAAAGGAAAGAGTGAGAGATCATGGTAATGAAATGATCATTCCATCTCCCAATTCAAGCGCTGCTATTTAAAATAAGAGAATAAAGGAAACACAATTAAAAATCATTCCTTTCTAATGGAAACTTTGAAGTAATAAAACTGTAAAAAGTAGCTTGAATATAATTTGCTATATGGTTTTGCTTTCCTTACACTTTCAATCAGATCCTTATACTACCTGTGGAAACCACAGGCTTTGACTGTGGCAAGATACAGCCCCACAGCTGTGCATGTTTTAAGGTTTATCTTCTCTGAGCTCTTTTCAGGCTGCATAGACATAGTTAGCAATGGAATATTTCTGAGCTAGCATTTTAGTAAAACATAGGCTCAAACCAATTAGCAAAAATCAGCCATACAATGGTAAGATTAGAAAAATGATTATTTCTGGGGCTGTTTGACACCTCTTTAGAAAAACAGCAGCTATTAACCCAAATCCATCACTTTAAACTTTTCTAAGAGTAACATGTAACATCAAATAGCTCACACTGAATTTTCAGTCTAATAGTTTTTTATTTCAGGCATAAACTACTGTTTAAGTCTAAACAGGACTCCAGCATTGAGTTGAGAATCTGATTAGTTTATTCAGGAGATGGTAGTAACCTTTTGCACAACACTTAAAAATTTATTCTCTGTCTCTGCCTTTGTTTATCCATTTGTTAAAAGGAATTTTGTGAATTTTTGCAGCATATTTGAGGAAAAAACATATAGGCCCCAATTTCCAATAGCACAAATTTCAAAGGACTTTGAAAATGAAAGTGTATTTATTTAACAATTTATCTTTTTCCTCATTCAACAAAAAAGACCAAATAAAAACAAATATTCTGGATATTAATCCCTTGTCAGATGCATAGTTCACAAATATTTTCTCCTATTCTGTAAGATGTCTTTTCACTCTATTGATTGTTTCCTTTGCTGTGCAGAAACTTTTTAGTTTGATATAATCCCATTTGTTTATTTTTTCTTTTGTTGCCTATGCTTTTGGGGTGTTATTCATAATGCCATTGGCCAGTCCTAAATCCTGGAGCATTAGTCCTACACTTTCTTCTAGAAGTTTTAAAGTTTCAGGCCTTATATTTAGGTCTCTAATCCATTTTGAGTTGATTTTGGTCGTCTGTGGCTCTAGCAGATGAAAAACAACATGTGATGTCAAAGGTACAGATCAAGTTTCATTCTTCTACAAATGGATGTCCAGTTTTCCCAGCACCATTTATTGAAGAGGCAGTCTTTTCCCCAATGTATGCTCTTTGTGCCTTTGTCAAAGATCAGTTGGCTGTAAATATGTGGGTTGATTTCTGAGTTCTCTATTCTGTTCCATCGTTCCATATATCTGTTTTTATGCTAGTACCATGCTGTTTTTGTTACTACAGATTTGTAATATAGTTTAAAGTCAGGAAGTGTAATGCCTCCAGTTTTACTTTTTTTGCTCCCGATTGCTTTGGCTATTTGGGGTCTTTTGTTGCTCCATGTGAATGTTAGGATTGCTTTTTCTATTTCTGTGAAGAATGCCATTGGTATTTTGATGGGAATCACATTGACTCTTTAGATGGCTTTGGGTAATCTGGACATTTTTACTACATTGATTCTTCCAACCCACAAACAAAGAATGTCTTTCCATCTCTTAGTGTCTTCTTTAATTTCTTTCAGAAGTGATTTGTAGTTCTCATCATAGAGATCTTTTACCTCTTTGGTTAGATTCATTCGTAAGTATTTTATTTTTTTGATGACTATTGTAAATGGGCTTGCTTTCTGTACTATACTGATATAACTGATCTAACCACCACACATTCGACACAATTATTGAAAATCAACATTGTGTCCCACATGTATGTATAACAAAATATAAAAAATAAAGAGAATCCAACAACAAAAATACTATAATTATACTATCTAAAAATAAAGTAAAATAGAAACAATTAAAAAAAAAAGATATAAGTGGTCTTATACAGCAACATTAGAAATTAAAAAAAAAAAACAAGAAATGAGAATAAGAGAAAAGTAAGAGGTACACAGAGGTTAAATCAGGCCTCAAATTTGGGCCAGTACCTCACAGCAGCTGCAAAATGAAGGAAACATATTATTAGTGGATACAAATAAATTAATTAATTAACTAAAAATAAATGAAAGAATAAATAAATGAATGAAAGTGAACCACTTTTTTGGTCCTAACATTTCTGAAGCTGAGAAGTGGAAGAAATTTCTATCATGGACATACATACACGGAGATTGGATTAAGTCTTTAAAATATCATGGTAATAAATGTGATATTAATTTTTCTATAACTTTTTCTTTTAATGTTCCATGATTATGTCTATAATACCTGGTAATTTCCCATGACCCATTTATTCAACTATTATTCGGTGCATATATAATTTGTACTGGGTGTTAAGGAAGCACTGGCAAAGGATATACACCTGCCCCATCCTCATGGTTCCCACAGCCTAGCAGAAATGTGGAAATATAAGTAACTGAGTCCTGTGATTGGAGAAGCCAGTGAAAGAGGATGGAGGGGCAGGGGTCATGGGAAGAGGCTTTTTACCACTGGGGCAAAGGCTGCAAAGGCCCTGAGAGAGAAAGTCATGGCCATTCTGAGTGACAAGTCTGCACAGTGCAGAAAGGGCATCCAGAAAGGGGGAGAGATGAGATGCAGGTAATTCAGATTATGAAGGACTTTTTCATCATGTTGAGGAATCTGGCCTTCCTCACAGTGAGCCAAAGTGAAGTTTAAAGGAAGTGATTCTGGGGTTCATCAAAAAAGAACAAGAATAATGAAACAAACAAACCAAAAACTGAACTCCAACCATGCCATTGTGATGACCTTTCATAAAATGAAATGCTTATAAACTGCCAGGTGGACAGGGGAATTTAATGCTTGTTCCAGTGACTTGTGACCAGTCCCTAATACAGCAGTTCGTTCCTACTCCAGGAGAGACAAGACTGCAGGGGACATAGCCAGTTCTTTTGCAGTCTTGAGTCTCTTACAACAGATACTTTCCCTCCTAACAGAGGCCACACTTCTGGCATGGCTGCTTGAGTCAGCAATAGCAGCAAAGATGCACTATCGGCCAAGAAGAATCTGCATGTCTTTTTGGCTTGTGATGATACTAGCAACTTTGTGTTTTCTGCCTTTCAGGGAAGGAGGACAATTTCTGCCATCAAAATTAAAGTGTCAGCTTTACAAACTGTCAGCAAGTTCTTCATTATAGTTATGTCTTCATTGAACTGAGGACAGGGAGCTTTGCTTTCCTTAGAAGATGGGGACTAAGAAAGTTCTCTTCACTGTGTGTCATGAGAGAGGAAACACACATATCCTCTCAACACAAGCCCCACCCTTCCCAATGATGCACCCACCTGGGTCCCCCCACCCAACGTAACCCCACCCATGACCAGGCACTTCCACCCCAGAGATATTGCTCTCTCACAGAGCTGGAATTTAATTTTTTTACCCAGTGAGAAATTAAACTACTTAAATAATACCATTCAGTAGCATTGTCTACTATCTGAACCAAGGCAACTGTGCTTCCCTCCTGGTGGCTGATGAGGCCACTTTACATTTCAGGTATTATTTAATAGTATCCCTGCCTGCATCCAAGTGCACTGTTATAATCATTAGCCATAAAGAAAATGATGTGTACTTTTGGGAGAAATAGTTTTAATTACTTAATTTGATGGTGTGACAGCACATAGCCATGACATTGTCATTCTTGAAAACCTGCATCTAGCAACAACATGCTACACCTTCCTAGCTTGATATCTCTCCACATGCATTTTAATTGAAACCCTGAGAAACTATATAATTAATAGCTCAGATAAATAGGGCTTCAGGGTCTAGCCACCATCAAGGATCTATTAAAATAAAAATGAGGGGCTGGCCAGTGTTAGCTCAGTTGGCTAGAGACAGGTGTTATAACAACAAGGTCAAGGTTTTGGATCTTGTACCAGCCAGCCACCAAAAGAAAAGGAAAAAAAGAAAAGAAACACACTGACCAGAGAGATTATGGCATGTTGAGCAATGGAACTGCATTAAGAATGTCAATGCTTGAAATTTTCACAGTTTATCTCTACAGACTTCTTTTCTTAATTTCTCTTTTATCTGATATAGCTTCAGGAAAGGGCCATCTTTAATGAGGTGGACATGTATGCTAAGGAGAAGATGGAGTAGTGTAAGAGCACTTGACCTAGAAAGCACTCAGCATGGTTCAGTCCTCTGACCTCGTAACTCACAAGGTTTCGGGATACTTCTCTAAGACACTGATTCCAAGTACAATCTGCTCTACAGACATGTAAAGTTAAGAATTTGGCTCCTGCAAAAGAATTGGGAATAAGAAAACAGTGCATGTCAAACTCAGAAAAGGAGAATTTAGAGAATGTAGTTGTTGTCTTCCATTGTCTGCCAGATTTGTCAAAACAAAAAGAAACCCCAAAAAACTGGGATTTGATTTATTGATCTTCATTGCTCCAGAGGGCAAAATATCTTCAAAATGTAAAAGATACAGAAAAGCACATTTTTACTAAATATTAGATTTTTTTTTTTTAATTTGAGTCTCTGATAACCATTTGTCATAATTATTTTGTAGAGATGTTTTCTGCCCTGGGTGGGAAGTAGCTTAGAATACTTTTAGGACCCTTAATAATTCAGTACAATTCAAAATTGTATAGAATGGATTGGGGACAAAGAAAAGGACTAAAGTTCCAAGTCTATTAGTAGGTTTAAATCTATTTCATTGAAATGCGTCTCTGAAGGATAGGAAGCTGACTTTCCCCATGTGCACTTCCACCCCCTCCTCCTATGACAGACCCCACTAATGGTTTCCAGTGGCAGAGTACGAGATACAGTAATCCTGTTTGCTTGATGACTAAACATCCTTTTATGCCTGGAGGATCAACTCTAACAGTCAAACAAACTGAGTTAGTGCCTAATGCCGAAACCAGAGCACTCTCTGAACTTTAAAGAACAGTCCAAATCACAAATATTTCCAACCTGATTTGTGTCTCCCTGGAGGAAATATCACTTTGCTTCACTTCAGTTGATTATGACAAATTTGGGGGATATAATTGATCAAAATGGCACTGTATTTAAAATGCATATGAGGTTCTTGGACAGCACAAATTCACACCCAGTGTACGTGGAGGCCATGAACTAACATGTCTCTCACTTTCTAAAAGCAAATGTTTTGATTTGGCTTGATTTGCATTTAGGATAAATAAAGTTGAAACAGAGATGAATGCATAAGCTGCTTGGAAGGGACTTAAGTCTGACCTGAGTTCTACCTAATGTAAATTAGCCCTTTAAGGAGAATAATTTTGTGTTATTTATTCCTTCTGCTCATAGCCTATGTAGAGCTTATGATTGCCAACATCACGTTATTTCATTTATTTCATACTATATGAAACTTCTTCATTTGTTCAAATTACTTGCCCTCCCAGACCTAGATGAGAAAACCTGCTGTCTGGGAATGAGAATGTGATGTTGCAGGGCAGGCTCAGCCTGGGGGGTTTTGTTGCTTTAACTATTTACTCTTAGAAAAGAACACCAGACTCACTGCTTGTCTGTGGCTCTAGCAGATGAAAAACAACTTGTGACGTCAAAGTAAAGAAGAAAGGGTAAGAGGGAGCCCAAGACACACAATTTCTACTTCACAACACAATTGCAGGCAAACTTTTTATGATCTAATCCTAATATAGAGATTTGTGATTTATGAAGTGGCATTATTGAATGACATCCCTTCCCCACTCTTCTAAGGTGCTTTCCAAATTTCCATAGCATCAATTGACCTTTTTAAATGTTGAAGACTGTACGGACAGAGGTAATGTCATTGTGGCTAGTAGCATAGTAAGACCAATATTCAAAAAAAGACTTTTATCTCAGACGTAAGACTTTAATTATTTTTCTCCTTATTATGGATTCACCAATATTTAGAAGAGTTTTGTATATCATTTCTTGCCACAGATTCAGCACTTCATCGCTACTAAAAATGGTGGGACTCCAATTGAACCTGTTCTTGTTTAATCTGAAAATCTCATTGAAAGGGAAAACAGTGCTTAAGAGTCAACTCCTGGTTCATTTTCCAAAAATAAAGCATGACTAGGAAGTCCAGTCTTCACCACAGGTAGCCCTGGAAGTCACATCCTACCAACATCATGTCATGTGTTATGTTTGGAATAGATCTTTTAACAACCTCCCCAACTATTCACCTTGCTGTGAACCATCTTTACCACACCTGGCCCTAAATAATTTGTTTATTAAGAAAAAAAGGGGAGAGGGTAAAAAATCAAATCAGAATAATTTATCTAAGCATCACATTTGCCCTAATAGGTTGTTTTTAAATTCCCAGCCCAACATTTGTCTCTAATTAAGGAAAAAGTATACATATGTTACATTGTCAGATCTAGTTAATCTTTTTTATTTTTTCTTGCTTTCCATGAATTTTGGAGTAACTATTATTCTCCATTTATTCTGACAGTCAACTAATTGGAGAGATCTGAATATCTACTAAAAATCCTGCTTTTACTTGGGAGAATGAGTGAGATAGGGAGATAATGGAGATTAAGTGTAAAATGGCAGGAGGAGAATTCTGAGTGATTCCCTTGTGTCTAAGCTGCAGCAAATAGTTGCATTAACCCCTTTCTCTATTTATGTATCTTCTCTATTACAGATAGTCAGGTAGAGTGGTCCCCCTTTTGTGAGGGTTCACTTTCCATGGCTTCAGTTACCCACCATTTCAGTTACCTGGGATCAACTGTAGTCTAAAAATATTAAATGGAAAATTCCAGGAGTAAACAATTCATAATTTTTAAATTGTGTGCTATTCTGAACAGTGCGATGAAGTTTCACCCCATCCTGCTTCATCCTGTTTGGGAAGCGAACCATTCCTTTGTCTAGCATCTCCATACTGTGTATACTTCCTGCCCTGTACAATGTGACTGTATAGGAAAAAAACATGGTATGTGTAGGATTCATACTATCTCTGGTTTCAGGCATCCACTGGGAGTCTTGGGAGTATATCCCCTGAGGAAAAGGGGGGACCACTCTATATGTGTGTTTATCTTGTTGAAAGAAAACATCCATCCATTCAATGGTATTAAATTTGAACCTGTTAAGACCATGTTAGTTAATTTTAACCATCAGTTAGAATTCAGGTATCAGTTAGAATCACAAATAAGTAATTCCTCATTTTCATATTGCAACCTGTACTACAGTTTCAAGTTTCATTGCTGCATAATCCTGAATTATTTGTGTATCCAGACAACTGAAATGTCCAAAATTCTTGAAGACGATTGACCAAAATGGGAGAGAGTTTCTAAACTATCACCTAAGATTTCAAAATGTAATGCAGTAACATAATAATCCTAACCATTCAAATAATCACCAAAAAGAAATACTGAATATGAACAGAGTTTTTAAAATTCATGAACACCTATGGCAAAAACATCACACCTGTGTCATAATCCCTAATCCATCTATTTTCAGAGACATAAAGATAAAGTCATAATTCTATTTTATTTAATATGGTTGATACATGTGAGGTAAAAAGATATTCAGGACTGTTCAGCATATTAAACACGCACACACACACTCTTTAAAATGTGACCAGTTTTCCCATGCTTTTCTTTAAGAAGCTTCCTGACAAAATTAACCAACAATTCATAAATCAAATTTTTGTCTATAACTGAGGAAATATGTCATGGTAAGAAATTATAAATTGATTTGTTTCTTCTCTTTAAATCCATTTGGTTATCTGAAGATTGGTGGTGTTGCCAAAAAGAAATTCCTTGAGCTAGGTTCTCAAGATAGATCCAGGCTGCTTTAAAAGAAAAAGAAAAGGAAAGGAAAAAAGGGCACCCAGCCCGGGTAGATATTTCTGGATTCCTGTCAAGGTACCACACTGTTAGACTCCGTCTCCCTTCTGTCTGCCGGCCACACTCTCTCATTCTCACTTCCTGGCCCTGTCTGGAGTAGGAAGAAAGGAGTCAGGTAGATAGAAAAAGAATCTCTTACATACGTGAACAGATGCTTTTGAGAAAGGCGGAAGAGAGGAGTATGAATTTCACTGTCCAGGGCAGGTCCTGAAAGACAGTGTGCACCTCCAGTAAGTAGAGGATTTATAGTGAGAATCACAAGGCAGTTGTGGTCTGTGAAGAAAACAGAAGGGGCGAGAAAAGAAACTTTAGATAGTGTTATGTTCTGTATGTTGCCTTTGTAATTATTCAAGAAATTCAAGAATGTTATTTATTTCGAAATCACTTTTTGACAGTTGAACTCTGTTTCTTGAACGTAATACTGAGGTTAAAAAAATAGAATCTGATTTGTTCCTATTAAAGTTATAAATGACCCTGATAATGTCTATCTTCTAGTAAATTAATAGCCCATTTGTTATATGGCACAATTCCTATTTTTTTAATAGATTGTTTTGTATTATGTTTCATATAATCACTTGTCTTCCAACCTTTTATGTGTTCTTGTTTGTGAATACCTTGAACAACGCCCTGCACATCTATGTTCCTTAATTACATACTACTCCGTATTTTAACTCCTTTTTTATGAGAAAGCCAAAAATATACAATTATAGACCTCAGGAAGTCTTCTTTATTTTTATCAAAAGCACCAAAATAACTTAAATCAGCTTCCTCCATTTACATAAAACAAAAGATAAAAGCCATTTCTGGCTTGTTTGTTTTGTTTTGGAGTTTTATTTTTTGGTCATCATAAAAGTTTGTTATTTTAAGCCAGGAGAGAATTTTAAGAGATAGAGAGAAAAAAAAAATCCCAGCAAAATATCCTCTGTCATTTTACAAAGTATATCTGTCCAGTTTAAATTAAATTAAATAAACAGGAATAGAGTGAGCATCTAATGTGTGTCCAACAATATTCTGAGTACTGGTATTGTTAGAGGAAATATGTGCTCTCAGCAAATATTATATATTTTTTTAAATAGGCCATTTAAAATGAGAAGTTATATGATTCTTCATATTTTATATAAGATCTAGTATTTGAGTTTTCCTTGCTTGTCATAACTGTAAATTAGGAATATGAATACGTGTGTGTGTGTATGCATACGTATTTGTGTGTATGTCTGTATATCTGTCTGTTAAAATATATTCTGTTTCTATATATGTAAATGGAATATACACCTATATAAAATATGCCATGTTATACATATATATATCTGTGCATATATATAATTTTAACAAAATATTGAAAATAATGATGTTTTAAAAAGACTTTAAATAAGATATTTGTGAGAATCTGTGCTGTAAAACTGTTAGTGGTTTACCAGGTGTTCATCTACATAAATTGGGATAAAACAAATGTCTTGATCTGACATGTTTATTTCATTCAAGCAGGTCTAATAATTGAGCTGTGAAAGCTTAGAAACATTTGGTCTACTCTATTTATTTCTGTTCTGTATAGTTTGACATTGTCCTTCATTTGAATAAGAGTTGTACTGAAATTATCTTTCTTTTAAGATATCCTAGCATCTTAGAAGCATGTTCCACAAGAAAATTTTTGATTGCTGCATTTTTTAAATATCAACAACTACATCAAGAGAGTATTCAGTAATTCAATGAATTAAGCCATAATTGTCCTTGGCTTTCATGTTGTGGTAAAGCCACAAAATTAAATAGCTTTGAGATTTTTCTTAGACCCTAGTTTGCATTTCTCTTCATTTTAATATGTGAAGTTAAAAGAACCAACCACAAAGAAATTCAAGGGCGCTTGCAGAAGTAAACTCAAAAACAATGAAGACTTTAAGGAGCTCCTGGAATCGATGATAAAAAGTGAAAATGCCAATCATCTATATTTTGCTTGTATAATGCTAAAAATTGACAAGCCTGTCACAAACTGGGATGACAATCAATAAAATTATTGAGCATTAATCAAGTACTGACTGGATTTTCTTAAACGTGTAGATATTTGATATTATATAAATGTACAACATACTTTCTACTAATGGGTTGGAGTTTAACAATTTTTCATTGTATTGTCACACTTTCTACCAATTTCACTGCATTGAATATGAAGTGCTTCAGAGCTATTGCTCTAAGAGTGTCTCGGTTAAAAACGGAACAATTATAAATACAATTCTGAGGACTTTAAAAGTGGCTTTTAAACTAATGAAATACATATCCAAACATTGTAGCTTTTGGTCCCCTTCATAACTATTTCCTGCTACCTGGATTAACCTATAAATTCATAATACACATAAAAATAAAGCTCTGACATGATGTCATTTACATTATGCTTTTCCTAGTACTACCTGAATATATCAACTGGTATAAATGAATTCTGATTTTAAAAATCCATTTAATGATAAGTTCTGCTGTTTGGTGCCAAATAATGATTCAAAATAAATTTTCTGCTTTTAATTCATTATTTTTGCATTTGGAAAATGATTTTTAAAAGGATGTAAATTTATTTTTGCACTATGAGAATTAAATTATAAGTTAAATAATGATAAGAAAATACTTGGAATTGATGGAATATTGATTCAATTCCTCAAAATAAATCATCCCTTCCAGAATAGAGCATACATCAAGGCTCTATGCTCATAATGCCCTTGCAAATATTTCTAGATGTTGAGAGGGGACTGTGGGGGAGTGGGAGAAAAGAGAGATGGAGAGAGGATTCAACCACTTGATACCGTGTAAGGGGAAATGTTTAAACTTTTCATTGATTTACCAGTGTTTTGATACTTTTGGTTACAAGTATGCATTCCTATTTTCTATTTTTTTTATAAATCATCAGGACAAGTGCAAAAGATGAATCTCAGTTTCAGCTCTGTGTTTGATTTCCTGGCACAATATCTGTATGATCTCTGCCAGACCATACAGAATGCTGTTTAGGAATTATTGTACCTGTTTTGCACTGAATTTTGTCCTCCTGTACCCCCCCACCCCAAATTAATATGCTGAAGTCTAACTCCCAAGACCTCAAAATGTGACTGTATTTGAAGACAGGGTATTTATAGAAGTAAATGAGTTAAAATGTGGTCACTTGGGTGAGCCCTAATCCAATACAGCTGGTGTCCTTACAAGAAGAAGAGATTAGGAAGTAGACAACAGAGAGAATATGTGAAGACACACAAGAAGGTGACCATCTTCTAGCCAAGAAGACAGGATTCAGAAGAAACTAAGCCTGTTGCCAATGTGATCTCAGATTTCCAGGCTCTTGAATTGTGAGAGAACAAATTTCTGTTGTTTAAGCCACCCAGTCTGTAGTACCCTGTTATTACAGCCCTAGCAAACTAATGCGTTAACAATTTCAAATCTAAACCAAGGCAGGTAGACAGTGTTAGGAAAAGAAGAGGAGAACTCTAAAAAAAAAAAAAAAAATATCACTATGACCTAAGTTCTTCTGAGAATTGACAGAAATAATTTTTTCTTAGTTTATACTATTTATGCTGCATGATACCGTGCTTAAATGGTAACCCTACACAAGGGGCTATAATTATTGTTCCTAAGATATTCATCTACTTAAATTTTAAGCTTTTGATATTTTCAATAGTTAGAAATGCCCTGGTATTAATTGATTACTTTGCACCACTATAGCTTCAAATCTTGAAATAATGCTTTTATAATGATTTTTTTTTTCATGACTCTACTATAATGCAAAAGAAATAGGAATACCTGCCATGAAATCAAAGAGAGACATTGATTTATGCCCTGGGAAGAATGAATTGAAAATTGAATAAAGACAAGAGAAAATAAAATTTCCTAGACCAAGAACAAATGGAAATTGATTTAATTTACTGAAAAAAAAAATCACCTCTTTGAGTAGTAAAGCAAAGCATTAGGATCTTGCTGACTACCAGGAAATGACAAATTAGAATTAGAAGAATCTATGAGTACATGGACTCCAAATTACTATAGTATCTTTCTGGTAAATTTCCCCATTTTACACAAAACATTATGCAACATTTCAGGGAATCATGATTTTTTTCCCACCAGTAAAGTATAATCATATTAAAATATTTTCCTTGCCTTGCCTTTTAAAGAAAGATTGAATTATATTTTATCTTGCAGACATACTGCATGCATTTTTGATAGTGGTGTTTGAAATAGATGAGCATTTCAGCTGTCTATGGTTTTCCTAATAACTTTTGACTCTCCTTAAATAGACTTTATTTCCAGAACCATAGCTGGAAATCTTTGGGCAATGAAAGATGGTCACATGCATCAGGTGATGGAATTCTTGCTAGTATAGGGCTGTCCCCCAGCAACACTTTTTGATTGATAACATGAACGGGTCAGAGCAGCCTGGAAGCCTGCCAAGAGTAAGAAAGTGTAAACAAGGGAAGCAAAAAAAAAATAAATTTTCACTTAAATAGTCTCTATAGTGAAGAGCTATGTGGTAGAATCAGGATAAAAGTATAGTACCTAAAAATCCTGATGATGTGAACTTCCTTTTGATCTCACTTTAGAGGAAAATTTCAACAGGAAACTGCACAGGACTTAGCACTTCACAAAATATATTGAACTGTTGGCATCATGTGAGTGGTATGTGAAGATGGAATAGGACAGACATTTGGAAATATGCATGTTCTATTTAAAGGCCATTTCCATGTTTTTTTGGGGGGGTGTGATTCCTCCTGAGAAGAATGGCAAGTCCCATGTCAGGACAGGAGGGGGGTGGGTTTGAAGTGGTGAAACTGCACCCAGAGGACAAGTCCTAGCTCTTGGAATCACTCTTTATATTTTAGTTTACTTGTGTTATTCCCAGCTACGTCTAACGTTGCATTGTAGAGAGCTTCATGTAATTTGTGCTCTGGGGAATTGATGGACTAGTTATGGCTATGCTTGGGGAGAATTAGTTTCTGGCAGAGCAATTGGCAGATATAGGAAGAGGCCTGCTGTAAGAGATAATCTATGAGTCCAAACTGAAATGTCTTGGCAGACTAGGAGGCTAAAGACAACTGACCACCAGCATGGGCTTTGGAAGTTCATGATAATTACTTTTCAAGAGGATTTGGTAGAAGAAAGGGCTTCTGAATTCTATGGAAGCTTGAGTCATGAATCTTTCGGCATTATGGGAAGAACTTAATAAAGACTGCAGAAAGGCCAAAGATTATTAACTTAAATTATTTGTTTGTACCTTAACATCACTCCATTCTCCAGGAAATTAGAAAATAGAAAAAGTCTTACCCTCAATTAAAATGTGAAAACAAAGCACAATAGGCTAGAGCCAAGTGTCCTGGATCAGTGAAACATCACAGTAACTTTAGCAAAGTTATTACCATGTGTGAAGAAGACAAGAGTTAATCAAAACAGGATGATCATCTGGTGGAAGCGTGTAAAAACCAGCTCAAAATTAAGTGTTGGTAGTGCCTATCTGAGGACTGTCTCAGATATAGAAAACCTCAATCAAGATGAATCTTACTCTGGTATCACTGACAGGATTATTCCCATTGTGAAATGAGTATATCTGACCATCTTATCTCGATGTCATTAAATACTTAATTCACCCAGTTTCCTTTGCTCAAATATATGCTCACCAAGCAACATTTTTATTATTTTGGGGCTTCTCGTACACATCTACTTCATCAGTAGCTTTAAAATTTGAATATGGGTAGATATCAGCAATGTAACAATATAGTATGGAATTGAAGAGGAGATTCAAGGCTGGACTAACATAGTGAACATTTTTTGTTTTTGTTTTTGCTTTTAATTTGGTTGTGCTTCTAATTGGAAAAGTTTGCAGAAGTCCTAATAGACTTTGATAGCCTAAAGCTGTCCATCCTTTGCCTTACACTTGGCATTTCTTGGCACTGCGATTATTTTACTTACAAAGAGAGAATGTTTGGTTACAGACAAAATAAAAAAAAGTCTTTCTCATTGGCATTCTATTTTATATTTTATGACTGAGAGATTAATGCAAATCTACTCATTTGATAGATAAACAATGATGGCTTAAAAAGAATAAATGTTTTGTTCTTATTCTCAAAATAGTACTGGAGTCACAAAATAGTAAAAATGTATTCAGATGAACCTCTTAAACACTTGTTTTCTAAAACCATTTGGAACGTTTTCCATTCAATTCAGCAGAAGATAAAAGAGCATAGAGAAGTGTTCGCAGGATATTTTTATGTGCCAGCACTGGTACGGGCAGATATCACTTCCACTGCTCAGTGCTACACACAACTGCAAAGGAGATGAGCAACGTAGTCTACTGCGTCCCCAAGAGGAAGAAAAAATGGCCTTACTCAACCACTAACAGTCTATCACAATATAGACTCATCGTACTGATAAAATCCATTTTCTGAGACTCTCAGGCTGACAGCTGACCTTTGGATGCACAATAAATTCCACAAGGTGATAGATGTCATATAATGAGGCTCTTGTGGGGATAGATTGTGACTGATAGATAGATAGACAGATAGCTGATTGTGGAGATAGACTTCCCCAGAATGGAAACACTAATTTAGATTTCCATGGTATGTTTCTTCTTTAGGTATCCATATGAACAACTTTGTCATATAATAGCTAATTTATCTTTAGGGAAAATATTAACATTGATAATATTATTTAAAACAATGATATTAATACATGTATATATGCATGTGCATACATAAAAGTGTATGTGTACACACACATACATACAGTGACTATAAATTTTTACATTTAGTAAGATATAAAAAACATGACAAAATCATTTCATTTGGCTTATTTATACTTATCTTCAAAATGACTAAAAAGCTTTCATTAGGTGATCTCATCATCTCTCATGGATTTAATTCTTTATTTGCTTTCTATATGCTGATGCTTCTCAAAATGTATTTTTAGCCCAGACCTGTCTTCTAAATTTCAAACTTATATATCCAGCTGTCCTTGAAAAACTATAGTTGGAGGTCTAATTTGGCATTGCAAATTTGACATTTCTGAAACAGAGATCCCGATCTTGACCTGTCCACTCCCCAGAACCAGCTCCTCCTGTGACCTCTCACATCTGTGAAAATGGCACTGTCACTCTCCTCAGTGCTCATGCTCCATAACATGGTGCCGTCTTTGAGGTCTTTAATTCCTCTCACAATTTACATACAGTCTCTCAGCCAACACTATCTTCTCTAACTCTAAAAAGTAAGTCAACCATTTCTTTCCATCCTCACAGTCATACTCCTGATCCACACCACCAGTGCCTCTCGTGTGGAGTATTAAAGTCATCTTTTGATGATTTTCTCACATGATACCTTCAGAGCAATCCCAGCCTTGTAGTCAAAGAGAAACCCACAATCTAAGATAGGTAATGTTAATTCTCCACTTCAAACCATCTGGTGGATAGCCATTTGGGAGCAAAAGACAAAATTCATACTATTTTTGCAAGCTTTACTGGATCTACCCAACATCTTGTTACTTTTGTAAGATCATCTCCAACTGCTGTCCCTTTTGTGCTCCCTCCCTGCCTTAGACATTCTGGCTTCTAGCTTTTCCTTGAACAAGTCATGCATATTCCTAGCTTAGAGTCTTTGCACTTGAATTTTTCCTATGCCTGGGATTGCCTTGTGTTGCTTTGCCCCACGCGGATTTGTCACCCCTCTTCCCCTGGGTGATGGAGCTGCAAAGGATTACTCAAAGCCCATCTCTTCTGAGCAGTGAGAAGCCCCAAAGTGGTTAATTTCCCATAACCCTCAAGAGACAGACATTCCTTTCATTCGGGAAATTAACCACCAGTTGGGGTTCTCTTCCTGCATTTATTCTCCAGCCCAGGAAGTTACAGGAAGAGACATAGGTGGGCTTAAAGTTTTAACAATTTTAGCAATAGAAACTGGTAACATTCAGTAAAAACAAGTCAAATGACATTCCATTAAGGCAATTAAGTGGTCCACCAACAAATGCTTGATCTTAGCAAACATTCCTTCTTACAGCAATTTCCCAGTATCTTTACATATCAATCAGTAACCTGTCTTTGAGCCAGCATCCTTGCTGTGCTACAATTCTTTATCTTACAGCAGAGACTCAATAGTCTGGAGAAAATTTCCTGTTTTTTGTAAGGTCAATATTTGAAACTGCAAGGCTTTGGAAAACCAGGCCCTGTGAAGTACATTTATTTTATAGTATACTCCACAGCCTTGTTCCACATATTCTCAGAGCTCACTCCTCTTTCTTTAGTTCTCTGCTTAAAAAAATAAAAATAAAAAATGACAAAGAAAAAACCACTTTCTCATGGAGGTCTTCTCTGGGCACCTATCTAAAATTTTAGCTCCTGTCTCCTGACACTTCATATCCCATTGCATACTTTACTTTCTCTCCTTGGTGTTTATCACTCTTAGCAAACTATACATTTTACTTAATTATCCTTGTTCTGTTGTTGATATCTTGTATTAGAACACTGATTCCATTAAGTCAGGGACTTTTGTCTGTTTTATTTGCTGGTATTTCCCTAGTACCCAGGATAATGTCATACACACTCTAGGTATTTATAAATATTTATTAAATTAATCCTATAGTCATATAACTATTAATAATAGCTGCCGTCTTTGACATGGGGAGCCCTGAACAGGATATTCCAAATATTTTGGTTTCAGAATAGGATCTCCTATGGTGAGATGTTTTTTGTTTTCTTTTGCTTTGTTTCAGAATAACTTTGATAACTTTTCAATCCACTTTTGAGCTGTTACAACCCATGTTTTGGTTGCATAGACATATGTTTAATTTTATAATTCCAAATACCTTATTTGTTTACTGATATGTCTTACTTTCTTCAGGCCAAAGTTCTTTTCTACCTTCTGGGGGTCTTGTTTATTTGTTTGTTTGTTTGTTTCCTTCTCCATACTTTTAGTTACTTTAGATTGAAGGCATTGTTATATTTTTTCTCAACCAAAATCTTTCTTTTCCAAATAATTTTGAGGGAATGATGTGTCTATTATGACTGCTTAGATAAGAGTATTTCTTATCTCCTTTTGCCTTCCAGCTATTTAAAGGTAAATCTTGCAGGAGGTTCTCAGAATTATCTCAATCATGATCTATAGCTACTAATTTAGTATTTAAAGCACAAGAAGTCTGTTGGAAATATATAGAAATATGAACATAATTTCTAAGTGTTCTGTCACTCACTAAACTAGCTCTTTCCTTACAAAATTCTGACATTTAGATTCAAAATTTAGACCTTATCATTTTCAGATTAAAAGTTATATTAATTATAATAGGAAAATCCTAAAAATTATTTTCCATTTTAATAGGATTGTGCACCAACATCAAAAATCCCTCCTCCTTTTTTTTTTTTTATGTCTTCCCCATATAAGCCTATTTTGAGAATTTCCATCACTTATGTGATTGTGAGATTACAACTGAGGTTTATTTACAGATTAGCAAATTAGTCTTCTACAACAACCTTGCCAATAAAGACTCAAGGGAGCAAGTAGCAAAGCATTTTCTCTACTCTCTAGCTTCTAGGTAAGACATTTCAGTAACATGACCCAAAGCTAAATAGTGGCTTAAGCAGGCAGCACCATTAGAGATGGGGATGTTTATTCATAACCATGCATGTTTGTTCATAACCATCATATGTCAGGACCAGGATGTACTAATGATATGTCTACTTTTAATGAGACACAGACTGGCAAATTAATTTCACTTAGGGGTCTAACAGACAGAAAATAATCATCTCTGGCATAAACCTCCGGCACAAATTTGTCCAAGGCAGGAAGGTGGGATTAGGGATGTTTAGCCAAAAATAAAGTCAAGGGAATGAGACTTTATTTTAACAAGAAATATATTGTATTCAGTGATGTGAGATCAGCTCAGTTCAAAAGATATTGGGCATCCCATATGCCCCAGAGGCTGTGGCCTGAACCTAAAAATGATCTTTTCTTACTGTTTTGGGAAGGCCCAATCACCATTATTTTTGGTGGCGAGTTTTCACATACTGAGTCCTTATGGTTAAAAATGCAGTGATTATGGTCAGTGAACATCACCTTACTCCTGCTCCTATTCCAGGCCTGGGTCCAGTTGACCCCTCTCAGATGGCCCAAGGTCCATGCATGGCTCTAGCACAAAGTAAGAGCTGTGTGCTCAGAGGCTTTTCTTCTACATGTAACCTCAAAGGGTGCAACTTTAGCTACTGTCGAGTCAAAAGGGAATGAATCAGAGAGAATGTGAATAAATGTGAATAATGACATGACGGAAAGAGCAGTGCATCTGAAGTTAGAAGATCTGGGATGGAGCCTTTGTGCTAGCATTTAATAACTCTGCTGTTAATGACTGCCTACCTGCTTTCCAGAATTGTTGTGAGGATTAGCTAAACTGTTAAACAAAATTTAGTTTGTATAAGCTATAAAGCACTTCATTAACAGAATACATTTTATTATCAATACTATTATGTACAGATGAACAAGACTAAATCCAAACTTAAGTCTAAATTTAAAACTTAGAAAAATTGTTCTCAGAGTCTGGAAGGTCCTTAGGGCTATTGAACATATGTTCTTTTTCTTCTCCTCCCAACAGGTATTTAAATTCATGTGATATAGCACCAGTGAAAATTGGCAATTCAACATTGCCTTGAGCATTTCTATTTTGGGGAAGCAAGTTATCTCCTAAGTAGTCCATTTTATTGTCAGACAGTTTTGAGTGATAGGAAGCTCTCAATATTGAAATCAGCTCTGGCTCCAGGTCCTGGTTCCTCAAGCCACGCCAGTCTGGCTCCTGTCCTCTCCATTCCTCCAAATTGGCCACTTCTGAGTTTTATGATAATAAAGCCAACGGAGACCTGCCAGGCTTATCTTATTCTCTCAGCAGCATTTGATCCGTTGGCATTCTTGACTTCTTAAAGCCTTCTTCTGTTCTTGACTCCCTCTACCCCCGTTTCTCCTGGACATCTGCCTGTGTCTCTGGGCATGACTTTTCAGTCTCCTTTGCCAGCATATCTGAGGCAGGACAGAACAGGGACACACCCCAGGGAGGCTGCTCATAAGTATTCCAACTGGATCGGCAGTAGCACTTAATGAACCCATAACGCACTGACTACAGCTTAACCACCCTACCAGTCAGCATGCTACACCTGGAGCTTTGCAGATTACAAAAAGCAATGCACCTGCGCACTAAAGGGAGCAAAAGTGCAGACGACCTTCCACCCATAAGGTGAGACTGAAAAGTGACTTAACTGAGCATGACCAGAAACTTCAGAAACTCAGGGGCGCATGACGGGAGCTGATACAACCTCGCACTGGACTATTAGGACTTAATTATCCTAGATCCTCATGTATGGCCGAATATTCTTCCCCTTAGTTAGGATGGAGACCCCCCCCCCCAACAACAACATATAAACCCTCCCCCCAGGAATCTGGTGGGGCTCCTAATTCGTGGGAGATGGTCACACATGCTTCTGCACCCTACTTTGGCTTCGTAATAAAGCCCCATTACATTCCATCTGTCTGGTCCTTTTTTCCTTTCCTTTCGTTGGTTCCATGAAAGATTTGTCTTCATGGCTTGACCAAGAACCTGTACCTGCTGTCCGGTAACATATCCACCTAAATTAAAAAAAAAAAAAAAAAAAAAAAAAAAAAAATCGTAATTTCCAGAAATGCTTTGTCTCACACAAAATATATACCTAAATGTATTCTTTTTAGAAGTTTAGATATAACTTATTTAGACAAGCCACAGCATTGTGCCTAAGAATAAAAGAAAGAAATAGAAGATACACACGTTTCTAATTTACAGAGTAACAATTTGGATGAATTTTTTTTATCAAAAATATGTAAGCAAAAAACTTTTACTAATGATCTTACTTTCCACATTTGTAACTGGATTTGATCGAGTTATATTTAGTATTTGTAACATTCCAAAGTATTTATTTTGACTGATGATTCAAGAAGGATATCATTGATTATTAATGATTTAAAAAGATTCAAGATACATGTACTTAACTACTTTTTTCTCAATTTTCAAATATACTCATACTTTAATTCAGTATGTACTAATTAAGAAGGAAAGATCTTCTGTAATGAAGAAAAGCTAATTTTATAATCCAGAAATGTGGTCAGAATTGCTTTAATGGGTTATGTGTCGAGCACAGGGCCTAATGCAAAGCATGTGCAAGATTTAAAGGTGAAACAAATTCCCTTGTCCTTTTCTTTAATAAACACCATCACAATTGACCTTTAAAGCTGATAAAACTATAAGGGAAGACAGGAACAGATGTAATATTCTGCCAGACCTGTTTAAATATATTGAACGTACAGTCAAGGAATGATTATTTTTCAAACAGTTTTCAAGTTGATATTAATTTCTGTTAGGGTATTTTGTTATATAAAGGTTTTCTTTTTCTTACAAAATAAATTAAGACAGGGAGTTAACAAAAGCAAAGCAAAACAAACAAACAAGCAAACAAAAACCCTTTTCTTTTGCTGTTCTTTGAGAGGGTTTGAGATAATGAGAAAAATAGCTTTCAGTGGCATGAAGAGGCGAACTATAAAAGCAAGCATCTGTGTTCGCTAATTCTGTGCCGTGCCTAAGGAATGATCCCAGCACTATCCACAGGGTTGTGTGAATTAGGTTGCCTTTTATTTGACCTCAACGATTTTGATTTGTTATATTGTCATTCAGTCTGTGAAAATGTTCAACCTAATCTTTTCAGCCTCTTAAAATCAACCAGAGTAGTATTGATCTTCCTATCTGGAGAATGTGCACACTCATATGCTACTCAATATGCTCTTAATTATAAATAGCTTGTTCTCGATTTACTATAGCTATAAACATCATATACTGATATGTACATATATATTCTCTCTCTTATCCACACCCGCACATTTATATTCATAATTTTATAGTCACATATGCCATGAATTTCACTCCCAGATGTCTCACTGTGATGTCTATTCTGTTTTCACCCTCTAACCAATCTCGAGTCATTAATAGACACCTGACCATGAATGAATTGCACACAGAGCTCCCTGAGAAAGCCTGGAAGTAAACATGATTTCTTCACCTGGTTTCATTTCATTTGTTTTCAAATCTTTCACTTAAGGGCAGAAGTGATCATTCAACATCTCCTAAACGCATCCCCTTCAGGAAACAGCAAACCCAACAAGCAATCATATAAACTATGGAAAAGGACACAATTCTTTTTGTGCTTTTTGAGATATCAAGGCTAGTGCAAAAATATTAAACAGAAATGCAACTTCAGGACTCTGTGCAACTTTATTTATAATGGGTAATTTTCTTCCTCTACTTAGTGCTGTTCTTTCTTTTTTTCTTAAGCTCTATCATTTTCTTTGAAAGTTTTCAAATCTGCAGAAAAGTTGAAATACAGCACGATGAACATTACCCTTCACTTTTTTTCACTAACTTAATGTTTTACCATTATCGCTTTCCTCCTATCTATATATTTTAATATCTTTTGTTGTTAAGGTTGGTGTCAACCATTTGAAATGAAGATTCAGGATCATGATATTTCACCTCTAAATGCTTTGTTATGCATTTCTTGAGAATAAGAACATTTTTTCACATAACCACAATACAATTAAAACACACATGAGCATTAATTTAATTATACTAGTACTTTGACCATAACATTGTCATGGTGAAGTTTTTGAAGAATTCAGGCAGGTTTTCAGGTTTTCAGGTAGACTGTCTCATGATCTAGCTGCCTTTGATTGTTTCCTCATAATTGACTACATTGTTAACTTTTTTCCCCAAAAAAACACCACATAGGGGATGTTGTGTACTTTTAAAAATTGACACACAACAACTGGCACTTAACTTCAGTTTTATCTCAGTAGTGTTGATGCTAAATTTGATCACTTGATTAAGGCGGCTCTTCCCGATATATCCATTGTAAAGGTATCTATTCCATTTATAATAAATAATATGTGGATGAGTGATATTTTTAAATCCAGTGAATACGTAGTATACCAACATCATTCACCCAATAGTTTTAGAATCAATTGATAACTGGTAGCTGTTTTCATCAAATCTTTAGGTTACAAAGTTAATTTATTAGTCACAATTTAATAAAAAGCTATACAGGGAAAAGCAAGCCAAATAAAATGATAGAATATGTTTTTTAATCATATTAAAATATGATTAATCTCTTTATAAAATTATTCACTTGAGGATAACCTAAAATTTCGAGGCCAGGAAACACAGTTGTTTGTTGGTATATAGACAAACATGGGAGTGGGTCAATATTAAAGCCCTGGCGACCAGAGCTATATTGTGTATGGACTAGAGCTAATGCAAGGAATGGTCCCACATACACAAGCCAATAAATGTGATACACCACATCAATCAAATCAAGGACAAAAACCATACGATTATCTCAATACACACAGAGAAAGCATTTGACAAAATTTAACATCTCTTCATTATAAAGACTCCTAGCAAATTAAGTATAGAAGGAAAGTATCTCAACACAATAAAAGCCATATACAAAAAACCCACTGCCAATATCATCCTGAATGGAGAACCCGAAAGCTTTTCCCTTAAGGACAAGAACAAGACAAGGATGCCCACTCGCTCTACTCCTATTTAACATAGTATTGGAAGTACTAGCCAGGGCAATCAGGCAAGAGAAAGAAATAAAGGGCATCCAGATTGGAAAAGACAAAGTCAAACTGTCCCTGTTTGCACATGACATGATCCTGCATATAGAAAAACCTAAAGACTCTACCAAAAAATTCTTGGAGCTGATAAACTATTTTAGTTAAGTTGCAGGGTATAAAATCAACACACAAAAATCAGTAGCACTTTTATACTCTAATAACAAACTAGCAGAAAATGAAATCAAGGAAGCAAGCACAATTAAAATAGTCTTCAAAAAAAAAAATGAAATACCTAGGAATCAACTTAGGAGATAAAAGACCTCTACAATGAGAACTACAAATCCTTGCTAAAAGAAATGAAGGCGGACACAAAATGATGGAAAGACATTCCATGTTCTTGGATTGAGAGAGCCTACATTGTGAAAATGTCCATAGTTCCCAAAGTGATCTACAGATTCAATGCAATCTCCATCAAAATCCCAGACATTCTTCACAAAAATAGAAAAAACAACCCTAACATTCATATGGAACAAAAAAAGACCCTGAATAGCCAAAGCAATCCTGTGCAAAAAAAATAAAGCTGGAGGCATTACACTACCTGACTTCAAACTATACAAAGTATAGGAACCAAACAGCATGGTATTGGCATGTAAACAGACACTTGGACCAATGGAACAGAATAGAGAACCCAGAAATCAAGCCATATACTTACAGCCAACTGATCTTTGACAAGGGCACCAAGAACATACATTGGAGAAAAGACTGACTCTTCAATAAATGATGCTGTGAAAACTGGAAATCCGTATGTACAAAAATGAAACTAGACCCATACCTCTCACCATATGCCAAAATTAACTCAAAATGAATTAAAGACTTAAATATAAGACCCAAAATTATAAAACAGTTCAGGATATAGGACTGGGCAAAGACTTTATGAATAAGACCCCAAAAGCACAGGCAACAAAAGATAAAAATAAATAAATGGGATTATATCAAACTAAAAAGCTTCTGCACAGCAAAAGGAACAACTAACAAAGTGAAATGACAACGTACAGAGTGGGAGAAAAATATTTGCTCGCTACACATCTGATAAGGGATTCATACATAGAATATACAGAGAACACAAACAATTTAACAGTAAGAAAACAAATAACTCAGTTAAAAAATGGGCAAAGGAGCTGAATAGACATTTCTCCTATGAAGATATACAAATAGACAACAGACACATGAAAAAAATGATCAGTATCACTCAGCATCAGGGAAATGCAGATCAAAACCACACTGAGATACCATCTCACCCCTGTTAGACTGGCTATTATCAAAAAGACAGAGAGGAAGAAATGCTGGTGAAGATGTGGAGAGAGCGGAACCCTTCTTCACTGTTGGTGGGACTGTAAATTAGCACAGCCATAGTGGAAAACAGAAAGGTGGTTCTTCAAACAACTACAGATACAACTGCCATATGACCTGGCAATCCCATTGCTGGGCATATATCCAAAGGAACGGAAATCATCATGTCGAAGGGATAGCTGCACTCCCATGTTTATTGCAGCTCTATTTACAAAATTCAAGAGTTGGAAGCAAACTAAATGTCCATTGACAGACGACTAGATAAGGAAAATGTGGTATATACTCAGTGGAATAGTACTCTGCCATAAGAAAAAGAATGAAATTCTGACATTTGCAGCAACATGGATGAACTTAGAGAAAATTATGTTAAGTGAAATAAGCCAGGCACAGAAAGAGAAATACTGCATGTTCTCACTTATAAGTGGGAGCTGAAAAAGAAAGAAAGAAAGAAAGAAAGAAAGAAAGAAAGAAAGAAAGAAAGAAAGAAAGAAAGAAAGAAAGAAAGAAAGAAAGAAAGAAAGAAAGAAAGAAAGAAAGAAAGAGAAAGAGAGAGAGAGAGAAAGAGAGAAAGGGAGAAAGAGAAAGAGAGAAAGAAAGAAAGAGAGAGAAAAGGAAGGAAGAAAGGAAAGAAAGAAAGAATGAATTACAATAATACACTAAACTTTAAAAAAAGAAGAAGAGAAAACAACTGTGGTTATTAAGAGGTGGGAAACAGGAAGGGTAAGGAGGTTAGCAAGAAACTAGTTAAGGGTCACAAAGACTGATTACATTCTATAAACATGAGTATACTAATTATCCTGATTTGATTACCACATATTGTACACATGTATTGATATTAGATTCTATAACCTACAAATATATATAATCAATTATCTTTCAATTTAAAAACCTGTTAAAAAAATTACACATCTCCAAAATACAAATCTAACCATAGGAAAATACTGTTAACATTTTGAAATTGCATAAAAATTACCTGGAATATTTTTCTGTGTTTCTCACTTTTTCAAGAACTGTCCAGAAGACTGTTTGTTTATTCATTTATTTATTTGGAGAAAAAATGAAAAATGATAGCAGGGGAGGGCATTTGGAAAGCTGAGTTATGATGCCAAGGGTCTCCCTAAAGATTTTCCATTTTTCTTTGAGGCATTTCTACAAGAAGCATTCAAAATAACATCAAATGCATTCTTCTACCCAAGTTTGAAAAATCAAGAAAAACACGGTTCACACAAATACTTCTTACACAGGTTTGGTCACCACTCTTACAGGAAACTTTTAAATTGTCCTAGCAAAGACAAATAAAATTATGAAGGAATATTGGGACACTGCAAAGGAGAGAGTTTTAAGGTCAATAAAATTTTACACAATTTTAAATAAACATCTGGAACAGGTTGCCATCTAAAGACTCCCAGGCTAAAAATATAAATTTCAGAAGTTTGATGTAAATTAACAGGTGATATATTCAAATCTGAGGGTAAATAGAAGCTAAGAATATTTGACAACTACCATTTTTCCATTAAAATACAAATTTTCTATTTTCAGAGATAGACTCCTTGAAAAAATTACAGCATGGGCAATATAAAAATCCCCATAGTTCTGTTTTAGGCCATATAATTTCTCAGTTTTGAAATATGTGTAATATTACTTCTGTTTTTGTTGCCCAACGCAGGTCCGGCTGCCTGTTCCCTTGAGAAGGAAAGAAAAAAAGACTCAGAAGTGAAATGGTTGGTGTTAGAAAGGCAGATGTATTCAGCTGAAGGAGATGGTGGGCTATCCCATCTCAAAGATTTAGATTTACTGAGGGGTATTTAAAAGAGGTGTTGAGGGAATGGAATATGGGAGGTGAAAAGCAGGAGAGAAGGAGACGTGAGTTACCAGGTGTCTGTGTCTATGAGTCAGGTACAAGGTCTCGCCAACGCTTCTTCTGGTTTCTGTTCTCATCTTCGCTATTATTTCAGGACCCTGCAAGATTTTGATTTGCTCCAGAGTAGAGTCAACTTTTCTAGAAAGTCTTTTGTGAAATTTGGAGCTCTGGTTGACTTGGCTGGTGTCCATGGTCAGTTTTCAGCCATTTGGCCTTGATCACTTCTCAACATTCTACAAATCTCAAAGAACTGTTAGCTTTGCAAAGTACTGATTAGCTTCTCAACCTTGTTTTCCTGTTTAGCAAGCAAGATAAAAAAAAGTCAGGGGATGGGAAGGAAGAGTGGAGAGAAATTTTTTTAAAAAACTGTCCTTTTAAAAATTCCCCCCACCTCTTGCAGTCCAGGTGGTTTTAGGTCCCAACATGGCTTTCAGTCCTGCTCACTCCAACACTTTCAAAGGCAAAAGGATATGGAAAAAACACAACTATCAACTCTTACGTGTTGATTTTAAAATTATTAGTATTTTTTCTCTAATTTTAAAAATAATACACGTGTTTCCAACAATAAAAGTAATAAAGAGGATTGATGCATTATCAAACTGAAAAGTGACATTGCTACTAACATTTAATGTATTTCTTTTCTTTCTTTTTTTCTATTTATTTTCTTCTATATTTGGATTTTAGTGTATACGTGGTGGTATGCTGTACATCATATGTTGATTTTTCTAAATTTGTGGATTTGGAGTTTATAAGAAGAGGAGCATCTGCCTATATCACATATTGAGATTCTTGACAAATAAAATAAAATAATGAAACAAAAACTCCACTAAGCAAATAAAATAGGTCTCCTGGCAAGGTGAGCTTTAAACGTCCTGCCAACACTTCTCTGTTTAGCAGGTCACCTGGTGCAAAACTTCTCTGACTCCTTCTAAATCTACTGAATGATCCTTTTTAACCACAAAAATGCAAATCTAGAAGGCATCATGTACCCTCATGAAAATTTCCTGCAACTTAGCTGATGTTACCATCCACTGCCATCTTTGGTTGGTATAGTTCTTGGAAGGCACAGGGTAAGCGTCTCCTTGGACTCAGGACATTCTGAGTGAAAAGTTTCAAACCTGACTATAAGTTGAGATTCAGTGGATGGATCAGAGTGGTTGTGACTGAGATGTGGGGGCAGGAAAAGACAGGAAGTCTTCAGAGAAGAACTCCCTATGAGGAGAGCAAGCTTGGAATACCCATCTGGGTTTTCCGGCAAGCTCAGGCATTGCATGGAGAAGGCCAGATGGCAGTAGAGTGTATGGCTATAGCTGGTGCCCACGCAAGGCTCAGCTCCTCCGCCACAGTGCCACATCTGGGAGAGAACAGCTGAGCCTGGCAATGTGAACTAAAAGAACTGCTCCTTGCATACCCAATTCTGGGGCACCACCAGGGCCTTTGCAGAGAGACCCTAGCAAAGGGGTTGTAGTGCACACAGCCCCACACCTGGTTCCAGGAGGGGAGCAAGGGGAGCAACATCACCTGCATTGATTTGCACACTCATTTCTTCCTTCCCTCTGGCATTTGACGCATGGGGTCACACTCAGTGTAAAGGAGTTGGGTCTATTTTCAAATGCTAGAAGGGAAGAAGAAAAGGAACATGGAATCGATGCAAGTGGTATTTCTTACCTCAACAGCAGTCCAAGATCCCCACCCCACCCCCAATTCTGTGTGGGTAATTGCTTTTAAAGAAAAAGGGAAGAAACTCTCTGTGCACTTAGGCTAGACTAGGCTATTGGGTAGCTATCACTTGACATGGACAAGGTGTCACCTTGTCATGAATGGATGAAAACGTGACCCCTTAAATAAATGATAAACAGGAACCAGCCACCATAGAGTGTAAAGAAGAGGATGAGGGGGTGAGGCAGGCATAATAAAAATAAATAAATAAATGAACCAACATGGTTTTTAAAAGTGCAATGGTCCACCTCTCTGGGCTATTGTCATTCAGTTTATTTGAAAGACAGCATCATTTGGGTGCTCTTTGAATCGTTTTATCTTTACCTGTACACAGTTTGACAATTGTGTTTTTACTGCAGGGAAACGGTAAAGGATAGAAAGAGAAAGAAAAAAAGAGGGTAATAAAATAAGAGACAGAGCTCACAAACTTGAGTTATTGCTGACACCATGGTGATGTCCCTTTCAGCTAGCCTCTCACCAAGAAAGAAGAATCTTGTGGGAATTTTGTATCCATTGCTGTTTTAACTTTTAAAGATGGAGTAGTCAAGCTGAGTTACTGCCTAGATACAAAGAAAAATGAAATATTTAAAACTGTGGAAAACGGTAAAGCTGCTCAATTATATTGTATCCCTGTCAGCTATTTTCTTACTGTAAACTCTGGGATTGAAACGGATTGGTTTAAAGGATAGCAGAATAAAAGAGATAAAAGATAAAAATATTTAAGGAAAGTGATAGAGTCACAGATGGGGAGAGATCTCTTTTCACTTGAGAAAACAATCAAATTCAAAATGTCATGCTCATTTTTTTTCCAAAATAAGGGTCAGTTTAGAGCATTGATCTCATTTCTCCTGTTTTTATTTTATTTCTCCTGTTTATCTCCTGTATCTCTAAACCAAAGGAGAAAAACCAAGGAACAGCAGGGTGGGAAATATATTAACCTGGAAACCTAGCCCTAAAGTTGTCAATGAGAATGTTATTTCCAAGTTATCATTGCATAATACCCAAACTTCCATTTTTCTATTTCCCATGAAATTAGGAGGTACTTCAAGACAGCCTCAAAACCACAGACTCTTGTTATTTGGGGCTGTGAGTGGGCCAAGACAGCACACTTTCAAAGGCCCTTCTAACTGGGCTGCCACTTGGTCCCAAAACAACTGCCACAGTTTTAGATTTTTGTAATGGCAGACCCCCTGGTTCTTCCAAGCACCAAGATCTCTTCCAGTTACTATGGCAACATAACAAATCATCCCAAAACTTAGTAGGATAAAGCAACCATTTCTATGGTTATAGACTGCATGGTTCAGGAGTTTGGACAAGAAACAGCAGAGATATTTCCTCTGTTCCATAATGTGCTTTGGGGCCTCCGTGGAAGACTTGGTGTCTGGAGCTAGAATCATCTGAAGACCGTTCACTTGATGGTTGGCTATTGATGCTGACCGTGGGCCGAGAGCCTAGGTTTCTCTCCCCATGGGCCTCTCCCTTTGGCCTCTCTGCGTGAACTATCTGGGCTTCCCTTCAGCATCACGGCTAGATAAACATCCCAAGAGAAAGACAGAGAGCCAGTGGGAGGCTGTCTTGCCTCTTCTGATGTAGCTGTGGAAGTCTGCAGGATTATCTGTGCCATGCTCTACTCACTGGGGAAGTAAGAAGTGTGCCCAGGTTCAAGCAGAAGCAGGGGAGGAGGAGGCATCCCCTCTTGATAGGGGATGGCAAGATTTTGGAAGAGCATGAAGGGCCAGAAATATTGCCGTGATCTTTTGGGCAAATACAATCAGCTCCACTGAGGAAACTAAAGCACAGAGTAGTTAAGGGATTTACTCAACAGTCCCACAGCTGGCAGGGTCAGGGGCAGAGCACCAATCACTCTCTCTCCTACTCCAAAGTCCTTTCAGTTGCTCAACGGTGAGGAAATATTAATCCCAGCTGAATGGGAGTTGCTCTCAATGGGTTGGTGACATCTTCAGGAAAATCAAGTCTCAGAAACAAACAAAATTAAAACAAACTGGGCTACTTCACAAAATTGGCATTATACCAGCCTGGCCTATGGAAATTAAATAGTATCTGAATGTGTTTTTGTAAAATGTTTAGCAATGAAGAAGCCTCTGACTTTAAAATTCCATGTTTTAAGGTGATCCACATTATGGCTAAGGTATCTGAAGATGTAAACTGTACTATTGGTTTTAATATGTAATGTGAAAAAGAATGCTCAGCATATATATCAGGATCTAAACAATATAATATGATGGGAGATATTTGCCAGTATCAAAGGAATGCCCTTGGACAGAACAAACATTTCTGCTGGTATTCTAGCTAGTTAATATACAAAGCATGCTAGATTAAATTGGACCTTTAAAAACCTGTGTAGTGATTTCTGATTATGATTGCTACATCATATAAATCTAAAAGACATACATATGTTTAAATCAAATTATTATATATAAGTATTACAGCATGAGGACAACCTCTTTATTAAAAAATACCATTTTACAAAAGGGTCAGTGATAGGAAAAAAAAAAAAAAACATATATATATGAGGAGCCCAGCAGAGAAGAGCCCAGCAGAGAATAGGAAGTGTGCAGCACGGCAGTGGGGCAATGTGCTGTCCAGGTGCACCTGTGCAAGGCTGGACTAAATTCTCCTCTTCATTATTTTATTACTGAGGCAAAATTTATGCAAAACAAAAGACACAGATCTAAAGTGTTCAGTTCAAGGAGTGCGGACCATTGCATATCCAAGTGAAAGGACCACTCCACATAAGCTTGGGAAGTTACCATCACCCTAAGGTTTCTAAGGTCTCTTTTGCTTCAATTCTTCCCAAACTCAAGACAACTACTTTCTGACTTCTACCACTGTAAATTGGGGATTTAGTTTAATTTCATTTAAATTGATCTGTCATGTGACAATATAGATGTAACAAAAAGTAAATGCCCCTTTGTCCATGGCTTCTTCCACTCTGCATCGTGCTTTGGGAGTTTATCCATCCATGCTGTTATGGGTAGCTGTAGACCATTTCTTTTTATTGCTGACTAGTATTTCTTCTGTTGGAATATACCACCATGTGTTTACCCAGTCCCTCATTGATGGCATTGTGGCTTCCAGTTTTGAGGTATTATAAATAAAGCTGCTATGAAAATCCTTGTCTTTTGTGGACACGTGTTTACCTTTGTTTGGGGATAAATACTTAGGAATAGAGTTGCTGGGTCATAGAGTATATATTTAACTTTCCACAATGTTGCTGAGCAGTTTTGCATGATGATGCCATTTTACAGTCCCAGTAGATGTCCCACACCCTTGCTGATACTGTATACTATCTGAATTTTGTTGTTTTTAAAAATAATACTCTAGTGGGTGTAGAATGGTATCTCATTCTGGTTGTAGTTTGCATTTCCCTAAGGAATAATGAAATTGGGCACCTTTTTAGGTGCTTATTCTCCATTCTAATCTTTCATAAATTGTTTGTTCAAGTCTTTGCCCATTTTTAATTGGGTCATGTATTAGTTTTCTGTTGCTATTGTAACAAATTCCCACAGCCTCAGTGGCCTACAATACAAACTTTTTTTTTTGTTACAGTTCTGCAGTTTAGAGGTCTGACACAGGTATCCCTGGGGTAAAATCAGAGTGTTGGCAGGGCTGTGTTCCTTTCTGGGGCTTTAGAGGAGAGTCCCTTTCTTTGCTGTTTCTAGCTTCTGGAAGGTGTTCCTACCACTTGAGTTGTGGACCCTTCCTCCATCTTCAAAACCAGTAATTTTGCATTTCTTTTATCATTCCACTGTAGTCAAATCTCCCTTTCTCTCTGAATTCAGCCATGAAAGTTTCTTCAATTTTAAGAACCCATGTGATTAAATTGGGCCCAACCATTTAATCAAGGATAATTGACCTATTTCAGTATCCTTAACTTAATCACATCTGCCATCCCATTTGCCATGCAAGGTAACGTATTCACAGGTGCTGAAGGTTATAAGGTGGGCATCTTTGGGTGAAGGGGTCATTATTCTGCCTACCCTAGTCACTTGATTTTTATCGTTGATTTGTAGGAGCTTTTTGTATTTTCTGGATACACACACGCACACACACACAGACACACCCATACAAATTTTTTTCCTATCTTTAGTCTCTTTTGGTTAGTAGAGAATTTTTTTTTTTTTTAAAGATGACCGGTAAGGGGATCTTAACCCTTGACTTGGTGTTGTCAGCAGCACACTCTCCCAAGTGAGCTAACTGGCCATCTCTATATAGGGATCTGAACCCGTGGCCTTTGTATTATCAACACCACACTCTCCCAAGTGAGCCATGGGCAGCCCTGTTAGTAGAGAATTTTAATTTGAGAGAAGTCCAATTTTTTTCTTTTATGTCCTTTCCATTTATGTACTTCTCGTATTCTGTAAAAAATATCCCGCTACTCCAGTGCTGTAGAGATATTTCCCTATGTTTCCTTCTAGAAACGTTATTGTCTGGCCTTTATGTTTAGGTTTGTGATCTTTTTGAATTAAACTTGTGCATAAAATGATATCTAGGTCACTGTTCTTGTCTTTTATAAAAATACCTAGTTGTTCCAGCAACATTTTTTAAAAGATATCCCCACTATATTAAATTGGTGCTATAGCCATAAATTAGTTCTTTTAAATCTAATCTGTGGTCTGCTACATTTATCTATTGATTACTCTATTACCCAATCTCATGATTACTGCAGCATTGTAGTGAATTTTGGTATCAGATAATGTAAATCCTTCAATTTTGTTCTTTCAAAAATTGTTTTATTTATTCTAGGTTATTTACATTTTGTTGCAAATTTTAAAATTGGCTTGTCAATTTCTACCAAAACCCTGCTAAAATTTTGAAAATTTGCAGAGAAAAAATTTATTGGAAGTACTGACTCTCCATATCCATGAATTTAGTATCCTTCTTCATTATTTAGGGCTTTTATTATTCCAATATTTCATGATTAATTATGAAGTTAGGTGTAGGTTTTTCATAGATGCTCTCCATTATGTTAAGGAATTTTCTCCCTTTATCTAGTTTGCTGAGAGGTTTTATTATAAATGGGTGTTGAATTTTGTCAAGGTCTTTTTCAGCATCAAATGAGACAATCATAGAATGTTTCTCTTTATTCTGTTTATATGGTGAATTACGTCATTGTGTTTTTCTAATGTTAAACCAACCTTATATTTCTGGGGTAAACCCCACTGGTCATGATGTATTATTCTTTATTATGTATTATGGATGCGATTTGCTGATATTTATTATAGAATCTTGCATCTGTATCACAAGAGTTTCTGATCTGAAACTCTTTTTTTGTCTGATTTGTCATTACCAAGCTCTGTTTCACATACTAACCTCAGGAACATGAGTGAGGAAGTTTTCTTACCTTTTCCTGAAATAGGCATCATTTCTCACTTGTTAAAGTAGAAACTGAGGTAATTATTTTTATGTTGTTTTTCTTTTGTAATTGATAAACTTATACTTTTAAATTTCTTTCAGTGCATTTGTTATCATTCTATAATTTTTAATATTTTGTGTTCTCATATTCATTCAGCTTGAAATAGTTTTGAATATCTTCGTGATTTCTTTTGAGGCCAATTTTATTTAGAAGAAATTTTACTTAATTTCCAAAAATATTCTGAAATCTACACTTGTATTGTACAAATAGAAATATATTGTGAACCACAGACATAATTTAATATTTTCAAATACTTGCATAAAAAAGTTAAAATAATATAGCTGAAAATAATTTTGATAATATATTTTATGTGTAATATATAATACATAACACATGGATATGACATACATGTTTTATATATAATGTATAATAAAATATATAATATAATTTACATAAAAGAGTTAAAATAATATAGCTGAAAATAATTTTGATAATATATTTTATGTGTAATATATAATACATAACACATGGATATGACATATATGTTTTATATATAATGTATAATAAAATATATAATATAATTTAACCCAATGTATCTAACACAAATAATTTAAACATAATCAATATAAGTTATTAATAAGATATTTTACATTGTCCTAAGTCTTTGAAACTTGATATGCATTTTACCATTACAGTACATCTCAATTTGGTTTAGCCAGATTTCAACTACTCAGCCCCATGTGGCTGCTGGTTACCACACTTGAAAGCACAGCCCTGGCAGGATGATTTTCTACTTTTTTTCCTGAGAGTTCCCATGGGAGGTCTCTGTTGGGGCTCATATCCTTGATTTCGAAATGTTAGAAGAGAGAGAGGAAAATAAATACTTAATCTCTATTGGGGGTTAGGCTAGGCTACTCTCATGTGATTGATGTTTCTTCCAAAAGAGAGGTAAAAATAGATGCCTCTGTAGATAACAGAGTAACAAAAGCAGGATCTCTAACTCATACAGGAAGCAGAAGATGGACTCAGTGACCCGGAGAATTGAGCTCAGCCATGGCACACTAAGAATCATCAGAAAAAAGAAATAATTCTCTATCAACTTATCATGCACAGAAATTTAATTTTCCCAGGTCTCTGCCCCAGCCAACACACCTAAATCATTCTTTACTGGGGAGTGGAGAGAACCTCTCTTTGACATCATTCATCCTCTAACAGGACCAATTAGAATTATATACAGCAATAACTTTTGTTTGTTTTGAATCACACCTATGGTTATGCCCTTTGCAGAGTTTTCTGGTTTAGCATCTACTTCGTAACATTTTCCAAAGTTCTTATTGGTCTCTCTATATTTTAAAATAATTTATAAGAACAATTTTTGTTATTGGAATCTATCTATACATATTTACATAAACATGCATACATACATACTTGCATTCATATATATATGTGTGTGTGTGTGTGTGTGAGGGTTCGTGTGTGTATATGCACACGTATACACATACATACATACATACACACACTCATAGCACCACACCAGCATATGTATAGGCACATATAGGAATGCTGGTCAGAATTCACTCCATTCTTGTGGCCTTCAGAGCACTGGCTTCAATAATTACAATTTTTCCCCTGCAGAAGTCTCCGAGCAACTGAGGGAAGGACAGGAACAGAATGCTGTGCTTGTAAGAAGGGGATTGACACCAGCCACCCCAAAGATATGCAACAAGAGGCTGTGAAGTGCCTGGGATTCAGCACTTCCAAAGCCTTTCTCTCTTTGGCATAGCTCTACTTTTGTCTTTAAGTCCCTTATAAGCCTCAACTCTCCCCTCTCCGGGGTACAGAAAAAGCAGCTGCACAGTAGTAGGATGGATTGATACTTCCCCCAATCCATATAAGTAACCACGCTCAATAATAATAACTATAATAATAAGCAACTCCTTGTAAGCCCTATGGAGCTGCCTACTTCATTCTTTGGTTGCAGGATACCTCGTCAGTTTGGTGGGCATTATACTGTTAGCTCACACTCGGACAGCATATATATGAACAAATGTTATACACATATATACATAAACACATACACACATACACACATCAGCATTGCCAACGTGTATGTGTGTGCACGCGTGCGTGTGCATAAAAGATTCTCATACTTGTATACATCTAAATATGGCCATCCCAAGTCCCAGGGTCACATTCTTTTCTTGTCAAAGTCCTGATTTTTAACAATTACTCTCTATGGAGACTAAGCTTCCAGTTAGTTTGCAAGATTTTCCACCTTATAGTTACATTCTGGACATTATCTTCAGTACAATCAACCCCTTGGTTGTAGGAAATCAGGATTTCCCAAAATGTTACTATAGAAGTACAGTGGTTTTGAAATTAGGGTTGATATTTAACTGACCTTGGTTTATTGTTTTCCTTTTTCAGGTCTCCAAAAAAAAAGTAACATAAGCCACCTTACTTCACAATCCTTCTGGTGCCCTCATGCTATGGAAGTGCCACAGCTGTGATATAACTCAGTGCTTCTAAAACCATATTGTCTGTCAGGATTACCTGGAGGACTTGCTAAACTCAAATTGCTGGGCTGCACTCCAAGGGTTTCTGATTCTGTAGGCTGAGTGGGGCACAATTATTTGCATTTGTAACAAGATCTCAGGTGGTGTTGATGCTGCTTTTTAAGGACCCTAGTTTGAAAACCACTGATACAACAATGCTTCATCTTCTGCCCATTCCTTCTCCTAATCTTTCAGAGATGAGAAAATTTGTAATTGTGTTACTACCCAGGAATTTCCACTGAACATTATTAAATGTGCCACAGAACTGTCATAGAAGAAAACATTTATCCATCAGCTCTTCTATCCTATTGGTCAAGTGTGGCCCCGTGGGCATTAACATTCCTGATCTTGCAGGTTGCACATACACAAATGCAGGCTGGTTGCTGTTGATTTCCACGTCTTAGCAAAGTCCCAGGGCAGGAAACAAGCAATACACAGTGCTGGCTTGAGATGAGGCATTGTCTAACTGCATCGATGTGAAGCTCGTTAGAAACTGGATGACTCTGGCTGTGGCAACAAAGGCTGGAGTGAAGAAGCAGAGAGGATTATGAAAAAAGAAAGTTTAGTGCGGTGGCATTTGTGCAAACAGGATCCTCTCTATTTAATTGTTAAGCTTGAATTTGGTTTTATAAGAGTTTCAAAATATTTTTACAACATAGACTATTGAGACTTTTTATTGAATGGAAATGTGTCACAAAGAAAGGAGGTAGCAAATCTTGCATTGAGGAAATTGAACATGTTTAGTTTAGAGGATTTTCAAAAAAGAAGAAAAAACACATGAAATTATTTTCAATTGGATCTAAAATTTCACATGTAGATTCAAACTTTATAATGTTTTGGTATGGAAATAAATAAAATTGGTTAGAGTGTATACGGTAGGAAACTACTGGGTGAAGAAGATACAATTTTCAATATTCTACAAACTACAATACAACCGGTCTTTGGGAATCACGGTATTTTTTTTTTCTGTTAGCATATGTAAAAACTTTTGATAATTTTAGCTATAATTATTTTTCTTTTTATTAAAGGTTAAATAGCATAGTAATCCTAGGTGAGATACATTTATATCTATTCAAACCCATTTTTTTTTACTCGTGTGTCTTTAATCGATGAGTCTATTAGAGAAAGACTATGCATATAATTGGAGAAACTGCCAAAATAGTTTCCCAAGAACTTTATTTTATAGTTTTGCAAACTTGAACCCTAAGTCTAATTCAGTCTGTAGTAAAAGGAATACAGCTATTCTTTAATATTTTCATAAAAAGATATTAGACCCTAACAATATCAGGGGAATATTATTTTTTAATAATAAATGTTTTGTCTTAGTTTGCTAATTTAATGTTACTGATCAACTGTTATTAGGACATGAGATACGAGACAACTTTTCCAGTTTTACTACCTTTTTATGTATCTATACTGTGAACTAATTCTCTGGAACCTAAAATCACGTTTTCTACTTAGAGGGGACTCCATAAATGTTTATTGACTTGATCCATACAACCAAAAGGAGAAGAAACATAGCTAGAGTTAGGTTATTGTCTCTAAAGATGTAATTAACTGGCCCCTAAGTATGCTGAACTTATAACCACGTTAGTGTGTGCCTTCCAACTAGCTAAGTAATTTCACCAAAAAGCCACCATATACTAATTTATAGGTGTATTTACCAACTATTTTTAATAAGTGCTAGGGCACCTGGCTACATGCTTAAACTACAAGAAAATGATATCATCTCTGCCCTCCTACAGGTCACTTTTCAGTGCAGGTGACACACACATTAACAGCTAAGTTTGAAACGACAGCGGTTAAGTGCAAAGATACGTGCGTGCACAGCAACTATGGGAAACTAGTGGAGGGGAGGCAACCTACTGTAGTCAGGTTGAGATTATCTAGGACAATTACTAGGGAATGAGTAATGAAAACTGATGAAAAATGATTAGATGATAGCTAGGTAAATGTGTAAAAGGAGGAAAGGAGGGAAGAGAAAGCTCTCCAAGAAGAGGTGTACTTAAGCAAAGACCCATGAATAGTTAATTATGTGGGAGAATTTACAAGTGGTTTAGCTTTGCTGGATTCTAAAGCATGACACAGGAGTAGTGGTTGATTGGGCTGGAGATTAAAGAGGGTTTCACTTCCTTGTCCAGGAGCTTGGACTTTGCCCTGGAGGCAAGAGGCTTACCTGAAAGACATGAAGCCTCAAAAAGACATATATTTGCACTAACATCTGTATAGATGTATGAACTATAAATAATAACCTGCAAACTTCCTGTTCAAATATCTGTACTATACACAATTTAGCAACCCATAGTCCTGAGTTCTAGTCATGACACTGTCATTAATGAAGTAGTAACTTAGAGTAGTCCTTTGACATCTTTGTTCCTCTGTTACTTTAGCTGCTAAAGCTGACCCAACTTACTATGTTTCCAGGGATTGCTGGACATTTTGAATGGAATAACAGATGTGAAAGCAAATTCTAAATTTATAAATGTATTGTATATTCACATAACATGTATTCTTAATATTATTTCCAGTTCTTAGAAGATAGATGTCTGTTGAACAAAAACATCATTCTCTCATGCAGATGATCTTCCATATGAAAAAAGTCTGTGTGTTCGGGTGGTGGGGCGAGACAGTGCTAACAGAAGATGTGTACCTAACCTTTGGGGATAAGGAACTTTTTGTGTGTTTTGCTTCCTTTCTGCAACTGAGCTAAATATTCAGTATACATTTCTATTAGACTTTGGGTTTACATACATATGTATGTGTGTGTATGTGTATGCATGTATGCACATGTATATGTATATATGTATTTATATATACATATATATTTACTTATTTATTTGTATTTATGACATGTTCTCAGCAATTATCCACAACTTATAATGCCTGGTTTCTGGTTCATAATGTCTTTGGAGAGGCTAAATCTTAAATGAATGTTTAAAATGAGCAACTTTCTGAGTGTATGGGAGGAAAAGACATGGGAAATCTCAAATGTAAGGTTTGCACAAGATTAAAAAAATTTCTTCACTTCTTTAGGCGTCTTGACTTTCAACCCATCACACTGCACTACCCCCAATTTCATTTTGCATGGGCATTTGTATCAGAAAAGGATAGAGTCAGCAATTCCAGTAGCTCGATATCACTTTTAACCCTCTTCTCTCACCTCTGTGGAGCTCCACCACATTTGAATTGCAGCTTAAAGGTCTTGTCGATCCAGTCACCCTGTGTAAGGCACGAAGGGCTTAAGCAAGTTACATTTGCAGGTAACATGCACATAGTTCTCGGTACAGCATTCATTTGTTTTGACTTCCCCACCTTCCTCTCTCTGTCCTCACCCCACCTATACAGCCCTTGGCTTCCACTGAGCTTAATGAATGCTTTTAAATATTGTGGGAAAGACAGCAGAGTCAGGGGAAAACACATGTCATAAAAAATGTACTCGTGAAGTAGCACTGTCATTGCTCCAGTGCAGATCACAGCGCGATGGCCTCAGTGTGAGTCCTTCCGCGCCCAGTAAAAATGAAAACAACGTTGTAATAAATTAGCTGGAACTACACTTCCCTAGGTGTTCACCTGACAGCGTGATAAATAACCCCAGGCGTGTACAATTTGGCTTTCCCTCTGCCAAGGTTTTCTACCATAATATTTTCAGGCCCTAAGTCATGGTCATCAACACTTGATTAATGCGGGAAGGGAAAGTTAAGATAACAAGAGGAATATATTTCCCATCGACGGTATAATATTTTATCTGGGTTGTTTTATCGATCATTACCAGGATGAACATTTTTTATATAATTAGTAACTGTAATGTCCCAGCCCTCCTCGTAAAGAAAATACTTTGAATAACCCTAGAAGGTACATCCTAGGTTTGTTTGTTTCTGATTATTGAGGCATGTTTTCTTGCCTTCTCATTTTCTCATTTTTGTGTATGGGGTACTTAAACCTCACAGTACTATTTTTGTGTGCTGAGTTTATTCCTCGGTACATTTTCCATTATACACACACACACACACACACACACACACACACGTGTGTGTGTGTGTGTACATATACATGTATATAAATTATGTATAAATTATGTATATAACACAACTGTATTTTATAAATATTTATGCCACATTCACTTAACCTCAATCCATCAAATAAATGCAGTTATATTTGTATAACTTTCTCAGGGAAGAAATAACTTAGCATACAACTTTTAGAGCTTAACGGCTATTGTCAGAAATAAATCTATATTTACTCTCTGTATCTCAGTCACCTGTATTCTCTGATGAAAAAGGTAACCATAATCCCTTTGCCATTAATTATTTGCACCAGAGAAAATGAATGTTCTAATATATGACAGTAAAACTGTTTTTTACTGAATAACAAAGCTGGATAAAGAAAAAATAAACAATTTGCTTTCATTTTTTGAGGGAAGACTTGAATAATTAACTTAACTCTAAGAGACTGACTATAATGTAGTCACTATCTATACATTTATTTATTTTAGGAATTCTCCCATAGGCCCTACAGAATATGATGAGTTTGGACCCACATGCTTTCCTCTGCTTGGGCTGAGTCTGTGCACATGTGCACAGCTGTGCTGTGTTTCTGCATATGTATTTAAAGATGGTAATAATAACAGCTGTTATGTATTCAACACCTAATATATACCAGGTAATCTTTTAAGCTTTTTTAAAATTTAACTTGCAAAATGACTATATTGGGAAGATACAATTATATTCACTTTTTAAAAATGAGAAAACAGGAATGAGTATTGGAGTCAGCTGAAATCATTCAATGAGGAAATGGCAGGAGCAGAATTCAAAACCAGTGAGTCTGTCTGTCTCAGGAGCTTCAAGAACTAACCAATGGGGCTATGCTTCAAGAAGAGGGGATTCAACATCAGAGGCAGAGAGAAAAGCATAACTCTCTGAAATGGCCATTCCCCTCAAGTATGTTTTCTTTATTTCTCAAAGCTATGTATAAGTGGATTTCATGCAACTCTTGTAAATTCCTCATTGAGGAAATCTTTCCGATTAGATTCGCCACACTTCAGTCATTCCTTTGCTGTGCACGCTCTACTTTACTTAAATAAAAAGCAACTTCAAATTTAACCGATATAAATGATCGTAAAAATTGCTTTATTACATGTAAGGGTCATTAACATAGAAACACACAGTTACTGGATACTGATGTTTTATCCTGTATAAGAAATGACCAGTGAAGGGGACTTTCTTTTGTCTGACCCAGGATTTGAGTTTTTTCCTCTTGCAACAAAAATATTTAACCAGATAGGATCTAAGTCTTACTCACTTTTGTAGTTCCAGGACCTAGTTCTGTGTCTGATAGATAATAGACATTCATTAAAGATTTGTGACACCAGACATGTCTAATTGACTCCAAAATGTTTTATTTTATAATTTGGTAAATGCAGTTTTTACATAGAATAATTAAGATCTTAATTAGAAAGTCTTTGGATTGCAAATGACATGCAAAAAAATCTTTGTTTCATCTAAAGTAGAAATTTATAAATTTATTAGATGGACACATGAAACTTAAGATCAAAAATATAAAACCGGTCTTTACAGGACACTGAAAATAGACTGGCGCAGCCCACAGAAGACCAGTTGATTCTCTTTCTTACATGTTCTTTTGACACTTGTTCTCTCTCAGCATCTCTTCATTCTTCTCTTTCTTTGTCACCTAGATGTTTCTGCTATTTAGTACACGTGACAGAAAAGTCACTCCAGACCAGTCCCTATATGAGATTGCAGAGTTAGTGCCTCCTAATAATTGACTCAGTCTCTCCATGTTCCATGTCTGGATTTTTGGGAGTAAGAATTCAGCTGAACTAGCTGGAGTCAGGAATCTACCTCTGAGGTGACAGTAGTCCACTCAGCAAAGGCCATGAAAACACGTTCTATGAAAGACTAGGGAAGGCAGCTGTTCCAAGGAAAGAAGTGTAGAGGGCTGAGACCACTGGTAGAGAAAATAATTGACATCTTCTATGCATTTATGTCACCACAGCAGTACAGTACTTGTTTGGGTTCGTGCCACTTTGCAAGGAAATATTAATTATATCCTCATGTGCAATTCCCTTTTTTGAACATATATAAGGTAGTATCTACGTAATATCAACCTACCAGAAAATTAAGAATACAAAATTAAGAATACAATATTTATTTGAAGAGCAAGTATTCCAGATAGAGTGAGGTAGAAGTGTGTTACTTCCATTTTTTATCAGTTTATCAATGTGAAACAATAAATATAAAACCCCAAAATTCTTTAGTTATTCTATCTCCATTGTACATTTTTTGTTTGTTAATGGATATGGTGTTAGTTCTTTCTTTTTAATATCACTCCTTGGCAAATTAAAAGTTGTGATATTAAGTAGGCATTGCAAATATTATTTTTAACATTTCTTAGTGAAGGAAAAAAAATAAGGCAACTACTACTTTGTAGTAAAAGCACAGGTACGAAAAGATTAGCACAATAAAAATGGAAAATAGTAAAAGACAATGGCAGAGAAAAGATCAAGTCAAGACAGAAAAATTTTAAATTATAACAACTATGACTCTGAGTTTCTTGGGAGCCTAATGAGTAGAAACACAATTGTTTTCTCATTGTCGTTGTCATATATAGTGGTAGGCTAAATAACGGTCCCCAAAGACGCCCATACTCTAACTCTTGGAACCTGTGCACGTGTTAGCCTACATGACAAAAAGGACTTTGCAGTTGTGACTTAAGGTTGAGAATCTTGAGATGGGGACTGTCTGGGTGGGCCTGGTCTAATCACAGGAGTCATTAAAATTACTGGTAACATTCTCCAACTGCAAGAACCTGACCATTGGCAGCATGATTCAATGCATTGTTGCTGGTTCTGAAATGTAGGGGCTACATGCAAGGACCAGAAAGAAGCCTCCACAAGTTTGAAAAGGCAAGAAAATAAATTATTTTCTAGAGTTTCCAGAAGGAACCGAAGCCTGGAGACACCTCGATTTGAGGACTCTGACTGCCAGATTGTAAGATAGCAGATTTGTGTTGTATTAAGCCACTAAGTTGACAGTAATTAGTTACAGAAGCTACAGAAAACAAATACAGATAAAATGAAGCAAACCTAATCATTTTTAAAAAGATTGGTGTATCTGTCCTGAGATCCAAAAGAAAACTTTACTCCTAGAAGGTTTATAAAAGGATAATTAAGCAGCCTGATGAACAATGATTCTGATTACAATTTTGCCAAAAAAAAAAAAAAAAAAGTGAACTAAACTAAAAAGCAAACATAAAAAATTGCAGAGGCATTCTTCATATGGCTGTCTTATTTATTTTTATCTATCAATTTTATTATGCATTTTAAATTTTTGTCATTCTATTTTTTAATAGAATAAATGACAAAAATCACATTATCATTTTAATAGATGCATAAAATGCATTTAACAAAATCCGCCACCCATTCCTGATAAAAATTCTCAACCAGCTGGGAATAGGAACAGAAGTAAATTATTTCACCAGGGCTTCTGTTAAAAATCTACAGTTAACATTCTTAATGTGAAGGCGTGAAAGCTTTCCCCCTAAGACTGGGAACACGGTAAGGAAGTCCACTTTCACCACTTCTATTCAACACTACATTGGAGCTTCTAGCCAGTGCAATAAGGAACATTGAAATTAATAGCAACCAAATCAGAAAGGAAGAAGCAAAACTTTTTATTCACAGATGTTATGATCTCATGTTCTTTGGATGATCTCTCTTAAATCATTTTCATGATTGCCATGAAAATGATATTTGGAACTTCTATTATCAATGACATCTTTTTCTTTTTAATTGAAACATGATTGATTGTACATATCTGTGAGGTACAGAGTTGAATATCAATACTTGTGTGGAATATGTGATGCTCAAATCAGGATAACTAGTATATTCAACATTACACACTATAATTGTATTTTGTGGCCCTTTATCAATTTCTCTCTAACTCTTTCCCCCTCCCCCAACATCCTCCCCCTTTCTCATCTCTGGTTAAATTTTTGTCTTATTCTTCAGGGAATGTCATTCACAGCTGAAACCTGGAGAACTTTTAGAAACACATAGTTAATATATACTTAACTCCTTTTAAAAATTCTAGTTATTAAAATGCCACTCATTTATTGCAATAAAAGTAACTGAATAATAATAATAGCGGCACTGTACTGTCTGTTGGGATCATGATTTTGGCACCTTGACAGTGACTTTTTTAATTCATATTCTCTGGAACATCAAGTACATAGAACACATTTACAGAATGGCCTCAAAACAAGGTGTACTCCTGATCTGTAGCAGTCAGTGTGTCATTAAGTATACAGTATAGCCTTAAAGTACATTAAGTATTTCAAAAACTTAGTACAACTCTTAATCCAAGGGACTGGATTGACAAAACTATAACTTTCCTATATATTAAACCTTTAAGTACAGGCATGTCTCACTTTGCAGGGTAGTGTGATGCTGTAAAAATTACTGTGCAAGACAAAACCATGTAAGATGATCATAATAATCAGTAGTAAAAAACACAGTTGTTCTGTAACCTTTAAAAATTTCATGAAAACCTTAAAAACTCTCTTAGTTATAAATGTATAGAGGAATGAAAAAATAGTGAAACCAATATTTATTTAGCACATTGTAATTTTGAACATTAGAAACACTGAAGATTAGTGCTTTAGTTCTTTGTAAAGTGCTTATCTAGAGGCGTTTGAACAGTGCTTACCTTTTTATAATGTAAATTACAGTGAGGAGTGAGCATCTTTTCTATGCCTTAGCAAATTGTCATACTCCTTTCTAAGTTTCTATCAGCTTTCAACATTTTATACTTTGCTTTTCAGATGACATGAAATATCTCCGAGATTTCCATTTATGTGAAGTTTTATGCTAGTATCATTAACTCTGGAACAAAACCACTTTCCTCATTTATGTCAATAAGTTTGGCTTCATGGAGATTCTAGAGTTGCATATGGAGAGACTAGAAAGCTTTCACAGGGCCTAGAACAGAGGGCAGAGGGGTCAACAATCTCAGGAGCAGCTATTTCTTCTAAAATTCCATTTATGTTCAATTCAAATTTCACTATCCGTGTTATCATGTTTAGTCTCTTGGCTGCACTTGATGGACAACGCCGAGCTTCAAGAATCTATTGCACAATTTCATGTGGTTTTAGCACTGAGAGAAAGAAACACACAACTGCATGCTTTGCTATATGTGTGTGAATTATATAAGATCTGCATAGAGACCAATCACCAACAGACTCTGAAAGTAGGGATGTGATTGACCACTAGTAAAGACGATCCTCTGTGATTTGTGTAGTAATTTGTGGGCTGAAGAGCCAGCAGTAAAGTTGGTACATTTTGCAATTACTCACAGTTAATATACATTACTGAAATTTGAGCATGTCCCTGAGGAACTTCCATGGTCCATGGTGAGGGAGCAGCAGCATGAATGTATATTCTTCAAGTTCTTCAATAGAATTTTGAAAAGATTTGAATTTGCAAGGAATCAACATCGGAGGGACAACTTCAGTGGATTCAGAGAAATATTGGAGACAAAATTAAAAGGGTCTGGATTGTTCTCTAGCCTGTGAGAATATGAGTACAGCTGGAGATGTAACATTTAGTAACAGTTTTCATATGAAAAACTGGTTATGGACAAAGGGACTCAAACTACAAGACAGTCTGCTATCAGGAAGTGAGAGAAGGTGAGCAGAAGAAAGCCAGAAAGTTCACTTGCTGGAGATACATCTTTGTATTTAGTTTAGGGAGTGACTTAGATAAATTTAGTTATTAAAGAACTAGAGGCAAAAAGTCTCCCAGTGCTAGGGAAGGGACTGGCAGATTATAGAAAGAGCACAGCTGCCCTGCAGACTTTCTCCTTCCCCCAAAGGCAGAAAACCAGTGGATCCAGGACTCCTCTCAAGATTCGCCAGCCTTTTTGCTTCCACGTGTGCCCATTAGTTACGTTACTGTCTAATAATATGTGCTTGCTTCCTATCTCACAGAGGTAGAGTAAGAATTAATAGTATGAATTTTGCAAGCTCTTCAAGACCCCTAGAGATATGCAACATAAATATCTTATGATTGTATACATTATTTCTTCCACTTGTGTTGTTCCAGGTACATGGGAGAGGAGGATATATGCATTCATCTAGCAAACTTATTAATACATTTAAAAAATAAAATCAGATTTCATTCTTTGGATTTTGAGAAAATGTAATTAAAAAAAAAAACAAATGGCGTTTACTTTTTTTTTGTATTTTCATCAGTGATTTACGTGATATCCATATTATCACTAGATATCCCCGTATCTAATATATTTTAATTTTTGGAAATAACCATCAAACCATTCTCTCTCAACATTATTTTGTTGTTGCAGTGCAAGCACTTCTGTTCTCTGCCTACCATCCTAGCTTCTCCCATCTCTTTTAAGAATGTATAAGAAAACTATCTAAAATAAAAGGATTGGAAATACATAAAATACATAAATAAAAAAATACATAAAATAAGCCCTGGAAATTAGTCTTACTTACATAAAACCATTATATTTTTCTTTAGTAAAATAATATATTTTATGCCTAGCTAATTATGCCAATGTGATGCCATTAACCTCAGTTAAAGAATAACAGCAGCAAAACATTTGAATAAGATGAACAACCTGCTGACCAGTAGGTCCAGCTCTTTCCTGCTGTGTGCTCAGTCTTGGTCATCTGTAAGGCACTTGTGCACGGGGAGGATGAGCTTCTGCATATCTGTGTTACACTGTTCTGTTTACGAGGAAGGGAAAATTTCCATAGTGGTATGCTGTGGATATTTTTCCCCTCAGAGCAGCAATGAATTATTTAGTACTTGATTTGTCAAAGAAAAGCTTGGCTACACTACAGTGACAGAGTTATGCTGAAAATATAGAAAATTGTTTAAGAAATTATTGATGCAAAAAAGGCAACTAAAGCAGAAGGCACAGTTGGTTTTCCAAATATACATACATAGCACTCACATTTATCATAATTTAAAGACTTTATGGAAAAAAATTCTAGCATGTATTGCTTTTATAAAACTGTCTTTATGTTCTATGTGCATCTGTTGGCTGGCTTTTTCCCCAATCCGCTTCTCTCTAGCCTTCCATATTGATTTCTTTTAAGGGTCTCTTTTTATTACGTATATTCAAGATAGGTAGACTATTTCTTTTACATCATCTCCTTATTTTCTAGTACTTCTCAATCCCATATTGCATGTAATTATGTTTCTAAAACATGTTCAATAACATATTCACTTCCTTTAATGTGATTTATAAAAACTTTATTTTGCTTGTTTTTAAAAAATATTATTTTTACCCCACCGCCAACTTGCTCTATCTCTGTATATCTGTTTGTCTCTCTCTTTACAACTGGTAGTTTTCATTATTCAAGTCTTTTCAAAATTCTATTGAAGGATTAAAAGAATGTGCATTTATACTGATCCTTCCTTACCATGGGCCATGAAAATTCTGCAGGGACAAAGGAACACCTGCACATACAATGTCATGTTATATTCAGAATCATCCCTGACCTCACTCTGGCCTTTAAAGAATGGTGACATTGATTACCTGTATAACTGAATCTCTGTGCAAATAGTAATATAGAGATTACTTTATATTTACAATGCATTTTTCAATGTGTTAAACACTTTATAATCACTCCCGCACAAAATACTTACAATATTTATTATATGTATTTTCAGCTTAAAGTGACATTAAATTCAGCATGTAACTTGTCCATAATCACACAAAGGCAGGTGTGGACTAGACATCAAACCCCTGATTCTTTCACTTTAAATCAAATGTTTTAAATCACTAAACTTGAATGGTGCTAAAAATAGTGTGTACTAAGCTATATAAAGCTACACATTTTTATTATTGACCAATAATTTCAAGAGGTCAGGAGAAATATTAAAAACTGAAGCGTTAGGGTTAGTTGAGTAATCTATCCAATTTCTTAGAGATTTTCCTTTTTATTTCCATGAAAAAAATTATATTTTTATGCAGTAGCAAAAGGAACCTGAAATATTTTACACTTTATGTAGCTGATTGTATATATTTTGATAGTCCTATTATATTACAACAATTGGATTTGATTTGCTCCCACCCTGCCTTCAACTTGAGACTTTGCAATATTAGAAACAGGCTTTTACTTCATTGCGATGTGTATGGGTGACAAAAGGACACAAGATAAATAAGTGGAAGAGCTAGGACTATAGCCCCAGCTTACAGACATTTGGAAGAGAACACAATATGTCTCTATTACTTTCCTATCAAGAAAAGTACAGCCGGTTTTTATAGTAGCATTGTTCCAACAGATTTACGCAGGCAGGTATTGCTTTGCTCTTCTCTCTCATTACTAAAGCTGAAAGTTTAAGTAAAATATGAGAATAATAATATTGTTATGTCAGAAAAAATGATGTATTTGATACCAAGGTCTCTCTCACCACTTAAGTAGTGAATAGAACATAAGCCTGGAGAATTTTGACTGTGCCCTGTAATTTATTTAAATATGTTTTCACTATTCTGGAAGTCTTAGGGGATTATTTGCAGAATTATTGTTTTGCCATAGGCAGGAATTAGTAGGGTATTAAGAACTCTTCTTTTAGAGTTTTATGCCAGTTTAATTTTCTATAACAGTAATATGAATGATCATAGAACTGCCGGCTCCCATCTCTTAGGTGTACATTACAATAAATCAAACCAAAGATGGGTAAAGTGAGCTGCAGGGTGTTTGTCAAAATACCCACAGTCATTTTTCAAACACTATGGGTTTACCCAAAGTAGAAAGATGTTTATCAATTTCCTTTTTGCTCTCACTTTTATAATCTTCTGAACTTATTGAAAAATGAATCTGTGTTGCTAGTTCTTTTAAACTTCACTCATCACAGTTACATTTTTTTGATTCTAATTTCTTAGAGCTCTTTTTATCTAGAGGAATAGCACATTACCTTATGCCTAAAGACACATTTTTATATAGTCAAATAAATGGTTTTCGTGGTTATAGTGGATTGAATTACGTCCCTCCAAAACTCACTGAAGCTTGAATTGTGACACCCAAGTTTTATGTATTAGAAACTTAGCCGACCCCTGTGATGGTTAAGAGGGTGGGAAATCCTATTATGGTAATTGAAAGGTGGAGCCTTGAAGAGATGATTGGATTGTAGGACTCTGTACTAGTAAGTGGATTTAAAAGGTGTCAGGGGCATGGTTCTGAGGGCTTAAAAAGAAGAGGAGAATCTGTCTCTCTCTCTCTGCTTCCGCTATCTTGCAATGTGAGACCCCTGGGTCACTGTCACCACCACCAGATGGACTTTGGACTTCTTATCCTCAGAAACTGTAAGCAATAAATTTCATATTTTTTTCTAAATTATGCAGTTTCAAGTATTTTGTTATAAGCAACAGAAACATACTAATACAATGGTATTTCCTTTTATTAAATTTTTTATATTGCAGGATTTTCTTCTTTATTAAAGCTGAATAATATTCCATTGTATGCGCATATCATATTTTTAAAATCCATTTATCCATCAATAAATATTTAGGTTATTTCTACATTTTTGCTGTAAATAGTGCTGCAGTGAACATGAAGGTGCTAATATCTCTTTGCTCTTTGAGATACTAATTTCAAAAAAAGAAAGAAATTTTGCCATATGAGACAACATGGATGAATCTCTGAAGGACATTATGCTATGTGAAGTAAGCCACTCACAGGACAAAGACTGTATGATTTCAATCATGTGAGGTATCTAAAATAGTTAAACTCATGGAAGCAGCTAATAGAATTGTGGTTGTCAGGGACTGGGGGGCGCAGAGAAAGTGGGACTTGCTAATCAATGGGTATAAAATTACAGTTAGAAAGGTGAATAAGTTTTAGAGATCTCGTATATGACATTGTGCCTATAGATAACAATACTGTGTTGAACACTTAAAAATATGTTAAAAGGGCATATCTCATTTTAAGTATTTTTACAGTACAATTTTAAGAGGTTTTTATAATACTATATACTTCATTTATTTTAGATAAAACTATGTAAGAGCTTACACTCTACGTCCTATTTCCTGTCACTCTATTCTCCTTAGCAACATAAACTAATGTAAAAAGAAAAAAATACTAAGCAATATTTTTGAGTCTTAACAACCTCTAGCATATGCAAAAATCCTCCCAGGTATTCAACATAATTTTAGAAAACCATTTACTAATTCTCTGAATTTCTTAAAACTATTCTCTTTAGCATGTATTATTTACCAGCCAAATGTGATAGAAATTAGAAAGCCAATGATAAAGAAGAGCTAGTCAAGGAGGTCAGACTAACCTACTGATTGCTAATTAATAATTGCTAATTACTAATGAGAAAACAACACATGAAAGTAAATAATAAGCTATGATTGAATTATAATAATTTTAAATTTAAATTCATTCAAATCATATTTACTGATCAGTTACTATGTGCTAAGTCCCGTGTTAGATTCAAGAAATACAAATACAAAAAATTATAGTCACTGGTTCTAAAAGCTTAAGTTATTTGGCAAAGGGCCATGAAAAATGATTATACTGTATAATGTTGAATATACAAATTATACTGATTTGAGCATCACATATTGCACACAAGTACTGATTTTCAACCTGTACTCCACAGATATGTACAATCAGCTATATTTCAATAATTTTTTTTAAAAAAGCTTAAGTTGATGAACAAATCACAGTAGATATTTAAAGGACTAAGTCATCAATTATGCTTGGGTTGGGGACAGGGAAGGATAATAGAGTTGTTGAAAATTGAGTCTTAAAAAGTAAAGAATAAATTATCAGATGAAAGAGGGATTGGTAAGTAAAGAGATTTCTAGACCAACTAAAAATACTTTTAAAGACATAAAGGTACAACACAATTAGGGATCTTCAAATGATTTAATATGATTGGAACAGATGTAACAGGGTCAGCAGGGAATGAGGTGGGCAGGTAATAACAGACCCCTAAGTGGTGAGGCTGATTGTAACATGCTTACTTCTGTAAGGCAGGCTAAAGGAGTTCATATTTAATCTGTGATGATTAAAAAGCACTGAAGGATTAAGATGGGGCGTGTGGTATCAAGGTTATTGTCTCAGGAATAAAATCATAGCAGCAATATGGAGGATAGATGGCTAAAAAAAAAGAGAGAGAGAGAGAAAGAACTCAGGGGTACCTCTCAGGTGTCCTTTGCAATAGTCTAGAGAAGAGATGACAGAAGCTAGAATGAAAGCAAGTGTAGTAGAAATGGAAAGGAGAGCAAAATAAGAGCTATTGAGTAGTATAATTAGAGAGGAATTAATAACCAATTAGATGTAGAATATGAAGAAGTGGAACATGTGAATAATGGCTGAATTACCTAGATTAGGTTACCTTGTGGATGGTAGTACTCATTTAAAAAGGACAGAGAGTTTCAGAATATAAACACATTTCAGGGAAAATAATGAATTCAATTTTGGAAATATTGGGTTTATTAAAAAGTTAGATTTATAATTTAGAAGTCAAGCAATATATCAGTTAGATTTAGGAATCATTAGTATTTATGTGGTGACTGAATCACCAGGATAGATATGATTTTCCAGAGGATCGTATAACAAAAAGTAATAGAGAACCAAGGACAAGCATTAGGAAATATCATCATTTTAAGGGACAGGTAATGGGGAAGACTAATGGTCAGCAAGACAGAGGTAGAACCAGAGAGAAGAGTGTCACAAAAACCAAGGACTTACAAAATCCAGGAAAAAGTCAAGAGGAGCCAAAACTTCAGACTAAATAAGATAAGAATTGGAACGTGTTCATTTTGATTTTAGTAATTAAGAGATCATAGATCATCAATTTATGGGCTTTAGTGAGAACAGAAACCACATTACATGATGGGAGAAATATGGGAGATTTAAACACGTGGAGACAGCAAAGATATACCTAAGAGAACGGTGTCTGTGAAGGAGGAGAGACAGGCTGCTATCAAGAGGAGACATATAATGTAGAGAGAGAGAGTGACTTCATCACGTTCAAGATTTGGAAAGAAGCCAGAAGAGCAGGAATGGATTAACCTGCAGGGGAAATGGGATACTTGACCAGAAACCCTCCAGGACGAGCTGGAGGGGAGTAGAATCAAGAGTACAGGTGGAAGAGCCAGCCGTGAGGGCTGACAGAGAGGACCAAGAGGATGTCCCCGTGCTCTCTTGATGAGTAGGTCATGGAGGGAGAGAGTTTCTGCCTAAAGGTCTCTATCTTCCCTGTGCAGATGGTTTCCAGGTTTCACCTAGAGAAAGGCGAGGGAAAGGAAAGGTTTGATCAGAATGGTTAAGGCTCAGAACAGCTGGCAGAAAAGGCAGGGAAATACATTCAAGGAAGCATTGGAGGTCTGGCTGATACTTGATTTAATAAATCTTACATGATACTTCTTCATTCATTTATATATATTTTATTCAACAAATACTTATTGAGAATCTTGTATGCCTAGGGACTGTCTGGATATTGAAAAGTTAAGCATGAATAAAAGCAAATATCTTTACCCACAGGGAGCTAGGGGAGTAAATAAGAAACACAATAAGTAAACTACATACTGTTACACTCTGTCCCTATTCTCTGGCTTTTTCCTAATGGTGATTATAGTTCCTATCTTCACAGGTTGCTGTTAGCTGTAAATAAGCTCATTTATTTTGAAAACACTTTTGACGTATAAAGTTTCCACGAGTGATGACCTATGACCCAAATCTTGAAAACAAATGCTATAGTTCATGAGTGAAATAGATGGATGCAAGAAAAATAATGGAAAAGAAAAAAATGCATTTTCATCACAGGATAAAAATCTATTAAATATAAATTATATGAATATTAATATCCACTGAGTGATTTTAGGTGCCCACTAAGCTTCGTATGTGCTTTAAAAAGATACAAACATAGCCTGGCTGTTAAAAAATAGGCACACCAGAGTGTGGTCAGGAAGACAGACACTTGAACAGATAATTCTAATGCAATGTGATAAACGTTAAGGTAGGAATCTGCAGAAAGTGCTGTGGGGTCACAGAGGAGGGTCTATCTCTTCCTAGTATAGCCTTATTAGATAGTACTGCTAAAGCCAGTTCTTGAATTTAAGAGGTGTTTCACAGAGAAGTAAGCAAAGAAGCAACAGGAATAGCATGCTCTGTTTGTACAATGGTTCTATGCAAAGGCAAGACACTAAAAGTCCTGGGCATTAAAGCTGATATTGTGTGCAATAAGCTTTGGTCAAAAGAAAATACAGCTCAGTGGCAAATGTCAGCTCATCAACATGCCTCAGGCACCAAGGTGTGAGTCTGCTGCTATACTACATAAAAAGAAGACCAAATAAAACAGTATGAACAACCATCCATCAAAAACACAGTCCTGTTATTGAGACAATTTATGATTGAATTTCCTCAGCAGACTATCCAGGTCTTCATGTTCATCAAGGCATTTCATTTAAATTACCATTAAAGTGAAATTAAGTTGGTATTAACCTTGTCTATTCAAATAATGCCACTGAAAGGTAAACGCACCATTCTGACATGCAGGAAAATGAAATGATAAATTGATACACTCAGTGCTTGGAATAGATGGAGTCCTTCTAATGAGTGATTACCTGTGGTATAACTATATTGATCGTGTTTGTACATGTCAGATGGGGCTGATGAGTATGAACTTGAAATCAATCTTGGATCCTGCTAGGACAGCAGCCTCCTAAAAAGTTTAAAAAATAAAAATAAAAAACTGCAAAAGTTTGTAAGACGCCAATCTCTTCCTGGCACTATTTGGCTTGAAAAAATTACTTGTCAACCTGAAAGACAAACATGTCCTCAGATAATTATTTGTGGAGAACAACTAATTATAAGAATACATTTGGAGAGATACACACTCCTAACCTCTCCATATAATGACGAAGTTATTTCTTTCTATTTCTATTTCTTTTTCTTATAATTACAAAAATGCATTTGGAGACTTACATTCCTTTGTCCCTTATTTGGTCCGTATAATAAAAAAAAAGTTATTTCAGTGCTTTTTCCTTTATATTGGGCTTATGATTTATTCAAAGTATGTGAAAGCAGTGGTAGCAACATTTACATTTTTATATTTGTATTGGTATTCACTCCAGGAGTAAGTGGGGATATGTGCACGACAAACACGTGTGCACACATGTGCACACACACGTTAATGCACACGGTGTGATAGTGTCATTTAATAGCTGTTTGTTGGCAGAATGAAGTGTAACTCCCCATATAACTTCTTATAATGTTGGGGTTCACACAAAGAGAGTCTGAGGACCTGGGGATCTCCCATCTGCATGAAATAACTTTTACGTCTATTCTGCAGTAAAAATCCTTAAGGTAGATTTGGACTGAAGTCTGCTGTCACAGTAGATAAAACAATGCATGGCCCCTTGGGCAGTTTGCTCTGCCACCACTACCGAAGCAGGCCATCCCCTCGATTTCTGAAGAAAGGCTAATGAAACCTGGGGCTAGAATGCCCAGGTATGAATTTACTAACCCAAATCTTTAAAAATCTTTCATGTATTTTTTTTCTTCTAAAAAGAGAATACATGCATAATGTCTAGATCATTCTGACACAGGAGCCTTGAAGAATAATTAATTTCTTAGCATGCCTGGTGATATTTCTTCCACACAGTAGTAAAACAGCCAGTCAGTTCAGGGACATGTGAACTTTTTAGTAGCAACAATCTATCACCTAACTGGCTGGTAATCTTCACTGCTTTTACCTCATGCTTTTAGGCACTTTAGAAAAAATCCTAATCTTATGAATTTCTGGTAAAAAAAAAAAGAAATTCTCCCCCTTTTTATCTTTCCTAGTTATTGATATAAAATTCATAGGATAGGAATATTTTTCTATAATGAATTTCCAGTTACTCCTGTTTCTTGACGTCATGTTTTCCTAAGTTCCATTAGGTTAAAAAGCAAAGACATAGAATAGTCACTCTTCTGTGCCTATCTGGGACAGAAACTGTCCTGGGCATAGGCTGCCACAGAATGAAGCTCTCGATGACTACAGGGATGTTTTGGGCTATAATATGAATGTGGAAGATTAACATGTTCACCTCCTTGGCTATATATCTTATTTCCTACCATGATGTTACAACCATCTCTTTCCCAAGTTTTGCTCTTGAACAGAGGAAGGCATGATTCACCATGGAGTGGACATTTTCCTCAAGAGTGGTGCAGTGATTTTGATTCATGGGGTGTATTCCGATGCTATAACTCAACGTTGACCATTAGCCAAAGATATTCTAAAGGAAAATTACACTAGATACACCTCCTTCTTACTCCCTCAAATATTATCTATATTAAATACAGCTGAAATGAAATTTGAGCAATTCCTTAACAGGGAAAATTTAACAGAAGGACACTGTACTGATTGTGTGAGGACAGAGAGAGGATGAATTTTTCACCATGATGAAAGATTTTTTGCAATATTCTCCTTTAACTAACAGGAAAAAAAAGTAGATGCATGTTACTTGGTTTTGCCAATTGACAGGCATATTAGTTAACCTTAAATTCATTAGTAAATGGTCTAACAAAGTGAAAAAATTGTCTCAAATCTTAGGTGCTCAAAGATTTTTCCCTCTCCTTTTCGTTTTTACCTTATCGAATATTATAAATGCTCTAAAAGATGATAACCACTACCAAAATGAAGTACTAATCATATGTGTTTGATACCAGGCACATTTTTATCATTTTAAAATGCAGCTAAACAGCCGAACCAAAGTTTTCCATTTCCAATTTGGGGATCAATAAAAACGTAAAGCTCATTTTGTTTTTTAAGAAGCTACTTATGTAATTAAATTATAGTAACTGTGGATTTTCAATTTGGTCAACATGTTGGTGTACTCAAAATGGGGTTGGCTTATCTTTAAAAGTATATCAGAATGTTGGTTGTAAGAGAAGAGTATGTTTGTCTGAATCTGTTCACATTTTTAAGTGAAGTATTACTGAAGGCTTCTAGAAAACATTGATCAGTCTTGGAGGCATTGTTGAGTCATCTGTAAGATAAAATTTAGGGCTGGATAAAAAGAAAGTAAAATAAAATTAAGAATTTACACTGATGTTTAAGGTCTCACAGAGCCCTAAGAAGCACTCACTGTGCCATGAAATACAGGTTTCACTTTCGTCTCCACTTGAGTAGGAATAACAACAGCAATGATCTATTCTCATTAAATAATGATATATGATAAAGGTAATATGCCCATTGTAGAAAATTTGGAAAAAGCATAGAAGCATTAAGAAAAAATATTAAAGTCACCTCTAATTCATCTTCCACCAGACAGCCAATTTTAACATTACACATTCTATACCTGCTTCCAGTGTTTTCCTATGCGTAATTTCCATAGAATCCTAAACACTATGGAGGCCTCTACTCTGCTTTGTCATTAAAATTATTAAGGAAGCATTTTCCATGACATTGGAAATTAGATAATGGAATGTTGACTCTCAAATAGAGGTAGAGATAGAGAGAGGTGATTCAGGGCACTTCTGCACTAAGAAATGAATTTCGTGTGTGTGTGTGTGTGTGTGTGTGTGTGTGTGTGTGTGTGTGTGTGTGTGTGCTATTTAGGCAGAGTGTCACATTCAAGGCACTCATTGTGTGGATCCTATATTTCATTTTTGGTGGAATGTAGGATTATATTTTTACAAGCAGATATTCCATAATAGTTTATTCATGATTACATAATACCACATCTAAGTTCACAACAGTATGCCAAAGAATTGAAGGCATTACATCTCTACATCTATTTCTACATTTTAAAGTCCCTTTTGCACACACATCCATGTCTATTTCCTCACTTGGTCAACCCAGCTCCTTGTTCTTCATTGTCCCATTTCAACTTGTAATCCATAGAAGGAAAGCCATCAGTCTTCCTCACAATCTAAAGCTCCTGTTGCTTATCCTAAAATCCAAAGGAACCATTCGTGCCATTTCCTAGCCACATCTTTTTCAATAATGACTTCAGTTCTGGTGACTTACTGCAAACGTTAACTTTACTGTTGAGAAACTGAATTCTACAAATCAACGAAATTATAGTTGTAGCTAAAAGATCCTCTGCTTCCTTCCTCTTGTTTAGTTCTTCTCTAGTTGACTTCCTTCCTTTGTTCTCCCATCCTTATTTCTCCTACCCTTTTTCATTCCTGCTTGCTTTTCTCTTTTTCCTCATTCTTCCTTTAGTCCTTTTTTCTTTCCATTTTTTACACCTTTATTCAGTAAACACATTCGAATTTGTTGAGTTTGTTGAAATCGCTGGAATATTAAGTATCTATGGACAGTGTGTGTCTTCCATTGCAACCTGAAGGCATGTGCATATTCCATCACAGTTGCAGAGATGAGCCTGCTATCAGGAATACACATATCAGTGCACCAAAGTCTCTATTATAAACTCAACTTTTCTTATGTAAACAGAACAATGAATGAACTGAATACTCCACAAACCTTGGAAAGCCCTCAAGTTACTACTGTTTGACCGTCAGGATTCAATGCAGGCTGGCTGGCAAAGCAATAAAAAGCCTTAAATGGTTTGGGGACCACCGGTCTCTACTTTGTAAAGTATTCATGAAGTGAAAGTACGAAGACCTGCTACCTTGATATGATTTTCAGTTGCCTCAAGCTCTCTCTGCATTCAGTTTGACCTCCTTTGCTACCTTTGACATTGATCTATTCTTGAGATTGTAGCTATAGGCTCTAGGTTCGAACCTGAGATTAAAGTTAGAAATAAAAGTCACCATAATGTTTTTGCCTAGAAGTTGATGGGCTGGTATTGCAGTCTTTTGTACTAACCAGGGTGGACCCTGAAGAGTCCATATGGAAAACAAGATCTTCAGGGGCTTGAGTTGCAATGAAACTGCTGCAGAAGGTTGAGGGGAAAGGAAGAAGAGGAGGAATGGTCGTGACACTACAGACTACTCCTGAATTATAGGAGGAAGTCAGTGGGATTTGCTAAAAATGGCCACAAGCACTTTGTATTTGATATTGGCTCATCCGATGCATTCTGCTAGAAATGACAAAATCATCCATTTTCCTGCTCCTTGTGGGGCTTGCTAAGATACCTTGCTCTATTTCATTTCCATTACTCTTTCTAGTCTACTTGCTTTACTACCAGTGAGCTTATTTCTTCTATGCCTCACCCCAATATAGTCTGAAATAGTTTTATTTCTCTGTACTTCATAGTAATTTTCTATATGCACCTGTGCGCTCCGTGGCTGCTCAACACAGTTAGCAGTTTGCAAAAGGCAATGAATTTCAGTTGAGTTTTTTCTCTTGCTTTTTCCCTCTTTCATCTTTTCTTCCCCTCCTCCTTTCTCTGGAACTATCCTTCAGATATTCAGAATAGAGGTAAACTTGCATACTTACGAATGTAATGCCAATAGGAAAATTCAATTGAACCTTCCTGATATTAAAAGAAGGAGCAAGAGGAAAGAGAAAGAAAGCATAGTAAGTCTAGTAAGGTGGGTGCCCCGTCTATTGGGCAAGGAGGCTCTTTTCTCTAGCTAATTTCTACTTAGAAACAAAAGGTTTTTCAGAAAATGGGGGAACAGACGGGAGTGAATGATGCTCCAGTTTGCATTTCTGTTCACCTAATATTCATGTTCAGTTAGCGAGAGAAAGGTTCTTTTATTTCTCTTGTTACAAATGGAAGCACCTGTTTAAAAATACTTGAATGAAATTTTATTCACAATTACTATTTTTCTCAAACTTATCTCTAATAGCCAAAAAAACAAATTCTGGGACCTATTTTTTTTTTTTTTGACTCTGCACTAAATAACTTGAGGTAGCATGGCATAGTAGGAAAGAACATTGTTTCAAGAACCTGAAGATTTAGGTTATAATCTAAGCTCTGTCATTCATTAACTATCATGAAGTAAATCATTTACACAACTTGGTCTCCATTTCTTTTCTTATAAAATTAGGAGTTTGTATCAAATCTTCTATAATTTCCCTTCTGGTTCTAAAAAAAAAGTGTTTGGTCTTTTTTCACCTTTCAATTCAAAAACAGTGTCTCTGGAGCAGGCGGTGTGTACACCCAGGTCTGTGGTAGGAAGACCACCCCGTCCCTCTGGATGGAAGGGGCTTACAGAAGCTCTATCCACGCAACTTCCTTACACATGTTTTTCATGCTTTTGCTGAACTGAAAGAACTGGAATAACGATGATCTGATTTCCACATAAATTCTAAGGGAATTGCTGTCAATTATCCATAACCATTTTAAGCATCATGATCTAACAACCACATTTTTAAACTCATGTGTTTTGGACTCCTTGGTTGCCATCTGCTGTGGTTGGCGGAAATCCAGAACACTCACTGGTGCTTTTAAAGTGTTCACAAGAGTCACTAGTTCACTACTGTTGAACTCTGTTGCATCGACCCTTAAAGAATTGCTAGTGAGATAGGGGAATGGAAATAAGAATTATGTCAGAAATATTTTTACTAAATGAAAATGTGTTTTTTAAAAATAACCAGTTTAAATAGAGATTCCTCATCAAACTAGACTGTAAGTTCCTTGAAGGCATAAAAATAATTTTATATTTATATCCTGATTAGTAAATTCATTGTCAGGCACTCAAAAATTATTGTAGACAGTCAATACATGTTAGATTGATGAATGGGAAAGGTTGAATGAATCATTCTGATATTTTACAAACAATTCAAAGTAATGGTGTCTTGACAGTGATAAAAAATTTTTGAGTTTTAAAATATTCAATATATGAGCTAGTCTGCGGAAAAGAACTAATACATATGGTCCCTGACTTACAGTGGTTCGATTTGTAATTTTTCGACTTTATGATGGTGCAAAACAGTTGCAATTCAGTCTGTACTTTGTTTTTGTTTGTTTGTTTGTTTGTTTGAATCTCATTAAAATGAATTCAATATAGTATCAAACTCCAAATAGAAGTCAGTCTTGAGGGCAGAGGGGAAGAAGGCTGTTCAGACAGTCTTTAGGAACATTTCAGGTGTAAGATTGACCCGATGCTTCCCCTGTTCACACTGTAAGTCTCTTGATTTGGTTAGCCCTGAGAATCACTGTGAAAATCTTGGAATTATATATAGTCAGAGAGTTATAAAGTGGAAATTTAGGGGGACTGATCCAAACAGAACACTCGGAGCCCTGTTGACCTCTCTCATATCTGAAATTCCTCTGACAGAGATTTATCTGGTAAAATAGGTGTAGTTTTTTTTTTTTTAATTTTATTTTGTCGATATACATTGTGGCTGATTATTGCTCCCCATCACCAAAACCTCCCTCCCTTCTCCCTCCCCTCTCCCTCCCAACAATGTCCTTTCTGTTTGCTTGTTGTATCAACTTCAAGTAATTGTGGTTGTTATATCTTCTTCCCCCCCGCCCCAAGGAGGTGAAAAATCTCTATAATGAGAACTACAAACCACTGCTGAGAGAAATTAGAGAGGATACAAGAAGATGGAAAGATATCCCATGCTCTTGGATTGGAAGAATCAACATAGTGAAAATGTCCATACTACCCAAAGTGATATACAAATTCAATGCAATCCCCATCAAAATTCCAAAGACATTTTTCTCAGAAATGGAAAAAACTATCCAGACATTTATATGGAACAATAAAAGACCACGCATAGCCAAAGCAATGCTGAGCAAAAAAAGTAAAGCTGGAGGCATAACACTACCTGACTTTAAGCTATACTACAAAGCTATAATAACCAAAACAGTATGGTACTGGCAGAAAAACAGACACATTGATCAGTCTGTACTTTGAATTTTGATCTTTTCCCAGGCTAGCAATATGCAACACTTTATTATAAAATAGGCTTTGTTTTGGATTATTTTGCCCAACTGTAGGTTAATGTAAGTGTTCTGAGCATGATTAAAGTAGGCTAGGATAAGCTATGGTGTTCAGTAGGTTAGGGGTATTAACATGCATTTTCAACTTATGGTATTTTCAACTTTTGATGGGTTTATTGGGATGTAACTGCACCATGAGTAGAGGAGCATCTGTATACTGTAGTCTGCAAAGCATTTGCTTATTACTTTTATTTAACTTTCCTTTATTTTCTCTTCCTCCCTACCTCCATCCTCCCCATTTTTTTCTACCTTTGCTCCTCCATTACAACAGGATTCAGGGCAGACCTAAGTGGAATGGATATGCTGCAATCCCTTCTGTTGGCAACATCGCAATACCTCCTGGGCGACTCATCCCACTCCTGCTCTAACCCCAGGCCCCTGGCTCACTCCTGGTTTTTCTTTATTGCTCAGCTCTGGCTTTGCTTCTTCCTGGAAACCTTCTTTTATAGCTCTAGCCTGCTAAAATGCCTTCCTGTGTGTTAACACAGCTTCCTTTTTCCGTAGAACTTATCACACCTAATGATGGCTTCATTGTAAAAACTGAGCAACTGTCTTGCCATGTAAACATGTGTCTGGTATCTGCTTAATATGACAACTGACAACACTGAAAACATTTTGGTGAAAAGCCTTCATTCTGGTCCATTTGCTTTCTGCAATTTTCTCCTCTTTTGGGAACACCATTTCCCATTCTCCACAACCTATTTGCAATGTTTAATTTTGCTTCTATCCAAAACTTTTTATGACAAAACACAATCTTCACACTTTTCTCCATGTTCTATTCCCTTATTCAATTCTCCTTTCACTGTCTAGCTCATAGGCACAGAGGATAGTGAAGTTGCTACAGAACCTTTGTCCTTTCAACCTTTATTCATGAAGCTCCTATGGCATCTAGTTGTCCTTAAGATTAGACACAAATTCCTGCGCATGGATTTCTGGGGCTGCATCACATAAGGCCATGCTACTGACATCTCCTGCTACACTGAACTGCTCTTTCTTTTCTAGACAAGAAGTCAGGTGTCCTTCCCTTCAAAATGGCCACATGATTTCATTTCTTCCTGAAAAACTTTCAGCAGTTTCACTCTATCCAAGAAGGTAATTAAATAGAAGGGGAAAAAAAAAAAAAAAAAAAACTCTCCAGATGGCCAGATTTCTGATATACTGCAAAACTGCATTGAAGACTTACTGGAGGCTGTGCCCATGAAAATAAAATAATGATAGATAATAGTAATAAATAATAATAAGTTGATAAAATCATAATGAATTTGCTATTTAATAATAATAAATTAGGTGTTTTAGACATATACTTGTCTAGATGATGTGTTAAAGGAAGTATTTTTTACTTCTTTTGTATCTATTTCTGCACTCTAAAATGGTTCATATTTTCCTTTTGAATTCACTGATAACTTTGAAATACATTTACATCAAATTCTGCCATGATGAAGCACACAGCTGGGAGAAAACATTTATACGTGGTACTGGAAATTTTCTGCTAACTCAAATCATGTGGGATTGCATAATGAATGCATTTCCAAGTACTCTAATATTGTATAATAAAGCACACCTGTAATATAAATTAAAACATTTATAATAAGATATACATTGCAAGGACCCCTTCACAGCAAATAAAGAAAAGGTACATATTTTACGAGGATTTTAACAACTGGATGTACAAACCATATATTTTCACACACATGCTAATTACTATACTATGAATAGCCAGTAATTGATTGCAAAGTATTTTGCAGATGTTAAATCTGTCCAAATACATGATTACCCTAAGAATTTAAAAAATCCGATAGCTGAAGGCATGGGTAGAAAAAAATCACACACTCCAATTAGGATTAATAAATAAGCAAAAGGAATATATTTCCCATGAAACGTTAGAATGAAATATGTTTTTTATTGCATCTAATGAGACTCTCATCATATAGGAATCTAATGTGGCAAACTGCCTTTAATTCACAAATATGGGGGCCTTGTTGATTATTAAAACACTATCTGTCAAGAAAATGTATATAGGTCAAAAGTGGGATAGTTTTGAAATTCATAAAGTACCTACAAGAAGGATGGAGTGGTGTTAAAAAGCAAACATCTATATTGTCTATAAAAAAATTACTGAGAACTTTTCATCTTTTATACATTGAGATATTTTATGTATATTCAGCTATAAGACTGGGTAAAGGAAAGAAGAAACACTTCCTTATTGAGCACTTTTGTATGTCAAATATTATAACATAGATGACCTAGCTCTGTATCTATTTATCAATCTGTCTACTTCTATTTATCCATCTATTTATCTAGTACCTATCTGTCCTCTCATATCTGAGAGGAAGGTATTATTTTCCCAACATTACAGACAAATACGTAGCAATGAGGGTCCACCAGACTTTGCCCATGCCCAAGGTCTTCATGGCAAATTGTGAGCTTAAACCCTCACCAGCTGACTCCCAGACTAATTCCTCTTAAGACAGCTTCTTCTGTGATGGTGGCTTTAACAGCAGCGATAACCACATTATATTACAGTGGTCTTTTTGGATGCTGTCATCTCCAACAGACCATAGGTCCTTAATTTCAGGGGTAGTACATAGTAATTACTATTCATATACCCATATCCACTAGCAACATGCCTGACACATAGCAGGCCCTCAACAAATAAGTGTTGAATAGAACTGAAAACATGCAACCTGCCCTGGTTTAATTACATTATAAATCCAAATATTTCAACAGTCTACATCTTGTAAAATACAGAGAAATGGAGACTGCAACTGGTGTGAACTAATCTACTACTACATAGCCAGTTTTTTTCCAATGTCCTCATTGTTAGGTTAAACGTCACCTGATATTAACTCAATTCACATGAGAGCAGTGGGAACTTTGACCTCACTACTTTTTTATTTTGGCAAGTGGTAGTTTCCATGTCCTTTTTTTCCACCCAAATATTTATTTCCCTAACACTCAGGAAAATTTTATTTGTCCTGTTTTCAAAACTATGGCAGTCACTGCTTCAGCTTGTTACAATTTTATGTCTTCACAGTGTGCTAGTATGCCTGAAATTCAACACAAAGTAAATAAATTCTATTAGCACGAGGTAGTTATTTTTATCACCGTGGTCACACATGTAAGCAAATGTTACAATTTATAGTGAATGCTGCTGGCATGCATACAGAGACCACAGTGGAGAGATACATACTTAACGTGACAGGTGCTTTATGCCTTAGGCTTTATCAGGACATACAGGGGAAAGTCCCCTATTTACCAGAGTTCACTGTCCTGACTTGTACAGTAATTGTTTTCCCTATAGCTACCCCTCCAGGTCACTAAAGTAAAAATTCAGCTCAGGTAAAAATGATCACCAAGGCCTGCCTAGGACGTTCGAGTGCTGTAAGCCTTTGTTCCCATCGGCCACCAGTCTACTGCTGGACACCATACCAGTCCGAGCAGCAGAAAGACACTGGAGAGTAAACATGCATACTCTCCTCTTCCCTTTAATTGACAGCCCCACTATTTTAACATAAAGTAAGGCCATTAAACTGATAGTCTCATACTAGCTAATAGTAATTTTAAAAATTCCGTTGGCTTCAGACCAAACCTAGCCTAGTCCTCCCCCTCCTTTTGTACACACAAACTAGGTATTTCATTTTTTTTTTTTTCATTTTTAAATGGTTGGTAAAAGAAAGAAAAAAGTATGTGACTGTATAAGGCTTTTAGATGATCACATTTCATCTGGCTCTAATGTAGGACATAGACTCTTGACCAGGGTTTAACAATTTTTTTTCTGCAAAGAGCCAGATATAAAATATTCTAAGTTTTTTGAACTATATACATTTTCTTATTCTTCTCCCATCCCACCCTCCAACCCTTTAGAGATGTAAAAAAAGAAAAAAAATATTATGGTGCTATGCAAAAATAGAAAAACCATCTGTGAGCCGCATTTGACCCACAGGTAGGGGCTTGCTGGCCCCTGCCCTGGAAAATGGTTGACCCACAAGATAGAATGAAAACTGACTCACCACATGGGTTATTTCCCTCGCAACAAAGAGTTCTTCCCACCAGCATCACATGCCTTGGACCATTGTGTGACTGAGAGATAGACACGTCTACTCTATTGGAGCCAGGATCCATGTTTAGGTCTAAGTATTATGGTAGCTAGCTCATCCTAACTAACACGGAAAGGACAGCTAAGCAGGGTTTCCCAGAAGGTGACAGGGAAGTACAGATCTGAAGGAGAAAGAGCAGTGTAGATATTTGGGAGAACAATATTTCAAGCAGAGGTCCCTGAGTCAGGAGCACATCTCTTGTGTGTTTGAGGAACAGAGAGGAGATGCGTGTGTCTGGATTAGAATGCTCAAGAGGGGGAATATTAGGATTTGAGCTCATAGAAGAAAGAGGCGACTACATCTTGTAGGACTTCATGGATCATTGTTTGTTTTTTTCCTCAGAGAGAAACGGAAAGCCACTGGAGAATTTTGAGTTGAGTAGTGACACGTTAACAGTTTATAATAGTAATAGCCTCACTCTGGCTGCTGTACTGAAAATACAGAACATGATCCACGCTGGAAGTAGGAGACTAGTTAGGAACTATTGCCATCACTCAAGTGAAAGATGATAGAGACTTGAAATAAAATTGCAGGTTCTAAAAATTTTAGAACAAACAAATAACTGTAGCAATGGAGAAGGGAAAGCCCACAGGACTTGCTTAAGGATGGGAGGTGATATAAGAGAAAAAGAGAAAAGTTTAAGATGACTTATTTTTCTTCTTTATCCTGAGTAAGATCGATTTTTACTGAATTGAAGAAGATGAGAGGAGGAGTAGGTTTGGAAAATATTAGGGGTTCAGTTTTCTACATGTTCAGCACGAGATTTCTGTTAGATATAAAATAGAGATGTCACACTAGAGTTGGATATAGAAGTCTGGGGTCCAGGGGAGAGTTAATAGGATCTGTCTCTAATCTACACTCTGTCTTTTCTGCACAACTTCTATGATAAGTTTTATTGCATGGATCTATATTGTATTGTCACGTTATTTTCCGCTCCTTCTAGCTTGTTTACTCATTGAAGAAAAAAACAATTAAAAAAATTTGTATCCTATACAGTACACAGTGCACTCAATAAATGTTTTTAAATGAATAAATGAGAGTATTTAGGTTAGCCCACAAACACCAGAGAAAGTGTGCTCCCATACTTGTGAAACAGAGTAATTGTCTGGTTATCTTCTCTGAAATATAAAACATTTTTTTTTAAAAGGGAAGATCTAAGATCTTCAGCAAATAATGAAAAGCATTTTTCTAAAAATTACAAGTTATCTGGGTAATTGTAATGCTAACTAAAGTTTAGGACCATTGCTATATGACTACAATCATGTTTTTGTGAAACTATCAAAAATGATTATATTTCATATCCAAGTTTCACAGAAGCCACCATCAGTAGAGCTTTTACTTTGTCCTCCACTCTTGAGATCTATATAAGTTTATGTCTACTTAAATGTTGAAAAAGAGCCTGAATTCTGTTATTTTCCAAAAGAAAAAAAAATCAGAAAAAATCGAAACGGAGAAATCACCATCATACAATACGACTAGTCTTAGTATCTACTGATGCAATATGGAATATATTTATTTTATTGCCATGGGCAAAATCAATGTTATATTCCACAAATGAATTAGGGGTCATAGCTCTCCTTAAGAAAATAAATTATAAGAGATATTAAATGATATCTTGAGATTCTCAAATGCATTTCAGCATCTTTTTTCTATTGTCTTAATGAGCATGGCCAGGGACATTCAAGTGATGTGGTGTTGCCATTTGCACCTGTAAGTAGGCTGTGGTAAGTAGCAATGATTCAGGGATTTAACAAACACTTGCTTTACCTACTCTCTTCTAGAATTCAAGGGCTTAGAAAAAGAAGACACAACCTGGTTATATGATTGAGCTTGAACCAGACCTGCTTTGGTCCCTAATTCTGCCATTGAATCTGGCAGTAATTTTAAAAGCCTGGTCTGGAGTGACAACCAACAAATGCCAACACGAATCAATGGCAGAAAAATTATAAATTGTTTTCAGCTCAGTTCATCAAAGTGTAAAGGATATCAAAGTTTATCAAAGGATTTTTCCAACATTAATTAACAGAAAAGTGTCACTGATTCACAAAACATATGAGAAATTTAAAATATAATTAAACAAAGTCCACGAATAACACAGGGAGGGGCTCTTCCTCCTTCTTTCCTAACTAAATGCACAGTGATTGAATTTTGCTCTAATCCATGACGGTAGCACTTGACTCTCTGTATGACTACATCACAAAGTAGAAAACTCACGTGCCCCTCATTGGTGCTCCATACCCCTCTCCATTTCCTTGGTCAATTCATCTAGGCAATACCTTTGAGCAATAACTCACTAATTTCAGTGTCCTAAACATACCCTCACACATACACACACACCCTGTCTACCATTCATTATCAATAAAATCTTTGTCTCCTACTGTTAATCAGCAAGGGCTCATGCTCAGGAAAAAAAAAAAAAAAATCCATGCTGCCAGTTTTTGTGAGAAGGGCTGTATTGCGAGGTGTATTGGTAAGAAGATGGGAGGCAGAAGGCAGTGTCTCAAATCTGTCTCCTCCAACCAGGGGCTGAACGGGTGTGTAAAGAATTGGCAAAGATCAAGGACTGGGACTTGGCTGACTCCTGTTCAGACCACATGACTAGGCAAAGGGTAATTAGCTGGGAGTGAGTCAGGCCATATGACTCAGGCCGGGCTGATTGACTAATGAGTGCAGAGCTGATGGTTGGGCCTGAATCCAGTTCTCTAGTGGAGGATTTTCAGGTTCCTTTGGTACCTGAGGTCATCTGGAGGGTAGGGTCTTTCTCTCTGCACATGCTCAACTTATACCCTGCAACGTAAATTGTACAACAACTTGAGGTGGGGAAATGAAATGAGTTTCAGCTAGTTTTAGACAGTTTCAGTCCCTGCTTTTCCTTGTACATTCCTCAGTCTTGAGGGAATGGGGCATCACCATTCTACTTCCTGCTGCAAAGGGGGCATAGTTCAGGATATGAGGAATTAAAGTGTTTTAAACTTAATTGCAGACTTTTGTAAACATTTACTGGTTGAGCTATCATCACATTATCAGCAAGTCAGGCAACAAGTTCAGACTTTTACTAAGAAAAAGAGAAATTCTAATATAAATAGTATTATGATTCACAGCCTAAGCAGGCCCCCAAAGATAGATCTTATTCCCGATGGGATCCGTGAACACATGTTCTCTAATAAATTAAATCTAGGCTTCTCAGGAGACACCTCCTGGAGCCAAGTGGCTAGTTGTCTGATTTCTTTTTAATTTTTTTTTATTTTAACATGAATTTTGACCTCAGTGGGGGAGTTAAGATAAACACAACAAGATGGATTAACTACAGCACAAACATCTCCTTGTTAAGCTAGTATATAGTTTAGTGCTATTCTATTGCCTAATACAACATTTGTGAGAGAATTAATTCCCTTTTATTGGGCTGCGAGTGCCAATGCTGTCTCCTTTGCAAGTATTCCTAAAGTGAGAGAAAGGTTTCTGACCTTGTGTTCATGAGCCACTACACCCCACCAAGGCAATATGGTTCTCCCAAAGAAATATTCTGCTTCATCTTCCTGATTTCCAGGTAACTAAGATTTTTAGTTCTAGTTTTAAAGAATGAGCCTGATCCTGGGTTTCACTGGAATCATGGTTGGAGATAGGAGTAACCAAATTTCCTAATAAGCAGACTCCTCCTATTCTCCAACTATCAAGGCATGGGTAAGCCTGGGTGTAAGGAAAATGAAAACAGTTTAAGCTAGAATAGCTTAGTCAGGCTCACTTGCCTCCTATTTGTTACAAATAGGCATGATTCAGCATGATTGTTAGAAACAAGAGTAGTGTAATTGGGAGTTTGTGCCCATTTACTGATTCAGCATGTTTGTTGTAGTTACATTGTGCACTGGGCTTGTGGCAACTATTGTGTACGGAGAGTATAAAGGCAACTGCTCTGAACTGCTGGTCGGCAGAGCATGGAAGGTCGGCAAAGTAGAGCCTGAGTTTGTCTTGGAGGAATACAGCATGTCTGTGAAGCTCACATCTAAAGAATAAATTATGTCTACCTTGCATAAAGCTGCCAGAATCTTCTTTCAACTACCTGACTTATTACCTTCACAGGAAGGGGCAGAAGGATCTGAGATGCAGCTCGACACTGGGGTTGGCCATTTGCCTTACAAAAAAGACACATCCCTCTGGGGCACACATGATTCCCATCATGTTATAGAAACTGATTTTCTTCCTTTGAGGAATACTATTGGTAAGACTGGAAAAGCAGGGGTCAGTACAAGATACTTTCCAGGAGATTTGATTTATTTTACAGATCGATGAAGAAGTTAGTATTCACTTAAAGATACACTGTGCATTGTGATTTTCAACTTTTACCTAAGTTAGAAGCAATATATATAACCCATATGTTTACTGTTGCATTCTGTTACACAAAGCATAGTGATGCTGGGGCCAAAAACTGAGTGCCATTTACTAAACAATTAGTAACATTTTGTTTATTTAAGCTGTGGTTATAGGCTTTGATATCAGTGCATGCACCTCCTGAAATCATGACTGGGCCCTCTGTGGGAGGGGTAAAAAAGGAAGCAGGGAACAGGAGGTGAAGAGTCTTGGGTAAGTATTCTGACTTGGTAAGTTACACTCATCTTCTTATGTCATAAGTTACAATATAATTGGCACCTTGAAGAAGTTGGTTACAAGCACAATTACAGGGTCAGCATGGCTCTGTATGAAGAATGGTTTTGGGTGACATATCCAACACTTAGTAAGGTTTCCCAATTTAGCCAGTGCCTGAGATATTCTTAACATGGAGTTATTCTTCCAAGCCTAGGTGAGTCTCATGAATTCTACCCCCAACAGGATTGTTATTTTTGAGGGTAAGAATAGCCATTCTCTATAAACAAAACTATCAATTTCAGGAAACACAATATAAACTATGCAAGCATGTTCTCTAACTGTAAAACAGGACAAAGAAATTCACCCATTACTTATCTAAATTTCAAGTCTTCAACAAGTTCACAGGAGTATTCAGGGACAGAGAAATCAGCATTCAATTTCACCAATTGTCCAGTGTTTTCGTCAGGTCTTCTGATAACCCCTTCAAATCTGTGGAGGGTGTACCTTGTTTGGGGATTAAGGAGAGGCCAAGAAGATCCTGATTTGCATGATCTAACTCCTTTCACTTGATGGGAATAGACTCTGGCATAATGGATTGAAGCTTTATAACTTACCCAGTAAAACAAGTTCCTCCATTACTGAAAATTTCTCCAGCGATGCCTTATAAAGGAAACATATCTTCTAATAATTTCTTGTCTACCATCATAACATCAGCTTTCCTACATAGGAAAGTCTCTATCTAGCCAGGAAATGTGAATGCTTACAGACACACCCAAGCTAAATAAAGTCCATCTATAAATGTTCAAATGGTCCTGAAGTTTCTGCTGTCATTCCAGAATTATGGGTTTGATAAGACAGTTATGAATTACAAACCACTTTAGCAATGTTAGTCACCCCCACTGATATACTTTTAAAATTGGATGTCTCATCCTTTCTATGGTGAGTTGTGGAGGGAAAGGCTTTTAGCAATGAAAGCTTAAAGACTTAAGGACCAGACACCCATTCAAGCCCTCCGTAAGTTTACACTCACACTGGGTTTTCATTCTCTTAAATGCCAATTTTGTTTCTCTCAATCAGGTGCACTGCACTGTTTGTTAAAAAGATCATCATGGGAAAGTTGACCTGAACCAATCTTATGAAGTTCATTCAAACTGCATTTCTTAAAAATTTCAGCATTAGTTGGCCTTGTATAAAAACCTGTCAAAGCATTTCTCTGGTCTTCAATTCTTTTTCTGCCTCATGTTGTGTTAGCAGTTTTATGAAAACAACCAGTTTATTAAAGTTCTGTGGATTCTCACCTAATCTGATAGTATGACCAAATTTCTGGGAATTTCATAAAGTTTCTTTTGCAAGGTTCCTCCTTCACAAACCTTTGGCAATTTCCTCGAACCTTCTATGATTTTCTCAGAGCTTTCATTTTTGTCCTATACTTCTCCTCTCCTCATTCTGGAATAATCTAGTCACTCTGCTTTAGGACAAACTTTTTCCCTTATAATTTTGACCACTCAAATCTCTCTCTTATACACAAATTACTCTTTTTCACTTTCTTTACCAAAACCATATGAAAGTTATTATCAAGACTGCAGTATAATTCCCGTAGAATATCTCATATTAAGTACCTTAACAGGTGTGGGAGGGGAAGGGCATTCTCTGTTGGCCATCTGAGCAGGTAGGGTCCAAGACTGGGCTGGCAGCCTCAGGGGCACCCTTATTATATGGGGGTGGAGAGGAGGGGGAAGGAGAAGGTGAAGTGGGAAGACATTGTCATTAGATGGGTCATGACATGCTCCTCTTTTTTTGGTGGTTCCTTTTTCTGCACCATTATCCTGCATTTCCTTTGTAAACTCTCATTTTGATACAAAAACATAAAAGCTTGAACATACGGGACCTCTTCCCATTTTTCCTTTTTCTCACAGAACAGGTCTAATTATAATTCAGAGATCCAGTTCTAGGCCTATTCTTACCCAATTCTAACAAATATTAGAGCCAAGTAGTATTACAAAAGAAAATAGTTCCCATCTTCTTTCTTTACGTTGGCTTATAGCATTACCCAGTTCTGGAGGATACAGTTAGCCATTCATATTTATTGAGCATTTACTATGTTCATTGAAAACAATGTTGTTTCTTTTGAAATTTAAAATGAATGTGTCTTTTTATGGTTTTTAGTTTAAAGTCTATTTTGTCAGATATAAGAATAGCTACTCCAGCTCGTTTTTCTTTTCTGTTTGCTTGGTAAATCTTTTTCCATCTTTTCACTCTTAGTCTATGTGAATCTTTATGGGTGAGGTGGGTCTCTTGTAGGCAGCATATAGTTGGGTCCTGCTTTTTGATCCAGTCGGCCAGTCTGTGTCTTTTAATTGGGGAATTTAAGCCTTTTACATTAAGAGTTGTTATTGAAAGGTGTTGATTTATTCCTAGCATTTTATTGGTTGTTTGGTTGTCTTAGGTGTCTTTTGTTCCTTGCTTTCTGATTTACTGTTTGGTTTCTGTGTTTGTTTGTTCCTTAGGTTGTAGATAGTGTTTTTGTTAGCTTGTTTTCTCTTCATGAATGCCATTTTTATTATACTAGCGGGTTTAGATTTTTCTTGGGTTTTTATGGCAGTGGTAGTTATTTTTCAGGAACCAAACCCAGTACTCCCTTGAGGATTTCTTGTAAGGGTGGTCTTGTGGTAGTGAACTCCCGCAGTTTTTGTTTGTCTGAGAAATATACTATTTGCCCCTCATTTCGGAAGGATAGCCTTGCAGGGTAGAGTATTCTTGGCTGGCAATCTCTGTCTTTTAGTATTTTGAAAATATCATCCCATTCCTTTCTAGCTTTTAGGGTTTGTGATGAAAAGTCTGATGTTAACCTGATTGGGGCTCCCTTATAGGTGATTTGACGCTTCTCTCTTGCAGCTTTTAAGATTCTCTCTTTATCTCTGAGTTTTGCCAATTTGACTATGACATGTCTTGGAGAAGGTCTTTTTGGGTTGAATACATTTGGAGATCATTGAGCTTCCTGGATCTGAAGATCTGTGATTTTTCCTATACCTGGGAAGTTTTCTGCCACTATTTTGTTGAATATGTTTTCAATGGAATCTCCATTTTCCTCCCCTTCTGGAATACCCATGACTCGGATATTTGATCGCTTATGGTTGTCTGATATCTCTCTCAGATTTTCTTCAATGTCCTTGATTCTTTTTTCTTTCTTTTTGGCTGCTTGTGTTATTTCAAACAGCCCATCTTCAAGTTCAGAGGTTCTCTCTTCAACTTCGACAAGCCTGCTGGTTAAACTCTCCGTTGTGTTTTTTATTTCGTTGAATAACTTCTTCAGTTCAGCAAGTTCTGCTACATCTTTTTTCAGGACATTGATTTCCTTGTACATTTCCTCTTTCAGATCCTGTATACTTTTCCTCATTTCATCATGATGTCTAGCTGAGTTTTCTTGTATCTCATTCAGTTTCCTTAGAATTATCACTCGAAATTCCTTGTCAGTCATTTCAAGGGCTTCTTGTTCTATAGGATCTAGAGTTTGAGATTTATTAACTTTTGGTGGTGTACTTTCTTGATTTTTTGTATTTCTGGTATCTTTTTTTTTGGTGTTTATTCATTATGGCCGGGGGTTTCACAGTTCACCGGTTTGAGACTAATAACTAACTAGGATGTTGCTGTGGTTGCCAATTTCGTATGGCTCCCTCCGTGACTGCTCAGTTGTCCTCTAGTGCCTTGTGTGTGTGGTTGTCTCGGGTCTTGGGCTTCTCCGGGGAGCCACCTTTCTGGTCAGCTTGGACTCTGCTGGGCTGGTGGATCACGTACCACAGGGTGTGTGATCTCTGAGCTTTCACTTCCTGTGCAGGACTTCTCCCTGTTCCGTGTGCTCTGGCCCAGGCTGTTAGATCGTGCAGTGGCGACCCCACCGGGTGTGTGGTTTCTGTCGAGTCTCCCCCTCCCTGGCCGCACGGTCTCCCCACTCTGTGCACACTGTGCTGGGCTGGGGCGTGTCTTCTGCACCCCTCGTCTATCAGCTGGGCCTTCAAGACCCTGCTTGGTACCGCCTCGCCCAGGAAGTCTACCAGGTTTCTGCTGGGCACAGACGACTGGTCTCTCTGGGTGCCTTTGTAGCACTATGTAGATCTTTCTCGGGTCTTGTTCACCTTTGTATCCCCCCAGTATAAACCGAGTCTAGCGCCCACCTGCAGCCTGGTCTCCGGTAGGTTCAAGCGGACCTGGGAACTCTCCTACCACACTATTCCCAACCAGACATTCGTTAGGCTTTTTTCCAAACTGGTGGCCGCAGAGATGGTATCTGCCTCCCAGTAACAGGGAGTTTACCTGGGGCCGGAGTCCAGGGTATGGTGGAGTGACAGTCGGCCCGCCCGTATTTCCTTGCCGTCCCGACACTGGCCCGGGACATCCCCTCCACCAGCCCCGCCAGAGAACCGCGGAGGGAGTGGGAGCGGAGGGCCCCGCGCCAGGCCAAGCAAGTGGGAGGGCTCAGTGATGGCCGAGCAGGGCGGAGCTGCCCGCACCTGGGAAAATGGAGGCAGCACCGGGCGGTGAGTGGCCTGGTGGTGCAGGAGGGAGCCCCGTGGGCATCCACCACCCGAACAGAGCTGTGCCAGGTATCACTCACAGTGCTGTGCCAGGTCGGGTGCTCGCTCTCTGTCTCTGGTTTGCCGCCTTTCCCAGTTCTCGGCCGCTGCCGCCTCGGGCTGTTCAGTCGCGGCGCGGCTCGGGCGCTCCCAGGAATCTTCTTTAATGCCGGTCTGAAACCTCGAATCCTGAATAGGACAGCTGGCCGCCTTCAGCGCGGCCCCGGCCTCCGGGATCCTGGCTGCATCCACAGCAGCCCTGGCGCCGTGTTCCTTGTTTCGAGACTCGCTTTTGCAGCTAAGAAACAGTTCTTTTCCTGCTCCACACTTCAAAGCTGTTGTCTGTAAATGAGGCAGCCTTTCCTGCCGGTGGCAAAGTGGCGGTCACCCCCCACGACCGGAAAAAAAATAAAAATTAAAAAATTAAAAAATTAAAAAAAATAAAATGAATGTGTCACTTGCATAGATATTTTTTGTCAATGTTTACAATCCATAATAGTGACAGCAATGATATCACTGATAAAGTTAAAATGAGGAGAAAAAAATTGGCTGAAGAAAAATTTGTATCTACTTGAAGAGCTAGCAGTTATTTAGAGATAATTAAAACCAAATAGAATTATGCCACTTCTGCAGCTGCAAAGTTACATTTACATATAATTTTAGAAACCATGACTTTTCAACTAGATCAAACAGTTGTTTTAAAATTTAATTTTATTTGTTTTCAATTCATACGTTTCCATAAACTAATAAAATCAGAATCATAGAGTTGATTGTCTTGGCCCCATTAGCAGAACTTCAAAAACATTGCAGTGATACAATGCTTAAAAAAAAAAAATGGAAATGTTTATTACAATAATGATTTGATTTCTCTTATCTAAATTCTAGTGAAATTTTTTAAAGTTCCTTATGTCAGAAGTGAAACTTCTGTCAATACTACAAATTTAGCTAAAAAGTTAAATATTGAAGATGAAATTATTATTTAGGTGGGTGATAATATGAATACACATTTTGGTGAAGGGTATCGTTGCTGTAAAAAAAAGTGTGTATAGATAAGCCCTTATGACACCAATGAAGACGAAATATACTTGGAATAGATACTGTGGTAGACTAGAAGTGGCTGAAAATTTTTGGCTATTCCTCCTATTAAGAGGTAAAATCTCATTTCTTTTTCTCTGAATATAGGCTGACCTCAGTGACTTGCTTGACCTATAACATGCAGCAGGATTGACATTCTGTATTTCTAAGATTATTTTAAAAGCTTTGTAGCTTTTTCATTGGCCCCTTGGAGGGCACATCCTTAGGGAAGGCGGAACTATGTAAAAACTGTGAAATCAACATAAACTATTCCAGCCATTCTCACATAGACACCATACACATCAGCCCAGCAGATGCAATGTGAGGAAAAAAGCAAAAACAAAAAAATACAACTATAGCCAGAACTGAGGCCCAGTCGAATTGTCCCATTTATGTCATTGCAATTGAGACCCTAATTATTGTAGAACCAGAAATGAGCTATTCCTATTATGCCCTGCCCAAATCCTTATCCAAACAATTCTCTTCTAATGTCTACTCGGCAGCCACAGAATCTACTGTAACTCCCGATTGAATCAACCAACACTAGGTTGGTTGCCAAATGGTAATTATCACATCCATCTTTCTCTCCTCGTTTATTATCTGCCAGCCTCCTGCAAGGAAGAACTTTTCTTTCTCCTCAACCTTTGTATAGTTATTCATTTTTAATATCTGTATAGATTCCTATTTCATTCAATAAATTTTACTCTGATAGACTCGTTATTTTAATTCTCAAATTATCCTGTATTTGGCCCTTCAAGTTGATTAGTGTGTGTGTGTGTGTGTGTGTGTGTGTGTGTGTGTGTGTGTGTGTGTTTTACATGGTTGCATTGTTATTTGAATATTTTCATACTTTTGGGCACAGAAATAGGCTCCAAACACTTCTATAGTCCTTTCCTTAGCTCTGCAATTAGATATTTCTCAAAGAATCCCTGGTTCTTTTTTTAGTGAAGAATGGTATTTATTGAAAACAAATTCTGGGGGCCTGGTGTATTCATTATTACGTGGGTATCACTGCTTCTATGTCCTCTCAGTGGGCAGAAAAGAAACAATGGGTATATATACATACACATATGTTTATACATATTTTATATGTATTTATATTTAAAAAATGAGTTCACACCAATATTTGTAACTCCAATCAATTATTTCTAGGTTATTTGTAGCTTTCCCAATAGACAGAATAATAACTCTCATTATCCATGTTGTATTTACTTAATCTATCAGTTAACATATTTGTTCAATATAAAAAAAAAAAATCACATAACCATTCTGGCCACCTCCTCTACCTATCACTTTTGTGCCCTTGTCCTACCACTGCACTTTTTGGACACCTACGTCTCTGTCTGAGGGAAAAAGAAAGAAGCAATATATCTCTAAATAACAATGAGTCAAATAAAAAAGAAATCATGGGGGAAATTTTCAATATTCTAATATGAATATTAGAATAACAGAACTATGTGATATGGGAAAAAAAGGTATTTGTTTCTTTGAGAGATTTTTTAATGGGGATTTATCTAATTGGGAATAATGAATAAGATATGAGATATCAAAACTTGTGGAATACAAGTAAAACATTATGCTTCACATCCAGACAGTTAAATGAAGACATCAACAATTCTAAATGTATTAATTATAAATCACATTTGAAGAGCTTGCAGACAATTTTATGAAAAATACCATAATAATACTGCATCTAAAAATGCATTAAAAATATTCTTGATGTGCAGAAGCTTTTTAGTTTGATATAATCCCATTTGTTTATTTTTCCTTTGGTTGCCCGTGCTTTTGGGGTCATGTTCATGAAGTCTGTGCCCAGTCCTATTTCCTGAAGTGTTTCTCCTATGTTTTCTTTAAGAAATTTTATTGTTTCAGGGTGTATATTTAAATCCTTAATCCATTTTGAGTTGACTTTAATATACGGTGAGAGGTATGTGTCTAGTTTCATTCTCCTGCATATGGATATCCAGTTATCCCAGCACCATTTGCTGAAGAGGCAGTCCCTTCCCCAGTGAATAGGCTTGGTGCCTTTGTCAAAGATCAGATGGCAGTAAGTGTGTGGGTTGATTTCTGGATTCTCTATTCTATTCCATTGGTCAGTGTGTCTGTTTTTATGCCAGTACCATACTGTTTTGGTTATTATAGCTTTGTAGTATAGCTTAAAGTCAGGTAGTGTTATGCCTCCAGCTTTATTTTTTTTGCTGAGCATTGCTTTGGCTATTCATGGTCTTTTATTGTTCCATATAAATGTCTGGATAGTTTTTTCCATTTCTGAGAAAAATGTCTTTGGAATTTTGATGGGGATTGCATTGAATTTGTATATCACTTTGGGTAGTATGGACATTTTCACTATGTTGATTCTTCCAATCCAAGAGCATGGAATATCTTTCCATCTTCTTGTATCCTCTCTAATTTCTCTCAGCAGTGGTTTGTAGTTCTCATTATAGAGATTTTTCACATCCTTGGTTAACTCAATTCCTAAGTATTTTATTTTTTTGGTGGCTATTGTAAATGGGCAGGCTTTCTTGATTTCTCGTTCTGCATGTTCACTATTGGAGAAAAGAAATGCTACTGATTTTTGTGTGTTGATTTTGTATCCTGCTACTGTGCTGAAATCATTTATCAATTCCAACAGTTTTTTTGTAGGGGATTTAGGCTGTTCAATATATAGGATCATGTCATCTGCAAACAGGGACAGTTTGACTTCATCTTTTCCAATGTCCATCATCAGATGAGTGGATACGGAAAATGTGGTACATCTACACAATGGAATACTACTCAGCTATAAAAACGAATGAAATACAGCCATTTGCAACAACATGGATGGACCTCGAGAGAATTATATTAAGTGAAACAAGTCAGGCACAGAAAGAGAAATACCACATGTTCTCACTTATTGGTGGGAGCTAAAAATTAATATATAAATTCACACACACACACACACACACACACACACACACACAAAACCGGGGGGGAGGGAAGAAGATATAACAACCACAATTACTTGAAGTTGATACGACAAGCAAACAGAAAGGACATTGTTGGGGGGGAGGGGGGGAGGGAGAAGGGAGGGAGGTTTTGGTGATGGGGAGCATTAATCAGCCACAATGTATATCGAGAAAAAAAAATAAATTAAAAAAAAATAAATAAAAAAAAAATAATAATAAAAATATATTCTTGATGTAGTAGGAGAGACAAATATGAGGAAGAATTGGATCAAATTATTTGAATATGTACCATAAATAATTATTCTACATATGTCATTTTTGAGGTTAACATAATAATACAAAAGATTTTACTTTTAGAAGTACACAACTTATGAAATTCTTTAACAATAATTTCATTTCTGAAAATAGCTTTCAATTAGGACTATTTCATATGTAGATCAATGTAATAAGATTAGTTTTTTACTAGTCAATCATATTTCTATATATATGTATATACATATATAATTCTTTTTATCAACTCCCTTACATATTTAACCTTCCAGCTTGAACAACTCTTAGGATAATGTTTGAAAAATACTCCTTCCTCCGCCTCTGTTTCTCTGTCTTGCCTGAGCTTTGCCATCTGCCGCCTTTACTTCTTTTCTATATCTCCTCCTCTGCAGCTGTTACCACAATCGTATGAAATGCTCTTCATTTGCCTCCCCATGTAGGTAACACCTACTGGTTTTTCATACCTTTGCTCAGTAGTCACTTCTGTGATCCACCCTGATTAGATAAATCCCCATTAAAAAATCTCTCAAAGAAACAAATACCCTTTTTCCCCCTAGCATTTACCACAGCTGGTAGTTATGTGATTCCATGTCCTGCACACCATAAAGTCAGCTGAATAAATACAAAAAACACATCTTTTTTATCTCAACATGGTTATCAGCACAGTATTTGGTATATAGTAGGTGTTCAATAATAATGAATAAATGAATGAATGACGTTGTCATTTAGCCTGCTCCTCCTAAATGTCCTTATATATTCAGGAGACTGTGTGCCACTCTCTCCAGGTCTCCTTTGATTCTTGGAGACCTCACAGAGCTGCCAAACACTTCCATGGGTCACATTTTCTATAAATTGAATTAAATAAATGTGTTTTGCTACAAACCAAGTCATCAATGAAAACTTTGGAAAATGTCATACTCCATTGAATAATTATATCAGTTATACATTTAACATAGATTTTGATAAAATTTTGGATATCAGATCTCTGGTTGGGGATGCCACTTTATGGTACAAAACTACTTCGGAAACTCATCTGATATAATTAATTCTCTGTAAATTGATATCCCTTTCCAAGAAATCTAACTGGAAGTTATGCTGAAGATAGGTATGCCAACTTTAAATGAAACTTTTGATTGTAAAACTTCTTACTTTTTATCTTTTATATATTTTTTTATATTTTTGAATTAAATGCTGTTTGGTTAGAAAATCTAATATTTAAAAAAAATCCTTTTGTCAAGCCAGGTTACAGACTGGATTCTCTGGAGGGCAGACGCTGAGGCAGAGTTTAGTGTTAAAGTTGTTTTTAAGGAGAGTGCTTTCATGAGCTGGACCTCTCTGGAAGGGAGGGAAAGAATGCTCGTGTGGGCAGAGAAAAAAGGTGAGCTGAGATACAGGCCTGGAAGCCTCAGGGAACCCTGCTCCACTGGGAGCTGTCAGAGTTTTCCTACTTTGGACCTAAATGACTACACTTTGATACCTATGCCTTGAACATCACAGCATGTGGCCTCCCTAAATGATGTGACCCTGCGAGAGGTGACACTGCAGCTGACGCAATTCCTGCAGGTGCTGACAGTCCAATACTGTCTTCAGGCCATACTTCCAGCAGCAGGGTCCACAAGTCCTTCCCTGAAGGAAATCTGCATGATGCATCTCCATGTCCACCACTAGTGATTTATTATTTCACTGTTCTTCCTTGATTTTTTCGGATAAAATGATTACTGTTATTTATTAAATACCAACTATGAGCCAGATATTCCTGATAACGATATTCTACATGCATTTCCTCATTTAGTACTTATAAAAACTCTATGATCTGCCAAAATGTTTAGTCCCATTTTACAGTGAAGGAACATATACACATAGCACTTAAATTTTAAAAGGTTATATGAATAAAATTTGAACCTAGAAACTCTTAGCTGCAAATGTACAAAACTTTTTAACTCTAGCATGCAGCTGCCTTCCAAGAAGAGTGCAAAACAGAATATAAGGCAATAAATCATCTTGAATGTCCCAAATTCATTTTTGGTTCAGTGTACCTGTTTCCATTTAGATTTTATTAAGGGGAGTTTCATTTATATGAAAAAGAAAATTTTCTCTAATTATGCTATTTGACACAAGAGGGTGACCCTTCTAGTGATTAATGTCTGATGTCAAAAATAGGAGAAATACAAATAAATACATAAATCCTTATGTGAAAAAAATCAAATAAGCCAGCCAACATCTCTACCTGAGAATACAATGTATGTAATCAGGGATGTAAGAAGGCTGAATAATGAAGGGTCCTTGAAACAATCTTTTATATTTATATTTCGCCAGATGACTGGTAAGGAGATATGATGCCCTACACCAAAAATATATAGTATTAAAATTGACTTTTAAGGATCTAATTCTCAGTGAAATACCATATTAATGAAACAACTTAAATTATATTGCCATGGACTTTGCAGGCATTTAGGCATTCATGTCTTATAAATATGAGCACATACTATGCATTTATCCCCCTAAGGAATATTCTGTGCAAACTTCAACCAAAATTTTTTATCTATAAATTAAGGACTGATTTCCAATATTATTAGAAAAGGAAATATGTAAACATTGAGAACTATCTGTTTTTGGACTGCTTTCTCACAAGATATGATAGATGCACCAACACTAGAGTTATTGAAACCAATAATGGACAAATATATTTTAGGTATGGAAAAAGCAGAAAACAAGTTGCCCTAATGGTTCATTTCTGTCTCTAAATTTCTAGAATAAATGGTTACAAATGACATTAAAATATAAAATATATTAATAAACAGTTTATTAGACACCAGAATCCATCAAGAATCTTAAAAGTGCATTTATTTCATTTTAAAGGTTATGCATTTCATTATAAAGGCTTTATAAACTTACCTCAAGAATTTACAGCATAATGGGCAATCTTTGCATTTTAAAGGGTTTGATATGTTATAATTGTGGTATCTCCAGAAAATTATTTCTAAGATTTTTATATGCAACTGGATTCTCCTCACACCATCCTTATAAATGTATTGTTACATCCTCATAACTCAATTTATACAGCATAATAAAAGATGAAGTCAAACTGTCCCTATTTGCCAATGACATGATACTATATACAGAAAAACCGAAAGACTCTATCAAAAAACTCCTACAGCTGGCTAATGATTTCAGTAATGTTGCAGGATACAAAATAAATGCCCCCAAATCAATTGCATTTATATTCTACAATAATGAGCTAACAGAAAGAGAAATCAAGAAAGTAAGCCCATATACAACAGTCACAAAAAAATAATAAAATACCTAGGAATCAATTTAACCAAGGAGGTGAAACGTCTCTACAATGAGAACTACAAACCACTATTGAAAGAAATTAAAGAAGACACAAAACAATGGAAAGACATTCCATGCCCTTGGATTGGAAGAACTAACATTGTGAAAATGTCTGTACTACCCAAAGCAATCTACAGATTCAGTGCAACCCCCATCAAAATACTAATGACATTCTTCACAGAAATGGAATAAACAATCTCAATATTCATATGGAACTACAAAAGACCCTAGGTAGCCAAAGCAATCCTGAGCAAAAAACATAAAGCTGGAAAAACATAAACACTACCCAACTTAAAATTATACTACAAAGCTATAGTAACCAAAACAGCATGGTACTGGTATAAAAATAGACACTCAGACTTGTGGAGCAGAATAGAGAACCCAGAAATCACCCCTCAAGCTTACAGCCATCTGATATTTGACAAAGGGAAAGAAAACATAGATTGGAATAAAGACTGCCTCTTCAATAAATGTTGCTGAGAAACTTGGATATCCATATGCAGAAGAATGAAACTAGACATAGATCTCTCACCATATACTAAAATCAACTCAAAATAGATAAAAGACTTAAGTATAACACTTGAAACTTTAAAATTACTAAGTGAAAATATAGGTGAAACACTTCAGGAACGACGTCTGGGCACAGATGTTATGAACGTGAGCCCGAAAGCACAAACAACAAAAGAAAAAAGTTTAACAAATGGGACTATATCAAACGAAACAGCTTCTGCACAGCAAAGGAAACAATCAACAGAGTGAAATGACAACCTACAGAGTGGGAGGAAATTTTTGCTAACTACGCATCCGACAAAGGATTAATATCCATAATATGCAAGGAACTCAAGCAATTAAAAAACGGGCAAAGGAACTAAATAGACATTTTTTGAAGGAAGACATATGAATGGCCAGTAGGTACATGAAAATATGCTCAACTTCACCAATCATCAGGGAAATGCAAATTAAAACCACATTGAGGTATCATCTCACCCCAGTTAGACTGGCTATAATCAAAAAGAATGAGAATAACAAATGCTGGTGAGGATGTGGAGAGATAGGACACCCCTGCACTGTTGGTGGGGCTGTAAATTAGTATAACCACTATGGAAAACAGTATGGAGTTTTCTCAACAACTACAGAGAGATCCTCCATATGATCCAGCAATCCCACTTATGGGTATGTACCCAGAGGAATGGAAATCATCATGTCGAAGCGATACCTGCACTTCCACGTTCATCACAGCTCTGTTCACAATAGCCAAGATATGGAACCAATCTAAATGTCCATTGATGGATGATTGGATAAGGAAACCATGGTATATATACACCATGGAATACTACTCTGCCATAAAACAGAATGAAATTCTCCCATTTGCAACAACATGAAGGAGCTTGGAGAAACTTATGTTGAGTGAAATAAGCAAAGCACGGAGGGATGAATACCATATGTACTCTCTCATACGTGGGAGCTAAGAGAGAAAGATGGAAGGAAAGAAAGACCACAGAGGAGGGTTGGACTTGCAGAGGGAGAAAACATACCTAGGGATACAGAGTGGAGTGGGGAAAGGGGGATGGGGAGGGAGGTCAGGGATAATTGAGGGGATAATTGGGTGGGGGACACAGGGTATAATCACAATTTGTAGTAATGGACATGCTGCCAGTATTGATCTGGCCATCAGATCTTAGGCAAGAGTGGTGACCATTTGCTTTGTACCCCATGAGTATTCATAACCAATAAAAACAAAACAAAACAATAAATAAATAACACAACTACTTCAAAGAAAATAAAAAATGGAGGTTGAAGGTGGCATAGACTTGAAAGGGACTCTTAAGATTGTAGATTGTGTGTATTTCATACATACTTCCTATGGTGCTTACAAACACTGCTCTTCTGAAAAGAGTCACGATGATCCTAAAGTACAAATACCAAGTATATTGAGGAAGCAAAAGTGACCCGTCGATAATGACGCTTAAAAGCTGCTTCTCCACCCCAGTGACTTTCACAACAGCATGGACTTTTAACTTTAAACTTCCCATCAGGAGTTTCTCCACAGCTATTCAGCAGATATCTATGACCATCTTGCACTCCTCCTTAGAACATTTACTAAACAAATCATAAAAGCATTATTCTAAGAGACAGTGGAGAAAACTGGACACCTTTATTTTTTGTGTGCACATTCGTTCTTTTCCCCTTCACTCATTTTTAGTCATTGACATACATCTTCGGAGCTTTCCTCTGCTTCCACCGTAATCCTGCATCCCTCTGCACATCCCCCTGTGCATTCAATTCATATACTCGTACATTTAGGTATCACCTGAATTCTTTCCAAATCAAATCTTATCAAGGAGAGACTTGGCAATCTCTCAGGAGCCATTCAGTCTAAACCCATCACTACAACTTGCTGTCTCCCCTGGGTATCCACATAACAAGTGACGTGCTATCCTTCCTGTTTATTTCTGCATCAATGTCCTTCATCAAAAGTTTCCAGAGGATAAAGTCTTTTTAAATTTAATTCATTTCACATTGTGTTTAACTCAGTGATGTGCAGAGTCTGGTGTTAATTCTTACTGCGAGTAACAGAAAATACACTGAAATTCTATTTCCTAAAGGATCTCCATTTGGGCCTGTTTTCTCAGTAATTTTTTTTTTAATAGCAATTCAATAGTGAGCTAAAGAATTCCTTTGAGTTCAGGAACATCCCATTTGTCAATTTAGAATAAAATACCTTAGCTCTTTTTTTCCCCCCGTATGAGCTCATATTTTCTGATGCATGGTATGCCTCCAATTGGCAGCCTGGCCCATAAAAATATATCACATTCATATTTCTAAACACATCCAAAGATTAGAAAAGAAGAGATTTGTGGATGACAAAGCACTGCTGTCTGGATTAAGCTCTGTGGGCCTGACTCCACAGAAGGCTGCACATCTGATAAGGGAGCAAATTTAATTTCTGCCTAAGAGGATCATTAGTGGGAGAAAGCATACCTCTGAAAACTACAGAGGTAAAAATTTGGTGATCACAATTTTACCCAGGTGGCCTTTTTTCTTTTCTTTTTTAAAAAATTTTCTTTCTTTCTTTTTTTGCATCCCAATTAATGTAGAATAATATGTCTTTAAAAGGGTTATTTTCCTTACAAGTGTTTCATGCAGACGGGATCACACTTCTCTGATATTAATCTGAATTGCTGAACAAATCTCCCAATTATCTTAGAAATATTCTTTTGTATAATTTGGCAACAGGATGCTATAAAAAAAGAGGCTGTAAACAGAAGTCTGGAAGTCAATTAAAATTTTCTCTTCAGAGTATCATCTGTCCCATCACTGCCATGACTATTTCATTGTCCAAATACTTAGTGACCGTTTCCTTATTCTTTAAATCTAGAAGTAAGATATTTGAATATGAGATATATAAAGGTAGAGTGAGGGTGCTTCACTTTCTTTCTTTCTTTCCATCCTTTTTACAATTAGTTTTTGGTGTAAATGGAAGCAATGTCATGCAATAGAAACAATTTTATCTCTAACTTGCATTAATCCATGCACTAAAAAGTGGTCAAATAGCTGATTCCATTATTATAGTAAAAGAAGCTAAAATAATATTTGAATGGATGGGATTGAAAGACTTAGAAAGTCTATGCTGAGCCTAGCCATTTATTTATATGTGCACAGTGTGAAATTAATGAGGATATTTTTAATGTCCATGATTTCTATTACTCTGAAATACTGTAATGTAGGTAAGTACACAAGTGTGTGTTTTAAAACAGTATTACTGCATCCATATCTTGTCTTTTTAGGAAATAAATTCTGATTTATTTGCTTCATGAATGAGAAATCTAATTTTATTTAAGATTGTGCAAAGCACACTCCAGTGATAAGGCTTATACAGCAGTTTTACACCATAGAAGTTTGATTCCTCTTTTAAATGGAACAATACTTAAAATGGAATTCTTCTAAAATTTCTTGGCAAACAGTTGCCCCACACATTGGCTCAATTTCCTCATCACTGCATTGAAGTAAGTTCTCAACTTTATTAAGACTTCAGGCTCTTTGTTGCCAAGACAAAAACCCACTAAAAAAGCAAACAATAAGAGTTGGGTTTTCAAATAAGTTTGGGTTTGCTTAGGCTGTTTAAAATTTGGTTTGGAAGAAATCAAACATTATTGGCACTTTGAAAGGGATGAATTGTGTTCAGAAAACTTTTTTTTATGAGATTTTCAATTGAATTATTGCCTTTGGACTGGAAAAAATATATATATTTTGTAATTGTTGCATTAACTATTCCTTTATTTTAACTAGTCTTTAATAAGTAGAAAAGTAAAATTCAGCCTGATTACTTCATATTTTTTTCCCCAAAAACTACCTGAAGATACTAAATGTAGAATAAATTGTAATCCCTGAGGAAGTAATTTTTATTGTCATTTTGGCTTCACACAACAGAGCACTACACATCACTTACCTAAAAACAATGAAATACTTCCTAAGTACAACAAAAAATGCCATTCTTTGTAATATTTTGGTGAGCCTGTTTGTAAATGGATACAAAATACCAAGCATGTAAAATTTTTATCTGTAGAGATAATTAGTGTTATGTAAAAACTAAAGATGAGAGAAAAATGTGCAGGATTTTCTAACCAAAATGGACATGAAGCTTATTGTAAAATTCAGAAAAGGCTGAAGGAGGTACAAGGGTCACATGCCTGGCAGATATTTCGAGAAGTTATAAGCGACTGACTTTCACTCTCTGCCTTTGCTTCTCTGTTGTATGAATCCCTTCTCCATTGTTAAAGATGAAATTAACCAGAAAGAACACATAATTTAACACTTTGACCATCTACTCTATCTTCAGTCTCTGAAAAGTCCGCCTTCCTATATTGTTTAACTTAAACTCTCAGGTACCTTATTTCACCCATTTCTTCTCATTTTGGGGAATAGCTGGTGACCACCATCGATTAACTAACATTGTGTTTTTTTTTAAGCCATTATAAAACCACTACTTAATTATTTCACTTCCAAAATAAATAATCCCAATTCCTTTAACCTATCCTCAAAGGTCCTATTTTACAACTCTTTAATCATCTCTGTGGCTCTTCTCTGGATTCCTTGCAAGTTCCCCATATCCCTGAGAGGCTTTGGAGCCCAAAACTCAGTAATAATTTGTCTCTCTTTCATCTGTTGTCATGTGGTGGGAGTTGTGGGTTTGGCTTCTCTTTTGACCTAGATTGTAGACAATTTAAGGGAAAACATTATGTTTCTTTGCTTATGAAGCATTTTTGCTGATCGTAATTTTCTACAAAATTAGGTATATCATGGATGCTTACCATTTGTTTTTTGTTTTTTGTTTTTTTTTTTTTTGCTTTGTTTTGTTTTCCTGTAGCAGTCTCATTATCATTGAGCATAAAAGAAGCACCTCATGGTTCTTATGTTATTATGTAAATTTATCTACGTACTCTGAACCCCTTACTTTGATCTGTCCTATATAAGTCAATGGTTGTCCATTCTGTTTAGAAGGCTCTTGACACAAGTTCTACAGAATGTAACAGTTTTCAATTAAGACTTTAAGTTTCATATTTGTCTTTGAATTAGCTAAAGAGGAAACAAGGTACTTGTTAGTAAATATTTGCCAACTTCTTTTCAAAACGGAAATGCATAATCTTATTAATCCAAACTGTGACAAAGACATGAGGAAAAAGCCAAAACCTTAATTTCTCTTTTAATTAAACACACTTGTACTAAAACTGACTATTTGAAACACGTGGCAAAAACTACCACACACCTAGAAATAGCATTCCTTTTGGGGAAAGGACTAAGGAAGAAAGAGGAAAGCAATTGAATATGGATATCTGGACTCTCAAAGTAATAGCAATAAATCACAGAAGATTAGATGATGACCAATGCATTATAGATTTTACTAAAGAGTTTACTGGAGAAATAATTTTGGAAGAATAGACAAAAATACTGGCTTATGTTAAAGACAGGGAAAAAATAATAGTAATACTCCAATTACTTATTAAAATTTCTTATTGAATTAAGATTACTTATTAAATTACTTATTAAAATTTCTTTCCAGACATATATTAATAGAAGGCAGGGCTTTCTATTTATTTATTAATTAAATTTGTTATTTTTATTTATGAAGCATATTCTTAAATTCTGAGTTGGACATCAAGGTCGCACCTTTATAAAATTTGTTCATTAAACATTTATGTATTGAGTACCTATGATAAGGCAGTGGCCATTCTAGATATTAGAGATGTAGCAATAAACCAAACAGACAGAATCTCTGCCCACATGGAAGTTAAATTCTACATATGAAATAACTTAATAAAGAAGAAAATACATAATTCATTAATAGATCGTAGGTACCAAAACGAAAGGAAAAGATAAAGCAGGTACGGAATGCCAGAGATAGGCAAGTTGCTTTTATACAGTGGGGTCTATAAAGGTCTCTTTGATATGATGCCATATTAGCAGAGATCTAAAGGAAGTGAGGGAGGGATTTTTTTTTTATCTCTGGGAAAAGACAGTTTCTAGTGCAATGAACAGTAAGTATCCAAACTATGAGGCTAAGGTATATTTAGCATATTCAAGAAACATCTAGGAAACCAGTGTGACTGCAGAAGAGTTAATGAGAAAGAGAGAGAGAGAGGGTTTGAGAGCAGAGTAATATTAATGGCAGGGGTTAGTTTATGCAGGATATTCTAATTCCATGGTCATGACTCTGTACTCAAAGTGAGATGGGAAACCATGTGAGGACTTTGAGTCAAGGATTGATGTGATCTGTTGTTACTTTTTAAATAACCACTTTAGTGACTGTATGGATAATGGACTATGCAGCAGCGAACTGAGAAAATATTGAGACCAGTAAAAAGTCTATTCCAACAGTCTAGACAAGACATGATGGTGGTGCAGACTATGGTGTTAACAGCAGAGGAGGTGAGAAATCATCAGATTCTGGATATGCTTTGAAGGAAGAGCTGGCAGGATTTTCTACTTGATTAAATAAAGGTGTGAGGGAAAGAGTAGAATCGAGAATAATTCTGGTTTTAGGTTTGACCAACCAAAAAGATGAAGATTCAGTTAACCGTCATAGGGAAGACTGAATAAAGAGCATTCCTTGCTTTGTCAAAAATCAGTTCTGCATCTTTGTGTGTAACTACTTTGTTCCATGATCTGTGTGTCTGTCCCTCTGCCAGAACCACCCTGTTTTGATTACTGCAGCCATACAGTAATTAACATTGGGTATTATGATTTCTCCAATTTCACTCTTCTCTTTCAAAATTGTTTTAGCTATCCTATTTCTTTTGTCTTTCTATACATATTTCAGAATCAGTTTGTCTATATATTCAAAAATTCATGCTGGGATTGGGATAGCAATTGCAATAACCTTATAGATCTCTTTGCAGATTAACCATCTTCATTACGTTGAGTATTCCAACCCCTGACTCTCGTATGTTTATTCACTTATTTAAGGTCTTTGATTTTATTAATCAGCAGTGCGTGGTTTTTACCATACAGATCTTACCCATGTTTTGTTACATTTGTATCTATTTCATTTTGGGGGGAAGTACTCTAAATGACATTTATTTTTAATGTCAATTTTTAATTGTTCATTGCCAGAATATAGAATTCTATTCAAATAGTGACTGTTTTATTCCTTTGTTTCTGATATCTATTCCTTTTATTTACTTTTCTTGCCTGATTGTATGGTTAGATTTCCAGTAGTAAGCTGCATAGGAATGGTGGAAATTTGCATTCTTAATTTGTTCCCTGTAATAGGAAGAAAGCATTCAGTCTTTTGCCATTAAGTATAATGTTGTCTGTAGGGTTTTTTTGTAGATGCTTTTTATCAGACTGAGGATGTTCCCTTCCATTCCTAATTTACTCAAAGATTGTATCATGAATGGAGTTAAAATTTGTCAAATAATTTTTTCTGCATTAGTTGGTATGATGATCTACTTTTGCCTCCTTTGATTCTTCATTTGTAGAATACTTTGATTTTTAAAATATTGGTTCAGGTTTGTATTCCTGTAATAAAATATACTTACAATAATGTATCAGTCTTTTTATGTACTGTTAGATTCAATTTGCTAATATGTTTTCGAGAATTTTTGTGTCTGTGCTCATGATGGATAATGTTCTGTAGCTTTCTTAATGTTTGTTTACTGTTTTTATCTGATTTTGATATCAGAGTAATATGAATTGGGAGCTGACATCTCATGTTCAATCTTCTGGAAGAGATTGTACAGGATTGGTGTTATTCCTTCTTTAAATATTTTTGATTATGTTTTATATTCATGATTATGTTTTAAAAGGTCACTTTGACAGAACCCTCATATACATATCATACCTAGAACACTTTCTGCCACATAGTGGATAGTCAATCGATGTTAGTTTCCTTTCCCTCTCCCCCTAGCTCAGTTCCCCTGGAAGAAATAGAAATCAGACTAATTTTCTAGAACAAGGGTTGGCAAACTACAGCCTGTGGGCTTCCTGCCTGTTTCTGTAGTACGTTTTGTTGGGACACGACCACTCCCATTTTAGACATGCTGCTCATGTTTGCTTTTGCACTGCAACACGAGTCCAGTACTTGCAACAGATATTGTGTGGTCCACAAGCCTAAAATATTTACTATCTGAAAAAAGAGTACTAATCCTGCTTTAAATGAGTCTAAGGCTGTGAATGACAAAATGTTGGTAACTTATATGTGGCAGCTTTTAGCAGAAATTATCCCCCAGAATAAAAGTCAACATCCTCATAATTTCCTCCAATGACCTACACCAACGTTCAGCTCTACTCTTTCCCCTGCCCTAATACTTTCTGACCTTGTCACTTATTATTCTCCTATCATCTACTCCATGTCAGCATCCTCCTCTTCTTCAAAAATTCAGACACTTTTCCTTCTTGGGACCTTTCTCTGGAGATTTCCTCTATCTGGAATTTTCTTCCCTAAAAAGTTCCCAAGACTCATCCTTCATTTTCATCAATTTTCTGCACCAATTACATCCTTCAGTTCTTCATGAGGTCTACCTCCACCATTCCATTTTCATTAGATTGACAGAATTCTAAACTAATCTCCAAAACTTCAGGAATTTCCAAATCCCTAGCATTTTAATTTTTCAAAAACCCTTAAACAGATTTTAATATAAATACTGCATATATTAATGTTAGCTTTTCTCACCCCCCAGTATAAATTTCAAATTCTTTAAATTTTGCCTTTGCTGCACAAAACATAAATTCTGCAAGTAATTTGATGCCACTCAGACAAGAGTTGATACTAGTGAGAAAACAATTAAGTAGCAGTCTTAAATTTTTCCTAATCATCTTTTTAAAAACTCTTTTATTGGTAACTCCAAAATATGAGTTGGACTGGCACTAAAGGAAAAAAATCAGGAGAAAAAGGCCAGAGGGATCAGTGACATTTCTTTTGGTTCCAAAGGACTAGTCTTTCTTATGATGCCTGACACCTTGTTGACTTGCCACAACAGATAGCTTTCCTCCTCAAAAAATCACATTAGGAAAAACACTGCTCTCATCCCTTCCTCATGCTTGAATTCTCCACTTCCATGATTTCTTTTAGCTAAGCATTAGTTTTACTGTGTGAAGTGTAGAAATGACCACCACGTTTCTATCTGAGCATGCCAGTTGAGGAATGACAGAAGGGAGAATGGAAGATTTGAAAAAAAAAAATCATAATTGTATTATCTAAGTTTGAACTTAAAGTTCAACAGGACATTTTTAATGTTTTCTGATTTCACCAAACCACCTATTACAATGTCAGCCTCAAAAATGGATAGAGGGAAATGTATTGTTTTCGTGAGGAGATCACTTTTTTCTATGACCTAGTCTATTTTGTTTAAATTGCACTTTAACATAGTCAGAAAAACCTAAAAGACCCTGACCCATTTACAAAACACTGTGATATCTTCAGAAGAGCCAAACTGTAAAATGCAGAACATAGTGAATAAGCTTTCTTCAGCTGGTCTATGTAAACTAACTTGTACTTCGTGGAAGAGAAAATGAAAAAAAACAGAGAAGCTGGTTGCCAGGGTAACCATGTCCTGATTGGAAAGTAGAAGGTCAGGGGGTTTGGTGTAATTGAAGCCAGCCTGTAGCTGGATTTTCTCTCTCACCTGCTTGAAAACAAGGGGAAGACAAAGTCAGAGAAGGACTAGGAGGTTGTTATTTAAAGCAGACCACAGAGCGAAGGGTACTGCACAGCAGAGGTCAAGTATTCTTTTGGAAGAATTGTATGGATAGGTAAAATAATATAATCTTTATGTATTATAATAAGCACATTGAAGTTTATGAACATTTCAGAGCCTCTCTTATTTCTGCAGCCTTCCACATTACTAAATTTACCAACGTCTTCCAATGTTTTCTGTCTAAAAGCTCTTCTGCCTCGTCTGCTTCAAAGTGAAGTCATTGCTCCTTTTCTGATACCTTTCACATTTTTCTTTTTCCATTCCATTCCTGCTCCCATTTACCATACTGCAGAGCTTGCTACATCAGTTCAAATTTGGATTTTAACAACAGATTGCTGGCTCGTTTCCTTGATCCCAGTTTCCTTTCCACCCCAACTGTAATCTCTCTCTTCTATTTCCATTACATTTAAATTAAAATAGGTAACATATATGAAATTTTTAACACAGTGCCTGGGTTGAATAAATGTTAGTTATTATTTTTATTATTTAGTTTAGCAAATTTATCAGACAACATTTTCTGTAATAGGACCAGTCACTACTTTGAATATATGTTTATGTGTACATATATTACATTTATAGGTACACATAAATGCATATATATATATATATAATATACACATACATATAATATATAATATATATATATATTATATATGTATATATTATACATATATACAGAAAAATCTAAAAGACCCTGACCCATTTGAAAAACACTGTGATATCTTCAGAAGGGCGAAACTGTAAAATGCAGAACATAGTGAATAAGCTTTCTTCAGCTGGCCTATGTAAACTAATTTGTACTTCTTGGAAGAGAAAATGAATAAAACAAAGAATATAGATAAAGAGAGAAGCAGAGGCTCTTAAACAGAAATCCATTATTAGCTTCAAGGAGTTTGGATTTTCTGAAGTGTATAAATCCCTATACATATACATTTTTGCTTATAGACAGGAATGGCCCCCAAATTTAATCCCAATCCCACCTTCAGTTTCAAATCCTAATGAGAACTCCTAGATCCAACACCAACTCAGTGCCAACCCTACCTATTAGCCACAGTTCTGAATCTCAAATCCCAAGTGGCTTCCTGACTTAAGTCACCAGAGTTTTGTATAGCATTAGGGATCTCTAGGATCGGCCTTGCCAGCCTTCTCCATCCCCATGTCAGATTGCTCAGGACACCTGTCTCCACTCCTTTGCTCAGTCCCTCCCACATCCTGAGTGGCCAGATCGTCCTGCTCTCCTCTCTTCACATCCATCCCATTCTGTGAAGCTGAGCCCCAGATGCTCCTCTCCCATGCAGACCTCTCTTACTTCAGTCCATACTAATTTTGCTTGTTGTCTTTCCTTTGGTAAAAACTGACCACCCATGTGAGGAGTATAATATTGCTATTATTTGTACACTGGTGAGAGTGCATGGAACACTGTCTTAGTAAGTTAAACTGAACAATTGGGACTGAGGTGAGAGAAAGTGGGTAAAGACAGAAGGACAAGAGGAGGAGCCAGAGAGATCATTGCCTAAAGCCTTATGAACCTGCTACAGCTGCAATTGGTAGCTAACCCAGGCCAGAGAGAACTCACAGTGCGTGAGGGACTCCACATGGAATCAAGTAGCTAAGATACACTAAAAGCTTTCCATGTGCAAAGAACTGAGGTATGCATTTTACCTACATCATACCAAGTAAACTTCACAAAAACCCCTTAATATGCTATTGTTAATCTATTTTTATACCAATTTATCAGATGAGAAAACCAAGACTTAAGGAGTAAATTAAACAATGTCATACATTGAATAAGTGGCAGGATGAGGACTAAAATCTGACCTTGTTTGACTTCCACATCTATGCTTTTAATCTTAGACCCCATCATTTGCATACCTTTCTGAGATGTACAAATGATAGTGACACTGCTTTACATCCATAAATTAATTTCACTCTAAATGCAATCATTGATCTTTTTAATTATCCTAACAACATCTCTAGGCAGAGTTGTTTAATCAAAACAGAGATGTCCTGAGCTGCTTGCTTAGGGGCTTTCCTGATTCATACTGGCTTTGGTGATAAGTTCATGCCAGCTTCTCCCTGCAGAAGGCACTTTTGCCATCTTCTATTATCCTGAATTCCATTGCTTGCTAAGTAGGGATAGCACTTTCCAAATGTATGGAGTTTATTGTATTTCTTTAATATGAAGGATTCCTGTTATGTTCACTGATTTCTGATCTTCTAAATGTGGATGTTCATTAATTCCAAAGGAATTAATGGGCTCCAAGATTTTGAATAAAGCTGAGATCACTCTAGAAATGTTCAGTGTTCATGGAACCTGCTAATTGCCACAAAAGCCATAGTGCTCACAAGAATACTATGTAAAATCGCCAAATCAAACTTGAAGGAAATATAGGAGACTATACCTGTGAAAGATTACAAGAAGGCAGGATGAGAGAACTTTTGCACTTTTGTTTTGTTACATATAACTCTAGGTAGAAAATATTGCCCGTTTGAACAACAATGAAGGCATCGAGAACTTTCCTTTTTTAGTAGCCCTCAGCGGGGACATGGAGTGCAAAAGTTCTGTTTGGCAGGGAGGACTATTTTATAATTGACACTTTAGAATTGCTGGTGCATGGTGGTAATATGAACCAGACAATTTTTAGTAAGGTTTACTATTGTTTTAAAATCCTTTACAGACCATGCACTGTACTATAAAGCATATGTACTTCACAGGGACTGGTTTTCCAAAGTCTTGCAGTTTCAAATACTGACCTTGCAGAGGACTGGAAATTTCTCCCAGGCTATTGAGTCTCTGTTACAAGATAAGAATTGTGAAATAGCAAGGTTGCTGGCTCAAAGACAGATTAGTTACTGATTGATATCTAAGTTGCTGGAAAACAGCTAGAGGGAGAAGGAATGTTTGCTAAGATCAAGCTTTTGTTGATAGCTCTACTGGAATGTCCTCTGGATTGTTTCACTGAAAGTTACCAGCCTATATTGTTAAACTATAACCCCACCTATGTTCTCCTCCAGTAACTTCCTGGTCTGGAAAATAAATGCAGGAAGAGAACCCCAATTCGGGGTTAATTTCCCAAGGAAGGAATCCCTCTTGCTGGAGGGTCCCAGGGAAGTTAACCACTTTGGGTCTTCTCACTGCTCAGAAGAGATGGGCTTTGAGTAATGCTTTGCATCTCCATCACCCAGGGGGAGTGTGGTGACAAATCCGTGGGGGGCAAATCAACACTAAGCAACAATGCACCCCCTTATCACCTACACTGGGATGGCTTGCTCCCTTCAATCTCCCTACCATATGCCATTGGCTGTTTAATGCTCAAAGAGGTCATGACCTCAATATCACATCCTCTGGTACTTGAGCAAGCAAGTCTTCATCTTCTGTATGACACAGGAGAACCCAAGGGAGACACATATAACAACAAGGGCCCAGTATGGGTGACAACATAAAGTACGGAATTCTGTTAGATTTAATATATTGATTTTGGAAAGCATTTAGAAATCATTTTTATTAGAATTCCTAAGGTAAATATCCTAAGATTCCAGTATTTTCTTATGAGACACACTGTTACTGAGTCTGCTGCACTCTGGAAACTGAAATATATGGAAACATCATCTGCAAATGAGCAGCTGCCACAAGGAAAGGGTAATTGTATATCTCTATTAACAAAATGATTCAGAGAGTTTAGGAAAAGAGAAAGTGAGCATAGAAACACCCCATCCCATGCACTGTTTCTGATCAAAACTAATGAGTTGTGATCAAGTTGGATAAATGAGTAGCTAACTAATTTTTTTTAAAAAAAGGTTTTCACTGTTCCCTCCAAGTTGCAAAATGCATCTTATTAAAGTATACCAACACTATCCAAGAAACTATCAGCAGGGATTATCAAGACAGCCTCTCAAGACTTGACCCATTGCCCAGGAGTCCACAGATGACCTTGATCTTCCTGGTAAAAACAATATCTATAAATAACGCATTAAGCATTTTCACATGCAGGCCAAGTAACATGCTTCATATTTGCTCATGAATTCACGTTACTTTTTATGATGCTGTTTTCTGCGCAGTAACCTTTAAAAGGTGATTACACACTTTCCTTTAAAATAAGAGCATAGCGCCTGTGAATTCCAGTGTAAAGCCTAGGGCTGTGAATGGAGAGAGGAAAAAAAAAAACATTCCTGTAACATCAAGCTAAATGTTGGACAAGTTTGTTTTGATAAAAACAGTTCGTGGTTTTATTAGTTTATATGCAAAACAAATTAACAAATTATTGCCAATCACAGTAAAGCCATTTTTGGGGTATCATTCTCAGGTAGTTCCCACTTGGTAGGTCATTCTAGGAGGTCTGGATTAGCTGCCCAAGAATATTTTACAGAAACTGAATTTGTCTCTCTCCAAATCACCAGCAGATCTCCAGATTTACACAAATACAATGCAAAGGGGTCTTCATTGTATCAGGACCTTTTGGCTGGGTTTTGTTTTTCTTTCAATCATTCTACTCACTGTTAATGAGCTGTATACTTAGGGCTGTGAGCTTGCATCTGACTGTCTCTGTCTAGAAAATCCAGGTTAATGCTGCAGAAAATCATAGCCAGTCTGTTGGAAGAAACATGGGATTTGAGAAAACATAAGCAACTGGCATAGCTGAATTCCTTTCTTTTCTCAGAAATACACTCTTACCTTCTCGCTTAAGCTTTTGACCCTAACAAATTTTCTTTTCTAATTAAACTATATCTAAAAAACAACAATAATAAACAACGAAACAAACCAGAGACTGCCCCTCCCTAGGTCCTCCCCCCCAAAAACCCACAATCACAATGCCTGGGTTTTTGATATCATTTAATATTTTATTTTTCCTTAGCAGCTTTAATTGTATATCTGCTTTTCTGAATGAAGCTTGTACAAAATAAAGGGATTTTATTTGCATGTTTTATTCCATATTGCTTTAAACATGAAAAGATTGTGGGTGGTGGGGGGAGACGTAAAATGGACCCTCAAACTGGGGTATTACTGCCATCTAGTGTGATGCACTGCAACCCAGAGGAGAAGGAAAAGAGTATCTGAGACAATCCAATTTAAAATAGCTGGGATTAGAGGGAAGGGAGAGAGTATTTCTCAGAAGAAATATTCACCGCACTGGTGCATTCACCATGTAATGAATTCTTGTGCTACAAAAGCATTAGTATGTGGTCACACAATACAAAGCAGTCTATTTCTTCAGCAAAATAAAAAAATTAAAAGATATACTTAAAAAAAAAAAAACCCGGTCAATTCTAAAAGCAAGCTCTTTATGAGAAGGCACGTCCCAACTGTAAAGGTTGTTAAAGAGCAGGAATAATTTATTCAAGGGAGGGATATCCTTATCCTTTGAAAACAGTCCAGATAGCCATATGTCCACTGCTGTCTGTAAGGATGGTCACGTTTGCATAGAAATAGGCAGACAGTATTGACGGCATCTTTCAAGCTCTCTGATAACATGCAATGAAAAGAATATTTGCCACTCATGCACGGAGGTGGCTCATAATATATTAGTAGCCAACAAAAATTTTACGTTGGTGAAGACTCACAGTGTAGGATTCTAAAAGTAAAATCTAACCACAAAACATGGGGCAACATACACGAAATCTTGGCCAAGTAATTTTATTTTATTTTATTTTTTTGCTTCACATGGCAGAAGAGTATATATAAAGGGACATACATACATAACAATGAAGAAAGCAGCATCTTCCTTCTGTAAACCTCCATCATCCTCCTCCCTTGTCAAAGTCTTGTGCAGTTCTGGTGCAGATTCAGTCTGGTATTAGCTAGTGCCTTTGTCGCTGATATCCAGCACTGTTTCTTCCATTCATCATAGAGCAATTCTTCAGTTCTTTATTTCACTACGTATAACTCCCATCACCCCCACTAACATACACACACATTCCTCCAGTCCTGCCGGGGTTTGTGATCTTAGAAGCTAAGGTCTTTGGTGCCCTGGCTATATTAAAAACTTTTGACTCTAAAAGCTCAAAAGGCGGAAACCTGCAGGGATAATGAGAACTAACTAGAAGAATCATAAGTGTAAAATCTAAGCTCAGAGGAATTTTAAGTCATTACCTATGTCAAAGTAACCTAGAACTGCAGGCTATTTTTGCTGGTTTCAAAAGTGACCTGTGGCTCCAGGTGTCTTGAATTGAAAAAGTCACTTTTGACACACTGTGAGCCCAGACATGCTGAAGGAGAAAACGTACTGCTCGACACACCCCTGGTAGAGGAAATGTATCCAGGAGGAAGTGCTGACATTATGTCACAGACTGGCAGAATCTCCAACTTTTCAGGAAATCTTTTGGATAGAAAAGTGTAAATGATATAGTCTACTTAACCCTTCTGAAATTCTTGTAGCCATCTGATTTGAAACGGTAATTCAGGAAAACTTTCGGCTTGTCTTCTCTTTGCCTGTGAACCAGGAAAGCGATAGAGGGAGGTTAATGCATATTTGATCACATGCATAAGAACCGGGGATCAGATTAGCTGGTTCTGAATATTATTTTCAGGAGTGTTATAAAGATGAATTTCTTTTTCGTCTGGCAAGGAGAGAGAGGCAGAAATAGAACTGGAAGCCTCAGGTCTGTGTAACCTAATGACCTGTCCTTTGTTTGGATTCAACGTGTTATATAGTTGAATATAAAGCCAATCTATTAATTCATTATTAAACATATATCAGAAATAAGTAACATTTTTTTCCTAGTTATTGCAAGATTGAAGTCTGCCTGCCTCATCAGAAACCCTAGAATTGAAAGTTGAGTTCCCATAAAAAAAAAAAAAATTTGTCCTTCCTTCCTAGTGCTGAAGCCAGGACTCCCCAGTCTCCCCACTTCATTTTTCCTGCACTCTGTATTTGTCCCTTTGCCTCTGACATGAATAATGCTACAACGTAGAGAAAAGGCAGCCCTCTGGTAAGGCACGCACCCAGCTTTTCTAGGATTAATCACAGACTAAAACACTAAATAACATACTGATATATTAACTCCATTAAAATCTAATTCAGTGGCAATAACTTTTAGAAAACCAGGAAAAGGCTTATGTAGAACAAAGTGAGAAAAGACCGAAAGAAAAGGTAAATCAATGCTTTAAAAGTAAATCAGAAATAAAGACAAGAGTATGAATTAAAAGAGACCAGGCTAGAGACCCCATTCTCACTACAAATTTCTATATTCTTGCCAGGTTTACCCTTGAATCTATATATAAATGTAAGAATGCATATGTAATCAAGTAATACTGATGAGAGGCTTTCAAACGTTGGGATGCCCAGTTCAAAAGAGTTAGGCAATGGAATGTCACCAAAGAGATTTCATTTTTGTTTCCAAAGACTCCCACCCAAGCATTTCATTGTGGCTATTCATTAATCCATTCCTTTAAACTCTCTTACATGAATGGTACTTTTCTAGATGGTGCACAAGGGAGTAGAGAAAATAGATTATGTTTCATTTCTCCTAGAACTTGCAGGGATAAAGAGTACATGTAATAGCATGGAAAAAACCCTGAACCAGCACAGAGCATAGTATTCATTTGAAAAGGCACCAAGAGATGATGAGAGAAGACACAGAGAGAAGCAGGACTTCTGCAAGCCAAGGAGAGAGGCCTGGAACAGATCCTTCTCTCACAGCCCTCAGAAGGAGCCAACCCTGCTGAGACTGATCTCAGATTTCCAGCCTCCAGAACTGTGAGACGCTGGTATATTCCTCTTGTTTAAGCCACCCAGTTTGTAGTTCTTTGTTACTGTAGCTTTAGCAAACTAATACCGACTCTGGACCTGCATTGTTGACTGGGTCTGGTATTTGGTGCATAAAATATGGACTAGATTTACACCAGTGGCCAGGGGAAGGCATGCCAAAAGATTGCAACAGTATGGGCCAAGGCACTACTTGGGAAGTCACCAGAGACCTCTGATCATGGAATCAGGATGGCCAGAGGTGCTACCCACTTCATTACCTGATCCCCAAAGTTGCCATTCCTCTGGCTTCAATCCCTCTTTCACACAAAAAGGAAAACCTTCAATGCCAAATTGTTTTCCATTGGAAATTCCTCCCAAATTTGGCATTTGAAAGAGTTTTGGTCAAAGATGAAAGCAAAGATGAGAAAACAGATAGTTGGGATACAAGATATTTCCAAAAGGTTTTTTTTTTTTTCTCCGTTGTCTATGGCATTTGGTTAGATCTAGTAAATGCCAAGCTTCTGGATAAAAAATGGGAAATTCATTAAGATAGCATTTGATTTCATTTAGCTGCCAATCCTGTCTTAGTATTTTATCAAGAAACATAAATTAATGTAAATATTAAAAGTAGCAAGATTGAAAGACTAGAAGAGGAATATGACACTTCTATTTTGGTCCACACATTGCGCACACGTGCATGTTTGTGTGTGTGTGTGTGTGTGTGTGTGTATGAACCTGCACTGATTTTTCCTGGTTAAGTTATCTAGTTAATGTAGTCTGGGATACTACCAAGGCTAGTTTGTAAATCTGCTGCACAACGCAGTAAAACACTCATACACGGTGATTCAAGTTCTCACTGTATCATTTACTAACACTGTGACTTTGGGCCAGTTCTTCCTTCTGAGCCTCAGTTACTTATCAGTACATGTACGAATTTAAAATAACCATCCTGCTTCTCTTAAAAGGCTATTGTGAGATCCAGGCAGTATTCTGTAATTGGAAATATTTGGTCATAACAATAATATGATATTGACAGCAGATCACTGAACCACTGCACTTCAGAAGCATCCTAAAAATGCTGCCAGTTTCAATTTTCAAAGAGCACTGCATTTTCTGGATCCTTCTTGGTAATGATATCAGAACCATTGTTGGTGCTGACCTCTGTGCTCTTCAAGAAATGTTATGCTGTAAAATAAAAAGCATCATCTTGACACATACAGTATTCAGTGCTATTCAGGAATGGATCAGTAGCTTTGGGTAAATACCAGAAAGCTACATATTTGACCAAAACAAAATAAAACACCATGTTTTATACATTTGGGAACACCGTTACCTAACATCACTCAGCTAAAGGCCAGGCAATTAGTAAACTGGGGAAAAACAAGTCTGGAATCTATGACTAGAATCCACAAAAGGGAACTTAAATTATTCTTGTGGGGATCTTTTAAGACTTTGCTGGATGTTCTAGAGAAGGAGAGCAATAAATTACACTGAACGAAGTAATGCAGTAATGTTTATTTGGGCTCTTTTAATTCTTCACTTCCATCCTACTAATTCACCCACATTCTCCATTTCATGATCAGGGCCTTCATGATGCTTGTCAGGAATCAAAAGTTCAAAAGTCCCCTAGATGATTCTTTGCATTTTAATCAGACAATAACTACTTGAGAATCTACTCTTGCAAAGCACCATGGTAGGAACTATTTAAAATGTAGAGTTAGAGGTCAGTGGATGATGAATATAAGCACAAAAATTTCTATGAAATTCTGTGTGTTTATTGTGGTGTAGGTCGGATTCTAATAAAATAATCAAGGAGAGAAATTATCTCCATATGGGGGTAGCGATAGGAAAATATTTCATTTCCCTGTTGGCATTGAGGCTGGATCTTGCAGAAATCTCAGAAGCTTTTAGTTTAAGAGAATAGCATCGAGACAGGACGACACAGAGTGATATAAAGAAATTACAGTACTTTTATTTAAGAGCATGAATTGGGAAAGACCTGACTGGGGCCAGATTGTGGATGGTCTAAGAGACTTTGACTTCTTTCTTTTAGCCAAAACCATTGAAAGTTACTGATCCTCATTTAACATTACTTAGGTGGGGAGACGCTGCAGGTTGGCTGTCAAAGTAATAAATGCTAAGTCATGAAGACTTGTACTTACAGAATGACAGGAAAAAGGAGACATAAGAGAGCTATGACAGAGAATCAGCACGGCTCATCGACTGAGTGACGTGAACATCAAATGGAGGTGATGACAGATGTGAAAAAATCGCAGAAATTGCAGATTGTGAACCCAAAGTGAAGGTAAACCTCAAGGAGAAAAGAGGGTGGAAGTGGCAGAACTGAGAAGCCCAGATCTTGCTCATAAACCTACTAATCCAGGGGAGGAGGGACACAGAGAGGTCAATAGCATCCATCTAGTTGGAACTTCCACCACCTGGAAACAGGAAAGGCAGAGGGGTGCCCCTGCTCCCCGCCAAATCATATTTCTTTGAAATGGATGCAATATAAAGAAGACAAAATTCAAATCCTTCCTTAACACTCAAACCTGTACCTCCCTTAGCTGTCCCCATCTTAGTCACTGTCACCTCCACATGCTCAATCACTCAAGACACAGACCTGGAATTCACTCCTAGCACTCTGTCCCTCCTGTATCTGACAGGTTCAATCCATCCCCAAATAATGTTGATCGAATTTCAAAATTGTATCTTGAAAATGATGCCTTCTGTCCATCTCCATGACACCATTATGGTCCTGGTCCAGGCCACCATCGTGTCTCACCTGGACTACTAAAGTGGCCTCCTCCCTGGACTTCTGCTTCTGCTCTTGCTTCTCTAGAGTCAGTTCACCACACAACAGCGGGAGTGATTTTTGAAAATATAAATCAGATTATGTCGCCACCTTTGTAGAATTCCACAAAAGCAGCCTCTCAATCCTCACAGTCCCACCCTGCCTAGCTCTGTTTTCATCTCCTACCACACTTCCCATTGCTAACTGTGACGGAGCCACACTGGCCTTTCCTTCTCAGTGTCAAGTGCCTTTGCCTTAACCATCTGGTACTTCCTACACCCTTTGCCTGGAATGCTTTGTCAAGGAAATTTATGAAACTGAATTGTTGCTATAATTTCTAGTCTCAGTTCAAATGTCATTTCCTCAGAAAGGCATTCATTGCTTCATAGTCTCAAGTAGTTCCCCTGTCTCATCTCTCATTCACCTTCCATTACATCACCTAATTTTATTGTCTTTAAATATTTATCACCATGTTAAAGTATCTTGTTTATATATGTGTTTATCATTCATCACTTTTCCCTACAATCTCTCCCCTCTCCTCCCCGCTAAAAATAATTGACATTACATTGCATAAGAGCAAGGGCCTTTGCTGTCCTGTTCTATGTCTTGTTTCTCGTGTGTTGATGCATAAATGAAAAGAATGATGTTAGATGGAAAGATCTGGATAGAGCTATCTGAGTAAAAGTGCAACCAAGGGCATATATAGAGACTAAGGGAAAAACCCCATGGAGAAGAAGAGAAGAGAGATACAAAAGAGGGGATTCACTGGTGGTCTGAGGCCTATGTGTATAGTAGGTAGCAAGTTTAAGAGGAGGGATTTATCCTGAGAGGATAAGATCCAATTCTTTCTCTTAGATAGGAAACACACCTGCATCTCTTAGGAATTTACTCTCCATTAGAAGTAATTAAGTAATTTTGTTCTATTTGAAAAGCACCACTAGCCAAAATGAAGTTTTCTGTTGATTAGCTCTGTATTTTTAGATGCCCCTGACATTGGCCCTTAAATTCTCAATATCTGGTTAAAGACTAATCACAGCAAAGAAGATGATTTCATCTCTTCCTTAATAACACCTTAAACAGGACACATGCACAGAGAACAGCTGGGGTGGGGCAGAGTTCACTAGTTTAGTTGAGCTGTTAAGGCTGGAGGTGTGAGTTTAATAAGTGAATTATAGATTTTTAGGAGGAACCTTACAAATCTTATGGGACAACCACTACCCCCTACTCAACCCATTTTGCAAATGAAAAAAGCCCAAGAGGTTCACTAGAACTTTTCTTTCCAATTCCAGTTTAAGACTGTTCCCATTCTTCATGCCATGAAGAAAAGCCAAAAACTTTGCTCTTCTCTACTCTGCTCCCTTCTCTGCTGAAGAAGGCACCGAAGTGTGATATAAGCTGGCACTTGGCAGGGTGGAAATCACTTCTGTGGAAGTCTCCCAAATGATTTGAGTGTTTCACTCCAGATTCAGCCAAACCCAAGGAAATTCTTTGCCAAGTCTCTTGGGTCTCAGTTCTTTTTCTTGGCTCACTGAGCCACACACTCTTTCCAAGGCTGCTTGGAATACATACCCCAGTGAAGGCAGAAAACAATGGCAGGATGGTATAGCCGATCTATACATGTATGCAGTGCAGTAATAACACCCTCTGGTTTCTGGGTTTTTTGTTTGTTTGTTTTGGGGTTTTTGGTTTGTTTTGTTTTGTTTTTGCTTAATCCAGCTTTTAGAGTTTTCGAATACAGTGATTCCTCTTTGTTCTCAGCAGTTGTGGTTGTGCATATGATAGATACAGCATTAAAAATATCTTTCATACATATCTTTTGTCACCTGCACAGAATCTTTGGGAGATCAAGGCTTCTTTCTGAGCCTTGGGAAGTGTCTCTTCTCTCTAAGGAAACACATCAAAGACAAAAGCACCCTCCTCCACAGATTATCAAAGAAATCAGAATATAAGCAGAAAATGAAATGGGAACGTGAGGTGCTGCTAAATGCACTTAGTCACATGTTTGTTTTCAGAGCACCCCATCTCGTGCTCTGAAATCCATCACAGGATTGATTAATACAGAAGAGTGACACCAGAGTGTGATGTACTGGGCTGTTCTATTTGTCAACTTTCAAATGCCTCCCGGAAAAGCAGAGTTGTTTGTCCCCATCACCACTCCCTCTTCTATTCTCTCCCTACCCTACTCAGAATACAAGAATTTCTTATTATCTAAGAGATCCTTGCTGCCACTTTCTCATGATGTTTTGTCTGCTAGAATCTGATTGAAAAGTGCTTCTGTTCCTCCTCCCAATCTATGCTCCCCCAAAGCTGGCAGTCTTGACACTTTTCTGACATTTCTAAACAACTCAGGCTCTTCCTGCCAACTCCCAGTTGCTCTCTAAACCTTTTAAATCCTGTAGAATGCAAACTAATCTACTGAGAGAAAGGCACCAGGCCTGGTCTGGCAGCTGGGGCTAGGAATGTCAGAGTAGGGAAAATGATAAATACACCTGCCACAGAGAAAGGGAGAGACACAACCAGGCTCTGCACACAATAAGGTTATTTAATGTATAGAGATAGGCAGGATACTCTCCAGTATCCTTGAGTGCAAACTGCATGGAGGTGATTTGTTCGGAAGAAGAAATGACAGCTATTAATAATGTTCACAGTATGGAGGTGGCTGTGTTTGGGAAGACAGGGAGATAAGGAGCAGAAATCATCCTGTGTCCCCTCAGACCACTCTCTATTTTTCTCTGTTTGTTCCAGGGATACAGAAATCACTAGGGGCTTGTGATCAACACCTCCATGCTGTGGAAGGAGGGGAAGAGCTACCTCCTCGATGGAGGCAACTGGACTAAGTTAATATCAGGCTGGTCCGGACCCAAAGGATGACATTGCGAAAAGTTGTCTTTCTGTGCCTCAACTTCTCCCCGGTCAGGAAAAAAGTTGTTTTTCTGTGCTAGGCAAAGCACTAACTTTAGAGTTAGATTTGAACTGGAATACTGTGAAAATGTTTTTTACCATCTCTTTCCTTAATATGGTCATACCAGATATATGGCCTAATAAAATATGTCTACCTAATTAAGATATGGATGCATATTTTTATGCTTGTGTGTGCACATGTGCATGCACACACTGCTACCAATCTCCTGCTATTCCAATTAAAGACAATGTATCCAGAGATAAGAACTTGGGAAAGGGCTAAGGGAAAAAATCGCAGGCTAAGCAAAATGCATGGGGGTTTGCAAGGTTGTCTTAAAAAATTTTTTCTAAGGGCCGAGCCCGTGGCGCACTCGGTAGAGTGCTGCGCTGGGAGCGCGGCGACGCTCCCGCCGCGGGTTCGGATCCTATATAAGGATGACCAGTGCACTCACTGGCTGAGAGCCGGTCACAAAAAAAAAACGACAAAAAAAAAAAAAAAAAAAAAAATTTTTCTAAGATTATAAACTCCTAGATGGCAGAGACCATATTTTAATGCACTTAAGTTTAAACCAGAAAACATAAAACATATAGTTAGGTAGCTGACAAATTATTTCAATGACAATGACACTAGTGACAAGATAGTTAAAACTGTTAAACCCAAATAAAAGTATGACTTAGGCAATTTAATCATTTTGTTGGAGTAAAATGAGATTGGTTGATACATAAATGGATAATGACAGATTGAATACTGGAAACCAGACTCTTAGGCACCACAGGAATACTGAACTTAAGTAAAAATCCAGTCTTTCCTCTTCTATCAACAGAGACAAATCAACTGGCAACTAGACCCTCATATGAGATCAGAGATTCCAGATCTTTCTACCTCTTTTCTTAGAAAGGGAAAATGGCCACAATTATATCAATTTTACCTATGTTGAAAAAAAAATGGCTTAATAAAAAATATGCATCCATTTTCTTTCAAAATATTGGCCCCATAAGAAACTAATAAATAAAATGCAACTTGATTTTATAATTTTTTTTTTTCATGGAAAAATCACAAGTACGAGTATGTCCTTAGATGCAAACTGTAATTGCAAGTTATTTGAAGCTTACACTATAAAGACCTAGCTTTTACAGAACATTGTGAAATAATATAAATATTTTCCACAGATAAATTTTTCACTTAATAATTATTTTTTGACATGGAGGTAAAATATGTTTTCAGTGTTGTAGTAAAATCTCTCAAAGGAAATATTTGTGTGCTGCTTCGTATTTCTCTTCTAAGCAAGCAGTGAAACCAGCCAACTGACCACTGAGATCAACATAAATCAACATCTGATTCAGTATATTAGCAATTATAACAAATACTAGAATCGGACATTAGTGAGTTTTGATCAACGTCCAGAGAACAGGCAATTGAACTCTTTTCAAGCTTTCCATTTTTGAGCTTTTTCCAGAGATAGGTTTTGTTGGGAAAAACAAGTCATACTGTCTTTATGCAAGAGAAAGAGAAAATATACATGATATATGCAAAACTATTGTCAAAAAGATACATGGTGTTCCCCAAGTCAATCCTGGTTTTTTAAAATTTATTTATTGAAGCGTGATTGATTGTACATATCTGTGAGGGTAGGGTACCGCTCTGAATATCAATACCTGTGTGCAATATGTGATGCTCCAATCAGGATAATTAGTATATTCAGCATTACACAGTGTAATCATTTTTTGTGGCCCTTTACCAATTTCTTGATTACCCCTCCCCCTGGACACTTTTTCCACTTCTGGTAACCTCAGTTCTATTCTCTCTTTTTGAAAGTTCAACGAATAATTATGATTGATGTATCTTTCTTTCTTTCTTTTTCCTCTCTCTCTTTTTTTTAGCTCCACTTATGAGTGAGAACATGCAGTATTTCTCTTTCTGTGCCTGGCTTATTTCACTTTACAAAATTTCCTCTAAGCTAATCCATGTAGCTGCAAATGGCAGAATTTCATTCTTTTTTAAGGTAGAGTACTATTCCACTGAGTATATATACCACATTTTCCTTATCCAGTCATCCATCAATGGACATTTAGGTTGGCTCCAACTCCTGGCTATTGTAAATAGAGCTGCAATAATGCAATGAGGAGTGCAGATATCCCTACAACATGATGATTTCCATTCATTCGGTTATACACCCAGCAGTGGGATAGCTGAACCATATCACAGTTCTCTCTGTAGTTGTTGAGACACCTCCATACCATTTTCCATAATGGTTGTGCTAAGTTACATTCCCACAAGCAGTAGAGGAGGATTCCCCTTTCTCCACATTCTTGCCAGCATTTGTTATTCCCCACCGTTTTGATAATAGCCATTCTAACTGGGGTGAGATAATATCTCTGTGTGGTTTTGATTTGCATTTCCCTCATGTTTAGTGATATTGAGCATTTTTTCGTGTCTGTTGGCCATTTGTATGTCTTCCTTTGAGAAATGCCTATTTAGCTCCTTTGCCCATTTTTTTAACTGACTTACTTGTTTTTACCGTGAAGTCGTTTGAGTTCTTTGTATATTCTATATATTAATCCCTTGTTGGACATATGGTTTACAAACATATTCTCCCATTCTGTAGGCTGTCATTTTGGTCTGTCAATCATTTCTTTTGCTGTGCAGAAGTTTTTAGTTTGATATAATCCCATTCGTTTATTTTTTCTTTTGTTGCTTGTGCTTTTGGGGTCCTATTCATAAAGTCTCTGTTCAGTCCTACTTCCTAAAGTGTTTCCCCCTATGTTTTCTTTTGGGAGTTTTATAGTTTCAGGTCTTATATTTAAGTCTTTAATCCAATTGAGTTGATTTTGTGTATGGCAAAAGATATGGGTCTAGTTTCATTCTTCTACTCACGGATTTCCAGTTTTTCTAGCACCATTTATTAAAGAGGCAGTCTTTCCCCCAGTGTATGTTCTTTGTGTCTTTGTCAAAGATTGGTTGGCTGTAAGTATGTGGGTTGATTTCTGGGTTCTCTATTCTCTATTCTGGTTTATTGGTTCCATTGGTCTGTTTTTATGCCAGTACCATGCTGTTTTGGATACTATAACTTTGTAGTATAATTTGAAGTCAGGTAGTGTAATGCCTCCAGGTTTGGGGTTTTTTGGGTGGTTTTTTTTTGTTTGTTTGTTTGTTTGTTTGTCATAATTGCTTTGGCTGCTTGGGGTCTTTCATTGTTCCACATGAATGTTAGGATTATTTTTTCCTATTTCTATGAAGAATGCCATTGGTATTTTGACAGGGATTGCACTGAATCTGTAGATCACTTTGGGTACTGTGGACATTTTCACAGTGTAGTTTCTTCCAATTTAAAAGCATGGAATATCTTTCCATCTTCTAGTGTCCTCTTCAATTTCTCTAAGCAGTGATTTGTACTTCTCATTGTAGAGGTCTTTCACCTCCTTGGTTAGGTTGATTCCTAGGTATTTTCTTTTTTTGGTGACTATTGTAAATGGGCTTGCTTTCTTGATTTCTTTTTCTGCTAGTTCAGTGTTGGATTATAAAAACACTACTGATTTTTGCGTGTTGGATTTTGTATCCTACAACTTTACTAAAACTCTAAGAGTTTTTTGGTAATGTCTTTAGGTTTCTCTATATATAGGATCATGTCATCAGCAAACAAGGACAGTTTGACTTCATGTTTTCCAGTCTGGAGGCTCTTTCTTTCTCTTGTCTGGTTGCTCTGGGTAGGACTTCTAATACTACATTAAATATGAGTGGTGATAGTGGACATCCTTGTCTTGTTCTTGTTCTTATGGGAAAGGCTTTTAGCTTTTCCCCATGCAAGATGATATTGGCAGTGGGTTTGTCATATATGGCTTTTATTGTGTGGAGTTATTTTCCTTCTATACCTAATTTGCTAGGAGTCTTTATCATGAAGGGATGTTAAATTTTGTCAAATGCTTTTTCTGTGTCTATTGAGATAATCATATGGTTTTAGTCTTTGATTTTTTCCTTAATGTGGTGTATCACATTTATTGACTTGTTTATGTTGAACCATTCTTGAATCCTTGGGATAAATCCCACTTGATCTTGGTGTATAATTTTTTTAATGTTTTGTTGTATTCTGTCTGCTAATATTTTGTTGAAGATTTTTGCATCTATGTTTATTAAAGATATTGTCCTGTAGTTTTCTTCTTTTGTTGTATCTTTGTCTGGTTTTAGTATCAGGGCAATGCTGACCTCACAGAACAAGTTCAGGAGAATGGATGGCCTGTGTTTCAATTTTTTAGAATAATTTAAAGAGAACTGGTATTAATTCTTTTGATAGAATTCAGCAGTAAAGCCAGCTGGTCTTGGGCTTTTCTTTGTTGGGAGACTGCTGATTACTCCTTCAATTTCATTGCTTGTGGTTGGTCTCTTTAGGTTTTCTGTGTCTTCTTGGTTCAGTCTTAGTAGTATGTATGTGTCCATAAATTTACCCATTTCATCTAGGTTTTCAAATTTGTAGGCATATAGTTGTTTATAATAGTCTTTAATGATTCTTTGTATTTCTGTGCCATCAGTTGTAATGTCTCCTCTTTCATTTCTGATATCTGTTATTTAGGTCTTCTGTCTTCTTTTCTTAGCATAGCTAATGACTTGTCTATTTTGTTTATCTTCTCATAAAACCAACTTTTTATTTCATTGATGTTTTGTATAGTTTTTTGGGTCTCTATTTCATTTAGTTCTGCTCTGATCTTAATTCTTTCTGTCTATTAATTTTGGGATTGGATTGTTCTTATTTTTCTAGTTCTTTGAGTTGTAGGGTTAGGTTGTTTATTTGAAATCTTTCTATCCTTTAGATGTAAGCATTCAGTATTTCTGAAAACAAGACTTATCTTGAGAATTAAACAAACAGCACTATCTTATCATGATAACATTTCATTCCCTATGATCCCAAAAAGATGAAATCCCTCACTTAATATATAGGGGTATTCATTCACAAAGTTCGTAAGTCAGTCTTTGAGAATGCTATCTCTAAAAATGGATCTGTATTCAGTGAATAAAGGCATTGTATGAAACTTATACAAGACATTTGCTGGAGAAATATCATGGAGTTCATCAACTTCCACCAGTTATTGAACACTTATTAAGTTCCCAAAGTAAGCACCGAGAACACCTAAACTAAGCCTTGAAAACAAAATTACACCAAATGTTTTAGTAATCATGACAGCTCAGTACATGTCTACTGAGATCATATTTAAATATTCAAATTATATATACTAACTTTATATAAATCTATCTCAGCAAAATTATTTAATTATTAACCAGAAAGAAAAAATGCGTTTTACTCTAGGTCACCAGAATAGCTCAGTGGACCTCTCTTTACTGAAAGAAATTTTTGAAGTGATTAATAAAAATATCTTATCTAAGTGAAAAAGATGTGACTTTCACTGCAGAAATGACATGCAGAAACTCAAAACAGACATAAAGGGCCATGAAGAACGATTAAATGTACATTATCCTGATTTGAATATCACATTTTGAACACAGGTATTCAACTCTGTACCCCACAGTATGTACAATCAACCACATTACAATAAAAAAAGGATTATTAAATACTTATTTTTTATGAATAAATAACATATTCTTGAACAGAATGTGTTATTATTCACCTACCAGCTTCTTTAGTTTCATATCTCCTGCAGACTCCACAAATTTCTATTGCACTTTTATTGAAGTGTTTCTGATCAATGTAATCTTCTGTGAAGAAGAACAGAGCAAACAACGGTAAGACAAAGTGGTTTTTTAATTGAGTCAGTGTTTCCATTTAACAATATATGAATTTAAGTATAAATTTATTTATATTAAAAATGAAACAAATCATTCCTCATGCAAGGTACAAGAGTTTAAGTAGAAGCAGCAGCAATCAATATAAACTGAAACTGACAGAAATTTGATCTCACGGTGTCCACTGCAGTAAGCAAGGATTATATATAGTTTGGGTTGAAGTTCATTCAAATTCATAAAACATGAATCTATGTAACCTAAGATTACACTGAAATAGTCTACTCAACTCAGCCTCGCCTCACAGTTATTAGGAAAACATATACTATACTTACTAACATTACAGAAAGCAACAATAACCATCTGTATAAAATTTATAATTTTATAAACTCCAGAACACAATGATAATCGTTTTCTGTTAAAGGCAGAGGTCAATAATTCACAGGCTATTTTCCATTCAGATAATACCACAATAGCAGCAATTATTTGCCTTGGCCATTATCTGACTTCTGACCTGGGTTACTAATCTTTCATTTACACTCCATTCTTACATAAATAAATATGTTCTTTTAAATATACCAGAGAACACATTCAAGCTTTTCATTACAACACTTTCAAATGCTGCTTCTCAAGTGTTGTTCCTCATTTGTAGGTATGTAATCTTTGCTTAGTTTACCTTGTTATTAAACTGGAAAGACCTTGAAATGTACTAAGAATCTAAAGAGATCTAAGAAAAAGCAATAACGTGGGAAGATGCCTTTGATTTAACGCTAAGTGAAGGATGGGATACAACTTGCATAAATTATGATTATAACAATATTAACATCCTAGGTATGGAAAAATACCTGAAAATACATTAGAATTGCCTCAGTTGTTGTACTAAGTTGGTAAAGCTGTACAATTTTCTTTTTCTACATTCTACTTTTCAATATTGCCAGTTTTTCTTTTTAGTGTTTATACTTTTATGTATTTACTTTCCTGATAAAGCAAAAGTATATCACATATTAATTATATATAATTTATATTAGTGTATATATTAATATATAGCAGTTACATATTTGTATTTTTTTTACTATAAAGTGGTGTTAATGTGTTTCAGTTTTACAAGTTTCTGATTTTATTTTCAATCCAATGAAAGCCTTCACTTGAAGTAACAGTTTAAATAATTGGTTTTAAACATCTCATTAAACTGAAAAACAACAAAATGTTTCATAGAATTCAATGAATGGGAAAGATTTAAAAGACCCAAACTTCAAAAACAAATGGCAAGCATAAAAATATCTAAACTAGTTCTTGAAACCAAAGAAAGAACTTCAACATATTTAGAGGATTACTCTAGAATCATCAGACTTTGACACTGAGGGTCCACTTTGCCACAGAAGCAATTACAGAATAAACAAGTACTCACAGTAGCATTATGGAAAGTCCATTGTATGTTTTAAAATACATGGTGTTATAATGCTAATTCAATAGGAAAACCTTCCCAATTAGCCATTTTAGTCAAATGGCAAATTAACCAATCTCTTAATTAGAAAGTGCAATTTTTCACAATTTAATAGAACACAAATCCATTATGGCAAATAAGTTTAATGTGAAAAAATGCCATATAAAGTTTTAAAAATGAGACTATGTAATGGGCTAATGAGATCTCCTAAGAAGTCCATCATTATGGCTTTACTCTGCCATTTTCTGAAATTAGTTTAGGAAAAATTATGGAGTAATAACATCTAAATCATAGAAACAAACACTAATTTGTGAATTTATTTAGACTCAAAACCTCCATGCACATTCTTATAAAAATTTTTTTTTTTCAACAACAAAAACTATTGCTCACAGCCCAGGACTTAGAAGGGCAAATGGGAAGATTATCTTGTCTTCTCTCTGTTGAGGTGATTACACAGCAAGTGTGCTCATCCTTTTCCCATGTTCCTGAATATCTTTTTATCTTGTCATCTGGTAACTATGAGCCCCTAATAAATTCTTATTATGTGCCCATAGAGGCAAAGTATATGTGACTTATTTCACTTATAATAATATCCTCCAGATTGGTTCAGGTTGTTGCAAATGGCAGTATCTCCTCTATTAGGGCTGAATAATATACCATTGTGTACATATACTGCAATTTCTTTATCCACTCATTTGTCAGTGAACTCTTAGATTGTTTTCATAACTTGGCTACTGTGAATAATGCTGCAAGAAATATGGGAGTTCAGAAATCTCTAGGAGGTACTGATTGCATTTCCTTTGTGTATATACTCAGCAGAGGGATTGCTGGGACATACAGTACCTGTAGTTCTATTTTTAATTTTTTAAGGAACCTCCATACTGTTTTCCATAATAGCTTTACCAATTTACATCCTCACCAACATGTATAAGTGCTTCCTTATCTCCATATCCTTGCCAACACTTGTTATCTCCTGTCTTTTTGATAATAGCTATCCTAACAGGTTTAAGGTGATATCTCATTATGGTTTTGGTTTGCATTTACCTGATAATTAGTGATGCTGAGAACCTTTTCATATACCTGTTGGCCATTTGTATGTCTTTGAAAAAAATGTCTGTTCAGGTCCTTTTTCCATTTTTAAATCAAGTTGTTTATTTTTTTGCTATTGAGTTCTGTGAGTTTCTTACATATTTTGGATATTAACCCCTTATCAGATACATGGTTGGTAAATACTTTCTCCCAGTCTGTAGGGTGCCTTTTCATATTATTGATTGTTTCTCTTGCTGTATACAAGTTTTTGGCTTGATGTAGTCCCACATTTTTATTTTTGCTTTTATTGGCTGAGCTTGTGGTGTGATATCCAAAAAGTTATTCCCAAGGCCAATATCAAGGATCCCTTCCCTTATATTTTCTTTCAGGAGTTTCACAATTTCAAGTCTCACATTTAAGTCTTCAGTCAATTTTGACTTGACTGTTGTGTGCAGTATAAGAGTAGTTTCATTAATTTGCTTGTGAACACTCCATTTTCCCAACTCCATTTATTGAAGAAATTGTTCTTTCCCCAATGTGTCTCATTGAAAATTAGTTGACCATATATCCTTGTGTTTATTTCTGCTCTCTCTATTCTGTTCCATTGGTCTATATGTCTGTTTTGATGCCAGTATCATACTGTTTTGATTACTATAACTTTGTAATATAATTTGAGATAAGGAAGTATGATGAGATCAGGAACTTTTTTTTTTCTTTTTCAAGACTATTTTTTGCTATCCTAGGTCTTTTGTTGTTCCATACAAATTTTAAATTGCTTTCTTTTTGTAAAAAGTGACATTGGAATTTTGGTAGAAATTACATTAAATCCATGGGCAGTATGGACATTTTAATTCAACCAGTCCTCAAACATGGGATATCTCCCATTTATTTGTGTCTTCTTCAACTTCTTTCATTAACGTTTTGTGGTTTTCAGTGTAGAGATCTTTCATTTCCCTGGTTAAATTTATTTGGAAGTATTTTTTTTTTTTCTTTTTGATGTGATCATACACAGGATTGTTTTCATTTCTTTCAGATTGATCACTATTGGTATAAATAAATGCAGCTGACTTTTGCATGTTGATTTTGTATCCTGTTGCTGTACTGAATTCATGTATTAGCTCTAACAGTATTTTTGTTGAGTATTTAGGTTTTTCTCTATATAGAATCATGTCATCTGAAAACAGGGATAATTTTACTTTTTCCTTTCCAATTATCATGGCTTTTGTTTCTTTCTCTTTCCTGATTGCTCTTGCTTGTGCTTCCAGTACTGTGTTGAACAAAAGTGACTAGAGTAGGCATCCTTGCCTTGTATTGGGTCTTAGATTAAAATCTTTCTCTTTTCCCTCATTGATTATGATGTCAGCTGTGGGTTCTTCATAAAAGGCCTTTAATAAGTTTTAAAAATTTTCTTCTACACCTATTTTGTTGAGAGTTTTGTTTTGTTTACATTTGGTTTATATCATGAAAGGCTGTTGAACTTTGTTTAATGCTTTTTCTGCATCTGTTGAGATAATTATATGCTTTTTAGCTTTCATTCTGTTGGTGGACTACAAACAGTGACTCTAACAATGACTTCTGTTGGGATCTTACTTAGTTTTAAGTGACCACTAAGTATCATTAAATGGTTTGGTCCCAAAGACTAATAGATTTTTCCACATCCTATCTGAGTTTGATGATGAGACAGAGAAGTTTATTATTTGGTGGATATGGCCAGCCAAAAAATGTAACTATAACTTGTCTGAAACTAATTAAGACCTATTGAACTCCTATGCCTAAAGATTTGATGATGTAACATTAAATGAAACAGTAAGAAAAAAAATAGTTTTGAAAGCGTGTAGACTAATATATTTTATTTTGCTACTGGTGTTGTTGTTTAGTATGGTTTCTTTTTCATTTTCCAAGATATATCAATCTATAATCTTAGGTGCCTGTGAGGTTGAGTGATTATCTGAGTAATTATATCAAGTCACTGGATGCTTCTGTCATATAAATAAGCAAGGAAAAACTTCTTTAGCTTTTCAATTTTTCTTTTTCTTCAGTAACCTTACATATCTTTGTCTTGAGGCTAGCATAACCTTCTGATAGATTGAGAGTGAGAGGTAAGGGAGAAAGAATGAATTCATGGGTGATTGGTAAATTTTAATTTGGGGGCAAGCATTTAACTTCCACTTTTGATTCTAATTATTTGTCGGTTGATTTGATAATAGATTATTTAATCAGTAGAAACAATGCTTAGGAGCTAGTGACATTTTAATACTGACAATAGCATAAATACATTAAATTAAATCTCTATATACCATCAGGGGGTCTAAAATATCTGTGTTGCTGATGGGCTCCAAAAGCCCATCATCTTTATGTTTCCATGTCCATTAACCCATTGGCTCTCTATTGTGTTTGCTTGAAGGAATTTCTAATGCATAGTTCAATACTGTTTTTTTTAAAGATGACGAACTGATTCTCAGAGGTTAAATCATATGTCCAAGACCATATGGATAAATAAAAGCATGAACCAAGGCTGTCAGCTTACGCTTAAACATACACAGCTTAGAAGTTGTCATTCCCAACCTTACAACAAGAATAAAACTGAACTATTTAAACATCAATGGCTTTTCCTTAACAAGTCTGAAAACTGTAGTTATAGGACAAACAAGCACTCTGAAATCCGAAGAGACAAGTGCATCCAGAGAGACACAGCTCTTGAGGTTCGCCTATCTGAAGCAGAAGCCACTGAAATCCATAGCTGATATGAACACTCAAATGGCTATTCTGATGAATTGATAGAGGTTAAATTGAAATCAGGGTGAAAGTGAGAAATTTCAGGGGCATTGTAGCATTCTTAGAGAGGACCCACGCTTCTGTGAGCTTTTGTTTCAGAAACACCACCAAGATCTCATGGTGAGAATTTGAAAAAGATCACTTCATAGCCCAGGCTGGGAAAATCAAGAACAGAAAGATAGCTGGAATATTCCTGTCCATTTGGAAAGTAAATAACACACTTCTCAATAATCCATGGGGAAAAGAAAAAGCTTCAAAATAACATAAGGAAGTGTTTTAACCTCAATGAAAATGAAAATAAAAACTCAAAATTTGTGGGATTACAAAATTAACCCAAGGATAGAAGAGAATTCCAGATTCTGGAGCTCCATGTCTGAGACATTTCTTTTTTCCTGGAGCTTAACCTGTCAGGGACAGGCAGCTTTTTTTTTACTAAGTGGACTCAAATGGCTGGGGTGATCAGAGGAGTTATAGATCTCACCTGCCTGCACAAAGTCTCAATTCTCAAGTGCTTTTAAAGAATTAGGTTTTCAGGGCACATGCTCTGGGTTGAATTTTTGATTCCTTCAAAGCTCATCTTGGAACTTAATCTGACTATGATATTTGAAAGGCAGGGTCTTCAAGAGGTGATTGGATCATGAGAACTGTGCTCCCATGATGGATTAATCCATTTGTGAACTTATAGGTTAATGGTTTAATTGGCTATCAGGGAGTAGACTGGTGGTTTTATAAGCAGAGCAAATGAGAACATAAAACACTCTTGCTCCCTTGTTATTTGATTCCTTGTGCTGCCTAGAGACTCTGTTGAGACTTTCCACCAAGAAGACCATCACCAGATGTTTCCCCTGGGCCTTGGACTACCCAGCATCCAAAACCGTAAGAAATAAATTTTGATTTTTTTATAAACTCTACAGTTTCAGATATTATAGTATAAGCAACAGAAAAATGACTAATACAGCACATAATCACAGAATCATTGGATAATTCAAGTTATAAAGTTCAATATGCAGATACATTTCAGGAACATTTGTCTCAATATTCCATATGGGTCACCAAATAATAACATAATGCTCAGTATTACTTAACAATGATAAATTTATTGAGAATTTCTATTTCTCTGGCCTGGAAAAAACTAGAAAGTAAAAATGATGTTTTATATCTTTTATTTGTAATAACATGTGGGAATATTGTCCTTTGGAAAGAAGAGGAGTAAGGCATCATGATCCTTTTTTATCACTAATAATATTAGAACAGCTTGCTTCCATTTTAAACGTGGAGATCTAGCTGAGATCTGTTCTCTCATCGTTCACCTCTCTTTTATCACCATTTCCTGTATGAGAACAGGATATACACCAAATGGAAACAAGCACAAAAAATACTTTTCCGAATGGATTAGAAAATTCCCAGTTTGTATGGTGCATTATATTTTCATTTTCTACTTATATACTTAAGATGCTTATATTTAAACATTTTATAGCTTCCTCTTATAAAACCCTCTCCCTTTTCGTGGTTAAGTACCTCGAAGCCAAGGTCTTACATTAAAGTAGAAATCTAATTAGACCTTTCAATTCAGAGAGGCTGCTGAACTCTTTTAGCTCCATTATAGAAATGTACAGTAAAACCCTTTTCATTTCTGTGGTGAAAATAGCAGTTGTCTTCAACAACAAAAAAAAGAAAAGAAAGAAAAGACATAAACTATCTCACCTCAGTTTGAGCACAAGGCCCAGACAGCTGGCCCTGCCACTTTGTCTTCATAAGAAGGAAGGTGGTTTTCAAATTTTGAGGCCGCCACTGAGAACGGGATGTGGAGAGAAAGTGTTGTCATTGCTTTTAAACCCTTTAAATACACCAAATCTAAAATGGCTTTACATCAAAATCATGAAAATTACAGTAACTACTTCAACAAGCAAGTAGTTTAAATATAATTTCTGGCACTGTGTATGTATTCACAGGGAAAATGAGTTAAGATTAAGACAGTATGTAGTTTTATAAAAAGGAAGGCAGAAAATTCTAAATATTCTTGCTAGTGTGTATCCAAGAAAGCAATGTCATTAAAAAAAGAAAAAGAATTTACTTTTAACTGGGATTCATATTGCTTCCTCACCTACATTTGGCATCGAGCTGGCTTTGAGAAAGAGGGTAGAAAAACATCGTAAGAGAAATCGCTCTCATCAGTATCAAATGAAGCACGCCAGGCTTCCGACCAGGAACTGGAAAGAGCTAAGGATATGAAAGGGGGAGGAGGGGGAACAATTCTAACAAGGTTACTTCAGAATGGCTTGCATCACTTCCGAATGAAATAAACTTGAACATGACGCCCCCGTAAAGCTGACATACTGGATAATGAAGAGTAGAAAAGACGGCTTCCAACCCTCACAGAGCACCAGAAGTACCATAAAGAGTTTGCACCTTACCTTGTGACACTTGCCATTATTTGGTTAAAAAAATACAAAAGTCCCAATTCTGTCCTTACTCAAGGGTGACTAATGCAAGGCGTTAATAGCCTAGAGGTCTCATATAGCAGGGTAGTAATTAGTTCCATTAGCATGCCGGGCAGTGATATCATTACAGAGCATTGACAGATTATATTTCTCTTCGGCATATACTTGAATGCTAGAAAATTATGCTTTTAAAAGTTATTCGTAATTATTTCAAAGCAATGGTGTACTTTAAAAGGGCAGAACCACCACTCTCATTATCTTAACCTAGATGCTTATGAAATTCTCACGATCAAATTGAGTTCAAGCCTTAACGACTACCCTGTTAAAACTAGTTATATGCCTTAGGATTAACAGCTCTCACCTTTGCCAAATTCTTTCCATATTTTCTCACCTCTCTTGAAATTAAGGGTAGAGATGAGGAGAGGAGATAAGACGGGATCAACTACTAGAGCATGGATTGGTCAAGTGAAAAGTAAAAGCCCAACCAGGAAGATGTTAGGAATTCTTTAAGGACCACTCACCTCCTCCTCAATGCTCTCCCCACAGTTTGCCAAATTTTGTTTAGCCATAGACCATTTTATTAAAAATATATCTTACTGGAAGCTTGCTATATAGAACAATGGACAAGAAACTAGTTATGGCAGGATGGAGCATTTGGTGGGTGGGTGGGGTGTTGAGATGAGGGGACATTTCTGAAGATCTGGAGACTCAGAGGTACATATTTGAAAACCACTTCCATTTCCACCTTTCCATTCCCTGTTGGCACATAACACTGGTCCCACATGTTTGCCACTATGCATAGTCTATGACAAGAAGATACCAAATATATACTAAACTATCCTGTTTTGATATAAAGAGGCACTGAAATCCTAAAACAAGATTATTCAGACAGCAGCACACTAATGTATAAAATCAGATATGCCCAGTGTTTATTTATAGCCACCTTCTCTAGTGGAGTTCTGAAATATACGATTAATGCATGACTTGAACCTAGTTGTGTATGTTTGGGTCAGAAAAGTCAGACAAAAAAACAAGAGGTGGATAAAATGGTCATTTCCAGTTTTTGAGATGGGATAAAATGGTGCCTGATATTTTAAATTGTTAGGATGTAGCAGATAGAGCATGTGATTTAGTCAAAACATCTAGGATCAAGTCCTTATGTCAATAGCTGATGGCTGAGTGATTTTATACACACTATTTATTCACTCTGAATTTCAGCATCCTTATCCAAAAGACAAACATTTTATCCATAGGATGAACCTATCTTAGGTACAGAATGATAACTTTATCCACAAAATGAACTTATCCACAAGATGGCATCCTGATGTACCCATCTTAGTGTTCAAAGACTGGTTAGATACTATAACAAGGTTATAGAATTCTAAGCAAGATACCCATTTCTGGGTACATTGCATCCTTTATGTCTCACACAATATAAGACTAAGACTGACAAAGGTGGCCTCTATTTCTGGTTACCTGCTAATTTGCTAACATGCTGTAGCAATGGCATAAAACAGCTTAAAATTCACTTCGTCCAAAACTTTGGAATTTCCTGATGCTTATGGAACTTTTAATTTGGAGAGATTTGCACATTTTCAAAATGTGTATGCAAGAGAGTTAATATGAATTATTGATATTCTAATAATTATGTGCCAATTTCTCACAAAATTCAAGATGTACCCTAAAACTGCTTTTTAAATTCTGGCTGCCTGCATCACTATCATTGGTATGAACTCAGGTGAATGACTGCTGTTTTCACCTGTACACTTTCCCCTACAACTCTATACATCATGGTTTCCAGCATCATGAGGAAAGAAGATTGGCTTATATGCAAGTAGCTAGTGATTGTGTATATAGTATTTCTTACATTAATCAAATCAGCTTTTTTGTTGTTCATTTCCAAAACAGTTATTACCTGTACAGTAAGCACAAGGTGGGCAAACTAGTGCTGTTGGAGATGCAAGCAGGATAGGACAAACTGTATGTAAGCCCAAATGTTCTCCTCACTGTACCACACGAAGAGCCTTGTTGCAAAATAGAGCATTTCTATGTGTCTGCTTACATTGTTAGCTTGGAAAACCAACTGTGGAAACCATTGTCTTAAACATGGATTCTTTAAAAATTCAGGAAACATTTCCTTGCTTTTTTAGTTGTTTGTTTTTTGATTCTGTTGTTGTCATGGTTGTTTCCACTCCCCAGTTACAAAGGGAATGCCTTTGTAAAACAATCTAAAAAAGTAAAGAGATACATAGGTGAATACAAAATTTAAAACACATAAAGTTTTTCAAATGCAAGAAGCTAAAAAGGATTCTTTGTTGTCTGTCCAGAATTTAAGTACCACCAAGCCTGTTCCATTTAGAAAATTATATGGCAATGATCAAAAACCTGAAAACTTAAAATGGTCTATCTCCAAAAAGGAGATATTAGAAAAACAATGCTTAGGTATGCCATGATATTATTTTTAAATGGGTCATCCATTTGTATAAAGTCTGTGAAAAAAATCTTTCAGTTTTTTTGAAAACTCAGTACATTGCTTCAAAAAATGTTCATGTGATCCTTGAAAAAAAAATTATTAATACATTCATCCAAGAACCAACTTTGCCATTTTACCCATGAAAAAACTCAGCATCACCCTGACACTGAAACCAAAGATACACATGAAAAAGAAAACTATAGGTCAAAATCTTTGATGAACAGAGATGCAAAAATCCTCAATAAAATATTATCAAATATAACACAGCAACACATCAAAAAAAAAAAAAATACCATGATCAAGTGGGGCAGAGATGCAAGGATGGTTCAACATATGCAAGTCAAAAAATGTCATACATCACATCAACAAAATCAAAGAAACAAAAAATGATTATATCAAAAGACACAGAAAAATCATTTGACAAAATTCAACATCCCTTCATGATAAAGACAATTATTAGCAAATTATTTATAGAAAGAAAGTATCTCAACACAATAAAAGCCCAATTGGCAAACCCACTGCCAATAGCATCCTGAAAGGAGAAAAGTTGAAAGCCTTTCCCTAAAGAGTGGGAATACCCACTCTAACCACTCCTATTTAAAACAGTATTGGAAGTACTAGCCAGAGCAATCAAGCAAGAGAAAGAAACAAAAGGCGTCAAGACAGAAAAGACAAAGTCAAATTGTCCCTGTTTGCAGATGACGTGGTCCTATGTATAGAAAAGCCTAAAGACTCTACAGTAAAGTTGCAGAATACAAAAATCTATCAAACAAAAATCAGTATCACTTTTATACTCCAACAATGAACTAGCAGAAAAAGAAATAAAGAAAGTTAGCCTATTTACAATAGTCACCAAAAAAATAAAATAACTAGGAATAATGTTAAGCATGGAGATGAGAGATATCTACAAGAACTACAAACCACTGTTGAAAGAAATTAAAGAGGACACAAAAAGATGGAAAGATATCACATGCTCTTGAATTAGAAGAAACTACATTATGAAAATGTCCATACTATGCAAAGTGATATACAAATTCAATGCAATCCCCATCAAAATAGCAATGGCATTCTTCAAAGAATTAGAAAAACAATCTTAACATTTGTATGGAACAACAAAAGACCCTGAATAGCCAAAGCAATCCCTGAGCAAAAAAATTATAACGCTGGAGGCATACATTGCTTGACTTCAAATTAGACTACAAAAGTATAGTAACCAAGCAGCATGGTACTGACATAAAAACAGACCAAAGGAGCCAAAAGAACAGAATAGAGAACCCAGAAATCACCCATGTACTTAAAGCCATGACCTTTTTGAAAGGAACCAAGAACTTACATTGGGGAAAAGATTGCCTATTCAATAAATGTTGCTGGGAAAACTAGACATCTATATGTAGAAGAATGAAACTAAACCTGTACCTCTTACCATATACCAAAATCAACATAAAATGGATTAAGGGTTTAAATATAAGACCTGAAACTATAAAACTGTTTTTAAAAGGACAGGAGAAGCACTTCAGGAAACAGGACTTGACAAAGACTTTATGAATAAGACCCCCAAATCATAGGCAACAAAAGAAAAAATCAACAGATAGAATTATATCAAATAAAAAGCTTTTTCACAGCAAAAAGAACAATTAACAGAGCAAAAAGACAACCTACAGAGTGGGAGAAAATATTTGCAAACTGTTCATCCAACAGGAGATCAATATCCAGAAATGCAAACAATTTAACAGTAACAAAACAAAAAACCCAATTAAAAAATGGGCAAAGGAGCTGAATAGAGATTCTCAAAGAAAGATATACGAATGGCCAACAGACACATGAAAAAATGCTTGACATCACTTGGCATCAGGGAAATGCAAATCAAAACCATATTGAGATACCGTCTCACCCCAGCTAGACTAGCTACTACCGAACAGACAGAGACTAACAAATGCTGGTGAGGATGCAGAGAGAGGGGAACCTTCCTGCACTGTTGGTGGAACTATAAATTGGTGCAGCTGTTATGGAGAACAGTAAGCAAATTCCTCAAACAAGTACAGATAGAAATGCCATATGATCCAGCAATCCCACTGCTGGGTACATGCTCAAAGGATGGAAATCATCATGTTGAAGGGATACCTGCCTCCCATGTTGATTCCAGCTCTATTTATAATAGCCAAGAGTTGGAACCATCCTAGAGGTACATCATCTGATGACTGGATAAGGTAAATATAATATATTTGCCCCTGTGAAATACTACTCTACCATAAAAAAAGAATGAAATACTTCCATTCACAGCAACATGGATAAACTCAGAGAAAATCATGTTAAGTGAAATAAGCCAGGCACAGAAAGAGAAATGCTGCATGTCCTCACTTAATAGTGGGAGCTAAAAAAAATAGAGAGAGAAAGAGAGAGAGAAAGAGAGAGGGAGAGAGAGAGAGAGAAGGGAAGGAAGGGAGATCAATTGCAATATGTTGAACTTTCAAAAGAATAGAATAGAACTGAGGATTTCAGATTGGGAAAGAGGGAGGGGGAGGTGAGTAAGGGAGGAATTGATAAAGGGCCATCAAAATTGATTACATTGTATAATGTTGACTATACTAATTATCCTGACTTGAACATCACATATTACATACAGGTACTGATATTCAATGCTGTACCCCACATATATGTACAATCAACTGTGATCCAATTAGGAAGGAAAGAAGGAAGGAAGGAAGAAAAGAAAGAAGGAAGGAAGGTAGGAAGGAAGGAAGGAAGGAAGGAAGGAAGGAAGGAAGGAAGGAAGGAAGGAAGGAAGGAAGGAAGGAAGGAAGGAAGAAAGAAAGAAAGAAAGAAAATTAGAGCAAACTGAATCCATACTGAAGAGAAAATAATAAAATAAACATCAAAGCAGAAGTCAGTGTAACAGAAAATGGAAAAACAATAAAGGTGATAAATAAACGTTAAAAATCTGGTTCTTTGAGACCATCAATAAACTCTACCAAAAGAGATTAGGAAAAAAGAGAGAACAGACTAATTTTCAATATCAAGAACGAGAGAGGTGTCATCTCTACGAGTTCTATGTATTTAAATGGATAACAAAAAAATATTGTGAACAACTTTATACTTGTGAATTTGACATCTTAGATAAAATGTACAAATTCCTTAAAATAAAAAAAAATCTACTAAAGCTTATTCAAAAAGAAATAGGCAACCATGGTGGCCCTATGTATATCCTCAAAAGAAATTTAGTGTGAATTTAAAATCCTTTTCCCAAAGAAAACTTCAGGCCTAGATGGCTTTCCAGGTGAACAAACATTGAAGGAAGAAATACTACCAAATACACACAAATCCTGAGAAAAACCATATTTTATACTTCCTGAGTCATTCTAAGATGCTTGCCTTATTACCCTGAGACAAAAACCAAACAAAGACATTATTACAAAAGTAAACTACAGACTAATATCCCTCATAAGCATAGACATAAAAATTCTAAACAAATTTTAGCAAATCTAATCCAAAAATATATAAAAGTAGAACATACCATGACTAGGTGGGGTTTACATTTAAAAATGCAAGGGTCATATAACATTAGGAAATCAATCACTGTAATTCACCACCATATTAACAAACTAAAGAAAAGTCAGATGATCACTTAAACTGATGTAAAAAATCATTGGACATCAAACATCAATTCTGATGTATATATGCATGTATCATCTCTCAGCAAACTAGGAATAGAAAGGAACATTCTCAACCTGATAAAGGACATCTACAAAAAAACCTCAACTAATATCATATTTAATGGTAAAAGACCTAAGGTTTCCTTCTAAACTACTCTCACCACTTATAGTCAACATTGTATGCAAAGACCTAGGCACTTATATAAGGCAAGAAAAGGAAACAAAAGGCATCCATATTGGAAAAGAAGATAGAAAAAATGGGGGGGGGGAAGAGTGAATATTAAGGACAAGTAAAATAACAGTAAAACATCTATTATATGAATAATTAGAGTTCCAAGAAGAAAGAAAAGAAAAAATGGGGCAGAAAATATATTAAAAATAATAATATCCCCCAAATTCCAAATATGGAGAGAGATGTACATGTACACATTTAATAAGCCTGCCAAATTCCAAACTGGATAAATAAAATGAAAAACATACCTAAGTATATTATCCTCAAACTGCTGAAACCAGTATTTTAAAAAAAATATTAAAAGTAGCCAGAAAAACATGATATGTGTTCAAACACAGTTGAACAATAGTAAACAATCCCTGACTTCTTAATCAAAACACAAGAGATCAGAAGATTGTGGAATAATATCTTTAAAGATGAAACAGAAAAAAAATAAAACAAAAAAACCCCTGTCAGTCCAGAATTATATACCCAGTAAAAATATCCTCCAAAAATTAAGATAAAATACATTTTCAGATATTGAAACTAAGAGAATGTTTTACCAATAGATCTGCACTACATGGAATAATCAAGGAAGTTCTTCAAACCAAAATAAAATAAAAAAAGATGGACACCCAGATCTCTGGAAGAAATGAAGACCACTGGAAATGACAAAAAAAGAATAAATATTAACTATTCTTTTTTAAATCTTAATTTAAAATATATGTATTTGTCATCATTTATTCAGATTCTGTTTATATTTTTCAGGAAGACCTTTCTGCTTCTCTGTACAGCTATACTGCCAGGAGTAGCAGTCTGCACTGTGAATATCTGTTCTTATTTTTTTTATGTAAAAATCCCATTTTTAGACCCTGGTAATATTGACATTTCTTTGGAGATATTTTCCAATATAAGATACTTTCCAAACAAGCAAACCAGCTTGCTTTTAGGTAAGTTTTTATTACATCCTTAGCATCTTTCTTTCATGCTGCATACATTTGCTTATGTCTCTTTAGCAACACAGTTTTCCAAGAAAAGTTTCAAGACTGTTTTTATGGACCTTGAAAAGAAAGAATATAGGAATAAAGCACAAAGGCATATGTCTCTAGTACTTGGGCGTTCGTAATGTTGGCTACTGTAATAAACACTGCCCTTAAATCTCTGTGCTTTAACACAAAGAAGGTTATTTCTCAGTCACTTAGAGTTCAGTTGGCTGCGGTAGGGAAGTTCTATCTGATCACTCAGGCAAGCAGGCTGACAGCAGCACTTTCATCTTGAGTTGAAGATTCTAAGGTCACTCTTTGCTTTCACATCTAGCATGATGAAATCTGGATTGTTCTTTCTCTAAAGACAGGGTCAGGATTTTCATTTGAAGAGACTAAGGAAAAGCAAAAAAGAATACATGAAGAAGATTTATGGTAAATGATGGAGAATGTCAAACTTTATAAGCTGCTCTTGGCCACAATTTCCATAACAAGACATCTCTTTCATATCCTTCTTTAATACCAACAATGTTTTCAGAATCCAATTAGCCTACATAATTAAAAGTGCTCACCTATAGTAGGTAAGCAGATAGGTGATGGACAGTGGGAAGGCAGAATGACTGGAAGGAACAGCAGAACATGAACCAAGCAGTAAATGACCAATTGGACCAGGTCTCAGATATGATGGTAAATAATAGAACTGATAAAGAAGAAAGTAAAGCAGGAATGTACTAACCAACAGTGAGATTTCAGAGAAAGGAGACTCTTCCATTAGGGTAAAGATTAGCTAGGTCTTTGAAACTCAAGATACAGCAACTTTTCTTTGACATGTAAAACGGTTGGTCTATATCAGCTATGTTCAGTTTTCAAACTCTCTTTTGAACTGTCTTTTCCTTTCAGGCACTGCCCTTTTAGTAGCCTCCGAAATCTTCAGGGAAAATCTGGATCTTGAAGGGCTCCGTTTAAAAATCACTCATTGATAAGTAGCTTGAGGTTATCTCTACAAATAGTAACTTTACTAGAATTCCTACTGCCACCATCAATTATTTCATTTTTGGTAAAATTTTACTCATTTAGCAGGGCCCATCTCTAAAATCATCCCTTCTCTGAAACTTTGTCTTACCCTGCTCCAAAACCCAGGTAGAACAAATCACTCTTCCCCTCTGATTCCATTGCAGTGTGTGATTCTCTAGTATGACAATATCACTTCATGTTTCTATGGGTGACTCAAAAGACTTTTAGCTCTTTTAGTTCTTTTATTTTCGCAGTGACAAGCCCAGTGCCCAGTCTATAGCATTTGCTCTGTAAGCGGGAACTGAAATGCCTAAACCTCAACTGAACTGATTTGAATTGACTTAAATTGCATTGAGTACAGTTGAGTTGGCTGAATGGAATAGAATTTAAAGAGAAACTAGACCAAAAAAAATGACTTGCTAAAGAAAGGCCTCGAACTCAGCTACAGTAGAAGTATTATAAAATTGCAGTGAGGTATGTTTCTGGGGTTTGTTTTGTTTTGTTTTGTTTTGATTAGCCTAGTGATGAAGCACTAAGATAAAAAGAGAAAATGGAAAGAAATTTGAAATATCGCAAATCCCAACTAGTGCTTAAATGGATTCACATCAATAGTTTAAGCTGGTGATTTAATATATCTGTATGCAATTTTTGTGTAACAAAACGTCATAAAAAGAACTGAAGGTGATTCTGTGCATTGAGAATTATGAATCTCAGGATTTGGTAAGATCGGTGTCTTAATATTCAGCAGAGTGAAATAGTGATAAATTTGTGTCAAAATGGGGAGAAGACCATATTTTCAACACAGGAACATGAGAAAAAAGAAATACTCAAGACTACCTATTATATCAATAAAAATGGCAGGAAAGGTAACAGAAAATGGTAAGTTAAGGAGCATTTTTGCAAACTCACTATTCCAGGCATTCTTGCTAGATGCTTTTAACACATAATCCCACTACTTCTCCCAATAACCTGGAGATTTTACAGATGAAGAATATGAGACTTATGAGGGTTAGGGAATTTGTCCAGGATTATGCATCTGGCAATTTAAACACCGATATGTTCAATTTTGAAACACGTGCCTTAAGCAGGAAATCAAACATAAATCTGAATGTCTAGTTGTAGCAGTTTTAGATGAACAATTCTTGATATTTTTGAAGTTATTTATTAGTTTGTTTGTATACCACCTGGGAATATATAATACCATTATAAAGGACTAATTAATGATAATGGACTAATTAATGATAATGGCCAGAAGACTTCTGGGTAGCTGCAGACAACAGCAAGTGGGCAGCAGACAACTTCCTAAAATCTCCTCCCCAACAATATGAAATAACCACACTCTCAAAATTACTTGATGACATGGAAAACAGAAACAGAAAAATAATTGTGTTCAACAAGAGAAAAGTAAGTAAATACAAGTGCCACAGCACTCTCCTATGCTTGGTCCCCTGTCTGCCCTCTGTGTTGCCAGCAAGTACAGACTGAGAAAAATCCCAAAGAGGTCCGAAGAGGTGAGTGTGAGCTGGAATGATCACCAATGTTAGACTGAGTGTTGGAGTCCTTCCAAAATTTATATGTTTAAGCCCTAATCAAATGGGATGGTATTTGGAGATGGGGCCTTTGGGAGGTAATTAGGCTTAGATGATGTCATGAGACTGGAGCCCTTATTATAAGATTAGTGCCCTTATAAAAAAAAGACACTAGAGAAATTACTTCCTTTTTTTTCTCTACCATGTGAGAACATAGCAAAAAGGCAGAATCTACAGCCAGAAAGAGGGACCTCTCCAGAACTTGATCATGCTGGCACCCTGATCTTGGACTTCCCAGCTTCTGTAATTTTAAGAAATAAATGTCCGTTGTTTAAGCCACCTAGTCTATGCTATTCTGTTATAGTAGCCTAAGGCACTAAGACAACCAAATAAAGTAAGTCCACTCTAAATCTCGGGTGGGGGTGGGGGGAGCTGGGCAGATCAGATCAAGAATTGCACAGAAGAGATCTCAAAGTATAAGTGTCTTAAAGGGGAAGACACCAAAAAATACATAACACAGCTGCCACTCTTCATGAAGCAAACAATGCAGAAGATGCAGAAAATACAGAGACTAGGAGACCTAGCTAGATGAGGGTGAAGTGAGCAAGAGTGTGGCAGAGTCCAATAAACATCTATAAAATCTATAGTAGGTGATGAAAAAAGTCAAAGTGATTTTTCAAAAAAATCTGTAATGGCCAAATATAAAATTTTAAATAAAGACAGGATCTAACCCTTCACTTACACTGATCTCATCTGTCTCACTCATCTCAGTGTAATCCTGGTCCAGATTCCAATAAAACTTCATTTATAAAAATAAGAAACTGTAGTTTTCTTATGTTATTTTTAAAATATTGTATTAAAGTATTACTTATCTTAATTACTAGGTTTTTTTGTTTAACCATTAAATTTTGTGCTGTCATCTTTTTCTTATCCCAGCCTTGCTAATAGGAGGCTTTAATATATCCTTCTCAATATATGACACATAAAATTCACAGAAAAGAAGTAAAAAGACAAAAAGTTAATAAGAAACCTCCCTATAAAGCACCAGATGATTTCACAGGAAAACTCTACCAAATTCTTTAAAGACTAGATATTCCCAATGCTCTATAAATTATTCCAGAACATTAAAAATGAAGGAAAAACCTAGTTAATTCCTTTTTTGAAAGAAAAAATAACACTAATACTTAAACCACATAAAGAAAATACAAAGAAAACTATAGACTAATATTAATCATTAATATTAATTTTAAGATTCTAAAGAAAATATTAGCAAACAGAAGCAACACCACATTAGTAACAATAATATACTATGATCAATTGGGATTTATGCCAAGAATACAAAGTTAGCTCAATGTTGCAGACTTCTGGTCTCCAGAACTAAAAGAAGACAAATGTTTATTGTTGTATGCCACCAGATTTGCAGTCATTTGTTGTAACAGCCCTTGAAAATGAATACAGTTGATATGCATTGCATTCACATATTTCCCAGATCTGTCTGCTATGAGGGTCTATGAACAATGGCGCTGCAATAGTAGTGAATATACCCAGCACCAAATTCTAGTTTTCTAAATGTCATTCTCTGATAAAAGGAATTAGGACTCTCTGGAGAAGTGATTGACTCCAGGGATGAGGCAGAGAAAATGTAAGATAAACCTGGATATCTTATGGTGTCAGAAATTAAAGATATACTCAAAAAGGATGAGGGCTTGCTAAAAGAAAAAGGACCAACCTGAAGGAGCTCCTGATAGACAACAATATAAATAAAAGTAGTGTTAGATTTTCATCCATAGGCTATATTTAGAATATATAATAAACAAATAAGTAGAAGAGAAGGGACAGTTTTTCCTCATAGTAGAATTCCAATTAATAAAGAAAAAACAAAGAAGAAACATAAAACTGCCATTAGGCACATACCATAGTAATAATTGTTGCAGACAAGATCCACTAAAAAGTGCTAAATTCAGTGGACAAAAGTTTGAGGAGAAATAGAACTTTCATAGACTCACAGTTTCTCCCCCAAGTCGTTTATTAACTACAAAGGGCAGGATAGTAACTTTACAGTGATGAAAAACAGTAGAAACTCTTTACCAAGTGACCACAGTCAGTGTCACCAGTAATGACATGTGAACATCATGAATCCCATGATATGATGCACTGAGAAGGACACACATTATTTCTGTGATATTCTTGACAAAGATGCATAACTTCAGCCCAATGATGAGAAAATATTAAACAAATTTAAATTAGGAAAAAGTAAAAAGGATAGTGCATATTTCAGTTGTGTAATAGAAAACCTATTTAAATTTGTTTAGATGAACTTAACCCCAAGTTAAGGAACACTTGAAACATACTGAGCAATAATCTTTAAAAGGTGAAGGTCGTGGAAGGTAAGGAAAGATTGAGGAATTCTTGCAGATCACGGGACATTAAGGATAAATAACAACTAATCACAAGATAAAATCCTGAATAGGATCCTGGAACAGAAAGAAGGTTAGAAGAAAAATTGGTGAGATTCAAATATATAAGTCAGTTTAGTTAATAGTATTGCACCAATGTTAATTTTCTGATTCTGATCATTGTACTATAGTTATATGAGATGCTAGCATTAGTGAAAGCTGGGGAGGGAAACTATACCATTTTTTGCAACTTTTTTGTAAGTCTCAATAAAGTTCAAAATAAACACTTAAAATTACTGAACATACACAATAGAAGAAAATAATACAGTTGACTACACAGTTGATTTAAGAACACAACCATAAGTGCTATTCATGATTATCAGTAATGCTAGAGGGTGAAGGTCCCCTCCCTTCCTCACCTTCCCTTTTCTCCTCCCTGCTCTCCCTCCCTCCTTTTTCCTTTCTTTTTTTTATTTCCTTCCTATCTTATTTCCTTCCTTTTATCTCTCTTTCTCTTTCATCTTTCCTCCTTTGCTTAATAAGGAAACACATCCCATAGCAGAATGTATGTACAACATTATTGTAGTTTCAGATCACTTTCAAGGGCTTCATTAGAAAAATTCAAGAAATAATTTTCTGATTCACATCAATCTTGGAAGTAATTTGTTTCCATTTGACAAATACAATCTTTTTTCTCAGATCCAGGTTTAGCTCCACTTCCCAGACTGCTTGGACCAACTGTAATCAATAGGTATTTACTTCCACTAAGCAAAAGAAAATAGAAAAGAATATAAGAAGTGAAAGAGCATTGGACTGAGGACAGGCTTTTAAGAAAGAAAGAAAAAAGGCAAAGTCAGTAAAATTTCTTTTCAGAAAGTGTTTTTGTTCCAATATTTGTTTATCACAAAATAGACAATTTACAGTAATTATCATAGATTGTTTTTTTTTAGGGGGATGTGCAATCTCTGACATAAATATCACTGTTTTGACTTATTTAATTTATAAAATTTAAGACAAAATCAAATATTCTTTCTCTGTGTGAGTGTATTTGTGTTTTGTGGAAAATGGGGGGAGACATGGAGGTCAATTATTTGTCTATTCATATACCCCTTGTAAAATTTTCCAACCACCTCACCATCGCCACTGACATCATAAAAAAGAATTCTACATATGGCATTACCTCATTGCCCACACTGCTCCAACCACAATCAGATAAGCAGGACAATGCCATGGTCGTTAAAAAAAAAAAAAAAAAAAAAAGGGACTGTTTTGTATCCTGAAGAAAAAGCAGAATCTCTTGCCAAATGTAATATTAAGTAAGGTCTAATCTATCATATCATATAATTATAGGGTAATGTCAGGCATTTTTCATGAAAGGGAGCAGACTAGATAAAGGAACTAATGGAAAATGATTCAAAGGCCATGCATCATGTAGTAGTGGGAAAGCATTGTGCAGATAACTGGAACACCTGGGATACTGAATCCTTAAACAAGTTAACTTTTTCAAATTATTTTCCTCCTCGAAAATTAGGAAGCTTAATTATATTGCTAAGTTTTGTCCAGACCTATAAATCTGTACAATTTCAATAAGTCTGTTGAATCTGAATCCACGTTGAGTGATAATTTACTCATGCATTCAATGCTTTCAAAAAAGCCTTTCTTATAATTCAGTTCATACACTTTTTTTTTTCCTTTTCTCATCATCAAACTGTAGTTGAGAGATTCAGATTCTGAATATACATCTGCAGGGCGCATATTTTATACAGAGTGCATTAACTAAGTACTCTAAAGTGTACAAATTCTATATTAGAGCTATGATCTCAAAGATCAGAAATCATAGTTTATGGGGAGTTTTATGTGAGGAAAGAAAGATTAGCAGGGAAAACTGATATCCATAGATAATTCCTATTCTGGTTTTGGATTTTCTCATTCCTATCAAACATTTGCTAAAGTCATTAATAACAACTTTATTTTGCAAATCACTGGACACTCTTTCAGCACCTATTTTAACTAATGCAGTTAACAAGTACCTTTAGTTGAAAATATTAATGCTAAGTAGGCCTAGTTCTCCTGGCCCTTCTCTTATCATTAATTCCATGCCCTGATGCTCTGATGTCCTTGATTCTCCAGGCTTGCATCTTTGGCCCAGGCTTGCTTCTCACTGGCTGATCATTTCAAGATTTATACCTACAATTTGTTTAATTAGGTTTGTTAAAGTGATGCCATGCCATAAAGGACACAAGGGGAAGCACGAGATTTAGTCAGAAGCAGAAGCAGGAGCACAGGGAAAGCCTGGGCCAAGGCATTTATTGGGGTCTCTGTAGAAAAGCCTAGGTAGGGCAGGGCAATAGCTTAGGGTTGGTAGTTTGAAGAATTATGGAGAGTCTTAGGGCACAGGGGCTGTCTCCAATTGTGTGGCACCTGGCCTTGGGTTGATATACAGCAGAGGAAATATTGGTTTGGTGTGTGAGTCAAGTAAGAAAATATTTCCACATATGGGCTCTGGATAGCAGGATGTGTAAACAATTTTGGCCATTAGTTTGTCCCTGTAATTAATGGATGCAAAATGGATAAAGAATCTAAGAAAATGCAGTTAGAATTCTGCCATCCCATCTATTTTGATTTTTTTGATTTTTTAACAACACTTATATTTGACTCTAAATCTAGACCTCGGTAGATTCTGCAAACTTCCTGTATATGTCTATTAGATATCTCTTTATGAATGTAAATGAACACCACAATGCAAAGACATTCAAAATTGAAGTTATTTTTTTATTGGTTATGAATATTCATGGCGTACAAAGCAAATTGTCACCACTCATGCCTAAGATGTGATGGCCAGATCCATACTGGCAGCATGTCCATTACCACTAATTGTGATTATATCCTGTGTCCCCCACCCAATTATCACCCCAATTATCCCTCCCCATCCCACTTTGTATTCCTAGGTATGTTCTCTCCCTCTGCAAGTCCAACAAAACTCTGTGGTCTTTCTTTCCATTACTGCTTCTTTTTCCTCTTCCCTTCCCCTCCCACCTGCCTTCCTGAAGTTTCTTGAGGGTAAGCCTATGTTACACATCTATGTACCTATATCTTGCTGATTTCTATCCACAGTCTGATACCCCAGCAGGCAGTCAAGAAATGCTTCCTGCACCAAACTCAACTGAACGTGAAAACTTTCAGAACACTGCTCTGACCAGGGGACAATGATCAAAGTTATGGAACAATTCTGCTCCTAATAGAGAAGCACTTTTTCCTGAGAAGTCTACAGTCAGAAGTAAAGTTTAAATAATTTTCTGTCTAATATGGTGTTGTTTTTCCTTTCTTTTTTGGTTCCACTATTAGGCAGCTGTGGAATGATGTTCAACTTCTTCACAGCAAAAAATGTTTTTTAATTTATGGTACCTTTTGTTCTACACCAACAGTACCCAAGGATCTTCCTCCCAGAGAATATATGGAGAGTAAAAGAAATGCTGAGAGAAGAGTTTATGCTAATAATACAAACAAGGATTGAGCTAGATGCTATAACAGATTGTAAAATCCCCTCAAAACATAATTTCTATGGTTTAAGACTCTCCTCTAGAAAAAAAAAGGAAAAAATTTTCACATGAAAAGTAATTGGTTTTCTCCTTCTGAAAGTTCAATGAATTATTGTGGTGGTTGTTTGTTTCTTTATAGTTGCTAGAAGTGGGAAAGAAGGAGGGAGAAGGGGGTTAGGGAGAAATTGAGTAATGGACACAAAGAAGAATTATATTTTGTAATGGTGAATATGCAAATTATACTGATATGATCATCACATGCTGTACACAATGCTGATAGTCAACTCTGTACCCCACAAATACATATAATAAATTATGCTTTTTTTAAAAAAGTAATTGGGTTTGAAATATTTAAATAAACCTCACAATAATATATTTATTTACTTATTAAATGCATTTAATCATGTACTTTAAACTATAGGTATCAGTTTCTAGTTGTTTACTGGTTAGGATGTAACTATATTTTGTTTTTATCTTAAGTTACGTTCCTACGTAGACAAGTCAAATATTCTCATCAGCAATAAATTCTCCTTGGCCCACTATTCCAAATCTTGCCTTTCCTACTCTCTCTTAGGTAATTTGTCATTCTTTCAGGCTGGATATGTCTAAAAAGATTCACTGCATGAAGCAATGTGTTTTAAACAATGTATATTAGACAAAATCAAGATGGGTAAGTTAATGTATGATAAAAATGTGGTTGAATAGTCAATGTTATACAAATAATGTGGTAATAAATCATGTTTCCTGGAATCTTAATTCCATTAAATACTGAAAATAAGAGAATTAGAGTTCAGCATTTATGCTATAAAAAGAAACAGAGAAAAAATGTTTCTAATTTTTATTTAAAGGTATTTTTCCTCAATACCACACCATTTTGATTTTGTAGTAAATTGGTCTTATTATGATAATTAAAATTCTATTTTAAAGTATATTAATTTTGCTAAAAAACAAATAAACAAAATTATTTTTAAAATTTTAGATAGACTTCATAAGAGTAAGAAAATTAAATGCTCAGAGGCATAGCTGTGCACAGATCTTTATTTTGCACAATTAGAAGAAAAAGTCCCTAGATATTGGTAAACACAAATCAAAATAAGTAAATAATATATTTATCTACTAATTTCTATAAACTTTTAAGTAAAAAAACAGGTTGGTGTAGTTGGAGCTTTGAAAATACATGATCTATTGCTCCCTCCCCTCTCCTTGTATTTTATTTTACATATGAGCAAACTGACGCATATTTAACCCAGTACTTAGAATCATATACTAATAAATTTATGGAAACTTTCGATGACATATAAAGGATATACAAAATATCATTTATGTAATATTCTTGCAAAATGTTTAATTTGAACCTAACAAATGATCAAACCAATTCTGAATATGGGTTTCTACAACAGGTCAATATACAGGAATATAAATAACATATAAATAAATTTGTACCTATTGACCAACCAATTTGACTTCTAGGATCGAATGATTTGTGGGGACACAGATTTAAATACTATGGTGATCATCACACTGTTATTAATAATGATAAAATATTTAAAATCTAAGTGTGAAACCCTAGAGGAGTGGATATTTATCCCGCATTGATTGAAGAGCATATAGCTATTCTGAAAAATATATTTTTAATAAAAATGTAATAAGTTGGATAAAACAGAAAAACATTATTAATATAATAAATATTATGTGAACCAACCAGCATATGCTGTGTGTATACATCATAAATCTAACTGAATGTGTGCATGAAAAAAAAAATCATCATAAATAAAAATGGTTATGTTAATGGTGGAATTACTTCCTTTGTTACTTTTTGGAACTTTCTAAATTTTCTTATATAAATTTATATACTCTTTGTAAGCAAGATTATATTACAGAGAAAGTTTTCATAGTAACATTTGCATTCATTCCATCTGTGCACTCATTGTAGATAAAGGATATCTATATTAATAATTTTCCTTAGAATAAATAATTCCTGTTTTTGTTGTTGATTTTATACGACATTTGATGTTCTTGAATGTAATGGAAATTCACATATTATTAAATTTTCTGTAACCTAAGTCTTTCTTTGATTTTGACTGAACTTACTACCAATTGGTGATATTACTACATCCCTAAATGTTGAAGCCTGTAATATGCCACGAATAGATACAACATTATGAATACCACAAGTGACACATAAGGATTATATTACAAAGCATCTTACAGTGACAAAAGAGAACGAATAAGTCCCATAAAGGAGAAGTAAGTTATTAACCACCTCCCACCCATTAGGATGGTCACTATTCTAAAAAAATAGAAGGAAGGAAGGAAGCAAGGAAGTAATTGATGGTGAAGATGTGGAGAAATGAGAATTTTTGTGCACTGTTAGTGGGAATGTAAAATGGTGCAGCCATTAGCTGTATGGTGGTTAAGAAAATAACTAAAAATAGGGCATAGAAATATCATATTGTACTCCATAAATATATATAGTTATTATGTGTCAATGGTAACTATAACTAAAATAAAATTTAATAAAAAGAAAAAAATGAATTACAATATGATTTAAAACTTTCACTCTGGGCATATACCCAAAAGAATTGAAAGCAGGGACTTGAAGAGACATTTGTACATCAATGTTCATAGCAGCATCATTCACATTTGCCAAAAGGTGGAAGCAACCCAAGATAAATGGACAAACAAAATATGGTATATGCAGGCAATGGAATATTATTTAGCCTTAAAAAGGAAGGGAATTCTGACTCTTGTTAAAACATGAATGAATCTTAAGGACATTATGCCAAGTGAAATAAGCAAGTCACAAAAGCACAAATATAGTACTGTGTTATTCTTCTTACACGAGGCACTAGAGTACTCAGACTCGTAGATGGAAAGGAGAATGGTGGTTGCTAGGACTAGGGGGAGGGAAATGGGAAGTTACTATTTAAAAGGTACAGAGTTTCAGTTTTTTAAGTATACTGTAAACAAATGGTGGTCATGGTAGCACAACACTGTGAATGTACTTAATGCCACTGAATTGTATCCTTCAAAAATGATCAAGATGGTAAATGTTATATTATGTGCATTTTATCACAATTAAAATTTTTATAAAAGGTTATAAAAATTAAAAACAAAAAAAGAGAAAGAATCTGAGTAGCTACAGTGACAAACACCAAGTGTAGTGTTCGTATCTAGTTACATTCTTTAAAATATATCTATTTTTCCTGACACATTAAAAACCCAGTTAACAAAGAAGCAAACTTTCATAATAAATAAGACAAAGTAGAGTCTAGATACCATTGCCTCATTTGAAAAAATAGTGAGTACTGATGAAAAGAGCTGAAAGCATGTATAAGGATAACAGGCTTTAAAAAAATATTAAGAAATTTGATGACTGAAAGGTAAAATTTGGTGTGTCTTTCACATCTTTTTTACGATAGCATTCAAGAATTCAAAAGCTACTATATAGCTTGTTTTTTTAATGTTCAAAGGAAGTATACAAATCCTAAGATTAAAGAATAATGTTAAAATCTGATTTCTTTATTAAAGTGTTTTATGTGAGTACATTTTAGCACAATGCCTCCCAATATACTGGAAAGGGTATAATGAACTCTTAAGAAAAACAGAACTACCTTTAAATTTCAATCAGCTCCTTGCCAACAAAAAGAACTTAGTCACGTGGCTTCTCTTCTCTGAGTCTCAAATTTTCTGCTTCTGTAAGGGGAGCAATAAAACAGGCTTACTAGTGCTATTAGGAGTTTTCAAGGCACATGTAAATTGTACAGTGACTGGCATGTTAAAGATAGCTACTGTTGTAAACACTCCTTAATTTATTTAAAAACAAAAAAACTGAATATCTCAGAATCATTCAGAGAATGGTAATGACCAAATCTTTGAATACTGGGCAAACTCGCTATAGAGGATCCATGATCCAAAGGAGATTGAACCTATATGAATACCGAATAAATTTTCCTATGAGCAATATCCATTTAATACATCCAATTACACATCCATCTAGTACAGTTAGAAGATAATGCATACTTTTGAGTAGGGAAAAAGTAATTTAGAAAATAACCTCTAAAGAAAAAATTTTTCGAAACATCTTTATATCTTTGCTGCCCATTTAAGCAATATTCTGTTCCAGTGAACAGTAAGAACTACATTGGTTACTTTATTAGATGTTGTATATCTTACTTGGAAAAAACTATATGTGGAAGAAAACTCAAATTCTATTTGAAAAACATACTACATTTAAATCTATATGAAACACTTTCCCAAATGGCTATTTTTTGTATGCAATTCAGAGCACAGCATGACCAATTGGAAACATCTGTGGTATGGGAACTGGGAAACTTGAGTTCTGAGTTGACAGAAGCGAAATCTCAAGAAGTTAATTTAATGTCTCTGAATCTCAGACTTTTTACTGGTAAAATAAGAGCTTAAACAAAATACTTTCTAAATTTCTTCCCACAGCAGGAATGAAAGTTTACCCTACCTGTTTATACCGAGATTGACTCTGATCTCTCTTCTCAGTTGGACCCTCTTATCCTCGTTTCTGGTAGCTTTTGCAGATAAGTGATAATATGAGTAAAATAAAGTAGTGGATAGAAACTGGATTACAGAATACATCTCTTCTAATATATGATTAAATGACTCAAAATGCATTTTTAAAAAAAGACTGCCAGAATTACTAGCACATCTAATGAGGAAATAAATTATAATCTCAAGCCATAAAGTATAATGGTGTTGTCCATGGCTAGAAAAAAATAGATATTTGTGCCTACCCTCTCAATCTAACCCTGTCTCACCTCTACCCCCACAAGAAGTGCAGAGGAAAAATGTAAGTGGACAATATCTTTAGAGTTTATAAATACTCAGCAAATGGAGGACAGGTTTCTGAGATAGTGTGATGGCAACAGCTTTTGGTAAGACTGCAGTAAAACTGCTTATATTAAAAGTTCATCAAACTACTCAAGGACTTTAACAAAGACAATGGGCTCGGGAGCTTTCTAGTACATGGTGCTGGATAGGAAATAAAGTTGAAGCACAAAAAACTTCAAGGGTATAGTGGGCAGTGATGCAATTCACTTAAAGAATATCTCAAATAGAGAACATATATCAAGGCCCTCATCAAGGGCTCCTCACAAAGATTAAAGACAACTAAGAATAAGCAATACCCTTCTCTAGAGCTATAGTTCAAATTGAGAGATAGAGCATTCCAGCTAAGGATAAACTGACATGAATAAGGGTCACCCACCTAATAGCACAGCAATTTACTCTGCTCACATTAAACATAGGAGTACTGGGGAAAAAGTAATGTTAATTGTAAAATGATACTATTTTGACATAGTCATAATGAATATAATCATGATTAAATAGTTGGCATGCTACGAAGATGAAAGAATCATGCCTGGAAACAAATTAAAGAAAGGGATAGAAGATAAATCCTCAGCAGTGTTTTATGCTATAGAAGAACTTAGTAAGAATGAAAGTTCAAAAAAAACTAAATTTCAACCATGAAATCATAAAATTGTAGAGTGGGAATTTTTAAAGTAACAAATAGGGAAGTAAAACAGGATCCTAGCACTAGAATATTACAGTGGTTATTAGCACATGCTATGGAGTGATGCTTCCTGGATTCTAATCCTAACTCCTCACCTTACTGTGTGACCTTGAGCAAACTAAATAACCTCTGGGTGCTTTTGTTTCTCATCTATAAAATGTGAATAAAAGTGCTATCTTCTGCCTTGAGCCTATTGAACTAATATGACTACTGTTAAATAAATTACAAAGAACACGTGAATAAAATGGATCCAACTGAAATCTATTTAGCAGAGTTATAAAAAGCCTTGAAATAATTGCAGCCAATTTGAAGGAAAATAAATAAGTTGATCTAAAATGATAGACTTCAAGGTTAAGATGTTAGATTAAATATATACAAATAAGTTCATCTGTTCTAAAATCCCACTACAACTATTATAAAGATTTTTTTTACATAAACATCCAGAATGGTAAGGACATTGACATGGAAGTAGTAATAATTATTAGCCCTGTGAAAAGACCTGCAGATTCTGACATTAGATTTACCAAGGAATAGTCTAACAAATCACCCTGTACTAAAGCCCAGGTTTGACAAGCCTCACTATACACACAAATTTTCTAAATAGGCTTTTAACCACCCCCTGCAACACACATACGCATCTTAATCATGAACCTCAAAATGAAGAATTTCCAGACTCTTGTAGAAAGCTTCTCACATAGTAGAGGCTCAAACAAGCAATTTTTAAAAAGTGATTTGTAGAAAGAGAGCATAATACAGACAGAAGAAAACTTTTTAAAAATTCTTTATTTATAACATTTAAAAGATATAACAAATTGTTCATGAGACAAGAATAGGATCAAACAAAACAGGAATATGGACAGAGCCTTAAAAATTAAAACCTGACAGTATTTAAAAATTCTTTTCAATTATAGAAAAAGTGGAAAATAGGATTGAGAAACTCTCACCAAAACAGAGCAAAAAGAAAGTGAGAAAACAAAAGATAAGAAACTGTATAACTCCTTCAGAAGGTTCAATATATGAATGGTAATATTTCCTTAAAGGAGAACAACAGAAAAAGACCAATAGCACATGACCATGAAATTTTTAGAACACCAGGATTACAAAGAATATATTCCAAAAGCTTTTAAATGTTAGTAATGTACAATAAATGCTTGAAGAAATTTCTCAGGAAGTTACTAGATGGCATCTACTACCAAAATGAGAAAGTGAACCGAAAACCTAAAGCTGAGCAAAAGAGAGAGAGAGAGAGAGAGAGAGAGAGAGAGAGAGATCCAAACAAGAAAGAAGAGAAGGCAATATCTAGACAGTGGTGAACAGGGAGGCTACTGTAACCACTGAGCCCTAGTTTAGAAGACAACCAGTTGAAATTGGAACAAATTCAAAATATAGGCATCATGGTGCCTTCTGCTTGGTATATAATTTGTTTTAACTGCTGCACTGCATAATGGGCATGGCCAAAATATAGGAATAAACCAATCAAAGTGATGATACGAGAGTCATTAATTACGGACCCAACACAGAAGTGTAGCAAAGGATGACAACAAAAAAAATCTCAGGATCATGCTGTGCAGTAGTAGTCTTGTAGAGCAACTGGCCTGAATTAAGGGATCATTGATGTTTACAGGAAAAATATTTACAAGAAAAATATAAAATTATACTTTAGCTGATATGATTAATAATGTGGTAAATTATGCAAAGATGCTAAGCTGTGAGAAAATATGGAGCAATACTTAATATTAGAAGACAATGGTTTAGTGTTCATGAAGCAATTGATCTAAGAATATTAGTTGCTCGAACTAAGTATAAAAAGGTAATAAGCAAATCTCTAATAATAGTATGTTCAGGGAATATAGCAAATATCTGCAGACAGGTGGGAAAGAGAGATAATAAAATTTATCTAAGCAATAGCTAAATTAAAAACAAAGAGCATATGTGGTCATTTCAGGAGAATGTTTTATGTGCTGATAAGAAGAATGTATATTCTGTAGCTGTTGGATGAAATGTTCTGTGGATATCTAACAGGTAACATTGGTCTGGAATATAGTTTAAATCCTGTGCTTCTCTGTTGATTTGTTGCCTAGATGATCTGTCCAATGCTGAGAGAGGGATGTTCTGTTCCCCAACTATTAGCATATTGGGGTCTATCTCTTTCTGTTACATCTAATAGTGTTTGTTTTCTATAACAGGGTGCTCCAGTATTTGGTGTATATATTTATGATTATTATGTCTTCTTGCTGGGTAAATCCTTTTGTCATTACACAATGGCCTTCTTTGTCCCTTTTTATGGTTTTTGATTTAAAGTCTATTTTATCTGATATAAGAAGAGCTACTCCTGCTTGTTTTCAGTTTCCCTTTGCATGCAAAAATCTTCAACAAAATATTACTAAAAAGAATAAGCAACACATACAAAAAATTATACACCATGATCAAACTGTGATTCATCCCAGGGATGCAAGGATGGTTCAACATATGCAAATCAATAAATGTGGTACATCACATCAACAAAATCAAAGACAACCATGTGACTATCTCAATAGATTCAGTAAAAGCATTTGACAAAATTCAACATCCCTTCATGGTAAACTCTTGGTAAATCAGGTATATAAGGAAAGTATCTCAACACAATAAAAGCCATATTTGAAAAACCCACTGCCAGTATCAAACAGTAAAAAGACAAGGATGCCCACTCTCACCACTCCTATTTAACATAATATTGGGAAGAACTAGCCAGAGCAATCAGGCAAGAGAAAGAAATAAAGGGCGTCCAGATTGGAAAAGACAGTGAAACTGTTCCCTGTTTGCAGATGACATGATCTTATATGTAGAATAACCTAAAGAATCTACAAAAAAAAAAAACTCTTAGAGCTGATAAAGATTGTAGTGAAGTTGCAAGATACAAAATCAACACACAAAAATCAGTAGTATTTTTATACTCCAATAATGAACTAGGAGAAACATAAATCAAGAAGCCAAGGGCCGAGCCCGTGGCGTACTCGGGAGAGTGTGGCGCTGGGAGCGTGGCAATGCTCCCGCCGCGGGTTCGGATCCTATATAGGAATGACCGGTGCACTCACTGGCTGAGTGCTGGTCACAAAAAAAAGACAAAAAAGAAAAAAAAGAAAAGAAACCAAGTCCATTCATTTACAATAGTCATCAAATAAATAAATAAATAAATAAATAAATAAAATGCTAGGAATAAACTTAACCAAAGAAATGAATGATCTCTACAACAAGAACTACAAATCGCTGCTGAAAGAAATTAAAGAGAACATAAAAAGATGGAAAAACATTCCATGTTCTTGAATTGGATGAATTAACATTGTGAAAATATCCTTACTACTCAAAGTGATCTACAGATTCAATGCAATCCCCATCAAAATACCAAAGACATTCTTCACAGAAATAAAAATAACAGTCCTAACATTCACATGGAACAACAGAACACATCAAGTAGCCAAAGCAATCCTGAGTGAAAATCAAAAAGCAAGAGCATAATACTACCTGACTTCAAAATATATTACAAAGATATAGTGACCAAAACTGCATGGTACTGGCATAAATACAGACCAGTGGAACCAATGAAAGAGAATAGAGAAAACAAAAATCAACCCATATACTTACAGCCATCTGATCTTTGACAAAGTGACCAAGAACTTACATTGTGGAAAAGACTGCCTCTTTGATAAATGGTGCTAGAAAAATTGGATGTCCATATGTAGAAGAGTGAAAACTAGACCTCTACTTTTTACCACATACCAAAATTAACTCAAAATGGATTAAGCAGTTAAATATAAGACCTGAAACTATAAAGCTTTTAAAATAAAACAGAGGGGAAACACTTCAGGAAGTAGGACTGGAAATATGACCCCAAAAGCATAGGCAACAAAAGAAAAAATAAACAAATGGTATCATATCAAATTAAAAAGCTTCTGCACAGCAAAAGAATCAGTTAACAGAGTAAAAAGACAACGTACAGAATGGGAGAAAATATTTGCACACTATGCATTTGGCAAGGGTGAATATCCAGAATATTCAAAGAACACAAACAATTTAAGAGGAAAAAAGCAAACAAAAAAACAAGTAACCCAATTAAAAAATAGGAAAAACTGCTAGGATGATATACAGATGGCCAACAGATACATGAAAAAATGCTCAACAGAGAAATGCAAAGCAAAACCACATTGAAATTATCATCTCACTCCAGTTAAGACAGGCCATTACCAAAAAGACAGAGAATAACAAATGCTTGTGAGGAGGCAGAAATAGGGGAACCCTCCTACAGTTCATGGGACTGAAAATTAGTGCAGCTGTTATGGAAAACTGTATGGAGGTTCCTCAAACAACTAAAGATAGAACTGCCATATGACCCAGCAATCCCACTGCTGGATATACATCTGAAGGACTGGAAATCATCATGTCAAAAAGATACCTGCACTTTGTGTTTATCACAGCTCTATTTACAATTGCCAAGAGTTGGAACCAACCTAAATGCCCATCATAGGATGAGTGGATAACGAAAACGTGATATATATGCTCAATGGAAAACTACTTTGCCATACAAAAAATAATGAAATTCTGCTACTCGCAACACCATGGATTAATTTAGAGAAAATTATGATAAGCGAGGTAAGCTTTGGATAGAAAGAAATACTGCATGTCTTCAATCATAAGTGGGAGCTAAAAATAAACAAATAAATAAAAAGAAAGAAAGATCCAACAATCACAGTAGTTCATTGAACTTTCAGAAGGAGAGAATATAAGTAAGCCCAACTGAGATGGATAAGAGGGAGGGGACGGGGAGGTGGAGTTAGTAAGAAATTAGTAAAGGGCCACAATTAATGATTACAATGTGTAAGGTTGAATACACTAAATGTCCTGATTTGAGCATCACATATTGCACACAGGTATTGATATTCAACACTACATCCCACAGATATGTACAATCGACTACGTTTCAATAATTTATTTTTTTAATTTTAAAAAAGAAAAAAACATACCTTATGCTAACAACCAGTCAAACAGCAGTATCACTCACTGTGATAAACATGCTGCTACCCATGATGTCAACTGAGTATAGACAATTCTGTCAAGGACATCATAGCTACATGATATGATCATGGATGATGTAATTTTCTCCTTGTTTTATATTATTCAATCCTTACATAATGACTGTGTAGTATGTTTGTAACACTTTAAGTTTTTTTTTTTTTTAATTGCATGCATGTGGCACTAAAAAAAATGCCAGGCCAAGGTATTAAATAATAAATTCAAAAAATTATAAAGTTAAAAGACCCCTTGAAAATTTTCTAGTTATATATTACATAAGCTGATTATCATTTTACTCATGCTTATAAATAAAGACCACAGAAAGAATAAATGTTTCCAAGGTGAGAAAAGTTATTTACTTGATCAAAATAATCTAACTCTAAGATATTTTACCCTAGTCAAATACACACAGTAATTAGTCATATGAAAATATTGATTTCTACAACAGGAATAAAAGGTAAGAAATGTAGAAAATAAATATTTTGTATACTGAATTTTTGTAAATTATATAATGTGAAGTCACTTGTTTAAAAATATAGTGTAGTGCATAGTGAAATGCATTGTCTTTTAAAAAGAAAGGAAAACAGCATGCAAGCAGAGTACTTTTATAAAGAAGATTTACTGCATTAGCAGCACCTTGGTTTCAGGACAAGGGTCAGCTAACTAGTGCCTTTAGGTCAAATTCAGCCCGCTGCCTGTTATTGTAAATAAAGTTTTATTGGAACACACACACACACACACACACACACACACTCACAAAATTAAAAGGCAAAAGAATTGCGAAACCAGTGGGAAACATTAATCCTTTTAACTATAGAATCAACACTAAACAAGTGTAGGAATTATGATTATAGAACAGAACGTAAATTTCACAAATACAAATAAGAGTGCTGATATCCCCACCCTTAAATTTCTTCTAATTTAAATTGAATAATGCAATTTTTTAAAAAACATGATTTCAATTTCTTAATGTTTTTCATGATATTTTAACCTTAGAAAGACTGTATAGAAATAGTATCTCTTGTGGCAGTATCTGTAGTACTATTTGTTTATCCAAAGTCGTGTATATTTATCTATCCACTCCTCTATTTAGGTAGCAAATCTCTCTCTCTGGATACACGTATTAATAGTGATTGCTTCTAAAAATTGGGGGTAATTGATTACTTTCTTTTTTGTCTTTTTATACATTGTTTAGTACAGGGATCATGGGTCATTGTCATAAAAAATTGTCACTATATTTAAATTTTATTTTTAAAGTTTTTGCATGAAAACTATAGGGAAGAAAGTAAACTCTTAAGATTTACCATATGTAGAAAACACTCATATTCCACATTTTTTGGAATGTGGGGGCTCTTGAGAAGAAGTAGATGGCATTGTTCAGGATGTTAGATTTTCTCAGAGCATACTTCTCTGGAGAGTCCACCTCATATCGTGCTGTGAAATATGCAGAGTTGGATGGAAACTAATGTAATAGGTCCCCACTGACATCAAGAGCTGTCAACACAAACCTATTCACTAGTGAGAGAGAGTATTTTTGACCTTCTCTCTAGAGAATGAAATGTTTCTGGAATGGCAAAAGGGCACCTATTCTTAGAAAAGCCCTGTCAATTAGAGCCTTCCTCTGACAGTACTCAGAATATGTGAAATTCAAGAAAGTTCCTTTTCTTTATCCTGAGCAAACGTGTCCATATGGTAAGGTCACATCAGCCACATGGATAAAAGACACACTCCTCATTTCCACATGTTCTCTCAGGGAAAAAGAGAAAGTTGAACAACAGCTGAAATCCCTACAGGTCGTTACTTTGAAAGAAATTCCACTTGAATTGATAAGTAATGAGAGAATTGAACAGAATCTCATATCCTTGAGCAGAAATGCATGGGTGTGTCTGACAGGGCACTGCTCCAAATTATCAATGCATTGTTTAAATAATTGAGATATTATTCCTTGGCTTATTTGCCTTGCCCAGATCTGTTATATAGGACCAGTCTCTATACTTCCCTTCCCCCCTGAAATATCTTACTCAGAGAACATGCTTCTATTTTCCCCACTAGAATCCACTCCCCCTCTCTGCTGCTTACCTGGTTCCTTTCCACCATCCAGGCTCTAATTGAGTACTATGCATTTACACCATTTTTCCTACTCCAGCTTAGACTCATACCTCCCCCTTTTTGACTCCACATTACACCAGATATCTGGAGACAGTATGGGTTAAGTATTTGGACTCTGCAGTTAGATGTCCTGGATTTGAATCCCAATATCATTATTTACTAGCTTTGTGACCTTTGTCAGGTTTATGCACAGTGTTTGTTCTCTCATCTGTAAAATGTAACTAATAATTGTACTTGCCACTCAGAATTACTGTCATGATTAAATAAGATTATAACTATAAAGCATTAATATTGTTACCACCATCTGATGGTAATTCTTTGTGTGCTAGCTTAGTTTTCCAAAAATAATTGCAAACTTCCTTGTGTCGAATCCACGTCTGATGTCTAGCACAATTATGGTCACTGAATAGATCGTAAGTAAATATTGATTCATTTATTTCAACACAATGTTGTAGGAAAGGTCCTTAACTGGAAAAGAAGAAAATAAGACTTATTTTCTTCTAGATTGCCACCAAGAATCTGTAATCTTGAATAAGTCACTGACCATTCTAGTTTTTAATGTTCTCACTGATTAAAAATAAAGCAAGTCTAAATTTGTAAGATTTGTATACATAGTAAGTCATCTATGAGAACTAAATGGGTAATAGCTTAAATACAGAGGGAAGATGCTAGAGAGAAGTCCTTTTGTGATTTATTTTATCTAAATTAAAAACTGCACCCTTCCTTTTTACAGTTAGAATAAAAGCCAACAATCTTTACCTACTTAATAACAACAACAACAACTACAACAACAACAACAACAAAACCTTACCTCCAAAAGTCAACACTTTCTCACCAAGGAGAGTTGAGTGTTAAAAAAACTTAACATACATTAAAACATGTCTTGGAGACTGTCCAGCTCAGTCTATAAAATGCTGTGAGCTTTCAGACTGTAGGCAGCAGCTGCTAACATGGTATGTTCTGGCTATGTGTATCTCATGCATTTTTTAAGGCTCTGCTTTAAATGCAGGTTTATCAATAAAAATGCCACCAGAAAACAGCTTTGAAATTTTAATCTCTTCCGGAAATAAAAGGTTTCCTCAAGGCAGGCTCGGCACTGGTTGTGTCTGAACGCTATCCACTTTCATTATACAAGGAATTTTCTTAAAGCTGCTAAATTCTAATTTTGCAAGAAAAAAATATGCAGCTCTGCACCTCTCGTCATCAAAAGCAGCATGATTTAAGCCTTTATTGTGTCAGTCATGAATTGTCTCTCCTGTAAGCGCACAATGTCATAATATTCTTTTAGATTAATGAGGATTCCTACAATTACAGAGTAGAAACCATCACGGTGCATGGCAGAGCCTGTCTAATGGCTGAAATTACTGTGAATGCTAATACATTAGCCAAGATTACAAGAGGAATTACTGCTGTCACTAAATCGAAAGGGTCTACAACTGAAAGATGGACAGCTCTGCCATCTTTCAGTCATTTCGGGGAGAAGGCAAACTACAGCAGGGGACATTTTTATTCCCTTTTTACATATTATATGTAATACTTCAGGCTGCCTAGGAAATTAGCAAAGAGGTTTTTTTTCAAAAGGCTCTAATCTGCAGAATTCAATGCCTTTACTAACTAGCTTTTACATACAGAACTGAAACATGTGCGTAATTCTCTTAGGTAAACTCAGCACAGTTTCCTCATTTCTCAGACTTGGATAGTTGCAGTGCTGGCCAAATATGGTATAGATTCTGAACAAAAAACTAGAATGAGAAACTTTGTTCTGGGCTCTCCCACCTCCCACTTATCCTCTACTCTGCTCCAGGAAACACTACCTTTTAAAGATAAGTATGAATATATTGTTCCATTGTTTTACACCTCTGGACGAAGTTCAAATTCTCCGGCATGAATAGAGTTATCTATAAGTCACCTCTGCAGCCTCACTTCTTCCAGGAAGCCTGTGCTCTAGACCATGGGTGATAATTCCTTCTATTTTCTGTGCCTTTATGCATGCTGTTTTGTGCATAGAATCATCCATTCTCATAAGGCTTACTACTCTGAATTAATGGGATCGGTATCTGTCAATTTTTCTCTATAGAACTATTCTGTCCAATGCAATAGCTCCCAGATACATGTAACTATTTAAATTAATTTAAATGAAGTAAATAGAAGAATTCAGTTCCTCAGCTGGATTACCCACATTTCACTACTCAACAGCCATGCATAATTAATGGCTACCAAATTAGACTGTGAAGATGTGAAACATTTCCATTATCATAGAACGTTCTACCGGACAATGGTGCTTTAGAATGTGAGGTCAGGGACTATTCTGTATCTCTTAGTTTCTAAACAAACAAACAAACAAACAAACAGAAGAAAATACACCTAATTGGGTAGTGGCCCCTGAAAGATATGTCCAAGTCCTAACTCACAGAACCTGTGAATGTAACCTTTTTTGGAAATAGGGTTTTTGTAGATGTAATTAGGGATTTTAAGATAACATTACCCTGGATTTAGGGTTGTTCTTTAATCAAGTAAGTCATGTCCTTAAAAGAGAAAGGAGAAGGAGAGTTGAAACAGCGATACAGAAGAGAAGAACATGTGAAGATGGAAGCAGAGATTGGAGCAATCCATCTACAAACCAAAGAATGCCAGATTGCCAGCAACCATCAGAAGCTAGGAGAGAAGCTTGTAACAGATCATCTCTCAAAGACTCATCCAGAAGGAACCAACCCTGCTAACACCTTGATTTTGGTCTTCTGGCATCCTGAACAATGAGAAAATAAATGTCTGTTGCTTTAAACCACCCAGATTGTGGCAATTTGTTACAGCAGCCCTAGAAAACTAATGCATCTGCCCCTTCATAAGAAAGAAACATTTTAAGGATACTGTAATTGCAACAAAGGGAATTGAATGTAGGGTATAGTTACACAGATGATATTAATTGCTGAGCATAATCATAAGGGTGAGGTAACTGGAGATTAGCTGTGCCAGGAAGACACCACCACACTAGGTTAGAGAGACAAACTGGGCAAAAAGTTACTTAGAAGTTTCTGGAGCCCTGGAGCTAAGGGCACCTGCCTCCACTTGGTATGTGGTAAGACTGGAGCCATAGAGGAGATGTGCTGACCTTATTAAAATATAAAAAAAGCCTGGGGAAACTTATGTGATCACATATTATTTCAGTTGACTTGATATAGAACAGATCACAATAAAAGTTTACCAAAACATTGTTTTTTCCTCTCTTTAATTCCTCAACAATTGAGGATACCCCCCCCCCTTTTTTTTTCTCCTGATTTCTCCAGCAGTTTTCCTAAATTCTGATCAGGGTACATTTGGTCTTTGTTATCCTTAGGTTTTGTATCTGTGGGTTCAACCAACCATGAGTGGAAAACATTTTTAAAAATTGAAACAAAATAAAAAATAACAGTGTCACAATAAAAATTAATACAAACAAGAAATACAGTATAGCATAGCATTTACATTGTGTTAGGTATTATAAGTAATCTAGAAATGACTTAAAGTATACAGTAAGATGTCCATAGTTTATACACAAATACTATACCTTTTTTTTTTTTACCAGGGAGTCCTGGAACCAATCCCTCATAGATAGCGAGGGACAGCTGGACATTTTCCACCACCTTGGAACATTCAGAGCTTGGCATTCAGAGCATGATATACCTCTGATTTTCTTTTCAAAAAATTATCCTAAAAAAACAACTCTCTTTTCCTACACACTCAGTCCCTGGCCAATTCTTCTGTAGCCTGCCTGATTTCACGGCTTTAGAACATCATTGCGTTTTTGATCCCTATACAGTCCCTCTGGCCTGTATCAAATCACCTTACTTTTTCCATCACAGTGGTCCTCTTTAGTTTCCTTTATATTACCATTTCACACATGAAAAATTCTTTGTATGCTTTTTTGGCAGAGATATTTGTCTGTGATCTGAGATACCCTTCTTATTACTGTCCTCCCTTGCAACTTAAAATTCCCCCAAGTTCTTATTTTCATTTAAAATGGCTTCTGTGTCTACAGACCAGGGCTTATTTAGGTAAGTATATGTTTAGGAAAGAGAGCTATTTTCTTCATCCTTCTATCACCCCAATCTATTCTAACTGTCTAATGTTTAGTATCATCTGCATGTGTAAGTGATGATTTTTGTTGGGAAAATACAATAATTTAATCAGACCCCCTCACCTTGGGTCTGGTTGGAGGTGGTGTGGCATATTCTTTGTAAGCAAGTTGTGTGTGGATGGAATTAGTGCACATGGGCAGTGCTAGCACCTGGCTGGCGTTTTACTGCTTCAGGCGTCTGCCCTGCATGGTCATGCTCTCGAACCTACAGCTCCAAGGAACTTTTTGCCACTTACCTATCTCATAGACCTGCATGTGAGGAGTCTGGTGACCCAGCCTGGTGTGTGAGGGGTCTGGAGACCCAGTCTGGCATGTGAAGGGTTTGTGACCAAGTCTGGACAATCGGCTTGAGGGATCTGTGAGCTCCAGATCCAGGCCTAGCTTGACAATTGGCATAGTTGGTGCAGGATTATGGGCAGGTAAAAGAGCCTGATAATTGGCATAGTCTGTGACAAGATACTGAGCAGGTACAGGAGCCAAAATCCCTTGGAAGAAGGAGGAAATGTGGCTACTTTTGAATATGTTGTGCCCTATGGCCACCTTCCTGTTGACCAGGATCTGGTTGCTGCACACTGTACTACAAGGCAGCATAGACCAGGCACTATAGCAGAAAATCCCTTGCGAAGGGGAGGAAATGTGGCTATTCTTGGGCATGTAGTGCCCAGTGGCCACTTTTCTGCTGACCAGAGCCTGGCTGCTGCTCTCTATGCTGCAGACTGATCGAGATTTGCAGCAGAAAGCAGAGCTGTTGGAAGCGTGGATAAATGTCCTGGAGGATGACATGTAGCGACTGGCCACTCCAGCTTCTCACACCAGGGAGGACGACCAACCCAGTGGTGAGTTGGGGGAAACAGTGCATCTCCAGGCACAACCTGTTGTGCATGAGAAATTGAAACATGAGCAGTTTATGGGACCCGATGGACAACCGGTGGGTGATCCACAGGTGACCCAGTTCACTACCTATGTTCCATATACCCAGGTTGAACTGGTTCACTTGGAGAGACAGTTTCAGCAGAAACAGGGGGAGACCCTGGCTGCTTGGCTGTTACAGTTATGGGACCCAGGGGTGGATAGTGTGATGTGCTCTGGTGAGGAGATGGAGAAATTGGCCTCCATCACCACGCACCTGTCCCTGAGACAGCAGCTGCAGAATAGCTGCAGATATGCACAAGGGTGAAGTAATCTCTCCTTGATGCACTGGGTGAATGCAGCTGCCCAAACCATATGGTCAAATGTTGGAGAACTGCCCAAGACTGTCAGTAAATGGCAAACGTATGATGAGCTGGTCCAAATCATTCGAGAGCTGGGGATGCGGCAGTCCATGTTTAACGTGAAGACTTGTGGCCTGGACGATGAAAACTTTACAGGCAGCATGAGAGACACAGTGCTGAAAAATGCCCCATCAATATCCTTAGGGTCACTGATGGCCATGCTGGCCCCATACATTGGTCATCCTATATATGAGGTAATGACCATGATAGCAGGCTTGGGTGAATTAGAGGAGAAAAGACAAGCAAAAGGGGTCCGAAAGGTGGCTAAGACCAAACCCCCAAGAAATGCTCAGGATTTTATCCCAAAGGGACCAAGCAGGACTAGCTGTAAGCAGATGTGGCTTGACTTGCTTGCAGAAGGGGTTGATAGAAGGAAAACTGACCAACAGCCAAATGTAGTCCTGTTTGCCTTGTCGCAGCAATTGTGCCCTGAACAGCTTTGCACCAAACGTCCAGAAACAGGTAGCAAGGTGTGCTCAGTGGATTTAAAAGACTTTTTGGTAGCTCCTGAGGAGGCAGATGAACTGTTCCATTTTGATTAGGGAGCAGACCAGGGTACTCATCTTTTGGGGGCAGGTGAGGACCAGAGGCCTCATGCTGAATTGGCAATACATTGGTCAAGAACAAATGTGCAGTGTGTTTTGGCATTGGTGGATACAGGTGCAGAATGTAGCCTGATATATGGCAATCCAGATAAGTTTCCAGGGGCCATAGTTCATATAGATGGCCATGGAGGACATACTACTGAGGTCAAACATGTGTCATTGCCATTGGGCATAGGAAGATTACCCCCTCGTGTATATACTGTATATATATCTCCTGTAGCTGAATACATCTTGGGTATGGATGTACTTTATGGTTTGCACCTGCTAACAACAGTTGGAGAGTTTTGGCTGCAAATACAGACAGTAAAGCCTGTGTTACGGGGATATGCTAAACATGACCCACAGGTGTTACCCAAGCCAAGACGTGTAGTTAATGTAAAGCAGTATTGCCTATCAGGAGGACATGCAGAGATAAGTGCCACTATATTAGAATTAGAGAAAGTTGGCATTATTCGTCTGGCTCATAGCCCATTTAATGCTCCAGTATGGCCAGTGAAAAAGCCAGTACCTGGAAAATGACTGTAGATTATCGAGAACTGAACAAAGTAGTGCCTCCTTCACATGCAGCCATGCCTTCGGTTCACGACTTGATGGATCAGCTGATGACTCAGCTGGGGACTTTTCATTATGTATTGGACCTTGCAAATGCTTTTTTCTCTGTTCCAAAGGGCACATTTGTATTATCATTATGGCCAATTATGAGTTCTCCTGTACTGTTACATGTAGAAGCTACAGATCCAACAGTGTTAGCAGATAAAGTATCGTATCATAAGCCAGGTAAGATGCCTATTCCTGCAACCATCATTTCTCAGGATGGCAAACTGGCGTGTATCTTACCAGAGGGGTGAGAACTTCCCCTACTAGTGCCAATAACCCTTCTATCTTTTTGCCCATAGTGTTCTGGCTGCAGGCACTGCCTCAGAGTCAGGTAATTGATGTGTCGGCCTACTGAATGTACGTTGAACTGCCCATCAGTATGACTGCAGGATTCCCATGGAGGATCACACCAGTGGTGACTAGTAACCAGACATATGTGGCTAATAGTTAAAAGGACAGAAATATAAGCCTTAAGGCGCACTGAATGGACAAGAGGTTATGTAAATGTAAGGGTCATTTATCCACACTAAGGAAACATTGTGGAAGATGCTGAACATGTAGATGGTATGGCAAGGGACCCTGAAGGGGTGGACAGTTGGGAAAATAGAATAATTTAATCTGGCCCCCTCGCCTTGGGTCCAGTTGGGGGTGGTGCAGCACATTCTTTGTAAGCAAGTTGTGTGTGGGTGGAATTAGTGCACATGGGCAGTGCCACCACCTGGCTGGCATTTTACTGCCTCAGGTGTCTGCCCTGAGTGGCCATGCTCTTGAACCTACAGCTCCAAGGAACTTTTTGCCACTTACCTATCTCATAGACTTGTGTGTGAGGAGTCTGGTGACCCAGCCAGATGTGTGAGGGGTCTGGAGAACCAGTCTGGCATGTGAAGGGTTTGTGACCAAGTCTGAACAATGGGCTTGAGGGGTCTGTGAGCTCCAAACTCAGCCCTAGCTTGATAATTGGCATAGTTGGTGCATGATTACAGTCAGGTAAAAGATCCCAACCATTTTAAACTCAGGAGATGTGAGATTGTGAATTATCTCAGCCTAATGACAAAAGAAATTAGTCAACACAGTTATAAAGAATGTGGGGTCTGGAGACAGGCTGCCCTGGGTTTTTTTTTACCTTCCATGGGGTCTTGAGCAACTCTCTTTCTGTGTCCTAGTCCCTCTCTATGTCTTATGTCCTAATTTTCTCATCTCTAAAATATGAATAATTCAAGTGCCTGTCACATAGATTGCTTAGATTAAACTAGATTGTATTGGTAAAACATATAGAGCATATGTCCAGTTAATGTCATACGTGGTATTGTTATTATTGCTGTTATTATTATTACTGGGAATTGGGACTAGAATCATGGGTGGTGCCAGGAAGAGGTAGGTCATAGAAACATGATCAGGGCTTCATTTGGAAGGATGGGAAAGTCATGAAGGACAAGAAGGGCCATGCCCTGAGGATAGTTTGGTCCTGGGATGTAGACATCAAAGAAATCTAACCTGATCCTGTGGAAGGCCCTGCCTAGGCATGTTCTTATACATTATCACATGCAGTCTTCACTGTGAGCCCATGAGGCAGATCTTCACATCTTTGGTTCATGCACGAAGAGATTGAAGCTAGAAAAATGAGTTAAGACCCATTGGAAAGCATGAGGGCTGCGAATCCAAGCAAACACAAGTTCGAATACCAGTTCTGCTACGTACCAGTCTTGCAGTGTTGTGGACATCATGTCACCTTTTGAAGCCACACATTTTTCATCTGTAAGATAGAATATCACTGCCTATGCTGCAGAGTTTTGCAAGGATTTAAGAAATGAATATAGGCCCTCAAATAGTGTTCTGGGTGGTACAGGCTCTCAATAAATGGTAATTGCTTTTATCATTGTATTACTACAACCATTACTGTGAAGGCCAGTTTATCTGGTGTGCTGGCTAAGGAGAGATCACCAATTATACGCTTCCATGTGGTTCTGAACTTCATCTTCACAGGATCATTCTTATAATCATGTTTCTTTCTTGTTAGAAGGAAAGCTCCATGAGGACAGGAACTGTATTTATCTTACTTACCACACTATCTCCAATACCTACCTGGCACATTCAGGTGCTGAAAACTATTGGGTATCTGACAGGTTGACTATTGGGAAAATGGAATGGTTTGGTCAGGCCCCCTCGCTTCGGGTCTGGTTGGGTGTGGTGCAGCACATTCTTTGTAAACAAATTGGGTGTGTAGGTGTAGTTAGTGTGCATGCGTGCCAATGTATTTTTAGTTTGTTGCTATTGTGTTCTTCAGAGAGTGTGTGGAACAGCAGCCCTGAACTGCTGGTCAGCAGAAAGCTCATGTCTAAAAAGAGAGCATGTTTAATTTGCTGGCAGCTGTTCAGTTTTTCTTTGGACTTTGCCAGCAGCAGGTGAGTTTCAGAGTTTCTCTTTGGACTGCCTAGCTCCTAGATGTGTATGTGCTAATTAATGATGACTCTTTCTTCAGCCAAGGCTCCAAGGACCTTTCTTCTGGTTACCTAGCTCATAGACCTGTGTGTGAAGGCTTTGTGACCCAGTGTGGACAATGGGCTTGAGGGGTCTATGAGCTCCAGACCGAGCCCTAGCTTAACATTGACTTTCAGAGCAGTGTTCTGGGCAGAGAGGAATGTCAGCTGCAGTCTGGCCATGAATGAGATGTGCACAAAGTGTGCTCATGGTGAACATCAGCATCTTTTGGAATTGCTGGACATCATCCACCACGAGCAAAATGCAGAGGTTTCAGAGGAAGGAACTGTGCACATAAATGTCAAGGAAATTGGACCTAAGAGATCCATTTGGCAGTGTTGGTGTATACTCTAAGGTGAGGTTTAGAATTTGTTAACAGTCTTTGATTTCTTCCATCTTTCCTCTCTACGTGTAGGTCTACTTCACAAGTTTATCACTCTCGCCATGTTATGTTTCTACTCTCAGGGAGGTCTTCTGTTCCCTTAGAAATAATTAGCAATCCCACTCAGGAAATGTCTGCTACATAAATAATGTCATATCATATGTTTGTGTCTGTAGGGAGCTGACTGAGGAAAAACTAAAATTTAGAGCTAATCATATCCAAGTAGGCTCCATTTCCCCTACCTAAATAAAGGCTTTGCAATTTCTACCTGCAATTTATTAGTTTTGTAGGGAAGGAAGTACACTCCTAATAAGCAAGTGAACACATGTACCGGTTTAACTGGGGTGGTCCCATTTTGCCTGAGGCAGTACCAGGTAATACCTGTTGTTCTAGACTAATTATTCATCATGTCCTCTTTTAAGAGTATTCCATTTAGAATAATAAAATATATGGTTCTCCTACATATACAGAAATTCATAATCGGGTTCTTCTAAATCCAATCTAATTTATCTCTGCCACACCCTGCTGTGAGACCCTGTGAATGCCCCTTTCCTGACCTGCACCCCCGCTGTGATCATCTTCAGTTCTGCACTTAATCCACACACCCTAGAGCCCCGACTTGCCTGCTCTGTGGTTGCCCACCTTTTGTCCTTCATTGTCCATCTTTCCTTACATCCTTTCCAACATCTTCCTTATTTGTTCTACACTGATTCTCTTTGACAGTGAGTTATAGTAGTTTTTCTTGGTACCATACAATTTGCTTTTCATTACACAGACTTTTTCATTGTTTTCTACTCAGTTGGCAAATTTCTCAACAACTTCAAATGATTCAAAGATTTCTATCCCTTCTATTTCTTTCCTTTATTTTTTTTCCCCCTTAACACAGTGCTGGTTACTCAACAAGCACAAGTTAAGGAATCAGAAGAATTGGAAGGATGTTTGAGATTAGCAATCAGGTCCCTCATTTGAAAAATGAAGAAATGTATTCAAAGATGTTGAGAGATTAGCTCAAAGTCTTAGAATTTATCAGTGAAAGAGCGTGGCTTACGGTTCTGATCTCCCAATTTATAGTGTAGTACTTTTTCCATATTACAATTCTGTCTTATTTAATAGCGTTAACTGACTTTCAGTTGTTTCATATATGTTTTTAAAGATGAAAGTATGTCTGTCTTTTAGTTTCTCAGGATAAGATTCAATGCATCAAACCCAAAGCAAAGGTGACAATCAGTCCAGCCTCACAAGTAAGCAAAAAAATACACAGTGTGAAGTCAATAGTTCCAGCTTAGCCACCTAGTCTAAGCACATTCTCATGCCTTCCTGGCATTTAGAATTCTGCAATTTGGAGAAGCATTCTTTTGATGTAAGTCTTACTATTCTACTAAAATGCCCATGATAAACATAGCTAATTAAACTTTACTCTGCATCTATACGTGGGAATTTTGATTTATTAAATTCTTAAAATTGAAATTTTGAAAGATTGGAAAAAGAAGAAATTAAAATAACATTAGACTTTTTTGAAAGTAGGAGAAAAAGCCTCCCTAAAGAATCAAAGGAACACCAAATCGGGGGCAAGACGTTGGGGGGGGGGGGGTGTCTGGAAACATGGATAACAACTCAAGGGCAGTTATAAATGGATCCAGCTCTGAAAATAACAATTCATGGTATCTAAAGAAAATGTTTTTCCTTTCTACCTCATTGATTTCTAGGATGAGCACTTCTGTTGTTGTTGTTGTTAGAACAGCTTTTTTGGTTTGTTTTCATAACTCTTTTCCTAAAAAGAAAGAATGCATAAGTTCAAAGTATCTTCTAGACCAATTTATAATTAGCAGAGGGATGAACCAACAACAAAATGCCTGAAGTTGAACAAAGAAACAAACATTTTACACTCCCATTTTTAGACAGCCCTGCAAAGCAAATGACTTGGGAAATACATGGGAAAGATTAATAGTCTTTGGGAACAGCAGATTTCTGAGATGTTTCATAAACCATGAAAGACTATACAAAGCCACAGAAGCAGGATGTGGGAAAAAATGAGGAGGGAAAGAGTGTAAGTAATAGGCAATATTTGTTTGTAGGCTTCTCCTTTTGGGGAATGTCTTGGACCTCCATAGCATTTTTATCTTTTCTTCATCTGTTCAGTAGATGCTGACCTCTCCAGATGGGTGCAGGCACTGTCAGCTCAGACACTACTGAACACACTTTCCTCAATAATGGAATCCAATTTTTGTTCAAATATCCGAGAGTTGGAGGTGGTACTGTGAAGTGGGGTGAAGTACATTCAAGAAATGAATCATGTTTAGTCTAAGTCAGTTGTAGGAGTCCTATGTCCCTTGACAGCAACAGATTGGAGGTGGGCAAATGACTGAATGTTTGCCAGTGGGACCTGAAGGGATCTTTAATGAAGCTGCGCTGGGAAAGATTTTCTTCTTCAATCAGAAGAGCAAGGTCCTGGAGATATTCTTCTTTTCTTTCTGTCTTTGGACCTCAGCATATGAAGATGTGTTGCTTGGTGCTATGATAATTGTCTTGTAATCGTGAAGAGAAAGCCAAAAGAATGAGAATCAAAATTCTTTCTCAAGAATTTTGCCTTGTAATAAAATAATTCTAGCTCCACCTGGCTAGTCTCTGGTTAGAAAAAAAAAAAAATGTGAACCCTGGAATTGCTAGCAACACTAGGCAATTGCCACTCCTCTGCACCAAACCTTCAGTGCTTTCCTGTCTCATCAGGAGTAAAACCCAAAGTTTCACCATGGTCTGAAAGACCCTCCATGACCTGTCCCTGGTTATCATTCTGATCTCAGCTCTCATTTGCTTTTCTCTTGCTCACTCTAGTGTGGTTGCGCTGGATTCCCTGCAGTCCCAGAGAGCAAGCGTGAATGTTTCCACATTTACTGTTACCGGTACCTGCCTGGTTTCCTTCCACCCTTATCGCAGTAGAGGCCTTTCCCCTAATTATCACAACACTAATTAAATAAACAATCACTTTATTTTCTGTTCTGTTATCCTGATACATTTTTCTTTTTAAAACTCATCAATTCACATTAGACACACACACGCACACACACGCACTTCTTTAGTGTTTGTTTCCTCACACTAGCATACAAAATCTATAAGATTAAGGTCAATGTTCACTGCTTGATTTTTTCCAGTGCCTAGAAGAGTGCATGGCTAAGAGTAGCCACCAGTACATTTGTTGAATGAAGGAATCGCTGAGAACTATTCTGCCACCCATTAACTGACCTGAGTCCAGACCTGCCAGAGCCGTTGTCCAGCCACTGAGCCTTCGGTAATCAGATCGGTTACTGTCTCCCACTCCACCTTCCTCCTTTCTGTTCTCCAGATGTAAGGAATGGGAAGAAGAGAAAGGAGCAATAAACTTACTTAGATTAATGAGCCTCAGGTCCCTGCGTAATTAAACTTGTGAGTCTGTTAGCAACTGGCCTTTGGGTCAGAGAATCAACTACAAAGAAAATCTAAGGAAGTCCAACTGGTGCTTTGAAATTTTGTCCTGAAGCCACACACTTACCTTCTCCAGGGCACGGGCCAGCACTTCACAATCACCACTTGGACTGCTGTGTCCTTCCATGACCCAAGATGTGGACCCCAAATCCCAAGTGAAGACAGCACTTATTTGTCATCCTTGTTGAAGGCCACACATTTAAGTCCTCCTTGTTATAGAGAAAATTCAATGAACAGTCACTTTAGATTTACACATATTATAGCACATTCCTTCAGTACTCAGTCAAACTCATACAAGAGTCATGGGATGAATTTGAAGATAAGAGTGAAAAATCCTGGTCTCAACCACCTCAAAACTACTACTGTCCTCTCATACTGACCATCTAATAGTTGAACCAAGTCTGAGTAACATGACTTTTTCTCTAAGGCTTCTTAGTTCCACACATGAGAAGATGTCTGGGTCTACCTGGCCAACCTTATTTCTAAGACAGAACCTTAAATATTCTGAATATTAAAATGAGAAAAACAGTGGCTCTCAGCAAGGACCCTTCCTATAAAGATGCATCAAAGTCTCTTGACTCTCCAGCCAATTGCTGGGAAAGTATCAGACGTATTTAGAAGTCATTTTGACTAGTTAGTCAACAGCCTCCACTAAAGTGGAAATGAGTCTCAGAAAACTTAATCAGCATATTCAAGAAATGTTTGGTTTCGGTTCAGTGAAATCTCTGATTAGCCAAGGAATTCAAGCCCTAAGATCTCCTAAAGATAAAACAAATCTCTATCTTTTAACCTTGTCACCCAAACATACTTGACCACAAAGCACTTTTTTCCTGTCACATGTGGAAAATACTGTTAGTCCACTTTCTTGCTTTGGAAAGGACACTAAAACTAATTTAATCATCCTTTAACAACTAAAAAAAATATGACTAGAGAGTCAACACTTGCAGGTATTTTAAATAATGCTATTATAGAGCTATATACATCAGGGCATGCTATGAAAGTTACTTTTTAAATTCAACACATAAAATCAATTTTTATTTTGAAATCTTACTTATTCCCTTAAAATTCAGTCACAAAAACAATTTTTTAGAGTAGCTAGATTCCAATTAACCAGGATTGTGCTTTCAATGATATCTTAGCATTCTGCCACAGTGTATGTAAACAGGTGTGTTAATACATGTACAGAATAACACCCATTTTTAAGATGTTAAATGAAGTATATTTATAGATCTCCAAGGAAAGATTGTGATAATAGAAGAAAAAGTCTGAGACAAGTATTCATGAAGGAAACAATATATATTATAGGTATTGTATCAGTTCTTATTTCAAAAAATAGCCAATAAAACCAGGAATGGTTGGACATTGATGATTTTGCGAGTATATCCCAGGAAAAAGTTAAATTGTCTCCCTCTAAAACTACTTTTCTTCTCACAAATTTAGTCCTTTGATTCTTCTTTATAAGGTTCAGAAACACTATTTCTGAAAACTCGATGTATATCTCTGGGTCCACTTTCATTGAAACTTTGCACACTTGAATGCTATTGACTGATCTAGTCTTGTAAAGTAGCACAGATAAATTCCAGAGGGACTTGATAGATGTTGTTCATTACACAAGGGTAGGTTTGGGCAAAAGTCATTGATTTTGAAATGCCAAGACTTCTTTTTGCCTGGTACCCCAAGAGAGTCTTCCAGAACCAGTAGAAAACTTATAGGTGGAAATACAAGTAAAAGAGTCTACGCATTTCGATGAGAAGGCTCAGAACCAAATTTTCAATCCACCTTTAATAATTATATACAATCTTCTGCTATTCATTTTGGTTATTAAGGTCATTGTTTTATTATTATCCCTTTTGCCTTTACATAGATTTCTTTCCTATTTTATCCTATCATATTATATGTGTATCGTATCAAGCGATATCAATTTTGATATGATTGGAGACTACTTTTATTTACCCAAGGCCTTGATCTATTTTGGTTGTCCTATATTCAAACAACAAACTTTGTCTAACTGACAAGTATTTTAAAGTAATTGTTTGCTAAATGCTTATGATGCGTTCAATACTTCGTAATGAAAAAATTTTAAAAGAACCATCTCTGCTTCAAATGACTTGCATTCTCTTTGTTGGGTATAAGACATTTCTATCTATTCAGCTCACAAACATTTCCTATCGGTTGCTATAGCAGGCAATGGGGGAAATAAACATTTACTAAATTGGTAATGTATAGCAGGTCTTTAACATATTTCATTTAGTATTCATAACAACCCTTGAAGCTATATAATATGGTTTCCATTTTTAAAAATTAAAAAAAATCATAGAAATTAAATAATTTGCCCAAATTACTGAAATCATTTTCTATTTATAAGCAACTGGGATGGGAACCAGGTGTGTGATCTGCACAATCCAAGCTCTTTCTCTTACATTCACTGTGAACGACACGAGGAGTCCTATCATGAGATTTGGCACTATTTTTTATAGGAATGCACAGAAAATGAACAGTGTAGGCTGGCATAGCAGAAACAGATTTCATGGGAATAGGTGGGATTTGAGCTGAGCTTTAAAAGATGGGTGGTATTTGGGTAGGCAGAAAAGGACTCAAAGCAAGAAGATGTATATAGATAAAGACATGGAGATGGAAGGAACATAGTACACTCAGTGGTCAGTGAGCGGGTCCATCTTTTTGGAGAGAAGGATTCAGTTTGGGAGTCAACATAATGGGGATCTATGATTCTAGGGTTAATTTAATGCTATATTACTGCACCATCAATTGCAGATGACAGAAATGAAAGCAATGACAAAATGATGTTAATAATAGTTGTAATCACTCATTGAGTACACACGGTTTGCCAAGTAGTGCCCTAAGCACATGCACCATTTCACATAATTGTCACAACAATGGGAAAAAGACAGTACTATTACACATAGTTTACAGTGGTAGAAACTAAAGTTCACAAATTAACAACCAAATCAGGGTCACATGGAGAGCAAGTCACTATGCTTAACTCTCATATAGCACTATCTCAGAGTGTGTGTTGACTTTTCAGAGCTAGGTCACAGAGTAGGAGCTAGACACAAGTGAAATTCCAGTTGTTAAAATACACTGGAGTTTACAGAGGTATTAAATAATACTAATGAAGAGAATTTTGGAGAGCTTCATCAATGGCATAGTAAATCTGTTTTACAAATAAGAAAACTGAGTTCCAGTGAGGTTAATTGTCCAAACCACAGGTTAAACCATTATAAGACTAGTCTCTGGGCTTCCAACCTAATGTTCCTTCTATTGCTTTTAGGCTGAGTCAAAATACCATTTTGGAAATATTGCCTCCCCACATCCCCTCACTTATTATTTTGTTTGTTTTTCCAGTCCAGAATTACAAAGTATAACAATGCTGTGGGTGTCTTTTTGTCAAATCTACTATATATTTCAACAAAGAGGTTTTGCCTATCCACATAAAATTAATATATTACTGTGATTATCTGTGTTTTTTAAATCACCGTAAAATCTAAATACTTTTTTCCAGAAAGATAAACTATACAGATTGTAACATTGAGATATATCTTGCTAGTTTGATGTTTAATATTTTTAATTAAAAATAATGAGAAGTGCTTAGTAAATTTGCCACAAGTGAGAGAACTAAATTATGGTTGGGTGATGTGATCAGTATATAGCCTGTGGACCAAGGAAGGAAGTTACTAGGGTTACAACAACTCTCCCTTTTGAAAGAGAAGCCCAGTTGTAGAAAATCTTCTTAGTCAATCTCCCCACAAAGTAGAGATCCAAACAACTATTTTGGAGAAACTACAATATAAAGAAATTTTTAATAAAAGATATCTCAGAAGCAGATGGGTAAAACTAGTATGGGTTAATATCTGAATTTTTAAATATTGTTAAAAAATCAAAGCAAAGACAGGAGAAAGGGTGGAGAAAAATGATATAAGGTTAAAAAAAAGAAAGAAAGAAAGAAAATGTTGACTACTGTACTATGATTTGAATGCATGTGTGTCCCTCCAAAATTTATATGATGGAATCTAACACCCATTGTAATGGTATTAAGAGGTGTGCCTTTGGGGAATTAATTACGTCATGAGGGCTCCACCCTCCCAAATGGATTAGTGCCCTTATGAGAAGGGCTAAAGGGAACAAGGTAAACCTTTTGTCCTTCCATCTCTTCTACCATGTGAGGACATAGCTGTAAGGTACCATCCTGGAAGCAGAAACCAGGCCCTCGTCAGATACTGTACCTGCCAGGACATTGATCTTGGACTTCCAGCCTCCAGAACCGAGAGAAATAAATATCTGTTCTTTAGAAATTAACCAGTCTTAGGTGTTTTGTTAGAGCAGCACAAACAGACTAAGACATAATCTAGATGTCATTTTACCCTGTGCCCTTGGCATGTCATTCCATTTTTAGGTATGCCATAGTTCTTTTTCCCAGGAAAGTACCTTTTACACATTTTATCTTGGAATAATTATCAGTAACAGTCCATTTAACTCTCCAGAGTTTATCAGTTTGGTTTATGAATTAACCGGTCACCCTTCTTCTTTTGAGTGAACTCCAGTGAAGCATGTATCAGATGAAGCAAGCACTGGAATTACAAAGGGGTTCAGTTTTGATTCCTGCAATGGGAGACAAAATGCAATTAGAAAAGATAAAGAAGGTAAATCTCCAATCCGCACAGCTCATTTCAGACGATGTTAGTATTGAGGAATAGCACACCTGTATCTCAGTTTCATCGCCAGTATTTCTCTATTGCCATCATAATTTGAGAGGAAGTGTTTTGTTTTGGATTCATACGGTTGGCAATAAATAATTATCATACTACTATTTTGAGAATAAGGAAAATGCCTCCAGGCTTTGGTCATTCTAACAGGTCAGGGAAAAGCCGTAGGTAAAGAAATAACAATTGACCCTCTTTGTACTTTCTGGGGGAAAGGAGAGTAGTCAATTTAGGAAAGCGGACATGAGTTCAGGAAGGGATGATGTTAAGGGAAGAGAAAGAGCTGAGGTAAAAGAGTAGACTAAACAGATTAAGATTTACATTTTTAACCTAAAATTGAATAAATAATATGGGGTCCAAGCTGTAGTAGTTAATACGAGCAATTTAAACACCACATCAATAAAGTAACTTAAGACCACATATTATATTATGAATCCATTGTGAATGGATTATCTATACAAGATCCCCACCGTATATAAGAAGAGCTGCGCCCTTGGACAAGCAGAGTATAGTGGATAATATGAAGAAAGGTTGCTGATGAAAAGAAAAGCCATGAGGAGCAGTTTTCAGATGTGAATACCAATTTTTTTGAATCTGGGGAGAGAGGTGGTAGCTGTGAAAAATGGCCCAAAACAAGCCAGCAAGCTGAGAACCAGCTGGGACAGTTCTATTTCAGGGAAGCCCTGGAGGTGCCATTTAATTACTGATCATTACACAAATAAGTACTAACCAGAGGGAGTTTAACATTTCATTTTTTTCTCGGGTTAACCAAGGCAAATGGTGAGCTCAGATGGAAGGTGACTGCCCTCCGGGAGGGATCCCTTTACTCAGTCTTCAAACACTACCACAGAGGATTGGCCAAGTAACAATTAGTTTCTAGAAAATTCCCAGACAGATGTAGATAGTGCCCGATTCTTCCACCTCTGGCGCTATATTCTTGTGGCCTAAATACTGTAAAAAGTCAGTTAGTAGAATATTTAAAAGCATGAGCTTCAGATATTGAGACCTAAGTTCTTATTTCAGCTATGCTGGTTTCTGGCAACCTGATTTTGTCTAAAATAGCATAAATTCTCAGATTTGCTCTCACTACTGTGCTAAGGTTGTTGTGAATATGAACTACGTATATATAGGACCCTTAACCCAAAGTCTGATATATAATAAACACTCAGTGAATGATCATGATTAGTATAAAACTAACTTCAGTTATCATACTTCATTACATCAGACATGTCAGTAATTTACATTGCACTGTGAAATATCCAAAACTCTTTATATGTTCCTTTGTGCCTGGCACCCCGGGGACCTACTACTCCAGACTCCTATGTTGTCCCTCTTTCCCTCAATGAACCATACTGGCTTTCATGGTTTCTTTAGTATAAGCTCTTTCTCCATCTCAGAGTCTTTGCATGGCTCTGTTCTTCTTTCCAGACCAATTCCTTGCCTTTCTTCTCTGGAGAGCTTGTATTCATTTTCCAGTTCTTACCTAAACATCACTTGCCCATAGAGGATTTGGTTTCCCCTGCCTCAGTCTCCCACCTCGCATCACAGTTCTCCTTCACAGCATTTATCAGTTTGTAAAAATACATATAATATTTTAGGGTAGGTAGGATTGTCTTTTAATATGGTCACTTCTCTTGCCAGTCTCTACGCTCCAAGAAATCCGGGACTTTGCAGTGCCTGGCATATAGTACCACTCCCACAAATGTTTGCTGAATCAGCAAGCGAACTGACCCAGGTCACTGGGGTATCATTCAGGGAAGCACTTAATTTTAACTTTTATGGTCTGAAAAGAGTTACTACAGTTTCAAGTGCCTGGGTATATTATGCAGGCTCAGAAAAAAATGCATTTTATTATGTTTCAAACAAAGCATACTCCAGGAATCCGGTTATTAAGACTTTGGGCATTACCGCTTTTGTTTGTTTAATAAATATATCAATTTTATTATCTTCCAGCTCAAAAAATGCTACAAACATGTTTTATACTTTGTGTAATAATTTTCCTATTCAAATATGGATATATATCTGTGTGTGTGTGTGTGCGCGCGTGTGTGTAGGTGTATGTGTGTGTGGAGAGAGAGACAGACAGACAGAGACAAAGAAAATGTGTGTGTATATAAAACTCTCAAAAAGCCACAAAAATAAACAAGAGAGTTAGTGGTTCCTATCACTTTATTATTTTCTCTGAAATGCACGGAATGTCTTCTTTCTGTCCTGGTCTGCTCAGAACACTCTGTGGCTCTTCATAAAAACTTTACTTAATTAGCATAAGAAGAATCACATGGCACATACAAAGCTGTAATGCACTTTCATATAGCTTCATTTTCTTTGCTTTGTATAAATGGCCCATGTGAGAGGTGTGTTCTTACTTCTCATTATGAAATACCATGCATATTGCAATGAAGAACACAGTTTTGAACACATTTCAAGAGGGAACCTCTCATTTCATTTTTTTTTCCTTCTGTTGCTTAATCCAAATTGCATATAAAAACGAATGAAATTCTGCCATTTGCAACAACATGGATGGACCTCGAGAGAATTATATTAAGTGAAACAAGTCAGGCACAGAAAGAGAAATACCACATGTTCTCACTTATTGGTGGGAGCTAAAAATTAATATATAAATTCACACACACACACACACACACACACACACACACACACAAAACCGGGGGGGGGGGGAAGAAGATATAACAACCACAATTACTTGAAGTTGATACGACAAGCAAACAGAAAGGACATTGTTGGGGGGGAGGGGGGAGGGAGAAGGGAGGGAAGTTTTGGTGATGGGGAGCAATAATCAGCCACAATGTATATCGACAAAATAAAATTTTTTTAAAATAAATAAATAAATAAATAAATAAATAAAAAATAAAAATAAAAAAAAATAATAAATTGCAGACCCAGCTGAAAAGTGTCAATGATTCTCATTCTAATTCATTAACGGTGGCAAATCAAAGAGGGAGCAAGATACTATTCCTTTAAAATAGAGCTGAACCTTTTCCACTTGGCAGAAGGGGGCAGCACAAGGGTTAGAGGAGGCAGAGAAAGGCATACTCAAAATGGAGCAGAAATCACAGAGGAGGTGGATATCAATGAGGATAGAGAAGTGGTTAGTTCACAGAAGGTAGTTAAAGGGATGACATCGTTTCAAGACATTGTCATAGAATTAATCATTGAGGATTGCCAAAGATGCTGGCTGAGAACCCAAGGCATCCACCCATGAGGTCACTTTCAATCCTTGCCAAAAATGAGAAGCAAGAGAAAATTGTCCTGGGTGTTCCCTCTCCCCACTCCAGTATGCTAAATTAGTCTCTCCAGGGAAAATGATTCTCAAAACATTGTATTTATCTTAAGTAGCAAATGACTTAGCAGCTGAAGTGTTACTAGATGTTCCTAGTTTACTACTTCTATCACACTGTAATACTAGATTCCTATCACTGTTACTACTAGTACTGTAGACAGCATGTAGTTAGTGTCATGTATGCAAAGGGGGTTCAGTGCGTGAAGGTGATAGATAGATAATCACACACACAGAGATACATATCTGTGGGTATATAACACTCTTAGTATCTTTCACTTTTATTTTCTAAGAAAGCATCTGTAAGATAATCATAAAAACTAGTAACAGCATAATTAGTTACAGAGTGCATTTATTACCTTATTTGAGGTAATATTCCATGAAGTAGGTAGTGCTGATTTTGCACCTTCTATAACAAAGGAAATAGCATGGTATGTCCAAAAACAAGACCAACGTACGATGACTCCAAGTCCACCTCTCTTTTTCTCTTCTAACCGATCCCCTCACTGCAGAGACCTCATTTATTGAGCAAGGAGGAATTGAAGGCACAATATACCTTCCCCTTACCAAGTCCCTATGAAAGTATAAATCAAATACTTTCAAATTTCCTCTTTATCTATCCTAAATAGGTATTTTTAAATATCTTTATTTTATTCTAAAATGGCAAAAATAAATATCAGCTTGAGAATTGTGTCTCATGACATTTTTTTAACCCTAGCAAGATTAATGGACGTAATACAAAAGAAATTATACTTTAAGTGCAGGGAGAGAAAAAATAGCAAGTGGACCAAAATATGAAGCAAAACAAACAAACAAACAAACAAACAAAAAACACACCTGCACATAGTATGAAAACTTGATATTTGACAGAAGTAAAATTAGAAAGCAGTGGGGGAAAGATGTATGTTGCTAGGACAATTGGCCATACAGATGGGAAAATAAAATGCATTTTCTACCTCACACCATACAAAAATGAAATATAGGAGAGAGTTAAAAGTTAAATGTGAAAAGCAAAGTCACCCAGCTTTTATCAGAAAATAGAAAAGAATGTTATACACACACACACACACACACACAAACATTAAATATATAGCATATATATGTTTTTAAAAATATATATAAACACATATATATATATGTGGCCAGGAAATTATTTTCTCTTTGAACAGACAAAAGGTAAAAACTAGAAAAGAGATACATGCATTTTAGTGCATTGAAAGTAAAAACATCAGTGCATTTAAAGATAGTAAAAAAGACAAATACCATTTCGAAAAATATATTAGCAAATACTTAATCAAAAAAGGGTTAGTATTCAGCACAAACTATTATCTTCTCCAAATCTGGGATAAATAGACAATCATCCCAATAGGAAAATAGCCAAATCATTAAGAACTAGGAATACCCAGATGACAATACTCAAATGGCCAAAAAAAAAAAAAAAAAAAAAGTTCAACCTATTAATAATTAGATAAATACTAATTAAAATGCTAAAGCATAATTTAAGGTCCATCAGAATGGCAAAAATTAAATAAGCGTTGAGAAGACATAGGGAAAAAGAAGTCTCCTAATCTAATAGTGAGAATATGTATATTAGTTTAAGTTACCTGAAGAACAATTTTACAATATTTAGTAAAGTTAAATATGTACATAATCTTTGATTACATAATTCTACATCTTTATATATGTCTTAGAGAAACACGTATATATGAATTAAGAGATATGTGTAAGAATATTTACAACAGCACTGTTTATAATAAGAAAAGTAATAAAAATAATTTTAAATATTCAATGATAATTTTAAAATACGAAATTGATAACAAATAAATACATACAAGAGGTCTTCAAAATCACATGGAAAGATTTGTGTTATCTTTTAATTGTATTTTTCCATGAACTTTTAAAAGTACCTCCATATGTATTGACAAAGATTGTCTGCTTGGCCAAACTTTAGTTAGATTTCTGAACCTTCTCCTAGGTCCATCTGCACGCTTCCTTGTAAAATCCAGTTTTGGCAAAGAACCTTCCACCCCTGATATATGATCACCCGCTATGTCTGACCCTCCACTATCCTCTAGGTAATGTCTGATCACCTTGGCCTGTCTTTGGCAGGAATTCTTTCTTACCACTGATGTTTCCACTTAGTAATTTTTCATCCACTGACCACCTCCCTGCTCGTTGGCTATAAATGTCCACTTGCCCATGCTATATTCAGAATTGAGTCCAATCTCTCATCCCTACTGCAAAATCCCATTGTCATGGTCCCTATACCTATCATGATGGTCTTGAATAAAGTATTCCTTACCATGCTTTAACAGTGTCATTTAATATTTTTTTTCTTTAAATGTATCTCTGGACATTTGTGTAAGAAACTGCAAAATAAAGTTAACATGATTGAAACAGAATTTCATATATTAATATACAGAATGTCAAAAATATAATGTTGAGTAAAGAAAGCAAGCTGTGCAAGAATACATAGTGTATATATGTATTTGTATACATTTTTAAAATTTGTAAATCAATACTGTATATTGTATGTGGATAGCTATTTATGTAGTAATAGTTTGGAAAAATGTATGACAAGAAAGGGCACCAAATCCTATGTGGTTATCATCTCTGAGTACAGAAGAAGCAGATTTTTACTGGGTTCATAGGTGCTATGGGTCAAATGTGTCCCCCGAGGGTTCATATATTGGAAACGTGATCTCCACTGTGACAATGCTAAGAGGGTGAGAAACTCAAATATGGTATTTGAAAGGTGGGCCCTTTAAGTGTGATTAGATTGTGAGGACTGTGCCCTCATGAACAGATTGATCCATTCATGGAGTAACGGGCATGGTTCTGAGAGCTTGATAAGGAAAATAGTTGAGAAGGTTTGCTCTCTTTTGCTCAGGCCATTCACCATGTGATACCCTGGTCCCTACAAGACACTATATAGAGTTCCCACAAGAACAAGACCCTCACCAGATGCACCCCTTGGCCTGTGGATTTCCAGCCTCTGAAACTGTAAAAAAATAAATTTCATTCTCTATAAATTACTCAGTTTCAGGTATTCTGTTATAACCAATAGAAAATAGACTAATACAACAGGGATCTCACATGATTCTGAAATATTTTATTTCTTAATATCTGAGGCAACCATGGCAAAAGATCAGGGATTTGATAGATCTCGGTAGTGGGTATGCAGTTCTCATTTTGCTATTCTGTGTTTTTTGTGTGTATGAAATATTGCTTAATATAAAATGAGACAAAGGTTAAAAATATCATAAAATGAATTGGTTAATAGCACAATAAAATAGAATGTTCTTTATATTATTAAATATTAAAGTATATAAACTGCACTATGCCTGTCCGACTACTAAATATTTTTTATAGAGAAGCATTGTGTAAACTTAAATTACATTAATATAGGGTTATTTTGTTTCTAAGGGGACAATTCAATGCATTCTGATATTAAAATGTCAACATGCAAATTAATGATGTATTCATGGCTTACGTCACTCCAGATGAAATTTACTTGCCATAACGAGACAGGCCAACCAACATACCATCTATCCCAAAACCTGTGTTGATATGTAGGAAACAAATAACTATCAGAATAGTCCTTATTGGACTAAAGGACAAGAATACGGATCACATTGTGCTGCTAGTCTCTTCTCAACCCTGAATCTGGACTTTACCCAGGAGCTCCAAGTTCTTCTTCTGTGATCTGGATCTCTTTCCCTTGCCTTCAGCTTTGGAGCTGGGGATCAGCATAGCTGTTGGCACCCCTCATGGGATATCTCAGAACATCCAGGTCTCTTTAAAATTTTTTGAAAATTTTCACAGATAGATCTTTAAGAAGCATGGTTACAGCTCTTTTGAAAATAGCTTTTATATACTTCATTACGGTATGAGTTTACTTCAAAAAGTTCATGGAAAACTGGAGTTTAAAGATACCATGAATCTTTCCATGAACTTTTTGAAAACCCCTCAAGTACTGACTTTTAGTTTTCAATTTCATTTTCCAATCATCTTAGCTCATCTTCTGAGCAGTCATCTATGTATTTTTATTACTGTCCATTTATAAATGAGAAAACTGTGGTTCTGCTATATTATGTGACTTGTTGAAGAAATGACAGCATTTTCATTCAAATGCAGAACTTCTAATGTTCCATTACCCAGAGATTTTCTTATAGCAGACTATGCCTTCGTTAAGGGACCAGGGATAATAAACTGTTATTATCAACCTGCTTAGGCATTTATGAGGCTTGTAAACCAAACTCATATCATATTATATAAGCAGAGAACCTCAGAAATAATCTATTTCAATTGTCTAGTATTTTTATCATCTTACTTTTAGGTCTTTACTTTTCAGATTGTAAATATTACATAAAGCTTAATTAAAGACAGATGTTACGTAAACATAACTTAAAAATAAAACTTCTGAAAAATCTACCTGTCAGAAATCACCACTCTAAGTAATTTAAAATGTATAACTCATTCTTCGTGAGAGTAATAGCATATTTATTAACATTTATCAACTTTGCACATGAATCAAAAATATATTCACTGTTTTTCATGTTCATGTTTTTCATGTAATATATCTAGGGCATATTTCACTTGCCCGTATATTGCCTACTTTATTCTTTCCAAGGGCTGTATAGTTTTTTACCTAGTTTCGTATTCATGCATATTTAGATTCTTCTCACTGGTTGCCTTTACAAAGGAAGCTGCAACAAACTTTCTCACAGATCTCTCCTCAAGCGCTTGTGCGAATGCTTGCACAGAATAAAATCCAAGAAATAGAAATGCTAAATATAAGGACATAAACATTTTTAATTTATATAAATAGCGCTAAAATGCCCTCAGGTTAAAAAAAAAAAAAAAAAAAACTTCCAGCCTCATTAATATTATACTTTTAAGAAATTTTAGCATACTCCAAGTCATAAGAATTTGAGCACCAACCAATTTTGCAAATCAGTATCTCAACTACAAAATGGGAAAAACGACGTTTGCCAAATCAATTTTACAGCATTGTTATAAAGACCAAATAATAAAATATCCTCATGAAAGTGTTCTGTAAAAGCATTTACTTCAAAACCCAATCTTTCAATTAAAATAGGATACCTGGATGTGGCCAAAAGTACCTTCATATGTGTAAATGACACAAACACATTTTAGAATCAGAAGTAAATGTCCCTTCGACACCAGATATCCAGTCCCTTTCTGTGGAGGCACAAAAATGTTCTGTTTAAACCCTGCAGAATCTTGTAGATCCGATTTGTCTAGTGTCATTTTCTGTCCCTTCTTCATTGAACCTGTATTTGCTGAGAATCAGACCTTTCACTAATATTTTAAAATATTGCCCTTATTTTCCTAATAGCTGTTTCCTTAGGTGTAAGTCATTATTTTTAATGCGTTTGCCATTCTTTCTCTGCATTCTGGCTTTTCATTAATATTTGGTGAATTTTGATTTTCTTTCCTCTTTGCAGTTGAGATTGTCTATTAGACTACCTGCTGTCCTATTGGTATAGCCTAATTGGCTGAAGTAAGTACCTCAGCAGCGAGTCTCCGGCTGCTCATCTCAGACACTGCCATCCTCCTTGGGCGTAAGTATTTTTCCCCAACACAAGCTCGCTTGGCACGTTCCCTGGGAGGCAGACATTCCCAGCATTGCTGATCCGCCCCTCCTGGTGCTCCTCCTGCCCCTGGCTTTCCCTGGGCCCTTCCTAAAGCCGGGGTCCATCACCTGCAGGAATGAGAAAGCCCTGAGGCTGCTTCCACTTCTAGGATTGTGTTCTCCCGAGTCTTCATCTCCACTTTTTCTTTCTATAAGAAAAAAAAAGGCTTCTTGGTACATACTCTTAAAGCAAACGAATAAAAAAGAATTGTTCGTAGAGAATTTTACCCTGATCATGTGTCTAAAAAAGGATGAGGACCTGGGAACTGGAAACCAAGTCAGAAGAAAATCTAATACCAGAAACTCCTTCTCAAACACCATTAACAGATCATTTAGAAGCTGCAAACCCTTTTTGCTTTGTAATTCTCTTGTTTTATTTCTCAGACTTAATGGTACTATATCAAAGAAATGTATAACTCTAATCTCTTTAAACCCCATGTCAATTTATGTAGTAATTATCAAGGCTTACCTAAATAACAATATCTATTCATTCTGAGTTATGTTAAATTACTACAGATGATGACATACCTTATTAACTTAATCTCTAGTAATAAAATTGCAATTAAATTCTTGATTGTTAACTTTATTAATAATAAACGCTTATTAACTTTAAGCTCATTGCTAAGAAGCATTATTGTACATACTTCTTATTTATTTCCAATTCCTAATTGTCTTTAAATAACTTAACCAAATATGTATTTTATCAGAAGGCAACTCACTTAAAAATGTTGGTTGGAAAGAGAATCAATATACTAAGAAATAAAATTACATGAAACTGTGAACATTTCTTTTAATTGTAATATAACTGAGGTAAAATGTTTACATTCTGAAACCCGAAGAAGATGTTTGAGGAGAAACTCTCTTCTTCATTGTTTATAGGAAAATGAGCAGATTTTTCTACAGTGATATGCTATTCAAGAATTATTTAGGCAATATTAAAGTCATCAGCAAGGTTAATTATGTAAGAAAATGTGATCACTTGCCATACCATTTCTGATGTCTGTACATATTAAAATAGTTAAACATCAAAAAAATTTTTAAATGTAGGAATTTTTATTTCTATATGGAACCAAACATTTAGCTCAAAGAAAAATATTTGGATAGCAAATTATTACGGCTATCATTTAAATGAAGAAAAAATTTGTGTTATCGTTTAATAGTTCTGTATAGAAATTGGAATTGTTCTCTACATTAGAGCACCCAAAGAAGAAAGTTTTGAGATTTCAGAACAGGCCTAATTGGATTTGTCAGCATCACCAAACCCATGCATTTTATCCTGAAGCAAGATGCACAGGAAACCCTTTGCAGTTGCTGAGATGGTTAAGTCATCTTGCTATCACTGAGGTTCTGACTTTGTTGTCAAAACTTTGCTTTCTCAGACAGAGTCCAATCACTTGAATCAAGAAACCAAAATGGAGATCAATTAAGATCTCTTCCTAAAATAGCATATAAATCATTAAGTCGAATAAAGAGGGAGACAGAGAGAATGAGACACAAAGCACGAACAAATGACCTCTCTGCTAGTTTGAGGGCCTGTCCCATAAAGCCAGGTCTCAAGGAGCTCATAGGCTGAGTGAGACATGAGAGAATTGCTGTAACACACTGCAAAGAATGGACCCAAATTAGTTTCTCCAAACCAAGAGTGAAAAAGAAAGACATGAAAAAGTATACAACTAGTCCTGAAATGCAGGAAGAAATTATAGACACTCTTGTTGTTGATGGAATATCCTAGGCCTCCCAGCTTAATTAATTTCATGTCAGGTACACATATAAGTGTTTCTCCCTTACTTTAAAAAATCTGTTCTTTGATGTCAAAGCAAATTTTAGTTCAGCAAAATGTTGAAGGGACTAGTTCTGTTTGCCAATTATTTGAAATATCTCCACTTTGAATAACAGTCTCCTTTCCCAAATTATTAGGATGCCAGCTAAGTGATTCTCAGATAATATAAGAATATTTAAGTCTTTAGAATGTAGCCTGCTTGAGGGCAGGAATCTGCTTTTTTTCAGTGTTGAATCCTCACCTCCTAGAACCAAGCTTAATAGAAATAGCATTTAAAAAATAATAATAAACACTTCCAAAATGTGTCACCCTGATCCTCAAACTCTCCCTTTTGCTTTCCTTTGTCCGTGCCTTCTAGGCCATAAAAGCAACAGTAGCTAATAATGCTCTTTGTTGTTATTTTCAAATGGTAGCTGTCATTATCACTAATACCAATTACTAGTCTCTCTGTAACTGCCTATCCTTAAACAAAATTGTCTTGTTAAACCCACATTTAGGTTTACTTTTTACAAGTGAATAATTGCCATGAAAGTTTGTCTCAAAAGTTTCTTCATTCTTGTTATAATATTTCAGAATGAAGAAAAATACTGGAATCAACAAAAATGTTAGAAAGCATATGTTCAACTTTATGTATATTTTTCAATGGATTTTAATTTGCTCATAGTTATGCAGAATTTTTCTAAGGTGACTGTAAGGGACACTGACCTGGCTGATCCAAAAAGGAAAAGTTACCAGGTTCATATCATTTTAGGAAGTGAAAATGCTATACAAATAATTTAGTCCACATTCTTTATTTGACTGATAAGGAAATGGAAATCAAGAAGTTATTGAATCATTGAATGACTTACGGAAAATACCTAGCAAGTGACAATGCATAAACAAAATAAAAGTTTCTTGATGCCGAAGGGGCTCTTTTCACTACATTATGATTTCTTCAACAATATTTTTAATCTTCTGAACACTTATTAAATAGCTTTCGATTTTCTGGTGCTTACATCTATATATGTGTGTGTATGCATGTATTTATATGTGACTGCATGTATGAGTAATTCATTTCAAATGTCACGAAATCCTGGAACATTGCTCTGCTCTGAGATGCTAGAGTGGGAGAAGCATCCTTTAGTTTCTGCAAAGCAAAGGTCCTGGGTAAATTGTTACCTGGATGGCTCATCCCTCATCAGTCAAAAACCCTTATTCTAGAGTCATTTCCTTTACTCATTTTCAAGCATCTCTTGACTAGAACAGCTGACATTAAGCAGATCTTAAGAATAATTATTTCTCAAAGAGATCCTGCAGTTTGACTATTTCATGTCCGACCCATTTAAGTTGTCCCAACATATCAGCACATCCAAGGGAAGTCTTATGGGCCAGTTAAACTTCAGTCTGGAAAATGGCAAAAAGAAATTGGTGTATCTTGCAAGGAATGCAATTAAACTAAGTACATGGGTGAGTCAACAGAATTATATCTTCATGTTATAAACTAGGAGTCCTCCCAGCAACATGGACAATGAATGGATTTTTCTGGAGATGTGGACGGTATCAGTGTGCTAAGCACCCAGGTCTTACCTGAGATGCTCTCTGGATGCTCGTTCCATTTTGAGGTTCTGTGCAGGGCTCCATTAACATAAGATAATTCTTTCCCTCTGACATTTTTTGTGGAAAATTTTTAAAAATACACATCTCAAAAGAGATTGAAAAGTTATTTTGTTCCTAAGTAATTTTAAAATATAAAATATTTTTCTCTCCCTTCACAATTTTAATACTAAAAGACTGGAAGGATGATTGTTATTCACAATGATTCAATTTCAATTTCTTGCACAGTGTTTGCTCTATAAAAGTTACTCTCATTAAAAATAATCTTTGGGAAATTAGGTTGAACTACTTCAGGATATCATTCAAAACTCTTTACCTACTGATTACAGTTTTCTGGGTTAAGACCCTGAAATTCCTAGTTATGCTAATATAATTCTTTTTCTTTTCTATTTCATTGTTTCACATTGTTAATTTCAGGTAGTGATGAATCTAACAAGTCATGGAAAAAAACGTTTTCAGGATAACTTGAATATTGCCTCATTAAGTAGAAAGTTTGGAAAGATTTTGTGAGCTTATTTGGTTTCTTAATCAGATCTCTAAATAGACTAACAATATTGTATAAAGTTTTATCAAAAGCAAAGCTATTTTATTTAAAATTGTATTATAATTTTTTATATTTGCAGGAAAATCTACATAAAAGTGAGGAAAAAGAAGGATTTCTATTTGATGAAAATTATCTTTATGAATGACCAGTAGAAAATATTTTCTAAAGTGAATAAGAATTGTTAAATTCAATTCTTCAGGTAAACAACCCAAAATCTTAGACAAATATCATTGTTCTTTAGAAAATAACAATTATTTATTAGCATTTATTAATAGTTGAAGATTAAATGAGAAATATTTTAGAAATTCTTGAAAGTGATACTTAAGTAAAATAAATGTTGTAGGAAAAAGGAAGCCAAAAGCTCAGTGTCATCATAGAATAATCCGTTATTGAGAAGACATTTTTAAAATCAAGATTCGGATAAACACAGACTCTGACAACACATGGAGTCTGCTGGGAAATAAAAACAGCAGTTGTTCCTAAAGGGCAACCTGCTTGTTGCAGATGGACTGTGTGCCCCTTGGGGGAAGGGAAGGAAATACATTTCCCATGATGACATCAGAATAATCATTCTCCTTAGCTTGTGAGGACTCAGTTTCTCACAGCATAGAGGGAGAGAAGAGATGCTCCAAGAACCCCCCAGTGCCCTGAGTAAGGGTGAGAAGCAGCAGCTGAGGAGCTTTTCATGACAAAGAGAGGCTACTGTTGGGGATGGATTTGCAGCATCTTTGGGCTCTCAGAGAACAGGAGCAGCCCCTGGGCTTCTCTGCTGGGGAGGAGTCCTGTTCCTTCCTGGAACCCCAGCTGGGTGCTCACCAGTCTGCACAAAGTGGGTGAGTTTGGTGACATGAAGCTGCAGTGGCTGTGGGGGCAAAGGCCTGTGACTCTCTTGCGGCATCAGAACTGTTAGGCAAGGACAACTCTGCATGAACCCGATCTCCACCTAGGGATAAGGAGATGCTGCTTGGAACTTCCCCACGGATCTGCCCTCCTTTTAAGCCAGAGAGAAAAACAGATAGAAACTGCCATTCCAACAATTCCATTTATTGGCTGAACATAGAATGAGTATTTTGTTACTCTCATACTTCAAAATTAATCCTAGAGACATAGCTTCGGAAAAATTTGAAAGTATGTCATTTTATCTTCCTCTTTATTAATAAATTTCCTTTCATTGTGTCTCCACTGTTTCATGTTAGGCACAAATTTGCTCTTTATTATTATTACTCTTTCAAAACAACAGCTGAATCTTTATTCAAATTCATCCAAAGATGGATTCTAAAGACATATTAGTTTTATAGATAGAATTGGAAAGAGACATGTGTTTTGTCTGCATTTCTACGAAGTGAGAATGAACATATTAATTCTTCAAATAAAAGCAAAAAAAATGGCTTGGAATTAACAGAAAGATGGATATTCATTTTATAAGATTTAATTTCCAATTACTGTTATACATATGCATGGATAAATAGGCGAAGAGATAAGATTCACAGTGACAGACAGGGGAAGGAGGAATAATCCTACTAATTCAGAAGACATCTGGACTATTCAGGCAACAACAGTTAACATTTAGAAAATGCATATTAAATTCTTACAGTTTTGTCCAGCTCTATCACAGTGCTCATTTTTGTGAAGAAATTTTAGACTTTCATTTTAAACTCTTGAGTAAATTTCTCAAGAGTCAAATCCTTTTTGTAATTGACCAAACCTATCCATGCAGATTACATTTTTGAAAGTAAATGAAAGTAAATAGAACATAGAACAGAGATCAATGGGTATTTGAACAGCAAGCAAGTTCATCAGAATATTGCTGAATATGTGTAAATTAAAAACATGTAAATATTATTTCCCTTTAAAAAATATATTTAGAGCTAAATTGCTTTTCTCAACAACGAGCCATGATATTTTTGTTTTTGTTTGGAATTCCAAACATTTGAAAACTAATATATGCCTTAATTCAAAGGGCTTAATATTTTGATAAATTCTAGAAAAACACTTCCTCTTATATCTTATGTCATATTCATTGAAAAACTGTTCACTAGCCATGCAGTAACTTCACTATACTCCCCAAGCCAGTGCCAAGGTGGGGAGAACTCTGAGAGGAGAGGGGTCGTTTTAACATTCTATTTAGGGCCTATATGTGATTAGAGTATTTCACCCAATGTCAGGAAGTCACAAAGCTTTGCAATTCTTTTCTTCTGTCTATCCTTTTTTTTTTTTTCTTTCTTTCTTTTTTTAGGTCCAGTCTAGTCTGAGCTAGGTTAATTTGGCTGTCCCAAGTGATTAATTGCTGTGCTCAAAAGCAAATGTCCTGTGCCACATCAAATTTCTTTATGTTACTGTGTGTGGTCTCCTGCACTCATCTACAGAAGTGTATACATGGTGATTGAGCAAAAACATACCATCACCTACACCCACTTTTCTCTTTACCACACAAAACAATTCTAAGTGAAGACATATTTCTGGAGTAGTACAGCTGCCAGAGGGAGATTTGATGTGTTACAAAAACACCACAAGGAATGGCATTTTATATCCCCCAAAAGTGTTTTTACCTGAAAACTTTCCTTCTGTGCATTATCAAAATGCCTTAATTAGAACTATCACGTTAAACTTTCAGAAGGAGAGAACAGACCTATAGTTACTAGAGGTGGGAAAGGGGCAGGGGGAAGGTGGAGGGGAGTAACTGGGTAAGGGACACAAAGAATAATTACGATTCATAATGATGAACATGCTAATAATATTGACTTGATCATCATATACTGTACACAAATACTGATAGTTAACTCTGTACCCCATAAGTATGCATAAATAAAAATTTTAAAAATTAATTCTTAAAAAAAGTTGACTATCAGCTTTTCCTCTTTCCATATTTTTAGCATTTGTTCAATCAGTCTATTCAGCATTCAGTGACTACCCAAACAGTATTTTAAACTAATGGGCAGAGTTAGACCAGCGCTAAATACTGCCACCAGCCCAAATATCGCTAACTGTATGAATGTCTGTACGACTCAGGGGACTATGGTAAACTGAGAAGAACCTGATCATTTTAATGAGCATGGATTGCAGGAATGGGGAAGAAAACCAGGGTTGGTGTCTTGACCATAAGTTATCTTACCACAGGGTAGAATAAGTTAAAGGCACACAGAAGTAATTGCCACTGTTCTTGGTTATGAGAGTAAATCTTATTGGTGAAGAGGTTAAAAATGCATCAAGTGTATCCTTCTTTTTTTTTTTTTACGTAGAAATACTTCTTTTTGCACAACAAGTGATGTAACAGCAAGAACTCTAAGAAACTAACGACTGTTGGGGGGAAGAAAAAAACAAGCCCAAATTTTCTCCCGAGTCTATCAAAAAACAAAAAACAAAAAAACCCAAAAAACCCCCAACAACCTTTAGTTAAAGAAAATAGAAATAATTTGCCACGGGGCAGTATTAGCCTATATTTGAAATAAAAGATTAAGAAAATATGACTTTACACATTTCACAGACTCTATAACCCAATGAAAATGGAGAGCTGGAGAAATTATCCTGGGTCTGTAAAATTTTAAAGGTGCAGAAAAATCTTTATTAGTTGTCCACAAAGATTACATTTAGTATGTGAAACTTGAAGCTCCATTTCATCAGACTGTAGAGATGATTTTTGTTCCAACATCCTAGAGACCACATACAGCAAAAGAGCTGTGGCAGTGCATTATGCTACCAGATGAAAGTCCCACAGGAAAGGCAGACTGTGTTGTGGGAAATTAGAAAAGGACAAGAACGGGAAGAAGAAACCTGGTCATTTGTGAATAGGATAATTGGTACGGCAGGTTCCCTGAGGACATAGGCATGCACAGCCACAGGAGATAAAGACAGATAGGGAGCTCTGCACCCACACTGGGCACATGCAGTTGGACCAATGAGTTCCCACCAGCTAAGGTGCCAATCAACAGAGACTACCAGGGCTCAACCAATGACCAACCACATGAATCCAGCTGGGAGGGCTTAATCCCCAGGAATGTAATGGCTGGTGCTCTTGAGCCACACTGTTGCTGGAGGCTGCTCCATTCTCTCTGGAGTGTGCTTTCTCTCTTAATAAATAAACTGTCCTTTGCTTTTCACCTCTGGCGTGTCTCGTCCAATTCTTTGTTCGAGACACCAAGAATCCAGATTTAGCTGGTGAAACCCACAGTTTCTCACACCATTTGGGCAATAACTTTGAGGAAAGGGAATTATAGAAGTCTAAACTTTATTTCCAATGAGTATCCTGAAACACTGGGAGACTAATAAAAATCCAAGATCTACCTTAAACTGTTAATAAGCGCTCTGTTACTTTGAAAAAGCTGAAACAGAGCTAAAATGCTACAGCTCTCTGGGGGGAGATAATGAGGTGTTTGAGGAAGGGAAGGAAAGGAGTTATTCAAGGGAAGTATCAGATGTAACAGACCAAATCAGAAAGTTTTACCAAGATAAATGGCTGTTGGGAAAGATTTGGAGCCAAGAGCTATAGAAACAGATCTTGTGAGAGTGGGAATGTAACATTTCAGTAGAAACAGCAGGACCATCAGTTTAAGACACACTTTTTTGTTTTTATTTTTGTTTTTCTCATTGATGACAAACTGTAAACCAGTCCAAGCAATACCAGCTTCATATTATAGGATTAGCAAGTGACAGAAACAAAGACGCAGTTACCGCTTCCTTACTGATGTATGAATACCAACTTCCCTTTGGAAATACCTCTATTGGGAATAAACAGGAAGGTATAACAAAATGTCTACTAGATGACAATGAGTCACTCTCCTTTTCTTAGTAATAAATTAACATCTGCCTACACTTAATACTTTACGAGGAGCTGTAGGTAAAGCTTATTTGATTTGAGCCTCATAATGGCTTTTAAAATAAAACAGATTTTATTATCCTTGCTTCACACATGAGAGAATTAAGGCTCAGCTAAGGCACAGGTAATTGAGACAGTGCTCATCAGATATCCATACATTCCCTATTTGTCTTGCAGCCCCTCCTGCAGTGAAGTTGGAGCCTTGTGATCTGTTGTGGCCAGCAAAATGTGAGCAGAAACAATTTGTGTGATTCCAAGCTAAGGCCATTGCCCGGTGGTGAGCCTCCCCCCCTCTCTCTCCCAGCAGCAGAGATCTCAAAGGCCATGTGTTTCAGATGGCCTGCCTGCGCAATAGGCATCTTATTAGAAATTAATCCTTATTATGTTAATCACTGTATTTCAGTGTTTGTATATGTGGTCCCTACTGTTAAATAATTTGACTAATGTGGAAATTGGTACTATTGGGCCAGGATTCAGATGTGGATGAGGAAGAAATGGTGATGGTTTAGGTTAGGCTAACCCCAGACATCAAGCGGCAGTGCCACCTGCTATCACATGGGAGTCAAGCCACCTGCAATCACATGGGGTGTAAGCCACCTGCAATCATATGGGGTGTGAGCCACCTGCGATCACATGGAAGGTGCGCCACATGCATATGGCTGTTGCAACTTAGGGAAAGAACGTGGAAAGTAGATGTGTTTTGTGAGTTGGCTACTATTGTTGGTAGTTGTTCAGATTCTATAGAGGTGAATTGAAAGGGGAAAATTACCAGCTAGCAAGTAAAAATTAAAACAAACAGATGATACGCAGAAATACAGGTACTACGGAGGTTGGAAAACCAAGCAAGAAAGCAAACAAATAAGTAAAAGAAAGAACCAAGGCTGGAGAGGGAAATGAGGGGAAGAAACCTTTTTCAGGTTCTCAAGTGGATGAAATGACTCAGGGAACATGTTACAACAAGGGACTCTCCTTTTCACCAGAAAGCTTCGAGTTAGCCACTATCTTATCCTACATATTCCCTAAAAGTATAAGCAGGAGACTACATGCAAATAGTTTATTTGGGAAGTGATTTGAGAAAAGAATGAAGAGTGAGAGAAATGGGTCATGGACAGGGAGAAAAGATAGAAAAATGCATTTTCAAGTTGACCACTGCTATAGGCAAATGATATTCAATTTCGTATGATCTTCTGAAGAGATGTGTGGGATTCATCCACGAGCTGTGCACCCACGCAAAAGAGGGCAGAAGACAATCTATTGGCCAAGGGTGGATCCATTTGTTTCTCTGCAATTCCACTTCCAGCTTGTAGGTATACTAGTGTTGAGCCATCCCTGATGATGTCAGTTCAGAGAACTCCAGGACAGGAAGTAGAAGATGCTTGACTTTGTGGAAAGGTACTGCCTGGTTATGCTTGCAGGAAATTGGTCAAAGCCTGTATGGAACAGGATAAGCAGCATTAGCTGGAATAAAATACGGAGCCAAGGATTTTAGAAGTGTTCAAAAGAAATTCAGTTGAGTTGAGAAAAGTTGGCATCTAAGCAAAAAAGAAAGGAAGAAAATTCAGGTTAAGAATCATGTTTCAAAAGAACTTTGTGTACACTTACCAGCACATGAAACAAGACTGGATGCAAATATGTTATAAACCTACTAAGTTTCTGAGGGAAAAATATACTATTTTGCCAACGAAAGCAAACGCCTTGATTTAAAAAGAATTCCTTTGACACGTAGAAAATGATAGAACCACTGGGCTCCTAATATTCCACACAGAAGAAGCAGGCTGAAAAAGTTGTGCAACTGCAAAGTGGACATATTCCCTAAAATTCATTTCAGATGTTGCCAGAAGACAATAGTGGAAATGGAAGAACTACCAGGAGGCTAGAGCCAGAGTTCTTGGTTCCTGGAAATGAGTCAGGGAGCTCCTCCCAGAGAGAGGAACAGAACGTAATCAAGGTACGTCCCACGCCACAGGGAAGGGCTCTTTGCAGTGTGCCATGGAGGACTGACAGCTGTATCTCATTCCTCCTCCTCCCCCACGGGAGTTCCATTGTGGCTGTCTCACCCCTCTCTCAACATTACAGTAGTCCCCCCTTATCTGTGGGGTATACTTTCCAAGATCCACAGTGGATGCCTGAAACCGAGGATATTACTGAATTTGATAGCTGTCAATCACAACACATTTCTGATCATGTCTCTCACCCACAAATTTAACGCTTTTTCCATCTTAACTAAACACTTATCATGCACTGGCTGAAGATTCATTCCTCCCGTAGATCTTACCAACCTCAGCATGTGATTTTTTTCTTTCCTTAAGTAGAGAACATTTCCTTAAGAAGATCACATTTCCTCCCTTTTCACTTAAAGGAAGCATTTTATAGCTTCTCTCTGGCATATCCGAATTACCAGCATCACTCCTCTTGCCCTTTGGGACCATTATTAAGTCACATGAGGGTTACTTGAATGCAAGCACTGTGATGCTGTGACGGTCAATCTGATAACCAAGATAGCTACTAAGTGACTAACGGGCAGGTGCAGTCTGCAGCGTGGATGCACTGGACAAAGGGATGATTTGCATCCTGGGCAGGACAGAGTAGGCTGGCTTGAGATTTCATCACCCTACTCAGAGTAAGGCAGAAGTGAAAACTTATAAATTGTTTACTTCTGGAATTTTCCATTTAATATTTCCAGACCGTGGTTGACTAGGTGTAACCAAAGGCACAGATAAGGGAGAACTTCTGTCTATATGTATGTGTGTAAGGAGGAAAAGGGTAGATAATGTGTCACATTTTGTCTATAGGTCTTGGGAGCAAAAGAAGCACTGTTTGGAAATAATGGAGAAGATATGGGGACCACACCCAGAGATCTTGGACTTGAGCTACTTGCTGGATAGGACTTTGGGTTATCTCCCTTAGGAGATGTGTGTCTGCGTTCTGTGTGTGGGAAGAGAGAGTGAATGACTATTCAGTAACCAAAGAGTACCCCGGCAGAGGCTGTAAACGCTTGTCAAATGTCTTTTCACTTCTCAATTTTCCCAGCCTTCCTCAGGCTGGAAATATGGACGTAATTCTGGCCAAGGTGAGAGGAGCTGACTCATTTCTGATCAAGGTCAGTTCAGAGACATTCCGTTCCTTCCTCTCTATGGTCCCTACCACAGTGAATGATTTTGGAGCCTGCATTTTCCATGCGATGTGGCCTGAGTCCCCTGTGGGAACAGAACCACTCTAGGAAGTGGCGCCATCAGCATCAGACTCTGACGTGACTGAGAATGAAACTTTTATTGTGTCAAATTGGTGAGATTTTAGGGCCTGTCTGTTCGGTTAATTAATTAATATGGCAAGGGAACTCAAACTCCAAATATTTTATTTGAAATCCCCCAATTTTTCCATCCTAGCAGAACATCATGATTCATCATTGAAACTAGAGCTTTTGGCATCTACCTATCCTCTGTCTATCCATTCTTCTATGTATATGTATTTCAATTAGACCTTATTTGAAGATCACATTTCTGCCAAGTTCATGCAATCCTGATCAAATGTGGGTTGAGAGGCTGCTCCCTCGGTCCCCAATGAACCATTTTTTTTTTTTTTTCACAAATAAGCTACTAACAACTCTAGCTAGTTTATTCAATACAATTACTTATTGAAGGATATTGAGTAGCTCGTGGGGCCCCTTTGAGGGTTCAGAGAACAACTGTAGAGGCTCCACAGCCAGAAACAATGACCAAAATCATATTGCAGAGCTAGTTCAGTAGAGATATCACCACTGCTGTCCTCTGCAGAAACCCCTCAGCTTCCACGGCCAACACTGACAAAGTTGAGCACTTTAAGGCACTATCGAACCTCTGCCCCTGTGGGACTTACAGCTGCCAGTACCCGCATGAAGTCTGATTCTTTGCTTCACTAGCTTCTTCTTCAAATTTAGCCTGTATCGAAACTCAAAAGTAAGACAGGAAAAGTGAGCAAATGGCTTCCCCAGAGAGGAGCCAGGAGCAAACAATTTGGGGAATTTCCCAAACACATAAAATATGTTCAGGAGCTGAGTGGCCAGAAGAAAAAATGACCAATTTCTACTACAACCAGGTACATACTGCGATTGTGGACCATAACAGGAATATAATAGACTCTTAATAAATATCTGTGGAATGGATGAAATATTGAAGCTTTCCGTTATTGCTATTCACACAGTATCATTTTAAATGACACAAGAGTGATTGGTTGTATAGCAATGGCCGAACAGCTACCGTGAGTTCAACAGAATTATTATTTCAGACCCATCCGGTTCAAGGGCAATCAAAACCAGAGCTGCAGAGAATGAGCTTCAGCTGACAATCTCAGCCCCAGCTGAGGACCAAGAGGAGCACAGAGCTTAATAGGACACTGAAGTTAACCGACTAGGCTTCCACTATCAAAGTGAAGTGGGGAATTAGAGCGATTTTCCTGACGCTCCAGGCAAAAGTGGACAGTTTGCCTGGGTTATCTAGGTCATTGCTTCAAACTCTCACATTCATTTTGCCCGTGGAGAACTGTCCTATTAGCTTCAGTTACCACTGAGTAACTAACTCAGAAATGTGCTCAGGGTAAAAACACTCATTCCTAACAATCCCCTTTTAACCATACTTAAATGTCCATGATTTTTTGGTCTTATTGATCCATGTTGAATTTAAAAGAACAACCTTTTGGGGATGGATTACAAATGCCACACACTCTTCAATTGCTATTATGTTTAAAGCAGAATTGTCATATCAAACAATAAAAAATGAAAATCCAGTTCTGTCTCCAGCTCACTTGTAGGATTCCCGCATGATTACGATAGGAATGAATCATCCACAGTGATATTTAGGTTAGTGATGCCATTATAATAAAGTGTGTGATTTAGGTTAGTCTCCATTGCGTCAAGAGAATTACCACTTACTCACGTCCTTCTCTGACTTCTGAGCTTTGCCCCTGTGGCTTACTCAGGGCACTGTTAATTGACACAATTAAGAGTGAAGACTGATTTACAGGACCCAGAGGATCCTCCAGGAGAGGGAAGTTGATGGACTTGGGAAAGGTTTTATATACTCTACTATGGCTTTCTTCCTGATCTCCAAATTCTTTCCATCAGTGAGTAAAGCTGGGATAGGGAAGTCCTCAACATCATCAGTGTCAGCGAAACTGATTTCACTTGTTTTATTGATTTCTTTAAACCAAGCACTATTTTAGGTTCTGGTTTACTTTCCAAGGTAGGGATGTGGCTTTAGACTTGTCCCATTCTCACCCACTTTCCCCTCAGTTTCTTTTTTCTCATTATTTCCTTTCACTATCATAAATCATAATAAAGTGTCAGCAAAGGCCAAAATATTCTAGAAAATAGTTTTCCCATGCTGAGAAAGGAAAAAGATGCAACAGAATCAATAAATTTTCTTCATTATGTAAGGAAAATGAATATCCATTCCCATTACATGAATTTAGCTTTCAAGACACGTACAGCACTTGGCGTTCCAGCTCAGTGTAGAAACTCTTATTTACCAAGCAACCACTTGATCTATCTAGCTTAACATCTTAACTAGGGAAATGCAAAAAGCCTGGAATTAAGTGGTTGCTTTTCACATGCTGAGTCAGAGAACAAAAACAGGGACCCACATCTGTACTTATTTTAGTTCTGTGAGTCTCGCATCTCTTCTTAGGAGATCAGCACTAGCACACTGCTTTTCACTGAGATAATTATACAGTACTCCAGACAGTGAGCATAATAACACTGTGAGTGTCCCAGAGTTTGAACAATTAGGACTGATTTTGTATAGTGTATAATTTACAGTAAAGATTCAGAATGTCTTTTTTTCTTTTAAGAACAGCTTTCATCCTTTTGCTCTAGATGATTATACATGGAGACATGTATTCACAGTCAAATTTGAAACAGATAAATCTAAACATCTGCAAAAATAGAATAATTTTATTGATATTTACCCAGAGCTATCTCAGGCCATTTCTGTTTGCGATCGGTAGAGTTGGAGAAGTTGGCTAAAGCTTCCCAAATCTAAAACTATGTCTAAAATGGATAAACTGACATCAAGACTTTAATGTAATTCTTAAGAAATTAGTTAGAAACTATAATTGAGCAATATCATCTAAACTATTATGTAGAAGCAAAGAAATGTATAAAGCAACTAGGTGAATAATATATTGAGTTATACATAAGATGTGATTAATTACAGTGCAGTACAAATGAGGAAGGAAATAGCACTCCAATAAGCTTTGCTCACTTGCTTATTTACTTAGTCATTCAATAAACAACATTTTGCCTTGGGGACACAGTGTAGAACTTAAAGAGGGCTGAGACTATGTGGCTGAACCAGACACCCTGTCCTTAGGAAGCTCAAAGTTTAGTTTTTGCATAAAATGTCCATAAAAAGAAAAATAATAGCAATTAATATTTCTATATTCTATAAAATTAATTTCACCTCTTTCAGCTAATCAATTTATAATAATTTTTTATTAAGAAATGATAAAGAACTAGCTAGCCAAGAATTTAGGAACTCAAAAAGAATGTTCTAAGTTTTTAGTTATTGAAAAGTTATTCCTTACTCTGGGTTTATCATTTGAAATTCATCAAGATTAAATTCAAGTTTATTTTAAAAATTACTGTTTTGTGCTTTCTAGATCCCAAAATATATTTCATGAAATAGAACATATAGTCAACAGCCTTGGAAATTGTAATCAATATTTAATGTTTCATTTTTTTCCAAAGCAATACTAAGATTTAGAGACTTAAATGGAGTATGAAATAAGAACAGAAGAATTGAAATTTATTGCATCATTCCATGGACATGAAAAGAACGGCTCATGGTACAAGTATGAGTTGAACATATTTTTATATCTATTATTAAATATCTCAGATATGCAAAAGAGACATAAAGAATTATGGAATAAATACTTATGTATCCACAACTGAACTTAAAGAATTAAAAGTCACAATTGTAGAAACATCAAGTATAATAATCTATAATAGCATTTTCATAACTTCCTATAGATCACTATCATTTATTTACTTTTTAATTAATATACTTAATTTTTAGACAGTTTTAGGTATACAGCAAAATTGAGTGGAAAGTACAGGGTTCTCATATACCCTCTGCTCCAGCAATCACACAATCCGCCCTGCTATCAACATCCAGCACCAGAGTGGTACATTTGTTACAATTCATGAACCTACAACAACAATCGTTAGCACCCAAAGTTCACACTTTACATTAGAGATCCTTCTTGGTGTTGTATATTCTATGGGTTTTAACATATGTATAATGACATGTATTTACCATTATACATTAATCACAATTTTACATTATAGTATCCTGCAGAATAGTTTCACTGCCCTAAAAATTCTTTTTGCTCACCCTGTTTATCCCTCCCTTTCCAAAAGCCCTGGCAACCACTAACATTTTTACTGTATCCATAGTTTTGCCTTTTCCAGAATGTCATATAGTTGGAATTATACAGTATATAGCCTTTTCAAATTGGCTTCTTTCACTTAGCAGTATCTATTTACAGCATCTTTCATGACTTTTCGTGGCTTGATAGGTCATTTCTTTATAGTGCTGAATATTAAATACTCCATTTTCTGGATGTACCAGAGTTTGTTTATTCACTCACTGACTGCAGGACATCTTGATTGCTTCCAAGTATGGGCAATTATGAATAAAGCTGCTATAAATTCCCGTGTACAGGCTTTTGTGTGGAAATAAGTTTTCAGTTCATTTGGGTAGATACCAAGGAACATGATTGCTGGGTAGTGTGGTAAGAGTGCACTCAGTTTGGTAATAACCACCAAAATGTCTTCCAAAGTGGCTGTACCTTTTTGCATTCACACCAACAATGAATGACAGTTCCTATAGCTCCATATTCTTGTAACCATTTGGTATTGTCAGTGTTTGGGATTTCAGCCATTCTAACTGGTGTGGAGTGGTAGCTCATTTTATTTTAAATTTGTAATTTCCTAATGACATATGACGTGGATCATTTTTTTATATGTATACATGCCATCTGTATATGATCTGTGGAGTCTGTTATGATCTTTTGCTCATTTTTTAATCCTGTTGTCTCTTTGCTTATTGTTGAGTTTTAAGAGTTCTTTGTACACTTTGGGTAACAATCCTTTATCAGATGTGTCTTTCGAAAATATTTTCTCCAGTCTGTTGCTTGTCTTCGCATTCTCTTGACATTGTCTCTCACAGAACAGAGGTTTGTGATTTTAATAAAGTCCAGCTTATTGGTTATTTCTTTCATGAACTGTACCTAAAAGGTTATCACCATACCCAAGGTCTAGGTTTTCTCCTGTTTTTTTTATTTTTCTAGTCTGATAGATTTGCATTCTACATTTGGGTCTATGACTCATTATGAGTTAATTTTTATAAAGGATGTAAGGCCTGTGTCTGGACCTATTTATTTGTTTTTGGATGTTCACTACTTTCAGCGCCATTTGTTGAAAAGACTGTCTTTGCTCCAGTGTCTTTGCTTCACTGTCAAATATCAGTTGACTATATTTATGAGAGTGTTTTCCTGGGATCTCTGTTCCAATCTCTTGATCTAATTGTCTGTTCTTTTACTAATACCTTACTGTCTTGATTACTGTAGCTTTATATTAAGTCTTGAAACCAGATACTGTCAATCTTCCAATTTTGTTCTTCACCTTTAATACTGAATTGGCTATTCTGAACCAACATACATTTTTTATTAGGTTTAAAAGTTTTGGGGGGGAGTTAATGTAAATGGTAAATTCTTTTTAATTTCAAATTCCACTTGTTAATTGCTTATATATGAGAAAGCTAATGACTTTTGTATTAATCATTTTTCCTGAAACCTTGCTAAAACCACTTATTACTTCCAAAGTTTTTTTGTTGACTCTTTTATTACATCATCTGGGAAAAAAGCAGTTTTATCACTTCCTTCCCAATGTATATACCTTTTATTTTATTTTCTTATATTTTGTATTATCTAGGACTTCCAGTATGATGCTGAAAAGCAGTGATGAAAAGGGATATCCTTGCCTTGTCCCTGATCTTAGTAGGAAAGCTTCTAGCTTCTCACTATTAAGAGTGATTTTAGCTGTAGGTTTTTTGTAGATGTTTTCTATCAAGTTGAGAGAGTGAATGGACCTCTATTTTCTAGTTCGCTCAGAGTATTTATTGTGAATGGGTGTTGAATTTTGCAAATGCTTTCTCTGCATCTATTGATATTATTATGTGTTTTTTTTTCTTTAGGCTGCTGATGTGATGAAATTGCGTCCCCCAAGTTTTATGTATCAGACACTTGGCCCCCCACTGTGACTGTTAAGAGTTTGGGAAATCCTATTATGGTAATTGAAAGGTGGCCTCTAGTCAGGCTAACTCAGTCTGACATTATTTTGGAGAAATTCTCAATTTTTATTGCTTCAAATATTGTTTCTGTTTCTTTCTTCTTCTGATATTTCTATTATACTTTTGTCACGTATTTTGTAATTGTTCCACTGTTCTTGAATATCCTGTTCTGTTTATTATCATGTCTCTTTTCAAAAATTACCATTTTTTATTTTATATAAACCTGATATAATGGCTGAAATAAAAAATAATGACAGTACTAAGGGGCAGTGAGGATGTGGAACAGCTAGAATGCTTATAAATTGTTGATGTAAATGCAAAATTGTGTAACCTCTTTGGAAAACAGTTAGACAGTTTCTTAAAATACTAAACACATACTTAAAGTATAACCCAGAAATCCTATGCCTAGGTATTTACCTCACAGAAATGAGGACCTATGTTCACACAAAATCCTGCACACACAAGTTTATAAAAGCTTTATTTATAATAGCTCCAAATTAGAAGCAACCATAGAATCAAATGACTTCAGTGGGTAAATTTGGAGGTAGGGTATTTACATAGATAATCAAATTAAAATGATTTTTTGATTATGGCCTTTCTAGTGGGTGTGAAGCGCTATCTCATTGTGGTTTTGATTTGTGTTTCCCTGATATAATGATACTGAGTGTCTTTACCTATGTTTGTTGGCCATTTGTGTATCTTCTTTGGCAAAATGGTTATTCAAATTATTGTGGTGTGTGGTTTGTCTTGTTGTTGTTGAGTTGTATTTTCTATATATTCTGAATTCTAAACATTTATCAGATATATAATTTGCAAATATCTTCTTTCACTCTTTGGATTGTCTTTTCATGCTCTTGTTCAAGGTTTCTTCTTAATGATCAGAATACATTGTAACATGTTACATATCAGATAAATAGGCATCAGTCATTTAATGGGATTTTTCATTACCATCTACTATGTTCCACTCCCTGAGCTAGACTACATTACAACAAAGATGTAAAGAGAAACATTCAGACAGACAGTTAGCAGTTGACCTTTAGTAGCACATAATCTAACAGGGAAGACAAAAATGTAAAGAGACCATTAAAATACATTTTGATAATAGGAAGCACATAGTTAGTGCACCTGAATCTAAATTAGTAAAGTCAAGGGAGGCATCCTTGTGGAAGGGACGTATGATTGTAGATGGGGAGTAGAGACCAAGTTGATAACGGGACATCAGGAAGTAGAAAAAGCATGTGCCAGAAGACATGTACGGCTGTGACACATCTGACAAAACTGTTGATTGTTTAAGGGGAAGCTATGGGGAAAGGCTCTGATGATAAGGCAAGAAAGAATTAGGTCATGAAAGACCTTGTATGCTAATCTAAGAAGATTGAAGCTGGTCTCTAATGGAACCTTCAGAGAACTTTAAGTAACAAGTGCCACAGAATAACATTTGCAGTTTAGAAAGATTACAATCTGACTCCAGAGAATGAATTGAGGGGTGCTAAGACTGTGAACAGGAGAGCAGTTATGGATTTAGAAAGATGAGAGATGGTGACAACCAAGACAAGGTAGTGGCAGTCAGTACTGTCCTTAGGTCCAGCCAACACCCCCAGCTCTCCTGTCTTCTCTGCTGTACTCCTTTTTTTTTTTTTTTTTTTTTTTTTTTTTTAATTTTATTTTGTCGATATACATTGTAGCTGATTAATGCTCCCCATCACCAAAACCTCCCTCCCTTCTCCCTCCCCCCTCCCCCCCAACAATGTCCTTTCTGTTTGCTTGTTGTATCAACTTCAAATAATTGTTGTTGTTATATCTTCTTCCCCCCCCCCCCCGGTTTGTGTGTGTGTGTGTGTATGTGTGTGTGTGTGAATTTATATATTAATTTTTAGCTCCCTCCAATAAGTGAGAACATGTGGTATTTCTCTTTCTGTGCCTGACTTGTTTCACTTAATATAATTCTCTCAAGGTCCATCCATGTTGTTGCAAATGGCAGTATTTCATTCGTTTTTATAGCTGAGTAGTATTCCATTGTGTAGATGTACCACATTTTCCGTATCCACTCATCTGATGATGGGCATTTGGGCTGGTTCCAACTCTTGGCTATTGTAAAGAGTGCTGCGATGAACATTGGGGAACAGGTATACCTTCGACTTGATGATTTCCATTCCTCTGGGTATATTCCCAGCAGTGGGATGGCTGGGTCGTATGGTAGATCTATTTGCAATTGTTTAAGGAACCTCCATACCATTTTCCATAGAGGCTGCACCATTTTGCAGTCCCACCAACAATGTATGAGAGTTCCTTTTTCTCCGCAGCCTCGCCAGCATTTATCGTTCATAGTCTTTTGGATTTTAGCCATCCTAACTGGGGTTAGATGGTATCTCAATGTGGTTTTTATTTGCATTTCCCGGATGCTGAGTGATGTTGAGCATCTTTTCATATGTCTGTTGGCCATTTGGATATCTTCCTTAGAGAAATGCCTACTTAGCTCTTTTGCCCATTTTTTAATTGGGTTGCTTGTTTTCTTCTTGTAAAGTTGTTTGAGTTCCTTATATATTCTGGATATTAATCCTTTGTCAGATGTATATTTTGCAAATATTTTCTCCCACTCTGTTGGTTGTCTTTTAACTCTTTTAATTGTTTCTTTTGCTGTGCAGAAGCTTTTTAGTTTGATATAATCCCATTTGTTTATTTTTCCTTTGGTTGCCCGTGCTTTTGGGGTCGTATTCATGAAGTCTGTGCCCAGTCCTATTTCCTGAAGTGTTTCCCCTATGTTTTCTTTAAGAAGTTTTATTGTCTCAGGGTGTATATTTAAATCCTTAATCCATTTTGAGTTGATTTTAGTATACGGTGAGAGGTATGGATCTAGTTTCATTCTCCTGCATATCGATATCCAGTTTTCCCAGCACCACTTGCTGAAGAGGCAGTCCCTTCCCCAGTGAATAGGCTTGGTGCCTTTGTCAAAGATCAGATGGCAGTAAGTGTGTGGGTTGATTTCTGGATTCTCTATTCTATTCCATTGGTCAGTGTGTCTGTTTTTATGCCAGTACCATACTGTTTTGGTTATTATAGCTTTGTAGTATAGCTTAAAGTCAGGTAGTGTTATGCCTCCAGCTTTATTTTTTTTGCTGAGCATTGCTTTGGCTATTCGTGGTCTTTTATTGTTCCATATAAATGTCTGAATAGTTTTTTCCATTTCTGAGAAAAATGTCTTTGGAATTTTGATGGGGATTGCATTGAATTTGTATATCACTTTGGGTAGTATGGACATTTTCACTATGTTGATTCTTCCAATCCAAGAGCATGGAATATCTTTCCATCTTCTTGTATCCTCTCTAATTTCTCTCAGCAGTGGTTTGTAGTTCTCATTATAGAGATTTTTCACCTCCTTGGTTAACTCAATTCCTAAGTATTTTATTTTTTTGGTGGCTATTGTAAATGGGCAGGCTTTCTTGATTTCTCCTTCTGCATGTTCACTATTGGAGAAAATAAATGCTACTGATTTTTGTGTGTTGATTTTGTACCCTGCTACTGTGCTGAAATCATTTATCAATTCCAACAGTTTTTTTGTAGAGGTTTTAGGCTGTTCGATATATAGGATCATGTCATCTGCAAACAGGGACAGTTTGACTTCATCTTTTCCAATCTGGATGCCCTTTATTTCCTTCTCTTCTCTGATTGCTCTGGCTAGTACTTCCAACACTATGTTGAATAGGAGTGGTGAGAGTGGGCATCCTTGTCTAGTACATGCATACTCTCGGGATACAACTATGAAAGAAATATAGCTCTATTCTAGATAATTTAATATGTATCCTTTCTCTCAAACTTCTAACATCTTCTCCTCAGTGCTCACTATCAGAAGATAACCCTGAATTCTACTCATTCTCCAATTAAACTCACTCCATGCACCGTTTACTCCTTTCCACTCCACTGAAACTGCCATTTCAAGATTAGAAATGCATTCTGCAGTGCCAAACCGGATGGTCACGTCTCAGTCCTGACCTTACTCATACCACCAAAGGATGCTAATATAACTAATTGTACCCTCCTTCCTGAAACACTCTTCATTTCATATGCAGAACACTCTTACACTCTTGTTTTGCTCTTAGCCTTACTGACCTCTCTTTTTCTTTTGCTTGTTCTTTCTCATATTCTTGATCCTTAAACATTGGCATTCTCTGATCTCTTATTTTTTGGGGGGTGGAGGGAATCTACAGTGAATTCCTAGGTGATCTCACAAAATCTTACATTCTTATATTTTTAAATAACATTCATATGTTGATAACTCCCCAAATTATATTTTTATCTCTGACCCTATCTTGAACTGTGGTTTTATATCCATATATCTGGTAAGTACGTCCACGTGGATATACAAGTATAATGAGAACCACAAACTTAACAAATCCAAAGCAGAAACCTTGTTAACTATTGTCCTCCCACCAGCCCCCTACCCCACCCTCAAGACTGGCTTCTTGCTCAGTCTTCCCCATCTCATTAAATGGCAACTTTATTACTTTCATTACTCAGGCCAAAAACTTCAGAGTCATCCTTGACTTCTCTCACTCTTTCATACCCAAATTGAACCCACCAGTGAATTTTATTAACTCTAATTAAATATGTCTCAAAACCTCCATTTATATGAATTTCAAGAACAGGTGAAATTAAAAGAGAAGCCAAAGAGAGATGGGCCACGAGAGTGGGTACAAACTGGAGAAAAGCATGAGGGAACTTTGTGGGGTAATGCAAATGTTCTTACTCTAGACTGTCGATCTGGGTAAGGGTTACCTGGTGAAAATTAATCAAGCTGTATGTTTCATTTTGGTGCAGTTTATAGGTCTTTGTTTTTTGGGATGCTATAACAAAGTATCTTAGACAGGGTAATTTATAAACAACATAATTTCTTGCTTATAGTTCTGAAGGCTGGGAATTCCAAGATCAAGGCAGCAGCAGATTTGGTGGCAGGCGAGGGGTGCTCTGTGCTTCATAGATCCTGCTCCCATGTGTCCTCACATGGTTAAAAGGCTCCCTTCAACCTCTCTTATAAGGGCATTAGTCACATTCATGAGGGCAGAACTCTCATGACTTAATCACTTCTCAAAAGTCCTCACCTCTTGATACCATAGCATTGAGGATTGAGTTTCAACATGTGAATTTGGGGGTGGGGGGCACAGACATTCCAACCATAGTAATATACTATACGTACTCACTATATAGATTTTATACTGTATCATGAAAACAAAAAAGTGTACACTCACAAGACCTCAGAGGTGTATGTGCTTATTATGTGAGTGTGTGATCATATCTGGAATCTGATTATGTCTCACCTCTCTTACTCCGCCACAGCCAATTCTCACCACCCTTGGCACTGTACATCGTTCTTCTGCCATACTCATCTGTATTAGTCCATTTCTGTTCCTTATAACAAAATACACAGAACTGGTATTTTATAAAGAAAACAAAATTTATTGCTTACAGTTTCAGAGGCTAGGAAGTCCAAAGTCCAGGGAACACATCTGGTGAGGGTCTTGGTGGTGGCAACAGTAATGGCAGGGTATCACATTGCAAAAATGGCAGAGCAGAGACAACAGAGAGAGAGAGAGCAAGAGAGTAACCTCCTCATTCACTCTCCTTTTAAAGCCCACCATTATTAATCTATTCACTACTGCATGGTCCTACAATCCAGTCACCTCTTCAAGGCCCCACCTTTCAATTACCATAACAGGATTTCCCACCCTCAACAGTTACAGTGAAGATTAAACTTCCGTGAGGTTGGAGGCCGGGGGACATCCAGTCTACAGCATCACCTCCTTGCTCCACTACGATCTATTCCTTCATATTTCCTTTTAAAATATAAAAAAGGTCATATCGTTTCTGTACTCAAAATCCTGGTTCACTTCACATCTTACCTTGATTAATAACAAGGTCCTTGTAACACCTCATAGGACCTTATGTGATCTGACCTATGCATTTTGACCTCACGTCCTACCACTTGCATCCTTGATCCCTGTGTTCTAGTCACACTTGCCACTATGATTCTCAGTGCAGGCCAGCTCCTGTCTCTGGAGTGCTCTTCCTCCAGACACTCACATGACTTCATGCTGTGGTTCCTTCATGTCTCAACCCAGATACAACCTTACCATAGAGAACTTGACTGACCGACTTATGCCAAAAAGCACTCCATTCATCATCTATTCCTTGCTTTATTCTTCTCCATAGCACTTATCATTTCACATAATATCTGTTATTCATCTCCCTTCACAAAACTGATTTATGAGAGCAATGCTCAAAATACATTTTTTGAAAGAATGCATATAGAAATTGAATGTCTTAGAAAGAAGATGATAGGTCCAGTTTTGATTACATTGAATTACATATGAGCATCACACATATATTTCTGGATCTCAGAAGAGAGCTAACTAACTGGATACACATTTAGAAGACATTAATGTAGATGGTGGTGAAGCCATAAATGTGGATATAGTATACACACTTTATCATTCACCAAACCATTGACTCAACAATTACAGAAATTGCCATTGACCCCACAAAGTATAACTTCTGCTATGGACATGCTCAGTTAATATGGTCAACAAGAATGATGACCATATTAACTGAGCATGTCCATAGATATTATAGCACCCAAAGTCAAGAGCTGTTCTTGGGGTCATTTAGATTGAACCTCACAAAATGCATGTTTTTTGTGGCTATGGATTAGTCCATTTCTGTTGCTTATAACATAAATATCTGAAAGTGGGTGGGTTATAAAGAAAATGAAATGTATTGCTTACAGTTCAGAGGCCTGGAAGTCCAAAGTCCAGGGAACACATCTGGTGAGAGTCTACTTTGGTGGTGGTTTTACAGCAATGTGGAGGTCTCACATGGTAGAAAATGGCAGAGCAGAGAGAGAGAGAGTTCCTCATGCACTTTCCTTTTTAAAGCCCTGAGAACCACACCCACAACCACCAGACCACCATTAAACCATCAAGTTAATCACCTCTTCAAGTCCCCATCTTTCAATTACCATAATAGAATTTCCTACCCTCAACAGTTATGGTCTACAGTCAGTATTAAGTTTAGGGGTTGGGGGGGCATTCAACGCAAGGCATTGTATAATCACAGTTACAGAAGGCAATAGAAATTCAGAATTCCCAAGAACTTTAAGCAAGTTCTTTCTCATCTTGCTCCACCTTCCAAATAGGAAAAAAAAAAAGAAAGAGAAAGAGATTTTGATCTGTGCAATTGTACCAAAATGGTGAGTAGATCTTTTCCTGTTGTACCAGAATTAGTGAATGGGGTTCAAAGATGAACACAAAGAGGTGATGATTACTCCTACATTCTAAAAGGACAGAGCATTGAAATGCCCAGATGGCTGCCTAGAACTTAAAGACAGGCAGTCAAAATTACTGTTTTCCCAGCCATTTTCCCATTAGTCTCTTCCAGCAAAAAATATAAGAGAGGAAGAGATTCAAGGATATATGGGAGTGGTGGATTATTGGCTTAGAGAGATAGTCCTGTGGTTTTTCTCTCTTTTTGTGTTTGGTAGTAGGATGAAGACATGTTTTTGTCCTCTCTTTACAGTCAAGTAAGGAGGGTTAAAAAAACAAAAACCAAAAAACCAGCATCTCACTCCTGACTGATGATTCAGTTAAGTAGAGACTTCTGATATACCTTCCTGTCCTTTTTAAAGGAGGGTGGGTAAGGGGTGAGGATAAATGTTTGAGCAGAGGAAGACAGCCATGGTGGAATAGTCTGCAGTTGTCCCAGCTTTTCGTAGTGAGGATGAGAGATTTTCTGTGGGTTAAATAGGCATCGAAGAAAGCAGCCAATCTTGAGCAGTCCTATATTATACAAACCTGGACAAACAGAGTTACCTAGAAATATTTGACTGTAGAATATTTGGCAAAAAAAAAAAAAGGTAGCTGAGGGGACATTGCTGAATGTCAAGAATGAAAAGGTTTCCTAATAATCCCATCATTAAAGCAGTCCATGAGGTACCCCCAGGATGGCTCACAAGCCCCAAGAGATGGCCAGGCTCTGAATACCATGACACAGGCCCTCTGGTATGCCCAGAGGCTCTATACCTGTGTTATGGCAGCCTAAAGACACTTGTTAATAAAAGATATTTGATGCATTTATGTAATTTTCCCTTTTCTCCTCCAACAACATAAGAATAAGGAACATAGAAAAGAGAAAAAGGAGGAGTTATAGAAGATGACATCTCTCCACTCCTGATTATCACTGAAACTTGACTGGAGAGTAGTAGGGGAGAGTGAGCATTTATTAGATGTAAAATTAAGCCAATTGGATAGAAAGGTCTTTTTTGAAAGTAGTAAGAGATTGAAAATCTATGGTGCTTTGAGCTGTCCTAGAGTCAGGAAGGTAGATTTTGCCAAGCATGGTTGAAAGTAATGATAGGGAAAAAAATAAAAACATGTTATTTTTGTATATGATTATACAGGTTTTTCAAATATTGCCTTATTGTGTGGTTTTTTTGTTTGCTTTTCATTTATATATATATATATATACACACATATACACACACACACACACATATATATATTGGGGATCTTCATTCACTCTGAAAAAATGTCCTTTAAAATTTCATATAGCAGAGAGCTCCTGGTAACAAATTCTCATAGTTTTTTTGTTTCTTTTTTAATATGACAGTATCTTTATTTTTGCCTTTATTCTTGAGATAAAATAGCTTTATCTAGTTTATACTAGTTTCAGGACTCCATTGTTTTGTTGACAAATCAGAGATCATTTGAATCTTCCTTGCATGCAATGATATGCTTCTCTTTGGATCTTTTTAAGATTTTCTTTCTATATTGGTTTTTAGCCATTCACCAGGTTTGCCAGTGTGGTTTCCTATTTATTATCCTGTTTGGGCTTTGCTGAACTTCTCAAATTTTTAAATTTATATCTTTCAACATACCATGACCACTAATACCTATATATATATATCCCTGTCAAGAACTGCTCAGTATTGAGTTTGAAATATTTGTTCTTTTGAGTACCCTTGAAAATATCTGAGAGAGTGTTGGTCCAGTAGAAGCCATCTGGCCATTTTCTAAGTAGAGTACTTTACTGACTTTTTACATGATATCAATGTCATAATACAGAATCTCAAGGGATACCCCAAAGAACAAATATTTAAAACTCATTCTGGGGCAGTGCTTGACAGGAAAGTGTATTGGTACCATGCCTAATAAAAATTATCTCAAAGCTCTTCTTTCAACATGATAATAACTATAATAATAACAGCAAAAGCAATAGTCAACCATCATTGTGTGCTTTGTTTACTGTCAGGTAGTATTTTAAATGTTTTAAACTTATCGATTTATTGAACTCATAAAAAAATCACAAAGTGTTATATTGCTATTATCAATTCAATTTCATAGATGAGAAAATACAGTACAGAGAACTTAGGCCTAAGGTTACCAGCCAATCGGGCTATTATTTACAGGGTTTGTATTTAACCAAAAACTTACATTGCCCTGATACTTTCCTAGCAGGTGGTCAAACACCTCAGTTAAAGGAAGTTTATCTCACATTATTTCCAACACAATTTGACAGTTATAAAGATTTTTTCCCTCAAGTTAACTGAGAATACTCTAATCCGAGACCAAGAGAAGTGAGGAAATAGAGGCTCTGTGCATATGTGTATTTTCCTGATGGTGGGATAAATGGTTTGTCGAGTTAAAAAAAAAAAAAAAAGAAAAACAGAAAAAGAAGAAGAAGAAGGTTTTCATTTTGAGAATCATTTTATGTAAACATTAGTCCACTGGTTTATTCCCACAAACCCAAAGGAGAACTGTTGAAACCTCAACAGATATTGCTATAAAAGAGCTGTCACAAGACAGAGTGTTCTTCTGTGTGGGAAGCCAGTGACTGTAATTTTGAACAGTGACGTAATTTTGGTGACTGTGTAGTGGCAGTAAGGCAACAAGTTAGTAGAATTCCAGAAAAATAAAAACATAATCTTTGGAACTATGTTTTAAAAATAAGACATCCAAACTAGAGGGAAAGGTAAATACAAGGGCTCTGATTTTGCTTGGTGGTCAACCCTTTTCCAACCTGAGACATGTGGCAAAAGAGTTTGCAGAGAGAATGCCTTTATCTAAGAATGTAAATAATATACTGTCATGTATATAACCTTTTTTCTCCAGAGATGAATAAAAAGTAAATGTACACCTTGGACCATAACAAAAAAGTAGCTTAGTTTCCTCTACCCTAAAGTACTTTGAAATTCATATTTATAGCAATTTGGGAAAGAGCTTGTTTCAAAAACATAAAATTTTAGAGAGAAAAGAGGCTGAACATCACTATATTTGATTTTAGAGATAAGAAAATCTTGACCAAAGTCACACTAAGCATCAATGAATCTATCCCATAAACTTGGCTAAACTTCAATTATGTGCCAGACACATATTCCTATGTATTTAGACTTTGAGTCAATGTAAAAAATAAATTCACAGACTAACACACAGAGACAGGTTAAGAGTTCAGATCTGTAGGTGCTTAGTTTAGTGCTTTCTTTAGAATGAAAGTGATTAATCCAAAGGAATGGGTATTATAATCTAGAGAACAATAAAACTTAACTTCATTTGATTAGGAGGAAAAGGAAATTTAGTAATTCAAATCCCTTCATGAAATGCAATCTAGTAGAACCTGATTTGTTTTCACTATCTCACTTAAATATCAGAATTGCCTTTTGAAAGCAAAACAAACAAACCAAAAAACAAAACAAAACAAAAAACAGTAACCAGTTGGCTTCTAGTGAATGTTTCTAGGGTTTCAACTATCTTTGGTTCAGAAAAAGCAATTATTTTCTTCCGTGTAATCATTTATTACTATTTATTTTAATTCTGGATGTTTGCATTATTAAGTATCACAAAACTGTTTAGAATGCTAATAATTTTTTAAATGCTGGCTAAACGGCAAATACACTATATATTCCACTACCTGGTAAGAAATAACCTTTTTGCCACAGGACAAATGAAAGGTATTAATTTTAGTGGAATGATCAAATCACAAAAAGCAGCAGAGGTTAACTTTGCATACTGTGTTTTCCAACACCATTTGGAAAGTAATACAAGTTCAAAAGACTAACCACATTAACCTAAAAATATTCCCAAATGTTCCATTTTCCAAATATTTGTACAAAGTTATTGAAATCAAAATAATATGAATGCTTAAACTTTTTTTAATGTAAGGAGGTTGATTAATATTTTATTAATACTTCTCCAATAGGATCTAAATTGATTAGTTTGCTACAGTTTATGGCAATTACAAAATAAGAAAAACAGATTTCACTCAAAGTTAACAGAATGAGGAGACCAACATGGAGTGGGGTTTTACTACAGAAAGAAGCTAAAGGAAGTCGAATTGCCTTCTATATTCTCTAAAGTCAAGAATACAAATTTTATTTCATTCTGTAAATAACTTAACCCATATTTATTTACCTCTGTCTGTGAAATACTGTGCACGGTGCTACAGAGGATAAAGTGATGACTCAGATATAAGTATTTCCTTCAAGATATAAAGAGATTAATAGCAAAGATAAAAATAAATGTGAAAAATTAAAATACAAGTGTATTGGGGGCCCTATTACTGTGTAAACAGCAACAAATCAATGTAATGACTGTGTTAGGGTGCTTTCAGGAGCTATCGCTTCCTGAGTACATCATGGGCTTCCCAGGAGCTACTGATAGTTTTAAGATAAGGTAACTTCGGCTGGGGAAAAGGGAGGTGTGACCATTTTTCAAAAAAGGAAACCTTTATATGGCACAAGAATAAATTTGAGAGAGAAGATCATGAAACTTTCTTGACAGCAATACATTCAGGTGAGCAAAAGGGTATCTGACCTCCCTCCCCTGTCAAGGACTGGCTGGACTTCAGAATAACCACGCTAACTCTGACGCAGGTGTGAGGAAAGCCACCAATGGCCTTCAGTCAAACCCAGCATGGGATAATGGAAGAGGACTCCTTGCAGTGAGGGTCCCATCTTAGACTGTCTCTGTTCTCAAGAATGATCTGGATCTCTTGGTTAGCAATTTTCTAGAAACATTCTCTCTGTAGTACCCAAAAATCCTTGGCTAGACTGACCATTCCATCTCTTTGGTGATTTTTCTCTACTCGACGCAGGTACTTAAGTTTGTGAGGTAGGGATAGGAAATAAACTCTTGACTGAACAAGGATTCCAGAATACCTCAGAGCAAGTCCAATGTGGGTTGCTCTCAGTTAGCAATTTGCTTGAGTTTGAGAGTGACCACCATCTTTGCTCTTCCAAAGAGACAAGACAGAATGGTCTTTGGCCTTCTGGAAACTGACCAAATAAACCAAAAGTTTCAACAGACTACTTTGTTACCATTCTTGCTCTGAACATTCTCCTCAGGATTCTTACCAAGTAAGAAAAATAGACTTTGTTCAAAGTTAATAGAATGACGAGACCCAGGTGGAGTGAGATTTCATTACAGAAAGTCTCTGGAAAACTCTCTAGACTGGGTTGGAAACAGAACCAGGAATCCATTCATTACTTTATCTCTTATTTTTTATCTCTTCCTTTATTCTGCAAGCATTTAATAGGTAGTCCTAGAAGGTGGCCCTTGAGCTGACTTTTGAAGTATGTGCAAAAGACAGCTAGATTTTGTGGTGAGAAATTTCATACAAGGATGGTTATTTTCAAAGGCACGATAAGTTTGAGAGGACACAGGTAACTTGATATGTCTTAAACTGTGATGGCAGGGGAAGAGGCTGTAGCAGCAACACCAAGCCATGATGGCCTTACCTGCTGTGTTAGGGCAGGGGCTTTCTATCCAAAGTTAGAGGCTCACTGGAGAGAAGTATGAACACTCCTATGTTTTACAAGAATCCTTCTAGTAAATACCTAACAATAATTGACATTCAGTAAATAACTTATGAATGAATTAACGAATGGTAAGAGCTATATCCATGCCAATAAAGAAAACTGACACATAAAGAAAAGAAGGTAATTGTGGAGATAAAATGATATATTGTATAAAACTTTAAATATGATTAAAGTGTGGGTTAAAAAACAAGAAAAGTCAACTATGCCTGTGGGGAAAGAAAATGTAATCCTGGGCTTCTTGTTAAGGCTTTCCAACCATACTCACCCATTATATTTTGGATACACAAATGTCAAGGCTATCTATTCAAAACTGGCATTTATCGAAGCTACAGAGGGATAGTGGATACTGTGGACCTACTTAATATAGCTTAGATAGCCCTCCTACAACTTCTTGGATGGGTTTCCCATTGAAATCATGTCCTCAAAATTTCTAGCAAAATTGGCACATTGTCCTAGCAAAAACAGCTGCTTTCATTCAAAAAGTTCATATAAAAAGCAGCAACAAAAACATAGTAATAACACCAAAATCAAAAAGCCACAAGCAACCCACAAACGATAAAACAAAAACGTTTGTCTATTTTTAACATTTGTTTTAATGTCAAAGAAACACATTTTTTAAATAAATACTATTCATTTTTTCCTAAGTTATTTTCAAATGCAAATTTCTAAAAACACTCTGAGGCAACCCTTTGCAATCTTTCAACTTAATAAACTCCAGCTGCCTTAAAAAAAAAAAAAGTGATTTACTCTTACATTATTTGCCTGAACCTCTTCTGATCTGAAACGTAATTGAATTGGTCCAGAGTTATGTTACAAAAGGAAAACCCTAAGAAGATTTGGAGAATGGGGCTAAAATATTTTAAATTACTTTTTAGTTCATATGGAGGACAGCCACATAGACTTTGAAACTGTCATTAGCATTGACCTCTGAACAAGTAATCTCATAGCAAAGATGAAAAAAAATCCTACTATAATCCAATTTTAGTTTTGGAAGAGATGGGAAAGAAATATGTTTAGTTATCTTTCAAACTGTTTTTAAGCATTGTGACTAGAGATATTGAATGCTGTATTCTTATATTCCATGGGGGCAAGTTTCATCTATTGTAGTGCAGAATATGCTAAGCACGTATACAGAGTAATTTCAACCAATACTTGGTTAGATAGAAATTTATTATTGACTGATAGATTACTAGGCCTTGCAATCACCCTCCCTGTATATCTTGTTCATATTTCACAGTTTTAAAATTTCTTATTTCAAAATAATTTTAGAGTTACAGAAAAGTTTCAAAAATAGTAAGAGGAGATCCCTTATGTCCCTCAACTTGAATCACCTAATTCAAATTTTACCAATTTTTTACTAATGTCCTTTTTCTGTTTCAGTATTCTAAACTGCATTTGGTTGTAAACATCATCCATAAGATATGTCAACATCATGTACCCCTTGATATGATGTACTGAGAAATACACAATATCATTTTTTTGGTATTCTTGACATAATGCACAACTTTAATTTGATTATGAGAAAACGTCATTCTAACCCAAATTGAAGGACATTGGAAAAAACAACTCATCCAACGTATCAAGGCCATGAAATATTGAGTAGCTGTTGTAAATTGTAGGAAAGTCAGGAGAAAAAACAGCATCTTTTGCCTTTTTTTTTTTTTTTTTTTTTTTTTTTGGCATTGTAGCCAGAAGAGAAAAGGGAGTAATTAAAAAGCAGAAGGAAGCCCTAGCATAACCAAACCAATGGAGTGAGGTTGTGATAGAAGCTCTTTTCTCCATAGCTTTGAGACTTATAGGGATTTATGATCACCTTTCACGGAACAGTGTTGCTGGTGGCAGAAGGGATAGGCCCCCTAGAATTCATTTCCCTGTCAGAGCTGCTGAGACATCACATCAGTTGAGTGCATGGGTGGGGTTGAAGGATTTCTCTTCAGACTCATTAGATTGCATGGGTTGTGGTTGTACAGGGAGGAAAATAGAATTACCATGTTGACTACAAATTTTTGTGCCATAAATCTTGAAAAGAAGAGGATACCTTGGCAGGGGGCTTCAGCATCTTGTATTTATTTTGTTCAAAGGATGTTAGTCAGGTACACTGGGTCTGGGCAGAATAAAAGTTAAAATCTAAGAGCTTGGGAAGGCAAATCCATAGGAACCAGAGGTCTGGGTAAGTGGAGTCCAGGATACCAGAGAAACCAGCACTAGTATGCTGAGAACTCTATTGCAGGAGCTTGCTCTCATCTGTCCCTTGTCTTCTCTAATAAAGAATTACCCAGGATCATTCCTAAATTTGCAGTTTCTATGACATCATCATCACAACACACTTTGAAGTAGAATGCGCTAAAACTAAGGGGATTATGTGTAGATTTGCGGGCAGGTCTTGAAATCTGAGGTATTTTTATAAACAATTTTGATTCTGGGAGTATGTCCATATTTCTGAATCTTGATTTATAAAGTCCCCAGATTTTCAGTGAACCAAAAAATAATAAAATAAAAAAAACATGTGAACCATCCCTTGATTGGAAAAGGGACAAGAGGCATTGGAATTACACTATATATTTTTGTCTGTTATAGCAACTTGCAATTAATTTGGCCATACCCATGCACCAATTTCCAAGTGATTTACATACATTATCTTACCTATTTCTCATAAAAATTTATGAGTTATAATTATCCCCATGTTGCAGTTTGAAAAACTGAGGTCAAAGGAGGTTAATTTCCTTCCTGGTGTACAAAGTCAGTAAGAGGTAAAACCAGAATTAGGAGCCAGGTCTATAAAATTCCCAAGCCTAAGACTTTTAAATTATAACTTATTTGGGACTTAATATTTTATTGCAAATATACTTAAATAAAAAGAAAACAATACACCCCCTTAGTACTATGAATGCTTTATTTTTAGTGGTTCTAGTAAACTTGGGAAAATTGTCTTTTGGCCTGGTAGCTATGAAGAAAACAAATGTATGTATTTCAATGACCAACTCTGAAGGAATTTGACCAGTTTTTACCATTATAAATTTACTGGCTTCCTCAGCTGAAATGTTCATACCATCTTTTGCTATTCCAATTTTTCTCTTGTACAAATTTTATTGATGTAACTACTTGGGATTATCTACTGATCAACCTGGGCTGCCCAATTGCCAATACCGCTGAAGTCCTGGGGATTCTTTTGCCTGGGAACTGTTCTGCTCCTGAATTCAAATAAATTTAAATAAATACTCCTACTGCATCATTATGAAGTTTTATTTACAGTGAACTGCCTTAAAATTTATATAATAAAAAATAATCTATATTTTGAAAAAAAAATCAGTGTGACGGTAGATGCAAGGAAAGAGAAAAAATAGAAATGAATATGTATAACCAATGTTTATTTCTAAATCAAGCCAGTATTTACTTACTTTCATCCATAGTTAAACCCATGATCATATTTTTATTTACTGATTTTCATGTTTTAGAACAGTTTTATGTTCCCATCAAAATTGAGTGGAAAGTACAGAGTTCCCATGTACCTCCTGTCTCCAAAATCACACCACCTCCTCCTCCAGAGTAGTACACTGGTTCTAATCAGTGAACCTACATGGACACATTATTATTGCCTGAAGTCTACTCTTGATGGTGTACATTTTATGGATTTTGATAAATGTATAACAGTATACACCATTACATAATTATACAGAATAGTCTTACTGCCCTAAAAATCCTCTGTGCTCCACCTATTTATCCCTTTCTACCCCTAGTCCTTGGCAACCACTAATCTTTTCACTGGCTCCTTAGTTTTGCCTTTTCCAGAATGCACTGTAGTTGGAATCATATAGCATGTAGACTGTTCAGCTTAGTTTCTTTCACTTAGCAATATTCATTTAAGTTTCCTCCATATCTTTTAATAGCCCATTTCTTTTTTTAGCATTGAATACTATTTCATGGTCTCAATGTGCCACAGTTTATTTATCCATTCACCTACCAAAGGGCATTTTGGTTGTTTCCCAGTTTTGGCAAATATGAGTAAAGCTGCTGCAAACATCCCTGTGCAGATTTTTGCAAGAACATGAATTTTTGATTCATTTGGGTAAATACCAAGGAGCACCACTGCTGGATCATATGATAAGAATTTGTTCAGTTTTGTAAAAATTGCCAACTTGTCTTCCAAAGTGGCTCCACTACCCATGATCATGATCGTACTTTGAAAGATTCAGGAGATATCTATGTTAATTATTTCTTTGTTTTTAAGATCATTTTTTAAAAATACTATAAGTATTTTTATTAAAAACCTTTGAGTTTAAAACTTGTGAGTACCCTGCGCCCCAGAAATTAATTAGATCGGAATCTCCAAAGGGTGACATCCAGGCATGGAGGCATATTTGAGAAGTGCCCTGATTCTATTATATCACTGGGATTGAGAATACTTGATGCGGATTATCCGGGCAGCCGCCTAATAACCCCACACCAGCACGTGAAAGCAGTGCTGCCACTGCATCTGCATTTACACTCATATTTGTAACCAATGACCTGGTAACATGATGATATTTAACTTTAAGTGTAACCAGCTCTCATTAAGCTGTTCTGTTCTATTATCAAGATGACAATTGTACAAAGATAGCCATTTACTCATGTCGAATTCCTTTTCTGCCCTAGTCATTCAAAACAGAAAAATATTTTCATAAGGACAACACGGCAGTGAAACAAATGACTTTTGAAAAATTAAACTCGGAATCACAAAAATGTCATAAACTATATGTATTGTTTTTAAACCGTTTCTGGCAAATGAGAAAGAACCGGATAAAGACTTCAAATGAAAATGAAGAAATTGTGGCCAGTGAGGTTTAATGACCTTTGAAAGTGCTATCACTCATAATATTTCACAATATGTAGAAAGGGTGGGAGAATTAAATGATTAAACATCACATAATTGTATAGGAATCTCCATTTCAAAAGACACTGTTTGTTAGAGGTCAGCATTATCACAACGTGAGCGAATCCCATCTATGTACTAACTTTAGTAATCTGCTACTAGTAAATGCAATAGGATACAATGAAGACACCGACAGGGATACTAGAGTAGGCTCTTCCCTGAGGCCCCAGGACACCTCTGATGGCCACCTTTAGCTGGATGACTCCCCAGTGGCCTTGCCAAAGCTTCCTTAGGCTGCCCAGCAGTTTGAGACACTCCAGCCAACTTCCTTCCTCCTTCCCTCACAAGGGGCTGGATTTCTGTCACACTCCCTGGCTCCCTCACCTTTATTCTTTTTTTCACAGGCATTTGTCTTAACAAAATTCTTGCCTGTTCATTGTGGTGTCTACTTCTCAGAGAACCCAGACTAGCACATGGGTCAATAAAATTATAGATTAGTGATTGAAAACAATATTTCTTCAGCAAGCATCATTTACCATATTAAATTGAGGATAATTTTAATATTGAGATGCTGCTATGCTTGTGTATAAGTAACATTTTCTTGAAAACTATCTTATGTCACCACTAAAGAATACTGAAGGCTTTTGTTTTTCATTTAACACTGGTGTGTGTGTCATTCCGGTCTGAGAAAAGCTGCCCTAATTAACTTGCTACAAATAGGGGGGGTAGGGGAGTCCTTTCCACTTAGTTATTTTAATCAAACTGACTCGAAGTTGTTTTTCAGTTCAGCTACTTACTACCTCCGGATAAAGCCACATGGACCGAATTCTCCCTCCAAGGCTTATTCTCAGCTGTGCTCGCCCCAGCCCCGCTATGAAACAAAACCACCATCAACTCCTAAAGTGTGTTTTATCAAATGTATCAGCTCCACCCAGCCTTGCTCATTCACCACAATCCAGTTTTTAAACACTGCTCAGATTCCTGCTTCAACCATTTGTGCCCATTTTGGCTGGCTTATCCAACAATTTAGGAAAGCCTAGAGGCCAATAAACAAGTAAACTTGGATAGCCACAAACCACAGTGCCCCAAGTGTAAACTACCAAGTTTGCTTACTTAGCATACCTCAAGCTGGGGCAAAGCCATTGCTGGCCTAAGCTGGAGGCCTCCAATGAACCTCCTGAGGAGGTCCCCATTAACGTACATAAAACACAGTCAGGATGCTGCAGTGAACATAAAGCAAAGCTTCTGTGACTGCTCCATCAGAGTAATAGCATTGCTACCATATTTAAAAGTTCTTCAGGACCGCTGGGATCTAACCCATTTTTTCTTTTCTGGGACAACTGGGGAAGGGGAATGAATAAGGAGGAAACGCAAGATTCCTGACATTGCTCTCCTGTTTACTGACTTTTAAAGTGAGGCTTTCAACAAATATGTGAACAGGGACAGAAATGCAGACATGGTTTTAGTCTTCTCTGTCACTAAGTAACTCTGAACAGAGTGGGATGTGCTAGTAGGGGGTTAGGCTCCTTGGACATTTATACTTTATAGAATCTCCTGCAGAGCAAGATGGAAACATCTTTCATACCTATAGTGCATTATTACAACCAGGGGACGGGGACTGACACAGCCCACTTCCCAGATCAATTCAGTGAGAACTTCTGGGCAGTACCCAAGTATCTGTCACCCCCGCTGACTCCAACCAAGTTTAAGAACCATTACTCTAGGTCTAAGATATTAATTCTTAAAATTTATTTTGCCTCAAAATCATCTGGACACTTGCTAATACAAAGATTGCTGGGCCTCACCCCTACTTTCTGATTTAGTGGGCCTGGGTGAAAAATTTGCATTTCTAATAAGTACCCAGGATTGTTGATGATGCTGGTCCCTGGACTTTGAAACCAATACTCCAGGGAATTCTAGGTTTTCCAAGAGGCCCATCCAGTAGACTTCTGCTCACATTTCTTTGATCACAACTATGTCATGTGGACATCTCTATCTGTAAGAAAACCAGGATATTAAATATTTTCATTGAGCACATTATGCCCATTGCTGCTCCAAAGAAACTTGGATTCTCTTAAATAAGAAAGAAAAGGGGAGCACAGACATGTAGGAGGTCAGTACACTTTAAAATGTTTAATGTCATGTGAACATAAGAATAATATTATTTTTGTGGCACTCTGGAGCAGACTAAGGGCACTTGGAGTCTGGAGGGGAGGCAGTATCCACTGGGTCAGGAGCTCCAGCTACCAGGGCTCTGTCCATCTACATCGAGGGCTGAGGGGTCCCAGCTCAGGGCAGAGGGGGACGCTCTGGAAGAAACCAGCAGCGTCTGGCACAGACTTGCACTATGGTGAGCTACTATTACTTACCTTGTGTGACTATTTTATTCTCTAAAGGAAAGAGAAGGTTTATATCAACAACTCTACCAAGAGTGAATTTAGGTAGAAGCAGGTAGGATGAAAAGTTAACTCCTAATGGCCTTTACCCTCGGCAAACTTCATTCAGAGGGTCACTAGTGAATTGTTCGTCCCAGTAGGAGGGTAGGGGATGTGTTAGCATGTTAATCTCATCAGCTTTCGCAGATACCATTTCCTTCAGATTTTTTTTTTTTCTATGAGGAGATCTCACACAATTCCTGGCTCACACTTTGAAGCTTTAGAGTTTTAGAATTCTCGCCAGTAGATTAGCTGAGTAACTGAGGAAGCATAAACCAACATAAAGTGTTCCAACACCCCTGATTCTCCTCTTACCTCGTGAGTATTGTGCACATTTGGAATGATTGCAAGGCTGCCCATTTTTGTAATGGTTTAATCTCAAAGGGAAGTGGTCCCCAAATGCCTCAGTGCAGAGCAATTTTAAAAGATGCGAACTCTTTTCCCTTCAAGCCACAAAATGTCCTGAAAGCTTCAGATCACTTGACTCTGCTCTCTCCCACACAGATTTGACCAAGCTTCTGTTTCTTCAACCACATACACACAGAAAGATATCTGTCTTTAATCATTGAGAAGTTCCTACTATTTCAAATGATTCTATTATTTTTATAAAAGCTAAAATTATTTTCACTTGAGAAAGCTCAGGTCTGTGATTTCTCCTACTAAAAGAATAGGGGCTCATCAATAAAAGTTACGTAGACGCAATGGTATGCATCCAGAGTATGTCTTATTGTACCTTCAATATATAGGTCTCCTTTGTTTGGAAAAGAAACAAACAAAACAAAATATAAAACTAAGAGGTATGGCAGTCACTACAATCTTGATGACATTATTGCTTTTGCTCTCTGGGTGACAGCAGAAGGCTTATTGCTGGGATGACAGACAGTCACAGAGCCACATGCTCACAACCCTCTAGTCTGCGGCTATCCCTACAATTCCCAAGGCCTATCATGGGGTAAAGAGCTGCAGCATTGTTTTTCAGGCTGCTCAAATCTTTGCTCAAAACTGGTCACCCTAGCTCTGATTTCTGTCCACTAAGAAAGATCATCAAAGTGCTCTGGTCTCTTGAAGGGGAACAGTGGCTTTTTAGCAAATGTAATCATAATCAGTAATTAGCAGATTCCATGTTAGATCTCTATAACTGCACAACGTTCTCACTCTGCTTCTCTAAGTATTACTTTTTAGTAGAAAAATTATTTAAAAGAACCTACCTAATTTTATAACAGTGAAGTTGTAATGTTTTCATTGTTCTTCATGAATCAACCTACTTCCATTCATACACATTGCCTTATTCGGTATTTTATCTAATAATTGGTAAAAAGCACATCACACACTTCAGTTGGAACTAGTTTGAGTTAATTCATCCAATAGCCATTCAGCAAATATTTATTGAGTGCCCACTGCATGTCAGGCTCTGTGTTAACTGCAGGAAAAAAGTGGTCTTAGTTTCAGGACTCAATGAACTCACCAGTGAATTGATTTATCCAGTGAATTGATTTATAAAGGGCATATTTAATCACCTATGTTTCTTAATTAGCCTCTTGAAATGATGGGATGAATTTATTTCAGGTAGTTTTCTCACTATGGTGAAGAAAAGTAAACTGCTAAAAACAATCTTTCCCAAGTATCCAGAGCACACCCTTCTTTTGAGTCTCCTTTTCTTTAGACTCATTACCCTCCTTCATTTTCTGATCCTTGGTCCCCAACCCACAAAGGAAACTAGTAAATTGCGTATCTATGTCTGGCCTTTCACTAGATGGTAGTGTAGAGAAATGACCTTCTGTGTGTTAATTCTGTCCATACCTGGCATTCTACCCTATTCACTCAGCAAATACAGGAAGTCTCCATCACTGTAAGAGCTCAGGACATGATGGAGGGATAGATGGACGGATAGACACCCAGTTGTGCCCCAAGAAAGTACCTATTAGATTGGCACTTTACTGAAGTTCTCACCATGGATTATTTAGTCCACATGGCTTCCTCGTAAGTCCAAATTTATTTCTTTAGGTCTGGAAGCATTCCCATCAAGGCAGAGCACTCAGGCCCTGTGCCAGTGCATAGGAAAGGAAAATGGTATTTGGCCATGAAGAAAAGCTCTTCACAGAATCTGGAAGATATCTCAGAGAACATCCAATTCCACCCCAAAGATTTACAGATGAGAAAAGGAGCCATGAGAGGTGAAACATCCTGCCTAAGATTACATTGCCAATTAAATGCAAAACTACGACTAAAACCCAGGATTCTTTACTCCTTGTCCAGGCACCTTTCCAGGGCACAGCATGGACCACATTTGTAAACAAAAGGAAATGAGGCAACATCATAAATGTCTTCAACAATTCAGTATAAACATAAATGAACAGATGGTTCACCAGGCCTCTTGGAGGCCAGCCAAAGTTTTGGGCAGAAGGACAGGGCACCTTGAATTTGAATTTGCTTAAGAGGCTAGAGAATGCTTACCCAGAATGTGTAGCAGATGCCGCATCTTCCCATCTGTCTTAGTTATGCAGCTGATACTGAAATGCTGTGTGGCCATGTCCTAGGTAGCAATTCAGGGGTGTTTAGACCCTACCAAAAAAAAAAAAAAAATTTTTTTTTAAAGGCAGCACAATAACAATGCTGACAAAAACTTGAGGTTGGGGGCTATCCAAAATGTTGCTGAAACCATGCTAGATATTCCTTAATTATAAAATAAGTACAAGTTTTAACATAGTGGGACACTTGGAAAAAAGAGCATGGTACAGAAGAGCATTGAGAATTATTGCATATGTTAAAGGAATGACATTCTCACTGTTCTCTAAATCAATAGTAAGGTTGTAGTATTGTTTTTTTTTCACTCAACATATATCACACATTGATGGAGGAGTCTGTATGATATGACAGGCAAATAGAAAACTGCCTGCCCCAAAACTAACATATAAATTGCATCATCAAAAAATCACTCGCTTGGATTTAAAAAGTGACACTCAAAAGTGCAAATATTTGGATGAGTTATGTCACAAAATCACATATTATACTATCAGAGTTCCTAATAATGCACACACATGTAACAAGATGGCACAAAACAAAACTTCTGGTCTGTCACTGATAAAGTAGGCTTCTTGTAGCTCTGGGCCTGACATCCTTAGTTCAGGGAATTCCATGTTGTATAACATGTTGTAACACACCATTTCTTTTTCCGGATAACTCTTAAGATTCTTTCAGTTATAAGTAATGGAATTTCTAAGTCAATCTGGCTTCTTGCCTCTATATTCATCTCAGATTTTGGCCTTTGTAACTGAAAGGTGAAGACCGGAAGGAAGCTTCAAGTGTGATCCAGTCATTTCACTATTTCTGTGTGATTCTCACATCTCCCCCATTTGTTATGTCAACTGCATCCTCAGGATGCCTTCCTCATCATGAAAGCATGGCCAGGGCCTTTCCAGACCTCCTATCTACACAGCACACCATTCATAGCAACAGACATCATGTCTTCCTGAGCCAAGTTCTTTTCCTGAGCCAAGTCATGAGATTTACTCATACTGGACCAAGCTCTGATTCACGCCCTTCTCTAAACCAATCATTGTGACCAAGAGGATAAACTATTGTGATTGGCTGGGACCAATTGCAGCCAACACCTAGAACTGAGGTGCTGTAAGTGCTTGGGGGCAGAGACTGATGGCGGCTGGGATGACCACCACAGAGTCAGTGTGTACTATACTAGCTATTGTGAAGTGTTAAATTAAATAAGGAAGAGACCATCTGCCAAAGGTGGCTCCATACTTTGAGTTTCTACACAACAAACTGCAACCTAACTTAGTATGTAATCAAACTGAAACCTAACAGAAGTGTAACACACAGCCAAGTGTCAGCCAGTCACAAGCAGTCAACTCATCACACCACACCCCAATGAGGTAAATGCCTCATCACACCATGCTCAAATAAAGCAGATGACCTAGCTGCAGCCAACCATATGATTTTTCCACGTTGCTTCTGTGTTCAGCCTATAAAAGCTCACTGCTCACACTGATTCTGAGCGCTGCCAATTCGTGAATTGTTCTTTGTTTAAATAAGTTCTGCTAAATTTAATTTGTCTAAAGTTTTTATATTAACGAAAGAAACAGGAATTATCAGAGTGATTAGAAGAGGAGAAAAGTGAAAAGAGAACCATTTCAGAACATTAGGCAGTATCTGAAGAAGACAGATATAACTGGATTCCAAAGCAAACCTTCTGTAATGCCAGGTTAATGTATCTCTCAGTGGCAGAAGAAGGCTTATGAAGGTTGTTTTTAGTTGAGGTGGTTTTAGAAAGATAGTTGACAAGGGCATGCATTGTTGTTTTTTGCACAAATGCAATAATTTACAGATGTTTCCTCTAAGATATTAGTAATGAAAGGCAAGTACCCAAACACCCACATAATGGGTGGTTTGTTTTTTTGTTGGTTTGGTTTTTGTTTTTTCCGTACTACCTTATTTCTATGTGAACATACCTCAAACAGAATAACAACAGGACTCTACTAATTGTTCACAGAATTCTGGGTGGCAAAAAAGATCAAGAGAAGGAATTCGAGTTCTTTTTTATTATTATTATTATTATTATTTTATTTTGTCAATATACATTGTGGCTGATTATTGCTCCCCATCACCAAAACCTCCCTCCCTTCTCCCTCCCCCCCAACAATGTCCTTTCTGTTTGCTTGTCGTATCAACTTCAAGTAATTGTGGTTGTTATATCTTCTTCCCTCCCCCCCCCCCGGTTTTGTGTGTGTGTGTGTGTGTGTGTGTGTGTGTGTGTGTGTGTGTGTGTGAATTTATATATTAATTTTTAGCTCCCACCAATAAGTGAGAACATGTGGTATTTCTCTTTCTGTGCCTCACTTGTTTCACTTAATATAATTCTCTCGAGGTCCATCCATGTTCTTTTTTAACCTACTTACATTACTCCCATTCTTATTCTATTCTTCCGATAGGACCATTTAAGATCCCACGTATGAATTTCTTTAAAATTAGAGGTTCATTTGTTTGTTTTGTGTGCAAAATCCTTATGGTATAAAAGTCAAGTGTGAAACTTACTGCTTCTTTTCTTTCCTTTGATCCTGTGAGGTCTTCATGTAGCCTTTCTTCTTGAGTCTCACCACAGTGGACCTCTTAATACGCCATAACATAATAGCATTTCATGGGGTTCATGCAGTGTAATAAATGCTGCAGACAGAAGTTAGCAACACAGAATGGTAACAAGAGCAGTGACTTGGAAGATGTGAAACCTAAAACTCCACTGCTAAGTGAGAACTTTGGTCAAGTCAATTAATTTCTCAGGGCTTTGGCAGTGGATTCTTGCTAAGATGAGAGTATTAATACCTTACCTGTCTAAAAGCAAAGAACTAGATAAGATGATCTCTTGATTTCCCCTTAGGCTGAGAATATCTACAATTCTTGGAGAAAAGTCAACAAATGACACTTGAGAATGACATGATGATATCCTATGATATTTCAAAATGTTAGTATTAACATAAATGGGCTATTCGTCTATTCTTTGATGGTAAACAAATTACCATTGCAATATAAGTTAGCAAAAGGGCAGCTTTCATTTTAAAATTTTGTATCTGGTGTTGCAATCAATCACTCTCTTTTACTTTGGAGATCAGGTTTAGTTGTAACATTTTTGTGATATATCAGTGTATAAGGCAGAAAACATAACTGTTACCAGGACCAAAAATTATGCAGAACCCATAACAATCTCCTCCACTCTATAAGTGCATTGGATATTTAAGATTAATATGTAAAATGACATTGCTATTAGCTTGAATACTCTTTCTAAAAAACTGCTTTCATATTTAGCTGCTTCCTTCATTGTCCTAAAACATGTGTTCAGTGTTAGAACCTATTGTAGTAGCCATAATTTACTAGTTTACCTTAAAAAGAAAAATTGAACAGAAATCCATTTGACAAAGAAGATGGGATGAGGGCAAAGGAACTAAAAATGTATGTGCAGAAAGTTCCATGGATTCACTTCTGAGACTTGTGGATTGTTTTAAATTGCTATCGAAAATGCCTCCACTAAAAGCTAATTTATATCACATGTTTACATAGATAAACATTCATTCATGCATGCATGTATTTATTCATATACATCAAACGCCCATTATGTGCAGTCACTGCACTAGGAGCTTGTTATAGAAAAACAAATAAACAGAGGCTGCCCTGGCTTCATGGAGCTTTGGGAAAATTTCAACAACAGCCCAAAGGAGGATGCAATTATTCCACCTGGAGAAACCTGGAAGGACTTCACAGATTCGGGTGAGAATCTGATGTAGGTGGCAAGGGAATGGTGCAGACTAGAAAGATAAGAAAACAGTGTGCAGAGTAGAGTGGGAAACAAATTCTAAGAAACTGGTAAAAAAAGGAGAGTTAGAACAACAACAAAAAATAGTAAAAAAAAAAAAAAATAGGTACAAAAAGAATCAGGAGGCAGAATCTTTCAGGGATCAGGGTGAAGTGAGATTCAGGAAGTTGCTCAACTTCAAACAGTGTAGAGAGGTAGAATAATGATACAGATGAGGCCTTAGGGGTTGACATGCAGGTGGACATCCGTGATGTCTTGGAGCAGCTTCCACAGGGTGGTTACTTCATTGAATGCCCATTTGGGGCAACTCTCAGGCAAAGAGGTCGCATTTAGGTTACCAAAACATTTTCGAAAATCATAGAACTCAATTCCCGCTGTCAGGTGATCCTGTCTTTCTCTTGGTGCCTTGGGGCCTTGACCCTCTGCACTACAATGTGAAACAGTATCCATGATACATTGTAGCTTTCTTTTAGTATGTCAATTAACTTGAGGAACACTCTCACTCCCTGACAAAGGCTTCTTGAGATTCCTCTTAATCTTCCAGAGGAAGGAATCAGATTATAACTATCTACCTATCTATATTATAGATTTGCAATTGGCAATTTGTAATCTTTCTCCTCTCAGTCTCACCAGTCTGAAAGACAACTGAAAATGTTGATCACAATGACAGCAAAGATAATTTTGTTCTCCATCCCCTGCAGAGGAGAATCACTGGGATCCCACATCTCTTCTTAGGGACCCAAGACTGGAGGGGGTGGATGCTTCTTAGTGTGACAAAAAATATCCAGGATCCACCTGAGCATCTGAAATCTCTTCTGTCTACCAGATCCCCCCTCCCTCACCTTTCTCCGATTTCTAAATAGGAGTCTTCATCCTAGGGTCCTAGGTTCTGATGATTATTTCTGACGTCAGCTTCTAGGAGTCCAATTAATTCTTCGGACAAATAGTATTCCCAGTGCTCGATCCTGGAATGCCAGAGAGCCTGTTGTTGATAAGAAGATTATGAATCTCCATAAAATTTTAGAATCTGTTTTGCCTCATTTGAAATCAAGCCCTGTATAATTAAAATTGGGTTCATTACTTGTCACATTATGCTGGGTTTGATTAGAACCAATTTTAGATTCTCAAATAAGTAGGTATCATGTAATTTGCCCTATCAAAATAAGACACTATGAGAAAACCATGAGAAAAATCACATGGAATGTATGTAAAATTTTGTCTAAAGAATGAATTGATGGACTATAGAGAGTAGGGGGGACATGGTGTGAAATTTGAAAAGCTAGATTATAAAGGACCTTATAGAACCTAAAACCTTATAACCATGCAGTTAAGATTTAACCTGAAGACTATGGGGAGATACACATAGGCCAGACTGTCGCCATCCCAGAAGGGAACACAATTTCTTTCTTTTCTCTTCATAGTTTCCCTTCATTCTTTAGCTCTCCTGCCCCTTGTAGACTCAGGTCATATTCCACTCAGATGGATCGCCTTATCCTCCTGTGAGAAGAGATCTGCATATTTCCTCACTTAGATCTCTACATTTCTCCCTGTTGATGAAGAACCCACATAATTTGACTCCATATAGAGGTGGGAGTAGACCCACTTCTGCTGGATCTGCACTTTGAATGGCAATGCTTATTTAATATCTCAGTGAAATGGATTCTTTTTTTATAACAATATAAAGGTGATATTTGTAATCTGAGCAATAGGTATCCTTTGTAAATATGAGTAATTCTAGCTGTACTCTCATAAAAGCTCTTTCAATGTGTTTCCCTGGGTTCTATAGGCAAAGAATACCACCACTGAGGCAGTGGAGGAGAGAACAAATTGTGCTCTATAAAACCAGAGGGCAAAGTGAAAAGCAGTAAAATTAGAACAAACATTCAGTTGTATAATCATCAAGGTGCTTTTGTTGGGCGGTGTTATGTTTTAATCTTTTACTTGTCTGTGAAGAGAAGAGGGCTGCAGTATTAGACTGGCTTATTCTCCCTTGTTATTTTTATTAAAACAAAATATATTCTCTATTTTTATCCTTCACTACACAAACTGGTGTAGGGAATGCTGAATTTAACCTTGAGTTTCATTTTGTCCTTTAAGGAGAAATAGTTAACTTGCTATGGAAGTTTTATGAGGGGGAATAAAGTTTTCTTTGGCTGCCTGAGCAGTCTTAACAAATCCACACGTATGTGATGCCGGACCCCACCGTTCCCAACTCACATAAGCCCCTTACACATCTGCATCTTAGGGAGCACCCCTCACTTCCTTCTGCTTGCCACTTGGGCTTCCTTCTCGCCAGCTAATACCCTTTTGAGCTGTAACTCACTCACTTGAGTTGGCTGATCTTGACCCCACTCCCACCTGAACCGAGTTCGGGTGCAGGGTGAGGTCTTACATTTTGATCTCCCCAGCTAGCTTAAACTCTACATCTGCAGAGCTGAGCACTTCCTTCCAGCCACTACTCCCAGCAAACTCAGCCTGCTGCTCAGCCATTACCACGCTTCATCAAGTCTAAGAGATCCTTTTCCCATTTTAAAATCTCTGAAATCAGTATCTATCTTACAATGCATAACATTTTAAACTTACTACAGCCAGGCAGAAGTCTTAATAAAGTAGACTGTGAATAAAAGAATTTGGTCCTAAATGTTCACATTGTTGAGGAGTCTTAACTGACATAATATCTCCGTATATAAAGTAGATACATTCCTCAAAAAAGTAGCTGTAAACTAAACTTTAGCATCAGATACCCCGTTTTCGTATGCACTTATTTGAAAAAATAAAGTCACATTTGTTAATACGTCAAAGTCATTTCTAATGCAAAACTAATTTTAAAATTAAATGTTAACATCCCAAAAAAGAGTCAAAAGATAAAAATACTAAAACTAAAAATATGATCAGCAGATGAAGAGGTGGAAGTAACACATCCTAAGCTTTCATGATTTGACATTAGTTTTTCACCTGCTACATACCACGCTTCCGATTTTAGCAATTATTTTACATTCTTATTATTCACTGTCTGTTAACATAGCTGTTTGGCTTTCCTCATATTGTCTTGACCCCAGTCAATCAACCCATCAATCAGTAAACCTCTTCCAAAAAAAAATCTCAGCAGGAACAGGGCGTTGCACAAGAGGACCAAATAGATTTAAGAAATTCTAACTACTCCTACGCTCAAGATGTGTTTTAGGTTGTTTGAGAGATTAGTTATAAACACATCCACATCTACAGCCCACATACTGCAGATGCTCAGTAAATATATGTTGCATAATAAAAATTTTGTTGACAGATAATGACAGCAAAAAATTAATGCTAACTATAAAATGCATCACATGATATTGTCTCATGAGCAGTGCTGGTCATAAGAACTATAGGCTTTCATATGAGGAAGAGATGTCTATAGACTGATCTTACCTGAGGTCACCTGGGCTCTGGAACACAGTGCTTTGGATAGCTGTACAGTGTCTTTGTGCTCATTTGGAAAAGTCACCCCTTCCTCTAGGCAGATGCAAACAGGTGCTGTTTTCTTGTCAAAGAAAGCATGGGCTGAATTTTAGCTCCTTTTCCATATACTTGTCCGGGCACTCTTGTTCAGTAAGTGTCCTGAACAACTATACATAGGGCCTTTGAAAGAGAGAGAACTTGTGCCTGAAAATACATTTAGCAGTTTTCTGTGACTATAATTTGTGTTTACAAGTTCCTCTTTCCTTCCCGCAATGGTCTTGACCTTGATTTACTTAAAAATTTAGTCTCTTCATATTAGATCTGTCTCACCCATGATCTAGTGATATGTTTTAAATGTTACTTTCACTTCAGCATCACCTTTTGTCTCCTTTTTCTGTTTCCTCAATTTAAAATGTTATTATTGTCTCTCTAGTGATAATATAAAAACATGGTAAAACATATGTTTAAAACATAGTATTAAAGTATGCACTTAGCACCTCACTAACTGCTTTGATATTTTTCATTATCTCCTTTTTTCTTAATGTCCACCAGTGAGGTAGGTATGAGACTAGGAGTCTCATTTTACAACTGAGAAAGGTGTAGTTCTGAGAGATTTTGTGACCTATTCAGGCTTTTACACAAGGTAACCAGACCTAAATTTGAACAGAGTACCTGAATCCAAATTCTTGAAGGTAAACTCCACCAGAACAGACCCCTTTATCTTCTTCACTTTCAAATTCCCACTTCTTGAAGTATTGATCAAATCAGTACTCACTAACAATACAATGTGATACAATACAATACAATACAATACAATACAATAACAATACAATTCATTCAGTAATTATTTTTTAAGGACCCACTATGTGACAGTTATAACTTTAGACACTGGGGATATAGTCTTGAGCAAAACCAGTAAAAATTCCTAGCCCTCATGCAGGTTTTATTCTAACACCGAGGATACTCGATAAATAAATTAGCATGTAAATTATACGGTATGTCGGATGATATTGACAGATATTGTGAAGGTAAAGCAGGGATGAGGGACATAGACTGTAGGGTGAAAATAGGAGACTTGCCATTTAATAAGGTGGGCAGGAAGAGCTGCACTCATGGGCTGATATTTGAAAAAAAGTCTGAAGGAGGACAGGTGTAAGCCACACTGGATTAGAGCTTACCAGGAAAAGAAAAGGACCAGAGCTAAAGTTCTGAAGAAAAACTCCTTATTAAGGATCACACCTTGCATGCTTGAGCAACAGCAAGGGAGCTAATTTTGCTAGAAATAAGTGAGCAATAAGAAAGAAAGATAGATGAGGTCGGGAGGGTAAAAGGAGTGGGTGGGTACGCATTACGCCATTGTTAGGACTTTGACTTGACTCCAAGTTAGATGAGAAGCCACTGGATGTTGTAAGCAGAGAAGAGACAGAATATTATTTCCCTCGAAACAGGATCAATCTGTATTCATGTTGAGATTAGTCTCTTGAGGGGCAAGGATGGGAGCAGGGAAACCAGTAAGGAAGGGTAAGAATGATGACGACTTTGGTACCCTCTGGAGATGAGCTGGTGGGATTTGCTGTGAATTGGATGTAGGGTGAGGGGTGAGAGAGACTGAGAGGGGTAAAGGACGACTGTCGAATGAATGATCAACTGTGCTCTGAACTATGTTTTGCCTCCTCTTAATAATTACAACACTTCAATAGTGTAGTTTACAAAATTAATTTTTATACATGATTTTAATGAATCTTGGGCCAGAAGTCTCAATGTATGACACTTCCTTCCAACTGAGGCTTATTAGTTTCTGTTTTGGGTAGGTTGGTTTCCTTAATGACGGATGTTAAGCAAACAAACAAACAAAAAAAGTTTTACTGTTTCAAAAATGAAATAGTAAAACTTCAGAAGATGGTCTATAGTTAAACATATAATTCAGATATTTCCCATAGCTGAAGAGAAGATTCAAAATTTTATAGGTACAAAATTACCTAATATTTGATTAATGTCCTGCTTTGTATTTTTTGAATGTTTTACATATAATAAAGCATATATGTATTTTAATTTTAATTAATTTTCTTTTCATGAAACACTGAATAGGGAGGATTGTGATAAAGTACATTCTTATTTTTTCGTGAAGTTGGCATGCCTGGGTTTGACATTTTTTAGTGTTTAACTTACTTTTATTCTCCATACTAGTTATCTAACTTATTTATTTTAATCAATGCTTATTAGGAAGAATTATTGTATTTTTAAACTATTACCTAATTTATGTACACAAAAATTTGAAAATATTTCTAGAATCATTGACCTAGAAAGAACTTCAGTAACTACTTAATTCAGTGTTCCTCAATTATTTTATTATTATTATTTATTTATTTATTTATTTATTTTGGCAACTGGCTTGTACAGGGATCAGAACTCTTGACCTTGGTGTTATCAGCACAACACTCTAACCAAGTAAGCTAACCAGCCGCCTCAATTATTTTTAATCCTCACTGATATCACAAGATTGCCTGAGTCATGATCATGTGACCTCTTATACTGGGATTTTTCAAGAGTAGGGCTGATATGAATATATGAAAAAAGTCTGTGGAGCAGGGAGAAGACTACTGTACTAATTAAATGAATTAATACACTGTTTGGGACAATGCCTAGCAATAATCAGTACTATAAAATTGCATATTTCTTTTGTTTAAAAAATATTTCTTTGAGCATAGTTTTTTGTGATTCATATAATGAAATAATGTTACTAAATAAGCTTTTTTAAACCACACATACCCCACTCCACTCTCAATATGTTCCTATAATTCTCACTAAAAGTGATCAAACCATCCCTGTTTATCTGGGACTTTCCCAGTTTGAGCACTGAATGTCACACATCCTTGAAACATCTTCAGTCTCAGGCAAACTAGGGTGCTTGGTCGCCCTATCTCCTAGGTCTTTCACCCTGTCTCTGCATCACTGCTATAGCCAGATTTCTTGATTTTTCAAACTCCCATAGTACAAGATGCAAAACTAAATCCTGTGTCTCCTTATTCACATATTAAAATGATCCATAGACTGTCAGAGTTAGATGAATAGGAAATGTCCAGTGAATAAACACTTCATGCCATCCTCTCTTCTTTTCATGCATTATATGCATGCGTGGTTTGCATGCTCAGGAGCATGGACAGGACATTTCAATCAAATATATGCTCATAAATATGATAAAGTCATAATGGTAAAATATCACAGTTCATAACTTGAGGAAACAAAGGCTTAAAAACTTCTTAAAGAAACCTGAAGCTGTTATGCAAATATCTATTTTATTCTGCTTTTTATCCATGTTTCCAGATAAATAAACGTAAATAAAATATTTTTGAAAATTGCACATCCATACAGTGAAATATTACTCAGCAATACAAAGGAACTAACTTTTAATTCATGAAAAAACATGGATGAATTTTAAACACATTATGCTGAGTGAAAGAAATCAGTCTCGAAAATTGCATATTGTTTCATTACATATTGTTTGATTAAAGTTTCCTGAATATTGCAGTCATATGGAACATACATTACAAAGTGTCCAAAACTAAAGTCTTGACATACTTCATCAATTCCTATGTTAGATGGTACACATTATTATTGTGTCTCTGATGACTTTTATTTATCAAAATATAAATACTGAGCTTACAAAATTCAACAATTATTCATACATGCACAAACTGGAAGTTCCAAATCACACCATAAAAATCTACTACTAATAAAATACATTTAATCTATTTTTCCTAAAAGTGTCTATTTTACATTCATTCATTAACTCCTATATTCAACAATATTGAGTATCATACATGTACCAAGAAACACATAGGGCATATTGCCCCTTAAGTTAAAAATAAACAAATCCAGAGTATGTTCTTGGACTCCTTTCATAAGTGTGAATCATCTTTCTACAAGTAAGGTATGAAAAATGCAAAACAGTCATGACGTCTCTCCTCCAGTATGATTGTCCTGTAGAGGACACTGGACTGATGTCCACACAAGCTCGCTAAACAAGGGGTTTGCTCTTTTACTTCCCCTCAGATTAAAATAGAGAAAAATGCACGTGTGTGTGCATGTGTGTGCACCTGCACAAATGCACGTGTTCATACATGCACACTGTTCACCTCCCCCCCATTGAGTAATAGGCCCCACATCAAAGATTCAACTTTGTTATATCGATCTCATAACTAGACAGTTTTATATTCTTTTGGTCAAACTAAATGCAAGGAAGATTACATGGGAGAAAAATAAGATTAGAGGCGAGGTTTGGTGGTTTGGGGAGCCATGACCATTATTCTTTCATGCTTGTAGGGTCAGAGATTTAACTGCAATTTCAAGTTCAACTTTAAAGTACAGTGGCATAAGTTATACAGCAGAAGTTTGATACATTGAATGAAACAAGTAGAGGAAGATACTGTTACTGCTCAAATCCATTGATTATCTTATACACAACAAAAAGAAACCTCATCTGGAGGTTTCCCTTAAAATCCTTAAAATAACCTAATAAAATTAAACCTGGAAAAATTGTGCTGTATCTATGCGGACATGTTGAGTAATGGAGGAGCAGCATTAGAGTCAGGGTGGGTTTAAATTCCTGCTTTGCTACCTCACCAACTATCTCTTCAGTTTTTTCATAGATAAATTGGAGGATAATTACATCTCTGTCATCTGTCCTTAGGTCTGCAAGCTTTAAATAACATAATGCAGATAAAGCCATTTTAACAGTACATGTTAAAATGTCACATTCTTGTGTGACAATAAAAACATTCAATTAATTGCCAAGACAAGGTCTAGGAAAAGAAAGGAAGGAGAGGGGAAAAAAAGAGAATGAAAATCTACTCATTGACCAGAGGATGGAGTTTCAACCATGGCCGTGTCTAGCATGTAAGGTGGCTTACGTCCTTCTGTTTAAAAATGAACGTGGGTTCAGACTCTATAAAATGCCTTAAAAAGAAGTTCTGACCTCAACATTATTCTTTTTTTCCTTGAAGTGGAGAATGAGTGGGTTGGCACTGCTAAACACATATTTTTAAAGTCAGCTTTAAAGCTTCCTGTAGGATTAGCATTCCTATTTAGTGGCAGATTCAAATAAGAAAATGATCACACAGATCTCTACCGATGGGATGAATGATTGTGATAGCCCCACTCTTCTACCTATAACAGAAGTATAAAAGGCATCTAAATTATTCCACTTTAGATTACCAAGTTCAGGGTTCAAGTTGTTAAACTAAGATTTGAACTAAACGGACACACACCTCAGGAAACAGATTTTCATCCCAGAAGTGAGTAGCTATATAAAGCATTATCCAAGGAAGCTTCCCTTCCCTGAAATGTCTATTTATCTTTCACAACCACAAATTACTAGAAAAGTTGCCAGCTTGTTCTCTGGAAGATTTTTGGAAGCGTTTCCTTGGCACATTGTGTCCTACCTCGAGGTTAGCAAAGGGAAAGGACAGTTTGACAAAGCCGTGTCAGGAAAATGTTGCTCCCTTGGCAAGCCAAAGGCCAGACTGTAATTTAAGCAGCAGTTTGCTTGTCAAGGGAAGATCTCACAAGCAGAGAGAGAATCAGTCTTTTAGCAGCTTTCGAATGGAGAGTTTAAGTCAGGACAAAAAATGTAAAATTGTTTTGCTTTTCTTTTTTTTTTCCCTGATTGGTCAGCAGACAGCTTTGCAACTGTTCTGTTGACAGCATAAGTTTTTTGAAAGTTAACTCTGTCCTTTTTTTCTTTTCCTGATCTCAAATTATATGGAAAACTGAGAAACTGAATGTACACTTAGACCCCAGAAGGCTCACTAGCAATGACTACCCAGATGTTGGTTGTAATGGGTCCAAAGTTCAAAAACAACTCAAATGGTTTACATACAAAAACAAAACCCATAATTGTCTGCATAAAGATAACTTTATATTGAACAGCTTGATTTGATTAAGGATCCACACGCCTTGATCCATGGACCTTTGGAAAACACAGCCATAATTTCAATACAACACTTCCTGAAAATTAGAGGGAAATTAGATCAGTACTCCAAGACCTTCCTCTGGTTCCTAGAATTTGAGTTGACTTAATTTTCAACTTTGACCCTACTGAAGACAGTTGTATTTTTTGGATAATAAAAGCATTGCCTATCATTTCATTATTAGAAGAGTTCTGTTTTGGCTTACATGTTTTTGTTGTTTTTGTTGTTGTTGTTGTCTTAATATTCTCTAAACCTGACTCTTCTGGTCAGCTTGGCATTTAGCAATGCAGTGATGTTGTTTAAGTTTTTCTACCTAAATTATAAAAGTTGTACATTCCCTTTGCAAAGAAAAAAATCTAACCACATAGAAAAGTCAAATCCCTAATCAGCACATCTTATTTATGTTGAATTCCATCACGTCTGAACCACTCTCACATGCGCTGCAGCAACAGCCTCCTGCCCAGTCTCTCTGCTTCATCTCAGACTCTTGACTTTCTATTTTGCACACAGCAGCCAGAGGGACACCATTCAAACATGTCAGATCATGCCACTCATGCTCAAAACACTCCCATGCTTTTCCATTGCATTTTAATAAAACCTAAAGCCCTTCCTATCACTGTCATATCCTTGTATAAACAGCCCCCTTATACTCTCCTTCCTTACCTTACTCCAGACACATGCACCTCTTTGCATTTCCTCAAGCTTATTCACACTTTACTGGCCCAGGATCTTGGCACTTGCTAACCCCTTGTCTGGAAGTTCTCCCCACAGAGATCTGCTTATCCTTTCACTGCATTCAGGTTCCTGCTCAAAGAGCCTCGCTTATCTCAAACAGCAGTCTCCATCACTCCCTGTTCTCCTACCTCGCTTAATGTTTTCCTAAGAGCATCCACTACTGGTGCTGTATTTTATATTTGTTTCTTATTTGCCTTTCTCCTAGAATTTGAATTCTACAGGGGCCAGGACTTGTTTACAATTAATTATATTCTCAGCTCTAGACTAGACAGCATCTGACAAGGGATAGGCATTAAATATTTACTGAATGAAACTCTCTCTGCAAAAGTAACCACTACTAACGCTTTAATGCATATCCCTCTAGATACTTTCTACACACACACAAACTATTTTTTCAGAAAAAAAAAAAACTTCAATGATTTTGCTTTCAGTATTTTAGTATGTATTTTCAAATACCCTGTTTACCTAGAGTTTTAGGAGCGGAAATCCCTGAGTCCCTCCTCTGGCCTCAGAGACTAAGCCTTATATCTGTGCCTTTGATCCAAACTTTTACCTCCCAGCTTCCTTTAGACCTGTTCCCTCTGCTTCCTATTAAACTTAGTCAATATCTATTGTCTCTTTTCTAACTCCCCATTGATGTGCTTACAACTTACTTTTCTTTTAAGAAAAAAAAAAATATGTATTTTCCCTCAAAACATTTTTCCTACTATTTTAGTGCTTTTTTGTATGTATATAAGAACTCAAAAAAGTATAGTCTATACTTTTTCTCCCTAAAATCTAGCTTCTGCTCTTAAGATTCTGATAAAATGATTTTCCAAGTTCACTAATTACTTCTGTCTTAGGCCATTTTGTGCTGCTGTAACAGAATACCTGAGACTGGGTAATTTGTAATAAACAAAAATATGATGGCTCTTGGTTCTGGATGCTGGAAAGTACAAGAAGGAAGGACCGGCATCCGGTGAGGGCCTTTGCAGCATGTCATCCATGGTGGAAGGGCAAAGAGAGGGTAAGAGAGGCAAGACACCAAACTCTCAGCCTCAAGCTCTTTCATAATCAGCATTAATCCATTTATGAGGGTGGAGCCTTCATGACCTACACACCTTCCGTTAGGCCTCTCTTCCCAACACTTCTGCATTGGGGATTAAGTTTCCAGCACATGCTTTTTGGGGGGACACAATCAAACCATCACACTTTCTAATTGCTAACCCCAGATGTCTTTCCCAGTATAATTTCCTGAATCTCTGATGTACACCTGAAAATAATTACTGTGACAATCCCTCTGTGACCTCATGGCATTGCCCTATAGAATTGTCATGATAGAAAGTTTTAACCACACCCTACCTCTTTCAAATGACGATTCAGTTATCTCCAGGTTATTTTATCCTTTTTCCTGAAAAAGTAGTAGAATCTATCTAATCAATATGTCAAAAATATTTGTCTCACAATTCCCTGGAATTTATAAATAGATCTGCTCTGTGTTAGACCCAAATGGACTAGTATCAAGTAATTGAACGAAACTATTTAGGCAGCAACTTTCCCATTACAATTAAGCAGCCCTGTGGTGAAGACCCTTCCAGTTCAGATCTTTAGGGTTTTTGAAGTCTCCTTGCCCCCACCCCATATAAGCAATGATGTCTAGTAGTAAGTCCTACCTTGCATCCTAGACACCTAGGGAATGATTTCTGCCTTATTCCCATAACTCCTTATTTGCAGTGGAAGTATTCTATTCCCTTTCTGGCTTTTTCATTTTAAGTGGATTATACCGTTATGTTCAGTATGCAACTGATTGTCACACTGTGATTATTAATCTGTATCCACTATTTCCCCAGGTTGAACCCCTTTGAATCTCGGATGCTTACACACTTTTGACTAGCTTCTCTGTATGTTTCTTGAGTGCATGGAACTTGTCTCTTACTCATGGCTGTATCCCCGTTGCATAGTTTAGTGTCTGGCCTTTTATAGATGCTAAATAGATAGTACTAGCTGAGTAAAGAAAAGAATGAATTAATTAAAGTAAACCTGTCATGATTCTGTTTGAATCTTGTTTCTGTTTTTCAGCCCCCTTGGAGAAAGCAGGACCTCATTTCCAGTTTCATTAAGCTTCAGCTAGCTTGTGGTTTACTTTCCTTCCCTTGTTTCATTGTTTCTTTTGTTCCCTACGGCTAGCATGGTCAGCGTCATCCTGGGAGGTCCTCTAACTCCCTTTAAATGAAATTTGTCTGTCAATCACACTAGTAACAATTAGGAAAAGTAGCACCCATAGCAACTGGGGAGGTAGGGAAAGGGGTGTTTTCTTGGATTACTGGTGGAAATGTGTAGTGTTACAGCTGTGAAAATCATCAATTAAAATGAAAATGCATATATCCTGCAAACCAGAGTTTCACTGTGGGAATCTATGCCATAGAAATAAAAGTGACAATACATAAGATGTCTGTAGAGAAGGGTATTTATTGCAGCATTGCTTATACTGATTTAGAAAACTGGAAATGAATGCCTGTCAAAAGCCAACTAATTTAATAAATGATTGTACATCCACATCACAGTACAGCCATGAATTCATGCTGTGCAAGATTACCTGAAGGTATTCTCGAATGAGAGAAGCAAGAAGTAGAGGCTCTTGCATACGATAATATCACTTTTGTAAAATGAAATGATTACTAACTGTTCCATATGTATACACATATTCTTTATAGAATTATATGAGTACAGAGAAAAGTAGTGATAAAAATTTATTAGGCATGAACATCGAGACATGGATTACCCGGGGGGTATGAATGGAACTGAAGATGTTGACATTATTGTGAATGATGGAGGAAAGATAGGGGAAGGAGGGAAACAACCATCCGCCCAAAAAAACTACCTTTGAAAAACATAAATGTTCACATTCATGTATTTCTATTAAAATAATAGCAAATGCTTAGATAGTTCTTACTTTGGGCCAAGCATTGTTCCAGTGCTGAGTATATTAAATTATTTAATCTTCCACCAATTCCATGAAATAGATGCTATTATAATTCCCATTTGTACAGATAATGAAGCTGAGGAGCAGAGAAATTAAGATATTAGCTGAAGTCACACAGCTAGAAGGTAGGCAGTTTGAGTTTACATCCAGACAGCCTGACTCCAGAAATTAAACTATATGCTTTGTTTTTTCTTAGGGTATGTGTAGTGAATAAAGAAAATAAATAAGAAAGTAATTCTTAAAGATGCACACACAAAGTGGTAATAAACAGGATAGTAATACTTTTAAATGGTGTGTTTTACCAGACCAGACTAATCTTTCCCTTCAATTGTAGCCGATTGCATTTTTTTTTTTACGTTTTAAATTTAACATCTTTAATGGATGCTAACATTATTTTTCTACTCATGATTGCTGTTCTGAAAGGACTAAATCCTCCTGGATTGTATCAGTTATTCCTAAAGTGACCTGTTCCAGTGTTCATCAAAAAACTAAAGTATGAATGACCTCATTTCAAGAGTTATTGATAGGAGAGGTTAACTACTTGTTACATATGCTTTTTATTTTTTTTTATTTTATTTTTTTTTTTAATTTTTATTTTGTCAATATACATTGCGGCTGATGATTGCTCCCCATCACCAAAACCTCCCTCCCTTCTCCCTCCCTCCCTCCCCCCCAACAATGTCCTTTCTGTTTGCTTGTCGTATCAACTTCAAGTAATTGTGGTTCTTATATCTTCTTCCCCCCCCCCCCCCCGGTTTGTGTGTGTGTGTGTGTGTGTGTGTGTGTGTGTGTGAATTTATATATTAATTTTTAGCTCCCACCAATAAGTGAGAACATGTGGTGTTTTTCTTTCTGTGCCTGACTTGTTTCACTTAATATAATTCTCTCAAGGTCCATCCATGTCATTGCAAATGGCAGTATTTCATTCGTTTTTATAGCTGAGTAGTATTCCATTGTGTAGATGTACCACATTTTCCGTATCCACTCATCCGATGATGGACATTTGGGCTGGTTCCAACTCTTGGCTATTGTAAAGAGTGCTGCGATAAACATTGGGAAACAGGTATACCTTCGACTTGATGATTTCCATTCCTCTGGGTATACTCCCAACAGTGGTATAGCTGGGTCGTATGGTAGATCTATCTGCAATTGTTTGAGGAACCTCCATACCATTTTCCATAGAGGCTGCACCATTTTGCAGTCCCACCAACAATGTATGAGAGTTCCTTTTTCTCCGCAGCCTCGCCAGCATTTATCGTTCATAGTCTTTTGGATTTTAGCCATCCTAACTGGGGTTAGATGGTATCTCAATGTGGTTTTGATTTTCATTTCCCGGATGCTGAGTGATGTTGAGCATTTTTTCATATGTCTGTTGGCCATTTGTATATCTTCCTTAGAGAAATGCCTACTTAGCTCTTTTGCCCATTTTTTAATCGGGTTGCTTGTTTTCTTCTTGTACAGTTGTTTGAGTTCCTTATATATTCTGGATATTAATCCTTTGTCAGATATATATTTTGCAAATATTTTCTCCCACTCTGTTGGTTGTCTTTTAACTCTTTTAATTGTTTCTTTTGCTGTGCAGAAGCTTTTTAGTTTGATATAATCCCATTTGTTTATTTTTCCTTTGGTTGCCCGTGCTTTTGGGGTCGTATTCATGAAGTCTGTGCCCAGTCCTATTTCCTGAAGTGTTTCTCCTATGTTTTCTTTAAGAAGTTTTATTGTTTCAGGGTGTATATTTAAATCCTTAATCCATTTTGAGTTGATTTTAGTATACGGCGAGAGGTATGGATCTAGTTTCATTCTCCTGCATATGGATATCCAGTTATCCCAGCACCATTTGCTGAAGAGGCAGTCCCTTCGCCAGTGAATAGGCTTGGTGCCTTTGTCAAAGATCAGATGGCAGTAAGTGTGTGGGTTGATTTCTGGATTCTCTATTCTATTCCATTGGTCAGTGTGTCTGTTTTTATGCCAGTACCATACTGTTTTGGTTATTATAGCTTTGTAGTATAGCTTAAAGTCAGGTAGTGTTATGCCTCCAGCTTTATTTTTTTTGCTGAGCATTGCTTTGGCTATGCGTGGTCTTTTATTGTTCCATATAAATGTCTGGATAGTTCTTTCCATTTCTGAGAAAAATGTCTTTGGAATTTTGATGGGGATTGCATTGAATTTGTATATCACTTTGGGTAGTATGGACATTTTCACTATGTTGATTCTTCCAATCCAAGAGCATGGGATATCTTTCCATCTTCTTGTATCCTCTCTAATTTCTCTCAGCAGTGGTTTGTAGTTCTCATTATAGAGATTTTTCACCTCCTTGGTTAACTCAATTCCTAAGTATTTTATTTTTTTGGTGGCTATTGTAAATGGGCAGGCTTTCTTGATTTCTCTTTCTGCATGTTCACTATTGGAGAAAAGAGATGCTACTGATTTTTGTGTGTTGATTTTGTATCCTGCTACTGTGCTGAAATCATTTATCAATTCCAGCAGTTTTTTTGTAGAGGTTTTAGGCTGTTCGATATATAGGATCATGTCATCTGCAAACAGGGACAGTTTGACTTCATCTTTTCCAATCTGGATGCCCTTTATTTCCTTCTCTCCTCTGATTGCTCTGGCTAGTACTTCCAACACTATGTTGAATAGGAGTGGTGAGAGTGGACATCCTTGTCTAGTTCCTGTTCCTAAAGGAAAAGCTTTCAGCTTTTCCCCGTTCAGGATGATATTGGCTGTGGGTTTGGCATATATGGCTTTAATTATGTTGAGATACTTTCCCTCTATACCTAACTTATAGAGGGTCTTTGTCATGAATGAGTGCTGAACTTTATCAAATGCTTTTTCAGCATCTATAGAGATGATCATATGGTCCTTGTGTTTGAGTTTATTAATATGGTGTATCACATTTATTGATTTGCGTATGTTGAACCAACCTTGCATCCCTGGGATGAATCCCACTTGATCGTGATGAATAATTTTACGTATGTGTTGCTGTATTCTGTTTGCTAGTATTTTAGTGAGGATTTTTGCATCTATATTCATCAAGGATATAGGCCTGTAGTTTTCTTTTTTGGTTATATCTTTACGTGGTTTTGGTATCATGATGATGTTTGCTTCATAGAATGAGTTTGGGAGATTTCCGTCCCTTTCAATCTTTTGGAATAGTTTGTAAAGAATCGGTGTCAATTCCTCTTTGAATGTTTGGTAAAATTCTGCTGTGAAGCCATCTGGTCCTGGGCTTTTCTTTGTTGGGAGCCTTCTGATAACAGCTTCAATCTCCTTTATTGTTATTGGTCTGTTCAAATTTTCTACGTCTTCACGGTTCAGTTTTGGGAGCTTGTGTGTGTCCAGAAATTTATCCATTTCCTCCAGATTTTCAAATTTGTTGGTGTATAGTTGTTTATAGTAGTCTCGAATGATTCCTTGTATTTCAGATGAATCAGTTGTAATATCGCCTTTTTCATTTCTAATTTTTGTTATTTGAGTCTTCTCTCTTCTTTTTTTTGTTAGCCATGCTAATGGTTTGTCAATTTTATTTATCTTTTCAAAAAACCAACTTTTTGATTCGTTGATCTGTTGAATTGTTTTTTGGTTTTCAATTTCATTCAGTTCTGCTCTGATCTTAATGATTTCTTTCCGTCTGCTAACTTTAGGTTTGGATTGTTCTTGTTTTTCTAGTTCTTTAAGGTGAAGTGTTAGGTTGTTCACTTGCCATCTTTCTATTCTTCTGAAGTGAGCGTTTAATGCAATAAATTTTCCCCTCAATACTGCTTTTGCAGTATCCCACAGGTTTTGGTATGATGTATCATTGTTTTCATTAGTTTCAATAAATTTTTTGATTTCCTGCTTGATTTCTTCTTGGACCCATATGTCATTAAGTAGAATGCTGTTTAATTTCCATGTGTTTGTATAGTTTCCAGAGTTTTGTTTGTTATTAATTTCTAGTTTTAATCCATTGTGGTCTGAGAAGATACATGGAATAATTCCAATTTTTTTGAATTTATTGAGACTTGATTTGTGACCTAATATGTGATCTATCCTGGAGAATGATCCATGTGCTGCTGAGAAGAATGAATATTCTGAGGTTGCTGGGTGGAATGTTCTGTAGATATCTGCCAATTCCAATTGGTCTAGAGTCTTGTTTAGATCTTGTGTTTCTCTACTGATTCTTTGCCTAGATGATCTGTCTAATATTGACAGTGGGGTGTTCAGGTCCCCTGCTATTATGGTATTAGTGTCTATTTCCTTCTTTAGGTCTAATAGAGTTTGTTTTATAAATCTGGCTGCTCCAACATTAGGTGCATACATATTTATGATTGTTATGTCTTCTTGATGGATCAGTCCTTTTATCATTAAGTAGTGTCCCTCATTGTCTCTTTTTATGGTTTTTAGTTTAAAGTCTATTTTGTCAGATATAAAAATAGCTACTCCAGCTCGTTTTTCTTTTCTGTTTGCATGGTAAATCTTTTTCCATCCTTTCACTCTTAGTCGGTATGAATCTTTATGGGTGAGGTAGGTCTCTTGTAGGCAGCATATAGTTGGGTCCTGCTTTTTGATCCAGTCAGCCAGTCTCTGTCTTTTAATTGGGGAATTTAAGCCTTTTACATTAAGAGTTGTTATTGAAAGGTGTTGATTTATTCCTAGCATTTTATTGGTTGTTTGGTTGTCTTAGGTGTCTTTTGTTCCTTGCTTTCTGATTTACTGTTTTTTTTCTGTGTTTGTTGGTTCCTTAGGTTGTAGATAGTGTTTTTGTTAGCTTGTTTTCTCTTCATGAATGCCATTTTTATTATACTAGCGGGTTTAGATTTTTCTTGGGTCTTTATGGCAGTGGTAGTTATTTTTCAGGAACCAAACCCAGTACTCCCTTGAGGATTTCTTGTAAGGGTGGTCTTGTGGTAGTGAACTCCCACAGTTTTTGTTTGTCTGAGAAATATACTATTTGCCCCTCATTTCAGAAGGATAGCCTTGCACGGTAGAGTATTCTTGGCTGGCAATTTTTGTCTTTTAGTATTTTGAAAATATCATCCCATTCCTTTCTAGCTTTTAGGGTTTGTGATGGAAAGTCTGATGTTAACCTGATTGGGGCTCCCTTATAGGTGATTTGACGCTTCTCTCTTGCAGCTTTTAAGATTCTCTCTTTATCTCTGAGTTTTGCCAGTTTGACTATGACATGTCTTGGAGAAGGTCTTTTTGGGTTGAATACATTTGGAGATCGTTGAGCTTCCTGGATCTGAAGATCTGTGATTTTTCCTATACCTGGGAAGTTTTCTGCCACTATTTTGTTGAATATGTTTTCAATGGAATCTCCATTTTCCTCCCCTTCTGGAATACCCATGACTCGGATATTTGAGCGCTTGAGGTTGTCTGATATCTCTCTCAGATTTTCTTCAATGACCTTGATTCTTTTTTCTTTCTTTTTGTCTGCTTGTGTTATTTCAAACAGCCCATCCTCAAGTTCAGAGGTTCTCTCTTCAACTTCGACAAGCCTGCTGGTTAAACTCTCCGTTGTGTTTTTTATTTCTTTGAATAACTTCTTCAGTTCAGCAAGTTCTGCTACATTTTTTTTCAGGACATTGATTTCCTTGTACATTTCCTCTTTCAGATCCTGTATACTTTTCCTCATTTCATCATGATGTCTAGCTGAGTTTTCTTGTATCTCATTCAGTTTCCTTAGAATTATCACTCAAAATTCCTTGTCAGTCATTTCAAGGGCTTCTTGTTCTATAGGATCTAGAGTTTGAGATTTATTAACTTTTGGTGGTGTACTTTCTTGATTTTTTGTATTTCTGGTGTCTTTTCTTTGGTGTTTATTCATTGTGGCCGGGGGTTTCACAGTTCACCGGTTTGAGACTAATGACTAACTAGGATGTTGCTGTGGTTGCCAATTTCGCATGGCTCCCTCCGTGACTGCTCAGTTGGCCTCTAGTGCCTTGTGTGTGTGGTTGCCTTGGGTCTTGGGCTTCTCCAGGGAGCCACCTTTCTGGTCAGCTTGGACTCTGCTGGGCTGGTGGATCACGTACCACAGGGTGTGTGATCTCTGTTGAGCTTTCACTTCCTGTGCAGGACTTCTCCCTGTTCCGTGTGCTCTGGCCCAGGCTGTTAGATGGTGCAGTGGCGACCCCACTGGGTGTGTGGTTTCTGTCGAGTCTCCGCCTCCCCAGCCGCATGTCTCCCCACTCTGTGCACACTGTGCTGGGCTGGGGCGTGTCTTCTGCACCCCTCGTCTATCAGCTGGGCCTTCAAGACCCTGCTCGGCACCGCCTCGCCCAGGAAGTCTACCAGGTTTCTGCTGGGCACAGACGACCAGTCTCACTGGGTGCCTTTGTAGCACTATGTAGATCTTTCTCGGGTCTTGTTCACCTTTGTATCCCCCCAGTATAGACTGAGTCTAGCACCCACCTGCAGCCTGGTCTCCGGCAGGTTCAAGCGGACCTGGGAACTCTCCTACCACACTATTCCCAACCAGAAATTCGTTAGGCTTTTTTCCAAACTGGTGGCCGCAGAGATGGTATCTGCCTCCCAGTAACAGGGAGTTTACCTGGGGCCGGAGTCCAGGGTATGGTGGAGTGACAGTCGGCCCGCCCATACTTCCTTGCCCTCCCGACACTGGCTCGAGACACCCCCCGCCATCAGCCCCGCCAGAGAACCACGGAGGGAGTGGGAGTGGAGGCCAGTCCGCAGGCTCTGGAAAGCCCGGCGTGCCAGGCCAAGCAAGTGGGAGGGCTCAGTGATGGCCGAGCTGGGCGGAGCTGCCCGCACCTGGGAAAATGGAGGCAGCACCGGGCGGTGAGTGGCCTGGTGGTGCAGGCGGGAGCCGCGTGGGCATCCACCCCCCGAACAGAGCTGTGCCAGGGGGTCACTCACAGTGCTGTGCCAGGTCGGGTGCTCGCTCTCTGTCTCTGGTTTGCCGCCTTTCCCAGTTCTTGGACGCTGCCTCCTCGGGCTGTTCAGTCGCGGTGCGGCTCGGGCGCTCCCAGGAATCTTCTTTAATGCCGGTCTGAAACCTCGAATCCTGAATAGAGCAGCTGGCCGCCTTCAGCGCGGCCCCGGCCTCCGGGATCCTGGCTGCATCCACAGCAGCCCTGGCGCCGTGTTCCCTGTTTCGAGACTCGCTTTTGCAGCTAAGAAACAGTTCTTTTCCTGCTCCACACTTCAAAGCTGTTGCCTGTAAATGAGGCAGCCTCTCCTGCCGGGGGCAAAGTGGCGGTCACCCCCCACGACTGGCCAGCAGCAGCAGTCCTCCCTTAAGAGATGGCGAGAGGAAGGTCCACAAGTTTCCCTGCTGCCTGAGGCCCAGTGGCCACCTTTTCCACCTCAGCTACTCCGCGCCAGCCGCCGCAGCTGCCGCCATCTTGAAAAAAAACTACATATGCTTTTTAGATATGATTCTTTTCCTCAGTGAAATAAGAATTATCTAAAAGATCTTTTTGACCAGAATGAAAGAAACCTCCTGTGATTAGTGCGAGGAGAGTACAGTACTACTTCTACGATGCTTTAATTGGTGGGGAGGGACGAAGGAGAAGAAAATAATACTTTCTGAAATTAAAGTCAGTAAAAATCAACACAAAAATGGAGGTAATTTGCCATCTGAAGAAATGACTTTATCTACTACAAGAAAGGAGCTTGGGGCTTGAGGCCCAGGTTCAGACTTGACTCTGAAGTTTGCTAATCTGAGCTTGAGAAGTCTTTCCTGGGAGAAGCTGTCTACCCAGTAATACCTCTCAAGTTTTCACTGAATAAGCAATCTTCAGAGTTTTAATTTTTCCTACTGAATTCACATAAGCAGCAGTTTTTTTGTTGTTTGTTTGTTTGTTTGTTTTTTATTTGACCTGAAGAACTTACTGATTCAGCTCATGTTGTGAGACATATCTTCCACTGTAAGTTCATCCTCCAACATTCTCGTTTCCAAGTCAGTTTTTTTGTGAGTTTGTATGGTCTCCGAAGTTTAATCATCACTGAGTAAGCTGATCAAATGAGGATTCTGAATTTGTAGAGAGGAGGAAATCTCATTCCTGTGTCACCTCCCAGGCCTTGCCCTATATCCAGCATTCCTCCCACAATTTGACATCTGTGAGCTACAATGCCTCTTAGTAAAAGGCCTTTGACCATGAGACTGCCTGTCTTTAAAGATACATCTTGATCTTGACATGCATCAAAGTGCATATTCGAGCTTTGGAAGAGTGATGCCTGAGGTGATTCTAAATGATGGAATGGAAGAGGGACAAAATGAAAGATTCTTTCATTCTTAAATTCATTGAGTATGCATTTGAATGCCTAGAGGGGAATTCTGATTGACAGAGAAGATATATATTGGGACAGAGGTTAAAGGTGGACAGAGAGGTTTCAAAATTGTCAATGTAGTCATTGTCACTAAAGCATTCAGCCAAAACAGGCCACTAAATGTGGAAAAAAGAAAGGATGCTCATGGGTCAAGGACAGACCCTTTGAAAGAAGGAGGAAGATTTGGTAAGAGAAAGAAAGACGAATAGAAAGAAGTATTATCTGTAATGAATGCTACTGCTAAATAAGAATGAGTAGGATTTGCAGGGAAATTGGAAGAATAGATGGACTGACATTACATGAAAATCAATGGCTCTTAATTAATACCACCCCAAAGAGTAAGAATAATGGGGGCAGAGAAGTGGATGATCGTACAAAATAAGGTCAATCCTGGTTAGAATAAATTATAGTCCCTATAGATGACCAGGGACACTATGCTATTTTTCAAAGGAAAAAACAAAACAAACAAAAAACAAACAAACAAAAAAAACTAACCATTGAGTTTATGAGTAGGGGAACAGATGAGCACAGAACAGGAGCTATTCACATCAAACCAATAGTCTGCCTTCATAAATCAAGTAACTGCCATTATTAAAACATGGAACAATGAAGAGGTGGCCGTTATGCCCATGATCCAAAGGTCACCTCACTTGAAGGCTCCTCAAACCACAGACATTTACGATGGCATGACCCTGTTCCATCTGTTATGACTTCATTCTGCACACTAGATTTCTCCTGCAACTATAAATAACAAATCTGAAAATCTCAGTTTAATAGTCCATGAAACAAAAACATATTAAAAATACAAGTTAAAAAAGAGAAAGGCTTAGCCTATTTTTTAAAAAAACTATTATAGATGTAAGATGTGAAAGAAAAAAAAAAACCTTCACATATTTAATGAGAAGAACATTAATTAGCTCTTTACAAAAAGGCAGAGTAGTGAAGGGTATAAGAAATAGGAAATAAAAACAAGTTTGAACACTAACAACTGCATTCAGTTAGCAATTTAAGCACCCAGATAGCGATATGAATTGGATGAGGTCGTCTGACAGACTACCACATGACAGAACAAAGAAAGGGAGAGAAAAAAAGACATTGCCTCCAGATTATATGGTGTTTTCATCTTCTGTTACTGAAAAGGAGGAAAGAGATGCCAGAAAATCAAATTTCCTAAGGACACCATAAAGTAGAAAAGACACAATCTCAACGTGTTTGGCAACCTGTCAGTGTTTTGCTGGTTTTGAGGCAAAGTGTCAAAGACATTGAGAGAAGTTAATATTTAAAATCATAGAACTACTAAACTGACTCAAAAGTTTTCCTCAGCCATTAAACCTTAGAAACTATTTTGATATACAAACCAGAATTTAATTAACTTGAATGTTAATTGATGACAAGGGAAATGGCACTTATTTTGTGCCTTGTTAATGTATTATGTTTTAGTTCACTCCTGATTAACAGTTAGCTAATCAGTATTTTCTTCACAGCAGCAAGCAACCCAAAGGAGTGTTTCAATATTTCTATTAGCATTGTGACAGTATAGCATTGGATAAAATAAAGGACATCAATATGTAGAAAGAGATTTTTTTCCCATAGTTTTGTTTTAATGGTTCAGATACTGTTGGATTTTTTTCTCCATTACCTCAACCATTTACTTCTGAATTAAGTCCTCACTTTGTTAACGTTCCATGCTACCATGCCATCCCCACCACCAATGTTACCTGGTGAAAGTTTCCAAATTTTAAGCATAGCTTTTTAAGAGGAAGTATCCAAGTAAGAAGGCCTATGCCTAGGATTTCTTATTTCAGAGTGTTATGCACAAGCCTATAACCAAACAATAAAAATCAGCATTAGAAATAAAAATCAGTATTAGAAATCTAGCCTATTGCCTACTGGAGAAAGCCTAGAAGAAAACAACTATGCCTTTACCCATTCAGAGGAAACGATTACTGCCAGAAAACCACAGAACACATCACAAGATAAAAAGGGCAACCAGAAGAATAAATCATCAGTAACCAATCAAGATTCAGCATTTGTCTTACCTGGTTTCCTCAGGAAATAGACTTGAAGATGAGGATTTTCATGCCATGGGTTTTTTGGGGCATGTGGTCAGGAATGGTACCCATAAGAAAGCAGGAGAAGAAAGATTAGATAGAAGGGAAAGATGACTATAATGCAGTTGGATCAGAGGCCTCACTTGATCCCACAAGGGGTCTTAAACACGCAACAGCCCTTTAGATGGCCTGATGAAGGGGTCGAGACCTTGAACACCTGCACTGAGCACTGGACACAAGGTATTCCTGGGGTGGGATGAGCAGCTCTCTAGACCTCAGGCAGTTCCTGCGAGGGGCTCAGATATGAACAGTCAGCAGACAACACTCCCAGCAGCTAGGAAAATGAGTGTCTCAGCTGTGAAAGGGAACCTGGGTAACAGACACAGACACTCAGTCCACTCTTGTGTCTCCTAGATCCACTTGCTGTGTAAAAGTTCAATGCATCTTGGAATTGCTCCTCCAGGATTCACCTTGGTCTGTATTCCTGGATTCTTACAAAAGGACATTTATTAGAATGAAATAGAATCCCTGCTCCTGCTACAGCTGGCCATAATTACACATTATGTCCCTCCTCTGCTACCTAGTCTAGATTCCCCTCACCCTTGACCAACCCTCTGCTGGTCAGAAAGTGACTTACTCCATGGGATGATACGAACGGACTGTCATCCCTAAGAGATCTGCATTCTTCTCAACACATCCTCCTCAGTGTGGCTGCTGCACTGTCCATTTACTTTCAAAATTAACCAGAGGAATACCCTGAGATGCTCCTGGAGATTACTTCAATGTCAAAGTCATGCCTTCCTTTCCCCCATTGTGCAGCAGCAGTCTCATCTCTTCCTGGTGATCTGGGTCAAGTACACAGCCAGGATGGTAACTCACTCTCTTCCTGATGGCCTCTCAGCACAAGGGCCCTGACTGATAGGAGGAAGCCTAGCTAAGAGTTTAATGGGACTGTAGAAGTTCCCTCTCTGGAACCAGACCTCCCACTCAGAGCATACTTACAAAGACATAGGTGAGAAGCACAAATTACCCAAGTGTATCACTAAGACTGATGGCAAGGCCATACTTAATACCAACTCTTAGTTCCTGGATGTGTACATTCTACCTCTTGAGAACACAGCACTATCTCATGACTTTTCATGATGCCTTTAAGGGCATCATCTCATCTCAACTGCACAGTCAAATAGCTTTTAGTTCACCCTACCAGACAAGTGGCTTCTGGTTGGTGTGGTATGTAACAGAACCAGTGGATCCCATGGTCATGTGCCCACTGCCCCACCTCCTTCTCTGGAAAGTGGGTTCCTTGGCCCAATGCAATGTTATGTGGTATCCCACGCTGGTGGAAGAAACTCTCATTTAGCCCTTAAATAGTGGTGCTGACTGAGGCCTTATGAATAGTAAATGCAAACCCATATTTAGATTATATGTCAATTCCATTCAAGATGAATCACTTCTCCTTCCAAGATGGAAGATATTCAGTATAATCAACTTGCTGCTAAGTGGGTAGTTGGTCTCAACAGATGATGCCATATTAGGAGCTCAGAGTTACTGAGTTGTAGAACATTTGGCAATAGGATTAACTAGACCAGCCTTAATGAGTGGAAGCCCATGCCGCTGACCCCACGCACAGCCTTCATCCCTATTACCCTGGAGTAATATGAATAATGAAGAATGAATTTCATGTACTCAAGGGCCAGCATGTGGATAACCCATGAGTGAGCCTGTTAACTAAACTGACTGGACGCCTGCTTTTGTCTATGTGCTGAGGTAGTGACTCTTTCATAGTGGACGATCTCTGGTGGGTCTTACCTTATGATACAAAGATGTTTATACATCCTTCCCCTCTTGCATAGGCCCATGCGTATGCCTCTTTCCCAGACCTCTTTGTCTCCCATCTTTCTCTTTTGAGGCTTATGACCAACTAAACAAACCATTTACCACTGCTTATAAATCTGTGTGCATACTTCCCTCATACTGCTTCTCTTTCCAAACAATGTGGTGACCAGGTACACTGTCCAGAGTTCTTCCCTTCGTCGTTATCTTTCAGGGCCACCTCTGAATGGAGCTTTGGTACAGAAGCAGTCTATTTTGGGCTTGGACCTACAAACCAGGTAAACACATTTGTGAGTCAAGCTTGGCTTTTTTTCTCCTCTATCAGCTGGTTGTCAGGGACCCTGCTTGTGACCTATAGGTCCTAGCTGAGGGGAAAGCACCGAAATATTGGTGGACAGCATTGGAGTCTGTGTTACCTGAATCTGGGCCAGGACTCCACTTATTACCTGGCTCCCACAGGGCACCATTTCTCAAAATATTTGGATACATACCTTTCTCCATTGTAGAGTAACCTGAATATATGGCCATAGGTACCTTTAAGGAAGATATGAAGAAATTGGCACCAGCTGAGAAATTGTGGGGTCCCTTCTCTCTGGGCATCTGACCTTTCTTGCAGTCAGTGAACTCTGGACTTAAAAACTGGCTAAGTTATAGAACCTGGGCAAGGGATCTTGACTTTTTATCAGAGTGGCTGCCCTCAGTCTCCTGACTATCCATCCTTCATTTCCCTTACTTGTATATACTGAGCAGTACTCCTGTTGACTCATGATCTACTTTGCCCCCCAAAAAGACTATGTTCTATTAACCGTCCCCAAAGCTCTCTGCAGGTCAGATCCCTAAGACTTCCACTACAACCTCACTGCTCATTATGATCATTCCACCTTCATCTTTTTGGATGGTTAATCACTGACACCTGGCCTCTTATTTCAGGATCCTACATCTGCATCACTCTCAGGGACCTCACTTGTTTTTTACACCATCTCCTATTACATCAGTCGTGTGGACAACTGCCACTGGGCTTCTCTTCTCAATGATGCTGACACTTCTCTCAGTAGCTCATGCCTTGTCACTTTGGAACATGGAGTATACTACGTATCCTGCCATGGAACATGGTCAGCTCATGAATTTTCTGGTCTCACATAGTATACGCACTCTGGAATGTCCACTTCTGTGTGCCTTTTAATCTCTTCTACCTTCTGCCACAACAGTACTGGAATTTTAATTATGCTTTTACAGACCATCACTTTTTCCAAGTTTTCAAAGCCTGTTCTAACAGTGTGTTAGCATTTTCTCCTGGGACCCCTGCCAGTGTGTTAACCTTGTCTCAAGGGAAAGTGTTCTTTTGATCAAGTGCAGATGCTCCCCAACTTACAATGGGGCTACCTCCCAATAAATCCATTGTAAGTTGAAAGTATCAAAAGTCAAAAATGTACTTATTACACCTAACTTTCTGAACATGATAGCCTAGCCTAGTCCACCTTAAACGTGCTCATGACACTTACATTAGTCTGTAGTTGGGCAAAAATTGTCTAACACAAAGTCTATTTTATAATGATGTGTTGAATATTTCATGTAATTTACTGAACACTGTACTGAAAGTGAAAAACAGAATGATTGTATGAGTACTCAAAGTACGGTTCCTTCTGAGTGCAGATAGCTTTCACACCATCATAAATTTAAAAATCATAGATCAAACCATTGCAAGTCAGGGCCTGCCTATACTCTCAGCATGCAATCCCATGTGCGTTCATGGCTCTTTCTGGAATAAGCTCGCTCCATCTTGCAGTTCTTCCAGAGTATGGGCCTCTTTGCAGATGAGTACTTCCTCAGTTAAGTAATGTTTGACTTAAACCAAGTTAATAGACTGGTGGCAAAGAGGAGCCATGAGAGAAGATTTTGAGGTGATACACCTTGTCATTAGAGTCCAAAGTCTCCACATCATCTTTAGCCAAAGAGAAAGGGGCACTGGTCTTAACAAAAAGGAGTGTGCCACTTCTGCAGGACCAGAGGACTCAGAAGTACCTACCGCTTAAAAGTTCTGAGTGCATTGGAGCAAGTCTCAGGCTGCCACTCCCTCCTAGTCAAGACCCTCATCTTGGCATAGCTGACTTCTTGCGATTTAGAATTCAACTTTCTCTGGAGCACAGTTACACTTCTAATTGCACCCAGGGGCTAATCTTCAGCTTTTCTTGACTTCTGGCTGCAAAAGATGAATCTCTCTGTGTATTGCCAAGAGATCTTCTGGTTTTTACTCTTTGCTTTAAATTGATTAATCTCCTTCATCTATATTTCTCCAATACATTGATATAGAACTCAGTAGCAATCATCTAATCTTAAAAATCCTACTTTCCTGGAACTTTTCAAATGCCTGGGATATATTACATGCCCGTACATCCCTTTCACTGGCATGCCATTCCAGTTCACCACTGGTGAAAATTTTTATAATACATCACTACCTTCCAGGGGTTATCATTGTTTTATCTACTGAGAGTGATTGCATCCCTGTTACAAGCAGGCTGGCAGATGATCCAGTTCCAAAACCCCTTTTAGAGTCTGTTTCTTAGGACCACTCCTGGTACTAAGTGTGTTACATTGGTTTCCTGTGAAACAAATGTTGAGATGAAGATCTGCATTCAGACGTGCTCTCAGAAACACCTGTAACAGAGAGAGGTAAGCAGGAATGTGCAGAGGGAGGAGTGGCACTAAGGTGCAGTTGCAACAGAGACCCCAGGTAATCTCACAAGGAGCTCCGAGTCTTGGATAGTTCTACAGAGATTTGCCTAATAAGGCAAGGGGGACCGGAATTACACCCCCACATCGACCAGTCATTGAATTGGCCTACTTCATGACATCATAATATTAGGCAAAACTATTTCCTTTCAGCTGAGGACAGTTCCTGGGGTGAGATGAGGGTCATTTGTGTACTGTCAGCAGGCACCATTCTTCAGCCACTAAGGAAGTGAGTGTTTCATACCTGGAGAGCGGATCTAGGCAGCCAAACAGAGCATCCATCATGACTTCAAAGCAACAAGTGAGATCCTGCAATCAAGAAAACCAGGTAGTCTGTGCTGACTGTGCCTCAGACTGATGGCTATGTCCCAACAGAACTTTCACATCCTAATTGTAGATGAGATTCCTATTACACAGTCAATTAGGGAGAGCTTCTTTGACCTTCACTTTTCTGATGAAGAAGATTATTAAAAACTTACCAAAGCAGAGTATATATTCTTCTATAGCAAGGATCTTCCATAAGAATTGGGATCAGAATAGCATAAACCACCTTCAAACAATGGTTCTGAACACATCTTGTATACTCTGAGTAACTACCTGCTATATTGCAGTCCTAGTTAACATCAATGCTTCCTCTGATCTGGGAGAGGTAATGAATTCCAGAGGGTTCTAGTCGAGCTGTAAGCCTTTCGCAAGCCAAATGCTTCACATAATTAAATGTAGATTGGGGAGAGTTCTGCCTGAAAATCAGAGTGAAACAGCATAACATATGGCACAGATGTCAAATTTTAAAAGATATTTGTAGAAAAAAGTGTGCCTATATGGAGGCAATTGGCCATAAAGCCTGTGAAAATAAAAATCTGGAAGATTTTCAAGGTTAAAACTTAGTGCTCCATAGATGATCCAGAGTATTAATGTGGAAAAATCTCTCTTCCTCTCTATCACTTTTTATTCTTCCTTTGCAAACCTATATAAGCTTCATATGTCTATTACGAGAGTTTAAATTTTGATATTTGGAATAAGTATTTTGTAATGAAAGGGGAAGTAGAGCCAAGTTTTCAACTCAACATTGCATCTGTGCTTATTTGCAATGTAAAATAACCAATAACAGAAGTCAGAGAAGTGGAGAGAAAAATTGAAGTGTCTCATTTAGATTTAATGCAGGTATTTTCACTCATGTAAAGGTGTGCTTAACTCACATATGACCACTCTTCGATTAAAAAACAAACAAAACAATACCTTTCAAACTTTAAGTGTAAACTCTGAGACAAATGGTTTTCTTTCATTCATAGCAAGCAGGGTTAGTCTTCCTACAATGTAAAATAGAAGAAGCATTTCTCTTCCCACTCATGAAGCCTCTGAATTCCCTACTTCCTTTCTGTGATATAATAAAAAAAAATACTTGGTCTTTGTCCCCGGTTTCAGGCACAGAGCTCCTGTAAGAGTGTCTTTTGCACGCCAGTGAGATGACTATTGGTTGTGCCCTCATATAGCTTCAGAATGGGGGCTGGTTGTCATAAAAACCAAAGCATGGTTAGAGAATGTAACTTCTAGCCCAATTCACCTTCAGGAAGGGGAGAGGGGTTGGAGATTGAGTTAGTCACCAATGGCTGATGATTTAATTAATCATGCCTATGTGATAAAATCTCCATGAAATCCCCTAAATGACAGGCTTTGGAGGGCTTCCAGATTGATGAACACATCAATGTGCTGGGAGACCAGAACAGCCAAAAATGGCATGAAGTTCTGTGCACACCCTCCCCGCCCCCCCCCACACACATATACACCCATACTTTGTCCTGTGGTTCTCTTCCATTTGGCTGTTCCTGGGTTGTATCCTTTATAATAAACCGATAATAGTAAGTAAAGTAATTTCCTGAGTTCCGTGAGTCAATTTAGCAAATTATGAACCTGAGCAGGGGGTTGTGGAAGCCCCCTGAATTGATAGCCAGGCAGTATTGGTGATAACCTTGGACTTACGACTGGTGTCTGAAATAAGGGCAGTCTCGTGGGACTGAGCACTTAACTTGTGGGATCTAATACTAACTTCAGATAGACAGTATCAGAATTGAATTGACCTGTGGGATACTGAGCTGAGGTCAGAGAATTGGAGAAATGGTGTTGAAAAGACACCATGCATTTGGTGTCAGAATAATTCGAGTGAAAACAGTTAATTCTTCCTCTCTCTCAGAAAATAAAGTCAAGATTATGCAGTGATTTTCAGTTAAAAAAAAAGTTGTAGGCTTTCCTCAACTTCTTGTCATGAAAGCTCTTTCCCACCTGTTATATAAAACTGTTCCTTAGCTATCTATGCCAGTCTTTCAGCCAATAATCTATAACTCTTCTCCTTCAAAATTCTCAGAATCTTTGTGCTAGTAATTACATCCTTTCTTTCCTGTACTCTTGTTTTCTCTCTCTCCATCGTAATTTTTCAATCAGCAAATTAACATTAAGTCTAAACTTAACACACACACACACACACACACACACACACACACACACACACACACACACACTTTATCATCTTGCTTCCTCTTTCAGATATCAACTCATCATAAATAAACATTTTTTCAGAAGTGTTACTTGCACCTAACTAGTTGCTTCTATTTTCTCATCTTACACTGATTCTCTAACTTACACCATTATAGTTTCCTCTCTCACTACAGGAGTGGCTCTTGCTAATATAACCAAAAATTGCTATGCTGCCAAATCATGTTTCTTGAATATATAGCAGAATTTTTCCTTGTTGACTAATCTCTACCTCTTTGGCTTTCATGGCATCATGAGCTCTTGATCTTACTCTTTCTCCCCTGGCTGCTCTCCTCAACCCAAATCTTAAATGTTGGCAATCACAGGATTTGATTCTAGTCTCTTTTCTCATGCCTTCTACTATCTTCTTAAGTAAGCTCTTTTCATGTCTTGGATAACTATTGATGCATAAAATACAATGATAAAGTATATGTGTCATACATCTGTGTGTCTGTAGGTCAGAGTTCAACCAATCTAGACTTGAGTCGGCTTGTTTTCAAGCTGCAATTTGGGTCCAAGTCTGTTCATGTCTTTCATGCTCCTTAGACCAGCAACTCACAAAAGCTAGTGAAAGGTTACAATGAGACAGGGACAGCCCTACTGCATAAGCACATTCCAAGGCTCTGCCCATGCCACATTTGCTAACATGCCATTCAAAGCAAGTCACATGGTAAGCCCAAAGTCTAAGGGCAGGGAAGCAAATTCCTTTCTTGGAAATGGGGAGTTGAGGTAGTAGATATTTTGCTAACAGTGTTCTTACATTTTATATTAGTCATATGCTTATGACTAATGAATCTCAATATTTACACTTTCAGCTTGGAATTTCTTCTTAATTCTTGATGTATATATATAGGTGCCTACTTCAAATCTCCAATTTTTTTTTCACAGATACTTCAACATTAGCACATTCAAAATTCATCATTTTCCTTGTCAGATCTCATCTTCCTTTATGTCTCTCTGCATCAATAAATAGCACTATCATTCACCAAGTTACATGATTCAGACAACTAGAAGTATCCTCAGCAAACACCTTTTTCTCCTTAGCTACTTGTCAACAAATATAATTGATCAACAATTGACATATATTAAGCCCAAATATATATTTTTTTTAATCACCAGACCCACACACAGCTTCAAGCTACCATCATCTCTTTTTCGGACTATAGCAATACCCTCCTAACTATTTAACCTCACAACAACTATAAGCCCTAAAACTCAAATTTATTCTCAGTAATACACATTGTTATTTTTTCAAATAGGAATTCTATTCTCTGTTCTTGCCCACTAACAACACACACACGTGCACGCATACACATTTCAATAAATCCAACAGGCTTTTCTTGTATTTCTTTCTCCCTTTTAATCTGTATTCCAGCCATACTAACATACTAAACTTGCTTCTGTTTCTGGAATGGTTCATGTTTCTTCTTACCCTGGAGCCTTCACCCATCCTATTCCATCATTAAATGATTGTTTTCTACTGCTTCACTGGGCTATTTTTTCATCCTTCACAGGTCATCTCAAAAATAATTCTACCTGATATAGCGTCTCACAATAATCTGCACTTCTTCAAGACACAAGGGAAAATTATAACTAACTAAGCAATTATGTTGTCTATTTCTCTCCTACCCATCTTCACCTCTCTTTTTATTGTAAGGATCATGTGGGGAAGGATTATGTGTGTCTTGTCCATTTCTGAGTCCCTAACATCTAGTGCCTAGTGAGCAGTTCCTGGTACTTAATAAGTAATTGATAAATATTGTTTATTAAATAACTGAATAAAATCTAGATTATCACTGAACTATATAGCATTAGAGTTAAAAAGAACCTTAAATTCACTAAGAGGTAATCTCCTTCAATCCTCAATCTTATCCTGAATACCCTCTGAATTCTTCTTCTATGTAATTCCAAGGAAATTAGAGAAATTTCCCAGTGTTTTTAAATCATTTAGTTACACAATCAGAGCTCAGAACTTCTGTTTTTTGTTTGTTTGGTTGGTTTGGTTTGGGTTAGGTTTTTATCCATGATATCTAAAGGATTGAAATGCTTAGAACTTAAAAGTTAAAATCAATATTATGAACAGGAGTTCTTATCCCTATAATATTCTTACAGTAAGCAGTCTTACTTGTATATATATAATAAAAAGTAATATCATTAAGAAAATAAAAAGACAAGCCACAAACTGAAAGAAAATCTTTATAAAACACAAATATGACAAAGGACAGATAAGCATACTATACAAAAATTTCTTAAAACTTAACAGTTAAAAAAACTTCAATTTAAAAATGGACAAAAGACTGAGAATTTCCTCATATTAATGTCAGACACCAAATCACAGATACAAGAAGCTCAGAGAATATGAAACTGAATAAATGCAAAACAAACAAACAAACCAATGATAACAATAATAATAATCCCCAAAACCTATGCACTGGCATATTATTATAGATCCTGGAAAATCAAAGATAGAGAAAAAATTGTTAAAGAAGCCAGAGGGGGAAACACTTTACCTATAGAAGAAGAAAGATAAGAATTACATCTATTTCTCTTAAGAAATCATGCAGGCAAGAAAAGAACAGAGTGAAATATTTAGTTTTGAAATTAAAAAAAAAAAAAAGCCAACCTAGAATTTTGTTCCCTGTGAAATTATCCTTCAAAGGAGAAGGTAAAATAAATACTTTCTCAGAAAACAAAAGTTGAGAAAATTTGTCCCCAGTAAGAACTGCCATGTGAGAAATATTAGAAGATGTCTGTTAGGGGAAAAAAAGGAAAATAACGTAGGTCAAAAACTACAATCTACGTGAAGAAAAGTAGAGCATCAAAGAAGGAGTAAGTGAAGGTAAAAAAAATATTAGTTTTCTATTCCTAATTGATTGAACAGATAGCAGTTTGTTCAAAATAATAATGGCAAAATAATATCTGATTATGTAAGCTTATGTATAAGTAAAAAAGAATGATAGCAATAATACGAAGAACAGGAAGGAGGAATTAGCAATATTTGTTATGATAATATACTTGCAGTCTTCACAGAACAATATAGTACTATTTGGAAGTGGACTTGGATTAGTTGTAAATGTATATTGCAAACTTGAGAGCAACCACTAAATAAAGTTTTTTTAAAAGGTCTAACTGAGATGCTAAGAAGGAGAGAAAATGGAATCATATAAAAGGATGAATTAAAACCACAAAAGGCATATGGGTTGATTTCAGGATTCTCTATTCTATTCCATTGATCCATGTGTCTGTTTTTATGCCAGTATCATGCTGTTTTGGTTATTATAGCTTTGTAGTATAGCTTTAAGTCAGGTAGTGTTATGCCTCCAGCTTTATTTTTTTTGCTCAGAACTGCTTTGGCTATTCATGGTCTTTTGTTATTCCATATAAATGTTAGGATAATTTTTTCCATTTCACAGAAAAATGTCATTGGAATTTTGATGGGGACTGCATTGAACTTGTAGATCACTTTGGGTAGTATTGACATTTTCACAATGTTAATTCTTCTAATCCAAGAGCATGGGATATCTTTCCAACTTCTTGTGTCCTCTTTAATTTCTCTCAACAGTGGTTTGTAGTTCTTATTGTATAGATTTTTCACATCCTTGGTTAACTTTATTCCTAAGTATTTTTTTTTTTTTGGTGGCTATTGTAAATGGGCTAGCTTCCTTGATTTCTTTTTATGCATGTTCACTGTTGGAATATAGAAATGCTACTGATATTTGTGTGTTGATTTTGTATCCTGCAACTTTATTGAAATCATTTATCAGCTCTAAGAGTTTTCTGCAGAGGCTTTAGGCTGTTCAAAATATAGGAACATGTCATCTGCAAACAGCGACACTTTGACTTCATTTTTTCCTAACTGGATGCCCATTATTTCCTTTGAGATATCATCTCACTCTAGTTAGGATGGATAATATCTGAAAGACTGAGAATGATAAATACTAGTGAGGTTGTGGAGAAAAAGGAACCCTCCTACACTGTTGGTGGAACTGAAAAATGGTGGAGCCTTTATGCAAAATGGTTTGGAGTTTCCTCAAACAATTACAGATAGGTCTACCATACAACCCAGCTATTCCACTGCTGAGAATATACCCAGAGGAATAGAAATCATCATTTCAAAGGGATACCTGTACTCCCATGTTTATTGCAGCACTATTTACAATAGCCAAGAGTTGGAACCAGCCCAAATGTCCATAATCAGATGAGTGGATATGGAAACTGTGGTATATCTACACAATGGAATTCTACTCTGCTATAAAAAAGAATGAAATACTACCATTTGCAGCAATATGGATGGATTTAGAAAAAATTATATTAAGTGAAATAAGTCAGGCACAGAAAGAGAAATACCACATGTTCTCACTTATTTGTGGGAGATAAAAATAAATAAATAAATACACAAACAATTGCGGGGGAAGAAGAAGACACAACAATCACAATTCTTTGAACTTGTTAAGATAAGTGAACAGATATTATGTTGATGGGTGGGAGGAGAGTGGTAGAGGCTTGGGGGAGAAGGAATTGTTAAAGGGACATAAAAATCAACTACATTGTATACTGATAAAATTAAATTAAATTAAATTATTAAAAAACACAAGAGGCAGAAAAAGATTGGAAGACAAAAATAAGAACAAAGAATAGAACAACAAATTGAAAATAGTTACAAATATGGTAGATATTAATCCAACTATATCAATAATCACTTTGAACATCAATGGTCAAAATGCATTAATTAAAAGACAGATTTTCAGAGTGTCTCAAAAAAGAAGACTCAAGAATTTGTTGTCTACAAGAAACCCACTTTAAATATAAAGACACACAGATTTAAAGTAAATACATAAAGAAAAGTGTATCATGCTAACACTAAACAAAAGAAAGCAGGAGTAGCTATATTAATTTTAAATAGAACAAAAGTTAAAACAAGAATAGTTATCAGGGATAAAAAAAGAATTACACAACTATAAAGGGTTCAATTTCCCAAGAAGACATAACAATCTTGAATGTGTATGTGCCTAACAACAGAGCATGAAACCATATGAGGCAAAAACTGATAGAACTGCAAAGAGAAATAGATGAATTCACTATTACAGTGAGAGATTTCAACATCTTTCTGTCTGAAATGGACAGATGCAGCAGGCAGAATATCAGCAGGGACAGTGCTGAACTCAACAATGCCATCAATTAACTGGATATAATTGACTACTGTATTCAACAACAGTAGAAGACACATTCTTCTCAAACCCTCATGGACCATTCTCCAAGATAAATCACATTCTAGCTCATAAAACATACCTTAACAAATTTAAGAGAATGGAAATCATACAACATTGCTCTCAGATCACAATGAAAATAACCTAGAAGTCAATGACAAAAAGAACTAGAATTCCCAAAATACATGGAGATTTAAAAACATACTTGTAAATAACACAAGGGTCAAAAAAAGAAATCTCAAGAAAATTTTTTAAATATTATAAAGTAAATAAAAATGAAAATGAAAGTTATTGAAATTTATGGAATACATTAAAAAGCAATGCTTACAGGGAAATTTCTAGCATTAAATAAATATATTAGAAATTTAAAAGGATCTACAATCAGTAATTTAAGTTTCTGCCTTTGGAAACTAGAAAAAGTACAGCAAATTTAACCCAAAGTAAGCAGAAGAAAAGGAATAATAAAAATTAGAGCAGAAAGTAATGAAATTAAAAGCAGGAAATCAATATGGAAAATCAACACAATCAAAAGCTGGTTCTTTGAAAAGATTAGAACAATCTAATCTAGCCAGGCTAACTAAGGGGGTAAAAAGAGAGAACACGAATTACTAATATCAGAAATGAAAGAGGGGACATTACTACAGATCCTGTGGACATTAAAAAGACAATCAAAGAATATTATGAACAAATCTATGCTGACAAATTTGATAACCTTAATAAAATGGACCAATTCCTTTAAAGATCTAATCTATCAAAACTCACACAAGAAGAAATAAATGATCTGAATAGGCCTACATCTATTAAAAATTAAATCAAAATTTAATCTTCCAAAACAGAAAGCCCCAGGCCAGATAGGGTTTCTGAAAAATTCTATCTAGCAGTTAAAGAGTAAATTATACCAATTCTTTACACTCTCTTCTAGAAGATAGAAGCAGAAAAAATGCTTTCTAACTCATTTTATGAAGACAGCATTACTCTAATACCAGAATCAGACAAAGTCATTGGGGAAATAAAAAAAGAAACTATAGATCAATATCTTTCATGAACACACATACAAAAATCTTCAACAAAACATTAAAAAATCAAATCCAACAATATGTAAAAAGAATTATACACCAAGACCAAGAGGGATTTATCCCAGGCATGCAAGGCTGATTCAACAATCAAAAATCAATTAATATAATCCATCATACCAACAGGCTAAAAAGGAAAAATTACATGATTATATCAATAGATACACAAAAACATTTGACAAAATCCGATACTCATTCATGATAAAAATTTTCCATAAGCTAGTAATAGAGGAAAACTTCCTCAACTTGATATAGATCGTCTACAAAATACTTACAGCTAACATCAAGTGTGATTAACGGTGAGAAACCAGAAAGTTTCCCTCTAAGATCCAGAACAAGTTTAAGGTATCCCCTCTCACCACTGCTTTTCAACACCAGACTGGAAGTCCCAGGGAATGCAATAAGGCAAGAAAAGTAAATAAATGTATACAGATCAAGAAGAAAAAAATAAAACTGTCTTTATCTGCAAGTGATATGGTTGTCTTTATAGAAGTCTAAAGGAATTGACAAAAAAGCTCCTAGAACAGTAAGTGATTACAGCAAAGTTTCAGGATGCAAGGTTAATATATACAAGTCATTTGCTTACCTATATACCAGAAATAACCAAGTAGAATTTGAAATTAAACTGACAATACCATTTTCATTAGCATCCCCAAAATGAAATACTTAGGTATCAATCTAACAAAATATTTACAAGATCTATACGAGGAAAACTACAAAACTCTGATTAATGAAATCAAAGAACTAAATAAATGGAGAGATATCCCATGTTCATAAATAGGAAGATTCAATATTGTCAGATGTAAGTTCTTCTCACTTTGGTCTATAGATTCAATACAATCCAAATCAAAATCCCAGAATATCAACAAAATGACTCTAAAGTTTAGGCAAAAGACCCAAAATAGCGAATACAATATTAAAGAAGAGCAAAGTTAGAGGATTGACACTTCCTGGCTTCAAGACTTACTATAAAAGAATACACAAATAAATCAAGGGAACGCAAGAGAAAGCACGGGAATAGATCTACATAAACATAGTCGACTGATGTTTGATGAAGGAGAAAAGGCAACATAATACCGCAAAGACAGTCTTTTCAACCAATGGTGCTGGAACTACTGGACATGCCAAAAAGTAAAAGAAAAAAAAAAAGCGTTTAGACATGGGCCTTATACCCTGCACAAAAATTAACTCAGAATGGATCATAGGCCTAAATGTAAAACACAAAACTATAAAACTCCTAGAAGAAAACATAGGAGAAAACCTAGATTATCTCAAGTATGGTGATGACTTTTTAGATATTACACCAAAGCCATAATCCATGAAAGAAACAATTAATCAGCTGGACTTCATTAAAATTAAAAACTTTGTTCTGTGAAAGACAATCTCAAGTGAATGAGAAGACAAGCTACAGACTAGGAGAAAATATTTGCAAAAGACACATCTGATAAAGGACTGTTTTTCAAAATATACGAAGAACTCTTAAAACTGAACAATAAAAAAAAATAAAATTAAAATTAAAAAATCCTGATTTTAAAAATGGGCTAAAGGCCTTAGTAGGAACCTCACCAAAGAAGATAAAGAGACGGCAAATAAGCATATGAAAAAATGCTCCACCTCATATGTCATCAGTGAAATGCAAATTCAGACAAAACTAAACCTACTCTTACCACATGATCCAGCAATTGTGCTCCTCAGTGTCGACCCAAAAGATTGAAGACTTATGTTCACAGCAAAGCCTGCGTAGGAATGTTTATAGCAGTTTTATTCATAATTGCCAAAACTTGGAAGCAAACAAGATGTCCTTCGGTAGATTAATGAGTAAACAAACTGTGGTACATCCATGCAATGGGATATTATTCAATAATAAAAAGAAATGTACTCATCAAGCTATGACAAAGTATGGAGGAAAATTAAAAGCATATTGCTAAGTGAAATGAGTCCATCTGATATGGCTACATACTTTATGGTTCCGATTGTACACATTATGAAAAAGACAAAATTAAAGAGAAAATAAAAACATCAGTGATTGCTAGAGCTTCTGGGAGAGGGTCTAATAGATGAAGCAAAAGGGATTTTTAGGGTGGTGAAACCATTCTGTATGATACTGTAATGGTGAATATATGTCATTATATATTTGTCAAAACCCAGAGATTCGACAAAACAGAGTGAACCCTAATGTAAATTCTGGACTTTAGTTAATAACAGTAATATTGGCTTACCAATTGTAAAATATAAAAAATAATTAGAGGTAATAAGTGGGGAAACTGCAGAGGATGGTGAAGGGTTATGTAGGAACTCTCTGTAGTTTCTGCTCAATTTCTCTGTAAACTTAGACAGCTCTAAAAAAATGAAGTCTATTAAAACTACAGGAAACATTTATATTATAAATAGTCTATAAGAAGAAAAAAATTCCTTACTACCTACACTGAAGTTGTTGTAGTCCTATAGCTGTATATTAAGCCAGACGTTGAAGAATGGACTTGGAAGTAGCCTGGAAAAAGCAAATTTTAATGAGAAAGCTGGTTAAAAACAAAAGTAATATCCTTATTCTCTGCTGTTGGTAAATCAATTTAAAATAAGATGCAGAATATTTTGTTATTAGTCTACTTTTCAGAGAATAGTTAAGTTTCCTAGTAGCAGTTCTTCAACAACTTTTTTTTGCTCTTCCTGAATTGTTTTGTAGGATGGGTGTGCAGATGCTTAGCAGCTGTTGCTGTATGTCAGAAAGCAGCTTTATAACTGTCTCCCAGTGAAATAAATACAAACTGTAGGTTATAGAAGCTCCACATCTCACAGCAGTGGTATGTACTGGGAATGCTATAATTGCTACCACCTGATATATGAAGAGAGAAAGCAAGAACAAAAAATGGTCCATGTACCTCATGCCTTTCTGAAAAATGATAGCTTTACCACAAGACATATGGAAACAACTGCTTTCCTGAATATGTAATGTCTCAGGGTACAGACGAAGCCAGTCAGCTTGACAGATAACAGCAAGGAGAGAAATATATGAACATTTCTCTTTGGGCCAAGAAGCAATAATGTGTCTTACTAGAGTTACTGCCACTATTAAAACTTGATACAGGATATTAATTGTATTACACAGGAGTTAAGAACAGGCACTAGAGCTCAGCTCCAAAACAGCGTGGAAACTGTCACTTCCCAGTTCAGCCTTCTCTAATTAAGTCCCAATGGGGTCTCTTGTTCATTTCAGTCATGTGCACTTCTCAGGATAAATGATATTCAAATGTGTAGGAAAATCCCTTCATCAAAAATGGTCACCAATTCAAATTCTTGCTAGAGGGCAGCGACTACAAATTGCTAGGCACACCTCCATTGTCTGTTTGTTTACTACAAAGCTATTGCAAGTTAACAGATTCTCTCTGCCTCTTCAGAGCAGACCATCACTGTAGTTAAGACCTAAGTCCCCAAAGAGTAGATCAGAACCAAATGCCAGCTATGTGGAGCTACACAGAAAATGTAGTCAATTCCATCTGGACAAACCAGAACCAGAATGGTAGTTTGTTGGCCATTTTTGTAGTTTTCAATTTAGCTGGTGTTAAGGAGGTCTGTTTTCCTTGAAAGCCTTCAACCAAGTTTAATATCCTTTCTTTGGGAATCATGGAAAATGAGACAGAATGCACACGCATAGTGCTGGCGTCTCCCGCACAGCTACCCCTCTTCATTCAGATGTGTCTGCCTTCGTCTGGTATGTTTGCATTTCTCTACTTTCTTCCAGTGTGAACCTTGTTCTCTTTCTCAGCTCCATGCTCAGACACCTTTTAGTACTAATTTCTCTTTTCCTGGACTTTCTCTTACCTTATTAAATTTCAAAAGGCAGAAAGCAACTGTATGTCAAATTAAAAACTACAAAAAATGATTATATCATATCAGAGTGGCTTTTTGTGTGTGCTCCTTTTTTCCAAATCTTGAGGTCTCAAAGGTAGAAATTACATTTTTAATGAAAAAATCTATGAATTTAGATATAGAATTAAAGTTAACTAATTAGATTATAAAGAAAGGCTGCATGTTCCGGTATTAAACCATCAACAAGGACTGAATTAATAACTGCGATGTACAATTGGGACCATATCTGACTTGAACCAGAGGTGAATTGCTGATCTAGAAGGAAATGCCCCACACCCCCTTCACCTGACCATTTTCATTCCCCAGAGCCTTGCGTACTTCCCTGCTGTACTATTAATAAAACAAGTGAGTCCTAGGAGTACATCTATTTTACTACTCTATTATTCCATAGGGTGGTGTCCTAGGTTAATAAAGCCTCATTAACAATTGCTAGCAGAGCCCCTCAAGCTTTCCAAGAATTCATTTTACAATAATAGAAAGAACATCACAATTTCCACCCATATCCAATTTCAAATGCCCTAGAGCAAAGAATAAGAGGTTGGAAACACAAAAGCCATGTGCTACCTTTTGCAATGTCAAAAACACAATCATTCTAGGAGTCACTGTCAGTTATTGAACAACTTGTATGGGGTTAAAAGTTCTGCTATTTTAAAAGTGCATATTGTTTTTTTCTTTGTCCTGTGGAGCACACACAGTACCCTATCATACAGCTGATGGAAAAATTCTACTGCTTTTGCCCTGGATTTTCTTAGCTTCCCACAAAGGTAGCAAGATGTTTTTCTTGAAGCCTCCTAATATAGGCATGAAATGGTTACTGTGCCCCATTTTATTGTTGCCATTAATTTAATGCTAGTACCATATTTGTTAGGGTGAATAAAGTGCATATTTGCTTGGCACATGTTTGAAACTTTTTCGCTGAGAGAGGTTGATGATTATTAACACATGTTGTCTCAATAATTAAGAGGTAACTAGGTCATTAAGAACTCATTAATCTTCAGAATTTTTTATCCCACAGGATCATGTGAGAAGCTAACGCATGGAGGAAATATGCTTTGCTTTGCTTTTGGAAATGAAATAAAAGCCATTATAACAGGCCTGGAATGTAGACTTTATTCCGTTTATATTTCAGCTGCAGAACTATTTATTACGTTCGGGTACGCTGTTTCATTTTGTTTAAAAAGGCATCACGTCTTCTAACAATGGACCAGATATAAATGTTCCTGTTAAATATGTATTGGAGTTGGCAAAAAAGTTTAATTGTTTCCACCTTACTTTCTTCTGTACTTGAGCAATAAAAACGTTGTGTATTCCTTGTCAATTCCTTATCACTCTCTGAAAGCTCTTCCCACTTGCGTGCATTATTACCTACCTTTCCCTTGTTACAGAATTCCTTTCCTTCCACCAAACTTTTTTTATTTAATTGGCTGCTTCTACCATCTCCTCCAAGATGCAAAGTCATTATATTGCTTTAAAGAATAAAACCTTATTTTCTAAAATGTTGCACAACCTTAAGTCAAAGGTTTTTTAGCATCGAGAACAAAGGCTTTCATTTAGTAAAATACTTAGTACTGAGCAATCCTCTTTCTTACTGAGCTGAGATTTTCAGCATCTTGCTGAAGGCTTAAAGCCATTTCAGCCAGTCAGTGCAGTAGAAAGAAAAACTCACGATATTTCCCTGTAGAATGTTTTTAATGAAATAATGATCTTGGAAGACGTGAGCCTGACAGCTCAAGAGACAGAGATATTCTGATTAGGCAAAGGGTGAGCACAGCGTGGGTCAACAGCAGGACACCAGCCTCTACTTCTGGCTTGAAGCAAATCGGCCCTAGTGAAAGTGAGGTCTAGCTTCTTCACTGCATCTGCTGAGCCCCGGCAGCCCAGCCCCAATTAGTACCAGCTGTGAGAGTGAGCGTTCAGATGGAGAGATGGTTGAACGCAAAGCTGAACCAACTCCCCAGCCTGCTGCCAGAAAGCTCCATTAGGCTATAAAATCTGTGTTCCCGCCACCCCAATCAAGCCCAAATCAAAAACACACCCAGCAGCACATTACTTACTTCTCTGTCATCTCTTTTGCCCAATGTCAGTAATGAATCCACAGATTAGGTCTGCCCAGTGTGCTACTTTGATCAAGAAAAAAAAAAAAAAAAAACCACTTGTCTTCGTAGACTTTACAGTTCAAATTTGATTTTTGAAGGAGACAAATTTTCTCTGATAAACAGACATGATTTTATAAAGATTATTAAGAAATCAATGCCTGATGTTTTCTTAGTTCAAACATTAGACAGCGGTCTATGGGAAATTATTAATTTTTACAGAAAATTTTGTTTTAAATTACTAAAGCCCCTGTATCTTATGTCTCTATCTCTGCACTCCATAGAAAACCAATGATAAGACACACTGCATCAGTCAAATACAGGATCCTACTCTACCTACATTATGGATCATGCCACCTGCAAAACCATGCACATCAGCAGCAGACAACTTTGTAAAACAAGACCAACTTGACAACCCCATTATGTCCTTAGGGTGAAGAGAATTGGTATTAGTATTAAATAACCAACGAGAATATCTTATCTGAAAGAAAACCCGAGACAGTATCAGGATGGCTAACAATAACTTCAGTATATGTGAAAGTGATTACAACCACAAAAATACATTCCAATAAATCTACCATGAATGTATTCCCAAATTAACTTCCCTTTAGCTAGATCCCCCTAAAATGCCCACAGACACTCTAGCACCAACCAACCTGGGAAGAAATGTGACAGAAGGAGATTCAGAATGGGGATATCATATTGTTCTTCCCAAGGCCATGTGAGGGAAGGCTCTGAAACTTAAACGTTTTAGTTTCACAGTAGGTTCGCTTCTGATTTTATGGTATATCTGAAAGTTCTATACTGAAGTAATTCCAGAAATTTCAATCCACGTAGGACAGATCTATTAACTTTAAGCAAACCAAGCAGTCTTGTTGATAAGTACTCATTTCTCATCTCCAAAATTTAAATTAGTGGAGGCAATGATGCCAAAGTTCCATACAGTAGATTTCTTGGGCTAATTCTGACCCTGTTAGAGGGAATTTGGGAAGTCCTGTATCATTAACGTGTGGGCAAAGCCAGGCTGACTTGTAACGGGGAACTATACTGATCTTGTAGAGCAACTTGCGGGAAAGTCATAGAAGGCACATAAAAGAAGCTGGATTTTGCCAGTGGAGATTCATCAGCATGTAGAATCTAGGAGCAGGCAGAAGTCCTGGAACATGGACTAGCCTCCACAAGGTCTCAGAGGGCCTAAGGGAGTTGTCAGTGTCTGGGCAGCACAAAAGAGCATGAAATTATGTGAGTTTGTTAGGAGAACCAAGAAGAATTGGAGGCACAAAGTTGGAATTAGAAAATAAATAAGTACTCTGGTCCCCAATGTTTTCCTCCCATGAGAAGAAGTCTAACACAGGAAAATAGAAAAGACCCTGTTTTACTGAGCAAGGGCTCATTGTCTGATATACGCAGAAGCCAATATCATAGCACCAGTTTTTGAGAAAAGAAAAGGCTTTATTTCTGGAGGTCACCCAGTATGGAGACAGGAGGCAAGGCACTCTCAAATCTGTCTCCACGACCCAAGGGTTGTGTAGGCTTTAAGGGATATCAAGCAAAAACTGACTGGCTATTTCCAAATCAGGCTGTAGGATGAGACAAAAGTGGATTGGATAGCTCTGAATCAAGCCACATATGACAATGAGGCAAAACTGATTGGCTGGCTCCAAATCCAGCCATATGACAATGTGTAAGTTTATTGGCTAGCTCTAAGTGAGGCCATCTGTGCCAGATCTTCCTTGCTGAAGCACCTCTTGCTTTCTAAAAAGCTCCAGTGTTTCAACTTCTGGCTTTTGAGTTCCACATATGGGAGATTTTTTGGTTCCTGTGGTGCTCGAGGTCGTCTGGAGGGCAAGGTCCTTCTTGCTGTGTATTCATCTTTTATCCTGCAAGACAACTCGTAGAACAACTTGAGATAGTAGTAAAACAACTTGAAATAAACCAGTTTCAACTAGTTTTAGGCAATTTCACTATTAACAGAAATATGGGACTCAATTTTTCTCCATATTAAGTCCTTGGATTCCTGTTTGAATCTCCTGTGCCTGAACCGGTGGCTTATGAGCCCAAATAGCATCTCATTTCCACAGCTTTGCTGGACAAGGAGTTTTCACGTGTTCCTGTTAATTCATTCATTAATCAATAAATATGCATTTAAATGCTTATTATGCCAGACATTGTTCTAGTTACTAAATCTCTAACCCTTAAAGTTTACATTCCAATGAGAAGGCATTAAAATAAAAGTAAGGATGAGATAAATAGATCATTTCAGATGGTGATAAGTGCCAGGAAGAAAATGATTGTAATGGCATAAGATACGTCCACAGTGGGGGGATTATTTTCTCTAGGGTGATGGCCAGGAAAGGGGTCTGTGCGGAGGTGCAACTTAAGCCAAGACCTGAGTGATGAGAGAGTCAGTCATACGGCAGACTAAGGGAAAAGTGTTTGACTAGAGGAAGAGCAGGTGCAAAATATATGGCCCTTGGTATGTTTCAAGGACAGAAACAAGACTAAATACACAGCAAATGAGGCATGAATGGATAGGAGAAAGGTATGGAGAGGGAGGCATGGTATCAGAATTTTAGTTAAGGAATTGGCACATTTTTTTTGCATTCAATTCAACTTTACTTATGAGCAATGCAATTTTAATTCATATAATTTTTACATGTCACAAAATAGTCTTTTTTTATTATTTTTGTTAACACATATTTATGGGATACAGAGTTGGCAATCAGTACTTCCGTATAGTATGTGATGGTCAAATCAATACTATTATCATGCTCGTCATTACAAATCATAATTATTTTTTGTGTCCCTTACCCAATTACCCCCTATTCCCACCTTCCCTTCCATCTTTCTCACCTCTGGTAACTATAAGTCTGATTCCTCATTCTGAAAGTTCAATGTTTTCTTATGGTCTTTTTTTCTTTCTTTGTTTCTTAACTTACACTTATGCATGAGGACATGTAGTATTTCTTTCTGTGCCTGGCTTATTTCACTTAACATAATTTTCTTTAAGTTCATCCATGTTGCTGAGAATGGCAGAATTTCGTTATTTTTTTTATAGCTGAGTAGTATTCCATTATGTATATACACCACATTCTCTTTACCCAGTCATCCATTGATGGACATTTAGTTTGGTTAAGAAATAGGCACTGTAATTGCTTAGGAAGTTATTGAAAGTTTTAAAGTAGGGAAATGATGGAATATTATTTATTCTTCAAAGTGATCACTAAGTTCTGCATAAAAAATCAACATTTCTCATTTCTCTCTATTTTCCACGTCTGGGTGTTCCCCGCCACCACCCTTTTTTTTTTATTGGTTATGAATATTCCTGGGGTACAAAGCTAATTGTCACCACTCATGCCCAAGATGTCATAGCCAGATCCATACTGGCATCATTTCCATTACCACAAATTGTGATTATACTCTGTGTCCCTTGATTTCTGCTATAATCCTCCCAGATAACTTCCTTCAACCTGTTGAGCCCTCTCAGCTGGTGGAGTCCAGTTCCCTTTGGTTTGGAAACCAAGCTCTTGCAAACCAAGCTCAGTCGTGATAATACAGAGAAATTTGTGAGTGGTCAGGGTACCACCGAATGAGGAGGGGTATAGCAGGGTACAATGTTGGCTGGCATCTGTTTCCTATTGAGAATTTGACAAACCCAAATTTGTTTGAAGGAAGAAAGCAGTAATTTCTTATTTAGACTTCCAGACAAATGTGACACACCCAGAGATTTTCATCTATTGCTTGGGTGAGGGGGGACCAATGGCTGCCATATTCAAATTTTCCATTAAATAAAATAAAAATGCAACAAAATTCACAGAACATTGAGAGTATGATGTACATCATTTAATATTCTTCATTGCAAAAAGTGTCTCAGAATTTGCAACAGCACAGGTATAATTATGAACATGAGTGTCAACTAACATAGGAACTGGGTTTATGAAAATGCAGTCATACAGCTCACAGACTTGTAGATAATAACAATGAACCAAACAACTCCTAGGTATTTATGTAAGTAAACTGAGTTTTTCCAAATTTCTCTAGGATTCATAGCATATCAAAAGATCTGTTAAAAACTGTGCAACAGGGAAAAATAAAGGATTCATTTGAAAATTGCATATTGAAATAAAGTAAATTCTAAAACTTTAAAATATGTAGTTTTTGGTTTTGGTGGGGAGAACACAATGTAGTCTTAAGAAGTTGCAAACTTAATAACACACACAAAAAATCATGTTTAATGTATATTAACAAAACGTAAACTTGCTCAAGGATAGAATATGCAGGTCTAGCCAACAGAAGCCCAAAGCAAGATTAGGGTCAAAGGCCAAAAGGTAAAACACAGCCTCTTTCAAGCCAGAGTGGAGCACTGGGTTGAACAATGTGTATAAAGAATTGATGTTTTATGTTCTCTGTACAGCAAGTTAATCCTATCAGGAATAAGTATTGATTTACATTTCACATCTAACTTTCTTAGCTCCTGTCAAATTTAATGAATGTTGATGTGGATATTGATTTTTCTAGCAAAGGGAAATTAACAGGACATTGTCCAATTTTGACCTTTATTTAATGAGCCATGTATACATCAAAAGCCTTTTAGAACATGTTGGTGATCAGCCACAGAGCTTCAAAAGCAGTCTTATGTACAAAAAAAAACAACAAACAAAAAAAAAAACCCAGACTTTTAATGATCCCCCAAACTCATAATTACCATTGAGACCGAGCTCAATGGAAATAGGAAAGGGGGCAGTTCCCTTGCCACAATCTAGGCAATGAGAAATCTTCAGTGGCTTGCAGTATGTAGAAAATGGAATATGTCTACTTATAATTCAAATACCATCTTTTACAAGGCCCTGAGGGGAGTTTATTTAATAGCAATCCTGAATAAAACCTCTGGCCGTGTACCTTTATGTCTAAAAATAAGTTCTAGCACATGTTTGTTTAAATCACTGCTACCAGAAAAAGCTTGACTTTAGTTTTGATGTCCTTGTGGGCAAAAATTCAGTTCCAGATCATCAAAAATAAATCATATGCATTTCTGTTGACCTGCTGCTTCTAATTATTTGTTTCTTTTTTCTTCAATGTTTGCTTTGACTAGTGGATCAGGGTATATGAAAATAATCGAAAAAAGTCTGGGTTCCCTGAATAAATGCCCTTGTAATCCTAACAAGGTACAGAAAGCGAGGAGTTAGGAGCAAATGTTCTATGTAAAGTCATGTCTTCTTAATATAAGCTCAAAGAAATATATATTTTGTAGTGTTGGGTGGGTTTTTTGTTGTTTTGTTTTATTTCGTTTTAATCAAACTGCTCAAAAGTAGCAACTATTACTAAGTCTTGAACATAAGTTGTTATATGAAAGTGTGTGCTAATGGTATTTGTTACAACATGAGTTTGGTAGCCTAAAGTGTAAGTTATTGGTAGATGACTATAATAAGGTCCATAATTTTTGCCAAATTAATAAGCCTTGAAGCTCTTTGCAACTATCTGCTTGACATCTCTCCTTGTTTAGGTGATACCTTTCTCAAACTCAGTAGGTCTGAGTGCAAATGGAGTTCAAAGGCATTATGAAACTGGGCAAAGAACAGAAGAATGGGAAATGGTAGAAAGGAGACTGGACTCAGGTGAACTTGTCATAGTACAGGGGATAAACTAACAATATTCTAAAAGAAGAAAGGTGCTGTAGTTTGAATGTAGCCCCCACAGTTTCTGTGTTGGAAATTTAATCCCCAGTGCAACAGTGTTAGGAGGTGGAACCTTTAAGAGGTGATTAGGTCATAAGGGTTCTGCCCTCACGAATGGATTATTGTTATTATTGAGGGAAAGTGCTCATATCATGAGAGTGGGCTTATTACAAAAACAAGTTCAGCCCCTTGTTTCTCTCTTGCTCTCTTGGGCTCTCTTGCCCTTCCACCTTTTACCATCAGATGACACAGCAAGAAGGCCCTCACCAGACACAAGACCCTCAACAATGGACTTCCCAGCCTCCAGATTTGTAAGAAATAAATTTATTTCTTTAAATAAATTCTCAGTCTTTGTCTTCTGTTATACCAGCACAAAATGGACTAAGACAGAAAGTCATCATCTGCTTGGAAGAAACATAAAATGAGTTTCTTGACTACTGAATGACCCTGGTTTCATTAAAATTCATAAAAAATAAAAAAATGTTCAAATTATATGATTTTCAGAGATATATCACCCCAAATAATGTATACTTGTAGATAAAATATTTAGTTTTCTTGAATTTATTTGGTCAGTGTTCGTATTATTTTGAATTCCAAGCCACAGCAGAAAGTGGCCTAGTGAACCTTTTATGAGTATTCACAGACGATCGTCCTGATTTAAACTCAGGTAAATTTTGAGGAAATGCTGGCTTTATTAAGTTTTTTCAAGATTTTTTTTTTTTTTACCTAATGTTTTAGCTGTAGTTCAATTATGAACTCTTTTTAAGATCTGATTTTGAGTTTACAATCAATATAAATAAATGTAGACACAATTCACACAGAAAAGGGGAGATGAACATCTTTTGCAATTTCATGTGGCAGGTAGATGCTTAAAATTTTATTTGAAAAATTATTTGAAATAAAGGAATTGCCATCAAGACACTGACCTGATTTCAGGGTCAAATCTCATCCCCACCATCTCCCTTACATACAACACAATTTTGCTGCGTAAAAATAGCTTAGGTCTATGATTCCTGACTAAGAAATTCTAGTCTGTATCTTGAATCATACTCGCTTCAATTAGATTTCATTATGTTTCCCAAAAAAAGTAGACCAAAAGAACATTCTCCTGTGGGTGAGAGATATGAAGCAGTAGAAACAAATTATTGAATGAGTTTTTGAAATGTTTTTCTTTAGAAGTCTTAAAAATAGGTTAGGAAGTCTTATGGGATAGAAGAACTATGGTCTCTCCTGAAACAGAGAATAGATTGTATGACATCTTGAGATTCTTTCCCGTTCAGTGAGTCTATAATTTTATTTCTTAAATGCACTGGCAATGTGTAAAGACCCTTTAAAAGCTATGGGATTGGGAATAATTTTATTTTTATACTAATGATACATTGTAGTCACACGATGTTCTTTCCTCTGAGGATCTTGGAGAGCTTTCTTGACATTTTCTAATTAACTTTCCTTGCATTTCTCAGAAGCATGCATAAGGCACATGTTATTATCCATATTGTAAGCATAGCAAAGCTGAGTGCCTGGGGATAAAAAAAAAAGTGAATCTATACTTATAAACTTGAATACTTAAATTAACAAAAGACTTGCTGTACTTCTTACTAAGGCATAATTTACAGAGAAGATAGCTGCACATAATCCTGGGTACTTGAGAGATGAAAAAAGAAAAAAGCTAACATTTTATTGAGAACGTTGTCTGAAATCTTGCACATGGTACTGTCGCACTGTCTATAGCACAAGGATCCAAGGATGATTCTGAAGTCAGCTTTCAGGGAAAAAACCCAAATTGAAACCAATGAATGCTTCAACTTGTATATAGTATAGATTCCACTTATCTCAACTAGCTATTTAGTTGCATTTATAAAGCTGTAATTTGTTCAAGTCCCATCAATATTTATTAAGAGGAAGTGACAAGATGGGAAAAAATATGACCAACAATTTAAAGCCAAATTCTGGTGAACAAGGCCTATTTCTGTTTGGATGGGCCACACATTGTAACTCAAATGATGTAATTCATCTTTATAATAACCCTCATAAGGATGTAGAAATTGAGGTTCAAACAGCCAAATAATTCCATGAAAATCATGAGTATTTATTGACAGAGAAGAGTTTTGCCTCGGGTTTTCGTGTTTTTTTTTTTTTTTTTTCTTCTGATTCCCAAATTAAACATGAAATTTTCAAAGTATTTTTTTTGTGGGTGGGGGGAAGGTAAAGTAGTCATTGAAAAATATGTGTGTTTAGTTATATTCCATTCTACGTTTTTAAATTTGAGGTTAAAATGCCACAAAAATTTAAGACAAACAGGAAAGTCTCCTAATGTTCCATATCATTTGTCTCTTCATTTTATTTATTTTTTTAAAGAATGAAACACCCCTGTGATTGAAGAGGAAGCATATAATAAGCAACTAAGAGTTATATGAACTTAAATACAGTGGATCACAAATTTTCTATCCAAAGTCACAAGGGGTTGGATTTTGAGCAGTGGTGGGAGAGGTAGAGACCAAGCAAGACAGAAAGAAAATAGATGATAGACAGATAATTGATAGATCATAGATAGATAGACAAATAGATAGACAGACAGGTGTAGTTGTCAGGGAGGGGAGTACACTTCAAGTTGGCCCAATAACTGCTATAGAATCAACCCTGCTAGAGAAAACTGTGAACTCTGATCAAAATATATAAGTCCACTGCTTGAAGTTACCAGATAATGAATGACAAGAGACACATACTGCAGAAAAACATTTAGAAGAGTTTTGTAGTGGATAGAATTGTGTCCCCCAAAAGATGTTCAAGTTCTAACCCCTGATAACTGTGATAACTTGTGATAGTGACCTTATCCAGAAATAAGGTCTTCTCAGATGTAATCAAGCTAAGATGAGGCCATACTGGATAACTAGCTTCCTTTAAAAAGTTTGGGCATGGAAACACACAGGGAGAATGTCATGCAATGATAGAGGAAGAGATTGGAGTGATGTATCTGCAAGCTAAGGACTGTCAAGGATTGTTGATAACCACCACAAACAGGAAAAGGCAAAGAAGAAATCTTCTACAGGAACTTCAGAGAGAAAAAGATGCTGTTGATTCCTTGATTTTGGACTTCTGGCCTTCAGAACTATGAGAATTCTGTTTATTTTGTTTTAAGCCCCCACATTTGTGGTAATTTGTTATGGCAACACTAGGGAAGTAATATGGGAGTGATACTGAGTTGCCTATTTTACAACTTTTACCTTGAGAGTAATTCCCAGTATCCCATGTGGGAAAGCTATAACTCCAATAGAAAAATCTCAACATTTTTGGCTTGATGAATCAGAACAGAGTTTGGAGCAATCACATTCCTTGGAAAATGAAGCCATAAATTCCAGAAAAGAGAGCGTCAGAGAGAGCCTCAAATTCTGTGCATATAATTTGCCTAAGACTCTGGCTGACCCTCGAGTGTCCCATGTATGATTCAAATACATGCATCGTGCAAACTACAAACAGCCTGGTAAGACTAACAATACTGAACTGAAATTTGAGCTGCCATCACGTACAAAAACAATGAATAAATAAACTCTCAGAATTTTCATTTTGAGTGAAGCCAAGTTCACTGTTTCCAAAAACAGACACATTAGCTCACTTGATTAGGGCATGGTGCTGATAATACTAAGGTCAAGGATTCAGATCACCGTACCAGCCAGGGGCAAAAAATAAATAAAAAAATAAAGATTGTTATACAGTTAAATTCTAAAAACAACAACAAAAAAAGCACAAAACTTTTTAGAGGACGGAAGATAATAGGTCTCGTGTATTGATGAGATGTCATTCTCAATGTCCAGAATATAATCCAAAATGACTCAATATGGGAAGAAATAGGAAAACATAAGCCATTCTTTACAGAACAGACAAGGAGCAGAAGCAAACTCCAAGATGACCCAACGCAATATCAACTGCACTGATATTTTCACATAATAATAAGCAGTTAATATTAATATGCTCAAGGCCATAAAGAAAAATCTGTTCACATTGACAGAAAATCCCAGCAGAGAAATAAAAACTATAAAAAATAATCTAACAAAATTCTGGAAGTGAGAAATATATTCAAAATTTAAAAAAATCCACTGGATATGACTTACAGCAGAATGTAGATGACATAGGAAAGATTCCATGAATTTAAACACAGTTCAATAGAAATAAAGAATGTACAGGGGAAAAAAATACCAAAAATAAGCAAATATATAGTTGAAATTGCAGAAGGAGAGGAGACAGAAACTGGAGCAGAAAATATACTAGAAAAAATAGCAGCTGGAAATTACCAAATTTAGTTAAAGACACAAAATTACAGATTCAAGAAGCTTAACAAACACCAAGCAGAATTAATACAAAGAAAATCTCACAGAAGCAAATCATTTTCATATTATTATATTTTCAAATAAATTTTAAAATCAGTTTGTTAATTTTTAACAAACAAGCAAACGAAAAAAGCTACTAGGATTTTGATTGGTATTTCTTTGAATCCTTGAAGAAAATTAAAAAGAGATTAAATTATAACAATTTTGAGACTCTCAACACGTGAACAAAGTATATAACTTTATTTCAATTTTCTTTAATTTCCCTCAGCAATAGTTTTGCAGTTTTCAATGCATAGTTTTCCATGTGTTATGTCAAATTTAGTCGTAAATACATCATGTTTTTGATATATTTAAAATGTTTACATTTTCATTTCAATTTCCAATTGGACGTTGACAGCATATAGAAATAATGATTGAGTTTTATGTGCTGAACTGATATGCTGTCACCTTACTAAAATCACATATTACCTCTATGAAGATTTTTGTAGATTTCTTAGGATTTTTCTATTTAGAGAATAATGTTTTCTGTAAATAAATGTTTTACTTCTCTTTTCCAAACGGTGTGCCTTTATTTCTTTTTCTTGCTTTATCTTTTTCTTTCCTAGCTAGAGTCTCCAATGAAATGTTGAGTACAAGTGGTGAGGGAGATAGCCTTGCGTGGTTCCTGATATTGGGAGAAAAGAATTACATCTTTCACCATTAAGTATAATGCTAGCTCTTGTTTTTTTATAGATGCACTTTGTCAGGTTAAGGAAGTTCCCTTCTATTTCTTTTCTGTTGGGAGATATTTTTTTAATCACCAATGAGTATTGAATATGGTCAAATGTTTTTTCTGTCTTAGTCTGCGGATATGATTAACTAAATTAATTGGTTTTCACATGTTAAACTAACTGTACATTTCTGGGATAAATCCTACTTGGACTTAAGGGTTATTGTTCTTATATATGGCTCAATGTAATTTCATAATTTTTTATTAAGGATTTTTAAGTCTTCCTTTCTGTACTTTTTCTTTTTTGTAATGTTTTGGTTTCATTGTAATATGTAGATAATTCTGGCCTCAAAAAATAAGTTGGAAAAAAATATGAAATATATTATGAAAAAAATATGCACTATTATAATTACTTATTTCTTAAATATTTGGTATAATTCAACAGTGAAATGATATTGGTCTGAAATTTTCCTTTTGAAAATATTTTAAGTTACAAATTCAATTACAAAGTTATTCAGACAATCTATTTCTTCTTGAGTAAACTTTTGCAGTTTGTGTTTTTCAATTAATTGTCATTTTCATTTACATTCTGAAATTTATTTTCATGAGATTGTTTATAATACTCAAGTATCACCCTTTTAATATTTGTATTATTTGTAATGATTCCTTTTACTCCTGATATTGGCTATTTTTGTCTTCCCTCTTTTTTTTCTTGATTAGTCTAGATAGAGGTTTTCAACTGCATTGATATTTTTACACAATCAGCTTCGCTTTCTTTGATTTTTCTCTGCTGTTTTTCTGTATTATACTTCACTGATTTTTGTTATCTTTATTATTGACTTCCTTCTGCTTAATTTGGATTTAGTTGTTCTTCATTTGCTAATTTATAAAGGTGTTATCTTAGGTAATTGCTTTGAACTATTTCTTCTTTTCTAATGTAAGTATTTTGTCTTATAAATTCTCCTCTAATCACTTCTTTAGTTGCATTTTATAAACTCTAATATGTTTTAATTTTTTTAATTCAAAGTATATTTTACTTTCTCTTGTGATATATGAATATCTGTGTGTGCATGTGTGCACACTCTTATCGTGTTCGATATGTTAATTAGCTTGACTGTGATTATTTTATAATGTATATATATGTCAAAATATTAAGTTGTACAACTTAAATATATAAAAATTTTATTTGTCAACTATACTTCAATATATCTGGGGGGAAAAATCATCATTCTGGCTTTGGTTTTTAGAATGTGTTTTATAAATATTCAATAGGTCAAGTCTGCTGGAAGCTATTCTTTATATTTTTAACATTCTTTTTCTTTGTGTTATCACTGTTATAATTTCTATTTATCTGTTTTCAGGTTCACTGATTTGTTTTATTGTGCTGTGTCTAGTCTACTTGTAGGCTAATTGATGGAATTATTCATTTCTGATCCTGTGATTTTCATTTCTAGCATTTCCATTTGACTCTTTTGTATAGTTGTAATCTCTCTGCTGAAATTCCTTATCTTTTCATACATCCCACTTATCTTTTCTACTATTTCATTTAACACATTGATTATAGTTAGTTTTAAATTCCTATCTAATAATTCTAACTGAATCTTATCTGAATCTGTTTCTGTTAGTTGCTCTTGTCTCTTGACAATGAGTTCTTTTGTCTTGCTTTTTATTTTTGTTAGTCTGATTTTCATAAACTTTTGTTAGATGCTAGACATGATGTGTGGAACAGTAGTAGAGCCAAAATAAATTATTATGTTCATTCCTGAAAATGGGCATGCTTCTTTTTCTGTCAGGGCATTAGTGAATTTGGTTCCATCATTCTAGTAGTTGGACTGTGTTTGGTTTTATTGTTGCTCTAGTTACTTTCAGTCTACCAGAGACTTAAATTTCTCCAGTGGTGAACAAGAATGCTACTTTTGCCTACTGTGAAGTCTGGAGTGCTAAAGTATTTTATTTGCATTCCTGCTATACTTCAGCTTTAATCATGATCTCTATCCACCCTCTTGACCTTTCTCCAGGGTATGTTTGTTGATTTTCACTCATTGCAGGGCTGTGGAGGGCAGGGATGTCTCTCAGTTCTTCTGCTCCAGCTTCAGTTTTCAGCAAGCTGTAAGCTCCCAAGTACTAAAGGAGAAGATTTATTAGCATTTTGGTTCTTTTCCCTCTGACAAAGTACATCTGCCTTCTACTCAAAGGCAGGGTCTGGATAGTGGGCACTCTGCCCCCATTCTACACCAGCCAAACTCTGCCCCATATTAATGAGTGAATAGCTTGAAAATCTGTGCCTCCCCCATTCATATGTTAAATCTTAATGCCCACTGTAATGGTATTGAAGGTGGGGCATTTGGGAGATGATTAGGTCATGAGGGCTCTCATGAGTGGAATGAGTGCTCTCTTATAAAAGAGACCTCAGAATGCTTATTTGTTCCCTCCAATATGTGAGAACATGGTGAAGAACAGCCATCTATTAACCAGGAAGCAGGGCCTCACCAGACACTGAAGCTGCTGTTGCCTTGATCTTGGACTTCCCGGCCTCCAGAGCTGTGAGCAATAAATTTCTGGGTTTTTTTTATACATCATGCAATCTATGATATTCACTTATTGAACCCCAAACCAATTAAGACAGTGGGAGTCTTTGGTGAGAGTAAATTTCCTGCCTCTCCCCTAGCAACAGAAGACCTCCACCTTGTACCAGTGCCGGATCCTGGGTACCAGCTGGTTCCCTGTCCCTCTGTAGATGTTTTTGCATAGTGTCAGTGCACTGAGCATGTAGCAGATGTTTTTGCATAGTGTTAGTGCATTGTGGAGGTTGGTTTTCTTTATTTCTTTCTCAATGACAGCAGACCTATGCCTAAAATTAAGGTAAAGACTGGGAAGATTAAAGGATATCTTTCCTTTCCTCCAACAGTGAATAGCTTTTATCTCATGTCCGGACAGGGTCTGGGGGTGAGCAGCAGCAGCTGATCACATCTTGTAATCATAGGGCTTGGGGCAGAGACAGACTTCCCCAGGTAGTTCTTTTCCATCTTTAAACATAGACAGTACCTACGTATCTGTGCTACAAAGAGGTTTTTACTCAGGTCTTTTTTACTTTATCCCAATCTTTCATGTAACCAGCCAGTATAAGCCAGTAGATAATGGCTGGTATGTGGGCACAGACTCCTCTATTGAGTGGTAAGTCTGGAGATCATAAACTAATATTTTAACCAACACTCAGTCTCTAATATTTTAGTCATAGTTTCCTTGCCCACTTTTATGGCAGCTGCTGTACTTTCAAGTACTTGTCAAAGGTAAACTTTTCATGTGACCTCTCTCTCCTTGAAGAGTCTTACCACCTTTTAGAATTCAGTTTTCCAGGTTATCTTCTGATTTGAGCTCTGTGATGGGCTAAAAAAATATATGAATTTTTAAGATTAGACAGCTTTTCTTTCTTTCTATTTTTTTTTTTTTTTTTTTAGCTTCTACCTCCTTAGTGGAACTGGAAATCTGTGTAAACTTTTTTTTTTTTTTTTTTTTTTTTTTAATTTTATTTTGTCGATATACATTGTAGCTGATTATTGCTCCCCATCACCAAAACCTCCCTCCCTTCTCCCTCCCCCCCTCCCCCCCAACCATGTCCTTTCTGTTTGTTTGTTGTATCAACTTCAAATAATTGTGGTTGTTATATCTTCTTCCCCCCCCCCCCCGGTTTGTGTGTGTATGTGTGTATGTGTGTGTGTGAATTTATATATTAATTTTTAGCTCCCACCAATAAGTGAGAACATGTGGTATTTCTCTTTCTGTGCCTGACTTGTTTCACTTAATATAATTCTCTCGAGGTCCATCCATGTTGTTGCAAATGGCAGTATTTCATTCGTTTTTATAGCTGAGTAGTATTCCATTGTGTAGATGTACCACATTTTCCGTATCCACTCATCTGATGATGGGCATTTGGGCTGGTTCCAACTCTTGGCTATTGTAAAGAGTGCTGCGATGAACATTGGGGAACAGGTATACCTTCGACTTGATGATTTCCATTCCTCTGGGTATATTCCCAACAGTGGGATGGCTGGGTCGTATGGTAGATCTATTTGCAATTGTTTAAGGAACCTCCATACCATTTTCCATAGAGGCTGCACCATTTTGCAGTCCCACCAACAATGTATGAGAGTTCCTTTTTCTCCGCAGCCTCGCCAGCATTTATCATTCATAGTCTTTTGGATTTTAGCCATCCTAACTGGGGTTAGATGGTATCTCAATGTGGTTTTGATTTGCATTTCCCGGATGATGAGTGATGTTGAGCATTTTTTCATATGTCTGTTGGCCATTTGTATATCTTCCTTAGAGAAATGCCTACTTAGCTCTTTTGCCCATTTTTTAATTGGGTTGCTTGTTTTCTTCTTGTAAAGTTGTTTGAGTTCCTTATATATTCTGGATATTAATCCTTTGTCAGATGTATATTTTGCAAATATTTTCTCCCACTCTGTTGGTTGTCTTTTAACTCTTTTAATTGTTTCTTTTGCTGTGCAGAAGCTTTTTAGTTTGATATAATCCCATTTGTTTATTTTTCCTTTGGTTGCCCGTGCTTTTGGGGTCGTATTCATGAAGTCTGTGCCCAGTCCTATTTCCTGAAGTGTTTCCCCTATGTTTTCTTTAAGAAGTTTTATTGTCTCAGGGTGTATATTTAAATCCTTAATCCATTTTGAGTTGATTTTAGTATATGGTGAGAGGTATGGATCTAGTTTCATTCTCCTGCATAACGATATCCAGTTATCCCAGCACCACTTGCTGAAGAGGCAGTCCCTTTCCCAGTGAATAGGCTTGGTGCCTTTGTCAAAGATCAGATGGCAGTAAGTGTGAGGGTTGATTTCTGGATTCTCTATTCTATTCCATTGGTCAGTGTGTCTGTTTTTATGCCAGTACCATACTGTTTTGGTTATTATAGCTTTGTAGTATAGCTTAAAGTCAGGTAGTGTTATGCCTCCAGCTTTATTTTTTTTGCTGAGCATTGCTTTGGCTATTCGTGGTCTTTTATTGTTCCATATAAATGTCTGAATAGTTTTTTCCATTTCTGAGAAAAATGTCATTGGAATTTTGATGGGGATTGCATTGAATTTGTATATCACTTTGGGTAGTATGGACATTTTCACTATGTTGATTCTTCCAATCCAAGAGCATGGGATATCTTTCCATCTTCTTGTATCCTCTCTAATTTCTCTCAGCAGTGGTTTGTAGTTCTCATTATAGAGATTTTTCACCTCCTTGGTTAACTCAATTCCTAAGTATTTTATTTTTTTGGTGGCTATTGTAAATGGGCAGGCTTTCTTGATTTCTCCTTCTGCATGTTCACTATTGGAGAAAAGAAATGCTACTGATTTTTGTGTGTTGATTTTGTATCCTGCTACTGTGCTGAAATCATTTATCAATTCCAACAGTTTTTTTGTAGAGGTTTTAGGCTGTTCGATATATAGGATCATGTCATCTGCAAACAGGGACAGTTTGACTTCATCTTTTCCAATCTGGATGCCCTTTATTTCCTTCTCTTCTCTGATTGCTCTGGCTAGTACTTCCAACACTATGTTGAATAGGAGTGGTGAGAGTGGGCATCCTTGTCTAGTGCCTGTTCTTAAAGGAAAAGCTTTCAGCTTTTCCCCATTCAGGATGATATTGGCAGTGGGTTTGGCATATATGGCTTTAATTATGTTGAGATACTTTCCCTCTATACCTAACTTATAGAGGGTCTTTGTCATGAATGAGTGCTGAACTTTATCAAATGCTTTTTCAGCATCTATAGAGATGATCATATGGTCCTTGTGTTTGAGTTTATTAATATGGTGTATCACATTTATTGATTTGCGTATGTTGAACCAACCTTGCATCCCTGGGATGAATCCCACTTGATCGTGATGAATAATTTTTCGTATGTGTTGCTGTATTCTGTTTGCTAGTATTTTAGTGAGGATTTTTGCATCTATATTCATCAAGGATATCGGCCTGTAGTTTTCTTTTTTGGTTATATCTTTACCTGGTTTTGGTATCAGGATGATGTTTGCTTCATAGAATGAGTTTGGGAGATTTGCGTCCGTTTCAATCTTTTGGAATAGTTTGTAAAGAATCGGTGTCAATTCCTCTTTGAATGTTTGGTAAAATTCTGCTGTGAATCCATCTGGTCCTGGGCTTTTCTTTGTTGGGAGCCTTCTGATAACAGCTTCAATCTCCTTTATTGTTATTGGTCTGTTCAAATTTTCTACGTCTTCACGGTTCAGTTTTGGGAGCTTGTGTGTGTCCAGAAATTTATCCATTTCCTCCAGATTTTCAAATTTGTTGGCGTATAGTTGTTTATAGTAGTCTCGAATGATTCCTTGTATTTCAGATGAATCAGTTGTAATATCGCCTTTTTCATTTCTAATTTTTGTTATTTGAGTCTTCTCTCTTCTTTTTTTTGTTAGCCATGCTAATGGTTTGTCAATTTTATTTATCTTTTCAAAAAACCAACTTTTTGATTCGTTGATCTTTTGAATTGTTTTTTGGTTTTCAATTTCATTCAGTTCTGCTCTGATCTTAATGATTTCTTTCCGTCTGCTAACTTTAGGATTGGATTGTTCTTGTTTTTCTAGTTCTTTAAGGTGAAGTGTTAGGTTGTTCACTTGCCATCTTTCCATTCTTCTGAAGTGAGCATTTAATGCAATAAATTTTCCCCTCAATATTGCTTTTGCAGTATCCCACAGGTTTTGGTATGATGTATCATTGTTTTCATTAGTTTCAATAAACTTTTTGATTTCCTGCTTGATTTCTTCTTGGACCCATATGTCATTAAGTAGAATGCTGTTTAATTTCCATGTGTTTGTATAGTTTCCAGAGTTTTGTTTGTTATTAATTTCTAGTTTTAATCCATTGTGGTCTGAGAAGATACATGGGATAATTCCAATTTTTTTGAATTTATTGAGACTTGATTTGTGACCTAATATGTGATCTATCTTGGAGAATGATCCATGTGCTGATGAGAAGAATGAATATTCTGAGGTTGTTGGGTGGAATGTTCTGTAGATATCTGCCAATTCCAATTGGTCTAGAGTCTTGTTTAGATCTTGTGTTTCTCTACTGATTCTTTGCCTAGATGATCTGTCTAATATTGACAGTGGAGTGTTCAGGTCCCCTGCTATTATGGTATTAGTGTCTATTTCCTTCTTTAGGTCTAATAGAGTTTGTTTTATAAATCTGGCTGCTCCAACATTGGGTGCGTACATATTTATGATTGTTATGTCTTCTTGGTGGATCAGTCCTTTTATCATTAAGTAGTGTCCCTCATTGTCTCTTTTTATGGTTTTTAGTTTAAAGTCTATTTTGTCAGATATAAGAATAGCCACTCCAGCTCGTTTTTCTTTTCTGTTTGCATGGTAAATCTTTTTCCATCCTTTTACTCTTAGTCTGTGTGAATCTTTATGGGTGAGGTGGGTCTCTTGTAGGCAGCATATAGTTGGGTCCTGCTTTTTGATCCAATCAGCCAGTCTGTGTCTTTTAATTGGGGAATTTAAGCCTTTAACATTAAGAGTTGTTATTGAAAGGTGTTGATTTATTCTTAGCATTTTATTGGTTGTTTGGTTGTCTTAGGTGTCTTTTGTTCCTTGCTTTCTGATTTACTGTTTGGTTTCTGTGTTTGTTGGTTCCTTAGGTTGTAGATAGTGTTTTTGTTAGCTTGTTTTCTCTTCATGAATGCCATTTTTATTGTACTAGCGGGTTTAGATTTTTCTTAGGTTTTTATGGCAGTGGTAGTTATTTTTCAGGAACCAAACCCAGTACTCCCTTGAGGATTTCTTGTAAGGGTGGTCTTGTGGTAGTGAACTCCCGCAGTTTTTGTTTGTCTGAGAAATATACTATTTGCCCCTCATTTCGGAAGGATAGCCTTGCAGGGTAGAGTATTCTTGGCTGGCAATCTTTGTCTTTTAGTATTTTGAAAATATCATCCCATTCCTTTCTAGCTTTTAGGGTTTGTGATGAAAAGTCTGATGTTAACCTGATTGGGGCTCCCTTATAGGTGATTTGACGCTTCTCTCTTGCAGCTTTTAAGATTCTCTCTTTGTCTCTGAGTTTTGCCAATTTGACTATGACATGTCTTGGAGAAGGCCTTTTTGGGTTGAATACGTTTGGAGATCGTTGAGCTTCCTGGATCTGAAGATCTGTGATTTTTCCTATACCTGGGAAGTTTTCTGCCACTATTTTGTTGAATATGTTTTCAATGGAATCTCCATTTTCCTCCCCTTCTGGAATACCCATGACTCGGATATTTGAGCGCTTGAGGTTGTCTGATATCTCTCTCAGATTTTCTTCCATGTCCTTGATTCTTTTTTCTTTCTTTTTGTCTGCTTGTGTTATTTCAAACAGCCCATCTTCAAGTTCAGAGGTTCTCTCTTCAACTTCGACAAGCCTGCTGGTTAAACTCTCCGTTGTGTTTTTTATTTCGCTGAATAACTTCTTCAGTTCAGCAAGTTCTGCTACATTTTTTTTCAGGACATTGATTTCCTTGTATATTTCCTCTTTCAGATCCTGTATACTTTTCCTCATTTCATCATGATGTCTAGCTGAGTTTTCTTGTATCTCATTCAGTTTCCTTAGAATTATCACTCGAAATTCCTTATCAGTTATTTCAAGGGCTTCTTGTTCTATAGGATCTAGAGTATGAGATTTATTAACTTTTGGTGGTGTACTTTCTTGATTTTTTGTATTTCTGGTGTCTTTTTTTTGGTGTTTATTCATTGTGGCAGGGGGTTTCACAGTCCACCGGTTTAAGACTAATGACTAACTAGGATGTTGCTGTGGTTGCCAATTTGGTATGGCTCCCGCCGTGACTGCTCAGTTGGCCTCTAGTGTCTTGTGTGTGTGGTTGCCTCGGGTCTTGGGCTTCTCCGGGGATCCACCTTTCTGGTCAGCTTGTACTCTGCTGGGCTGGTGGATCACGTACCACAGGGTGTGTGATCTCTGTTGAGCTTTCACTTTCTGTACAGGACTTCTCCCCGTTCAGTGTGCTCTGGCCCAGGCTGTTAGATCGTGCAGTGGCGACCCCACCGGGTGTGTGGTTTCTGTCGAGTCTCCGCCTCCCTGGCCGCACGTCTCCCCCCTCTGTGCACACTGTGCTGGGTTGGGGCGTGTCTTCTGCACCCCTCGTCTATCAGCTGGGCCTTCAAGACCCTGCTCAGCACCGCCTCGCCCAGGAAGTCTACCAGGTTTCTGCTAGGCACAGACGACCAGTCTCTCTGGGTGCCTTTGTAGCACTGTGTAGATCTTTCTCGGGTCTTGTTCACCTTTGTATCCCCCCAGTATAAACCGAGTCTAGTGCCCGCCTGCAGCCTGCTCTCCGGCAGGTTCAAGCAGACCTGGGAACTCTCCTACCACACTATTCCCAACCAGAAATTCGTTAGGCTTTTTTCCAAACTGGTGGTCGCAGAGATGGTATCTGCCTCCCAGTAACAGGAAGTTTACCGGGGCCGGAGTCCAGGGTGTGGTGGAGTGACAGTCGGCCCGCCCGTACTTCCTAGCCCTCCCAAAACTGGTCGGGACGCCCCACACCCCCAGCCCTGCCAGAGAACCGTGGAGGGAGTGGGAGAGGAGGTCGGCCCGCAGGGTCCGGAAAGCCCCGCGCCAGGCCAAGCAAATGGGCTCAGTGATGGCCGAGCAGGGCGGAGCTGCCCGCACCTGGGAAAATGGAGGCAGCACCGGGGCAGTGAGTGGCCTGGTGGTGCAGGCGGGGAGCCTCGTGGGCATCCACCCCCCGAACAGAGCTTTGCCAGGGATCACTCACAGTGCTGTGCCAGGTCGGGCGCTCGCTGTCTCTGGTTTGTTGCCTTCCGTGTTCTCGGCGCTGCCGCCTCGGGCTGTTCAGTCGCGGCGCCGCTCGGGCGCTCCCAGGAGTCTTCTTTAATGCCGGCTTGAAACCTCGAATCCTGGATAGGGCAGCTGGCCGCCTTCAGTGCGGCCCCAGCCTCCGGGATCCTGGCTGCATCCACAGCAGCCCTGGCACCGTGTTCCCTGTTTCAAGACTCACTTTTGCAGCTAAGAATCAGTTCTTTTCCTGCTCCACACTTCAAAGCTGTTGCCTGTAAATGAGGCAGCCTCTCCTGCCGGGGGCAAAGTGGCGTTGAGCCCCCACGACTGGCCAGCAGCAGCAGTCCTCCCTTAAGAGATGGCCAGAGAAAGGTCCACAAGTTTCCCGGCTGCCTGAGGCCCAGTGGCCACCTTTTCCACCTCAGCTACTCCGCGCCAGCCGCCGCAGCCGCCGCCATCTTGAAAACCTGTGTAAACTTTTAATAAACACTTTTTAGCTAACATTTTTCCTATTTGCATCAAATGTAATCCATATCTGTATCAGTAACGATGGGTTATATTATGCTGTGATAAAAAAATAACCCTAAAGTATTACTGGCTTTAAACAACACTCACACTACTTGTCCAACTTTAGGAGAGTAAAAGATCTGCTGAGATTTATTTTTACACCAAGATCTAGGCTGACAGAGCAGTATTCATCTGGAATTTGTCAATTTATTATGGCAGAGAGAGTTGAATTGAATGTCAACAGTAAAGCAAATATAATTTTCATCACTAGAGAATGGACTTAATCATTTTTTCATAATTCTTTATAAATCTCCAAGTTCTTCTGAAACTACACCTGAAAATTATAATCAAAGTTTTTGTACTTAGAAGGAACTAAACTAGACTAACATCACCTCTTACGGAACTTGGCTTTAAAAACATTTCTGTCTTGCTGCATGTTAAACATGTAACCATGTTGTATGGTTTACTAACAGAAGTATAGACTATGTTTTAGCCAAATACTTAGTTGGATGGATATTAAGTTCTGTTCTTTTCTCTGAGCATGAATTGGGTTGGACAAATCACAAGAATCAAGAAGATTCTCAAGATGTAAAATAAGACTTTTGGTAAAAAATTAAAAATGCAAAATTTTATTTGGAAAAGGCAAAACTGAGGAGAGATTTTGTAAAAATCACATCAGGATCAGAAAGGTCATCTGCTTTGATTTTATTCATCTGTTTACTTATTCATCTGTTCTCCCACTTCTAGTGAGGAGACTTTATTTTGTGGTTCCCAAAAGATAAAACAGGCTCTTAATGAATGACCAAAAATTTAGGTTAGAAGTAAGAACAATCTCCTATTAAACCTTACCGTTTATCCCCAAAGAAGTTTCTGAACTCCTTTTTTTGGAGTCTTTAAAACTAAGATAATATCTCATCTGTTCAAGTTTTTTTTTGTTTTTTTTGTTTTTTTTGTTTGTTTGTTTTTGGTTTTTTTAAGTATTGTCTGAAGAGATGGATTCTAACTTCATAGGATCCTTTTCTATTCAAACATTTTATTTCTTACTGTAAAATATTAATAATACATAACTTGCTCTTGAAAAACACTAAGATTTTTTTAAAGTTTTAACATTCATGTTCTGATTTGATTTTTTACAGCTCTATACAGTAGGTCTAGAAGATATTCTTTTTCCTATTTTACAGATAAAGAAACAGAAACACAGAGTACACAGCCAGTAAGTGGCACAAATGGAACCAGAGTTTGCTCTTAAAACACTACAATTCAGGGCCGGCCCCATGGCTCACTCCGGAGAGTGCAGCACTGGTAGCACAGAGGCCGTGGGTTCGGATTCTATATAGGGATGGCCCGTACGCTCACTGGCTGAGCATGGTGCAGACGACACCGAGCCGAGGATTGCAATCCCCTTGCTGGTCAGAAAAGAAAAAAAAACAAAACACTACAATTCAGACTCAGTTATTTACCGTAGTATATTTCCAATTAGATGTTAAATCTTGGAAACTAAAGGGAATGACATCTAGATGAAGAACTCTAGATGTTAAGCCATAAACATTTGGGGTCATTAAACCAATTAGAGCATGACACAAATAACATAAAATTACATTTGTATATATGTGTGTATATATGTAAAATACATATTAGTATATATATTATACTATTATGTATACATCTATACACATGTACGTATGTTTTTAACAAAAGAAATATTTAATAAACAGAATTTATATCCCAAGTGCTACAAAGTGTCATCCCAAATATCTTTCTTCCCATATTACAGGCTCCACTATGAAATGAATCTCAAATTCTACATTCAAGAGTTTCTCATGCCAACTCTAGAGATTTCCATATCTGGCATTTGAACAGAGCGTCAAACTTATACATGGATGTCCCAATTCCTGATATTTTTCTGTAACCTTAGACAATTTGGTGGATCAGGCAGGCTCTGAAAGTTCACCACCTCTTAGGTATCTCTATCTTTCAGTTTAAATTTATCCTGCTATTTTATATTTGCAAACTTCTAAACTGAAATATCCATAAATTAAACCACAGGAGATCAAGATATGCAGTTTTCTGCCAAAGGAATTTTAAGTTTTTCCATTTTTCCACAGGGTTTGCAATTTTAAAAATAACACCCCCACCCCTTTTCTTTCTTTACCTATAAACAAGGAACTTACAGCAAAAGCCTTGAACATAAGACTTTGTGTCCTAGCGATGATTGAGTGTGGTTGGACTGGAAATATTGCCTTTGCTGTTATGGTGTTTGTGTATTGAGTTCCTGGCAGCATAATCCTGGCATTAGAAAAAAAGAATTCCATGTATAGAGTATTTTTTTTTCAGAAATTATCAGTGGCAGGCATGGTTTTAGGTTACTTTTTAACAGTGAGGTGGGGAGACATTGCCCCAGATGGTGGATGTAAAATGTGCCATAAATTTTAATGAAGCAAATAAGTCACTAATAACCGTACTGCTAACACTGCAATGTTTGGGGCCGACCTGAATGAAAGAAAATTAAAAAGGCACATGTAGCCCTTAAACAAGTGCCTAAGAAGCCTAATATGATTTACTAATTCAGCTATTCACACTCTGATTGCACGGCCCCTGGTCATCTGCTCAAGGACAGCTGCTTCGTGTAAAATAAATAAATAAAGAAAGAAGTTTATTGACCGCCAGATGTCCCAGCCTGTAATGTGCGCTGGCAGATTTCAGGTCACCCAAAGTTCAGGCAGATTTCCAAAATATACATATATTTTTGGTAGTAACACTACCTGGAAGCCACAAATAAAGTTTTTTCAGCCAAAGCCCAGAGATAACTTTCTTGCTTCTTTTAAGTTGTGAGATCTTAACCAATAAATGTCTTTTTGTGAAGCGAAGTCTAACAGAAAGGCCATTGGTTTAGGATCCTGGGAAAGGGCATATGGGACCTTTTTATTTTTCATTAAAAACCTGGCAGAAGATTCCTGAGGCTAGGCACCATTAAGTCGTTACCAACCCAAACAATTAACTTGGATATGGTAACTGAGCACTATTTTCTAGTTGAGATAACTGGTGTCCAGGGAGGTCATACACCTCACCAACAACACACAGAGCGTAGAAGAGAAACAACAATCAAATGCAAGCTTCTTAGACCACACAATGCAATAATGTACATATATAATAGTATTCACCTGTAAGAATGTACTAATGCATCTCTGCATATTAAATTCACACAAAAATTTTTTAACACTTAAAGGATAAGATAAAAATGAAACAAATATGATTGTAAAATGTCTGGCTACATGTGATAACTTCACTGTTCTTAGCTAATATTCCAAGGCAGAATGTATAGTTAAGTCAAGTGTTGTCTTTAATCATGGTGAATACAAATCTATATTTCAAATAATCTTCTTTGTAATACTATAAAACGTACTGATTTCTCCTCAGGTCTAATCACGCCATTCTTTCCAGCTCCTGAAGTCATTGATGAAGAGCTCAAAGGAGATCGACTAGTGTCAGCTCTGCCATCTCTTATTTTTTGCTGCAATTATGTGATTTGTATTATCGTCGACCCAAAATTACTCCTCAGGACTCCTTTTAAGCCCTTTGCCCATTTCATAAGGATTCAGCTTACTTAAAAGAAGATAACGTTCATTTAAAATCCCAGTTAATTAGAAACATGCAAATTTCAAGATATCACACAATTCTGAAAGCCAGCAATGGTGTGAAGACCCCCCTGGCAGCACTCCGTACGGTGGCGTTCCCTCCTGAGGCCTCACCTGCTCTGTAACACGTGGGTGCCCAGCAGAAGGGTGGAACAGGGGCTCAGAGGGATTCAGTCCATATATTATGTACACTTATTCCTTTCTTATTTTTAGACAATAATGAATATAAATAGAAGTTCTATTTGTTTTCTCACATTCAACTTTAGAGATTATCACCTTGGATCATAAACCATCCCAGGGCATCCCTAAAGCCATCAAAACATCCACTGTCTTTAGTACCATGCCTCCACCTCTTGTTCTGGTTCTCCACCTGGTTCTCCACCTCTTTCAGCAAAATATCCTTGTTTCTCAACATATTCCAGTTACTATTCCCAAATAACCGAAAGTTTCAGGTGATGTTCAATTACATATTCCTCAACTACTTGACACAGATTAGAAACCACATGCAACCAGGAAAACATGATAATATAACGTGAATAATGTTATGGAAGATGTATGCAAAGTTTGGTCAATGACTCTCAAATTTGAGATTTTAGTGCCAAATACAATGAAAGGGAAAGTTCAGATGTATAAATGCATATGTGTGACATGTGTATATGGTGTTGCAATCTCGGTTTCAAGACAAAAAATAATTAAAGGACAATTATTGGTTATATGCCAGGGGACCTCAGTAGCATATTGTGTGTGTGTTGTTTTTTCAGCAGAATTTTTCAGCCCATGTGATTTTGTATTTTGACTGTAAACTTCTTCATTTGTTTAGATTATCCTCCCTTTACCTTTAGTCCCAAACAAGAAAAAACATGTTATTGCATTCCCACAAGAGGACAAACCAAACTGACACTCTGCTCCAGCCTCATAAACCTGCATCTAAACTCAGAGTCTGAAGAAAGCCTGCTTCTACTAGTTACCAGTAAAACTTTTAATACAAGTGAAAACCATGTCTCACCGAATTTAAAGTGCAGTGCCTCAGACTTTTGTCAGGGTTGTTATTGACATTAACCCTTAAGGTAGAAGAAAGAAATGAAATTTCTGCTGTTCAGTAATTTTTTGGTATATTGATAAATTATTTAGAATCATTTGTAAACCTTTCACGTTCCCCACTCAGACACTCCAACCATTTTTCCCCAAAACATTTCTTTTTAAACACTGATGTTTCAGAGGATGATAGACTAAGATTTATGCTATATTTTCAATGCAAAAGTCATTTTATGCAAAAGTTATTTAAAAATAACTTCAATAAAATGAATTTGAAATCTGGGTGACGCAGGAGATGTAGAATGCAGGTTGAAGGGGAAAACTCTCCTATTTGGAGATAGGAAAATTTCAAGTCAATGTTCAACAACAAACGACCTATTCTGTTATTTCTTTGTCTTACCCCCAATCAAAAGACTGAGGAATACACTGCTTTTCAAGTAAAACTGTACTGAAAATCAAAATATCACAGAAGATCTAAGCAGAGCTGCCATCAGAAACTTCAGGAATGAAAAGATTTTAAACATGGTTTAGAGAGCATCTTTCTAAATTTGGAGCCAGGTGAAGATGACCCGACAGAATTGGAGAGTATGCTCCCAGAGTGTTATTCATGGGGATTTTCTCACACCTTCCCCTTAGACATGTGTAATTAGCCAAGGCCTGTTGTGTTCATTTGGTAGATTTGGATACAAATGAAGAAAAAAAGGTCTTTTCATCTCTTTCTGTTAGTAGTCCCCCAAAGCCAAGGCAGGTGTCTGTGGGATTAAACATAATTACAAAGGGAGAGGGAGAAAGAAGAAGGGAGCTAGATAATAATTCCCAACAGAGCTGGAATTTGAGAACAGGAGCAGGTGCTGTAAGAGGCCCCATGTATCCAACTAATTTGAGCCACGATGTTGTGCAAAGGCCCACATATTCATCCTTTCAACGGGGAGGGCACCGGCAGTCTGCAAGCACAAAAACAGGATGCCAGGATGGCCAGCCTCGGCTCCATGGCTACCAGGAAAGCAGCCCCTGCATCTCACTGCTGCCTTTGTTGGGTGGCAGCCACAGGAAACAAAGTGCCACTTCTTACCATTGTACAGGCACATGCATAATATCCTTCTTTTGGCTTATCGTCATGAATTAGCAATTACTCTATTATTAGATGGGAGAGCAGCAGCAGGTGACAAAGCGCCACAACTTCTAGTTTATAGTTGTGAACCCCTTCATTTGGTTTTTCAGTTGTGGATTGACCTCTTCAGCTAGTGTATTCCCATTGTGAGGAAAATTCTATGATCCTATAGAAAAGCAGTTTTCATTCCCAGTTTGGAGGGTCTTACCCATGGTTTAACTGAAGTGGGAAAGAAAGTACTGAAAGAAATATGGACAAAAAGATCCGTCTTCAACTCGGAGAACACCTGGACTACACAAAGGAGACACAAACCCTCATGCTCTCACCCACCCACTGTGCTGAAGCGGCTGCCCATTGCAGACTAAGCCATTATGTCTCTGCTTGGACCCTCATTGAAGATCCACTATTTCATGAAACTTTTAAGATAATGCCACTTTTTATCTAGTTGTACCCACGGTTCTCTAATACTTAGAGAATGAGAAGGAACTGAGAGATTTCCATTCTTATGACCCTGTGCTTTCTAAACTCAATGAATGGAGAACAATTTTGACAGTAACTGCTAGATTGTTTTGATGAATCTTGAAAGAAGAAAGGGTGTTTCGTTGGTTTGTTCATTTCTCTGTTTTAGAAAGAAGAGAGCCCTGTTTTTTAGCAGGATTAATTGTTTAGTTTTTTGTTTGTTTGTTTGTTTGTTTCAGAACTTGGAGTAAAACTTAAATTTCCACATTCCAAATTAAAATAATAAAACAGAGAAAATAAAGTCATTTTTTCCAGTGTGTCATGGGGCACCATTTACTGCATAGTGGTATACATCACTATTTTATATGAATATTCTACTTATATGAATAAAATATCTGTTTTGATATTTTATGTCCTGCCAGGTAGGAAAAATGAAATGAAATGATTGATATTTTTGATGTATAAAATTATAAAATGAATTTACCAATTGTCTAATTATACATTTTATATAAGCACCCAGATACAGTCATTTTTCTCTTTATATATCATCAAGTACAATGTAAAACACAGCACCTGGCTACTCTATGCCCAATGGTAATATGCCAGGAATATTAAGATTTATAGTTTGATGAAACAGAACAGGAGGGAGTCTTAACCTAGGCCCATCATTAGCATTTTGGCATTTCAGAAAATGTCAGGGCATGCCAGGGAAAATGAGGGTAAATCTTTGAAGGATTGAAGAGCATTTTTTAAGGGTACTGAATAAAGGCAGACTCTTTTACACAGCTGGTTCTAAGAATATGGAGTAAATTAAGAGTATCTTTGTATTTCTAAAGCAGCATACTGAATGGAGAAAAAAATCACTCTGCGGACAACAGCAGGGTGTACTGATTCCATTCAGGAATACTAGTTCAGTACCAGTGAAAAGAATTGGGGACAGAGATGAGATTATCACCAAGGAAATAATTTTCCAGATTAGCTTTTGGGAGATTTTATACCTAGATTCTAAAAAGGCAATTCTTATACAATAAAAATAAAATTTGTCCAATGATAGAGCTAATCAATTACTTGGAGTTATACAAGAAGTAGAATGAAAGGCAGCCCTGTTTGGGGCATGATGAAGCAATTACAACAATGATGGGAAGGGGGCTCTTCTGTTACTTCTGGGAGGACATCACTGGTTTTTGGACCAGGCCATCTGTCATGAGACTAATAGAAGCAATGAAGAAAAGAGTGAAATCATAAGGCAGTGTGACAGGAGCGACAGCTTTGTCAGTAAAAGGTCAGTCAACTCCAAGCCTGGAGAAACCCCATGGAAAACCCAGGTAGCAGCAGAAAAGAAAATATCAGAAACCTTGTAAAGGGGGCTAGCCTCCACTGAAAGCCTTTCAAGAATAGGAGACTGGAGATTCTAGCAATTAATCTGGAGGGGTTTGAAGACAGGGCAATTTTTGTTATTTTTATTATTAATTTCACCCTAATTGTACCTGGAGCTAAGTCACCCATGAGAAACCCTGGTTATTAGATATTTATGAATATTTTCAAGGGAAAGCTTTGATGTAATGAGTCCTGTCTCATTCTAGTAGAAATAATTTGATGTGTTTAATACTTAAGTACTATGAACTATGATTATTTTATTTAGAGTCTCTGTAAAGCCTTTATCCCAACCTTGGGAATAGAGTGAGAAATCTTCAGAAAGCATATGAAGAAGTAGATGTCATTAGTTAAATTCATTAAACTGATTGCTGAGCTGAACTCAGATCTAGAACTGAGTGTCAGACTAGAAACAGCCAGCAGGTAGCTGAAGAGATGTTTGGGCTTTGAAACGGGAGAGGATGAGGATTTTTAGAGGTATTTAGCCATCCTCATTTTATAAAGTCAATACCAACTAAATCAGAAACTTGAATTCAGCCTTCTTGGCTATGTGGCTTCTGGGCCTAGGTATTGAAGGCATATGCCATGATAAGAAATAGAGAAGAATTAGCAGGAGCTAGGAATATTTGTCTGCAGAAGATGGCATGGCTTTGTTCTAAAATCCTATGCCAGTACAGTGATTCAAAAGCTCCATAGGGCCGAGGCCCGTGGCGCACTCGGGAGAGTGCGGAGCTGGGAGTGCGACAACGGTTCCGCCGCGGGTTCGGATCCTATATAGGAATGGCCAGTGCACTCACTGGCTGAGTGCCGGTCACAAAAAGACGGAAAAAAAAAAAAAAAAAAAAAGCTCCATACAACATACCTATCTGCCATAGACACTCCAAGAATCATTGTTTCTGCTGGGTCATGCAGCCCAAGTATGAGAGCAGCTTACATAGCAATTTGGACCTGTGTCCAAGACTTCCCTTGCTTTAAGTCCTACTTAACCCTGGTATTCTTTCATATGACTGCAAAAATGAGGATATGAGGCTTTCAAAATTCAAAGAGGCTTACTGGGCATTACTAGATGTGTTTATTTGCTTCAGTAAATAAACTACATCTGCAATGACAGCTGGAATTGGAATCATAGCTAGATTAAGTTCAAAACAATACACTGTAATTCTACAAGACCTGCCTGTGTTTTGCTCAAGATACATAGGTGCGGTTGGATGGGGATGTGATAGAAACTAAAACCTCTGCATTCTTTCCATCTTCATTGGTGGCATCTTTGGGAAAAACACCTCTGAGTCCTGACTAGAAAATTAATGTTGTAGCTGCCATCACATACTCCCATTTCTGCCTCTTGTGTATACCCATTCTAAATATGCCCCCATCTCCTTTACCACTTACCCAGCTGCCTGAATGTGACCTTCTGCGGACACCTTTTGATCAGGCTTCTGTGACTCTTAATAGGGAACAAAGTATTTATATTACCTTCCAGGTTTACCACCATATGTTGTATACGTAACTTTCTCAAATTTGTTTTAGCTGTGCTTGTTTCTTTGAAAAGAAACATGTTCTTTCTATACTATCAAGTCTCCTCAGCATTGTATCTGCAACATAATAGGTTCTCAATAAATACTTGTAAATTTAATTAAACATTTGCAAAGGGAAAGGATTAAGTGTGTCTATACTCAGGCAAGTTGAGAAAGTGGATCAATCCACTGATGGCTGCTCACTTAGTAGAAGATCATGAGACAGAATCAGCTCAAAGCCAGTGTAGACTTCTAAAGAACCAAGGAAGAGATAGAGTTTTACTGGTTTTACATCCTTGAGCCCCTCTCCCACAGTCTACTTCTTCATAAAGTTTCTTAGGAATGACACAAACAAAAACCCAATGAGATCAAGTACTAAGACAAAAAAATTATTTTGGGGGGTATGTTAAGAAAAATCTACTCTGTTCTTCCTTTCGCACATAGACACACACACTACATAAAGCAAAAAGCAATGCAGCACACCAGAATAGACATATATTACCAGGACACTTTTAAGAGCGACAGGATATGCTGTCAATAATTATGTTGGGACAGTGGGAATAAACACAGGTTGCCCTGGGCAACCTGGACATATGGTCATGGGGTAACAATCACCTGTGATACTCCTTCTTTATTAGGTAATATTAGCAAGATGGACCCTGAGGGTCAGAGCCAGGAAATAACCTGTTCCATGTGGCCTGAATATTTACTTACATCCCTTAACCCATAATTGCCTGTATTGTGTGAAAGTCAGCACCCTTTTCCCTTACCTTTCCCCCTCACTGCCATATGTGTCTCCCTTCATTTATTTCTTAGTAAATTTCCTTTATTCCCTATTTTCCTTTTCATTTTGCTTCTCTCTCACTTCTGTACTTCCACAAACTCAACTTACTATTCCATCCTTCCAGGTATTCTTTAGAGGTAAGACCAAGACTCTTGCGGCAGAATTTATCATCTGAAATATTTGCATTTTTAAAAGCAGACATAAATTCAGGATCTTTTATTTGCAAGGTATACGACTATAGAGAGGTGGCAGAAGTCCTCAAATTCCACAAAAAAAGAAAATATTAACATTAGTAGACTTCCTGATATCTTCAACAAGCTGAATTTCTTAAGAAAAAAATACTTTTGGAACTAAAATAAATCTTAGATATCACTGTCTGCAGCTCATGTTTTAAATTTTTTACACACTTTCTGGAGTCCTCCCTTAGAAAAGTCATTCAGAGGGCCGAGCCCGTGGCGCGCTCGGGAGAGCACGGCCCTGGGAGTGCAGCGACGCTCCCGCCGCGGGTTCGGATCCTATATAGGACTGGCCGGTGCACTCACTGGCTGAGTGCCGGTCATGAAAAAGACAAACAAAAAAAAGAAAAGTCATTCAGAAAGGAACCAAAAATTAAAACAGCAGCTTTTATCTGAAAGTGTACCAGGAGAGATTGCTGAGCTCTGTAACATGAATCGTTTGCTTAGGGATCATCTTGTTTCATTACCAGGGGACTCAGATTCAGATCAGAATTGGAGCACAGAAAAATAACAGACTTATACCATTAGGGGGAGGGAACCAATCATTTAAGGGGGTGTGCAAAGGTAAAATTTAGTTCATGAATTCTCTGCGTATCAATCACATTCTGCTGTCATACTGCTATTTAGCGTGGGATGAGTCCTTAATCTTCAAATTGCAAGCTAGGAGTGACATGGCAGTGGCAGGGCTGAAAAGAAAAAATGCAGAAAAAGCAGTGTGCAGAGCCTTAAAAAAAATGCATCCTTCCATTTTCCCTATTAAGGAAACTTCCCTGCAGAGTATTTAACAACCCTGTGAATATGTGGTCATCAGTGTCTGAAAGATATCTTTTCAATTAAAGTCACGACCAAAGACTTAATTAAGCTACAATTAGAAAGTTTCCCTTTAAAGAACAGTATAGTTTTGTTTTTTTGTCTCAAGTCATTGTGGATTTATTTTTGTACTTTTTGATCAATTTGCTTTATTTATTATGGCTTAAGGAGTTCTGTGAATAGACAAATATTTAACATCGAACTCCTCTTGCCTAATCACTCTGATAACTGCGATTATATTTCTTCATTATCTGTAAATGTAACACTCAAAAACTGCTTGTGTTTTTCATAACATATTAGGCCTTTCCATACTCATGGTAATGAAATGAAGTTTCTGTGACACTTCAAAGCATTTGAATTGGATTTGTTGCTCTTAGGGATCAATGGATCTCTTTCCGTCACTTACAGATGTCAAGTGAAAACTCTGAGAGTCTCATTACTAGGTCCCGCTGTTTTCTAGCTAAACATTGTGCATGATGCAGCTCAAGCTCATCACTGATAATGAAAAATCTACTCACAATACATATTCTCCTAATATTGGCTTAGTGGTATTTTATTCTATAAAAAACAGTGTAATTGCTCATGGATGCATGCATTCTTCCATGCCTGAAGAAAATGTCCTAGAATCTTTAATAACCAATTACTGTATACATGATACCAAAAGGTTCTGATTTTTGGAGTATAGCTCATCTATTGTTTTCTATATTTGTCTCAAAACTTGTTTTCAACCAAAAGGCAAACCATTAATTTGAAAAGTTATATTTAAAAAGAAAATTATAATTGTAAAGCTAAACTAAGTAAACCATTTGAATGTTTAACCATTTCTCTGACACTGTACTTTTTGAGAAGGTTTTGTTACTGAAAATTTCAAACACAGCAAAGTAAATAGAATAGTGTAAGGGACTTTATGACTTAGAATACCATTCCTGTCCCAGCCCTGGAAGAAGCCTTTTCTCCAATGAGCACTGGTTCATTTTATTGTAAAATATCTTTTAGAAACCAAGATACTACACTTCATATGCAAATTTCTGGATTTTTTATCCTGATCCAATGGTTTCTCTACTCCTGCACAAATACCAAACTGTTTTAATTATGGAGGTTGTACGGTATGTTTTAGTTTCTGATAGGTCTAGATGCCCCCCACCCACCAATAGCTTTTTTTAGAGAGTTTCCACAGGTATTTTTGCTTGTCTGCTTTCCAAGTAAGCTTTCCAATTAACTTGACTGCCTCCTGAAAATAAGACTGGGATTTAATAGAGATTATATTAATTTAATTAACTAATTTAGACAGACAGGTATGTCTATGGTGTTGTCTTCCTATGTTCCATATATATTCCTATGACATATATTTCATTATTTCTAAATTTCATTCTATATTGCTATTCAATAAGAGCCATGTGGTGTCCATATTGTTCTATTTTAACCATAAATTGGATACCCTTTTTTACATTAAATTCTTATTTACAGGTGTAACTCAACCCCAAGAATTAATCAGTAAGTCTTGCTAAACAAAGTTGGCAATTTAACCTTGTTGAACTCCATCGTCATCTTATTAACTATGTATCTTATTTCTATTGCTAAAAATAAAGTTAGTCTTTCTATATTTTAAAAATATTAATGGGACAAGGTGTTGAAATTGCTTATGTTTGTGTAACATCAATGAGCCGTCATTCCTTATTTTCTGGATTCCAGCCATTTCATCTCATATAAATTGTGTAGTTACATTCTGTTTGACAATAAAAATGCATTTTTGTAATAATAATGGCAAGTTCCATCAAAAGAGAAACAAAACTGAAAAATAAATCTAAGAATAAATCAACTCTCACCGTCCTTTTGCCATTTCATAGTAAACAATGCCAAAGAACTCTTTGAATTGGATGTGTCAGCTGTGTGGCTTTTCCCAATTGTTACTATAAACACAAGTTTTTTGTTGTTTGTTGTTACTGTTTAATTGTCTTGTTCCAACAAAATCATCATGTCCTTCAAGGTACCACACCTTGGTTTGTGACAAATAAAACCAATAAGATCACTACATATTTTTTAAAACTTATGATTTGTGCTTACATTATATCCAGAAGGAGTCAAGGTGACCTAAATATGCTTGCTATGTGGAACTGCCAATACATGATAATATGAATTTACTATTAGGCCATTTTTCATGTAAAAATGTAGACATTTTAAAAGGTTTAAACTAATACACACATATAGATATACATATAGATGGATTTATAAAATATATAGAAGGGAAAAATGAATTTATGTGAAAAACAAGGGAGATAATTTTTCTAGGAATCAGAGCTAAGCTAATTACTGAAATAAAGTCCCTAATTTGTCTCCAAGCTTCTGTGAAGCTAAAGCAAATAGAAAAAAATAAATAAAGGGGAAAAAAAGTAGACCACCTCACAAAAAAAAAAAAAAAGAAAACAAACACCTTATTGTCAGAACTATGAACTACGCATATTCAGATTCTATTTGCTTCACTAATCAGCACAGAAAATATTCAATAAGCAGAATTTTCAGTTAAATTATTTATCTTGTTAAACTCTATTGTTAACAGAGGTGTGAAAAAAATAGTATTTTTTATCATTATTGTTGAAAGTATGTCCAAACCATTTTAATTCTTTGACCTAAAATAAATTAATTAATTTGAACAATTCAAATCTTTGACAAATTACTGATGACCCCTATGTAAACACCATTTCTCTTTGTAGAGTAATGATTTTAAGGAAAGACTTATTATATCACAACACCTTTTCATTTTTATTATTGAAGACTATAATTTCTGCTTATAGACAAATGTTGACTTTAAAAAAATTACACTTTAAATTGCATTTTGGAACAATTAGAATAAAACAAAATATCAGCTGTGTCTAGAACATGAATATCAGTGTAGCGATTTGGCTTAAGCAGTTGTAGAATGTAGGCTAAATCTACAGCACCCTCTTCCAGGACAGCCCACATTGCTGGTTTCATTTCCATTTGCTTCCATGTCTCAAAATATCTATTTAATTAAGGTTTCTGATTAATTCTGGTTATTTAATGTCTTGGAAAATATTTTGTTAAGATAAGATAGTGAGTTATCCTCTTAATGATCTTGCAGCGATTCTTGAAAAATCTATAGTAATAATAGAACATCCATGCCCATTCCACCAGACACAATAAATACAGATTATCTTTTAATTTATGCCAAATACATACCTTTTGTGTACTAAGCTGCACAAAGAGTACATATGGATGGAAAGCCTATAGTTCCTGTCATAAAAGAACTCCTTGTCTAGTAGTTCTAGACTTCTCATGCAGGTATCAAAAGCAACATTTATATTACTAGGAAAAAAAGTAATAAAAACATTTAGTCACAATACAAAGTGCTTGCTATTTTAACAAAGACTACAATAATAGCCTTGACTCGGGATGAAGAAAACTTTCCAGAGCAGGGGATATTTGTGGTATTCTTACAGAATTATTAGAAATTTATCAGGTGGAAAACCATGGGGAAGGATATTTGGATTAGAAGTCATGAAAAATAGTTTTTTAAAGGCACATACAAAATGGTATGAGTTGGAGTGAACTACGAACAGTATGTTGATTTCTCAGATATGAAGTTTAAAGTGAAGTGGTAAATGAGTCTAAAAATATCATTACTGCCTCTGTTGGTTTTGTACTGTGCCAACTAAACTAGTCTGGAACAGCATTTGCTAGAATTTCTGTCTCTGATGGTTGTAGGTTAAGGTTGACCATGAGAGAAATGCGCATGAGATTTGGAATGTGCAAGTGAGGAGGAGGCCATCAGGCTTTGAAGCGAGGTTTGGTGTCAGCCGCTGCTGCACCTTATAAATGAGGTTGCTGATTTGTTTGATTATCTAATAGCCATGCGGATGCATCCAGGTTGCAGCTCATGTAGCTCCCACCAGATCTCCTCTTTTAAGGAGATCTCAGGCAGGTGCACAAAAGGCTTCTGCCTCTTTCTGTAGGTCACCTTAGTTTCCAGGATTGGATGTGGTGAGAAATGGATGTAGATTCTAGTCTGTCCTCATGGATACCAGTTCATCCTTTCTCTACCCCAGCTTTTTTCCCACTGCTGGCTCCACTAACTTCAGCCCCTCCAACAGATGCAGAGGTAACAGCTTCCCATAAACTTCTTCACTAGCTTCTAATACTATGTAAGATCTAATCTCTAAAATAAATTGTATATGCCACATCACTCAATGATTTTGCTTCCCTGATTGAATCCTAATTGATACAGTGCTTTCTATTATTTAAAACTTACTGATACGGTTCCAACTATGCACATTACTTTTCTCTTTAATTATTTCTGTATATTTATTACTCTGTGGATAAGTAGTAAAGAAAGAACCAAGTTCATACTAGTTAAGGAAATAAAGCACTGAACTATACCTAGAAGAACAACTCTAGGAAAAACCAATTCCTCCTAGAAAAGAAAGTAAAGAGGAACAGATTGGATCCAGATTTGTTCATTTGGATTAAGACTGAAAATGCTACATTCGTCCTGGGGTTAACATGGAACTGAAGTTTTTCAGATGAGGACTGATTATCTTTTCATGGGTATATCTCTTCACGTGCATAAAATAATAACTAGGGCTATTAATGATGCTGTTAGAAGTTCTTCTCTTGTTGCTACAATATCCTGCCCTATCTGTTGCCTCAATCCAAGAGTAACTTTCAAACTATTGTGAAAATGTTGAATAAATTTGATAAATGAGTTTATTGAATACAGCAGTCAGGTATTGAGAATTGGCTCAAAACATCTGCCTTTCTGGCAGGTAAACTTAGCTAATAGTTGACTTCAAACTATATTATTCAACTTCTTTGGTTTATTTAGCCAAAGAGTACATATGAGAAACATGATCTTAAGACATCTGTTTTAGATCTAGAATTATATTTACTCACAGCTGTTCCTTTCTATCCTATTAAATAGTTATTCGAATTAGAAAAAAAGTAGAAGATTGGCTAACCGCTCCTGATAAGGCATGTGATCATGGGTATGGTGTGTATCCAGGAGCAGGGCAGTGGTTGACAATCTCAGGAGGTTGAATTATTTGTCCCTAGCCTGCAAACTGGAAAAAAGAAAACTGCTTGCATTGACAATAAACATACAGATAACCTAGCTGTAATGATTTCAATCAAATTTGCTGCCCTATTTGGTTAAGTAAGAATCAAAACCACAATTAAGAAATCAATGATGATTACTGAATGGCAAAGTACAGTGTCTGTCAGAAAAAACAAAACAAACAAACAAAAAAACAGCTTAATTTAGGAGTGACCATAACTCACCTAAAGCTAAATAACAAAATATAATTTTAAGGCTTCTCTTACAAATAACCAGACAATTTCATTCATTCCCAGCAGAATAATGACTCTGTTACAGAGAGAACAATGTTTAACTTCTTTTAAGGTAAAAAATTTCCAAGCAAAACACAGAGAATTTCAAATGATGTGTTTTTGTTTTTTTCATTTCCTCCAGCAAGATAGCTGACTAGAGGTGGCCAATCCTCACATCTATTTTAAAAAAAAAAGTCCAAACCAACAAAAAGATAGTCACCTGAACAGTATAGTGTCTAGGAGAAAACAAAGGAATCCAACTAAACAGTGAGGAAAATCCCCCAAGACCTGGAAACTCAAAAAGGCAACATAGAAAGACAGGAGAAACTCCTGACTAGGACTGGTGTGGAGACTTGAGAACCCCTGCACTACTGGGACAAGTTAGGCAGGGGAGGGCTGGCAGCCAGCAGCCAGCATTTTATTTCAGATGCATGCAAACCAGGCTGCAAGGTAGCTGCATGGCCGTCACAGACAGTGAGCCCAGTGTCTGGAGTGGCCAAGAGCCCACATGACTGTATTTTCCCAGAGTGAAACTACAGGTGGAGTCACCACCTCCTCCTTCAGTCCTGGACATTGCTAATTTTGGATAAGTGCCAAAGGAACTCAGAGTCCCACTGACCTAGCAGCCCTGTACACCCAGGTAGAGAGTGTGGGACTGGGGTGGGAGCATGCCAACTGCCTACATACATGCTCTCCTTCCTCCAAGAGCTCAGATCCCCACTTTACTTAACACTCCTCACTTGCTCCAGCAAACAGTGAGTGGGAACTGTGCTTTCCCCTTGTGCTGGTTACCTGGATTCATACCCTCCTCCTCTGGGAGCTCAGAGCCCTGTCCAATTCAACCCCCTGCATGCCTGCTCCAATGGACAGCAAGCAGGGGCTATGCCAGCCCCTTGTGCTGGTTGCCTGAATCCACACACTCCTACCCCTGGAGCTCAGAGCTCTTCCTGATACAGCAAGCCCACAAGCAGCAGTGAAGAGCTCACTGGGGATATAAAAGCCACCTAGATCCATGCCATCCTCCATGGGAGACCAGTGTCCAATCTGACACAGCAGTCCACCTATACCAGCACAGAAGATGCAGGGAGCAAACCAGAACCTACTACCATATCCACCCAGAACCAAACCTACCTAACCCAAACCCAACTATCAATAAAAAACACATCTACAGGTAAGAATCTCTCCTCTCAAAAACCACTCCAAAAATTAAGAGAATTGACTACACCTCCAGATGCCCAGACATCAACACAGAGATATGAGAAGCAAGAAAAAATAGGGAAACATGACACTCCCAAAAGAAGACTACAGTTCTCTAATACCAGACCCAAACAACAGGAAAATGGCAAATCACCTGATCAGAAATCCTTAATGTCAATATTAAGGAAACTCAACATGATAAACAAAAAAAATGGATAGAAATCACAATGTAGTAGAAAAAAAAAGATCCAGGACATGTATGAGAAATTCAACAAAGAGATAGAAACAATAAAAAAAAGAATCAAGCAGAAATCCTGGAACTGAAGAATTAGAAGAATTAATTCAACAAAATAAAAAATACAACCAAGAGCATAACCAGCAGGCTAGAACAAACAGAAGAAAGAATTTCTGAATTAGAAGACAGGTTTTTTAAATTCACACAGTTGGATCAAAAAAAAAATGAAAAAAACCTAAAGATCTTTCTGATAAACTTAAGTGTACAAACATCTATATTATGGGTTTACTAGAAGGGGAAGAGAAAGGAAAAGGCATTAAAAGGCTGTTTAATGAAATGTGGCGCACTCGGGAGAGTGCAGCGCTAGGAGCGCAGTGATGCTCCCGCCACAGGTTCGGATCCTATATAGGAATGGCCGGTGCACTCACTGGCTGAGTGCTGGTCACAGAAAAGACAAAAAAAAAAAAAAAAAGAAAGAAAAGAAAAGAAATAATAGCCAAAAACTTCCCAAGTATTGGGAGAGATACAGCCCCACAGATCCAAGAAACTCAAGGATCCCCAGATTCAAGCCAAAAAAGACCTCCTCAAGACACATTGTAGTCAAATTGTCAAAAGTCAAAGACAAAGAAAGAATTCTAAAAACAGCAAGAAAAAAATAGTCAAATCCCCTATAAGGGAATACCCATCAGACTAACAGAAGATTTCTCAACAGAAACTCTAACAGGCTGGGAGACAATGAGATCACATATTCAAAGTCCTAAAAGAAAAAAACTGCCAACCAAGAATACTATATCCAGCAAAGCTTTCCTTCAGAAATGAAAGAGAAATAGTAACTTTTCCATACAAACTAAAGATGTGAGAATTCACAACCACAGATTGGCCCATCAATAAATCCAAGGGAGTCCTACATTTAGAATCAAAAGAGTGATATATGCCACCATAAATACATGAGAAAGAATAAAAACTGCTGGTAGAACAGACACACAAAAGAGAAAGAAAAAGAAAATATATCTTATCACTCGGAAAAAAACAGCAAAGACAAACAATAAAAAGAAAAGAACAAAAGAAATATAAAACAACCATAAAAAACATCAAAAATTAACAAAATGGCAGAAACAAGGCAACACATTTCAATAGCAAAACTGAATATAAATGGATTAAATTATCCACTTAAAAGACATAGATTGACTGAATGGATTAAAAAACTGGAGCCAACTATATGCTGCCAGCAAGAAACTCTCCTCATCAATAAAGACACACATAGATTAATAGTGAAGAGATGGAAAAAGCTATTCCATGCAAATGGAAATCACAAATGACCAGAGTTGCCCCACTTATATCAGATAAAACAGACTTCAAATCAGGAACTATAAAAAGAGACAAAGGGCATTATATAATGATAAATGGATCAATGCATCAAGAAGATGTAACAAACATAAATATATATGAACCCAACATTGGAGCACTCAGATGTGTACAGCAACTGGTATTGGATCTAATGGGAGAGATAGACCCCAATACAATAATAGTTGGGGACTTTACTACACCATCAGCACTGGACAGATCAATTAGACAAAAAAATTAGCAGAGAAATATTGGGTTTAAAAAGAAACTTACACCAAACGGATTTGACAGATATTAACAGAACATTTCATTCAACAAATGCAGAATGTATGTTATGCCACAAAGTCTCAACAAATGTAAATGAATTGAAATCATATCAAGTATATTTTAAGATCACAATGGAATAAAATTAGAGATTAACAACCAGCAAAACTTTATAAATTATACAAATACATGGAAAAGAACATTCTCTTGAATGACCAATGGGTCAAAGAAGAAATAAAGCAGGAAATCAAAAAATTCCTTGAAACAAATGAAAATACAAGCACAACTTACTAAAACCTACAGGATACTGAAAAAGCAGTACTAAAAGAAAAGTTTATTGCAATAAATGTTCATACTAAAAAAAAGACTTTAAGTAAACAACAAAAAATTATACCCCAAAGAACTAGAAAAAGAAGAGCAATCCAATCCCAAAATTAGTGGACAGAAAGAAATAATTAAGATCAGAGCAGAACTAAATGAAATAGAGAACAAAAAAAAAATGATACAAAAGACCAACAAAACAAAAAATTTATTTACTAAAAATATAAACAAAATAGACAAACCATTAGCCAGACTAACTTAAAAAATGAGAGAGAGAGAAGACACAAATAACAAAAATAAGAAATAAAAAAGATATCACAACTGATACCACAGAAATGCAAAGACTCATTGCAGACTGTTATGAACAACTATATGCCAACAAATTTGAAAATTTTAGTATAATTTCTGGACACATACAACCTACCAAGAATGAACAAAGAAGAAATAGAAATAGAAAGCCCAATAATGAGCAATAAGATTAAAGGAGTAATCAGCAGTCTCCCAAAAAAGACAAACCCAGGCCAGATGGTTTCACTGCTGAATTCTACCATTTAGGGATAATTAATGTCAATCCTTTTCAAACTATTCTGAAAAATTGAAACAGAAGCCATTCTCCCAAACTCATTCTATGAGTCCAGCATCACCCTGATACCCAAACCAGACAAAGACACACAAAAACAGAAAACTACAGGCCAATATCCTTGGTGAATATAGATGCAAAGTTCTCAACAAAATGTTAGCAAACAAACTCAACAGTACATCAAAAAGATTATTCATTATGATCAAATGGGATTCATCCCAAGGATATAAGAATGGTTCAACATATGCAAATAATAAAGAGAATACACCACATCAATAAAATCAAGGACAAAATCCATATGATTATATCAACAGAAATAGAAAAAGCATTTAACAAAATTCAACATCTCTTCATGATAAAGACTCTCAACTAATTAAGTATAGAAGGGAAGTATATCAACAAGATAAAAGCCATATATAACAAACCCACCACAAATATCATCCTGGGAAAAGTTGAAAGCTCTTCCTTTAAGAATAGGAACAAGAAGGCCAACCCCGTGGCTCACTTGGGAGAGTGCAGTGCTTGGAGCGCAGCGGCGCTCCTGCCACAGGTTCGGATCCTATATAGGGATGGCCGGTGCACTCACTGGCTGAGCGCGGTGTGGGCGACACCAAGCCAAGGGTTGCTTCCCCCTTACCGGTCACAAAAAGGACAACAAAAAAAAAAGAATAGGATCAAGAAAAGAATGCCCACTCTCACCACTCCTATTCAAGATAGTATTGAAAGTTCTAGCCAGAGCAATCAGGCAAGAGAAAGAAATAATGGCCTGTTGAATTGTTGAATTGTGCCTGTTTGCAGATGACATGGTCCTACATATAGAAAAACCTAAAACCTCTACCAAATAATTTCTAGAGCTGATAAACAGCTATAGCAAAGTTGCAGAATACAAAATCAATACACAAAACTCAGTAGCATTTTTATACACCAAGAAACTATCAGAAAATGAAATCAAGAAAGCAAGCCCATCTACATTAGCTACGAAAAGAACAAAGTACATAGGAATGAATTTAACCAAGGAAGGGAAAGTTCTCTACAATGAGAACTACAAAACACTGCTGAAAGAAATTAAAGAGGACACCAAAAGATGAAAAGAAATTTCATGTTCATGAATTAGAAGAACTGAAATGCCCATACTACCCAAATTGATCCACAGATTCAATATCTCCATTAAAATACCAATGACATTCTTCACAGAAATAGAAAAAGCAATCCTAATATTCATATGGAACAAAAAGACCCCAAATAGCCAAAGCAATCATGAATAAATAAATAAATAAATAAATAAATAAATAAATAAATAGATGATAGATAGATAGATAGACAGACAGACAGATAGATAGATAGATAAAGCAGAAGCATTATACTACATGACTTCAAATTATTCTACAAAACTATAGTAACCAAAACAGCATGGAACTGGCACAAAACCATATACATGGACCAATGGAGCAGAACAGAGAATTCAGAAATCAAGCCACAAACGTAACAACCAACTGATCTTTGACAAAGTCACCAAGAATATACACTGGGTAAAAGACAGCCTCTTCAGCAAATGGTGCTGGGAAAACTGGAGATTTTTCAGAAGGATGAAACTAGACCCATACATCTCACCATGTACCAAAATCAACTCAAAATAGATTAAATACTTAAATAGAAGACCTGAAACTGTAAAATTCCTGGAAGAGTTTTATAAAACATAAGGAAACACATCAGGGTGTAGGACTGGGCAAAGATTTTATGAATAAGACCTTGAAGGCATAGGCAACAAAAGAAAAAATATATGAGATTACATCAAACTAAAAAACTTCTGCCCAGCAAAGGAAACAAATCAACAGAATGAAATGACAACCCACAGAATGGGAAAAAATATTTGCAAACTACACATCCAAAAAGGGATTAATATCCAGAATATATAATGAACACGAACAACTTAGTAAAAGAAACAAATAATCTAATTTTAAAATGGGCAAAGAGGCTGAATAAACATTTCTCAAAAGAAGACATACAAATGGCCAGCAAGTATATGAAAAAAATGCTCAACATCACTAGTTAGTTGGGAAATGCAAATCAAAACTGAGTTGAGATATTATTTCACCCCAGTTAGACTGGCTTTTATCAAAAAAGACATAAAATAACAAATGGCAAGTATGTGGATAAAGGAGAACACTTTTGCAATGTTGGCTGAATTGTAAATCAGTACAACCATTATAAAAAATGGTATTGAGGTTTCTCAAACAACTGCAGATAAAATTACCATACAATCCAGCAGTCCGACTACTGAGTATATACCCAAAGGAATGGAAATTGTCACATCTAAGGGAAACCTACACTCCCACTTTTATCACAGCTCTATTGAAATAGCCAAGATATGGAACCAACTTAAATGTCCATTGACAGATGACTGGATAAGGAAAATGTTGTATATACACACAATGGAATACTACTCAGCCTTAAAAAAGGAAAGAAATCCTCCCATTCGTAATAGCATGGGTGAGCTCAGATAAAATTACGTTAAATGAAACAAGCCAGGCACAGAGATAGAAATACCACGTCCTGACTCATAAGTGAGAACTAATAAACAAATAAACAAACAAATAAGTAAGGGCTGACCCCGTGGCTCATTCGGGAGAGTGTGGCACTGGGAGTGCAGTGGCGCTCCCGCTGCGGGTTCGGATCCTATATAGGGATGGCTGGTGCGCTTACTGGCTGAGCGCCGTGTGGGTGACACCAAGCCAAGGGTTGCGATCCCCTTACCTGTCACAAAAAAGCAAAAAAAAAAACCCCAATTAAATAAGTAAATAGAAGAAAGATAGATATAAACAACCATCACAATAATATATTGACCTTCCAAAAGGAGAGAAAAGAACTGTGGTTACTAGAATTAGACAAGGGGGCAGGAAAGGGGTTAGCAAGAAGTTGGTTAATGGACACAATGAATACTTACATTTTATACTGATGAATATGCTAATCATCCTGATTTGATTATCACACATTTTACACGGGTATTGATATTCAACCCTGTACCCCACAAATATGTATAATCAATTATGCTTTAATAAAAAATAAAATAAAATAAAATTCATATAGGAGAAAAAAAAAATCAAATGATGTGCCAAAGACTTTCTTGATTAACCACCCAAATGCTATTTTCCAAACAAATGGGTAAATGAGATCCACAAAGGATAGGTTTTTTCTTTCTCTTTAATTGTGTACTTCATAGCATTATGAATTTGATCCACTGATACCTTCAGGAATGTATAACTGCATTTCAGTCGAAAACACATATCCTTAAAAATTGTTCATATTTCATCATCCAAATAGCAGCATGTAAGACAAATAGTCCAACTTCTATTTTCTTTTTTAAAAACATAGATTGAGGTATAATTGACATACAATAAACTGCACATAATTAAAGAATATAATTTGATAAGTTTGATTTATGTATACATTCAACACCACAATCGAGATAATGAACATTTCCATCATCCAAATAAATTCCTCATATCCCTTGTAATTTCTCCTTCTTGCCTCTCCACACCCCAAACTCCATTCCAATCCCCAGGTAACCATTCATCTGCCTTATTTCACCATAGATTAGTTTGTATTTTCTAGATTTTAATAGTTCTTAATTTTGATGAAATCTAAATTATCAAATTTTTTTTCTTTAAAAATGTAAGAAAATTTTGCCCAACTAAACACTACAAAGATTTATCCTGTTTTCTTCTTAAAGAAGAAACATAGTTTTATGTTTTATATTTAGGCCTATGATCCATTTAGAATTCATTTTTGTATGTGGTTCGAGGTATAGACTGATTTTCATTTTTGTATGTATGGCTATCTAATTTTTTAAAAATTTTATTTATTATTAGCGTATTAATTATTACAAATTGTCATTTTTCTTTATGCCCTTTACCCATCCTATCCCTCCCCAAATCCCCCTCCTTGCTCCTCCCCATTTCTAGTATCCTCAGGCTTGTTCTCTCCTTCTGAAAGCTCAACATATTGTTGTGATCCTTTCTTTCCAATTTTTTCTTTCTTTATTTCATTTCTCTTTCTTTCTTTCCTTTTTATGTAGCACCCAGTTATGAGAGAGAACATGCAGAATTTCTCTTTCCTTGTCTGGCTTATTTCACTTAACATAACTTTCTCCACACTCATCCATGCTGCTGCAAATGGCAGAATTTCATTCTTTTTCATGGCTGAGTAGTATTCCATTGTGTATATACACGACATTTTCCTTATCCAGTCATCCATTGATGGACACATTGGTTGGTTCCATATCTTTGCTGTTGTAAATAGAGCTACAATGAACATGTGAGTGCAGGTATCCTTAGGCATGATGATTTCTATTTCTTTGGGTATTTACCTAGTAGTGGTATTAATGGATCATTTAATAGTGCTATCTGTAGCTACTTGAGAAAACTCCATAATGTTTTGCATAATGGCTGTACTAATTTACAGTCCTACCAACAGTGTAGGAGGGGGTCCTCCTTTCCCTGCATTCCAACTAGCATTTATTTTTCTTGGTCTTATTAATAATTGTCAGTCTAACTGGGGTGAGATGATATCTCAATGTGGTTTTGATTTGCATTTCTCTGATATCTAGTGATGCTGAGCATTTTTTTCATATACTTGCTGGCCATTTGTATGTCTTCCTTTGAAAAATGTCTATTCATCTCCTTTGCCTATTTTTAAATTGGATTATTTGTACTTTTACTGTATAGTTGTTTGCATTCTTCGTATATTCTGGATATTAATCCCTTGTCAGATGTATATTTTCAGATATTTCTCCCATTGTGTAAGTTGTCTTTCTTCTCTGTTGATTGTTTCCTTTGCTGTGCAGAAGCTTTTTAGTTTGATATAATTCCATTTGTTTATTTTTTCTCTTGTTGCTTGTGCTTTGGGGGTCTTATTCATAAAGTCTCTGTCCAGTCCTACTTCCTCAAGTGTTTCCTCTATGTTTCCTTTAGTAATTTTATGCTTTTAGGTTTTATATTTAAGTATTTAATCCATTTTGAGTTGATTTTGGTATACGGTCAGCAGTACAGGTCCAGTTTCATTCTTCTGCATATGGGCATCCAATTTTACCAGCATCGTTTATTGAAGAGGCAGTCTTTTCCTCAATGTTTGTTCTTGTTGCCTTTATCAAATATCAGTTGGATATAAGTATGTGGGTTAACTCCTAAGTTTTCTATTCTGTTTTTTTTGATCTGGCTGTCTGTTTTTATGTCGCTGCCATGCTGTTTTGATTACAATAGCTTTGTAATATAGTTTGAAGTCAGATTGAATTATGCTTCCAGTTGTTTTTGTTTTTGTTTTTGTTTTTTTGCTCAGGATTGCTTTGGCTATTTGTGGTCTTTTGTTGTTCCATATGAATGTTAGTATTGCTTTTTCTATTTCTGTGAAGAATGTCATTGGTATTTTCATGGGGATTGCATTAAACCTGTAGATTGTTTTGGGTAGAATGGACATTTTGATTATGTTAATTCTTCCCATCCAAAAGCATGGTATGCCTTTCCACCTTTTTGTCCTCTTTAATTTCTTTCAGTAGTGTTTTGTAGTTCTCATTGTGGAGATCTTTCACCTCCTTGGTTAAATTTATTCCCAGGTATTTTATTTTTTTTGGTGACTATTGTTATTGACTCTGCATTATGACTATAGAATTCAACTAATTATGAAACAATAGAAACAGAAGTATAAATATAAATTGAATACATTAATATATTCCAGCATATGCACACAAAAGCATTCTCTTATTTGTACCCTATGTATATAATATTTTAAATCAAAGATGGGTTGATGAAGTTGTATTAGAACCAATAGGATGTAAGAATTGCTCCATTCATTCAAGGTGGTCATCATCAAGAACATGAGTCTGGAGTGATTTTCAAAATAGATATGTATGAAGGAGGAATAATTTTCTAGATCACAAAAAAATGAACATACTTTGAAAAATGCATTGAGTTTTACTTCAATATTCCACAAATTATTTGCCATAATTATGAGTATAACTACAAAGATATAGCAATGTTAATTAGAATACCTAAAAACTTTTGACATCCAAAAAGATCAACTATAGGGGATTGTTTACTAAAATTATGATGGCAGCATGCCCAGCTGCCCAAGGATCTGTTGCTTCAACTGTGTTTGGGTGGTACAGATCCAGGTTCTCCCCCTCTTCCAGCCATCAACGATTCTCCAACCTCCTCTCCAGCTGCAATCGCTGGGATTATCTTCATGGCCATCCCCTGTTTCTGGGACCAATCAACACTTTTTTTTTTTTTTTTTTTTTTTTGGTGGTTAGCTCATTATTCCTGATCAACATGAGCTCGTAGATAGGCCAGAATTATTCCACCAAAGGTAGAGGCTTCCGCCAAAGGCCTGGTTAACATGTATCTGCCAGCCTCTTACATCTGCCTCTCTCTGGGATTCTATTTCATCCATGATGACATGGCTGTAGGAGAGTGAGCCACTTCTCCTGTGAATCAGTGGAGAAGAAGTCCTGGGGCCGGAACTGTGCCATCATCCTCCTCCGAGACATGCAGAAGGCATCCCAAGATGAAGAGAGTAAAACCCTGGATGCTGTGGAAGCAGCCCTGGCCCTGGAAAAGAACCTTGACCTGGCCTTTTTTTTTTTTTTTTAAATTTTTATTTTATCGATATACATTGTGGCTGATTATTGCTCCCCATCACCAAAACCTCCCTCCCTCCTCCCTCCCCCCCTCCCCCCCAATAATGTCCTTTCTGTTTGCTTGTCGTATCAACGACCTGGCCTTTTTTGGATCTGCATGCCCTGAGTTCTGCCTGCACAGACCTAATCCCTGTGACTTCTGGAGAGCCACCTCTGAGAGGAGGAGGTGAAACTCAAGAAGGTAGGTGGCCACCTGACCAATCTCAACAGGCTGGCTGGTCCCCAGGCCGGGCCGGGCACATATCTCTTCAAAAGGCTCACCCTCAAGCATGATTAGAAGCTTCTGGAGCCCAGTGACCTTTGTGAAGCCCCTCAGCATCTCCTGGTGTCAGGGCTTCTGCCTGAAGCTCTCCCGCAAGCCACTAGGCAGCTTTTTAACCACCCTGGAGCCCTCTCTCAAGACTTGGATCAAATGGAAACAATAAAGCTTTTTGCAGCAAAATGAATAAATTATAATAGATCCATATATAATTCCAGCCAGATATTAAAATAATATTCATTACTAATAAAATATGTTCATAATATATTCTTTAAAGAAAATACACTGTTTACCCAATAAATTCTATTCGGTGTGTGAGAGCAAGATCATGAGTGATATGCCCCCAACTTGTGGGGTTTTTCATTTTCTTCTTTGTAGTTTATTGTTTTAAAGTATTTTATAGTAAACGTATTGCTTTCATCATTAGAAATAAGTTATTCTAGTTTAAAAAAAAAATGAGTAACAAGAGTAAGACCCATGGAAAGTGCTAGATTTGGAAGGAATGTTATATCAAGGACTTACCACAAGGCCTTGTCATCCTACTGTCATCTCTTTTAAGGGAATGCCTCTCAGTAACACCTCCTTAATTTATTTCCACTTTTTTCTTCTCCAATGCATTCTTCAATTTGTTTGTGCCTAGGCATTTTGTTTCAAATTGACTATGTGCTTTTCAGTACAAGGTACAATGGTGTGCCGTGGGGATGGGTACAGAATTAAGGCTGGCTCAGACTAGTGACATCTTTGCCAAAGGTGACTTGGCCTGACCAGGTGGAAAAAGAAGCTGCTTTAGGTTAGGACATCCATGGGGAGGGCACACGTGAGGGCTTGGAGAGAAGCAAAACAAGAATAAGGATACACCTAAAATTTTCTAAGAATGAAGGATAAAGGAAGCCTGATTTAACACTATATTCTTAGCTCAGCCTAATGGGTCCTGGCATTCTGGGTGGTGCTGTCATCTATCCATGGAGGGATGGGGTTCAGGGAGTCATCAAATTTAAGACAACTGGCATTCAGCCTTGGCGAGGAGCAGGGACAGAAGGCCCTTTGTTGAATCAGGCAGCCAGAGAGGACCTTGTGCTGAGCAAGATCTGGATTAAGGGCATGCATGCTTGCTTGTCACAAATGTTTTATTGTGTGTCTGGGCAAGTCATTCTCACTTGTTAAGGAACAGTGAGGGTTTTGTTCTGTATGGGCTTAAAATAAACCAGAAAAATCAGAAAAGCTTAGGGCGGGAGGGGCAGGAGGAAGAAGAGTTCATGTTTATCGTTTATTTTTGTTTGGTTAGCTCTTTAGCTTTTTGAATAGGGAACTTCCTGGGGATTTTAAGTCTTCAAGTCTTCATTAGCTCTAATTTTAAAGTGCCATTGAAGCTGATCATTTTTTTAAAAAACTAAATTGAAATAAGAAACTTACTTGTTATCTCAGTATAAATGCAATCTCGGTAAAGTACATCACATACATACAGTCAAAGTGTCTTAAGCCTGACACAGCAAATGAGCTGAACGAAGATGGTGGAACTAGTGAAGGAGAGTGTTTTGAGTGTAGTTTTCTTTAGTCTTTTTTTTTTAAATGTTTTTGTCCATGCCCCCCTTTGAAAAATATAAAAATCTCACAGACAGTTATTTGAAATACCGCTAATGCAATGAAAAGCAGATTAAATACTGAAAGTGTGCTTTTTTTTTCAAAGTACATATTCTCCTTCCTCTATTCTGACATTTTTTTCACATCTACCCCTTCTCCTAAGGTTGTGTGATATCTGTTAAAAACCATTAATTCTTTTCACATAATTAGAAAACCTGGTGCCTAGCCCCAATCTTGATTTTACTTAGCTACCATCTGTATGTGCACAAGTTATTTACTCTCTCTGGACCTTGATTTCCTCATCTGTCAACTTTGGATACTATAATCTGATTTCTTGTCTAATAGGATTGTTGGGTTTCAAAAATAATACCAAATTTTTGGACAGTTTGCAAATAAGGAACAAATAATAGGAGCTATTATGTAAGGCCTTCAATTTTGTTATAGAACTGTAGCTCACGCACAAAAACTGCACATATCGTAAAAAGATGTCAGGGAAAGAGGATGGGTGAAGATGATTATTGTGGAGAAAGATGTTGCTTTGTTGTGAGACCACATCCCACCGCAGGGAGGAACAGCAGGTCTTACTTATTAGCCCCTTTGCTTCTGGGCGTGTGAGAAAAGTATCCAGGAGGCAATTCAGAAAATTTTAAACGCGTCCATTGCTTTTGGGAGAACCACAGAGTCTGGGGCCTGACTTAAGCCTGAGAAAACTGAAGCAGGCTATAGAATTGAATAGAGATGACTGCACTGAATTTAGCAAAAGATGGTTAGGTGTTTGCAAATGAACGGATGTAGGCCATGAAGGAGAGAAAGACCAAGTGGGCCACTCTTGCTTCCTGTGTGTTAGGAACACTTAAAGAGATGGCATGCAGGAGACTTACGGTAAATAACTGGAAGTGTATGCTAAGTTTCTAAGAGCTGCTGAAAGATCCAAAGAATGCACTGGAATAGAGATGCACCCTTCCAAGTCAAGACTCTCCTTCACTTGCAAGATCCCCATCAATGAACATAGCCAACAACCAACGACAGTGCTCCAGGAAGGTAGGGGGCAGTTTTAACCATTTACAAGTCCCAGAGAAAAGAAAAGCATTTAGCCCAGTAAGATTGCCTTACTCCCTTCCCGATCCTCTTCTTAAACTTGACACTGGAGGGATCTGTAATTACTGCTAGCCAGAGCTGGAAGAGGTGTGTGAGAGAGAGAGAGCAGAAGGCAGAAACCTACCCCTTTCCTGAGGCCATGCAACCACCAACTCAAAGTTGGCAGAAAGAAGTCTTTATTTTAAATAAAGACTGGAGTGTTTATTAGTATTTTGGCCTGGACACATTCAACTTACTGAAGCAACACTGTATTTAGCGACTTAAAGCCATTATAGATCTATCTGCCTAAGAGTGAGTAGAGAAGTCATATGGTTTGCCCGAGTTTCCATCCAAAGACAGCAGATAATCACACACCTGCCCATTTCAGCCTTGAATACATTTTAAAAGGACAGAAAAGATAAAATTGTATCATGATTATGTTTCTAACTACCCTTATGCAGTGTGTTAGTTGTACATATTGGTTATAATGCTATATTCTGGTATATCAATTCCTAACAGCATTTTTTATATAAACTGTGAACCTCAAAAAATGGTCTGGGTCAGATATCAAGCTCTCAAACTCAAGGCTATTAAAAAGCAGTTACTGAGCACCTGTATTATACAAACAATGCTATAAAATATTGCCAGGAAAACAAGGAAAGAAAGGAAAATACAAATCCTCTGTCCCTGGGTTAGTTCGCAATACAATTGTGGTATTATAATGTGGAAACAATATTGCAAGTTTTGAACAATTGCGCAGTGACTTATTAGCTTTCTCAAAATAATAGAGTTCAGTAATCTGTTATAAAAACAGTAAAACGTCCTTGGTATTCCTCGGAATGCCTACGTTTGACTTTTCTACAGTCTCTAAATCAGAGAAAGGGAGACCAGAATGGCATCCCATTCACTTTTTAGTTGTCTTTTTTATTTCAAGCACACAGAACTTCACATCCTTAAACTGCTGATTCATGAAACTTAGGAGAGATTCATGAAACTCAGACAATCCCCCACAGTCATTCTGGCAAACGAAATGGCCCTGCTGAGAGGCACTAGAAGTGGACAGGTGGAGAAGAGAAATGGAAGTGCAGACCCTCTCTTTACGTACAGACCTTTTCTAGAATAGGCATCACAAAGTCTCCTTGTAAAAGAATGCGAGATGGGCATCTCACACAGAAAGATGGCAGCTATGTTGGCCCACTTAGGGCAATGATGAACCAATTCAAAGATGAGATCTCTGGAGAATAAAAGATTGTCAGTTATCACAGAAGAAAGGATACCCTTTGTATCCACTGAATTGTGTCTCCCTGAAAGTTCATATGCTGAAATCTTAACCCCCAGTACTTCAGAACGTAAACTTATCTGAGAATAAGGATACAAATGAGGTAGTTCAAGATGTAATTAGTTAAAATTAAGTCATCCTAGAGTCAGGGGGTGGGGGGTGCTTAATACGGTATGACTGACATCTTTATAAAAAGGGGAAGTTTGAACTAACAGGGAGGATGTCATGAGAAGACGGGAGTTATGCCACCACAAGCCAAGGAACTACCAGAAGCTCAAAGTTAGACCCTCACAGATCCTTCCCTAAAGCCTTCAGAGGCACCATGTTTCTGCTGACACCTTGATCTTGGCCTTGTAGCTTCCAAAACAGCCAGACAACAAATTTCTGTTCTTTAAGCCACTCAGTTTGTGGGACTTTGTTACAGCAGCCCTAGCAAACAAACACTACTCTTTCTTAGAAACAGCTTACAAAAAATGATGAAAGCATTTCAACATATAGATTATAAAGCTACAAAAATAATACAGTAATATAATTTAATCCCTAGGAAAAAGGGAGACAGGCTTCACATCGATGAGTACTTCAAACTCAAGTGTCAAGAAAAATCAAAATAAAAAGAAGTCTTCAGCTCTGAAGTCTTTGTTTATGTGTTTTTGACATCACATTTAAATGTTCCTTTCCCATACCTATCTTCCCCACCAGTCTGAAAGTACCTTAATAGAGATTCTGCCTTATTTATCTTTATAATCCTTGTACCTTGCACAGAACCCAAAACAGTCCCATAAGAGTTTCACAAAAAGTAATAATCATCAGTCTTTCGAGAGTAAGCAATCATTATCAGGAAACTGACCACCACACCAACAAGGAAGCATTATTTCAGTTAATCTGTGACCTTAAACCATGTCTGTGTATGCATTTCCTTGTTGTTTTCATTTAAACTCTAAACATGTACAGTGGGTATGGATTTAAATCTACCACACTCAGGGGCAAAAAATATCACATTATTTTCTAAATAAACTTATTTCTGGCTCTAAAGCCCTGTCTCCATGATGGGGAGGAATTCAGTCGTATTTGGGTATGAGGAATGCTTCCTCTTGTCCTAGGATCACCAACGGTGGGGATGGGTATTGCCCACAGTCAGCAAGAGCCCTCTGGGGTCTGTCTGTCATGGTTGCCTCTGAGCTGCACATTGCTCAATCCCTAAGGTTTCCTTAGAAGAAGGTAACTCTGCATCAACATCAGTGTAGAAAACCAGAGACTTCCCAGGGGCGTGGGATCCAATCTATGTGAGGGCATCCCCGAAAACAGGCACAGTCCTGAGAACCCGGGCAGGAGCTTGGTGCTGGGCTTTCTTCTGTGCCCCTGTTAGAAAAACCTTTCCAGTCTTCGGGCTGCTCTTCCTTCTGGGTGAGAGCTCCTTCTGCACTCATTCTGCAAGCACTTTCTTGTCCTTACTATAATTAAACAGACGATCCTACAGAGTCTCTCTCCCAGGCTTTTATGGAAACCAAACCAAGGTCAGTCTCACTTTCTTCACTTCCTCTGAGTGGGAAGTCAGAAGGAAAGACAGGTTCTCACCAATTATTTTCTTAGTAATTCACCCTGTTATCTACCTTGTATCTCTTTGCAGCTCTCACCACTAAACAAACCAACATTTTCACAGATATTAAATTGGTTATCAGTTAGTGAGACTCTCACATGCTCCATGTACCCTTGTTTAATACACTATCCTTTCCCCGTTCAAAAAAAAAAAAAAAAAGCCCTCAAGCTGCCCAGAGCATACGATGGTGGCTACAAAGAACATTGTCAGTGTCTGGATTATTTTGCTGGACTGTGAGATGGATTTATAAGCATCAGGGACTTACAACACCCTCCTCAGCTGTCCTAGTCTCCAGCTTCCATATCACAAGGTTGTGGAGGAAGGATGGTGCATGGGGTTTGGGGACACACATTGGGAGGATCTTTCACAACCCAAACCAAAAGCTGCTCACCAGATGTGTGCAGCTGTGCCTGCACCACATCCATGAACACACCCCTTATAAATTGTGGCTGCCTGGAGTTCACATTAAGTAGGAAAATCAATTAGAAGAAAGCCAAAGCAGAACTTGGGGAAACCCTGCCAGCCTCCATTTAATATTTCTCTACTTTCCCTTTTAGTTTAATCAAACTTGGATGAATACAGCTAACTTTTCTATACCACTCATTGTCAATTCAAGGGGGAAAAAAACACTCATTTAGTCAACTCAGACAAAAAAAAAAATACCCAAAGGCATATAATTCCTTCGTTGTTTCATTTCTCAATTGAGTCCAGCATTGTTAACTACGCCTTGACAAATGGACCCTGATATATATCTGAGACCTATTATAAATAGAGGGTTTCAAGAATTACCTCTGGACTCTTTTTAAAATCTGCAAAATTGTGTGTGTGTGCATGTGTGTGTGTTTGTGTGTGTGTGTGTACACACGTGCATTCATTCATACATGCACAGGTACACAGATTCCATTTCAGGAATGGTATACAAAGACTCTGCCTCTATCGCCCGTTTTATTACTGTTTGCACATCTGGTACAGAGCAGCATGAAGGCCTCAGTGTCTGCAGCAGCTCCGGCAATTAGCCGCATGAAACAGTCATAAATAGTAATTAGCCATTCCTTCAGTCATGTCCCAAAGCCTTTAAAAAATCCTCAGAGAAATCAATGCATTCTTTTCTAAAGACCTATTACAGGCACACCAACCACCCCACCATCATTTCACAGACGCTAAGAGCGAGAGCAGCCCTGTGGCTGCTCCCCAGATAGCTGGTGTGCAAGTCCCTGAGTTCCTGGTAGGGGATCAGTGAGGAGAGGTGAGTAAAAAGGAGGTGACAGAGAAGGGGCCGCATAACCGAAGGCCAGTAAAACATTTACCAAGATAGAGAGTTGTGGGGCTGGAGGAAGAAGGAGGATGCTGTACAGTTTCCTTATTAATACAGAATTACCTCCTACCCTGCTCTACCTCTGCTTCAGCTGTGAATCAAGATGCTGCCAGAGAACCTCATTAATTCCCCTCCACTCATCAGTGAACTCTCTCAGCCTTAAAATGAAGTGGTGATCTCACATCCCTCCTTCAGTGGAGATGTAACAGCAGAGAACCTAGCACGAGATCTCAGATTAATTAAACTCCCCTCTCCCTTCTTAGAAAAGTGGATTCTGAAGCCCTGACAGGCATATCTATGTGTTGTTAGGGAGTCCGTGACAGTGACAATTAAAGCTTGTTATCCAATACAGAGACACAGTCCGTTCTGGGATGCTGAGTAGCCTTGACGGGATCATTCTAATTCACACAGTCAGAGGTCTGGGATGGGCCTTGAAAGTTTATTTGGCTTATTCCCTTGGATTCAGTTATGTCTCTTCTATTCCATTTCAAGCAGATTTATGTACAGCAAAACTCTGAGTTCAGCCTTTTCATTTCAACCATCTAGGCCCTGGTCTAATCTTTCATGGGGTGCTTAATCAGAGTGTTCTCAGAATCATGGTCAGGCATTGGCAGAGGCCTGAACAGTGACTGGCAGTGTTTCTTCAGTCTCTTAGGTGCTATCTTGGTACCTCGTACAATGCGTAGGAAATGTTTACCTAAGCATCTTTTCCAACCCTATTTCCCACCTTACACCTGGAGTTCTCCAGTTAGCCAGGTCATAGTGCTCACTATCTTCTGAACTTATAATTTCTGTATCTCTCTCTCTCTACACACACACACACACACACACACACACACACACACACACACACACACACACAAACACACACACGCACGCGCGCGCACACACACACACACACACACACAATGCTCTCTGCTGTTGGCCTGTTCCATCCTCCTAGAGGCAGCCTGATATGATAGAGGTTGAAGTCGGACACCTGTGTTCAAATTCTGACCTTGCCACATATGAGATATGTGAACTTGGAACTGTTCCTTATTCCCTCTAAGCCAGGAGTTCTCTGCACATTAATTCCACCCAAGAGGTTTAAACAACTGTAACCACAAACACAACCGCTACTACTTGGTTTCACACCAGACAGCACCTCACATTTGCAGGATGGAGCAAGACTGCAGACAACTCCTTCTTTAAATAAATTAAGTCCCTACAATAAAAATGCAACTGTAAAATTCCTCCATTAACAAAAAGAAAAAAGAGAGAAAAATGCTCAGATCTTACTGCAGACCGTTAAAATCAGAACCTCTAGGGGTGGAGTCCTGGTGTAAATACTTTATAAAAAGTACTTTCCATGATTCTCTTCCTGTGTGGGCTTAAGATCCAGACAAAAGTTTGAAACCTCAGTTTTGCTCACCTGTAAATCACCGATAACAATGGCTTACTTCCAAGAGTTATTGTAAATTTTTTAATTTTACAACATGGGTAAAATATATCAAACATGCTAAATATATAATTAACTAACTGTGATTATGTTATTACTATCCATTTTGCTTCCAATGAACTTTATCCAGCCCTCTCTGGAAGTTCTATTGCAGCACAGTGTAAGTTATAGGAGTCCTCAATTCAATTCTGAACCCCTCTAGAATGTCTGTCTGTCTAGAGCTAAACCAGTATCTGGCAAAGATGACACCACAGTCATGAACAAACCATTCTTCTACCTGGGATGTCCCCTACTTTTCCTCCCAATACCCAAACCAGCCCATCATTCAAGTATTATCAAATCCCCACGACTTCTCCTCTCTGCAGACTCTTTCCCATCAGAACTCAGAGCTCTTGCTCATTCTCCTGGCACCTAGTTATAACTGACCTTGTTACAGCCCTTCCTTCACGACCTTATATTATTTTAACTCATTTGGTTATTTTTTCTTTATATCTTGCCTCTCCAAATTGATATTATATTTTTATCTATTTTATATCCCCCACAGATCTTAACATGGTATATAATATGTAGCAAATATTAAGAAAACTAAATCTTCTTTTAAGGGAGGAAAAAAAATCCTATTTCAATTTTGGCACAAACTGAAATGGGATACAATGGTAACATCTAGAAACCTTGAGCAAACATTTTAATTTCATGAGAATGAGTTGCACTTTCTTTGTTGGTAAACATATTGTGAATGTTAGCTGCCACAAAGCTGGTAAAATCATATCGCAAAAGCTACGAAGTTTGGAGACATGGGTTCCAGTTCCAGCGCTATTAATACATAGTTAACTTGAGACCTTGAGCAAGTCAAGTGACCTTTCTGGTCTTCAGGTGCTGTGAAAGGCCAGGGTACTATACTGATCTGTAAGGCAGCTTTCAGCATTTACCTTCTATATTTGTGACTCTAAATTTTTTAAGTACAAGTGTACAAAGTTACAGATCCTGAGGACTTCCCTTTAGATACCATTATTCTCCTGAGAATGGATGATAGAATGATGGAAAGGGGAGAATTCAGGGGAAAAAGGAAAATCTAATATAGCCAAGGAAAGGGAAACAAAGAGTCTGGAGTGAGGCGTGATTTGTGGGTCTCTACTGCCCTCGTCAGAGAGAAGGCTAGCAGTGGGGTTGCAGCCTCGTCCACGTGGGGCGAAAGAGGCCTCTCCTGCAGTCAGAATGGAAGAGCAAGACTCCTCTAGGAAAACAGGCTTCCATGGGGATTAAGTTAACTATTTCCAAGATAACAATATGCTTCTGAGTCACGTGTGCTGATTTGAAAGCTAATCAAATCATCTTGCTCTTTATTCAAGCCATCATGGATAAAGCAATTGCTATGCCTCAGTCAATAGTAAAAGGGACTCTATTTAGGGGCATTTAAGAAGCTTATTTCTCAGCCTCAAATAAGCTGCCCCACTTCTCTATCTGGTGACTCTTCTAATAAGCACTTTGGGTATTTTATAAAAGGCACCGTTGGCTCCTTACATTTTACTGGGCTGTTAAAGGCCCTCCCCAGTGCAGCGCTGCCTACACATGTATCTTTATCTCCCTGAGGTTCCCCTTCTCCTCCACTGCCCAAGGGGAGGCCAGGCCCTTTCCTCCATCCTGCCTTTGCACCTGCCACAGCCTTTAAGCTGGTTTCCTTCTCTTCCCACCTCTCTGCACAAAGGTCAGTCACTTACAAAGCCCCACCCCCACCCCCACCCCAGGATCACTACTCTGTGAAGTCTTCTGCAACCTTTCCTGTCAAAATTGAGATTTGGATACATAAACTCCTAAATGTAGAGGGTTGACTATAAACACCTCCCTTCCAGTGCCATCCCCAAATCACACTAAAATGAGAGTAAAGGAATAAAAAGGCAAAACCAAGCAGAAAGATAGCAGGACAGAAGATAGCATTAGAAAAGAAATTTTGTCCACAGTAAAAAGAAGTGGCAGCTCTGTCAGAGTTTAGTGGAAGAAACAGTGATAAGGAGGGCATCTTTAAAAAACAGGGTCATTCTCTACAGGGGAAAAAAAGTATAAATAAATGAAATGTAATCAGTGAGTATATTAAGTGGTAGTAGCATGTGAGGACGTAAGAAAAATAAATCCTAATATATCTTAATAGGTAGCTTAGAACTTTTTAATTCAATCTGAAAATAGCTGTGTCCATGTATTTTCAGAAATGTGAAATAAATGCCAGAAAATAAACAATTAACAAAACTGAAAGTGATTGACTTTGGGGAGCCAAATATTTATGGAGCTGCTTTTGCTATATGCCTTCATGTAAGACTGTTTAAAATTAAGCTGCCTGTAATACCTAAGCAGGAAAAGAAAAAAGAAAAACAAAAATTTTATTTTAAAAGGCAAGTAGAATATCAACCCGTTACTCCCTTCTGTCTTATTGGACCTTATTAGACCTTGTTTGTACTTTCCTTATCATATCCTTTTTTTGTATCACAAAGGTGTACTGTGCCTCACTGAATTGTAAGCTCCTTGAAGGAAAGTGCTATGTCTTTTCTTTTTATATTCCTTTCATTCCCCTACCCACTCTGCCAAGGTCTATTGGCAATATGAGCGTGCATTGGGGGAGCTGTCACATTGCAAATGTAACTGTTATTGAAGGCACCAATATTCTAGACATCCTGCGATATATGGGGTATTCCCATACAAACAAAGAATTGTCCACTGGGGAAGGGACTGCCTCTTCAGCAAGTGGTGTTGGGATAACTGGATATCGATATGCAGGAGAATGAAACTAGATCCATACCTCTCACCGTATACTAAAATCAACTCAAAATGGATTAAGGATTTAAATATACACCCTGAGACAATAAAACTTCTTAAAGAAAACATAGGGGAAACACTTCAGGAAATAGGACTGGGCACAGACTTCATGAATACGACCCCAAAAGCACGGGCAACCAAAGGAAAAATAAACAAATGGGATTATATCAAACTAAAAAGCTTCTGCACAGCAAAAGAAACAATTAAAAGAGTTAAAAGACAACCAACAGAGTGGGAGAAAATATTTGCAAAATATACATCTGACAAAGGATTAATATCCAGAATATATAAGGGACTCAAACAACTTTACAAGAAGAAAACAAGCAACCCAATTAAAAAATGGGCAAAAGAGCTAAGTAGGCATTTCTCTAAGGAAGATATCCAAATGGCCAACAGACATATGAAAAAATGCTCAACATCACTCAGCATCCGGGAAATGCAAATCAAAACCACATTGAGATACCATCTAACCCCAGTTAGGATGGCTAAAATCCAAAAGACTATGAACGATAAATGCTGGCGAGGCTGCGGAGAAAAAGGAACTCTCATACATTGTTGGTGGGACTGCAAAATGGTGCAGCCTCTATGGAAAATGGTATGGAGGTTCCTTAAACAATTGCAAATAGATCTACCATACGACCCAGCCATCCCACTGTTGGGAATATACCCAGAGGAATGGAAATCATCAAGTCGAAGGTATACCTGTTCCCCAATGTTCATCGCAGCACTCTTTACAATAGCCAAGAGTTGGAACCAGCCCAAATGCCCATCATCAGATGAGTGGATACGGAAAATGTGGTACATCTACACAATGGAATACTACTCAGCTATAAAAACGAATGAAATACTGCCATTTGCAACAACATGGATGGACCTTGAGAGAATTATATTAAGTGAATCAAGTCAGGCACAGAAAGAGAAATACCACATGTTCTCACTTATTGGAGGGTGCTAAACATTAATATATAAATTCACACACACACATACACACACACACACAAATCGGGGGGGGGAGGGAAGAAGATATAACAACCACAATTATTTGAAGTTGATACAACAAGCAAACAGAAAGGACATTGTTGGGGGGGAGGGGGGGAGGGAGAAGGGAGGGAGGTTTTGGTGATGGGGAGCATTAATCAGCTACAATGTATATCGACAAAATAAAAAAAAAAAAAAATGTTAAAAAAAAAAAAAAAAAAAAGAATTGTCCTGCTCAGAACACTTTGAGAAACAGCAGGTAGTATGGTATTAAACTTATTTTCTAGTCAACATACCAATGACACTGAAAGAATTAAGATTTGTAAACCAATAAGAAGTCATTTACAACTTAGTATGAATGAGGTGACTAGGTCCCTCACATAAAGAAATATATATATTTTCTTGGGACTCAGAGAAACAAGAAAATAATAAAAGTAGGGTGCAAGAGATTTACCCGAGCCCTCAAAGATTCTGATCCAGTATTTCTGAGCTATAGCCACAGTCTCTATTTTATAGAGATGATCAGAATATTCTAGGTCTGCTATATCAGGTTTGGAAATCACTACAAAATTTACTACTAAAGCAGGCTGAGACTAGGAAATGGTATAAAGAAGAGAATTTAGAGTCCCTGGAAGAGAAACTTCCATGCTATTCCACCTGTCCAGAAGTGATATTCACTATTACCTGATTTGCCGCAAGGCAGTTTTTTAACGTTTGGGTTTTAGTTAATTATACTCAGAACCGTCATTATTCAAGTAGGGCCCATAGCAGTTTCCACAGTCTAACAGCTAAAGCTGTATCTGGTATCAACAAACCCAAACTATCAAGGCAATACATATACTTTGAAATTGCTAAGAAAACAGATTTTGTTCCTAGTCTACAGCTTTTGCAGACATTTTGGCATGTGGACATTGTAATTTCTTTCTTAATCCGTGAATAATTATGTCTCTCTTTTAAACAAGCTGTTTCTAAGAGTTCTATAATAAAATCTGTAGCTTCCAGCCCTAAAATATTTGTTCACAGCTGATGCTTAAATACAGCTGAAAGTGAACTCCAATCTCAGATGTAAGGATTTATGTGGTATCATTAAATGTTATGCTGTCCAGTCACCAAATAATAACTGCATGACCAAATAAACATTTGAATAACTGCTCAGTTGCTCTATTGATCAAATTAATGAAAGTTAAAGTTAAAGCAGCAATAAAATATTTGTACTTAACCAAAATGGTAAATATGAGGGTACTTCAAAAAGTCTGTGGAAAAATATTTAAAATCTAATAGGAATCTTTCCGTGAACTTTTTGAAGTGCCCTCATATTATTAAACTTATAAAACCTAGTGTCAATTACATGCACAAAAATTTATACAAATGAACTTTTTTTCTAATAGCAAACATCTAGAAACCATTTAAATGTCCCACAATAGAAAGATGATTAAATGAATAGATAATTATCCAGCCATTAAAACCATGTTTTCAAAGACTGTACGTTTTCAAAGATGACATGGGGAAATAGTCATCATAAAATCATGATTTAATGCAAGGTATAAGAATCTCTATATAGTATTTGCTAGTTTCATAAAACATACATATATATATATATATATATATATATATATATATATATATATATATGAACATATATACAAGGATACTTCATAAAGTTCATGGAAAGATTCCTATTATCTTTTAATTTTGTTTTTCCACAAACTTTTGGAAGTAACCTCCTATGTGAATAAACATATCACAACATAGCAATAAAGCTGTATTTCTGGATGGTGAGCTTATAGCGATTTTTATTTTCTTTATAGCTTTTTATAGTTTTTCAAATATGACTCCATAAAAATGTGAATTTTTTTTTTTAATTTAAGAAATAAACTTAATAATATTACCTGCTTAGCAACACACACAACCTCATGGACAGCACCACTCATCAAGTAAGCAAAAGCAGATGCTGAGGGCAATTGCCTTAATTCCAGAGAGACTTGAAGGTCTGATTCAATTAGGGGGCATAAAAAAAAAAAAAAAAAAAAAAAAAAACATGACTTTTCTCTTCCCTCTGAGATGTTTTTTATATGTTGTCAGAATTGGAGGTAGAGTAAAATATACGATGTGGAATACCAAATCAAGAAGAAATACATCTATTTTTAAAAGGTGTGTTCTGAACTTATTATTATAAGTGAATTTATTCACACGCATTAGGCTTTAGTAGTAAAACAGCATCCTCCTCTCTCTGTGCCTCATGGTTTTCCTTCTCTGTCCTCATGTTTCTGAACAGGAAAATAAATCAGATTACACCAACAGAAAGCATAGTATTCTCCAAAGAGAGGCCCTGTGTCCCTCCCTTTACTCTATATTGTGCTCGAAGAAAGCACATGGGACCCTCTCATTGAATAGGTCTAAATATAAAGCCTTTGGAAATACCAGGCAGCCTCCCCTTTCCAAAATCACGTACAATTCCTATTAATGTTAATAAGAGCTATGTGGAGGGATGAGGAAAAACCATTCCTCATTATGTTTTATTACATTTTTCATTTTATGAACTGGTCTCTTGGATGATAAATCAGTGCTACTGCAAAACCATAATTCTTTGGGGAAAACCTCCATGAAATTTCCCTTCTTTGTGCTATTCCGATGCTATCAAAAGAAAAATCCAAAAGACTAAAACACAAGCCTAGTGTTTTTGACCTGTAGTGACTATTGTACTGTGGATAACACCCCAGTAAAGTGCCACCTTTATTATTCATAATTAGTAGCAACTGCAGTTTTGCTAAAAAATACTGCCTGAGGTAATTATCATTATATTTTACAAATATCCACTCAGCAGCTGGCAATTAGATAACCGGGAATTAAATCATGCCCACCATTAGATAAGTCTCAGGCACCCAAATGCTGCCTCTCAGCATTTGGCAGAAGTCCAGTGATGGGGACATAACCAGCCTTGTGTCTGCCCACACTTGGAATGCCCTTATTTGTCTTTGCTCTAACAAAGGGAATACAGTGATTTGTACCTCAGTTCTCTTAACCTTTACCATTTTCGTGATGTTGATCCTACATTGTAAACATATGCTTTTTTTGTATATTCCTTTTAACTTGTATTTTATGCCCACCTTTATCTCCATACCTCTGTTGAAGTAACTTTCTAAACTTAAAATGTCTTCCTTCCTTTTTTTCTCACCCTGACCTCTTTTCCCCCTTAACTCTTTTACCCAAGTATTTTAGTTTACATTGTTCTCTTCTTCCTCTCCCCACCCTTTACTTAAAAAAAAAAAATCTTTTTTTAGAGCAGTTTTAGGTTCAGAGCAAAATTGATCAAAAAGTACAGCATTCCCATATTCCCCCTGTCCCCAAACATACAACCTCCTCCACTTTTGACATCCCACATTACAGTGATACATTTGTTACAATCAAAGAACCTACATCGATACATCATTATCACCTAAAGTTCTTATGGGCATACCTCCAAGGTATTGTGGGTTTGTTTCCAAACCACCGCAATAAAGCAAATATCACAATAAAGCGAGTCACACAAATTTTTGGGTTTCCTAGTTCACGTAAAAGCTATGTTTACACTATACTGTAGTCTATTACATGTGAAATAGCATCATGTCATCCAAAAACAATGTACATAACTTAACTCAAAAATCCTTTACTGCTAAAAAATTCTAATGATTATTTGAGCCTTCGGTGAGTCATATTCTTGCTGGTGGAGGGTCTTGCCTCGATGTTGGTGGCTGCTGACTGATCAGGGTGGTGGTTGCTGAAGGATGGTGTGGCTGGGGCAGTTTCATAAAGTCAGACAACATTGAAGGTGGCTGTATCAAGTCATGGACGATCTTCCTTTCAAGAAATATTTCTCTGTAGCATCAGATGCTGTTTAAGCGCATTTAACCCACAGTAGAACTTCTTTCAAAATTGGAGCAATCCTCTCAAACCCTACCACTGATTTATCAACTAAGTTCATGTAATATTCTAAATCCTTTATTGTTATTTCAGCAATGTTCACGGCATCTTCACCAGAAGTGGATTCCATTTCAAGAAACTACATTTTTGTTCATTTATAAAAAACAATGTATTCATCAGTTTTATTATGAGATTGTGCAATTCGGTCACATCTTCAGGTTCCACTTCTAATTCTAGTTCTCGCTGTTTCCACCACATCTGCAGTTACTTCCTCCACTGAATTCTGGAACCCCTCACAGTCATCTGTGAGGGTTGAAATTCACCTCTTCCAAACGCCCGTTCATGTTGATGTTTTGATCTCCTCCCATGAATCACCGATATTCTTACCAACATCTAGAATGCTGATTTTTTCCACAAGGTTTTTAATTAATTTTACCCAGATCCATCAGAGGAATCACTAGGGGAACTATCGCCTTACAAAATGTATTTCTTAAATAATCAGATTTGAAAGTCAAAATTACCCCTTCATTTATGGGCTGCAGAATGGATGTTGTGAGCAGACATGAAAACATCAACCTCCTCGTACATCTCCATCACAGCTCTTGGGTGACTAGGTGCATGGTCAATGAGCAGTAACATTTTGAAAGAAATCTTTTTCTTCTGAGCAGTAGGTCTCAACAGTGGGCTTAAAATATTCAGTAAAACATGCTGTAAATAGATGTGCTGTTATCCAGGCTTTGTTGTTTCGTTTATAGAGCACAGGCAGAAGAGATTTAGCCTAATTGTTAAGGGCCTTAGGGTTTTCAGGATGGTAAACGCGCACTGGCTTCAACTTAAAGTCACCAACTACATTAGCCCCTAACAGCAGAGCCAACCTGTCCTTTGAAGCTTTGAAGCCAGGCACTGCCTTTTCCTCTCTAACTATGAAAGTCCTAGATGGCATCTTCTTCTAATACAAGGCTGCTTTATCTACATTGAAAATCTGTTTTTTAGTACAGCCACCTTCATCCATTATCTTATCTTCTGGATCACTTGCTGCAGCTTCTACATCAGCACTTGCTTCTTCAGGTTGTGCTTTTATGTTACAGAGACAGCTTCTTTCCTTAAATCTCATAAACCAACCTCTGCTAGGTTCAAACTCTTCTTCTGCAGCTTCCTCACGTTTCTCCGCCTTCATAAAATTAAACAGAATTAGGGATTTGCTCTGGATTAGGCTTTGGTTTAAGGGAATATTGTAGCTGGTTTGATTTTCTATCCAGACAAACTAACATTTTATGTCAGCAACAAGGTCATTTCACTTTCTTATCATTCACGTGTTCACTGGAGTAGCACTTTTCAGTTCTTTCAAGCACTTCTCTGCATTCACAACTTGGCTGTTCGGTGCAAGAGGCCTAGCTTTCGGCCTGTCTCAGCTTTCGACATGTCTTCCTCACTAAGCTTCATCATTTCTAGCTTCTGTTTAAAGCGAGAGATGAGTGACTCTTCCTTTCACTTGAACACTTAGAGGCCATCATAGGATTATTAATTGGTCTAATTTTAATATTGTCATGTCTCAGGGAATAGGAAGGCTCTAAGAGAGGAGAGAGAGGGTAATGGCCAATCTTTGGAGTAGTCAGAACACACATTTACCTATTAAGTACACTGTCTTACATAGGTGAGGTCCTTGACACCCAAAAACAGTTACTATAATAATGTCAAAGATCACTATTGCAGATCACCGTAACAGATATAATAATAATAACAAAGTTTGAAATATTTAAAAAATTGCCAAAATGTGACACAGAGACACAAAGTGAACACATGCTGTTAGAATAATGACACCAGAGTTGCTATAAACCTTCAATTTGTAAAAAATGCAATATCTGCAAAGCATAGAATGAAGTTCAATAAAATGCCTCTGGCTTACATCAAGATTTACCCTTTGTGTTGTGCATTCTATCGGTTTTCACAAATGTATAATGACATGTACCCAACATTCAAGTATCACACAGCATAGTTTCACTGCCCTAAAAAAGCATCTGTGCTCTGCCTATTCATCACTCTCTTTCTCCAGCCACTGATGACCTCTGATTCTTTTACTGTCTCCATGGTTATGCCTTTTCCAGAAAGTTGTATAATTGGAATCATATTCAAGTATATTGTCATTTCAGATTGACTTTCTGCACTTAGTAATATGCGTGTAAATTTCCTCCATGTCTTTGCATGGTTTGATAGCTCATTTCTTTTTAGCACAGAGTAATATTTCATTGTATGGATATATCACAGTTTATCCGTTCATCCACTGAAAGACATCTTGAAAGCTTCCAAGTTTTGTCAATTGTGAATAAAGCTGCTATAAGTATCCATATAGAGGTTTTTGTGTGGACATAAGTTTTGAATTCATTTGGATAGATACCAAGGAGTACAATTGCTGGATCACACAGTAGGAGTATGCTTAGTTTTGGAAGAAATTGCCAGACTGTCTTCCAAAGTAACTGTACCATTTTGCATTCCCATCTGCAGTGAACGAGCATTCCTGCTGCTCCACACCCTCACCCCATTTGGTGTTCTCAGTGTTTTGGATTTTGGCTATTCTGTTAGGTATGTAGTGTTATCAGGCACTGACTTTTCCTCTCTAACTATGAATAACTACTGTTATTTTAATATGCAATTTTGTAACACATATGATGTCAAACATCTTTTTATACGCTTACTTGCCATTGGTATATATACTTTGGTGAGGAATGTGTTAAGGCTTTGGCTCACTTTTCAATTGGGTTGTTCATTCTCTTGTTGAGTTTTAAATGTTCTTCATATCTGTTAGATAACAGTAATTTATCAGATGTGTCTTTTTCAAATATTTTGTCCTCTCCTCTTGATACTGTCTTCAGCAGGGCAAAAGTTTTTAATTTTAATTCAGTCCAGCTTATCAATTTTTTTCTTTCATGGATTATGCCATTGGTGCTATACCTAAAATACCCAAGGTCACCTAGGTTTTCTTCTTTGTTATTTCCTAGGAGTTTTGCAGTTTGGGTGTTACTTTTAAGTTTTTGTCTCACTTTGAGTTAATTTTTGTGAAGGGTACAAGGTGTGTGTCAAGATTTTTTTTTTTCTGTCCTGTTGTTTTAGCACCATTTGTTGAAAGGACTACATTTTCTTCATTGAATTGCCTTTGCCCTTTGTAAAAGAACAATTGACCATATTTCTGTGTGGATCCATTTCTGGGCTATCTATTCTGTTCCAATGATATATTTGTATGTTCTTGTGCCAGTACCACACCACCTTGATTACTTTATCTTCATAAAAGTCTTGCTGTTGGGTAGTGTCAGTCCTCTGACTTTATTCTTCACTATTTTGTTGGCTATATTCTCGGTCTTTGCCTATGTTTATAAATGTTAGAATCACTTTGTCAATATCCACAAAATAATTTGCTGGGATTTTGGCCAGAATTGTGTTCCATCTATAGGTCAAATTGGAAAGAACTGACATTTTGACAATACTGAATCTTCCTGTCCATGAATATGGTATATCTCTCCATTTCTTCTTTGATAACTGTAATTAGAGTTTTGTTGTTTCTCTTACATAGATTTTATGTATGTTTTGTTATATTTATATCAAAATATTTCATTTTGGGGGTATTAATTTCAAATTCCATTTGTTCATTGTTGGTATATAAGAAGTGCTTGACTTTTGTACATTAATTCAACATTGCTATAATTGCTAATTAGTTCCAGGAGGTTTTTAATCAGTTTTTCCAGATTTTCTACATAGATGATCAAGTAATCTGTGAACAAATAAAGTTTTACATGAGAACACTTTTTAAAGTTCATGGAAAAATAGAATTAAAAGGTAATACAATCTTTCCATGAACTTTTTGAAGACCCATCATATTTTCTTTCTCAATCCATATACATTTTATTTCCTTTTCTATCTTACTGCATTAGCTAGGATTTCCAGCTTGATTTTGAAAACAGTGGTGATCAGAGACATACTTGCCTTATTCCTCATCTTATTGGGAAATCCAGTTTCTCACAATTAATAATGATATTAGTTAAAGGGTTTTTGTAGATCATTTACATCAAATTGAGGGAGTTTCCATTTATTGGTAGTTTGTGGAGAGTTTTTATTGTGAAAGGGCATTAGATTATGTTAAATGCTTTTTCTGTATCTATAGATATGATTATGCAATATTTCTTCTTTAGCTTGTTAATGTGATGAATTATTTTAATTGATTTTTGTATGTTGAGCCAGCTTTGCAAACGTGGAAGAAATCCCACCTGGTCGCAGTGTATAATTCCTTTTAAACGTTGCATGATTTTATTTGATAATATTTTGATAAGAATTTTTACATTTATTTTCATGAGAGATATTGGTCCATAGTTTTCTTAAAATATCTGGATTTGTTATTAAAACAATGTTGGCCTCATAGACTGAGTCAGGAAGTATCCCTTCTGTCTATACACTGAAAGAAATTGTAGATAATTAGTATAATTTCTTTCCTAAATGTAGAAATTTGGTAGAATTTACCAGTGAACCCATCTGGCCTAAATCTTCCTGTTTTAGAAGACTTAATTATTGCTTCAATTTATTTAAGAGATATAGGTCTAAAAAGATTGACTCTTCTTTGTGAGTTTTGGAAGATCATGTCTTTCTAATCAATTTCATCTGAGTTATCAAATTTGTAGGCATAGAGTTGTCTGTAACATTCTTTTATTATCATTTTAATGTCCATGGAATCTCTAGTACTGTACCTCTTTCATTTCTGATATTAGTAATTTGTGTCCTATCTCCTTTCTTCTTAGTTAGCCTGACTAGAGGCCTCTTAATTATGTTGATTTTCTTCAAAGAACCAACATCTTTTGATTTTCTCTACCGATTTCCTGTTTTCAGTTTTATTTATATTTGTTCTAATTTTTATTATTTCTTTTCTTCTGCTAATTTTGAATTTGCTCTTCTTTTTCTAGTTTCCTAAGCTTAGATTATTGATTTTAGATTTTTTCCTGATACATGTATTTAATGCTATAAATTTCCCTCTAAGCACTGTTTTCTCTGTATCCCACAAATTTTAAATTGTATCTTAATTTTAATTTTTGTTTATTTCAAAATGCTTTTAAATTTCTCTTGATATTTCTTCCTTGACCCGTGAGTTACTTAGAACAATGCTGTTTAATCTTCAAGTACTTGGGGATTTTCCAGCTATATTTCTGTTATTGATTTCCAGTTTAATTCCATTATGGTCTGAGAAAAGGCATTGTATGGTTTGTATTTTCATTCCATTGTAGTCTGACAGCAGACGTTACATGATTTCTATTCTTTTAAATTTGTTAATGTGTGTTTTATGGCCCGGAATGTGGTCTGTCTTGGTGAATGTTCCATATGAGCTTCAGAAGAATGTGTAATCTGCTGCTGTTGGATAAAGTGATCTGTCGATGTCAATTATATTCAGTTGATTGATGGTGTTGTTGAGTTTAACTATGTCCTTACTGATTTTGTGCCTGCTGGATCTGCCCATTTCAGAGAGAGGTGTCAAAGTCTCCAACTCTAATAGTGAACTCCTCTATTTCTCCTTGCAATTTCTCAGTTTTTGCCTCACCTATTTTGAGGCTCTGTTGTTATTTACATATTAAGAATTATTATGTCTTCTTGGACTATTGAACCCTTTAACATTATGTAATGCCCCTCTTATTCTCTAATAACTTTCCTTGTTCTGAAGTACCCTCTGTCTAAAATTAATATTTTTTAAAAAAATATATAGTACTCTTGCTTTAATAGTGCTAACACTACTTAATATGCTTTTAGTCCAAATGTCTTTATGTGTAAAGTGGGTCTCTTATAGAAAACATATAATTGGAGCTTATTTGTGGACTCACTCTGGCAGTCTTTGTCTTTTAATTGGTGCATTTAGACTATTGATATTTAAAGTGATAATAATATGTATGGATCATATCTATTATGTTCATTATGTTTTCTGTTTGTTGCCCTTGTTCATTGTTCCTATGTTTATCAGCCACATTTTTTCTGCCTTTTGTCTTTTTGTGTGTGTGTGTGTGTGTGTGTGTGTGTGTGTGTTTTGTTTGTTTGTTTGTTTGGCATTATATATGTTCCATTTTCTCTCTTTTCTTAGCTTTTTTTAGTGTTTATCCTAGAGTTTGCAATATGCATTTAAATCCACTTTCAAATAGTACTATACCACTTCACAAGCAATGCAAGAAGCTTATAATAGCAAAATATTTCTAACTTCTCAGATCCTTTGTACCATTGTTGTCATTTTTTTCATTTATGCATAAGAACTCATAAGCATGTACATATAAACCCACATTTTTACATGCATTTTTGCTATTTTTAAAATTAATTTATTTTTATTTTATTTTATTTTACACTGGCCAGTATGGCGATCTGAACCCATGACCATGGTGTTATAAGGCCACAGTCTAACCATCTAAACTAACTGGCCATCCCACTATATTATTTTAAACAAACTGTTATCTGTTATATAAGTTAAGAAAATAAATAAATAAAAGTTTTTATTTTATCTTCACTTATTCCCTCTCTGATGTTCTTCCTTTTTCTACATTGATCTGAGTTTCTGACCTATATTATTTTCCTTTTCTCTAAAGAACTTCTTTTTATGTTTCTTGCAAGTCAGGTCTACTGGCAACTTTTGTTTATCTGAAAAATTCTATTACTCTTTCACTTTTGAAGGCTAATTTCACAGGGTACAGAATTCTAAGTTAGTGAGTTTTTTCTCTCAACACTTCAAATAATTCACTTCACTCTTTTCTTGCTTGTGTGGTTTCTGAGGACAAGTCAGATATAAATCCTAGGTGTGCACCTTCATAGGTAATGTGTTCTTTTTCTCTGACTTCTTTCAAATTTTTTCTTTGTTTTTAATTTTCTGAAGTTTGAACATGGTATGCCTAGGTATGCCTAGTTTTCCTGGCATCTATACTGCTTGGTGGTCTCTTAGCTTTCTGGATGCCTGATATAGTGCCTGATGTTAAATGGGGAAAACACTCAGTCATTATTGTTTTTCTCTTTATTCCCCTTCTGGCATCCCCATTTTGCATATTTATACTTTTTATAATCATTTCACAGTTGTTGAATATTGTGTTCTATTTTTTTCAGTCTTCATTCTCATTGCTTTTTGGTTTAGAAAAGTTCTATTGTCATATCCTCAAGCTCAGATATTCTTTCTGATTTTTTCTTACAACTTCCACCCCTCTGATTTCATTATCTATCTGTTCTTGCATGTTGTCTACTTTTTTCATTAAAACCCTTAGCACATGAATAATAGTTTTTTTAATTCCTCATCTGATAATTTCAACATTGCTGCCATAACTGTCTCTGGTTCTGACGTGTCTTCGTTCTCTACAAACAGTGTTTTGTTTTTTCAATGGAAGGGTGGACACGACTTACTGAATAAAAGGCACTGTAGCAAATAGACTTTATAATGTAGTAGTTAGGTGTAGGGAGAGGGGAAGTGTTCTATAGTCCTTTGATTACTTCAGTCTTCTGGTGACCCTATAACTCTGGACTGTGAACTTCACCAGTGCTTCTCAGTTGTATTTTCCTCTGCTTAGGTGCAACAAGATGGCAACTTAAGGGGGTTAAAGTTGGGTATTTCCCTACACCCAAGTAGGTTAAGCTCCAAAGAAAACCCCAGTAGATTAAGCTCTAGTAAAATAGTTTCTCTTGAGGGAAGGCCTGTAAAGAACAGTGCACTGGCTTATTTCAAAATGGTTACTTTTCCCTTCCCCTGCAAGAAGCACCAGGGCATTTTTCTCCCACATTCACTAGGAAGACCTTGTAGAGCTCCTGGAGGTAAAACTTACAAAAGTGTGCCCCCCACTCCCCACTCCATAATTTATCCACACTGATCCTCCAGCAATTCATCAATTACAGTTCATGTGTTCCTACTCCTGTAATGGTTCTTGGCTATGTTTCTGCTCTTGAATTTCTGCTCCAGTAAGTTGTGATTCTCTATATTTGACTGTCAGTCTGTCTCTCTAATTTCTGCACAGCAGTTTTCCCTGTGACCTCACTTTTCTGATAAATCTAAAAGCTGTGGATTTTTCAGTTTGTTCAGTTTTGTACTTGTTGGTATGACAGAGTGGAGATTTCTAAGCACTTTAAATGCGAGACTGGAAACCAGAAGTCTTGCTCTCTTCTTTTTTCACATTTTCATTAACTTTCTAGGTATGACATAGTTTATAATAATTATATATTTTCTGATATTAATTTCTAAGTTGTTTATGTATAGTAACAAGTAGTGTTAAAGTTTCCTTATTGAGAAAATAGGTCTTACATAGTCTTTATCCTGCTGTCCCCACAATACTCAGTACTGTTCAATAGGTATCCAACAAATTATAAATAATTGATTAATATTTATGAATAGTTTCTTATCTATGAGCACTCCTTTGGTGAATTGTACAGTCTTGTGGTTCTCTATCCATTATAAGGGCATGTTTAATATCCTTGATTGTGAAAATGTACAATGATTAAAAAAAACCTACTAGAAATCAGTAATGTGTTTAAAGCAGATGCATTTTATTAATCCAAACGGCATTAAAAATAATAGTACAGAGACTCATAAGATATAAATTTAGTTTGTCTATGACGAGATAATACCTTCTCACAAATTGTTATATGGAGGACTCCTTGCAAAAGTTTTGCAGGATCTGACTTTTCTTCTTCCTGCCACTCACCTCAGATTGGATGAAGTTCAAATCTTGGCATTGCCACTTACAAGTGACAGGGATTAGTAAGGGTTGAGTGGGAGTAGTTGGCAAGTAATTTAACGTCTCTAAGACTCATGTTCTTTCTTGTATGAAACTGTGAGTATACTTACTTAGTGGGGTGTTTGTGAATATTAAATGGGATGGCATAGGTAAAGTTGCTAATATAATCTCTGGAAGATAATAGGTGCTCTGAAAATATTAATTCTCTTTCCACTTTTCTCATATCTTCTGCTTTGAATTTACTTCCAAGAAAACACATTGTCTATGTGGATGAATGTATAGGTTCTCTTTGCTAGGAAAAAAATCTTTAATCCTCTCAGCCTTAGCTTCCAATAAACTCTAAACCAAAGTATCTCTCAAATATTTTAATCTACTCAATTCTTTTTCCTGCAAGACTCCACTTTCTTCTGCATCTTTCATATGGATGAGGATTAGTTTTCAATTAAATAATCTTAATCATCTCAAAATGTTAAATACATGTGTATATATATATATATACACACACATATAAATTTAGGTATAAATCATACATAGTGAAGAAAGCATTACATTATAAGAAAACTTGAGATCTACTCCCAACTCTCCTGCTAGCTATCTTATATGCTTAACATACAATTTAATATTAATAGGCCTCAAGAAAATTAAGTGACTTTTGAAACCATTTTAAATCATATTATGCAATTATTCTGATCTTTAAATAGAGATGTATTCGGAATAGACACTATACTCTATATAATTTTCTTACTGTATCAAGTTTTGAAGACAGAAACTTAATTTACATCTCAACAAAATGTCTACTAATATTTCTCTCTTAGGCATGCTTTCAGATAGTCAAAACTAGAGTAGAAAAAATTAACTCTTCACAGCTAATGGAACTTTATCTAATAGTGAAGAAATACCATTTTTAAAAGCCCCTTGGGAAAATTTGAACTTCCATTTGGTCTACTAAAAACCTGTACTTTTTCAAAGACACTATCTAGTGGAAGGAACATTGGATTAGGGGCAAAAAAGAAAGTACACTGGGTAGATGCTAGAACAGAAAAAGGCTGAAGTATAATTTTTATAAGGTCCTTAAGTAAAATGCCAATTTTTACATTTTTAAAATAATTTAATATTTAAAATACTAAACCATTTAAATTATAATATTTTTAATTATTTTATGAAAAGAAAGAATAATTACGTTTTATAAAAAATGATAGTAAAATGAATCTCCTTTCATATTAAATGATGCGTGTTTCTAATAGTAATAATAAATTTGTGACAATTTATCCATAATCTGTCTATACAAATATATGATATATTTTAATGATTTGACATAGTTTACTTAGACACATAGTATCCCATCTTGTTAATATATGTTTGCTTGACTTGATGCTGGGTTTTTTTTAATCTTTTTTTCTTGTTCTAAATTATGCAGACAAAAATGAAATCAACTTATCAGAATAAAAATGCAATTATTTATTTAATTTCCAGTGTCAGCTCCCCTAACTTACTAAGAAAAGCAAACATTTCCAAGTATTATACCTTAAACTAAAGATTTTTATTTGCTTTTAGCCTCTATAAGTGTCTACTATGAGCCAGTGTAATGGTAAGGACCCACACATACTTTCTTCCCTTTAAACTGAGACCAATCCATTGAGGTCCTTTAAACAAACCATCTGATGGAGTTTGGATGTGTTGTCCCCTCCAAAACTCATGTGGAAATTTGATCCCCAATGTGGCAGTGTTGGAAACCGATTGAGTCATGGGGACGGATCTCTCATGAATGGATTAATACTCTCCCTTGGGGAGTGGGGAGTAATGAGTGAGTTCTCACTTGGTTAGTTCTCGTGAGAGCTCGTTGCTTTAAAAGAACCTGACACCTTCCACCTTCTCTCTCTCCTCTCTCTCTCTCTCCCTCTCTCTCTCACTCTCTCTCTCTCTCTCTCTTCCACCATCTTGCTTCCTCTCTCCATGTGATCTGCTTGTACCCACCAGCTGCCTGCCACTTTCTGCCATGAGTAGAAGCAGTCTGAGGCCCGTGCCAGATGCAACTGTCCCAGAATCGTAAGCCAAATAAACCTCTTTTCTTTATAAATTACCCAGTCTCAGGTAATTCTGTTATAGCAACACAAAACGGACTAAAACACCATCCATATGTTAATCTGACACCCATGATCCTTTCTACTGCACAGTTTTCTGGCTAAAGAAACAAAGTGTATCCATCCATACCTATAACACATTTTCTATTAGTGGAACCTATTTATTTACTAGGTGGCCACTTGGGAATTGAAATATATCAAAAAATAAAGAGCCCTCATAAATGTTTATGAGCAATGGGTTTTCTAACATTCAACCCTTAACTACATAACTTTATCATTTTCTATCATTATACTTGTTTCTTTTTCTAAAAATGACCTCTAATATCTTTAAAACAGGCTTGGCACAGCAACTGGACTTACAAACACAGAAATCAGAAGACAGCATGTCATGCTTTACTAGAATAGGCTAATTTCAAATCCAGCTTTCTCAAAGGAAAAAAAAAGAAAAAAAAAAGATAAGAGATGATTAAGAAGTATTTAAAAAGCATGACTTTTTTTCTCAGATATGTATTATGGTAACAATATTTCAAGACATGACATGCTGGGATGTTAAAGTATGTAAATTAAGAATAAGAAAACCCAGGGTTAATTCATAATCCATCCCAAAATACTGTTTTCAAAGGTTCCATATGCTACTTCCTATGCTAAATGTCTTCCTTTCGCATGTGTTAACATTCTGTATTCATTGCAGGGTATCAAATGCAGGAAGTGAATTTCACCATTTTCTTTGTTATTTGATATTAGGAAGTTGAGAGTAGCATATCGTATATTAAGAAGTTAGGAATAGCATATTAGAAAGTCCTAGCTTGGAGAGCCAGAGCTCAGTTCTACCCTTGACTCTGGCATTAACTAGCTTTAAAATGCTAAACTATCACTTCACTTTTTTGTACAATTACAATTTACTCAATGTTCTGCATTTGTAAAATATAATCTTTGCTTGAAAAGAGTAAACCACAAACTGGATAGTTTCTTCCAGATCAGAAAGAGAAGCTTTAATGAACACTACTCGGGTTACGTAATTTTTTGGAAGTCCAAAGGCCCTCAACAGCAGGAGAAAACAACCCTAAAAAAATTCTCAGCAGAATTCTCAGCACAGATGGCAAACCACAAGAACCTAGCCTGACACAGGCCTTGTATGAGAACTTCAGATCCGAGCAGTTCCCTCAAGTTGATATTCCCAGATCAAGCTGTATGATTGAATGGTCTGTGTTTTTTACAAAATCAGGGAACTTTTAGAATTTGGAGGTTATGAGGAAGTCACCAAAAATTGAGTTAGGGAAAGAGTAAACAACTAGTCTCAGTTTTCCCAATGACTTTCTTGGTTTTGGACCGAAAGACATTTGAGGAAACCTGACTGCCTGTTTATTGGCTTTGGTATTTCTATGTAACCCAGAGAAGTAAGCACCTGGCTCACTTAAATTTTGTTGTTACTTTGCATATTAATATCCAATCTTGTACACATTATTGCCAGATAATGGGAGGTGATATGGCTCCCATCAGGCACAATGCCTAATTCTCTGCCATTAACAATATCCGGCCCCACCCTACCCTACCACACACCCACACACGCAAACACACACACATCACAACACCACATGTGTACTCCCTGTTGGACATGAATATACATAATAATCAGGAATTTCAATTAAGAAGAAACTAGCACAAAGGTTTAAGTTTCAGAACAAAATTTTCAGTATTAGAAAATAATGGAGTTAGAAACAACAACACTGGAGAGGTAGTATTTATTATTTTGATTTCCTGAAGTCTAGTTCATTTTGAAATTATAGGACCTTCGATCTGAGAACAGAAAAAAAAAAATGTGCTTCTACATAAGATGAAAAGGAAAATGAAGGTATCGTTGTTACTAGTACTACACATTTATGAGTCTTCTCACAGTGGCTTTCATTTCTTGGTAGGGCAAAGCAAACTGGAAGGATTGCTAACAGCTGTGGGGGGAGAACTGGAACTATTGATGTGGAAGACTGAATAATGGCTCCCGAAAAGATCCAGATTCTAAGCCCTGGAACCCGTGGATGTTACCTTATATGTAAAACGGACTTTGCATAAAGTGTTTGACTTTGCAGATGTGACTATATTAACAATCTTGTAATAGGAAGATTATTCTGCATTAAGCAGGTGGGCCCTAAGTGCAGTCACAAGTGTCTTTCTTTCTTTCTTTTTTTTTTTTTTCCTGCGATATCAGCCACAAGTGTCTTTCTTAGAAGGAGGCAGAGGAAGATTGAATACAAAGGGAGGCAATGTGACACTTCTGGCTTTGAAGATGGAAAGGGGCCAGGGCCTAGGAATGCAGTTCTAGAAGGTAGAAGAGGCAAGAGAGATGAATCTTCCCTACAACCTCCAGAAAGAACATCCTGATTTCTACCCAGGAAAACTGACTTCAGACTCTGACCTCCAAAACTGTAAGAAAATAAATGTATGTCATTTTAAGCCACCAACTTTGTGGTAATTTGTTACTGCAACAATAGGAAACTAATACAGAACATAATGACAGGGCTAAGGAGACAGCAAGTGTAAAAGACCAAAAGTCTTCAGATGAATATAAGTAATACACCAACATCTATTTTCTGGACAATGTTGGAATGATATTGAATACAATAGAAAAGTGAATAAGTCCCCTTCCAGTTGATTCCTTCAGACAAAGAAATTTACAACAGGAAAACAATGGTACTTGCCAAAAAGATATGAGTTAAATTTTACTTGAAAATATCCACAATGTCCAGACCATGAAATAAATGTCATAAGAAAAGACCTGCATGAAATTCCCAATGTTCCTAGAAATGTAGATTTTAGCAAAATGTCACCGTTTCATCCTCTATGCCTCTTTCCCAGGCTTGTCTGGTGCAGTATGACTGGTTACAGATTTCCTCCTGCTAAAATAATGAAAATCCCAGATTAGACAATATTATGTATGTGTGCATATGCATATGCATGTATGTGAATATGTATTTCTTTTCAAAGATTAAAAGTGCTGCCAAAAATAAGAAATTACTATTACAGTATATAAGCAAAGCTGCAAATTGCAAATTTGGAGAAATAAGCAAATTTCTGAAAAGTATATTCTGAGAGCATTTTTCAAACCTAGATAAATTTAGATCCTGTTTTTTATAGTCCTTAATAGCACTTGAGAGAGAAGATAAAGCCTAGTGCCCTCCAAATGGTAGATCTAACAGGAGATTTTTTATTATAAAGCTGAGATCCTGAAGGGTTATACTCTTACTGTAAATGTAAACTCAGAAGTTATTCCATTCCCTGGAAACAACAAAGAAAATTTTCTTGGCACTAGAACTTAAAGTAAGGTCTCAGAAAAGAAGACCCTTGTAATGATGAGCTCTCCCTCCAAATGATTTTCAGTCTCAAATCATATTACTTGTGCCATGTAAGGTAATCTCAAGTCATTAAATCAAAGGAATCCCATAAATTTATTGCCCTGAAGTGGCAGACAGAAAAATGTGTAAATATGATCTGCAGAAAATATATCATCTTAGGTATCAAAGGCCTGAAAATATTCTCTGAGAAGAATGAATGCCTCTTAGTCAAAAATCAAAAAGAAAAAAAGAAAAAGTCACCTGACTGAGAGCCAGCAGAAACCACAGACAATGAATTTGAATATTGGAATAATCAAGCTTAAAATATAAATTTATTTTTCTTAATAATCTTGAAAGTAATAAAAGACAAACTTAAAATAATGGATAGGGAATAAAGAGTATATTTGAAACATAACAAAATAGATTCTCTAATAAAGAAATGGGCGTTGATTGAAATTTAAAACTAAGTAGATATAATTGTAGCACATTAGATAAAACTGAAGAGAGAGTGAACAAATTGGAATGTAGGTTTAGTAGGAAGTTACACAGTAAGCAACATTAGAAAAACAAAAGGTGAAAAAGAGAACAGAAGTTAAGACACAAAGGCTGAAGTACAGAGGTATGGCATACATTTTAAAAAGCCTAGAAGGAAATGAGTAAGTAAAGCAGGTATCTGAATAAATAGCGTGTAATAACATATGAAAGACATTAATCCATAGATTCAGAGAAACCAATGAATTTTAAGCAGGAGATTTGAAAAGAAATCCACACCAAGACTCATTATCATACTGAAAAATACCAGGACAATGAGAAAATCTCAAAAGCCTCCAAGTAAGAGGAAAAATTATGTTTGAGGAACTGACAGACATGCAACTCCCTTTCCAATAGTCATACTATAAATTGGAGACAGCATGGTGATCTTTAATGTGGCAGAAAATAACTGCCAACCAAAAATTTTGTACACAGAAAAACTGATTTCAAGAATGAAGTAAATTCCAAAAAAAGAAAAACAAAAAAATTACCTCCAACAGACTTTTACTAAAAGAATTTTTAGAAGCTTTATTTTTTTACCATATTTCTTTGCTACATTAGCTCAATGCTAATAGAAAAAATAATATACCCTGCTATTATAATCACCTTACCATAAAGACATAAAACTACATTAAGTATCAACTACATAAATTACATAAGATATCAACTCCCCAATTCATTCATTTCATTGGTAAACAATACTTTTAAAACCCTATACATTTGACCTACTCCTACATTTCTTGTTTCTAATCATGCCTTATTTCTTCCACCCTTTTCCAACATACTTTTCATTGCTGTGTCAGGATAAATTCAAGCTTTCTTCTATTTGATAGCTGAAATGTAGTTTCTACTTTGAAGTGTTCTCTTGGTAGGAATAAAAATATCCTGCAGGGTAACACACTGGAGTGCCTAATTAGAATTTTCCTCCATTTTTACATGCATGTTGAATTCTTTGGAGCCCCAATAAGTGGCAGCCTTCTCTCCTATCCAGAATCTTAACAAATTGTGAAATAAGACACAAAATTGGAAGGTGAAAGAATAAAATACAATATTTCAAAAAATCTAATGGCTCATGGAGTGTATGACATTTTGCAATTTAAAAAATGATAAATGTAAAAAGTATACCATAGTAGTTGAAATGTGCTATCGCCTGTACTACTGAAAAAGGATAGTATGTAGGACATGATTTCTATATTTGGGAAGGTGGATCTACTAATAAGAGAACCATGGAATCAGAATTCCATGCAGTCTCAGGCAATGCAGTCTCAGGCAAGGCTGGCCTGGAGCAGGCCTCCCTATCTCCACCCTGCCCCGCCCCCTGGGAGGGAGGATTGTTGCAGCCAAGTAAGACTTGTGGCATTAAGCGGCAGAAAATACTCGCACCTTGTTGGAAATCCATTCCTTAGAGTAGCATACAAGAAAAGAAGCCTGGGCTATACACACCTATTTTCTCTTTCCAACCTGCCTTAGTCCATTTTGTGCTATCAGAAAATACTACAGACTGAAAATTAGTAAAGAACAGAAATGTGTTTCCTTACAGTTCTGGAGGTTGGAAAGTCCAAGATCCAGGGGATGGCATCTGACAAGGGCCTTCTTGCTGTGTCATGCCATGTCAGAAGGGCAAACAGAGGGCAAGAGAGCACAAAGAGGCCAAAATTGTCCTTTTATGAGAAACCCACTCCTGCTATAACAGCATTAAGCTATTCATGAGCGTGGGACTCCCACAGTCCAAATGTCTCTCATTAGGCCCTACCTCTCAACATTCCCACATTGGGGATCAAGTTTTCAACACAAGAACTTCGGGAGACACATTCAAACCACAGCACAATCTCAACAGTCAGATTATTGCTGCTCCCTCTGCCCTAAGCAAAGAATGATTGAAGTGTAAAGAAAGGTCAGGAATGTTCCAACAAGAGTTGCTCCTTCCATATGGAAGAAAATATCAGAAATGAGGAATAAGCATTCTTTCCTCGTCCCACCACACTCCTCCTTCCGAAAGAATCTTGTTATTTTCCATATGGACAGCCTCCAAAAAAATCTCAGCTACAGGGCTTACACAAACCAAACAAGCCTCTAAAAGAAGTCTTGAGGTTGCAGTGACTAGGGATTGTTGTTTAGGGGCACTGATCCAACTCCCCATAGAAATTCATGAAGGGCAGCTACTCTTTCCCTGCAAAAGGGGTAAGAGTTGAATCCCCCTTCCCTGATTGCTATGCTCTTGCCACACCATGATCCTGGGCCCAGTTTGTTATGTGAACTTTCTTTTCCAGACAACCACATGACATTTCACAGTACTATTAAATTTTGTCTCATAGAGAACGACCACAATTTTATAGGCTGGGTCACAAAAGTATAAGTTACTATACTAGTCCACACACAAAAAAAGCCATGATGATCTGGTTACAGAAAACATGGAGAGAGCCAAACACTTTATGCAAAATTCCTACAGCTTTTGCATGTCCTTCTGCTTTTTTATTTTCTATTTTAAAAAATCTACATATTGTATGATCTTTTGATTGACTACAACTACAATGTAGAATATATGTCATTTGAATTACATAATACATAGCCTTTCCTGTGGATGATATCAGAAACAACCACATTATAAACACTTTTTAGCACTTTATGTTAGTTTCCCTATTTCAGCATTTTTATAGACATATGTGTTCTTTAACAACCTCAGCTTGTTCCAATTGGCTGTAATTTTTATCTTTCTGATGCTCAAATTTTAACAACTTGGCCACTAACAGCCTTTTTTTTTTTTAATGCTGGCTTCTTTGCCCTTTTCAACACAACTCCAAACATCTCTAAAAATATGGGGGTTTTTTTCTTATAATAAAATATTTCAGGTCCATATTTATTTCTTCTACCTCATGATATGATATTAGCTATTCACCCAAGAGTTCTAGTTGCCTTAGTAAATGATATATGAGTGCTCAAAAACTAGGGTCAAAGGAGCATAAAAATAATTACCATTGAGTATTTTTAGTAGATAAAGTAACTCCAAAAAATAGTAGGGAACATATTTCCTTTATGTTATGAGTTTATATTGAAAATTTCAAATTCCCTCTATCTTCTCTTCATTTGCTTTTCTGTTTAAGTTGCTCTAATATAAAATCTTGGTAATCCAATTTTTCTATCTTTTTGACTACTACTTTTTTTTCCTTTGTCCACAATCTTTTTTTTCTATTCTTTATCTTTTCATTTTTAAATTTATTTATTTTTTAATTGACATCTTGATTGCACATATTATGGGGTACAGAGTTATATTTCAATGCATGTATACAATATGTGGTGATCATATCAGTATATTTAGCCCATTCATCACAATGTGTCATTTCTATATACTGTGTTATACAAAGCAGCCTTCCTTTAAAAACTATACATATTCCTCTCTTCCTCATTGACTTACAGCCAGTGCATCCTAGAGTTGTCTCCAAGTGTACAGGTTAAGATTATTCTATCTTTCAGCATCATGTGAAAACATTACTTCTGATTTGAAAAGGAAGTGAAAATGGCACCATAACCCAGGGGACATCAGATAACTTGAAATGTGCCTAACACTGTGCATGAAGTTCCTCTATTCACTTAATGACAGACAGCAATGAAATATAGGAATACTGACTGTTGAGGTTTTCCCCTTTAAGCTCCACTATTCCCCCCCCCTTTTTTTTCTTCTTTTATTACTTTGTCATCGGTATTTTGATTTTTAAGGTCAGCCCAGGTGCAATTCCATATTTTCCTTTTATTTTGGTATCTTCCATTTCCAGTACAAGTAATTTCAGATATTTGTGACCTTTCCTTGTATCCAAGCAAAAAGAATTCAGAATGTAATAGCAGTGAAAAATTATAGTGTAAACATATAAAATTTTTCATGGTTTAAGACATGCCAAATCTAGGGTAAATGCAAGTGTTGCAGAAATAAAACACATCGTCATCTTAGAAAAGTAAAAAGTATCAACATATAATCTAATTTATTAGGAAATATATCCACACATTCTGAATTGTACCATCAGATAAAGAAGTGTGGTTTACCACTTCTTAAGTAAACATTGACATCTCTGAAAGCTAATTAATTTTATACCGAGTAACTTGAATGAATTTAGGAAAATTATAGCAACTCAAGGTCAGAATATATTACTGTAAAGAAAACAGTTTGATTTAGCATTCACATTTTGAAACAGAGATACTTGTACCCAAGCCTCCCCTTAGTGGGGAAGTGGGCCAGTTATGAGTTAGGGCTCAAAGAAGGGTACTTTATGTCAGGTGTGTGTTCTCAAATGTGTAAATTGTTCATTGGATTCAGCCCTGGGAGCGGGCATTATCTCAGTTCACCATGCATTTCAAATTATGACATAGCTGGTGATCAGGGCATCTTCCAGAGTTATATATATGGGGTGTGTGTGTGTGGATTTGGCACTTAGCTATTTCTTTTAAGCTTCTGCTTATCAGCAGTACAAAGTTGATTGGCTCCTATGATCTTTCTTCTACTTTGCAAAGCTGACAGCTCTGTATTTTGGGGCTTGCCTAATTCAGTGCCACCTCTTCTAATATTGTCTGTATGTAGGAGGGCTCAATGTGCTTCAAGAGATAGACTAAACCCCTAAACCTTGGCATTTGAGTAAATAGTAATTTATTAGGAGCATCAAACTCATGCCACCTAGTTTGGGTGAAACCTGTTTGTTGCATGTATAGGCATGTGTCCACCCTTGGGTATTTCAGAATAGCGTTTCAGTTTAGGTGAGGATAGCTGTTAAAGTCAGCATTTTAGATGAAAATTAGGTGTCAAAATGATCCTTCAAAAATCCCCGTTAACATCCTTGGATTCTTAAAAAGAGCGTTACTGACTTGGTGCTTCTCTCTGCGTTTTGGATTTGTCCTTCTTTTCCTTTGGAAAGTAGAGACCAAGAAATCTAATTTGAAGTAGCAAAAGCAAAGAAATAAGGGGAAAAAAATTTCCTCCTACATAGTTGAATGCAATTAGATGTTTACTGATCACTGCTTTAGCTGCTGCAGGTACACTGGTGAATTAAACAAGAAAGTCCTTCTCTCTTCATGTAACTTACATTCTACAATAGCAACTATAGTTTTATGGTTTCCTAGTTTTAACAAAGGAGAGATTATTTTTATGATTTTTTTCTTTTTTTTTACCGTTTTTAGCTGGTCTCAGAAAAAAAATGAAGTAGAAATATTATTTTGCTGTCTTATTAAGTCACTGTGTTAGCTTGTTTTGTTAATACAATATCATGCTGAGTGGATTATAAGCAGTCCAGCTCCTCTGGTTATATTTACAGAGTGCATTCATACCATATTGTAGGTACCATGTGCTCACTGATCTGCTGTATTAAGCTACCGACTCTACAAATATGCATGCCTCCGCATACATGCACATAATACCTAGCACTTGTCTGTCTGTGCAAATAATAAGAATTTAATGTAAATTTCTGGACTTATAAGATTAGTAAATTGTCACTGGACTAAATTTTTGCGTTTCCTACAACTCTTTGCCATAATTTCCTGTATATCCAGTTTGTTGAATCATAGAAAAAAACGATTACCAGAATTTTTATTAAAACAGTACCAACACTCATGGTCTGTGTTCTTTTTTCTCTAAAGCCAAAAAATTAAAAAGAGAGATTATATTTTTACCATCAGAACTTCTGTAACTCATCATCTATTTCTAAAATTGCTCTGAGACTGCTTTTGAGGCAGAGAAGCGAGCGGCTCACTGAAAACAACACAGCAAATGTCATTTGTTGTGTTCTCTGAGGTTAACTACGCATTCCCCTTCTTTACCAGAATAGTAACCATTGCTACTATAGAATTCTGATAGTCCCTGTCAATTTCTGCCCAGTGAGCATTTGGATTGTTTTTGACAGCAATATGTGTTCTGCTCCTGCCACCATCTTCTTATGAAACCACTGCACCCAAAGTTTGAATTACCACGCTGAACAAAGACAAACCTGTATTTCTCTCATAACTGCCTTTCATTTAGTGAACTGTGGGATAAGTAAGACCACCGTAGCTCATAAAGAATATTTAGGACTCCTGCTGAGATAAAACGTTTCTGATAAGAACATATTTTGCATTCTTTCTACTTAGACCATAAATTACTACTGAATACATCCTGTGTTACTATAGTAATTGATTTACAAAATAGCTTTTATGCAGCACACACAAACTCACTCTTTTGCGAAATATGAAAGATTTTCAAATGCAACAGTTTGGTGGAGCAGAGAGCCTGCTGAGCTGAAAAGCAAACACAGCTATCTGATTAATTGATTCTGACCTCATAAATATTATACTTTGGGGGCGCTAATGGAACTTCCTGAGGGTAAATTGTATGGTTCACCTCATTCATTTATATCTCTGGCTGACAGATGTACATTATAAAATGTCACTGAATATGCTGGCAATAAATGAGGTATAACATTAGCATCTTGATTCTGTTGTGGGATTTTTATGGAACACTTTTGTTAAATGATTCAACAGTAATAAAAATATTACAATATTATTTTCTGTACATAGTCCTTTCTATTTTAATCAGTCTCCCAGCAATTCATATTGATCTTCTTTACTAATAACTAAAATTTTTGCATTTACAAAGCATTTTAATGTATGCAATCTTTACTGCATAATTAACAACTGTGGACTATTGGTGATAAGAAACTCTGGGTATTCTAGATGTGCTATTTATATTCGTTATTTACACACAAAAAAAGAATATAAGGTAAAATTTCAAACATCAACTTGAGGTAAAACTCAAATATATCTTGCATAGGAATCTAAAATTTCAGCCTCATGATAGTTATGGAGAAGTTATCATTTCATTCCATTTGAAGAAATACTAATAAACATTATAAATCTAGAATATAAAAGCAAAAATGAAGCAATTTTACAACATAATATAACAACATAGTTTAACATAACACTTCCTTGATTAACTTCAAAACATCCTTCAGACCTCCATTCCTGTTCCTTGTGCGGGTAAAACTTCCTTGATCTTCTTTTCTCTTTCATTCTTTCTTATTTTATACTTACACATTCATGAGTGCAATTCTGTTATTAAGACATACCTCTCCCATTTCACTGTTAGGGTCATAGAAGAAGAGGCTACGCCTGTTTATTGTATCCCCAGAGTGCTAAGTTAATCTGTTCAAAATTTTAACTTACATTTTATTTAACTAAAAATTCTGATTTCTTTCAGATATGTGTAAATACAAATTCTGTTACTAAATTTGAATGCAACCAAGTGACCAAATTGTCTTTATATTTTTATTAACTTTTAATTTATAAAAAATAGCTCAAATCTTTCTATTTTTTATAAATGCTGAAATCTAAGTGAAAAATAGCATTAGATGTTAGGAATTTTTATTTTCTGTATTCTGTTGATCAACATTCACATTTTTACAATCCTTTGATTATTCTGATAGCATATAAATATCATTTTTGAGGTTAATGTTTAAAAACGTATTTTATATTTTAACTTCATTCCTCTTAAAGTATTTAGGTGAAAATTTCAATTGATATATTTTATAAAAATCAGCATATTGATCATTTGGCAAATTGACTTTCAATTAATTGATTCAAGGAAAATTAACCTACTTCTTATTTTCAGTGTCTAGCACAAATCCTAGTAAAATAAATGTGTTTGATTTTATTTTTATTTGTAATCTGTAAAGTTTTATATTTTTTTAAAATTTGTTATTCAATAAGAGAGACTCATGTTAAGCTTCTTTATAAAAGCACTGAGTCACTTTACAAGCACCTATTAACCTCTCAATTTATTTTCTCATCTGAAAAGAATATACCAATAACTCCCTGCCTCTGTTACAGGAATTTAAGGGAGATTAAATAATGTATATATAGGCCTTTTGCAAACTATAATGAACTATCAAAATATAAGGCAGTCACAAAGGAGTTCAATCTGAAGGTTCGTTTTGCATGACTCATTTACCTTTGTAAAATTTTTCCACACTTGAGTTATCTAGGAGTCTACATGGCACATTCATTCTTGAGGGCTCTGGGAGTTAATCCACCAGAGGTCCAAGGTCATAATGTGGTTATTTCCAGGGCATTTTTTCAGATCCCTTTTTTTAGAAAAGCAAACACTATTTCTTTCTAGAACTCCTCAAAGACTATAATCTATAGAGGGTAAGCACCGCAAATCAGAACTTCTTCAAAACAAATACAGCAATTTCTCAACCACTCATTGGCATGTAATTTATCTCAACACACTTTTAAATCATTCTTCTCTATTACCTGCCACCCATAAAAGATAGAATTTGTGGTTCTTCATTTCAGGCACGATACAAAGAGATGTGCTCTAAAATCAAATGTCAAATACAATACTGACTTGCAATCTACCAGGGCCAGCTCATTTGCAGTCAGAAGGAATGAATTTCTGAAGCATTAGGAGTGTCTAGAGCCAAATTCACTAGAGGAGATAAGTTCAAAGGGGAAGGGGAAAAAAAAAGGAGGATTTTTTTCCCCCTACATTCCTGTTTTTAGCATTCTCAAGGGTGAGAAAGACATCCGGGGATCTGTCTTCTTCATAAAGTTGCAGACACTCAGCTTGCCCTTTTTAGGTCTCTTAAATGGTCTAGAGATTTGTGTTTAAACAGCAAGAGAGCAGTTATTTTCTTACCTCAAACTTTGGCAATTAAAGTGGTATCTTGATTCCTTGATCTCCTGTGTAGGTGGATGTCATTGGAGGTCTTATGGTACAATGGTTGGAAAACAGACAGTTCAGTCAATTTAGTCAATTCAATCCTCATTTTACAGATGAAAACAAATGCAGCTTGGTGAGCTTAAGTAGTTGCTCAGTGGTTGATGAGCTAGTAAATGTTAGAGCTGGGATCCAGCTCCAGGGCCATCTTGCTTAGGAGTCTGTGCCTTAACTCGCGGTCTATGTAGGAGGCTGGTAGCTTCCCCCAAACTCTTTCTTCTTCAAAACCAATAAAATAATGTCTCAACCATTCATTAGCATGCAACTTATCACAACATGTCTTCAAATTACAGTCACCTCTTGGTATCCTCTGGGGATTGGTTCCAGGATAGAATGAACACCAAAACCCACACATGCATGAGTCCCTTATACAAACTGGCATAGTATTTGCATGTAACCTATGCACATCCTCACGTAGACTTTAAATAATCTCTAGATTTCTTTAAAATACCTAATCCTATGTAAATAGTTGTCATGATATATTGTTTTATATTTGTATTACTTTATTACTATATCGTTATTGTTATTGTCTTTTCCCCAATATTTTTGATCAGTGGTTGGCCGAAGCTGAGGCTGTGAAGGGCCAACTGTGTTCTTCTCTGTTAAAGGCCCCCATAAAGCGTATGATTTGTTATTCTTCCTTTCAAACACAGAAAAAAAGAGATATACCCTAAAATCAGATGTCAAATACAAAACTGACTCGCTTGCAATCCATGAAAGTGGGAGCTCCTCTCAGCTCCACATTTTAATTTAAACTGTGGACAGCTAAGGCAGATGGAAAACAAAGCGAGGAAGCAAGAAGGGTTTTGTATCCCTGTGGCAACACGGTGTTCTGCTGGCCCTCACACCCACACACACATGCACACGCACGCGCACACACACACACGCACACACGCACACACGCCAAGTTCTTATTCACATAAGACACGTTGCCTACTTTCTGAAGCTCCACACCACTTATGTTTCCCCAACACTTGAACCTGCCTTCTGCTTACTCATTTCTATTTCTTACTAGTTTTGTGCCCTTGGGCCTCTGTTTCCTCATATATAATGAGAACAATAATGTTTACATAATTTTTAAGATTGTGATTAAATTCATCCATATGAAGTTCTTAAAATACCGACTGGCATTTAGAAACAACAAAAATAAAAGCAATTACTACTATCATCAATATTAATAACTAATTATTATAGATAATTAAAAAGAGAAAAAGAGAGAAGATGGAAGAAGGGAAAGAATGAAATCAAATGAAAGGAAGAGAAGAAAATCTATGTGCCTTTGGGGGATAAATATTGAAGAGAAAAAACAATATGTGTCCTTCCCTTTTCCAATCTCATCTCTCACTGTTCCTTTCTTGGGTCCTTATACTTCAGCCATATCTAAAAAGCAACCTGATCTACTTGCTTTTTCCAAATGTGCCCTGCTTTCTAATACTGCTAATTATTTTCACATTTCATTCCTTCTCCTTAGAACAATGTAATTGTCTATTTTATAATTCATAAAGCAATTGTTGAGAGTTTAGACAAAATGTATGTAGAAGTCCAGTTATTTATGTGCACATTTCATCCCCTCTACTGGATTCTACCTTTCTCAAAGAAAAGATCTTTATTGGGTTTTCTATCTTCTATGGCACCTACCATTACTTATTGAATTGAATCAAATTTCCACAGTGTTGCTTTCTTCATTTTGTGGGAAGCAACTAACTACTATATTATGGTTTTCCAAAATTTCTGTTAGAGTTAAAAACAAAAAGTCTTTTTGCATTCTTTTATCCAACATCCAATTTTTATTTATCAATATGGTTGCTTTGGGATAAGATGGGGCCCTTACTACTCTGATAGTAGACTTAATTCTCAACCCTGAATGCATTTTTGGAATCATGTAGGAAATAGGAAACTTAAAAAAAAAAAAGCACAAACTCCAGAATAAATAAGCCAGAATCTGTCTTGGTCTGTATTGGGGAGAATAAGGGGGCATGAGTACTCGGGGGGGAAGGGGGAGTTTATTTGTTTGTTTGTTTGTTTGTTTTAAGCTTCACAGGTTATTTTAATGTTGCCAGAGTTGAATCACTCCTTTAACTCCAAGACTCTGTGGTTCGATGAAATGTGGGTAGCCAAACATTGCCAATCTCTGTTTCACGTACACTGATCACCAACTTCTTTAACTTAACTCAAGAATGATTTAGAGACGATCCTCAGAGTAAAGGAGGGTGGTAGATCCAATAAGCTGAACAGTGATATGATTAATAATTTGTAGGCCTTGTGGTCAATGATACATTCCCCCCCAGACATGGAGATTACCACTGAAATCAGAGCAAGCAATTTGAGGGACAAATTCCATTTAGCCAAGGAAAGATTAACAGTGTGGTGTAAAGAGTTTGGCTTTAGGTCAGACACAATAGAAACTGAATTTGAGGCATACCACTTATTCACTGTGAGCAAGTGTCTCTTTGCCTAAATGACCCTTAATTTCTTATGTATAAAATGAGAATGATAATATTAATATTAACATTAAAGAGCGTCTGTGCTAATTAAGAAAATAGGCCCAATTTGGCAGACAAGTTTTATCATATTGATTCTTTAGAACTCTATGTATGAACTCTGGGAACCATATTCCTTTAAATCCTAAAACATAGTAGACCATTGTAAAGAAATGTATTTACTCAGGACTACAGTGAAATCATGCTGACCTTACTCTATGAAGGCAACAAATCATGGCTTGCTGTTTGTCAGTTTCATCCTTGAATTCTACTTATATCCACTTGCCAGAAACTCCTATGTTTATAGGTTGCCCTTTAAAAGACACAGAATTACTTATGTCCTTAAAAATCCTGGATTTGTATCAGCCAAAAATGTTGAGATTCACTACTTCCCACCCACACACTCATCTTCATTTACAGTCTTTCATCCTTTGTACATGACACCTCTGGCAGGATGCCTGGAAGGAAGCTCATGACCCATAAAGTTAACTTACCTCAGGAGTGCTACACAAACAGGCTTAATTTAACTCAGAAGACACTGAGAAATAATAACTTGGAAATGGAGACCAGGCTGAGCTAATATACAGGCAGTCCTGAGAACCATCATTTTTTAGTAGGGTGTACAGCAGTCAGGCACAGATTAGCTCACTCAGAAGGCAATGAGCCAGCAACCACGTTTCAACTTTAATTATAAGATAACTGGTAGGTTTCTGCTCTACATATTCCAGGGAATTTGGTCGGCTGAAAGAGTGTATATCCATCTTGCTCCCATGCAAACCACCATGAGAAAATGTGTGACTCAGAAAAAGGTAATATAACATGTTCAGTGATACTTCTCAAATTTTCTCAAAAGAGAATATCATAAAATTACAGCACCTTTATATAAGTTTGAATCTTTAAATATCTCCACTCTAGAACAATTGTTTTTTTGTGTGTGTGTGAATATATGTGAATGTATTTTTAAGAAATTAAGGAGGAAAGCAGGTTCTTTTCCAAACATTTTGCTCCATTGATGTATTTCTGCTGCCCAATTTCATGCACTTGAAACAGAAAATGAGAAAAATTAAGAAATATGACTGAAATACAGTCTAAGAGAAATCACAGAATCTGGTGTTGCTATCAGGCTGTCTTTTTCAAGACTTTCTCACTACACAAATCTGCACTTGTCCCAGAAAGTGGAGATTATTATAAAGAAGAACCACTTGGGAGTTTTACTTTGTTGGTTTAACAGCCAAAACCAGTGTCTAATATTTAGCACTGTCCTAATCAGCCTGTCCTTTCTTCCATTCCTTTCTGCTCCTAATAGTTCCTTGGTTAGTTAATGAAGCAGTGTGCAAGCAACACCACCTTGAAGGGATAATGTCTTTTCCTGGACTTAAGGTGGCTGCCATAGGGCTAGAGAAAATCAGATGGGAAGAAGACACAACATTTCTCCTTACTCTTGCTAACTACAGTCAATTATCATTTTCAGAAAGAGATGTATATCTTTTCAATAACTACCCTTAACCTAAAATGAATCATAGCCCATAAATACTTGTATAAGATGGTTTTCAATTGTGAACTGTAATTGTAAGACGAGGTGGAGGGTAATCACTCCTTCCTTCATTTAACAAATATTTATTTAGCCCCTGCTATGTGCCTAGGATTCTGCTAGATGTTAGCAATATGAAGATATAGAACATGTAGACTCCCAAAGAGTTCAGAAGGGAACGTACAGATATGCATACAAATAATTTCAATATCATGATATTTTTATAGCTATGTGGTGCTATGTACAATTTCATCAAGACCACAGTAAAATACAAGAGAATTTAAGTGTCCATCATCAGAACCATATTTCATCAAATCAAGATGCCTTACTCATAGTCTCCGTAGAGAATACCTACATTTCCATTTGCAATATATACATCATTCTTCCTAGAACCTAAAATAATCTCCACTTCTGTATCTTTACTCTTCCCATGTCAAATTCACTTTTCTTCCTAGGCTGTCCGTGTTCATTTCTTTAATGCATGTTCAGCAAGATCTACATACGTGACAAGAATGGTAAATAACACCTAATAAAAGTTGTCACAAACACACATACAAAAAAAATTTATATATGGCAAAATAGGAGTATCTGATCAGTTTAACTTGTAATCAGATTACTGACATTATGTACCATAGGCAAAGTCATTCATTCCTAGCCAGAACTGCAAAATAAAGATCTTTTTCAGTTTTCCTCCGTTTTTCTCCTTCCCCTCCTTCCTATTTCCTGAAGCTGTGCCTGCCTTGAAGCTCCTGCCAGCCCCTACCTGTGAAACTTCAGCTGGGTCTCCATACAGAAGGGATTCTTCATCGTGCCTGCCTGTTCCATAACTGGAGGTTACTTGCCTCCCACTTTCTATCTGCAGCAAGTCCCACCGATCTGTACCCACTCTTCCGTGCATCCATTCTCTGTATAACACTGGAAACCCAGCAACACTCCATCCTGGGCTTTGAGTCCACCACTAGAAATGGCATTAGTTTTGATAAAACAGAAGGCCCTTTAAGGATTGATTTAATTGAGTACTGTGTATATTAATATGCACAGTACTATTAGCATATATGTGCATATGAATATGAATTTGTATATGAATATGGATATGTATATGAACATACATATGTATATGGGGTATATGCTGGTAAACTTCAATTTCATATCATGAATGGGAGAGGAAAGAGTATTATAACATGGCTTGTTCAGATGAAACAAACTTGAAAACATTTGTATAGTTCTATCAGGGGCTATTCCAACAGAAGGAAGAGCCCCCGAATTATTAGTAAAAAAGTGAGAACAACTTTGGTCAGGCCCATGGATATTCAAGTGTTGTTGTGATTATGGATGGAAGGAAAGCACTTCAGATCCTGGGGGACTTTCTCAGGTTAACACAGGAAAACTCTGCAAAAGCCCCCCTGGTGTCTTTTTATAACACCGAAATGGTGGCATGTCAGTCCCATGCCTTGCTTTAGGCAACACCATAAATCAATGTCAACTTCGGGAAAGGAAAACCAGAGAAGCGTCTTGTCTTCTTGTCCCCAGCCTAATTTCTTAACAGAGCCACCTGCACTGCTTTCTTCACTAGAGCTGACCTCTGGGATCCAAGCTGCACAGAACACAAATTAAATGATGTGGAGCAAATAGCAGATAGAGGGAAAGAGACTCAACTACATCCCTGGCTCAACTAGATCATGCAGTATTGGCAATAGTTTTTACTCTGTAACCCAGAGCCCCCTTTTCTCAGAGGTGCCTCTGGTTCATGCACATGTTCCAGGGGAAGGAGTACGAGGGAGCCCCAGACCCTCACTCCAATCCAGCCTTCACAACTCCACTCTTTCTGTTTAAATATCATGATCTCATTAAATTTTTATCTGCAGAAAGGAGTCTACAACTTTAAAAAATGAAAATACAATTATAGGGTAACAAGTTCTATATTAAGAGTCAAGACAATTAGGTTCTAGTATTGTCTCTGAGACTTTATCTTTCTGCATCTGAGTTTCTCACTTGCAAATAGGGATAATATCAAGTTCTTTGCCTTCCACATAAGATGGTAGTAAGGATCAAATGAGCCAATGCACACTAAAGGTCTTTGCAAAACTGAAAAATACTACATAATTTAAATGCAGTATTTGTGGCATTAAGCTAACTACGTGTCACCTAATTAACAAAATCTATTCTACAGTAAAGCTAAAGGCTAGCCTTTACCTCATTTCCCCCACAATATCAGTGATGATGTGAAATATGTAGACTCCATGGCCAGGATGTTATTCCTTTGTTCTGTAGTTTTGAAAAGGTTGCTATGTTGTTGTTGTTCCTATACATTTATTTTAGCAGAACTTTTATTTTAAGTGAAACTTTATGCGGAATGCCATTGTATAAAAATAAAGAATAAAGCAGGCTGACACAGCTGAAATGAGAGGGGTCTCCGGACGCTTGAGTCACCCACCAGCCAGCCACCACTGGGGCACCTCAGAGGAATCCTAGGGCTCAACTGGTCACAGTTAAATTACTCCCTTGGCTCATCTTTGCTATTTTAGCACCATTTTCTAGTCCCATATTTTGATACTGATGCTTTATCTTGTCCCCTAAATAATTTTATTCATTGCTTTTCCATTTTGTTGTAGGGCCAGTGTGAGTCACTTGGAAATCTGAAGTGACATTTTTCATTTTAGTTGATTAATTTTAATTTTAACATTTAATTGTAATTTTAATTAATTAATTTTAATTTTTCCCTTTGAACAGATTGAGCTTTGCTTTGAGAAATTACCTTTTTCCCCTTGCAAGTAATGTTGACAGGGACAAAGATTAAGGTGACTCCCACAGGTTAAAAAAAATGGCCAGGTAACTCAAGGTAAGTCAATAAGAATTTTTCTCTTGAGTCTCCAAATTTTGAACTGACTTGCATGAGATGAGGAAAAAAATTATGGTAAAATGCATTCATCTTGGTGATAGAATACAAATAATCTCCTGAGTAAGACCAGACTCCTTGAGCCAAATCAACTCCTATTGAGTCTGACTTATTTCCAGGCCTGTTTCTCCGGCATTCTTATCCATTCTCTAAACTTCTCCTTCTGATTAAATCCCTTTTTGTTTAACTTAGCCAAATATTTTGGGCTGATAAAACAAACAAAAACAAAAATCCTAACCAAGTTTATATCCTTAATAATCTTCCAAATATACTAAGCTACATTTACCTAGATAAACTCTAAAGGAACTAACCACATTCTGCCATGTTCCTATTATATGCAGATGTTGAACAGGGTATTTTATATATGTTTCTAATTCAGTTGCCACCCAATACAAAGAACAGGTGTTATATTCTCAGTTTTACAGATGAACAAAATTCATACAAGTTATATAACTTTTCTAAGCTCATATAGCTAGAGAGCAGCCTAGCAGTTAAAAGGCACATCTGTTTTATTCCTAAAGCCTGGTTTTTTCAACTTACATACTTCACCCTGATTGAATTATTTGCCTGAAGAAATGCTGATCTTAGTGTCTTCAGTGTAATTTTGGATCATGATAATACTATTCTATAATAATAATAATAATAATATAACAAATGTTTTAAATATTTATTTTATATTTTTATTTATAACCTATTATAATTAAATATTATATAATAAAATATTAATCAAAGTAATAAAGTATTAATTAAAGGATAAATTTATTTGTGTTGCTATGTTTAGAAGGATATATTAATATAAACATGTACTTCAAGCATTAATGTTGATAGGATAAGTGCAACAGCTAGGAGATGTCACACTTTACATTTCTTTCTATGTATATTCTTAGTCAAAACCCTGCTTCAGCCAGACATTAACGGAATAACTGATTAAGCTTCATTCATGTCTCCTGCAGGTCAGAAATCACCCTGGTGTTGCATTAGTAATTCTGCTGATATGAATGAGATCAGGTTTGGTGGCTGCCTTCAGACAGGAATATTTCATCAATTTCCTAGAGGTTCTGGTAATTATCTGACATTTCAGGTCCAGTTTAATCTTAATTCTTAGTCTTTTCCTTAATTGTGGTTGTTTAAGAAATATAATTCTGTGGACAGAAAGAAATAGTCAAGAATGTTAAAAAATGTTTCTGGTTCTGACTTTTGAGAGCTGCAATGACATGTATTAAAGTTTAATCTGAAATTTCTCTAACCTTATATCTTACCTTGTAGCCAAACCATGGCATGTATCATTCGTCTTCCAAACACAAAAAAAATCTCATTTTGTGAAAAATGCATCTGTATGTAACATGCTTTTAAATTGTATCTATTAGAATTACCTCCATAGACATATAAAACTAACAGAATATTTACATTATGAAATAGAATATGGAATATTTATGAACATTCTAGGCATAGAATATAGAATATTTATAACAATATTTATATTATAAAACATAAGATGCAATAGTTTCAGGGATCTGTTTCAGATTCCTCTGTTTTGTTACTAGGAAAATATTTCTCTCTACTCACTAATTTGTTCATTTTTTCCAATCAATATTTATTTGAAGTTCACCTATGTGCCAAGAATTGTATCAAGTACTAGATAATGAGCAAGAGAGATACAGTCCCTGAAATCTAGGGTTTGCAGTCTAGTGACAGAATAAGCAATGCATAAAATAGCAAGTAAAATGGAATTTACAAATATTTGGCATGATTGTGGAAGAAACAGAGTGGCGGAGGACCCTAGAAAGGGAGCCTCCACCAGCTAAGTCGCTCATGAAAGGTTTCTCTTAGAACTCAACGTACTGCAATGAACCAGCCAAGGGTGCAAAGAGAAGCACTCTAGGAGAGACAGAAAAGAGCTTGGCATTTTCAAAAATCCCATTAGTCAGTCTGGCTAGAAGAGTGGCATGAGATGAGTAAGGCAGAGGCCAGACCATCCAGGACCTTCTGGGCCAAGGTCAGGTGCTTAGATTTTGTTTTAAGAGCAAAGGAAGACTAATCAGAAAATGAGAGACTGTGATTTATATCTGTATGTTTGCTCTAACTATCAGGTGGAGAATAGATTGGAAAAGATACCAGGCTGTGCAGTAGCACTGACAAAAATGATGCTGCTTTGGATGGGATGGGAGCAATAGAGGTAAAGAAAAGTGGGAGGAAGGATGGGGAGAGAGAGCAAAGACGACAGGGAGAGAGGCTTTTCATCTTTTTCATAAATAACTTTTGTGCAAAAATGTGTGTGTGTGTTGTATATCAGGTAAAAGAATGAGGAAGTAAAATAATATCCCAGATTCCACCATCCTTAATTAGATAACTTTCTCCATACTCAATCACACAGAAATATTCATAAACACACGCAATAATATAAGATGTACCTTTTTTTCAGCTTTCTTTGTTCACTGTGTAAATCTCTCCAAAATAACTCATAAATTTCACTCATTTTTAATTGAGTATGTGGTAATTTAATGATATGGTTGTATTACAGTTTGTTTATTCCTTCCCCATAGATGGATTTTCACTTTATTACCAGTTTTTTGCAAATATAAGCAATGGAGTTTTAAATATTTTTATTATATATTGGTGTTTGTATTTCTATGTTAGAGATTCCCAGAAATGAAACTGATGAATAAAATTACTCCATATTGCTTTGCAAAAACGTTATCAAAATCCCCATTTCTTTCAGTAATGTATAAGAATAAACTTCTCCCCATATATCCACCAACACTGGCTATTATTTGTTATTCTTTCTGGCTGTGTATACCTTCTTCATACCCAGAATGCCTTTATGGAACAGCCTCTGTCCACCAAACACACCCAAGCCAGACTTTTAATGAGAAGCTAATGGCATTAAGAATAGACGATGTAAAGAATCCATTGTGGCAAAGATGGGAAGAGTTTTTTCTAATTTTGAGAGGGAACAATGGCAATAAAATCCAGCCAAACTACAGTCTGGTTTTGGACACGTTAAGTTTAGGATGCCTTTGTCACTTCTGAGTAGAGAGTATGGGAGGCAGTTGGACACTTGTCTAGGGATCAGAGGAAAGTTGTGGACTATGTGTGAGAACGCCGGCATATGGATGGCATCTAAAGTTCCAATGACAGAAGATTTTTAAATGACAGAGTATAGAGAAAAGAGAAGAGGCAGACCTCAGCCTGCACCTCGAGGAACTCCAAATGTAAAAGTCAGTCCAGTGAAGAACATCCTGAGAAGGAAACCGAGGAAGAGCCAGCAGGACAGTGAGAGATGAGCCAGGTCACTGCAATATTGGGAAAGGTAACTGCTCCATAGTCCTCAAAAAGATCCCATTAAATAAAGACAGAAGGCAAGAGCAGTGCCCAGTGAGTGCTGGAGTAGGAAACAGATTGAAGTATGCTGAGAAGAGAATGAGGAAGGCCAGAGTGAAACCCTGCAGGGAGCACACACTGAAGGTGGGTGCCCTTAACTCCTCATCCTGCGTCTCTGAAGCCCTGCAAGGGAGAACATGCACGGAATACACTCAGAGGAAGATGCAAGGTGCAGGGACTTCCATCCCACCCTGTCTGGGATTCTGGAGAAGGCTGCTGTGACAAGTGGCCCCGCACCATCTTCGTGACAGGTTAGTGGTGGTATGACTCAGAGGGTCTAGTCAGCCTCCTGGGTCTTTTTCAGCTCCAATGTCTTGGATAAAATGAGTTTATGGCCTGCAAACCTGCCATGAGGTCAGTAAGGCTGATAGGAAACAGGGAAACTAGAGGGCTCCCTGTAAGGTCAAAAGTTTGGACAAGGATTTGGACAAAAGATAAGGCAGAAACTTTCAGTGATCTGCAGTCTCAGCAAGGGCTGAAAGGAGGCACATCAGAAAGAAAAGTCAGTTGGACCTTCTCCTATCCTAAAGGGTCTTAACAGTCAGCTCTGCTGTAACGAGGCACGTGTGTTCCTAAAATTACCATGAAATGCAAAATAGCACAGTGAAAACCACAGGGCTTGCTGGAAAAATGAGGTTTGGGAACAACATTCAAAAATGTGATCAGTGACACATTAAAAAAAAAAAGATTGGAACATAATAAAAATAGAAGCACAGTTTTATACATGTTAAATGGTTAAGAAATACATAAATACTACAGTAAATATGGCACTTTACCTTTAAAAAGACCTGAAATCTGTGGAAGTGGGCATTGAAAAGGTTACAGCTTAGGAGTTAATGGAAAGCAGTGGAAGGATGGGAAGTCACAACACCAATGAAGGAGTGACTAAAACACGTAGGTTAAACTGAGGCAGCTGGAAGATGCTTGAGCTGTGAGCATGTATGCATTTCGTATACTCTTCCAACGTTGGTTCTGCTGGGTATAGTTTTCAACATTCCCCTAGTGTATCTCGCTCAAGAAATTGAGCATAAGCAAATGCAAGCAGGATTTACACTCAAGTTATGTCAACTGTGTTTTCAAAACAAGCGTTATAGCAGGACTTACCGTACCATGATTTCATCTTGCAGACAGTAGCAGATGCCAGCAAAACAATCAGAGACAGGATGGCTCAGCAATGTATTAGCAGCTGGCAGGCAGAGCACATTCAAGGACCAGCATTAGAGTCTGGGGGCATTTTCCCCCAAGGCCATGGAGACAACCAGTTGCTATCTTAGAGAGGAGCAGGACAAGGGGAGGAACTAGAAATTTGAGAAATTACACAAAGGGACTGAGAAAAATCCAAAGTGGCTAGAGTAGAATCTAGCAGTCCACTTTAACTTTTAAACCAGATCGGTCCACATTTAATCCCACAACCCCATTCTCTCTATATTACTCAAGTGGGAGTTGGGAACATGAATAAGACTAGATCAGTTAAAGAGAAATAAAGGAGATACAACAATACTGTTCTTTCTTTCTCTAAAAAAGCATCAATGGAAGTAACTCAGTGAAGATGTGTGTAGACAACCATTCTGATAATTTTGCTATAAAGAGGAGTTGAGACATGAGAAGACAACTGACATGTAATAGGAGTTCCACAGTAGTGTGTGTGTGTGTATGTGTGTGGTACTAGTTTATATGTTTTTAAGGGAAGACTATCTATTTGGCTGCTTTTTCTTTTTTGTTTCATTTTTTCTTTTTTATTATTAGCATATTTATTATTACAAACCATAATTCTTCCCCATGCCCCCACCTGACATATCATTCCCCATGGCTGCTTTTTCTTATTCAGCAATTCCAATGCGAGCTAGAGAACAAGGGATACTTGAATCATGTATCCCTGACCAGTTTTCAAAGTTAGTGTGATGAGGACATGAGCTTCAGTGCAGCGGGGATTGTTATTAGAAGAAGAGGAAGGAATGATATCTGAGGAGCAATTGAATTCAGAACAGAATCCAGTCCTACTGCCTGGTCCTGACTGATACGGGATGTGAAAAAACAAACAGCCACCCCTTACAGAACTGAGGGGACAACAAAGAGGAAGGGAATGTTTCAAGAAGTAACAGTCATAGAGAGGACTTTTTTGATCACAGATAATCCAGATATTGCTATGGAAATGGTGGCAAGGAGAGGAGGGGATGGACAGAGAATGGCGACAGACCCAGTGTCCTACAGAACTGTAGAAAGGAGAGAGTGCAGGAGACAGTCAGTTGTCTGGGAGCCGGGCACTTCTGGGGTTGATTATGGTGAGTGTGGATACAAGATTTCATGACAGGGGCTGTGTTAAGGTACTGCAGTCCTAAATGCTTTGCTGGGTGGTGCACCAGCTTCCTGGAGACTGCTTCTTCAGACTGGCAGCTTCCATTAGGGAAAGGAAAAGTGCTAGCATTTATTGAACACATATGTCCAGGTCATGTTCTAGGTTTGCTGTATATGTCTTTGATTCTCAGTTTATGAAGGTAAGATTATCTCCAGTTTACAAAGTGAGACAGCTGAGACTCAGAAAATTTAAATAATTTTTACCTGATTCATGAAACCAATAAACGGAAGAGCCAATATTTAATGTCAACTCTAATACCAAAGTCCGTGTTATTTCTTTAATATTCACTAGTCTCTTTTTCCCTCCTACAGCACATAACCATCATTAACATTGACCTTATTAAAAATGCAAATTATTGCAAATTCATGAAGAAAAAAAAATCGGATGAAATAAATTTCTTGCTTTGATATAGTATCTACCACTGATTTTATACATAGAAGGCAGCTCATTTTGTTTGTCCATTTCCTTTTTGGTGAATGAACAACTGAAAAATATGAAAAAAGAATGTCCTTAATTTATTAAGCCATCTTAGACTAGAAGATTCTTATTGAGAAGCATAATCTTTTTGGAAGAACATTTTGCAATAATGAGTCTTAGAATCACTAAAATATAAGCTGCCAGTGCCTAAACAGTAGCTGTGATATAGCTGAATTCTTCAAATATTATTCACTGAATGAATTAATTAATAAAACAATGTATAAACAGGGTTGAGTCCAGTCACTTCTACTTACTAGCTATTCACCCTTGAGAAAATTAGACTATTTGGGATCTCTGAATCTTTTACTTTCTTAATATTGTAAAATAAAAATAATGAACGGCCTATGTGCAGCTCAAGTGCATTCTAAAAAACAAACGAAGAAGGAAAAGATAGAAATTAGCATTTGTTGAATTGATATTACAAACTCTTTGATAGGCAATTTCTCCTACTTTATGTCAATAAGGTAAGAATCCAAAAGGTATGCAAAGTTCTTGCAAATTGTCATTTATTAGATAATTTGCTCATGAGCTTATATCGAATAGTCTTTGGCCTGATTGACATGAAAGGGTATTCTTGGAATTTGAATGACATATTTAGGACGATTAAAAGAAAATATTATAAAAAAATAAACCTTAGAACATTTTACATCAAGAAGTAGGATAGGGAGGCAATATGACTGTATTGAGAAAAGATGAAAACAAATTACAAATGATGAAATCATAAAACGGAGGCCTTTAGTAGCTGAATCCTAGTGAATCTTTATGGTTAATGAGTAAGAAGAGAGCCCTGCCTTCTCACAGTTATTCGAGCAGGAAAACCCTGAGTTGAATAACCAGAGGTCTAAGGTATTCTACAGCATGGAATACAGGTAATTTTTTTCCAAGGTTGTGCAGAAAGTTAAAGATGAAACAAGAAATGAAGTTTAGCCCTCCTCACCTACAATCTAATTTTATATCCTTCAACATATAGTGCCAAGTTCACATTCTCTGGGGAGGTTCGGGGTTATTCTATCCTGTATTCCATTTCTAGCATTTAGCTTTGCTAAAATTCTATAACCAGTGCAAAAAAGTAGGACAAACTCAGTCAAAACAAGGAATAGCTCTTGTTCCAATGATTTTTTATCACCTAAAGGCACAAACAACATATGGAAAGAAAAATGAAATAGCTATGTAGTAGTAAATGGTATAAATGTAATTATTTTTAGACTGGGAACTTGGAATATAATTTCCTAGGAGAAAAACTACAAGATTAGCAAATACCTAGTGGAGACCTGTGTCTTAAAGATGGGCATTTTTAGGGCAAATACTGAGATACTGGAAGATGAGATTCAGAATAAGTCCTTCCTTTGTTAAGTCAACCTGAACATCAGCCTGGCTCTCATTTCTGCCACTTCTAGGTATTGGTTTGAACTGTCAGTTCAAGAGCACTTAATATATATGCCTTCCCATGCTTACATACTTATTGATTAGATGCCTCAATATTAAGAACCTTTAAGATTCAATGGCATTATTATTCCTGGTATGAATACCAGTGTGAATAATGATAATCGTTAATATTTGCATCATGCTTCAAGATTCACACCATGCTTCAGTTTCAAGATTTACTCACCTCTGTTTTTTAATCTAACCTTCTAAAAACGTTATGAGCTAGGTAAGGTACGTTACATATCTTGCCTAGGAAGACATTGAGATTTTCCTCTGGTCACTGAATGCTGAGCTGCAAAGATGGAGCTTAATTCTTAGAGCCCTCACTCATTCCCTGTCACCCTCCAAACACTATCCATCCTGACTATCCATGAAGCTCATTCTACATAGTCACCTCCTCAGCATCCTCCTGAAGTTATAAACCCTCCCTCCTACATGGTTATCTTTTCTTTAAGGCCTTCTAGCATATTCATCTATTTTGTATGGTTGAAATCTTACCGTACATATCTATTGCATTCTGATTTTTCATTTGATATACAGTATTCATTTTCCGTGTTCTACATAGCGTTCATAGTTATATTTTAATGTCTCCATATTGTTGTAGCTAACATATTTTCTTGCCTATTTCTCTATCGTTAAACATTATGTCTACTTCTGTTTGTTACAGCTCTTTTTCTTTTTTATCAATAGCTTTGGTGAAGAGTTTGATAAGTAGTACTCTTATTTTTATTTCTTAAATTAGATGTCTACAAGTTGGGTTTTAATAACTCAAAATTTGTATGTAAAATTAATATGTGATTTTATAGCTTTTATATCCATTGCCAAATACCTTCTAAAAATATTGAACCAATTTATATTACTAATAGTAATATGTGAAAATGGCAACTGTACCATTCATTTTGTGTGTCTTTCTTCAATGATCCAACAGACAAAAAATAAACAATTTAATTCATCAAACATTTATTTAAAACCCACTATCAGCCAAGTATTTTTCTGGACTCTAGAAATGTAAAGGTAAATGAAATAGGCACCAAGCCCACTGTCAAGGAGCTCTGGATAATTTTCCCACAGATAATTTCAGAGACTCAGAAAGAAGGAATAGCTGCAACCAGAACACACGTGTGTTTAGTGAACAAATTATGGTAATAGGATTTGAGTGGTGATACATCTTCCAGTCCTGTGTGATTCCATCTTGAAGACGTCATTCTCACTTAGTTGTCAACGCTCTCATGAATAGGCCATAATCATCTGTTTATGTTCCACATCAGACTCAGAGCAGATTCATCAGCTCACCTTTGCATATTTCCCAGATGCATACAATGATTTGGAGCCCAGGCAATATTTCTTTTCAAATTTTCAGGTAAAAGACATCATAAATCTTTTATGACTCTTCCTAGACCCCAGAGAAAGTATATCTCTGCAGAAGGAATACTAGAGAAAAATCATGTCTGCCACTAAATATGTGACTAATGACAAGATATCTAATTAATTGTTTCACATATAGAAAGTGGATAAAAATACTTTCCCTGTCTTCTCCATATCATCCTAATTTGACTAATTCCCATCATAAGCTCTTTGCTGGAACCAGGTCCTACTTCTCTAATTCCTCTACTATCCCATGTTCAATGCATGTTTAATCCCAATTACAGAGCTCCAGTTCTTCAGTCAAGATCCACCTCAGCTAGCACCACCTCCTTAAAGCCTATCTTTTATAGTTCCAGCCAACATTGATTTTTTTCCCTTCTATCTCATTGATAATGTTAAATTTAGCATTTTATTGTAAACTCTTTATATGATTTCTAAATTGTTTCTTAGTTTTATATCAATCTCCCCTGGCTTCTCTACTAACTCGACCTCCAAAAATGTAAGCAGAAGATAAAATTTTGTTTACAGAGATAAAGGTTGGAATTCTGGGGAAGCCAAGGTGATGGGTAAACACTTAAGGCTTTAAGTTGAGACCCCCGTGTCCCAAAGGCAACAAAGTAGAATTAAGAATTGTGCAAAACTAAGACAAATCCTGAAACTCAGCCTTGGCTAGATCAGGGCGATCTTCCACTAGAAATAGAGTACTGAAAGCGTCAATGAAAAGGATATTAAAACACCTCTTGAAAAAGATAATATCACCCACAGCCAGGCTAAATGTTTACAAAATACATCCGACCACTGATAAATAAATAATTTAATTAAATTTAAATTTAAATACAGTAACTGAAGTCTGATTTACATAAGAATAAGATACATGATGTTTTGCAGAAAATTTCACTCACCCTCACCTCCAGGCAGCCACTGAAATGCTTTCTGAAGGCACTACCCGTTAGTTTCCCCTGTTCTAGAATTTAACATAGGTGTGTAATAGAATAAATATGGTATACTCTCTTTTGTTTCCTATCTTTGTTTTTGTAGTCCTTTTTATCGCTGGGTAGTATACATTATCTGAATATACTACAATTTGTTTTTTTCATTCAATTGGTGTTATACAAGTCTTTTTGTGTTTTTCTCATTATTATTATTTCTCTTGGGTGAGTTCTTGAGAGTGGAATTGCTACCAACTGGTAATAGTATGTTTAACACTATAAGAAATCAGTAAAATATTTTCCAGGGTAGTTTGTAAGCTCAAATAGCAACAGATGACAGATCCTTCTGCTCCACATCCTTGCCAAAACATGGTTATCAATTTTTTTCTTAATTTTAGCCATTTCAGTGATATTTCTGATATTATACTGATATTTCATTGTGGACTCACTTTGTATTTCCTTAATGACTAATGATATTGAGCATTTTGTCTCCTATTGACCATTCATATAGCATCTTTTCTGAAAGGCTTTTTTTCCCACTTTTTATTGGACTGTTTAGATTTTTATTGAGTTGTGAGAATTCCCAGTTAGACATATGTATTGGGAATGCTTTGTTTTGGTTTTTTCCAAACTGTTCCTTACTTTTTCATTCTTTAATGTTGTCTTTCAAAGAGCAGGATTTTATCAGAGTAATGAAGTTTAATTTATCAGTATTTTTTCTTTCATGGCTGGTACTCATGGTTTCTGTCTAAAAAACCTTCACTTATAAGATAGTAACAAATTTTCTCCTATGCTGTCATCAAAAGTTTTCGATTTTAGTTTTTAGATAAGGTCCATAATCCATTTCAAGTTAATTTTTTTGTGTGATGTGTATAAAGAATTGAGTTGTGTTTTTTTTTTTCATTTGAATATCCAGTTGTTCCAGCACCATTGTTGAACCGATTGTGTTCCCATTTACCTTAGTGTGAAGGTTAATTCTAGGTGTCAACTTGGTTAGATGAAGGAATGCTGAGAAACCTGGTAAAGCTATCTTTACAGGTGTGTCCGTGAGGGTGTTTCCAGCAGAGATTAGTATGAGAGTCTGAGTGGACTGGGTGGGAAAGATCCACCCTCCATGTGGGTGGGGACCATCCAATCTGCTAGGGGTCCAGAGAGAATAAAAGACAGGAAAAAAGAGAAACACTCTCTCTATCCGCTGGAGTTGGGATACACTCTTCTCCCCTGTCCGTGGACAACAGAGCTCAAGACTCTTCAACTTTTGGGTTCCAGAACTTACACCAAAGACACCATCAGCTTCCCCGGTTTTCAGGCCTTTGGACTTGGACTGAGCCATGCTACCGGCATCCAGTTTATAGACGGCCTATCATGGAACTTTTCTTCATAGTCACGTGAGCTAATTCCCCTAATAAATCCCTCTCATATAATTATAACATATCCTATTGATTCTGTCTCTCTGGAGAACCCTGACTAATACACTTAGTGTCTGTGTTAAAAAACAATTCACTACAAATAAGTACATCAATTTCTAAACTTTCCATTCTGTTCCAATGATCCATATACCTATACCTATGCCAATACTAAACTAAACAGAATAAACTATATTGATGAGTTGATAGTCTTTATTTTAAATCTTAAAAACAATGCATGACCTTAAATCTTGTTTCCTTCTTTTTCTTTTTTTCTTTGAAAAATTGTCTTGGCTATTCCATGTCCTTTATATTTTCACATAAACTTTAGAATCAACTTGTCAATATATATTTTTAAAAAGCTTAGTAAAACTTTTATTTGGATTGTGTAAAACCTATGGATTAATTGGAGACAAATTGATATCTTAGTATTATTGAATTGTCCAGTCCATGATCATGATACATATTTAGGGTTTCTTTAATTTCTCTCAACATTGTTTTATATGTTTCAGTGAAGAATTTTTAAAAATTTTTTTAATTGATGTATTTTTATTAGCATATTCATTATTATAAATATAATTACTCTTTATGCCCCTTAACTGACCAATCACTCCCCAACCTCCCACTCTACCTCCCCCCCAATATCTACTATCCTTAGGTTTATTCTCTCCTTTCAAAATTTCAACATATTATTGTGGTCTTTTCTTTCTCCTTCCTTCTTTCTTTCTTTTTTTTGTCTTTCTTTCTTTCTCAGCACCCAGTTATGAGTGAGGACATGTGTCATTTTTCTTTCTGTGACTGGCTTATTTCACTTTATATGATTTTGTCCAGGCTAATCCATGTTGCTACAAATGGCAGAATTTCATTTATTTTTATGGCGAGTAGTATTCTGTTGTGTATATATACCACATTTTCCTTATCTAGTCATCTGTCAATGGACATTTATGTCAGTTCCATAATTTGGCTATAGTACATAGAGCTGTGATGAACATGGGAGTGCAGGTATTGCTTTGACATGATGATTTCCATCCCTTTGGGTATACCCAGTAGTGGGATTGATTGATCATATGGTAGTTCTAACTGCAGTTGTTTGGGAAAACTACATACTGATTTCCATAATAGCTGTTCTAGTTTACAGTCTCACCAACAGTGTAGAAGGGTTCACCTTTCCCCATATCCTCATCAGCATTTGTTACTCTCTTTTTTAATAATGGCCATTCTAACTAGGTGGAGATGATATCTCACTGTGATTTCAATTTGCAGTTCTCTGATAATTAGTAATGTTGAGCATTTTTCATGTACCCATTGGCCATTTTTATGTCTTCCTTTGAAAAATGTCTATTCATCTCCTTTGCCCATTTTTTATTGGATTATTTTGTTTTTTACTGTGTAACTTTTTGAGTTCCTGATATATTCTGGATATTAATGCCTTGTCAGATGCATGGTGTGAAAATATTTTCTCCCATTCCATGTGTTGTCTTTCTGCTCTGTTGATTGTTTCCTTTGCTGTGCAGAAGATTTTTAGTTTAATATAATCCCATTTGTTTATGTTTTTCTTTTGTTGCTTGTGCTTTTGGAGTCTCATTCCCAAAGTCTTTGTGCAGTCCTACTTCATGGAGTGTTTCCCCTATGTTTTTGTTCAGTAATTTTATGTTTTCAGGTCTTATACTTAAGATTTTAATCCATTTTGAGTTGATTGTGGTATATGGTGAAAGGTACAGGTTCAGTTTCAGTCTTCTGCATATGGATGTCTAATTTTCCCAGGCTCATTTATTGAAGAGCCGTTCTTTTCCCCAGTGTATGTTCTTATTGCCTTTGTCAAAGATCAGTCAGCTGTAAGTATGTGGGTTGATTCCTGGTATTCTATTCCATTCCATTAGTCCAAGAGTCTGTTTTTATGCCACTACAATGCTGCTTTGGTTGTTATAGCTTTGTAATATAATTTGACGTCAGATAGTGTTATGCCTCCAGCTATTTTTTTGCTCAGGATTGCTTTGCTTTGGCTATTCAGAATCTTTTGTTTGTTTAGGATGAATGTTGGGATTGTTTTTCTACTTCTGTGAAGAACGTCATTGGTATGTTGATGTGGATTGCATTGAATCTGCAGATTGTTAGTATGGATGTTTTCACAATGTCATTTATTCCAATCCAAGAGCATGGTATGTCTTTCCACCCTTTTATGTCTCCTTTAATTTCTTTCAGTAGTGTTTTGTAGTCTTCATTGTAGAGATCTTTCACCTCCTTGTTTAAATTGATTCATAGGAATTTTATTTTTTTGTCAATTACTAAAAATGGGCTTGCTTTCTTTACTTTTTTTGTGCTAGTCTGTTACTGGAGTATAAAAATGCAACTGCTTTGGGGGTGTTGATTTTGTATCCTACAACATTACTAAAATTGTTAATCAGCTCTAGGAGTTTTTTGGTAAAGACTTTAAGTTTTTCTATGTATAAGATCATGCCATCTGCAAACAGATACAGTTTGATTTCATCCTTTTCAATTTGGATCCTCTTTATTTTTTTATTTTGCCTGATTCTCTAGCTAGTACTTCCTATACTATTTTAAATAGGAGTGATGAAAGTGGGCATCCTGGTCGTGTTCCTATTTATTCTGTATATTGGCAATTGGTTTGTTTTATACGGTATGTATTTATCATGTTGAGATAATATCCTTCTATACATAATTTGCTAAGTCTTGAAGTGATGTTGAATTTTGTCAAATGCTGTTTCAGCATCTAGTGAGATAATCACATGGTTTTTGTCCTTGGTTTTGTTGATGTGGTATATCACATTTAATGACTTTCATATTTGAACCATCTGTGTATCCCTGGGATAAATTCCATTTGATCATGGTGTATAATTTTTTTGATGCATTGCTGTATTTTGATTGCTGATATTTTTTAAAGAATTTTTGCATCTATGTTCATTGAGGATAATTTTCTTTTTTTGTTATATCATTTTCTGGTTTTAATATGAGGGTGATGCTGGCCTCATAGAAAGAGTTTGGGAGAATGGATTCTGATCCAGTTGCTTGGAATAGTTTGATGAGAATTAGTATTAATTTCCCTTTAAAGGTTTGATAGAATTCAGCTGTAAAGCCATCCAGTCCTGGGCTTTTTTTTATTGGAAGATTGCTGACTACTGCTTCAATCCTGTTGCTTGTTTTTGGTCTGTTCAGATTTTCTGTTTCTTCTCAGTTCAGTCTGGGTATTTCTTTGTGTCCAGAAATGTATCCATGTCCTCCAGGTTTTCATATTTGTTGGCATACAGTGGTATCTGTTGTAATGTCTCCCTTTTCATTTCTGACTTTTGTTATTTGAGTCTTCTGTTCTTTTTTTTTTTTTTTTTTTGTTAACCTAGCTAATGCTTTGTCTATTTCATTTGTCTTCTCAAAAAACAAACATCTTTTTGTTTCATTGATAATTTGTATCATTTTGGAGGTCTCTATTTCATTTAGTTATGCTCTGATCTCAATTATTTCATTCCATCTACTACTTTTTGGATTGGATTGTTGTTGTTTTTCTCGTTCTTTGAGATGTTGTGTTAGGTTGTTTATGTGAATCTTTCTATTCTTTTGATGTAAGCATTTTTTGCAATAAACTTCCCTCTTAGTACTGCTTTTGCCGTATCCCACAAGTTTTGATATAATGTATCTTTATTTTCATTAATTTCAATATATATTTTGATTTCCTGTTTAATTTCTTTTTGGACCCATGTTATTCAGGAGCATGCATTTCCATGCATTTGTATAGTTTCAAGAGTTTTGCTTGTTATTGATTTCTGGTTTTAATTCATTGTGATCTTAAAAGATATTTGGAATGATTTTGGTATTTTTAAATTTGCTAAGACTTGATTTGTGACCTAGCTTGTTGTCTATCCTGCAGAATATTCCATGTGCTGATGAAAAGAATGTATATTTGCAGTTGTTGGATGAAATATTCTACAGATATCTGCCAGGCCTAATTGGTCTAAAGTGTAGTTTAATCCTGTATTTCTCTGTTGATTTTTTGCTGCCTGGATGTTCTATCTAATCCTGAGAGAGGGGCATTCAGGTTCTCCACTGTTATATTGGGCTCTATCTCTTTCTTTAGGTCTAATAATGTTTGCTTTATATATCTGGGTGTTCCACTGTTGTGTGCATACATATTTATGATTGTTATGTCTTCTCACTGGATAGATCCTTTTATCATTGTACAGCAGTCTTCTTTGTCTCTTTTTTATTGTTTTTGTTTTAAAGTCTATTTTATCCAATATAAGAATAGCTATTCCTGCTCATTTGGGGTTTCCATTTGCATGATATGTCTTTTTCCATCCTTTCACGTTTAGTCTGTGTGTTTCTTTACAGGTGAGGTGAGTTTCTTGCATACAGCATATATTTGCATTTATCATTTGAATCCAATCAGTCAGTCTGTGCCTTTTGAATGGGGAGTTTAATCCATTTACATTTAGAGTTGTTATAGACAGGTATTATTTTATTTCCTGTCTTTTTTTTTTTTTTTTTTTTTTTTTTTGCTTTTTGCTTAGATGTTTCAAATATCTTTGGTTCTTTTTTTCCCCTTTTATTTTTCATCTTCAATGTTATTTGCATTTTTAAGGTAGCATAATTTAGCTTCTTTCTCTTCCTGGTTTGCATTTTGGTCTTAATGCTGGATTTTGCTCTTTCTTGTTTATCCATGTTAGTGATTATTGTATTTTGGATTCCAGATGTAAGACTTTCTTGAGAATTTCTTGCAAGCCTTGTGTGTCATGGTGAACCCACAATTTTTGTTTGTCTGGTAAATACATTACTCCCTCATTTCTGAAGGATAGTCTTATTGGGTAAAAAGTTCTTGGCTGGCAATTTTTTTTTTTTTTTTTTTTTTTTGGTATTTTAAATGTATCATTCCATTTTCTTCTGGACTGTAGGGTTTTGAGTTGAGAAGTTTGTTGTTAGTCTGATGGGGGCTCCTTTATAGGTTATTTGATGCTTTTCTCCTGCTGTTTTTAGAATTTTCTCTTTGTCTTTGATCTTTGCCAATTTGACTATAATGTATATTGTAGAGGATTTTTTTGGGGGGGGGACTGAATCTGTTTGGGGTCTTTGGGATTCCTAGATCTGAACGTCTGCATCTCTCTCCTACCTAGGAAGTTTTCTGATATTATTTCCTTGAATAAGTTTTCAGTGCCTTTTCCTTTCTCTTCCTTTTCTGGAATACCCATGATTTAGAGTTTTGTGTGCTTGACATTGTCTGCTAGCTCTCTTAACTTTTCTTCATTTAAAAAAAATTTTTTTCCATTTTCTTTTTTTGGTCCACATGGGCTATTTCAAAAAGACCATCTTCAAGATCTGAAATTCTTCTGCTTGTTCTAGCCTGCTGCTCAAGCTCTTGGTTGTGTTTTTATTTCATTGAGTAAACCCTTAAGTTCTAGGAGTTCTGCTACATTCTTTTTTAAGGTATTAATCTCTTTGTAAATTTCCTCTTTCATATCCTGGATATTTTTTCTTTTTTCTTTTTTTTAATTATATTTTGTCGATATACATTGTGGCTGATTATTGCTCCCCATCACCAAAACCTCCCTCCCTTCTCCCTCCCCCCCCCAACAATGTCCTTTCTGTTTGCTTGTCGTATCAACTTCAAGTAATTGTGGTTGTTATATCTTCTTCCCCCCTATTTTTTTTTTTTTGTGTGTGTGTGTGTGAATTTATATATTAATTTTTAGCTCCCACCAATAAGTGAGAACATGTGGTATTTCTCTTTCTGTGCCTGACTTGTTTCACTTAATATAATTCTCTCAAGGTCCATCCATGTTGTTGCAAATGGCAGTATTTCATTCCTTTTTATAGCTGAGTAGTATTCTATTGTGTAGATGTACCACATTTTCCGTATCCACTCATCTGATGATGGACTTTTGGGCTGGTTCCAACTCTTGGCTATTGTAAAGAGTGCTGCGATGAACATTGGGGAACAGGTATACCTTCAACTTGATGATTTCCATTCCTCTGGTATATTCCCAGCAGTGGGATAGCTGGATCGTATGGTAGATCTATCTGCAATTGTTTGAGGAACCTCCATACCATTTTCCATAGAGGCTGCACCATTTTGCAGTCCCACCAACAATGTATGAGAGTTCCTTTTTCTCTGCAACCTCACCAGCATTTATCGCTCAGGGTCTTTTGGATTTTAGCCATCCTAACTGGGGTTAGATGGTATCTCAGTGTGGTTTTGATTTGCATTTCCCGGATGCTGAGTGATGTTGAGCATTTTTTCATATGTCTGTTGGCCATTTGTATATCTTCCTTAGAGAAATGCCTACTTAGCTCTTTTGCCCATTTTTTAATTGGGTTGCTTGTTTTCTTCTTGTAAAGTTGTTTGAGTTCCTTATATATTCTGGATATTAATCCTTTGTCAGATGTATATTTTGCAAATATTTTCTCCCACTCTGTTGGTTGTCTTTTAACTCTTTTAATTGTTTCTTTTGCTGTGCAGAAGCTTTTTAGTTTGATATAATCCCATTTGTTTATTTTTCCTTTGGTTGCCTGTGCTTTTGGGGTCATATTCATGAAGTCTGTGTCCAGTCTAACATCTGATTCTTTATATGTAAAGTGGTGTTCTTGCTGGCAGCACAGTGCTGTACCTTGAAATTATATTCAGTTAGAAATTCTCTATATTTTAATTAAATGATTTAAAACATGTATATTTAATGTATTCATCCACGTGATTACTTTTCAATAAGCAATCTTATTATTGATTTTTATTTGTTTCATTAATTCTTTCCTATTTTTCTTCTTTTTCTGTCTTTGTTGGGTTAATTGAATACTGTTGCTTCTCTGCTTTATCTTTTTATCTACTTCAGAGCTTTTTTTTATTTTAGTACTAGTTGATTTAGGGTTTACAATATTTTTTATCATCCAGCATCTACTTTCAAATAATATTATACCACTTCATGGATAACATATGCACCTTGCAAAAGTATACTCTCATTCTTCTCATCTCTCCTTTGTGGTATTATTGTCATGCATTTTGCTTCTGCAAATGATATCAATGTCACAATACTTTGTTTTTCTTTTTAATTGAAAATTAATTATCTTTGAAGAATATTAAACTATAAGAAAACACATTTTAATGTATTTTTACACATCCTTAACACTTCCAGAGCTCTGTATTTATTTATTTGATCCAAGTTTCTATTTGTTATAATTTCTATTTAAGCTGACAAAGCTTCTCTAACATTTCACTTTGTGTAGTTCTGCTAGACAGATATTCTCAGCTGTATTAATTGTTTTTGCTAGAAAATATCTATATACAGCCTTCATCTATGGAGAATGGTTTTTCTAGTTATAGAGTTCCACATAGACAATTTTATTTTTTAGCACTTTAAAGACATCATTCCATTTTCCTCTGATTTGAATTATTTCTGAAAGGAGGTCAACAGTAATTACTATTATCTTTGTAATCATTCATGTAATATGTCTCTTTTTATCCTCTGCATTTAATGATTTTCTATTGATCATTTATTTTTAGCAATTTTATGCCAGTGTGGCTTGTTGTGGTTTTATGTTTTTCTGTGTAGTGTTCATTGAGCTTTTTGGCCTGTAGATTTGTGTTTTTTAATCCCATCCAGTTTATTACTTACATTTCAAATATCATGTTTTTCAGCTCCCAAACTCATCTGAATTTCTTATATTTTCCATTTTTTCTCATTATATTCATATTTTCCTTTAATATTTTGGACACATTTAAAATAGATCACTTAAAATCCTATCCGAAATGCCATAATCTTTGTCCTCATTGTTGAGACTTGAATTTGTCTCCCAGTTATATGTAAACTTTTTGCTAGTTCTTTGTGCCTAGCCTCTGGAGTTTCACCCCATGTGTATGCAGTTTAGTATTCAAAGTTTCAAGGGAACACCTGTACATAATTCTAGAATACTTTCCCTGCATAATGTCCTTTTTTATAGTTTTCTGCTCTGAAAATTTCAACTGTTTCACTATTCCCAAATCCAAATCTCTGTCTCAACCAAGCAAGGCCACTATGCTCTGCTTGGCTTCCCTTTCTGCCCTGTGCTATGAAGTAATGCCTCCAAGCAGGATGCAAGCACGACCTAATGGTTCATCTCATTTGCTCTTTTTTCCCTAAAGATCACAGATCTATCTTGCCTGGTGTCTAATGTCAGAAAACATTTGTTTCATATATTTAGTCCTGATTTCTAATTACTCCATCATGGCTGGAAGAAGAATTCTGTCTGTAATTTTTCTGAACAACGTTTGGCATTGAATAAAAAAGTACCAATCCTGCCAAGACACAAGAAAAAAATTATCAAAAACCAGAAATAAAAGGCAAGAAAAACAGAACTACCTGCAATTAAAATATTAAAGATTGCAGAAAAGGACTTTAAAATAACTATAACTAATTTGTTCAAGATAATTTATGAAAAATAGATAATTTTACTAAAAATAACTATATGAAACTGTTAGTTAAAAGTCCTAGAGCTGAAAAATTTTAAATTAATATAAAGCATATAAATTTAATGCTGTTTAATAAATAATCATACAAGAACAGAGGGTTATGCATTACATTATGTATGTCTGTTATACAATAATTGGAAAAAAGCTGTATTAGTTTTCTTTTTGGGGGGGTAAGTGGCAGATACAGGAAACCAAACCCATGACCTTGGTGCAATAAGACTACCTTCTAACCAACTGATCTCACCAGCTAGCCCCTGTTAGTTTTCTATAGCTGCATGACAAATTACCTCAAACTTTAGGGTTAAAACAGCAGACACTTATTATCTCACAGTTTCCATAAGTGCAGAATTTGGGCACAGTTTAGCTGAGTCTGCTCACAGTCTCCCAAGGCTGAAATCCAGGTGACAGCTGGAGTCATGGTCTCATGAAAGGCTTTAATGTGGAAAAGTTTTCTTCCAAGCTTCCTCCAGGCTGTTGGCAGAATTTATGTCCTTGCAGACAGGGGTTTAGGATACTTGTACAGGGAGAATTCTCAGCTCCTAGAGGCCACAGTAGCTCCTTGTCATGTGACTCTTTCACAACATGACAACTTACTTCCTCAAAACCAGTAAAGAGTCTGTCTCTCATTTGATTCTGCTAAGACAGTCTTGTATAAAAGAACCTAATCAAAAAGTGACTTTTCATCACCTTTGCCATATTTGATTGGTTAGAAGCAATCCCAGGTTCTACCCATAGTCAAGGGTAGGGATTACACAATGGTATGACTCCAGGATGTATCTGCCACAAAAGTCATAAAATATCCAATAAAGCACAGAGATTTTAAGATACATATGCATATAAATATAGATTGAAAAGCATACATGTGAGCAACACAGAAATAAGATTTATGTTTAATTGGAGAGGTACAAGGGAGCAATATTTGAAGAAATACTATCTGACAAATTTTCAAAATTATCTAAAGACATAAAATCACTACTTCAAAAAGCTTTATAAACCCCAACCAGCAAAAGTGTAAGGGGAACCACACCTAGGCTCATTACATGCAGACCAACCAAAAATAAAAGAGAAAGAAAAAATGTAAAGAACAACCAGAAATAAAAGAAACATTTTGTTAAAAGGAGTAATTATCAGATACAGAGTGGATTTTTCACCCATAACTATGGAGGCCAAAAGACAATACAATGGCATCTTTAAATATCTATAATAAAATATTGACAAATGAGAATTGTATACCAGCTAATATATGTCCTTTAAAAGAGAGGAAATGTGAAAGGTAAAATCAACAACATTCCGAGGATAAAGCACAAGAAAGTCGTCATGTTCTTGGTGTACGCAAAAATGTCTTAGGCCTACAAAGCACTATTCATAAATAAAAGGACTGATGTTTCAACTGCATTAAAGTAAGACCTCTGTTTATCAGGAGATAACATTAATGAGTGAAAATACAAGGCCTCGAATGGAGGAAGGTATTTTCAATATGTTTATTCAACTAACATTTATATCCGAAGTACATAAAACTCCCAAACCAATAATAAAGAGGCAGACAAACCAATTTCTAAAAATGGGCAAAGTATTTTAATAAGTACTTCACTCAAGAGGTTATAGGACTGACCAATACATATGAGAAGATATCTCTGCATCATTAGTCATTGAGAAAAAACAAATTAAAGCCACAGTGTGATACCACTCCACACACTCATCAGAATCATTGAATTATGGTATGTTTATGCAACAAAATATTATAAAGCACCTAGAATGAACAATGCACTGCTATCTACAACAATTTGGATAACTCTCACAGACATAATATTGAGAAAAAGAAGCCAAACAAAAAACAGTATAAATGATTCCAATTATATAAACTTAAAAAACAAGCAAAACCAATCCATAATAAAGTAAGTCAGATTAGTGATGATATAGGGAAGAGGGTGGAATTAACTGGGGGTTGGAAGGCTAATGATTTCTTGGGCTCTGGTCTTGTCCTATATTCTGATCTGGATGTTTATTATGTGGGTGTATATATGCAAAACTTAATCCAGCCGTACATTTAAGATCTGTTCATATTATAGTTGTTATATTTTCAATGAAAATGGCAACAAAAAGTGAGATTAGACAATATAAAACACCCTATTTTAATATATCCTAATACAATACAGGCCTGCAACAGGGAAAGATTAAAAGAAGTAAAAAGACTTTGGTAAACACATTTATTTTCTCTCCAAAGATAAAATGGAAGAACTACATTGCAATAATAAAAGAGAATGGGGTAAGAGTAATTTGAAAACTATCTTAAATTATTTGTGAATGCCATCTATTATCACTGTTACCACAATGTGAATGTTAATTCTATTAGAATCTTCATCCTCCCAAGCACCAATTGTCTAAATTTTCTGAAAATAATATTGATATGTTAAATGTTTAGTATATGTCAGTCTCTGTAATAAGCATTTTCAATGCATTACTCCAATTTATAGTCTCAACAACCTCATAAAGTAGGTATAGGTACTATTATAAGTGTCATTTTATACATGAGGATATTGAAGTTTAAATAGCCTCAGTAACTTGCACAAAGTCAGGCATTAACATGTGGCAGGTGGTCAAGGCAGTGCTTGTCATACTGAAATGATTCAACCCATAGTTGCTGAAAACACCTCTTCATCTGTGCTCTGTGTTAATAACAAACTGTCTTGCCTCTCAGATGGAATCATTAAACATGCAATGTTGGTCTGAACTTGCAGATGGGGATGATTACCATGTAGCTCATTATTTATTAATATGGTATCTGTTACCATATTGATCTTAGAAACTGTTTTGATCTCACTGTCTCTTGCCTCATTCATTCAGCAACTATTTTTTTATTGGTTATGAATATTCATGAGATACAGAGCTGATTGTCAACCCTCGTGCCCAAGATGTGAAGGCCAGATTTGTACTGGCAGCATCCCGTTACCTCAAATTGCATTTGTACCCCATGTCCCCCACCCAGTTATCCCCAACCGCCCTCCCCCTCCCCATTTCCCCATTCGACTTTGTATCCCAAAGTATGTTCTCCCCCTCTGTAAGTCCAAAGCAACACTGTGGTCTTTCTTTCCTTCCTTCTTTCTCTCTTAGCTCCCACATATGAGTGAGCACATGCAGCATTTATCCCTCTGTGCTTTGCTTATTTCATTCAACATAAGTTTCTCCAGACTCATCCATGTTGTTGCAAATAGGAGAATTTCATTCTTTTTTATGGCAGAGTAGTATTCCATCGTGTATATATACCACAGTTTTCTTATCCAATCATTCATCGATGGCCGTTTAGGTTGGTTCCATGTCTTGGCTATTGTAAACGAGCTGTGATGAACATGGGAGTGCAGGTGTTCCTTTGACATGATGATTTCCATTCCTCTGGGTATATACCTAGAAGTGGGATTGCTGGATCATATGGAAGATCTCTCTGTAGTTGTTTGAGAAAGCTCCATACTGTTTTCCATAATGGTTGTACTAATTTACAGTCCCACCAACAATATAAGTGTTCCCTTCTCTTCACACCCTCGTCAGCATTTGTTATTCACTGTCTTTTTGATTATAGCCAGTCTAACTGGGGTGACATGGTATTTCAGTGTAGTTTTAATTTGCATTTCCCTGATGACTAGTGAGATTGAGCATTTTTTCATGTATCTGTTGGCCATTTGTATGTCTTATTTTGAAAAATGTCTGTTCAGCTCCTTTGCCCATTTTTTAATTGGGTTGTTTGTTTTTTTCCTGTGTAATTGCTTGAGTTCCTTATATATTATGGATATTAATCCTTTGTCGGATGCACAGTTAGCAACTATTTACTGAGCATCTACCATGTACCAGGATTCCAGGTGCAGGGAATATCATGTCAAACAACAGAGAAAAATTTTCTCCTCTCATGGAGCTAACAATCTGGAGGGGGAAGACAAATGAGTAAATAAGTAGTGAGATAAATTTAGACAGTGATAAATGCCATTAGTAGGGTAAAGGTATAGAGATTACAGGGCTTCTTTAAGAAGTGTGTCCAGGGAAAACCTCTCCAAGGAGACAACCTAAATCACAAGACAGAGCCAGCCAAATAAAGACCCAGAGGAAGTACATTCTACAAAGAGAGGCAGAAAGTGCAAAGAGACCCAGGTTGGCTGGGTAAATTTAGGGAACCCCAAACTAGTGAGCAAAGGTGCCCTTTAATATCCACATTTTTTGAATGTTTGTTTGAAATTGTACTTATAATACTGCCTGTGCAAGTTTGAGTATTAGTAGCAATTCTTGGGCTCTGCTGTATTATGAGAAGTTTTACTATGGTCTTAAGCTCTTGTACTTAATTTAGCAAAGCAAAGCCCTGAAATTTGCTAGATACCCCTAGTGCAAAGAGTCAGTTTAGTAAGCACCTATTTTTATCTGAGCATGTGTCTTAGGTTCTACCTCCGCCTAAGTCATTTATAAAAGTAACATCTCTAATAACACAAATATCGTCCCTGAGACTGATTTTCAAATGTCCACATGGCCCTTGGTATCTTGTTAAAATGCAAATTCTGATTCAGGAGGCCTGGGCCAGGGCTGGAATTCTGTATTTCTGACAAGCTCCCAGGTGATGCTGGTGTCACTTGGTCCTTAAACCACACACATTGAGTAATAAGACCTTAGGAGACTGCTGATAAATAGAAATATCTCTATCTTCCAGATATATAAGAGCCTATAGGTTTTTTCTGCCTGTCAATATGGGACTCCAGGCAATGGCACAGATGATCTGTTTCTTAATCTGGCTCTGGTTGTGATAATTCAGTTAAATAACATATGTGAAAACACTTTACACATATTAAGAGCACAATTAATATTTTTATCTAGTGGAAAGTTAACTGGCTCAAATAAAAGTTGAATTACTCATGAAGGCCCTATTAAAATCATGCTTTAGTGAAATAAGTTCTTAAACACACTGGACTTCTCATGTCTTTATGTATGAAATGGGATCAGGTAACATATGGTGTACTTTCTTTGTGTTCAGTGCTGTGTTGAACACTGAGAGAACAGAAACGGTTATAGAGAAGAGTTTCTGCCCTCAAGGATCTCCAACACAGTTAAAAGAGTAAGAAAAATAATTAAATGGAGAATATAATTAGCTGTTAATTAGTATGATGGCACATTAATTACTATTGGGAATCATAGGCAAGTGAGATCAGGGAAGACTGGTGTGGACTCTCTTTTTTATACTCCACGATGGATAGGACTGATAAGGGCAAGGAGAGCCTAAGCCACAGGCTACCCCATTTTCTCCATTCCCAGGCTGACTCGCAGGTGCAAGGAGGATGACCTTGCATCTTTCCCCAGTGTGGCATTTCTTGCTTGCAAGAATGTCTGGGGAATAGATGAGGCAATGGAAATAGGTAACCACATGCTTTATTGACCATATGACCTGTCAAAAGGCAGTGGAAGAAGCCTAGGGTTGCAATTCCTCAGACGTTCTCAAATACACAAGCTTGGGGACACACACACACACCAACACTCACGAATGTACTTCAGAAAGTTTATAGAAAGATTCATATGATCTTCTAATTCCATTTTTCCACGAACTTTTTGAAGTACATTCACATATCTAACTTTAAGACTCTTTATTCTTTTATCTTTTGTTTATTCCCTCCCTGCCTCCACACAGGTTCCTACTCAGGACAGATCCTGAAGCCCTCTTAATGCTTCATAATCCAGTTCTTCTTTTATTAAAAAAGAGAGAGAGAGAGAGGTTGTTGATAGCCACGTCTATGTTGTTTGGCATCTCTACAGTTCTTACTTGATGATTATCGAAATACTAACTGATTTCCTTCCAAGTGTGAGTAAATTGTAAACTGTGAAAATTATGCAAAGAAGTCTGATATTTACATTTCATTTATTGATTAATATTAAACTAGCATTTCTAATATTCTTTTACTTTTGCAGGTGTGTGTGTGTGTGTGTGTGTGTGTGTGTGTGTGTGTGTGCGCGCGCGCGCGCGCTCGCACATTTCTGCTTCAGATTTTTAGAAGGAGGTCTACCTCCTTTTAAAATATAATTTGGACTTTAACGTATCATATATTATTTTATAAACAATTTTGCTCACCACTTTACTTTCCAATACCTGGATTAGTGAAGGCCTCATAAAAGAGATAATAAGTCAGACTAAGCCCTGAAAAATATATGAGATTTCAGAGGACCAAGCTGGGGAAGGAGAGAGAAGTGTGAGGAGACTCCAGGCAAGCAAAGCAGCGGGAGTGCTCAGATTGAAAAGGACATCTAATTAAAGCAGATAGTACATACTGAGATGAAATACAGAATGATATTCATTAGAAAGTCCACATAGAGGAAGATCTTAATGGCCAGGCAACAAATTTAACTTGAAGCAGAAAAATATATACATATATGTGTATGTATATATCCTGAGTGTTTGATTTCAGGGAGTGATATGAAATAAATAATGTTTATGGAAAATAAAACCTGAATTTATGAAAACATGAATTTATTGGGATAATTTACGAATGAAATGACTTGGACTATGTACAGTTAAGGGGACTGCATAAGGGATCAACGAAGAGGAAGGAAATGAATTATTGCACATCCTTACCTATTTCATACAGCTAGTATGCAAAGTTGCTGTATGGAGGACATATGCCTATTGAGAATATCCAGAACTTATGGGTACTTCTAGGATACCATTTTTTCCATAGTTCCAGAGTAGAGTAATTAAACCTATGAGTTCCTCAAGTCTTCAACAGACAAGCCTTGGGTGTGCTCATGCCTTTGAGCCTGGAATATTCATGAACAATTCAGTTCTAAAGAATCCAAGATGAAGCCTGTATTAGGATGGTTAGATAGCCACATGTCTAGACTCTTTGAAGCAGTAGAAGCAAAAATGTGGCCATAATGTATTCTCAGCACCTTTTGATTATATATCTTTCTATCTCTTATTGCTGGAAGACTCTGCAAGAATCTTGATTTGGATGATGTATGCACTATGTTTGAACAGAAGATGTTTTTGTTTTAACAAAAGTCTTCAGAAATGTGTTATTTTGCTGTTTACCTGCCAAAGACAAATGGTGAATCTAATAGGTAGGCTTTGGACTAATGTAATTTTGGCATAATACCTGGAAAATCTAATCTTGTCTCTCCCTTGCCATCCATCACCTAGATTCAGTTATACTCGCTTCTACATGGCATCTAAGAATGTCCAGAATCAGTGCTCTGCCTAATCTTCTGAACTCTCAACTCTTGCCACTTCTTATGACACCACCAAACCACTCGTAATTCACCACATGCTCTTACAGACTCTTGGCTCTCTTCCATGCATTGTATTTTGCTCACTCATCTGCCTAAAATTTCCTTCTCTGTTGACTTCTCTAGTTTTTATGGAACAATTTATCAAGATAAAATATACTCCTATTTTTATCTCCCTGTTTTTTTATTTCTCTAATTCCTAATGATCAATTCATCTTTTAGGATTCATCTTAGCCCCAGTCCCCTCTGACCTACCTCAATACATTGTAGTAGCAGTTAGATAACGCTCTCTCACATCCATGCCTTTATGTGTTATATATTATAGCCATGAAAACATGCAACCATAAGGTATTGCAATGACTTCTTTGTGAGTATTCTCCACTGTGAATTTCTTAAGGGAAACGACTCTTATTATTTTCAGCATATAATAGAGTGGCTAGAAAACAGTCAGTACTCAATAAATATTTGCTGACCAAATGACTGTATTCATTGTTATTACAAAAATCATTATCATTTTAAATACAAATAGCAATCCCATCTAGCCTCTTGGGTCAAAATTTAAAGCTCCAATCTCATAGTGAGATTTCTTTATTAATTATAACAGCTTGATATACAAACTGTAAACTTCTATGGAAGCTCCATCTTCAGCGGTCTTAGAAACTACTGTGTGCAGTAAGGTGATCAAGTATGAATTTTCCTAGGAAAATTTCCAATAATTTATGAACAAATAACAATCGCTAAGAACCATTTCAGAAAAACTAGCAACTCTAGATAAATAGATGGGTACAATAGCGGCACACATTTCTGAAGATATCAGACAGGCAGTATAGTGCAGTAGTTAGGAATCTATACCCTTGTAATAATTCTCAGCCTTGATTAGAATTCTCATTGTGACCATTACTAGCTGAATATTATCAACACCAAGTAATAACATTTCTTTCAGTTTTCTGCTCTCTAAAATATCAATTCAAAGCATTTGTAACACCATTTGACCAAGACTAATCATTTAGTTAATATATTTCTGGAAGAGGTAGTGATGGTGCAGGCAGCATTACCATCCTCCATTGGGAAACATTATTTTGAAAACTCAGCAACTTAAAGAATAATATGCTTGAGGATCTAGGTTCAAGAAAGAATAAAGTTAAATTCTTTGACATTCAATTACTTTAAGGTCCTTGAGACTATATTCTGGTAAATTATTGATGCTAACTACCTATTGATTACCTTGTTATAGGTAAGTGTTAAACAACAGAGAAGCAAGCAGTCTCCCTAATAAGAATGCATTTTTAATAAATCCACATGCTATGAAAATAGCAAAAATATACAAATATAATCTTAAATGCTATGAGTTATTTTGAAAGTCTGATGCCAGAGAATAGAAATATCACAAATTAATAATATCTAATAGTAAGCCAAAATCTGTAGTAAGTTATAAATGAGATATCTGAAACAATTGTAAAATAGGAAAACGGTATTAGTACAGGTCATGAACAAACCGTAAACAACAAAACTTCTCCAAGACTTGCCTTGCCTCTTTCATACCTATCTCCACTTCACCAAAAGGCCTATTTTCCACTTTTCTTTGGTGTGCTGAAAACTGCGTATAATAACCTCACCATTTCTCAGGTATGTCATGTTCATATTCCCCTCTTTTCTGCCTTAAACATGGACAGCTCAAGCCTAAGGCCACTCTGATTTTGCTAAATTCATGTACTAAATGTTGATCTCTCTGAGGGCAAGGATCTCGTCTTATTTTCTTAGCTTTCCCAACAGCTGTAAAGTTTTTTTTAAGTTGTTTAAATTATTTACACTTAAGATTTCCCACTTAAGACTACATTTTACCATATTTTTATAACTTTAAATTGATTTGGTTTAATTATTTGGTATTATCATCTCAAATATTTACTGAAAATATGTATTCATCTTTGTGCTATAGTCTCATCCCTCTTAAAATAATTGGGAAGGCAGAACATATGTAGAAAAAGAATATTAGATGTTTACACAAAATTTCTAATTTTATGGTGGTCATTTAGAGAGTCATTGATATACAAGGGTATTTCCAAAAAGTTCATGGAAATATATAACTAAAAAATAATACAAATCTTTCCATGAACTTTTTGAAGTACTCTGGTATATTATGAAGTTTAGAAAATGCCTATCATTGGCCAGACACTGTGGGATCTGAAAGTAAAAATGATAGCTAGGATTCCTTTCATCGGGAACTTACAGCCTAGTGAGGGAGAAAAATTATAAAAATGAGAAATCATAATAATACACGAAACGTAGCACAAAAGGGAAGGTACATTGTGCTAACAGGACATGTAGATGGCACAACTAGCCACACCTATAAGTTCAGGGGCAAATCCTGTTTCAGTCCACATTAGATTTGTTGCAAGTAACAGAGAACTAAAATCATAGTGACATAAACAATATAGAAAAGTGTTTCTGTCTCATGTAAACATCCAAAGGTGGGCAGTTGTGCCGCAATGCTCCGTGAACCCACTGGGGAGTCAGGCTCCCTTATCCTGCTGCTATACCATCCTTAGTGCACTATCTCAAGGGCCAAGATGACTGCTGAGGTTACACCTGTCTTGTACACCTTCCAGCCAATGGGACGGATAAAGAGAATAGCAGATGTTTTCTGGAAGTCATACAACACTTCTGGCCAGTTATGTTCCATTGGGCATTAACATGACCCTCATCCAGCTCCAAGGGAGGCTAAAAAGTATCAGTTCAGTTTTGACCAGCTATAAATAGGGTTTCTCTCACAAAGTTACAGCAAAGGTAAATATGATTTGAAGGATATGTAAAATGTATCAAGAGGGTAAAGAAATGACACTATCTCCAAATACAATCTGCAAAACTTTGTTTTTAAAATTCAACAGTATGAAAAGCAATTCAGTTAAAAAGCGGGTAAGAAATTAAGCAGACACTCCTACAAAGAAGATATACAGATGGCAAATATGCATATTAAAATATGCTCAACATCATTTGTCATTAGGGGAATACAAATTTTTAAAAAAGATACCACTGCATACTTATTAGAATGGCTAAATTCCAAAAACATGAAAATACTGATTGCTGTCAAGGATGCAGAGCAACAGGAACTTTCATTCATTTTTAATAGAATGCAAAATGGTACAGCCACTTGGGAAGTCAGCTTGGTGATTTTTTGTAAAGTTACACATAGTCTTAAAATATGATCCCGGAGTCATGCCCCTATGTTACCCAACTAATTTTAAAATTCATGTGCATGAAGAAACCTGCATGAGAAAGTTTGTAGTCACTTTATTCATAATTACCTAAAACAGGTAGCAACCAAATGTCCTTCGGTAGGATAAACAAAGAGTGGTACATCCATAAAATGAAATATTACTCAGGGATACAGAGGATTATGCTACAAAGCCATGCAAAGATGAATCTTAAATGCTATATGAACAAAAAGCCAATCTGAAAAAGCTGCATACCATGTGATTTCATTTATATAATATTCTGGAAAAGGTAAAATTGTGGAGATGGGAAACATATCAGTGATTGCCAAGGATTCTAGGTGGCAGGGATGAGATGTTAATAGGCAAAGCACAGGGAACTTTTTAGGACAGTGAAACTATTATGTATGATACTGCAGTCAGGGATACAAAACACCATGCATTTGTCAAAGCCCATAGAAATATACAGCATAAAGAGTGAACCTTAATGTGTTCAAATTTAAAATAATAATCGTTTCAGAGGTCAGGGAATACCAAGACGATATGTAGAATATGACAGTATAACTGTATGACAAATGCACAATACCAGCTCACTGAAGCAGATGGCGTAAAAGGTGCTGATCTAAACACCTTTGCAGTCTCTAAGACTAAAAGCAAATAGAATTGTGCATAAGCTCTGCTCTAGATGATAACATATCTCAACAGGTTAACAGTATTGAAACCACTATAATGCACACTGGAATTGAACAGGTTAGTGAGCTGATGCAAGCCGGGCTTCTCATTGTTAGAGTGGGAGGTTACAGATAAACAAGGGAAGGAAGATAGAGCGATGCATGCAGTAATGAGTTAGAATTGGAAGCTTCAGTATGAACTCATGTTTAGCTTAATATGGACATAGATGGTCACGTATGAAAATATTTATAGATCTGTGTATGTACACAAACACATATTTCTTTGCTTTGTCAACTGAGAGGGCCTAAAAGCAATGAATGTGTCATTGAGCACAGCTAGTACCCAATTCTTGGTTTCTAATATTATTCTCCAATCAATCAATCAATCAATCAATAAAAAAAAGAATGGCTGATCCTAGGACTGGAGCAAGAAATACAGAAGATGAGCCTAGAGCATGTTGTCCTGTCAGAAAGTAATAAAGTTCTCAAAAACAGCAAGAACAACAACAGCAGCAGAACACTTAAAGCACATGATGGGAGTATGAAAAATGGTTATAGAAGCCAAATGAAAGAGCTCTCAATGACCTATGCTGAAAAACATTGAGCACAAAACCCCAAATAAAGTAGTGTTGGATTATAACCTGAAGTATAAAACACAATGCTCATTTATACATATGTATATGTCTATATATATATATCAGTCATATATACATTTATGTTGTACCTATATATGACAAAGCAAGGAAATAGATGTGTATCTATCCACACATCTATAAATATTTCCATATATATGAGACCATACTGAAATAAATAAATATAAATAAATAAAAGGCAGAAAACAGACACATCCCCCATGCAGAGGAATTCCAAAAATTTAAGTAAGTACTCAGGGAGGTGAGGCTTAATCCTCCACTTCTAAACTGCTGTTGTGCAAGATGACTTTCTTCCAAACAGTACATTCTGGGAAGAAGAAGAAAAAGAAAAACAGTTACTTTACAGTGAATAAATTCATCAAATATGACCTCATCCAGATAATCAAGGTTGACATCAACCGTGTTAAGTCACATTGACAGTACGTAGCCTCAGTATAGTGTGATGAAAATGACACTTCATCTCTGTGTTCTTCTTCCCCAAAACCCAAAAACAGTCTCATCATAAGAAAAATACCTCACAAATTTCAGTTGTAGGAGATTCTACAAAATACCTGACCAGTACTTTTCAAAAGTGCCAGTCATCTAAAAATTGAGAAATTCACAGCAAAGAGTTTTCTAAGGATACATGACAGTGAAATGTAATGTGGCATGTATCCTGGATGGGTTCCTGAAAAGAAAAAGAATAGTAGGTGAAAACTAAGAAAATCTAAATGAAGTGTGGACTTTATTTAATCAAACTGTGCATCCAACAAGGAAATGATATCAAGAGTATACAAGAACCCAAACAACTTAACAGTAAAAAGACAAATAACCCAATTAAAAAATGGGCAAAGGAGCTGAACAGACATTTCTCAAAGGAGGGTATACAAATGGCCAACACACACATGAAAAGATGCTCGACATCACTCAGCATCAGGGAAATGGACATTGAAACCACACGGTGATATCCTTTCACCCCAGTTAGACTGGCTATTATCAAAAAGACAGAAAATAACAAATGCTGTCAAGGATGTGGAGAAAGGGCAAGCCTCCTACACTGTTGATGGGACTGTTAACTAGTGCATGATGGAAAACAGTATGGAGGTTTCTCAAACAACTACAGATAGAACTGCCATATGATCCAGTGATCCCACTGCTGGTATCTACCCAAAGAAGTGGAAATTATCATGTTGAAGGGATTTGCAATCCCATGTTTATCACAGCTCTATTTACAGTAGCCAAGACTTGGAGCCAACCTAACTGTCCATCCATGGATGACTGGTTAAAAAAAATGTGTATGTATGGACGCAATGGAATGCTACTCTGCCGTAAAAATGAATGAAATTCTTCCATTGGCAGAAACATGGATGAACTTAGAGAAAATTATATTAAGTGAAATAAGCCAAGCACAGAAAGAGAAATACTATATGTTCTCACTCATAAGTGGGAGTTAAAAACATAAACAAACAAACAAAGATACAACAATCACAATAATTCATTGAACTTTCAAAAGGAGATAACAGAACTGAGGTCACCAGAGATGGGAAAGGGGAAGAAGGAAGGGAGGTCAGAGAGACATTGGTAAAGGGCCACAAAAAATTGTTACATTGTGTAATGTTGAATATACTAATTATCGCGATTTGAGCATCACATATTTTACATGTATTGATATTCAACACCTGTATCCCACAGATATGTACAATCAGTTATATTTCAAAAAAATTTAATAATTAAAGAAAAAATACGAATGTATTAATATAGGATTGTCGATTTTGACAAATGTACCATACTAATGTAAGATATTAATAATAGGGGAAACTGGATGTGCAGAATATTGCAACTCTCTGTACTACCTTTGCAATTTAGATGTAAATTTAAAATAAAAGGTCTATTTTTAAAAAGATAGCTGACACTCTTCAATAAACTATCTGCAGCCTAAAATAATTTAAATATTTAGATAACTAAAAGTAAAATAATTCTGACTCTTCCATATATCTGTGATTACTATTAAAACTTCAAAACTATCCATGATGGTTTCATTGTAAGTACTTATTTATTGTTTTATTAAATTATATTCAAGAAATTACTACATGAATAAATGTAGTTATCAATGACAGCAGTGATATAACATTAAGGACATTTAGAGAAATTTGGCCAAATTACCCAAAGGTTTAGGATTAGCTTCATGAATTGTTAGGTGTGAAACCTGCTGCCTGGTGTGTAATAGTTTCTGTTATCACTGGTTGAGGTGTGAGTGCTCATATCACCATAATGCAACAGTTTATTATAGCCTATAATGGAAATTTTTTTTATAATTGAACTCCTTTTGTGCGAGAGGTATAGCACATGAACTGAATATTTCAAGAATATAATGAAAGTTCAGTTTAAGATTTTGCAAGGAACCACACATTTGAAATATTGAAAGGGAAGCGTGCTAACTGGGAAGATTAATTGCCAACTGGTTTTCTCTCCTTCTGGTCTCATAGGAGGTACAGCAAACAGAAAATCCAGTTGTACTCTTGCCAATGAATCTCATATGTCAGAGAAAAGATATGCTGTAGGACTCTTTAAATGAAAGAGGTCAAAGGACACTTTGCTTGCATGTGCACGTGCAATATAAGGGGGCAAAGGTTAAAATGAAAGCATAAGTTCAGAACACTTTTATCCTAGGATTTTTTTTAATTAGGCCTCAAAAGTAAAATGCTCTCATATAAGAATGTTAAGTCAAGATTTTAGTACACATGCTCTAACAAGATTTATATCTGCTATTGATTATGTGCCAGACAAATATCTAAACTTTCACAAAAATCTGATTATGAGACCATTTTAAATGTAAGAGTCTTTCTTGTAGATAATTCATCTATTCCCTTTGGGAATGTGGATTTAAAGATTCAAAATTCTTGAAAGTGATCTATATACTTAAGTATATTATTTTGTAAAATTAAATTTAAATTCAATGAGTACTTGACTGAGATTGGTATGATGGGAAAGGCACAGATGCAAAGGAACCATCTATGCAGAGATATCAGGTGAAAACCTAGGACTGGAGGGGAAGAGCACAGCTCGAAGAAAGCCAAGAAGAAATGCTTAGGAAAATACATCTTCAAGTGATTGGAGAAAAAATAAAACCATATAAGTAGAAAGGTCAACAATTTTGAGAGTAGAAGGAAGAACCAAAATTCAAAGATCAGTTTTAGTATTTTCTGGATATGCACATTAACCCTTTGATGCTGTTTGCTCATCTGGAAAAAAAAAAAGGAAATTAATTCTTATATCACCAGATCAAAGAGAATATTAATGTGATATATATATATATAACATGCTTAGCTCAGTGCATTACACAAAATGGATGCTCAATAATTGTTAGTTTCCATCTTCATGAACACTTATTTTCTCCTTTAGGAAAATGCATCATGGGAACCAGCACAGAATTTTTTAAAAAGTCATTGATTTATAGTGGAACTCAGAGAAACAGCATTGATCTTTCAATAAAGGTACACTATTTCCATGGTGTGCTTTATGCAGGGCCAACATTACTCATAGCTAACAAATTTTGACTGTATCCCAATTTTGCCCAGAGCTAGATTTGACTTCAGTGAATGCAAGTCATATTTAATGAAGGAGATGTGATTGTAAACAGGGAGATAATGTTATACCTTAAATTCAGAAATTTTTCAGAGGGGCATCTTTGTTGTAAGTTACCCTTGGCCATACTGTTGGTCTCATGTGAAAATATTTATCCAAAAGTAAAATTCAATAGACAAAATTTAGAAAATCCAAACATATTAAAAGTATCAAACTAAAGAAACTGGAAAAGAAATTAAGTAATACAATATGTCTGTGTAAAGGATGTAAAAATTCAGCTGCTCTTGGATTTGTTAAATTCCTGTTTTCCTTTTAAAATACTTTTGGGAATAGGCAAAACCCAAAAGGTATTGAATTAAGCACTTTTTCCATTCATGTAGAAATGTCCCAGAGGAAATTTAATCTCCATGTTTCTGATACTTTCACACTTAACATCAAAGAATTGTTTGTAAGGGTTATTTGATATATTAAGAGGGTTTTGAGCTTTTTTCCAAGGCTTTTAAATTGTTTTTCTTGGAATAAAAATGTAGTTACATATATCCAAGGGGAAACTAATTCATACACCACTAAGTTCAAATTCAGTTCAAAATTTCTGCTGCCAAATTTTCCGAAGAAAAGCCTTTCCTGTTTAAAAAATAACACTTTCTCTGTAATAGATTTCAGCCAAACACCCCTACTTCACAGATGATACATATACAAATTTTTTATTACTACAGTAATTTTATATACATAATTATATAAAGAAGTAGCCCCTTATATGATGGAAATGAGAAAATTGCACCTTCTGATACAGTATATTGCTGTTATGAATTGAAGATGTATGAATAGCTTTATCACAATTTTGTAAGAGAATTCAAAGGGTGAATGAAAGTGAATGGGAACTCTATTGGTCCCTGCTGGTTAAAAAATCTGAAAATTGATTAAGCTCTCTCCACCAAATGCAAAGATATTTACTCTTCATTTAAAAAATCATTATGGCCTCCGGCTTTTCTAATTTTCAACCCAGAAATAGCCAGACACCATCATCTGCTGCCTGGACTACAAAAATAACCCACTAGTTGATCTCCCCACAATTTTTCTTCCCTCTCTTTAACCTATTTTCATGAAGCAACCAGCTCTTTTATCTACTCCTTCCCTTCAGTCCATTCTTCATAGAATAGCGAGCATTATTTCCTTAAAATTAAAATTTAATCATAGCTCTCATCCACTTGAACATAATCAGTGACAGGCCATTGTCCAAGAAAAACAAAAACAAACACCGAATTCCTTAACGTAGCCTATCCCTCAATTACAAATCTTGAGTCTGTGGACCTTCTTTGGGATTATCTGTGAGGAAAGCCACTTCCAGAATCAAGGCCTTTGCACCTGCTTTCCCCTTTGCTTGGACTGAGTAAAGGTAAATTTGCACTGAAGATGCCATCTTTCTTAAACTTTATCCAGTAAACAAAGATAATTTTTGCTCTGGGTTTCCCACTAATTTACATGTAATATTAACTTTACTTTCCAAACCTGGGGCTGTGCCCAGAAAGAATTTGGTTATATGGATTTATAGTAAGCATCCAATTGATTCCATGTTTTGGTTATCTCATCTAGTCATTGGTTATTATCTAAAATTTTGTTCTAATATATTTTAATACTTTAACGTCTATTTCCTTCAGTAGACTTTAAGCTTTATCACTGCATTCCCAATATCTGATGCAGATTCTGGCCTATGGTAAACACTTGATAATGTTGAACGAATATACTTAGTATGATAAATATTGTAGAATTAATTGCTGATGTGTAATTTAAGACTTTTTATGAAGAAAGACATAAAAATCACAGTATATGTGAGGCCTTTGAAAAATATTTGTCACCTAACCAGTATGGTAAATTTAATATTGATCCTAATTCTGTACTCCTTGTAGTTATATTGTAAATTCAGATCCTTGTCACACTCTACTAGTCAGTAGAATATATGTCCTCATCCTTTGCCTTTGGGCTTGGACATATGAATTTCCTTGGCCAAATTGGTGTTGAAGTAAAGATGCAAGTGGAGACCTAAAATGCATCTGGCTCACAGAGTCCAATAACAGAGATTATATTTTTGTTGGACTCATTTTCTCACAGATATCTATAAATATTGGAAAAATATAGCTTAAAAAGACTTGGAAGATGCTGGAGTTCATCCAAAAGTAGGGGGAAAACATGAAGAAAGTTTAGACTCAGAAGGCAAAAGAAATGGGTGAATCTCTCCTTTTACACCTTTTTCCCCTGTTGAGGGAAGGACCCAGTCAGACCACAGAGGGTGACTAAATTTCAGATAGAAAATCTTCAGTCTTAGGGGCTTGAACAATCAGAGAAAAGAATTCAGGGCGAATAGAGTAACTGAGAAGTAAAGGAGTAAATCCAAGAGAGAAAAATGTCTTCAGAGGTAAAGCCCTAACTCTGCCAAAATTCCTGGGTGACCCATGAACTACATGCATACACAGGGAAGATTCTAACCAGCCAAACTACGGACAAAAGAGTTAAAGAGAGATTTTAGCTCAAGCTTATGTCAGAAAAGACAATGTTTGAAATTTGTGTTCAGCTGATAATAACATAAAAAAATCCAGATTTTCTACAATGGATCATTCACAGAATATAGGTTATAATCCAAAATTACAAGACTTATGAAGAAACAGGAAAATATAGCCCATTGTCAAGATATATGGCAATAAGTAGAAACTGAACTAAAGATGACATTGAATAAAAAATTAAAAGGAACATCAGAGAAAAGGATTTTAAGAAGCAATTATAACTAGATCCAAAAACATAAAGTAAAATATGTTAATGAATACACAAATAGGAAATCTCAGCAAAGAAATAAAAACTATGAAAGTTTTAGAACTGAAACATATAATAATAATAAAATGTAATAATCTCTGGATGAACTTAAGAGCAGATTGTAGATAATAGAAGAAAGAATTTAAAGACAGAAAAATAGAAATTATCCAATCTTGGAAACAAAGAAAAAACATTAATATACAATGTAGAAGTCCTTTAAAAACTATCAAAAATATAAAAAGACTTCACAAGTTGCTGGAGTCCCAAAAAGACAAGAGAGAGAAAACTGGGTAGAAAAATATATAAAGAAATAATGGCTAAAATTTGCTACATGCATGAGATGAATCCCATAAAATAGGCTGATACCTGTGTCAGTTCTCACTGCCTCCAGTCTTAAAAGAATGTATTGTTAGGGAAGCTGGTCCCATCTTCATAGAGCTTTAAGATTTAATGTCTGCCCTGTTGGGTTTCAGATTTGTTTGGGGCCTGTTTCTCCTTTCTTCTGGGCTATTCCTCCCTTTTGGAATGGGAATCTGTACCCAGTGTCTGTTCGACCATTGTGTCTTGTCTTGGAAGTAGGTAATTTGTTTTTGATTTTTACAGGTTCGCAACTGGAAGGAGTGTTGCCTTTACTCTCAGACGAGACTTTGGACTTTTAAGTAGGTGTTGGATCAAGCTAAGGCTTTTGGGACCATTGGGATGAAATGATTGCATTTTGTATGAGAGGGGCATGAATTTTGGGGGGCCAGGGGATAAATGATATATTTTGGTTATGTTTGTCCCCCCAAAGCCCATGTTGAAATCTGATCCCCTATGTGGCAGTGTTGGGAGGTGTTTGAGTCATGAGGGTAGATCTCTCATGAACAGATTAATGCCCTCCCTGGGGGCGGGGTGGGGGAAGAGTGAGCTCATTCTATTAGTTTCCATGAGAACAGGTTGTTAAAAGGACCCCCCCACACACACACTTTGCTTCCTCTCTCCATGTGATCTCCTTGCATCCTCTGGCTGTCCTGCCATTTTCCACCATGAGTAGAAGCAGCATGAAGTCTGCACCAGATGCAGCTGTCCCAGAATCATGAGCCAAATAAAACCTCTTTTCTTTATAAATTACCCAGTCTAAGGTATTCTGTTATAGTGACACAAAAATTGATTAAAACACCTGGCTGTGAGAAAAATAATGCCACATACAGGTCACTAGTTTAGAGCATATACCATATTCTGGAGGATTGTTCCTCCTGGAAAGGTATTGCCACCTAGCAGACACTGTAAGTAAGCCTTTAAAAGATGGGTTCCACTATTTTATCAAGGTAGCCAGTTCAAGATGGTAAAGAATATAGTAAGAGAAATGAATTCCATAGGCATGCTATGATTTTATTACTTCATTTGCTTGAAATGAGTTCCTTTCAGGAGCAACACCTTATGAAATACCATGATGGTGGATAAGGCATTTCATAAGTTTACAAAGGATATTTTGGCAGAGGACAGGGAGAGGGAAATCCATATCTGGACAACAACTACCCTAGTGAAATCAAAGCACTGACCCTTCCATTATAGGTGTAGTATGATGTAATCAACCCTCCGTCAGGAAACTGGCTGAATACCTTGGAAAATGACATCATATAGGGAGTCAATGTTAGTCTCTACTGTTTGCAGACTGGTGACTCAGCAGTAACTGTGTCCAAATCAACCTCTGTGACTCTAAGTCCATGTTGCTGAACTCATGCATAATTTCCATCCCTGCCTTCATGATGAGTTTATTCATGAGTCCTTTGGGGAATGACAGGAGAAGATGGATCACCATATCTACCTAATTATGAAAATGATCATCAAATGTTGCAACCATTTGATGAATATCCACATAGTACTCAAATATCCTCACATTCTGTGCTTACTTAGAGAGGTCAATCCACCCAGACATCCTTGTCATCAATTTTCTAATTGTGTTCTTTCCAAGTTCCTGACCATTCTACCAAACCATTAGCCACAATCCATGAATCAGTAGCTCTGGCCATTTCTCCTTCCACACAACCAGGTGCACTGCCTGTAGTTCTTCTTGTAGTATTCTTGTAGATAACTGGGAGGGTATCCTTTCACCAATGTCTTTCAAGGTGTTCCATAATGGGAATACAGTGCTGCAGCTGCTCAGTTTCAAGTAATTTTTGCATATCATACAGAACATCTAAATATAAAGATGGCTATTTTCTTTCTTAGTCAGTTGCTCATAGGACCCTCCCCATGAGAATATACGTCCGAGTTGAGAGAAAGAATATAATGAATCAAGAGTAGAAGTAGTTAGCATCTGGGTCACTTCTTTATTCAACTTACTTAAGCCTTCCCTGCCCCTTTCCTGGTCTTCCCCTGCTTGAACCCAATCTCACATCTACCATTTCTGTTTGTTGATGGAGTGTTCATGTACACCATTTGTCTTGGTGGATCAGATAACATCCAGTTTATGATGTGTAACTCAGGTTGTCTGGTAATTTGGTGACCTATAAACAAGCATTCAGTCTCTGCTAAGGTTCTGCAGTAAGCCAGAAATTGTTTCTCAAAAGGAGAACAGTTATCCACGAACGAAGCACAGCTTTGCATCCTTGCCAGAAATTCTAAGGTTCTTTACTGTTATTCACATACAGGGTCCAGATAAAGGTCTATACAGTATCAGTTTCTTCCCTGCCAGTTCAAGTACTGTCACGTAAGTCGGGTCATGTAATGTAAATGACATAGCAAGTTGTATAATAGTTTGGACCTATTGCAGAGACTTCTGTTGTTCTGGGCTACACTTAAAACTGGCAAATATTTTAATCTTTTAAGAAATGAGTCTGAGTAACATACCCAAAGGAGGAATATATTACCTCCAAAATCCAAAGAGGTTTTCTAAGAATTGTGTTGCTTTCTAAATGATAGGAGATCTAGATGCAGTAACTTGCTCTTTACCTTGGAAGGAATATCATGACATATCATGAAGGAATGTCAAGACCACTGGACCTTTCAGAAATTTTACCAAGATGGTAGTCACCATAATACATTGTGGGATTTATTTTTTATTCTCTTGTGTACAAGTATCTATAGTAGTTGCCATTTGCTGCTTACTGAGTCCTATAAGAAAATAACAATATAATATAATGAATCAATAGGTGTCCTATGGCATAGAAAACTAACCATGGTCCCATGGACTAGACATCACATACGACTGAAGAGTTGATATAGCTGCGGAAGTATCCCCGTCCTATAATCTTTCTATATCTATAGATAGAGAAAAGCCATTTATGATATTAGCAGCTGCATACATGATGCAAAAGGATATGTTGATATGATTTAACGATAAAACCACATCTGGAACAGTGCTGTAATTGGAGTCACCACGTGAATAAGTTCACAGCAATTCACTCTTCTTCTCTGAGATCAGCCTGTCTTCTGCACAGGCCAAATAGGTAAGGTGAATGGGGATGTGGCTGGGATCACCACTACCGTTACTTGATGATGGCACAATCTCTGCAATCCCTCCAGGAATGTGGTTTTATTTCAGGTTTATTCATTTCAACAGTAGAGGCAGTTCTAGTTGCTTCTGCTTGGCCTTTCCCACTAGAATTGCCCAAATTTTATGTATCAGGGAGCCAATGTGGATAACCTGCCAGTTGCTGAGTATGATTAATCTAATTTTGCATTCTGGAACTAGAGAAATAACCACAAGTGAATTAAGGGATCCATTGCACCTGCTTTGAGATGCACCTGAGTCAAAACTCCAATGATCGCTTGATCTTTCCATAAGCCACTACTATGGAGAAACACAGCAGTGTCCAATAAAAACTGAAAAGTCAGATCATTATTCCGTCTTCCTGGCAATAACCACAGGTCCATTTGGGTGTGGCTAGAAGAAATATAAAGAGTAAAAATTTGGGGCAGTTTAGTAAGGTACTTTCTTAATGGGACCTGTCCTCTCCCTCATTCCAGGGGCTGTGGGGTATTAACTGTCTCAAACAATTATAACTAATAAATAAATTTGCCAAAGTAGCAGGGTATAAGGCTGGTGTACAAATATAAATGATATTAAAATATATTAGCAACACAAAGTTTTTAAATGACTCTCAATCCCTTAAGATCTATTCACACCCTTACTCCCCAGGCTTTGTTGATATGAATCGCGAAAACCATGCAGTTCTTTTGGTGTATATAACACCACTGTACTGTTTAATGTCATTCTCTTGAACTCGAGTGTACTTATAGCAAGGAAAGAAAATGAAGGCAGGGGTTGAGGAGAATCAGCAGAATCTGACAAGGCAAGGACCACAGGGGAGATCATTACTATAGGCAAGGATTGATTAACTCTCTCAGGCAAGGATGGAAGGTTTCTTCCACTAACAACATCAAAAAATGTTTGCTCATCAATGCTCCATCTTTACCAAAAGAGACCCTGTAAAGTTGGAAATTTCATTTCTGTGATTTAAAGCCATCTGTATGAATAGACTTTGAATTTGGCTTTTAAAATCTTCAGCTCTGTGACCACAGAGGAGGAGGATTTTTTTCTAAAGCATGGGTGGGGGAGGGGCGGTGTAAGGAATCATCACTGAAACTGTCAATTATCTTGTAGGGACATTGAGCTAGGAACTGAAAACACTGAGCTCATCATTTTTTCCAAAGTTTTCTATCATACTTAGAATAAACTTACCTAATCATACTCTATTTTTACATACAAAAAATGTTCTGTAAACAGCAAATACATGCTTTCCTTCAATGGACACTTGATCATAACATCTAGAGGAAATAATATTTTGCATAAATTCATTGTCACTGAATTTCATGGGCTAGTTAGATTCCTTTTTCACTGGAAATAGAGTCAAACGGAAGCTGTATAAGTTATTTTTTGCTGCATATGAAATTACCCAACACCTAATGGCTTAAAACTAAGAGGATAATAACTATTTACTATCTCACACAGTTTCTGTGGGTCAGAAATTCAGAGCAAGCTCAGATGGATCTTTTATGAGGTTTCAGTCAGGTGTGGACAGAGGCTTCTGTTCTCTAAAGGCCTCATTGGAGCTGGAATAATCACTTCCAAGACGGTACACTCATATGTCTCAGCTACTTGCAGGCTACTGGGAGGAGAACTAATTTTCTCATCACATGATCTCCTTGATAGGGCTGCTTGAGTGTACTTACAATATGTCAGACGATTTTGCACAGAGGGAGTGATGTGAGAGAGCACAGAGGAAGTTACATTGCCTTTCATAACTTAATCTCTGAACCACGTCTTATGGATTGAATGTTTGCTTCCCCCACAAAAAGAAAAAGAAAATTCATTCATTGAAATCCTAGCCCCCAATGTGACAGTATTAGGAGGTGGGACCTCCAAGAGAAAATTAAGTCATAAGGTGGAGCCTTCATGAATGGTACTGCCACCTTTACAAGAGAGACCCCAGATAGCTCTCTTGCTCTCTTTCTGCCATGTGAGAATACAAGGGAAAGAGGGCAGTCTGCAACCCAGAAGAGGAACTTCACCAAAACTGAACCACACACTTTGGCAGCCTGGTCTTGGACTTCCCATCTCACAGAACTGTGAGAAATACATTTCTGTTGCTTTTAAGCCACTCAGTCTATGGCCTTCTCTTATAGCAGCCTGAACTGATGACACCATGCACGACCACTTCTTCCATATTCTATTTGTTACAAGCAACAATCTAAGCCTTGTCCACACTTAAGGGAAGTGGAATTAGGCTCTTGCACTGGAAGAGAAGAGTGTCAAAGAATTTGTGAAAATATTTTAAACCATAACATAAAGTTACCAGCAATTCCACTCTTATCTATTTACTCAAATGAAAGAAAGCATATATTCACAAAAAGAGATCTTTTTGATGAATAATTATGGCAGTTTTTTTTTTTTTCAAAATAGTAAGAAACTGGAAAATACTTAGGCATCCATCAACAGGAGAATGGGCAAACACACTGTCATGCAATGCAATACTACTCAGCAATGAAAGTAAACCAACTACTTATTATGCAAATATATAAGAATGATGGAAATATTATGCTCAGTAAAACAAGCCTAACACGTTTGTTTTCCTATGTTTGAATCCTTGTATATGAAGTTTTAGAACAGCTAGACTGTTCTATGTAAACAAAATCAAAACAGCTGTTGCCTCCGACAGTTGAGAGATGAGGACATACTATCAAGTGGAATGAAGGAATTATCGGTAGGCATTATAATGCTCTATATTAGTGCAGCCATTATGGAAAACAGTATGGAGTTTCCTCAAACAACTACAGATAGAACTGCCGTATGATCCAGCAGTCCTACTGCTGGGTATACGCCCAAAGGAATGAAAATCATCATATCGAAGGGAAACCTGCACTCCCATGTTCATTGCAGCTTTATTTACAATTGCTAAGAGTTGGAACCAACCTATTATGTCTAACAGCCAATTATTGGATTGGGAAAATGTAGTGTGTGTGTGTGTATATATATGTACACGCACACACACACACAATGGAATCCTACTCTGCCATAAGAAGGAATGAAATTCTGACATCTGCAGCAACGTGGATGAACTTAGAGAAAGTTATGTTAAATGAAATAAGCCAGGTACAGAAAGAGAAATACCGCATGCCCTCACTTAGAAGTGGGAGCTGGAAAAATAAATAAATAAATAAGCTAAAAAAGAAAGAAAGAAAGATAAAGCAATCACAATAATCGTTAAACTTTCAAAAGTGAAGAAAGGAACTGAGGACACCAGAGGTGGAAAAGGGGGAGGGGGAGTGAGGTTAGGGAGAAATTGGTAAAGGGCCACAAAAAAAATTTTTACATTGTATAATGATAAAATGAGAAATAATAATAATAATTTTGGCGGGAGAGAAAAAGTCAAAAGATTGAACATAAGCTCACTAAAAGTAAATGCACAGCCTCAAAAAAAAAAATAATAATAATAATAATGCCCTAAAACTTGATAGGAGTAGGTTATACTAGCATCTATCAAATATTTACATTTATCAAACTAATAGAATAATATGTTTAATATTGTGCATTTCACTGTACATAAATTGTACCTAAAATGTAAATAAGTATTAAATGCTTAATAACAATATGCATTCTCACTTGTTTAGATGTATAACTCCATGACTACATGCCTTTTTACATGATGTCAGGCAAGCCTCTCCAACTCTAAGACTCTTCCAACTCCAGTGCACCCTTTCCTACCGGCCCTGAACTAGACCTCTTATTGTTTTTTGTTTTTAATTCACTGCTGTGTATAAATGACAAATTAAAATGCAAGTATGTATTTTATCTCTAAATAAATGAGTATATCAGGTACAGAGAAAAGAATAGCCTGGATCAGTAGCTGTATTATTTCGAACAATATCATAACTTTTTTGAGCTTTGTCTAAAAAAGGAAATAATATCTACTTTATAAGGTTATTGTGAAAATGAAAAGCGGTAATATATTTGAAGTGCTTTCTAGAGAGTGTAGTATTTCTATATCTTAGTAACTATATTCATTACAACCCACAGATAAGCGGTAGTCTATATAATAATTAAGAACTAAAGAAGGCCACATTACAGGCACTTTGGGAGCACAATTTCTCTCCTAGTTTAGTTCTTTATGAGTTCCCAGCAGGAGCAGGTTTATACACTCATGATCACCTTATCTTTAGTTCTGAGTCCTCCTTCCACTAAAATAACTTAGTTCCTGACTCACTGTGTGTCACTTAAATGCAACTCCATTTTTTAATTTATACAACTTCATTTTTTAATTTACACACCATATGCACATGTATAAAGTTTGCAAAAAATTACAACATGTAGCAGATTAGAAGACTAAGATGGTGAGGGGTTTCTTTTGTTTTTTGGCAGCTGGCCAGTACAGGGATCTGAATGCCTGACCGTGGTGTTGCAACACCACGTTCTAACCAACTGAGCTAACTGGCCAGCCCTTTTTTGTTTTTTGTTTTTTAATTTTTTTTTTACCCAAGAAATATAGGCAAGTTCGATTAAATTTCAGGTTAGATAAAAGTCCTTGAGCCAATCACTGTGATGACCCTCTGTCCTTATGCTTTCCGTATCCACATACAAATTCTCATTTGTTTCTAATCATTGCTTATTTTATCTGTTTGTTAATGTTTTCCCAAGGTCTCAGTTTCTGTCCTAAAGTTTTAGGTAGGTATTTTCTTAAACAACGATTTTTTTTTTCCCAAAGAGAAAAAAATTCTTAAGGAAATTAAGTTAACATTTTGAAAATTCTGTTATTTCATTGGTTTCTTTAAAATATAATATCCAATAAAATAAAATAAAATATCCATTAAAAACAATTTCCATGTCTTTTTTTTTAAACCATTCTACCAACCCACTCTAGCGCAATGTTTTATATCCAGTAAACTCTCAAATGTTAAATACAAACAATGTAGCAGCAAACTATTTGTTGGGAAGGTGCTTTCATAGACCCTTCAAATTAGACCCCATAAGGGGGTGACTGCTTCTAGTCATAGGGCTACCAGCCAACCTGTTCTCCTTAAGAGAGACACCCATGGGTTTTCTCTTCTCATTGTCACTTTCACTTTTTTATCAAAAACACTTTCCCCCGGATTTATTAAAATATAATTGACAAGTAAAAATTGTGTAAATTTAAAAACTGTATAAATATATATATTTATTACATTTTCTTCATCCAATCATCTGTTAATGGACACCTAGGTTGTTTCCATATCTCGGCTATTGTCAATAATGCTATAATGAACAGGAGTGCAGATATCTGTTTGAAGTACTGATTTCATTACTTTTGGATATATAGCCAGAAGTAGGATTGCTGAACCACATGATAATTCTATTTTTAAATTTTTTGAGGAAACATTATACTATTTCCTATAATAGCTTTATGAGGGATTTCTTTTCTCCTTCTCCTCACCAACACTTGTCATCCCTTGTCTTTTTGATAATAGCCATCCTAATGGATGTAAGGTGATATCTCATAAAGATTTTGATTTGCATTTCCCTGATGATTGGCAATGAGTGCCACTTGGCCATTTGCATGTCTTCTTTAGAAAAGTATCTATTAAAGTCCTTTGCCTATTATTTAAATTTGGGTTATTTGGTTTTGGCTATTGAATTGAGTTCCTTATATGTTTTGATTATTAACTTCATATCAATTATACGATTTGCAAATATTTTGTCCCATTTTGTAGGTTGTCTCTTTGCTTTGTTGATTGTTTCCTTTGCTACGGAGAACCTTTTTAGCTTGAAGCAATCCTACTTGTCTATTTTTGCTTTTTTTTGCTGTGCTTTTGGAGTCATATCCAAAAATATCATTGCCTCGACTAACGTTAAGAAGCTTTTCCCTATGTGCTCTTCTACTAGTTTTACAGTTTCAGGCATTACATTTAACTCTTTATTTCCTTTCAACTTGACTTTCGTACATAGTGTGAGACAAGGGCCCAATTTTACCCCGTTTTACCAACACCATTTATTGAAGAGACTATCCTTTCCTTATTATGAGTATTTGGCATCCTTGTCAACGATCAGTTGAGTATAAATGTGTGGGATTATTTGGGGGTTTTCTGTTCTGCTCCATTGGTCTATATATCTGCTTTTATGCCAGTACCATGTTGCTTTGAATACTGAAACACTGTAATACATTTCAAAATAAGGAAGTGTGATGTCTTCAGCTGTGTTATTTTTACTCAATATTGCTTTGACTCTTTGGGATCTTTTGTGGTTCCATATGAATTTTAGGATTGTCTTTCTACTTCTGTGAAAATAATGTCATTGGATTTTTGTTAGGGATTGCATTGGATCTGTAGATATTTAGGGGTAGTATGGACATTTTAACAATATTAATTCTTCCAATCCATGAACATGGGATACTTTTTCATTTATCTGTATCTTCTTGAATTTCTTTCAGTAATGTTTTAAAGTTTCCAGTGTGCAGGTCTTTCACATCTCTTTAAGTTTATTCCTAAGTTTTTTATTCTTTCTGATGATATTGGAAATGGAGTTGTTTTTCAAATTTCTGTTTTGAATAATTTGTTGTTAGTATGTACGAACACAACTGATTTTTGTATGCTGATTTTGTATCTTGCAACTTTATGAAATTTGTTTGTTCTATCAGATTTTGGGTAGCATCTTTAGGGTTTTCTACATATAAAATCATGTTATCTGCAAACAGAAAATTTTACTTCTTCCTTTCTAATTTGGATGCATTTTATTTATTTATTTATTTATTTATTTATTTATTTATTTATTTATTTATTTATTTATTTATTTATTTATTTATTTATTTATTTATTTATTTATTTATTTATTTTGCCTCATTTCTGTAGGTAAAACTTTGTCACCCAAGGACTGTTCTCTCCCTCTGCAAGTCCAACACAACACTGTGGTCTTTCTTTCCTTCCTTCTTGCTCTCTTAGCTCCCACATATGAGTGAGCACATGCAGCATTTATCCCTCTGTGCTTCTCTTGTTTCACTCAACATAAGTTTCTCCAGGCTCATCCATGTTGTTGCAAATGGGAGAATTTCATTCTTTTTTATGGCAGAGTAGTATTCCATGGTGTATATATACCACAGTTTCCTTATCCAATAATCCATCAATGGACATTTATGTTTGTTCCATGTCTTGGCTATTGTAAACAGAGCTGCGATGAACATGGGAGTGTAGGTATTCCTTTGACATGATGATTTCCATTCCTTTGCGTATATACCCAGAAGTGGGATTGCTGGATCATATGGAAGATCTCTCTGTAGTTGTTTGAGATACCTCCATACTGTTTCCTGGAGTGGTTGTACGAATTTATAGGCCCACCAACATCTTACTAGTATTTTATGTGTTTTCATTGCAGTAAAGAAATTTTCTCTAATTATATTTGCAAACCCTTTCAGTGTTATAATCATTTTAGCTAATAAAGTTATTAAAGTTTGTTCAAAAGTATTTCTTCAGGTTCTGCTTAAATTGCCAGTGAAATAAGTGATACAAATTCCTTTCTCAGCTGTGTTAATTTTATAAGCACTAAATTAAAACTTCCCATTATTTTGTCTTATGCTTATGGAGGTCATAACAATTTGATTATAGTAATGTAAAATTAATTAAAGATAATAAGACAAAATATTTGAACAAATCACATTTTAGGTCTGCAGGATAATAAATTGATGGAATTAACCTGAAACTATGTACTACTCAACATGATCTGTAAAAAAAAAATAACCGTAAACCAGCAGGATTGGCCATGATTGTTGTCTTTTTCCATTGTTAATTATGACGGTAAAATATGAGTCATGCATAAATCCTACATGGACTAGTTTTTAATAAAAGTTAAATCTGACTGAATTTTTAATCTCCATGCAATTTTAATATCATTAGCAGCAAATTGAAAGAGAAACATCATGAAAATAAATATGTTGGGTTCTCTTCTCTGTTTAGGAACAGATCTTTCTCTCAAAATGCTTTACTCAAAAATTAGGAGGGTTAATATACCATTCAATCCCACAAAATGTTATACTTTAGTTCCTTTTAAAGTCATGTATGAGTCAGATGTACATTTTTTTGTAGTTTTTAATGTATTTAGAATGTCGTTATTTTGTATCCAAGTTGCTCAGATACTTTTTGGATATGATTATCTACTGTTATACACAAGTCATAAATTAAAATGCTTATTTGATGTACTGTACTCTAGAGACATTTTATTGTTTTTTGGTTGATAAGGAATAGATCATGTATAGAGATGTACCATTGAGACAAAGTAGAGAATTCTAGCTAGACTACTTCTAGGGAAGTCATTCCACACAAATTTCCCCTCCTCTTTGTAACAAAACATAAAAGAGTAATAAAATAAGCCTCAATTCTCAGACATTTAGGGAGAATTTTCCAACTACTGAGTTTAATTTGAAGTCAAACAAATCGAATGCCTATTTTTGGTAAAATACTGTGTTAAAATCAAAGAAAAAAATGACGATATAAACCCTGCCCTTCATATTTAGAGATGTATGAACAAGCAAAGTGGAAAGCAGACACCATTTATCCTAGAAGTTCCACTGAACAATAGACAATAAAGAGGCTGAATAGAAAATTAACAGATTTGGGAAGTAGATAAGATGACTCTTTGAAGGTTTATGTGTTTCTTTCTAATTGGTGGTAGTGGTTGTGTTTTTATAGGAACCTTTGAAAACATATTACAGTATCCTGAAAACAGACAACTAGTTGGTATCAATAAGAATGTAATATGCATTAAAATAATTATAATCAGGGACACAGACAATGATAGAACTGACTTCCTGTACACTAAATGGGCCCCCAGTTGTGTTATTTCTTAATTATCACATTACTTTTGCTTATCTCTTTCTTTTCTCTCATTCTATTGGAAATCACTTTCTTTTGGTACCAAACAATTCCCCATTCCTTTTAACAGACCATTTGTAAGAGGCAAAATTTTAATAAATTTAATAATATACTCCACTAACTTAGAGTCTCAATTCTAACTGAGAATGAGAATTGATTCAGGTGGTTTGGGGGGGTTTTGTTCATTTTTCAATATGGATCTGCCTACCTACTCAAAGCATATCCAATTTAGAAATTCCAAGGTGAGAGAAAAGGATCTGCTGGTTTTCTTTAACTCCTTGGGTAATTTAAATATCATCCATAGTTGAGAGCTACTGCTCTAGTTTATTTTTTTAAGGCAACTGCTTTTATATATATATATTTATATATATTTATATATATATATGATATTTAGCCTAAAAAAGAAAGTAGCCATTTTTGAGAACTTTTAATTTTTTTCTCCCTATCCCTAAATTGTTTTACCCTATCCAGAAATATGGCAAGGGCTTTATTTTTTTTTTAGAGGTTCTCGTTCATAGAATAGCAACCCCATCATGTGGTTTTTTTGCAAAATTGCTACTAGAGTCATATTAGGTTTAAGCATATTTTTTCCAACCAGTTGCAAACTTTAAAAAAATTCATTAATTTACTTACTCATTCAACATTCATTGAGCAGTTATTATATGGTAGGTATAATACTAGGGGCCCAACAACAACAAAAATGCAAAATCAATACTATAATTTATTTACACCTCTGTTGAAATCTGTACAGCATCAAAAATAAATTCAGTTGACCCCAAGATATTGATTAATGCATTGTTATTAAAATTAACAATCATATTATTTTAATTAAAATCTATGATTTGTGGCAATTTAAACTCCCTAAAAAGTTTGTTTAATCGGAGCTAGAACAAGTCCGGCCAATTGCTGTACCACGATGACATATTACTGCAATAATGGGAGCCTCTTCCACTCCTCTCTCAGAGCATATTTCTCAGAGGAAACTGCCATAGAACCCAACAGAGCAACAACCTTCAAAATTGTACTAAACAACAGTGAAAAGCAACAACCTTAAAAATTGCAGTAACGGACACTGAAACCCAAACCAACACTGGTTTGATTTTTTTTTCCCCCAGTTGATATCTTCTCTAGTGCCTTCAAACATTTTTTTTTAAATGTATTTTGGATAAATAACATCTAGTATCAAAAGCTGGAAATATGCACTGGGCTTGATTCTGATGTATAAACAGTAGGAGCAAAAGAATTACTCTTCAAAATCAGGCATTGTGCTCTTTACTAATGCAGTGTTACCATGTTCTTCCACGTACAGCAAATATTGAGCACAAGACTGTTTATTAGTGAGAAGCAAAGCTCCCAGGCAAGACCATTGTCCTAAGAAGAATTTTTTGCTCAGTTTTGGTTGTGTGCTCCTTGGTTTTCTTGCTAACACAAGATCTATTCAAGAAAATTTATCTTCTGAAAACATTCATTTACGTTAAGAATTTCAAGAGGGCTTAAAATATTAAAAACTAAAAATTTTCTTTTTATTTGACAAACCATAACTTTGAAATCTGAATAACTCTGCTGAATTTATGGTGATATTAGTTCTCCTTATTAGCCATTTATTTTCATTGTTTAAAGTAAGAGTTTCTGTTAAAGAAGTGGTTTGCAAACTTTTGTTTTACAGTCGTAAAAACCCAGTGTTTTGAATTCTTCATTTTTATTATTCACAGAAAATTAAAATAAATATGGTTATTTTTATTTCAAATATTTATAAGGGTAGACTTTGCAAATCTAGAAGATATAGGAATAAATGTATGAGAACTAGAGATTTTAGCTACAATGACATGTTACCAAAATATCTACTAACTAGCTGGCGGTGAAGCCCAAAAACTCTTCCAAAAGAATTACATACTCCAAGAGAAAAAGTGCAAAACATATGAATAGACGTACCCTGACTGATACAATAATTACTAGCCACAAATAGATATTGAGCACTGAAATGTGGCTATTGTAACTGAGAAAATGAATTTTAAATTTTATTTCATTTCAACTAGCACAAATTTCACTAGCCACATGTGGCCAATTGCTGACATGTTGGTCAGTGTGGCTCTAGAATCACATATTGTATTTAATTGCCATTTTTTCTTTCATGTCCTTTAATCTCAGCCTTTCTTAGCTTTCTCTGTATGATATTGACATTTTTGGAGAGCATATTTGATAGGCCATTTTTATAGCTTCTTTTCCTCACCTGGAAATTCTGTTCTGGAACTTATCTTTGCACCAAGTTTGTCAGGTGTTTTTACATCTGTGAATCCTGGAATCTTTAGCACAAGTTAGATAGATAATCAGTCCATAATGGGCATTATAAGAGATACATTAGTAGAAAGATTTCTCTGAATACAGGTAATTCCTGAAGTCAAGAAATAGCAGATAGGAGGAGTGCAGACTTCAAGTGTATATCCTAAGGATGCAGGAGACTATGGACTAGCTTTTGGTGTAGAAAATCAGCAAAGAAAGGAGCTGTGAAATCTGGTAAAGTCCCATGATGTGTGTAGGAAGGACTGGGTGCCCCAGTGGAAGAAAACAATGTAGGGAAATGATACCATGTTAATTCCATCAGTATATAACCTTAATAATGAAGCAGTAAGTTCCACAATTTTCTTGTACTACTGGATGATAAAACAGATACATAAAATCCATCAATGAAAATGATATCATTAATCATTTTTAATAGTAAAGAAAGGCCAATAGGAATTTCTGGAAAAGAAAGTAGATGGGAAAAATCAGGAAACCTTTCATAATACAGTAACTATAGTTGTGATTTGAAACAAAATATATTGTATATGCTTTATATATGGTACTGTTATTGTAAGAGGTTAGGTTGTGTTTTTTTTCAAAAGTGGTGATATTTGCACAACTCTGTGAATATACTAAAACCACAGACACAGAATTGTTCACTTTTTAAAGTACACCCTTTTAAGGGTAAGTTTTGTGATACATAAGTTATGTCTTAATAAAGTTGCAAAAAGCAATAGTATATAAAAATGAAAAGATAAATGTGCAGGGGAAAAGAAAGCCCTCTTCTCAAGGGATGATAGTTGAGTGCAAGTTAAGGTAGAGATTTGGAAGAGCTGAATATCTATGTTCAATCGCTGGAGCGAAAATATAAATGTTAGTTGGAGTCATCATGAAGGTGACTTTGGAGAAAGAGGTGAGAAAGATGAGTGAGGACAGGAACCCTCAAGGACAGAGCAGCCCAAAAGGACTTTGTCAAATAAAAAATACTAAGAGGGGGTTTTTAAGTCGTTTGCCATGGTGTTGTCTATGCACCTGTGTCTTTCTTTTTCAGCCTTATTACAGTGCTTTTGTAAATGTCACAATTCTCACTAATTCCTTTCCATCAGTGTGGATTCTTTCAGGGGAAATTTTTTAAAAACTGAGTTTATCCCTGGGTTAATCCCAAGCAAAATCATATGTGGGGAAGCTGCAGCTGAGGACATAGGAGATGCCCGAGGTAAATCTCTGGGAATTATTCCAAGGAACTCTCTCCAACTTTGGAATTGGTGGGTGTCAAGTTCAGACCTCCAAGTGGTAAAGGGGGCCCAAGCTGAAATACAGGTGGAATAAATAGAAAATGGTGCTAAGATAGATACATAATATGATGAAAGAACAGAGCCAAAAAATAGGAAATCCCAGAGAAGCATGGAAGGATCTAGAAGGTTCAGGAAGAGAGGATGGATTTGCTGGACAGAATGGTAGGAGGAAAGAGTATAGGTTCACCTTCCTCTTATGTCTTCTCATCTACCCTCAAGAGCCCTGTGTGAGTATTCCATGAGGCTCTAGAACTCTTTATTAGAGTATGTGAAATGTCAGGCCTTAAAAACTAACGCCACCTTAAGTGACATTACAAGCAGCACCATTACAGGCCCACAAGGGCGTATTAACGTGGCAGCCTAAGATGGCACCAGGAGGAAGTAGGGTGGGAGTGTCTGCAGGAACCTTGCCTTAGCCCTTATTGGCCAAATACATGCTTCCGCACTCGAGGTTGCAATAGCTAGGCATTGAGACAGGATGCAGGCTCTCTTGACCTTTAAGCTGATAAGATTATGTAAAAAACCTCCCTTCCCCATTTGCCTTTAAAATCAAGTGCTTGTGTGGTAATAAATGGAACTGCTTGACAGAACCCCCGCCGCGTCTGAGTGTCCTTTAACCGGGCTGTTTTTTGGGGGCCGGCGGCTGTGCTCACCTCTCTTCATGGCTCTCTTCCCCCATCTTCTTCCAAAGGGGACAGGAGGGAAAGAGGAATCCTGGGCCGTTCGCTCGCCCACCGAAGGGAACGAGGTTAGGGCTGTTCGGGTCGGCCGGCGGCGGACCCAACAGTGAAATACTTCATTGTGCTTCAGATGATGAAGGTCTAAATTTGCCATTTTATCTAATTTTAAGTGTACAATTGAGTGCCATTAAGTATATTCATATTGTCATGTACCTTTATCCATTCCCAGCATATACTGGAACTCTGTTCTCCTTAAGCAATGATTCCCCATGCTCCCTCCCTCCAGCTCCTGATAACATCTATTCTACTTTCTATCTCTATAAATTTGCCCATTCTAGGTACCCAATATAAGTGGATTCATACAATATTTGCCCTTTTGTATCTGGCTCATTTCACTTAGCATAGTGTTTATAAGGTTTAACCACGTTGTAGCATGTATCAGAATTTTATTTTTTTCTTAAGGCTGAATAATATTCTGGCTACCTCTTTTTTTTTTTTTTTTTTTTGTCTTTTTCATGACTGACACTCAGCCAGTGAGTGCACTGGCCATTCCTATATAGGACCCGAACCTGCGGCGGGAGCGTTGCTGCGCTCCCAGTGCCGCACTCTCCCGAGTGCGCCACGGGTCGGCCCGCTACCTCTTTTTTAATGAGAAGTTCCTATGGCTAAGCTCTGTTAGCTTGGAGCATTGATTGATCCATTTTTTGCTTTTCTCTCTGAGGTGGGACTCCTCCTTATGTTGCACTACTGCCCGCAGAGGAATTAATGTTAGCTTAGAAAAATCAAATCATGAATCATGTAAGGACATTCTAGGCTTGCAATCATCAGAGACTGGCCCTTTATTTTTTGTTCCTGTTCCCATATTTCTCAATCAATTACTTTGACATGGTGAGACATCTGATAAATGAACTCTCTGGAAAGAATACAAGATCAGCCTTCTACGGGAATAGGCTGAGCATGGCAGAGATTTGAGTGGGGATCAGAGTTCCTTTTCAAAACTGACAGATCATGTACCTAGCTGTAGTGAAGAGCTCCAGGGTCAAATCCCAAATGCAGTGCTTTAGGGGTCATGAATTAGGTTATTAAGAGAGTTCAGAATATCTGCAAGAAAGCAGAGTCTCTTAACACTTACAGTCACTTTCCCATTTCTGGTGTCTGCAGGTCAGGCCTTCCTACTGTGTGGTGGCTGATCACTGGAGCATAGCTGGTCTTGTGAAAGCCACTGGTAAGATGCTGGAGCTCTGGTTCTGTCCTCAGGGAGCAGAATACTAACTGATGTAGTACACATACACCTATAGTTCTGAGATTCTGCGCCCTTCAGCAAAAGAGAGCTACTAGCTGAAAAAAAACAATAACAGATCTTGTAGAGACATCATTCTATGAGTTTTTTTTTTTTAAAGAAAATGTAGTTTTATTAATATTATTTTTTACATTCTAGGAATGTAAAACTGCTCCCAGAGCAGTTGGGCAGTTGGGAAGGAGGGGGGAGAAGGGAAAGGGGAAGGAAATGTAATGGAAGAAGGAGGAAGGAGGAGAGGCAGGATTGAGGCCTGTTGCAACCCCCTCATTCCCACAGGGGAGACTGGGGGGGGGGCTTCCTACGGCAGCTCGGTGGTCACCACTGGGCTGGCTGTGCAGGTCAGGGGAGTGTGGCATAGGCCCTTATCCCCCACCCTCGGGACTGGTTGCGGGTGTTGGGGGGCATTTCTGAGGACCCTGGACCTTCCCGCTTTCTGGCTTGGTAGCCCAGGGAACTTCAGATCTTTCTAAATGTTATAGGTGTTCTTTGGTGAAATGAGACTTTTACTAGTTAATATCAAATTTTGTCTCTGGTTGCAGGTACTTTGTTTTTTCTTTCAGTTCTGTGTTGGATTATTTGCTTTTCCCAGCATTTAAACTTTGCGCTGGAACTAATTTGTTATCCTTTGCTTATTTTTAAAATGGGGGAAATTCCTGTGGGGACCAGCACTTGAGCTGTGGGCTTGAGCTAAACTGCTGCTTTGCTGCTGATTCCCTGGGGAAGGCTTTTTGTGTGGCTCAGGGTTTTAATGGTTGGCTTTATAGGTACTTCCAGCTCTCATGTGATCTGGCATACCTAGGTTATGTAGAAACTCTGGTCTGAGCCTGAGTCTTTTCATCAAACTGCGCCCCATGTAATTCTATTTTCCTGACCAGTCTCTTCTGAATGGTTTTGCACTGATTGGCAGACAGACAGCTGTCCTTGCTGTGTCCCAGTGTTTCCCCAGTGGGCCCATATCCCCCACCACCCGTGATCCAAACACTTCCCATGGGATGGGCTGTGCTTCGGTCCCTTGCAATGACTCACCAGCCTCTGAGTGGCTCCTTTTCTTCAGTTGTTGTGGCGCCTTGCTCCTGTGTGGGTCCACAGGAATCCTAATTAGTGGTCTTGCTGGCCTCCAAGCAACCTCATCCAAAGGGCACAGCTACAGCTTTTGCCAGCTCCTGCTCTGTGCACTCAGCAGCTCCAGTGTGGTAGGAGCCACGGCCTGAAATGCTCCGAGCAGTTTTTTCTTTCGCTCATCGTGGCTTCTCCTGCCTTCGTGAGTTCTGTAGGTCTCTCCTCCTCTTCCCCTGAGCTCTAACAGCCCCCGCTTGGCTGTCATCTCTTTTTTATAGTTGTAAATTGGTTGATTTGTGGGAGAGAGTGACGCTAGGGACCATCTATTCCACTGTCTTGACTGGAAGTCCCCATTCTTCGAGTTTTGCAAAGAAGGAAAAACAGAAAATATTTTATTTACATAAAAAATGAATTATAGGAAAGAAATACAGAAACCCCTTTATACACTATAGAAACACATAATAATAGATGTCTGTACTTTCCCAGAGAATTAGATCCCAGCCCTTCATTATTTCTTCTTTCAGTGCCAATTCAGAGAAAAATGCCTCTAAAAGCCTCCAAAGGTATAAAATTCAGCCTATCAACTCTAAGGTCTCCCCGAACTTATCTTAATCTGGCACTTCCATGAGGTACTATGTTCATAGTCTCTTAGGATGTTTTTTCCCTCCCTGTTCCTTGTCCCTAACTCAAGCTCAAATTTAGTTTCAGGCTCAGTTTGAATCATTTTTATTTCTCCTACTACCTTCTTCAGCAACCCAAATTTTGGCCTCTGAAGCAACCTTCTCTAGAGTCTAGAATGAGGTACAATCTCTAATCTTAAGTAAAATTCAATGGGCATTTGTTGCAAAAGCAGCTGGAAAGTTTGTGAGGTTTATTCTCTATTCCAGAGATCTCAAGAAGCTTTTAGTCCACAAGCTTCCATTCTTTCCCAGTACAATGTGGCCTCCCAGGCCTCTGTTCCAGTCTATCCTTCCTAGAGATCCTCCCATTAACAATGATCTCAGACAAAGGGCAAACACAGACTCCCCATCCCTCTGTGTTGAAAGGCTAATGCTGGGAGGATACAAGGAAGGTTGGATGGAGGCTTCCAGGAAGCTTCCATTTAAAAGGTCAAGCAAACTTTCAGTTAGGAAATGTTCTAGGCAAGTGTCTGGGGCACAACGTGCAGAAGGGACAGAAAGATAAGCTCAGGAAGACAGCCAGAGAAGGGGCTGTGGGTTGATTCTGAGAAGGAGACAAAGAGCGAAGACTTGGAGAGCCACTCAGGGAATTTCTCATCAAAGGCTCAAGGAAGTACCTGGACCAAAAGCTATTAGGGAAAAAAATAACCTAAAAGTATATTTAGACAAGAAATTGGGACAGATCAATCAGGATAAAACTTATACAAGGGCATTTCAAAAAGTTTGTGAAAGAATAGAATTAAAAGCTAATATGAATCTTTCCATGAACTTTTGGAAATACCGTCATATGTGTACAAGTATGTGTTGTTCATAGATATTGCTGCTTTTCCACATGGCCTCCTTTAAGGAAATTCCATATTCACTTGGAAACAAGAATTTTGACACTTTGATGAGTTGAGAATATCTCCTGAATTTCTTTTGGGAGCTTTCTTTCCTTAATCCTAGTACTTGACAAGTGCCAGAAGTCCATATTAAAAAGTCAAGTGAGAAAGACGTGGGTCCTACCTGTCGAGATTCTTTAACCTGCTTGTGTCTTTAAGTTGAGAAAGGCTCAATCTGAGGGTCTTCTTGATCTGCCTTGTCCTCCTCAGTCACCCATGTTCTGGAGCTGATTCAGTAGCCAAGGCTGCCCAGCCTCTTAGAAAAAAATGTGCAGGCAAGTCAAGGAGACTAGATAATCACCCCCAAATTTTGTCACCATCCTGGGTAGTCTTCTTTCCAGCTTCTCACCTATAGGTATACCAGTCCAGATGGCTACAAGACAGTCACCCTCTGGTTTTGACCCTGAGCTTCCAGAGGCCACTCCGACTAAAACCATATAGCAAATTGACTTTCAGCCCTTTGCATCTGGAATCGTGGAATTTCCTAGTGAGTAGAACCGTTATGGTGACCAGTAGATGCAACCCAGAGATGACAAGTCAAGCAATGGCAGAAATTGAACCAAAGGATGAAAGTGGGAGTAGAGCCACGAGAGACTGCAGCCACAGAACTGCAACACACTGACAGAAAGGATGTCCCACTAACTTAGGAATTCTTTCAAGAAGCAGAGTCTAGCAGGATAATCAGACAGAGGAATCCGTACTCCACAATAACCGTAAAGAGATACCCTGGCATCTAGTGAGCTGGAAACTCCCACAAGCCAATTTGGATCTGCATAGCCTGTGCAGTGACCAAAGAATGCCCTCCACTACATTAGATATTTTTGTGCAGGAATCAGCCCAGTCACACCATGAAGAGTAGGTTTCTGGTGAGTCAAATTGAAGGTTGACCTTTAGAAACAACCTCAGAGCTCTCCCATTGAATACCTTCTTGCTTCGGGCAGCTTAACTGCTCATGTCCTACAGTCCCATCCCCAGAGCATGCCTAGTGAGGACAAGGCAGCTTCCAAGGTGATGGACATCTGCAGGGAGTTTATAGGAAGGCTCCTGGGGCAGCTGGAGCTCTAGATAGCAAGCCCCAGGGAAAAGCAAGGAAAATAATTTAGTCTCAAATCAAGTGAGAAATGACCCTACAGGACACAAAGCAGGAAATCATGGAGGGGGAGGGATGCTGGGTTGGGAATTCCCTCAAACTGAAACAAAGAACACCCTGGCACAATCCAGGGGCTTAGCATATACCTTGTGAGCAAGTTACTCCAGTTCTGCCTTGGGAGGAACAGGCTCCTTGAGAAAGTCACACTGGAAAATAGATGCAGGAGCTTTTTCAGAGGCTTCATACCAGGAAAAAAGGTAAAGGAAGCCCCATTCAGGAAACCACGTCTATGTCCTCCTCTGTGAGAAGCCTAAATCCACAAGGAAGCAGAGGCATCTTTATGCACAGTGGGGGATTGAAGCTCAAAAGCTCGTGACAGTCACTGAATAGATCCTAGAGAAGAAACTGGGGCTTAAGCTTGGACATTGTGCCTGAGAGGAAAATCGGTATGGGAGGACTCTAAATGAGCATTCTTGGGACTACAGAAATCTCCCCTACCCAGAGCAAAGGAGAATGAGGCATGCCACATCCTACATAGAGTAAGCTTTCTTTGATGGCCACTGTTATACAAGCAGAGGCAGAGGCTCGTACAGACTTCCCCAGAAAATCCTAAGATTCAGAGATTGGCAGCTTTGTCCAATCTATCTCTTTTTTATCTCCTATGTCTCTGCCAGTACACCAAGTACTTCAAGCCACTTCTAGCACTGCTCAAGGTGCTAAGGGATGTGTCTCTTCTATTCAGAAAGAAAAGTCCCTCAAGCTCTTCCAGGGAGAAACATTTTTCTCAAAGAAAAAATTTAGTGCATGCGGAGAAAACATATTATCTCTTATGTAAATAAATGATACAGTGCTTAATTTCAGTAACTAATTATTTTAGTAATTAAGCTATGAGCATCATAGTTTGTTACATAACTGGCTAATGAGGATATTGTGTGTGTGTATATATATGTACTCACACACACATATATACATATTTATATGTAGATAGAGATGTATATTTGTAAGCATTTTATTTATACATCTTATACATAAGAAATCAGTGTAGGAATACTTTAATATATATAAATAGAGATATTTTATATTATGTGTGTGTATATATAGAGAAAGACAGACTTCAAATATAGTGCATGTATACTTGTATATTCAACAAAAATGACTTCAGTAATTGTTTTTTAAAAATATAGAGAGTCCAATAAGAATTTTCATGCAATGTTACAAAGTAGATGGGAAAAAAAATCAAGAATCTCTAGCCATAGGTGTGACTCCAAACAAGAAAAAATTATTTCTACATATGATTCCAAATGCTTTGGTTAGAGGATGAATTATGTTAAAGAGATTATGTTAAAGGCCTTCCCCACTCCCCCAGAATGATTTGGAAGTGCAAAATGGATTAGAGACTTGGAATAGTTGAATTGCTTTTTATACTAAAGATGATGAAGAACTATCTCTTTGATTTGGGGGTCTTAGTGTGTCATGGCTGAGCTCAAGTTGACTTCTTATGGCACTGAGTCCATCTTCAACTTTCTACAGGAGGTGAGTCTCCCCCTGCTCTTCCTCCACTACTTAAAGATAAATATACTCTTAATTCTATTTGGAAAAAACAGAGGCATGGGTCAGGTAAGGAAATCCTAGGCTAAAATCCAGTGGAAACCAACTATTTTTCTGTTCCTTTTTGACATGTCTAACTTTGTTTTTTTTGTCTAGGAAATACACCTAAGATGGGAACTCTAAGAAAAGAACAGAAGATCCCCCCTTCCCCCTTCTAGTGCTGCCCAGTCCAATTAGGTATCTATCAGCCACATGTGATTATTGACACTTCAAATGTGACTAGTCCTAATCGAGATATGCTGCAAGTGTCAAATGTATAATAGATTTCAAAGACTAAGTATGAAGCATTTTTTAATTTCTCATTAATAATATTATATTGATCACATGTTTAAATGGTAATTGTGTTGAATAAACTATATTAGTAAAATCAATTTTCCATATTTCTTTATACTCTTTTTAATGTGACTACTGGAAACTTTAAAATTAAGTATTTGACTCTATTTCTATTTCTATTGGACAGCACTGGAATGGATAACTTATTTTTTTAATTTAAATTTTATAACATAGTTCATTGTACATGTATGTGAGATACAGAGTTGAATATCAATACCCGTGTGCAATATGTGATGCTCAAATCAGAATAATTATTATATTCAACGATGTAAAATGTCATTGCTTTTCATTGCCCTTTACCAATTCCTCCCTTCCCCCAGGCCCTTCCCACCTCTGGTAACCTCAGTTCTCCTTATGAAAGTTCAACATATTATTGTGATTGTTGTATCTTTCTTTCTTTCTTTCTTTCTTTCTTTTATTTATAGGTTTATTTTTAGCTCCCACTTGTGAATGAAGATATACAGTATTTCTATTTCTGTGCCTGGCTTTTTTTACTTAACATGATTTCCTGTAAGTTCATACATGCTGCTGCAGATGACAATATTTCATTCATTTTTATGACAAAGTAGTATTCCATTATGTATAAATACCACATTTTCCTTACCTAGTCATCTATTGATGGACATTTAGCTTGGTTCCAACTCTTGGCTATTTTAAATACAGCAGCAATAAACATGGGAAAGCAGGTATCCCTCTGACATGATGATTTCCATTCATTTGGGTATATTCCCAGCAGTGGAATTGCTGCATCATATGGTAGTTCCATCTGTAGTTGTTTGAGGAACCTCCATACCATTTTCCATAATTGCTGCACCAATTTACAGTCCCACCAACCGTGTAGGAGGATTCCCCTTTCTCCGCATCCTCACCAGCATTTGTTGTTCTTCATTTTTGTAATAATAGCCAGCCCAGCTGGGGTGAGATGCTATCTTAATGTGGTTTTGATCGGCATCTCCCTAATGCTGAGTGATGTCGAGCATTTTCTCATGTGTCTGTTGGCCATTTGTACATCTTCCTTTGAGAAATGCCTATTCAGCTCCTTTGCTCATTTTTTAATCAGGTTATTTATGTTCTTACAGTTAAGTTGTTTGAGTTCCTGTATATTCTGGATATTAATCCTTTGATGCATAGTTTACAAATATTTTCTCCCTCTCCATAGGTGGCTTTTTTGCTCTGTTAATTGTTTCTTTTGCTGTGCAGAAGCTTTGTAGTTTGATAAAATTCCACTTGATTATTTTTCCTTTTGTTGCCTATGCTTTTGGTCTTATTCATAAATTCTTTGCCCAGTCCTACTTCCTGAAGTGTTTCCCTACATTTAATTTTAGAAGTTTTATCATTTCAAGTTTTGTATTTATGCCTTTAATTCATTTGAATTGATTATGGTATATGGTGAGAAATACAGGTCTAGTTTCATTCTTCTACATATGGATGTCCAGTTTTGCCAGCACCATCTATTGAAGGGGCAGTCTTTTTCCCAGTGTATGTTCTTGGTGCCCCTGTCAAAGGCCAGCTAGCTCTAGGTTTGTGGGTTGATTTCTGGATTCTCTATTCTGGTCCATTGGTAGGTGTCTGTTTTTATGCCAGTAACATAAAACTATAGATTTGTAGTATAGTTTGAAGCCAGGTAGTGTGATGCCTTCAACTTTATTTATTTATTTATTTATTTGCTCAGGATTGCTTTGGCTATTCAGAGTCTTTTGCTTTTTTTATAAATGTTAGGATGGTTCAACATATGTAAGTCAATAAATGTGATACACACATCAACAAAATCAAGGATAAAAGTCATATGATTATCTCAATAGATGCAGAAAAAGCATTTGACAAAATTCAACATCCCTTCATGATAAAGATTCTCAGCAATTAGGTATAGAAGGAAAGTATCTCAACACAGTAAAAGCCATATAGGACAAACCCAACTCCAATATCATCCTGAATGATGTGTTTGTATGCTTTCACCTTTTCTCTTGAGAATGGGAATAAAACAAGGATGCCCACTATCACCATTCTTATTTAACACAGTATTGAAAGTATTAGCTAGGGCAATCAGGCAAGAAAAAGAAATAAAGGGCATCCAAATTGGAAAAAAACAAAGTCAAATTGTCCCTGTTTGCAGATAACATGATCCTATATTTAGAACAGCCTAAAAACTCTACAAAAAACCTCTTAGAGTTGATAAACAATTTTAGTAATGTTGTAGAATACAAAATCAACACACAAAAATCATCTGTGTTTTCATACTCCAACAACAACCTAGCAGAAAAGAAATCAAGAAAGCTAGTTCATTTACAATAGTCACCCAAAGAAATAAACTACCTAGGAATAAATTTAACCAAGGAGGTGAAAGAAGTCTACAACAAGAACTACAAATCTCTTTAGAAAGAATTTAAAGAGGACATAAAAAGATGGAAAGACATTCCATGCTCTTGGATTAGAAGAATTAACATTGTGAAAATGTCCATACTATCCAAAGTGATCTACAGATTCAATGCAATCCCCATCAAAATGCCAATGACATTCTTCACAGAAATGGAATAGACTACTTACAAAGTAAGAAGTACAAATGACATAACACACACACAAAATTATCTTCATGGCTAATCAAGCCAAGTAAAACTAACATAACAATTAGGTTTCAAGTTAGCAAGATGTGAAAAAATTTTAATGCCTATTATTAGCAAAAACATGCTTATACATTACCAATGAGATTATAAATTGTTAAAATCTTTCTTGAAAAAAATTGGAAATACATTTAAAAGCTTCTCAATATTGATTCACTTTTTGCCAAATAACTTTGCAACTAGGAAATGCTTATAAGGAAATAATCAGATTGACATACATGGCTTTACCTACAAAGATGTTGGTTACAGTATTATTTATTTCAGGGATATAGAGTAACAATCTGTACATTAAAAATGAGGGAATATTTGAATTAAAATAGAGTTCACTCACATGATAGAATCTTGTTTATATTCAGTTCACAGGACATTTGTAATACTAATTTAATAATAAACGTTAATGCATTAAAATACAAAAATATAATTATGCTGATACATTAATGTGGTTAACATTTATGGGTTTTTTTCTTTAATACTCTTTTGCTGTTGTTGTTGCTGTTCAGACTTTCTAAAGCTGAGCATGGATTACAGGAAGTGAAGAAAAAGAGACCAATATGGGCGTGGTATCTGCTGGTTTCATTCAACATGTCCTCTGTATTTTCCCTTTTAAATCTCCTAAAATTAGACATGTCTTAAATAGGTATATGGATGATTCACATCATTTCTTTTGAACTCATTTCCTTTCCTATATCACCACTACTTTCCTACTAAACCAAGTTATTACTGAAGAACATTTTAATCACAGATAAGATTTCAGATGTTCCTTTGAAAACACTAATCTTAATTTTAAAATAAACATTTTTCGCCTTTCTTATCTAGGTGTTAACATTTTGTTTTTTTCCGATTAATATAAAGATAAACACTCACTAAATTTACATTTATCTCCAACTCTTATCTTAATCTATATTCATTTTATTTATTAATCACTGTATATCTGATAATTTTTTATTAGTGTAAGCATTTTATTACTATTTATAAAGACTGTGGATAATATTTTTCTTAATTTTTAACTTTTTCTTATAATTTTAAGGTACTTATAAAATGATGCTTAGTATAAACATTCTTTTAATAAGTCAACACTGAAATGCTACCTATTCTTTCACTCGGAAAATAACTGTTTTGATCTGTACAATTCAATTTTAAAATCATATTTTATCTATTCTTTTTGTAAAACTTGTCATGGTTTTTGTTCAAAAATAGTACAATTTTGACCTACAGATTTTACAGCATTGTGATTTTTAAATCAATATATTAATAAGAAGATTAAATTTTCCGAGAACAGCCAGTAAAACAGCAAAGGGGTCTCCACTAAACCATGAGATACTTTCCACAATAAAGAATAGAATTTTGTAGGAATTGGTAAAAGATAAAATTTAATCAACATATTTAGAAATCTCCCACTGAAGGAAAAGAAATCTATGGATTTAGCTAAGTATTGAAATATAACAATAGTAATTTAATTGACTAATAATAACAATTCGGGTTGATCAGCTCCAGCATGGAGAAACACGGCTCGATATGTTTCTGACTAGTCCCTGATGTTGACCATAAATAAACATACATTTTTGGTACTTGTTTTTAAGTCAATCATTGTTCAAGAGTGAAGAAAAATGTTCATAGTCACCTAGCTTATTCCTCACATTTTGCTGATGTTGGTTCTATTGTTCTCAGTCATTCCTGGAGAAATACCATCTAAGTCGATCATCAGGGACATGGCATACAAGCCCAGACTTACTGGGGCATTTGACTTGTGAGTTCAAAATTCTTTGCTTGAAGACAAAGATCTTTTCAAAATCACTGAGTAAGATTCAAGCTTTCTACATGGGATAACCAAATGAAGGATACGTGTTTATTATCAGCATCCCCATAGAAGCTTAAAATGAATATAAAATTTTTTTTAAAGGCACAGGTGAACATGTATTTGCAGACCTTTTTGATTGTGTGACAACAAATGCTTGCCTATCATTTTGTGCACAGTTTGTCTATTAGTGACATTGCTCTTGGATAATACACAGTTTGTGCTTTGTAAGGCTGGCATCGTAAGACTGACCACTTGCAAGGTGATATGTCAAACAGTAAGACAACAGAGACTGGCTGGTTAGCTCTGTTGGTTAGAGCACCACCTTGTAACACCAAGGTCAAGGGTTTGGCTCCCTATACAGGCCAGCTGTCTAAAAGAAAAAAAGACAACAGTGACCAATCTTAACCATATCGTTATCCTTGACAATTGGCACAGTGTTGATAGAATAGCAGGCAGTCAACCAGTGCTGTTATTTTCTAATGCATAATGAAAAATTCTATATATAGTCCTTCAAAAGTGATATTCTGGAAAAAAGTCTTGAGTCTACAAGTTGGTGAAATTGCCATTAATTTCAGGGGGTTTTGCCTTTAATTAACAGCTATATTTCTTAATTAATTAAGGACTGCATTACATAAAATAAAATTCACTCTGTTTAAGTCATAGTTCAATGGGATTTGGCAATGTACATACCCATGCTATAAATTTCCTTCAAAACACTGACTTAACTTTATTGCAATTATGCTGTTGTGTTATGACTTAATTCCGTTAGGCTCAAAATACTTTCTAACTTGTCTTGTGATTTCCCCTTTGACCTGAGGGTTACTTAAAAAGTGCTTTTTTAAGTTTCCAAATACTTTTATGGTTTTCCAGATAGCTTTCTGTTTTTAATTTCTAATTTAATTTTCTTGTGGACAGATCACATACACTGTATGATTTAAGTTCTCGTAAATTTATTGAATTTTGTTTTATTGCCCTGAACAGAGTCTGGTTTTCTTATGTTTCATGTCACTTGAAAAGAATGTGTTTTCTGCCCTTGTCATACTGTTCTATAAATATCAATTAGGCATGCTGGTAGCGCTGTTTTTTCTGTCACCTTACTGATTTTTCTGTTGACTCAGAACTTCAGTTATTGACTAGGAATGTTGAAATTTCCATATACAATTATGGTCTTATTTATTTTTCTTTTCAGTTCTCTCTGCACTTGTTTCTCACATTTAGAAGTTCTGTCATGGGAACATACTTATTTAGGATTATTATGTTTTCTTGATGAATTGTCCTTTTTAACATTTTTCTGCATTACTCTTTACCCTTGATAATATTTTTCTCCTGGAGTATAATTTGTTTACCAGTCAAACTTTGTTATGATTAATATTTGGAGACTGTATAATTTTCCATTCTCTTGCCTTTAAATTGTTTGTGTTCTTATGTTTAAAATGCATTTCTTGTGGACAGCATGCAGTTGAGTTTTGTTTTTTAATCTCATCTGACAATTTCTGCCTTCTCATTGGAGGTCTAGTTCATTTACTTTAACGTAATTATCAATATGGTTTTATTTAGATGCAACATATTGCTATTTAAAAAATTCACCCCATCTATTATTTGTTTCTTCCCCCTCCCCCATATTCATTTGGCTTAATAGAGTATTTTTAATCTATTCTTTTGGTATATCAGCATACCTCTATATTTTTATTTTTATTTTTGCTGATTGTTCTGAAGTTTACAGTAGCATCAATAACTCATTACATTACACCTGCAAATATTATGTCACTTCACATATAATGTAAGCACCTTACAACAGTGCACTTCAACTTACCCACTTTCAGACTTTGTGCTCATATTGTGACATATTTTACTTCCACATACACTATAAACACCATAAACACCATAATATATTATTATCTTTATTTTAAATAGTCATTTTTTTTTTTTACTTTTTAAATTAACAGATAGCAGAATTGACTTTATTTTAATTTTGGTGTATAATTCTATGAATTTAACACATATATTTGTGTAAATATCACCTTAATCAGAATACAGAAAAGGGATAAATAAATACTACATGCTGTCACTCACATGTGGGAGCTAAAAAAGTTGAGCCTATGGAAGTATAGATTAGAATTGTGGTTAGTAAAGGCTGGGATGAGGTGAGGGGAGAAGAGATAGACACAAAAGAACAGCTAGACAGGAAAAATGAGTTCTAGTGGTCTACAGTTATATGTGTTAGACACGTATAATTAAAAATAACTTGTATGTTTTCAAGTGACTAGACGAGAAAAGCTCAAATACTCCCATCATAAAGAAATGATAAATTTTTGTGATGATGAATATGCTAATTACTCTTATTTCATCATCACACATTGTATACATGAATTGAAATATAACTCTGTACTCCATGAATATGTACAATTAATGAATGTCAATTAAAAAATAAAAAGAAGAATATAGAAAAGTTCCAAACAAAAATCCCTTGTGCTAACAATTTGTGTATATATCATGTGATGGTGTCAATTTGCATCAACTTGACTGGACCACAGGGTGCCCAGATATTTGATCAAATGTTATTCTGTGCATGTCTGTGAGGGTGTTTCTGGATGAGAGTAACATTTGAGTCAGTATAGTAAGTAAAGAGGATTACCCTCTCTCATGTGGGTTCACCTCTTCCAATCAATTGAGGGCCTAAATAGAACAGAAATACTGACCTTCCTCTGAGGAAGAGAAAATTTTCTCCTCCCTAACTGCCTTCGAACTGAGACAACATTTTTTTCCTGCCTTCATACTTGAGCTGAAATATTGGCTATTCCTGGGTTTCGCACCAGCCTGCCTTTGGACTGGAACTATGTTATCAGCTCTTCTAGGTCTTGGGCCTTTGGACTCAGATTGGATGTACATCATTAGCTCTCCTGGGTCTCAGACTTGCCAAATCTTGCAGATCTTGAGACTTTTCAGCCTTCATAACTATATAAGCCAATTCCTTACAGTAAATATTGTGTGTGTGTGTGTGTGTGTGTGTGTGTGTGTGTGTGTGTGTGTGTGTGTGTGTGTGTGTGTGAGTATATGTACATATGCATGTTTGCATGTATATATGTTCATCCTATTGGTTTATTGTTTGGGAGAACCCTAATTCACACACACATAACCCTTAATCCCTAAAATCTACTGACCTGTTCTCCATCGCTATAGTTTTGTCATTTTGAGAATGTCATATAAATTGAATATTAGTACCCATTATCTTTTGAGATTCTTTTTGCATAGAATAACAAGAACTTTTTTTCACATAGAATAATGCCTTTAAAATTAAATCAAGTTGTTGAGTGTATTAACAGTTTCTTTCTTTATATTATTTAGGAATATTTTGGATATATATGGATATGCAACAATTTGTTCATTCAATCCCTAACTGAAAGGCATTTGAGTGTTTTTCAGATTTTAGCAATTGTGAATTGTGAACATTTGTGTATAGGTTTGTGTGTGTGTAAGCCTAAGTTTTCATTTCTCTAGGACAGATAACCAGAAGTGGGATTGATGCATCCCATGGGATGTGTATGTTTAACCTTGTAAGAAAATGTCAAATAATTTTCTAGAGTGTACCATTCATTGATCCTATCAACAATGCAGGAGAGTTTCATGCACTCTCTGCCCTTGTTATTACCTGATATTGCCAGCATTTTTTTTTATCATTTTTGCCTTTCCCATAGATGTGTAATAGTACCTCATCATGGTTTCAATTTGGATTCTCCTACAGCAAATGATGATGAACATCTATCCATGTGTTTATTTGCCATCCTTGTATCATCTTTGGTGAGGCGTCTATTTGTGTTTTCTGCCTATTTTTTAATTAGACTGTTTATTTTCTTGCTATTGAGTTTTGAGAAGTCTTTATATATATTACATCCAAATTTCTTGTCCGAAATGTAATCTGAAAATATTTTCTCCTGGTATATAGCTTGCCTTTTCATACCCTTAAGAGTGTCTTTCACAGAACGAAGGATAATAAACATTGATGAGGGATAAATAATTGACTTTTATTGGTCATGCTTTCAATGTCTCATCTAAGAACTCTGCCTAACACCAGGTCACAAAAATAGTCTCAATTTTTTTGTAAAGGAAAAAATATATAATAATGAAAGAAAGAAAGGAAAAAGATTATTTTATATTTACCTTTCATAATCGACTTCATTTTTATGTGTACGTTGAGGTTTCTACATAGTATCATTTTCCTTCAGCCAGAATTTCCTCTAAAATTTTTTGTAATGCACATCTGCTGGTGACAGATTATTTCAGCTTTGTCTGAAAAGTTTTCATTTAAACTTTACTTGTGAAGACTATCTTCACTAAAATAGAATTGCAGTTTGAAATTTTTCAGAATGATAATGATATTGCTCTACTATTTTCTGGCTGGCATTTTTAAAATTAATTTATTTTATTGACTATGCATATTCATGTGGTACAAAGTTGACCATCACCACCTGTGCTCAAGATGTGATGATCAGATCCATACTGTCAGCATGGCCATTACCACAAATTGTAATTATTCCCCATACCCCACACCCAGCTTCCCCCCAACTTCCCTCTCCCTCCCACCACACCCCAGCAACCTTAGGTATGTTCTCTCCCTCTGCAAGTCCAACACACTACTATGGTCTTTCTTTCCTTTCTTCCTTCTCTCTTAACTCTCACTTATAAGTGAGGACATGCAGTACTTTTCCCTCTGTGCCTGGCTTATTTGACTCATCATAAGTTTCTCTAAGCTCGTCCATGTTGCTGTGAATGGCAGAAATTCGTTCTTTTTTATGGCTGAGTAGTATTCCATAGTGTACACATAACACATTTTCCTTATCTAGTTGTCCATCAATGGACATTTAGTTGGTTCCATATCTTGGTTATTGTAAACAGAGCTGTGATGGACAAGGGAGTGCATGTATCCCTTCAATATGATGATTTTCATTACTTTGGGTATATGCCTAGAAGTGGGATTGCTGGATTATATGATAGATCTTTCCGTAGTTGTTTAAGAAAACTTCATACTGTTTTCCATAGTGGCTGTACAGCCACTATGTACAGTAGGAGAGTTCCCCTTTCTCCACATCCTTGCCAGCATTTGGTATTCTCAGACTTTTTAACTATGGCCAGTCTAACTGGGCTGAGATAATATCTCAATGTAGTTTTAATTTTCATTTCTCTGATGATTCATGATGTGGAGCAGTTTTTTAAGTACCTGTTGGCCATTTGTATGTCTTCCTTTGAAAAATGTCTATTCAGCTCCTTTGCCCATTTTTAGTAAGTTATTTTTTTTTACTGTATAATTGTTTGAGTTCCTCATATATTCTGGATATTAATCCCTTGTCAAATGCATAGTTTGCAGACATTTTTTCCTATTCTGTAGTTTGTTGTTTCACTCTGTTGATTGTTCCCTTTGCTATGCAGAAGCTTTTTAGTTTGGTATAATCCAATTTATTTTTTTCTATTGTTGCTTGTGCTTTGGGGCTCTTATTCATAAAGTCTCTACCCAATCCTACTTCTTGACGTATTTCCCCTGTTTTCCATTAATAATTTTGTAGTTTCCAGTATTGTATTTAAGTCTTTAACCCATTTTGAGTTGATTTTGTTATATGGCAAGAATCGTGGGTCTAGTTTCATTTTTCTACATATAGATATCCAATTTTCCCAGCACCATTTATTAAAGAGGCAGTCTTTTCCCCAACATACGTTCTTAGTGCGTTTGTCAAAGAGTAGTTGGCTGTAAGTCTGTGGGCTGATTTCTGAGTTCTCTATTCTGTTGCATTGGTCCTAGTGTCTATTTTTATGCCAGTACCATGCCGTTTTGGTTACTATAGCTTTGTAGTATAATTTGAAGTCAAGTAGTTCTATGCCTCTGGCTTTATTTTGCTAATGATTTCTTTGGCTATTCAGGGTCTTTCAATGTTCCAAATGAATGTTAGGATTGTTTTTCCTATTTCTGTGAAGAAGATTATTGGCATATTGATGGAAATTGCATTGAATTTGTAGATAGCTTTAGCTAATATGGACATTTTCATAATGTTGATTCTTCTAATCCAAGAGCATGGAATGTCTTTCCATCTTTTTGTGTCTTCTTTAATTTCTTTCAGTAGTGATTTGTAGTTCTCATTGTAGAGATCTTTCTCCTCTTAGGTTAAATAGATTCCTAAGTATTTTATTTTTTGGCAACTATTATAAATGGGCTTACTTTCATGATTTTTCTTTCTTTTAGTTCATTATTGGAGAATACAAATGTAACTGATTTGGGGGTACTGATTTTATATCCTGCACCATCACTGAAATTATTAATCAGCTAGAAAAGTATTTTGGTAGAGACTTTAGATTTTTCTATATGTAGTATCACATTATCTGCAAACATGGACAGTTTGATTTCATCTTTTCTTATCTGGATGTCCTTTAGTTCTTTCTCTTGCCTGATTGCTGTGGCTAGTACTTCAAGTACTATGTTAAATAGGGGTGGTAAGACTTGTGCTGTTCCTGTTCTTAAGGGAAAAGCCTTCAGTTTTTCTCCACTCAGGATGATATTGGTGGTGGATTTGTTGTAAATGGGTTTTATTGTGTTGAGATACTTTCCTTCTATACCTGATCGTATAATTTTTTTGATGTGCTCTTGTATTCTGATTACTAATATTTTGTTGAGGATTTTTGCTAATACTACAGGTATTAGCCTGTAGTTTTCTTTCTTTGTTATATGTTTTTCTAGTTTTGGTATTAAGGTGATGCTAGCCTCATAGAAAGAGTTCAGTAGAGTGGCCTCTTTCAATTTTTTGGAATAGTTTGAAAAAAAGTGGTACTAATTCCACTTTACAGATTTGGAAGAATTCAGCAGTTCAGGCATCCAGTCTGGGGGGGTTTCTTTGTTGGGAGACTGCTGATTATTGCTTCAATCTCATCGCTTGTTATTGGTCTGTTCAGATTTTCTATGTCTTCTTGATTCAGTCTTGGTAGTTTGTATGTGTCCAGAAATTTATTCATTTCCTCCAGTTTTCCAGATTTGTTGGTTTATTGTTGTTTGTAATAGTCTCTAATGATTTTTTGTATTTTTGTGCTGTCGGTAGTAATGTCTCTTTTTTATTTCTGAATTTTGTAATTTGGGTTTTCTCTCTTCTTTTTTTCATTAATCTTGCTAATAGTTTGTCTATTTTTCATATCTTCTCAAAAAAAAACCAACTTTTGTTTCATTATTTTTTGTGTCTCTACATCATTTAGTTCTGCTCTGATCTAATTATTTTTTTCCTTCTACTAACTTTAGGATTGGATATTTCTGTTTTTTCTAGTTCTTTGAGGTACAGTGTTAGGTTATTTCATTGAAGTCTTTCTGTTTTGTTTTGTTTTGTTTATTTTTTATTGTATTTTTTTATTATACATACATGTGGGGTACAATTTTGATTTTCAATAATTGTGTACAATGTATGGTGGTTAGATCAGTATAGCTAGCTTATTCATTATTAGAATGCACAATCATTCTTTCTATATTTTTGATGTAAGCATTTATTGCTATGAACTTCCCTTAGTACTTTGTCAGTGTCCCACAGGTTTTGATATGCTGTGTTTTAATTTTCATTGGTTTCTAGAATCTTTTTGGTTTCCTGTTTAATTTCTTCTTGGACCCATAGATCATTAGGAGCTTGCTATAATTTCCATATATTTGTACAGAGTCTTGAGTTTCACTTATTATTAATTTCTAGTTTTATTCCACTGTGGCATTAAAAGATAGTTAAGATGATTTTGATTTTGATTTTGACTTATGCAGACTTGATCTGTGACCAGCTCATGGTCTGTCTTGCAGAATATTCCATGTGCTGATGAGAAGAATGTATATTTGGTAGTTGTTGGAAGAAACGTTCTGTAGATATCTGCCAGGTCCAATTTGTCTAAAGTGTAGTTTAAATCCTATGTTTCTCTTTTGATTTGTTGCCTGGATGATCTGTCCAATGATGAGAGAGGGGTATTCAGGTATTATCATATTGGGATCTATCTATTTCTGTAGATCTAATTGTGTTTGCTTTTTATAACTGGGTGCTCCAGTTTGGGTTGCATACATGTTTATGATTGTTATGTCTTCTTGCTGGGTTGATCTCTTTATCATTATATAGTGCTTTTCTTTATATATTTTTATGGTTTGGGGTTTAAAGTCTATTTTATCCAGTATAAGAATAGGTATTCCTCCTCATTTTTGTTTCCATTTGTGTGGCATATCTTTTTCCATCCCTTTACTATTCATCTGTGTGCATCTTTACAGTTGAGAAGAGTCTCTTGAAGACACCATATACTTGGATTTAGTTTTTTGATCCAATCCTTCAGTCTGTATCTTTTGAGTGGGAAATTTAATCCATTTACTCGTAGGGTTGTTATTGATAGGTGTTGTCTCATTACTGGCATTTTATCAATTCTCATGTGGATGTTTTAAATATCTTTTGTTCCTTTCTTCCCCTTTTATTGTTTGTCTTTGTTGTTTGTTGCTTTGAAGTGTTAAGATTTAGTTTCTTTTTTCTTTCTCATTTGCATTTGTGTTTTACCAGTAGGTTTTGTTCTTTCTTATGTATTTGTGGTAAAGAATATTGTTTTTCAGATTCCAGAGGCTGGACTCCCTTGAAAATTCCTTTCAGGGCTGGTTGTGTGATGATGAATTCCTACAGTTTTTGTTGTCTGGAAAATACACTACTTCTCCCTCATTTCTGAAGGGTAGCATTGCTGGATATAGTATTCTTGGCTGGCAGTTTTTTTTCTTTTAGTATTTTGAATATGTCATTCCATTTTCTAAAGGCAAGAAGCCTTTAGAGTTTCAGTTTAGAATACTGTTATTAGTCTGATGGGGACTCCATTAGGAATAACTTGATGCTTTCCTCTTGCTGTTTTTAGGATTCTCTCTTTGTCTTTGAGCTTTGCCAGTTTGACTATAATGTGTCTCACAGAGGATCTTTTTGGATTGAATCTGTTTGGGAATCTTTGAGCCTCCTGAATCTGAAGGTCTGTGTCTCTCCCTGTACCTAGGAAGTTTTCTCTAATTATTTCACTGATTAGATTTTTAATGCCTTTACCTTTCTCCTTCCCTTCTGGAACACCCATTATTCAGATGTTCATGCATGTAAGGTTGTCTGCTAGCTCTCTTACACTTCCTTCATTTAAAAAAAAATTGTTTTCCCTTTTTGTTGTCTTGTTGGGTTATTTCATATAAGCCATCTTCAAGTTTGGAAATTCTTTCTTCTGCTTGCTCTAATCTGGTACTTATGCTCTCAGTTGTTTTTTATTTCATTGAATACATCTTTCAGGTCTATGAGTTCTGCTATGTTCTTTTCCAAGGTATAATCTCCTTGTAAATTTCCTTTCTCATTTCCTGGATATTTTTTCTCCTTTCATTGTGTTGTATAACAGAGTTCTTTCTTACCATATTGAGTTTCCTTAAGATAGTTATTTGGAATTCCTTTTCAGTTATTTCAAGTGTTTCTTGTTGTATAGGGTCTGCTACTTGAGAGCTACTAAATTCCTTTGGCAGTGTCATATTTTCTGAATTTTTCATATGTCCAGTATTTCTACATTGATTTCTTGTCATCCAGTAGATCAGTTGTTTCTTCTATTACTCTGGAATGAACTTTAAGTAGAAAGACTTCTTCCTCTTTTTCCAGGCTCCTCAAGAGATTCTCCTTGTGTTGAGGAAGTCAGATACATGGTGGGCCTCCCACACAGTGGTCATAGATACTTTATGGCAGCCAGCTGTCCTTGTAGCAGTAGAAGATGTGGTGATGGCAATTGTGGACCACCTCCATGGAAGCTGTGTGAGGCCTCCCTGGTGTTAGCAGTCTGGAGTCATCTCTTCTTCACAGGCAGGGCAGGGTGGTCGGGGCAGCTAGATGGATTTTCCCCCTGCCTGGGACCTTCCTGGTGTCAGTGGCATGAGGTCCTGCCTTAAGCATGGGTGTGATAGCACAGTGGAGGCAGCTGAGCAGGTTTTCTGTCTGTCTGTGGCCTCTGTCTTGCATTTTTTGATGAGAAGTTTTATAGTCATTCTTATATACTTTCCCTTGTATGTAATATGTGTTTTGTTGTTGGTGGTGGTGGTGAGGTTTTTTTACTGGCTGCATTTAAGACTTTTTCTCATCATTATTGTTTTTCAGCAATTTGATTATCATGTGACTTTGGCTTTCTCTGTGTTTATAATGTTTGGGTGTGTTGAGCTTCTCAATTACTATGTTACTTGATTATTTATAACAAATTTAGAACAATTTTCAAACATTATTTTTTTTTAATTTGACCCTCCTCTCCTTTTAAAATTCCAATTACATTATTATGTAACTGGAAGTACATATTTTGACTTCTTTACCATTATGCCATATGTTGCTAAGGCTCTCTGATTTTAGCCTTTTGTTCTTCCTGTGCTGCTGTTTGTGTATGTTCTACTACAATGTATTTAAACTTGGTGATCTTTTCTTCTTCTGTGTCTACTCTTATCTTAAGACCATCCAGCGAATTCTTCACTTTAAATATTGTGTTTTTTCATGTTCAAAAATTTGGGTGTTGCTCCCATTTTTAATTTCTCTCCTTATTTTATTTATATTTTATTTTAAATATTTATTCTTACATAGTAGCTATTTTAATGCTAATTCCATCATTGCTGCCATTTCAGATCTATTTCTATAGGCTGGTTTTTCTCCTGCTTAGTGAGCATCTTTTCCTGCTGCTTTGTCTGTCTGTGAATTTTTCTTTGATACTGAAAAGAAATTGTGAATATTATGCTGTTAAGTGCTCAGACTTTGTTGTCTTCTCTTAAAAAGTGTTTCACTTTGTTTTGGTAGTCGATTAAGACTTGTTACTATGATTTGTTTTTCTTGCTTTTAAGGTTTGTTATTATTAAATAAAAGTAACCTTTACTATAGGGAGAATTTAACCCTATGACTATGGTGTGACCCTTTGTTATTCCTACTGAATGCCTCGTGTGTTCAGTGAGGTCTTTCTACTCTGACTGGTTGGAATTCAAACATCTTATAGCCCTATGTAAGTCCTAGGAATATTTCAACTTATACGTTTCTAATAGTTGTTTTTGCATGGCTTGTTTTCACCTATAGCTGTACAGGTTGGTATTCTGGAATATTTTCTCTATATCACTCCTGCCTCTTCGATACTCTAATCCAACTCAACCTTCTCTAATGGAACCACCTGTTGACCACTATTTGTCAACGATTAGTTCATATATTTTCCTAAATTTTCTAGTTGTTTATGGCAGGAACACAAGTCTGGAGGATATCAGTTACTCCAAGTTGGCTGGAAGTGGCTGCTTCTAAGAGCTGTTGTTTTGCTCAAGAATAATATAACAAAGGTTTAAAGAATCCATGAAAACATGATACAATGTTTAAAAAGGAGCATATATCAATAACTACATAACCACAGCAAATTATTAGTACTCCTAAAAGTTTAAAACTAAAAAAATAGATAATATTTGTGTCTATTCAGATTAAAGGAAACAATACAACAATTTTGAAGTTTTTTTAAGAGTTTATGGGCTTTTTTTAGTTAGATGAGTCCTACATTTTATATTTTTGTTATTCCAATCTTAATGAGATTATTTGACCTACAAAGGGCAGCTGTATATAGGTACTGAAGACTTTTAAATGAGTATAAAATAATGCCAAGTAACAGAAATGCAGTTTTTAACAGGAGTTTTCATAAAAACTAATAAAAATTGAACAGTGTAAATTTCAGGCAGTGTCTGTGTCCCATTGGTCATTGTCCTTGTTTGGGGTATGATGGTTATTGAGGACCATAGTATACTGCAAAAAGGCCAGATCTAAAGAGGTATTCACTTTTGTGGTTAGCTTGTGATGCAAGTCATAGTGAGCTGCAAACCTACTAAAAATGCAAAGATTAGGAATCCTTGGAAGAGTCTGGCTCGTCATCTATCATTCAGGATGCCCGCAAACCAACAACCAACTGGCCCCATAAACATATTATATGTTCCTTTCCCCTCAGTAATTTCCTTAATGTATTTAGTGGCCATGTCTAGAGAAATGGAGATAGCCATTTTTTAAATTAATTTCTTTGTAGTATTAAAATCAATGAAATAGAAGCAGTCACTTGTACTCACATGCTTTTATTCAGCTTTTATGTTTCAAATATGTTTTACCTGGAAGCACAACGTACCTTGTACAGGCATTACCCAAACATGTTTTCTATATTTTGTAGACATTAGGCTATCAGTTGGAAAGGTTAGTGCATGACTTCTAGCAAATGTATGAAAGTAATAAGTGGTGACATTTAACATATTAAGGATAACTTTCCATTCTTCCTTTGGGATTTCAGGGAGTTCCTCATTGGGAACACAGAAAGGTATAGATATTAATGGAATGGTTTTCTGACTTTTTTTTAAGATAGCTCATAGACTCCCCCCTCCCAAAAAAAACACTCTGGTTTCCTGCTAGAGGATAAACTTTTGTGAAAGCCATCCAAAGACTATGGTTCCATAGATTTTTCTGTGAGGATAGGGTAAGAGTTAGCATAGCAGAAAATAGGAAAGAGAAAAGGAATGAAAAGACTTTCATGATGGCAAAGATTTTCATGATTTGCAAACACAGGAAAGCTGTTCACATCTTATGATGCCATTTGCTTCTGAAGAAAGACTTCCCTGTTTAGCTTTACCTTAAAGTATCCAAAAGGTATACAGTTTCAGGAGCCCAGAGGGGCCCTTTCAAGTTGTGAGATATGACCAAGTTTTGAGGCCCTGAAGCTCCACTGATGTGTGAGTGGTGAGAAAAACTAGGCAGGGTCCTTTCCAACAGGATTCAACAGCAGTCTTCTCTGATGTTGTTTTGGAAGACCCAGTCTCTAGGTTCTAGATCATGAGAGAATTGACTGTGCTTGGTTGGTAGATCACAAAAAGCCTCTTTTACCTTATGGAAATAAACTCTGGAACAATGCATTAAACCCTCATAATTTGCTCAGTCAAGTGGATTTCTTTCTCACTGGAAATTTCTCCAGAAATGCCTCGTAAAGGAAACACATTTTCTTTTGAAAATGTATGATAGGAAAGAGGGCCTTTATTAAGAAGTTATCAAATTCCAGGAATAAAATTCATTTCACCCTGAAGGTGAATAATTTAGAATTCCTCTTGCGAAGTGATGATTGGACCTATGTAGTAACTATCCAAAAGCATTTACATAGACAAGGTTTGCAAAAAACCTGCACAACATGCCCATTCTCCCATTCACCCCCAGCAAAAATAGGAATCTGTGAAATCATAAACAAATGACATGGATTCATTTCAAGTAATAAGAAGGACATCATATTTATTTGTTTGTGAATTACTTAAGTGTTCTTCTTACCCTGCTTACATGTTCTGTCTAGAAAAATAAACACATTGAATGGCCACATTCCATAGTTATTGAAGTGAAGATTGGAGAATGGAAATAAAAAATATGATGACGTTTAGGTTTTTTAAGTGAATGTCATTTATTGCCACAAACATAAAGTTATTTACTTTTACCAAATTCTTTCACTTTTTTGAAATAGCCTGGGCAAGCTAACTGCCTCTAAACAAAGAATGTTTAAATAACACTGCAAGACCCTATTTGACAGTCTACTTGCAAATTGCTAACTTATTTTTCAAGATGTTTGCTCCAAAGCATTTGCAATAATTTTTCATTTTACCTGTTCTTAATGTTAAATTATTAATATTCTTGTAAAAATAGTTAATGCTTTCGAGGCTCATAATATAAGTTTTTGTATGGTTATCCTTTCCTCATATTTCAAAAATGCATTAAAATTTAATTTTACATTTGCTAGGTCATTGTTCAAGATGACAAGCCACTAAGCACGGTTTTTATTTATTTGTATTATGTAACTTAATCTGGCTTTCCATTGTGAACATGAACAGAAAAAAAACAAAACTGATTTTCTCATTCCCCTTGAAAAAATGCAATTTCATGTAAAACAGTATTCAAGTAGAGTAAGCATTGTCCTTCTCTCAAATAAACCAATTGAATAAGAATAAATACTTTTCTCCCAATATAATCTAAAATAACCTTAGAACAATTCTCCATTGTTCCAATACTAAAAATGGATTAGTCATAGCTCAGAACTTGGCTAAGTATAGTCCAGTTAAGTATCACAGCATGAGGCAGACTGAATTAGCACCGTGGTCTGGCCCAGAAGTAGGTGCTAAGGAGATATTTTCAGCTGCAAATACTGATAGATATTCTTCTCTGGCAGGAAGGCGATGGAATGCGGTGATCAGGAAATTTCACATAAAGCCGTGTAATTACGAACACCACAGACATGCAGAAGTAAAATCACCAAAGTTAAAGAATACAAGAGCAGATAAAACAAACACAAGTACATACACTGTTAGCACTGACTTCCTTTTGGAAATACACCACATAACATGACCCAAAAAAGGCAAAGTTTGAAAGGTAAAAACTCAGTTATAGTTCCTGGAGCACAAAGTAAGCCCAGAACCCAAGTTGGAGCTACAGCAGATATAAAATGCACCCTTGTGGTGAATCCTACTGTGGAGGTTAAGAAGGTTGTGAAAATTATTGATGTGTAAGATTGGAATTAACCCTAGAGACTGAGACAATCCAAAGTTGAGTGGCTATGCTATCATGTGAATAGAATACACCAGAATAAATACAGCCAGCATTCTATGCTACCTACCAATACTTGTGACCTAACATGTTAGAATATATAACATATTTTATATATATCCATATGGTAAACTGCAAAAGTAACTTATTATAAAATATGAAGGCCCATCCCCTTTTATGATGTCTCTTCATAGTTTAGGTATTGCGTGCTATAGGGACTTTACCTGCTAATTTAGGTAATTGCTGTCAGTAAGCACAGCCATCTAGCTCTGCTGAATAGATAGTGGTTTTTTCCTAGGATTAAAATTATGTAATATGATAACAATAATAACTTTCATATATAGAGTACATACTCTGGTCCAAATATGATGCCGTCAAAATTTTATTTTAATTTTAATCCTCTTAGCTGCTTTTGAAATAGGTATTACTTTTAATATAGAGATAGCAAGTAGGGCCTAGAAAAGTTAAGAAAGGTGTCAATAGTCACAAAACCAACAAAGTTAGACCCAGGAATTGAACCTAATCTTATGTTTAAAGTCCAAAATTGATAGTCTTAAGGTTTATGTTCCCCAGTCTTTTTAAACAAATAACAAGAGAGAATGAATGAATAATACCTATCACATATTAAATGTCTACTAACTGCTGCATATCTTACATGATTTTTTTTAACTCACATAGACCTTTCTTCCATTTATTTATTTTTTAAATTATTTTTTGTTTCTCATTATACATACCATGTGGGGTACAACGTTGATTTTCAATAACTGTGTAGAATGTGTGGTGGTTAGATCAGTATAGTTAGCTTATTCATCATTACAATACGCAATCATTCTTTGTGTCCATTGACCAATTTCTCATTAGCCCCCCTCCCTCACCCCCTCCCTTTCTCTTTTCCACCTCTAGTTTTCTAAAAGTTCAATGAATTACTGTGATTGTTTCTTTCTTTCTGTCTCTCTTTATTGTTCATTGGTTTATGGATTCAGCTCCCAGTTATGAGCGAGAACATGCAGTATTTCTCTTTCTGTACCTGGGCTGTTTCACTTAAGATAATTTTCTCCAGGCCCATCCATGTTGTTGCAAATGATAGAATTTCATTCTTTTCTATGGCTGGGTAGTATTCCATTGTGTAGATGTACCACAATTTCCTTATCCAGTCATCCACTGGTGGACATTTAGGTTGGTTCCATCACTCAGCTATTGTAAATAGAGCTGCAATAAATTAGTTTTAGATAAGACCCAGAACAAATTAATTATGCCTTAAATGTAATTATTAAAATAATAAATATTACATGATCAATAATTAAAAGCATTTAAAATATTCTGAGCCATGAATAGGTCGACCTAGAAATAGCAGCTCTCTTTCCATTCTCCTGAGGTCAAGTAGAACTGAGAGTCAACTATCTATGGACTTTTGGATTCACATCTACTAATGTCAAAGATAGTGAAACTGTATTGAAAGGCCAATCAATGCAGCATCATGCTATGTTACCACAACAGAGAAAGCCAGTTCAGCTAAAAGTAAATAGAAACACTCTGTCACATTCTCAGGAGAGCACCCACCATAGCATTAAACTCTGTCCCTAAAATACATGACTGTTACTTTTTTGGCAGCCAACATGGAGTTCCTCCATCATCAATACCTTTCTTAAATGATTTGAAAACATCAAGGATCAGAAAAATAATTGTAGAAGAAATCTGGGAAATCAACAGTGGTGTGTTTCATTCTGAGAAGTGTCATCTCCTCAAAATAAGTTCTCTAATGGAAGTAGAGCAAGAGGAGTTGTAGAACTAGTAATAAAGCTCACTAAGAATTATAGTTTTACAAGTTCTTTATTGTATCAATGTCGGAAGTCCCAATGATTGAATTAAGTAATCCAGTTTAAAATTTAAAATTTGGAGACCTCACTTGATAGAAAACTTCCGGAAACTAAGGATTTGATGAAACTATATAACTTAATCTATTGCACAAATTTGACCAATATGAAGCAGAACAAAGCATAACTACACACCTGCACACTCTGTTTATTGTACACTAAGCCTAGAAAACTATTTTCTCATGCATGTTCAAGTAGAGTATAAAACAGTACAAAATGTGGGGCCGATGAAAGAGTGCCAAATAGCAAAAACTAACAGAATTCTGAAAACAAAACAGAACAAAGGATGGCAGTGATAGTTATTTTTTCAAAAAACTATTTTTCTTTCTCAGTAAAATGCAGAAAATAAAGGTAGATGATGATGATAATGATGAAGATAGATAAATATATATGTTATAGATAAATAGATAGTCACACATATATATTATAGATAGATAACAGTAAGAATTGATGAGTCTGAGTAAAAGATCGTCAGGAGTTCCTTACATTATCTTTGCAACTTTTCTGGAAGCATGAAATATTTCTAATTACAAATTTTTGGTTTGGGGGTTTTAGTTTGTTTGTTTGTTTGTTCATTTGTTTTACTAAACTAAGTATAGAAAAATGCCTAACAAACATTTGTACAAATAAATAACTAAAAATACTTCCCAAAAGTAAACGTATTTTTTAAAATGTCTATAAATAAAACAAGAAATGGAACAAAACTTAAAATGTCACATGCTTCTCCAGTAAGAACAGTCCTGGTACAGCACAAGAAAATGATTTAAAAGATATGGACTAGTAGCTATTCCTTATAAGATCATGTTCAGAACTTTTATCCCATCTACTACAAATGTTAAAATAATAAATTTCATTACTTCAAAGAAAAAGAAGAGAGATTCATATAAAGTAAATGAATTATGAAGAAATATTTGGAGAAATCTCATAAGGCTTAGAGAAAGAGACCCCAATATTTAATTGTATGCCAAGAACTTTAAAGGGATAGATAATGTCATCCCAGGTCAGACTATAAATCTGCAGAATATATATGAGATATTGGAGCAAACAGAAGCATATTGAAAACAGATGTCAAAACAACAGTGTTTTCAGTGAAAGAATAGCCATTATTTGGAATAAGTGGACAGAAAAAAAAAAATTGATACCCTGGGTCATCCAGCAGACCAAGGCTGATGTTGTAGTGAAGTTTCTTAAGAGCCGTTCTGCAACCAGACATTAAATTAGTTTCTTGTATTTGCTAAAATAACCAAAGGTTAATTAATCCATACTTTATCTCAAGCAAAGTAAGAAACTACTACTATCTAAAGTATCCTACCACACGCATAGCACAGCATAGAATAACAGAGTATCCCATGTTGACTAAGCACCTTAATTTTGAACAGCCATTTTTGTACCTGCTTCCTTATTCTGTAACATTGACAGCACCTCTCACATTTAATGAAGAGAATTAGACTAATGAAACTAAGAATGAACACTAGGTTTTCTGTTTTCTAATGAGAGTTGTACTCCACTTAATGTTTTCTTTTATCTCCCCTTAAAGTGAAGAGTAAAAATCATCTATAAAAATTTTAAGATGAAGTCAAAGTACCAAATTCTGAGGATGAAATCATCAAAACATTTACAAAGAGGAAACAATGTGATCAGGGGCTCTGTACATGTTCCCTGGACTTTAGACTACCCAGCCTCAGAAACTGTAAGCAAAAATTCTGTTTTCTTACAAATTACTCAATTCAGTGTATTTTGTTATAAGCAACAGAAATGGATTAATACACCCAATTTCCTCAAAGTCAGTGTGGGGAATGGAAAAATGCATGGGCATCAAAATCAGGCGGACTGGGCTTCCAATCCCAGCTGCAATATTATATCAGAAAGCTTCACCACTCCTTTCTGAACCTTAGTTTTTCTCATCTGTAAAAGTGATAGTCTAGTTTTGCTCCATAGGGGTGAAATTAGGATTAAAATAAGTAAAATTTTAAAGTGTCTGGAAGAACACCTAACTAGGATTGCCAAATAAGAACATTTTTAAATATCTTTGATCCATATGATATTTACTTATGAGAAGTTCAAATTTAAGTGCATTTCTTGGTAAATTCATATGCTAAACCTAGCAAACCTATTCCTGGCCCAAGTAAATGCCTGAGAAATATAGTTCTTTCTCCTTCCCTTCCACAGCCGTTAAAACTCGGGCCTGTGTAATTTTCCTTTAATAGAGCATTTGAAGAGAGCAAAATTGAAAGAGAATCCTTGGCCTACAAGTCTGCACATGGGCATAACATAGCAAGAAAGTCAATCAAATTGATAAATGGTGGTAGATTCTGCCACAAAAATTATAGGAACCTAAAGTTAAGATGAAAGCATCTTAAATAAACTCCCAAGTTCCTTAAAGTAAAATATAAGCAACTGTTCTGATAGAGTGAAATGATAAAGCAATAAAGAATAGAAATAGAAAATATTTTAATTCTTTTTGCATATTATAGAACACATATGCTTATTTATTTACCCAAAAACTCATTCAAGATCTAAAATAATTAGAATTTAAATGAGTTTGGTAAGAAACATCACAAACACATGAAATTGTAATGTCTTTCTCATCCCTAAAATCAGTATTCTATTTTGATATTAAAAAATCATTGAATCTGTAGATAACATTGGTTAGTATGGACATTTTCACAATGTTAATTCTTCCAATCTAAGAGCATGAAATGAATGTCTTTCCATCTTTTTATGTCCTCTTTAATTTTTTTCAATAGTGATTTGTACTTCTCATTGTATTGATCTTTCATCTCCTTGGTTAAGTTGATTCCTAGGTATTTTATTTTTATGACTATTGTAAATGGGCTAGCATTCTTGATTTCTTTTTCTGCTAGTTCATTGTTAGAGTATAAAAGTGCTACCAATTTTTCATATTGATTTTTATCCTAAAAATGTACTGAAATCATTTATCAACTCTCAGAAACTTTTGTAGAAATTTGGGCTATTCTATATATAGGATCATGTCATCTGCAAACAGGGACAATTTGTCTTTATCTTTTCCAATCTGGATGCCCTTTATTTCTTTGTCTTACCTGATTGCTCTGGCTAGTACCTCTAGTACTATATTGAATAGGAGTAGTGAGAGTAGGCATCCTTGTCTTATTCCCATTCTCAAGGGAAAAACTTTCAACTTTTACCCATTCAGAATGGTATTTGCAGAGGGTTTATCATATATGGCTTTAATTATGTAGAGATACTTTCCTTCTATACCTAATTTACAGAGAGTCTTTATCACAAAGCAATGTTGAATTTTGTCAAATGCTTTTTCTGCATCTATTGAGATAATCACATGGATTTTTTCCTTGATTTTGTTGATGTGTGTATCACATTTATTGATTTGCATATATTGAACCATCCCTGCATCCCTGGGATGAATCCCACTTGATTATGGTATACAATTTTTTGATGTGTTGCTACATTCTGTTTGCTAATATTTGGTTGAGGATTTTTGCATCAAAACAACAATGATGTTCTTCATAGAAATAGAAAAAACAATCCTAATGTTCATGTGGAAAAACAAAAGACACCAAATAGCTAAAGCAATCTTGAGCTAAAAAATAAAGCTGAAGGCATAACACTGCTTGACTTCAAATTGTACTACAAAGCTATAGTCACCAAAACAGCATGATATGGGCATAAAGATAGACACTTGAACCAATGGAACAGAATAGAGAACCCAGAAATTAACCTACAAACCTACAGTCAACTGATCTGCAACACAGGCAAGAACATACATTGAGGAAAAGACTGCCTCTTCAATAAATAGTCCTGGGAAAACTGGGCATCCATATGTAGAAGAATGAAACTAAACCTGTACCTCTCACCATACACCAAAATCAACTTGAAAGTGATTAAAGACTTAAATAGAAGGCCTGAAACTACAAAACTCCTAAAAGAAAATGTAGGGAAACACTACAGGAAGTAGGACTGGGCAAAGACTTTATGAACATGACCCCCAAAGAACAGGCAACAAAAGGAAAAATTAACCAATGGGATTATTTAAAACTGCAATGCTTCTGCAAGGCAAAAGAAATAATTAACAGAGCAGAAAGACAACCTTCAGAGTGGGAGAAAATATTTGTAAACTATTCATCTGACAAAGGATTAATATCCAGAACATATAAGGAACTCAAACAACTTAACAGTAAAAAATAAATAAATAAATAATTCTATTAAAAACGGGTAAAGGAACTGAATAAGCATTTCTCAGGGGAAGATATACAAATGGGCAACAGATACATGAAAAAATGCTCAACATCAGAGAAATGCAAATCAAAACCACATTAAGACGCCATTTCTACCCAGTTGGACTGGCTATTATCAAAAAGATGGAGAACAACAAATGCTGGTGAGGATGCAGGGAAAGGGAACCCTCCTACACTGTTGGTGGGACTGCAAATTGGTGCCACCATTGTGGAAAATAATTTGGAGATTCCTCAAACAACTTCAGAAAGAACTACTGTTTGATCCAATAATTCCACTGCTAGGTATATTCAAATGGAATGGAAAGCATCATGTCAAAGAGATACATGCGCCCCCATGTTTATCACAGCTCTATTTATAATAGCTAAGAGTGGGAACAAACCTAAATGTCCATCATCAGATGACTGGGTAAGGAACATGTGGTATATATACACAATGGAATATTACTCAGCCCTAAAAAAGAATGAAGTACTGCCATTTGCAGCAACATGGATGAACTTAGAGAAAATCATATTAAGTGAAATAAGCCAGACACAGAAAGAGAAATACCGTATGTTCTCACTCACAAGTGAGAGCTAAAATAATGAATATATAAATAAAAGAAAGAAAGATACAACATTCACAATAATACATTGAACTTTCAAAAGAAGAACTGAGGTTACTGAAAGTGGGAAGGGAAGGGAGAGGGAGAAATCGGTAAAGGGCTATGAATAGCAAAGGCAGTGTATATTATAGAATATAACAATTATTCTGATTTGAGCATGACATATTGCTCACTAGTATTGATGTTCTACTCAGTATTCCAATTATTTACAATAAAAAAAATTTAAAATAAAGAAAAGTGCTGAGAGTGGATGTTAAGTGTTCTCACCACAAAAATGATAATTCTGAGGTAATGCATATGTTAATTTTCTAGATTTAACCATTTTTCAATATATATATAAGTACACTTTAAAACTCCATGTTGTACATGGTAAATATACAATTTTATCTGTCAATTTAAATAATAATAATAATAATAAATAAGTTTGAAAAAAAAAGAATCAAGAATCTTTTCCTTTTTGCTTTTCTGTGATAATAAATATAGTTGAAAAGTAAGGTTTCCTATTTTTTTTTCAGCCTAGAAAATTCTGCCAAACCCAGAAAAGATGTTTCTCTCTGATACAGAAATAACTATACAAATTTAGGGAATAAAGACCATGTTGGAGGAACATAATATTCTTTCTCAAAACCACTTGGTTTTATTGGGAACAACCTCAATTTCTCAAGTCAGAGCCTACAGTTCTAATGAAACAAAATGCTAAATGACTTGATTTTAGACAATTAAACAAAAACTTCAGGTCATGAAACTCTTTTCAGCCAATTTTTAACAACCAAGTTTCTGTGCTTGCATGTCACATGCCAGACTCTATTCTCAGCTTTAAACTGTTGGTAACACTTTCTTCGCAAGGGTAATTATCAATTAATTAATGCAATAAGATACTTTACATAAGCACATCACACAGAGTCGGCCCTAAATAAACATTGGCTCCCTCTTCACTTACTCTACCTTAACCACAACCCAGATACTGGATATAAAATGATAAATAAGTCATAGTCCCATCCCTATATATTTATGTATTCTGTATTATTTGTGGGGTTTTTTTGGCTGAAAGCCATGAAAAAATATTATTGGACTTATTTTATGGAAAAGAGAGCCAATTTTCAACCATGAAAAGGTTTAGGCATCATTTCCTTGAGAATTGTGTAGGAGTACAGTAATTCCCTGAGTTATCATACTAAAAATGGAAAGGAAAAATATTCTTTAGAGTTGGAAAATAATGCGTCAAAGGAGAATGTAATCCTATGGGAGGATACACTTGCAAAGATAGCAAAACGGCCATCTAATCCAACCTGTCAACTCCTCCTGTTTGTCCTAGCCTGAAACCCTCACTTCACCCTCGTTTCTTCTCCCAGAGGCCATGCCACCACTGCCAAAGAAAATCTCTGAAAAGTCTGCAGCTACAGATTCAGGCAGACAAAGGGAAGACAATTTGGCTTGTGTAATAATTAACCATGCCTTAAATAAACTTCACATAAAACCAGCTGTAGTTAAGAGAGCTCTGAAGATACAGCTAGTCTAGGGCTTGTTAAAAGCCCTTAGACATTAATTAGTTAATATGCTTGAGAACGGTTCTTCCCTGGAAAAGGAACCAAAAAGCAGAATAGAGCCAGTAAGGGAAAGAGCACATAAGAAACAGATTTCTATCTTAGTTTACACAAGGTCTCCGATATGAATAGGCTGCTAAAATAACAAATTGTTTGCCTGGAATCACTGTCTGTATATTTTCCTTGACTAATCTGTTTTAATGAAATCCTTACTCCCACAATAATAGCAAGACATAACAACTTCTTGGAAATCCTCCCTCTATTGTCTCCAGCGAGATTCCAGAACAGCTGAAGTAAAAAGCTTTAGATGTAAGCAGAAAAAAGCACTGTCCCAACGTGCCCTTGGGCCCTGGGTTATCAGTCTGTTTCTCATAAACTAGCTCCTGAATTATGCCACGTTGTTTGAAAAAAATAATATGCACAGGCTATGTCTGCAAGCTAAACTGATGAGCCCGTTATGAAGGCCAAGTTCAGTAAAAATAAGTCAAACCAAGAGAAAACTTGACTGTTATAAAGGTTAAACCAGATGTTTGTATAGATCTAGTCCAATCACATGGCATAATTTGGAAATCAGCTTATATGAAACAGATGGCCAAAGTCCTGTCCTAGTGTGTTGAGTTTTCTGCTTAATATTCCTAAATCTGACTAAGTTTTATGTTTTAATTTTTGTTTTGTTTTCTCTTGGAGTTCTTTGTTGCTGATTTTTAACTGACAATCATTGAAAAAACCAAACTAATTGTGTTCATGAATATAGCCTTTGGAGAAGACAAATGAAGATACTAGGTCTGGTAGAAATAAACAGGCTTTAGATTTCTTCCTGGCTTTAGTTTCCAAAAACCCAAAGCTTGTAAGTGACCACAGAGAAAATGAAATGTTTTGAAACACCTCCAGAGGCAGATAAGGGAGTTCTGTGGCAACCCCTTATTAGTCCCCTCCACCTCAAATAGAAAATACTCACCTGGGAGGAAGAGAGAGACCTGGACATTACCCTTGACTTTGCGGGGGCTTTTTCCCTCTGCCTGAAATACTCTACCCTCTTTGCTTTCCTGATCCACAGGAAAATTCCTACTCACTCTAGTATATGTGCTGCCAAAGCGAGCACAAAAATCCTACTCACTCTAAATCTCAATGCAATAGTAATTTACAAAGCACTCCTTCCAATATCATCCCTTTATCCCACACTGTACAACAGGCAAACAATTTTTATTTTTTTCATTCCAAGCTCAAGAATTTCCTAAGTCTGCAAAGCCCTTCCTGACACACGTCAAGTTAACTATTGCTTCTTTGTGCCACTACAGTCCCTAATACTTACCTCTAGCAAGATTTTGGAGTTTGCTTAATTTTGTATATTTCTGTCTCTCCTTTACACTGACAGTTGCTTGATGGGAGAGATTGTTTCTTGTTTAACTCTGTGTCCTCAACCTCTTACACAAAGCTTGCATTAAAATTGAAAAAAAAAGAAAAGAAAAAAAAAGAAAAATCTCCCAAATCCAAAGAGTTGGTCTTCTGGCAAAGGCAGACTAATTTGCTTTAGACATCTTGTCCCTCTGAGAACAACTAGAAAAAGTGTACAAAATAAAAGTGTTTTAAATGTCAGAATGCACTACAATAACAAGGCAATCAGAATTTTCAGGGTCTAGGATCCAGAAGAGTAGGGAAGTCCAGAGAGGTGAACCCTGCATTTGAGAGAGCATTTACCTCTGGGGGGATGGCTGGTTATCAAAATGGCTGAGTGCCTGGAATCTATCAGTGTTGTCACCACTCACAGGGGCCAGGGGACAGACATTAAAATCCAGGGCCTCCCAAGGACAAGGAGGCCAGGTAAACCTTCCCTGGTTTAGGTTGGGAAGCAGTAGGACTATACACCAGGTGTAAGGGTGAATTGAAAATAAATAACTCTCATAAGGTTTGCAGCCTGGTTACAAGTCAACTTATTCTAATTGAATTACATGATGTATTGATAGTAGAGCAGTGTATATGAAGCAAAAGTAAATCATCTCTGGTGAAAGACAGTCTTAAATTATCTATATGCATTTCCATAAACAATGCTTAGTCCTCAATCAAAAAAATTAGGCATATGAGAATATAAGAATGGACACAAAAATTAAGAGAACAGGGCTGGCCAATTATCTCAGTTGATCAGAGCACAGCCTTGTAATACCAAGATCATCTGTTCAGATCCCCATGCCAGCCAGCTGCCCTCCCCCCAAAAAATCCACAAAAAAATTAAGAGAACTAACAATAGGTTTAGACTCCGAAAAGGTGAATAAAATAGACTTATCTGGCAAGGACTTTAAATAACTATGAATACTATGTTAAAGGAATTATAAAAAGGAGTATTTTGGTAGATAACTAGAAAATATTAAGGAAAAAGTTTTTAGCACATGGAAAGATCACAGGAGAATTTTCTGAGAGTGATCTTGATCTTGATGGTAATTGCTTCAATATATGCATAGATAAAAATTCAACGAGATATTTGCTTAAGATATATTTATTTAACAGTACTCATCCTAGGTATGAACCCAAAAGAGATATATACACTTGTGCAGCAAACATATTGTACAAAAATGTTCAAAGTAACATTATCCTTAAACTATACCATTCCACTTCAAAAACCCAACAAACTGTGAAGTCATAGAACAACAGGGAAAGAAAGGAACAAAAGACACTTAAAACAATCACACAAAAGCAATTAAATAAAAAAAATCACAATATCTTTCAATAGCAATGCTAAATGTTAATGGACTGAACTCCCCACTCAAAAGACATGGACTGGCTGGATGGATTAAAAAAACAGACCCAACTATATGCTGCCTACAATAAACCCACCTCACCTGTAAAGACTCTCACAGACTAAGAGTGAAAGAATGAAAAAAGACATACTATGTAAATAGAAACCAAAAACAAGCAGGAGTAGCTATTTTTATGTCAGATAAAATAGACTTTAAACCAAAAACTATAAAAAGAGACAAAGAAGGCCATTATATAAAGGGATAAAGGGATCTATCCACCAAGAAGACATAACAATCATAAATATATATGCTCCCAACATTGGTGCATCCAGATTTATAAAGCAAACATTACTACACCTAAAGAGAGAGATAGACCTCAATACCATAATAGTTGGGGACCTGAACATCACCCTCTCAACATTGGACAGGTCATCTAGGCAGCAAATCAATAAGGAAACACAGGATTTAAACTACATTCTACACCAGTTGGACTTGGTGGATATATATATAGAACATTTCACCCAACAACCAGAGAATATACATTCTTCTCATCAGCACATGGAACATTCTCCAAGACAGACCACATATTAGGTCACAAATCAAGTATCAACAAATTTTTAAAAATTGAAATCATTTCATGTATCTTCCCAGACCACAATGGATCAAAACTAGAAATTAATAACAAAAGAAACTTTGGACATCACACAAATACTTGGAAATTAATCTATATGCTTCTGAATGACATATGGGTTAAAGAAGAAATCAAATAGGAAATCAAAAATTTCTCAAAACTAATGAAAATAACAACATATCATATAAAAACCTATGGGATACTGCAAAAGCAGTACTAAGAGGAAAGTTTATTGCAATAAATGCTATATCAAGAGAATAGAAAGATATCAAATAAACAACCTAACTTTACACTTCAAGGAACTAGAAAAACAAGACCAATCCAATCCAAAAGTTAGTAGGCAGAAAGAAATAATTAAAATCAGAGCAGAACTAAATGAAATAGAGACCAAAAATATGATACAAAAAGATCAGTGACACAAAAAGTTGGTTTTTTTAGAAGATAAACAAAATAGACAAACCACTACCAGACTTACTAAAAAAAGCAGAGAGAAGACCTAAATAACAAAAATCAGAAACAAAAGACCTCAAATAGCCAAAGCAATCCTGAGCAAAAAAGTAAAGCTGGAGGCATCACACATCCTGACTTCAAACTGTTACAAATCTGTAGTAACAAAAACAGCATGGTACTGGCATAAAAATAGACACATGGATCAATGAAACAAAATAGAGAACTCAGAAATCAACCCACATATTTACAGCCAACTGATCTTTGACAAAGGCACCAAAAACATACACTGGGGAAAAGACTGCCTCTTCAATAAATGGTGCTGGGAAAACTGGATATCCATTTGTAGAAAAATGAAACTTGATCTGTACCTTTCACCATATGCCAAAATCAACTCAAAATGGATTAGAGACCTAAATATACAGCCTGAAACTTTAAAACTCCTAGAAGAAAATATAGGGGAAACACTCCAGGATTTAGGACTGGGCAATGACTTTATGAATAACATCCAAAAAGCACAGGCAACAAAAGAGAAAAACAAACAAATGGGATTATATCAAACTAAAAAGCCTCTGCACAGCAAAGCAAACAATCAATAGAGTGAAAAGGCATCCTACAGAATGGGAGAAAATATTTGCAAAAAAATGAATCTGACAAGGGACTAATATCCAGAATATACAAAGAGCTCAGACAACTTTACAGCAAAAAACCAAATAATCCAATTAAAAAATAGGCAGAGGAGCTGAATAGACATTTCTCAAACGAAGACACACAAATGGCCAACAGGTATATGAAAAAATCCTCAACGTCACTAATCATCAGGGAAATGCAAACCAAAAGCACCCTGAGATATCACCTCACCCCAATCAGACTGGATATCATAAAAAAGACAGAGAATAGCAAATGCTGTCAAGGATGTGAAGAGAGAGGAACCCTCTTGCACTGTTGGTGGGATTGTAAATTAGTACAGCCATTATGGAGAATAGAATGGAGGTTCCTTAAAAAATTACAGGCAGAACTTCAATGTGATCCAGCAATCCCACTCCTGGGGATATATCCAGAAGACTGGAAAACATCAGGTCAGAGGCACACCTGCACTCCCATGTTTATTGCAGTCCTATTCACAATAGCTAGGTGATGGAACCAACCTAAATGTCCACCAGTGGATGACTGGATAAGGAAATCATGCTATATATACACAATGGAGTACTACTTAGCCGTAAAAAAGAATGAAATTCTACCATTTGCAACAACATGGATGAGCCTGGAGAAAATCATCCTAAGTGAAACAACCCATGTAGAGAAAGAGAAATGCCACATGTTCTCACTCATAACTGGGAACTGAATCCATAAATAAACAAATGGACAATAAAGAGAGACAGTGAGAAAGAAAGAAAGAAACAACAATCCCTAATATGTTGAACTTTTAGAAAACTAGAGGTGGAAAAGGGGAGGGAGGGGGAGAGGGAAAGGGGCTAATGAGGAATTGGTCAACAGACACAAAGAATGATTGCGTATTGTAATGATGAATAAGCTACCTATCCTGATCTAACCACCACACAGTCTACACAGTTATTGAAAATTAACGTTGTAGCCCACATGTATGTATAATAAAAAATAAAAATTTATTTTATTCTTTTTTAATTATAAAAAGTGGAAAGAGAGACACCCACTGTAGAATGGTTGTGGGTTCATTCAGATACTGGAATAATACAGCAATAAAAAATCCATAATGTACTGTTTCAACTGGCATAAATCTCCAAAGATAACACTGAGTGAGAATTCAGACACGGAAAAATATCTACAGTACGGGTCCATGTATATAAAGTCTAAACAGATTACAAGTTGGGCTAGTGGTTACCTTTAAGAGGAGATAGTGATTAGAAGTACGCTTAAATGGTGTTCTGGGATGCTGAAAATTTTCTGTTTCCTGGGCTGGGTGGTATGGTCCATTGTACTTATTCGCCGAGCTGTATATTTATGATTTGTGTACTTTTCTCTATTTAGGTTTTACTGCACTAAAAACTTATATAAAAATTATAAATAAAAATAGGCATTCAATAAATGTTGTTGGAAGAATTAGTGTACAAATGAATGGATCAATAAATCTTGTTTTAGGGATTTACAGCCACTAGAGAGAAAAGGGTAATGGAAACAGGTACAAAGAAATGAATAACCTAACAACTTCACCTGGATTTACTAGGATTTATGTCACTATTAAAATGAGGTGACTATTGAGCACTTGAGATAAATTTCTTTTGGGATATTACCTAATATTTGACTTAGCAATAAATTCCTTCTGTTATTATGACCTAAATTATTCTTGCAGTTAATATTCTATTTGTCTTTGGTCATATTTTACTTTTCTCTGTCTAAAAACTGCTCTCAGATAGGCCACACTGAATAAATAGATCTTATACTTGAAAGAGCAGTAGGAAGGCTAATTGTTAAAATAACAGAAAACCAATCTGTTTTGTCTGTCCCTATACTTTCTGGATGAGTCCTGAAATTAACTCATATAGATATTCATTTAACTCTAGTAGCTAACTCTGGTACCAATTAGTAATACAAAAGTGGCAGTTTACCAAAAGCATTTCTGAAATCTCTGGAAAGCCTAAGGGTGTTTTCTTTACAAGTTAATTTTTTTTGCTTACAAACAGTACAATAAGAGGATCTGGTTCCATATTTTTTGGTGGTATTTGACTTAACTTGATTTGTCACCACCTTCTTCCAAATACTGGTTAATTTCTGGCATTCTCCTTCAGCTGTGTTATAAGCCACATCTATTATTTGATATCTCATACAAATATAAAGATTCCAGATTGTCTTAGAGAGTGTATAGCTGGGCTCTGTGTTCTACAGATTCCTGACTAATGTTACTGGGTTCAATCATGATAGGAACGAAGTAATTTATGGAAGCTTCCCAATATAGGAAAGTATGTAAGACAGGAGTGTTTGAAGAAAAAAACATGTAGGGAACTCCCGGACAAGCAACTGTCAACACCTGCTGACATTACAAACCACACCCTAAATTGTTCTTAAACACACTTCAGAAGTGAACTCTTTTTATCATTTAAGGCCTGAAGACATGGCAAAAGTCAGTGGTCTCAGGAAGTGGCCAAGAGATCTGCCTGGTCTAAGGGCAGCCTTGGTGTCCTCCTCATGGGACTTCAGTCACAAAGTCTGGTCCTTTATGACCAGCCGAAGGAAGCATGGTTCCTTCTTTCCAAAGGCAGTGCACCTCTGAGTTTGGTGACTGGGACAGTCCCTTGTCAAGGGCAAAGGAAACTATAAAATCATTGAAGGCTTTGTAGCATTGGCGGGGACTCTAGTTGGAGGCCAAGTGCCCAGTATACAGTGTGGCTTAGTAGTTCTGTCTCCAAGAGGGAAAGAGAAATTATTTGACCTCCCCTCATGCCACGCCTTTGGGAGACCAGAAAAAACACGATCAGGTTCGTCACAGCATTTTGAAAGTAAATTCCAACTAGAGCAAATTTTAGTGAATTAATCCTAATTAGCATAGGTGCTCTCATGACCGACCATGCTCAGAATTTTTGTCCTATCTGCATGTCACTACTATTATTATTTACTTTAATATGTTTTTATTTTAACTGACTCAACTTGTTTAAGTTAAATACAACAGATTCATCTTAAAAAATAATTTATGAATATCGTGTGCTTGGTATACTAATTACATTTTTTTAACACATTTAAAATAAATACATGATTATAAAAATTTTCAAACATGTATCAATCATTCTACCATTGCAAATTAGCTTATGTATCACTGGTGAAAGGCATACCATACTTTGGAAAACCTTGTTTTATATCTCATCTCAGTTTTGCTGCTCTTTTCATTGAAGTTTGCCTGCCAAGTAGCTTTAATATAGATGGTTGACTCATCCTCTGCATCTGTTTTTTTAATCTGACAAATGCCAATAAAAAGACCTACCTTAAAGGAATATAAAACTTAAATAAGACTGTGTTTTCAGAACACTTAGTACAGTGCCTTTAACACAAAAGCAGCTCAATAAATGTAAATCCTCTTTCATTCCTCCTCCTTTAGTGAAGACCAAACCCTAGATTCCCTGGGGTTTGCAATTTCTTTTGAGCTTTACTCAGTTCACGGACAGGAGGCATTGGGAGACTTTATGCAAGTTAAAAGCACACACGTTAAATGGAGTACATTATCATATGGTATATTGTTTATGATTACATTGATATACAGTTCTCACTTGTCTAATTGTTTGTACATGTTAATTAATTGTTCGTACATCTACCTGCCCCATTAGATAACAGATGTCTTGAGGACTAATTCTGAGGATTCAATTCCACCATTTAAATATCTTCAGTATCTGTCACTTCTTTCCAGTCACACTGTCACTGCCAGGTTCAAACACCAAGATGTCTAATGCAGACTACTATAAAGTTACCTGGCTTCTCACTATACACTCTTGCTCTGTTCAATCCATCCTTCCATAATACAAGCAGAAGAGCTTCTTTTACAGACACAAATTGTATCTCTCCCATTATAAATTTTTCAGTTACTTAACATTACTCTTGGGATCACAGCACAAATTCTTCAACTTAACCCCAAAATATTATATAATCTGTCTCTTAGCTACACATGTGGCCTCAAACAACTTTCCTGTCCTTCCCATTCTATATTTCAAATACAATGTTCTTTTAATTTTAAATTTCACAAACCATAACATTTTTTTGTCACTGAGACCCTTGAACTTTCTGTATTTTTCTGTCTGGAATGCTTTCCCCCAGTAGAATGGAATGGTGTACACCCTTCAGATACTAGAGTAAAATCCAATTCTCTAGGAAGTCTCTTGAGCATCTTTGATTTCCCTGTGGTCAATCCAATGTACCCTGTACTTCAACACTCTTTCATCATGAGGACAGAGACCTCTTTCATCTTCCATGGTTGTTTACTCAGCAACTAAAGCAGTCCTCATAAATATATATACATTTCATGAATATATGAACACATTTGAATGAACTTCCTCACGGTACAAAGGTACAATATAATTTTTTTATGGAAAACATATTGACCTAAACAATCATATATATTTAACTGCTTAATTCTACTCTCAGGAGAATATAATCCTGAATACTTTTCTGCAGTCCCCACATGGCAACATCCCCCTGTTCAACATGCATTCCCCCCAACAACTTAAACCTACTTCTACCACTTCCATGCGTATTTCTGCATCAGCTGTTCACAAAGGAGGTGGAGGATGCTCAGAGGAACAGAGAGCCCCTTACCCCCACCCATGTGCACCTGCCGACCTCCCCACCTGGGCTGGGACTGGAGCACTCCTTTCTAATGCCTGAGGCCAGTGAGACTTGAAATGGATAAATCTGCCTGTCTGCTGCTCAGAGGGGGCTGAGGTGTCAGTTCCAAACCCCCTGATAAGGAAATTCTCTGATGATAACAGCAGGCTTGACACTGATGAAGCCTCCCCATCTGGTGCGTTTAGGGAAGTAATCATGAATAAGAGGTGTCAAAGTGTGTTTTTCCTGGCTCCTGGCCACCACCATATTGTGTTAAGTTTTCTCTCTCTTCTACAGCTCCACCATCCCCATCTCAGTGTGACTTGAAAGAGGAACTGTTCTAGAAATTTTCTGGCTGCTTGTGAAAGCTTTCTTTTCCTCATTTTGACTAAATCGGGCTATTTAATTTGATGGAGGAAAATGCCTTCCCTTTGGATGTCCTCAGAAATTTCCTTTATAGAGAAGAAAGTTTCACGTGCAGTTTGTGTCACATTAACGTCCCCTTAGAGGCCAATGTGGTGTCTAATGGAGTTGCTAGATACATTTTAAAAGTCAGCAATGTTCTTAAATTACTGTTGATGCTCTGTTCATTGGTTGTTAGGTGATCTCTTTTTTTCCATTTGGATAAACTAGATGGATGGCAGCATACTTAGGCACCCAAGTGGATCTAACGTACTCAGTGTATTTCCAGGTGTCCTCCTTCTCCATAGAAAATGATTTGCAGATTCCATGTCACTGTGAATAAAAGCACACACCCATTGTGCCATACATGTAATTACTTCTGGATAGTGCTAACACAATAATAAATTATCTTAGATAGCTACCTGATCACAATTAGCATGCAGTGATATTAAACAAGACATAAAATATTTAACAAGACAATAAAAAATATTTTTCATTTGCACATCTCCTGATGAAAAAGAAATAAAGCAGAAATATATTTTTACTCATATGGAAGACTTTCCTGGTATTACCCATAAGCATACACCTTTTCCTAAATGTAACTGAAAATATGCAGAGCAATTAACTTACCTTGTACATAATGAACACTAAAATATAATCACTAAATTTTAAAATTGAGGGGCTTTACATGAGAGCTGAGAAATAAATATCCTAGCTAAGGACATAAACTCGTTAATGAAAAAATCTGAAATGGAACCTAAGTGTCCTAACTCTTGATTAGTTCCTTATCCAACAAAACAGCCTACATCATTGGCTTATTGAATGATTTAATAAATTAACAAATTTATTCTTCATGACTAGTAACACTGGAAATATTAGTCAAACTAAAATCCCTAAAAAGTGTTAAGACTTCTCTATACCAGTAGTCACTTGAGTATAATGACCTATATTCTGTGACTGTTTTTTGCTGTTGTTATAACCTAAATCTGTAAATGTTATTTTTAGTTTCACCATTATAAAGGTTTGTTTTTACTGTCTTTTCATATAAACAGATATATACATTTTAATAGTATAAACTTTCAATGAACTGCATAGTGAGTATCTCTTTGAGAATTACTCACAGATAATTCATAGTACCAGATTGATAACCACCTGTCACCATGTTATCTCCTCAGGGACTACAGCTTAGATTATGTATGTGTGCAGACAAAAGTCTTTTTAATGTATTGGTAAGCAAAATATATTCATATCTACATGTGGTATGTCTTCATTAATGCTGTAACTCTTCCAGTAAAAAAGATAAGATATACTCCAGAAGCCTGCTATAATTAACTTCAACTTTCCCCTGCCTCTGGCTATCTCTTCTACTACTTCTTTCCAACAGCAACAAAAAGGTATGTTATAATTCCTATTTATATGAATACCTGTTATTGACAACACAGATAACGATGAACAGTGTTTGTCAATCTCTACGCACATTCAAAAACTGATTTTAAGTTTCAATTACTTTTGACAAGTCCAAAAAGCTTAGCTACAGCATGTCTCCCCAAATAGATGCACTACTACTAGTTATAATAGAATCAGAGGATCTTAGATTTGAAGTAGGATTACATGGCCCAGCGGTTCGGTGCATCAAGTCAACACATGGATTGGATTCTCACCTCTTCCTCCTAACAGGGCTATAACACAAAGCAGTGTCATTATATAATGGTAAGAAATTACCTAGCATTAAGCAATTCTAAAATGTAGGTCATTGTATTACCAAATTCAAGAGATTTTTGATTAGATGAGATTGATATACTTAGAGTATCTATAATATGTTCTTTAAGAAGTCTCAGCTGTTATTATTGAAAGGAAGTTTATAAATCAATCAACTTAATTTCTTCTTGGTGAAGGAATTCAATGAGAAATCTCCCTAACAGACAGTAATCCAGTTTCAGGTAAAATAATACTGATATTAGGAGACTTGCTATTCACAAAATTTTCTCTTCCATTACTTGGCAATGTTGAGTGTAGAAAGTCCATCACTGTTTTGTGTTAATACTGGCTTCTTCATAACAACCATTTTATCTTAGTCCTAAGCTATGGGGAAACCTGCTTAAATTCAAAGCAGCCCATTAAATATTGAGAGCACTTATCCTATTCTATCAAGAACACTTACACTAAAATTATTCTTTATGTTACACTTACCTTCTCATTGTTGATACATATGATTAATCAAATTGTTTCAGGTTAATTACCACCAATTTTTAAGTTAAACTGAGAGGCATTTTCCTTATTTTCTAAATTGAGAAAAAATGAATTGGAAAAATTCTGTTACACAGAAACCACTTATTTCTATTGAGTAAATGGTGACATAAAAGTAGCTTGGGGTTAATCATGTCATAGCCATATTAAGTAAGTACTTTTTACCTTTTGTTCCCAACTGTTTGGCTCTGTTTTGTTTTGTTCTGTTTTCAAACGAAGTGTGACTATCATTGTATAAATATATGTACTTACTGGTGGTGGTCAAACAATTATAAAGACGTGTTGCCTGGGTATGCTATTTAGCTTCTGTATTTTTTTTTTTAATTATACTTGGTATGTTTTCTATATTTTGCTTGTTTTAAATGTCTGAGCAAGACTTTTTCCTGCCTTTTTTTTTTTTTTTTTTTTTTTTTTTTAGTCTGCTAGGAGGTTATTTAACCAAAAGCACATTTTCTTCACAACATATTTTCCCTTCAGTGGTGAAAATAACATTTATTCTTGAAGATAAGGGAAAATGCTTTATATATTATAATTTGGGAAATGATATATACATTCTTTATCTTTACCTTTATACTATTCTAATTTTCATTCATTTTTATTTTTGCTCTTGCTTTCCTATAAATATCAAACGATGTACCTATTCAATAGTTAATATTTCTTCTTTTCCTCTCTCCTCTTTAAATTTTCTTAAGCTATAAATCTTTTAGAATTCTTATAGGAAAACCTATTAGATGCTTCTCTTTACGGCCTATCTTCTCAAAAACATGCAATCGTCTGAGCTTTTATGTCGCACATCCCTAAAGACAATCTTTTAGATCCACAGAGTTTAACACATTTTCCTCCTACATACCATAATCTCTCGTTTTCTTTGTTCACACAGATTGGAAACCTGCAGTCTTTGTAGTACAGAGAATCACAAATACTCTCTTCGTTTTTTTTATTGTGCACCTTAAGTAGCTCATGTTTACCAATGCCAACTTTGATTTTTCTTTTCTTGAAGAAAATAATAACCATCTTTTACAAAAACACCAGAGCTATTTATATTACACTAAAGTTCTTTTTATTCCATTTGTTAATAATGTATTGCTGCAGGGTTTTTCTGATAGGTTACTATAACTTGCAATTTATACCAGCTATCACATGAAAGGCTGCATTGTTGCTGTTTCACAAGTATTTTTAATAATGTGTAAAATATTGAGCTTTCATTTTAAAGTGTTATACAGTAAGTTCCTAATTATTTGCACTAATGGAAAGGAATTAAAGTGAAGATAATATTAAATACAAGATAAATTCCAGCACCTAAAAGATGTTTATGATCATATGAAATTCTGAAAACTGCATGATAAAAAATAACGAAGTCATGAATTGATAATATATTGCTGGGATCAGAATTTGAAACTGCACATTTTCCTTATCTTAGTCACCTAAATTTTTGTATCTCTTTATGCTGGAAATAGAGCATCTGTCTCTCAGACTGATAAAATAAATCACCCACATAGAGATAACTTCTTTCAAATTTTTCTGCAGTACAAAATATATGCAATATGGGAGTAAGGTGAACTAAATCTTAAAAATCAAGTATTTCACCTTTGTTCCAGTGTATGACAAAAGAGATTGATTACAATCTGCCAGTTTGATTATGAGCAAATGATTTTTGTCATCTTCATTATCAAGTATGGAGCCTCCAGTTTGTACTAGTCACCTTGTCTGTGTTATATCACTTAATTCTCTAAGTGTGTACTATAATACTAAGTTTATACTGAGAAAATTAAGACTCAGAGAGGGCAATTTGCCCAGGTACAGGTAGACTAAATCATTGTTCGATGAAAGATTTAAACTAAAGTGAATTTACTCCAAGCTCACGATGGGGCATTGTTTTCTTTTTTTCTCTGATTCTAGTATCACAAAACAATGTCTACTGCTTCATGCCATTCTTTAGAAAACCTTTGAGAGATCCTTGAGGTTTTCTCTCAAATGTAAATGATATTTAAAGAATTATTCTTTTTAGTCTAAGCATGAGAGCAGGCATTTTGTGCTCTCTGAAGAAGTCAGATTTATCACATATGCCACTGTCCTGGGACCTGCCATCTTGGCTATCAGGAGGGGCACCAATTGGCTCCTGTAATTAGTCAAGCATTGTGTATGCTCAGCTCCCTTCTTACTGTTAGGTCTGGCCATATTTTCCACAGTCTGATATTTATTCATGTCAGCCTGTACCCTAGCAGCAGATAGTTTGTCTCTTTGATATGTTATTGGCTTCTAGAAGTCTGACAGTTTTCCCTGTGTAGTTTTAATACATACTGATGAGTTTCCTGAACTATTATGTACTCTCAAAAATCCTTACAGAACCCCAAAGGCATTTCACTTTATTTACTAGTTCTTAGTATGGGACTTCTGGGCCACTAGAGATTCCTTAGAATACCAAAAGGTTTTGGGGGCTTTTTTTCAAGATTCAAAAGGCTTAGGGAAAATAGTATTTTTAGCAATGATGAAGCAACAGAGGCTTAATACAGCATTAAGTTTCTTTGATTGTATTAAGATTACGTTAATCCACTCTGATAACCTGGTTAATTAATGCTTATGGGAATCTCTGGTTAACAATTGTGAATAGCATTCACTTTTAAATATAAAAAACCAATCAATTATTACTTCATAAAAGTAGTTTAAATTGACAAAATCCTAAATCTTAGAATTCGAAAGGATAAAATAATTTAATGGCTCCTCAGCATTGACTAGGATGAGAACCATTATTTTAATAGTAATAATAACTAATATTACTGTATCAGCATATTATAATAATGTAGTCTGCTACCATTGAGTACCTACTATAAATCATGTAATGTGGTAAGTGTCTTATGTACTATATTTAAAAAGATTGGAACATATGCAAAATAGATAGCAGTGCCTTTTTTTTACAGACAGGTAAAATAAGTTTAAATATATATATATATATATATATATATTAACTTATCCACAACTTCAACACTAGCATACCCTGTCCTTCATATTGTCTTACAGAGGCCTCCACTCTAAAGAGAAGCAATTATCTATTTAAGTGCAGACAGTCAAACTGAATAAATTCATTTTAATAAATTACCTACTTTACGAATTTACCGGGCCGGCCCCATGGCTTACTCGGGAGAGTGCGGTGCTGGTAGTGCTGAGGCTGCAGGTTTGGATCCTATATAGGGATGGCCAGTGCACTCACTGGCTGAGCATGGTGCAGACCACACCATTCTGAGGGTTGCGATCCCCTTACTGGTCAAAAAAAAAACCAAATAGAATTTACCTAATTAATTTAAATACTAGATTTTCTAAGGATATAATAAAGTAAACCATGCAATTAATATTTGCCACTCTGTGCTGTGTAAACATGAAACACACTCAGTGTAAGCAGATCAGTATTTTCTGTCCATCTCTAGAGCCAGTTTCTCATTCTTTATTGTACTGAAGATACAGGCATATGAAGAGAACACTTCTTCCTGAGTATCAACATGGACATGTAGCTACAGCACAAATGATTTAGGAAGGTATCTGAGACTAGGGAAGATCGCTATAAGGCGACTATCATTAAAAGATCAGCAGAATCTTATACTTCCCAAACAATGGGGGTGTATGATCCACCACCCCAATCTTTATGCATTTGCCTGTTAGTGCAGCACTCACCAAACAAAGGACATTGTTTCTAAATCTACACTGTTTTTAAGCTATACTTCTCTGACTTTCTGGGGTATTTGTGTATGTGTCTTTTTTACCTTAAATCTCATTCCCCAGTAACTTCCAAATCTTAAAGATAGATTTTTAGGGATGCTGTTTTAATCTTATTCACTGAACACATCATGATCTATTAAATAAATTCCAATGACTACATTATTTACCTATTGACATTAGAATTTCAGAGAATCTCTCTTCTTTTCAAATTATTCTTCCATTGGTTTAGTATTAAAGTTTTACTTTAAGTTTTTCCCAAGTTTGCTGTCATCTCCTAATCATCCTGTCGAATAATGTGTAATCTGTAAATAAGTTTATGTGTGAATATTTACATAAAAGAACCCCTCTGTCACAGATGGATTTCACACTGAAACACTAAAAATAGTTTGTCATGAAAATATTACTCTTTAATTCATGTGTTTCATAGTTAGATTTGATTTTCCATATTGTATTTTGTGAAATCTGGCTCCAGTTTGAAGAAAATGGGCAAAAACAAACACCAAGGTGATAGAAGAATATTTTACAAACTTCACTGTGAAATATAGAAGCTTAGATAACCTTGCTGACTTTCAAAATCGTCCCTCACATGAAAGATATTTTGCTAAATGTCTGGGATCAAACACTGCATTTGTGTTGGCTCTACCGCAACATTTCACATCCAATTTTTTTTAAGAATTTCATCAGCATAATTTCAAACTGTATAGCATAAATGATGAGACAATACTGCAAAAAATGTAATCATGAAGACCAATCATTCTACATATCCAAAGTAATACCTGGACAAGAGAAGGGAATAGATAAAAGCCTTATACTTGTTAATGTCTATTCCAAAAAAGGCTGACATGGGGGCTGTAGCACAAGAAGGACTGAATCGTGCACTTCTCTGTGGGTGACACTCTGATGTCACGTTTGCAGTTAACTCTCTGTGTAGTTACCAAAAAAGAGGGTTTTCCCATTTGAAGACATGATTCGACAGCCTATAAGACAATGAATAGTGCTCTCAGAAGCCAGGCAAACAACATCTATAGCAACAAACACAAATTAGTATTTCTCAGAAGACAACTGTCAAATGTCTCTCTAAGTTGCAGTATAAAGAAATCTGACTATCATGCATCAGGAAAGTTAGCCATATCTTTGCAACCGAATAATAAAATCAACACTATGTGCAATCAGAATCCTAGATTTTTTAGGTTGTTAAGCAGCAGGGGATATTGGGAATAATTGGAAATCAGTTGAATTGGGGCTAGGCCTGGTCCTGCCACATACTAGTTATGTAATTCACAAATGGGCCTCTGCTTTCATATTTTTTAATTTGTTAAATTAGAAAATAGGATTTAACTAGATGATTTCTATGGTCCTTTCACTTTGTTTCTATTATCTCTAACAAATATGAGTATAAGAATATGGGAGAGATGAAACCAAAGCCTAGCAATGAGAGAAGCGATCATCAAAGCACAATTCCTAAATTAGAGATGTTTTATGAGTTAGTTGCAATGATAGTTATAATAAGTGTGAATTTTTACGGTAACTATCTACATCTACAAATTAATCAATGAAATCTTTTAATAATCTTAACATAATTATTGAGAGTTTCTCAAGCAACAGTGTAAAAGATTTTCTCCTCCTATAACAGAAGCAGACTGATTGAGAAGTTTGGAGGGTAGTCCATAAATGAAATGAGTTTGGGGAGCTCCAATTTGTGAGATCTGTTAATGCACAAGATATGACATCACATCCCTCCAAGTTAGTAATAAAATAACTAGGGATCCTCAACTCTCCCACCCAACACTTTAAAATATCACTATCTTCTAAGTAGACATAGGAAGAAATAAGTAATAATCCAGTTTTGTTGTTGTTCTTTGTTCTGTATATTCATGTATTTAGACTCTTGCAAATCTTCAACTCAAAAACATTTCTCCATGGTTCCTGTAATTTTCTACCCAAATTCACTACTTTCTTAGTTACAACCTGCTATTTTTGCTTTACACCCTTCCTCAGTGCTACATCAATCTTTAAATTCCTTGATTTTTATACATTTTATCATGCCCTGCCTTATTTACTGCTTCTAGTCTCTATCAATTTAGGAATAGTACTTTATATTTAGCTTTGACAGCCATTGCAGTAAACCAATCTCTTAATCATTCTCCGTACTCTTTGCCAGGTTGCTTCCACTTGTTGACTCTTTAAGTTTTGAATGCCAAACCTCACATACAGCTGCAAAAGTTGAGCTGTAATCTCATGAGATTAAATAGAGAAAAATTGATAACTCCAGGAGATGAAACTTGGATCAAACCAACAGTGCTTGAAACTAATTCCCTAGACTTGAGTAGGAACAATTCTTTAGCTCTACTGCCTGAATGTAAAACATCAAACCAAAAAGAAAATCAACTAAAAAAGTGAGGTTCATAATGGACCTTTCAATCGACCACTTAATACCTCAAAGAATTTTGTAAAACAGAGGTTCTCAGCTGAATAAGAAAATATTCATAAGCATACTTAGAGGGCCACTGATCCCTTCTTTCAGTCCAAGTAGATGTGCAACAAAGTCAAAAGAGAGTAGACACAGAGTTCATTTGTCAGATTTATAGCTGCCAATCATTTTTTTATTAGATTTCCTATACTGGTAAAATCCCACACTATGAGTTCTGCTTCCTCAAATTAGAATTCAGAATTCAAATATTCTTCCTTGTTACTGAAAAAAAAAGAGAGAAGAAAGCAAGCTCTGCTAATCAAAATCCTTCACAAGGGACCTCGACTTGGAAGTGAATAATGTTAAAATAGGCTTCATGCAGACATTTAATTTTTCTTACATAGGTGGCAAAGAGATATCTACCTTTTGAAAACAACCACAGTCAGAATGGTTGAATTCCTGATGCTTGGTAGAAACAGCTGCAATAAAGATTAATTTCTGGAATTTGGTGCTTTTGGTAGCAGCAGAAATGGTGGCTGCTTTTCCTCTAGATTTGGGGCATCATTCCTAGGCTCTTAACCATAAGTCAGTTTCAACAGCCTTCCCAGTGATTTTAGGAGCAAGCCAATATCCTTCAATAAGTAATGTCATGTCTTTTATTAGCCTGAACAGTTCCTGTTGTTTGCAACTAAGAGCCTGACATAAAAACTAATCATTTTAAAATTATTTGTTGCAGTTGAAGAATAATGAAAATATTGTTTATGGGAAAAAAAGAATAAAATGTTTGCACCAACAACAGCAGTATACTAGGTTCATAGAACAATCAGAAAAGATTACAAGACCTCTTTAAATAGCACAGTCTCACACAATTACTACCACAAATTTATAAGTATTCATCAAGGTGAATTTTAAACACACACACAAAAATAACAAAAAGAGTAAATAATTGAGGATTAAAAACACTAATCCTAAGGAATTAAAGCTTTATCCATGTTGCTATTAATTCTTGCTCACATATATGAGCTTATGATTGCCTGAGAGAAATCAATATAGCTAAATGGAGTGATCACCAAATCCATTTTTTAACAATACATTTCCGAATATTTTTTTAAAAACATGCCTGAAATGAACAAACTAGTCTCAAGTAACTTAACTGACTTCACAACAAAGTCCAGTAATCTTTAATAGAATATACTGCTAGGGTTGCTGTAATAAAGTACCACAAACTAATCTGGGTGGTTTAAATAACAGAAATATATTCTCTCAGTGTTCTGGAGGTTGGAAATCTGAGATCAAGATGTAAACAGTATTGATTCCTTCTGAGGGCTGTGAGAAAAGGATCTTCATGTTCACACAGTGCTCTTCCTGTATGCATACCTGTGTCCAAATTTCCCCTTTTTATAAGAACACCAGTCATATTAGATTAGAGGCACACACTACTCCAGTATGACTTCACCTTAAGTAACTACATCTGCAATGACCCTATTTCCAAATATGGTCACATTCTCAGGCACTAGGGTTAGGACTTCAACATATGAATTGGGGGCAAGGGGCACAATTTCAATCCATAACATATATGAAACTCCAGCATTCAAATACATAAAAAGCACAATTCCAACATCAAATAAAAAAATTACCAGTCATAAAATAAGCGGAAGGATGTGATTCATAAGTAGAAGATACATAAGAGAAACAGAAGCAGAAAATGACAGATAATAAACAGATAATAAAGTTAGCAGAACTTTATGACAGATAATAAACAGATAAACAGATAATAAATTTAGCAGAAACTTTGGAAAGCTATTATAAATGTTTTCCTGTATGCAAAAGAAAACATCATCCTGAAGAAAAGAGAAATGAAAACTATGAATTAGTATGAAATGGAACTTGTAAAATTGAAAAACAAATACATTAAATAAAAAAGTTATGAGATATGATTAATAGCAGATTAGACATTACAGAAAATTAAAATACATAAAAAGGCAACACATGAGACATAGACATAGAAACTATCAAAAATTAATCATAAATAGAAAAAAGACTGGAAAGAAAACATACACAGTGACCTGTGAGAGAAACTAATTAGTCTAATGGAGTCCCAGTATAAGCAAAACAGACAGAAAGAAAACAATATTTCAAGAAATAATGGATACAATTTTTTCAAATATGATAAAAACTGTAAGTCAACAGATTCAAAGCTTAATAAATCACATAGGCATATTATGACAAACTGTCTGAAAATCAGTGATAAAGACAAAAGCTTTAAAGAATCCAAGAAAAAAAAATGGACATTTATGCAGAGGATCAAAAATAAGAATAACTACAGACTTTACATTTGCAAATATGTGAACCAGAAGACAATAGAAAGACATGTCTAAAGTGCTAAAAGAAGGAGGGAGGATCCTTGTTAACCTAGAATTTAATATCTAGCAAAAATATCTCTCAAAAATGAAGGGCAAATAAAACTTTAATACCTGAGAGAATTTATTACCAGAATACTTGCACAAGAAGAAATGTTAAAGAAAGTTCTTGCAGCAGAAGTATAATATCACACAGTAGCTTGGATCTACATAAACAAATGAAGAGTTCCAGAAAAGGTAAACATAAAGATTAATATGAAATACATTTGTATTATTTTAATTTCTCTAAAATATAACTGAGTGTATAAATAAAATAATAGCTACTAAAAGGATTATCCATATGTGAAAGTAAAATGTATGACAAAAATAAGACAAAAGATAAGGAGAATGGAATTATAATATTGAAAGGCTCTTACATTACATGGAAAGTGGTATTTTATTATTTGTAGGTAGACTGTGATAAGTTAGAGATACTTATTATAAATGCTAGAGTTACCACTACCGTTTAAAACAGAGGTATAGCTAATAAGTCTATGATGGAGATAAGAAAGAATACTAAAAAGTAGTTAATATAAGAGAAAGCAGGAAAAGAGGAAAGATGTAAAACAAAAAAGGAGCAAAGAACAGATGGGACAATCAGAAAACAAACAGCAAAGTGGTAGACTTAATAGAACTGTATCTATAATAAAATTAAATATAAATGTTCAAACATTCCAATACAAAGGCAGAGTATGTTAAATTGAATTTTTTTTAAAAGGCTGTGTATGATAAAACATTTTAAATATAAAGACAGATAATAGGTAAGATGATGAAAACAATTATGCTGAGCAAACTAATCATAACAAAGCTGAAGTGCCAATATTAATATCAGACAAAGGAAACTTCAGAACTAGGACTATTAAAACAAAGAGACACGTTTTATAATGATTGCAGATTGATTCATCAAGAAGACTTAACAATCTTAACAGTGCATGTGTTTTACAATAGAGCTTCAAAGTAATGAAACACAAACTGATAGAATTGACTGGAGAAATAGACAAATCTCAATTATAATTGGAGATTTCAACGCTCAGCTCTGAATAACTGATAGAAAAAGTAGGCAGAAAATCAATAGAGTTATAGAAAACTCAAATAACACAATCAATCAAATTTTCCTAATAGACACTTAAAGACTCCGCAAGTTACACATTATTTTCAAGTGTACATTGAATACTTACCAAGATAAATCATATTCTGGGGCCATAAAACAAATGTCAGTAAAATCATAAGGACTGAATATATATAACACATTTTTAACAACAATTGAATTAAAAAACTGAAAAGTATTCCCAAATAATTGGAAGTTAATCAACATACTCGTAACTCATAAGTCAATTGCACAAGGCAAATTAGAAAATCTTTTCAACTAAATAAAAATGAAATCAAAATTTGCAGGATATATCTAAAGCAGTGATTTAGATGGTTGCACTATAGATAAAAGCAGTTGGAGAAAAAAGAATCTTTACATGCAGAAGAACAGAGATAAGAATGACAAATTTCTCATCAGAAACAATGAAGTAGGAAGACAGTGAAGGCAGATACAAAAAAATTTGGAGGGTTGATGCGTGCTAATTGCAGTTACGGTTACACGAGTGTATATATACAACAAAATTTATCAAATCATATACTTTAAATATGCAAGCTTATTGTATGTCAAATATACATCAATAAAGCTGTGAAAGAAAATAAAACTGAAGTAAAGACATTTTTAGAAAATAAGAACAATTAAAATTAATAATCAGGAGATTTGTATTAAAGATAGACTAATGTTATTCAGGTAAGTGGAAAATAATCCCAGATGCAAACATAGAAATGCAAGAATAAATATTTGTTGAATAAAATCTAAACCAAAATTGGCTATATAAAATGATAAAAATTTCTCTGGAGTTTTGTATAGAAATTAAAAATCAGAAAATATTAGAGGGAAATAACTGTAATTAAAATTTTCTTAGAATATTGTCTCACCCATGATAAGGGCATAAAAAGCATAAATGTTATATTTAATAATTAGGCAGTATTTCAACTTTCAGATTAAAAAGACACATTTCAGATAAACTTGATGGATAAGCACTAAGGTATGTCAAATAAAGTTGTGTAATTTAAAAGTAAAGAGTTGAATATTTTTAAAAACCATAATAGTAATAAATACAAGGAGTAGAAATCAAGCTAGTCTCAAAATTTTACATTGTAATTCAATGCCAGAAGAAAACTGGATACGTTTTTCAATGATCTTAAAGAAAATGTGATCTGAGAATTAAAGTCTGTAATTGTCAAGACAATGAAACAAGCATTCTGAAATGTTCTTCAATGTTCTTGGAGAAAATGTGATCTAAGAATTAAACTCTGTAATTAATAGTTAAGACAATGAAATAAACATTCTGAAACATATAAAGACTGTAGACATATCACCTAAAATAAGTCCATCTTTTAAAAGTATTGAAGATCACGCACAACAGATAATAATTCAAAACAATGACAGAAGTCATAATTGGAATGGCCTGGTGGTTAGCAGACCACCCACTTTACAGAGAACAACATAGAAATTATGATTAGAATACATAAGCATCACAAACTATATCAAGAAAATATGAAAAATACCATAAAACTAAGAAACATGGGGGCAAGAGGTGGGAAATTTAAGTATGCTAAATATCTAGTGAAGGAAAGAATCAACAGTTTCTAATTAATGTGTATAAGTAAAAATAAGTAAATAAAAGTTTAGGAACTTATATTTTCCTAAGTATCAAAGATAAACTGGAAAATTGATCAGTCTCTAAAGCTTTCAAACCATCTATGAAAAAAATACAAAGGTACATAGAAACCAGAAAAATTTATAGAACACATTTAAACAAAACAAAAAGAAATCAACCAAAAGTAGATATTTCTGATAATATATATAAGTAAAATCAACCAGCTAAAAAGAATTGATTCAAAAGGCAAAATCCAATTATACACTGAATAAGATAGCTCTCTAAAACTGTATCATAATGATCCCAAAGCCGAGCCAAGAAAAGGGGGCTGGGGGGCAGACAAAGGAAAAAGAGAGAAACTGCACAAAATTCAGAGAGAAGATAGTATTGGGGGCAAAGGTATTACCTTGTGAAAAAAATTGGGGTAGGGGTACTTTGTAAAGAAAAATGTTATATTCCAACAAAAAAGCTGTCATGAATCTTCATGCACCAACAATAACACAGCATAGAAATATATATTTAAAAAAAAAGAAATTGAATTGAAAAATAAACAGAAAAACTCAAATTATTATGATATTTTTAATTCATAGATGTTAATCTCTCAACTCAGGCAAGAGCCAAATAAGGACATACGGTAAACAATGTGCATTTACGAGGGTACTTCAAAAAGCTCATGGAAAAATAGAATTAAAAGATAATACAAATCTTTCCGTGAACTTTTTGAAGTACCCTCCTATATGTGCATTTATCTATCTATCTATGACTGATATCAACATACTGAAATTTGCTAATTTTGGTATTTTCACAGCACCCATTGGTCATTTTTATTACTATGCAATAGGGCAAATCTTCAAGAAGAAACTCTCAAGAAATTTAAATACAGAAATGATATGGACCACATTATATTACCATACTAAAATTAAAACCCCAAAACAAGAAAAATATAAACACAAAGCCCCATTCAGCAAAGAACTTTAAAAATCATATCACAGAATATTTAATACTGATAATGAAAGCTATATGTATCAAATACTATTAGATAGTTCTAAAATTGTAATGCTAGTACTAGTCTTAAAAACTTAAATCAATTAAAATTAAAATAAAAAATAAAATCAATTCTAAATTGAACTCAGAAAGAGAGCATCATGAAATAAGCAGAGAACAATTTATTTTTTATAAAATCATGTTTAGAAAACAGTTGGTTTGATAGTTAAAAAGCAATACTTTGAAATTCCCTCAGAATAAGGGGGTTAGCAAAATCAAAATAAATAGGTTCAAATAACAAAAAATATAAACAAGTATGAGTTAAAAACCTAAACAAATAATGCAAAAAAAAAGAAAGAATATATTCTCAGCTCTATGCACTTCTCTTTGAAAATAAGAATGAATAGGATATTTCCAAGAAAGTTGTAAACTGCCAACATTTACTTTAAAACAAACAATAAAACAAGTATTCTAAAGTTTTATCCACGAAAGCCACCAGGCCTAGATGACTTCAAAGCTGATATTTTTCAAATTCTAAAATAACATATATGTTTGATGTTATCTAAACTATTTAATATCAGATGAAAAAGAATATTTTTGTGGAAAAGTAAGCATGGAAGTATAGGTAGGAAAATTCTGAAAATGAAGAATTACAAAGAAGGAAAGCCTTGAAAAACATTAAAATACTTTTGGAAAGCTCCATCACTGCATACATTCTACTACAGGGAAACAGGCAAGGAGCTCAATAAAACCGAAGAGAGAAGCCTAACTCAAAGATTCAGAGAATCCAATATATTTTTTTAAAAACAGCATTTCAAAGCAGTGGAAGAAATGTATTATTTCAATAAATACTTTGGAAACGACTATCTAGCCATTTAGAAGAAAAATTAAGCTGCATTTCTGCGTTTATATAAAGTCAATTCCAAAAGCACCAAACTCTACTTGTTAAAACATAAATCATTAAAATACCAGAAGGATCCTTGGAAGATATTTTTTAAATAAAATAGTTTTAATAAAAATAATTAAAATGATATTTTAAAGCATGACTAAAAAGTCATAAAATATCAAATAAAATGGAAAATTTAAATTATGACAAAGAACATCACCAATAAAAAAAAAAAGAATGAACAACTTTCCGGGAAATGATTTTCAAATTTTTTAAAATTCTAATGATTACACATAAAATAAAAATGTGGTAAACTCATGAGCCACTATAATATAACTTTATGGAATGCTGTGGCATTGTAATTTATTATGTCTTTGACCTCACCTCCTAATACTACCACATTGGGGAGTAGGTTTCAACATGAGAACTTTAGAGGGCCACAGGCAAACCATAACATACCATAGCATAACATAATTTTGTACTGCCTTTATAAAACAAGCAAATATAAAATTAAATGGATCAAATTAGTGTTCTCCTATCTGGAATATAGATTACTAGATAAATTCTAGTAAAAAAAACACCCATACAAATTCTGTTTAATTACTAGCCAGTTATTCAAAATGCACATTTTAGATTTTTGTAGAAGTAGGTCTCACAAACTTGCATATCTTTACTTGAAGCTCAACTTCCTTCTGCTTTCAATATATAATATAATATATATAATATGTTCTGTAAGCATATATTATCATTTCATTATTTTTTTCTTCTTAAGATCGTCATGCATAAAAATTACATTTTAAGTACTTTTTCTAAAAAGTTATGTAAGTCAAAAGGCTTCTATATTTCTTACATTTCATAAATGATTCAATCCCAGAAGGTAGCATTTCACGTCTCAGGAAACTATAGAGTTCATAGTGAGCCAGTTGCTATATTAAAAAATCCAGATATTTTTATTGTTTCTGGCAAGCCACAAAGCGAAATTCTTCAGGACCTACTCAACAATGGAAACCAGAAAGATTAAAAAGACGACTGTCCCATAGAAGTCCACGCCAGTCTCAGTCCCAGAAGTACTGTGTACCTCAATGCATCAAATTTCATTTTCCTAAAACCTATGTTTACTAAAGTTGTGCTGTACGTATTAAACTAGAATAAAACTGTCCCACTTTCCTGAGAATCAGCTGAAAACAGTTGAAGCCTGAACCATCACTACTCTTTCCTTTGAAAATGACCAGGATTATTTTTACATAAATCATGCAAATGATAATAAAAATTAGCAAGTTTTCCAACTGTGATATATGATACTAGTTACTCTAATTCTCAAATTTTGGCCAAATTACTCAATGTAGAACACAGACCTCCTCAAAAGACATACTGTATCTGTCTCAAATCCATCCTACTAAAACTATTTTTCATTCTAAAGTGGATAGTACAAGATGACAATTTACATTAAAAGAAAATAATAAACAATATTATCATGCTAAAATGTTTTCACAGTTATATGAGGGTGCTTCAAAAACTTCATGAAAAGATTTATTATCTTTTAATTCTATTTTTCCACGAACTTTTTGAAATACTCCCGCATTTGCCCACTTTTTAATGTATCAGCAAAAGCATCAGTCAAGAATCTTACATTTGAAAATGTAAATGCTTAATATTGTTTGAGGTTTTTGAAAATTTATGATTGTCTCCTTAAACACATAAAATGAGAAAAAATAATTAAAATACTTAACCACAAAGCATCTACTTACCCATTATGATAGCTATTCAGACGAACATTAACCACAAGCATGAGCAACACTGTCAGTGGAAGTGGTTTCAGGCCCTTACTATAGCTCTCTGTTATCTACTTCAAGCAGGGAAAGGGCATTTGGTTAATCAAATTTATTTTGGTGTTGAGAAATTGTCCAAGTACATAAGACATGGCATATGAGGTCTGACTTTTGCAATGGGGGACGGTGAGATGATTAAATATTCTCTGGGAGAAAGTGATCAGAGAATCCACAATTATAGGCTTTGGAGTGATGTGCATGTAAAATCCAAGCCACTAGGAGAGGGGGGTGCTTCATGCAGATTTAGGAAACTGGTGTCTTATGTTTAGGGGATTAAGTATCCGGATGAGCACAGATGGGTCAAGTTGCTTACTGGAGATAGAAACAACTGAAATTATTTTAACAGAGAATTTAATACGAACAATAGTCAACAAGGCATCAGAGAACAGAAAATGCACTTGTACTACTACTAGTAGTCGTAGTACGAATAATAATAAAAGATGCCCAGGAATCACAGAAGTAGTTACTACAGGAGGAAGCTATAACCCCTCGGGCTGAGGGAATAAATGAAGGGGTTCTGGGGAGCTAGGACTCATACCCCTGAGACAGAGGTGCTCTCTGTCAATTACGGGTATCTCAGGGGATGGTTTCCACGGATGGACCTAGATCTCTAAGAAAGGAGTATCGCCCAGCTGGTGCTGATGTCTCTCAAGGGGCACAATGAGACTGGTTCTGGCAAGTCAAAAAAACCACAACCTGAAATCAACTGCTGTACTTGAAAGAACTACTGCTGCTAAAATGAAGAACCAACAATGGGATGACAGGACAGGAACAGGAAGAAAACAAGAGGTGGCAAGCTCCTTCCTCCAATCTTGTAATTTCACTGTAGTGGACCCTATGGGCAGAGTCTAAAAGGAAACCAGCGGGCAAAAGAGAAAAGTGGTTTGAAGAGTACCAGCCCCAGAATCATAGAACAATACAGTAGGGCAGCTTTACAACTGAGAGGCCATAGCACAATTTAAAAATAAAAAAAAAAAAAAAAAAAAAAAAGAGTGGTTTGGTTATTCCAGCCCAGTTTGCTCATTTTGACTACTCAAGATTAATACTATCCCTTTATACATTGTTGAATGCCCCCTCAACAATAACAACAAAAATTATGTATATGCTTAAACATTCTCACCCTCTTCCCTAAACAAGGAGGTGCAAAATCCCAATAGTTTTAGGTACGGTAATTATTCCCCCTCAAATTAAAGCACAGTCCAATCTTTGGATAAAAGGAAGAGGAGAAAAAGAAGAAATTAAATAAGAAGAAATTAAATAATTTTTCAGGGGGTTGTAGTTTTCAGCTCTGTGTTTCTTAGCAATTTCTAAATTTTATTTAGTAGCCAGATAGTGGGGCTTGTATTTTTCTAATCTTGAATTTTTTTTTTTTTTTTTTTAGTTTTGTTGGTATGCCCAACTACATAGTCATTTTAAAGTATTCCTTGGGTGCTTAAAGGAAAATATACTCTTTATTTACAAGGTTTAGTATTGTGTGTTTAGTATATGTCTTGATACTCATACATGCACACCCATACAAATGTGTATACGCATATATAATATATGTAAGTGTATGTTCTGTGTGTTGTATATGTATGTACATGTTTATACCTATTTATGGCTAAATTCATAAAAATTTAAATATACAATCAAATATATGTGTGTGCATTTAATTTAGATATATTTACTTATATACTTCATTTGTTTCTTGCCTGGGCTGAGACATACAATTTAAAATCTCCTAATACAATTTTCTATTTGTGTTGTGACCATCCTGCAGGTACTGGTCAGAACCCCCCACCAAAATTCAGTTCAGATGTTGCTGTGAATTGAATTATGTCCCCCAACGTCCATAAATTAGAAACTTAACTCCCACCATGACAGTGTTAAGAGGGTGGGAAATCCTATTATGGTGATTGAAAGGTGGGGCCTTGAAGAGGTGGTTAGATTGTAATGACCATGCCCTGGTAAATGGATTAATCCAGTTGACGGTTTAATAATGGTCATGGGTGTGGTTCTGTGGGCTTTAAAAGGAGGAGTGAGGAATTAGCTCTCTGTCTGCTTTTGCCATCTGCCATATGACACCCTACTTTGCTGTAAAAAGTCACTACCCACCAACAAGGCTCTCACCAGATGTGTTCCCTGGACTTTGGACTTCCCAACCTCAGACACTGTAAGCAATAAATATTGTTTCTTTATAAATTATATAGTCTCAGATATTTTGTTAGAAGCAACAGAAATGAATTAATACAGATGTCAAGACTAGTGATGCCACACATGTGCCAAGAAGATATAAAAAAGATTTACTCCTCATTTAATGAGGCTTTCTGGGGAGAACAGAGGAGGATCCCAAGCAGATCCAAAATTGACTTGGGAGAAAGGTAGGAGAGGAGACTGGCTTGGCTTTCGATGTGGTTAGGAGCTGGGGCTGGAGTCAGCGTTCCCACAGACATGAGCCTGGGCTTCCATAGCTTGAACTTCCACCACCAGCAAAGGAGAGTGCACCTAGCTTTCTTTTAGGCTTGTTCCGATGTGGAGCAGAAGTGGAAAGGGGAGTGGACAACTTGAAATCTGTCAGGAGTCAAATATCAAAACTGGAGTCAGACAGTTTATTACAATTTCTTATTGAATATCTTGTTATTTGGGTGCTATGTTATTTGGTGTATGGAGATTAAAGAACAATTAGATTTTCAGTTTGGGTTGTAGGCTTTGACATTTAAAAGTGCCCCGGTGTGTCGTGATTAATGCTTTTGCCCCACAATTCAATCTTCTCTTGCATTAATAATCTGATCTCTCTTTCTTTTTGTTTTGTCTGGCTTGCTTTTTTCATCCCAAGCTTTAATTCTGGCATTTCTGAAGCACATTGATTTAGAGTTTGGAAAGCTGTTTAATTCAGTGTAAAATCTGATTTTGTTTGATCCAATATAACTTTTCTAGTTAAATTTATCTGCATATATATTACCAAAGCATTTCTATTTTACATTTTCTTCTCTGTTATAAATATGTCATATAAAGTTTTCTACAGGTAGCTATTTGGTTTGTTTTGCATGCATTTGTGTTTCTTTAAAGGTAATTTAGACAGCTTATGGACAGCATAGTTTTTCTACTTTATCTTTAGAAATTATAAGAATATGTGTATCAACTTTTACCTTTTTACTTACTATCTTTAGATAGCATCTACTGACTCTTCTCTTTACTAGATAAGGAACTTAGCATTTTTAAACCTCTATCACCTGTCCATTTTCATATCCGTCTTATTTTCTTAAGGCTATATTTTGATAATAACTTGTAATTGCATACAAAACTTAGATCTTTCTAATCATAATTTCAACATCTGTTTGGCATTTGCACTTTAGAAATGATAGTGTGGTGACCACAAGTCTTTTCAAGCCACATCTCACTTTTGTTTTGAGTCATCTGTTGCTTGGTTAAATGTGGTCATTAAATGTCTTCAAATGACAGGGTCATATTGAGTGATGTATCGATAGAAATGTTGATTTTATTGCCTTAAAACTTGAATATAAAATTTGTATTTTTAGTTTCTCAGGTCACATTTTTCCCTCAGATCATTGCCCCATTTGTTTAGCAGTATACTGGAGTTTAATAAAACTGGCTAAAATTACAAAGCCATTCTGATTTTTTACTCTTTATGGATGACTAATTTTTGCCAAGATCCAGGTAGGATTCTTCAGCTTTGAAGCTCAATAACTTTATTGCTATGTCCCAGTGTTTATTAATTTGTGTCAGTTTTAAAAATTCAGATATTCTTTGACTTAACACAATATATTATTGATTGTGACTTTCACATTCTTCCTAAAACATGTAATGTTTTCAGAAATTATACGTTTATTACCCTTTCAACTACTATACCATTGTTTCCAATTTTACAAAATCTATCATAAGCTCAGATAATTTATTTTATATAATTGATTTACCTAAAGATATTATTATTGTTTTATAGCAATTTGTATGGCATAATATTTACTATTTTTTACCATTGATTAAACTCAAAAATATTATCATTGTTTAATTTATTGTTATTTTATGCAGTTTATTTACCTACAGAAATTTTTGTTTTATATAGTTTAGGGTTACCTAAACAAATATTAATCCTGTTCATTACTGTTTATTATTTCTTACATGTTAATGTGTCTATCAGGATCAATTTACTTTCTTAATTTTGATCAAATCCAACTTCTCTACTTATTGTTTTGTTACTTATGCTTTGGCATCATATCAAATATATCATCAAATCAAAGAAACCATATCAAAGAAATCTTCCAGAAAACTGAAAGATCACAAAGATTTATTTATTACTGTAATTTTTTTCTAAGAAGTTTATAGTTTTAGTCTTCTAATTCAGATCTATGATCTATTTTCATTTAATGTCTGCATTGGATATGAGGTGTGGGTCAAAGATCATTCTATTGCATGTGTCTACCTAATTATCTCAGCGTGGTTTGTTAAAAGACCGTCCTCTCCCCCATCGAATGTCTTGGAACCCTTGTCATAAAAAAATGACCATAAATGTAATCATATATTTCTAAACTCTCAATTCTATTCCAGCCATCTATCTGTTTATCCTTAAACCAGTATCACACTGTCTTGATTACTCAAGCAATGTAATAAGTTTTAAAACTGGGGAACATGAATCCTCCAATTTTGTTATTTTTGTTTTTCAAGATTGTATTGCCTATTGTTGGTACTTTGTATTTCCATGCATATACCTTTTAATGTCAGCCTGTCAATTTATAAAAAAAATTTAAAGATTAAAATAAATTTTAAAGAACACCCGGAACTTTGATACGGATGTGTTAAATCTGCAGATCAGTTTGGGAAGCATGGCCATCTTAACACTGTTAACTCTCTTAATCCATGAGCATAAGATAGTTGTCCATTTATTTCATGCTGTAATTTCTCTCAAGTCTTTTGTAGTATTCAGTGTACAAGTATTACACTTTTTTAGTTAAATTTATTGCTAAGTTTTTATTCCTTTTAATGTTATTGTAACTATAATTATTTTCTTGATTTTACTTTCTGGGATTTTTAATGCTAGTGTGTAGAAATACAATTGATTATTGTATAATGATCTTGTATTCTGCAAACTTGCTGAAATTGTTTATTAGTTTATTAGATTTTTTTTGTGGACACTTTAGGATTTTCTGTATACAAGTTTATATAATCTATGAATAGATAAAGTTTTACTTTTTCCTTTCTAGATAGAATTCCTTTAATTTCTTTTTCTTTATTGTACATATTTATGGGGTACAGAGTTATATTTCAATACATGTGTACAAAGTGTGATGGTTAAATCAGGGTAGTTAGCCTATTTGTACTACAAAAATTTATCATTTCTTTGTGATGAGAACATTTGAGCTCTTCTCTTCTAGTCATTTCAGCACATACAATAAATTACTGTTATTATGGATGCTAAGCACTGCTATGTACTGATAGAATTATTTTTCCTATCTAGCTGTAATTTTGTGAATTCCTTTAACTTCTTTTTCTTGCCTACTTTTTATAGCTTGAACCTCCAGTACAATGTTAAATAGAAGTAGCAAAAGTGGATTTGTCTGTCATTTTGCAATTTTTCACTATATGTCTTATGTGTTTTTGTTCATTTCTATTTTCGTTATTGCCATATTTTGTGTTAAATTGATATTTTTATTATACTATTTGGATTACCTTGTAATTTCTTTTTCTATGCCCTTTGAATTTTTTTTCTAGCAGTTTCCTTTATGATTTCAATAAGCATCTTAAAATAATCTAGGTTGGATTAACACCAGCCTAATTTCATAGTATACAAAAACTTGCACCAATATAGCTCAGTCCTTTCTCCCATTCTTAGTGCTATTATTGTCATACAGATTACATCTTTGTACATTATAAGGACATAAACACAGATTTTTAATTATTGCTCTATGGAGTTGTCTTTTAAATTGGTCAAGAATAAAAAAGCTATCAATCAAAAATACCTTTATAATATCTTTAACATTTACCTGTGCAATTTATTTTTATCAGTGCTCTTTATTTCTACATTTACATTGAAATAACTTTCTAGGGTTCTTTCATTTTAGCTTGGAGGACTCATTTTAGTATTTCTTGTAGGGTAGGTTGCTAGCAACAAATTTTCTCAATTTTTATTTACCTCGGAATGTCTTAATTTCTCCTCTGTTTTATGAAGGATGGTTTTGTTGGATACGGAATTTTGGTCTGGGAGTTTTTTGTGTTCTACACTTTGAATATCTCATCCTACTGACTTCTGGGCTCCATGGTAATCTGTTAATCTTATTGAAGAACGCTTGTACATAATATGTTGCTTTCTTTTGCTGCTTTAAAGATTCTCTCTTTCTCTTTGGCTTTGACAGTTTAACTATAATGAATCCATGTATAGATGTCTTTGAATTTCTCTCTTTTAGCATTCATTGACCTTCTTGGATAAACAGACTAATGCTTTTTATTAAATGTTTTTATCAATGCTTTTCATTTGGAAGTTTTTGGCTATGATTTTTTTCAAATATTTTCCTCCTTTTTCTCTCCTCTTATTAGTCACCTTATACACATAATTTTGATGGGGTCTCACAAACCTCTAAAGCTCTGTTCATTTTTCTTCATTTCTTCTTCTTTAGTTCCTCAGACTGGATAATTTCAACTAATATATCTTCAAGTTCACTTGAATTCATTCTTCTTGAATGAACCTGACTCATTCTTCTGCCAGTTCAAATTTGCTGTTGAGCCTTTCTTGTGAATTTTTCATTTCAGTTATTTTACTGTTCAATACTGGAATTTATATTTGATTCTCTTTCATATTTGTTTTGATATTGTCTATCTATTAAGGCTTCATTTAAATACTTTCCTTTAATTCTTTAAATATGGTTTACTTTAGTTCTTTGAACAAATAGATTATTTAAAGTCTTTGTCTAGTAAGTCCAGTTTCTGAGCTTCATTGGGGAAAATTATATTGACTGCTTTTCTCCCCTGTTTATCACACTTTTCTGGGTTTTTGGTTTTTGTTGTTGTTGTTACTTATACATCTCGTTTTTGATTGTTGTCAAAAACTGTAAATTTTAAATAACATAATATGAAAGCTGTGGAAATTAGAATCCCTTCCTATCCAGAGTTTGTTGGTGGTAGTAGCTTATTGAGGTAGCAATGGTTGTGGTGTTTGTATGCTTAGTGACTCACCTGTGCTAATTCTATAAAGTCTGCATTCTTTGTCAGGTACCATCACTGAAGTCTTTTATTGATTGTGAGTAGTCAGTTAATGTTTGGATAGAGATCTTCTAAAATATTGTGAATCAATAAGTCTTATGTTCTTTTCTGTATTTTTTTATCCATCTGTATTAGTCTATTTCTGTTGCTTCTACAAAATACCTTGAACTGGGTAATTTGTAAAAAAAAAAAAAAAAAATTATTGCATACGGTTTTGGAAGTCCACTGCCCAGGGAACACATTTGGTGAGAAGACTACAGCAATACAGGGTGTCACATGGTAAGAATGGCAGAGCAGAGAAAGACTCTCATGTGCTCTCCTTTTGAAGCCCTCAGAACCACACCAATGAACTAGGGCATGGTCCTTACAATCTAATCACTTCCTCAAGGCCCTTACCTTTCAATTACTATTATGGGATATCCCACCCTCTTAACAGTCATAGTGGGGATCAAGCTTCTAATACATAAAAATTGGGGGGACACGATTCAATCATATCACCATCTGTCTCTTCGTATTGCATTCTGGATATTGTCTTAAACTTAGCTTTCTCTTCAAGAACAATCTCTTCAGCTGTGTCTAAACTGCTGTTAAGAACATCCATCATACTTTTCATTTACAATATTTTACTTTTCAGTTTTAAAATGTTGATATGTTTCTTATTTAAGTATACTTTGTCTTTTTGTATTAGATATTGCTTCCCTGCTATATTTCTCAATCTTTTCTTTTATCTTCCCTTATCCCTGGGAAACTATGTTCAACCCCTCTGGCTCTCAACTACCCCTCCTATAACTAGCAAATATTCCTACTAAAAATACAGCCTCAAGTGCAGTATTCAAATTCTTGGATTGCCTCTGTATCTTTGCCTAGTAATTCATATTTATCTATAGTTACATTTCTGGGTATCTGTACTAAGGAAGTAACCTGAATATGGACATGTTTATACACAAAAATGCTCAAAGAAGAATTTATAATAGTGATAAAAATGGAGAAAACCTAAGTCTTCAAAAATGAAAGAAGTATGCACTAATTTGTTGGGATAGAATGTAGTCATTGTTAATAATATTTTCAAATAACCTATTTTTATAAACGAATAGTGTTCACAATTTACTATTAAATAAAATTTCAGGATAAATATGGTTTATATAAATATTTCCTAAAATAAAATTATTTATTCATAATACAATCCAAACAGGAGAAAGAAAATACCCTCAAAGATGTGGCAATAGACGTGATTTTAATTTACTTATTTAATATTTTTCTAAAATTTCTGCACTAAAAATTTAATAAGAAAAAAATCATATTTCAAATTAAAAAGTGAATTTAAAATAAAAGAAAGCTCTGTTTATTTTTTTGTGTGTTTAAGGGAAGAGCAGTTTGTCTCCTTAACTTTTTCTCTAACACAGTAAGGAACTTCCTTTTTTCATTTACTCTACCTGTACTGCTGACATACTTGTTTTCACAGATGTCAGTTTGTCACAATGTTTTCTTTAGAGAGGTTGTCTCCGATGCATCTTATATCCTTTCATATCTCTGAATTCAACCACAGAGATGAATATTTAAGCTCTCAGAAAGGTATGTTTAAGCTCTCAGAAAGATATAAGCTCCTCACCTTCCAAGTCATGAGAACTGACACAGTATACTGTGTCAGCCTGTACAGTATTCTAGTGAAGGTGATGAAAAGTGTCTGAAGTACTCTGTATTTCTGGCATCATTTACACATATTGATGATATTTGAATATGAGCTCTTTCCAGAATTATTGAAACTAATAGCTGGATCATGAGAAAATAATTAGAACCAACTCTATTTTAAAATGTATTTCTGGATAACATCTGTGAATGCTGTTACTCACCTCTACTATATTCCACTGTTTTGGCAAAGTATCATTCATTATCATTTTTTCTTATAGAAGCAATTGTCTCTGTTTATTACATTAATAATATGATGGCTTCTTGTTGGTAAGCCAAATAATTAATCCTCTGTGAGTAGATCTCTGTTAATTTAAACATGTTAATCTTTTTGCACTTTTCAAGTAGGCAGTGAGACATCACCTAACTGATAATTAGTTTTAGCAACTCCACATTATACTTTACAAATAATGAGAAAACATTGATTTGTGCATCAGTCAGCAAATATAATTTCATAGGCTGTGTTGCAAAAAGACATTATGTGAAATCAGATGGCATGACTATATCGGGCAAAGGAGAACCTAAAACGGTTGAGCAAGTTTAAGAGCTAGAAAATAAGAGTTAGGAAGACATTATGACAGGAACTAGGACTCTTTAATTTTGAAACAAGATAGATTATTTAATAAGCAAGTCTAGGTGAAGAACAAGTTGTACATTAGGTATAAATATTTCTTTGGTTAATTGTGCTTTATTTTTCCTTCAGAAGAAACCTGAGACCAGTGGAACAAGTCCTTTTCCAGAAGGAACATTTCCAGTGTAAAGTGTCTTGTTGATGAGTTGAGCTCAAGTATAGTTAATGTAAACACGGATCCTGGTGAATCCACCCAATGCAAACAGCATGCACAGATTCCAGATTATGGGCACTTCCAGAAGTTAACTCGTTATGATCAGGTTTGGGGAGACCTGTTCATTCATGGCATGACTCCAGATGGAGAGAAATGGAACACTGGATACAATAATTTGAATGAATGCCTGAATATTGCTAGGTTATGTCAGAACTAGGTTCATAGCTATGTTCAGTGACAAAAGAAACACTGAGATACCAAATCAGGTAAATTCCACTATGGACTGGAAATAGAGGCAAGATTTTTATCTTAGATATAGTGCCATGATACATACAATCCGGTAGAAGGAGTTGAGAAGGAAAGGTAGTAATTTATCCTAGAGATTATGTGGACATCTAGGGCTAATCTGTGACACAAAACTTGCTGTTGACAATAGACCCTATTCTAGCACCTATGAATGGTAGTTCACATATTAGGAAAAGAGAGTATTGGATATTTGGAAGAGAGAATTAAGTAAATGTGAATTCAGAACAGACAGAAGCAACTACTCCTTGTGTCAAGTTAAGGAAATAGAGGGAATTACCAGGGCCTTACTTCAGTATTTCCTTCTGTTTTATACATTAGAGATCTGCTGAGTCCTGACATGGGTTTCAAAGGGTAGACAAATAGATTATGACTCTGTGAACCGAGAAGCAGCTGGGAAAATGCACTTAGTGGGAATAAAGGCTTTCTCCTTAGCTATGTATCCAAAGATTTTCTTATCAAAACCTTTCAAAATATTCTGCACATTGCTGACGGCCTCTCCATGGGTAGAAGCTCCAGGTAGCATAAGTGTTGTGAGCAGCTCTCTGCTCACACACTCTAACTGGATTGATGTATTTTTCAAACACTCCCATGAATAGAAGACTGTTGTTTCTCCCTTTGCTGGAATTCATGGGGTCAGGAATAAAGGAAAAACAGCAAAAGTGGCACCTCTCAGCATTACACATAATAACCCATTTATAGAGTTTTGATTCTTCTCCCTAGAACTTTTAACTCTTCTGATTTGGATGTCTATTCTCTCCTCAGAGCAATGCTCTCTCCAAGAGACAGCAATAAGGCTTCCATCAAATTGAAAGTTATGGCTGCTACCTGATCATTTGGGTTCTACATGCAACTGAACCTACAGACAAAGGAGTAGATTATTGGCTACAGTGATTTACTAATTTCAAACTAAGGAACTTGGATTGCTGCTATACAGTGGGGGCAAGAGGACTAAATATGGAAGTCAAGGCCTTCTCTGGGGTACTTCTTAGTACTTCCATGTCAAAGAGTAAAAATTTAATGGAAAATTAAAACAAATTCCTGCCTACACAGAAAGGTGTGCCCCCTGAGGATTCAGACCCTTCAGAAATAAATTCTGAGCCACCCAACTAGAATAAGAATCTCAAAAAGTTGATGTTCTTGATTTGAGGGCAAAGGAAACAAAATGGGTGGTGGGATGGAATACTACTCAGCCATTTAAAATAATGAAATTTTGCCATTTGCAGCAACATGCATGAGCTTGGAGAAAATTAAGTGAAATAAGCCAGGCAGAAGGAGACAAATACCAGATGTTCACACTCACATGTGGAAGCCAAAATTGTTGATCTCATTGAAGTAGAGAGTAGAATAGTGATTACTAGAGATTGGTGGGGGGAAGAAGGAAGAGGTATGGGGAGAGGGTGGTCAGTGGATACAAAACAGTGGAGAGAGAGGAAGAATGGAATCTAAGATTCCGTAGTAATATAGGGAGACTACAGTTAACAACCAAGTGTTGTGTATCTTTGAATAGCTAGCTAGTGAAGATGATGCTGGATGTTCCTACAAAGAAGTAGCAAATGTTTGAAGTGATGGATATACTGAGCACCCTGATATGAACATTGTATGTATTATGAATGTACCCAAATATCATACTGTACTCCATAAATGTATACACATGTCATAGGTCAAATAAAAAAAATAAAAAGAGAGTTAAAAGAGAAGGAAATAAAGAGTAGAATAGTGGTTACCAGAGGCAGGGAAGGGAAGGGGAGGGGAAATGTTGATAGACTGGTACAAAGTTACAGTTACCCAGGCAGAATAAGTTCTGGTGCTCTAGGGTGACAATAGCTAATGATATTGTTTCGTATATTTCAAGACAGCCAGAAAAGATGATCTTGAGTGTTATAACCACAAAAAAATGACAAATGTTTAGGTGACAGGCTAACTATTCTGATTAGATCATTACATAATATATGCATGTATTGAAACAACAAACTGTACCCCATAAACATTACAATAAAAAATAAATGTTATAATAAGTTTTTAAAAATAAACATGGGTAGTGGAAGAAGCTAACCATATGCTAGCGCCTCATGATCAGATATAGAAATGAGACTGCAGCAGCTATGTATGGTTTCTTCCTTGCTTGCTATGTGTGCATACACATGCAGGCACACACTCATGAGTTATTAATGACTGCCAGACATCCTAACACATTGACAAACACTTTTCCTATTGTTGAACTCTTAGGTTTTCCTCTGATCATTCCCTATTATAATTACTTCTGTGTTAAACAGGACTGTGTATAAATCAGATATGTCTGTATAATATTTATTTGTAGTTAATTGCTTAGGATACATACCTAAAAGTATAATTGCTGGATATAAAAAACACTCTAATAGATATTTAAAACATTTTCTTAAATGTTATAGGCATTCACATTCATCTAGAAGTACTTATCCTAAGTTTGTCAACACTGAATGCTACCTTATAACAACAACAACAACAAAAAATAAAAACTATACTGATTTCATAAGCAAAAAGTTGTGTTTCATTGCTGTATTAATTAATAAGTTTAATTTTATAGGCTAAAATTTATCAGTGAATTTTTGTTTACATGTTTTTAAACTTTAATGACTTTTTAGTGTTTGCTTAGCAATTGTAAAAGATCTTTAAATATGAGAGTACTTCAAAAAGTTGTGAAAAATTGAATTAAAATACAACATCAATCTTTCCATGAACTTTTTAAAGACTCTTCGTATTATAACTATTAACACTTTTGTAGTAAGATTTATCAGAAATGGTTTCCCAATTTAGTATTTGCCTTCTGTTTTTAGTTATTTAATCTATACATGTTTTTTATTTTAAGTAGTTAAATCTACCTATATTTCATTTTGAAATTCACTTTTTTCTCATCCAAGAAGTAGCAGCCTGACTGTACACTGTAAAAATGTTATGCAAGTTGAGAAACATAAGTAGTTTTACACCTGTTCCGTGGTACTTACCACTACTACCTATTTTATATTTACATGCACACACCTTACGATTAACAGCCTGAAAGTCCTTGGGAGTTGAGCCTCTGTTTTACTCATTTCTAAATATCCCCAGAACATATAGAAAGGGCTCAATAAATATTTTGTTAAATGAAAAAATATGAATTAATAAGCATGTACCTTAACAGCTTTACAAAGTTTTTTTCAAAAGAATTCAAGGCCCTGTACATGTGTTTATTCTAATATATTCTTTCTTACTTGTTTATGTTTGGATAACAAAATTCTATTTCTTGTGCACATGATGAAAAAAATAATTTTAAGCTCAGAACTGACATTATACCTAGGAATATCAAAAAATAAATTTAATCAACGAGAAGTTTTTTGCGGAAGACATCTACTGTAACTTACCATCTCATGAATGTTCTCTCTTCCACTTATTTATTTATAATATGCAAGATACCATGTAAGTATTGCATAAGGAAATTCTATTCTGTGTATGAACCATGTATTATTGAAATATTCCACAAAATAAGCCACAGGAATCCCCAAACTGTAGATCATTAGGCAATATTTCCAAGATCAACAAGTTACTGCTGCTTTCTTCCACTTCTAGAAACTTGCCTTAGGTTTGGTTATTCACAGTCATTCAGTGGAAGTTGAATCCTAAATTAAAATTAATGCACTAAATTCAAAAGAACATAGGATATCTTGCTGGGGTAGAGATGAGATTATGACAGCCATTATATAAGTTTCCTTTTAGAAACACACACAAACGCACACACATACACACACACACAACTTCATGTTTTTGACAAATACCAAAAAATTTTCTGAAGGAAGGAAATCTAACTTTCTAGGAACCACAATTATTATTTTCTCTATGTTTGTATTTTTGGTCTTTTGGCAGCTGTTGAAAAATGATTATTATAGGAATACCTTTATGCCCAATAGAATGGCTTTTAATACCATTCCTAAAGGGCTGCATAAACTCATATTTTAGGGGAAATAGCATCGTGGGTGAGGGTCCTTTGTTGTACAAGTATCACCTTGCTTGCAAATAAATTGCTCCATATGGAGTTTCCTCAAAAGATTAAAAATAGAACTCTCATACAATCCAGTGATTGTACTACTGAGAATATATCTAAAGATCATAAAATCAGTATGTCGAAGAGATATCTGCACTCCCATGTTCATTGCAGCACTGTTCACAATAGCCAAGATATGGAATCAACCTAAATATCCATCAGTAGCTGAATAGATAAAAATAATATGGTATATTTACACAATGGAATACTATTCAGCCATAAAAAGAATAAAATTCTGTCACTTGCAGAGACATGGATGGAACTCGAGGTCATTATGTGAACTAAAGTGAGCCAGGCTCAGAAAGACAAATACCAAATGATCCCACTCATTTGTGGTATCTAAAAACATTGATGTCTCAATGTGGTTTTAATTTGCATTTCCCTGGTTACTAGTGATGTGGACCACTTTTTCAAGTACCTGTTGGCCATTTGTATGTCTTCTTTTGAAAAATGTCTATTCAGTTCCTTTGCCCATTTTTTAATTGGGTTATTTAGTTTTTTATTATGTAATTGCTTGAGTTCTTTGTACATCATGGACATTAATCCCTTGTCATTTGCATAGTTAGCAAAAATTTTCTCCCACTCTGTAGGTTGTCATTTCACTCTGTTGATTGTTTGCTTCACTGTGCAAGAGCTTTTTAGTTTGATAAAGTCCCATTTGCTTATTTTTTTCTTTTGTTGCTTGTACTTTTGGGCTCATGTTCATAAAGTCTGTGCCCAGACCTAGTTCCTAAAGTGTTTCACCTATATCTTCACTTAATAAGTTTACAGTTTCAGGTCTTATACTTAAGTCTTTCATCCATTTTGAGCTGATTTTAGTATATGGTGAGAGGCACATGTCTAGTTTCATTCTTCTGCATATGGATATCCAATTTTCCCAGCACCACTTATTGACGAGGCAGTCTTTTCCCCAATGTAGGTTTTTGTTCCCTTTGTCAAATATCAGATGCCTGTGAGCTTGAGGGGTGATTTCTGCATTCTGAATTCTGTTCTATTGGTCTGAGTGTCCATTTCTATGCCAGTACCGTGCCATTTTGGTTACTATAGCTTTGCAGTATAATTTGAAGTCAGGTAGTGTTATGCCTCCGGCTTTATTTATTTACTTATTTATTTATTTTTGTTCAGGATTGCTTTGGCTATTCAGGGTCTTTTCTTGTTCCATATAAATGCTGAGGTTGTTTTTTTCCATTTCTATGAAGAATGTCATTGGTATTTTGATGGGGATTGCACTGAAACTATAGATTGCTTTGAGTAGTATAGACATTTTCACAATGTTAATTCTTCTAATCCAAGAGCATGGAATGTCTTTCCATCTTTTTGTGTCTTTTGTTTCTTTCAATAGTGGTTTGTAGTTCTCATTGTAGAGATCTTTCACCTCCTTGGTTAAATTGATTCCTAGGAATTTTATTTTTTTTCATGACTGTTGTAAATGGGCTTGCTTTCTTGATTTCTCTTTCTGTTAGTTCATTATTGAAGAATATAAATGTAACTGGTTTGGGGGTATTTATTATGCATCCTGCAACGTTACTGAAGTTATTAACCAGCTCTAGGAGTTTTTTGATAGAGTCTTTAGGTTTTTCTATTTATAGTATCATGTCATCTGCAAATAGGGACAATTTGACTTCAGCTTTTCCAATCTGGATGCCCTTTCTTTCTTTCTCTTGCCTGATTGCTCTGTCTAGTACCTCCAGTACTATGTTAAATAGAAGTGGTGAGAGTGGGCATCCTTGTCTTGTTTCTGTTCTTAAGGGAAAAGACTTCAGATTTTCCCCATTCGGAATGATACTGGCAGTGGGCTTGTCATAGATGGCTTTCATTGTGTTGAGATACTTTCCTTCTATACCTTATTTGTTGAGAGTCTTTATCATGAAGGGATGCACCTCAGTTAGACTGGCTATAATAAAAAAGACAGAGAACAACAAATGTTGATGAAGATGTGGAAAGAAGATAACACTCCTACACTGTTGGTGGGACTAACAGTATGGAAGTTTCTCAAACAACTACACATAGATCCTCCACATGACCCAGCAATCCCACTTCCGGGTATATACCTGAATGAATGGAAATCATCACATCAAAGGGATACCTGCACTCCCATGTTCATCACAGTTCTGTTTACAATAGCCAAGATAAGGAAGCAACCTAAATGTCCATTGATGAACAATTGAATAAGGAAACTGTGGTATATATACAATGTGGAATACTACTCTGCCATAAAAAAGAATGAAATTCCCCCATTTGTAACAACATGGATGAGTCTGGAGAAACTTATGTTGAGTGAAGTAAGCAAAGCACAGAGGGATAAATACCATATGTACTCACTCATATGAGAGTTAAGAGGGAAAGAAGGAAGGAAAGAAAGACCACAGTGGGGAATTGGACTTGCAGAGGGAGAGAACATACCTTGGGCTACAAAGTGGAGTGGGGAAAGGGGGATGGGGAGGTGGATTGGGGATAATTAGGGGGATAATTGGCTGGAGTATGGGGTGATGTACTCACAATTTGTGGTAAGGGGCATGCTGCCATTATGAATCTGGCCATCACATCTTAGGCATGAGTGGTGACAATTTGCTCTGTACCCCATGAATATTAAAAATAAATAAATAAATAAATAGTAAAGCTAAAAAATAAATAAAAACATTGATGTCATTGATGTTGTGGTTACCAGAGACTGGGAAGGCATAGGGGGAAGAGAAGAATAGGGAGAAGTCAGTCAATGGGTACAAAGTTACAGTGAGAATGATGGAATAAGTTCTAGTGTTACCATACACAGCAGGGTAACTATGGTTAACAATAATATATTGTATATTTTGAAATAGCATGAAGAGGGGATTTCAAATATTCTTGCCACTAAGAAATAATAAATATCTGAGGCGATAGATATGGCAATTACCCTGACTTGACTATTATACATTGTGTGCATATATTAAAGTCACACTGTACCCCATAAATGTATTCAATAAATGTATGTAAATTTAAAATAAACAGATTTTTTAATAGCTGTTTCTGGTAAGGGATCTGTAGAGCTGCTTCCACCAGCAAATAGATTTCAGATAGATTAAAGGGTTCAAATATTCAGTCTTATCTGTATATTCCCATGTATCCCCACCATGAATTCACAGTCCCATTATTCCCAACCAAGGCCATAACTTAGCACATGGTTTTTTAAAAAATCAGTCATGGCCTGTCTGTCTGCCCTTCCCTTTATGGTCACCATAATGCTTTTTCTTTTTCCCCCTCCACCACCTTTGTTTTAAATTAGGAGTTCAAGATCTTAGTCATATTTTTTCTTTCTTAGGTTCTCCATTGGCATTAATGATTTCATACCATAATCTACAATTTATAATCACTACATGATATCCCAATAATTTGTCTTCCATTCAGTATCCATGGTCCCCCTCCAGTTTAGTGACTTTCTACTTAAAAGCAAGGTTTGGGATGAATCCCATTTCATCATGGCGTATAATCTTTTGTATGTGTTGCTATATTCTGTTAGCTAGTATTTTATTGAGGATTTTTGCATCTATATTCATCAAGGATATTGGCCTGTAGTTTTCTTTTTTTGTTGTATCTGTGTCTGGTTTTGGTATCAGGGTGATGTTTGCTTCATAGAATGAGTTTGGGAGAATGGCCTCTGTTTCAATCTTTTGGAATTGATTGTAGAGAATTGGCATCAATTCCTCTTTGAAAGTGTGGTAGAATTCTGCAGTGAACCCATCTGGTCCAGGGCTTTTCTTTGTTGGGAGCCTTGGTTCAACATATGCAAATCAATAAATGTGATGCACCACATCAATAAAATCAAAGACAAAGACCATATGATCATCTTTATAGATGCTGAAAAAGCATTTGACAAAATTCAACATTCGTTAATGATAAAGAATCTCTACAATTTAGGTATAGATTAAAGTATGACAACATAATTAAAGCCATATATGATAAGCCCACCGCCAATATCATCCTGAATGGGAACAGGAACTAGACAAGGATGCCCACTCTCAACACTCCTATTCAACATAGTGTTGGAAGTACTAGTCAGAGCAATCAGAGAAGAGAAGGAAATAAAGGGCATCCAGATTGGATAAGATGAAGTCAAATTGACCCTGTTTGCAGACAATAGGATCCTATATATCAAACAGCCTAAAGTCTCTACCAAAAAAACTCTTAGAGTTGATAAATGATTTCAGCAAAGTAGCAGGATACAAAATCAACACACAAAAATCAGTAGCATTTCTATACTCCAACAGTGAACATGCATAAAAAGAAATCAAGAAAGCTAGCCCATTTACAATAGCCACCAAAAAAATAAAATACTTAGGAGTAAAGTTAACCAAGGATGTGAAAAATCTCTACAATGAGAACTACAAACCACTGTTGTGAGAAATTAAAGAGGACACAAGAAGATAGAAAGATATCCCATGCTCTTGGATTGGAAGAATTAACATTGTGAAGCTGTCCATAATACCCAAAGTGATCTACAAGTTCAAGGCAATCCTCATCAAAATTCCAATGACATTTTTCTCTGAAATGGAAAAAACCATCCAGACATTTATATGGAATAACAAAAGACCATAAGTAGCCAAAGCAATTCTGAGCAAAGAAAATAAAGCTGGAGGCATAACACTACCTGATTTTAAACTATACTACAAAGCAATAATAACCAAAACAGCATGGTACTGGCATAAAAACAGACACACAGATCAATGGAAAAGAGAATCCAGAAATCAACCTGTATACCTACAGCCATTACAAAGGCATGAAGACAACACACTGAGGAAGATACTGCCTCTTCAGGAAATGGTGCTGGGAAAACTGGATATCCATGTGCAGGAGAATGAAACTAGACCCATACTTCTCACCATATACTAAAATCAACTCAAAATGGATTAAAAACTTAAATATATACCCTGAAACAATAAAACTCCTTAATGAAACAGGGGAAACACTCCACCAAGTAGGATTAGGTACAGACTTCATGAATATGACCCCAAAAGCACAGGCAACCAAAGGAAAAATAAACAAATGGAATTATATCAAACTAAAAAGCTTCTGTGCAGCAAAGGAAACAATTAACAGAGTGAAAAGACAACCAACAGAGTGGGAGAAAATATTTGCAAAATATACATCTAACAAAGGATTAATATCCAGAATATACAAGGAACTCAAACAACTTTACAGCAAAAAAACAAGTAACCCAATTAAAAAATGGGCAAAGGAGCTAAATAGGCATTTCTCAAAGGAAGATATACAAATGGCCAACAGACACATGAAAAAAATGCTCAACATCACTCAGCATTCAGGAAATGCAAATCAAAACCACACTGAGATACCACCATCTCACTCCAGTTAGGATGGCTAATATCCAAAAGACTAAGAATGATAAATGCTGGAGAGTTTGCAGAGAAAAAGGAACCCTCCTACACTGTTGATGGGACTGCAAAAAGATACAGCTTTTATGGAAAATGGTTTGGAGGTTCCTCAAACAATTACAGATAGATCTACCATATGAACCAGCTATTCCACTGCTGGGAATATACCCAGACGAATGGAAATCATCATGTTGAAGGGATACCTGTACTTCAATGTTTATTGCAGCACTATTTACAGTGGCCAAGAGTTGGAACCAGCCCAAATGTCCATCATCAGATGAGTGGATATGGAAAATGTGGTACATCTACACAATGGAATTCTACTCTGCTGTAAAAAAGAATGAAATACTACTATTTGCAACAAATAGATGGACTTAGAGAAAATTATATTAAGTTAAATAAGCCAGGCACAGAAAGAGACATACCACATGTTCTCACTTATTTGTGGGAGCTAAAAATAAATAAATAAATACACAATCAAATGGTGGGGGGGGGCAGGGAAGAAGACACAACAATCATAAGTCCTTGAAATTATTAAAACAAGTGAACAGATATGATGTTGATGAGTGGGAGGATGGAGAGGGAGGGGGAGGGAGGAACCGGTAAAGAGACAGGAAAATCAACTACACTGTACATTGACAAAATAAAATAAAATAAATAATAATAAAAGCAAGGTTTGTATGTCCTCTTATTCATTTGCACTTATCTAGCCTTTGTCAATAATTCATGCAACCTGTTCATAGGGACTGTTCCAGGAACTTTTTCGTCCAGAAAAAGAACAGAACAAACCAATCTGTGCTATCTTGTTCTTTATTAACAACTTTTATTACCAGAAGATACATGTTCCCTGTTAAAATTTCTAGCTGAATACTGACCTAGGAGCATTCTCTAAATGGAAAATGTATCTAATTCTTGCTTATATCCTACTGACATAAGAAAAACATTGTAAGAATGTTTAATATTATTGATTTATTATTTCCTCCTGCCTGGTAGTGAGATTTGTGCTTGTAGCCAAACTACCTATAGATTGTTTCATCTAGAAATCTTTCCACATGTACAAAGATACAACAAACACAGCACAAAGCAGAGTCATGACAGTGAATTTGCAAGCGGTCCTCATAAAACTACTTTTATCTGCCTCAAAATTTGAGATAAGAAAAAACAAAATACGAACTATTTGTTGTGAAGTTAAAGAGATGTTTGATATTATAAAATAGATACAGACTAGCTCAGCAGGAAAATGATTTTTAATAAATGTAAAAAATATATTATAAATAATATTTCCTTCCAAACAATCAGCTACATCTTAGATGCATTTTTGAAAGTACATATATACATACAAAAGTACTATAAGCAGTCAAGCAAATAAAAATATGTGTCTACAAATGCCAGAACAAAAAGGATAGATTGAGACTAGTAAACTGTATATCCAGATAATGTGTAAAGGCAAAGTAAAATATTTTTAAGATTTGGGAAATATTCACCTACAAAAACTTTTAAAACCAAATAAGTACTTTCATCTTGGAATGAAGAAAACAATTATTCAAGAAGGGGAAGTTAGAATTTGAAAGGGCAGTGAGATTAAAGGTGGATAAACATCAAGTTAAGAAAAATAATTATTTTAATCTGGTGACAAAAAGAAATGAAAATGTCAAAAACAACTTTTGAAAGCAAAAGATTAAGCAAAACATTTAAGACTAATAATCTGAATTTAAAAACTGATATTATAAATAAAACCAAAAAGTGGAAAAGGAAAGAAGGAAGAAAAGCATGCTGAATTTCTAGCCTGAAATAGTGGAGACTAAAAAAAGTATTCTTTTTTATTTCTTAACTTGCAGTGAGAGAAATGAAGATAAAAGGAAGCTATTAAGAAAAGGATATAGACATTCCAGAATACTAAAAAAAAAAGTAAAAAAAAAAAAAAAAAAAAATTGTTTATAAAAAAATAAAGGATCAAGAACATACTATATAAAATAATAAAATAAACTAACATGAATAAGACCAGTTATAGAAATAAATATAAAATTATGCATGAAAGATAATAAATATAAATGAACTAAAATATCAAAGTTTAAAACAAATATTTAATATTGCAAAATTTTAATAGAAAACTAAAAAATAAAATAATTCCTCAATTTATGATTGAGAACCATGAAATTCACTGTTGTGGAGTCTCTGTCTGGGTCTAGATTCAGTAAAATCACCAATCATAACTTTTTAAGTACAGGCCTTCATATACTTTGTATATATTGTTTGAATTAATTAACACTAGTTTAGTTTCTCTGGAAAATTCTTGATTGGAATTAAAATAAGAAATTAAGACCCAGGGCACATTCCTCCCACAGAAGATCAAAACAGGCTCAGCACCACCACCACCAATGTCACTGGAGCCATTGTTCAGTCCAAAAAACCCATTTCCCATCGCAGAGAAGCTCCCTACAGAGCAGCAGTCATATAGGTAGCCCGTCACTGCATCTACGAACTCCACAGGTGTGAGGGAGGTGGGTACAATCACCACCACCATTGCCACTGCTTTGAGTTAGCCCTGCTTCAGCCATGGACACCACAGATGTGAGGGAAGCTATTCAGCTGCCAGCACCACTGCCACCACCACACGGCAACTCCATGCTGCTGTAGACACTGCAGATGCTCTAGAGACAGTTGTAGTCACCGGCATCTGCCACCCTCATAAGGAAACCTTGTTGCTGCCAAGGACACCACAGATGCAGGGAGGGAGTTGCAGGCACCAATGCTGCTACTGCCACTGTGGACACCGTTGCTGTATAGGCTGCTGCTGGAGCCATGCTGCCACGTGGGCAGCCCACCAAAGCAACTGCCACAGTCACCACTGCTACCAGGGCAGCCTGATACAACAGCAGCAGTTGCACCAGTCACTGCCACTGTGCAGGGAGGCCACCAGCCACTCATCTGCACTTATGTGAGGAGGGTCACCAGTGGAGTCAAGGGAAGGAGAGCAACAGAAGAAGCAACTGCACTAACAGATGACCAGACATAAACATAGAGGTACCAGAAATCCAAAAAAAAAAAAAAAGAAAATATGAGTCCACGAAAGGAATACAATACCTCTCAAGTTATAAACCCCATAAAGCAGAAACTCTTCAAATGACTGAAAAATAATTCTGAGTAAATATATTAAGGGAACTCAATGAGATAGAAGATGCAGTTAGATGATACAATGAACTGAGCAAAGCTATCCAGGACATGAAAACAGAAACTTACAAAGAGATTAATATTTTATAAAAGAATGTAACAGAGCTCATCGAACTGAAGGAGTCATTCAACAAAATAAAAAACACAACTGAGAGCTTAAGCAGCAGGCTAAAGCAAGCAGAAGAAAGAATTTCTGATCTTGAAGACAGTCTCTTCAAAAGAACTCAGGTGGACAAAAAAAAAATTTTTTTAATGAAAAAAATCTAAGAGAGATAGCAGACAAACTTAAATGCACAAACATTGAATCATGGAAGTTCCTGAAGGGAAGCGGAAAGGAAACCTCATTGAGAACATATTCAAGGAAATAATAGCAAGAAACTTCCAGGTATAGGAACCTTCAGATTCTGGAGGCTCAAAATTCCTCAGATTCAATGCAAAAAGTAGCATTTTTATACTCCAGCAAGAAACTAGGAGAAGAAGAAATCAAGAAAGCTAGCCCATTTATAGAGGTCACCAAAAACATAAAATGCCTATGAATAAACTTTACCAAAGAGGTGAAAGATGTCTACAATGAGAACTGAAAATTGCTGTTGAAAGAAACTGAAAATCACTATTGAAAGAAATTAAAAAGGAGACAAAAAGATGGAAAGACATTCCATGCTCTTGGATTGGAAGAATTAACATTGTGAAAATGTCCATATACCCAGCATGATCTACAGATTCAACACAATCCCCATCAAAATACCAATGACATTCTTCACAGAGATAGAAAAAACAATCTTAACATTCATATGGAACAACAAAAGACCTCGAACAGCCAAAGAAATCCTGAGGGGAAAACAAAAAATAATGAAGCCAGAGGCATAATACTACCTGACTTCAAATAATATTCCAAAGCTATAGTAATGAAAACAGCATGGTACTGTCATCAAAACAGACACTCAGACCATGGAACAGAATAGAGAACCCAGAAGCAACCCACACGCTTACAGCCAACTGATCTTCAACAAAGACACCAAGAACATACATTGGGGGAAAGGCTACCTCTTTGATAAGTGGTGCTGGGAAAACTGGACATCCATATGTGGAAGAATAAAACTAGATCCGTGGCTCTCACCACATACCAAAATCAACTCAAAATGGATTAAAGACTTAAATAGAAGACCCAAAATTATGAAACTCCTAAAAGAAAACATAGGGAAAACACTTCAGGAAGTAGGACTGGGCAAAGACTTAATGAACATGACCCCAAAAGTACAGGCATTAAAACGAAAAATAAACAAATGGAATTATATCAAACTACAAAGTTTCTGCACAGCAAAAGAAAGAATTAACATAGTGAAAAAACAACCTACAGAGTGTAAGAAAATATTTGCAAACTCTGCACCTGACAAAGGATTAATATCAAGAATATACAAGGAACTCAAATAATTTAACAGTAAAAGAACAAATAACCCAATTTAAAAATGGGCAAAGGAGCTGAATTGGAATTTTCAAAGGAAGATATACGAATGGACAGCAGACACAGGAAAAAATGCCCAACATCACTCAGCATCTGGGAAATGCAAATCAAATCCATATTGAGATACCACTTCACTCCAATTAGAATGGCTATTATCAAAAAGAGAATAACAAATATTGGTGAGGATGTGGAGAAAGGGGAATCCTCATACACTGTTGGTGGGACTGTAAGTTGTTGCAGCGTTATGGAAAATGGTATGGAGGTTCCTCAAACAATTACAGATAGATCTACCATATGACCCAGCTATTCCACTGCTGGGTATATACCCAAAGGATGGAAATCATCATGTCAAAGGGATACTTACTCTCTTATGTTTATCATTGCTCTATTTACAATAGCCAAGAGTTGGTACCAACCTAAGTGTTCATCAACGGAGGACTGGATAAGGAAAATGTGGTATATTCACACAATGGAATATTACTCTGCCCCCCAAAAAGGATGAAATATTGCCATTCACAGCAGCATGGATGAACTTAGAGAAAATTATATTAAGTGAAATAAGGCAGGCACAGAAAGAGAAATACCACATGTCCTCACTCATAAGTGGGAGTTAAAAAATAAACAAATTTTTTTTTAAAAAAAGCAAGAAAGAATAATAGATTGAACTTTCAAAAGGAGAGAATAGGACTGAAGTTACCAGAGGTGGGAAAGGGGGAGGGGAAGGTGAGATATGGAGGAATTGGTAAAGGGCCATGAAAAACAATTACACTGTATAATGTTGAATACACTAATCACATAATGCACACAAGTATTGATACTCTGTACCCCACAGATACATATAATCAACTGTGTTCCAATAAAATAAATTAATTAATAAATGTTTGATTTTTTAAAAAAACAGAAATTAAGATAATGACAATATCAAAGTACAAAAATGCTATGGGGAGATAAACGTATTTGTATATACAGTTTGATAATTAAAAGTTCTACAAGAAATGAAACTCACCCTCTTTGAATTTCTTGGTCAGGCTGAGCCTTCTAAGAATAATATTTTCTAAGCAATAATATTTTAGTTAGACAGATATTAAAAGGCTTCTCATAGAATGAAATTGTTGTCTCAAACAGTCCACAGAGCCACTGAACTTTGTACAAATAGTATGTTTTCAGAAAAAAGGAAAAAATATAATTTTTAAAAAAAAACGTGAAAACTTCCAGTCCTTTAGTAATTGGTCATTCAAGTGTAAAACATTAGTGAAGCGATATTGATGCTTGTTCTGATCAAACTTTAGTTCTGGTGATAAATCTCTGATGCCAGCCTTCGTGGTTGTCAACCTCATATTTTCAAGAGAGACAAATATTGTTTACTTGATGGCTGCCTTTTGAAACTACTGTTATGTTCTTTTTTCAAAGGAAGAAAGCATTTGTGTATACTGACATTCAACCAATTGTACTTAGACTTGTTGGGCTCAGCTTGAATATGCTGGAGACAATAGTCCTTATTATATGAATCACAATGATATGTGCCAACCATCAATAACAATTACTCTGACAACATTATGCTTGTAATACACATACCTGTAGATGTGACACAGGCAGGTGCATTTTGAAAGGACTCAAAAGGAAGGACGGTTGCCAGCATTCTGATTGCTATGGCCATATCTGCCTGAATATATAAAAGCAACCATTTTGTAAAAACAGTTTTGTTCTACATAATGAAAGGAAGATTTTTAAACTCTTTACTTAATGCTCGTTAAGATGGCTAAAAAGATAGTCACTAGGTTTTATTTCTGATTGGTGGGTTTTAATATATGTGTTATTTTCATTTTTTCCCAATAAAATTTTACTTTTTATGTTTAATGATTACTAAAATGTGTAAAATTGATATATGTTGTTCTGATCAATTATGTATTACAATAATTGCAAAAATTCAATTCTAAAAGTAAAATTTTAGCCTTTTCACAAGAAATGTAAAAATTTCAATTTTTCTTTTCTTTTTTTTTTTTTTTAATAGAGCTTAGAAAAATTTTTCCAAAAGTCACACAGCTAGCAAAGCAGTGAGTCAGGACAAAAAAAATCTCAGGTCTATCTGACCCCAAACACTGTAACCCTCAGAACAGTGTGGGCTTGCTTCCTCTTTTCCACACTATTTACCAGATAGAACATTTTAGACTTTTTTCAGAGTGTGGTATTTTAAAGTAAACTCTTTTTTTAATTTAATTCAATTTTTTTTCTTTTAACTTCTCAATATACATTGCAGTTGATTTTCGTGACCCTTTACCCATTCCTCTCCCCACCCCTCAAAGTAAACTTTTGAAAATACTCTGGTGACTCTAGTTGTGACAGCTATACTAGTTTTTAACAAGTATTTAAAGTTATCTTTTAACTGTAGAATTTTAAAATGAGAACAAATTTTCAAAGCTGTCTAAACTATTCCTAGTTTTATTAAAGAGAAAAATATTAGTCTTGTCCATTGTCACCTAGGCAGTCAGTCAGCGGTAGGACAAGAACCCAGTTCCTATGAGTCCTACCTGGTCATTTCTCCATGAGAGGTGATGATGAGTTGTTAGAAACAGTGCTTTGGTCATTTACACAAACTCTAGGACATTTGCAATCTATGCATGACAACCTGGTCTGCCATTCAAACGCTTGTTTTTGTAGAAGTAGGCATAAGCTTAAACATTCCTTTATTTATTTATTTATTTGTTTATTTGTTTGCTTGTTTGTTTGTTTATTTATTTATTTTTGCTCTTTGTCAACATGTGCAACTCAGTATTCTGCTATCTATGATCCTGATGTCTTCAAATTATGGTCAAATTAACAACATGTCGATGATCCCTAATGTAACTTTCTCTTAAGCATGAAAAGGTTTCTTCTGCACTGAAAACAAACAAACAAAAACACAATATTTTAAAGAATTTGCTGTGATTGTCTTTCTATAAGTTTTACCTCATTAGTATACTGAGGAAGCCAAAATCACTATAAAGATCATTGCTTACTAATAGAAATATCTAAAGAAGTTGGAAAAGTGTTTTGTTAGTTTCCACTCAGTGGATTTAGCCAAGAACTGTTCTCCAGAATCAGTTACTTCTAGAATCACCAATGATAAAAAATAAAGAAAGAAAACCAGAAAGGTAAAGTCCCATTCTAGCTTGCTTCCCTTAAGGGTGCCATTGTCAAAATTCTATATGAAATAAGATTTTCCTGCTATGGAATCTCAGGCACTGAAGAAGATTTATGGAAAATCTTAATGCCTTTCTCGGGTCTTATAGAAGTATGTGAAATTTTGTTCCAGTTTTGTCTCTGCCGTTTTTGGACAAGACATTTAGCTTCAGGTTTATTTTTATCATTTTTTAAAAATCTCTTCATCTATAGCATAAAGAAAAATATTACTAAGAGTTTTTTAAAGATTTTTTCAAATAGCTATGAAAGTACTTTGTAAAATGCAGAGTGCAAAAGTACTAGTTTTTATTCTCTAAATACTAATGGTAGAAATATTAATGGTAAAACCTATAAAAAAGTGATTTTAATATGAAACAGGTGCCTTAAACATATTTCATGCCTTTTGATTTTGCAACTCTATTTCTAAGACTCTATTCTAAAAAAAAAATCAAAAGTGCAACCCAAAATTTTTATACACATAAGGTCATTGACAGCAAAGTTGCTAATAATGAATAACAAAAACAAAGAAGTAAATAAATAAATGTAAAAACAGCCTAAATTACTAAAATTTAAAAATTAATTAAATCCAGTAATTAAATCATCCAGTGATTAAAAACCATGGTCTTGAAAATTAATTATATTATCAAATGTTCATGATATAATAGTAAGTGAAAAAAGCAAAACAGGAAACTGCATTTTTAATACCATTATAAATATACATTATAATTATAAATAGATGTGTGTGTATGAAAGGATTATAAAAATGGTAGCAAAAGTTACCTAGTTATCTTTGGGTGTTGAAATTATGGGTGATTTGCATTTTTTATACCTTTCTATCTTTTCTAAAATTTTCTACAATAAACTCGCTTTATTTTGATAGTCATAAATAAATCATTAATAAAATTCAGTGTTGAAAAACATCTCACAAGTATCATATGCATTTACAATACACTGAAACATTGTAAGCACAACTATAATTACCACTAACTGAGGGTTTCTATTTACATGCTAGTCATAAGCTAACCATTTTATGTATGTTCTTTTGCAAAGTGTATGAAGTAGGTATTACAATTCCCATTACCAAATTGAGAAAACTATGTCTCAGGTTACATGATTTACCCAAGGGCATGAGGTACATGGTAGAAATTTTAGTGAAACTCAGGTCTGTATGATACCAAAGCACATTTGCTTAACCACTGTATTTTCTCAAATATTAAAATAGCAAAGTATAATTAGCATGTTCCTATTAATAACTTACTCAGCAAAAAGTAAAAAGGATATAGAAAAGAAATTACATAGTCCCTATCTTCAAAGAACGTATGGTCTATTATAAGAGAAAATATACAAATAAACAACCTATCTACTCCATGTGTATAATTATGTATTAACATATATAAATATATTCTATGTACTGTACTATGTATACTAAATATATATACTAAATATAATATAGTATACACTATACGATATATTAAACATATATACTATATGATATAATATAGTGTGTGTATATGTATGTACAAGGGGTCTTCAAAAAGTTCATAGAAAGATTTGTATTGTCCTTAATTCCATTTTTCCATGAACTTTTTGAAGTTCCCGTGTGTGTGCGTGTGTGTGTGTGTCTGTGTGTCTGTGCATGGTAAATAGAAAGGGGAGGCAATGTATCATTATGTAGAAAGCATGAGTTATGGAGTCAGACAGATATAAGTTGCAATCCTGGCTATGCCATTTGGTTGGGTAACCTTGGATGAGAGGCTTAACCTTTCTTCAAAAAGCTTTGAAATCATCAAGGAGAATGATAACAATAACGATACTTAATTCACATGGTTGTAAGAGTATGAAATGAGATAATGGCTATAAAATCATTAGCACCAGAAACAGAGTGACTTGTGTTTAGGCTTGCTGTTTAAAGTTGAGTAGGATTTCTGCTTGTCTCCCTTTCATCATTGAATTTTTTGTATTTATTGTATACATGTATTGTTTCTATTATTGCTATTTTTACCACATTAGAAGTGCTGTCAGAGGAGTATGAATGGTCTTCTGTCTTCGAACCCACCCCACCCCAAAAGAAAGCACCAATTAGATAAGATGAGAATTGGGACAATAGTGTGACCTATTAATCTCTAAACAATAGTGTGGGTCACAAAAGATAAAAGAATATGTGGGTGAGACTGGCAGCAACATTTAGAAGCATGGCACTAGTTGTTAAGAGTCAGGTGCAAATCTGTGACTTGTGGTGAGGTTGGGAAAGTGGCCAAGGTTGGCCACGTGGAACTCTGAAACCTAGGGGAGCAGCATGCTGGAATGTGTGCTGGAGCTGGGGGAGTTCTCCATGTGGGTTGTTGTTGGCAGGTCAGTCACTGATCCCAGGTCCATATGTTCAGCCACATTCACACCCTCAATCCAGTAGGACAGAGACAGTGTTCACTGTTTCTACAGGACTCTCATGGCAGGAACACTGCTCAGAACAGGTAAAGGTGACTAGAAAGCACATAAGGAGAGGTTCAGAATCTCAATGCCCAGACCTATTTTACCAATACTGTTGTTTCCCAAACACCATCTGCAGTAGATGGAATTGTGTCCCCTGAAAGTTTAATATGTTGGAGGCTTGGTCCTCACTTTGACAGTGTTCAGAGGGTGGGAAATCCTATTATGGCAATTGAAAGATGGGGCCTTGAAGAGGTGATTAGATTGTGAGGACCCTGCCATAGTGAATGGTTTAATGGTGGTCATAGACGTGATTCTGCAGGCTTTAAAAGAGCACTTGAGACATTCCTTCTCTGCTCCTCCATTCTCACCATGGGACACCTTGCTTCAGAGTCACCTCACCAGATGTGTTCCCTGGACTGTGGAATTCCCAGCCTCCAAAACTGTAAGCAATAAATTTTGTTTTATTTATTATAAGCAATAAATTTTGTTTTCTTACAAATTACCCAGTTTCAGATATTTATGTTATAAGCAACAAAAATGGAGTAATACACATCATAGGGGCCACAATTACAATAAATCTGAAATGTTAGGAAACATGGAAATGGATGTTTTTATTTACAGACTACAGGGAAAGGGAGAGCTGATAGTAATATACTTCTAAAAGAATTTGTTTTTCACCAATACTCTAATATTTTGAGGTAGGAAACTTATATACCCAGCATAAATGGGTAAATAATCCACATAAGCAAATGTTTTCAGATAAATAAGGCTTATCTCTTTAAATGGTATTTTTTTTTTTTTTGTCTTTTTTTGTGACTGGTAAGGGGATCGCAACCCTTGGCTTGGTGCCGCCCGCACCGCGCTCAGCCTGTGAGCGCACCGGCCATCCCTATACAGGATCCGAACCTGCGGCAGGAGCGCCGCTGCGCTCCCAACTGCCACACTCTCCCAAGTGCACCACGGGGCCAGCCCTAAATGGTATTTTTTGAACTGTAATTTTAGTGGAATTTTTTTGTAAATTATATATATTTCTTTGTTGCAATTTGTAAATAGAATCTAGTAAACATAAGTAATGCATGGTATATTTAATGCAGAATAAATGTAATAAACTATTTTTTCTTAATTCAAAATTATCACTATAAGATCAGCATTATGCATCTCATTTATTATATTGTGCAAAGACTGTGACATCCTTAATAGGTCTTTCACTGTTTCAAGTTCTTTGCCTCTGTACAAAATGGACTCAAATTGCTCTAGTATGTAACTCATACTTATTTCTTATGACTTTTGTTTTATTCCCTCACTATTCAGAAACCAGCTCCTGCTTTCTTCATATTTGTTTCTGGCCACTGTTAATCCTTGACTCTGAGCTGTCTGTTTCTGATCTAAAATGACTGGGCACCTGGCTTTTGAGAAAACGGAACAGAGTCTAAGCAAGAACATGAAAGTTTTGCTTTAGTGCCTGGTATTTATAATAGCCGCTATTTGCACGCTTTTTAAAAAACTTATTTATGGATTCTCAACTATTTTCTAAGGGGTTCTCAGTGATTGAAATTACTAGTTCAAAACCTCTAAATAAATAAAATCAGAATAAAACTCTGTGATGAATGTGGAAAGAGAAGAAAGTAAAGAATTGTGATGTGTATTTTAGGAACTGAAAAAGCCTCCCAAACAAACAAGCATTAAGCACATAGAAATGCAGTCCCTTCAGCTGTATTATCAAGCTGTTGTATAAAGATTAAAGGAAGAAATGGCTGGCCCAATCCTTTCCTCTCACCCTGTCATCCCACTGTTATCCAAGCTCATAAGCAAAAAGACAGCTGGTGGCAGACCTTTGCAAATATATTTCTCTCCATAAATTACAATAGTCCCTAGGATTTAGCCTGTCTTCAGGTTACAAGGAATATTCCTTGGTGAAATCCCTGTAGGTGTAGGAAAGAGAAATTTTTTTTAAATTAATTTTCAAACTGATACTGGGAAGAAAGGCCCTTCTTGAAATTCTAGATTCAGAAAGCAGTAAAATAATATGCATTCTTCCTGTATTCCAGAGCTTAACATAGTAAATAAAACACTGCTCAATGATTGGAGTACATAGTTTTGCCTTCAGATATTAGTCTCTCATTTAAAAAAATTGTCAAAGTATACATTGCTTTCCAGGCAAGAGCAGAATTGCTCTAAAACTTAGCAAAAGTCATTTGCCTACAAATATGAGCTCTTTCACATTTGACAACCTAAGATTTCTTTAAAAAGAACACAGTGATATTTTGTTTATTCAACTGTAGTTTGCAAAGAGAAAAGGCACGTGTTCTTCACTTATTCCCCCAAAGACATCTTCACCTGTTCTTGCCTCTCAGTCCTCTTCCATATGCCCTGTGGAGTGCTAACTGAGAGCAGCTTTTACAGAGGATGAATTTCGGAGAAGCAAACTGCAGTGCACAACCCAGGCAGGCGCACAGAGGCCATAATTCAAGGAGAACTCTGCATCCACGCACGGGGGACTCAAACTTCTTCCTTCGGTTCATGAACTCATCAGAGATACCAAACAGAATCATCACCCGATTTTTAATTGTGTCCAAATGCACATCTGAAAGGGATACTGTGAAGAAGTCAAAAGGTGATAATAAGACTCTCTGACCAGTGTAATGTTAGATGAAATTTCTAAAGGCAGACAGATAAGAGACCATGCAGGTAGGTGATACGATGAAAATATAAACAGTTCCTAGATTGTAAAAGTTAAAGTTTCAGGGCCGAGCCCGTGGCGCACTCAGGAGAGTGTGGTGCTGGGAGCGTGGCGACGCTCCCGCCGCGGGTTCGGATCCTATATAGGAATGGCCGGTGCACTCACTGGCTGAGTGCCGGTCACGAAAAAGACAAAAAAAAAAAAAAAAAAAAAAAGTTAAAGTTTCACTAATACTTTGGAGACTGACAACTCATTGCACATGCAGCTAAATACTCTTTTTAGTAGTTTAAAGAAACCTAATCTTTCTCAAGAAAGAGTTCTTTTCCTTGAACTCATTAATTGACTTAAAATCATCAAGCCATTTGCAATGGAGAAAATAAACAGCTCTGAAGAAACAAACTACGGCCGTCCATTCACCACAGCTTGCTCTCCCTATCAGAACACTATTGCTGGTATTATTCTGGAATTCTATCTTAGATAGTAGCTGATTGATGTTGTCCTTTTTATTGAAATACAGAACACTGATTATAATATACAGATTTCCAAAAACCACCTAGGTAATTACAGGCCTGCATAACAAACTCTGTTCTTTATCCTCTCCAAAGGAAGTTTCATTATCCCTGTATTATCTTGCACACAGAAGGAATTTCCTGAAGGTGACCTTTTTATAGGTGGTAACCATAGTAACAGATTTCCAGCCTCTAACACTCTGACACCACTTGTGCACTGCAAATGTTACAGAGATGCAGAGGATTGATGTTTTGGGTTGCCCTCCAGAGACAGAAACTGCATAAATACGTATCAGTTTGAGAGGAAAGTATTAAAAGAAATTTAAAGCTATATTCCCTTGTCCTTTGCTAATTAGACAGGAATCTTTTTTTTTTTCCTGAGATCTCTGTAATACCCTCACTTAGAGACTATCAAAGTAAAAATAAAAGGTATAGATCTTCAAGAGATCTGTGGAAAAACAAAATCTGTTCCTTACATTACTTTTAAGTAGGACATTCAATGGATCAGGGGGTAAAAAATAAACACACCTTTGGGAGTCTATTCTTTGCTTTAAAGTACCTCCGGATTCCCCATGAGCTATAATGGGAGTTACATGTTCTCATCAATGGGGGACTGGTGTGGCTGTACAACCCTAGGAAACTGTAGCTTCAGCACTTAATTCAGAAAGAGAAAATGTCAGGGTAGTAAGAAAGTTGGAAAATAGATCTGCCAACTTAAAAGTCAGCCAAGAAAATACCAGAAAGGAGAATGGAAGTAGCTGGTTTTACAGACTGTATGTAAATTCAAGCGCCCTTGAGCCATTAGTAAAATACATCTTTGATATTTCAGTAAGTAAAATATTGCAGAGTCTCTGATTCCCCCTAAAAAATGGGTTCACTTTTATAGCTTGATTCCCCACCTTTTTTTAGAGATTGATTCATATATTTCCAATAAACAAATTTATCACTGGGCTTGTTTTATAAGACATGAGAAAACTGAAACTTCACTTTTCTTTTGTAAGAGACATTTATTCATGATGCCAAGTAAGTTTTAATTTGATAAAGGTTTTCTCGTAAAACCCATTTATTCAATTTTTTGGACATTTCTATACTTCATTTCTGAGTGCTGTTTTTTGCCTTATTTTAATTGATATATTTCACCAGATGTTGTCATTTCTGTCCTTAAAAAATAATCTGACACTATTCAGGTTTTGCCCATCATGTTATTTATCAAGCTACGACTTGCTTTCTAATCATCGATCATTACTGTATCACAGACACTGTCTCAGTTCCATCTCACTCTTTAGTGTGGCTGCTGTACAGGCAATGTTTCTCAAAATTTGAGTCATCTGGAGACCCATGACAGGGAAGAAAAAAGAAAAACAACAACAACAAAAATCTATATACTCCAGTTTGTAAAATGCTAGCTTAAGGACTTGAAGCCCTATTCTAGGAAAATGTCTTTCGAATTTTTAATTATCTTGGCAAAAGGTAGACGTTTCATATTTTGAAATGCCAAAATAACTTCGTAAGATTACCATCCAAATGGAGCACAAATTTTAACATTCTCATAAAACTTATCAACTCCCAAGAACATCTATAGACATGCCTGTCCTTGGACAGCAGTGTGAGAAACAGTGAACCAGAGTAAGCAGAAGTGTGGGTTTGAGATCAACAGGAGGCCACAGTCACTCTGAGGTGGTGGGTGGAAAGGAACAGACAGCCAGTGAGAAAGCAATGGAGATAGCGCGGAACCAGGAAAGTCTACACTTGTAACGTGATGTCTGCCACTCGGACGTGCCTGTATTTTTTAATTTAGGTTTCAAACTATCTTTCAACTTTTGGTCATCCTCATTAAAAGGTTTTTAGTGTTTATTCATCACTTATTTCAGTAAGAACATTTTTTTTAACCTGGCATTCATTCATTCAATTAATTTTTATTGAGGGCCATCTATGTGCCAGGCTATGAGTAGGGGGGTACAGCAGTGAAGAAGATAAAAGTAAATCAGTCACAGTGTTTGCTTTTATGAATAAAGTGGGAGATACAGATGTTAGATAATAAAGCAAATAATATTTCGTTTGCTTTCAGAACATATTCAATTGGTATAAAGGAAAAAGCAAAAGGAGCCATGAGTATATGTGAGAGACGGTGAAAACCTAGCCTAACCTTGATTCAAAAGTCAGGGAAAGTTTCCTTGAAGAAGTGACATTTAAGCATACACTTGAAGCGGGTAAATAAGACAGTTGTGAGGTTAAAAAAAATTAGAGAAATTTCCCAAAACATTTAAGAAACATAAAGAAAGCCAGTTGGGTCAGAACTTGATTAATGGAAGGAGAATGACACAGGTAAATTTTAATAGAGGCAAGATGCGGGGTCTTGTGGTTCACAGTAGAGAGTTTTCATATTATCCTAACTGTAATGGAGAAATTGACTAAACATTTCAACTGGGTGAGGGCTAGATCAAATTTGGGCTTTATGAAGGCCACTTGGCTTCTGGGTAGGGTGCTGGCTTTCAAAGACATCTACTAAGTGGTCCCCAAGTTCCTTTTAGGACTACCCTCCAGGTACATAACCTGTCCCTAGTTGATTAAACATCACTGTCTAAATATCCCCCATACCTCCTTCCTCTGTGCCTTTCTTTGCAGACGCTTACCCATACCTGTAATGCCTTTCCCCCATTCCCTCCTACTCACTGTCTAGTCACGTTTTAGGGCCCATCCCCAGCATGCATGAATTCCTTCCAGCTGGATTGGATTTTCCTTTTCCTTTAATTCTCTTTCCCTTTACTTATTCCTTTTACGGATCTTTCATATTCTGCTACTTTTTTATAATTATTGTGTTCTTACCTCAATATAAAATTTCTTGAACAGTAAACTATGGCATTTTTACATACCCTACAATATCTTACAGGTATATATATAAACTCAAAAAGTTGCCCAATGGAATACAATCTGTTGTTGCCCTTTGTGTTGTCTTCCTTATCTTAACTCCGAATTTCCTGAGACCTCAAGCCTTTTAAGTTACTTTGAGACTGGTATCTTCCCCTATTGATAATCCCAAATGTTTCCTTCAATTAACGTTAATGGCTTCATTTGGAAATACTTTGGATTTTTGTTGCTGTAATTCGTATGCCTAATATGTTGTGGTTTTCTCAATTTCCTTAGATATCCTGTGTATTTGCTAAATTAATGTCATTTCTGTCATTCTTTGCTAGAAACCCTGACGTGGTCTTCCTCATCCAACCATCTACGATGTCTCTTTCTTTTCTACTCATTAAGCATCTCCCTGCCTACTGAGTTGGTGTCCTTTTTCACCATCTGTCACACCCATGTCTGGTCCCACCTGACATATAAGCCTCTTGTTCCTCTTTCACTTGCTCTCCCTTTGAGCTTCTCAGTTACTCATCATTTTTATCAAGGTTCTTCTTTATTTTTTACCTCTTCTTCTGAATCCTCCTCATAATTGTTCATTCTGTTCTCTTTTCTCTCACCCATTTGCTTCACTAATAAATAATCTCTAATATGCCTGTTTCTAAGAACTTAGGTAAATTTACCACTTAATCACTAAAAAACAAATAGCCTTTTTAGGTAGCTCAGTAGAATTCTGAGTATTGTACAGAGAAATCTTTCCATTTAGCCTCTGAGAGTCCCTTCAGCACTCTGAGGCTTTAACTGCTTAGCCCTGTGGGAATCATGTCATAGAATCCATTATATCTGATGTACAAAAAGGCCATATGTATTCCTGAAGTCACGCCGTGATTCTGGGCAGTTCTCGCTGTCCAGTTCAATAGGGAATCTGGTTTGGAACTCAGAATCTCATACATACCTGCCACAGAAATAATACAAGAATTGAGGAGCTGCATTTCTCCCTATGGCTTTCCTTTACTAAACTGTGAAAACGGAGTGTTCATTCTGGTGTCAAAGGCAAAAGGGAAAACCATCAGGATCCTGCGCTACTTAAGAGAGTCAGAAATGCACCACAAAATCAAATTTGCCATTCCACTTCTGGGAAGATGGAACAGATATACTCTTCCTAATATTCCCACTATGTACAACTACAAACCCTGGACATTTATATATAAGACAAACATAAAAAAATATTTGAAAGTTGGAGAAAAGAAAGCAAACTGGCTAGAGAACTCAGGACCTAAGGAAGAAAAAAACAATAAAATTAACAAACTTCTAGCAAGACTAAAAAAGAAAGAAGAAAGATATAAATTACTAATACCAGGAGTGAAACAGGAGATATCAGTATAGATCCAAGAGACATCAACGAGATAGCAAAGAAATACTACTAACACCTCTCCACACATAAATTTGATATCTTAGAACAAATGGACCAATTCCTTAAAAAATACAAACCACCCTAACTTACCCAATATGAAACAGTTCATTTGAAGAGCCTTATAACTATTAAGGAAATTGAATTAATAATTTTAAAACTCTTGAAAAAGAAATCTGCAGACCTAACTGATTTTATTGGAGAATTCTTTGTAGAGAAGAATTAACACTAATTCTACACAATCTCTTCCAGATAATAGAAGAGGAGAGAATACTCTTCAGTTTATTTTATGAACCTAGTATTTCTCCACACTAAAATTAGACGATTTTTTAAAAACTCTATGCCAATATTCTTTGTGAATATAGACACAAAATGCTTACCAAAACATAGTAAATGGAATTTAGCAATCTATACAGAAAAATGTACGTCATGTTTAAGTGGGGTTTATTGCAGGAATGCAAGGCTGGTTTAATAATTGAAAAATCAATGTAATCCACTATATTAACAAAATAAAGGGAAAAAAGCATAAGAGCAATCAATACAGAAAAACCATTTAACAAAATGTGGCACCCATGCATAATAAAATCTCTCAGAAAAGAGAACTCCTTCAACTTGATAAAGATCATTAAAAAAAAAAGAAGAAGAGCTATGGTAATGGTAACGTTATTCTGAATGGGGAAAAACTGAGCGCTTTTTTTCAAAGTCCAGAACAAGACAAGGATGTTCATTCTCACCACATTTATTCAACAGTGTTAAAAACTAGTTAGTGAAATAAAACAAGAAAAGGAAATTAAAAAGACATATAAATTGGAAAGAAAATTTAAACTGACTCTATTTGCATGTGACATAATTGCCTACACAAAAAATACCAAAGAATCTACAAAAAACTTCTAGAAGTAATAGGTAAGTTCAGTAAGATCACAGGATACATGACAAACACACACAAGTTCATTGTATTTCGATGTATTAGTAATGAGTACATAGGTACAGATGAAAAATAAAACACCATCTACAATCATTAAAAAAAAATTAAACCAACATAAATGTGTACCAACAGATGATTGGATAAAGAAAATGTGGCACATGTACACAATGGAATACTAATCAGCATAAAAAAGAATGAAATTCTGCCATTCACAACAGCTTGGATGAGCTTGGAGAAAGTAACGTTAAGTGAAACAAGCTAAGCACAGAAAGAGATTCATGGTATTCTAAGTGGGAGCTAAAAATAAATAAATATATAAGTAAATATAAACAAATGGCTAGATAGGAAAAATAACTGGCATATAGTAGAGCTAGGCATCTATAATTAATAATAATTTACTGCATGTTACCAAATGGCTAGAAGAAAGGAGATCGAATGTCCTCATCACAAAGAAATGATTAAGTTTTAGAACGGTGAATATGCTAACTACCCTGATCTGATCATCATACGTTGTAATTTTGTGTTAAAATATAACTCTGTATCCCACAAATATTTACAACCAATATGTTTCAATAAAAATTTAATTTAAAAAAAAATCCAATGAGACCCTGGACAAGATACATGAAGTGACATTTCATCAAAAAAATATCCAGATGGAAAATAAGCACACTAAAATATATTTAACATTATTAGCCATTAGGGAAATGCAAATCAAAACCATAACTTGATACCACTGCACATTATCAGAATGGCTCAAATTAAAAATAATGACAATATCAAATGTCAGCAAGGATATGGAGAAATTCATACATTGTTGATGGGAGTGTAAAATAGTACAGACACTTAAGAAAACAGTTCGTCAATTTCTTAAAAAACTGAACATGCAACTACCACACACCCAGCAGTTAAACTCGGGGTATTTATCTCAGAAATGAAGACTTACACTCACACGAAAACCTGGATACAAATGTTTATATTGTTTTATTCATAATAGCCAATAAACAACCCAGATGTCCTTCAATGTGTGAATTGTTAAGCAAACTGTGGTTCATGTATACCATGGAATAATATTCAGCAATAAGGAACAAGCTGTTGATATATGTAGTAACCTGGATTAATCTCCAGAGAATTACAATGAGTGATATAAAGCCAATTCCAAAAGATTGCATATTATATGATTCTTGAATCATATATAAGATTTATACAACATTCTGGAAATGGAAGGTTATAGAAATGGACTACAGATTAGTGGTTGCCAGTGGTTAAGGAGGAGGTAGGTGTGGGAAGAAAGTAGATATTATAAAAGGACAGCATAAAGAATCCTTTGTTGATGGAAATGTTTTGTATCTTGTTTCAATTTCAGTATCCCAGTTGTGATATTACACTGCAGTTTTTCAGGATGTTACCATTAGGGGAATTTCAGCAAAGAGTACGTGAGATCTCTTTGTATTGTTTCTTACAACTGCACGTAAATCTACAATTATCTCAAAAACAATTTAATTAAAAATATAAAATTTGCCTATCTAAAACAAAATAGATTTTATTCAAAAGGACAAGTATTTTCATGCACTAAATAAATGCATCAAACTCATATTGCTTCAGATAAGAGAGTTCAGTTTGTATAAGAATTCCCCAAATAATTCAAATGTTCAGTAACCAAAGTATCAACCTAGAGAAAGTGTACATCTGCTGCAGAAAGTCAGGTACTCACAAGTTGCAATGGGTTAAAGGGAAAAAATTGTTTCTTCTTGCTGTATAATTTTAAAACTTTTTGAATACTCAAAAACAAAGAATTCTTCCCTGCTACCTACATTGAACAATTCTAGAGTGTTCTATTTTGCTTTTTTTTTTTTTTTGATTAAGGTATGTAGGCTTACCTTTCAGCAATTCGATTAAAAGATCTTTAAGAAGATGCCTTTTTTTCTTAACTTTGTAATATAAAATTTTTAAAATATATATAAGCATAATATTTAAATTATTTAGAGATACAGTCCTATTTTATGATTTATGCAAGGACAAAAGGCTTCTCACAGCAACAAAACACTGTGCTGTTATATAACTGTCCCCAAGCACCTCTTTCATTTTGTTCTTCTTTATCTGTTGTTTTTTTTTTTCCTTTTAACACCTCAGTGAGAAACATTTATCTGGGCCCATTTGCCTGCTCACATGGAGATTTTAAGAAAAGAAGGACTTGGGGGGAAAAAAGCCTAAGTAAATTCAGTATCTTATCTTCAATCCCTGAACACCATCTTCTTTAGAAAGCTTATTAGCTTATTATTTTTCTTGAAGGCTGAAAGCACATTATGGAGCTATCTATTGTCAGTCAAGCATTTTCACCACATTTGACTTAGCAGGCCTAAGAGTTACCATAGTTACTAATTAACTCCTGCATCCTGAATGCATTAGACCCCACAGCAGAGAGACTGTTTACAATATGTAAAAATATGTTTTTTCTAAATAAATTAAGAGAATATGCTAGATGCATTAAATCTCAGTGCAAAATAACATTAACTCAGCTCTCATTAAATCTTCATTGAAGTTTTTGAATCTAAGCCCCAGAATTAAGTCTTCACTTTCACCTTGACTGGCTTAGCCTAAAGTATAACTAAAATACTGCCTCTCTTTTTCATTTTTAAAATATGTCAAATTGTTATACTTATAAACACAATCTACATTTTTCTGAATCCAGAGCCATGTTCCTAGATTATTAAATAGCAATGCACTTATTAAAACAATTTTAATGTAGACTACATTTTCTAAATTATTTTATTAATACTATTTTAAAACATATATGAAAACCATTACAATAGTACATATTTTTTCTAAAAGCAACTTGTAGGTGGGGAGAACAATTAGGAAACTGTTTTATTTAAGAGACATAAAAGAAAACCTGAACTAAGACAGCAGGAGCAGAACATGGAGAGAAGTGACAGAAAAATATTGTCTCAAATACTAATTATGTAGTATCTGAAACAATAAGAAGGAATTAATAAAGCCTGCTTTTTTTTCTAATCTTCATCTTATGTATTGAATTTTCATGTCAATTTATCTGAAATAATAAAATTAATTCGTTTTTTGTATCTTATGTTTTATATCTGTATACATCTTAAATGTTTATTTTACAGTATAAAAATAGTTGCTAAGAGTAAAAATAGAAAGAATTCAAATATCTTTTATCCTTATGATAGTTATTCCACTTTAACATAGGAAAATATTCTAAATATTAACAAATAACCTGTTGATTTGAAAGTAATTAATTTTACCATACTTTTTACCTACACCTTATTCAAGTTTGGTTAATAAATTACCCAAATAATCATACACTTTTATGACATGGCTGTAATACATATCAGAAAAAATTAAAAATGAATTAATGTATGAGATACCTGATATACATCTTGTAAACTAAGTTCCACATCCATCTCTGAGTAGTATAAACTTCATGTGTTAAGATTAAGAAAAACAATGACCATAGATGCATTTAATATAAAAACACACCTGTGGAACTCTTCACCTGGATGTTTCACATTAAAAATCTTAGGACACCTTGAGTCCACATGACCACCGCTCATTACTTTTCCCGTTACACCCATTCCTCTTGTGGTATTCCTGCATCAATTTATTGAACTTCTACCCATAAGCTAGAAATCATTTCTTCTGTCTAATAATCCTCACACACAAGTGCATACACACACGCACATACACATGCATGCACACATGTGCACACACATTCACACATACACATGCACACACACACACCTGTCACAAATGCCTTAAAGGTTTTTTTTCTGTCACTTTTCTCCATTTCCTGTTTTCACTGTCTTAATTCATGTTTCCTTTCACTCTCTCTCAAATAAAATTTTTTCCTAACTGTTCTCCTCACCTCCAAATATTTGTCCTTCATAAACTCATTCTTCATGTCACTGTTTGGTCTCTTTCTAAACTGGAAAAAAACACATATGTTACTCCTCTGCTTAAGACTCTCCCATTCACTAGTGCATTGGTTAGAGCAGTACTTATCGAGGCCTTTTCTGCTCTGCATGTACAGCTGCTGAACATAAAATCAGCATGACGCTAGTGCCCCCTCCCTGTCATCCTGGGCATGTTTAGAGAATTCCTCTGTGCCCAGCTTACTTTGCTGCAGCTGCTTGTGCACATGTCCACTGTGTTAGGGCCCCAGCAACCAGCCTCCATGCCCCACATGAGTTACATGACTAGTAACATTTTAATGTCTCAAAGAATAAAGATGTGTAGTCAAATGGAGATAGCAAGGTAAAAACAGACAAACGATAGCAAGTGCTTCAAAAAGAGACATAGTTTAAAGTCAGGTAGTGTTATGCCTCCAGCTTTATTTTTTTTGCTCAGCGTTGCTTTGGCTATGCGTGGTCTTTTATTATTCCATTTAAATGTCTGGATAGTTCTTTCCATTTCTGAGAAAAATGTCATTGGAATTTTGATGGGGGTTGCATTGAATTTGTATATCCCTTTGTATGCACATTTCCACTATCTTGATTCTTCCAATCCAAGAGCATGGGATATCTTTCCATCTTCTTGTATCCTCTCTAATTTCTCTCAGCAGTGGTTTGTAGTTCTCATTATAGAGATTTTTCACATCCTTGGTTAACTCAATTCCTAAGTATTTTATGTTTTTTGGTGGCTATTATAAATGGGCAGGCTTTCTTGATTTCTCTTTCTGCATGTTCACTATTGGAGAAAAGAAATGCTACTGATTAAGGATTAATAGCAGAATATACAAGGAACTCAAACAACTTTACAAGAAAAAAACAAGCAACCCAATTAAAAAATGGGCAAAAGAGCTAAGTAGGCATTTCTCTAAGGAAGATATACAAATGGCCAACAGACATATGAAAAAATGCTCAACATCACTCAGCATCCGGGAAATGCAAATCAAAACCACACTGAGATGCCATCTCACCCCAGTTAGGATGGCTAAAATCCAAAAGACTATGAACGATAAATGCTAGCGAGGTTGTGGAGAAAAAGGAACTCTCATACATTGTTGGTGGGACTGCAAAATAGTGCAGCCTCTATGGAAAATGGTATGGAGGTTCCTCAAACAATTGCAGATAGATCTACCATACGATCCAGCTATCCCACTGCTGGGAATATACCCAGAGGAATGGAAATCATCAAGTCGAAGGTATACCTGTTTCCCAATGTTTATCGCAGCACTCTTTACAATAGCCAAGAGTTGGATCCAGCCCAAATGTCCATCATTGGATGAGTGGATACGGAAAATGTGGTACATCTACACAATGGAATACTACTCAGCTATAAAAATGAATGAAATACTGCCATTTGCAACAACATGGATGGACCTTGAGAGAATTATATTAAGTGAAACAAGTCAGGCACAGAAAGAGAAATACCACATGTTCTCACTTATTGGTGGGAGCTAAAAATAAATAAATAAATTCACACACACACACACACACACACACAAAAAAAGGGGGGGGGAGAAGACATAACAACTACAATTCCTTGAAGTTGATACGACAAGCAAACAGAAAGGACATTGTTGGATGGGAGGGAGGAGAGGGAGGAGGGAGGGAGGTTTCAGTAATGGGCCACAATAATCAACCACATTGTATATCGACAAAATAAAATTAAAAAGAAAAAAAAAGAGACATAAAGTAATCAACATAGGAATTTAAAGGGAAAAACGAAGAGTAGCCCAAAGGAGCTCCTTTCTAAAGTCCTGGGTAATTCTAATGCCTGGTGGGCTGTAGAATGCCTTAGAGGAAACTCAGATCTACATGACAAAGACTTTAAAACTTTATGATGAAACAGATGGCCACTTTTTCTCTAACACTGGTCTTCATTTCATCACTTTCCACAGCCCTCCATTCAATCGAGGATCCACACACTCTGATACCCCCAAAAGTCCATACTTTTTCCTGACACCACTTCTTTGTACACACTGGATGGTTTCTCAGCAGCCTCAGCTCCTCACCTCTTATGTGCCCAGACATTTCCCTTTTTCCCTTCAAGATTCTACTCAAATGTTACCTCTCTAGTGAAGACTTCCTTGATCACTGTCTGTCCCCCAACCACATACAAAGGAAATTTTGATCATTCCTTTTGAACTCTCATGTCTTACATATAAAATTGTTTTTTTTTAATTCATAATAGAATTCAGAATTAGTGAAGTTATGGGGAGACAGGTACTCTCATGCACTGCTGGTGGGAGTATAAATTGATACAACCTCACTGGAAGACAATTTGGCAACGTCTCGTAAAAAGGCTGTGCTTGCTGATTTTTCTCCTTCTTTCTCTTGAATTCTCCCTCTCTTGCTATACACATGATCAATGAAAAGACAAAGATACAGGTATAAGGATGTTATTTCAGTCTCACTGATATTAAAAATTGTAAATAACCCAATTATACAAGTATACTTAAATAAATTATGATAAAATGGGGAAAAAGAGCCAATCAAAGAATGTTTAATTGTATAAGGAAATATAATTCACATAATGTTTAGAAAATAAAGCAGCACATAAAACTTTATAAAGTTTTCTTTTTAGATATTAAAATATGAATTTTAAAAACTGAAATAAAATATATCAAAATGCTACACTGGTTATCTCTGGATAATAGGATTGTAGTTAAATTGTATTTTTTTCTCTTGCTATATTATCCAATGACAATGTATTAGACTTCATAATAAGAGATGCCATAGTATATTTTAAAATAAATTTATTGAACTGGCAGATTTCTTGGCTGAATTAATCCATCCATCCAGCTATTCATTCATCCATCATTGAAAAAGGTCATTCAAATGGTTTTGTGCAGACATAACCTTAGTTGCATCTTGTTTCTTCCCCAAGTCACTGAATGAACAGTACCAGGGTCTTCAATCCTGGCTTATCAGCCAGAGAAAGACTGTCTTTAGATAGCATGCTTTCAGAAATTGGACACACAGTAATAGAGAAATGTGAGCTCTCATAAATGAATGCACATTGCATAGACTTTGAAAGCTTGCCCTACCATAGAAGTGGCATTGTGACTGCTAATGACCTTCAAAAAACAAGATATTCATTATATCCAGGTCATACTGACATTTTACTTATTACTGGAAAAAAGTCACTTTCAAAGAACCCCTGAAAAGTCACAGAATAAGTTTAATAAATTATATGTAGAAACACTTCTTCTTAACTCATATTTTTTTTTCTCTTTTACCTTGTTTATTATTCTTAGGGACATTTTGAGATAGAGGTTGGTATGTTTAGAGCACAAAGAAGATGCTACAAAATTCCTTGAGTGCAGATCCTCTGTCATAAATTTTCTCATTTGATATCTGAAGATTTTGAGCTATAAAATAAAGATAATTTCCCATGCCCCTACCTTATCCATAGGAGAATCTGAAGACTGCTGAATTATTAAAATGAATGAGATGTAGGTATGATTTGTCGTGTAATTACTTAAAGAATTTTACTGATAAACATGTTATAATCATTATGCTAGGAGAGGAAAAGGTAGCATTGTCCACATCCTATAGAGTGTCATTCCTGTGGAGTTTCCAGAAACTATTAAACTGAGAACATATTTTTAAAATAATGAACTTTTAGTCACCTGGATGAGAAGAGATTTGAAGAACTATTACTACTTTGAATGGAACTGTTCTTTCTTTTCCCTTGACGCCATCAGCAACTGCCTATAATCCATATCCTCAATACAGAGATCTTGAAGAAAAGCTGCCAAAGTCAGAGACAGAAGAATTTGTTGCTAAAAAGCAGCAGAGCAGTCAACTGCTTTCAATGACAGCTCCTATCACACCGATTGATTATGAAAAAGAGACAAAAGACACGAGAAAGAAACCTCTCCTTCTTTTATTGGTTGAGCAATTTCTAAACAGAATTCTTTAGTAAGCTTACCAAGAGGCAGAGTAAGATCTTTCCAAGTCTTGGTGTCACTCGTAAAGAAACTGAAATTCTTGCATTGTTCAGCATTTTATCACTTAAAGACAGTTGAAAGTTCTTTTCATTGCTCCAGACATTATTTTCTTCTAGTTGTCATTTTCATAGGTAGAGCACTGAGCTGCAGCATCTGAGAAAAAAAAATCATCACAATTCTTGCCTCTCTATGGCAAATAAATCCCACAAATCTTCAAACTACTTTTCAGACTAAAGTGGTCTGCTTTCCTAAGATTCTTTCTCCAAAAATGAAGCATCAAGTCAGTGTCTGTGACAGAACATACAGCCCTGGAGGTAGAGCAGGGCTTATTTCTTCCTGCTTGGGCAATGTCTCTGAAGATACTAGCCCAAAGCTTTGGTAAAGTTGAAATGTACACTATTGATGGGTTCTTTGTCTTCCAAAAATGGTGCAAAGGGATAAGGTAAGAAACGACAGCATAAAATGGCCAAAACTGAAGGTTACGCAGTTAGTTGCTTGCTGTGTGGCTTATGACCATTCGCTCAACTTCTCTGTTAACATTTCCCCATATATAAAATAAAAAGAGATGCTCTTGCTTGCTTAATGCTTCCAAACTCAATAGGGAATTGTGCCAAATAGTAAATTCCATTTCATGAAGCCTTTTGAGGTCTTTCAAAATAGTTAATAATCAACTACAAAGTATTCTGAAAAGCAGTTGACAGCCTGACAGTCAGCTGGGAAATACAAAAGGAAAATGTGTGGGTTTCTTTTTCTGAGAATGTTCTGTGAACTGAGGCTTTAACCAGAGACAAAGGGTATGCTTTTGTAGTGAGAAAAGCAAAAGTGAAGGCAGTGGATTTTAATTTTATTAATCACAAATGAGACATCAGCAGAGCTGCAGGTACTAGGGAAAGGCAAAGGAAAGCAAACACTGGATCAGTTACTTTAAAAACGCAAAGTCTCTTACATGGGGACAATTTTACTAGACTTTTGAGCTTTAAGAGGTTTTTAATTGAAGACAATATTTCTCCATGAGTAAAAGCTTGCTTTCTTTACTATCCCAACACACATAAACATACACACAACACACCCCAACTTAGATTTATTCCCCCTACATATAATACGTCTTATATTTTATTCTAGAGTTATCTACTTTGTGACTATTAAAAGATATGTTCAGGGTCAAGGTCTAGTGTAGATCAAAGATGACAATTCCTAATAATTGTCATCCACTTCCTCTTTAGCATTAATGGTAGACATCACTAAACAGAGAAAATGTGACTGGCCAACTACTGTCAGGGGTCCAGACTGGTACCTGGTTAAACCCATTTTCCATTCCCATCATAATGAAAAGGGCACTGGGTTTTAGGTCAGAGGCTCATATTTCTAATGCTGATCATATAAGACTTAGGTAAGCCATATCACTTCCCTGTGCCTTGGAATTTCCTGTAAAAGGGAGAGTTTAGCTAGATAACCTCCAAGCCTACAACTGGCTCTGGTAATTTGTGATTCTAACATATACAGATGTTTTTGGAGTCACCCTAGCAGAAAATCCACCACTACCCTCAACATGTATATTTAAAAAAATGTATGATGTTCCACTCTCCACCTCTAAAAAAAAAGACCTTTTCAGATAGATATTATATTAAAATTAATTGGTCATTTATTTCTCCACTTGAATGAGTTTGTCAGGTTCTTTCTAATTTAAGAACACATATGCACTTCTCTTTTGCACTTTCTCTCTTTTTCTTATTTTTTACTAATTAACATAATTAGATGAACTTATTGTTTTAGGTACAAAACCAGAAGTTAGGGCCGACGCTGTAGCTCACTCAGGAGAGTGCGGCGCTGGGAGTGCCGCGGCCGTGGGTTTGGATCCTATATAGGGATGGCCGGTGCACTCACTGGCTGAGCGTGGTGCAGGTGACACCAAACCAAGGGTTGCGATCTCCTTACCGGTCACAAAACAAAAAAACAAACAAACAAAAAAACCAGAAGTTACCATGTATTTATGGCAATCTTGGTCACTGAGAAATTACTTTCAGAAAATTATGAAATCTTTATGTTCTAATGACTGTTTTCTCTTCATATTTTTGTACTTACTCCCACCTCTCTGAAAGTAATGATACTTGGCAAGGAAGAAACACTAAAGCTCAATTCACATAGCCCGCATAATTAGATTTTGGTGTTAGAGTGGTAGAATATTCCATTTTTAGTAATGTTCTTTGTCTCCATGGATCAACTGAAAGAAAAATCAAATTTTATATCACATAAGAGAAAAAAATAAAATACAACACGTTGAAAAGAGAGGCAATTTCAGGCTTTAAAGGTCTAATGAAAAAATATTAAGAAAAACACCTGTGATTGCCAACTCAAACCTCAAAGAGAAAGGAATTAATCAAGAAGTTAAATCATGGACAAAGGTACTCAGTCCCACCTTCAGTCGGGAATCAGACTAAAAATCAGGAAATCATATTCTTGTTGTACAACATTGGGCAAGCCAACTGTGTGCATTTCAAAATGATGAGAAGATATTGTCACATAATTTATAAGGGCCTATAAGAGAGTATGCAGATATGTAAAGTTACATTTAATATTATGTGATCATTACATAAAGTTACATATTAATGAAATTGATCTCTTTCTCAGCGTAGGAAAAGTAAAAATTTTACAGCTTAGATTTGCACTCTACAACAGCTACCCCTTTATATCAGGTGAAAGAATTGATTAGTTCTTCTATTACTAACAAATAAGAGTTGCTACTAAATAAAGTGGAGGCTTTAGAGCAAAGAGAAAGCAGAAACCCTCCTATCTCTCTCTCTCTCCATCTCTTCCTCTCCCACCCCTCCCTCCTTCCTTTTTCCAATACTTGCCAGTACTTCTCACTGGAAGACCCAACTGAAAGGTACTCAGCAAGGAAGCCCAGATGATATAGTCTTCAGAAATCAAGCCCTCTGGGAACACAGCAGAGCACAGAGTGGAGAGTGGATCTTCAGAGACACATAAGCACACTGTTACCTATGGGATCAGGGCAGCTGTGCTCCTACCTCTATGTCAAGTTTGACGTCAAGGTTGAAAGTCTGAAAGTAACCTGATAGATATTCAAAAACTGTTATCACTGTACAATTTACAGCCTTGAAAAATTACCTTACCCTACGGCCCTGCACAATTTCTGTCCCCTTAGATAAGCCCTTTTGTTAACAAGAAGTCACAGGTTAGCATTATTTCATAAGGACCAAAAACCTATTTATAGCAGAGGAAATAAAAAATAAAGAATGCCTTGAAAATGTCACCCGCTAGTCATCGGGCTGTGTTCTTCCTGGTACCACTGTCCATAGGTTCCATATTTACAATGCAGTTAGTATAAATTGACCCATTTTTTAAGTTTCTGAAACTCCGGTAGTCTAGATCTACAAAAATGATGTGTGATATGCTGATGTAATCATAGCTGAAAGAGGGAGGCTATGTGGAAATAAAGAGTTATATAAGGAATATGGGTTGGTGAAGGCTGAGGAGGAGGAATTATGTTATAAGCAGACTAAAGAAAGTGATACTTATCTATTGTGACATGATCACGTGTGGATCCTGCTAGAGACAGAGATGGACCAAAGGACAGTGACAAAAGAATGTTTTAAGAATCATTCCACCAAGGTTCAAGTTAGTTAGTATTAACATAGTGCTCCCATTTTCAGGAGGTCTAAAACTAATTCAAATCAGTACTTACTTTTTCGCTTAGTATTTCTAACATTTCAAGTTAACAGAAGCAATAAATCAATTTCCAGGACAGTTAGTCAATTAAGTAGTGTGTTTCTAGAATATCCTCAACAGTGATAAAAATAATGTCAGCTTATTTGATCATGTGATGCTTTTCCTTTTTAATCTTGAGAACAGCCCTAAGTTTTTACTGGTAGACTGAGAAACAGTACATGAAGCAACAAAATTGGGTAAATAAACAAGGCAAAGTAAATTGCTATTTGCAATATTACTAATTCATTAGTCTAACACCTTTAGGGAAACACTAAGAGCCATGCATTAAAATTACGTATGCCAATTTGGGCTTTTTCTATGATCCATTAGGCTTCCTTCAATAGAAAATTAATTATGTTGTCATTTCATAATTCTCTCCTGGAATATTTATGCAGGTGTCAAGGATGCACTTGACACAACTCAAAGCCCCATAATGCCTTTAACTAAAACATTTGAAACATGGTGCATAAATGTGGAATTGCTATGATTGAAATGCATATAAATTAAAATGGCAACTTCTGAGAAACAAAATGTTAAATATATCAGATATACTAGGGGGCACTTACATTATGGCTTTTACAAGGATGTGTTTGTTGTTGCTTTTCTTTTTCCCGGGATTTAAGTTTCCTTTAGATGTTGAGATCTTTTCGGATAGATCTTTGAAAGAAAATTGAAGACAAATGTGCCAATGCTCTTTCTACTCCGAGGTCCTATAGAAAATCAGCAGCAATGTAATTTACTGCTCCCACATCAGTTATTCACATTTACTTTTGATAAACTCTCTCAGAGTAGAACATATCATTTTTTAACTTTGAAATTATCATTCATAACCCCATGTCTTTCCTCTTGGACTTGTATTCTGATATAAAGCCCTGTATAGATTCCCAAGTCAAGACTGTTAAAGGAAAAGAATTCTAAGGATTTTATTAACTCACCTATAAAAATTAGCTGTGAAATGTGGCATCATTTTCCAGTTGCAGTTGTTCTGGCATGAGTGACTGAGAATCACCAGAAAAAATGCTCCTCATTTCCATTGTTACACCCTGCTCAAATCTTCTTTGTATTGGGAGAGTCCAATACCTTCCTTTTAAAGCGCAGATTGTGAATCTGATGTTACTTTTCTTTTTTCCTGCTTGTGGACCTTGGTATTATCATCACCATGCTCTAACCAACCAAGCTAACTGGCCAGCCCTAATCTAACGTTCCTTTAAAAGGCCTAAAAATAGTATAGTTATGTCAGGCATGGAGAATGTTTAGTATTTTACAAAGCAATGTGACATCGATTGCCTCACAGGATATATACCAATCTTATGAGACAGGGCAGACAGGATGATCCCATTTCGCAGTACAGGAAGCTGAGGCTTAAAGAGGTTAATGACTTGCTCATTTAATCAACCAAGTTGTGGTGGAAAGGGCAGAAGACACAAACATGGGGCACCTAACTTGATTTTTTTGACAGCTCTGGCTATCTGTCTAGAGTCCTGTATGATGATCACCTAGATCTCCTAGGCCAAGGTGATAAAGAAACCTTTTGGGGACTGTACTTCCCAGGTACTCATAAAACCATGAGGCCTGCTACTAGCTAATTCCTTTGAACTCAAGGTTAGGATTCTAGATTTAGTGTCTGATTGGGCCAATGACTTGCTATCTTATCCTCAAAAGTGAACTTGACCTCCCTGCTTAACTAGCTGCAAAATAACTGTAATAAGAGTGATCCCTCAGGAGCAGTGCACAGATTCCTTCTTTATAATTGCCAAATTCCATCCATGCAGAGGAAAATGCTATGTGAATTACAGATTAGAACTAGATTAGATGCCAGTAAATCTTAAGCAGGGTAGGTGGAGATATTGATCAAAAATTACTTCTTTAAAATACATATAGCCTCAAATATTTATAACATTAAAAATTGCATTTCAAGGACTGACACCAGTATATAGCCTTCCCACTGGAAACATAAATGCCTAACAAGGATGGAAAAATACTGAGTTCCTTTTGAGCCTGCTGATTTTGTTAAAAAACAAAAACAAACAAACAAACAAAAAACTGCAAAGCATTTCAGAAATTTTTTTTTAAAAAGAAGGCAATATTTTAAAGGATATTTTAATTGCCTGAATCAATGCTTCCTACTCATCTTGGCTAACTAACCATTTGGCTTAGTCATTATTAACTGTTCCTACTATCCTGTCCACACCAGCCAATTATTTACCCAATGAAACAATCTCCACTATACACCAAGTAAAATTATGTGGATGCCCTATGTTTTGTCTAATTCTAGGTGGGCACAGTTATAAAGAGACAATTTAACATGTGAGAAATGGAGTTCATTTCAATGGGTCTGAAGATGCTGCAGAACCTCTACCCATAATAGACTGCGGGTGATTTTGCTGCAGACCACAGGGAATGATTTATGAATGATGCCTGCAGAAAAGACCGGGGCTGTTCTCCTAATTAATCAAATCCCAAAGCACCTTAACAAAGGATACCATTCTGGTCATTGGAAGCTCATTAGCTGAAGAAGACCCCTACTTTTCAACAGCCTTAAAAGAAACCATGCAATGAAAATAATCTATCACCTAAGAGGCGATGAGTGTTATCTCTTAATGAGACAGCAAACCCAGTCCTATGTTTAATACAAATAAATAAATAAAGTCCACTCTAAATTTGCCTAATCTGTTGAGGAATTTTAATATATGTTTATAAAATAAGAAATGACCTCCCCTGAAGAAATTCTAAAACTAGATAACCATTTTCCTAGTGACTTTCGACATCATTACCTAATCCGAGAAGCATTTATTCTGTCTCTTTCTTTTAAAAAGTAACATCACTGTGTTGAGACAATGTAGATAGTCTTTTGTTACAGTGCTTATCATAACAAACACCATCAATACTATTGTTTGGTAAACTGGGAGCTCCAATTCATCAATGAAGATGGCAGAGGAAATGCTACTAAGAGAGATGGCAACAGAGCTACCCACATACATAGCACAGCAAACATGAGCTGTAGCATCCACTTCTCATCTGGTTTAACACTGAACATTTTACTGCATATCTACTTTCTTCTTTTGACTTTAGTAATAAATTGGTGTATCATCATCATCTCAAACAACACAATGAACATCAGTGGAAAACACCAGGTCTCTTAGTAGTCTTTAGTAAACTGCATCCAAGCCCAGAGGAGACGATCTCCAAAGTTCAGAAGGGAGGAAAAGTTCTGCCACAAATAACCCATGTAAGAAGCTCTAAGAGGGCTGTGAAGTGCCAGCAAAGTAGTGAACAGCAACGTGAGCGTCCTTGAAGAACACAGTGACAGACTACAGGAGCATCACAGTGAGCATGCCCCTGGGCTACTCTTCCTTCTTAGCAATGATGTCAGGTAAGCCCAAACCTTCACTACCCATTCCACAGTGAGTACCCATTCCACAGAGAGCAACTAAAAGCAGCTTTGGAAAACCGTAGAAATGAATTGAATCTCAAACTGGTCCTGGGCAATAATTGTACCTTTTGTGTTAGGTTGTTGTAATTAAACAATTCCCCACAAGCAACACATTGCACTAATATGCTCTTTTACCCACAGGCCACTAAAGGCTTATATTAAACATCTAGTAATGAGACAGCTTTGCCCTCCTACTGTCACAATTATCTTTAATATGTCAGATAACATGAACTCATTATGATAATATTTCAGCTTGGACTTCCCCCAGAGAATTCATAGTGCTTCCAAATATATTACCTCAAATCCTCCTCACATTTCTTTAGAAAAGATGAGTAGAATTGTTGCTATGCCAAATTCACATCAAAGTAAATGGAGAGTTTCAGTTCTTTGTGGCTGATCCAACCATTTTGACAGCATTACCTGTGTCAATTCAAGGAAGAAAGTAGTTGAATTAAGTCATATCAGCCAAATGTGATCTATATGGGGTCATTAAACCAGAAGTTCTCAGTCCTGCTAGAGAGACACATGAATACATCATCATAAGCTATGAATGGTTTTGCAAGATATTTGTTACTCATAACAATTAAAATATGAAAGTATGAATGATTTTCTCTTTTCATTAGTTGCAGTAGATTCAAATTTACCTCTTCACATGACCCTGTCATTCACCTAATAATCGATGTCTCCCCTAGAAGGAAAAGGTTGGCATTACAGCTGGTATAATAGGAACTTATAAAGTATACCCGTTGAATTACCAACGGCAACCTTTGTAGGTATGAAGCCTAGGAAAAAGTGAAAAATCATGAATTTAAACTTAATAATTAGGCTGGATTAGTCTATTTACCTGACTAAAACAGCAAATTGTTCATTTGAAAAATCCCAGGCTCTACTAAAATTCCTATAGACTTTGCCACTGCCAAAGTAAAATCCTCTAAATGGTAGCTACTAGCTCCTTTAACTATATGTAGTTTATATATTTTAAATGTGGAGAATTTAATCAACAGGGATGTATTAATAATAGTCAATTTTTTAAAAAGATTTATAAAGAAAAGCACCTAAGCAGAGAAGCGATCTTATTGGAAATCGGGCTTTATGGTACCAAATAAAGTAAAGGGCTGAGCAATGCTGTTTCCTCAATGTAAAACTTCTTGTTACCCACAGTCCCCAGACACCTTTACACCACAAATTTCTCTCTTGAAAAGTAGGAACGCGGAGGACAAACATTACTTCATTTGAACCTAAAATCTGTCAGGGACTTTCAGGGGTTTAGATGTTATAGCCTGCAGCAGACAAGATAAGAAATGCCTCAATAAAGATGCACTCAAAGGGCTGTTTCCCCTTTCAATGGGAGAAAGGATTATTTGAAATAGTATCTAAAATTATCTTAGAAAATTCTAATATGCACAAGCAGACTTATATAGACAAATGACCTCTTTCTTTTCTTTTTTTAACAGACAAATGCCATAATTAGAGATCTTATCAGGTAAGTTAACTCTTTCCACACATTTTGATGGAAAGAGTATAGGTTTGGTATAAGACAGATCTCTCCATCCCTAGACCCTTCACTGACCTCCCCAAAGACCCCTACAAGGTGATTAATCTCTCCTAAACTGAGCTTTTCCTAATTATCACGAGTAATATGCAAAACAGGAATTGCAAGGATTAAATTTGATAATGTAAAATTCACTGAAAAATGCAGATTACGTATTCAGTATATATAACAGAGTTTTTTTTTTAAGTTCTCTATTTACTAATATTAACCATACTTGAGTGTTAACTATTACTATGTAAGTATAGCCCATTCTTGCATTTCAGTAGAGTACAATAGCATCATTTCTCCAATACCCGCTATATTTTTTAATCAATCCTAAACCAAAAATTTCAAATTACAATTTGTTTTTTAACTATATGAACATGAAATGATCTGAGAGGGCTGATAATTTTGCCTAGAGCTCACCTAAGTCTTCAAGATTTATTTGTAATAACTGAGACTATTTCTGTTTCAGAGTGAAAAGACAGGAAAAGTAAGAAGCAAGGACACAGGAGTAGTGGAGGAGATGAAAGGTGGGAAAAGGAGAAGGCAGAAGAAGAGAAGGAGCCAGAAGTTCATCAAAGGAAAAGAGCAGAGAAAGACAAAAGATGGTTTGTTATATAGAGAGAGCAAAAATGTTCACATGAGCTTTTAGACAAAAATGACAAGATTTCTTAATATTACTTCAGATAAATTCTCTTTTATCTATTAGCCACCAAGCTCTAAAACTAGAAAAAATATTAACATTGGTCATTCATTCAACAAATGTTAGACGATGCATTAGGATGAGCAGTGGATCCTGCAAACACACGCAGAGACAAGTAACTCTATACATCTAAGCTGTCCATTGAGAAAAGACCAAATAATATCTCGAAATAAGATGACCACAGAACATAAATGGCAAATCTCTCGCTGTAGTCATTCAGTATATAGAAATTTAAAAGTATGGTCCTGTGGTACACACAAAGAACTGAGGTAGGAAGTCAGTTAACGTGATACCTAGGCCCAAATGTGATGCCAAATAACCACATGAATTTAGGCAAGTCATTTAAATTTTCTAGTACTTAATTTATCATTGTAATGCTTTTTCTACCTATAGTGCAGTACATTTGTAGAAAAAAAATCTCACTAAGTTGTTTTGACAGTCAAACAAATATATGCAATATCAATATTCATTGCAAATGGCTATAAAACATCACATATGTGATATTATACATATGTGATAAATATCAGTGACATATATTTATGTATACATACATATATATTTCTTTGCAGTGGGATAAATGAAAATTAAATAAATTATGAAGCATTCCTGTTTCTAGATACAAAGATTTAATATTGTTAAGAATGTCATTTTTTTAATGTTAAAATATAATACCACTGTATTTCAAAGGAAATTTTAACAGGATAAGTTCCATAGTTCATATGGAAGGACAAAGAGGTGAAAAAAGTAGCTAATTTAAAATATATATACATATATATATATATATAAAAATGTACTACAAAACTAGAGGTATGAAAATTTTATTATAAAGTACAAACAAGCCAAGTTAATAATGATTACCTAGATTAACCCTCACCACATGTGCTCCAAAAAACTCTGCAGATCGAGTAATGTAGAGAGGTTTCAAGATGGCGGCGGCTGCGGCGGCTGGCGCGGAGTAGCTGAGGTGGAAAAGGTGGCCACTGGGCCTCAGGCAGCCGGGAAACTTGTGGACCTTCCCCTGGCCATCTCTTAAGGGAGGACTGCTGCTGCTGGCCGGTCGTGGGGGCTCAACGCCACTTTGCCCCCGGCAGGAGAGGCTGCCTCATTTACAGGCAACAGCTTTGAAGTGTGGAGCAGGAAAAGAACTGATTCTTAGCTGCAAAAGTGAGTCTTGAAACAGGGAACACGGCGCCAGGGCTGCTGTGGATGCAGCCAGGATCCCGGAGACCGGGGCCGCGCTGAAGAAGGCGGCCAGCTGCCCTATTCAGGATTCGAGGTTTCAGGCCGGCATTAAAGAAGATTCCTGGGAGCGCCCGAGCGGCGCCGCGACTGAACAGCCCGAGGCGGCAGCGCCGAGAACTGGGAAAGGCGGCAAACCAGAGACAGAGCGAGCGCCCGACCTGGCACAGCACTGTGAGTGATCCCTGGCACAGCTCTGTTCGGGGGGGTGGATGCCCACGCGGCTTCCGCCTGCACCACCAGGCCACTCATTGCCCCGGTGCTGCCTCCATTTTCCCAGGTGCGGGCAGCTCCGCCCTGCTCGGCCATCACTGAGCCCATTTGCTTGGCCTGGCGCGGGGCTTTCCGGACCCTGCGGGCCGACCTCCTCTCCCACTCCCTCCGCGGTTCTCTGGCAGGGCTGTGGGTGTGGGGCGTCCCGACCAGTTTTGGGAGGGCTAGGAAGTACGGGCGGGCCGACTGTCACTCCACCACACCCTGGACTCCGCCCCGGTAAACTTCCTGTTACTGGGAGGCAGATACCATCTCTGCGACCACCAGTTTGGAAAAAAGCCTAACGAATTTCTGGTTGGGAATAGTGTGGTAGAAGAGTTTCCAGGTCCGCTTGAACCTGCCGGAGAGCAGGCTGCAGGCGGGCACTAGACTCGGTTTATACCGGGGGGATACAAAGGTGAACAAGACCCGAAAAAGATCTACACAGTGCTACAAAGGCACCCAGAGAGACCGGTCGTCTGTGCCTAGCAGAAACCTGGTAGACTTCCTGGGCGAGGCGGTGCTGAGCAGGGTCTTGAAGGCCCAGCTGATAGACGAGGGGTGCAGAAGACACGCCCCAGCCCAGCACAGTGTGCACAGAGGGGGGAGACGTGCGGCCAGGGAGGCGGAGACTCGACAGGAACCACACACCCGGTGGGGTCGCCACTGCACGATCTAACAGCCTGGGCCAGAGCACACGGAACGGGGAGAAGTCCTGTACAGAAAGTGAAAGCTCAACAGAGATCACACACCCTGTGGTACGTGATCCACCAGCCCAGCAGAGTACAAGCTGACCAGAAAGGTGGCTCCCCGGAGAAGCCCAAGACCCGAGGCAACCACACACACAAGACACTAGAGGCCAACTGAGCAGACACGGTGGGAGCCATACCAAATTGGCAACCACAGCAACATCCTAGTTAGTCATTAGCCTTAAACCGGTGGACTGTGAAACCCCCTGCCACAATGAATAAACACCAAAAAAAAGACACCAGAAATACAAAAAATCAAGAAAGTACACCACCAAAAGTTAATAAATCTCATACTCTAGATCCTATAGAACAAGAAGCCCTTGAAATAACTGACAAGGAATTTCGAGTGATAATTCTAAGGAAACTGAATGAGATACAAGAAAACTCAGCTAGACATCATGATGAAATGAGGAAAAGTATACAGGATCTGAAAGAGGAAATATACAAGGAAATCAATTTCCTGAAAAAAAATGTAGCAGAACTTGCTGAACTGAAGAAATTATTCAGCGAAATAAAAAACACAACGGAGAGTTTAACCAGCAGGCTTGTCGAAGTTGAAGAGAGAACCTCTGAACTTGAAGATGGGCTGTTTGAAATAACACAAGCAGACAAAAAGAAAGAGAAAAGAATCAAGGACATGGAAGAAAATCTGAGAGAGATATCAGACAACCTCAAGCGCTCAAATATCCGAGTCATGGGTATTCCAGAAGGGGAGGAAAATGGAGATTCCATTGAAAACATATTCAACAAAATAGTGGCAGAAAATTTCCCAGGTATAGGAAAAATCACTGATCTTCAGATCCAGGAAGCTCAACGATCTCCAAACGTATTCAACCCAAAAAGGCCTTCTCCAAGACATGTCATAGTCAAATTGGCAAAACTCAGAGACAAAGAGAGAATCTTAAAAGCTGCAAGAGAGAAGCGTCAAATCACCTATAAGGGAGCCCCAATCAGGTTAACATCAGACTTTTCATCACAAACCCTAAAAGCTAGAAAGGAATGGGATGATATTTTCAAAATACTAAAAGACAAAGATTGCCAGCCAAGAATACTCTACCCTGCAAGGCTATCCTTCCGAAATGAGGGGCAAATAGTATATTTCTCAGACAAACAAAAACTGCGGGAGTTCACTACCACAAGACCACCCTTACAAGAAATCCTCAAGGGAGTACTGGGTTTGGTTCCTGAAAAATAACTACCACTGCCATAAAAACCCAAGAAAAATCAAAACCCGCTAGTACAATAAAAATGGCATTCATGAAGAGAAAACAAGCTAACAAAAACACTATCTACAACCTAAGGAACCAACAAACAAAGAAACCAAACAGTAAATCAGAAAGCAAGGAACAAAAGACACCTAAGACAACCAAACAACCAATAAAATGCTAGGAATAAATCAACACCTTTCAATAACAACTCTTAATGTTAAAGGCTTAAATTCCCCAATTAAAAGACACAGACTGGCTGACTGGATCAAAAAGCAGGACCCAACTATATGCTGCCTACAAGAGACCCACCTCACCCATAAAGATTCACACAGACTAAGAGTGAAAGGATGGAAAAAGATTTACCATGCAAACAGAAAAGAAAAACGAGCTGGAGTGGCTATTCTTATATCTGACAAAATAGACTTTAAACTAAAAACCATAAAAAGAGACAATGAGGGACACTACTTAATGATAAAAGGACTGATCCATCAAGAAGACATAGCAATCATAAATATGTACGCACCCAATGTTGGAGCAGCCAGATTTATAAAACAAACTCTATTAGACCTAAAGAAGGAAATAGACACTAATACCATAATAGCAGGGGACCTGAACACTCCACTGTCAATATTAGACAGATCATCTAGGCAAAGAATCAGTAGAGAAACACAAGATCTAAACAAGACTCTAGACCAATTGGAATTGGCAGATATCTACAGAACATTCCACCCAACAACCTCAGAATATTCATTCTTCTCAGCAGCACATGGATCATTCTCCAGGATAGATCACATATTAGGTCACAAATTAAGTCTCAATAAATTCAAAAAAATTGGAATTATCCCATGTATCTTCTCAGACCACAATGGATTAAAACTAGAAATTAATAACAAACGAAACTCTGGAAACTATACAAACACATGGAAATTAAACAGCATTCTACTTAATGACATATGGGTCCAAGAAGAAATCAAGCAGGAAATCAAAAAGTTTATTGAAACTAATGAAAACAATGATACATCATACCAAAACCTGTGGGATACTGCAAAAGCAGTATTGAGGGGAAAATTTATTGCATTAAATGCTCACTTCAGAAGAATGGAAAGATGGCAAGTGAACAACCTAACACTTCACCTTAAAGAACTAGAAAAACAAGAACAATCCAATCCTAAAGTTAGCAGACGGAAAGAAATCATTAAGATCAGAGCAGAACTGAATGAAATTGAAAACCAAAAAACAATTCAAAAGATCAACGAATCAAAAAGTTGGTTTTTTGAAAAGATAAATAAAATTGACAAACCATTAGCTTGGCTAACAAAAAAAAGAAGAGAGAAGACTCAAATAACAAAAATTAGAAATGAAAAAGGCGATATTACAACTGATTCATCTGAAATACAAGGAATCATTCGAGACTACTATAAACAACTATACGCCAACAAATTTGAAAATCTGGAGGAAATGGATAAATTTCTGGACACACACAAGCTCCCAAAACTGAACCGTGAAGACGTAGAAAATTTGAACAGACCAATAACAATAAAGGAGATTGAAGCTGTTATCAGAAGGCTCCCAACAAAGAAAAGCCCAGGACCAGATGGATTCACAGCAGAATTTTACCAAACATTCAAAGAGGAATTGACACCGATTCTTTACAAACTATTCCAAAAGATTGAAACGGACGCAAATCTCCCAAACTCATTCTATGAAGCAAACATCATCCTGATACCAAAACCAGGTAAAGATATAACCAAAAAAGAAAACTACAGGCCGATATCCTTGATGAATATAGATGCAAAAATCCTCACTAAAATACTAGCAAACAGAATACAGCAACACATACGAAAAATTATTCATCACGATCAAGTGGGATTCATCCCAGGGATGCAAGGTTGGTTCAACATACGCAAATCAATAAATGTGATACACCATATTAATATACTCAAACACAAGGACCATATGATCATCTCTATAGACGCTGAAAAAGCATTTGATAAAGTTCAGCACTCATTCATGACAAAGACCCTCTATAAGTTAGGTATAGAGGGAAAGTATCTCAACATAATTAAAGCCATATATGCCAAACCCACTGCCAATATCATCCTGAATGGGGAAAAGCTGAAAGCTTTTCCTTTAAGAACAGGAACTAGACAAGGATGCCCACTCTCACCACTCCTATTCAACATAGTGTTGGAAGTACTAGCCAGAGCAATCAGAGAAGAGAAGGAAATAAAGGGCATCCAGATTGGAAAAGATGAAGTCAAACTGTCCCTGTTTGCAGATGACATGATCCTATATATCGAACAGCCTAAAACCTCTACAAAAAAACTGTTGGAATTGATAAATGATTTCAGCACAGTAGCAGGATACAAAATCAACACACAAAAATCAGTAGCATTTCTTTTCTCCAATAGTGAACATGCAGAAGGAGAAATCAAGAAAGCCTGCCCATTTACAATAGCCACCAAAAAAATAAAATACTTAGGAATTGAGTTAACCAAGGAGGTGAAAAATCTCTATAATGAGAACTACAAACCACTTCTGAGAGAAATTAGAGAGGATACAAGAAGATGGAAAGATATTCCATGCTCTTGGATTGGAAGAATCAACATAGTGAAAATGTCCATACTACCCAAAGTGATATACAAATTCAATGCAATCCCCATCAAAATTCCAAAGACATTTTTCTCAGAAATGGAAAAAACTATTCAGACATTTATATGGAACAATAAAAGACCACGAATAGCCAAAGCAATGCTCAGCAAAAAAAATAAAGCTGGAGGCATAACACTACCTGACTTTAAGCTATACTACAAAGCTATAATATCCAAAACAGTATGGTACTGGCATAAAAACAGACACACTGACCAATGGAATAGAATAGAGAATCCAGAAATCAACCCACACACTTACTGCCATCTGATCTTTGACAAAGGCACCAAGCCTATTCACTGGGGAAGGGACTGCCTCTTCAGCAAGTGGTGCTGGGAAAACTGGATATCGATATGCAGGAGAATGAAACTAGATCCATACCTCTCACCGTATACTAAAATCAACTCAAAATGGATTAAGGATTTAAATATACACCCTGAGACAATAAAACTTCTTAAAGAAAACATAGGGGAAACACTTCAGGAAATAGGACTGGGCACAGACTTCATGAATACGACCCCAAAAGCACGGGCAACCAAAGGAAAAATAAACAAATGGGATTATATCAAACTAAAAAGCTTCTGCACAGCAAAAGAAACAATTAAAAGAGTTAAAAGACAACCAACAGAGTGGGAGAAAATATTTGCAAAATATACATCTGACAAAGGATTAATATCCAGAATATATAAGGAACTCAAACAACTTTACAAGAAGAAAACAAGCAACCCAATTAAAAAATGGGCAAAAGAGCTAAGTAGGCATTTCTCTAAGGAAGATATCCAAATGGCCAACAGACATATGAAAAGATGCTCAACATCACTCAGCATCCGGGAAATGCAAATCAAAACCACATTGAGATACCATCTAACCCCAGTTAGGATGGCTAAAATCCAAAAGACTATGAACGATAAATGCTGGCGAGGCTGCGGAGAAAAAGGAACTCTCATACATTGTTGGTGGGACTGCAAAATGGTGCAGCCTCTATGGAAAATGGTATGGAGGTTCCTTAAACAATTGCAAATAGATCTACCATACGACCCAGCCATCCCACTGCTGGGAATATACCCAGAGGAATGGAAATCATCAAGTCGAAGGTATACCTGTTCCCCAATGTTCATCGCAGCACTCTTTACAATAGCCAAGAGTTGGAACCAGCCCAAATGCCCATCATCAGATGAGTGGATACGGAAAATGTGGTACATCTACACAATGGAATACTACTCAGCTATAAAAACGAATGAAATACTGCCATTTGCAACAACATGGATGGACCTTGAGAGAATTATATTAAGTGAAACAAGTCAGGCACAGAAAGAGAAATACCACATGTTCTCACTTATTGGAGGGAGCTAAAAATTAATATATAAATTCACACACACACACATACACACACACACACACAAACCGGGGGGGGGGGGGAGAAGATATAACAACAACAATTATTTGAAGTTGATACAACAAGCAAACAGAAAGGACATTGTTGGGGGGGAGGGGGGAGGGAGAAGGAGGGAGGTTTTGGTGATGGGGAGCATTAATCAGCTACAATGTATATCGACAAAATAAAATTAAAAAAAAAAAAAAAAAAAAAAAAAAAAAACTCTGCAGATCAACTAGAGGAAAAAGGATCCCAGAACTTCATTATGACCAGAAAACGGAAATCAGCACAAACACCAAAATACCTGTGAGTAAAAACTAATTAAACAGGAGTTTTCAGAATAGCGGTATTCTGAGACCCCCCATATAAGCCTTGCAGAGATCTAGGAGGGACCTGGACAATTGTGAAGAGAGATGAGGGCAACAAACACAAAATGAACCTAAAATCACCCACAGAAGGAGGAAGTCCACCCTAAGTGAGAAAATACTGAAAAAGAGGTCTTCTTAGTAGATCAGAGCATTGACTTCAAGGAAGGGACTTAAAAGTATGCAGGACTCCGGGTGGTGGCAGGCTTAAAAGGCCAAATGCCTTTAGGAATCCAGGTGGTGACAGGAAAAAGAAGTAAGAGGGGGAAATATATGAAGCTGAAGGGGAAAAAAGGAACCAGAAAATCGGACACAACAATCCTCCCCCTCTTCTCCCACAAAAAAGCAATCCACTGAAAACACAGAAGTTTGCTAAACTGAGAGGACAGGACAATCTTGAACTAAGAATCTCGAACCCCACCCCTAACTACTACCAAGCCCATTCACAAACGGTATCGATGTTAAGTAAGCATCATTCACTCTGCAACGCTGCTGAAAGGGGAAAACAAAAGAAATCAGAATCAAAAAACATTGCACCTGATAAAAATCCCCGCCCCCTGCCTCTCGCAGAGAACCATCCATGAAAACAAGAAAACTGAAACACAATACTGCAGTTTCATTAGATATCTCCAAACAAGCATTCTAGGGTAAAAGAAAAATATGTTGAATCAGAAATACAAAAACTAAAAACAAAAATAGACAATAAACTGGAAGAAATGAAGTGAGACCCGATTAAACTAAGGAAAAACAATAGGTCTTACCACAGAAACATAAGTATGTGAGGTAATGGCATATGTTAAATAATTTGATCTAACCATTCCACGATGTATACATACATCAAAACATCATGATGTACACCACAAATATGTACAAATTTTACTTAAATAAATACAATAAATGGGAGTAGGGAGAAGAGGCACTTTTAATAAAAAAGAAACAGATGGCTACACAATAAATAACATAGAGACTAATGGCTACACATTTAAAACCAAATATATCTCTACCTCACTGCTTATACTCCTTGGAATAAATTCCATGGTGAACTCTGCTTAGTTAACTTTAGGTGCACAGTTAACTTGATGTATAAACAGACTGCAGCCTACTCTTATATAACAAGTAGCTGAGTCTCAGCCAATCACAGCCGCCAACTTCAGTCAACAACCGGAAGCCAACTGTTCAAACCAGGTTCAAATAAGTCAACTGCCCAGCCCAAACCAGTCCTGCTGTTTCTGTATCTCACTTCCATTTTCTGTAGGTCTCTTTCCTTTTTCTGCCCATGAATATTATCCCACTATCTGGCAGCACAGGGTTGCTCTGAACCTATTTTGGTTCTGGGGACTGCCCGATTCACAAATCGCTCTTTGCCCAATTAAATTCTGTTAAATTTAATTTGTCTAAAGTTTTTCTTTTAACAAAGAAAAGCTGTAAAAATTAGTGTAAGCCAATGTTTATATGATTTTACAATGGATTCAATCTTTCTAACTACAAATTGAAAGAAAAAGATTGATAGATTTATCTACATAAAAATAAAAAAGTTTGCCTATAAACAGATTTTTTTTTAAAATTCCAAGCTAGAAAGATGAGTGCAAAACAGAACATTTTTCGTATATATCATATCATATGCATGTATGTATATGTATACACATACTTTTATTAAATAAAAATAGGCAAAAAGAACAATTTGCAAAAGATAAAGATAATTAAAAATATTTAAAAAATTCAACCCCACTAGTAACCAAATAAAAGTGAATTAACATAGAGATACTATTTTTGCCTATAAAATCTGCAAAGTTTAATAGATGTAAGTAGAGCTTGCAATAGACATATGATCTAGTTTGAAACAGCATGTACTTTATCTGATACTAGTAATAATATAACTTGGTATAAAGTTTCTATGATTAATTTGGCAATATTTATCACAAACATTAAAAATGCTTTAATTGCTTGGAAATGGAGATAATAGCTAACACATCTTTACACCTAACCAAGTATATTATATGTAAAAGTGGCGTTCAACCATAGAATAGCATTTTACAAAACATTTTCATACTTCTATTTAAACTTTAATATTTTAATGAAAAAATCGATGCTATATCTTTGTATTATAGATGAAGTTACAGGCTCAGAAACAGGTTCAATAATATGTCTGATACCATGTAGCTAGTAAGTCAGAAAAATAGAACTCAAATGCAAAACTTCTGACTTAAATGCTAGTGACTGTTCCCTTTTTCTCATTAGATAATTCTCAATAATAGTGTTGCAGTGGGCTACTGCAAACTCTCAGGGAGAGGCAGGAAACGGAGTTTATTAATATGCCAGCACTGCCTCAGCAGAGTCCTGTCCAAAGGCTGAGCCCTGAACTCACTGGGGCCGTTATTTTTATACCACAGCATTTCCGGGTTTTTGCAACAAGGCAAGAGGAGTATCTTACAATCTTATGTGGTTATGACTCTGTCTTAGGGTGGAAAATTAAAGCAAGAGAAGCAGAAGGGAAAATTCTGTTACAGCAGTGTGTGTCAACCACAGTGTATAACATGGCAGGGTTGCAGCTGCCGCTGGGTCTGTATGACATCTGGGTAAGTGTCTTGGTTACAGCATAGCAGGGCACAGCATGGGTGCCTAACAACCATAGCTGGGAGGGACACAGCCGGGTAAGTACGTGTGCCTCAATAGCTACTAAATTGAATTAACAAAAAATAAATTAAAATACATCTGATAAATTCAAACTGTCTTTAAGTCTCAGTTTTCTTTTGATTTGTTTCATTTATATTTTTTTCACCTGTATTCACAATTAAATGTTGTTACCCAGTGTATTAGTTTGCCAGGGCTGCCAAAACAAAGTACCACAGATTGTATGGCTTAAACAACAGAAATTTATTTTTTCACAGCTCTGAAGCCTGGAAGTCCAAGATCAAGGTGTCAGCAGAGTTGATTTCATCTGAGGCCTCTCTCCTTGGCCACTGTGTCTTTAAATAGTTTCACTCTGTGTGTTTGTGCCCAAATTTCCCCTTCTTTGAAGGACACCAGTTATATTGGATTAAGGACCAGCCTAATGAACTCATTTTAACTTAATTACCTCTTCAAAGATCCTAACTCCAAATACAGTCATAGTCTATGGTACTGAAGATTAGGGCTACAACATATGAATAAGGAAGGAGACAAAATTCAGTCCATAATACCCTATATAAATGTATTTCTTTAACTCATTCAGTAAACCATTATTGAAGACTGCTATGGATGGATTATCTCCCCAAACTCATTGAAACTTAATCCAACTGTGACAGTGTTAAGAGGATTGGAAATTTTATCATGGTAATTGAAATGTGAGGCCTTGAAGAGGTGATTAGATTGTGAGGACTGTGCCCTTGTGAATGGTTTAAACCATTCATGAGTAATAGGCATGGTTCTGATAGCTATTCAAAGGAGAGCAAGTGAGAAGTTAGCCCTCTCTCTCTTGCTCAGCCATTTCATCATGTGGTTCCCTGTGTTGCTATATAGTCACCACCAGGAAAAGGCCCTCAACAGATGTGTTCCCTGGACTTTGGATTTCCCAGCCTCTGAAATTGTAAGAAATAAATTCTATTTCTTTGTAAATTACCCAGCTTCAGGTATTTTGTTATAAGCAACAGAAACAAGGTAACACAGATGTTCTACAGTGAGCCTGATGATGTGCAAGGCTATAGAGATGGAAGACATGACCCTGAACTTGAGGACTCATAGTCCGTTAGGGAAGACAGGATAGCCAAGAGTGGTCATACCAAGTGGTACCACAGTGTGATCACAGTATGTACACAGTGCTGTGGGCACAGCTGGGACCATCTAGCTCAGTCTGGGTCAAGCTATGGAAGGTAATTTGAAGATGGTGATTCAGATGCATCCTTAAACAAGGAGAGTTAGCAGATCAGAAATGTGTACATGAATTAGTTCAAAATACCTTCAGCAAAGTATGTGCATAGGGTAGTTAAACAGAATGCTGGAGAGGTAGGCAGGGGCCATGCCTACCTCTGCTCATCTACTCATCTACTAAACACCTACTCACACTTCAAGTCCTTCACTTTCAGCCTGGTTATTTTCAGAGTGTTTGAAATTTTTTCCTGAAGATTTAGGGATCCACTAAAAGATTCTTAAACAGGAGTAATATCATAATATCACAGTAATATCTGTGTTTTATGGAAAAATCACTCAAGGTAATGTAGAAGATAAATTATTGGGTTGGGGACATGCAGCAGACTAGAACAGAGAGATCTCTTAAGTCAATAATGCAGGTAAAGAATGGTGAGAGCTAGAATTAAACAAGTAGTGCTAAAACTTAGCATCCTTAGTGATTATACTGTTGATTCACATTAATTAAAGTCATCATTTAATTTACAAGTATGTGGGTCAATATGAGGATGCATTAAAAACATCTGTTTTCATATGTAATTACATTATACTTAAAAATATAACTTAAAAAAAGAGAAAAGTTTGGAATTTTGTTTACAGAACAACATGTTGAAAGAAACAGAGGGTCTTATGTAACCAGACTAAAAACATACCATATGTGGCTCTCCTTGGTCCCTCCTTTGTAATGAGTTAATTATTTTATACAACAAATTCAATGCTGCATGTTGCTACCATCAGTGCAAGTAAAGAAAACAAATAAGATTTGTTTAGCAGGACCAAATGTAATTGTATTTTATGTTTATCAAGTCACACCAAAAGCAGAAATGACTTTTTAAAAGTTTAATCTCAAATTGCATAGACACATTTTTAAATGAAATTTTTGATATGATTTGATTAACCGTTATTAACATCTTAGATTTTTTTCACCAGCATTCGCAATAAACATATATTACAGTATAGGAGTAAACCACAAACTTTAAGGTAGATAATAGAAAAATAGAAGAATTAACTTGTCTGTTTAGAAAACAAAGTAGGAAAATAGTGGTGGCAGCTATAGATTTTTTTTTTTTTTTTTGAGAAACACTATACATATATTTCCTGTAATGTACTTTCACTTATTTGCTGTTAAGTATCCTGCCATAAATACATAAATATTTGAAACACTTTTTTTATTTCCTGTGACAATTAGCATCTCTATGTATATTTATATTGTTGTCCTTTAAGTTGGTGTAATCTAATAAATCAAGAAATAATTTGCCCACCCTGAACTTCATTTCAACCCATAACTACATGTGATACACAGTTTGGTGAGCCTATAATTTCTTTTCTTCCTATTCCTTTATTCTCAGACATTTTAAATGTTAACCATTTGATTCCCAGAAATCCACCAAATCACCTGTTTCTCAAGAAGCAAAGCTAAGTTTATTACTCCTGTTTCAGTAAGGGAGTACACCATCTTTACTGAGTAATGTCTCAGAAAGCTCAGGTCAGGAGCAGATATTTTTTGGATTTTTGGATCTGGGCTCATAAAGTTTAAGGCAGGTCTTTCAATGAGGGCCTGTAATTGAGACTGGGCTAAATTCATCGTACAGTAATTTAGGATTGATGGACACGGTGAGGTGAAGGCTTTTAAATGAGCTTTCGTATGTAAACAGTTGTTTGTTCAGCAGAGCTATTTGTCCAAGTGAGCAATCTAGTGATCTGTGTCTGGGCTGTTTACCCAGAAGAGCTACGTATTTGCTCAGATAAATTGGTTTGCAGGAGTTTCCTGAAGCACACAGTAAATATTTATAGATTTCATCCTTTTCTTCCTGAAAAAGAATTTCTTGAAATACATATTAAAACCACATTGACACATGAGGCCTCAGTTTTCATAAATACGATAAGCCCATGTGGGGACTTTTTTGGTGGAGGGGAATTGGGGTGGGGCAAACCTCTCCTGACTTTGGGCTACAAAGTAGAATGGGTGGGAAAGGGGAAAGGGGAGGGAGGTTGGGGCTAATTGGGTGGGGGACACAAAGTACAAATGTGATTTGTGGTAATGGGCATGCTGCCAACATGAATCCGGCCTTCATATCTTGGGCCCGAGTGGTAACGATCAGCTTTGTATCTCAGGAATATTCGTAACCAATAAAAAAATAAATATATGTTAAAAAAATAAATATTTTTTTTTTAAAAAAAAGCTATTGGGACCTGGAGACAGAACAAAATTGTAGTTGCCTCATCTTGGGCCAACTCCAATTGCCACACCCACACCTCACTGCAAACATGACAATTAGACATTATAATGCTCAGAATATCAAAAGTTATCAGAATACATGGAAATAACTCAGAATTTCACCTCTCTCTAGAATGCCATTGTTTCTCCTATTTTATCTAGGAAACATTTACGCATTCTTCCAATCTTCACTTTCAGCCCACCGCCCAGATTTTGATTACCTTCTCCTCGGTAACATCATAATACCCTTACATATTTGTTACTGAATCTCAAAATTGCTTTATAATTGTCTGCATCTCTCTCTAACTAGATCTGAACTCCTGGAGGCAGAATTGTGTTCTTTTCATTATTAACTTCCCAGAACCTAACACAATAGTAAATGCTCAATACATGTTTGTTGAATAAATGAATGAATGAAGCCCATGGATAGATGAGTGGATGGATGGACAGATGGTTGGATAGGTTTATGTAGAATTTGTAGAAACAGGGCCGAGCCCATGGCGCACTCAGGAGAGTGCAGCGCTGGGAGCGCGGCGACGCTCCCGCCACGGGTTCGGATCCTATATAAGAATTGCCGGTGCACTCACTGGCTGAGCGCCGGTCACGAAGAAAAGACAAAAAAAAAAAAAAAAAGAATTTGTAGAAACAGTTTTTTCTTTTCTTTTTCTTGGAGGAGTGGCGGAGAGATGTGGCTTCCAGAACTTTTTGGCTGCTTATATGTACAGATTCTTTCCTTTACCCTCTTTCATTCAGAAAATTTTTATTAAATATATCCCATAGACCAAGTACTGTGATAGATGCTGGATTTTTAAATGTTGACAAAGCCAGTGGTGTGTCTGCCATATTGGAGAAACTACTTTATCACTGTAGCCAACTGCCCTTCATGACACTGCCACAAGTATCCCCACCATCACAACCACCATCACCACCACGAAAACCACACACATAATCTCAACCACTACCACCACCACCACAAACACAGTGACTACAACCATCATCGCAATCACCACAACGTCCACCCCCATTCCAATCACTGTTAGCATCATCAATCGAAGAACCCAGGACCATAACCTAAGGTTAGGCCTGAGATTCTACATTTTCAAGTAGCAGTAAAATGATGTTGATACTGCTGATCTAGAAACCAAATTTCAAGTAGGAAGGGTCTAGAGAATAGTTCAGAGCTTCAGAGCTCTCTCTATATCAGGGAACACCTTCCTGGAGCAGACCAAAGTCTTCAAGAGGTTATAATCATGAACAGGGACAGAACTGGGGAGGAAAGTACCTGAGAACTTGAAATGAAATTCAGACTTTCGAGAAAGTGAATGGGATTTTTCTTATTGCAAAACTGTACTATCAAACCCTAACATGAGGCTATTGGCAAGAGTCAAATTCCTTTTTAGTCCATAAACAAGTAATACCTTGCATTCATCAGAACTATGGAGCTAAAAGGAAAAGCAAAATATGATTTCTGACTTTAACATTAAAGTCGAGAAGTATCTGCCCTTGTCTGAGTTCAAGGAAATAGTTCCACATGCAGAGCAAAAGATAGAGTGGCAGCCCACTGTCAATTAAAAACCTGTTTTACTGCCTCCCAACACCTGTTCACTTGAAATGCATTCAGTCAACAGGGTATTAAAATGATTTTACTCCCATCTCTTTATTTTTTATTAATTTTCTCACTGTTGTTGTTTATACTCAATGTAACTACATTATGCTACAACAAATTTAGCAAACGTCCCCATATTGGTTTTCTATGGCTGCTATAACAAATTGTCACAAACTTTGTGGCATAAAACAACATAAATTGATTATTTTACATGTAGTTTATGCTGTAGTTAAGAAGCATTAAACAGATCTCATTCAGCTAAAATCAAGGAGAAGCAGGGCTGTGCTTCTTTCTAGGGCAAAATCCATTTATGTGCCCTTTGTCTCTTGTAGAGGTTGCCCACATTGCTTCGCCAATGTCCCTCTTTTTCCATCTTCAAAGCCAGAAACAATGGGTTCATTTCTCATTTCACATTCCTCTTTCTTTTCTGCCTCCTCTTCCGTATTTAAGGACCCTTGTGATAACATTGGTCCCACATAGGTAATCCAAAATAATTTCTCTATTTTCAGATAAACATTAGCAACCTTAATTCCATCTGCTACTTTAATCTCCCTTTGCCATGTAACATAACATAGCCACAGTTTCCAAAGGTTAGGACATGCATATCTTGGGGAGCCATTATTCTGCCTTCTGCAATCTACACTCTGGCCCCTAAGATTCATAAGCAATACACATTCATACACTAAATATCCCCAAAGTCTCAACCCATTAGCAATCAATATAACTACATTATATTGTTATACATTTAGTAAATACCTTTCCCCTTATTTTAATTTACATTCAGTTTAAGGTGACTGCTTTCCTCTCCAGCAACCAAAAATCATACTGTTGACTGATAAAAGAGACAGGATGGAAGAGGAGATCAAATCTTTTGGATTTTGTTTTAGGCTTTTCAAAGGATCATGTACTAAAACCATCTCCAGTTTTCTCCACAATATTGAGATATTTTATTAGAGTTGTTTTCCCCTTAAGTTCAAGAATAGAATATACAGCACCTTGGCAGGACCTGAGCACTCCCAGTCTGCAGAGGGATTAGTGCAAGTTCTTTTATACCTGTAGGAACCATACCTGTTAAGAAACCTGGGGTTGCCAAATCATCCCCCTCAAAAAACACTTCAAAATTCAAAGGGTCTAAAAACTACTGCTCATTTAATGCTTAGTTGATTATAATTCGGGCTAATATGTTAATTTTAGATCAAATTTTGTGATTATTTTGTGTGTTGTTTATGTTTATCTCTCCTTTTTAAAAATCTCATTCTTTTTCTCCAATTCCACTTTATATTTGCCTACTTATCTTGTCTTTTAGTTCTAATTCTCCACAGCTGTTTTCTTATTCATTTACTAGTTTTTCATATGAATTTCTGTTAATAAAAAAGCCTACAAGTATACTTGGATCTGAACAAATGATTTTTCTAGTCTAGTGATAAAGAAAAACATTGGCAAAGGCTGCAGTGATATTGAGTAAAATGGCTTTTCTTTAGAAAATATTGGCAGACAGTACTTTTTTCTGAACTTGCCCATAATTCCAGTTATGCTTTGCTACACATCTGCCATGCAAAACCTATGTAGGTTTTTCCAAGTAAAAGAACAAGATGTATGAAATTCCAAATGAGAAATATTTATAGCAGCACTGCTAAGTGTCCAAACACATCCAGAAATTAGAGTTATAAAATAGCTTACACTTCTAAAGCATTTTACAGCTTCTAAAGTTGTAGGCACAATTGCAATCTGGCGGGAGTTCCCTCTGGACATGTCAGATGCACAATCGCTGGCTTTCTCTTTGGTTGGACATGTTTTTCCCCTAGAGTTCCTCCTTTTTGGAGACTCCTAAAAAATATCCCTTGACTACTTGGATGATTATCCTCTACAGTGGTTGCTTAAAACTGCTTATCTTGGCCACTGGGGTTTGGTGGTCAACCTCAAATTCTTTCTGTTTTGATAACTTTCTCCTCTTGGGAAGGATTCCGTTTAAAGTGTTCCCAAGCCGGGTCCCACTCACACATCCCTTCTTCATTATCAGTTAAAGTGCAGATTTCTCTTTTTCTTTGTTCTCTTGCCTTGAAACTAAACTCCAGGAAAAACATATCAAGCTCTCTAAATGGTCCCCTGAAACTCTTCTCACTGGCATTGGTAGAAAAAAAATAAAAAATGTTACAGTGGAATATGGGTGAAAATGTTTATTTTCCAGTCCTAGATCGTTAATAATCCTCCATACTCCTTCATATTCTTTCTTCTCTTTTATCACTGAATACACAGGCCATTAAAAGACAGAACAACATGATAGAATAAGCCTGGACTTCTGAGTTATCCTTTGGGGAAGTATCTGAGTTATCCAGGTTAACCAGTCCATTATGAACACGCATGTTGGACTCTGCATGAATGAGAAACAAATTTTTACTGTTCTTTGTCAGAGCAGTTGATCTACCCAAACTAATACAAACCTATACCTAGAAGTGAAGTAATGCTGTATTAAAAACTTAAACTATATGGCTTTGGATTATTAATCAGGCAGAAGGAAGGCAAAACAACTGATACTGAAGATTATAAAAGTGATTATATGAGTTATGACAAAATACTTAGTAAAAATATTGCTTACCATACCTTGAAAGACACACACTATGTGCTTACTGAGCTGTAGCTCTAGGTCAAGAGGATGAATAACAAAAAAAAAAAAGGCTAAGTGTATACTGGTACAATACTGGTAGATATTGGTTGCATATAGAAAACATTTCATGAAAAGGGTAAGTCCTATTTTTTTTTTAAAAAAAAAAGGTTCTTTGAAAGGAAAAAGAAAATAAGAGAAAGTCAAGAAATTTAGATCATTGCATAACTGAAAAAATCTGACTAATTTTAGACTTCAAACAATAAGAGATGGAATTTTAAAAAGCTTTCAGTGTAAAGGTCTCAGTGAGACTTTTTGGTAGAACAGAGTGATTCAGCCTAATGATAAAACTCAGATTGAGAATGATCTTCCCACACATCATTTAAGATAGCCTCAACATAACTGCCATTGAGTTGCAAGAGACATGTGGGAAAAGAAGCAAGGAAATAAAGTAGATTTAAGAACTGTGTCTTTGAAAGAACTTTGGGTGTGGTCATTAGCCATGCAACTGGCTAGACATAAAGAGATCAGACCCAACCATGTTTTTGAAACTACGTTGCCAAAGAAACCATATGCCTCAATTTAAAAAGCTTTTGATTGTTTAAACTATAAACAGCTTCAGACTTCCAAACTTCCTCTACTAGCAAGCAGGCTGCAAGAGCTGTGCTGTCCCTGGAAAGGGCGTATACTCCAATCCCCACAGACAATAATAGATGGGCAAGAACCAGCCAAAAGGTAGAGTTAGGGAACACAGAGAACAAAGAACAAAAGAATTTCTCCCAGAGAGGGTCTAATTAAAGGAATTTCCCAGCCTTAAATTAGAGGACCTTCACAACAGCTGCCCAGTGGCATTCCAGTATTGCTAAGACCACTGATTGTTACATCTCCCATTCCTCATGTGCAAAATTAGTGTGTTTACTGGAGTTATGTACCTGTTCCATCATTATATAGTGGGGTAATCTGACCTATAATTTCAATTCTGAGGTCACTATATAAGGACCCACATCCAGACCTGACAGAGGGTGTTGCAATGTCATTCATGAATCCTGGTTTTTATTCTTGATGCACGGGTCCTGGGGTTGTTTGCACTAGGAAGCAGGTCAGTGTGTCCTCTGGTGAGAGGAACAGTGAAACCAATAATTGGTGAACAGATGGGCATATTTGACACATTAATGGCTATATGTTCACTAAACCATTTCATTTTTCTTCTGAATAAATAGCTAAATATGTTCCAGAGTCCACTGTAGTTAGGTAGAGCCACATGATTGAGTTATGGGCAATAAAACGTGAGTGAAAGAGAAGTAAGCTCCTTCTAGTCTGGGTCTGTAAAGGTCTCTTAGGATCCTCCATGATCTTTCTTCCTCTTTCAGAAAGATCTTTAAAATCATGTGCTAGTTATGGCAAATCCATGAGGATGGAATCATCCTGGATCCCTGGCTTGAGAGAGAGCATCTGATCAGAAACATCTGCATTGAATTCTTTATGAGTGGGAAATAAACTTTATTGTATCAGCCCACTGAGATGTGGGGCTTATCAACTCAGATTATTACAATGGCTAGAGATAAAAGAGAAGCACGTCATTTCTCCCAACCATAGTGGAGAAACAGTACCACAAGCAACGCTCTTCAAAGAAATCCTCTCTTTCAGCCCCTTATATTTCCATTCTCTTGACTGCAACTTGGCTTGAGAACAGAACACAGCTTCCTACCATGGAGAGAAGAAAAATGGTGCAGCACTCAAGCAACTTCATCTGATGAAATTCTCACATCCTGGACTCTCTTGCCTCAATTATATACACAATAAAGAATATAAGGTTGAAAGTGAATGTCTGGCTAATGTTGACAAAACCAGTTTTATAAATATTTATAAAGTCTTTCATAGGTAATCTAGTTCCTTGCTTTAGCACATGAGAGTATTTGGCAATTGTTATTATTTGTTAAACTCCTGGAATTTTGTGTGTGTGTGTGTGTGAATTACCTAGGATTTTCTACATAGGATCTTAGGATCATGTTTTCTACAAATAAAAAGTTTTCCTTCTTGCTTTCCAATCTGAAAGTGCTTCATTTCCTTTAATCGTCATATGCACTAGCTAGAACTTATAGTACACTTTTGAACAGGACTAGTAAAAGTGCATATCCTTGCTTTGTACCCAACCTTGGAGACACTCAGTCCTTTACTATTAAGTATGATGTTAGCTATATGGGTTTTTTAGTGCAATTTATAAGATTGAGAATGTTCCCTTCTATAACTAGCTCGCTAAGAGTTTTCATAATGAATGGATGTTAATTTTGTCAAGTGCTTTTCTGCATTGATTGACATGATTAGTCTGTTAATATAATGAATTAAATTTATTGATATTCTAGCACTGGTATTTCATACTAGAATAAACCATACTTGGTCATGATATATTAGGTTTTTATATATTGCTATTTTTGATTTGCTAATATTTTGTTGAGTATTCTTGTATCTATGTTCGTGAGAAACATGATCTATTTGGTCTAGTTCTTTTTATTGTACTATCTTTGGTTTGGGTATTAGGATAATATTGGCCCAATAATAAAATTAGCTGGGAGTGGTTACCATCTCTTTGGCTTTTTAGAAAAGTCTTCTTCTGGAAATTGTAAAATTCATCAGTGAAATCATCTGTCCATAAAAAAATTTTAAGATTTTTAACTGAAAAATAATTATAAAACTGTACAGTTTACTTCATCTAAGATAAGTTTGGGTAGTCTGGTCTATTACATCAAAGTTGTCAAATTTACAAATATAGAATTATTCATAGCAGTCTTTTATTTATCCTTGTAATATCCTGGATGTCTGTAGTGATATCTTCTCTTTTCATTCTCGGTAATATGTGTCTTCTCTCATTTTCGTGTGTCAGTCTTGCAAGAGGCTTATCCATTGTATTGATCTTTTCAAAAAACCAGCCTTTTCTTTTGTTGACTCTTGTTTTCTGTTTTCAATGTCATTGATTTTTGCCCTTATTTTTATTACTTCCCTCCCTCCACCTGCTTTAGGTTTATTTTGCAACATAAGTATGTGTGGCTATACATTTCCCTCTTGAGTACTCACTTAGCTGCATTCCCCCATATTTTGGTATGTTGTCTTTTTATTTTTAATTAGTTCAAAATATTATCTAGTTTCCCTCAAGACTTCCTCTTTGACATATGGATTATTTGAAAATGTGTTGTTTAATTTTTGAGTGTTTGGAGATTTTCCTGTTATTCTATTACTAATTTCTAGTTTAATTTCTTTATTGCCTGCAGGCAAACTTTGCTTGATTTTAATTTTTTTAAATTTGTTGTGATTTCTTTTATGACTCAGGATATTGGTGAATTCCACATGCATTTGAAAAGAATGTATATTCTGCTACTGTTAAACCGAGTGTTCTCTATATACTGATTGGATCAAGTTGTTTAATGGTGTCATTCAGTTCTCCCATTTTCTTCCTGATTTTCTATTAGGTCAATCTGTGTTTTAGAGCATAGTAATCTCCTAACATGATTCAGGATTTGTCCACTTATCTTTTCAATTCTGTCAGTCTTTGCTCTTTATGTTATAAGGATACAAGTCTTTTTTTTCAAATATATACTTTGTGAATATTTTCTCCACGTCTATGGCTTACATTTTTATTTTCTTAAGAGTGCTTTTTGGTAAATTAACAAATAAAATGCAATTCTAAGAATAATCAGCTGACCCAGGAGAAAGAAAAAGAGGAACAGAAGGGAAAAAAATCAGATGTAAATAGAAAACAGAAAGCAACTACGTCAATAATTACAACTTCTGGAATTCCAAGTACACATGTACTGATACTATTCCACGGGTTATAGGCTCTTATTTTTTTGATTCATCTTCAAGTCATCTTCAAGTTAATTAACTTTATTTATTTATTTTTTTTTTTTTTTGGCTGACTTCAATCTTTGAAGATCATCAATTAAATTTTTTTGGTAAATGTTTTACTTTAGAATAGTTTTAGATTGACAGCAAAAATAGAAATAGAATACAGGAAGTTCTGATATACCCCGCAACCAGTTTCTCCTATTATTAATATCTTATATTAACAGGGTGCATTTATCACTGGGAGCTCTTTCAATTGGCTGCTGTGTCTCTTCAACATATGACCATCATCATGGTGGTTTACGTGTCTGATTTGTCTTATTTTGTTTTAAAAGGTGGAGAGCAATTCCTTATGTTCTGGAACTGCAGGATGCTCTAGGCTTATCTTGAGTATTTCCTATTGATCCATAGAATCAGCCAATTTTCCAAAGAACTCTCATTGCTTTCATTGGAGAGTGATTTTGGAAATCAAGATTTGGGTGCTGGGTGTGTTCTTGCTACTGGGGTGTCATTGGTACCCTAGTATGTACACATATCTGTAAAGACGTCTATACGTTACCATCTATATCTATATTAAGCTACACGTGGGCTCAGAATGATGTCTCCAACTCTAATTTATTACCACACAGATCATTGTATTCTCCTCTCCCTAGTTTATCGATAACCTTCTACTCCAACAGTGAGAAACCTGGCTTCCCCCATCACCATCCATTTATTCAATTACTTAATTCTAGTATAAATGTTTAGTAGTTTCAGTAAAAACTTTATTAGCTAGAGTACAGTGCTTATATACAATTCTTTTTGCCTTTAAGCTTACAGATTCCACCCACTTGCAAAAGTTATTTAGGTCAGCATCCTTTTCCCCAACTGTCAGTGAGATTGTTTCTTATATTTGTAACATAGGTACTTTTACCATATTCTGCATTCCATTCTGGAATAGCCCAATCTTGTAAATACATTTTTATAATTCACATATATTAAGGTTCACTCTTTGTACTGTAAAGTTCTGTGTGGGTTTTAAAAAATACATTTGACAAATAGAAACCACCATTATATCATAGAGAATAGTTTCTCCACTCAAAGAAATTCTCCGTGCTCTCTCTCAAACCCCTGGCAACCACTGTTTACTTTTCTATAATTTTGCCTTTTCCAGAAGGTCATATAAATGCAATTGTATGGATAGATATAATAGAACAGTAGAAATCAATGGAAAGGCTATGAAATCATAACTTTATCAGACTAGCTTCTTTTACTTATAAGTGTACATTTAAGATTCATTTCTGTCTTTGCATGTTTTAACAGTTTATTTCTTTTTATTGCTGAGTTGAATTTTATTGCATGAATGTACCACCATTTGTTCATCCATTCACCTGGCAAAGGATATCTTGGTTCCAGTTTTTATAATTATGAATAAAGATGCTATAAACAGTAATGTAAAGATTTTGGTTTGGATGTATATTGTTTCAACTATTCTAGGTTTTTTACCTTTCTGTATAAATTTTAGAATTGTTGGATATCTACAAAATAGCTTGCCAGGATTTTGTACGGGATTTCATTGAATCAATAAATCAAGTTGGGAAGAATTGCCATCTTAACAATATTGAGTATGCCAATCAACAAACACAGTATATCTCTCCATTTATTTAGATATTTGTTTTCTTTCATTAGTGTTTGTAGTTTTCCGTAAACAAATCCTGCACATATTATGTTAGATTTATACCTAACTATTTCATTTTTTAAATATTACTGTAAAAGCGTTTTTTATTCCAAATTTTTTGTGCTGGTATATAAGAAAAGCAATTGACACTTGATATATCTTGTTGCCTTGGTATAACTGTTTATTAGTTCCAGGTGTTTTACATAGGTTCTTTGGGATTTTTCTACATACACAATCACGTCATCTGTAAATAAACACAGTTTCTCTCCCCTGTTGTCTTGCTTCTTCCCTTCCAATCTATATTTTCTTTCTTTTTTTGGAGGGGGTAGTCTCACTGCTTTATCTAAGACTTCCAATACAATGTTGAGTAGAAATGGTGAGAAGGACATCTTTGTTTACTTCCCAAGTTTCTCACTATTCTTAGTTTTCTGAGATTTTTTTATCCTATATGTGAGTTGCATTTTGTTAACTGCTTTCTGTGTTAATTGATATGATCATTTGATTTTTCTTGTTTAGCCTGTTCATTTGGTGGATTACATTGATTGATGTTCAATTGTTGATCCAGCACAGCCTTGCATACCTAGAATAAGTAACAATTAATAGTGGCATATAATTCTTTTAATACATTATTGGATCTAGTTTGTTAATATTGTTAATAATTTGCCAAGGTCTTTTATGTCTATGTTCATTGGATAGATTGGTCTGTAGTTTTCCCTTCTCATAATGCTTTCTTTTATCTGGTTTTGGTAGTAGGGTAATGCTGGCCTCATGGAATGAATTTAGAAATGTTTCCTCTTCCATTTTCTGGAACAGACTGTGAAGAATTGGGGTTTTTTTGTTTGTTTGTTTTTCCTTAAATGTATTTCTCCTGTATAAGTATTGGCAGTTTCAAACTTTCAAGGAATTTTTCCATTTTACTTGTTATCAAATTTCTGGACATAAAGTTGTTCTTACTATTTCTTTATGATTCTTTTAATATCCATGGGCTTAATAGTGATGATCTCTCTTTCACTTCTGATATTGGTAATCTGTGCATTTTCTTTTTTTTTTTTTTCCCCTTGGTTAGTCTGGCTAGAGGATTACTAATTTTATTGGTCTTTCCAAAAGCCAGCTTTTGTTTCTGTTGATTTTTTTTTATTGTTTTCTTTTTTCAATTTCATCTATTTCTGTTCTAATATTTATTATTTCTTTTTCTTCTGCTTGAATTAGACTTAAATTCTCTAGTTTCCTAAAATGAAAGCTTAAGTGGTTGATCTTTCTTCTTTTACATTTAGGCATTTAATGATATAAACTTCTCTCTTAGCACTAATTTCACAGCATCGCACAATTTTTGATAAGTTTTCTTCTCATTTTTTATTTAGTTCGCAATAATTTGCATTTTTCTTCTGATTTCTTCTTTGACTCATGACTTATTTAGGAAAATGTGGTTTAATTGCCTAATATTTGTGGCCCAGGATTTGGTCTATCTTAATGGTTGATAGTACTATTCCCAGCATCTATGTCCTTACTTATTTTCTGCCTGCTTCACCTACCAATTATTCACAGATGGGTGCTGAAGTTTTCAACTATAAGAGCAGATTTGTCTATTTCTCCTTTATCTTTATTTAGCTTTTGCCTCGTGTCTTGACACCCTGCTGTTAGGTGCATACACGTTAAGAATTGTTAGATCTTTTTAGAGAATTGATCCCTTTATTCCTATGTAATGCACCTCTTTATTCCTAATACTCTTTTCATTCTAAAGTTTGCTTTATCTGAAATAAATACAGCTATTCCAGCTTTCTATTTATTAGCGTTGGCATGGTATATCTTTTTTCTTTCCTTTACTTTTAACTACCCAAAACTTTATATTTAAAGGGGTTTCTTGTAAACAATGTATCATTGAGTCATTGCTGTTAATACACTTTGGAATGTCTGTCTTTTAATTGGTGTACAAGTATTTAGACTATTTACATTTAAAGAGCTTACTGATACAACTGTATGAATATTTACCATGTTTATAACTCTTTTCTATTTCTTGCATTTGTTCCTTGTTCATCAAGTAAATTTTTCATCTTAGACATTTTACTTTATTGTCCTATAATCCCATCTTTTATTTAGTTTATCTTTTGAGATTTCACCCATATATTCACTCACTCATTATGTTTATATTTTTCTTTAAGTCCTTAAGTATATCTATAATCTCTGTTTTAAAGCCTTTCTGATAATTTCAGTATTTGGGGTTTGTTTCTATTGACTGATTTTTTTATTATGGGTCATATTTTTCTACTTCTTCATATATCTAGTACACTATCGTATATTCTGGACATTGTGAATGATGGGGACTCTAGATTATGCTATTTTACTCACAAGGGAACTCTGGCAGGGAGATAAATTATCTGTGTATCTTTATAGTCCTGTAAGATTTGGTTTTACACATTGCTGAGGTGTGCTCATTTAAGTTTTTCCTTAGATCTTGAGCACAGCACTAACACTATATGTATTGAAAAAGAAAGTGAGAGTGATTCCCCACATCTTTACATTACACTTACATGGAACAAGGGAATTTCCACAAATAACTCATAATAGAAAGAAAAGTAAACTAAAGAAAATAATGCATATTACTTTAAATGCTGTATCACACTAATACCAATAAAATTCTAAATGCTATATATGTATTTCCTTATGTAGCCTTACTGTTATGGTTTTATTTTACAGATGAGAAAACCAAGGGTTTTAAAAGTTAGTATCTTGACAAAGGAATACAACAGATTCAGAGAAAAAGTAAGAAAACTCATCAGAAATTTTACGATATTCATAGTTTACCATATAGCTTGCAACCCATCCATATTAAAATATAAAATCTCCTTTTTGTCCAGGTAAATAGTCAGTAAATGAGCAAAATCCACAAATAATCAAGTGAACTTTATATGTATCAATCAACTAATTATATTTAACTAATCTTCAGTTGTCAGTTCAGAAGTCCTATAGAAAAATAGCCAAGTGCAATAGAGGAAAGCAATGACAATGCCTGTCTATGGAAATATAAAGAAAGTTTTTTTAAAAAAGGGAGAAGAAAGAAAAGAAAAGAAAAAGAAAAAAGAAATCATCCATGCATAATCTCATTAAGTTATCAATTGCCTAATGCTGCAAGTAATGTTTTCTTTTCTGTACATGCACACCCAGAACTCTGAGTACCAAGATTCTAACAGCCCAACATGAAGTGTCTAAAATTAATGGTAAGTCCTCATTTACTGGGGATTTACTGCAGCAAAGAGAGGGGCAGCATGGGATTATAAACCTTACTACTTATCAAAGAATTTGGGGAAAGTCATCAACTTTGTATAACTCAGACTTTTCTCCTGTAAAAATATAAATGTATCTTCTGTAAAAGATAAATATTTTCTGCAAAAAATTTTTAAAAATTAATTTTAAAATAAATTAAATTATAATTTAATATTGAAAACTACCTCATGTTATATGTCTCTGTCCTATGCCTTTATCAACCCAAAGCAGACTTCATGAGAAGATAATATTTATTTTTCCCCTTATAAGAAGAAAAACCAGTCCTTGTGTCTGGAGTCCTGGATTCCTTGCCCTGGGAAGCAATTCATTTTTTTAGTGATTATCAGTTTTATTCTTAAGGTCCATAAACGGGACTACAGTCTGAGCCCCCATGGTCCAGACTGAAATGACCATTCCATAAACACTCTTCCTGCCACCCAGAGGTTCCTGATAAACAGAAGAAAGGGCAGGCAACAACAACAACAAGGAAAAAAAAAAAGGTTAGGAAACGTATCTTTAAAATAATTTAAAATAATACTTTTAAAATAAGTACAATTTTCCTTAAATATTAATAGCTTCCTAATACTATGAGGGTTTCCATATCTTATGTGGCCTTTGGGCTCTCTTCTATAAGTTACCAGTGAATGGTGGCTCAAAAATTAATTAGTGGGTGAGAAAAAAATCAGCTATGGTACGCAGCATTTACTCGTGAACAGACATATTATTCAAACAATAGCCTGGAATATCTCTAAATAAGGACTTTATTTTAATGACAAAATTCTTCAAAGTACCAGATCAGATTTAAATAAGTTCATTTTGCTGAATGGGAAGAAGTGAGTGTGCACCTTGATGCTTCTGGCTTCTGCCAGAACACGGCTTCAGTCTTAAGAACTTATCTTAGAAAATGTGTGAAGCATTTGAAAAAGCATGAGGGATCTCAAAGAGCACATCAATAAAACGGTACCACAGTAAGGCTATCGATGCCCTTGAGGTTTGCATATTTATTTAATATTTCATCTGTTACCAACTAAAGACTAAGTTTTAAACCAAACAATAATAATAATAATTTTAAATGAGACTTTAAAACATACTGACAGAATACCACCCACATAAAAATAAAGCCAAAACTTCCAAATGTTATCAAACATGTAGTTTCTTGGTATATTGTTAAAAATTACCTCAATGATTTAATAAATACTTCGCCTTCCAGATAACACATGTTAGTGTTTTAAGAAAAGCTGTCTTCTCAAAGGAAAATTCATAAAACAGTGAGAGAAGTCACAATGTTCCAAAAGGAATCAGGAATCTTGGATCTCTGGTTTCACTGTCAGTTTGATCTATGTGAACATAAAAGTGAGAGAGTCATCTATCAGTTAAAATGTCCATACAAGAAGTAGGATTGCAATCGGGACATACTACAGACCAGGGGGGCCTCTGGTCTGTCTGGAAAACAAAGGCAAAAGTTGGGGTGTATTGGAGAAAGAGGAGGTTACACAAGTTATTTTGAAGAAAAGCCCATTGGTGCTGGCAGCATCTTACAAGAGCTGGCGAGTTCTGAGTGGTGAACGTCAGTACTTGCCAGGTAGAACCCGTAATCTTGGAGTTACGGTTAGTCCCTTGTAGTTTTGGACTGGGCTTGTGAGACAGCATGTCAAGCAAGTGTTCTTATATAAATAGCTACCGTCCTTGTGCTGCTAGCTGTCCTTGTGTGACATACAATAAGCTGCAGTTTGGAAGAATTTCTTGTGATAGTTCCTGTTATCAGGCAAATTATACTTGAAAACCCTTCCTTCATGGCCTTCCCCAGCTCCATTTGCCAGGGTTTGACACAATTAAAATCTTGAATTTTAAAATTTTTCACAATTATTTCAATTCAGTTTTTTGGTGCCATGAAATTGGCTTTTTTTTTCCAGGAAGGATGCTAATGCAAGAGAAAAGGTATCACATTGATGGTAGTAAAGTTCAAGGATAAAAAATAATACAATGGAAGTATCTTAGTTCATTCCTGCTGCTATAACAAAATACTTGAGACTGGGTAATTTATAAACAATAGACATTTATTTTTCACGGTTCTAGATGCTGGGAGGTCTGAGATCAAGGGCCCAGCAGATTCAATGTCTGCTGAAGGCTGCTCTCTGCTTCCAAGATGGTGCCTTGTAACTGTGTCCTCACATGGTAGAAGAAACAGAAAGAAGGGGCAAACTCACTCCTCCCAACTCTTTTATAAGGACAGTAATCCTGTCCATAAGGGCAGAGCCCTCAGGGCCTATTCACCTCCCAAGAACCCCACCTCTTAATGTCATCACCTTCAGGGTTAAGTTCAAACATAAAAATTTGGGAGGGACACATACATTCAAACTACAGCAGGTAGTAACACACAAAAATGATCATAGAGGCTATAAACTGTAGATAAGAGATGTCAACACATCTTTAGAAGACGGAAAGCACAGAGATGACTGGTTGGCAGAGCAGAGGAATCTGCACCCTAAGTGGCTGCAGAGGAGTTGCTGATCCAGGTTGCAGACTCAGGAAGCAGTCAGGATGAATGGTACCAGCCACCACCATAAGTGGTCATGAGAGGTGGGACTGACGAGAGGGGTGCTTCAGAGTCGGGTTAAAAAGTGCTTTCTCTCTGAGATCCCTGTCCCGTGTTAACGATACAGCCAGCTATGCTTCCCTTACCCTGGACAATGTAGTAGGCAGCATTCTAAGAATGACCACTAATGTCCCTTATATAATCCCCTCCTCTTTGAATGTAGATGAAACCTGTGCAAATGATGAAATATCACTCCCATGGTTGTTACATTGTATGGAAAAAAGGACATTATCCAGGTGGGTCCAAACAAATCACATGAACCCTTTCAAAGCAGAGAGTTTCTCCAGCTGATAGCAAAAAAGGAAGTCAGAGAGATTCAGAGCATGATAAGGGTTTGATGTGCTACTGCTGGCATTGGAGATAGTGAGAGCCGAGAACCTCAGACCTACAATCCCCAACAACCTCTGTAACCTTGGAAGCAGAGTCTTCCCAGAGCCTCTAGATAAGAGCCCAGCCTGGCCAACACCAACATTTTGACCTTGTGAGACCTTAAACAGAGAACCCAGGCAAGCCCACTTGAACTTCTGACCTGCAGACCTGTGAGCCGATACATGGAATTTGTTTAAAACCATTAAGTTTATGTTTGTTTGTTATGCAGCAATAGAAAACTAATATATCTGTGTTTATATATAATATATTATATACAACATAATATATAATTATATGTTGTTATGTATATTGTAATATATTGCATAATATATGCTATACATATAGTATATTTATAATACATATTTACATAGAAAACTTTAATATATATATAAAAAGAAAAGAAGTTTATTTTCTGATGTTTAACAACTCAGATGAAACATACTTAAAACTACAAGTATTAGCATATATTTAAGGACAGCTTCCAACATGGAAGACAGAGACAAAATTAAATGAATTGTATAAAAAAAAGTGTGAGGAAATAAATAGAGCAATGATAGAGAAAGCAGAGGGCAACTCCAAAATAACTAGGATTAATATAATTACACAGATAAGAGAAGATATTGCAGCCAGGAAATAATTGAAAGACACAATCAAAAATTTTAGAAGAATCCTTAGAAATAAAAACAATGGCAACTGAAATAAAAGACCTCAACAGGAAATTTAGAAAATAAAATTGAGACATCGTCTAGAAACAAGAACAAACAAAACAAAGATAATATTAGTACATCAATAGAGAAGACTGAATATCTGTCTATCAGAAATTCCAGAGAGGACAAAATACAGGTATTACAAACAAACTCCTTCCCAGAACTAAGCACATAGATTTCAGATTAAGATATTCTATTAGGCGGCCAACACAATGAATGGAAAATAATTCATAGCACAGTGCATCGTCTTCAGGTTTTTTCCTTCAAACGTCTACCAACCTTGACTTTGCTTTCCTTTTCTATAAGAATATTTTCAATGCTCCTAACTACAGTGTCTGTCCCCGACATTCTCAAAAGTTGTTATTCTTTATCAGAACAGGACTTCTAAATTAAGCAAAAAATCACTCTTTTTCTGATGGCCCTGGCTATTCCTTACACTTGTTCCAACTACTTCAGTGTCTTTGATCCATTCTCTATTTTTCTAATATTTCTGGGTATTTGCAACTAAAAATTATTTGATCCCCAGTAACCTCTAAGAGATTTTTACTATGCAAATCAACCTCAATACACGTAATGTCTTAAGAGTTACTCCATTTCTCAGATTCATAAATAACTGACTTCATATAGCTATTCATCAAACAAACCTTAAGAGGTACATTACTGCAGTTTCAAAGAATAAATCCCATGCCCCTCTTCCCATCGCAAACTGGGACTTATGGTTCTCTGTTGAGCAGCACATTTCCCAAGGAAATGTAAAATATATTATATGTATCCACAAGCAGCCAGAATTTAGTCTAGAGTATGTCAAAAGAGACCAGAGGGCAGTTCTAACACCCTTGTTTTGAGGAAGACACCCTACTATGCCAAAGCAGAGAAGGGAGCAAGCCCACTAGGTTTGTTCTATAGCCAGGATTTGTAAGAAACAGTCCTAATAGAGCCTGCAGCATCTTCCTACTCAGAAGATGAGTATTGATTCATGAGCCAAATTTTAGGTTTTACATGTTCCTTTCTGTCTGTCACTTCTGAAAAACAGTGTACTGTAGTGCATTGAACAGGATGCACTGCCACTCAAGCCCTGTTTCTCTTTCAGCAACACTGGAGAGGCTGGTAGATGTGACTTTTCAGAACACTATGTAGAAAACAATCAGCTTACAAATGACAACAGAGTAGAATAAAGATACAAACTGGAAAAGGGAGAGCCTTTTCAACCAGGAGATTCAGAGATAAAGATTACTATTCTCCTGGAATCTTAATGAATTGATTTCATCACTGACCCCTGGAGAATGTCAAATGTCACATTTACATGGAAATGGAAGGACACACTCATGCTCCTTAGCTGCAGTTTAGCACACTTAGACTGCTGTACTATTCTTTCTCTATCTCTCTCCTCTTTCTTCCTCTCTCTCTCCTCTCTCTTTCTGTATCTCTATCTCTCTTTATCTCTGTCTCTATTTCTTTTTAAATTTTTTTTTTAATTTTATTTTGTCGATATACATTGTAGCTGATTATTGCTCCCTATCACCAAAACCCCCCTCCCTTCTCCCTCCCCCCCTCCCCCCCAACAATGTCCTTTCTGTTTGCTTGTTGTATCAACTTCAAATAATTGTGGTTGTTATATCTTCTTCCCCCCCCCCCCCCCCGGTTTGTGTGTGTGTGTGTGTATGTGTGTGTGTGAATTTATATATTAATTTTTAGCTCCCTCCAATAAGTGAGAACATGTGGTATTTCCCTTTCTGTGCCTGACTTGTTTCACTTAATATAATTCTCTCAAGGTCCATCCATGTTGTTGCAAATGGCAGTATTTCATTTGTTTTTATACCTGAGTAGTATTCCATTGTGTAGATGTACCACATTTTCCGTATCCACTCATCTGATGATGGGCATTTGGGCTGGTTCCAACTCTTGGCTATTGTAAAGAGTGCTGCGATGAACATTGGGGAACAGGTATACCTTCGACTTGATGATTTCCATTCCTCTGGGTATATTCCCAGCAGTGGGATGGCTGGGTCGTATGGTAGATCTATTTGCAATTGTTTAAGGAACCTCCATACCATTTTCCATAGAGGCTGCACCATTTTGCAGTCCCACCAACAATGTATGAGAGCTCCTTTTTCTCCGCAGCCTCGCCAGCATTTATCGTTCATAGTCTTTTGGATTTTAGCCATCCTAACTGGGGTTAGATGGTATCTCAATGTGGTTTTGATTTGCATTTCCCGGATGCTGAGTGATGTTGAGCATTTTTTCATATGTCTGTTGGCCATTTGGATATCTTCCTTACAAAAATGCCTACTTAGCTCTTTTGCCCATTTTTTAATTGGGTTGCTTGTTTTCTTCTTGTAAAGTTGTTTGAGTTCCTTATATATTCTGGATATTAATCCTTTGTCAGATGTATATTTTGCAAATATTTTCTCCCACTCTGTTGGTTGTCTTTTAACTCTTTTAATTGTTTCTTTTGCTGTGCAGAAGCTTTTTAGTTTGATATAGTCCCATTTGTTTATTTTTCCTTTGGTTGCCCGTGCTTTTGGGGTCGTATTCATGAAGTCTGTGCCCAGTCCTATTTCCTGAAGTGTTTCTCCTATGTTTTCTTTAAGAAGTTTTATTGTCTCAGGGTGTATATTTAAATCCTTAATCCATTTTGAGTTGACTTTAGTATACGGTGAGAGGTATGGATCTAGTTTCATTCTCCTGCATATCGATATCAAGTTATCCCAGCACCACTTGCTGAAGAGGCAGTCCCTTCCCCAGTGAATAGGCTTGGTGCCTTTGTCAAAGATCAGATGGCAGTAAGTGTGTGGGTTGATTTCTGGATTCTCTATTCTATTCCATTGGTCAGTGTGTCTGTTTTTATGCCAGTACCATACTGTTTTGGTTATTATAGCTTTGTAGTATAGCTTAAAGTCAGGTAGTGTTATGCCTCCAGCTTTATTTTTTTTGCTCAGCATTGCTTTGGCTATTCGTGGTCTTTTATTGTTCCATATAAATGTCTGAATAGTTTTTTCCATTTCTGAGAAAAATGTCTTTGGAATTTTGATGGGGATTGCATTGAATTTGTATATCACTTTGGGTAGTATGGACATTTTCACTATGTTGATTCTTCCAATCCAAGAGCATGGAATATCTTTCCATCTTCTTGTATCCTCTCTAATTTCTCTCAGCAGTGGTTTGTAGTTCTCATTATAGAGATTTTTCACCACCTTGGTTAACTCAATTCCTAAGTATTTTATTTTTTTGGTGGCTATTGTAAATGGGCAGGCTTTCTTGATTTCTCGTTCTGCATGTTCACTATTGGAGAATAGAAATGCTACTGATTTTTGTGTGTTGATTTTGTATCCTGCTACTGTGCTGAAATCATTTATCAATTCCAACAGTTTTTTTGTAGAGGTTTTAGGCTGTTCGATATATAGGATCATGTCATCTGCAAACAGGGACAGTTTGACTTCATCTTTTCCAATCTGGATGCCCTTTATTTCCTTCTCTTCTCTGATTGCTCTGGCTAGTACTTCCAACACTATGTTGAATAGGAGTGGTGAGAGTGGGCAACCTTGTCTAGTGCCTGTTCTTAAAGGAAAAGCTTTCAGCTTTTCCCCATTCAAGATGATATTGGCAGTGGGTTTGTCATATATGGCTTTAATTATGTTGAGATACTTTCCCTCTATACCTAACTTATAGAGGGTCTTTGTCATGAATGAGTGCTGAACTTTATCAAATGCTTTTTCAGCATCTATAGAGATGATCATATGGTCCTTGTGTTTGAGTTTATTAATATGGTGTATCACATTTATTGATTTGCGTATGTTGAACCAACCTTGCATCCCTGGGATGAATCCCACTTGATCGTGATGAGTAATTTTTCGTATGTGTTGCTGTATTCTGTTTGCTAGTATTTTAGTGAGGATTTTTGCATCTATATTCATCAAGGATATCGGCCTGTAGTTTTCTTTTTTGGTTATATCTTTACCTGGTTTTGGTATCAGGATGATGTTTGCTTCATAGAATGAGTTTGGGAGATTTGCGTCCGTTTCAATCTTTTGGAATAGTTTCTAAAGAATCGGTGTCAATTCCTCTTTGAATGTTTGGTAAAATTCTGCTGTGAATCCATCTGGTCCTGGGCTTTTCTTTGTTGGGAGCCTTCTGATAACAGCTTCAATCTCCTTTATTGTTATTGGTCTGTTCAAATTTTCTACGTCTTCACGGTTCAGTTTTGGGAGCTTGTGTGTGTCCAGAAATTTATCCATTTCCTCCAGATTTTCAAATTTGTTGGCGTATAGTTGTTTATAGTAGTCTCGAATGATTCCTTGTATTTCAGATGAATCAGTTGTAATATCGCCTTTTTCATTTCTAATTTTTGTTATTTGAGTCTTCTCTCTTCTTTTTTTTGTTAGCCATGCTAATGGTTTGTCAATTTTATTTATCTTTTCAAAAAACCAACTTTTTGATTCGTTGATCTTTTGAATTGTTTTTTGGTTTTCAATTTCATTCAGTTCTGCTCTGATCTTAATGATTTCTTTCCGTCTGCTAACTTTAGGATTGGATTGTTCTTGTTTTTCTAGTTCTTTAAGGTGAAGTGTTAGGTTGTTCACTTGCCATCTTTCCATTCTTCTGAGGTGAGCATTTAATGCAATAAATTTTCCCCTCAATACTGCTTTTGCAGTATCCCACAGGTTTTGGTATGATGTATCATTGTTTTCATTAGTTTCAATAAACTTTTTGATTTCCTGCTTGATTTCTTCTTGGACCCATATGTCATTAAGTAGAATGCTGTTTAATTTCCATGTGTTTGTATAGTTTCCAGAGTTTTGTTTGTTATTAATTTCTAGTTTTAATCCATTGTGGTCTGAGAAGATACATGGAATAATTCCAATTTTTTTGAATTTATTGAGACTTGATTTGTGACCTAATATGTGATCTATCCTGGAGAATGATCCGTGTGCTGATGAGAAGAATGAATATTCTGAGGTTGTTGGGTGGAATGTTCTGTAGATATCTGCCAATTCCAATTGGTCTAGAGTCTTGTTTAGATCTTGTGTTTCTCTACTGATTCTTTGCCTAGATGATCTGTCTAATATTGACAGTGGAGTGTTCAGGTCCCCTGCTATTATGGTATTAGTGTCTATTTCCTTCTTTAGGTCTAATAGAGTTTGTTTTATAAATCTGGCTGCTCCAACATTGGGTGCGTACATATTTATGATTGTTATGTCTTCTTGATGGATCAGTCCTTTTATCATTAAGTAGTGTCCCTCATTGTCTCTTTTTATGGTTTTTAGTTTAAAGTCTATTTTGTCAGATATAAGAATAGACACTCCAGCTCGTTTTTCTTTTCTGTTTGCATGGTAAATCTTTTTCCATCCTTTCACTCTCACTCTTAGTCTGTGTGAATCTTTATGGGTGAGGTGGGTCTCTTGTAGGCAGCATATAGTTGGGTCCTGCTTTTTGATCCAGTCAGCCAGTCTGTGTCTTTTAATTGGGGAATTTAAGCCTTTAACATTAAGAGTTGTTATTGAAAGGTGTTGATTTATTCCTAGCATTTTATTGGTTGTTTGGTTGTCTTAGGTGTCTTTTGTTCCTTGCTTTCTGATTTACTGTTTGGTTTCTTTGTTTGTTGGTACCTTAGGTTGTAGATAGTGTTTTTGTTAGCTTGTTTTCTCTTCATGAATGCCATTTTTATTGTACTAGCGGGTTTAGATTTTTCTTAGGTTTTTATGGCAGTGGTAGTTATTTTTCAGGAACCAAACCCAGTACTCCCTTGAGGATTTCTTGTAAGTGTGGTCTTGTGGTAGTGAACTCCCGCAGTTTTTGTTTGTCTGAGAAATATACTATTTGCCCCTCATTTCGGAAGGATAGCCTTGCAGGGTAGAGTATTCTTGGCTGGCAATCTTTGTCTTTTAGTATTTTGAAAATATCATCCCATTCCTTTCTAGCTTTTAGGGTTTGTGATGAAAAGTCTGATGTTAACCTGATTGGGGCTCCCTTATAGGTGATTTGACGCTTCTCTCTTGCAGCTTTTAAGATTCTCTCTTTGTCTCTGAGTTTTGCCAATTTGACTATGACATGTCTTGGAGAAGGCCTTTTTGGGTTGAATACGTTTGGAGATCGTTGAGCTTCCTGGATCTGAAGATCTGTGATTTTTCCTATACCTGGGAAGTTTTCTGCCACTATTTTGTTGAATATGTTTTCAATGGAATCTCCATTTTCCTCCCCTTCTGGAATACCCATGACTCGGATATTCGAGCGCTTGAGGTTGTCTGATATCTCTCTCAGATTTTCTTCCATGTCCTTGATTCTTTTTTCTTTCTTTTTGTCTGCTTGTGTTATTTCAAACAGCCCATCTTCAAGTTCAGAGGTTCTCTCTTCAACTTCGACAAGCCTGCTGGTTAAACTCTCCGTTGTGTTTTTTATTTCGCTGAATAACTTCTTCAGTTCAGCAAGTTCTGCTACATTTTTTTTTCAGGACATTGATTTCCTTGTATATTTCCTCTTTCAGATCCTGTATACTTTTCCTCATTTCATCATGATGTCTAGCTGAGTTTTCTTGTATCTCATTCAGTTTCCTTAGAATTATCACTCGAAATTCCTTGTCAGTTATTTCAAGGGCTTCTTGTTCTATAGGATCTAGAGTATGAGATTTATTAACTTTTGGTGGTGTACTTTCTTGATTTTTTGTATTTCTGGTGTCTTTTTTTTTGGTGTTTATTCATTGTGGCAGGGGGTTTCACAGTCCACCGGTTTGAGACTAATGACTAACTAGGATGTTGCTGTGGTTGCCAATTTGGTATGGCTCCCGCCGTGACTGCTCAGTTGGCCTCTAGTGTCTTGTGTGTGTGGTTGCCTCGGGTCTTGGGCTTCTCCGGGGATCCACCTTTCTGGTCAGCTTGTACTCTGCTGGGCTGGTGGATCACGTACCACAGGGTGTGTGATCTCTGTTGAGCTTTCACTTTCTGTACAGGACTTCTCCCCGTTCCGTGTGCTCTGGCCCAGGCTGTTAGATCGTGCAGTGGCGACCCCACCGGGTGTGTGGTTTCTGTCGAGACTCTGCCTCCCTGGCCGCACGTCTCCCCCCTCTGTGCACACTGTGCTGGGCTGGGGTGTGTCTTCTGCACCCCTCGTCTATCAGCTGGGCCTTCAAGACCCTGCTCAGCACCGCCTCGCCCAGGAAGTCTACCAGGTTTCTGCTGGGCACAGACGACCGGTCTCTCTGGGTGCCTTTGTAGCACTGTGTAGATCTTTCTCGGGTCTTGTTCACCTTTGTATCCCCCCGGTATAAACCGAGTCTAGTGCCCGCCTGCAGCCTGCTCTCCGGCAGGTTCAAGTGGACCTGGGAACTCTCCTACCACACTATTCCCAACCAGAAATTCGTTAGGCTTTTTTCCAAACTGGTGGTCGCAGAGATGGTATCTGCCTCCCAGTAACAGGAAGTTTACCGGGGCCGGAGTCCAGGGTGTGGTGGAGTGACAGTCGGCCCGCCCGTACTTCCTAGCCCTTCCATCACTGGTTGGGACGCCCAACACCCCCAGCCCCGCCAGAGAACCACGGAGGGAGTGGGAGCGGAGGCCGTCCCGCAGGGTCCGGAAAGCCCCGCGCCAGGCCAAGCAAATGGGCTCAGTGATGGCCGAGCAGGGTGGAGCTGCCCGCACCTGGGAAAATGGAGGCAGCACCGTGGCAGTGAGTGGCCTGGTGGTGCAGGCGGGAGCCGCGTGGGCATCCACCCCCCGAACAGAGCTGTGCCAGGGATCACTCACAGTGCTGTGCCAGGTCGGGCGCTCGCTCTGTCTCTGGTTTGTTGCCTTCCATGTTCTCGGCGCTGCCGCCTCGGGCTGTTCAGTCGCGGCGCCGCTCGGGCGCTCCCAGGAATCTTCTTTAATGCCAGCCTGAACCCTCGAATCCTGAATAGGGCAGCTGGCCGCCTTCAGTGCGGCCCCAGCCTCCGGGATCCTGGCTGCATCCACAGCAGCCCTGGCGCCGTGTTCCCTGTTTCAAGACTCGCTTTTGCAGCTAAGAATCAGTTCTTTTCCTGCTCCACACTTCAAAGCTGTTGCCTGTAAATGAGGCAGCCTCTCCTGCCGGGGGCAAAGTGGCGTTGAGCCCCCACGACCGGCCAGCAGCAGCAGTCCTCCCTTAAGAGATGGCCAGAGGAAGGTCCACAAGTTTCCCGGCTGCCTGAGGCCCAGTGGCCACCTTTTCCACCTCAGCTACTCCGCGCCAGCCGCCGCAGCCGCCGCCATCTTGAAACCAAGGCCATATAATGAAATTCTAATCCCCAATGTGATAGTATTAGAAGATGGGGCCTTTGGTAGGTGATGAGGTCATGAGGGCAGAGCCTGCATGAATGGAATTAGGGCCCTGTAAAAGAGTCTCTGAAGAGTCCCCTTGTCCTTTCTACCATGTGAGGACACAGAGAAAAAACGGCCTTCTGTGAATCAGGAAGTGGGCCCTTACCAGGCACAAATCTGCTGGGACTTGATCTTGGACTTCCCAGCTTCCAGAACAATTAAAAATAGATTTCTCTAGTTTATAAGCCACCCAGCCTAAGAAATTCTGTTTTAACAGCCTGAATGGACAAAGACACTTTATATTTCTAGTTTGGGAGAAAAATATAAAATAGAAAAATATTTAAAAACCTTGGATTCTGGAGTGAAAAAGGAAGAAAAAGAGTTTAGAGAGAAGAAAAGAGTTAAGAGTGAGACTGTCCTGAAGTCTGAAGAATACAACCAAGCAGCTCAAACCAAGAGAAATCAACAGCAGATTTCTCAGGAAGCCAAGAGATCACAGACAGAGAATGCCCTGACCTTACAGACTTAAACACCAATATCTACATTGAGGATCTCAGAGAAATATGCAGACTGAGTTATTTTTCAAATGGAAAAAACCAGGTTCATCTCTGCTGCATGTTTCTCTTTGCAACCTACTTTTGTAGGTGTCTGACCTGTTTAAATATAATTTATATTTTCATCCAGCCTTACTGCATCTGAGAATGGTGACATTCTGACCTACTATAAAATTGGGCTTAGGGAGGTAAGGTGCAAGACAAATTGCTGAACTCCACCTGCAAAAATAGAGTTTAGGTCTCTAGAGAATGGAAGAGAAATTAGCTGTCAGGTGGTGCCAAGTTCACATAAACAAGGGCAAAATGAGTCATCCTTCAGCACTGTAGGCACTGGCCAAAGCTAAAAGCAAACGCTGAAGATACAACAAAATGGGCAGTGCACCCCAATGAACTTCTAGAAAAAGTTTCATAGTGTATCCAGAAGAAAGGGACTATCCACATTAATATCACTGGTTACTGAGGTGAACAGCAATGAGGGTTTTTTTGGTTTGGGGGGATTTTTTGTTTGTTTTTTTTTTTAAACTCTCTGGAATGTGAGATGCTGACTTTTTTTTTTTTTTTTCATTTTGATATCTTCACTGCTAAGATAATGCTACATGCTTCCTGCCATTAACTGACTATTTTGAGCCCTACGGCATTAATGGTCATTATACAACAAAGGAGTAAAAAGAGAACATGGAAATTTCCACCATTTCTCTTAGAAGCTTGGCATAGTAAATGGACCATGTCACTGAAAGGGTAGTCATTAGAAATAGGAGATGGAAGGTATATAATGCTACAAAATAGTTCAAAGCAAAGGCGAAATTACCTGAGTTTTTTTTGATTTCTAGAATCATAAATTGGATATAGAGACAAGACCAAAATGTGAATATTTCAGATCTTAACACCTAAGAAGAAAAAAATATTTCTTTGTAAACTAAGCTAGTCCTAAAAATGGACACAGCTAAAATCTAGGACCTTGGAATCAAGACTTCTCTAGGACAAAAACATGGAGTAGGAGTGGAAGGTATTTTTAGTATTTTCTGTTTCAAGAATTTACAATTTAAATAATTTTTACTTTTGCATGTTTCCTTCTAATTCTTATCCATAGGCATACAAATATGAAGTAGTTGAGCAGGCTATTTTTATTTATGTTTTCCCCCATATTTATTATGCGACATTATTCCATATTTCTTTCCTTTTTTTTTTTAAATTTTATTTTGTCGATATACATTGTGGCTGATTATTGCTCCCCATCACCAAAACCTCCCTCCCGCCTCCCTCCGCCCCTCCCCCCCACCAATGTCCCCTCTGTTTGCTTGTCGTATCAACTTCAAGTAATTGTGGTTGTTGTATCTTCCCCCCCCCCCCCCGGTATTTTCTGTGTGTGTGTGTGTGTGTGTGTGTGTGTGTGTGTGTGTGTGTGTGTGTGAATTTATATATTAATTTTTAGCTCCCACCAATAAGTGAGAACATGTGGTATTTCTCTTTCTGTGCCTGACTTGTTTCACTTAATATAATTCTCTCAAGGTCCATCCATGTTGTTGCAAATGGCAGTATTTCATTCGTTTTTACAGCTGAGTAGTATTCCATTGCGTAGATGTACCACATTTTCCGTATCCACTCATCCGATGATGGACATTTGGGCCGGTTGCAACTCTTGGCTATTGTAAAGAGTGCTGCGATGAACATTGGGGAACAGGTATTCCTTCGACTTGATGATTTCCATTCCTCTGGGTATATTCCCATCAGTGGGATAGCTGGGTCGTATGGTAGATCTATCTGCAATTGTTTGAGGAACCTCCATACCATTTTCCATAGAGGCTGCACCATTTTGCAGTCCCACCAACAATGTATGAGAGTTCCTTTTTCTCCGCAACCTCGCCAGCATTTATCGTTCAGAGTCGTTGGATTTTCGCCATCCTAACTGGGGTTAGATGGTATCTCAGTGTGGTTTTGATTTGCATTTCCCGATGCTGAGTGATGTTGAGCATTTTTTCATATGTCTGTTGGCCATTTGTATATCTTCCTTAGAGAAATGCCTACTTAGCTCTTTTGCCCATTTTTTAATTGGGTTGCTTGTTTTTTTCTTGTAAAGTTGTTTGAGTTCCTTATATATTCTGGATATTAATCCTTTGTCAGATGTATATTTTGCAAATATTTTCTCCCACTCTGTTGGTTGTCTTTTAACTCTTTTAATTGTTTCTTTTGCTGTGCAGAAGCTTTTTAGTTTGATATAATCCCATTTGTTTATTTTTCCTTTGGTTGCCCGTGCTTTTGGGGTCATATTCATGAAGTCTGTGTCCAGTCCTATTTCCTGAAGTGTTTCTCCTATGTTTTCTTTAAGAAGTTTTATTCTTTCAGGGTGTATATTTAAATCCTTAATCCATTTTGAGTTGATTTTAGTATATGGTGAGAGGTATGGGTCTGGTTTCATTCTCCTGCATATGGATATCCAGTTATCCCAGCACCATTTGCTGAAGAGGCAGTCCCTTCCCCAGTGAATAGACTTGGTGCATTTGTCAAAGATCAGATGGCAGTAAGTGTGTGGGTTGATTTCTGGATTCTCTATTCTGTTCCATTGGTCAGTGTGTCTGTTTTTATGCCAGTACCATACTGTTTTGGTTATTATAGCTTTGTAGTATACCTTAAAGTCAGGTAGTGTTATGCCTCCAGCTTTATTTTTTTTGCTCAGCATTGCTTTGGCTATGCGTGGTCTTTTATTATTCCATATAAATGTCTGGATAGTTCTTTCCATTTCTGAGAAAAATGTCTTTGGAATTTTGATGGGGATTGCATTGAATTTGTATATCACTTTGGGTAGTATGGACATTTTCACTATGTTGATTCTTCCAATCCAAGAGCATGGGATATCTTTCCATCTTCTTGTATCCTCTCTAATTTCTCTCAGCAGTGGTTTGTAGTTCTCATTATAGAGAATTTTCACCTCCTTGGTTAACTCAATTCCTAAGTATTTTATTTTTTGGTGGCTATTGTAAATGGGCAGGCTTTCTTGATTTCTCGTTCTGCATGTTCACTATTGGAGAAAAGAAATGCTACTGATTTTTGTGTGTTAATTTTGTATCCTGCTACTGTGCTGAAATCATTTATCAATTCCAAGAGTTTTTTTGTAGAGGTTTTCGGCTGTTCGATATATAGGATCATGTCATCGGCAAACAGGGACAGTTTGACTTCTTCTTTTCCAATCTGGATGCCCTTTATTTCCTTCCCTTCTCTGATTGCTCTGGCTAGTACTTCCAACACTATGTTGAATAGGAGTGGTGAGAGTGGGCATCCTTGTCTAGTTCCTGTTCTTAAAGGAAAAGCTTTCAGCTTTTCCCCATTCAGGATGACATTGGCAGTGGGTTTGTCATATATGGCTTTAATTATGTTGGGATACTTTCCCTCTATACCTAACTTATAGAGGGTCTTTGTCAAGAATGAGTGCTGAACTTTATCAAATGCTTTTTCAGCATCTATAGAGATGTTCATATGGTCCTTGTGTTTGACTTTATTAATATGGTGTATCACATTTATTGATTTGCGTATGTTGAACCAACCTTGTATCCCTGGGATGAATCCCACTTGATCGTCATGAATAATTTTACCTATGTATTGCTGTATTCTGTTAGCTAGTATTTTAGTGAGGATTTTTGCATCTATATTCATCAAGGATATCAGCCTGTAGTTTTCTTTTTTGGTTATATCTTTACCTGGTTTTGGTATCAGGATGATGTTTGCTTCATAGAATGAGTTTGGGAGATTTGCATCTGTTTCAATCTTTTGGAATAGTTTCTAAAGAATCGGTGTCAATTCCTCTTTGAATATTTGGTATAATTCTGCTGTGAATCCATCTGGTCCTGGGCTTTTCTTTGTTGGGAGCCTTCTGATAACAGCTTCAATCTCCTTTATTGTTATTTGTCTGTTCAAATTTTCTACGTCTTCACGGTTCAGTTTTGGGAGCTTGTGTGTGTCCAGTAATTTATCCATTTCCTCCAGATTTTCAAATTTGTTGGCGTATAGTTGTTTATAGTAGTCTCGAATGATTCCTTGTATTTCAGATGAATCAGTTGTAATATCACCTTTTTCATTTCTAATTTTTGTTATTTGAGTCTTCTCTCTTCTTTTCTTTGTTAGCCATGCTAATGGTTTGCCAATTTTATTTATCTTTTCAAAAAACCAACTTTTTGATTCATTGATCTTTTGTATTGTTTTTTGGGTTTCAATTTCATTCAGTTCTGCTCTGATCTTAATGATTTCTTTCAGTCTGCTAACTTTAGGTTTGGATTGTTCTTGTTTTTCTAGTTCTTTAAGGTGAAGTGTTAGGTTGTTCACTTGCCATCTTTCCATTCTTCTGAGGTGAGCATTTAATGCAATAAATTTCCCCCTCAATACTGCTTTTGCAGTATCCCACAGGTTTTAGTATGATGTATCATTGTTTTCATTAGTTTCAATAAATTTTTTGATTCCCTGCTTGATTTCTTCTTGGACCCATATGTCATTAAGTAGAATGCTGTTTAATTTCCATGTGTTTGTATAGTTTCCAGAGTTTCGTTTGTTATTAATTTCTAGTTTTAATCCATTGTGGTCTGAGAAAATACATGGGATAAATCCAATTTTTTGAATTTATTGAGACTTGATTTGTGACCTAATTTGTGATCTATCCTGGAGAATGAGCCATGTGCTGATGAGAAGAATGAATATTCTGAGGTTGTTGGATGGAATGTTCTGTAGATATCTGCCAAGTCCAATTGGTCTAGAGTATTGTTTAGATCTTGTGTTTCTCTACTGATTCCTTGCCTAGATGATCTGTCTAATATTGACAGTGGGGTGTTCGGGTCCCCTGCTATTATGGTATTAGTGTCTATTTCCTTCTTTAGGTCTAATAGAGTTTGTTTTATAAATCTGGCTGCTCCAACATTGGGTGCGTACATATTTATGATTGTTATGTCTTCTTGATGGATCAGTCCTTTTATCATTTAGTGTCCCTCATTGTCTCTTTTTATGGTTTTTAGTTTAAAGTCTATTTTGTCAGATATAAGAATAGCTACTCCAGCTCATTTTTCTTTTCTGTTTGCATGGTAAATCTTTTTCCTTCCTTTCACTCTTAGTCTATGTGAATCTTTATGGGTGAGGTGGGTCTTTTGTAGGCAGCATATAGTTGGGTCCTGCTTTTTGATCCAGTCAGCCAGTCTGTGTCTTTTAATTGGGGAATTTAAGCCTTTTACATTAAGAGTTGTTATTGAAAGGTGTTGATTTATTCCTTGCATTTTATTGGTTGTTTGGTTGACTTAGGTTTCTTTTGTTCCTTGCTTTCTGATTTACTGTTTGGTTTCTGTGTTTGTTGGTTCCTCAGGTTGTAGATAGCGTTTTTGTTTGTTTGTTTTCTCTTCATGAATGCCATTTTATTATACTAGCGGGTTTAGATTTTTCTTGGGTTTTTATGGCAGTGGTAGTTATTTTTCAGGAACCAAACCCAGTACTCCCTTGAGGATTTCTTGTAAGGGTGATCGTGTGGTAGTGAACTCCCACAGTTTTTGTTTGTCTGAGAAATATACTATTTGCCCTTCATTTCAGAAGGATAGCCTTGCAGGGTAGAGTATTCTTGGCTGGCAATCTTTGTCTTTTAGTATTTTGAATATATCATCCCATTCCTTTCTAGCTTTTAGGGTTTGTGATGAAAAGTCTGATGTTAGCCTGATTGGGGCTCCCTTATAGGTGATTTGACACTTCTGTCTTGCAGCTTTTAAGATTCTCTCTTTGTCTCTGAGTTCTGCCAGTTTGACTATAACATGTCTTGGAGAAGGCCTTTTTGGGTTGAATACATTGGGAGATCGTTGAGCTTCCTGGATCTGAAGATCTGTGTCTTTTCCTATACCTGGGAAGTTTTCTGCCACTATTTTCTTGAATATGTTTTCAATGCAATCTCCGTTTTCCTCCCCTTCTGGAATACCCATTATTCCATATTTCTGCATTTTTTTCATTAGTATTGTTTTAATGGTTATACAAAATTCCATCTTATTGTATATTATAATTTATACAACCATTCTAGAAATAAGGTATCTTTTGAGTTGTGACTGGTTGGTCAACTCTTGGAAAGAGTACAAATGTGGGTTTGTCTCAGAGGCTTCTCAGGGCGGACATGGGATTGGAGTATGAGGGAAAGGGAGCAGGTTTTCTTGGAGTTGAGGACAAACTTCATCAAACAGTCTATTCTAACAGGTCTCAGGGAAGTCCTAGACCTGCCGAGGGCTTGTGTTTCTGCAGCTTAGCTATTCTCGAGAACAATGATGTAGCCCAAATTATTTTTAAGTTGCACGTAACCTATTGTTATTATTGAAGTATGAAACTTTGATAAATATTTTTTAAAAGTAAATAAGAACATATTTAAGATAATCATACAAAGATGCCTCAGAGTCTCTGTTCCAATGTGCAGTTTGCTTGGGAAGGAAAGGAGTTGCTACACACAGAAAAATGCTGCACATATGAAGTCATTTCATACAGAACACAACAACAGCAAGAAAATATTTGTAGGAAATGGCCAACACTACATTAAATTTTTGCTCTAATGTTGAACTGTTTAATGTCTTGTGGGAGGCCTAGTTTCCTGGTAAGGGCAAGAGTGTCTTCATACACTGCTCTAGAAATTCACTCTGAATTTCCACCACAGTGAAGAGCTATAAGCAGAGAGTGGCTCCAAGAACTTTCCAGGATCTTGTATGCTTTTAGTAAGATGAGGAAAAAGAGGTGGAAGAGGGGATAAAGAGACACCATTAAAACAAGACTTTAAACACTGACCAGATCTCTCTCTCTCTCTCTCTCTCTCTCTCTCTCTCTCTCTGATTCTAATGCGCAGCACAGTTTGAAAAGTACTGAGATTTAAGATGCAATAAGTTAGGAGCAGCATTAACAGGACCAGGTTAATGACCTTCAGCAATTAAGGTGCTTTCCTGCCTTGAGATCTGCTATCAAATTAATGCTTCTCAATATGAAGTTGTAACTATAACCCATAGAAAACAGAAATACAAAATTCATCAGAATTCTTTTAAGGGAGTGTTCATTAGGGAGGACTATAGTTTTACAAAGGTTTAGTCCTAAAATTGGTTATTTGAGATATCAAAATGTAGTTTTTAATTTGATTTAGATTCTCCAAATTTCTTATCTCTCACTGCTTCCAAATAGTATGATATCTACAGCCTGTGTTTTGGATTTTTTTTTTTTTTTTTTTTTTTTTTTTTTTTTGCTTCAGCAAAATGAGACAAATAAGTTCAGGAATAAGACAATAGAGTCCAGTAAAGAGACAAATAAAAGCATAGATTTGAAGATCATAAGAAACTTTCTTTAAAAAAAAAAGTGCCAGAAGCTTGAAAACAAGGCAAAATAAGAACTGTGTGTTCCTTCTATGTCATACTGGAGCATGAACTAACAGATCCACCCATGGATTCTTTAATTATGTCATGGGACATGCCAGTGTTTGACTTGCTGTTTTTCATTTATTAGGGCCAAGATTCTATGAAGTTACATGTTGTTATAGATTTTTGTCCAGCAGAAATGCAAATTATTCATGTCCAGTAGAACAGACAGTCCCAGAGAATATGAGATTTTATTATCCGGTAGGACATTAACAAGTTTGGGCTCTAATTTAGTGGTTAGGACTCACCAGCCACTTTTCTTCAAATTACCTTTTGAACCAGACTTAGTATCATACTGGTTTCCTTAATAATAAATTAAATGAAATTTTACACATGTTTACTCTATATTTTTATAACAGTCAGAATTTAAATTCTTAAAAAATTATACTTTGACAATTTGTAGCATCTTTTTTAAGATCTCATCCACCCCTACAATTTTCCCAGGTCTATGTATATATCAGCATTATATGAGCACAACTACAGGGAGTTATAATACAACAGATAACACGAAGTTGAAAATGTAATGAAAAAGGAAGATGTAACTGTGTCTCTAGTTACTCTAACACGGATGTTCTTACAACTCAGATGTGCAGAAATGTTCTTTTTAAATATTTTTTACTGAACACAACTTCCTTACAAGCCTCTATTTCTTCTCAGTAGCTAAAAACAATCTTGCCACTCCAAGGTAACTAAGAATCTTTCAGTTGAAACCAATCTTTTGGGAAATGATTCAGTCTGTTCAGGATTTAAACTCAGTCAACTCAAAATTTAGACACCTCAACAAGGACATTCCCAAATCTCAAGCACCTTTTCTTTCCCCTCCTACTTCGTTGGTATGGGATGAAGGGAAAAACATATCTCATTCTGTGGATACAAGGAAGGCTTTTCTAGTCCAAATCTATCCTCTGAGAATTCAGTTGATTCTGTTCTGTTTACTACCTATATAATGGCCCCACCAAAAGGTTTGATAGCATACTGAAGGTCTTGCCATAAGAGATTTGAGGTCTACTCCTTGTCCTGACCCCAGGACTCTTGTGGTCTCCCAGTCTGATCAGTGTTCACATTTAACTTACTGGGATATCCAAGAATTTTTGGATATTTTCTCCTCTAAGCTTAGGTTGTAGGAAAACATTAGTATTATTTCACGCCTTTGCTCTGCCTAAATACTCTCAGTCAACATTAGAAGTTCATTCCTGCAAGAATTGCTGGTGGAAGGAGTAGATGGACCTCCTGTCCTTGGACTCCTTTGATGTTTCTCTCTCCAACTCCAAGGTTCTGAACACACTTTCTAATTTTTGCATGTATTTATAAACTATATATAATTAAAGCTTTATGTCATTATTATTTATAAAAACAAATACAAATAGAAGTTCTAATATTTTCTTCTCATATGCCAATAGACCACTCAGTTACTTCCACGGTTGATTTACATACTTGAAGACCACTGATGTAGAGCAGGAGTCAGCAATCTATGGTCCATAGACCAGATCTGGCCCAACACTTGTTTTTGTAAGTGAAATTTTATTGGAATCCAAGCAAACTCATCCCTTTACGTATTGTCTTTTGCTCTACAATGACAGAGTTGAGAAGATGCAATGAGATCACATATATCACAAATGCTAATATATTTACTTTCTGATTTATGACCCCTAATCTAGAAAATCAAAACTGTGATGCAAAAGCATGAGATTTACCATAATCTTTTTAAATTGGGTGAAAAAAAATGTTAAGTAATTTAGTTCAACAAGCATTAGACACCCAATAGTATATACAAGGTATGAATCTTTCCATGAAATTTTGGAAGTACCCTTGTATTGTATTTCTCTAATAAACCTATACAAGAGCACTTCAGAAAACTCATAGAAAGATTTTTATTATCTTTCCATTCTATTTTTCTATGAACTTTTTGAAGTATCTTGTATATTGCCATTTTATAAGTGATTTGTCCATTTGATTTGATATTGTGTGAGTAAGAAGGCAACATCATTTAGTGAAAGGAACACAGGAATCAGTGTCAAATACCTGGGTTTTTACTCTGGTTCCGTCACCAATAGCTGCAAGAAAATATCGTAAGTCAGAAATGCATTTAATACACATAAACCTACCGAACGTCATAGCTCAGCCCAGCCTACCTTGAACGTGCTCAGAACATTTACATTAGCCTACAGTTGGACACATCATCTGGCAACACAATACAATGTCAAGTGTCAGTTGTTTCCCCTCCAGATTGTGGGGCTGATGGAGATCTGCAGCTGCCGCCCAGCATCACGAGCGAGTATCCTACTGCATTTTGCTAGCACAGGAAAAGATTAAAATTCAAAATTTGAAGTACAGTTTCCACTGAATGAGTATCATTTTTGGCACCATTGTAAAGTCAAAAAACTGTAAGTCAGACCATCATAAGTCAGGGACCATCTGTACATAATTTTGGTCTATCGGATGGTAATATTCTAAATGTTAAGATTTTCAACTAATAAATTGAAAATCAAATGGTAAAAGATGAAAGTAAAAGAGATAATGTGTTGTCATGGTAGAGTGGGCTGGATTGTGTCTCCCCAGAAAGATATGTTCACATCCTGACCCCTGGACCTTGCATAGGTGACCTTATTTGGAAAAAAAGAGTCTTTGCAGATGTCATTAAAGATCACAAGATGTGATTATCCTGGATTTTTGGTGAGCCCAAAAGCTAATGACAGGTGTCATAAGAGAAAGGCAGAGAGAGATGTGAGGCACAGAGAGAATCGGGAGAAGGTTGTATGAAGACAGAAGCAGAGATTGGAGTTATACTATCACAAGCCAATACCTGAACCACCGAAAGCTGGAAGGATTTTCCTCCAGAGCCTTCCTAGGGAGCAGGCCCTGCGGACACCTTGATTTCCAACTTCTGACAATAAACTTGTCATTTTAAGCCACCGAATTTGTGGTAATTTTTTATGGCAGGCTTAGGAAACTAATAAACATGGTATGATTTTATTTTGTTTTACTTTAAATATCAGATATAAGTTTGAGATAACTACATCAAAATGTGTAAGATAGGATAAGCAGAAATGTTGCCTATGTGACACAGAAGTGTTTCTTAATCACAGATGGCTCTCCCTCAATTAGGTCCAAACAGGAGAGATTACAGTTGAAGATACGTAAGAAGGATGAGGGGGTACTTAGAGAAAGGATATTTCTGTTTAAAAGAAAAAAACATTAAACTTAATATTTTAATAGAATTTTAAGGCAAGAAAAAATGTCATAAAACTTTGATCAAGCGAAGAAGGAAAGGGGTGGACATACTTTCATGACACCGAGATTTTGGTGCTATTATTAGACAATATTAACAGTGTAGGATTTGAATATGTAAAAGCCTGGTTTTTGAAGTTTAAAGAGATTCTTTTTAACAAATGTACAATTCTAAGTATAAAAGAGAATGGTTTGGGCAGAGTTGTATAATAAGAATTTTTTTTCCATTCAGCCATGTTAAACATAAGCAAGATTTCTGGTGTGAAAAATCAATGATTTAAATTAAAATAAGGGAAAATTTTAAAGCATATTACAAAAAGCAAATTTTATTTGAAAGCAGTCACCGAGACACAAAAAGTAAAGCATGTACATGTGTCTAGTGATGTCAGAAGGCAAGAAGCAACATCCAGAGGAAATGAATGGAACATGGACAAGGAAACAAACAAAGAGAAATTCTCAGTCAAAGAGAAACTCTCATGGTCAGCAGAGCCCGCTGGTTTACGTGAGAGGAAAGTCAAGCAAAGGATGGATCCTAGCCAGACAGCAGGAGAAAGATGCGGACTCTGGCAGGTGAGCAGAAAAGGGTACAAAGGGGTTGGTTTAATAACAGCTTTCAAGGCCACAAAAAGACACCGCTAGACAGTGACTTAACCAGTCACTTCTTTTCTCAGTGCAGAAAGACACTGGTTAGAGAAATATTATGAAGCTGATCTACCAAAAGAAGGAACATAAAATATTCATTGAGTTATATCTCCACCCCTTTTGAAAACTACAATGAGAGAGAGAGAGGAATGGAATCTAAATATGGAATAACTAAAAAATTATAGCCACATAAGGGTGAAGAGGGAAGGATAGAGAGGAAGAAAATGGTAACATCTATAACTGAAGGTCTAAGCATGTAGCCTCATCTTGTTATTCCTAAATGAAGGAGAGAGAAACATCACATGGCTGCAAATATAATTTCTTGAGGGGCAAAGTGAAATGTTAAAAGATTTTCCCATTGCAAATAAGGCAATTAAAACTATTCAATTTGACAAAGCGCCGGGCCCAGTTGAATTACACCATAATTCAAGAGGAAGAAAAGGGTAGCAAGGGAAATAGAGAAGCCTTTGGCAAAACTCTTTGATAGCTCAATAAGAAAAGAATAAAGGGAGCAATCGTATTTGAGGCACTAATAAGCATTCCTAGATTTAGCAAAAAAAATCGTTAAAAGAACTAGTTTTCCCAACTTCAAATATTAAGCACAGGAATAAAGATTTACTCAAATCTATGCATTTGTGATTTACCTAAGAGAACTGGTCTGAATTGACAAATTTAAAGTTTATTCTTACTCAGATTTCAGAAAGGCACTTAATTTTGCAAGCAATTCATCTAGCAATAATAAAAGCTCATCAATGAGTAAAACCCCCCAAGTGATCCTAGATATGAGAATATGACACCCTATTTCATAAGCTGATGAATAATAACCAGTAATCATAAATAATATTGCTTAAAAACTCCATTTTTTTTTTACAGAATCAAGTTTCTCTCTTTTTTTGACAGAAACCTCTTATAACCATTAATGCAATTAGTACGTTTTTCATGAAGTAGGATAAAATTTTTAATCTTAAATCCTGATCACTCCCTCTTCACCCTTGCCCACTCTTCCTGACTGGTGCCCCAAAGCATGTGCTACTCTCCATATCCTCTGTGATGCTGTAAGGACAAAATTTCATCTCATCCTAGCTATGTTGCTGCAATTGTCCCTGAATCCAGCCAAACATTTATGCAAAGGGGCCCTTTATATAAATTCTCCCCAGCAGCCTTATCTTTGGTTTTCTTCTTCTGTGCAGTTTTTTTGTTGTTGTTTATTTGTTTGTTTTTTTGTGTGTCTTTTTGTGACCAGTAAGGGGATTGCAACCCTTGGCTTGGTGTAATCGCACCGCGCTCAGCCAGTGAGTGCACCGGCCATCCCTATGTAGGATCCAAACCCACAGCGGGAGCGCCGCTGTGCTCCCAAGCACCACACTCTCCCGAGTGCACCACGGGGCCGGCCCTTCTGTGCAGTTTTGCATCTTCCAGACCTCAGAGATCTATCTGCTTCCTAATAACAGAAATGAACACTTCAAAAGCGTGAATGTGCATGACTGCAGCATTCTCGTGGGAGTATTTAGTATTCAGTGCAAGTAGAGCACCTTGACCGAGGCATAGGCAGCCACATGAAGTCAGGCATACCACCATCAGATATTCTGTTCCTTTAGAAAAGAGCATAAAAGTAGGAACCTGAAAATATGGCACAGGTTAAATTAAAGAAATATGGAGCCAGATCTACCAGATAATCTAATGCAATCCAAAAGAAAAATAAGTTTAATGGTTCATCCCTTTAAAGCAGAACTGTCTTAAAAGTGGTGCCATCTACAGTGAGCCAAGGGTAGATGACCATTTATGGAAAAAAAAAAAACAAACACATGGATTAGGTAGACACCTGTGAAGCCTCTTCTCTGAGAGTCAACAGTTCTTTGATTTTCTTATTCAGAGTCAAGGTCAGGCACTATCTATGAACAATTATTGCTATGTTATCCACTTCAAGTACTTTTAACAATAACCTGAGGGAATGGTGGAATTTCAAAACAAAAATTTAAACTTCCCTCTCCCTTATACATTTTAGAAGTCTCATATAAAAGTTCTGCCTCTAGAAAGTGTGAAGCAGGCTCCCTGTGCCCTGTTTAACCGCTTCAACCCATGCATCTTGGGCTGCACTTTTACTGGTGAGACAGAGCACTCACACACAGCATGTAACATAAAGTGGGTTTATTACTTACATAGGGGCAGCAAGGGACAGCAGAAGCCTAGGATTCAGGCCAAGCCAGTCCCCATAAGGCTCAAGAAAGTTTCCCAGGGCAAACAGAATCTCATCTGTCCATGCCCCACTTGTACCACAGCTGAGGGACCTCAGAAAGCAGCCACCACCCTGCGTTTTATACCTTGAAACATGACACACTGGGCTAAAGCACTGAAGGACACCCTGTTTCTAGGGGAGACTAGAGCAGGACCCAGACTGTTCTAGCCAGCTCCTCCTTATTTCAGGATGTTGCATTCCCAACACATTCTACAGTTATTCTTGAGAACTACAGGTGAGAAAGGGGGAGAACTGGGTCAGTCCAAAGAACTGCACATATAATAATGTAGCATTTCTTTATTATCAAGAGCCACTCAAGGAGGATATTTTCTAAAACTACTTGACAACATATTACTATATTTTTACATTTATAAATATACTCACATAATTCACACCTGAGTTGCCACCAACAGTGAGCTAAAATTTTTTTTCAGTTTGACTCAAGCAAGAATATAGGCATGTTAATCCTATTAGATTAAATTATGCTGCAATAACCAACAATGTCAAAATCTCAATAGTGTAAATATAGCAAGGATTTCTTTCTCATGCACACAAAGTCTCTGTAGTGCTGGATGGCTCTCCAGGGTAACAGCTCTCCATGCAGTAACTCAGAGATCTAGAATCATCTGTATGATAAATAGATAGACAGATATTATTCAGGAATACATACATACAATATATTATCAATTTACCAGTAGCCTTTCTTCAATGGAAAATTATGGGAATTTCCAGTCAGAAGGAAAGATTTAACTATTAGAAAATTATAAGTAGGTGCAAACACAGTCCTTGCCTGAATGTTGAACTATAATCTTAAAAATTACAGAAGCTATTGAGATAGTTCAAATATCAATTTTTTCCTTTACCTAGACAGAGTGCTTACTGCTAAGGGCTTACTTCTCTTTAGACTTATACCTCTGCTGGCATTTATTTAACTTCTCCTTTGCTATCAGCTTTGCTGTATTAACATTTCAAATGTAGGAGGAAGAGAACTACTGAGTTGATTTTCAAAGATGCCACATCAGCAAGAAAAATGACCATCCCTGATCCTCCTCCTCTCCTAAATTCTCCCTCTTCCTCTTACTATTTTTCTTCAGATGCAGATAATTATAGTGGCTGGAAGTTTTCTGGCCTGGTACTTCCTCTGAGATGGATGTCCCAGGCTAGATTAAATCAGATTTTGAGAGAGACAAAATATTCTCTAAGAGTGGCCCACCTTGTAAGTCTTCACTTAAAAAGTACCCTTTGTCTTGGAGATTCTTCTTTCTTTCTCTCACAAAACTTTTATTTGTATGGCTTTAGAGGGACATTCTTGTCGGAAAAATCAGATATACTAATACATAAAATGTGATAGTAACTAAACCAAGCCCTTCCACTGAGCGTAGTAACAACTGTTCATCTTAGAAGGAATCATATGCTCTGTGTACATTGACTTAGTCTTCTCATAGGATCTCATTTAATGTTTAAAGCAGCAGAGGTAGGATTTGCAGTGTAGGCCCTACTAGCTCTTTTTACAGTTGAAGAAACTAAGCCTCAGAGTGGTTCAGAGACTGCTCAAGATTCAGTGATACTGCTCAGAATCTTATCCAGGTAAATCTGACTCAAAAACATGAGTTCTTACTTCTGTATTGAACAGGTAACAACTGTTTTACTAAAAATGTTTGGATTTCTGATAATGGAAATCCAAAGACTATTTGAAGAGATTTTTTTCTTTTTTTTTTTCTTTTTTCTGTTGTTGTTGTTGTTAGCAGTGGTGATGTTGGTTTTATTTTTGATATGGGGGAATAGCCTCAAATGACAAGTATACACAGCTGACTGAGGTCAGTTCTTCCTGAACCCAATAGATCAGTTATCAGAATGAAATGTAAAGGTAACGATTTCTTTCTGTTGTCTTGTCTTAGTATGTTCAGGCTGCTATAACAAAACGCCTTACACTGGGTAGCTTATGAACAACAGAAATTTATTTTTTACAGTTCTAGAGTCTGAAAAGTCTCTAGGTGCTTTGGTGTCAGGTGAGGGCCCAGTTTCTGGTTCATAGATGGCAACTTCTTGCTGTGTCCTCACATGGTAGGAGGGGTAAGGGGCTTCTCTCTAGAGTCTCTTTTATAAGGGCACTAATCCCATTCATGAGGGTTCCACCCTCATTACCTAATTACCTCCTACCTTGGCAGCTGGGATTTCAACATATCAATTTGGGGGATGGGAGCCACAAACATTCAGACCATAGCAACCTTGAATTATGAAAGATAAATTAGTTTCTCCCCACATCACTTACAAAAGTTAAATGATGGCATTCACGAAGATGTTTCTATAAGTCAGGTGTCATCAGAAACAGACATGCCTGTTCCACCTCTCCCTGGGTCATCTTCCATTCATCTCTCAGTTGTTAAAGCATCTGCTTCCTCAGACAGACCCTAGTGTGGGCTGGAACAGCTAATAACCAGACGAGCTTTCCTGTTGAGTTTGATTTGTTTCAAGAAAGCATCTCAGAAGAAATTCTCAGATCCAAGCAAGTATTTATTATGCAAACATTTTTACAGCCTTGTAAAACTTCAGTGGAAAAAATGCCATATCCTATCTTGAAATCATTGGACAAGAACCCACCAAAAATGGGAGGCTAGAGGGGTGTTATCAGGACGTTTCTAGCAATGTCGTCATTATTTCTATTAGGTGGGAAGAAAAAGCATGTACATGAAAATGAATGCTGTAGTGTCTCCAAGTGAACAAAATGGTAAAAGCCTTAATGAAGACACAGAGGCCTATTTGCCACAATGTGCAAAACTGATAGGAAAAGGGAGAGCCAGATGGGGAACTGATGTATAAGAGCCTCAGAGTCAGTGCCTCGTTTTCTCTCCCTTTTGTTTCTTCCCTCAGTAAGTAGTGAAACACCAAAATAAAGTGAGCTTTTCCACTTCTCAGCTTCTTAAAGGAATATCTGAAAATTATAAACTTAATTTTAGAATGTCTGAGACCACTTGAGCTTTGGAGATGAGACTTGCTAATTTTCCCTTCACAACCAGGTAGATCTAGAAGAGTCAAGAGCATTTCTGCTTAAATTAAAATGAAATTTACCAGGTAAAGTTGCAATAATAGCAACGGCTAAGTCAAAACTTACAAATGAAAGTAAGATTACTAGTTTTTAAATTGTTTAAATGCTTTACAGTGGAGAGATTGTTTCAAATATATTAAATGCAGTTCACAGTCATTCTTTGGAATTGCCATTATTATCCGAAGTTTATTACCGAGGAACAAAAGTGAGACCCAAAAAGATGAAGTGACTTACCCACTGTTACTACATGATGCTTGTGTGGGTTAACCTGAGGTTTCTATCCTCTAGACCCGATACAGTTTGAATGGCATCAAGCTGCAGCTCTAAGGACAAGAAGTATAATGGCTAAAGAAAACGTCATGTGGAACAGGTTGTATGAAGGTAAATCTGTCAACAAATATGCAGCACAAACATGCTCTCCATTTCTTCAAACCATTCCTCCATTTTTCAGTATTATTCATAATTCCTGGATCACAAAACAATTTTAGTTTTAGCTTCCAATTCTCATTAAAAAATTCTTAAACATATGAGCATTTTAATATTAAGACAGTATATCGAGGGAATACCAATAGTGGAAAAAGAAGCAAGAATGGGAGATGGCTTTCTCTTTTAAAATCCTGTTCTTCCTCAAACCTTGCATACATCTGAGCAGAGCCAGTACTTCCTCAGGGACCTTGGCCCTGAGGTGGACAGCAGGCGCACGTTCCCCACTATCATTTGGAGCAGCTGTTTGCCAACTGTGTTTATCCTTTCCTAGGGCTCCTTGCTTAGGAAAAGAAATGGCGTGTACAGATGAAAAAATGCTGCCTTGGCATTTCTGAAATGTGCTGAACTGCAACAGATAAAAGGTGATTAAACTGTTGGAGTCAACTCTCCAGAGAAACTCCCAGCCCTGGAAAACAGAGAGCATTATAAAAACTGGGCAAGAGAATCTCTCCTGGCCAAATAAACAATGACATTTGGTACATATGATCTGTGGGCTTTTGCTCAACAGAAATGGAATAATCTCCTGTTCACTATTGCTCTGCCAGCAATTGACATTCAGAAAAGGAACAACAGTGACTGAAATTTCTAGAACAGGTAATTGGGTTGTATGCATCCCTAGTTGGGCAGACTAAGGAGCAGGATCACAGCTCAGAACAGAAAACGGTAAGTCAAGGTGGATATTCTGAGCTTGTCAACTTACCCTGGGGCCATCCAACCTACCCTATTCTTTCCTTGATTGGCTCCCCGAAAGTCTTCAAACTTTGGGGTCTCGGGCCACCTTTACAGTCTTAAAAATTATTGAAGACCTCCATAGAGCTTTGGTTTATGTGGGTTATATCAATTTACATTAAGCATTAGAAAATAAAACATTTTAGACATGCATTTATCAGTTCATTTTTAAATGACAATGATAAATCCATTATATGTTAATTTAAAAGTCTATGAAAACATAACTGTATTTTCATAAACAAAAAATAGTGATAATGGTGACATTGGTTTACATTTTTGCAAATCTCTTTAATGTCTAGTGTTAGGAAAGACACCACACCTGGGTTCTCATATCTGCTTCTACATTCCATCTGCGGTAATATCATGTGTCATGTAGCTTCTGGAAAACACCATGCATTCCTGAGACAATGAGAGTCCTAATGACAAATAATGTTTTAGTATTATTATAAAAATATTTTTGACCTCATGGACCCCTGAATCCTCAGTTGTTGGAACCCTCAGATGTTCCTGGACCACACTTTGAGAACCACTGTCCCACACTTCACCTCACACTGAAGGCGGTAAGCACATAAGAGCAAATATGCTTCCTTTTTTTAGTTAACCAACTCAATCAAGAATACTTTAGCAGATTTGAAAACAAGAAGTTGCAAGTGATTGTGTTTCAAATTAAAACATGTTCAAAACCTGACTCGTTTACTTACAAAATGAGTTGACATGAGAAGCCTTTGTTTCGTTATCTGTAAAAAGGGGTCTCAAGGACCTTCCACACTGGGCTGTTGTGAGGGCGAGAGCACAAATCTCCTGCCAGAAAGTAGGCACTTGAAAATGGCAGCTTTATCATTAATGTCGAAAATTCTGGGAGGCCCAATTTAGGCCTGGCTGGAAGGAAGTTTCTAACAGCTAGTTTTGCTATCTTTCCTCTAACCTCAAGGATATCTGCAGATTTAACCCTTAGTCGAACACTTCCTGCAGTATTAACTCAAGAAATTGTTATGACCCTTATTTTATCAGGTCCAAGATAAATGAGAATCTAGCCAGAGAGGACTATAGACCAATCCAGGCACATTTACCTCATTATTACAATTGTTGATTGGGTAAGAAGAAATTGGCACTGCTCATGTGCAGCTCCACAAAAGAATAGGAACTAGTCACGTAACCCTGAGTGAGCTGCATAATTAGCTGGATATTAAAGTAAAGGGTCTCCACACCTGATGGCTTTGCTGCCATGGCCCACACACCCTCAATCTCATCTCATATGATCACTCATGTCTGAATGTGGAGCTACTAGTGAAATAGAGCTCCCTACACCCTCATAACATACACTATCTGCTACTGTAGAATTGCTTGCTTGATCTAAGTAACTCCATTTTGCTGCAACCCTGTCTGACCTGCAGACTACCCCCCACCCCGCCTTCTGCATGAGAAACCGTTGACCTTTCCATAGAAACATAAAACAATTGCATAGAAACAGGAGCCATACACAGTGAATTATTACATGGGAACAGGAGCCATACACAATGAAAACTTATATGCTTGGTTGCTCAAATGGCTCATTCTTGGCCTCTGTGACCTAGCCCCCTAGCTTGCTTTGTGCACCTGGACAAACCGGTGTGCCAACGGGATGTAGTTTCTGTCTTTAAAAACACCACAAAACCAAAACACGATGTCACTCTTCCTTGGTTGCTCCTTGGGAGATGGACGCTGGCCAGCTGGAGTGAATAAACTGCCCTTTTCTGCACGAGTGGCATGTAAGTGCATTTCTTGTGGGAGGGTGCCTCACAACACTAGGATATCAGAAGTTGTTCCTGGCAGTTAGGAGACATGGGCTATGTTGTTACTAAATGTGCTACATTGTTGCTTGTGTCCTGTGGACTTCGCTAAAGCCAAGTAAATGTGATTCTGAACGTCCCTACTATCTCATGAGTTTGAATGTCCATCATACCAAAAGCACTGTTGTCGCTACACAAAGTGAGCACTGCAAGGTTGGGAGTGTTTGTTTTATTGGCTTTTTAATCTGATCCTGGATTAGATCATGGATAAACAAATCTCTGAAATCAGAGTTTTGCTAACTCATGAGTCCCTCTGGACCAGTAAAATTACTTATGCAATGTTAGAGTTCCAGAAAACGTCTAGAAAGGGCCTGCTAATCTAGTCCAGCTTTTCCGTTTGTTAAGTAAATTATTTTTCTGCCATGTGCCATAGACTGTTCCAGCACTAGACACAGAGCAAAGAATAAAACAGATAGGATAGCTGTGGAACTTAAACTCTAGAGACAGGATCAATCAGAAAATAAACAGCAAGAAAAAAATCAAGATAATCTCAGATTGTAACAAGTGCTATAACAAAAAGAGCAAGGTATTTGAGTAACTGTTTGGTTTGGAACAGTCCAGGGAGGTATTATGACTTGCTTAAAGCATAGTTAGTGAGAATAAAAAACAGAATGCAGTGCATAAAAAAAGTAAAGTTGATAATTATTTAGGATATTGGGCAGTGCAGATGGCTTCTCTGGTTATTAGAAAACCATCAAAAGTGATTTGCATTAGTGTTTTATTCTAAATCATTTTACTTGATTTTTCTCTTAGGACTAATTCACCAAGTGATTGACCCATGCTTCCTTTGAGTTTCCTCAAATCATTTGGAAAAACAAAAGCCATGACAGAAATAAATATTTTATATCCTGAATATTACATTAAAATCATGTCAGGGAAGAAAGGTCTTATAACATAGACTAATGTGTCCACAAAACCACCCCAGAAAATAGAGCTTGCTATATACATAATTAGTCCCAAAGAGAATAAAATTTATCTTTGTTATCTCCCACAATTCCTTCCTTCCTTTCCTAATCCTATCTCCCTTAGTTATTCAAGATTCCATTCTGAGCACTCTTTTTTTGTAATTTTAAATCTTTTATAACAGTATAGCATTCATATTGAAAATTGCACAGTTGGCTCAATGAATTTTCACAAACCAAACACTCCAACATAACTAGCACTTAGATTGTGAAACAGAATTCTATTACCAGAACCCCCAGAAGACCCCTTTGTGTTATCTTCCTGAAAACACCACTCACCAAAGGTCAACAATGTATAGGCTCTTAAAGACATAGATTGTCTCTTTTGTACTTTGTATAAATGGAATCATACAGCATGAACTCTTTTATGTCTACCTACTTGAGCTCAACATTTTGTGAATGAAATTCATTTATATTGTTGCATGATTGCAGATCATTTATGTTCTTTGGGGGGGGGGTGTGCTTAGGCATATAAACAGGAATATAACTCATGAATTTTATCAATTACTTAATCAACCATTACATAGATATGCCTCAGTCAAGTTGCAAAATCTTTTTTAAAATTTTTTCATTGCCATAATTATCAATACACAATGTAATCATTTTTGTGGCCCTTTACCAATTTCTTGCTAACACCCCCTCCCCTCCTGCTTTGCCACTTCTGCTGGCCTCAGGCCTTATTATGATAGTTGTATCTTTCTTTCTTTCTTTTTTTTTTTTTTTTTTTTTTTCCAGCTCCCACTTATGAGTGAAGACATGAAGTATTTCTTTTCTGTGCCTGGCTTGTTTCACTTCACATAATTTTTTCTAAGTTCATTCATTTTGCTATGAATGACAGTATTTCATTCTTTTTTATGGCAGAGTAGTATTCCATTATGTATATACATATACCACAATTTCCCTATCCAGTCAACTGTCGGTGAACATTTAGGTTGGTTCCAACTCTTAGCTGTTGTAAATAGAGCTGCAATAAACATGGGAGTGCAGATATCCCTTCAACTTGATGATTTCCATTCCTTTGTGTAGACACCCAGCAATGGGATTGTTGGATCATATGGTAGTTCTATCTCTAGTTGTTTTAGGAACCTCCATACGGTTTTCCATAATACCTGTATTAATTTCAAGTCCAACCAGCAGTGTAGCAGGGTCTACCCTTTCTCTGCATCCTCACCAGCATTTATTATTCTCAGTCTTTTTGATAAAGGCCAGTCCAGCTGGGGTGAGATGAAATCTCAATGTGGTTTTGATTTGCGTTTTACTCATGCTTAGTGATGCATTTTTTCATGTGTCTGTTGGCCATTTGTATATCTTCCTTTGAGAAATGCGTATTCAGTTCCTTTGCCCATTTGTTAATCAGGTTACTTGGTTTTTTTACTATTAAGTTATTAGAGTTCCTTGTATATTCTGGATATTAATCCCTTGTCAGATGCATAGTTTGCAAGTATTTTTTCCAATTCTTAGGTTATCTTTTCACTGTTAACTGTTTCTTTTGCTGTGCAAAAGATTTTAATTTGATGTAATCACATTTGCTCTTTTTTTTTTTTTCAGTAGTTACCTGTGTTTTGGGGGTCTTATTCATAAAGTCTTTGCCTAGTCCTACTTCCTGGAGTATTTCCCCTATGTTTTCTTTCTGTAGTTTTATAGTTTTGGGTCTTACATATACATATATATATATATATATATATATATATATAATGTCTTTAATCTATTCTGAGTTGATTTTCGTATATGTTGAGAGGTACGGGTCTAGTTCCATTCTTCTACATATGGATGTCCAGTTTTCCCAGCACCACTATTGAAAAGGCAGTCCATTGCCCAATGTATGCTCCTGTTGCCCTTGTCAAATATCCGTTGGCTGTAAGTATGTAGGTTGATTTATAGGTTCTCTATTCTGTTCCATTGGCCTGAGTGTCTGTTTTTATGCCAGCACCATCAGTACCATTTAGGATTGTTTCTTCTATTTCTGTGAAGAATGTCATTGTTATTTAATGGGGATTGCATTGAATCTGTAGGTAACTTTGGTTAGTATGGACATTTTTACAGTATTAACTCTTCCAATCCAAGAACATGGAATGTCATTCCATCTTTTTGTGTCCTCTTTCATTTCATTCATCAGTGATGTATAGTTCTTGTTGTAGAGATCTTTCACCTCCTTGGTTAAATTAATTCCTAAGGATGTGTGTGTGTGTGTGTGTGTGTGTGTGTGTGTGTGTGTGTGTGTGTGTGTGTGTGTGACTATTGTAAATGGGCTTGCTTTCTCAATTTCTTTTTTTGTTGGTTTGTTGTTGGAGTATAAAAATGCTACTGATTTTTGCATGTTGGGTTTGTATGCTGCAACTGTACTGAAATTTTATGAGCTGCAGGAGTTTTGTGGTAGAGTCTTTAGGTTTTTCTATATATAAGATCATGTCATCTGCAAACAGGGACAGTTTGACTTCATATTTTCCAATATTAATTCACTTTATTTCTTTCGCTTACCTGATTGCTCTGGATTTTACTTCTGATACTATGTTAAATAGGAGTGGTGAGAGTGGGCATCCTTGTCTCATTCCTGTTATTGATGTTGGTGGTGGATTTGTCATATATGGTGTTTATTGTGTTCAGATAATTTCTTTCCATACCTAATTGCTTACAGTCTTTATCACGAAGGGATGTTGTTATTGTGATTTTGTTGATGTGGTGTATCACATTTATTGACTTGTGTATGCTGAACCATACTTGCCTACCTGGGATAAATCCCACCTGATCATGGTGTGTAAATTTTTTGATGTGTTGTGCTATTCTGATTGCTAATATTTTATTGAGGATTATTATGTCTATGTTCATCAGACATATGGGCCTGTAGTTCTCTTTTTTGTTGTATCTTTGGTTTTGGTATCAAGGTGATGCTCACCTCAGAACACTTTGAAGAGAATTGGTATTCTTCTTTAAAGGTTTGGTAGAATTCAGCAGTAAAGCCATCTGGTCTTTGGCTTTTCTTTGTTGGGAGATTGCTGACCACTGCTTCAATCTCACTTGTTATTGGTCTCTTCAGTTTTTCTATGTCTTCTTGTTTCAGTCTTGGTAGCTTGTATGTGTACAAAAATTTATCCATTTCCTCTGGGTTTTGAAGTTTGTGGGTATATTGTCGTTTATAATTGTCTCTAATGATTCTTTGCATTTCTGTGATATCAGTTGTAATGCGTCCTTTTTCATTTCTGATTTTTGTTACTTGGATCTTCTCTCTTCTTAGTTACCCTAGCTCATGGTTAGTCTACTTTGTTTATCTCCACAAAAAATAAACTTTTTGTTTCACTCATCTTTTGTCATTTCTTTGGTCTCTATTAAGTAAAGTTCTTTCTGATCTTAATTATTTATTTCCATCTACTAATTTTGGGATTGTATTGTTCTTGTTTTTCTAGTTCTTTGACGTATAGCATTAGGTTGTTTATTTGAAATCTTTGTATTCTTTTGATGTAAGCATTTAAAGCAATAAATTTCCCTCTTAGTACTGCTTTTGCAGTATCCCACAGTTTTTGTTATGATGTGTCTTTATTTTCATTAGTTTCAAGAAATTTTTTATATTTTCTCTTTAATTTCTTCTTGGACCCATAAGTCATTCAGGAACATGTTGTTTAATTTCCATGCATTTGTATTGTTTCCAGAGTTTCATTTGTTATTAATTTCTAGTTTTAATCCATTGTGGTCTGAAAAGATACTTGAAATGATTTCAATTTTTTAAAATTTATTGAAACTTGATTTGTGACCTAACACATGGCATATCCTGGAGAATGTCCCATGTGCTGATGAGAAGAATGTGTGTTTTCAGTCATTGTATAAAATGTTCTGTAGATATCTGCCAGATCCAATTAGTCTAAAATGTAGTTGAAATACTGTGTTTCTCTGTTGATTTGTTACCTAGATGATCTTTCCAGTGCTGAGAGGGAGGCAGTCAGGTCCCCTACTATTATTGTATTGGGTTCTATCTCTTTCTTTAGGCCTAATACTGTTTGCTTTATATATCTTGGTGTTCTGGTGTTGGATGCATATATATTTATGATTCTTATGTCTTCTTGCTGCATAGATCCTTTTATCATTATTTAGTGGCCTTCTTTTATATCTTTTTATGGTTTTTGCTTTAAAGTCTATTTTATCCAATCCAAGAATAGGTACTGCTACTCATTTTTGGTTTCCATTTGCATGGTATATCTTTTTCCAGCCCTCTACTACTAGTCCATATGTGTCTTTACAGATAAGGTGAGTCTCTTGAAGACAGCATATAGTTGGGTCTAGCTTTTTAGTACAGTCCATCAGTCTGTTTCTCTGAGTAGGGAGTTTAATCCATTTACAGTTATGGGTGTTATTGAAGGATACTGTCTTACTCCTGGCATTTTATCAATTTTCATTTGGATGTTTTAAATAGCTTTTGTTTCTTTCTTCCCTTTCATTGTTTGTCTCTGATGTTTGTTGGTTTTTTAAGTTGGTAAGATGCAGTTTTTTCTCTTTCTCATTTGAATTTTTGTTCTACCAGTGGGTTTTATTCTTGCTTGTGTATTTGTGGTAGTGATTATCATTTTCAGATTCTAGATGTAGTACTCCCTTGAGGATTTCTTGCAGAGCTGGTCATGTGGTGGTGAACTCCCATAGTTTTTGTTCATCTGTGAAAAACACTATTTCCTCCTCAGTTCTGAAGAATAACCATATTGGGTATAGTATTCTTGGCTGGCAGGTTTTTTTTCTTTTAGTATTTTCAATATATCATCCCATTTTCTTCTCACTTATAGAGTTTCAGCTGAATATCTGCTGTTAGTCTGATGGGGGCTACCTTAGAGGTGACTTGATGCTTTTCTCTTGCTGCTTTTAGGACTCTCACTTTGTCTTTGAGCTTTGCCAGTTTGACTGTCATGTATATTGGAGAGGATCTCTTTGGATTGAGTCTGTTTGAGAATATCTGAGCCTCCTGATTCTGAAGGTCTGTGTCTCTCCCTTTACTTGGGAAGTTTTCTGTTATTATTTTGTTGAATAGATTTCAATATTTTTTCCTTTCTCCTCCCCAACTGGAACATCCATGATTTGAATGTTTGTGAATTTAAGGTTGACTGCTAACACTCTTAGATTTTCTTCTTTTTTTTTTTAATTCTTTTTCCTTTTTTTTTTTTTTTTTTCTTGTTTTGTCTGCCTGGGCTATTTTGGAAAACTGTCTTTGAGATCAGAAACTCTTTCTTCTGCTTGCTCTAACCTGCTGCTTAAGCTTTTGGTTGTGCTTTTTATTTCAATGAATGAAATCTTCTGTTCTAGGAGTTCCGCTACATTGTTTTGAAGGTATTAATCTCTTTGCTAATTTCTTCCTTCATATCCTAGATTTTTTTCTCATTTTATTATGTTGTCTGAGACTTCTCATTTCTTATTGAGTTTCCTTAAGACTATTGCTCATAATTCCTTTTCAGTCATTTCAAGGGTTTCCTACTCTTCAGGGTCTCGTACTTGAGAATTATTGTATTCCTTTGGTGGTATCATTTTTCTAGATTTTTCATATTTCTAGTATCTCTATGTTGATGTCTGGTTATCTGGTAGAGCAGTTGCTTCTTCTATTACTCTGGAGTGGGCTTTGAGGAGAGAGACTTTCTCTTCTTTTTCTTGTGTCCACTGGTGACTCTTCTTGTATTAATGCAGTCAAGTGAGAAGCAGACTGATTGCACAGTGGCTTGTGGGGGCAGTGGCTGTGGTGGTGACTGTGGTGGGCTATGCTTGCAGTGGCAATGGCTTTGGTGGTGGCTGTGGTGGACCACCCACACAGTAGTGTATTTTGGGCATGCTCCTGCCTTCTGCTGGGTGGGGGGAGGGTGCTTTTGGTTTACACCCAGGACCCTGATTGTGCTCCTACATTCTACCAGGTAGTGGGGGCTGCCTTCAGCTTGTGATTGTGAAGAGAAGTCCCATGATAGACCATCTGCAAACTGCATGCCCATACCGTGGCTCAAGCTAAGCCCAAAGTCCTCAAAACCAGGTAAGTCAATGGTGTCCTGGGTGTTAGTCCTGGATCCCGAAAGCTGAAGAGTTTCAAGCTCTGATGTCCATAGAAAGGAGAAAAGAAAATATCCCAGCTCCACTGCCTAAAGAGTGACCAGTTACTTTCATTCTTGTAAACACACATCTCATTTTGTGAATATGTCACAAGTTATTTGTCCATTCTATTGTGGATGGATATTTGGATAGTTTCCAGTTTGGGGCTATTAGAAATTGTGCTGATATAAACATTCCTTCATGTCCTTTGTTGAACATATATACATATTTTGTTATGTGTGTGTGTATGTACCCATATATTTGGGTCATAAGGTACATATATTCATTCTTAGCAAATACTGTCAATCAGTTTTCAAAGTGGTCATTCCAAGTTTATACTTTCACCAGCAGAATGTAATATTTCCATAAAATCTCATTCTTTTCTATGAAAATTGGGTGAATCTTGTTTACCATTTCCTCAGGACCATATTCTCCACTATAGGATTTCATCGATGACTCAATAATTTGTTTCTAATAACTATGACACCCACTATGTTCAGTATTCTAGAGGTACTGATATTCCAATACAAAGTTCCTGGAATTGTGATGTCTTAACTGAAAAACAATTCTCAAATGATGAGATGTCAAATATTAATAAAGAAGCCAGAAGTACCATTACACTTCAAGGAACTAGGAAAACAAGAACAAACTAATCCCAAGTTAGCGGAAGGAAGGAAATAATAAATATCATAGCAGAAATAAATGAAATAGAGAAAAGAAATACAAAAGATCAATGAAATTAAGAGTTCCCTTTTTTCCAAAAATAAATAAAGTTAATAAAACTTTAGCTAGACAAACTAAGATAAAAGAGAGAATACTCAAATAAACAAAATCAGAAATGAAAGAGAAGACATAAATATTGATACCACAGAAATACAAAGGATCATAAGAGACTACTGGATAATAAAAAATTGGATAACCTAGAATAAATGTACAAATTCCTAGACACATACAACGTACCAAACTGAAGTCAGAAAGAAATAGAAAAATCTAAACAGACTAATAAAAAGTAATGATATTGAATCATTAATAATAAAATTCTCTCATCAAAGAAAAGCCCAGTATCTGATGGCTTCACTGCTGAATTCTACCAAACATTTAAAAAAGAATTAATACCAATCCTTCTCAAACTACTTCAGAAGATTTAAGAAGAGGGACTACTTCCAAACTCATTTTACGATGTCAACATTACCCTGATACCAAAGCCACACAAGGACACTACATGAAAAGAAAATTACAGGCCAATCCCTGATAAGCAAAGATTTAAAAATCCTCAATAAAATACTAGCAAACTGAATTCAACAGCACATTAGAAGCATCACTCATGATGACCAAGTGAGATTTATCCAAGAAATGCAAGGATGTTTCAACATAGGCAAATCTATAAATATGACATACCACATTAACAGAATAAAGGACAAAAACCATATGATCATCTCAATAGGTACAGACAAAGCATTTCACAAAGTTTAACATCTTTTCATGATAAAAACTCTAAACAAATTATTTATAGAAGAAATGTACCTCACACAATAAAGGCCATATATGACAAATCCACAGCTAATATTAAACTTAATGGTGAAAGTTGAAAGCTTTTCCTCTAAGAACAGAAACAAGGCAGGGATACCCATTCTTACCACTTCTATTCAACATAGTACTAGAAGTCCTAACCAGAGCTATTAGGCAAGATAAAAATATAAAAGGCACCCAAACTGGAAAGGAAGAAGTTAAATTGCTCATGTTTGCAAACAACATGATTTTATATATAGAAAACTCTAAAGACTCCACCCTCCAAAAAAAGAATTAATTAAAAAAATCAGTAAAGTTGCAGGATATGAAATCAACTTTCAAAAATCAGTGACATTTCTGTATACTAACAACAAATTATCCAATAAAAATTAATACCATTTACAATAGCTTGAAATGAAATAAAATTCTTAAAAATAATTTAACCAACAAGTTGAAAGACCTGCACACTGAAAACTATAAAACACTGATGAAAGAAAAATGCAGATACAAACAAAAATATCCTGTTTTCATGGATTAGAAGAATTAATATTGTTAAAATGTCCATACTACCCAAAATGATCTACAGATTCAAGGCAATCCCTATCAAAATTCCAATAGTATTTTTCACAGAAATAGAAAAAACAGTTCTAAAATTCATGTGAAACCGCAAAAGACCCCAAATAGCTAAAGCAATCTTGAGCTAAAAGAACAAAGCTGGAGACATCACACTTTCTAATTTCAAAATATACTATAAGGCTATAGTAATCAAAATAGCATGATACTGGCATAAAAATGTATACATAGACCAATAAAACAGAATTCAGAACATAGATATAAAGCCATGTATTTACAGCCAATTGATTTTTGCCAAAGGTTCCAAGAACACACACTGGGTTAAGGACAATGTCTTTAATAAATGGTTTTGGGACAATTGGACATGCATATGCAGAATAAAGAAATTAGACCCTATTTCACACCATTACAATGACAAATTCAAAATGGATTAAAGAGTTAAATGTAAGACCTGAAACCATAAAGCTACTAGAAGAAAACAGGAGAAACCCTCCACTACATTGGTCGGGGCAATAATTTTTTGTATATCTGTCCAAAAGCACAGCAATAAAAGCAAAAATCAGTAAGTGGGATTACTTCAAACTAAAAGGCTTCTGCACAGCCAAGGAAATAATCAACAGAATGAAGAGACAACCTGTGGAATGGGAGAAAATATTTGCAAACCATACATCTGATAATGGGTCAATATCCAAAATATATGAGGAACTCAGACAACTTATTAGTAAAACAACAAGTTACCCAATTTAAAAATGAGCAAAGGATCTGACTAGACATTTCTCAAAAGAAGAGATCAAATGGCCAACTGGTACATGGAAAAATGATGAAAGTCACTAATCATCAGAGAAATGCAAATTAAAACCACAAAGAGATATCACCTCACATTTGTTATAATGGTTGTTATCGAAAAGATGAAAAACAAGTGTTGGAGAGGATATGGAGAAAAGGCAACTTTTGCACAGTGTTGGTTGGAATATAAATTAGTACAGCCATTACGGAAAACAATATGGAGGTTTCTCAAAAAATTAAAATTAGAAATACCATGTGATCCAGCAATCCCATTCCTTGGTATATATCCAAAGGAAATGAAATCAGTATGTTGAAGAGATATCTGCACTTTCATGTTCACTGTAGCATTATTCACGATGGCCAAGGTATGGATCAACCTAAGTGTCCATCAATGGATTAATGGATAAAGAAAATATGGAATAGATACACAAAGGAATACTATTCAGCCATAAAAGAAGGAAATCCTGTCATTTGTACAATGGATGACCTGAAGGACATTGTGTTAAGTGAATAAGCCAGACACGGAAATACAAGTACCACATGATCTCACTTTGTGGAATCTAAAAATGTTGAACCCATAGAAATAGAAAGTCCGATGGTGATTACCAGTGTCTGGCATTGTGAGGCAGTGAGGGAGGCAGGGGGACTAATGGGGAGATGTTGGTCAAAGGATACAAAATTTCAGTTAGAGAGAAGGAACAACTTCAAAAGACCTATTGTATAACTGGTGACTATAGTTAATAATAATACATTGTATTTTTGAAAATTGCTAAGTGTAGATTTTAAGTGTTCTTTCCACAAAATAAAAATATATATATATGCAAGGCAATGCATGTGTTAATTATCTTGATTTAGCCATGACACAGTGTATACATATTTCAAAACAACATATTGTACACAATAAATATATACAATTTCTATTTGATGATTTAAAGATAAATAAATAAAAGCCTCAGGGGAAAAAAAAACCAGAATACTAAGTCAATAGGAAAAGAGGGTCCTAAGGTTTTAGTTCCCAAATCATATGATCAGAGCGCTTATTACTCTGCAACAAATGTAAGCCATGTTCAAATACCTGGTATCAGACAGCCACAGCACTAGAGCTACTCAATCTAGCCTGGAGCCTTGTACTCCAAGTGTGGCACCACCTGAGCACATGTTAACACAATGTAGAATGCCACCCCAGAGCTACTAAATCAGAATCTTCATCCTCATTATAATGTATTTATTTTTTATTGAAACATAATTGATAATACATATTTGTGGGGTACCAAGATGACTTATCAATACTTGTGTACAATATACTATGATCAAATCAGGATAAATAGCATATTTATCATTACAATATGTAGTCATTCTTTGTGTCCATTAACCAGTTTCTCAGTGATCCCCCTCCACTCCCACTTTCCCACCTCTAGTAACTACAGTTCTGTTCTCTTCTTCTGAAAGTTCAACATATTATTGTAATTGTGGTTTCTTTCTTTCTTTCTTGGCTCCCACTTATGAGTGATGATAAGCATTATTTCTCTTTCTGTGCCTGGCTTATTTCACTTAACATAATTTTCTCCAAGCTCCTCCATGTTGCTACTAGTGGCAGAGTTTCATTCCTTTTTATGGTGGGTAATATTCAATTGTATATATACATATATATATACCAAATTTTCCTTACCCAGTCATCCATCAATGGACATTTAGGTTGGTTTCATAAGTTGGCTATTGTGATCCAGCAATTCCTCTGCCTGGTATATACCCAAAGGAATGGAAATCATCATGTCAAAGAGGTACCTGCACTCCCATGTTTTTGCAGCTCCTCATTACAATCTGGGAAGCACTGCTGTAGAGTTCTACTAAGAGGAGGAAACGTAGGTGTCCAATTTCACTGATCATGAATTAGTAGAACTTGTGGGAAGTTCACAGCCAAGACACGGACGTGTACAAAAAGTCCATTCCTCAGGCCATCCTTTTACCTCTCACTCAGACCCAAGACTTTCATGCCCAAAGAGAAGACCAGAGTTTACTGGCAGAGCAGACACACAAACAGTTTTAATACAATGTTGTTGAGATTGTTAACAAGATTTATATCAAATGTAATAGAATTACACACACAAAAAAGAGCTATTAGTTGTTTGCAGTGTTGGAAGAAAGCTCCAGAGAGATTCAGAAGTTTGCCAGGACTGGACCAATTGGTGAGAGCTTGCCAGCTGGAGAAGTGGTGATCCAAATCAAGGAAACAGAAAAGCCTGAAAGAGAAAAAAAGTATTCAGAAAAGTTTTCTTCATCCTTAAAGAAAACTTTTAAAGACAATAAAGCATTTCTTGTCTTTATTTTCTGGGCCCTTTTCCCCAGCTATGTGGCTCTCCTTCCTTGAAGTTTCAATGTTAATTTCTCTTTTCTTCTGTATTACTCCTCTAGCTATGCGATACCTCCTATACGCCTTTCCTGAACAGCAGCTGCACAGGCTGTGCACTGCACAACTCCAGAGGAAAACATTCACAGCACAGACAAATACTAATGGCATCCCCCACAGATATGCTCTGCACCAGCCCTAGCACAGTCAAGCAAAGCCTTTCTCGATTCTCAAAAAATACTTATTACAGAAACTACACTATTGAATACTCCTCAAGAAATGCTTTCTTCCTTTGAAGTCTGTAATACTATATAATCATGTGATTCCTTTCTCACAATTTTCAAAAAAGTGACTTTTCTATTTCCCAAAATTCTTCCATTGAATGACAGCAGGCATGTTTCAGATTCCCAAGAGACTCAGTCCTCAGCACTTTTCTCTCCTTCATTTGAGAAACAAAACACACACACACACACACACACACACACTTTTTCTCATATAATGCTCAGTTGTGTTGGCTTCTGGCCCTCAAATTTCCCCATCTGTTTGTGTGTGTGTGTGTGTGTGTGTGTGTGTGTGTGTGTGTGTGTGTGTGTGTGCTCTCCTAATCTTCAATTCTATATCAGCAAATGTCTGCAGGACTTTTATTTGTCTCAAACACATAAATAACTCATCAAACACACCATACACATGCACACGTGTGCACATGCATGCACGCGCGCGTGCACATACACATACACACACACACACACACTCCCACCACCAAAAAAGAGTTCTCCTAAACAATACCCATACTTTTCAGGGACCAAGTCGCAAAACCTTAGAGTTACCACTGACTCATTGCTCTTTGCAGCTCCATACCCACCAATCCAGTTGATATTTTTAAGCTATGTTCTGTCTTCATCTTCTTCATCCTTAACAACTGGCAGATACGGTCATGTACAATTCAAGAGGCACTAACTACAAGGCTATCCCTAAATGTCTTATTTAAGAAAGTGCAGAATAACGAAGAAGGATGAGTGATAAGAAGACAATTTGCTATGAGAATAAGTTTGAATTCTTCCTTTTTAAAAATTAAATAGCTTGCAAATTACAGCAATTTAAGGATTATTAGTAGCAGTAATTCATTGTAAACCTCTCAAGTGATGATGTCTGTGTGCCCTGAAGACCCTGAAGTTGATAGCCATTCACATGGAGTATGAAATTCTTCACCATTTACATATTGGCATGTCCATTACACTTTATAAAGCTCTGGAAAGACATGATGAGTCTGATACAAGTTTCCCATATCTTTGAGCATCATACTTAGTATGAACTAGACACTTAATGGATACCTGTTAATTATCAGAGTCTTAAAACACAAGAATGAAGCAGCAACAGCAATGGCCTGGACTCTCTCAGGAGAGAGGTGTTTTATAGAAGGGGAGTCATTACAGAGCCACTGGTTACTATAGGCTGCCAGTAATCCTTGGCTTGTGGTCTCTCCCTTCGTCTCCAACTCTCACTCCAATCTCTTCTTCTGTCACCACATTGCCTTGTCCTCTGACTCTGACTCCTCTGCATCCTTCTTATAAGGGCCCCTGTGATTACAATGAGCCAACCTGAATGATCCAGGATAATCTCATCTCACAATCCTTCATTTAAATACATCTTCAACATCCTTTCTGCCACATAAAGTAGCATCCACAAGTTTCAAAGACTCAGCAAATGCAAACTATGAATCCCAAAGTAATCTGGCAAAGGAGTCTCCCTCCACACTATTGTCCCCAGAAACACTTTTATTCAATAGTAGAGGTCTACCTTCCTTTTTGAGAGTGATTATTTAATGGAGTCAAAAATTTTTATCAGGGGTCTGCTATGTATTATTTATTATCCTGCCTCCTCATGGAGGACCATCTAGAAGACGAGACACATACATTAATAAATACTTTCGGTGTGCTCCAGTGAATACAAATACACAAATAGTTCAGTAACTCATCTGCCTCCTTCTTGCACCTTTAAGGATTCATGTGATTAAACTGAGCCTACCCAGATGATCTCCCCATCTTAAAGTCCTTAACCTAATAATGTTTGCAAAGTCCTTTTTCCATGTAAGGTAAATAATCACAGGTTCTGGAGATTAGGGCTTGGGCATCTTTGGGGGGCTGTTATTCTGTCTATAACAGAGAAGTACATGCAAGGCCAGAGAAACCAAACCAGCAAAGCCAGTGATACAAGGAGACATGGGGCCTATTAAGGGCTACTCCTTTTAAGCACTTTTTAAGTAAATTAGTTTCATTTTTGCAAAGATTATGCATGCAAATTGGGTAAAACACAAATAGCCATAATCCCACAAGTCAAATGTACCACTGTTATTCTAAAGAGTTGAGGTATCACTTACTGAGTCAAATTAAGTATATTCGTGTGTTATGAACCACAGTTTGACAGATGGGAGAATATGCGTGAGGGTGCTCATTTTAGCCTTACTTATGGGACAGAAAGTTGGAGGCAATCTGGTTATCTACTACTGGGAAAGTGGACAGAGAAGTGTAATGAAAGTTATACAGCATGATAAAACCCAGTATTCAGGAGGAATAATTGAATCTACCCTAGCACCTAAGATAAGTCAAAAGCATAGTAGTAGTGAAAAATAGGAACAGAATGAGTTAATAACAGGATATTATTTACATAAATTATATATATGCCCTATATACATTTTGCAAGAACACATATAAACAAAATTGTGTGTGTGTATATGTATACCCCTAACTTCTTCCACTAAATGACAGCAAGCATATTTCAAATTCCCAAAGGCTCAATACTTAATGTTTTTCTCTCCTACAATTCGAGAAAGAGATAGAAAAGGGTAGGGAGAGGGGAGAGAGAGGGAGAGAGAGAGAGAGAGAGAGAGAGAGAGAGAGAGAAAGGGAGAGAGAAAGAGAGTCTGGTGGGAGCATTAAATAATAATAAAAAGGAATAAATAAAAACAATTTTTATGAGAGAAAAAAATTTCATTATTAGCAAGTTCATTTTAAGTCTGCATTCTGTTTTATGCATATATAACTTATTTTAAGTAATTGGGATCGTGCTGTTTACTGTTTTATATCTTACACTTTTTAATTCTTAATATTAAATCATAAAGTTTCCCATTTTTGATAGCACTCTAATTATTTCCTTAGAATAGATTCCTAGAAATGGAATTATTGTGCCAAAGGATAGAAATATTAATGCTTTTAATATATGCTACAAATTGCTTTCCAGAGAAGTCAAAACATTCTGAAATAACACCAACACTGTATGAAAATGTCTATATTACAGTATTCCAAACATAATCATTATTATCCACTTTAATTTAAGTGTGCCTTCTATCCCTGTTCCTCCACTGTGACTTGGAAATGCCCACACAAGGGAAAGCCTGAGTCTGCGGAGCAGACACAATTGTCCAGACATCACCTTGCTCCCATCTAGTAGAAGAAAGAGAAATTGATCTGCACTCGGGACTTCAATAAATTAGCTCCACTCAGTCAAGACACATGGACAAATAGCTCTCTCCTCTATCCAGATACCTGGCCCACTGTATTAGTCCATTTTACCTGAGACTGGGTAATTTATAAAGAACAGAGGTTTATTTGCTTACAATTCTGAGACAGCTGCGTCTGGTGCAGGCCTCTGGCTGCTTCTACTCATGGTGGAAAGCAACAGGGAGCCGGTGGGTACAAGCAGATCTCATGGTGAGAGGAAGCAAGAGAGAGAGGGGGGTGGGGAGGTGCCAGTCTTTTTTTTTTTTTTTTTTTTTTTTTACTATATAATGTTTTCTTTTATTTAAAAAACTGAAACAAATGTCAGAATTTTAAAAGTTGTTGATTCTGGTTGGCTGGGTTCAATAATGTGATTCATTCTGCATTTTTTGAAATGTTATTTGTTGTGAAGTTTTTTTAATCTTAATTTTTTCAAATAGAGACAAATGGAAACAAGTAAATTTCCAAGATAGGGCTTGGTTGGGGAAACTGCAACACACCTATACAGGAGAATATCATGTTAACGATTTCATGGCAATGATTTTGTTAATGATTTTGTTTATTGACATGGAGTCATTCATTCCTTCTGGTTTTCTGTTTGTTGATTTTGTTTTCTTGAGTATCTGCTATGAGCCATGTGCTAAACCAGACCCTGGTGATACCATGGTGAGCGCAAGATTTATCCGCTGGTGGAGCTTACAGTCTGGCAGATGTGTTCAAGAAAAAAAAGCAAGTGACAAAATAGAGTATAGTATCTAATTTTGTGAAATAATATAAAAGTTAATTTACATATCAAATAAACCATATAACAATATATCTTTGTTATTCATATATAGAACTAATTATTTATTTATTTATTATGAATATTCATGAGATACAAAGCTGATTGTCACCCTTTGTGGCATGATGTGAGGGCCAGATTCATACTGGCAGCATACCCATTACCAGAAATTGCTTTTGTGGGAAAAGCAATTAATCCCCAGGGAAAGCATTAATCCATTCATGAAGGAACAACCCCATGACTCACACAGCTCCCAACACTGCCACACTGAGGATCAGATTTTCACGTGAATTCTGGGAGGAGCATAATCCAAACTCCATCACCCACCTTTCTAAGGATGAGAAAAGAAGGGGATAATAAGCCAGCAGATTTTAGGAAAAATCCTTCCTAAGAAAATCAAAGGAATAAAGACTGATCCTCCCCTTAACATTTCCAGAATGATTGTTTATTTAGCCATATCATTAGCTGATGGCCAACTAGGGATATGGTTATTACCTTTGGAGAGAAGTTCACCAATATATCATGAATGGACTTTCCTGCCATCATATACTTCTATCCCAACACCACTGCTCCTTTATGGATCTTTTGGGAACTGCTGGCACAATGTCTATATTAACTAAGAGAAATTCTTCATCAAGACACTGATTTTGGCACTCTTAAATTTGCCATCTGAGGTGTAAAAATCTCCCTATGTATACTATTTTCTCTCTTGGAGAAGGGAGTCTAAGACATTTCAGCCCACTTAGAAAGCTTTAGAAATTTGTAGTGGCTAACAACCCCTGTCAAAGGAACTTATTTAATGTGTCATTCCCAAGTAGCATATCTCAAACCTTCTTAATTTTATTTTGCTTCTGAGCTCCATAATCTGGTGCCCAGTAATGCACTGGGGTTGACCCCAGCCAGTGATCCAGGCTCCGCAATCTCTTGCAAGCAGCCATTCTTAGTCCTTTACCACAGTGGCATTTTTCTCTCTTTCTGTCCACATTATTTTCAGCTGGAGAGTTATCCCAAGTAAACTTCCCCTGGTATCGTTATTTTGTACCCCTGGGGTTAATAGGACTAATACTTCTGCCTTGTTCTCCTTAAGGTTCTTCCTTCGTTTTTGAAAGTTCCTGCCTTGAGCAGCATTCCTTCTGCTACAACTTTGTCAGCAATATTTCACTTTACTGGTCTCCTTTTCAGAAAGGCTGACTAGAATGTATAACCTACTTCTTTCTTTTTAAAAAATTTATTTATTTATTTATTTATTATTATTATCATTTTTACATTCTAAGATGTTGTTGTGGAGAAGTTGGGATGGAAGGGGAGGGGGAAGAGGGAAAGGGCATGGCTGTGGCCCTCGGCCCTCCCCCCACCCTGGCTTGGGAGCCCAGGGGGCTTCCACCCTTCTAGGTTTCATAGGTGTTCTTTGGTGATGTTGGATCTTTACTGGTTAATATCAGAACTTTGTCTCTCATCTGTGGGTTTTTGTTTTTTCTTTCAGTTCTGTGTTGGATTATTCACTCTTTCCACCACTTAAACTCTGCACTGGAACTACTTTGTTGTCCTTTGGTTACTTTTTAAAATGGAGGAACTTCCTGTGGGAACCAGCACTTGAGCCCAGTAGCTGAGCTAAATTGCTGCTTTGCTGCTGATTCTCTGGTGAAGGCCTTTTGTGCAGCTCAGATTTTAATTGTTGACCTTGTGAGCACCTCCAGGTCTCGTGAGGTCCAGTACACCTGGGTTGTGTGGAAACTCTGGGCTGGGCCTGAGTATCTTCAGCAAACTGCAACCCATGCAGTTCTATACTCCTGACCAGTCTCCACTGAGTGGTCCTGTTCTGATTGGGGGGAGGGGGGGGGCAGATCAGCTGTCCATGCAGTGCCCCAGTGTTTGCCTGGTGGGCCCATCTCCCGCACCACCTATGCTCCAAACACCTCCCATGGGGTGAACCATGCACTGGTTCCTTGCAATGATTCACTGACTTCTGAGTGGCTCCTTTTTTCCATTGTCTGTGGTCCCTTGCTCCTGCATGTGTCCACGGGAACCCTGTTAGTTGTCTTGCTGGTCTGGGCGCCACCAAGGCTCTCTTCTTCCCTGCAGTGTCCAAGTAACAACATACGAAGGGCACAGCTGCAGCTTTTGGCAGCTCTTGCTCCATGCGCTCACCAGGGCCAGCCTTGAAGTGGCCAGGGCTTGAAACAGTCAGAGCAGTCCTTTGTTTCTCTCATTGTGGTTTCTCCCGTCTTCATGAACTCCCTAGGTTTCCCGTCCTCTTCCCCTGAGCTCTAGTGGACCCAGCTTGGCAGTTGTGGCTTTTTAATAGTTGTAAATTTGTTGATTGTGGAAGAGGGTGACTCTGGGTACTGTCTATTCTGCCATCTTGATCAGAAGTCTGTATATCCAGTTTACTACATAAACTGAATATTTTCCTCTCTAACACACATAACTAACACCATTAGTCTTGCCTTTCTTCTCTTACTTGTACTTGACCCCTTCCTTGAACATTTGTTTCCTAATATAGTCCTCTAAAATCTGTTTTGTGGCATTTCTCATGATGAAAAATTTCAGTAAGTTCTGGGAGTGTCAAAAGAATCCACTGTTCAAACAAATCTTGTCCATTATCATCTTCCCAAGTTTGATAATCTTGCCCAGGTCAGTTGCCAGATTTAGCAAATAAAAATACAAATATAGGACATCTACTTAAATTTGAATTTTAGATAAGAATAAATAATTTTTTAGTGTGTATCTTGAAGTCCATTCTATTTTAGCCTCAGAAATCTGAAAACTATGTCAGGGCTTAAGTGACAAGTCCAGGACAAATTGAGCCTTCACAGGCAGGGGATGGCAGTGACTTGAGTGGTCAAGCCACATGAATTCGATGTTGGTTCTTTCTCAGTTCCCTCCCTTGGCCTTGATGTCAGTTCAATGCAAGATCAAAAAAGATGAAGAATCTTGGATAGCTTACTTAATATTTCCTATCTAGGCCTGGCATCAAAAATTAAAGCACATGTTCTGTGATCTTTGTGGACTTGGCTACCATTACTGCCTTGACAGAGAAAAACACTAAAGACAGGGAAAAAATCCAGCCATTCATAGTGGAGCCTTAACTGCTTTAAGCTGTCTCCGTTGTTCCCCTTGCAGCTCCTCCTGCAACAGCAGCCGTCCTGTGCACTGGATTCCAAGGTCAGCTCCAGCAGCCTATACGTGAAGGCTGTATCACCAGCAGTTAGCTAAGATGTCTGGGCTCAGTTATTGCCCCCCTTGGCTAAACCAGCATAATCACATAGCCTACCCATGATGTTTGCTGAGGTCCCTGTGCTCATGAAGGGCTTGCACAACCACCACCACCTGAATTCTGTGCATCTGTTCAGGTCCATTGTACACTTTCTCAAGGACCATATGAAAACAGATGTCCACCTATGAATCCAGCTTCCCTAAGCTGTAGTCACCACCAAAGCAAAATACAGTATAATGTAAGAAGCCCAGTCTCTCTGTCAGGCTATATCCATAAAAGGTCAAACGAATGAAATGCAGTAACCAGCCCAGCTTTATTGCAAACCATCAAGATTTAACTCCACATTGCCTAGTCCCACAAAAATTTCAAAACAAGTTTATTGTGCTTCCTAAATCCCAGTATTTTTTTATTCTTCAAGGTTTCCCAAATGCACTAAATATTGAGTTATAAGGAGCCACACCCAGTAAATAACTCCCTAAGTTGAGAGACAATTGAGAAATAAAGCAAAAGAGCAAGGCAGCTGCAACACGTGACAGCCATGGGCCCACTAATCGTATGTTTTTCAACCTCCCCCAAAGTCTCTACCTTGCAGCAGCTCACCCCAGGAAGACTCCATTTGGGAACAGACATACTTACTCCCATCCTTGTTTCACTTTTGTTTGGGGTAAGCAAGATGGAGAATTATGTTTGAGAGATTAAATCTATCAAAAAGAAAAATGTGTACCAGTATCTCTTGCTTACCATCTACATAAATAGTCCTACCTCCATCATGAGGAATAAAGGTGGAACAGAAGCCAGAATTGCTCTGGAAAACACAAGTAAGAGAGAGATATTCTTCATCTAACATCCATCAGACCCATATATTATACGGAATAATGACGTAATGATGAAAGATGCTGAAATACGGTAAGCACTCAATTCTGTTATTACTATTGTTATTATTTTATCTTTATCATGATCATTATAATTTTAGTATTACTGACTAGATTGAGAGATAAAGAGTCTGGATAGATGGCTAGAGAAGTAATCTACAATCTTAAGTAAACTATATCTCATTTCTCAGCTCTCTCCCCTCTCCTCCACTGTGAATGCAAGAAATTACAAAAGAATAACAGTTTATAGAAGAATAATATTACTCACCTTGGCAAGTGAAATATGGATTACATCACTGGCTGTTTTTTCTTTGGAGGTATTTATTATATTGCCGGGAATCCCAAGGCTCCCTAAAAAGTCAATGGACCACAGGCATACTCTTTGACGGAGCTTTCCTATTAGAAGCCAGGGTCCTGAAAGTTTGGATTTGAGGAGCTCTTTCTTTACCCAGTAGTTTAAAAAAGTGGATATATACTACTTTGGGGCAGGAGGGCAAACACGGAAATCTCTGAAAGGAGCCAGGGGTCAGGGTTCTGGGGAGCAGGAGATCAAGATCTGTCAGGCGGCTTCTCTTCTTGTATAGAATTTTCTGTCTCAAAATAAGACTTGTGAGGGAAGCAAAGGTAGTTTATAAGGATATGTTCTGACATGTCTCGAATTTGCATTCAGAACTAAAGAATTTCACCTGAGACCAGATCTCGCAACAGAGGAAAAGAGGCTCCCAAAGGTCAAAGTGTAGAAGAGATGGAAACAGCCAGAATCTGCTCCTGAAAACATTGGCATGGTCCATTGTAATCCCATGGTTCAATGTTACCTTTTCACACCTTCAATAAAGCAGTGTGTGATTACAACAGTTAAGCATTTCCCCCTGTATTAGTCTGTTTCTGTTGCTCATAACAAAATTCGGAACTGGGTGGTTTGTAAGAAGAGAAATTTATTACTTACAGTTTCAGAGGCTGGGAAGTCCAAAGTTCAGGGAACACATTTGGTGAAGGCCTTGGTGGTAGTGACAATGACCCAGGGGTTTCACATGGCAGACAATGGCAGAGCAGGGAGTAACCACTCATGTGCTCTTTTAAAGCCCTCAGAAACACACCTCAGACTATTATTATTAATCCATTCTCTACAGCACGGTCCTGCAATCTAATCACTTCTTCAAGGCCCCACCTTTCAATGACCGTAATAGGATTTCCCACCCTCAACAGTTACACTGGGAATTAAGCTTCTGATACATGAACTTTGGGGGACACAATTCAATCGATCCATAGCACCCCCAACATGTTGTATCTATGAAACTGCTTTACTATAGCCCACTTCAGGACTTAAGGCAGATATTTTTAAAATATCTACACCAAATTTAGACAAGACCAACAATAAATAACTTATTGCTTAAATAAAATGATGTAACTCACCACAGCCTGATAAAGAACAATACTAATTGGCCACTTGACTTTAGTCTCAATTTTCCTGAGACTCATTCTCCACCTCTATAAATAAAGTGACCACAATCAATGATCTTTAAAATGCACGCCTGCGCCTAAATTCTTCAATGTTTAACCTGTATACATGATTTTTCCTGTTCTACAGATGCTCCTTCACAAAAGTTCAAGTTCCTGAGAAGCAGAGGAACGGACAGGACTCCTAAGACATCCTCCTTCCAGTTCTCGTCATTGAGACCAGATCAGTAACACGTACCCCATTTCCCAAATGTCCCCATGGACACATATAAGTGACTTTCACCACCTGCCCCTCCCAACTCATCCAAATTCAATCTTACCTCTTTGCCTTTTGTTTCATGGCATTATTATAATGAACTTGAATTGTACAGTTGGATCCCACATTCTGCTGAGAGATACATTCTAAAAAGAATACAAATGAAAACTTCACACACTTTAAGTCTGTGATGATGGACTCAAACAGTTTGAAGCCAGCTTTCTGAGGCTTGCTAATATCTAAGCCACAAGACATTCCCAGAGATAAATCTATAGGGATAAAGTAAACTAGAGCATGAATTAATAACCCAAGGATAATAGGAGATACCTATCTAGGATTTACTTAAAATCATGTTATAGGATACATCCCCAATTGAGGTGGTATCTCAATTCTACCCGTCCTAAATCTTTTTCCATCTTCAGTCTTTATTTCCTCTTTTCTCATTTGTCACTTTTTTCTCTCCTAATATTTAACACACATTTCTTTTTCTTTTGTAGACTATTTTTCCAGAGTTAAATGTCATTTCCAAACCCTTATCTTTTAAATTGTCTACTCACTAGAACTGTTTTGTAACTGGTTCAATGAAAATTGTTTTCTAGTCTCACAGGTGCTAAAAGTTAGCTTGTTCATTTATTCAGCAAATAATCTTTAATGTTTTGTATGTGCCAGACACTATTTGTGCTAATTGCAGACAGAGAAGTATATGTTCACAAAAGAGGGAGCCATCTGAGTTTCTCTAGCTGCTTGTTTCTGATACTTCCTTTAACATCATTATTATGAAATAAAACCACCAACCAAAAAGTGCATTAAACATGAAGGTAGTTTCATGAATAATTAGGAAGCCAACACCCAGTGTGATAGGCAGCCTTTAAAGATGGTTCCCAGTGATCTTTCGTGGTATTCACACCCTTGTGGAATCTTTCACCTTGAGTGTGGGCTGCACCTAATGACTTGCTTCTAATGAACAGATTACAGCGAAAGTAACGGGATGTCATTCCGAAATTAGATTACAAAAGACTATGACTTCTGTCTTGCTGGTATTCTCTCTCTGGCTCTTCTTGCATGCTTGCTCTGATGGACAGGGCCAGCCGAGGCTGACACCTTGGCCAACAGCCACCAGGAACTGAATTCTCTCCATAATCACTAAATGAATTTGGAAGCAAATCCAGCCTGAGTTGAACCTTGAGATGACTACAACTCCAGCCAACACCTTGACTTCAGCCCGTGAGAGACCCTGAAGCAGAGAATCCAGTTAAGCTGTGCCTGGATTTCTGACCCACATAAACTATAAGATAATAAATTTCTGCTGTTTTAAGCCACTAAGTTCTGGGATAATTTGTTATGTAGCAACCGAAAGTTAACGCACACAGTAACCACAAGCACATCAAGAAATAGAACATTGGCAGCAACCCAAATGTCCCAGTTTTGTCCCTTTCCAAATAAAAACCTCCTTATCCCTTCTAGAGATAATTACCATCTCCATTTATGAAATAACCGCTTCCTTGCTTTTCTTTATAGTCTTACTACCTATTTATGGATGCATCCCTGAATAATTTGATTTGGTTAGATTTTGGAAATTTATATAAATAAAACATTACTATTTTATTATTTTAAGTTTTGTTTCTTTTGGCCCATCATATAAGTTGTTGTGTGTACCTGAGATGTATTCATTTTCATTGCTTTATATTATTCTTCTGCATGAATGTAACATACCTTTTTACTGATTCTACTGTTGAAGTGCGTTTGGATTGTTTTTAGTTTAGGGCTAGTACAAGAATGATGCTATCCAGACTGATGTGCATGTATACGTATCCTCATGCAAATGTTGACACACCTAGTTATTTATGAAATGGCCAGGTTATTATATACTGTGCTTATCTTCCAGGTATTATAAAATGCCATAAAGACTTATGTTTTCTTAAGGAGTACTGCCAATGTCATAGTGAAATTAGAGGGAGCAGGAGAGAAAGAAGATAGGAGAATGGTAAGAGCTATTCATTTTCTGATAATAAAACTCAGCCTAGGTAAAAAATAAATAAATAAATAAATAAATAAAACCTTTTTATGTCCTGTTTTGCTTCACAGGTTGGTATTTTTAAAAATTTCCCACTGTTATTAGGCCCCCAAACTACAGCAGTTCCTCCTATAATTAGACTACTTCCATATGTTAAGGCATTCAATCGTTGGAGTTTACTAGATTTATTTGTTAATTATGATCTGTTGTGATTCAAACAATTCAGGTCCAAAACACAAAAGTATATATTCTAATTTTTCCTATTCCAATTTACTCTAAGTTTTATGCAGGCATCTTGTTTTAGAATCTGTCCAAAATCAGGAAGTCTGACTTTGCTGGGTTTGTTTATATTTTAATGCCTTTCATTGTAATGAAATAAAAATGTTAGGTCACTGTAAAGGAGACCTACCAAAGATTTTGAGATGCTCTTTTATTTCCTACCAAATATACCCAAATAACACTTTCCTTTCTGCTCATTGCCTGTAGTTGGAAAATTTAGTTCAAGCAATCCAGATTTCTGAATCAATGCTGCAAGAAATTTCAGTGCACAGGAAACGTGGTTTGCTGTTGCAGGATGTGCCCTCACTCTGTTTTATAACCTTTCCCGTGGCAGAAGTTAAATCTACTCATAGCCTTCTCCAGTGTTTAATCGCTTTGCACCTTTTGCAGGTAAATCTCAAAGTTTAGACAAAGGGACCTTCATTTCAGTCACAATAAATAGAGTAAAAGCTAAATCACCTTAACAAAAAGTCCCAAAAATGTAGTGGTTTTTTATTCACATAAAGATGAAGAGTCTAAGTTGACAGGGTAGCTCTGTTCCAGACAGTCACCCAGGGATATGGGTTTTATCCTCATCGTTGCACTATTCCACAGAGTTTGGGCCATTTCTTCAGGCTTAAAAATGAATTTTAGATGTATTCAGGCTCTAGCTCACAGGAAAAAGAGAGGAGTAAAAGTCAAGGCAGAAATTTCCTTTTTCTAAAATTTACTTATTTATTTTTTAATTGACTTGCATTGGTTGTATATATTAATGAGGTACAGTTATATTTCAATACCTGTGTACAATGTGCGATGATCAAACCAGGGTAATTAGCATATTCATCATCACAAAAATTTATCATTTCCTTGCAATGAGAGCATTGGAGCTACTCTCTTCTATAGCCAATTGAGAGCACACATTAAATTATTATTTATTATAGATGCCTAGCAGTACTGGACACCACTAGAACTTATTTTTCCCATCTGGCTGTTATCTTGTATCCATTAACCAACCTCTCCCTGTCTCCTCCCCTTCCCAGCCTCTAGTAACCACATTCTACTCTCCACTTTAACTTATTTATTTTTAGCTCCCACATATGAGTGAGAACATGCGGTATTTATCCTTCTGTGCCTGACTTATTTCACTTAACAATAATGTCTTCCAGGCTCACCCATATTGCCTCAAATGACAAGATTTCATTCTCCTTTATGGCTCAGTAGTATTCTATTGTACATTTCCTTTATCTCCTTATCTGTCGATGGACACCTAGGTTGTTTCCATATCTTGGCTCTTGTGAATAGTGCTTCAGTAAACATGGAGGTGCAGCAATTTTTTAGGTATGCTAATTTTGTTTCCTTAGGATAAGTACTCAGCAATAAGATTGCTGGATCATGTGGTAGTTCTATTTTAAGTTTTTTGCGGAAACTCCATAGATTTTTCCACAATGGCTGTACTAATTTACACTCCCACCAACAATGTATAACAGTTGCCTTTTCTCAAGCATACCTTCCAGTATTTGGTATTTTTTATCTTTTTGATAATAGCCATCCTAACAGGAATGAGGTGGTATATCATTGTGATTTTGATTTGCATTTCCCTGATGATTAGTAATGGTCAGTATTTTTTATGTACCTGTTGGCCATTTGTATGGCTTCTTTTGAGAAATGTCTATTCAGGTCATTTGCTAATTTTTTTATCGGATTGTTTGTTTGCTTGCTGTTAAGTTCCTTGTACGTTCTGGATATTAATCTCTTGTCAGATGAATAGTTTGCAAATATTTTTTCCCATTCTGCTCGTTGCCTCTTCACTCTGTTGCCAGGCAGAAGCATTTTAGTTTGATGTAATCTCATTTTTCTATTTTTGCCTTTGTTGTCTATGCTTTAAAATTCTTCTCCATAAAATTATTGTCAAGACCAGTGACTTTGAGTGTTTCCACTATGTTTTCTTCTAGTTGTTTTATAGTTTCAGGTCTCACATGTAAGTCCTTAATCCATTTTGAGTTGATTATGGTATATGGCGAGAGATAGGGGTATAGTGTCTTTATTCTGCATATTGATATCCAGATGTCCTTTCCCAAATGTATGTTCTTGGAGCCTTTGTCAAAGATCAGTAGGCTGTACACAGGTGGATTTATTTCTGGGTTCTCTATTCTGTTCCATTGATCCATGCATCAGTTTTTCTGCCAGTACCATGCTGTTTCAATTACAGCTTTGTCTATCATGATGTTCAGTAGTGTAATGCCTCCAGCTTTACTCTTTTTGCTCAGGATTGCTTTAAGTATTAAGGGTCTTTTGTGGTTCCATATGATTATTGGGGGGGGGGTTCTATTTCTCTGAAGAATGCCATCGGTATTTTGATTGGGATTGCATTAAACTGTAGATTGTTTTGGGTAGTATGATCATTTTGACAGTATTAATTCTTCCAATCCATGAACGTGAGATGTCTTTCCATTTTTTTGTGTGTCCCCTTTAATTTTTTTCATCAGTGTTTTAATTTTCATTGTAGAAATCTTTTGCCTTCTTGGTTACATTTATTCCAAGGTTTTTCTGTTTGTTTGTTTGTTTGTTTGTTTGTTTGTTTGTTTGTTTGTTTGTTTTTGTTGGTTGGTTGGTTTTGGTAGCTATTGTAAATGGGATTGCTTTCTTGACTTCTTTTTCATCTAGTTCATCATTGGTGCACAGAAATGCTACTGATTTTAGCATGTTAATTTTGTATCCTTCAACTTTACTGAATTTGTTTATCAGTTTAAGAGGTTTTGGTGGAGTCCTTAAGTTTTTCTATATATATCATCATGTTGTATGCAAACAGGGACAATTTGATTTCCTCTTTTCCGATTTGGATGTCTTTTATTTCTTTCTCTTGCCTAATTTCTCTGGCTAGGACTTCCAGTAATATGTTGAATAAGTGTGGTGAAATTGGGCTTGTCTTGTTCCTGTTCTTAGAAGAAAAACTTCCAACTTTTCCCCACTCGGTATGAAGTTACCTTTGGGCTTGTCATATATGGCCCTTACTGTGCTGAGATACTTTCCTTCTATACATAATTTGTTGAGAGTTTTTATCATAAAGGGATGTTGAGTTTTATGAAATGCTTTCCACGCATTTATTGAGATGTCAAATGGTTTGTGTCTTTCATTTTGTTAATGTGATGCTATCACATTTACAGATTTGTGTATGTTGAACCATCTTTGCACCCCTGAGATAAATTTGACTTGATCATGGCATGTAATTTTTTTCTCGTGCTGTTAAGATTTGGTTTTCTAGTATTTTGTTGAGAATTTTTGCATCAATGTTCATAAGAAATATTGGCTTGTAGTTTTCTTTTTCTGTTGCATCCTTCTCTGATTTCAGTATCAGGGTGATGCTAGCCTCATAAAAAGAGTTTGGAAGAATTCCCTGTTCTTTGATTTTTTGGAACAGTCTAATTGGTATTAATTCTTCTTCAAAAGTCAATTCATCTCTGAAGCCATCCAGTCCTGAGCTTTTCTTTTTTGAAAAACTACTGATTACTGATTCAATCTTATTACTCATTATTGGTCTGTTCAGGTTTTCTATTTCTTCTTGGTTTAGTCTTGGTAGTTTGTATGTGTCCAGAAATTTATCCATTTCCTCTAGATTTTCCAATTTGTTGCTGTATAGTTGTTCATAATAGTCTCCAATGACTCTTTAATGTCTCCTTTTTCATTATTTACTTGGGTCTTCTCTCTTCTTAGTCTAGCTAATGGTTTTTCAATTTTGTTTATCTTTTTAAAAAAACAACATTTTGTTCCATCAGTCTTTTATATCTTTTGGGGGGTCTCATTTAGTTCTGCTCTGATATTTATTTCTTTTTGTTTACTACTTGGGGGATTGGATTGTTCTTGTTTTTCTACTTCTTTGAGGTGCAAAGTTAGGTTGTTTATTTGAAATCAAAATTTTTTTGATGTGAGCACTTATTGCTATAAACTTCCCTTTTAGTACTGCTTTTTCAGTATCCCATAGGTTTGGATATGTTGTGTTTATATTTTCACTTTGTTTCAATGAATTTATTTTCTTAATTTTTTCTTTGACCTATTTGTCATTCAGGAGAATTTTTGTTGAATTTCCATGTATTGATACAGTTTCCATAGTTTCTCTTTTTACATTTCTAGTTTTGTTTCATTGTGGTCTGAAAAGATATATGATATGACTTCAATTTTTTTAATTTGTTGAGACTTCATTTTTACCTAACATGTGGTCTGTCCTGGAGAATGTTTAATGTGCTGATGAAAGGAATGTGTATTCTGAAATTGTTGGCTGAAATGCTCTGTAGATTTCTGTCAGGTCCATTTGGCCTTTAGTGCAGTTTAAATACAATGTTTCTTTGTGGATTTTCCTTTTAAGCAAGTGAAATTGAAATTAGAGTGTATGTAATTGCAAGACTGCAATTGTTTACCTGAAGGAGTATATTACTGAATATTTAAGAAATAATTATATCAAATTTTAATGTCTTCCAGAAGATAGAAGAAAAACAACACTTTCCAACTTATTTTATGAAACCTGCTTTAAACTGATATCGAAAACAAACAAATAAAAAGCATGCAAATAAAAATGAAGAAGTATAATTATCTCTGTTTGAAAATGACAAGGTTCTACATGCTGAAAGCCCTAAAGACTACCAGAAAAACTGTTAGAGCTAACAAACAAATTCAGCAAAGTTGCAGGATGCAAAATCAATGTACCAAAATTAGTGGCACTTCTATACACTAACAAGTTATCTGATGAGAAAATTAATAAAACAATCCTATTTACAATAACATTTAAAGGAAAAAAAAAGTACTTAGGAATAAACTTAACCAGGGAGGTGAAGACTTATACACTGAAAATTATAAAACATTGATGAAAATATTAAAGCAGGCACAAATAAATGGAAAGACATGCCATGTTCATGGATTGGAAGAATTAATATTATTAAAATGTCCACACTACCCAAAGTGATCTCCAGATTCAATGCAATCCCTTACAAAATCCTAATGCCATTTTTCACAGATATGAAAGAATTCTAAAATTTCTATGGGACCCCCCCCCCAAAAAATAGCCAGAGCAATTTTTAGCAAGAAGAACAAATATACTTCCTAACTTCAAAATATATTTCAAAATTCCAGTAATCAAAATAGTATGGTACTGGCATAAAAACACATGTGTACCAATGGAACAGAATAGAGAGCCCAGAAATAAACACACCCACATACAGTCATCTCATCTTTGACAAGTGTGCCAAGAATACACAATGGGAAAAGAAGGATCTTATTTTAAATGGTTTTTGGGAAACTGTCTATCCACAGGCAGAAGAATGAAACTGGACCTTTATCTTACATCATACAAAAACATCAACTCAAAATTTATTAAAGGCTTAAATGTAAGACCCGACATCATAAAGCTTCTAGAAAAAAACATAGAGAAAAATCTTCTTGACCTTGTCTTGCTTTGGCAATGATTTCTTAGATATGACACCAAATGCACAGGCAACAAAGCAAAACTAGATAAGTGAAATCACATCAAACTGAAAAGCTTCTGCACAGTAAAGGAAAAAATAAAGTGAAAAGGAAACCTATGTAATTGGAAAGAATATTGGCAAACCATGTATCTGGTAAAGGGTTAATATACAAAATATTAGAGGGTACTTCAAAAGTTCATGGAAAGATTCATATTATCTTTCAATTCTATTTTTCCATGACCTTTTTTGAAGTACCTCATATACAGAACTCCTACAACTCAATAGCAGAAAAAAACAAAAAACCTGATTTAAAAATGGGCAAAGGATCTGAATAGACATTTTCCAAAGAAGACATGCAAATGGCCAACAGGTATATGCAAAGGTGTTCAACATCACTATTCATCAGAGAAATGCAAATTAAAACCACTGAGTGATATAATAATATGACTATTATTTAAAAAATTAAAGAAAACAAATGTTGGCAAGGAGGAGAAGAGAGAGAAACCTTGCACACTGTTGCTGGGAATGTAAATTTTTCATCCACTATGGAAAACAGCATGAAGTTTCCTCAAAAAATTAAGAATGATCCAGCAATTCCAGTTCTGGGTATACCACATACTTCAAGAAGTTCGTGGAAAGATTTGTATTGCCTTTCAATTCAATTTTTCTATGAACTTTTTTGAAGTACTCTTATATAGCCAAAGAAATTGAAATCAGAATTTTGAAGTGTTATCTGCACTCCTATGTTCATTGCAGCATCATTCACAATAGCCAAGACATACATGGTAGCAACCTAAATGTTCATCCACAGATGAATAAGAAAAATATGTTATATAATTACAATGGAATATTTATTCATCCTTAAAAAGGAAGGAAGTCCTGTCATTTGTGACAACATAGATGAACCTGAGGTCATTATGCTAAGTGAAATAACCCAGACTCAGAAGGACAAATACTACATAACACTACTTATATGAGGAATCTAAAATAGTCAAACTCATAGAAGCAGAGAGTGAAATGTTGGATGCTAGTGGCTGGGGAGAGGGGAAAATGGGGAAGTATTAGCCAAAGGGTGCAAAGTTTCAGTTATATGAGATTAATAAGTCCTATAGACCTACTCTACAGCATATAGTTAATAATACTGTATACTTAATAATGCAATAGTACAATAGTGTATTGTTAATATTTATGTAATATAAATAGAATTATACAGTATGAATCTTCTGAGTTTGGCTTCTTTAGCTCAGCATAATATATTTAAAATTCATCCATGTCATTGGCAGTACATCAGTAAAAACAGATATATGAGCTTATATGGCATACATAAAGACATATGAGCCAATAGAACAGAATAGAGAGCCCAGAAATAAACACACCCATATATAGTCATCTCATCTTTGTAAAGCATGCCAAGAATACAAAATGGGAAAAGAAGAGTCTTTTTAATAAATGGTTTTGGGGAAACTGGACATCCACATAGTTAATAATACTGTTAATAATACTATACCAGATACTTAAAAATTTAAGAGGGTAGATCTTATGTTAAATGTTCTTATCTCAAAAATTAATAACAATAATAAGAAGAGGCAGAAGAAAATACAGTGGGTGAGAGGAACCTTTTGGAGGCGATGGATAGGTTTAGGAAAGATTGTGTTGATGGTTTTATGAATGTATACTTATCTCCAAATTCATCAAATTGTAGCATTATATACGTACAGCTTTTTGTATGTCAATCATAGCTCAGTAAAGTGATTTTACTAAAAAGGAAGACAGGGTGAGATTTGGCTTTGGACTTTATGAAAGTTCCTTATACACTGTGACCATAAATTTTCTCATCTGTGAAATAGAAATAATAATAATATCCACTGCAACAGAATTGGGGAAATCAAAGGAGAAAATAAATATGAACATTCCCTGTTTTAAAAATTTAGCACTCAAAAATAAAATGAACTACTTACATATAAATCTAAAAAAAAAATATGTCTAGAATCCATATGCTGAAAACTACCAAACACTGATGAAAGCAGTTGAAGAAGTTCTAAATAATAGGAGAGATATACAATGTTTGTGGATTTGAAGACTCATTAAGACATCAGTGCTCCCCCATTTGATGTATAAATCCAACGCAATCCCAATCAAAATCCCAGCAAGCTTTTTGCAACTATTGACAAACTGCAAAAGTTGTCTTGAAATCAAAGGAATTTGAATAACAAAAACACTTTTGAAAGAGAACAAAGTTGAAAGACTCGCAATACCCTATTTCAAAACTTACAGTAGAGATATAGTAGTCAAAACTGTTTGGTTATGGTCAGACAACATATAGTAAACCAGTGGAACAGAATAGAGTCTAGAACAAGAGACACAAAATTGTGTTTTTTTCTCCTCTGGAGAATTCTGCTCTCAGTAGCCTGACCTTATGACCTTCAGTGTGAGAGTGAATTTTGCATACGTTGAGGGTTAAATCTGAAGTAGCACTACTGTGCATCAGTGCAGTGGTTTAGAGAGCCTTAAAGGTTCCCTGATGATGAAGCCTGCATCTAGGAAAATCTATCACATAATATGCTAGATTTCTCTTGTCCGCTCTGCACCTCACCTCAGACACTCCTCCCTATATATCCACCTCATCCCAGGCTCTCTTCCCTGTATACCCACCTCACCCTGGCTCTCTTCCAAAGGATCAGTGCTGGAAGGAATTACATCCTTCTCTCCCTAGCCCTTCCCAACACCCCTCCACTTTGGAAATCAGTCCTTGTACATATCAGTGTTCATTTAAATCAAGGTATTACCTATCCCAAAGGTACATGCATGTTAACACTTCTTTTCCAATCGTGAATGTCAGGTGTATGATGCCTGTTAAACATCCAAGCTGGTGAAAGAAGTTTAAGAAGCTTGGGAATGCTTGTGTGAGTGTGGGGGTGCTTATAAGTTAACTCCACATACACAGCTTTGTTTAAAACTGAGGACAGCCCCATTGGTTCATACTGTTAAATACTCCTACTCATCTCGCAGAAAGTTTCAAACATCAGAGAATTTCCCAGCCATGCAATGGCTGTTTGGAAAGCAATTTGCCAGATGTCTATGAGAGTTAACTCACTCTAGGTCCCTATGCAATAAGTCCCCTAGTTAACAGCTTTACAGCCATTAAAAATTCAGTGTCAGTCATCTAGTGCAAATATCCTTTAGCCAGAAATGGTCCTTCCATGACATTAGAGAAGAGGACAATGAAAACATCCTGGCACTCAGTGATAATTTATTCAAATCTTATCTCCAGTTGTAAGACCTCCAACTAGGAAAAATAGTTTCCAATCATTAGTGTTCCATTAGTATATTTTTACTGTGATAACTGGTCAGAATGTTTTTTCATTCAAAAGAAACATGTCAGAAATCACTCAGTAAATGAGTAAATGCTAAGAATGCTTTGATCCTTTAGAACTTGAAAGAACTGGGTTAGGCTTCTGGAATGTCATTGTTGAGCCTGCTCTGCACCCTCTTTTTCCAAGAAGCAACATAAATAAATAAAAGCAAAATATTCACCATCTGGGAAAGAGATGACTGGTAAGACATATGACAAGGATCAGTGTTGGAAGGGACTGAATATTTTAATTATGTACACAAATGACTTGGTACTGAGAGCAAGATTTGCAGATTACATTAAACAGGGTGGGAGGTACAGCACAGTAAATAATAAAGTACCCAAATGCCAAGCAGCAGCAGAGGATTTACATTATTATGTGCTATATGTGAGCTTAGAAGATGGAAAATGCAGATAAGTGTAAATAAATGTCAAATAACCTGCCCAGTGGCCAAGAAATATAGGAAGTGAATTTAAGATCAAGGGAACAGTGCTGCAGCATAATGCTGGGGAGGGGAAGCAAACACAGGCTTGTCACACCCAAAGCAAGCTTCCAGGGAAGCCAGAAATGTTTCTCTAAGGATTAGGATGGAAAAGAAAACCTACTGCTCTTTGTACACAAACATCTTCTCCAATTCACTTGTGATCGGTGGCTATTAAAGGAAACATGGAGTTCTGGGGTCGGTTTTAGTTTATTCTCTTTCTGTCACTGGACATCTGGTCAACTTTAGTCAAGACTGTTCATACCTCTGGCCCTCAGTGATGTCCTTCACAGATACTGGAGGACCTCTTAGCCAAACTTTATGACTAATAGTCAAAAGTAGCTCAGGAAGGGCTGAAACCTCTTTTTGTTGTGGTGGCCTCCTAGGACTTTCTCATTTTCAGTGTATGATTGAAAGAATATAGGCCCACAGCAGTTATGTGCCAGGCCAAGGTCAAGCTCTGGCTAGAGGTGCAGACGGGTCAAGAGTACAAGTCTTATAATTTGCAATTCCCTGAACTTCCCAAATATTCTGAGGTCAAGTAGAAGTATATCGATGTACACAGCCAAAATAGCTTTAACCTTATTTCAGTGGGAGAAAGAATATAAGTTTCAGCATAGATATCTAAAATGAGGTATCATGAACCATAATCATTTTCAATAAATCATCAAGGTTGCTTTGCCTTGCTGTTCAAATGGAAAAAAATATACAAAATAAATAAATAAATAACCTCCCTTATAACACAGTTTCTACACAGGTAACATTTGCATTCTTATCTTTGAAGGTCACCAGGATCCATAGTGCTGTTCAGTCACCAAGTAAGAATAAGGGAAAGAGGATAAATATTGTTTCACATAAAATTACATTTTACTGGGAGGCAAAATAATATGACTTGCATAATCTCAGAGATTTTTCCTGATTACAAAGGCATTCCCTTTTCATGAACTCTTCAAATAATGAAAGATAGGCTCACAGGCAGATAGACAAGCCAAAGTAGGCAGAATAATTAAGATTCATGACTATATAAAGCTAGGAAGGAAGCTGGGCTTCTAGCAGGGAGGACTAATAGAGTAATTATGAAAAAATAAGGACAACACCCTGGAAGGGAGAAGAAAAGGACTGAGACCTAAGAGTAAAGCGATCTGCCTGTGGATTTGATATGAAGAGCCCACTCCCCCGCTACAGATTGCCATGCTGCTCGGAGGAAAGGTGCACTTTGTACTTAAGAAGCAACCCTGGTTTTGAAATTTGGGCAGCAATTACGAATTAACAGCTTCAAGGAAGGTCACTTTGGCATCTTGCTTGCCTTCCTAAGAAGAACCTGAATTCTCAGCTTCCTAATTCTCTAGCCAAGACTGCTGTTCAATCTTAGAGACAGAGATCTGAGCATTGAGAGTTACATCAATTACATTAAAAGTGGGCAAGTTTTTCATTTCTACCTTGATAGCCACATTAGTGCAGCTGATGTGGTCACACAGTAATTCACCTTTTCAACAGAAAACATGAAAATCTTAAGGAATGAAGGACATATCTTGGAAGATGACAAGAAATAATAACTGCAAGCTATACAAGTCTCATGACGGGACAGCATAAATAAAAATTGAAACAAATGGACTTGAGAAAGTATTTCACACATTTAAAAAAAAAAATCTGTAATTGCCTTCCATGCAAGATTGTTAAAGGCAAAAACCAGGACCATTTACAAAGCAATTAGGTATTATCCTGGGGAAAACATAACATTAAAAAGATTACAGTCAATCCTTCAAAGCCTTTTCTTGTGCCCCATAGGGTCCTATGCTTTAAATGTGCAATTGAGGAATTGACCTACTAGGGATATCTGAGGAGGTTCTATAAGCCAAGCAGCTGATGGCAGAGGATAGCTTCATTACAGTGTGATAACTGCCCAGCTCTGCTGCTTATTACAGACCTGAAGTGCCCCCAAATATAATTGGATGTTTTTCCCCATCTGAATTCCAACACCATTGCCAGCCATTGCAAGTAACAAATAGAGGACAAACTCAGCATACACAGAAATTCCAAGGACACATAAACTGAGTTAAGGAGAGTTGATTCTAAATATGAAGAGTGGGGAAAGGTAAAGAAGAAAGAGAGATACAGAGCAGAGACTTTTACCCTGGCTCCATTCACCTTGCAATCCCCTCTTTTGTTATCCTGAGGACTCTTTTATCAGCTGAAGCCTCTCAGTTTACAGCGTTCTCACATTTGAGCTTCTAAATAGAAATCAGGGTCTAGTGATTCAGAATACTTACTGCTAAGGCTCACCAGGGAACTTTCAACTGCAAGTTCCAGCTGTGAATTCCACCCTTCTGACAGGGATGCTGTGCCTGGTATTCCTGTCCACTGGAGTATGTGTTCATTCTATTCTCTGCCCCCGTTTCCAAGCTCCCCAGGTTTCTTTGAATGGCTGTTTCCTCCTCCTTGCTTTATCCTCTCCTAATCTACTGAGTCAACATGTGTTGTGATTTACTAAGAAATAAACAACCTGTACTCCGTGTACACTTGCTCTGAATATGGAGCCAAATGAAATTCTGTTGGCTGGTGCCTTTTTAAGGTTATTACCTGCTCCATCTTTGGGGGGCATGTCAATTTGAACAACTATTACTAATACAAATGGGTAAGCTTGTTGTTTCAATACAAGCATATATTGTATAATGATCCAATCAGAATAGTCAGCCTATCTATCACCTAAACATTTATCATTTCTTTGTAGTTATAACATTCCAGATCCTCTTTTCTGGCCATCATGAAATATACTGTGTAATATTATTAGCCATTGTCACCCTAGAGCACCAGAATTTATTCTTCCTGTCTAACTGTAACTTTGTAACTTTCTACTGTTCTACCAACCTTTCCCCCTCACTTTCCCTGACTTCGTTCACCACTATTCTACTATTTCCTTCTCTTTTATCTCTCTTTTTAATTTTTTTTATTTGACCTACGATATGTGTATACATTTATGGAGCACAATATGATATTTGGGTACATTCATACTGTGTGCAATGATTATATCAGGGTGCTTAGTATATCCATCACCTCAAACATTTGTCATTTCTTTGTGTTAGGAACATTCAACATCATCTCAAGTAGCTATTCAAAGATACACAATTCTTTTTTAACTGTAGTCTCCCTATAGTATCATAAAACACTAGATCCCATTCTCCCTCTCTCTCTGCTATTTTTTATCCACTAACCACCCTCTCCCCATGTTCTTTCCTCCTTCCCCCTCCAATCTCCAGTAATCACTATTCTACTCTCTACTTTGATGCAATCAACATTTTTAGCTTCCACATATGAGGGAGGACATGTGGTATTTCTCTCCTTATGCCTGGCTTATTTCACTTAACATAATTTTCTCCAAGCTCATCCATGTTGCTCCAAATGGGAGAATTCCATTCTTTTTTATGGCTTAGTGGTATTCCATTGTGTATATATACCATATTTTCTTTATCCACTCATCCATTGAAGGACATTTAGGTTGGTTCCAACTCTTGGCTATTGTGAATAGAGCTGCAATAAACATGGGAGCGCAGGTATCTCTTCAACATGTTGATTTCCATTTTTTTTGGATATACACCCAGTAGTGGGATTGCTGGATTGTATGGTAGTTCTATCTATAATTGTTTAGAAAGCATCATCTTGTTTCCATAATGGCTGTACTAATTTACATTCCCACCAACAATGTACAACAGTTCCTCTTTCTCTGCATCCTTATCAGCATTTGTTATTTTCTGTCTTTTTGATAATAGCCAGTCTAACTGGGGTGAGATGATATCTCATTGTGGTTTTGATTTGCACTTCTCTGATGATTAGTGATACTGAGCATTTTTTTCACATTTGTATGTCTCCTTTCAAAAAAAAGTCTATTCTGCTCCTTTGTCCATTTTTAATCATTTTTTTTTTTAACTATTGAGTTGTTTGAGTTCTTTGTATATTCTGGATATTAATCCCTTAGCAGATGCATAATTTGCAAATATTTTCTCACATGGTGAAGGTTTTCTTTTTGCTCTGTTGATTGTTTCCTTTGCTGTGCAGAGCTTTTTAGTTTGATATGATCCCATTTGTTTATTTTGCTTTTGTTCCCTGTGCTCCTGAAGTATTATTCATAAAATCTTTGCCCAGACCTATGTCCTAAAGCATTTCCCCTACATTTTCTTCTGGATGTTTTATTGTTTTGGGTCTTATATGTAAGTCTTTAATCCATTTTTAGTTGATTTGGGTATATAATGAGAGCCATGGGTCTAGTTTCATTCTTCTGAATATAGATCTCCAGTTCCCAGTTCAATTTATTGAAGAGATTGTCCTTTCCTTAATATATGTTCTTGGCTCCTTTGTCAAAAATCAGTTGGCTATAGGTACATGTATTTATTTCAGAATTCTCTATTTTGTTCCATTAATCTATGTGTCTATTTTTGTGCCAGTACCATGCTGTTTTGATTACTATAGCTTTGTAGAATATTTTGAAGTCAGGGAGTGTGATACCACCCCACTTCATTCTTTTTGCTCAGGAATGCTCTGGCTATCTGGGGTTTCTGTTGTTCCATACAAATTTTGAATTGTTTTTTCTATATCCGTGAAGTATGTCATTGGTAGTTTGATGAGGATTGCTTTGAATCTTTAGATCACTTTGGGTAGTATGGACATTTCCACAATATTGATTCTTCCAATCCATGAGCATGGCAACTTACTAGCATCTTAAAACCCCACTATTCCTATCTCTAAAATGGGCATAATTATAGTATATGTTAGTAATTATTAAGTGATATAATCTCTTAAGTAAAGAGCTTAGCATTTCACAAAGCACATTACTAAGAACTCAGTGCTAGCCTGTTTTAGAAAATTGTAGAAGAGCAAAACTAAGGTTCATTTTAAGGGATATCCTAAAAAAAAAAAAATTGTAAAAGCTCAATACATTTAAACTTCTAGAGTAGAGATTCTCAAACTCTAGCATGCATTAGAATCACTTGAAAGGCTTGTTAAAATTCGCCCTCCCCCAGAGTACAGTGGCCCCTCCTTATCTGTCATTTTGCTAGATGTGGTTTCAGTTACCTACAGTCAACCCAGCCCAAAAATATTAAGGTGAAATTTTCAGAAATAAGCAATTCATAAGTTTTAAGTCACATGCCATTCTCAGTAGCTTTATGAAATCTCATGCTGTTTCACTGTGTCCCACCCAGGATGTGACACATCCCTGTGTCCAGTGGACCTTAGCTGTGTATGTGACCCATCCATTAGACACTTAGTAGCCATCTGGGTTATCAGATCCATTGTTGTGGTACTGCAGTGCTTGTGTTCCAGTAACTCTTATTTCACTTAATAATGGCCCCAAAGCTCAAGAGCAGTGATGCTGGCATCTTGTTAGATAGAACTGTGCTATTTTATTATTAGTTATCATTGTGAATCTCTTACTCTGTACAATCTATAAATTAAACTTTGTCATAGCTATGTATGCATAAGAAAAAACAGTATACATAGGATTTGGTACTATCCATGGTTTCAGGCATCTACTCCGGGGAGGGGGGTCTTGGAACATTTGCTCCTTGAATAAGGAGGAACTACTGCATCTGATTTAATAGGTCTGGGTGGGGCCTGAGAATCTGATTTCTAACAAGTTCTAAAGTGATGGTGATGCTGCTGGCCTGAAGACTACATGTTGAGAGCAGCTGCTAAGCAAAGGAGAGAGAGTTGATTAATTGGGCACCCACCGGGTGTCAGCCTCTCTCTGTACCTATGATATTTAATTCATTGAAAAGCATTGGTCTTGCTCTCCACAAGTAAAAGCCATATTTCTAAGTCAGTCATGAACATTGCCATTCAGTTCTAAAAGGTTGGCAAGTACTAAGATATTCTTCTGGGCAAGAAAATTATTTGCACTCACATACATATGATCTGAATCAATTCTGGTCAATCACTGTACTTAATAAGCAGATTTTTTTGATCTGTTAATATGCTTTGGCAGGTGAATAATATACTGTACCTTACCCTGAAAGATTTGTACACCAAAAGATTTGTCCTACCTAAATGAAAAAGAAACACACGGGAGAGAAGTAAGTAATGAGTCAGGAAATTAAGTTCATAATAAAATTACTACTTTTCCACATTCCCTATTCTGGCATTAAGCCAAATTTAGATATCAGTAGCAGTCATTAGTTATAAGTAAATTTTTAAGGAGAATTTTGGATTATATTCTAATCACTCTCTTTCTGATCATTGGCACTTTTAAAACTGCAAAATTAAAAAACACCATATAGTAAATGGAAAGTTTAAATCTGTATTTTGAAATTTATTTGCGTACCTGGGGGAATGGGATTACAGAAAAAAAAAATAGTTCGTTTAAAATAGAATTGGGATAAAAGACTCTTTTAAACCCTTAAAACTTCATGTTCAAGATGAAGAATGAAGACACCTCTATCCTCTTCTACCTTTCATTTAAAATATTATTCAGAGCAAAATCTTTAAAGCCAGTCAAATCAATAAATGCTATGCAAAAGAAATTGAGTGACCCCATCAACTCCAGCTTCACAGTTTAATAACATTTTCTTACTGAATGTTAATGTGTAAAGTACAAATTAAACATGCACTGTTCAATTCTATTTTGTCTTGTTAGAATGCATTTCTTGACTATAGTTAATTTGACCTTCATAGCATTTTTTACAAAATGGATAATAAGCCTTTATTTGGTAAATTTTAATAACATCTGCTCTCAGATCATTAGTAAATAACTTCTAGAGCAAAGCTTCTTACAAAATTCTTTAGTGTCATTACCACTCAAATAATAAATTAAGTGCACACTCCTACTAACTATCGTTACCTACGTCTATTGGATTTCCCCATTTTCTTCAATCTTAAACTTTAATCTTGAATCTTCTTAAATCATTTAGGCAAGAATATGTTCAAAGAACTGTAAACTCCACAAAGAAAACTCAATGTATGACTTAAGAGAAAAGCATTTAATCTCCATTTTGTTTCATTTTAGACAATTCCTTTGACTATTGAGATTTTTGTTAAGTAGAAATAAATGAAATTTGGAGAGAAAGTTTTATGATGGTAGTTTGAGTATGTTTTTCTTAATCAAAGCACAAACACTTGTTTCTGCCTCTGAAAAGAGACAATAGGCAATTCTTGTACAGTGTAAAACAAAGTCTCCTTTTCATGAAATTCACTGGTTATTCAGCTTTTTGGACACAAACATTTTCTGAAAGCTGAGACACCTGAGACACAGGAACAGAACGTGATCAGTGAAGGTTTGCTGAAAGGAGAAGGAATTCCAGGCATGGCTAGTAACCCTGTTCACCAACCCTTATAAGAGCTGACTCCCTGCAGAAATAGCTCTTTTCTGTCCTATGCAATTATTGATCTTTGGATGCTGCATAAGAGTTAATTTGGGGAAGAAGCACTAACTCGCCTTCTGCTTAAATAACAATCTTTAATTGAGCTTCTTCACTGCACTGGAGACACACACACAAAAAGACATTGCCCGTCCCATCCTCACACACACATGAACACACTTTACCTCCACACAGAGGGTTTGCAGTCTCCTGGGAGAGAAAAGTTATGTACACTGTCTGCCTCCTCTGCTGCTGGGTCCTGTACTCCAGCCACATTTGGCTTCTTTTAGGTTCGTTAATGCTTCATACATAGTATTTACATGTGTAAAATGCATTAAGATACTATTCGTTCTTTAGGTGTCTGGTTAAACATTGCTTTCACAGGGAAGCCATCTCTACTTCCCTGTTAGATGTCTTTAGAACACTGAGATTTTTCCTTTGCAGCATGTATCATGGTTGATAACCATGTATTAGTGAAAATCTTTGGTCCCTGTCCATCTTCTCTACTTATCAACAACAACATCTAATGGTCTTGCTGGCTTAAAACATGCCATGTACTGTGCCAGGTGTTGGGAATACAATATTAAACAAGATTGAGTCCCTATCCTCATGGAACTATAGGCTAGTGTTAGAGAGACACATTCATCAAGTAGTGAGTATAATAAATACTACGAAAGAAATAAGCAAAGTTTTATAATAGAGAAAAGCATATTTTATGTAATTGGGTCAGAGGAGCTGATACATCAGGAATGAGATGGTGCCAACATACAATGTTTGCCAGGCCCAGCAAAGAGCCAGTGCAAAAGGCCTTACAGCTGGGAAGAGCTGCTTCTAGTGAAAACTATCAGAGAAGTCTAGCAGGGCTGGAACTTAGCGAGAGATGGGGAAAGAACAATGAGATAAGCATGGAGAGGTAAAGTAGGTAGCAGATCCTATAGATCTAGCAAAGTATTTTCTTTATTCTAAACCAATGAAAAGACTGAGAACTTAGTACAGTCTTATAAGTAGTAGCACAAGAAGAAAGTAAGTGGTCATGCTGAAAGAAAGAGTGGCACGTGCAAAGAGCATCAGAAGGAATATTTGAGCCAAGCATTAAAGAAACTTGCCATGAGGAAAAGAAAAGTTTATTAAGTCGAAGCACATGGTCTTTGCAACAGAAAAATGTATTAAAAAGCCAATGTCCTTTAAAACAAGCAAACACTCTCCATGCCCCAATAAAATTATTCTGATACCAATGGCCACTATGAGCAGAAATAAATAGGAATTGTCAGCCCAAGTCAAAGGTTTGTTCACCTGTCTGGGTCAAAAACTAGCCAGCCAAGTGCTCAGGATATTGGTCTATTTTTGTGCCTTTTCTGTGTTCATATCTTCTTCTGACTACCTCTGCTCTTCTGCCTCCCTATTCTACTTTTAAGGACATTTGCGATTACACTGGGCCCACTTGGATAAACCAGGCTAATCTCCCTATTATAAGGTCAGTTAATTAGCCATCTGCCATCTTACTTCCCTTCTGCTATGTAAGCTAACATATTCACAGGTTCTGGGGATTAGGACGTGGACATCTTTGGGGAACCACTATTCTGCCTACCATATTTCCCTTTTAGAAAATAAGTTCATTGAGAGCAGAAACTTTGCCTTGGCAAAGTTGTTGGAAACACACTATTGTATCTCCAACAGATGGAGCAACACCTGGAACATGGCAGATGCTCAATATTTATTAGCTGATTGAATGGCTTATTGACAATGGCAATACCAGCACCAATAATAACAGTTAATGTTTATTGAGTGCTTAATTACAAATTCAGGAATTCTCTAGGCTCCCAATGGCAACAGAGAGAGGTGTCTCTGGGTCTAGAATGATAACAGAACACTTTCTACTATAAAGTTAACAGAGACTGGGCAGACATTTCCCCCTCTGTCTCCTGCATAAGAGCTTTTGAAATACTTCTTTGAAAAAAAAAATCTGCCGCACCAATGTAGCTCTTTATATAATTTACCTTTGTCAATAAAACCTCAGGAAAATGAAAACATAAAGAAATATTTCCAAAATGTACTCTCAGTTTGAATGAAATCCACAAAGTCTCTAAAGCAAGAATAAAGCCGGGGGTTTGTGTCCTCTCCCCTCATGAGACTTTTCAGCTCTTCAGAAAAGGATGCCAGGCAGAAATGGACCATTGGCCTAGATTTGGATGTGCAAGAACGTAAATAGCTGTTGGCTTATTATAGTAGAAATCTCAAACACTTATTGTTGCTTTTGGTTGGGTGGCTTTTTTTCACGTGGCTCAGTTCTTCTACAGTTGGTGACGGGAGAGATACCTTTGTTTAGCTTAGCATAGTAAGGCAAGCCCCAGTCTCTCATCAGAATGAGGAGTGAAAAGATGGAACCCCAGGTGGCACAGACCCGAAGGTCCTTTTCTAATACAAAACTTAAGGCTTAACTGTGATAAAACATCAGAGAAGGCTAAGTGTTAGCTTTAAAGAAAATAATAAGGTCAAATCTGCACTACTTTCCTAGGCAACAATCCCCAATGCTCCATTATTCCTTTGTTCTTTGTAGTAGGACGGAAGGCTTCATTTATATAGCATTACAAGACAATGATATGGTAAATTACGTTAAAAAATCCCTGGATTACTCTTAAAAATTTGATGTAACTCTATAAACTTTCTTCCCATATAATTCTAAGGATTTTCAGAGCAAGGAAGTCTGGAAAAGTTTTCAATAAAATACATATTAAGAAAGAAATGTTACTTTTTTGCTACCATCTTTTTTTTTTTTCTGGTACTCTTTCATTAAGTTAAATTAAAGAGTACATTCATTATTAAAGATTCGAGACTTTGAAGTCCTGTTGATTTACCACTTTTTCTCCATTTTCAATATCCCCAAAACTAATCTTTTACAGGATTATTAACCACTTTTATTTCTGAAATGCAGAAAACAGGAGTTCTTACCTCCATATCAATGCATAGTGCTTTGCACATACAAGATAATCTATAAAAACTAAAATAAATAAGACAGAAATAGAAACCACCCTTCAGAAATCCACTGAATAAAACTGACAAAGAAAGTTGACATCATTGATTGATTCAAGATTAGGAGAGTTCCAGCTCCTGATGCAGGAATAGCCCTTTTTCTTCTGAAACTCTGCTTGCTGCACAGGTGCATCCTTTGGAGTATGAAAGGCAGAATTGTTCTGACTTTGTAATTTTATAAATGATAGCCCAGAGGCAAAAAAAAAAAAACCAACACTGGTCTATTTCACTTCAAAGCTGCACAATTTCAAGCAGCCTCATACATGTTAAATCTCTTAGTGTTATGATATGTCACTTCTTGGCCTCACAGGAAATTTGAACAACCACATTGAACAGCCAATAAAACACCTTTTTCTTTTCGCAACACTCAAGCAATATTTTCTAACTCTGTTTTGAGTCAGAGCAAGATTTTTACAGTATCTTTGAAACATACTTCCATTTAAAAAATAATATTTTGTATTTGCTTCAAAAATCTAATTCCCTTTTAAAAATATATTTCTAAAATTATGTTCTGGTAATCCTGGATTATAAGAAAAATCATTCTGAGGTTTACACAGGCTTGAGAATGAGATGGTATTTGGAAGATAACTGGAACCATCGCTGTTGAGAACTAGTAGAGGAGTGTTGAATGTGTAAATCTATTGTTTCCAAGTTAGTAATAATTGCAGCCCTGGATTTAAAAGACCTAGATGCTAACATACACTAAAACTATGATGGAAAACGGGGTGGTAGAAAAGAGCAATTAAAAAAAAAAAACTGTTCAACTAGCTAGGTAATTGTGCTGATATGTGAATGTCTCTCCTTTGTAAATTTTTCTTTTTAAATTCTTTTTTTATATTATTGATTATATATATATATATTTGTGGGGTACAGAATCGAAAATCAAAACCTGTGTACAATATGTGGTGATCAAACCAGGATAATTGGTATACTAATGTTTACAAAACACAATCAATCTTTGTGACCCTTAACTAGTTTTTTAACAACCCCTCGCTCCCCCGCCCTTTCCCACTTCTAATAACCACAGTTCTGTTCCGTCTTTTTTTTTTTTTAAAGTTTAATGTATTATTGTGACTATTTCTCTTTCTTTCTTTCTCACTTTCATTCTTTATTTATTTTAGTCCCCACTTATGAGTGAGGACTTGTGGTATTTCTCTTTCTGTGCCTGGCTTATTTTATTTAACATAATTTTCTCTAAGGTCATCCATGCTGCTGTGAGTGGAAGAATTTCATTCTTTTTTATGGCACAGCAGTATTCTATCAAGTATATATATACCACATTTTCCTTATCCAGTCATCTGTCAATGGATATTTAGGTTGCTTCCAACTCTTGACTATTGTAAATAGAGCTGTGATGAACCTGGGAGTACAGGTATCTCTTCAACATGATGATTTCCACACCTTTGAGTACTGTTTTCCATAATGGAGGCACTAATTTATGGTCCCACCAACAGTGTAGGAAGGTTTCCATTTATCCACATCCTCGCCAGCATTTGCTGTTCTCTGTCTTTTTGAAAATAGCCAGTCTAAATGGGGTGAGATGATATCTCAGTGTGGTTTTGATTTGCATTTCCCTAATGCTGAGTGACATTGGGCATTTTTTTCATGTGCCTGTGGACCATTTGTATATCTTCATATGAGAAATGCCTATTCAGTTTCTTTGCCCATTTTTTAATTGGGTTGCCTGTTTTCTTACTGTTGAGTTGTTTCAGTTCTTTCTATATTCTAGATATTAATCTTTGTCAGATTCATAGTTCTCAATATTTTTTCCCATTCTGTAGGCTATCTTTTCACTCTGTTAATTGTTTCTTTTGCTGTAAAGAAGCTTTTTAGTTTGATATAATCCCATTTGTTTATTTGTTCTTTTGTTGCCTGTGCTTTGGGGGTCATATTCATAGTTATTGCCCACTCCTATATCCTGAAGTGTTTCCCCTATGTTTTCTTTGAGGAGTTTTACAGCTTCAGGTCATATATTTAAGTCCTCAATCCATTTTGAATTGATTTGGGTATAGGGTGAGAGGTACAGGCTCAGTTTCATTCATCTGCATATGGATGTCCAGTTTTCCCAGCACCATTTATTGAAGAGGCAGTCTTTTCCCCAATGTATGTTCTTATTACTCTTGTCAAAGATCAGTTGGCTATAAGTACGTGGGTTGATTTCTGGGTTCTCTATTCTGTTCCATTGGTCTGAGTGTCTGTTTTTGTGCCAGTACAATGCTGTTTTAGTTGCTATAGCTTTGTAGTATAGTTTGAAGTCAGGGAGTGTTATGCCTCTGGCTTTTTGTTTTCCCCCTCAGGATTTCTTTGGCTATTTGGGGTCTTTTCTTGTTCCGTACAACTATTAGGATTGTTTTTTCTATTTCTGTGAAGAATGTCATTGGTATTTTGATGGGGATTACATTGAACCTGTAGATCATTTGGGGTAGTATAGACATTTTCAAAACGTTAATTCTTCCAATCCAAGAGCATGGAATGTGTTTCCATCTTTTTGTGTCCTCTTTAATTTCTTCCAGCAGTGATTAGTAGTTCTTATTGCAGAGATCTTTTATCTCCTTGGTTAAATTGAACCCTAGGTACTTCATTTTTGGACACTATTTTAAATGGGAATTTTTTGAAACATTTTTCCAGAATACTATCAAAGCTAATACAATAAATATATGTGTACCCACCACCAAGAGTTAATATTAACATTCTATCATATTTTATTTAGATTTGTGTTTTTGTAAAGGATCTAAAATACTACAGATAAAATTGAACTCTTCTCTGAACCCCTCCCTAATGCTATATCTCTGTCTCTATCCCCAGCATCAATCATTGTCCTGTATTCATTGAGTATGCAATCCATATTTTTACATATTACAATCAATTTGTATTCATATATTATTTCAAATAGATACGTGTAGTGCCTTTTTCAGTTTACAGAAATGATAGCATGTTCTATGTAACTTTCTACAATTTGCTTTTGTTTTTACTTGACGTTAGGTATTTTGAAATCTGTCCATATATATTCATATAGTTTATACACTTTAACTCCTGTATTATATTCTAAATAAACAATGTATTTATCCATTTACTTCCTGATGAGCATTTGAGGTGCTCTCTCTCTCTCTCTCTCTCTCTCTCTCTCTCTCTCTCTCTCTCTCTCTCTCTCAAGCAATACTGTCATTTGCACAGTAATGTACCCTAGAATTTCCTAGGACATATATTCAGAAATGGAATTGCCAGGCCACAGTTTACATATGCATTTATGCATTTTCAACTTTAATAGACATTGCCATAATGTTCTACAAAGTGCTTGCTTTCAATTTACCTTATCACTAGCAGTGCATGAGAGTTACCGTTTTTCCACATTTTGCAAAACACAATTTTCTGTGATTTAAAATAAAATCTCATTGTTTCATTTTGCTGCATAGATTATTAACAAAGTCAAACATCTTTTTATGTTTGTAGCCACTTTCAATTTCCTCTTCTATGGTTACCAATTCATTTATTTCATCCACTTTTCTATTGAGTTGTTTCTGTTTCAGATTTGTAGCATATAGTCATATTTTTATGACCAGTGATCTTTTGTGTATATTGTAAATATCTTCTGTTGCTCATCTTTTAACTTTGTAGTATTTTTTTTAGCAGAAGTTTTTAAACTTTATAAAACATATCAAACCTTGTCTTTCTTTTTAACTTGTTGATGTATCTAATTTAAGAACTCCTTCCCATCCTGTGGTCATAAATATGAGGAGACTTCAAAAAATTCATGGAAAACTTTTATTAAAAGATAATACGAATATTTCCATAAACTTTTTGAAGACCCTTTGTATATTTATTATCTTTTATTCTAACATTTTGAATGTTTAGGACATAAATGTATACTAAACTATTTAATGCATATTTATAACTTTTATAAATGTTATAAAATTTATCAGAGAGGGGAGGAGCACAATGGATGACTAGAAAGATACATCACTTGTCCCTCCCACAGAGATAGAGAATACATCAAATATGCAACTACACTTGGATGAAAAAGGCAAAGGGAGAGAACGGAACACATTAAAAGACCTGTGTAGACATGGGTGAGTAGCCAAATAGAGTACAGAAGGAAATTCCCAAGCACCTCCAACCCATTCCACAGCAGAAAGCAGAAAGGAGCCAGGAGGAGTTTCTGCCTGCAGGTAAGAACTGAGCAAACACAGCCCCACAAGCCAGCAGCACAATCCACAGGGAAATGCTTCAACAACTGCACACCCAATGGTAAGAACTCCTCATGGAGCCCACATGACTGCATTGACCTGGAGAAGCACACATGCAGAGCTGCCCCACCCCCTGAGTTCCACATCGCTATAGCAATCAATTGCTGTTTGGGGGTGGTTCCACACCCCTGAGGCCACATCAGTGTGCTGGGTTGCCCACACCACACAGTGTCCTGCTCCCTGGGAACAGGGAGTCCAGTGGAGAAAGGGTGTTGCCCTCAGGACAGAGGGGGTCAACTCACATATTTTAGAGCCCAAAAGCCACCTAACTTCAGCCTCTAGCCACTGCCAGCAACCCAGCCTTCTTTGGTAAAATGCCCTTGCAATTCTTATAGCCGGGAAAGGTACTAGAGGATTTGTACACCTCTCTTGAGCACAGACCCATGCCTGCAGCACCAATGAGCCGACCCAGGGCTATCTGCCCCAATAGAGGAGCTTCAGAGAGACCCAGAATCTCTCTTTAGGGTACAGCAGCCCACCCACAGCCCCCCAAAGAGCTCACACAGGGAAGCTCCTTGGCCCAGGTGAGGCAATCCAGAGTGTCCCAATACTTCTCAGGGTCACAAAGGCCTGCTCACAATGGCAGCAGCCTCACCCAGTGTAGCAACTCCAACTAGACAGCTACAGAGTGTCAGTCCTACCAGCCCTCTTGGGGATGAAGGGTCCCACCTAAAACTGCTAACATCTCATCCAGAGTAGCCCACTTTAACAGAGGAACTTCAGAGCATCTCAGTGCCCCTCCTGAAGGTACAGGGCCCCACACACAAATATAGGTACCTCACTCAGTGTTGCCTCCTTCAACGGTGAAGTTACAGAGTACCCCAACACCTCACCTGGGGGTAGAGGGCTCTGCCCGGAGTCACCTACTATACCTGAGGGGCTGCTGTCTACTTCACTATTTCCTCAAATCCTAAGATCCTAATCCTAACTGCCAGAAACCATGCCTAGATTCATCCATTCAAGCTGAGGAGCTTCAGAAAACCTCAGTGAATGTACCAGAGTCATGGGACAGTAGCCAGGGTGCCAGCAAGTCTGGCAAGGGTCACCCACCTCAGCCAAGGAGAAAAATGCACTTCTCCTAAGAGCTCAAGAGCCCACCCATGACTTTGATGACCCAATACAGTGTCACTAACTTCAGCAAGGAACTACCAAGTGCCACAGCACCTAGACCACTAGTACACTCACAGACAACTCTGATGTTGATTATGGCCAAAGTAACCATATGGAGACTACACTACCACATCTACCCAGAACCAAAACTAAAACACCCTACCCAATGATCAATATAAAACACATCTACAGGGAGGGACTATCTCTCCTCAAAAGCCACTCAGGAGTATTAGAAGAAGCAATTGCCTTACCAGATGCCCAGACATCAATGTAGGGATATTAGAAATACAAAAAAAGAAAAAGAAAAGAAAGAAAATATGACATCCCCAAAGAAATACAATAATTCTCAATTCTCTGGTACCAGACCCCAGACAGCAGGGAACCTTTGAAATGACTTAGCAGGAATTCCAAGCAACAATCTTAAGGAAATTGAATGAAATACAAGAAAACTCAGATGACACAATGAAATGAGAAAAACAATCCAAAATTTGAAGAAGGAATTGCACGAAGAGATAGCCACCTTTAAAAAGAGCATAGGAGAACTCTTGGAACTGAAGGATCATTCAATAAAATGAAAAATACAACCAAGACATTAAACAACAGGCTACAGTAATCAGAAAAAAAGAATTTCTGATCTCAAAGACAGAATTTTTGAAATAACCCACATAGACAAAAGAAAAAAGAAAAAGAACTTAAAAAATGAAGAAAACCTACAAAGATATCAGACAACCTTAAGCATACAAATTTATGAATTATAGATAATCTGGAAAAAGAAGAGAAAGGAAAAGGCATAGAAAACACATACAATGAAATAATAGTGGAAAACTTTCCAGGTGTTGGAAGAGATATAAACTTTCAGATCCAAGAGTCTCAAAGATCCCTTGACAGATTTAATCCAAAAAGGTCCTCTCCAAAGCAAATTATAGTCAAACTGTCAAAAGTCAAAGACAAAGAAAGAATCCTAAAAATAGCAATAGAAAAGCATCAAGTCACCTATAAGGGAGTCCCCACTAAACTAACAGCAGATTTCTTGGCAGAAACCCTACAGGCCAGGAGAGAATGAGATGATTTATTGAAAGTACTAAAAGAAAAACTGCCAGTCAAGAATACTATACTCAGCGAAGCTATTCTTCAGATATGAACAGGAAATAGTGTATTTCCTAGACAAACAAAAACTTCAGGATTTCACCACCACATGACCATCCCTATGAGAAATCCTCAAGGAAGTCCTGCATCTGAAATCCAAAAAATGATAGTCACCATAATGAATATATGGGAAAGAATAAAACCCACTGTTACAGTAGATACACAAACAAGAGAAAGAAACTGTATCTTACCACTAAAAAAAAAAAAACACCAAAGACAAACTATAAAAGGGAATGGAAGCAACAAAAGATATATAAACAACCATAAAAATCAATAAAATGGCAAAAGTAAGACAATACCTTTGAATAACAACTCTAAATATAAATGAATCAAATTCCCAATTCAAAAGACATAGACTGGCTGAATGGATTAAAAACTTAGACTCACCTCACCTGTAAAGACTCCACAGACTAATAGTGAAGAGATGAGAAAAGATATACCATACAAACCAAAAACGAGCAGGAGTAGCTATTCTTATATTGGCTAAAATAGAATTTAAACCAAAAACTACAAAAAGAGACAAAGAAGGTCATTATATAATGATAAAAGGATCTACTCAGCAAAGAATATAACAATTACAAATATATACGCACCCAACATTGCAGCACCTCAATATATGTAGAAAGCATTATTAAACCTAAGAAGAGAGATAGAACCCAATATAATAATATTTGGGGACCTCACATCCCTCTATAAAAATTCCGCAGATCATCTAGGCAACAAATCATAAGAGAAATACAGGATTTAAAGTACACTTAGACCAATTGGACTTGACAGACATCTACAGAACATTTCCTTCAACAACTACAAAATATACATTCTTCTCATCAGCACATGGAGCATACTCCAGGATAGAACACATGTTAATTCACAAATCAAGTCTCAACAAATTTTTAAAAACTGAAATAATTTCAAGTATCTTTTCATACCCCAATGGAATAAAACTAGACATCAATAACAATTGAAACTTTGGAGACTAAACAAACACATGGAAATTAAACAGCATGCTCCCAAACAACATCTGTTCAAAGAAGAAATTAAGCAGGAAATCAAAAAATTTCTTGAAACAAATGACAATAAAAGCACATCATATAAATACCAATGGGATACTCCAAAAGCAGTACTAAGAGAGAAATTTATTGCAATAAATCTCTACATTGGAAGAATAGAGACTTCAAATAAACAAGATGTTACACCTCAAAGAATTAGAAAAACAAGAACAATCTAATCCCCAAATTAGTTGATGGAAAGAACTAATAGAGATTAGAACAGAACTAAATGAAATAGAGACCAAAAGAAAAAAAAAGATGCAAAAGATCAACAATACAAAAAGTTGGTTTACTGAGAAGATAAACTAAATAGACAAATCATTAGCTAGACTACTTAAAAAAGGAGAGAGAAGACTCAAATAACAAAAATCACCAATAAAAACATGAGACATTAAAACTAATACCACAGAAATGCAAGGAATCATTAGAGACAATTAGGAACAATTATATGCCAACCAATTTGAAAATCTAGAGGAAATGGATAAATTTCTGGACATGTACAAACTACCAACACAGAACCAAAAAGAAATAGAAAACTTGAACAGACCAATAATGAGAAATGAGATTGAAGCAGTAATCAGCAGTCTTCTGCAAAGAAAAGCCCAGGAGCAGATGACTTCACTGCTGAATTCTATCTAACCTTAAAAAATTAATACCAATCCTTTTCAAACTATTGCAAAAAATTGAAACAGAGGTTATTTTCCCAAATCATCCTGATACCAAAATCAAACAAAGACACACACACAAAAAAAGAAAGCTACAAGCTAATATCCTTGATGAACATAGATGCAAAAATCCTAAACAAAATGTTAGCAAACAGAATTCAACAGCACATGAAAAAGATTATATACCATGATCAAGTGGGATTCATCCCAGGGATGGGAGGATGGTTCAACATACAGAAATCAATTAATGTGATAATTCACATCAACAAAATCAAGGTACAGAAGGAAAGTATTTCAACACAATAAAAGCCATAAATAACAAACCCACCACCAATATTACACCAAATGGGGAAAAGCTTTCAGCTCTTCCTTTATTCACAGGAACAAGAACAGAAACAAGACAAGGATGCCCACTCTCACCACTTCTATTTAACATAGTAAGGGAAGTACTAGCCAGAGCAATCAGGCAAGAGAAAGAAATGAAGGGCATCTAAAATGGAAAAGATGAAATCAAATTGTCCCTGTTTGCAGATGACATGATTCTATATACAGAAACACCTAAAGACTCTACCAAAAAACTCCCACAACTAATAAACAAATTCAATAAAGCTGCAGGATACAAACTCAATATACAAAAATCAGTAGCATTTTTACGCACCAACAACAAACTAGCAGAAAAAGATAGCAAGCCCATTTACAATAGCTTCCAAAAAAATAAAATACCTAGGAATTAATTTAACCAAGAAAATGAAAGACCCCTGCAAGAAGAACTACAAAACATTGATAAAGGAAATTAAAGAGGACACCAAAGATGGAAAGACATTCCACATACACGGATTGGAAGAAACAATATTGTGAAAATTATCAAAGTGATCTACAGGTTCAATGCAGTCCCCATCAAAATACTGGTGACAATCTTCACAGAAGTAGAAAAATACAATTCTAGCATTCACATGGAACAAGAAAATACCCTGAATAGCTAAAGCAATCTTAAGCAAAAGTAATAAGGCCAGGTTATACTGCCTGACTTCAACTTATACTGTAAAGCTATAGTAACCAAAACTGCACCGTACTGGTATAAAAATAGACACTTGACAAAAGGAACAGAATAGAGAAACAAGAAATCAATCCACATATTTACTGCCAACAGATCTTTGGCAAAGGTGCCAATCACATACATTAGGGAAAAGACAACCACTTCAATAAATTGTGCTGGGAAAACTGGATATCTGTGTGTAGAAGAATGAAACCAGACCCTTACCTTTTGTCATATATGAAAATCAACTGAAAATGGATTAAGGACTTAAATATAAGACCTGAAAGTATAAAACTTCTAGAGGAAAACACTTTAGGATGTAGGACTGGGCAAAGACTTTATGAATACAATCTCAAAAGCACAAGCAACAAAAGAAAAAATAAACAAATGGGATTATATCAAACTAAAAAGCTTATACACAGCAAAAGAAACAATTGACAGAGTAAAATGACAATCTACAGAATGAGAGAAAATATTTGCAAAATATGCATCTGACAAGGGATTAGTACCCAGAGTACACAAGCAACTCGAACAACTTCACAGTAAAAAAAAAACAAAAAAAAAAAAAACCAATAATCCAATTAAAAATTGGCAAAGGAGCTGAATAGACAGTTCTCAAAAGAAAACATACAAATGGCCAACTGGTATATGAAAAAATGCTCAACATCACTAATCATCAGGCAAATGCAAATCAAAACCGCATTGAGATATCGTCTCAGCTCAGTTAGACTGGCTATTACCAAAAAAGACTGAGAATAACAAATCTGGTGAGGATGCAGAGAAAGGGGATCCTTCCCACACTGTTGGTAGGACTGTAAATTAGCCATTATGGGAAACAGTGTAGAGTTTTCTCAAACAGCTACAGATAGCACTATTATATGATCCAGCAATCCCACTACTGGGTATATACCCAAAGAAATGGACACCATCATGTTGAAGGGAAACCTGCACTCCCACGTTTTTCACAGCTCTGTTTACAATAGCCAAGATAATGGAACCAACCTAAATGTCTATCAACAGATGACTGGATAAGAAAAATGTGGTATATATACACAATGGAATACTACTCAGCCATAAAAAAGAATGAAATTCTGCCATTTGCAGCAGCATGGATGAACTTGGAGAAAATTACACTATGTGAAATAAGCCAGGCTCAGAAAGACAAATACCACATGGCCTCACTCATAAGTGGGAGCTAAAAAACTAATAAATGGAAGGAAGGAAGGAAGGAAGGAAGGAAGGAAGGAAGGAAGGAAGGAGGAAGGAAGGAAGGAAGGAAGGAAGGAAGGAAGGAAGGAAGGAAGGAAGGAAGGAAGGAAGAAAGGAAGGAAGGAAGGAAGGAAGTTCAAAATAATACATTGAACTTTCAGAAGGAGAGAACTGTGGTTACTAGAAGTGGGAAAGAGGAAGAGTGACGGGGGACAGCAAGAAATGGATTAATGGACACAAGACACCTAGTTAGGAAAAATAAGTTCTATTGATGTACAGTTGAGTTAGGCACCTATAACTAGCATTAATTTACTGTAGGTTATCAAATTACTGTTATCAAATGTCCTCAACACAAAGAAATTATTATGTTTTGTAATAATGAATATGCTAATTATCCTGACTTGATCATCACACATTGTATGCAGGTATTGATATGCAACTATGTACTCCCCAAATATTTATAATCAGTTACTTTTCAATAAGAAAATAAATAAAATTTATCAATCTTTTTTCTTTATAACTCCTTAAGGTATCTATTTTAAGAAATCCTTTCCTATACTATGGTCATAAATACATTTACTACATTTTACTACATTTTATGTTATCGTTTTGAGTGTTTAGGACTTTAATGCATATTAAATTTTTTATTTTGTAAAACATATCAATACACTTATATTAAATTATATATATAATATCAAAATTATATGTAAATGTAATAATATTAAACATTGCACATTAATGTTTACATTAAAGGATTAATATGTTTTTGAATGTTTGGAATTTTAATGTAAGTAAATTTTAGTTTTTTTTAATGAAAAATATTTATCTTTTCTAGTTCTTGGCCTTTAGTTATATCATAACCTATGTATTATTCATTTGCATAATATTTGTGTTAAGATAAGCTTTTACGAGCAAACGTATGTTAGTAAAGTTTTCTTATTTATAGGAAAAAAAATTACTAGGTAGAAAAATGTGATGCTATCTTTCCTTTCCCAATAACAACGCCAGTCATGAAGAAATAACCAAGCAATCACCTCCACCTGGAAGAAGCTGGTGATAATTCCAGAACATAGGAAGCAATAGCCTTTGGAATAGCAATATTTAAAGCCAAACCCTGTAATACAATGTAAATAAAAATCACCAATAATTTTTTTCAAATGTTCAAAAAACAAGTTATTTTTCTACAAAATTAAACACAGCACACAAAATTGAAATTATTCAGTTGACTTTTGTTTTAAAGCAACATTTTAAAAGTGACTCACAGACAGTGATTTCTCAAAAAATTCTGTAAGGGAGCAGAGGTCATAACGATTTTTAGGTCAAAAGGTATAGAAAAGACTGCACACAATTCCTTACTCTTGGCAACATAAAAGTGCAAATAAAAAATGTTTTGAGTAATTTGTAATAAAGAAACATATTCAATGTTGCTTAATCCAGTGTTTCAAAATCACAGACCCCCTTTTCCTATGCAGTGTCTATTTGGGGTAATAGAATACTGTCTGAGAAACATGACTAGCAGCATTTAATAGTAGTAGAACTTTAGAAGGGAAAATGGAAAACACACATAGAAACCAATGTGGTAACTGAGAGATGGGTTCACAATTTATATAGAAAACACAACCAATGTTCAAAGCACTAGCCCTCCCAGGAACAGTAACCAAATTATCAGGACTCTCTCAAAAAACATGGAGTTAAAATTCTTATCCATTTGCATTCCTAAAGGGCTACTTTAGAAAAATACAGTGTGGCTAATACCCTATCCATGAAAAAAAAGAATCACAAAAGCTTTCTCTCTCTCTCTCTCTCTCTCTCTCTCTCTGTCTCTCTCTCACACACACAAACACATACACACACACACACACACGCTTTGGAGTGGGGTATAAGAGGTGTAACGTTATTCTTCTTTCAGGGCACAAAAGAGCAATAGTATTAAACCATACCAAAACTGGCCACATTTAGGTACCCATTAATATAACCAAATTCCTATATCAGTCCCTGCCAGTATGACTGTCTTCTTTTGATGAATTTCCTTAGAACCACCACCTAACTAGAGCAGTCTAACTAAATAGACTTATTTGTTTAAGGTACACACACAGCACACACACGCTCTTGCCGGGACTTAAGGAATGCTGACCCTTCTGAATGTCTCTTTCCTTTCTCTTCCTCATCTATCTTTACACTCAGGAGGACCAAGAGTAGCTGAATAAACATTATCTTGTCCTTGGCCTTCACCAAGCAAAATTGTTTATGTCTGAGACCATTTCCCTTTAGAGTCTGAGATCATTATTTTAAAGTAAATTGTCAAATGCTTCACGGTTGATCTCAGTTCAGTTCTGCCATTTGCTGCTCTATGAACCAAGTCCGGGGCATGACATTAAGCCTGTGACTACATAACATAACAAAAATGTTTTAAGACAGAATAAAACATCACATACAGTTCCTGGCAGTGAATCTTCACAATTGAAATATCCCTGTCCAAGAAAACACTTCGAGATACGGTTTCAGAAAAATGACAATCATGCCTACCTCACAGGCAGTTGGGAGTATTTAATGAGATAATGGATGTGAAAGAGCACAGTGCTGTAACATGCACAGTAGATTTTCAATAAATTACTTGAATCACAATGTACTGAAATGTATTTAACCACATTAAGTAGTATCTATTTCAGGAAACATTGTGGTTACTTGCCTGTATGTTCTCTCAAATCATGCACTGCCTGGTTTTTATCTTCCTTCACTTTTATACTCTATTCCACAGCCTGGATCAGGCTTCTATAGGATTGGAAAGGAAGCTGTATGATATTGCCTGATGCATACAAAATAAATCCCCTAATTCTGAAACTTTTCCTTTATAATGGCAATGTAAAATTTAAATGTTAGTATCCACATGTTAAGTTAAGGGCTCATTCATTGCTAGTGAGGCAGCTCAAGTCCTTCAGGACCCATTGTTCAGATGGAGATAAGACTTAAAAGAGGCTGTTTCCAGTCTGAACAGCTTCTTCAGACACCAAACTGTCAGTCTGGCAGCAGCTGGTCCAGCGCATACTCCACATTCAGTCTTTGGTTCTGAACTGTTCTCCCCAACCTGTTTCCCTCACCAGTTCTACCCCGTTTCTCATTTCTTCTTTTTTATCTCTTCAAAATTTCCACTTTAATGCTTAGCACTATTTCTGGGTCTCCACTCAACTTATGTGACTTTGTCTACTCTTCTCATTTCCTGTGGGGCCCAGAGTGCTCTGCATTTGGCCTCCTTACCCTAAACCTTCATCTTCCTCCAAAAACAGAGCTTCCTTTCTAGGCATTGAACAGGAAGCAAGTATGGGGGCATAGTGAGTGCCTTGCCTGAAGTTGCCTGTCTTCTTTGCAGTAACGTTGGAATTGAGAACTGAAACAAATACTCTTTCCTGTGCTAAACAATTTTGAGACAAAGCATACTTTCCTGTCCTTCATGAAACAATTCTGGGACCAAACATAATTTCCTGTTTCCTAAATTTCCTAATTTCCTAAATAATTTTCAATTTCCAATATTTTAAACCATAATGGACCAGACAAAAACAACAGTTATTTGTTCTAGCAAATGCTTGTTCCTGGGTAGGAAGACTAAAACAAGTAACATAGTTAACTTATGAAAACTAACAGCTCCCACATACTGCTTGCTTTGAGATACCTATCTCACTATGCCCACCAATCCGAAACCATTATGTCAGAAATTCTGTCCAATCTCACTGGTTCCCTGCCTTGCAAAATCTACTTTAAAATACCCAGCCGAGGCCCCCAAATCCCTATAAATATTCTCCCCTGATTTGCATCTACTGAGATATTATGAAGTCAGTATTTATTTTCTCTACTACCCTGGTTTTTTGTCGTACAGTCTTTTGTATTCAAGTATAAAAGCTTCTCTTTAAATGTGAATTTGTTACTATTAACATTTAGCCCAAGTCTATTTACATATAGCATATATTCCACTAAATGGCACATGGCAGAGATTATATTAGTAACAGCACTTAGAACAATAGCAACTATTTTTTTGCATCTTCCAAGTTCCAGACATTTTACATGCACTATCTCATTTGTTTCTAACACCGTGTCAAAAAGGCAAGTTATTTTCCCCATTTTACATGCAGAAATTGAAGCTCAAAGAGATAACTGTGTAAACCCACACAGCTGGTAAGTAAGGTTCAAATTCAGGCAACCTGCCTACAGAGCCCAGGTTCTTGAATGTACTATACTGTTTAGAATTTTAAATACCTCGGATTTCAAAAACCACACTATTTCTACTAAGTAAAAATATCTTAAAGCAGTGAAAATATCAGGAAAGACATAGGACTTCTGGAAGGATACCTGGGGAAAATTTGCTGTGTGGGGGCTGAGTGGTGGGTTGCTAGCAAGGCAAGGATGAAGGCAGAATTCCATGCTGTCCAGCCAAGGAGTAATATAAATCTGGCAAGGATGCAGAGAAATAGGAACTTTCATACTTTTCTGTTGGTATTGCAAATTGGTGTAACCACTATGGACAGTGCTTTGTCTAACAAAATTACACATGTAAACATACACATTTACATAAAACATGTCTACAGATATACACAAGAAACTGGTTGAATGGGTCACATGTGCAAAGGGCAATTGGAAGTTGGGGGAATTGGTTGTGAGGGAGATGTTTTTACTGTATGACTTCTATATATCCTGACTTTTAAACTATGTGAAAGTTTTCCTTATTCAAAACATAAATGTGATTTTAAAATAATAAGAGAACAAACAAAAGACACTGGTAGTTTAAAAAGAAGACCTCTACTCTGTCCAGTTTAAATTCAAAAATAACTGTGTTATTATAGGCATACTTCCCACCTGTTCAGTCCTGTTCCCAAAAGTTTCCTGGTACATATGGTACATATTTGATGGCTGAATTTCTGATACATATAAAAATATTAGAATCTCACTGATCTGAAAATGTCAGCAAATCTCATTGGAACTATTCATTTTTATTTCATTTTTCTTTCAATCAATTGAAAGAAGTCTATTTCATTTTTATTTCAATTTCAGTATTTTTTAAGAAATACTTTAATATGCTCCCTTCCAAAATGCCCTCAATGATTGCAAATATCATGAACTGATGAAGTAATAACATGTGTGTGTTCTACTGCCAGCCGTAGATCATTGTCTTACTTAAAAGCTGAGCCTCTGTCACTTTAGACAGGAACTTTTAGTTTATCTGAAATTCAAATTGTTTTTGAAGTGAAGGGAAATAACTTGTGAAGCCTACAGAGCTTTGAATTTTCATGAATAAATGTAAGAGGATGACTCAACTTCAGTGTAAGGTGGGGCAGGGAATCTTCTCCATCAGCTCCGAGCTGTGTGCGGGAGGCAGCCACCCACGGATCATAGATATGTGACTACTTAACTTCTTTCTTAATGTGGGAGAGGTCACACAGAAGTTAGATGAGCAAGAGAAAATGTTTATACTTCCTCTCAGACATGGGCACATGCCCTTTAACAACTGAACCAAGCCTAGGAGTAGAAAGGACCTGAGAGCGCCTCTGAGCAACTCCTGAATGCCCACCGTGGTTCTGCCATTCAGGGGCCACAGGAATATTGCATGCCACAGAGGAGAAAGCATGTGGTGGGACCCCAATACTGAAAGACCTCTGACACATGGGACCTGAGATTCTTTGTGAGGCAAACCCATTTCACTAACTCAACATCCACAGCCCTAGAAAAATAAACCATCATAGACAGCCTTATGTTACCCACTTAATGATGTTAATATTACCATCTCCGTTGTCATTATTCTCTACCATTGTGTGCCTCTGTGTGCCAACCACAATAGCAGGCATTTTGCATGCATTTCCTCTAACCATCCCAATGACCCTAGGAGGTAAGTATAATCTTTATTTTTCAAATAAGGAGACTGAGGCTCCGATTAAGTGACCTACCAAGATTACCTGGTAGAATGAGATGAAAACTCAGGTCATTCTGACTCTATATTACAGGGCCTTTTTTATAAGTACTCAGGTTGGGATTTTTAAAAAAAATATATTGACAAACCGAAGTAGCATCAAATGTGTTTGAAGACTACATATGGTACTAGTGGGTCATTAAGTCTTTCTGCTTCCCACACTGGACGTCATCCCCACTCACTCACAGTTATGTGCCAAAGAGCAGGTCATTTGCTGCATCTCATCCATCACCCCCATTGTATTTTGAAACATTCACCACCCTCCACTTTCAGAAGAAAGAGCTATCTTCTGGTCAGTAGACTTTCTGTGTTATCCACCCACCCTCAGCTCTTCTGAAGTCCAGTCTCCTTTGAAGCAGGTAGGTATCCAGAGCCTGGAATCTTCTTTGGGAATCATTATCTTCAGGAAGCAGAAAGGAAAAAGAGTCAACTACCCAGACCATTCCTTTTCTCCAGGGGTGTCCCTTTTCTTAGCCACAACTCCATCTCAAGGCAAAATACTCTGCAAAGCATGTCATGTGTGTGTAACTGAGGTATCTGCCTTTCTTTCTTTTCACCACACACCTTTATATAAGGAAGGTGGCATGTTTTCTACATTTCTCTCACAACATATTAGAAATTTTCCTTTAGTCACACACACACACAAGCACACAAACACATATACCAAATCTTACCCATTCTTTACCTAGGCTTTAGGAGCCAAGTTATATCCTCCTCTTTTGGAGAACCTCTCCCTGACGTACCTATCCCTAAGAAGACTTTCTATTCTCTGAACAAATTTCAGTATTTATTATTTATGCTCACAAGCACTTAATATATATACAATAATATTTTCAGATAAGCAGTCATTCACTTCTTTAACTACATTATAAGTTCCTTGGGAACAGGAACAAGATTTTGTCCCATGACACCCAAGACAGTGCTTTGCCCAGACAGACACTTAAGAAGAAGCTTAAACATAAAACTGTTTTTTAAATAAAATTTAAAAATGTAAATATTTTCATGATATTATATCCCTTTGAAGTAGCAGACTTGAACGTTACACACTTATTCAAAGATATTTCTAGTATTAAATGCATGCATAATAATCCTCTTGTTTCATTGCCCTCATATTTTAAATTTGTTCAAAAACGATTGTCAAAAATTACTATGAACTGGGGCCGGTCTTGTGGCTCACTCAGGAGAGTGTAGTGCTGGTAGCGCCGAGGCCGCAGGTTCGGATCCTATATAGGGATGGCCGAGCTCACTGCCTGAGCATGGTGCAGACACCACCATGCCGAGGGTTGCAATCCCCTTACCAGTCAAATAAATAAATAAAATCAGAGTAGCCTCATATTTAAAAACAAAAAAATTACTATGAACTAGAAATTTTGATAAACACTGAAGATTCAAAGTACAATAAAGCACCAAAACATCCAGAAACCTACAAACCATATGAAAAATAAAGACATACATGGAAAAGTACAAGGAAGAGATATGAACTATGATTGAAGTGTGAACTAAATGTTACAGCAACACAAAGAGCACAACCAATTCTCACCAGGAAGTTTTAGGCCTCTAAGGATGAACTAGATGGAGAGAGAAGAGGAGAGGTATTTCAGAGAAGGAAACATCCCACCCAAAGGCACAAACCTTGGAAGAAGGTGACATACGTGGCATATTTGAAAAGAGGCGAGGAGGCTGGAGCTCATCTTAGTCCTTTGAAGACATGTAATTTTGGGCGGGGGGGGGACTTATCAAAAATATTTAAAATCCAAGTCTAATAGATAAAATAGTAGATAAAATCTTAGTAAAAACCACTTGATCCTTTGTTGGTTCATAAGCATGATGGTTGGGTTTTCACACTATTGTGAGATGTGCCTCCCAGTAAACCTTATTACCATGTTAACTTAGCAAAGAAAAAAAAGAAAAAAAAAATTTTTTTAAGTTCAATCATGGGTTATAAGCTGGTTCTCAGGGAGTGTCTCAGTTAAATTTACAAACTTGAACAATAGCAATAGAAATAATTACTTAGAGTATAAATCCCACTTGGATACATACATTTTGGTAAGTGTATTTAAAATTAGTCTTAACTTCTTTCAGTCCAATTTTATATTCATTGTTCAACTAAAGAATTTGTGAAAAGTAGAAATTAATAAAATCCTGGCTTCAAATTATGTTTGACATTTTTGGCCCAATTACTATGAAGCAATCAGTCTGTGGTATTAAGCTAAATGGTCGGAGACTCTTAAAAATATTAAAAAATAAGAACACACCTTTCTCTTGGTCTCAAGCTATCTATTGCTTACAGTTTACAAGTAAAGAAATAAAATGTTTTCAGCTTTTTCTAGGATCATTTATATGGTTTTATCTCATACTATATTTTTATTTTTATTTTTTTATTTTTTTTTAAGGGATAAATTTGAATTTTATTATTTGCAAATTGTAGATAAAGTTTCAATGAAACAATAATATTATCATTTATTCAGTACATGCCAGGAATCTTACTTGGTTCTTTACATACATGATTTCATTAAATTCTCACAATATCCTTGCAAGGAAAGTATTAGTATCCCTGCATAGATAAGGAAATAAGTGTTTCTTGATCTCTTGAAGTATGAGGCTAACAGAAGAGTGTGACAACATTGACTACAAGGTTTCAACTTTAGGAGACTATTATTCATTTTTTCTATGATCTCAAAGTCCAATAAGTCTCAATACTCTTTTTTTTTTTTCCAGGTTCATACTATATTTTTAGTTATTTTTATTAGATCTTGTAGAAAGAATAAGCAAATTATTGTCAAAAGTTAAATTACTTTTAGTCTTTTGATGATTGTTTCTGATTATCAAATAAGTAAATGTTTCTGGTAGAAGATGTGAAAAATACTGGAAAACCTAAAGAAAAAGATAAAAATCACCCATGACTCTATCTCAGTCATTATTCTGGCTATTAAATGTACATCTTGGTCATTCTTCTACTTATTCGTATTTTTTTTTCAAAATTGCAGTCATTGTACAAATGTTTTGTATTATATTTATTTCATTTAACAATATGTTATAAATATTGACCAGAAGAAAATTTAGCTTTTCCAAATTAGAAAAGAAAAGAGAAAAAATGATCAACTTGGCAATGGAGCATCAATTTTTTTCAATATTAAGGAATAACCAAAATGCTTCATTAAATACAATGTCCTGCTTGGCAAGTACTCTACATTTCGTGTATCAATTAATTTTCTTTTTTCTGTTCTTTGAGTTTTAAATTTTATTCCTGATTTTTTTTCTTTCTTGAAAATTCTTCAAGTGTTGACAAATTACATAATTTTTTTTCCATTAAAAGCTTTAATATTAGTTTGCTGTTTTCATTCCAATGAAATAAAATTGAATTTATTTACAGGGAAAAGTAACTTTCAGCAACCAAGCAGGACTTACTTAGCTGAACAAAGGCCAAATGCAAGCTGATGGTCACTATGACCATTCTACTGGATGGTATTCCAGTTCAAGGAAGTATGGAAGAAATTAAACCCACTGCCATTAAAAATAGAAATTATTTGTCTTTATGGAGTAAAACAAAGAATACATTTGGAGCTAGTTATCTTAAGTCTGCAGTGGGTCTTGCCAACTAAGCTTTTTCTTGTGGTTTGAATGTCCCCCAAGCTGATGTTGGAACTTAACCCCCAATATGATGGTGGAAGTTGGGACCTTTAAGAGGTGACTGCATCATGGATCCAGACTGGATCATGGGGATTGTAGCCTCATGCATGGATTGATCGATTCATGGAATGATGGGTTGATGGTTTAATGGGTTGTCATGGGCGTGGTTCTGATAGCTTTATAAGGAGAGCAAGTGAGAAGGTTAGCTCTTTTGTTCATGCCATCCACACCATGTAATACCTCAGTCGACAATTGACTCTGTAGAGAGTCCCCATCAAGAAGAAAGCTGTTACCAGATGTGCCCCCTGGACCATGGACTTCCCAGTCCCAAAACTGTATGAAATAAACATCATTTTCTTATAAATTACCCAGTTTGGGGTATTCTTCTATAAGCAACAGAAATGAATGAATACACTGTTCTCACAGTGGGTTTAATTTCTTCCATACTGTCTTGCACTGGAATACCGTCCAGTAGAACGGTCATAATGACCATCAGCTTGCATTTGGCCTTTGTTCAGCTAAGTCCTGCTTGGTTGCTGAAAGTACTTTTCCCTGTAAATTCAATTTTATTTCATTGGAATGAAAACAGCAAACAAATATTAAAGCTTTTAATGGAAAAAAGAACTTTATGGAATTAGTCAACACTTGAAGAATTTTCAAGAAAGAAAAAAATCAGGAATAAAGTTTAAACTCAACGAACGGAAAAAAGAAAATTAATTGATACACAGAATGCACTGCATTAGAAAGTAAAAGAGAAAAAATGATCAACTTGACAATGGAGCATCAATTTTTTCAATATTAAGGAATAACCAAAATGCTTCATTAATTACAATGTCCTGCTTGGCATTTATTGTCAAATAACCAAATGTTTATATTAGAAGGCATGGGAAAATACTGGAAAGCCCCCAAAAAATAAAAAATAAAAATCAATTATGAGTCTGTTGTAGCCACTATTTCAGTGAATACTCCTCCCAGTCTGAGATGTCTAAGATCCATCCAAGTTACCACACATGATGAAATCTATCTTTCGTTAGTGGTTTAGTGCAGTGTTTTTTAAACTTCAGATCATGACCCTTTAGTAGATTGTAAACTCAATTTTAGTACATGATAAGTAGCATTTCAAATTTTGAAATAGAAGAGAATGGAATTCAACATATTTGAGTGCGTTACATAATATAAGAGTAAGTATAATGTCCAAAATGTTTGTTTCAGGTATACGTGTCAGTGAGTAGGTAGGTACTGAGTAAGCCTGTGGGTTATGATTTGAAGGAGCCCTAAATCTCTGTGTTTACATATATTAAACATGTCTATCCTTTTGCAATGTATGTGACCTTTTAGTAACAACCAAGCCAGATGTAAGGTGACTGTTTAACAATCGCATGGGTCTTCTGCAAATTAAGTTTGATTTGGTCTTTATTTTGAAAAACTTGATATAAAAATACTACTATAAAATTCAAAATCCATTCACATTATCACAAGAAATTTTATCATTACATTCATTAATGAAATAGGAAGCGTGTTGAACTGTTTACATGTATCGTTGAATGTTATACATTTTTGAATAGTTGTAAAAACGGTTTTAAATTTTATATCACCTTCTTTTGCCAATAAATTCTCATACCTGATAACTCTTAAGAAATCAAAAAGATCGTTATTGAAGAGTCTTAATCAGAAATTTCATTAACCATTTCAAACATAAAACCTGATATGCAATGGTAATGTTTGCAGAAGCAAGTTCAAATTTATAATTAAAAATTTAGAGTGGAAATTATATATAAATTCAATTTTTAAAACTTTGTACAAATCCAATAATTTTTGGTTTTGGTTTTATGCCATAATAATATGAAATATAAAGGAAAGTCTTTCCATCATGTTAAAGAACAATGCTGTTGACTTGAACAAGGCTCAAAAATTATCACTGACACATGTGTAGATATTTCATGGTGAGGGGAATAAAGTTTTAAAAAGCTAGTCTTTCATAAAGAACTGCAAATGAGTGTCATCACCACTCTTTCAATACAGTGGTATAAATGATTTTTGCAGTTTATTCAGAATGACTTTTTATGACAGGGTTCTGTAATTGACGTGTCTCACCTAGTGGACCGACTAGGGATACTAGATCAGGAAGGGTTACCTCTAATCAAAGTAGCCACAATACCTGGAGAGATCCTTTACTTGAGACTTCAAGAATAAGATAAAAAGTGTTTGTTAAGAAAGACAAATCTCTTGTATTCATTTTACTTTAGAAATACCTCAAGCATTAGTGTAGACCACCGCCTCTGAGTACTCTTGACGGTTGGATTTGTTGGATATGCATAACCCATTTACTTAAAGGAATGGCCCCTGACACAATCTATCTTTCATTAGCCTTCTTCCAGGACCTTCTCATCCTGTGTCATGTGCTATATCAGTCTTACCTCATGCTTTCTTCACTAGATTTGGGCCCTCCTTATTTGACGATCTGTCCTATTTCAAGCACAATCACTTAGAGCTCACTTGTGAAAACAGAGACTGACCATAGACTCGAGATTTTAAGCAAGGTCTTTTCACGTACAAGAACTGAATTACAGGTAAGAAGGAGCAGATGCCTTACTAGCCAGAAGCAGGGACTACTATATAGTCCAGTCCCTTGATAGATCAAATTGCAAGTTTTCTTTTTATTCATACGTATAGACCCCTCTAAGCATTGCTTTGTGATCAGCCTGAGAAGTGAGATTGTGAAGTCACAAGTGAGCAAGTGCTATAAAGGCTGTTTAAAAGGGCTACTGATAAACAAATATTTGAAGAGGTCACAGTCTGTATCCAATAAATGGTATGGATCTATAAAGGTGCCACAGTGTTATCTTGGAGAGTAAAACATTGGAGATATATAAAGAAATCTCAGTGTTTGTCCACAGTAGTAAAACATTGAGATAATCTTTGTTGGTTGAGATTTTAACTTTTACAAAACATGACATGAATTTCTATTGAGAATGCCTTCCTCTTCCATACCAAGACAATACATATTGATATGTATAGAGACATCCCTTCCCACATGCTCTGCAAATTAGGTAACCTGCCTATTTTACTTATCAGCTAGGAGTGGTTTCCCTCTAATTTTACATCCTTGGTCTTTGTTATCAATCATGTTCTGCATATTCAGACCAGAAGTCTCATCAAGTTCATCAGGAAGCCTAACAACTAATACGTGCACAATAAACATTTACAAATAAACAAACTAAAAGGAACACATACTTCATCCACTTTAGTAAAAAGAGTAATCCCCTAGCTGGCATCCAAGCTGAAAAGTAATTCTCTCCCCCACCACCATAATTTGGCAGAAACATAAAAACTTTGACAGTTCCTGCGTAACACCAAGAAACATCTATTTGCCTCAGCAATAGAGGTGTTTCTGATTAATCCGTTCACACTTATTATTTTGTAAGCACTACAACAATAAGTGTTATTGTCATAGAATCAACCAAAACCTATGGTAGTGGATGACAGAAAGGGAGAAGACAGGTTCTGTTCTTTATTTTGCCCTGATTGCAAATTCTGAACTCCCAATCTGCTCTCTCTTTTACGCACTAGAGTTCTGGATATTCAACCATACACTAGGTCAGAAAAAAATCAAGTATAATTTGGAAACATTTGACCTCAGTGTTTTTTGACCAAGACAACTATAAGCTTCCTGAGGATGGTGACCATGGATTTTATTTTAATTTCCCTCTATCCCATTAGTACCTAATATAATATAGATAAAGGATACTCAAAAATATATGACAGTTTCAGACTGTAAGTTTTTTTTTTTAAAGGAAGAACCAAATATCAGTTCATCCCTAGTGAGTTCCAGAAGGCTGTCCTTGCAGTTATGATGAGAGGAGAAAGGCAGCCCCTGCCCTTTCAGGGGGCCTACAGATGAGAGGCACTTCAAAGCAAACTCCCCAAACTCTGCCTTTCATATACCTGTTAAAGGAGATCAAAGTAGCTTCTCTCTTCCTGCTCTTTATACATTTTTACAGTATTTTGGAAACAGCACAAGAAGTGACTCACAGCTGAAAAGCCATTTGTAGCATCACCGAGCCACTAATGGTCACCCACTCCCAGCAGGTTTATTTATAAAAATACTGCAGCAAGTTTAACCTAGTGAGCTGCATGCTTCTAATAACACCCAACAGTCCATAGCTAATTTTGAATATACCCCAGGTTCTAAGTGGATCACGGAACTAAATCATCTCTTATTCCAGCCTGCTCATTTTGTGCCAGCTTATCTTACAGTGTGCCTAGCATAGGCTTTCCAGTTAAGGATGATTGCTCAAAGCACTTAGGGCAATGTTGTCTTAGCACAGCATCTAGAGTGAGGCAGTTGACACAAATTACATCGTATGCTGCTTGAGATTTAATGCTGTTGCTGCCAGGAGAATATTTTCACAGTGGTTACTGATGTATAACAAAATAAAACATGCACCAAAATCAAACCCTCAATCAACATTCCTATTTAGTTCAAGATTCCAATTATATCACTTTTCTTAAATGTAGGCTATTAACCAAGAAGAAAATAAACAAAATCTGCATTTCTTAATTAATATCAAAAGCCTTTAGTATAATAAGAACATTGTAAATATATTTTCCTTTGTACAAATCCTTTGGTTCCAAAATAAATAGACATCTCAAAGATTTCATACCAAAAATGCTATTCATTCATCTTTTACTTCTTAATCTGTAATAAACATAACTGTTATTTATAGAGCTCAAAAAACACTTGCAATGGTTCATTTATTCTTCTATATTAAAGGGGAAAAAAAGGATAACATAGGAAGCAAAGTCACTCTACATATGGAGGATACACCGGGTATCTTACAAAATGATCTTTGTGTAATAAAACACTCCACTTTCATTTCCCAGAAGCATATTGTGCTGGAGGTCATAAACTTTAAACTGCCCAATTAGATTTTATACCAAGCAATACAATTTAGCTTTCTGTGGCTCTATGAACTCTTTGGTTCACCATGAATTAAACGGTCCCTCAAATCACCACACACAAGATAATTTGCACAGTGGGCAAATTTTCGTATTAATTACTTCTCCAATACTAACATAATTAAGAACTGGCCCTAATATGTTGGCTCCTTATTTTAATTACAGTTCTACATTCTGTAATAATATTAAAGAAGCCCTTCTGAGCATATCTGGCTTCATGATCAGAATTTTCCATTCTATTTCTATGATTTCCATTTTAATTGGTCTGCTCTTCACAGGTCTATTTCAGATTTAGCCAGTTAGGGATGGCTCTGGTTGGAGATTCTTTATTCTCTTCTGGTCCCATCTATTCATTGTTTGTCCAATGGGCACCTGGGAAGGACACAAGTAAATGCAGATGCAAATAAGGATAAATAGATTGCATTTGTTTGCATAAATTATCAGCTTTAGCGTGTTGGCCATTTGTTCTCTATAGTCATTCAATTGCACTATTGAATGTGACATACTAGTCGTCCCAAATCAGTAAGTGGACTAGGAAGCCAATACACCCAAATAGCATAGGTCTTTCTGCGAGGTCTGTGATCATAAACAGTAGTGTGGCCTGTGTGTATCAATGGCTATCCTACAGGTGAGGGCTGAATATGAGAGAACAAACAAAAAGAAAACTATGCCACTCGATGAGGAAATTATTCTCACTTCAAGCCATGATTTCAGCATAACTCTTTTTCTTTAGTTTCTTTGAAAAGAGACTCTCCAAAAACTTTCAGATGGGTAAGCTTTAAACAGTTCAGGGAGTCTGTTCTATGGAGATGACCTCTCCAAATTTGGAAAACTACTCAATTTTAACTAAACCATTGAAGCTTGTGAAGTAACAAAAGCACACACTCTCCTGAGAAGTTGTGTTTCTAATTTGAACTTCAGCCTTAAAAAGAATGCAGAGAAATTTCAAAAGAAAAGATAATGGAGGAAGAAACACAAGAAGTATTTTTTGGTTTTTTAAATATTTTTTATTGTTAGATAACTTATTATACATACATGTGGGGTACAGCATTGATTTTCAATAATTGTGTAGAGTATGTGGTGGTTAGATCAGGATAGGTAGCTTATTCATCATTATAATACGCAATCATCCTTTGTATCTGTTGACCAATTCCTCATTAGCCCCCTTCCACCTCCCCTCTCCTTTTCCACCTCTAGTAACCACAGTTCTTTTCTCTCTTTCTAAAAGTTCAGTGTATTACTGTAATTGTTGTTTCTTTCTTTCTCTTTATCTCTCTTTATTGTTTATTTGTTTATTTATGTATTCAGCTCCCAATTAAAAGTGAAAACATGCAGTATTTCTCTTTCTATGCCTGGGTTGTTTCACTTAGGATAATTTTTTCCAGGCTTATCATTGTTGCTGCAAATGGTAGAAGAAACACATGGAATTTTTTTTAATTGCTATTTTTTATTATCATAATCATTATCACACATTGTAACTATTCTGTATGACCCTTACCTGACCAATCACCCCTCCAAGCCCCCATCTCTAGTATCCTTAGGTTTGTTCTCTCCTTCTGGAAGTTCAATGCATTACTATGGTCTTTATCTTTCTTTCTTAGCACCTAGTTATGAGTGAGGACATGTGGTGTTTCTCTTTCTGTGTCTGGCTTATTTCACTTAACATAGTTTTCTCTAAGCTCATCCATATTGCTGAAAATGGCAGCATTTCATTCTTTTTTGTGGCTGAGTAGTAGTCCACATTTTCCTTACCCAGTCATCCCTCAATGGACATTTAGGTTGGTTTGGTTCAACAGTTTAGCTATTGTAAATACAGATCCAATGACCATGGGAATGCAGGTATCCCTTCAACATGATTATTTCCATTCCTTTGGGTATATACCCAGTAGTGGGATGGCTGGATCACATGGCTATTTTTTGTATTAAACAAATATTTAAGGGTAATTCTGGAATCATTCTGATATTTTTAAACATCTTGTATTTGCAAACATTAAAAAGGCTAAAAAAAACTTAAAGAAGGATAATATAAACAGGATAATTTATGTGAGATTGTATTGAATTAAAAACTTACATAAATATTCACAATTATCCAGTGATAATTAAATAAAAGGTCTATATACATAGTATAACATAGGCAAACCTTGAAAACATTATGCCACGTGAAAGAAGTCAGTAATGAAAGCTCATGTACTATATGATTCCATTTTTAGGAAATGTCCAGAAGCAAATTCATAGAAACAGAAGGTAGATTAGTGTTGCCAGGGGCTCAGAGGCTGAGGCCAGAGGCATGGGGGAGGGTAGAGGGGGAGTAACTACAGATGAGTAAGGTGTTTCTATTTAGGATGATAAAGATGTTCTAAAATTGATTGTGGTGATGGCTGCCCAACTATGAAAATGTACTAAAAGCCATTGAACTCTACAATTTAAATGGGTGAATTGTACAGGATGTGAATTATATATCAATAAAGCTGTGATAGGAAAAAACCCACAAAATTCAGAATACTAATTTCTGCTATAAACAAAGATAAAAACTGTCTTGTATCAGGACCCTTGACAGTAATAGTCAATGGATTTTCCTTTTAAACATTCCTAAATTAGTTGCACAGATCAGAATTTCTAACATTTAGAATTTATTTCTTAAAGAAGAGATGAACATCTTATGCATTTTCCCAGGGAAGGTGAAAGCTGAACAGTGGAAGAAATTACCTAAATCATCATCTCAAACACCTCCCTGTTCCATTAAGAAGAGCTATGGCTTGCTCTGTTTATCTGTTTATCAGATTGTCCATTTTGGATTGATCAAAACCACCAAACTACTGCTCACCACTCTGGCCAGCTGCTCCTACATATCAATTTTTTCAGGTTTTCAGACACTTGGCAATATACTAACAACACATACTAGCATGTGTTGAGTGTAGATCCTCCCGGTGTCCATCTCATTGTATTTATAAAACTAGAGATTTACAATCCAACACACAACTGAGACACACCTAAAGAACTTCAAATGGCTAATATTTTACTTTTGGCAGAGAATTATCTCTAGAAAATACAAGACAAAATTATATAAAGTATCCATAAACAGAGTCAGGAGCTGGTTTAACTCACTCAGCCTCCAATCCAACCTGGGCCACAGGTAACAGGGACGAACTCATAGAAGTCAGTTTTATTCCTCTTGACAAATTCTACAGGCATCATCTGTTTTATTAAAGACTGAAGTGAGACAGGTCTCAGAGGGGGTGAGCAATGAATTTACAGTTCTGTGAAACTAGAAACGAAGGCTCCTGTTTCACCTACATTTAACAAAATGACAATTTTACAGAGCATTCGGATCATGCCTACATGTTCACCATACTTTAATTTGGGGGTGAATTTATATAAATCCAATAGTAGATTTAAAACTAGGTGGAGAGATAGATGAGATAGACTAAATATATAAATAAATAAATAAATTGTAAAAAGCTTGAAGAAAGCATATTAAGGTTGAAATGCAGGATCAGTTGAAAGTCAACCATCCAAAACCAGGGGTGTTCATGGCACTGACCCTTGGGAAGAAGACGTGTGTCAAAGACCGTGCATGTCAAATGGGCTGGGACTCATGAATCCTTTCTTAGCAATGAGGGAATATTCACCGTTGGCCTAGACTAAGTCACTTGTCTAGAGATCCTGGCAGCAAATGTCAGAAAATGTTGCCCTTCACTTTATCTGTCACTGACACTTGACCACAGTGTTTTTCTCTCTTCACCAGAGAAAAGAGAAAGTCAACTTTAGGGGAGGAGGTGGGGCTGTCAGAAGAACGATGGGAGAAGGTACACATCTTGAAAATGACAGATTGCCCCCACTGAGTCCATACACTCCCTGTTCTGAACATTTGGGACAGGTTATTATTATCCTAGCATGATTCAGAGAAGGCTGACTCCTGCCATACATGGAAATAAGTTGAAAGCCTATGACATCCCATCCAGGGGAGATATGTCTGGCTCTGCCACCCAGGAGTCTGCTGATGTCTAGGTGAGCATCCCTTCATTTCTGTTGCCTGAAGGATGCAGCTAGGAAGATATTTGTAGAAGGAGAATGGGAGTTTTGGTTGTCACTGAGTTGGGTTCTATTTTGCAGACTTTTCTATGGCACTGAGTGGAGAGAGAATAAAGTAGAGATTCCTATCCAATGCAATGAGATCTTTGGGAATTTAAGAAGGTGGAGAAAATATGTAGAGGATCTATGATTTTCCATGGAGAAAGGGCACGTATAGGGACAATGCCTACATGTCCTAAACTTTATTTTCCCCCAGTAAAATTCAGTGTCAAATAAGCAGTAGAGATAGCAATTGCCTCCGGAGCTTGGAGAGAGCACTGCCACTGGGCTGCAGTGACCAGGAAATGAAGTTTGTAAATGATTCCATTGAAAAAACAAGTGTACACCAGTTTGAGAGCACAAACTGAACAAAAGCTACATGTTGAAAAGAGTGAGTCGATCAGTCTGGCCACATCAGAGAGGCTGTGTTCTCAGACTGCATTTTCTCTCCTAGTTGGGAGGAAGAAATGCAGGCAGGGGAAAAATGATGGAACACTTAAGCCATTGGTGTACCTAGATTAACAATAGTGTGTGCTAACTCAGAGATGGCAAACAGTAATGGACTAGGGTCTTTGGAGTGCACTCAAGCTATGAACATTATTTCTGTAAAAGATCCCTTCACATTATATCACTGAGAGTCCCACCTATGACCATAGACTCCACTTGCCACGTCTCCAGGCATTCTGAAAAGGACAGGAAAAGACCTAGCTGAAAGAAGCTACAATTATTCTTGACATTTTAGAATGCACTTTTGCCATGTTCAGAATGTTCCATCACAGGCTTTAAAATGCAAGCTATTATAGGAGAAAGCCTGGGCTGAAGTCTTCTTTTGAAATGAGAGCTCACCCATATCCAGCTTTGCTTCAAAATGAAACAGATTTTAGTGGCTAATTGAAAGGTCTTCATCTTACCCAAGTGAAAAATATCAGTAACTCCTTCTAGCTTTATACTGGTTAACTCATGATTAAGAAGTGAAATGGAGGAAATGTGGATTTCTTGTTAAGAAACTGGAAAGAAGCAGGTTACTCTGGCTAGCTCTAAGTGCAAGTTATTAATGATACATTTTCTTCTTTATACTTGCTTTCTACAATTTTTCTTCAACGGACATACATTACTTTTATATTCAGAAAAAACATTGTTGAGAAAAGAAAAAGAAAAGGAAAAAAATTACTATTAGTCTTTAACTTGGAAAAGGAATGGTAATAAAACAGAAAGGCAATATACCGTTAACAGCAATTGGCTTTGACGGGAATGTGGGTAACACCTTTCTATTTCTTCTTTCAACACTCCTGTGATTTTCAGAGTTTCTACAAAGAACAAGTATTTTGTGCTTTGAGGAACAAAGGACATTTGGAAAGAAAATGTTACCTTATTCGATTTTAATTACCTGGAAATTAAGGTAAGGGATTGTAATTGTTTAATTGGAAGAAAGCTGGACAGACCATCCCACAAGCGTCTTGGCGACATTTGGCAGCTACCTGCGGGCAGCTGTGGTGTTAGGCAGAGCTCACAGTTACCAAGCAGTGTGGATTCCAACAGCCATGGTCTTCAGAACATCTTTTTTTTCCTAAAAGAAAATCCACATCCATCTCCGATGTTCTTGCCATGAGAGTCATTTCTTCAGCTTCTGGAATGTGTTCTCAGGACTGGCCCCTCTTAAAATGTAAATGTCCTTGGGAAGGGGATTAGCAGCCACTGGAAATCAGAAAGGTTCAAGGTGCCATGAAAAGAACACAGACCTAGCCCCAGGCTCCAGTCCCAGGGTTTTCTCTCAGCAGTAGTGAACTTTTGTGCACAATCTTGAACTTCTTTTGGAATCGATTCCTTCTTCTCCAAAATGAAGGGGTGAACTTAGAATTCATTAATGAGCTGTCCTAGATCTTAGTTCTGTCAGCATAATTTCTCAGTTAGACGGCTGTCACCTTGAAAAACAAAGAACAGGATGAACAATGAGATAGATACATGTTCATGGGGCACATCATGGGGAAAGGAAAAAAATAGAAGCCTGAGATATCTCTGTGGAGCGTGGTTAGCACAAGTGGACAGAGACCACCACATGCCCCAAAAGGAGGTCCATCTCCCCAAAGAAAAACTCTATTCACATTACAGTTTTTCTTAAGTCAGTCTTAATTCTAAGACAAGAGCCTCAGTTTACTTCCTAATCTCAAGACACCATCATATTATATGAGGATTTGTTTAATTTTTTTTCCAGAGGAACTACCAAGATTGATGACTCTGTCAATATTCTTATAAAATGGGGATATTAAAAATATGTGGCCATTCCACCATCTGTTTACATAAATAGGGCCAGGTGAGGTTCTTTCTAATCACAAATTCATCAGAAATGAGAGCAGAGAACACACACAGAAGTAGCAGGCTTTCCTGTGATGATAAAGGAAGAGTTTATTTTTTTCTCTTTCATAAAATACAAAGAGATTCATTAATGAGGAAGAAGAAGGGCAGTACAGGTGTAAGAAGGAACAAACCAAAGACAGAAGAAAGAAGTCAAAGTGTTTTCCTGCAAAATGGTCTTATTATCTTACAAGAAAACTATGTTCGGATTTTGAATGCATTTTATGCTGCTACACAATTATCTTTCCATCTTTCTATTTCTATGAATGAAATAACACTCAAAGAATCAAGATGGCATAAAATAAATCCTGCAGCTTTTAACTACGGACCACTCTCTCGTGGACTTATATCCAGCCTCTTACTGCTTGGATGGCAACAAGTTTAGCCCGACAATGAAGATGACCTTGTTACTAAAATTAAAAGTTAGCTTTCTCCCATTTCATTATCAAGTTTCTTACCCTGATTCATCATAGCCCCACTGGCTAGATTTCTCCCAAACTAGATGAACTGAACTGTAAAATCACTCAGTAGAAACTGAAAGCCGAAAATAAATTGAGATGATTCATTCTGGTGCCCCTTAACTATTTTAGGACTTTTGGACAGTCTTCCTGGCATTCAGAAATAATAAACGAGCCTAATTTGACACCTTGATTTGTTAACGCAGAGAGATCCAGTCAGCGCCACACTGGCCTCATGTGGAGCTCAATGATTCAAAGGTGACTAGGAGAGAAAAAGTTGCCACATCACTGTGAAAGTTTTGTACGCCAGCTCATCCTTTGTTTTTTGAGGTAGTTAAGTGTGGCAATATTCTTAAAGTATTCCCAAAGCATATTACTAAGAATAATAAAATCAATAATAGAATCAGTAACTCATGGGGCCAGAAATAAAAATTGAAAGAAAAATAAAAGCAACCATTCCTCTGGAAGTGAAGTCTAAATAATAGATCAATAAATACCTAACCAAGAAACTGACCTATAAGGTCAAAGTCACAGTCAATCTTTAAAAGTAAACAATTGACCGATCTCTTAAAGTATGTGCCTTTTGAGTAGTTCTTCCAGTAGCATAGATGAACTTAGGCTGTTTTATTCACACTGTTGGCAGTATCTTCACCGGACCGATGCTAAATATTTTTAAGATGGTTAAACAAGGCCTAGTATGAGGTAATTGCCACTGAGAACTGCCCCACATAAGCAATGACCCGGAGATGTGAGCTGTGCCCCATCCTGTGGGAACACACACATGTCTGACCGACCACAGGTGTGACTGCAAGCCTGCAAACCTGTGAGCCCAAACCTCAAAGTGTGCAGAATTAGTTAAGAGATATATTATGGCCAAGCAATAACTATCTGAAGCTAGAAGTGCTGGAAATTTTTTTTTTAATTTCTTTTCCTTTTTCAAGCAATCTGTTTTTGTGAAGTGTACCCAGAATATACCATGAGACAAAACCTGGGTTGGTTTTACCAATACTAATAACAGTATAGCTAACACCTACATATGGCTTACATGTACCAGCTACTCTTCTTAGTGTTGTATGTTTATTAACTCATTTAACTTGAACCACATTCATCTGTCTTACTTCATCCAGATTCTAGTGCTGGGTTGATTGTCAAGAGTACTGTCTTTAGACATAGACACAGGCAAATGGCTTACTCAGGGCCATTCCCTTTATAGGGCTTTAGTCTGTCCCTCTTCCAGCCATGATCTTCCCCATATCTAGTGTCCAAAGGGCCAAGAGAACATGTTCCCTGTGGAGCCCCTACTTCTAGATACAGGCCTGGTACCTGAGACCTTAGACTCTCTTCCTACACACCGTGGAGTTGCTTCCCAGACCCAACCAAGCCTCTTCCCTTGGAACTGATAGTCATTAAATGGATATGTCAGAGATTAATTATTTAATTGATTGATTCACACACAAACCTTAATGCATAAGGTTTTTTGGAATCTCTTCTTATGACCAAAAAATTTTTTCTTTTCCTTTTGCCTGATGATTTCACATTTGTTTTCTGGAAAAGTGAAGCTGTCAGTTCCAGATGGGAAAAGTGTCCAATAAATTACACCATAGAAAGTGGCATTCCGTGAACACAAGTTTGTAACAGATACATTTTCTTTGAGGATTTTTAAATTTAAAAATTTGCTCCTTAAAAAAGGTAATCTTAAATTCTTAAACACTTGACTCTTTTAGATAAGGGATCCTTTTTTTTAACATTTAATCATGCTTTTAAAAAATATGTCCAGCATTTTCAGTTAGCCAACAGAATAATTAACCAAATCTCTAAATACCTTTCTGTTCTTTGGCCTCCTGTGGTAGCAGCAATATTTCATCTCTTAGTTGTTTAAGCTAAGGTCCTTCCTGATTGTTTTATGACTTAATTACAGTGATTACATCATGTTTATAGACTATGCCTGCCCAGCACAAGGCAAGCTTTTATATCAGACCCTGAACATAAGAATCAATGGGTATGCTTGTTGGATGCAAAACCAACTAATGAGCTGCAACTGTGAAGCAGGAAGCTGTTCCAAGAAAACATATAACATCATTAGTGAAGGAGACTGTATCTCAAACAGCAAGACTGGGTGTCTGCTTTTCAATCCAGAGACTTCAAATAGACCTAACAGTTCCCTTTGTCTTCATTTAAGAAAAGCTCAGGGTGCAGAAGCCAGCATTCCTTGTTTGGTCTTATCAGTATGAAAGACAGCAACAATATAGTGAGAAAAAAATGCCAGGAGAGTATCATGTAACAAGCTGTACTCAAATATAAAAATGGGATTTTTTGCTTTCTTGGATTTGCTTCAAACATTAGAGGCTACAGCTAATTTATGTAAGCCCCAGCCTAGGCCCAGATATAAGCCTAGCGGATACAATCTCCTGTCCCTAGTTGCTGGGAAGACTGTTAAAGCACATATTAGAGTGGAGTTTCTCAACTGGGAGAGATTTTGCACCCACCGAGGACATCTGGCAATGTCTAGAGACATTTTTGCTTGTCACTACTTGGGGTAGGCTGGGGAGGGTGATACTGGTATCTAGTAAATAGCCTACAATGCACAGAACAGCCCACCACAACAAAGAATTATCCATTCCAAAATGCCAATAGTGCCACAGTTGAGAAATCCTATTTTAAAGGGACAAGGACATGATCAAAAACAATGCCAAATGCTGCTAATGTAGAAATTTAAATGGTTTTCCCTCTCAGGTGTTACTACCTACCCACCCTAAGAAATACTTAGATGGTTCATGGGATCAGGTTGGGACCACATAGATTGAACTTTGGGGTTGTATGGAATCAAATATAATTCTGTGCTGCTATATAATGCCTTTCCCTACAGAGATCAAAATGCTTTTCAGAAAGAATTATTCCACTGGGAGAGCTAACTGGGAGCTGGAGGGACCCACATTTCACACGTGGGAAAAAGGAGGCTGGAGGAGATTATCATTTGCTTAAGGTTATTCAATAAATCAGGTTCAGATCTCTGGAAACTAAGAGAGACCAGACATTTGGGGAGAATGCTGAAAGAATGTAAAAGGACAGAAAATGCTCTTGGCTGTATGCCATTTTAGTGGCACCAATCTTTTTCACATCCTGAGTCCCTTGTGTCAAGAAAAGCAGGGTCTCCTGTACTGGGCAGCTCATGTGATTTTCCCCAGAATCAGCAGCTCCTGAGGAGCCCCACCTCCTCTCAGCTGGCCAAAGAGCCCTCATCTCACAAACCCAATTCCCAGGGCTATTCTCCAGATATTTATACTGTCAAATGATTTAATGGGCTGCAGAAATGTGTTGGTCTATTTGTTAAAATGGTCACCATAATGAAAAAATGGATGACATTTGCCCTTATCCTCTGTCAATCTGTCACATGGGTGTAGCTCTTTCCAATCAATCACCATGGTATGCACTATGTACAAACCAAAGATGAAATGTCAGCCCATGTATCTAATAGTTCTTGGACAGCATATGAGAAAATGACTGGTGGGCTCTGCTGTTCCCCTTTACAACCAGCATTAATTGGCGTCTTTGTTATCTACATGGAGATCCTGATGGGATGGTTTTAAGGCTCCAATAAAGCTTTCAACAGGAAGTGTGATCAGGCTGAAGGGAAAAGTGCAGAGAAATCTCAGAAACTCTAGGATCCCAGTAATATTTGATCAAGGACTTTCATGGACACTGGGTAACTTATTATATTTGTTTATAAGGTAAGAGAAGAATCCAAAAAGCCTCGAGATAAACATTCCTGTACTTTCCCCCAGGAAGCAGAGGGGCCCTGCAAGAAGACATGAAGCATATTCTCAGGTAACTGTGGCAAACAAAATGAAGGAGTTGTCTTCTCCCTCTAATTCCCAGGTTATTTTAGGATACATACATTTGTCCATCTTCAAGGACAGGATCATAGAATAGTCAGTGTAAGAATGAACTTTGTCATTAAATCTAGCGTCCTACTGGGGCATGAATCCTCCTGAAGATATCTCCAATAACAAAATTTATGCTTCTGCTTTAATACTTACAATGAAGAGGCATGCACTGCCTTACAGGGTTCTATTTAGATAGCAGTCATTTAAAAAGATAGAAGAGGAAACCCTGAAATATCCTGGTGCGTTCACCATAGTATAGATTTTATCAAGCATTCCCTATTCATAAGTATAGCTGGCTGGCTTGTTAGCTCACTTGGTTAGAATGGGATGCTGATGACACCAAGGTCAAGGGTTTGTATCTCCTTCTTGGCCAGCAGCCAAAAAACAAATAAACAAAGAAATCACATGGGCTGGTTGGTTAGATCTGTTGGTTAGAGTGTGGTATTATAACACCAAGTTCAAGGACTCAGATCCCCATACCACCCAGCCACAAAAAAAAAAAAAGAAAGAAAGAAAAAAAGTATAACCTCCCTTGTCCAACTTTCTTAAAGTGAAAATGATATCAAAGCTGCCTTCAAGTCCCTACAGAAGTAATCGATCTTCTTGTCTTATTTCCAGATATACACAGTTTTTAACATACCTTGTTCTGGGAGGTAAGACTGCCCTTGCCCCCAGGTTAGGCTCTGTCTCATCCTACAGTCAAGAAAGTGGTGAATGCAATCAGTGTAAGACCAACTACCAACATAAAACTGAGTTCTGAAAATTCTACATTTCTAGTTGGTTCCATGTTCAAAATGACCCAGGTAAGGTTATTGGAAATAAATAGCTACATAAAGTCGCTACAACTAATGAAATGAGGTAAGGGCAATGAGACCACCTATGGTATTTGAAATAAAAGCTTATTTTCTCATGCAAGATAAATTATCATCATTGCATGGGACAGCTGGAGGTTTTCTCGTGCTCCACTTAAACAGGACTCCAGATATGAAAAGAGTTGTATCTCTCCATCTTATATTTACTCTAAAGATGGGTAACAAGAAGCTACTATATTGCCCCTATGTTTTCCCTCCTTGTTTATTTGAAAAAGTGCACACCATCCATTAAGGTTAAAGAGATATCACTAAGGAATGCAGCTGCAATGGTTGTACAGTAGATGACTCTGGCCTGTGCTTAATCTAGAGTTTTGTTTAAAAGAGCTCTTCAATTTTAATTAAAATAAAATGGGCCCTGGAAGAAAATGCATCTCCTCCAGGGAGAATGGTATGCAGCTTGTTTTCTGTAATTTTACCCATTGCACCGCTGGCTGTTGCTTTTCCACAGCTCTTAAATGGTGTCTAAATTGACCAGCTCCGTTGCCAAGGAAACGGACAGGACAATGCTAATAGAAGCTACTTAGGACACACTGTGAAAAGCTTAGAAATAAAATTGTTTGACATGAAAGGCACTGTGTCAGCAGCCAGGCAACTCTGTTAAAGACTGTACTAAGCAGAAGATAGTTACATGTCTCCCTCCACTCTTTTCCCTAAAAATCTCTTCTAGAAAATGGATTCTGTCCTAGAAACTTGGACAGCTTTTCCTATCAGGATCATTTTGTCTTTCTGACTCAAAGTAGGGGAAAATCTTTATGTTGTGGTTTCAAAGCACCCAGAATAGACTTCAATTTATACCCATGGAAATGAGCTGCTTTTTTTTTTTTTCCTTTCTAGCAACAAAGTCCTTTCCTCTCATGAATAAATTGCAAATATTCTTCTGAATTTTCTACGATTGTTAATTAAAATCCACTTGATTTAAGCTGCTTCTCCCATTTTGCACTCACAAACCATAAATTATAGAGGAGGTCAAAGAATGAATGGCAATTTGACATGAAGAGGTTGATTTATTGCTTCAGAAGGATTTTTATACCAGATGTGGCAGGAGCCATAAATTAAATGCTAAATGTTATGTATTATTATGCTTTCAGGAATATAAATGTGTCTAAAATGCTATGCAGGTGGAATGATAAAAATATGAATCTACTCTCCTGGTAATTTTAAAAGGCCCTTTAAAGCTGTCAGAAAGAAAATAAGCTAAAAAACAATCTAGATGGGCCCCTCAGATGCCTTTTATAGCACACCCCTGCTTTATAAAAGTAACTGGACATTGGCATGTGGTGGTTTGGGTGGGGAGAAGAGGTAAAGAATTCTTTCATTTGGGAAAAAAAAAGAGAGAGAGAAAGTGAGAAAGGAAAAAAAAAAATCCAGAGAGCTCGGTGCCACTGTGACATCATGACAGGCCTTCAAATCATTATTTCTCACTACTCTTCTACAGATGACCATAATTTAATTTACTTACCCTCATTTGAAAGCCAATCTGTACACGATGAAACTTGCCTGACTTCACCTAGCAGCTGCAGTGCCTATAATTACTGAGTTTAAAATATGAACACAGAACAAGGTTCTGATATATAAAGGCACGGAGCTGGAAAGAACAGCAGTAGGAAAATTCACTAGGGGGCGGAAGCTGTAAATGGAAAGACTGTGTCGGGTGGGGGGAGTCCATTCTGATCTTGCAGTGGGGTGGCAGAACATAGCTCGACGGTTGATCAATAACCAAAGCCTGGCATTCCAGCCTTTGTGGGCACAACTGCAAAAACGGTGGTTTGTCTGACTCCTGCATTCCCTTTTCCCATCCCTCCAAGGTCCAGACACCCACTGTCTCCATTGTTCAGGACTTGCACTGAGATGTTCCACTCAGGCCTGCTTTGGCCAGGTTTGAGAATTGCCTCCCTGCCTATTCTGCACCCCAGCCCTGTGAGGAGTAGACAGGTAATTGAATCTTGACATCCAGATGGAACAGTAACCCCACTGGCAGGGGCTCCAAATGGCTCCGGTGCCCCATGTCCATTGCATGTTTAGCTGGTCCCTGGGGAGAGAAGTCCCCTATGCAGAACAGGTAACAAAACGTGGCCATTTTGGTCAAGCCCTTCCAGTTTTCTCCGCCGTGGCTCCTCACTGGATACACTTGCTGCCTGTACCCTGCCAGACACTGGCCTCATCAGCGACATGGGCCAGCAGCATCATGCATGAGGGAAAAAAGCCATGCAGATAGGGTGTGCATGTGCTGAAGAAGACTGTGAAGAAAAGTCAGAGTCTTGCAAGCATTTAGTGCTATGAGGAAGGTTGCCAGATTTAGCAAATTAAAATAAAATACAGAACACCCAGTCAAATTTGAAGTTCAGATAAGTAATAAATATTTTTTTAGTGTAAGTGTGTCCCAGAAAATGCTTATGATATACTAAAAAGAAAAAATAAATAATTTTTTTAAAGTATTCATTGTTTATCTAAATACAGATTTAAACAATGTTCTGTATTTTATCTGGCAACTCTAGACCTGAGGCAGTATCGATTAACTTAAGGTAATCACTAAATTATGTCAGCAATAGTTAGCAGTACCTTGATAAAGAAAGTCTCCATTCCATGACCACCATGCAGCCATCACCCTAGGATCAGACTTCTGCTCCAAAGGAAATGGTAATTGTAATAATTTCCACTACCAAGTCAACAGCATCATGGCTCAGGTATAGTGTGGGAAAACTATACCAGGAAATTAAGATAATGTTCAAAGAGTCTAGGGGAAAAAACAGCTACTTATTCCAGGAGATTTCCAGATGGTGATCATGTCCTACCCCCCTTTAACAACACAGTAGTAACTGGCCTGACACAAAAGGCACATGCTAGGTGGGTTTGGAAAACACAATGGCAGCCCCCCTCAGCCTGTGTCCCCAGCATCTTTTCTTGTCATCTCCAGTGAAAGTGATTATGACAGACTTTGTTCAGTTGATGAGCTTCTTGCGGATCCCAAAAATAAAAGAAGGGAACCAGCCTATTCTATACAAATATGCCATCTCACCGACATCCAACAAGAGCATGTGCTCAAAAAGAAATGCCTTGAAGGCTGAGGAATGCCTGCCAAAAACAACTTTATGAAGTCTCATTCTTTTAGTGTCCCAGTAAGAAAAAGATAAACTTCATTCTTAAAGGCCCCTCTCCATTCCTCAAAATGTTTTTTCATATGACCCAGCAATTCCACTCCCAGACATATACTCAAAAAAATTGAAAACAGGGCCTCGAACAAACATTTGCATGCAAATGTATTTTCATGGCATCATTAATAACAATAGCCAAAAGGTGGGAACAACCAAGTGTCCATCACAACAGATGGATGGATAAACAAAATGTAGAATATCTATAGAATGAAATATTACTGGGCCACAAAAAGGAATGAAGTTCTAACACATGCTACAATATTGATAAATCTTGGAAAAAAATGCATGAAGTGAAAGAAGCCAGTACAAAAGGACAAATATTGTATGACTGCACTTATAGGGAGTGTGTAGAATAGGCAAATTCATAGAGGCAGATAGCAGAGTAGAGGTTAGTAGGGGTTGGGTGAAGGAGGGTGTGGGAGGGTTATTGCTTGTGAGTACAGAGTGTCTGATGAAAAAGTTCTAGAAATAGTGGTGATAGTTGCAAAAAATAAAAAAACAAAGTAAACCATTATACTTTTTTAGAAAATGTATTTTTGGTCTCCTTAGCATCCTAAAACCTTCCTCTTTCCCACACCAGAACTCACACTCAAGGACTCCTGCCACCTCTGACCATCACCACAGCAGTGTGGCCTCCCTGTCTGTAAACACAAAACAAAACGCCACAGGCCTCTCTTTCCCACAGTCGTGACCAACTGAAAAAGCCAAAGGACAAGTCCCCAAGGCTGCATGGCTTTTATTCTGAGAACTTGTGAACACAGTGGGAGTGAAGTGTGCATAGCTGTCCTATATAAGCCTACGTGCACCCTTGACTGTGACAGCATCTCATGCTCTTAACTGGCTGTTCTTTGCTCCATTTTTGATGGTGACACATTACAGGGAGGCTTCTGAAACTCTTTTTGCTACTTATGAAGTACAACACTCAGTTCCGAGTCTGCTTTTTCTTAAAATACTCATTAAAACAAGGACAGTGTCATTCTTTTTTTTTAGAATCACCATTCTCACATTGCTTTTGATGTCCAAATTAACTTCCCGAAGAGAATAAACTTGATCTCTTCAAATATTCCTAAAAGAAGCTCCTGATGCTGCAAAATTCATCTTTTATAGGAAAATGACCACTTTATAATGACCAATGATAAATTCACTTATATGGAGACCAAAAGATGCAGAAAGAAATTTGTCTCATTTCCCTTTCCAGACGTGTGTTTTTCTCAGATGTCTTCAGCTGTTATGAGAATCAAAGGGATGTTTCTCATAACTTTCCCAAGAAATGTTAATTGTATAACTGTTTTCCTCCCAGATGAAAATCAATAGATGATTGCATTGAACATTTACATGTAAAACAGAGTTGGAAAACAATGTAAGTTCATATATTCGCTACATATACTCACTCCCTTGCTGTCCTACTCCTAATCAATGGTTAAGATGAGCTGGATAAATTTATTCACATTCATGTGTGGATAAGTGCAAAATGTCATGTGTTATCTCTCCCAGGAGTTATTTTATTTTAAATTTTTATTCCAAGGAATGAATCATTAATAGGTACTTATGCAATAGTAGGCACTCAATAAATAATTTTATTATAATAGTGATACATAAATTACTCTACCATAAAAGACTAGAAGCATAGGAAAAAAAATAATAATATTCAGACAGTTCCACATGAAGGCGCAGCTAGCTCCATTCAGTTTTTTTACATGTAAAACTGCCTGTTAATATAGTAAGAAACCCTAAGCTTTCTCGTTTATTCCTTGTTCTCGTACCATCTTCATGGTTCTTCCTTCCATCCCATTTACTGAACTTTAATATGTAACTCGTAAGGATTTTAAGCAGAGTGAAAAACAGACAAATGCATATATCCCTGTGACTTTGTAGTTAAATCTTATGTTATAGTTATTGCCACCATCACAACATTTGCAAGTTCCTGTGGTTTTCAGACCTCCTGCTGTTAGTGTCAGAAGTTAGATGGTCTTATGAACTATTCCCTAACCTTACTCAGGAAAAACAAATTTTCAGAAAACCTCTTTATTAGTCCTCAGAGATACAGAAGATATTGTATCCATGACAGAGGAAAGGGATGTATTAAAAAGGAGTATTCAGAGAACATGAAATATGCTCTTTGAAACGGAAATTAATGACATTCCAAATAGAACATCCCTATAGAAGGTTAAAAGATTAACTTATAGAAATTTCCCTGAAAGCAAAGCAAATATACAAGCCTGAAAAAAGAGGGTAGCAAAATCAAGAAAAATAAATGACCCAACATCTAAATAATAAGAGTACTAGAAGGACAGACAGCCAAAATGAAAGGAAAATAATCATTAGAGTCACAATGAAAATTCCCCAAAAGTGGAAGATACACATTTTCAGACTGAAAGGGACAACTAAGTAAATCAGCAAGTCCAGAAAAAGGGGTAAAAATAGTTACATTACTGTGAAATTTTAAAACACTGGAGACAAAGAAGAGATCCTACAAACCTCCAGAGAGAAAAAAAGTAGGTTTCATTTAATGGATATAGTAATCATCAGTTTCTGTTTTGTTTTGTTTTTTTTAATTTTATTTTATTTTGTCAATACACAATGTGGTTGATTATTGTGGCCCATTACCAAAACCTCCCTCCCAGCCATCTCCTTTCTGTTTGCTTGTCGTATCAACTTCAAGGAATTGTAATTGTTGTGTCTTCTTCCCTCCCCCGTCAGGTTGTTTGTGTATTTATTTATTTATTTTTAGCTCCCACAAATAAGTGAGAACATGTGATATTTCTCTTTCTGTGCCTGACTAGTTTCATTTAATATAATTCTCTCTAGGTCCATCCATGTTGTTGCAAATGGCAGTATTTCATTCTTTTTTATAGCAGAGTAGTATTCCATTGTGTAGATATAGCACATTTTCCGTATCCACTCATCTGATGACGGACACTTGGGCTGGTTCTAACTCTTAGCTATTGTAAAGAGTGCTGCAATGAACATTGGAGAACAGGTATACCTTCGACTTGATGATTTCCATTCTTCTAGGTATTCCCAGCAGTGGGATAGCTGAGTCATTTGGTAGATCTATCTGCAATTGTTTGAGGAACCTCCCTACCATTTTCCATAGAGGCTGCACCATTTTGCAGTCCCACCAACAATGTATGAGAGTTCCTTTTTCTCTGCAACCTCGCCAGCAATTATCATTCACGTAATCATCAGTTTTAAGAAGCCAGTGGATCAATGCCTTAGATTTTTGAGGAAAAAAGTTTTCCACTGGCCCATACAACAATTTAAGTATCAAAACATAGTGGCAGCAATTGATTAAAATTGACTCAAAAGTCATTAGTTTATTGTGCTACTCAAATAAAAGAAAAGAGATAAACTAAATTCATTTGACAATATAAGAAGTTCCCAAGGAACCACAAATTGCTCTGAAAACTAGTAATTAAATGAAAAGGATTGTCTTGCTATTCGGGCATAAACTGCATAACTCTTCTGAGTGAGAAAGAGTCCTCCAATCAGAAGATTGCCAACTAATACATGAATAGGAATAATGAATTAGAAAAATCACCAGCTTGCAACCCTTATAATGAGATGCCTGATTTAAACAATCATCATAAATAGATGTTAAAGCCACTCAATGAAAAATTGATAAAGAACTTCACAAAGAGAGCAGGAAATCACTAGCTGAACCAGTGGTCGATCTTAGGATAAGTAAAAGTGAGAGTCTTTTACCACATCCTTAAGAAAACAATTGAACCAAAAACTAATCAAGCCTTTAAACCTAACTTCAGGTCTACAGGAAATACAGGAAATGAGAAACAACTTAAACCTACCACATGGAGGCAGTCAGCCAAATTCAGAACATGGGACATTCCTGCGGCTTCAGTAAGCCAATGGCATGGGGGGAAAGGGTCGGGATATGGGGAAGAGGAGATTTTTGAGATTAAAAAAGACTTCAAAAACATAATCAAATTCAAGGAAAGCAACTATAAAAGATATTTACAGACAATCAAAGAAAATTGAATTTGGAATTGTTTTGGAATGACATAAAGGAAGTATTGTTTTGTTAGGTGTGATAATGGCATTGTACTTATGTAAGACAATGCCTTTATTTTCCTTTGGAGATTCTTTGTGAATCAGTTAGAGGTGAAATGAGATGATATCTTTGCCACATTTTCAAATATGTCAGCAAAACAAATTTTGAAAAGGTAGGTAGATGGATAGATGAAACAAGTAGACAAAATGTTGATAGTTGTTGAAGCTGGTAGTTTTGGGTTGAGTGCATGGAATTTCTCTGAACTCTTTTTTATATGTTCAGAAATTTTCATAATAAAATGTTTTCCTAAAGTTCTGAAAGAAAATGATTTTCAATTGAGAATTCTAACCTGGCCAATTTTTTATTAAGTGCAAAAATAAAATAAAGACATATGCAGATAAGCAAGATATCAAATAACTCATTTTTCATGTAGTTTTCTACCTTCCTCAGGAAGCTACTGAAGGATGTACTCAATCGAAATGGAATAAATCAAGAAAGAGGAAGAGCTTGGGGTCAGAAAACAGGGAATTCAATGCATGAGAGAGGCAAAGATAAAAATGAAAGAGTTAAAGTGAGGTCTCAGGGTGAAACTTGAGATAGAAATTAATACAAATGGGAACAGGCCAGCAGACTCCAGGAGATGTTTCCTCCAGAAGAGAATTTGTACAAATGTGAAATGTGATATGAAAGAATATATTTACCAGAAATTTACACACTGGTGTGAGAGATTTGGGGATGGAATTAGTGCTAAATCCAAAGAAAATTATGCAAATGTATTTTTTTAAAGATAATCAAAACCTATGGGGGGAAAATGTTATGCGGGATAACAAAAATAATCAAAGTATATTGCATGGCTCAGCCACGAATAATTTTAATATAGTAATGATAATGTAAATGCAGAATTTTGATCTACCCAAAATTATAATAAAACTCTTTGGAGGATGGAGGCCAGGAAGGATGCATGGATGGAGTGAGATTCACATGCATGCATATAAAAGAAAACTAAATTTTTATCTTCCAGAGTGCAACATCAGTAGAAAATGCTTAAAGCTGAAAAGTCAAGACATAACAATAATATCATGTTAAACAGAATCAAGGAAATAAACACAAAATGTGGTTTCCTCTAAGAAGGATTTACTAGCAAGCATTGTAGAAATATTTGGAACTTTTAACCATATGCATGTATGTAACTATGATAAAAAATAAAAACTTAAAGAAATTATAACGAATAATATAAACCTGTTACTTCGATATAAAGGTAAGTAGTGAAAGAACCTACTAAAAGTGTTGAAAGTAATTATCTCAGGGGAATAAGAAATATGCAAGTCTAGCTTTGATTTTTTTTAAAAAAATAAATAATAAAAATACTAATGAGTCCTTCTGGGGACATCTTGGTCTGATCCAGTAAAACTGGATCTGGTCAGTAGAGAAAAGGTTTTATCCTATTTCAGCACAAGCTAATTATTCCTACAACCAAAGTAATGTTTTTCCCCTTCAGAGAGAGTCTTGTTATTTCAATTAGACATATATGCACTAACAGGCCCATAAATATTTCTAATTAGCCTGGTTTGTTGCCATTTTATGAGACTGCTTTCAAATTAGCACCCACATTCTATAGAAATAGAAGGAGAGCCTTGGAAGATTGTAATTTCCCTCTCAAGGAAGGAAGAAGGAAAATGGATCACATGTTCAAAAGAGTGCTTATTAGGTTCAGGCCATTTATAGTACATGTTATTTGGTGCAATGTATTTGTCAAACTTGAGTAAAAGGCTAAAAGCGAGCAGCAGTTTCAACCAATTATTTTTGAGTCCTCAAACAAACATGATAGAAGGGTGTAAGCAGGGCATTAGGGGAGAAATAGCATGGTGCCCACAGCCAGGCTTCCTCAGCCTGGGATCTCAGCTGACCTTCCCTATGGAAGAAAAACCACAGAGAGCACGGCCACGACTTGAGAATGGTCCCAGGAATCAAGGATTCCAAAGTACATCAGAGCCCCAAAAGTCAGATGAAGCTAGCATAAGCCACATTATGTCACGTAGCAAATATGCCTCATCTGGAGAGCCAACAGCATAAAAGTTGCTCAATAAGTAGCTGTCATCATCATCATCACAATTTTGGAATACTGCTGAGGGGATGTGGTTTAAAGAACACTGGGAAAAGCAAAACAAATGGAATTTTGACACAGCAGGAGATGAATGGAGGTAAACACTTTGAGACACGTATCAACATAAAAATAATTAATAGTTTTGATTTGGCATGTGATTGTCTGAAAAATAATAACTGCATATCACCAAGTGCCAACCATGTGCCAGGTGCTATGTTTGACAGCTCACACACATTGTGCTTAACAATTACAGCCATTCTGAGCAGGTAGAACAAGTAGGGTTAGTTTCAGTGAGGCTCCAAGGCTCAGAGTAAAGCAATGATTTCTGTAAGGTCTCGTGGATGGTGAGTGGAAGGCACTGGGATACACCCTCTCTGTTGGGGTCCAAAGCCCTTCCTACCTTGCAATTCTGCCTCTCTTTCACTTGTATAGCATATTACAAATAATTTCCACTGTGAACTTTTATAAATAACATTATATTAAATCCACGTAGCCCTATAATACAACAGGAAGGACCTAAGACTGTCAATTTTCAATGAAAGAAATCTTGACTTGGGGAGGCTGAGCAATTAGCCCAAGGCCACCCCACTAACAAGGAGCAGACCTGGGACTCCACCCCAGACAGCGGTTCTGCACCCATGGCTTGTCTCAGCCCATCACGCCATCTACAAAAGATTAGGCCCCATGCTTGTCCCTTGTGCAGAAGTTCTAAAATGAACCCCTTTCTAAATTTAAAATAGGATGACCATATATAATGTATCTTCTGAAAAGGGAAACTTCTGAGAGTGAAAGAGAGCACTATTAGTTATAATGCTGAGCCATGGGTATAAATTGGCCTGCCCCAAGCAAACCAGGGACTTACAATCAATCTATTCAGAGAAAATGGCTCTGGCCACTGTATCCATGAAATTATTCCTCCTGACATGAGCAGAGAAATAATTTATATTTGCCTCAATGTAACTGTTTCATTTGACATCAGGTGGGGAAGACTTTCTTTTTGAAGAAGCGATACATGCGTGCCTCATATTCCACCTGCCTTTAAATGTCAGTGTTCAGCAAACCACTGCCCATAGGCCAAATTCTGCTCACTCCTTGCCGGTTTTTGTAGATAAAGATTTCCTGGAACACTTTTGTGCCCATTTGTTTACACACTGTCTGTGGCTGCTTTTGTGCTGCAATAGCATAGCTCAGTAATTGCAACAGAAACCATGCACGTGGCCCGCAAAGCCTAAATTATTCACTGTCTGGCTCTTGACAGAAAGAGTTTGCCTACCCTATTTCAGAAGATAAAATCCAAACTCCTCAGTGAAGGATATGAGGCCCTCCATGACCTGGCCCTGCCTCTGTTTCCGCCTTTCAGCTTCCTGTCACCACACTTCCCAGTCTACTTTATACACTATTTCCATTCTCAGAACCTGTCATATTTTTAACAGTTCTTAGCATACCCTTCTCCCTTCGCTTGGAGTACCCAAATTCTCGTCTATTCCTTCTGAGGAGCACTCTTCAGCGGTGTTGTGAGGACTGAGCACTTCGAAGAATGCCTGACCCATAAGAAGCACCCAGTTAACATTAAACACTATTATAATTACTATTATTGTTATCATTATTTTTATTTGCAACATAATCATAAGCTGGTCAACTCACTTCTCCCACTTTTCATTTTGTCATTCATGAAATAACGAAAATTAATCTAATATTACGTCATACAGAAATATCACGCACAAAAAAGTGTTAGTACACTGCAAAGTGGGGGATACACATGACATTTTAATATTAAGAGATTTAACTGTGCGGGATCTTCTCTTACTGTTTGTTCATTCAACACAAGCCTTGACTGACCATATAAAAGATCAATCAAGAAGCTAAAACCAGAGTCTGAAGAGCTATTTGAGATCATTTCTGACAGTGTTATTGACAGTCTGAAATGGAGTGTAGATGAGCCCAGTGGTAGCATAAAAGAGGGTACCTGAAACACCAGAGTGTCCTCCTTTACAAAACACTGCAACATCTTTATTATTTATTGAATCCCTGGTTTTATGAATGATGCTTTTACCAACCTGTTTTATACTACTTCCAACTTTTCCTTCTATATTTGTATCATTGGATAGAATGTTAGTCATGGAGTTTACTAAAAGCAAAGAAAATAAAACACATGTTAAAAATACACACACCAAGCACACCAAATGGATCTCTAATTTCAGGCTGCCATTCCTTTCATTGAGCTCTTCTCAAGGTTTCCTGCAGTGTGAATAATCGCAGAGTGCCGGACCTGCTTTTTTCTTAAAGATGCATGAACTGGCACTGAAAGCATGCATCACACAAATGTTTATGCCAAACTGGTTTTATGCACCAAGTACCTAAAACTTAATTTTGTAGCTGATGACCTAATTATATAGAGATGTATCCAAAACCAGAATCGAAACCTTATGCTGAGCTCAATTGTCTAATCGCAAATCCAATCCTGATCAATATGTTTCAGAGTTGACATGGAAGGAAACATCTTCTCACTCCCAGAATTCTAGAATGCTTAAAAAATATATGTGTGTGTGTGTGTGTGTATAAAGAAAAAAAATTATGATATATTCAAATGCAAAATGAAGAAAATAAAATCCCCAAGTGCCACAAATAAGGAAGGAATACCAAGTCAAAATACAAATGGGAAACTAATGCATGGATGCCTCTCTGGGGCATCAAAAGAGGTACAAGGCATAACATCCCAAACTGGGGCTCTAATATCCCCACCAGGAGAGGCTGGCTGCCTAGGTTTCAGATTCTGTAACCCCAGAGATCTGAAATTGAGGTACCAGCAGTAATTACAGTCCCTGAAACAAGATCCAGAAAAACTCCTCAACAGCCCACATCAGGCAGGGAAGCTTGCTACAGACATGTGTTATTGTTATTCCTATTTTGCAAGCGAAGGAAATAAAATTTTTACCTAAAACTTAACTGTGCAACACAGCTTAGAAACTGAAAAAGCATCAGTCTTTCATCCTAGAAGTAAATAAAGAATGCATTTCAATAAGTAAGACGAAAGAGCTCTGCAATGGCCCGAGATAGGACTGCTAATGCAAAGCAGAGCAAATAGTTTAAGGAAGGAAGGTAATAATAATAGAAGTGGTAATAATAGCTCGTATCTCTGCTTACTAGTGCCAATTTCTGTATTAAGTGTATATATACATTATTACATCATCTTCTTAAAAACTTTATGAGGTAGATTTTATTATTTAAATGTTTGACAAATCAGAACATGGAGGCTTAGAGAAGTTAAATGGTTACAAGCTTCTGTGGTTAGTAGATGGTAGAGCCAGGATTAGAATCCAGGAGAGTCTGATTCCAGAGTTTTGTGCCCTTGGCTTTCATGCAATACTGCCACAGACAGTAATAAATACTCTGATGTCACCAGAGGATCTGTCAAGGGACATTCGTATGTTTCAGAGTTAAGTAGGAGAAAGACGTATCAGAATATATATTATCCTTGCCTTCTCTAGTTTTGAAGTCAGGCTGACTAAACATTCCTATTTGTTAAAAGGATTAGTTGGAGTAGCCACATTCAAGCCTTATTTGAGCTGATTCAAAGCAACTCAGCTACTTGGAAAGGGTCACAATTCTAGGGATTACTTCACTCGTAACAATTTCAATTTCGTGGTCACGGTCACCAGATGGGGTATTATCTTCTTACTGCTAACAATACAGAGATTCAGAGAAAATGGGTGATTCATTCAAAATTACAAAGTCAGCCATATTAAAACTCACATCTTCGGTGAGTTATTCACCGTCTTTTTGATTATAGCCAGTCTAACTGGGGTGAGATAGTATTTCAATGTGGTTTTAATTTGCATGATATATGTATTCTGGGATGTTATCAGGGACCCACTCAGAGGCGTTTGACCACCGTGGGAGATTAAAACAACTGACCTTTACCTTGCTTTATTTCAAACATATTAACTTGTCATTTATTACTTTAAAAGTTGCTTTTTTTTTTTACTCCAACCTGGTTAACTGGTTGTCAATCAAATTAACATAAAGCCAAATTAAAACCAAAAGAGGTTAAATTCAATGTCTAAAGATCACACAAGCAAATCAGGTTCTCTAAATCTAAGCCTAATATTCCACCCAGACCACACCCTGTCGTGTTAGAGAGTCTTTTGTTCTTGGCATCCAAAGAAAGAGGTGGGTAGATGGTCTCATTTGTTTAATTGTACTGTTTTCATCCTGTGTTTCATTTTCCAGGTAAGTATTTTATAAGTAAGTATCTTCAAAAAATTAGAGCCACTGAAGTTACCTAAATCTTACCAGAGCCATCTTATCAATGAGCAGTTATGACCTCCCCTATCTTTTTTTATGAGGCACCTCAAGATCTTTCACAAAAGCCACAGCTTGACACACAATTATAAAAATACCACTGAATTGCACCCTAGAGGCAGGAAAATTGGTTTAGTGACTCATGATCTCAGTCTCTCTTTCTTTTCAGTGTCTGTTAATTCTGTAATTTCATCATTTTTTCTTCTTTTTCCTGCATTTGGGGGAGATAAGGAAAAGCAAAAAGAGAAAGAAAACACAAACCATACCATAATTTTCTGAGCAAATTGAACAAAAGTAATGTCACAAAACTGGGTTACATCCCATTAGAGAGACTATCCAGAGCAATAACAACCTATGAAGAAGCTTAAAACTCCTACATAGTGGTCAAAGGGGAAAACAGGTATTGAAGCTAAAGGGATTTTATCTCTAAAGTGGACTCACAAGTACAAGCAGCCAGAGAGTGTTGGAACAGTGTCAGTGCCGGCTCTTGAGATGCAGAAAATGTGAGACCATCCTTCAGTTTCTGAGTGGCAAGCTTTATCCTTACCGTCCAGATATCTCTCTTGTCTCTCTCTCTCTCTCTCACACATAAACACACACAAGGAAACCCAAATGGAATGTTGTATCACAAACATCCAGAGTTATTTGTTTCTACTTTGTTGGCTCCTTCACATTATTTAGAACTATGTAAAAATCAATTTGAAATTTCATATTTATCATTCTTTAAAAATAACTGAAAAAAAGAAATTAGGAAGGTAACAACACAGCCCTATATTCTTTTTGTGTCCTAAATTTCCCCATTTCCTGAATCAATTTTCTTCAGTCAAGAATTGAAGTGACAATCTGTACTCATGACCTTATTATAAATAGTAACCATACAATGAGTTTGTGTTGAATATTACTGAGCTACTCACACTTCTCTTTATTGGGAAAGGGAACCAGGAGTGGTGATGGGAAAGTGGGGTGGAGAAGAGCCATAGACCTCTCCTAATCAACAACTAAAGGTGGGTATGTAGAGGGAAAACCTTCACAACAAAAATAGCAGGGAATTTTCTTAACTTGTGTATTAGTCGGTTTTGTGTTGCTATAACAGAAATACCTGAAACTGTGTAATTTATAAAGAACAGAGGTTTATTTGGCTTACAATTCTGGGACAGTTGCATCTGGTGTGGGCCTCAGGCTGCTTCTACTCATAGTGGAAAGCAGCACACAGCCAGTGGGTACAAGCAGATCACATAGCCAGAGGAAGCAAGAGAGAGGAGAGATGCCAGGGTCTTTTAAACAACCAGCTCTCGTGGGAACTAATAGAGTGAGAACTGTCTCATTACTCCCCCCACCTAGGGAGAGCATTAACCCACTCGTGAAGGATCCGCCCCATGACTCAAATTGCCACAACTTGTGTCCTGCCAATAGTGCTTTCATAGTTCTAAAATGTTGCTACCAATGGACAACCACTGCTGCCAAACCCCTCTATAATTTACTCACATTTGTTCTGAGGTTCATGCTGTAGATCTGAATTTCATGTCTATTAGCCATGTATAAAATCCTTTCACAGCATAGCTACTCTGGAAGGTGTCAGATGATTATCGTTCTGGTGTAATCCACTCATTAATTCATTTAACAAATATTTCTTGATGTGTGCTTTATTCCAAGAACTCTAAAATGCACTGGAAATGCAAAGGCCACTAAATGCCATTCTCTGTTCTAGAGACATACAGTTTACTAGACAAAATTCCATTTGGTTCAATATTTAGAAATTAGATATAGTCCTTCCTTGAAAAGATTGAACTTTGCATTTTCAGCAATATTCTTAACACCTAATAAAATTGAAAGAAGTTATGTGTATATGGTCTAAATTAGGGAAAACATCTCAAACACAAAGGTAACTATTTCCTCCTTGGTGGAGTCTGGTCTGGTCTGTTTCAAACATAAACCCCAAGTTTTATGTTTGCAGGTATATAGCAAGCATCAAAAGCTATTTCTTATCCTCTTTGAATAAGATTTATCATTTAACTCTGGGTATCCTGAAAAAATCGACAAACCTTTTACTCCTAACTTTTTTCCCAGAATGTATCCCAAGAAGAATGGAGTAAACACTTTATATGTATTATTTTCTTTTTTTTTCTTTTTTTTTTTTTCAGATTATTTCAGAGGTTGAGCAATGGGGCATTATTTTAACTATGCCTAGCATGGATAAGTGCTAAGAAAAACAGAGAGGAAATATCTGTCCTTGACTCCTTCTGGCCTCCTTTCTGCTCATTTACGGAGTCAAATGTCCCATTTTGAGGTAGAGGACAGGATTAGAAGGTAACACTTGGTGTCTATTCTATGCTCCATTTTATTATCTATCTATTAATTATGCTTAAATTACATTGGTTGATAAGGGTTGACAGATCTCGAGTGAACACATTTTAGATGGAGGTGGAGAAATGTTGCCTCACCCAAATAAATTACCAACTATTCTAATGTGTAAGAACTAAAAAGTGCTCAAGTGGAAAATTCTATGTGAATCATGGGTTGAACAGTCAACCTATCTTATTCTACCAAGAGAGGTAGTTAATATCTCTCTCTCTCTCTCTCTCTCTCTCTCTCTGTGTGTGTGTGTGTGTGTGTGTGTGTGTGTGTGTGTGTGTGTGTGTGTGTGTTTCCTTCTCTCTATGTCTTTCAACCCATATGTATTAATCTTTCAGTGCCTACATGGTGCTGGGCATTAAGAATACAAAGTTAAAGGGTCAACACCGAAGAACTTATGGAACCCTTCACTGGAGGATATTTGTTTAAGTGAGAAAGCTTCTCTACTCAAGCGGCTGGTCATTCTAATATTCTCAAACTGATATTAAAAACAAACTATTGAGTTTTATCAACCACCTTTTGGAAACAACAGACTAACACGCACTGGCTCAAAAAACTGCCTGCTTGATTTTGAAATAAATTTATTTGACACATTTTTGGCTTTCCCATAAAAAATCATTTATGTTACAGGTTACACATTTATCATGCTAGCAATATATCATTTTTATCAGTGGGTGTCCAATTTTCCTCATTTTTCTTAGTAAAAGAAAAACAGTGTGATCTATAGTCATACTATTCCTTGTGAGTGACATGGCAAGAAAAACCCTTCAAATTTGACTCCAGCCACCATCCCAGCCTCATTTCCCATCAGTTCTTCTTTCCCCTGGTCTTCACAGCTACAGGTGTTAAAGCTACCTATGATTACTTGTGCAAACAGTTCAAGCATTTTAATACCATGATGATTTTGACCAAGGAAACTTCTGCTTTAAAGGGCTTTTCCTGCCCCTTTCCTGTTTACTTTGAAAAATCCAGCTTACCCTTTAAGTTTGAAGTCAAATGTCACCTTCTATATGAGACATTCTCTGATCTCCTCACCACACACACACACACACACACACACACACACACGCACACGCACACACACACACACACTCTAGGAGAGTCTGTCACACAGTCAGGGTGAGGTACAGGATCCCACACAGCATGGGTACAAGATTAGCCTGGCACACAGAGGTTTCTGGTTATTTCTGATGACATGATAGGCGAGATATCCAGAATCAGCTTTGCATTTGGGTTTTGAACTAAAGGGGTTTTAAAAATTATTGTTGTTGTTGTTGTCTGCTCTGTTGTGTTCTGAGTGTGTATTTTGGTGTAACTTTTTGTCTGAAGGTTATAAAGGAAGCAAGTTTGCCCATATTCCTGAAAGGAGACAATGGAGAAGCAAATACAACATGGTATCTAAATACTCTCTCCAGTCTCATGAACAGAGTCCAAGAAAATTATATCAGAGCCCATAGAAAGAGGAAAAACCTAAAGTATCCATACTAATGAGAGACATCGTTAAGTTCTCTGGCTCTGAAAAGACAAGATAATCATGGCTACCTAACTATAAACCCCACTACATGTTCTACAAAATACAGGTCAATAAATACAAATAAATCCATATGAATATTGTACTTTCAGCATAAATAGAAGATAAAAATCACTAAAATTTAATTGTCTATATTTAGAAAAATAAACACTGAATTCCAGCATAGTTTTCTCCGAAACTCCCACCAAAAGCCTATACAGAAAGCTGGCATGGGGTGGTTGGGGGATGGGAGAAGAGAGGGAGAAAGAGAGGAAGGAAGGGTATCCGGAAAAGTTGTGCAGAAGATAAAAGGAAAGTTTATTTAAGCTAAAACCATCCTAAGTGATAAAATACTAATAAAGAGTCCTGAAATACCAGAGCACGGACTACAAGAAAGGGACTTCAAATTGGGTGCAATACTTACAGAGACAGTCTTGAAAAGAAACATTCTGGAAGAAAAGAAAATAAAAGGGAAGGAAAGAGGTACCCATCAGAGACTGGTCAAAGGAAAAAATTAAGGTTACTATAGGATCCTTCCAGGCAATATTTTAAAAGGAAAGCAAGTGAAAAACACATAACTTTATACCCTACTGCCCCCTCTGCCCTCTTCACCACCCACCATGCCATCTATTAAAGAAACTACAATATTCTACTCTGACAGAAGGTGGCAACCTTGGACTAGAAATCTAGGAACCCACACAATATGCCAAGCCAGTCACCCAAATACGTAGACGTGTGCAATTTTCTTCTATACAAAGCTACTATAAAAAGAAAACAAAATGAGAAAATTTTTAATGCATAAAAACTCTTCCAAATAAATAATAAATAAAATAAATAAGCATGAAGTTAAAGGGAACTGTAGCACAAGTGAAAGTTAGTTATTTATTGTCAGTCTATTGGAAATACAAAAAGACATAAAATTAAAACTTCAAAAACCAAAAATTAAAATGGGGAATAAAACAAGAAAAATTGAAACGAGTTGGTTGATCTCAGAAAAGAAATAAAATAAGACAATATGATATCATACAGTAAGTTCAATGACAAAATTGTAGTGTTCAAAATAGATTTGAATGAATATTTAATAAGGAGCATTGAAGAAAAGCAGGAAAACAACAAAGTGAATAAAAATGTTAAAGAAATAAGTAAAAGGAGTCAGAGAGAAATTGATTGAAATGAGAAATAGGCAAAGAAAAGTCAACATAGGTATAAGTGGAGTCCCTAAAGAAGGAAAACTTTTGTTGATGTGGTGTATCCCATTTATTGATTTGTATGTGTTGAACCATCCTTTCATCCCTGGGATGAATCCTGCTTGATCATGGTGTTTAATGTTTTTGATGTGCTGTTGCATTTTGTTTACCAATATATTTTTGAGGATTTTTGTGTCCATGATTATCAAGGATATTGTCCTGTAGCTTACTTTTCTTGTTGTGTCTTTGGCAAATTTTGGTGTCAGGATGATGCTGGCCTCATAGAATGAATTTGGGAGAATGGCCTCTGTTTTGATTTTTTGGAAAAGTTTGAGAAGGATTAATTCTTTAAAGCCTTGGTAGAATTGAGCAGTGAAGTCATCTTATCCTGGACTTTTCTTTGTTAGGAGACTGCTGCATCAATCTTGTTGCTTGTTGTTGGTTTGTTCAGGTTTTGTATTTCTTCTTGGTTCATTTTTGGTATTTTGTATGTATCAAGAAATTTGCCCATTTTCTCCAGGCTTTTTAACTTGTTGGCATACAGCTGTTCATAATAGTCTCTAATGATTCTTTATATTTCTGTGGTATCAGCTGTAATGTCTCCTTTTTCATTTCTGATTTTTGTTATTTGGGTCTTCTCTCTCTCTCTCTCTCTCTCTCTCTCTCTTTTTTAATTAATCTGGCCAACAGCTTGTCTATTTTGTTTATCCTCTCAGACAACGAACTTTTTGTGTCACTGATTTTTTTTTTTCTATCACTCTTTTGGTCTCTATTTCATTTAGTTCTGCTCTGATTTTAATTATTTCTTTCCATCTACTAGTTTTGGAATTAGACTGTTCTTGTTTTTCTAGTTCTTTGAGATTTAACGTGAGGTTGTTTATTTGAAGTCTTGGTATTCTTTTGATGTAAACACTCATTGCAATGAACTTCCCTCTTAGCACTGCTTTTGCAGTATCCCATAGGTTTTGGTATATTACACTTGTATTTTCATTTGTTTCAAGGAATTTTCTGATTTCCTGCTTTATTTCTTTTTTGAACCACTGGTGGTTTGGAAGCATGCTGTTTAATTTCCATGAATTTGTATAGTTCCCATAGTTTTGTTTGTTGTTCATTTCCAATTTTATTCCATTGTGGTCTGAAAATATATTTGATATGATTTTGATCATTTTAAGTTTGTTGAGACCTGATTCATGACCTAACATGTGGTCTAACCTCGAGAATGATCCATGTGCTAAAGAAAAGAATGCATATTCTATAGTTGTTGGATGAAATATTGTGTGTATGTCTGTTAGTCCATTTGGTCTAAAGTGTTGTTTAAATCCAAATCATATGATTATCTCCATAGACATAGAAAAAGCATTTGACAAAATTCAGCATCCCTTCATAATAAAGACCATCAACAAATTAGGTATGGAAGGAAAATATCTCAACACAATAAAAGCCATATATGACAAACTCACCTCCAACATCATTCTGAATAGGGAAAAACTGAAAGCTTTTCCCTTAAGAACAGGAACAAGACAAAGAACCCTCTCTCACCACTCCTATTCAACTAGTATTGGAACAATTAGCTAGAGCAATCAGGCAAGAGAAAGAAATAAAGGACATCTAGATTGGAAAAGACAAACTGTCCCTGTTTGCAGCTGACATGATCCTGTATATAGAAAAGCCTAAAGATTCTACAAAAAACCTCTTAGAGTTGATAAACAATTTTAGTAAAGTTTCAGGATACAAAATCAACATGCAAAAATCAGTAGCATTTTTATACTCCAACAACAAACTAGGAGGAAAAAAATCAAGAAAGCCAGCCCATTTACAATATTAACACAAAAAAAAATAAAATACCTAGAAATCAACTTAACCAAGGAGGTGAAAGATATCTACAGCAAGAACTACAAATCACTGTCGAAAAAAATTAAAGAGGACACAAATAGATGGACAGGCATTCCATGTTCTTGGACTGGAAGAAGTAACATTGTGAAGATGTCCATACTACCCAAAGCTATCTATGAATCAATGCAATCCCTATCAAAATAACAATGACATTCTTCACAGAAATAGAAAAGACGTTCTAACACTCATATGGAACAACAAAGCAATCCTGTGCCAAAAAATTAAAACCAGAGGCATCACACTCCCTGACTTCAAACTATATTACATAGCTATAGTAACCAAAGCACATGGTACTGGCATACAAATGGACACATGGACCAATGGAACAGAATAGAGAACCCAGATATCAAACCAGGTACTTACAGCCAACTGATCTCTGACAAAGGCACCAAGAACATACACTGGGGAAAGGACAGCCTCTTCAGTATATGGTGTTGGGAAAACTGGGTATCTATGTGTAGAAGAATGAAACTAGACCCATACCTCTCGCCATATACCAAAATCAACTCAAAATGGATTTAAAGACTTAAGTATAAGAACTGAAACTGTAAAACTCCTAGAAGAAAACATAATGGAAACACTTCAGGACATAGACTGCACAAAGACTTTATGAATAAGACCCCAAAAGCACAAGCAACAAAAGAAAAATTAAAAAATGGAACTATATCAACTAAAAAACTTATGCACAGCAAAGTAAACAATCAACCGAGTGAAAAGACATCATGCAGAATGGGAGAAAATATTTGCAAACTATACATCCAACAAGAGATTAATATCCAGAATATACAAAAAACTCAAACAACTTATCAGCAAAAAAACAAATAATCCAATTTAAAAATGGGCAAAGGAGCTGAACAGATATTTTTCAAAGAAAGACATACAAATGGCCAACAGGTACATGAGAAAAATGTTCAACATCACTAATTTTCAGGGAAATGCAAATCAAAACCACACTGAGATATCAGCTCACCCCAGCTAGACCAGCTATTATCAAAAAGACTGAGAACAACAAATGCTTGCAAGAATATGGAGAAAAGGGAACTCTTCTACACTGTTGATGGGACTATAAAATAATACGACCACTATGGAAATCAATATGGAGGTTTCTCAAACAATTAGATAGAACTACCATATAATCCAGCAATCCCACTTCTGGGTATATACCCAAAGGAATAGAAATCACCATGTCAAAGGATTACCTGCACTCCCGTGTTCAATGCAGCTCTATTTACAATAACCAAAACATGCAACCAACCTAAATGTCCACCAACGGATTACTGGTTAAGGAAAATGTGGTATATATACACAATGGAATACTACTCAGCCATAACAAAAAAAATAAAATAAAATAAAATAAAATTCTGCCATTTGCAGGAACATGGATGAGTTTGGAGAAAATTGTGTTAAGTGAAATAAGCCAGACACAGAAAGAGAAATACCACATGTCCTCAGTCATAAGTGGGAGCTAAGAAAGAGAGAGAGAGAAAGAGAGAGAGAGAAAGAGAGAGAGAGAGAGAGAGAGACCACAATAAAATGTTGAACTTTCAGGAGAGAACACATGTATAGTTACTAGATGTGGAAAAGGGTGAGGGGGAAGGTAGTTAGGGAGTAATTCGGTAAGAGACACAAGAGTAGCTATTATTTGTAGTGATGAATATGCTAATAATATTGATTTGATTATCACATACTGTACACAAGTGGTGATAGTCAACTCTGTACCCTATAAACATGCATAATCAAAGAAAAAATAAATTTTTTAGGAAAATAAAAAATAAACATCAAATTGACTTAAAAATAATAAAGAAAAACAATGCAATGAAACGGAACTAATATTTTAAATTATAATTCAAAAAAACTTTCCAGAAATAAAAGAAAACCTGAATCTACATGTTAATAGGCCCAACCAGGAACTAAGGGAAATCGATCTACAAATATCAATTTCAAACTTATCTTAGTAAGACTACTTAAATTTAACATAAAAAATCCTCAGAGTCTCCAGAAATAATAATTTATAAGGGCAAGAGATTTTGACTAATATAATATTTCTCAAAATCAACATGCAAAGCAAAGCAAGAATAAAATGGCACTTACCAGAAAAGAAATTGTGAATCAATAATTGTTCATTCAACCTATTTATTAAATATCAAGGCTATAGAATTAGAGTTTTAAACATACAGTAACTCAGAGCATACAATACCCATGAGCCCTTCTTACAGATGAGCTTTATCTAACCAAGAAATGACTAAAGAAATCTAGCCCAAAGCTTCTAAATTTCAAAAGAATTAGAATAATGTACAGATGCTCTGCCACTACAATGGAGTTATATGCTAATGAACACACCATAAGTTTAAAATACCATAAGTTGAAAATGTACATGATAACCTAACCTGCCGAACATCATAGCTTTACCTAGCCTCCTTTAAACATGCTCAGAACACTTGCATTAGCCTATACAGTTGGGCAAAATTATCTAACACAAAGCCTATTTTATAATAAAGTGCTGAACATTTCATGTAATTCATTGAATACTGTACTGAAAGTGAAAAACAGAATGGTTGCATGGGTACTCAAAGTATCATCTCTATTAAACGCATATCACTTTCCACCATTGTAAACTTGGAAAATTCTAAGTAGAACCATTGTAAGTTAGAATTCATTTGTACTGTATCAGAATCTTACTAGGTTTAAAGCAGTGATTGAAAGAAAACTCATACCCTATAATACCACAAGTAAAAGTGGGAGAATGAACATAAATTAATTATATTGGTAAAAGAACCATGTGGATTTAATAGCAAAAACCCATTGGAGAATATACTGATACAGAAAACTCCATCTAAAATAGCAACGATGGACATAAACATATGTAGCATTAAACTTGGAAAGAGACATAAAAAATATATATAAATAGAATGTTAAAACACTCCAAAATTTTATAAAAGTAAATTTAAATAAAAACTATTCCTTCTTTTTGTGTGTGTGTGTATGGTGGCTGCCTGGTATGGGGATCCAAATCCTTGACCTTGGTGTTATCAGCACCATGCCCTACCAGGAGAACTAACCAGTCAACCCTATTCCTTGCATTTAGATAGGATAACTCAGCGCCATAAAAGTGTATGTTCTCTTTATGTTAATTTATAATGTTAATGCAAACGATAAAAATATCAACAGGCTTTTTTATGAAGCTAAACAAGATGACACTAAAGTTCATTTATTAAACATTCAAGAAAATTTCATGGAAACACTGAAAAATAATAACTATGAGGGAGGACAGCACTTTAAAATATTAAAACATGATATAAACTCTCTATAATTAAAACATTGCGGTATTAGCACCAAACAGATAGGCCAACCAGTAGAAGAGAATAGTACATCTAGAAATAGACGTGAGAACATAAGGAAATTCAGCATATGGTATAGTTGTCATCTCAAATGGACTTTTTAAAATAATGCTAGCATGACTGAACAGCCATTTAGAAAAATATAATAAATCCATGGCCCACACTATACACAAGAACAAAATCCAAATAGATCTGAGAAAAACCATGCAACTACTAGAAGAAAACATGGGTGAATTTCTCTACAACCTGAGTGTAAGGAAAGACTTTGTGATCCAAAACATCACATAATAAAATGGAAAGAAATCCAGCATAGAGCTCCCTATGTTGTTGGAGAATTTGAAAAGGTACTTCCAGTGTGTCAGTGCAAACTGTTCTTTACATAAACATACCAGTATGGCTTCACCTATTTCAAAAGAAAATTCAACATAATATATTTTCTTAAATTCAAAGTAACTCCTATCTGATTAGATTTATGACTACAATTAGAAACTAACTAGAACTCATATGAAGCCAGTAATAAGCATCCATAAGAATATATAATAAAGGGACCCCTGAATTCCTTGAATAGAAAAAAACGTTAGTTTATGTGGCTTTTAAGAGTGTTGGCCCTTTAAGAAATTTTCAAACACTTGCAGAATCTGGTGCAGGAAGGAATCACTTGGGGAGCTTAATTATGAACTAAATTAATAGCATTGGTTGATAAACTACAAGGTCAAACAGCCAAAAAATGGAAGCTGATATTATGCTAGCAAAAAGGAATGGAAAATGCCAAGATAATTTTCAAATATGAAAAATTTTAAAGATTTGCTATATAAAAAAGAATAATTATAAAATAAAATTTCATATCCTATTCTAAATCAAGGTAAATTAACATTCTTAATCAATGTGACTCTTGAATAAATTTGACTGGTTTAATCATTTTTGTTTAAAAACAGCCACATATTTTTTCCCTTATTGTATCCAAGTGTGAAAAAAAAATGAAGGCAGTGATCTCTCTCCCTCCTTCTTCCCCCTTTCCTTCCCCTCAGGCTCACTCTCTCTTCTTTCCTTTCTCAGAGTTCTTTACTCTCCTGGTAGCACTGGCTACCATGGTAGGAGAACCCTGAAGGGCTCTCTCCCCCCACCCATGTGCAGATCCCTTCAGGATCCTACTCACCCGGTAGCCAGTGCCTGGTGCACACACAGGCTGCTACCAACTCTTTCCTCCCTCACAAGCTACCACCTGCTCTTCTCTGTCCTCCTCCTCCTGTCCTATTTCTTCTCAGCCTCTCCTGCTTCTCTCCCAGCTGCCACCCAGACAGCTTGGGCCCAAGCAAGATACTACAAAGAATAGTAGCAAAATTTTCTCATAGAGACTCAACTGGTGACCAAATCTTGCCTTATCTGTTAGTACCATAACCCCCCAAAATATATAAAGTTATGACAAGGATCAGAACCTCTACGTCTAGAACTTTTTGAATATTTACAAATGGATTTCACTCATTTTCTCAAATCACAAAGCATTAAATATGTTTTAGCAATAGCTTCAAACAGTCTAGTGAAATTGACTAACATTCTAACTATTGCAAAATGATTGAGTTATGTCTTCATCACTTGGAAAAAAACTCCAATATTCACCAGTGATAGAGAAAGTCACCTTATAAATAAAATACTCAAGAAGTTATGAACTGACTATCATCTTCCAAGCTCTGGAAAAAATAAACTAATGGTATTTTAAATCAAGACAATCTAAAATTTCAAATGTTTAATATACTTGACCTAAATTATACCCCTAGTCCTAATGATATACAATCTATAAAAAAAAGAATTCTCATAAACTTTTATATGAGTTCTCATAAAATTGTTGCAAGAGTACAAATGAGGTTTGGATGGACTTCTCCACTGATGTACTCTACCTTGCCATGCTGTGATTATAGTAGGTATTGTTAAAATTAATGACATATACACAGAAATATACTCAGAAGGCGTAAGTTACATTTCCAAAAGAGACACAATTAAACATATACTTACATGATGTGCATCCAGGAGACGGCATGTATTGAAAAAGACACCTATAAAGGCAAGACTTAGTATCACTTAGGGAAAGACCATATCAAGTACTTTTAAACATAAATACTACTCTTGAATTCCAGGGCATTCACCAATGGAATCACGTTTTCCTATGTAAATGTGCTAAGTATCCTGCAACCTGGGATTGCAGGCATACTTAGGGTCTAACACTGTAACTCAATGAAAGGCCAACAGAAGCAAATGACTTCCAGAGGTAGACATCTATCCTGAGAATTTAGAGATCATGAAGATGCTATCGGATGTAGACTTCCTTCTAACACTTTTGGATGAAGATTTGTGATAGGACAATGGACTTAATTTTATCATTAGTCTCCTCTCCCTCACTGATTTTCCACTAATTTTATCATTAGTTTCCTCTCCCTCATGTTTTTTCCACTGGATTTGTTCAAGTTATTAGATTTAAGGTACTAACAGCTAATCTTTTTGCCCTGCTTTAACAGACTTCTTTTCTGTAAACTTTTTAAACTCCTTAATTTGCCATTATCAAACAATTGTAATAGCTGACAATTTTTCCAAGTTTGAATTTGTCATCTGATCTTAGAATGAACTATCAGAATGAACCTCAATACAACTATACTCCTTCATTGGACCGAGGCCTCAGCAATTGGCTCCTTCTATTTATTTGTCAGATTGTTACCAGAGGAAGGGGTCTGGGGATTTGTCAGAGTGATACCAGAGAAGAGGGTCTGGGGAGGCCCAATGGCCAGCCTCAACCCACCCTGTCCTCTAGCAGGTTCTTGACTCTGCTACAGGAAAGAATTCAAGAGCAGAGTCACAGAAGAAAGTGAATGCAGGTTTCATGAAGCAAAGTAAGGAACACAGATTTCACAGAGAAAAGTGCAGCCTAGCTCCAGAGACTGAGAAGGGCATGCACTAAGTTTAATACAAAAGTAAGAAATACACACTTAGAGTTTAGGACAAAGTGTAGGCTGGCTCAAGAGAGTGAGCAGCTGCCTATTAGAAGTAAGTTTAACACAAAAGGTAAAGCATACACACCTCACAGGCAAAGTGTTGGTTGGCCCCAGGAAAAGTGGGCAACAACCCTGCCTTCTGCCAGGATTCAACTTTTATAGCTTTGCCATCTAATACATATTTATGCTAACTAATGAATATTCAATGAAGGGAGTGGTTCCTAGTTATGTAACACAGTCTTACACATGCTCAGTTAGTCTCCTTTAAGGCATGTTCATTGGTCAAATTCTATCACATGCACCAAACATATTCAAGAATATTCTGTGCTCTTTGGTGTCTCCAATGGAAGGTTATTCAAAGGATAAACTCCTTTCCACTGAGCATGCTTAGTTACCATGGTCATATAAGCCTCTGTAAATTCCTTTTACTGAGCAGGCTCAGCTACTGGATTTGCATAAGTCTGCCCCTTGGGTCTCAATCTCCTTGGGTTGGTGCCAAAAACAGGTCCAACAAGCAACAGTAACTCTCCTCTTTAGGGGAGGGCCTAGGAGAAGGGCCTGAAACCTTGGGGAGTGGCTTGAAACCCAGAAGTGTGTCCTGAAACCTGAACCCATGGAACCTGAGCACCACCTAACTCATAGGGGCTCAAAGAAACCTAAAAGGCACCAGGGATAGAAAGGGACAGGACACAGGACTAATAATACAAACTATAGTCCAATTATTTTCTCATAAAGTTATGTATACAGAAACCATTGCATTATTTATTTTATTACTCCAGGATGAAACCAATTAAATTTTAATAGCAGTTTCTAACAATCTCTATGTCTACTCAATGTGCATCCTTATGACTATTCTTGTGCGATCACAGGGCCTTCCCATGCTTACCCATATTAAAATTTGGCCAAACTTGAATATGGTCACCAGCTTTTCCAAGTGCTCAAAACGAATTATTAAGAGTCTGATATAGTTACTCACCACAAGCCAAGACACCAAATAATATCAATTCATATAAGGATTTCTACCCTACACTAAAATATACGATCCACAATTAATCCCCTACTAAGCCCAAACAACAAATAGAATAGTTCAAATATGAGAGGACAAAAAAACAACATAAATTTATGAGCTAGATTATTCCTAGACTATACAGTTATCTTTAATTATGTAGTCACCAACCAAAATGGAGCTGGAAAATTAATTATACTGGGAAGACTTCAGGAAATGTGGAAGCCACTTGGTTGCCCAAACTGAACCATGAGGCTTATTTTCTGGATTAAGGGCACACCAACTAAAGATCTGAATGCTAAGTGGGTTTCAAGTGTTAAGATGATTGTGATTATCCTTATACTTGTGGATTTCTTTCCTATCTTACATCTTGGTGCTTATACAAGTATATCACCACACTGCCATCACCTTGTGCCAACCTATAGGCAAAATTGCTGGCTCATACCAAATGTGTATGTTCAACATATGTCATGCCAAAGACTCATCCAAAGTGACTTTACCAATTTATTCTCCCATATGTAGTGATGAGCATTACCTTTGCCCCACATTCTTGTCAATATTTGGAAGTGACAGTCTTAAATTTTAGCCCTTCTGGTGGACTCATAATGGTATCACAATGTGGCTTTGATTCACATTTCCCTGATGAAAAACGTGGTCTGACAGAAATGTTTGCTTACCCTTGGGATAGCCTCTTTTGTATAGTGCCTGCTCAAGTCCCTAAACAATTTTTGGGGAGGTTACCTTTTCTTCTGGGTTCGTAGGGATTCTTTGGGTACTCTGATCCTTTGCAGATGCTTGTATCATAAATATCTTCTCCCAGTCCACGACTTCCCTTTTCACTCCCTCAGTGGTGTCTTTTGGTGAACTGAGGTTCTAAATTTTAGTGTATCTTTCTCTTTAGTGATTTTGTATCCTACTTAAATCTTTGTCTATCCCGAAGTGATAATCTCCTGTTTTCTTCTAAATGCTTTATTGTTTTATATTTCACGTTAAAATATATCTTCCACGTGGTATTAAATTTTGCTAGGATGTAGGTGAGGATTGAGTTTCTTTTTTTTTTTTCCATGCGAATGTCAAATTGACCCAGCACCATCCATTAGAGAGATCATCCCCCAGCCAGTTATCTGAGCTGCTACTTCTATAATAAATCAAGTGTCCATTATGTATGGTCTCTCTTTGTACAAATACCTTACAAATAATCACTGTACCCCTACAATAAAGAAAAATAAATAAATAAATAAATAAATACTGTAACCTTGTCAGAAGTTTTGCTCTGTGATAGAGGTATCCTCTAAAATTGACTTGGCTATTCATGGCCTTTTCCATTTCCATAAACATTTTAGAACTAGCTTGTTAATTTCCACAAAGAACACCTACTGAGGTTTAGATTAAACATGTCCAACACTTCACTAATCTTGTCTTCTGCTGTTGCCACTCTGTTCTATCCACCAGATGAATTCTTAATTACAAATATTGTACTTCTCAATAGATATTCATTTGATTCTTTTTATGGACTTTAATTCTGCATTGAAATTCTCCACATTTTTATCTATTTGTCCACCTTTTTCTCTATTTCTTAAACGTATTACTCATAGTTATTTCTAATTATACCTCTAATCGCTGAACGTCTCCTGTGACTTTTCTGTTATCTGAATTTGTACTTTTTGCTTTTTTTCCCTGCTATTTTGGCATGCCTCATAAATTTGTATTGGCTACCTGACACTGTCAATAATATTTTGTACAGGTTCTAAATGATGTTACAGATTCCTCCAAAAAGAGTTAAGATTTTGTGTTTGTTTGATGTGTTTTTGTTCATTCATTTGTTGTTGCTTTGGTTTAGTTGTTGTTTATTCTGTTTTACAGGCAAGCAGAGTACCAGCAGATCACTCGATCCTGCCAAGCCTTTGTTTCAGGTTTTATTAGGCTGGCGCTACTTTAGTTTCCCTTTACAATTGCAGTGCATCACTCACTCCTAAAACATACCATTTACTTTTGGAAGGTGGCCATTACTCCTAGAGCCTCTGGGGTCCCAACATAAAGCCCACAGTATTTACCAAGGTGTTTATCTTGGGAGACATAAACTTGAATCTATTTTCTTTCAGCACCTCATTAATACTGAAACCTCTGTTCGGCTCTTTTGCCTCCCAACTGTTGTTTTCTGCTGGATTTCTTTGAAACTCAGCTCATACATGTACAGCACAGGAATTGGTTAACAGCTTGAGGGGAGTTGTATGCAGATTTGGGGGCTCCTTTTCTGTACTGCCATCCTGGCGGAGATATTTTTTCCCCTCTCCAGGATAATAGTGTCCAGCTGCTTTGTAGCCCTGAACTCTGATCTCTGTACCCACATAGTAAAACTGTCACATTCTGATTCATTTCCAAACAGAGGGTTTGCAGGTGTAGCAAGTTATTCCCAATCATATAGCCTTAATGAACTGGCTTCCTCATAAGCAACACTGACCTCCCAGTCATTTTTGTTGTTCAGGTAACTTTGTTGACTGGAACATTGATCTGTGTTAAAATAAAATAACTCTTGGAATCGTGCAATGTTAAAACTAGAAGGAATCCCACAGGTTTTTTACTCCAACGTCTTAATTTTAAATATGAGAAAAATAAGCTGCACCTAGAGGTTAAATAATAGCTCCAAAATCTCTAATACATTATTAAACAAATAACTCACTATTTCAAAAGGTTTATATGGACCCTGTTTTACTGTGCTATATCTTACCATATTCTTCTCTCACCTCTGTTCTAATAAAGCTTTTTAAATTGCTCATCAATTTTTCTAGTTACTACCACAAAGTGACAATTCTACATTCTTTTTGTTCAATATGACTATTCTTTAAAAACTTACGTCTGCAAGTATGGTGGTTGCTTTAGCAAATTCTAATAATGTTATCCTCCCTGCTCTTCTCCACCCTTGAAGTGACAGTAATAAGGATTTCTTCTCTGGCTGACTCCAAGAGAATGCTTGCCTCATTAGCACAGGACGTTCCATCACAAGTTAATTCATTCAGTAGTAGAGGCAAGAATAGATAGCATATGGCTTCACTCTGCAAATGTGGCCTCAATCCATTAAAACACAAAACAAAACAAAACAGCAATACATTTATCTGTGTGTTTGCCTCTGTGGAATTAATGTCCAACAAACAAAATCCACACATGGTAATGGCCTCACAGGAGTAGTTGTCATTTCTTTCTGAAATCGACAACTTAGCCCACAAATTTATTCTCCTCATGAAAACTGAAATATTGTTAGAATGGGAACCATAATTCTTTTTATGAAAGAATTGATATAAGGAAGTCAGCTAAGGTAAAGTTTCTATTTCTCCTAAGCTTCAAGGAATAATAATTTTTTTCTTCCTGATATCCACAGGTAATTCATCTCATAAATGAAATAGAAGTTATAGTAAAAACAGCTATGTGTAGATCAAAACCCAATTCCTTTCCCTTCTGGCCAACTAGGCAAAAATTACCAGGCTGTGTTATAATTAGATGTCACTGTGTTCTAGTCAATGAAATGCAGTCAATTCCAGGCCTGGCCCTTCATAGGTCTCACACACATGATCTTACACTCTCCTGCATCTGTCAGCTGCATACAGAAAGAGACCAAGCTCTATAGGGTGATTGATCCCTATGCTGGAAGATGCCTGCAAACCAAGGTAATTTGTGAAGAAGTGTTTCCCAACCTCCACCACCCCCATTGGACTATACTATTTTAATGATTTCATGTACTGTTTGATTTCCTTGGTATATAAAAATGCAATTGATTTTTATCATTCTTTAATCCTTTTATTCTTTTTTTAAAAACTTGCTAAATTAATTATTAATTCTAAATTGATGTATAGATTTAGAATTTTCTATTCATAATCATATCATTCATAAACAATGACGGTTTTATTTCTTTCTAATTCTCATAACTTCCATTTCTCTTTCATGAGTTTTTGCACTGGTTATGTTCTCCAGTAAACTGTTAAATGGAAGTGGTGGTAGTGAGCATCTTTCTTATGCTCAGTATCCAAAGGAAAGCTTTCAACAGCTTGCCATTACGTATGATGATTGTTATAGGTGTTTTGAGACACGTTTCATTAGATTAAGGATGTTTCCTTTTATTCATACTTTGCTTAGAGTTTTTAATCATTAATGGATGCTGGATTTAATCATATGCTTTTCTGCATCTATTTAATTGATTGTACTTTTTTTCTTTATTTTATTAATGTGGTGAGTTACACTAACTGAAATTATAATACTAAACAAGCTTGACATTCCTGAAATAAAACAAGCTTAACCTAATACATTATCATTTTTATATAAAGCTAGATTTGTTTCTCTGTGTTTTTCAGAATATTTTTATCTATACTTATGAAGATTTGCCAGTAATTTTTCTTTCTTGTAATGTCCTATTATGTTTTAATATTAAAGTTATGTTGATTTCATTAAATTAGTTGAAAAGTGGTTTGGGGGGGGGTTTTGGGGTTTTTTTGTTGTTGTTTTTTTCTTTTTCTGGAAGATTTTCTGTTAATGTTTGAGAGAGTTCATATTTAGAACTTTGGGGACCTAGAGCTTTCCTTGTAGAAACATTTTTAATTACAGGGTCATTATCTTTAACAGATAGAAAGCCATTCAAATTTTCTGTTTCTTCTTGTATCAGTTTTATAAAGTTAAGTTTCTCTAGTCATCTGTCCATCTCATATATGTTTTTTTAATTTATTGACGATAATAACGTGTTGTTCATTATATCCTTGCATTATGATTTCTGCAAGATTTGTAGTAAGGTCCCTTTGCCATTTCTACTTTGTGTCTTCTCTCCTCTTTGTTAAATCAGTCCCACTAGGAGTTTATCAATGGTATAGTCCTAGCAGACAACAAGCTTTTGACCTTTTTCATTTTCTCCATTGTATGTTCCTTTGTTTTATTAACTTCTACTATTATGGTTTTATTTCTTTCCTTCAACTTTCATTGTATTTTTTTTTCTAACTTTCCAAAAATGATGCTTAGATTGCTAATTTTCAGCCCTTTATCTTTTCTCATATGTGTATTTATGCTAAAAAATAATCTCTAAAAACTGCTTTAATTCAATCCCACAAGTTTGATGTGCAGTTTCCTTAAATTTGTATCTGATAATACAAATATCTGCAACACCTCTGGGTCTTTTCTATAGTCCATTGCTTCTGTTGAATTAAGTTCTCTTATTTCCTTGTGTATCTGTTTTTTATTGAGTGTTGGTCACTGTGCTTTAAAATTTACCTGTAGAAGTAACTTTGCCTTGGATAATTAAAATGATATAAAGTTCCTCCCAAAGAATTTTTGTTTGTTTGTTTTCTCTCTTCCCAGATTTCTAGGAGCATTAGCAAGCTGGAATCACCTTTATCTTATTTTATATGACTCTTAGTTTGTGTAATGCCAAGTGCAAAAAATGCAAAGGTTGTTTCACCTCTGGTTTTCTCTTAATCCTAGAGATAGCCCATTGAGCTCCCAATTCAAACCATAGCTTTTTTACCAGGGTGAACTTGTGAGACCTTAACTACAACTTAGGTTCTCTTAGCCCCATGAAACTATGGAAAGTGTTTCTCAGACTTTCAGTTGAGTCTTGTGGTTTAACAAATATCTCCAGAGTAAAAGAGAGCCCCAAATATTATGTTCATTTCTCTAAATTTCTCTTTTCTCGAAGATACTGCCTTGATAAATCCCTACCTCTCTATTAGCCCTTTTTAGCAGATATTGCTTTACATCTTACCCAGATTTTATAACTGTTGTCAATAGAAACATTGTCCTGACTTATGTGGTCTGCACCAGCTAACATTATTTACCTTCACTGATTAAAAAAGTAAAGTTAAAATTGAGAAACAATTTGCATGTGTGTCTATTTCAGACTTTTCAAACAAGTTGTATTTTTTCCCAAGCTCAAAATACACTAAGTTAAAAAATATGGTCATTTGAAGATATCTTTAAAATCAATACAAAGGGAGTGGGAGTATGTGAAAAAATTAAAATCAATACACAGGAATCAAATAGCAAAAAGTATTAAGATTAGACCTTTGGGGTATCACTTGTTTCTCAGGGTAGATGGTAAAAATTGCCTGAGTAAAAAAACAATGATTGGTGGTACTGCATGCCAATGTTCCATTTGTCGTTTTGATAAGAGCATTTTATGTGCTTGTTGTCTTCAGTATTTAAGATAAATTATGAAGAACTTAGGATCTTATATACCTTATTCAATTTGTATATTTAGAACATGTGCTTTTTTATAGACAATCAGTAAGTTCATCAGACTATTCCCAGGAGTAGTGACTAGAAGTTGCTTAGCTGGTGGCTTCAGTCTACCTTGTAATGACTATCAACTCTCCACTTGTCACCTTCATCCACCCTATGTAAAGAAAATCTCAGCGTAAAAATAATGTGCTTCCAATGTAAGTGGAACTTCAAATCAAGTCTCTTAGCCCTCAGTTGTAACCATGTTATTGTTTTCAATTCTTTGTTTGTTAGTTTTATTGATTTTACATATTCATGGGGCACAGAGCTGGCCATCAGCACCTGTGCTCAGGATGTGGTGATCACATCAATACTATCAGTATGCCCTCTAAATTCTTGACAATGAAATCCTAGAATCATAACTACTATCAATTCTATGTGGAAACATTTTTATTGTCCATGTATACTCTATGCATTCTGAGAAGATGTGTCCTGTCATGAAATTTATATCTAACTCAAATAGAGCTTTTTCATAAAATAAACAAAACCTCTGCAAGCCTTCTGGAACACCCAAACCTGGTTTGGATATAATAAAGGGAATAGGATAAGAAATGTCTTGACTATAGTACTCTGACTTCCTGTCACCAACTTCTGGCCCCAATGTCAAATAAATTTCTTTAAAAATTGTATCATAATGATTGTACAACCCTGGAGATAAAAAATTTCTGGACAAGGTCACCTTTGTCCAATTAATTTGAGTCCTAGGAGAAATAAAGAAAAAACACTTAGTAGCAATAGCTGATGTGTTATCTCAAACATACACTCACTGCCCTGGAAACAACTTTGCAAAGTACCCAACATCACCCTCAGATAAGAAAACTAAGATTCAAAAGTTCAAAGCAATATCAAGGCAGGATTCAAGGTCTGTGATGGAACCTCCTTCTCTAAAGCCTGTGAGGTCAGAAAAGTGCCTCTTTCAGGACACAACCTCCTATTTCTTCGCAATTCTTTATTATATTCACTAAAAAGTAGATTTAATCATCTACTCTGAGTCTGGCATATTCTAAGCACTGGGTAGACTGCAGTAAATGAGATAGACAAGTTTCTAGTGCTCATAAAGCTTATATAATAGCACAGAACGACAATGATCAAGCAAACAAATAAGATTACTTCAGAGGCAAACGTTACAAATAAAATAGAATGAGAAGTGAGAGCTGCTTGAGATAAGACATTCCTAAAGAAGCAATTTTAATCTGGGTCTAAAATGATAAAATAAAACCCAACCAAGCAAAGACTTAAGAGAAAAGTATTCCCAGCGGAGGAATAACAGGTAAAAGACCTGAGGCCATGTGTCTTCTACCTCAGATGTCTATTTTCTTCACATTTTCTCCCTCTTTTAAAAACCTCAGGTAAAAGTAACTAAAAGACTTGAAAACATCACCCCTCTTGGAGGCCCTTATAGTTTACCAGGATACAGGATAAATTGATTTAATATGAATAGAGAAACTCAAAAAGTGAAATTTATCCAGGGGAAGCATGCAAGAGGTAATCCTTCTGCACCCAAGAAGAAAATTCTGCCATGGGCTATTGCCTGCCCAGCCCTACCCATGTCCCCTTGAGATTCTCAGTGAAGAATTTATTTTTTGATGGCAATTTTTCACATCGAAGTAGGACTTAAAGACCTTGGTAAGTCACAATATCTTTTCCCAGCACAGGAAGTTCCCAATGCACCAATGTGCCACACTCCAATGCTTTGTGAGTTGAATTTTTGGAACTGAGACTACATTTCCTGGTAGCAGCAATGATATAATTGTCTACAAATGCCTGCCCAACTTAAAATGCTGCTGATCATCTGTAAATTAGTAATGGAAAACAGAATTCTGTCACATAACTAGGGAATAAAAAGGAATAATATTGAGTAAGAAGTAGTTTATCTTGAATGGCATTGCTTAAGGAAAGTCAGGTTTAAAAAGGAGGATTAAGAAGGAAGATTTTGAACAGAGTTTTCTGGCAACTTTTGAAAATTGCTAATGCTGGATAATGGAATAGGTTGATCAGTTATGTCTTGTTTTACTTCATAAACTTTGGCTTTCCTTATTCTTGCAATTGCAAGTACAGTTACAATATAGTTTTGTTTTGTTTTGTTTCCTAATACATAATCATCCATAATTAGAGACAGCTGACCTGGGGTACTTCCTAAGGTTGTGATGGTATTAAGGTCTCCTGCAAGGTATAGAGAAAGTGGGCGTGAGAGAAATGAGGTGGTTTAAATCAGTAGTCCTGAAAGCTTGGCATGCATCCGAATTATTTGGAAGACTTGTTGAAACAGATTTCTGAACTTCGTTCCAGACCATCTGATCAATAGCTCCAGCGTGAGGCAGAGAATTTGCATTTCTAACAAATTCCCAGGTAATACTAATGCTCCTAATCTAGGTATGACACTTTGAAAACCGTTGTTCTAAACACAAAAGGTGAAAGCCAGAAACAAAACTGAAATCTTACAGCAGGCACTGTCCTGATGCTTAGAAATGCTGTGTTACTGATTCCTAATTAGAATTGTGGTTAGGTTGAGAAGGACCAATTTGTCAGGCGGCAGCCTTTTCCAGTGTTTTGAAGTGCCAGAAAGCAGGTCAATGGATTAATAGTTCTTCGCAGATTTGTATAATTCTTCTTCTTCTAGTATAAAAAAATAATTTCTGGGACTATATGAGGTAATGTTGGAAGCTGATTTAACTGTTTCAGGCCATAAGCACAGTATTTGAAAGGTGTCATTTCATAGCTTACTCAGTGCCTACTAGTTGAAAAAAACACTGTGATAAATAGGAGATATGGGGGGAAAGAAAATGACTTAATCTAAAGGGAGACACCATTGTGTACCTGCATAGCTAAAATAAAAGTATCCTAAATATATCCCAAGAGTAATGCAGGTAAAATGCAATGAGAGTTTACACGTGGAAAGGCTGCTTCTACCTGGGGAAACAAATCAAGAAAAAAGTGGTATTTGGGCATGATTTTAAACAGTAGATAAGATCAAAGGTGTGGGAAATTGGGGTAAAAGAGGGAAATGGCAGAAGGAAAATTAGTGTATAGAAAGAGAGAACCATGCATAAAAAGAGTTACACAATAAGGGTGGGATATGGATAGGGAGCAACGGGAAGTTCGGGCTGGCTGGAGTGCAGACCACTAGAGGAACAGGAAAGGAAGACTGGGAAGGTAGGTGAGCATAAGGTCACAGAGGTCCTCAAATAGCAGGCAAAACAAAATTGAAGTTGAAGAGTATCGGGAGCTCTGAGCATTTTTCTTTTTTTTTTTTCATTTATAAGTTTTTATTAAAATTAGCTTTAGTGTTAACAGTACGCTGGTAAAATTTGGTTTCCTCCTTTAAACAAAATTTTTCGAATAGTATTTTTTTTCGTTTATAAGTTTTTATTAAAATTAGCTTTAGTGTTAACAGTACACTGGTAAAATTTGGTTTTCTCCTTTAAACAAAATTTTTCATATAGTATTTTGTGTGTGTGTGTGCAGATTGTTGTTGTTTTTATTTATTTTTTTTTAATTTTATTTTGTCAATATACATTGTGGCTGATTATTGTTCCCCATCACCAAAACCTCCCTCCCTCCTCCCTCCCCCCTCCCCCCTGCGATGTCCCCTCTGTTTGCTTGTCGTGTCAACTTCAAGTAATTGTGGCTGTTATATCTTCTTCCCCCCCCCCAACCCGGTTTGTGTGTGTGTGTGTGTGTGTGTGTGTGTGTGTGTGTGTGAATTTATATATTAATTTTTAGCTCCCACCAATAAGTGAGAACATGTGGTATTTCTCTTTCTGTGCCTGACTTGTTTCACTTAATATAATTCTCTCAAGGTCCATCCATGTTGTTGCAAATGGCAGTATTTCATTCATTTTTATAGCTGAGTAGTATTGCATTGTGTAGATGTACCACATTTTCCATATCCACTCATCTGATGATGGACATTTGGGCTGGTTCCAACTCTTGGCTATTGTAAAGAGGGCTGCAGTGAACATTGGGGAACAGGTATACCTTCAGCTTGATGATTTCCATTCCTCTGGGTATATTCCCAACAGTGGGATAGCTGGGTCGTATGGTAGATCTATCTGCAATTGTTTGAGGAACCTCCATACCATTTTCCATAGAGGCTGCACCATTTTGCAGTCCCACCAACAATGTATAAGAGTTCCTTTTTCTCCGCAACCTAGCCAGCATTTATCGTTCAGAGTCTTTTGGATTTTAGCCATCCTAACTGGGGTTAGATGGTATCTCAGTGTGGTTTTGATTTGCATTTCCCGGATGCTGAGTGATGTTGAGCATTTTTTCATATGTCTGTTGGCCATTTGTATATCTTCCTTAGAGAAATGCCTATTTAGCTCTTTTGCCCATTTTTTAATTGGGTTGCTTGTTTTTTTCTTGTAAAGTTCTTTGAGTTCCTTATATATTCTGGATATTAATCCTTTGTCAGATGTATATTTTCCAAATATTTTCTCCCACTCTGTTGGTTGTCTTTTAACTCTGTTAATTGTTTCTTTTGCTGTGCAGAAGCTTTTTAGTTTGATATAATCCCATTTGTTTATTTTTCCTTTGGTTGCCCGTGCTTTTGGGGTCATATTCATGAAGTCTGTGCCCAGTCCTATTTCGTGAAGTGTTTCTCCTATGTTTTCTTTAAGAAGTTTTATTGTTTCAGAGTGCATATTTAAGTCCTTAATCCATTTTGAGTTGATTTTAGTATATGGTGAGAGGTATGGGTATAGTTTCATTCTCCTGCATATGGATATCCAGTTCTCCCAGCACCATTTGCTGAAGAGGCAGTCCCTTCCCCAGTGAATAGGCTTGGTGCCTTTGTCAAAGATCAGATGGCAGTAAGTGTGTGGGTTGATTTCTGGATTCTCTATTCTATTCCATTGGTCAGTGTGTCTGTTTTTATGCCAGTACCATACTGTTTTGGTTATTATAGCTTTGTAGTATAGCTTAAAGTCAGGTAGTGTTATGCCTCCAGCTTTATTTTTTTTGCTCAGCATTGCTTTGGCTATGCGTGGTCTTTTATTGTTCCATATAAATGTCTGGATAGTTCTTTCCATTTCTGAGAAAAATGTCTTTGGAATTTTGATGGGGATTGCATTGAATTTGTATATCACTTTGGGTAGTATGGACATTTTCACTATGTTGATTCTTCCAATCCAAGAGCATGGGCTATCTTTCCATCTTCTTGTATCCTCTCTAATTTCTCTCAGCAGTGGTTTGTAGTTCTCATTATAGAGATTTTTCACGTCCTTGGTTAACTCAATTCCTAAGTATTTTATTTTTTTGGTGGCTATTGTAAATGGGCAGGCTTTCTTGATTTCTCATTCTGCATGTTCACTATTGGAGAAAAGAAATGCTACTGATTTTTGGGTGTTGATTTTGTATCCTGCTACTGTGCTGAAATCATTTATCAATTCCAGCAGTTTTTTTTTTGTAGAGGTTTTAGGCTGTTCGATATATAGGATCATGTCATCTGCAAACAGGGACAGTTTGAATTCATCTTTTCCAATCTGGATGCCCTTTATTTCCTTCTCTTCTCTGATTGCTCTGGCTAGTACTTCCAACACTATGTTGAATAGGAGTGGTGAGAGTGGGCATCCTTGTCTAGTTCCTGTTCTTAAAGGAAAAGCTTTCAGCTTTTCCCCATTCAGGATGATATTGGCAGTGGGTTTGTCATATATGGCTTTAATTATGTTGAGATACTTTCCCTCTATACCTAACTTATAGAGGGTCTTTGTCATGAATGAGTGCTGAACTTTATCAAATGCTTTTTCAGCATCTATAGAGATGATCATATGGTCCTTGTGTTTGAGTTTATTAATATGGTGTATCACATTTATTGATTTGCGTAAGTTGAACAAACTTTGCATCCCTGGGATGAATCTCACTTGATCGTGATGAATAATTTTACATATGTGTTGCTGTATTCTGTTTGCTAGTATTTTAGTGAGGATTTTTGCATCTATATTCATCAAGGATATCGGCCTGTAGTTCTCTTTTTTGGTTATATCTTTACCTGGTTTTGGTATCAGGATGATGTTTGCTTCATAGAATGAGTTTGGGAGATTTGCGTCCGTTTCAATCTTTGGGAATAGTTTGTAAAGAATTGGTGTCAATTCCTCTTTGAATGTTTGGTAAAATTCTGCAGTCAATCCATCTGGTCCTTGGCTTTTCTTTCTTGAGAGCCTTCTGATAACAGCTTCAATCTCCTTTATTGTTATTGGTCTGTTCAGATTTTCTACGTCTTCATGGCTCAGTTTTGGGAGCTTGTGTGTGTCCAGAAATTTATCCATTTCCTCCAGATTTTCAAATTTGTTGGCGTATAGTTGTTTATAGTAGTCTCGAATGATTCCTTGTATTTCAGATGAATCAGGTGTAATATCGCCTTTTTCATTTCTAATTTTTGTTATTTGAGTCTTCTCTCTTCTTTTTTTTTTGTTAGCCATGCTAATGGTTTGTCAATTTTATTTATCTTTTCAAAAAAACAACTTTTTGATTCATTGGTCTTTTGTATTGTTTTTTCAGTTTCAATTTCATTCAGTTCTGCTCTGATCTTAATGATTTCTTTCCGTCTGCTAACTTTAGGTTTGGATTGTTCTTGTTTTTCTAGTTCTTTAAGGTGAAGTGTTAGGTTGTTCACTTGCCATCTTTCCATTCTTCTGAAGTGAGCGTTTAATGCGATAAATTTTCCCCTCAATACTGCTTTTGCAGTATCCCACAGGTTTTGGTATGATGTATCATTGTTTTCATTAGTTTCAATAAATTTTTTGATTTCCTGCTTGATTTCTTCTTGGACCCATATGTCATTGAGTAGAATGCTGTTTAATTTCCATGTGTTTGTATAGTTTCCAGAGTTTCGTTTGTTATTAATTTCTAGTTTTAATCCATTGTGGTCTGAGAAAATACATGGGATAATTCCACTTTTATTGAATTTATTGAGACTTGATTTGTGACCTAATATGTGATCTCTCCTGGAGAATGAGCCATGTGCTGATGAGAAGAATGAATATTCTGAGGTTGTTGGGTGGAATGTTCTGTAGATATCTGCCAAGTCCAATTGGTCTAGAGTCTTGTTTAGATCTTGTGTTTCTCTACTGATTCTTTGCCTAGATGATCTGTCTAATATTGACAGTGGGGTGTTCAGGTCCCCTGCTATTATGGTATTAGTGTCTATTTCCTTCATTAGGTCTAATAGAGTTTGTTTTATAAATCTGGCTGCTCCAACATTGGGTGCATACATATTTCTGATTGTTATGTCTTCTTGATGGATCAGTCCTTTTATCATTAAGTAGTGTCCCTCATTGTCTCTTTTTATGGTTTTTAGTTTAAAGTCTATTTTGTCAGATATAAGAATAGCTACTCCAGCTCGTTTTTCTTTTCTGTTTGCATGGTAAATCTTTTTCCATCCTTTCACTCTTAGTCTATGTGAATCTTTATGGGTGAGGTGAGTCTCTTGTAGGCAGCATATAGTTGGGTCCTCCTTTTTGATCCAGTCAGCCAGTCTGTGTCTTTTGATTGGGGAATTTAAGCCTTTCACGTTGAGTTGTAATTGAAAGGTGTTGATTTATTCCTAGCATTTTATTGGTTGTTTGGTTGTCTTAGGTGTCTTTTGTTCCTTGCTTTCTGATTTACTGTTTGTTTTCTGTGTTTGTTGGTTCCTTAGATTGTAGATAGCGTCTTTGTTTGTCTGTTTTCTCTTCATTGTTTCCATTTTTATTATACTAGTGGGTTTTGATTTTTCTTGGTTTTTTTGGCAATTGTAGTTATTTTTCACGAACCATACCCAGTACTCCCTTGAGGATTTCTTGTAAGGGAGGTCGTGTGGTAGTGAACTCCCGCAGTTTTTGTTTTTCTGAGATATATACTATTTGCCCTTCATTTCAGAAGGATAGCCTTGCAGGGTAGAGTATTCTTGGCTGGCACTGTCTTTTAGTATTTTGAAAATATCATCCCATTCCTTTCTAGCTTTTAGGGTTTGTGATGAAAAGTCTGATGTTAGCCTGATTGGGGCTCCCTTATAGGTGATTTGACACTTCTCTCTTGCAGCTTTTAAGATTCTCTCTTTGTCTCTGAGTTTTGCCAATTTGACTATAACATGTCTTGGAGAAGGCCTTTTTGGGTTGAATACGTTTGGAGATCATTGAGCTTCGTGGATCTGAAGATCTGTGATTTTTCCTATACCTGGGAAGTTTTCTGCCACTATTTTGTTGAATATGTTTTCAATGCAGTCTCCATTTTCCTCCCCTTCTGGAATACCCATGACTCGGATATTTGAGTGCTTGAGGTTGTCTGATATCTCTCTCAGATTTTCTTCAATATCTTTGATTCTTTTTTCTTTCTTTCTGTCTGCTTGTGTTATTTCAAACAGCCCATCTTCAAGTTCAGAGGTTCTCTCTTCAACTTCGACAAGCCTGCTGGTTAAACTCTCCGTTGTGTTTTTTATTTCGCTGAATAACTTCTTCAGTTCAGCAAGTTCTGCTACATTTTTTTTTTAAGGACATTCATTTCCTTGTACCTTTCCTCTTTCAGGTCCTGTATACTTTTCCTCATTTCATCATGATGTCTAGCTGAGTTTTCTTGTATCTCATTCAGTTTCCTTAGAATTATCACTCGAAATTCCTAGTCAGTCATTTCAAGGGCTTCTTGTTCTTTAGGATCTAGAGTTTGAGATTTCTTAACTTTTGGTGGTGTACTTTCTTGATTTTTTGTATTTCTGGTATCTGTTTTTTGATGTTTATACATTGTGGCAGGGGGTTTCACAGTCCACCGGTTTGAGACTAATGACTAACTAAGATATTGCTGTGGTTGCCAATTTGGTATGGCTACCTCCGTGACTGCTCAGTTGGCCTCTAGTTCCTTGTGTGTATGATTGCCTCGGGTCTTGGGCCTCTCTGGGGAGCCACCTCTCTGGTCAGCTTGTACTCTGCTGGGCTGCTGGATCACGTACCACAGGGTGTGTGATCTCTGTTGAGCTTTCACTTCCCATGTAGGACTTCTCCCTGTTCCGTGCGCTCTAGCCCCGGCTGTTGGATCGTGTTGTGGCGACCCCACAGGGTGTGTGGTTTCTGTCGAGTCTCCACCCCCTAGCTCGACGTCTCCCCGCTCTGTTCACACTGGGCTGGGCTGGGACGTGTCTTCTGCAACCCTCATCTATCAGCTGGGCCTTCAAGACCCTGCTCGGCACTCCCTCACCCAGGAAGTCTACCAGGTTTCTGCTAGGCACAGATGACCGGTCGCTCTGGGTGCCTTTGTAGCACTGTGTAGATCTTTCTGGGGACTTATCACCTTCCTCCTGGTATTGCAGTTATTTGCGTACTTGTCTTATCTCCCACACCAGAGCATGAGCTCCTCGGGGGAGGAGCCCGCAGCACGTGGTTCACTTTTGTATCCCCCCGGCGCGGACTGAGTCCGGTGCCCGCCTGCAGTCAGCTCTCCGGCAGGTTCAAGCGGACTTAGGAACTCTCCAACCACACTATTCCCAACCAGAAATTGGTTAGGCGTTTTCCGAATTGGTGGCCGCAGAGATGGTATCTGCCTCCCAGTAACAGGAAGTTTACCAGGGGCCAGAGTCCAGGGTGCGGTGGAGTGACAGTCAGCCCCGTCCATACTTCCTTGCCCTCCCGACGCTGGCCGGGGACACCCCACACCACCAGCCCCACCAGAGAACCGCCGGAGGGAGTGGGAGGGGAGGCCAGCCCACAGGCCCTGGGAAGCCCTGCGCCGGGGCAAGCAAGTGGGAAAGCTCAGCAAGGAGCCAAGCCGGGCAAGGAGGACAGGCTTGGCTGAGCTGGGCCGGAGCTGCCACCACCTGAGAAACTGGAGGCAGCCCCAGGGGCGGTGAGTGGCCCGGTGATGCAGGCGGAAGCCGGGCGGGCGTTAGCCCCCCGATCAGGGCTGGGTCAGGGGTCTCTCACAGGGCTGTGCCAGGTCGGCGCTCCCTCTCTGCCTCTGGTTTGTCGCCTTCCCCATTCTCGGCTCCTGCCACCTCGGGCTGCTCGCTCAGTCCCGTGGCGCCGCTCTGAGCATTTTTCACCATGGGAGTGATCATTTGGAGCTCTAGTTTAGGATAACTGATTGGGCAGCAGAAAATTTGGATGCACTGAGAAAGATGCTATAGTTGCCCAGTTCTGAAGGAAGAAAACAGGGTGGGGCAACATATTAACCCATTTCTGTTGTGTATAACAGAATGCCTGACACTGGGTAATTTATGAAGGAATGAAATGTATTTCCTACAGTTTTGAGGCTGGGAAGTCCAAGGTCCAAGGAATATATCTGGTGAGCACCTTCTTCCTGCTGGTGACTCTACAGTTATGCACAGTATCACACGGAGAGAATGGGCTGAGCAAGAGAAAGCTAAGCTCCTCACTTGCTCTACTTTTAAAGCCATCAGAACCACGCCCATTGCCACCCATTAAACTATCAACTCATTACTCCATGAGTGAATCAATTTCCACCTCTCAGATACTATAATTGGATTTCCCACCCTCTTAACACTGTTACAATGAAGATCAAGATTCTAATACATGAACTTTGGGGGGACACATTTGACCCATAGCAGGCAATGATGAGAAAAAGGAGGAGAGAGTTGTGATGGATAGTATAAAGGATAATAGATAAGATAATGTAAAGAAGGATCAACATTCCCCCATGGCAGATTTGAGGTCAAGGATAAAAATAAAAGAGAAATTAGAGAAAGGTAACTCTGATGTTTTGAACCTTAGTGACTGGCCAAGTAGTAGCATCTCTAACAGGAATTTGGGAAGTTCTAAGAAATATTCCAACTCTAATAGAATTACAGGTGTCACAAATTTTCTCACTATGAGTAAGATGAAAACTCTGTTATAAAATCCCAACTTTGCCTAGCCCCAATATTCAGCCCTACTTGCCTTGGACTAGAATATCTGAAGTCAATTGGTTATCAAATTTTTTTACTACAATCCACATACACACCTTTAAGTGTGTAATAAAACCCATGGTTGTATCCCAGAGTCTGAAAACATTGTTCTAAGCCCTAAGATTCAGCAATTATATAGGCAGTATAGAAAGAGAAAGAGCTACTTTTATCAAAATATGTGGAAGCATTCTTATGCTCCAGGATATTTTAAGGTACTTTTCCAAACATGGAAGGTATTTACACATATCAAGCTTTAAAATAATGAACTACTCCAATAGACAAAGAGAATGTGTCTATTTTAACAAGACACTCAAAGTATTAGACATAGTTCATTTGTGTACCTTATGAAAATTTAGTACTGTATATGAAAACCAATATTTATAACCTAATAGGTTGAGATGAGAGAGGCTAAGCATTCACAATTCAAAGCTAACCTTCACTGTATAAAAGGATTTTTTCAATAGGTTTAAATAGAAATAATTCTCCTAATGCATTTAAGTCACTAATAAAGTTAATTAACCACTTGACAGACCAGCTAAAGAGAAACTAGTTTAAATACACCTGCTTATTTCTTTTCAATCAGAAATAAAGATAGAACATTGAAATGAAAAAGAAGTTCAAAGGAAAAATGGATTAACTTGTAAAACTATTATTTATACCCAACTCTTTGAAAGAACCTCTTGTCTATCAGGATAAGGTGAAGACATGATTTAAGGTGGAGACACAACAGCTGCTGTGGATAGAATTTGGATTTGAGTCACTTAAATGCCCCAAAACTCACTGAAGCTTAAATTATATACCCAGATTTCCAGATATCAGAAACTTGGCCCCCATTGAGACAGTGTTGAGAGAGTGGGAAATCTCATTGCAATGATTGAAAGTGGGGCCTTGAAGAGGTGATTAGATTGTAGAACTATGCAATAATGAATGGATTCATAATGATGGTCAAGGGTGTGGTTCTGAGGGCTTTAAAAGGAGAGCACATGAGAGTCTCTCTCTCTGCTCCATCATTTTCTGCCACATGAAACCCCTCCATCGCTGTAAAGCCACCAATAAAGAAGACTCACCCGATGTGTTCCCTGGACTCTGGACTTTCTAGTCTCTAAAACTATAAGCAATAAATTTTTTTTTCTTTATAAAATACCCAGTTCCAAGTATTTTGTTCTAAGCAACAGAAACAGACTAATATAGAAAATAGGTACCAAAGAAGTAGGGTGTTGCTTATAATACTTGAAAATGTAGAAGCTTTGGAACTGGGTGTTGAGAAAAGGCTGGAGGAGTCAGAAAAAAACAAAAAGGCGAGTTAAAGTTTGGAATGTCTTAGAGACTGGTTATGTGGTAGTGATCAGAATGCTGATAGAAATATGGACTGTAAAGACCATTCTAAGGAGGTCTCAGATGTAAACGAGAGGGACTTATTGGAAACTGGAGCAAAGATCACCCTTGCTGTGAACTGGCAAGGAACCTGGAAGCATTCTGTTCATGCCCAAAAGTTTTATGGAATGTAGAAATTCAAGGAGCTGAACCAGGGTATTTGGCAGAAGAAATTTCTAAGCAGCAAAATGTTCAGGAACCTGCATGGCTACTTGCAACAGCCTATGCTGAGTTATGGAAGAAATGGCATGAAATAAAGCCAGAGTTTGTAATTCAAAAGAAAGCAGAGGGCAAAAAACTGGAAAACATTCAGCCTGGCCACAAAAGCAACGGGTTAGCTCAAGGACCTTTTGCCAAGAAGATGACTACAGAAGAAAGGGATTATTGAGGGAAGGAAGAAAAGGCCTTGAAGGTACTTCAGAGATCTTGGAGGCTGTCTCTTCCATTACAGGACCAGAGGCCTAGGGAGAGAGAATGGTCTTGGGGAACAGACCCAAGGCACCCTCCATGGGCTCATTGCCCAGGGCCACCTTGGGAAGCTGCTTCGAGCCCCAGCACCCCAGCTGCTTTGCCTGCCCCACCTGTAGCTAAATTAGCCCCATGTGTGGCTAGACCCACAGCTTTGGAAAATACAAGCCAGTGTCCATGTGGTGCTAGGTCTGCAGGTTTACAGAATGCCAGAGCTCTGGAGGCTTCAGAGCCTCCATCCCAATTTCAAAGGATGTGTGGAAAAGCCTGGGGACCCAGAAAGAGATCTGTCACAGGGGTGGAGTCACCACATACAGCCTGCACTAGAGCAATGCCGAGTGGTAATGTGGGGTTGGAGTTGCAGTGGAAAAACCCCACCAGCACCATGCCTACTGGAGCCATGAGAGCAGGACCACCATGGAGACCCCAGAATTGTGGAGCTACCAGTGTGCAACACCAGCCTGTGAGAGTTGAGGCATGGCCTCAGACCAGGAGAGCCATAAAAACAGAGAAGCCTGAGGACTTGGGGACCCAACCCCCACATCAGCGTACAGAGGATGTTGAACATAGAGTCAAGGTACATGATTCACCAGCTATAAGATTTAATGCTGGCCATGCTGGGTTTCAGACTTGTTTGGAACCTGATACCCTTTTCTTTTAGCCTGTTTATCCCTTTTTGAATGGGAATATGTACCCTATGTTTGTCCCACCATTGTATCTTGGACGTAGATAACTTGTTTTATTTTCACAGATGAGACCTTGGACCTTGGACTTTTGAGCTGGAACAAGTTAAGACTTTGGAACCATGGAGATAAAATGAATATATTTGTATGTGAAAAGGAAATGAGTTTTGGGAGGCCAGGGGCAGAATGCAGTGGATTGAATGGTCCACCAAGGTCATTGAAACTTAATGCCCACTGTAACTGTTGAGGATGGGAAATCCTATTACCATAACTGAAAAGTGAGACCTTGAAGAGGTGATGAAGTTGATGGTTTAACGGTAGTCATGGGCGTGGCTTGAAGGGACTTAAAAGGAGAGCATCTCTCTCTCTCTCTCCATCGTTTTCTGCCATCTGAAACCCCTGCATTGCTGTAAAGCCACCACCAAAGAAGATCCTCACCAGATGACCAGATGTGTTTCCCTGGACTTTGGACTTCCCAGCGTCTGAAAGTGTAAGCCATAAATTTCATTTTCTTACAAATTACCCAGTTCCAAGTATTTTGTTATAAGAAACAGAAACAGACTGATACAGCAGCCAACAATGATAGAGTATGCCTTGTCCCTCAATTCGGCTTTAACTGGAGGCAAATGTTGACCATGGAAAAGCTGGAGGTATAGTTTGTTCATTTGCCAGCTTTTATTAGCCATAATATATCACTTTAATGAAACAGATTCCACATGTGCATTTCCCTGGAGAAAGACTGAGAGAAACAAACAAGTGGGTCGGCTCCTCACGACCAAATTATGTACCATTTATAAGGAAGAAAATAAAAATCTGACCTAAAGTGGGCATCACAATGCATTGTACTGTGCTAAGTATGTTCACAGATGTGATGCCCTAATAACACAAACAAGTGAGGATATTATCCCCAGGTGGATAAACTAGAAGTGCAAGAAATTAAATGATGTGCCCAAAGCCAAATAGCTGGGATGTGCAGAGCTGAGGTTTAAAGGTTAAGTCTCTGTCGAGCAAGTGACAGATAGTTGTCAACCATCAGAAGCAGCAGCTCCAAGATGTCAACCCATTAGATAGTTTACAGATGTTGGGGTCGCCAAGAAAGACATGACTTGCACAGGCACTGGAAGGAACAAGGCTTTACCTAGTCAGAGAAGAAACAGAGCAAGTCAGCTTCAATAGTGAGCCTCTATCCCCCACGATTAGTGGGTCTCATTCCGTAGTCAACACAAGGAGATGGTCTGCACATGCACTTCTTGTGTTGCAGGCAAAGGAACAGATATAGCAGCGGGGTTGGCCAGGTGCCATAAGACACGCACAGTTCAGCAGAACAAAGTACACATCAAGGCTAGAACAGGAAAAGATATTTCCAACCAAAGAGATATGCCCTGCCCAGGCTGAGAGGGCTCTTTATCCCTGAAAGGAAATGTTCCAGGCCCACGGCTACTGTTTTGCGGCCATGCTAGGGGCAACAAGCTGTGCGTGACTGTTTTTCCCAACAGTTCTTAACTTTCTTAACTTCCCCCAATAAGAAATACAAGGACACTTGCACAAGAGCAGGAGGATTGGTTTCCAATATAGACCTTTATGGGGCTTTATTTGAAAAAGTAATTGGCTTCAGAGCGCATGTTTGAATATGCAGTTGTATGTAGCAGGATAGGCAATCAAGACCTTCAACAATAAATCTTCCCAGATGCTTGGCTATTGAGATTGTTTTGCCCATTTCTTCCACCCCCTAATCTGTCTACCTCCCTCCACCTTTTGGTTTTCATTTCTTTCCATCAGTAGCCATGGTAACACCCAAAGATAAAACACAAGCAGGAGATTCTCGAAAGTATCTTGAAATGTGGAATCGTGCCAGCATTTTTCATCAGTGTAATACTGAGTACCACACAAACAAAGCAGCATGCTTCTCCTTTCTCATTCATTTCCCACCCACTTAGCAGTGGCCGAGACCATTTGAGAAGTTTGTGAGATAACTGTTTGGTACATTGGTATTCATAAACTTGCAGATCAGCCTTCCAATGTTTCAAAAACTGCTTGAGCTGGAAACTGTTGGATTCATCTCACCACTCCCTAGTAACCCTTTCCTAAGAATTAGGCATAAGCCAGAAAGTAGCTTTTCTGTGAGTCATTCTGTTCATTGTTTATCTTAACCAGAGTTGACTGTTTAAACTGTGATGCTCCCTCTGGCTTCCCATTTACACTGAATATTCAATGACATTTCCCACCATGGGGCTCTTCTGAATTTCTCTGCTAGGTTGAGATTTCTGAGAGATGTGAGAGTAGAATCTGAAAATAGGCTTGGTTCAATGTGTTTTACCTAATTCATGAAGATCGAGGTTCACCCAGCCAGAATACCTAATTATTGATTGCATGGTTATCATTTAGAGGAAATTATGATCATCTGCTGGAATACATTAAAGCATGGAGGGCTTGCAGAGATGAACACAGTGAGGATGGGTAGAGATATGTTTGAGGATATGGTCAAAAACAGCATGTTAGTTCAGCGCAACAAACAGAATGAAAGACTCCAAGCCAACTGTTATCAAGCAAGGGAGTTTACTCCAGCAAACCTGGAGGGGAAACTGACGGATCAGTGTTCTGCTCTTGTACAGACTAGCAGAGGCTTTATAGGGTTTGTCTGGGAGGGGGTTGGGCAGCTATTCGGAGCACTCAGCATTCTGTAACAGGTTTTCAGCTTTTTTTTTTTTTTTTTGGCTTCGTACAAGATGTTTTTATCAGAACTCACCAGCCTGAGAGAAAGGAAGGAGGTAGGGGGACAGGGTGAATTGTAATAGATGTCCTTATCCAAACACACTGGCCTTGAGGGAAAGGAAGGGAACATGGGGACAGGGTGAGGGAGTAGCAGATGTTCTTATGTTAAGCTGACTGTGAGGCCTAGTACAGCACAGTCCTTTTTTTAGCTTTATTATATTTTAAACTGCCTAATGTGGCACTGATGGTTATTAAAGTTATCCATTTTTTATTGTTTTCTCTCCAAAAGTACTGTAATTCATAAATACAATTTACCTTATCAGGGTGCAAAAACACACTGACCTGATAGTTCCTTGAACTCCTTAATTTTAGTAAAAGTTATTTTGTGAATGACTATTCGGCTATATTTAATATTATTGTATTAAATGCTTTTCATACAATACAATTCATTCTTCCCACAACCTCATGTAGTATGAATTTAGTCCCATTTTATAATAGTGAAAATTGAGGCTCAGAGAGATTAAAAAACTTACCTGAAGTCACACAGCTTACAGGTAGCAAAGTAGGAGTAGGACCCAGGCCTGCGACGGCCCCACACTTCCTTCCTTCTGGCTTCACGTCAGTTCCCCATGGCTTCAATCACCTGTCAACCTCATAAGCATTGGAAGATGTTCTACTGACTGTGAAGCCTCCTTCTGACCATCATGTTTCTTACCTTTACATTTTTTTCCATTGAGTCTTCTGGCCCTTTATCCCCTCTCTTTCCGTAATTCATCAGCATCTTTAGCACAAATTCCTTACTGGCACAACCATTTCAACCTTTTGCTTAGGTTCACCCTTGATTCCTGAAAACCTACTTTCAGTTCTTCAGCTGTACCCACCTTGGAACATATCAACCCTGAATAAACCCTGAATAACCCTATGTCTAAAGGTCACTAACTAGTAATGAAGAAAGCCAACACCACAAATGAATTATTTTCACACAAAGCAATGCTAATCAACCTTAGTTTAGTTCTCATTATTTGGTGAGCCTTTAATACATCTTAATTTGATTCTTTATCATGTTCCTCAAGCTCTATTCTAAACCTTTCTATTCCAAACCTCAAGTGCCTACCAAAGTCCTTCACGTCTTTAGTTCAGCATGAGCTCACATTCCATTGTACTGAAGAGATTGAAGCCCCTTAGCATGAAACCCACAGCTTTCTCCTCGTCCATCTCAATCATTTTTTTTTTCCTTGCTTCTATCTTAGGGGGAGGGAAATTCCTTATCTCAGAATCAGTACCATAATAATGCTTTTCAATAAATTGAATGACACAAGAAGGAAATAACAGCCAAATCCAGAATGTAAGGCGTTCTACAATAGAAATACCTCAATTTTTTTCAGCAAATAAATGCAATAGTGGGAAAGGATTATGGGAAATAATTATTAGAGATTGAAAGAGACTTAAAAGAAGTAATAACCAAATGTAGTGGATTGACCTTATATTGACTCTGATTTGAGCAAGCTATATGTAAAAACACATTTGTAGCCAACTGAGGAAAACTAAATAAGGGCTGGGTATTAGATGACAGTGAGAAGTTGATGTTAAATTTTTAGGTCTGACAATAGCACTGTGGTTATGAAAAAAAGGTCCTTATTGGTTTAGAGATGCATACTAAATTATTATGACTGAAATAATACGGGTATCTGGAATTTGTTCCAAATATTTTGGCAACTTTTTTTCTTCCAGTGTGAGGAACAGATGAAACAAGCTTTGGAAAATATTGATAATTGTCAAAACTGTGTGATGGTTATCTGGGAAATCATGGAGTCTCTCTACTCTTGTGTATATTTGAAAATAATCATACTAAAAAATTTGAAAATAACAAAGCAACTGAAAATCTTTTAAAAATCTTTATTTTAAAAACATCCTCTTTCTCTAACATCTTATATCTTCCTCTATTGGGTTGTTTTTCCCTCCCTCTTTCAAACAAGCTCTCATCTCTTCCGTCCTAATCTTCTCTGAATAGTACTGTTTCTAGAAGCTATAATTATCTGTTTATCTGCCCCCAAACCTTGAAATGTCAAGAAAGTCATCTAGATCACTTTTGCCTTCCCAGAATTACATCTACTCTCTGCCCTCCTTCATCCTCTCACCCCCAGAAATCTGGCTTCTGCTGTCATTACCACCTTGCCAGTTCTAAAAATCTCAGGTACTAAACCATGAACCCTTACATAAACAGGTCTGTTTTTCTAACCTCTCTCCTTCTGCAGTCACCCATCTTCTAGATCATTCTAAATGCCTTATTTGCATGTATTAACTCACATAATCATCTCAACAATCCTATTAGGTAGCTACTATTATTATCCTATTTTATGTAGGGGGGAAATTGAGGCAGAGAAAGGTCAAATAACTTGTCTATGGTCACACAGTTAGAAACTGCTGGGGCTGGGAACCTAGGCAGTCTGACTCCTTTGCCCATGTTCTTAAATGCCAAGCCACATCTTATTGGAGGCTAGCATAAGACCACAACTTCGGCTCCACAAGGCTGTGTGTGTGGTGCACGATGCCACGGGGATAGGCACATTTGGAACTTTGAGGTTCTGTCACAGTGTTCTGCTTCCCCAGAAGGAAGAAATTTTTGCCACACTAATGGGGCCATCTAATATTTGGCATGGTCAATAAAATCATTACAACATAAATTTTGTTTTTAATAAATTAGTCAGCAAAATGATCCAAACATGACGAGCTAAGAAACAGACAAAATAGCTAGTGAATGGGCAAGTACTTTATTCTCTGGTGTTTCCTAAAATAATTTATCTTAGAGTTATAGGACAGGAGAAATATTTTAGGTAATGATAATGTAGATCGTATAGATATTACATTTGTAAATCTTGTCATTTAAAATGTAAATAGAGCGATTACTGCATTCCTTTGTCAATTCTTTTTTTTTTTTTTTCAGTAGCTCCCCCCATGAGGATAAATTCCAAATTCCTTCAGGTAGCACAAAAAGCCTTTCATCATCTAGTCCCTGAATACTTACCTGTCCAGCCTCATCATCACTACCACTTCCTAATGTATTCTGCATTCTGTTTGCAATTTCCCAAAGAGCTGTGTAGTTCAAGGGCTGGGTTTTTGCACTAGCTATATCCTTGGCCTGGGGCAGGTACATTTCCAGTGTTCACCTTTGAGACCATGCTGAATTATAATCTCCTGGACTCCATCATTGAGACTCTCTACCATACACCCTTGCTTACACTTATTTCACTCTATTTTGATCATTTGTATCCACATCAAACTATCTGCCCTGCTGATTTTAAACTTCTTGAAGGCATCCATTATGACTTATTTGTTTTTGTTTCTCCATATGAAATAGATGCTCAACTACACACAAGATCTTGTTGATTGAATAAATAAATCTGTTTCACCTGAGCGCTTTCACTTGGCTCCAATTGGAAAATCATGATATGGGGTATTCTTTGCTCTGGTTGTCTTATCTATCAAATTATTAAGGGTCCAAATGTAGTAAACTAAACAATGTCATATGAAAATCCACCTGATTCAAATCTGTCTAAAATATTAATTATAATACCTTTTGCCAATTTGAAGAAAAAAATTGTCTGGTTCAATAGATCCAGAAATTAACACATAAAACTGCTACTTGAATTTTCAAGTTCACATTGTGCTGACAGATTCAGGTGCTTATGGCAAATGTTTCAAAAGTAATGGATGAATCTGATTCACACTTGGAGAGATAAAGTTTAAAGTGAGCATTGTTCTTTAGCCTCTCTTTATTCATTATGAATGTCAGTTCATCTCAGGAAAATCTGATTTTGTTCATCTTCGTTGTTTTCAGTTTGATAATTCTTGAAATTTCAGGTCCCAAATAGCTGGAACTCGAGTCCCATGCTTTAAGGATATTTCTCCACACAATCTAAAGGAAAGCCATTTGTTTCAACACATGTAAAGGAAGAGCTGCATTTTATGCCACTTTGTACACCTAGCATACACTATAGATCCTGGCATGTACTAAGAACTCAATACACATTTGTCAAATTGAATTGACCTGTACTTCATCTTGAAGGTCTGATGTTTAAATCACTGTCAGTGTTACTTGGTTTTACTTGGGTGGGGGCTTATTTCAGGGTGTATAATCTCTGGGTTATGACTTCCTAATTTCCCTATTGTATTTCTTCACATATACTATTACATTAATAAAGTCTTAGCAAACCACAAGAACATTTCAGATTTGATCATCTAGTCCCATCAGTCTGTCTTTTGACAAAGTTAGATATTAACTTTTGATCACACATATTTGCAGAATATTAACCTTCAATAAAGTTGAAAATAAATATTATAAGGTTTTATTAATCATTTCCAAGCTGGTGCCCCAGGTATTCTAAAGAGACTGTTAATTCTTCTCCCATTGCTTATTAAATTTAAAAATCATAGGGGTTTTTCACTCACATCTGTTCTCTTTTTCATTTATACATTCTGCCAACTATTAATTATCTTTTGTAAAGTTTGGAAAAAGAAGATGTTTTCTTGCACAGAATGATGACCCATGCTTGAAAAATATGATATATGTTCAAACACATGGCATAAGTAATAAAAAAAAAAAAAACCTTATGAAAGTCCTCAACCAAATCATGAGCTTAGAAAGAACACAATTAATGCCAAGTGGAGTATGAAAAAGAGCCAATACACAGCTTTTACAGCTTTAATTATTGCCGGTGTCAGAAAAAATAATAAAAATTGTTTCCAGCACTTTGTGTACCTGCTAAAGATTCTAAATGAAATCTGATATATAGGAATTTCTCTGGTAGTTAAGAAAGATTAGTACCCGAGTACTGTGTAAGAACATTCATCAAATCCCAATTTCGGTCTGTACTAAGACACTGTGTTCTTGAAGTTGTAAATAAATGAGAATTATTCTAAATAGATTAAGTGCTCTGGACTCCAAGGAGTTTAAAAATGTATATAAATGCATTGTGAATTAGCTTTTTCAGAAAAAAGTAGAAAAACAAAATAAGGTATTATTAACATCACTGAAATTCACAGATGACAGTACTAATTGCAGCGGACTTCTCATTGCAGATAGATATTAAGCTCTTACTAGTTACATAATATAGAAACATATCAAAGGCCTCAAGTACCCCAGAATCCAGTTGATGAAAAAACACATATATTTATAAAAAGGCATTGTCATGATTGTTTACATAAATAATTACAAGGAATCTACAAAATAAAAATCGCTAGAATAAGTGAGTTTACCAAGGTCACACAATACACTATCAACATGAAAATCAATCACATTTCTATACTTATGACCACATAAAAATTTTAAAACACAATATTTAGTACAATAAAATAATACACAATATAAACACAAAATTTAAAAACACAATATTATGTAAAACCTCTTAAAAGCAATGAAATGCTTAAGTATAAACATAACAAAATAAGTACAGGATCTTTATAAAGAAAATTACAGGATTATGAAAATAGAAGTCAAAAAAGACCTACGTAAATGAAAAGACATCCTGTTCATGGATTAGAAGAGTCAACATAGTAATTATGTCCATTCTTCCATAAATTGATCTATAGGTCTAATACCATTTCTGTCTAAATCCCAATAAGATATTTTGTGGATATAGACAAGCTTATTCTGAAACTTACATGAAAGGACACAGGCCCTAGAATAGCTGAAAGAAACAACATTGAAAAAGAAGAATAAAATGAGAGATATTACTTTACCTCATGTTTAGGCTTATTATAGTACAGAGCTACAATAATCTAGAGAATGTGATATTGGCAAAGAGATAAACACATGGATCAGAGGAATAAAGAACCATGAAATAAACACTCACATATATGTTCAACTGATTTTTGACAAAAGTGCAAAAGCAACTTCATAAGAAAGGAATAGCCTTTTCAACAAATGGTGCTTTGTAATTGGATACACACAGGTGAAAAATGAATCTTAACCTAAACCTCAAACTTTACACTAATATTAACTCAAAATCAATAATGGGTTTAAATGTGAAACAAAAAACTATAACATTTTTAGAAAAAAATGTATGAGACAATTTTCAGAACCTACAGTGAGGCAAAGTGTTTTTAGATTTGACACCACAAGCAAAATTCATAAAAGAAAAAAAATTAACTGAACTGCATCAAAATTTGACAATATTTGCTCTGTGAAAGATCCTGTTAAAAAGATGGAAAGAGAAGCCCCAGATGTGGAGAAAATATTTCTATACCATATGTCTGATAAAGGACTAGTATTTAGAATATATAAAGAATGCTAAAAACTCAATAATAAGCAGCAGCACACCCAGGGACCTCACCGGCCATGGGAAGCCCCCACCTGCCTAACTGATGGCAGCAGCACACGCCACTGCTGCCACAAAAACCAGTGCCACACAAGAAGTCTGCCACAGCCATTGCCACAGCAACTGCCACTGCAAAGGCAGCTTGCTGCTGTAGCAGCAGCCACCACCACCTTATAGGCAGCCTACTGACCATCCAACAGCATTGACAGAAGAAGAGTCACCAGTGCAGCCTGGGGAAAGAGGTGAGTGCAGACCCACAACCCAGTGCCCAATCCACAGGGGGAGTCACACTGCCACATGCAGTGGCAAGTACCTGGTGGGAGGTACATGCACAGTCCACAAGACAGCCTTGATCCAGGGAGAGATACATGGAACCACACAAGAGTACATAAATCCAAAATACTCAAATAGAGCAAGGAAGAAAATTCCCAGTTGTGAACAACCCATCCCCCAACCAGGGGAAGCAAGGTCCCAGGAGGAGCCTCTGCCTCTAGGAAAGAGAAAAGGGAAAATCCATCCAGGGTAACCCATTCAAACTGAGGAGCTCCAGTATAAGCCAGTGCACCCATCAGGGTCATGGGATGCTAACTGGGGTGCCAACAAGCCTGCCCATGATCACTCACTCCAGCCAAGGAGTGACAGGGCACCTGGGCACTCCTCTCAAGAACTCAGGAGCTCACCCACATCTTCAAGGATCCAGCACAGTGTCACTAACCTAAGCAATGAATCACTAAGTGCCCCAGTGCCTATGCCACAGAGGCACTCACATGCAAGTCCAATACTGAATATGGCCAAAGTACCCAAACAGAGACTACACTACTGCAATTATGTGGAACCAATACTAAACACTCAATGGTCAATATAAAACACATGTACAGGTAGAAGTCTCATTCCTAAAAGCCCACACCAAAGTAATAGAAGAAGCAACTGCTCTACTAGATGATCAGATACCAACATAGACATGCTAGAAATATAAAAACAAGAAAAGATGACACCACCAAAGGAATACCATAACTCTCAAGTACCAGACCCCACAGAGCAGGAAGCCCTTGAAATGACTAAAAAGGAATTCCAAGCAACAATCTTAAGGAAACTCACTGATATAAAGGAAGATTCAGTTAGATGACACAACAAAATGAGAAAAACTATCCAGGATCTGAGGGAAGAAATTTGCAAAAACATTAATACCTGTAAAAAGAATATAGTAGAACTCCTGGAGCTGAGGGATTTATTCAACAAAATGAAAAGCATAACCAAGAGCTTAAGCACTAGGTCAAGAAAGCAGAAGAAAGAATTTCTGATCTCAAATGTGGCCTTTTGGAAATAAGCCATATAAGCCAAAAAAAAAAAAAGAATTTTAAAAAATGAAGAAAATCTAAAAGAGATACCAAACAACTTTAACCACACAGGATCCACATCATGGGTGTTCTGGACAATGAGGAGAAAGGAAAAGGCAATGAAAACCTATTCAATGAAATAATAGCAGAAAATTTCCCAGATATAGGGAGAGACATAGACCTTTAGATCCAGGAGGCTCAAAGATCCCCACACAGAGCCAATCCAAAAATGTCCTCTCTGAGACACATTATAGTCAAACTGGCAAAGCTCAAAGGCAAGGAGACAATCCTAAAAACAACAAGAGAAAAGTGTCAAGTCATCTGCAAGGGAGTCCCCATCGGACTAACAGCAGACTTCTCAACAGAAACCCTACAGTCCAGAAAAGAATAGGATGATATATTCAAAATACTGAAAGAAAAAACTGCCAGCCAAGAATACTATACCCAGCAAGGCTATCTTTCACAAGTGAGAGAGAAATAGTGTTTTCCCCAGACAAACAAAAACTGTGGGAGTTCATAACCACATGACCAGCCCTACAACAAATCCTCAAGGGATTCCTACATCTGGAATCCAAAAATGACAATCACTACCATGAATACACAAGAAAGAACAAAAATGCAAATGAGAAAGAGAAAGAAGTTTCATCTTACCACCTCAAAAACCAGAAACACTGAATGAACAATAAAAGGGGAAGAAAGGAAGAAAAGATATTTAAAACATTCCAAGCAAAAATTGATAAAATACCAGGAGTAAAATAATACCTTTCAATAATAACTTTAAATGTAAATGGATTAAATTACCCATCCAAAACACACAGACTGATTGGTTGGATTAAAAATCTAGATCCAACTATATGCTGTCTTCAAGACTCACCTCACCTGTAAAGATACACACAGATTAATAGTGAAGGAATGGAAAAAGATATACTATGCAAATGGAAACCAAAAACAAGCAGGAGTAGTTATTCTTATGTCAGATAAAATAGACTTTAAATGAAAAGCCACAAAAAGAGATGAAAAAGGACATTATATAATGATAAAGGGATCTATCCAGCAAGAAGACATAACAATCATAAATATATATGCACCCAACAACAGAGGACCCATATATATAAAGCAAACATTAGACCTAAAGAAAGAGATAGGCTGCAGTACAATAGTAGTTGAGGACCCCAATGCCCCTCTCTCAGCATTAGACAGATCATCTAGGCAACAAATCAAACAGAGAAACACAGGATTTAAACTACACTTTAGACCAATTGGACATGGCAGATATCTACAAAACATTTCATCCAACAACTACAGAATATACATTCTTCTCATCAGCACAGGAAACATTCACCAGGATAGACCACATGTTAGGTTACAAATCAAGTCTCAGCAAAGTTTTAAAAATTGAAATCACTTTGAGTACCTTTTCAGACCACAATGGGTTAAAACTAAAAATCAATAACAAATAAAACTCTGGAAACTATACAAATACATGGAAATTAAACAACATGCTCCTGAGTGACCTATGGGTTCAAGAAGAAATTAAGCAGGAAATCAAAAAATTTCTTGAAACTAATTAAAATAAAGATACATCTCACCAAAACCAGTGGGATACTACAAAAGCAGTACTAAGAAGGAAGTTTATTGCAATAAACACTTACATCTAAAGAATAGAAAGATTTCAAATAAACAACCTAACACTACATCTCAAAGAAGTAGAAAAACAAGAACAATCCAACCCCAAAATTAGTAGACAGAAAGAAATAATTAAGATCAGAGCAGACGTAAATGAAATAGAGACACAAAAAATGATGCAAAAGATCAATGAAACAAAAAGCTGGTTTTTTGAGAGGATAACTAAAATAGACAGACCATTAGCTAGGCTAACTAAAAAAAGAAGAAAGAAGACCCTAATGAAAAAATCATGAATAAAAAAAGAGAGGCAAGATGGTGGACTAGAGGTGCTCAATGCCAATGCACAATCATCTCATAAAGGGGGACCAGAGCAAGGAATGGACAGCTAAGTACTTGGAAGAGCATGAGTGTGAGTGCATGGGAGGGCAGTGGTAGCCTGGTGAGGACCCTGTGGAGCACAAAAACCAAGCAGGGCAGTTTAGAGGAGAAAGAGGTATGCAATTTTAGCCTCCGCCACATCTGTGACACCAGGATCAGTCAGGAGGATTTTTCCCTTGTGGTGGAAAGAAGCTGCTCAGCCATGAGCTCGTCCTAGCAGTAACCCTCCTCCTGCTCCTACCCCAGTCTGTTTCCATCACCACCATGACTGTCTGTGCCATTGTCTAGCCCCAGAGCTATGGATCTTCTCCCAGCACAGGAATTCATCCTGAGCAGCACACCCCACTGCATGGCCCATGCCACTCACACAGCTCCAGCCTTCTAACCACCCACACAGCCCCAGGCACCCAATGACCCCAACTGCCAAGCTGCCAGAGTGGTCCCACCTGGGCCCAGCTGTCTATCCACCCAAGCACCTGGCCACCTGTACAGCTCCACCTAGCCCTGTGGGGGCCCAGCAGTCTAGTCACCCACATGGCCCCACCTGCCCACATAGGCTCAGCCATCTGGCTATCCTCATGGTCCCAGCCACCCTGACTGCCTGTACAGCCCCAGATATCCAGCCACCAATGCAATCCCCGCCACCACAGCTGTCCATGTGGCCCTATCCACATGCGTGGGATCAGCCATTCAGCCATCCACATGGCCCCAGCCACTTGGGCTGCCCTTACAGCTCCCACCCACCTGCACAGGCCCAGCCATGCGCACAGCCCCAGCCTGAGACATAGCTACCAGCACCCCCAGAACTACTGAGAAATACCACATGTCCTCACTCATAAGTGGGAGTAAAAAATAAACAAATAAATAAAAAAAGAAAGACAGAAAGATACAACAATCTTTGAACTTTCAAAAAAAGAGAACAGAACTGAGGCCAGCAGAGGTGGGAAATGGGAAGGGGGGCAGTTAGTGAGAAATTCTAAAGGGTCACAAGAAAGGATTATACTGTGTAATGCTAAACATAGTAATTATCCTAACTTGAGCATCACATAAAGCACACAGGTATTGATATCCAACACTACCCCACAGATATCAATCAATTAGATTTCAATAAAAAAAGACAATAATTTAAAATAATTAAAAAATTCAACAATAATCCAATTAAAAGTGAGAAAGTATGAGAAAAACATTTCATCAAAGAGAATATAAAGATAGCAAATAAGCACATGAAAAGATATTTACCATCACTAGCCATTAAAAAGAATGCAAATTAAGATATCACTACACACCTAGAGAATAGACAAAATAAAAAATTGTGATAACAACAAATGCTGGAAAAAATACAATAAAAAAATCAATTTTTCATACATTGCTGGTGGGAATATAAAATGGTACAGCCCTTCTGGAAGAGTTTGACAGTTTCTTATAAAACTAAACATGCAAATACCATATGATCCAACAACAGCACTCTGAAGGATTTATCCCGAGAAATGAAAACTTACATTTATACCAAAAATCTAGTGAGAAATTCATAAAGAGCCACAAAAAATGAATACATTGTGCAATGATAAATATAGTAACTATTCTGAAAATAAATAAATAAATATAACTGATATACCTGGCCAAAAAAAAAAAAAATGCACATGAATGTTGATAGCACCTTAATTTATTATGATCAAAAATTGGAAACAAACCAAATGTCCTTCAACAGATGAAAGATTAAGCACAATGTGGTACAATCTTACCATGGAATATTATTCCATAATAATTAGGAGCAAATTATTAATACTCACAAAAATTTAAATAAATCTCAAGAGAATTACACTGAATTTTAAAAAGCCAAATTCAAAAGGTTACCTATGTATGATTCCATTTATTTGTAACTCTTGAAATGACAAAATTATAGAAAAAGAGAACAAATTTGTGGTTGTCAGGGGCTAGGGACAGGAGTAGAGGAAGATGGGCATGGTTATAAAAGGGAGAGACCTATGAGGTAATGGAATTGTTCTGTATCTAGACTATGTTAGTGATCATATGAATTTACAAATGTGATAAAACTGCATAGAATTAAATACACAAACACATGAGTGCATGTAAAACTGGTGATATCTGGATAGATGGATTCTATCAAAGTCAATTTCCTGACGGTGCTATTGTAGTATAGTTATACAAGATGTTAACATTAGGGAAAACTAAGTGAAAGGAACAAAGACTCTCTCTGTATTATTTCTTACAACTGAACATAAATCTACAATTAACTTAAAATAAAAATTTATTTTAAAAAAGCATTGTTGCTTAGTAATCTAGACAGCATCTACCATAGAAATTCATAGAAATTAAGATAAGTATAGGCTGGAGATATAAATCAAGACAGAACTTCCATAAATGAGTTTATAAAAAAATGGTGGGATTTGCTTAGGCATAAAGGGAATAGAGTTCCATTTGTATAGTAAAAATAAGGAAGCAGAGTGATGTCACCACGATGGTGGAATAGATGATCCCAGCATCACTTTCCACCCCACCCCCCATAACAGATCAACTTACAACTATTAAAACACAAAAACTGCCATCCTGAAATCACTGGAACTTGAGAGAAGAGGAGAAGAGATATGCAGAGTTTGTAAAGGTGTGGAAGGCCATGGTGAGATATTACCCCAAACAGCCCAAGCCCCAGTTGCTCCCAGGCTGGTGTAGCACAGCTCTTTGAGCATCTACAAGCAAATGGAGCAGCTACTTAGACACAACAAAGCCATAACACAACCCTTTGTGTGAAGCTACTTGGAGTCTGCAAGAAAGAAGGGCGCCATGACCACAGGCAAAAAGAACAAAAATAACTTACAAAAAAAAAAAAAAAAAACACTATCAAGAGTGCACCATCCTATCTCCCAGGCAAGCAAAGCTACTCACAAGTTTCCACTGGGCCCACGAAGGAAGGAAGGGCCATAGCTGAAAAGAGGAAGGAATCAGCAGAGGTTTGTAAGTCTTTGTGGGGAACTCATGCAAGGCCTGCCCCATGTGAAATGTTTAGAATGTGGGGGTGGGGTGATGCTGAGTCATCAGGAGACCATCAGGACACAAAACTGGCAGCTCTTCTCCCTTCTGTTCTGAACAGGCACCAACACTGAAAAAATGGTCAGTGAAATAGAACAGGAGGGGTACAGTTTGTGGGAAAGACTCAGTACTGGGCCAGATTTCCCACACATCCCAGTTGCATGGGAAGATACCACATGACCTAGAAGTGACTAAAAGGCCTACAATTAAAATACGGTCTTCACAAAAATTTTCCCCATCCTGAGAAACAATAGCAAAGCAGCAATTTAGTTCAGGCACAGAACTCAAGTTCCAGTTTCCACAGGAAGATTTCCCCAATCCGGGAATTAACCATAAGACAGCAAATTAGTTCCATTGCAATTTTTAAGGGATAGTGGTTGCTATTAATCCATCACAGAATGAAGAAAAACCACAGACCAGAGACAAAGTTCTGATATTGAGCAGTAAGGGCCTAACACCACCAAAAAACACCTATAAAGTTTAAGAGGTAGCAATCTCCTCAAATGCACAGGCATCAATGTAAAGACACAAAGATTAGGAAAGAATAGCGAAATATGGCACCACCAGAGGAAACTAACAAAGCACCAGCAATAGACCTGGAAGAAAAGCAAATTTATGAAATGTCTGATAAGAATTTAGAATAATCCTCTTAATGCTCAGGAAGTCACAAGAAAATACAGATAGAAAATTAAATGATATTTGGAAAACAATCTCCAGGAATAGAACAAGAAACTTGACAAAGAAATAGAATTAAATTTTTAAACCAAAAAAAAATTTTTAGAATTAAAGAATACATTATTTAAACTGAAAAACTTGATAGAAAGCTCAAACAGCACACTTGATCAGAGAAAAGAATCAGTGAGCTTGAAGACAGGACTTACAAAATTATTCAATGAGAGGAGCAAAAAGAATAAGAAAAAAATGAAACAGAATTGCAGCAATTATGGGATTCCTTCAAGAAAAATAACCTCTGTATAATTGGTGTATCTGAAGAAAATGAAAAAGAAAAAGATCTATTCAAGAAAGGCATATTCAAGGAAATAATAGCTGAAATTTTTTCAAGTGTGAAGAAAATGACAGTATCCAGGTACAGGAAGTTCAGAGGTCAAACAATCAAATTCAGTCCAAAGAGGGGCCCTCCAAGGCATATTCACAATCAAATTATCAAAAAACAAAGACAAGGAAAAAAATACTAAAAGCAACGAGACAAAACAAACACATAACATTCAATAAGTCCATCAATGGATTTCTCAGTAGACCCTACAGGCCAGAAGAGTATGGGATGATATATTCAAAGTGCTGAAGAAAAAATACTATCAACCAAGAATTCTGTATCCAGCAAAACTAACCTTCAAGTGTGAAGAACAAATAAAGTCGTTCCTAGAATAACAAAAGCTAAGGGAATTCATCAATACTAGACCTATCTGACAAAAAATGTTAAAGGTATTTTTCAGTGTGAAAGGAGATGACACTAAAGTGTAAGAAGAAAACATTTGAGGGTACAAATCTCACTAGTAAAGTACACAGACAATCTCAGAATTCTCCAATATTGCAAGGGTGAAGAATAAACCACTTATATCCTTAGTATGAAGACTAAAAGACAAACCCACAAGATAATAACAAATATAACAACCGTAAAAGACATAGGCAATATTAAAAGATATAACTTGAAACAATAAAATGTCAAAAAGTGAGAGGAGAAAATGTTGTTAAAGCATAGAGTTGGCTTTGTTATTTTCTTCTTTCTTAGCAATCAAAGTTAAGTTGTTATTAGTTTAAAATAATCTGTTATAACTATAGTATGTTTTTTGTAAGCCTCATGGTAACTATAACATAAGAACTTATAATAGACATACTAAAAATAAGTGGTGAGAAATCAAAATATACTAGTAGAGAAAACCACTTAATCACAAAGGAAGACAGTAAAACCAGAAATAAAGGGAAAATAGATCTCCAAAACAACCAGGAAAAAAGTAGCAAAATGGAAACAGCAAGTCTCTATATATCAATAATAACTCTATAAGTCAATGGATCAAATACCCTGGTTAAAAGACACAGTGTGGCTGAATGGATTATAAAACAAGAGCCAGCAGTATGCTGCCTACAAGAAACTCACTTCACCTATACAGACACACATTGACTGAAAGTGAAGGGATGGAAAAAGATATTTTATGCAAATGGAAACCAAAAAAGAGCAGTAGTTATATGTATATCAGATAAAATAGACTTTAAGCTGAGGAAAGTAAAAAATGATAAGGAAAGTCCTACTATAATGATAAAGGAATCAATTCAACAAGAGGATATAACAATTCTAAATATATATGCACCCAAATCCAGAGCATCCAGACATATAAAGCAATTACTATTAGATCAAATAGAAGAGATAGACTCCAACAAAAAAATAGTTGAGAACTTTAATACCCCACTTTCAGCAAAGGATAGATCATCCAGATAGAAAACTAACCAAGAAACATCAGAGTCAATCTCCACTCTAAACTGATTAGCCCATTAAACATTTATAGAACATTTCATCCAACAGCTGCAGAATACACCTTCTTCTGAGAAGCACACAGCACATTTTCTAGAATGGACCATGTGCACGCCACAAAACAAGTCTCAACAAATTTTAAAAGTTAAAATCATATCAACTATCTAGTCTGACCACAAAGTAATAAAGCTAGAAATAAATAATAGAAGGGGCATTAGAAACTATAAAAATACAAAGAAATTAAACAACATGCTCCTAAACCACCAATGGGTCAAAGAAGAAATTTAAAAGAAAATTAACAAATTTCAGGAAACAAATAAAAATGAAAACACCGCATACCAGAACCTATGGGATATAGCAAAAGTGTTCTAAGAGGAAAGTTTATAGGAATAGACACCTACAGAATCAAAAAAGAAGAAAGATTTTAAATAAATAAGCAACCTAATTTTACACCTCAAGGAACTAGAAAAATAAGAACAAACCAAACCCAAAATTAATAGGAGAGAAATAAGAAAGGTCAGAAAAGAAATAAACTAGAGATTTTTTTAAAAATACAAAAGATGGATGAAACAAAGAGTTGTTTTTTGAAAAGATAAACAAAACTGATAAACCTTCAGCTAGACTAACAAAGAAAAAAGAGGGAAGACTCAAATAAGTAAAATCAGAAATGAAAAAGGAGACATTGCAACTGGTACCACAGAAATACAAAGAATCATAAAAGACTATTAGGAACACCTATATGCAAACAGACTGGAAAACCTAGAAGAAATGGATAAATTCCTAGACACAACTCACCAAGTTTAAATCATGAAGAATTAGAAAATCTAAACAGAGTAATAACAAGTAACGAGATTGAAGCAGTAATAAACAATCTGCCAACAAAGAAAACCCCAGGACCAAATAAATGGCTTCACTGCTGAATTCTACCAAACATTTAAAGAAGAATACCAATTCTTCTCAAACTCTTCCAAAGAAAGCAAAGAGGAGGCAGTGCTTTCAAACTTGTTCTACAAGGCCAGCCACAAAAGACACAACAGGAAAAGAAAATTACAGACAATATTTCTAATAAACATAGATGTGAAAATCCTCGAACCAAAATATCAGTGAAGTCAAATTCAGCAACACATTAGAAAGATCATTCACTGTGATCAAGTGGAATTCATCCCAGGGATGCAAGGATGTTTCAGCATATGCAAATCAATAAACGTGATACACCACATCAACAGAATGAAGGGGGGAAAATATGATCATTTTAATAGGTGCAGAAAAAGAATTTGAAAAAATCCAACATGCCTTTATAATAACAACACTCAACAAATTAGGTACCAGAGGAATGTACCTCAACACAATAAAGTCCGTATATGACAAACCTACAACTAATATTATCCTGAATGGACAAGTCAAAGGTTTTTCATCTAAGATCTGGTAAAAGGCAAGGATGCCCCCTTTCCCCACTCTTATTCAACATAGTACTGAAAGTTCTAGCCAGTGCGACATGGCAAGAGAAAGCAAAAAAGTCAAACTATTTCTATTTGTGGATGACATGAACATATAAACAGAAAATACTAAAGTCTTCACCAAAAAATTACTAAACTAATAAATTCAGTAAAGTGGCAAGATACAAAATCAACACACAAAAATCCATAGCCTTCCTATTCTCCAATAATGAAACATCTGAAGAAAAAATCAAGAAAGTAATCACATTCATAATAGCTACCAAAAAATAAAATACTTACGGGTAAATTTAACCAAGGGGGTGAAAGATCTCTACAATAAAAACTATAAAACATTGAGGAAAGAAATGAAGACACAAGTAAATGGAAAGATATCCTGTGTTCATGGGTTGGAAGAGTTGATATCATCAAAATGTCCCTATTACCCAAAGCAATCTACACATTCAACACAATCCCTGTCAAAATGCCAATGATATTCTTCACAGAGATTGAAAAACAATCTTCAAATTTGTATGGAACCACAAAAGATCCCATATAGCCAAAGCAGTCTTAAAGAAAAAGAACAAAGTTGGAGGTATCGCACTATCTGACATCAAAACATACTATAAAGCTATAGTAACCAAAACAGCATTTATGCCAGCATACTGGCATAAATACAGACAAACAGACCCATGGAATGAAATAGAAAATCCATAAATAAACCCACCCATTTATGGCCAGCTGATTTTTGACAAAGGTGCCAAGAATATACAGTAAGGAAAAAACAGCCTCTTCAATAAATAGTACTGGGAAAACTGTATATCCACATGCAGAAGATTGAAACTAGGCTCCTATCTCTCAATATACACAAAAATCAACTCAACTACTAGAAGAAAACATAGGGAAAATTCCACACAAAATGGGAGTAGGTAGTGCTGTTTTGAACAAGACTACAAAGGCATAGCCTACTAAAGCAAAATAAACAAATGGGACAACATCAAACTAAGAAGCTTCTGCAAAGCAAAAGACACAATCAACAAAGTGAAGAGATGACCTGCACAATGGGAGAAAGTGTTTTCAAACTATGTATTGGGCAAGGGGCTAATATCCAGAATATATGAGGAACTCAAAACAACTCTACAGCAAAAACACAAATAACTCAATTTAAAAATGGGGAAAGGACCTGAACAGACATTTCTCAAAAAAAAGACATAGAAATGGCCAACAGGCATATGAAGAAATGCCCAAAATCACTAGTCATCAGGGAAATGCAAATTAAAGATACAATGAGATATCATCTCACCCCAGTTACAATAGCTATTATCAACAAGACAGAATATAACAAGTGCTGACAAGGATGCAGAGAAAAGGGAACTCTCCTACATTGCAGGTGGGAATGTAAATTGGTACAGCCATTGTGGAAAACAGTATGGATGTTCCTCAGAGAACTAAAAATAGAACTATCTTATGACCCAGATATCTCACTACTGGCTATATACCCAAAGAAAATGAAATCAATATATTGAAAAGACTCTTGTTCTCCCATATTCATTGCAACATTATTCACAGGAACTAAGAGATGGAATCAACGTAAATGCCAATCAGTGGATGAATGCCCATCATCAGATGAATGGATAATGGTAGAAATTTTTTTTAAGTGATTTTCATACAAGAAGAGAGTAGAATAATAGTTACCAGAGGCTGGGAGCAGAGGGGAAGTAGTGGATTAATGGGTACAAAACAATGCTATCCAGCCTGAGTGAATCATTGTACAGCATGTGCATGTATTGAAACAAAACACTCTTCCCCACAAATACGTGCAATTAAATAATATAATAAAATCAAAAATAAGGTAGCAAAACTTACCAGTTTCTGCTAGAGAGAAGAGGTAAGTCATACTTTAGTGACACAATAGTCAGGCAATGGCATGTAGGGCTCCATGCCCAGTTCCAAGGACTCCTCTGACAGGTCATATATCGTCCATTTCCTTCAAACAACCTTGCTGGGAAGCATAGACCTAGGGCTTCCCAGTTTTCCAGATAGAAAACTCAGCTTCTTTCAGAACATCTTGTAGAGCAAGATGTGGGATGGTCAAGGTGTCTTTAGCAGTATGGAACACCGAAGACTTCCAACATCATAGCTGAACTGTCAATCCTTGCTCAACAGGAGACACCATGAAAACATGCAACATGCACTGTAAGGTGGAGTCCAAAGAGCATCCAGTCTGAGCAGGAGCTTAGGAGAGAGATAGCAGGGTGCATTGGGGCAGGGATGTGCAAGAACAGTGAGGAAATAAAAAAGGACAGAACCTGTTTTGGGTTCTCTGTTTCAGGACACACGTACTTAGAGAAGAGTCAGCATTTTCTACTGCCCCCCACAGTATCCATGTTCTAATGGTCACTGCTACCTCAAAAATAGCACATACCACCACCTTCAAGCATGAGAACAGTTAAATCATCTTCAATATATAAGCTATAATTTTGTTATAGACTCCCAGAAAGAAAATATTTTCCCATTTCTCCTGTCAATTATTCTTCTAAAAATATTCTATTCTTGTATTTTGGAAACCTCAGTTTTTAGAAGTCTCCTTATTGTTCATTTTAAACTCCTTATTTTTAAAATAACTTTTTTTTATCATATTCAAACCTTAGTAGAAATAAAAGAAAACTGATTCTTCCACTATGATATACCTTCTTTGCTTTGAATGTTTTCACTATGATTGGGCATTGTCTAGTCCAACCTCCTCTTCCAACAAATAAGGAACCTGAACCTTGACAGGTAACAATACTTTCCTGAGGCCACATAGCTAAACAGAGGAACTTAGAGTAGGTCAGTTATGACTGACTAACTAGCTGGTGAAATGGAAGTGATTCTGACTCTGGGAGAAAACACCCATGTCATATTAGAGTCCTTGGTGTCCAGAGAGGGGAATTCTGATTCTGAGCCACATTAAAGGTTGACACATGTTCTCACTTATTGGTGGGAGCTAAAAATTAATATATAAATTCACACACACACACACACACACATACACACACACACACACACACACACAAAACCGGGGGGGGGGGGAGAAGATATAACAACCACAATTACTTGAAGTTGATACGACAAGCAAACAGAAAGGACATTGTTGGGGGGGGAGGGAGAAGGGAGGGAGGTTTTGGTGATGGGGAGCAATAATCAGCCACAATGCATATTGACAAAATAAAATTTTAAAATAAATAAATAAATAAATCACATGCTAATTCTGAAAAAAAAAAAAAAAAAGGTTGACGAGATTTTGAAAAAGTCAACAAAAGACACCAAATAGGCCCTCGAAAAAAAAGACTGTTCAGTATAGATGAAAACAACTAAAGACCCATATTGGTTTGGGGTGACTACATAAATCTCTGGAGGAATAGTTTTTAAAGACCACATGAAAAATATGTAGACTTTTCTGGTGTTAAATGCCAAATTAATTGCATAGACCTATAAACTAAATAATGTCAGAAAGACTAAACCCTGGAACCAACTATGCCTTTAAAAAAAAAATCAGCAATAATAACTTTTTAAGCTAAAAATAACTAGTGAAAGCAAATGGCTTTTTAAACCGTTTTATGAGAAAAAAAAAGAATGATGGTTTTATCCATTTCTAAAGGCAGATGGTTTTATATTAATTGGACCAGAGAAAGCAAAATCAACTCTAGCTTCATTTCCATATTCTGTCTTAAAGAAATGTATCTTTGGTCTTAAAAGGAAAGGCAAATATATTACAAGGGAATATGGCCTAATATTTATATATTCTTTCACCCATTCATTCATCCAAAAAATATTAGGCTCATACAACATGCTATGTACTTTGCAAGGCATATGAAAGCACATAAACATGGCATGGGAGATAAAAATATGACAAGGATCTAAAGGTGAACAAACCAGTGGCATCTGTTTCCTCAACAAGTTCACTTATTTAGTGTAGGAGACATATTAATTCAATTGTCATCCAAACCAATGTAAAATTACATTTCCAAAATGTTGTGACAGAATTATTAGGGAGATTTGGTTTAGAGAAGGAAAGGAAAATGTGAAGTGGTTGGGAGAGGCCCCCTTAGGGAGCAATGGTTGAGCTAAGACCTGAAGATGAGGGGGAGTTAAATTAAGATAAAAGCATGGCAGAAAAGAGCCTGCTTGGCAGACAGGACGATGAGTCCAATAGCCTCATGACAGGTGTGCTCAAGTCCTGAAAGAAGGCCAGCATGGCTGGGCATGGAGATAGAGGCACAGAGAGACATCAGTGCAGAAGAAGGCATGGCTAGTCTAGATAGGGTTTCTAAGCCATGGTCAAGATTTTAACTTTTTCCAGGAACAAAGAGAATTCATTGATAGAATGACATAATCAGATCTGTATTGCAAAAAGGCCACTGTGCCTACCAGGAGTAGACTTGAAGTACCTGATCAGAAAGCTATTGCATTAGTCCAGGTAAGAAATGTTGTACCTTGAACTGATGGGGGAGAAGTGGTCCTATAGAAGGGGAAATGTGAAAGTATTTTTAGGAGGCATAATCCATTAAATTTTTTGATGGGTTAGATATGGGGAAAGAAAGAGGTGTCCCTGTGACTACTTTCAAGTGTTTTGGTTTGCAGAGCTGACCAGATGGTGGTGCCCTTCACCAAGCTAAGAAACAGCAAAGACAACCACTGTTGGGGGTAGAAAATCATGAGTTCAATAGTTTGAGCTGTGTTTGAGACATCCAAGTGGAGAGGTCAAATTGGTAGTTGGATGTGTAATTTTGCCCTCCAGGGGTAAGGTTTCAATCAGGGAGGAGATTCTAAGAAAGCTTTTTGCTGAATCTAAGATATTACGTTTCCTATAAAGACTACATATACAGGAGTATATATACTCCTAAGAATACCAAGGGAAATTTCAGGTATAATGCTGTGTCTATGGCTCCTAACCTTCAGGAATCATGCATAAAAGTATTAAAAGAATTAGAATGGACAAATATTTTGAAGGGAGAAAGGCTGATCTCACAAACACATGCTGGTGAGTTCAAAGTTAAGCACCAAAGGACTTAGAACAGAGTAGTAATAGAATGATTTGTGAGCTCTTCAAGAAATAATAATAACAATAACTAGACCAAAGTTTAGTCAAACTCATTCTATTTCTTTTGCTAAAGAATTAGTATTAAAACAGAGTAGACTTAGGATCTGGACTTTAGCAAGGCATTTGACAAACACTCCCAAAATAGTGTTATGAACAACATAAGCTAGATGAAGCTATCATTCGGTGGACTGACAGCAGGCTCCAAAGAGTACATTTGTTGTCCAAGTGGAAGAAGGTAATGGTGATCTGACTACAGTACCTTGATTACAGTTCTGTCCCTCTTGGTAATGTCTGAAGACATTTTTTTCTATCATAACGTCAGGGCACAGGGAGAGTCCTACTGATATCTATTGAGCAAAGGCCAGAGATCCTGATAAACATTCTACAGTACAGAAGACAGCACCCACCATGCTTCCATCAACCAAAAAAGAATTATCTACTCCAACTGTCAATAGGGCCACTGTCAAGAAAACCTGATATAAGTGGACAGGTTAGAATAAAGGGCCAATTATAGTATAATTTAATAAAGACAATTATAACATCCTATATTTACTTCCCCCCAAATATTGACTTATAAGTCATAGGTGAGGAATTAGAGGACCTTACCTCTGGTCACTTCCTTCCACTACCACAGGTAGTGGAAAGGGTTTTCTTTTCAGCATAGAGACTAGAAAGGGTTTTCTTGCTCTAGCTATTTATACAGAGAATGCAAGCCCATTCCCAGAGGCTGACTTACTTTCTCTGAGCTTGTATTTCTTTCTTTGTATAAAAAAGAAGGTTGAACGTGATGGCATTTATGAAAGACTGAAAATATCCCCCCCAAAAATATCCACATTCTAAACCCTGGAACCTTATTTGGAAAAAGAGTCTTTGCAGCTGTGATTAATGATACTGGCATGGAGATCATCCTAGATTATATGTATGGACCCTAAATGCCATCACAAGTATCCTAATAAGAGAGAGCAATTACACACAGAGAGATAAGAAGGCAATGTGAAAATGAAGACAGAGATCAGAGCGATGCTGTCACAAGTCAAGGAATGCTGGCAGCCACCAGAAGCTGAGAGAAGCAAAGAATAAATCTTTCTTCAAACCTCTGGAGTCAGCACAGCCATGCCAATGCCTTAATTTCAGCCCAGTAATACTAATTTCCGACTTCTGGCTTCCAGAACTGTGAGGGGATGCATTTCTGTCTCATTAAGCCTGCATGTTTGTGGTAATTTGTTGTAACACCCATAGGTAACTAATACAGATTTTGGTGCCAGAAGCAGGTTGTTGCTATAACAAATAACCTAAAAATAAGAAAGTGATTTTGGGGACTGGATGCAGCATAAGACTGGAAGAATTTTGAGGTATGTGGTAGGCTGAAGAAAATGGCCCTCCAAAGATATATTCACTTTTTAATATCCAGGATATGTGAATATTACCTTGTGTGGCAATTGATGTATTTAAATTAAAGATCTCAAATGGAGGAGTTATCCTGGTCTATTTGTGTGGGCCCTAAATGCAATCACATGTATTTTTATAAGAGAGAGATAGCGTTTTAGGACAGACACACACACTTCAAGATGGCAATGTGAATACGGAACAAAGAGAGATACAGCAAAAGCCAAGTTCTGCCCACAGCCACCAGAATTTGAAGGAAGTAAAGAATGGATTCTCCCCAAGAGCTTCTGGAGGGAGTGTGGTCCTACCTACACCTTGATATTTTATTTGTGGCATACAGAACTGTGAGAGAATAAATTTCTGTTCTTTTAAGCCATCAAATGTGTAGTAATTTTTATGACAGCCACAGGAAACTAATACTGATTTTGCTACAAGGAGTGGGGTGCTACTAGAACAAACAGCTAGAAATCAGATCATGACTAGAGACTGGAAAATTTTTGAGTCACACAACAGAAAAAATCTAGATTGCCTTGAACAGACTATTGGTAAAAATACAGATGTTGATGATGTTCCTGAGGGGGGCTTAGAAGGAAATAAGCACAATAGAGAAAGTATCTATCATCCTAGAGAAAACATATAATATCATGAATAGAGCGTTTGTAGAAAAATGAATGTTAAAGTTGATTCTGATGAGGACTGAGAAAAAAATTAGGAACATGTTATCAGAAATTGTAGAAAGAATGATCCCTGTTATACAGGGGCATAAATTTGGCTATATTATGTCCTATAGTTATGTGAAAAGCAGAACTTAGAAGTGAAGAACTTGCATATTTAGCAGAGGAGATAACGAAGCAAAGTGTTGAAGGTGAGGTCTGACTTTTTTCTTTCATTTAAAAGGAAAGAGATCAATTGAAGACCTGGGAAGCAAAAAGTAACCAGGACTTGATGATTTAGGAAATTCTCAGTTTATCCAGATGGCAAAGGATACAAAAATTAGAGATTCAGTGTTTGGAAAGCATGCTCTGGATATAAGGCCAAAGGTGTGAATGGACAACCTGTGGCTAGTATTAAAGAGATTCAGCATGTGATTCATGGATCTTCTCAGCCATCTCAGAAGAAATCAATAACCTTAATAAGATTATCCATAAAAGACCTGCAGAGAACCCTCTCGTCTAATGGTGAGAATCCTCATGACATGTGCGGGAGACCAATAAGGTTTTTTTTAAATGTATATACCAGCAGAAGCACTGCCAACTTGGACTGAAGGAGACAGAGATAAGATGAAATGAAAGAAGGCTGTCAGACTCCCAAAATTCTATAGGCAGGAAATAGGCCGATGAAACTATTCCATTGCAAATGTGTTCTCCCATTCATTAAAAAGGAAGAATTACCCCCAAAGACAGAGGTAGCATTGTAGGTTCAGAAAGAGAGGCCCAAGCCATGGGTTCAGAGTCAGATGTCTGAGTGCAAGGCACAGACGCAGAGAATGGAGCCGTGGTCCTAGAGGGCAGAGCTTCAAGTCACAGAGGATTATTCTCATGCCTTATTTGGCATGCTTTATTGTGAATTATCTTGGGAAAGGTGATCTCTTTTTTCCTTCTATTTTCTCACTTTCATAATGAGAATGTTTAGAACCCTATGCCTGTCTCACCTTCATATTTTAAATGCAGATAACTTGTTTTCTAGTTTCACAGGTCCACGAATGAAGAGGAAATTTTCCCCAGCATCTTCAGAGGAGAAACTTATCTTGGATTATCCAGGTGTCCTCTGAATGCACTTACATGAATCCTTGTAAGAGAGGCAGAAGGAGTTTGGGAACAGAATAACACACACAGAGGTGAGGGCAATGTGAAGGACACAGCAAAGAGAGAGAAACGCAGCCACAAGGCAAGGAATGCCAACAGCCACCAAAAGCTGGAGGAGCCGAGGAACAGGTTTTTCCCTGGAGCCTCCAGAGTTAATACAACCCTGAAATTTTCTGACCTGAGAACTGTGATAGAATAAATTTCCATTATTTTAAGCCACAGCCACCAAGTTTGTGTTAATTAGTTACAGCAGCTATAGGAAACCATATAGTATTGTACAATTCTAAAAAATAAAATTGGGAGCTGTGATGTAATGACGGCAGGAACTTAAGTGACCTGGGACTTCAAGTGACTGCTCATTCAGAGCTATGTGTCTGTAGCAAATGCCGTATTATCTTAGATTTCCTCAGCAGAAGATTAGAGAACAGAATAAGGAAGCCAGCGTCCTGTTTTCCCTACAGTGTTCAGACGACAGTTACTATGCTCAGTTCTCTGTGCTACAGCATTTAAAAAAAAAGATATTAACATATTAAAATTTGTTTAAAGTAAAAAGACCAAGAGAAGAGAGAAATCATGCATATGACAAAAAGTTGAAGAAACTAAGTAAAGGTATTTCGTGCTTATTCTGAAAAAAACACTCAAGGGATCTGGCAGCTGTCCTCAAACTACTCAGAAGCCTCTCCTAACAAAAGGGAGAGAGAATCTCATTCTCTTTGGCTCTAAAGATCAGGACTTGGATATAAGGACAAGCTACAGAGAGGCAGATTTGGGCTCCATAAATTAAAAGCCTCAAAATTTGACTGCACTGCCTCAGTAGTGCCAGATTGTCTGGCACCTGAAGGATTCACAGACTGAAATCATTATCTATTGGGGGATATTGGCCGGAAGATTCCTGCATAAAATAGCAGATTAGATTAAATGCCCCAGAGGTCCATTCAAATATGATTCTGTAATTCTACTGGCATTAGTACGAAGGGAATAAGTCAAATTTTTAGCCAACAACACTTTGGAGATTTGTTTCTTTATTGCTTAGCATCCTCTTTTCCAGACCAAAATATATATTATTATATTATATAATTAATTATATATTATAATATATATTACATATAATATATATTATATTAACATATTACATATTATATATTGCATGTATTATATATTATATAATTATAAAATATCATATAATTAATTATATATTATATACACTATATAATATATATAGTATGTACATATAGCATATGTAATATATATTATAATTTTTTTAAATTTAATGTTCACTTTTTTATTATTTGCAGTTTTTCTTCTTGGTTTTTGTTTTCTATTTTATTGTTACACAATGTAAACATTTTTTAGGCCCTTTATCAATTCCTCCCTAACCTCCCTTCCCCTTCCTCCTTTCCCACCTCTGGCATTCTCAGTTCTATTCTCTCCTTTTGAGAGTTCAAAGTATTATTGCAATTGTTGTATCTTTCTCCCCCCCAACCCCCGGCTCCCACTTCTGAGTGAAGACACACGGTATTTCTCTTTCTGTGCCTAGATAATATATAATATACATTTTGGGTTTGGAAAAGAGGAGGCTAAGCAGTAAAGAAACAAAACTCCAAAGTGTTGTGGGATAGAAACTTGACCTATTCCTCTCCTACTAATGCCAGTAGAATTACAGAATCATATTTGAATGGACCCCTGGGGCATCTAATCTAAATATGTATATCTTCTCTTACCCTTACTGATAATATTATTATCCAACATTACAGCATTCTTGACCTTCTCTGAACACTCCAAACTCTTCATGACTTCCCCAGTTGTAGAGTCTAGTATAGAAACCAGCCTTGAATCTGGACTTGACCAATTATAAGAACTAAAGAGTGACAGCCTGTAATCTATTTTCCTGCTGAAAATTTTCCCACTGACGCAAACTCACACTTGCTTTTCTAAAACGGTGTACAGTTCAAACTTTCCATTTTTCTCGAGTACTTTTGAACTTCATTTTGTAATACTTGCTGATCTACCCCATATGAATAAGGTAAACTTGGCAGGAATTGAACTTAGTTCTGTTTGTTTCTAACCTCTAATTAAATGCTAATCTTATCCTTCAGAGGGCAGGGTCCTCAGCCAATTTATGGTGCACTTTCTCTTCCCTTTCTCATGCTCTGTAACCAACTAGATAAACAAGACAGGACCCAGGGGAAAACTTTGAACCCTCCTCTTTGGTTGTGCTTATAAAAGAAAAAAGCAACGTGGAAATCAAAGAACCAGCTATTTGAGAACTGCAGTATGAAACTACAGATTTTTCTAATATTTCAGCTGCTTCTGGACAAGCAGAGTAGTTGCTATCTCCTCCCAAGCTGGACGTGCTTTATCAATTACCATTTTCTGAGTGTAATCCATTATGCCTATGGCTCCAACCCTTGATATAATTACCTAGACAAAGTCAAATATTTATCAGCGATTTCCAGGTATTCTATAGGAGTCCACAGTTCTAACAAGGGTTCCCCGCTTTAGAAAGGGAGACTTGGAAGGTACAATTAATATGCATTATCATTCATAAGATTCCCACCAAAAAACACAAATAAGTGAGAAGGAGCTAAAGAGTACACTACCAAAAAAAAAATTATATCCACAGCTTCTTAGTCTTTCTTCCATTTAATCTAAAAGCCTTGTCTGTGTTACTTGTGCATGCAATTTTGACTTCAATTACCCTTGAAAAAATTTACAAAAGTCAGTTTTAACCAATATGCCAATTTTATTTCTGAAACATGCAAACAAATCAGCAAAGGTTTTTTTGAGTCCATCAATAGTAATATGTAAATGAACTCTGAAGTGGGGATATTTAAGTTAAATCTAAGCTTACATCTAAAAATGGGAAAGTAGAATGTTATGTCCTGAGGTTGTTTTTGCTGTGTTCTTTTATTATACAGAAAGAGCAATTCTCTCATATGGAGCACAAATGCACTGAAATCCCAAAAGGTACATGATCATCACTAATAAAAAATGACTGGGATACATTTTATTCATGTAAAAATACCATGTAAATGCTGAATAATTATAAGTCATTATTTCAAATCTGATTTGAGAGGCAAAGCATCTATATTTGGAAAGCCTTGCTTGTCTGCTCCTAATCACTGAGTAACCATGAAATTGACTATAAACAATAACTGACACTGTATTTACAGAAGATTTCATATCTTCAAGCTGTAACATTTTGTACTAGCATCAACAGTTCTTATTTAGTCCAACTCTTGGAACAACCATAAAAGTTTAGACATGTAAAATGAATGGCAAAAATGTGGGTACTAGAAAACCAACTTTGTTCCATCAGCATGATAAATAGCAAGCCTTTAAAAGCACGACCAACTGGTGAATTAAAGTGACTTTACTAAGCCAATTAGGTATAAATATAAAGTATTTATTAGCGCAGAATGCATTAAACTCCATTCTCCTAAAAGCTAAATGACCACATCTTTCTTTCATAAAGTAATCCAACATCTGTCAAGTGTTACAGTAGTTTTCAAACTATACTCAAAAGGTCCTGAGGAGTTAGACTCGAGGCTAGAATCCTATGTGTGATCTGTCAGATGCACAATCACGAAAACTTTGCCCGGCAAGCCTCGCCTTGAGAAAGCTGCTGTCCCCACGTCAGACTTGGTGTGTAGCCAATGCATTGCAGTTTCTGGAAGGAGTTGCAGTCAAAGATGCTCCCCACCCCATCCCACTGGCCAGGCGCATACACGTATTTGCATTTCTAGCTTAGATACCTCTATTCAGAGCCTCACCAGATGCGTGCATGCAGGGCAAGAGGTAGCAGGGTGCAGGGAGAGGGCCTCGGTTGAGACACTGCTCAGCCACCTCTCCCTTCCAGAGCTGCCAGGTCCATAACACAGCAGAAGCATTCTATTTGGGGCTCCCGCAACAGTGACACCAACTCCCTTCCCATCTGTGCTGATCCATCTGACCCTTGCCCAGTGCTGTTCCATGAGGAAAAATGGAACACAGAGGGAGCTGGCACCCTCTTTCTTTTTGGCCTGGTGTACACTATTGAAGTAAGTGAGGAAAGGTTTTATTGTTATTTTCATTTTGACTCATGGTCCTAATTGACCGATTTCCTTAGGGTCTCAAGATCCCTCTGCACTGTGATGATGGAGCCCCCTGCTCTGAAAGTGAGGCATCTGCAATGAACAATGCCCTCCCTACTAATGCTGGGATTTTTACTTTCCAAAATAGCAGTTATTTCGAATCTAGAAATTGGAACTACCAGTACAGTGGTTTTCAAATTTGCAGTAATCATAGTGACTAATATTTACTGATCTCTTACTATGTGCCAGGCACTGTGTAAGCCATGAACAACCCTTCTCTCAGTTGAAATCTTGCTCATAACCTCACCGTATGAAAGACAGAAGCAGAAGCAGAGCTACTCTGAGGATTCTGGCAAAGATAGGCTCTAGGTTCTGTTACATTCTTTATAAGAAGTTTGTCATAAGAGAGGGAAGAGAGAAACGCCCTCTATGGGCTCACTGATGAGTAGAGACAAGAGTTCTCACTACTGTCACGGCTGTCATCATACCCTAGTAATGCAAAAACGAACCTGTATTGTGACCGCACATCAGACAGAGGGCTTTTGTATATTGTCTACATTAATACTTTAATAAACCCCTAAATATAATCCCCATTTTACAGATTAGGAAATTGAAACTTGGAGGGATTGAATAGGGTTTCCAAGGTCACACAGCAGAAGGTGAATTCCAATCACATTTTAACCAGTTTGATTATAAAATGCATGCCTTCAACTCCTACTCAATAATGCCTCTTCCACTCATGTTCCAACTTGCATAAAGTGACATAATATCTGCTCTATTATTTATCCCTTGTATTAGGTGCCTTGATTACAGACAGGCAAATCCTTTCAAACTACCACAAAAGAATATTCCTAAATAGTCAAAGCAAATTAGCCATAATTTGTTCAGACAGACGCAATTAAAGAAAAACAAAAAACAAAATCTGAGGACCTAACAAAACTATTCACTGGCCCAATCAACACGTGATCTCTTTTCAACATTTCCTCCTAACAGTCTTCTTTTCTAGAGAAAAAAATTAAGATGAGCATAAGTGTCATCAGCAAACTGTAGAGATAGATGACTTGAATTTTTCCCTAATTCCTGTGATCAAGTTCAGTTGAGCACCCCTTTCTCCCCTGTCCTGTAATCAAAAGCTAGGTCTTCTGTTGAATGAAAAGGCGTTAAACTGACCCCTGTAGGATTTCAACACTTTATCTTAAGATTTTTATCTACCTATATTTTGATTAAATCACAGTTAAGCTTTAAATCTCAGACTACACATGACTTCACCCCTTCTGCTCCCATTAGCACCCCCACTACCTTCATGACCGCACACTCACTCTCAGCTACTATATGTGCACGTTCAAGAAGAGAATATAAACATGAGACAGACAGCATAGCACCTTAGAATTAGCCCACTGCCCAGCTATTTCTCACTTAACTCATTTGCATCCATGAACAATTAAGCCAACAAGATGTATTTCTTTGTCCTCAAGAATGCCTTGAATCTCATGAGTCAGTGCCTCTTCATAGTTCATCACTTCCCAGAAAGTAAATTTCTCCCATGACTTCTCCATGACTTTCCCGGTCAGTTAAAAGAGCCATAATCCATTCACCCTACATTCAATGAATTGTCACCGTAAGTGGTATAAATGGCAAGTTTGCAATGTACTAGGATGGGTGTCATCTGGTCTACACACTTAACCAAAATATAGATGCTCAGTGCTAGTCAGGAGCAAGCTGACTCACTCGGTGAAGGAGGCCAGTGACTCACTTGTGAAATCCAAAGACACCACCAATGCCAGTGACTCTGTCTAGTGATGATTTTCCAACCTGCCAACTCAGTTACAATATGGGGAGGTTATATTGCCCATTTCCTGTGTGGCTTCTTTTTCTGCCTGAAAACAACAAAAATACCCAAGCTGCTTCTAGCCAGAATGACCTGTGCCTTTCTTTACATTACTCTAAGACAATGAAGGACAATGACTATTGGGGGGAGGGGCGCTATTACAGTCCTATCAGGCAATAGAACTATAAAAGTCACATAAGCGTACGACTCCATAAAGAGCGTAACCCAAAAGAATACATACCCAATTTGCCTTCTTACATTTTAAAACAATCAAAATAATATTTCTAAATCCAGAATGTTGCCTTGTAACACCAAGGTCGAGGGTTTGGATCCCTGTACCAGCCAGCCACCAAAATAATAATAGCAACAATAATAGTAATAATTCTAAATCCTAAAGATTCTACACAGGCTATCAGACTCTCCAGGGTGCTTTGTTTTCAGAAGGAACACAATGGACTAGGTGGGGTTCATCTTGACAAGAAGTTCCAGTTACCAGTCCTCTCGGCTACCTCCTGAATAAACCTGATCTTCTGACTTAACTTTGCCAAGATGGACACAGGCAAATGGAACTCATTTCTAATGCCTCCTGGCAGGCTACCATATTTCCTCCTCCAGAGAATGTCAAGACAGGGACAGGTGTCCTCACTCTTCATCCTCTAAGGAAACTTCAGGAAGGAGACAGTTCAGTTACAGGAATGTAACTAATTTCATTAAAGCACCATTGGGAGAATGATTGTGCCCAGAATTTAGAGGTCACCTCCCTGTAGGGATTTGCAAAGGAGAAACCCTTACCCTCGCATTGTCTTACTCATCCTGACAGCCCCTCCTGTGAGACAGGCAGACGATCTGCTTTGCTCCACGTGGCCTCTCTGGGAAAGCACACACATTTAGTGTGGCATCCTCAGATGCTTCCCCTACAGGACCTGTTTTCTACCTGCAATGTCTGCAGGCCAGCTTCATGGGCATGTGACATTACAGTCACACAGGGCCCCACACTTAGAAGGTCCCCTTGCTTAGTTTAATGCTCTGATGTCACTTCTTTGAAGCTCAATAACTTGAACAAGAAGCCACACATGTCCATTTTACAGAAAACACCAATCATATAGCCTGCCCTAGATGTATGTATTGAACTAAACCTAGAATGTGAATGAGCAAGCATTGTACCAAGCAGACTGTGCCCTGTAATCTCTGCAAGGAATTGTGTGCCCCAAGATTGTGATAGTCATTAATTCTGTTTACCAAATATTTTGGGTTCTCTTTCCAGACACAGATAGGATTGAACTAAAACTTGCTTTCATTTATGAAAGAAACAGGGAATGATTATGTCACTGGGCAAAGGGATTAAAAGCCAGTGCTCCAGTTGTCACATTCCCTTCTCCAGCCTCAGCAGTCGACATGGAGCTTCCCTCAGTGAGGTTCCTGAGAGAGACAGAGCCCCCAGACAACCTGCAATAAACATGTTCCCTGAGCAAGAAATAAACCTTGGTGGTTTTTAAGCTGCTGAGATTGTGGGGTTATTTTTTCCTGTAACTTAGCCTATGCCGTTGGATACAGAGCATCCTCTGCAATGCTTAGAGACTCATGCAGCGCACTGGGGAGAAGAGGCAGAAAGCATGGAAATAAGGATTCTGAGAATGGGGACAAAGGCTCCTACACAGACATGAGGGGTCAGAAGCAGCTCACTGGCCATCATTTAACTTACTTAGTCCAATAAGTCACCACTGAACAGAAAATATAGCATTAGCAGGGTTCACTTGTAATGGTCTCAATAGCAAATAAATTTGTATTGAAGAACAAAAAGTTTTATCAGATTTGTATGTCCTTCCATCCCTGCAATTTTGTTGCTCAAATACTAGGGATGAGGAAAAGGGGGAAAGATAAAATGAGCCTAAAAAACCTCAAAAATCATTGTCACTTTTTCTGAGGTTGACTAATGAAGCTCAACAGATGTACAATATTTTCATAAAATGTTAATAAAACTAGGAAGATGCAACAGCTTAAAATAAAAGTATAACCTATTTGATATTTGTCTGTCTCACAGGCAAGAAATCAAAGTCAATGTGAATTTACAGTAGCCCCTGGAACAGCTCTCATTCTGCCTACAAGTTGGAACAGCTGCAACGTTCTAATATTAATGACCAAATGTTTCCGGAATGATTAAACTGGCATTGTAAATGTTCAGTCTATATCAGCTGAGTGACAAGGATTAAGTGAAATTCAAATTAAAATGCTAAGTGAGTTTGTACCAAGATCAAGCCAGATATACAGTTAACACTGAGAAAATACATGCTGAAGAAGAGGTGTGAAACAAATACCTAGAGAAAACCTCTGAATAACAAATTATACCAGAGAAAGTGTCTTGAATGGCAAAGTCAGTCAGTGGGGGCTGAATTACATTTTTGAAAGCACAATTGCTGGGCAATATTTAGGAAAAAAATATACAGCCAAATGAACAAATTTTAACCATCATGTGTATTCACAGCACATTTGGTTCCCAAAGGAAGGTGCAATAATAATGTCCAGTTTACTGATACAATAAGTGTTGATTGATAAATTTCAGAATGAAACATAAGTTGGAAACCAAAAATTCTGTAAGAACTGCTAGATTTACTATTGCAAAAGAATAAAAATGCTTTGAGTCATGTAGAGCTTTTCTCCTCCCAAAATCCACAACTGAAAGCCAAAATAAATGGAAATTTATTATTTACCTAACATTTTAGGCAAATAGTTACCTTTGTTATAACAAGTAGAATTAAAAAGGATAATACCATTAGAAAAAAATCTGTAATCACTCTGTGGTTAATGACTTGAAATTCTGTTGTACAATGAGATTCAATGAAAATCATGTAGGCTTTTGACAATGACATTTAAAATGACCTGAGGCACTGATGAATAAATATGATATTTGAATTGACACTTCAAATCCCTATCTGTCACCTTCCAATCTTCTCTAAATCAGCTCACATTTCATGGAATTTAACCCATTTACATGCATTTTGGATTTTTAAAGAGAACAGAAAGGACAACAACAGACTGACATCCTTAGAAATCCCCAGTAGCGGCCTTTGCCTGGGAAATTTCCCCAGTTGGCTTCATGGAAACACTCCTTCCAAGACCCATTAGACACTCCAGTGTGTCCTGCTGCAGGTGAGAACATACTACCCTCAATCCTGAGTCCCTGAATGGGAACAGAGGAATGATAGCATTTTCATCCTCAATGCCAAAAAAGAACAAGGAGGTACCCAGGATAAAGTGAGTTAGAAGCCACGGCACAGCACGGTGATTAAGAACACAGTCTCAGTCCAACCAGCCTAAGTGCAATCTTAAATCTGCCTACAGCTCTACTTTCCACATCTGTAGCCTATGAATGGTAATAACACATAACACATCATAAACCATATAATCCTTGTACAGCATTTATGGGTTATCTTGCACATAGAAAGTTGGCAATACATGGCTGTTGTTATGATTATAGTGAATTCCCTTCTCGACTGGGAAAAATTTAGAGGCACTCAGCATCTTGGCTCCTTCTACTCTCTTATAAAAGTCACAGATTTCTACTTGTTTGCTACAGATGCTGTTCCTATCAAGTAGGTGAACAGATGCAGCTGTCCCAAAATTGGACAGAAAGATAAAATATAGACTGTGGAAGAAAGGTTGGGAAGAGGCAGCTGCACAGGAAGAGTAAGTAGAAAACAATATTCAAGGTCCAAGCCCTGATGAGGTGTTAAATGACTGGTGGGAGCGACCCTGCTGTAATCCAGTTAACATTTAGCACCTAATTATCACTTCTCAGCAGACTAGATAATTGTGAACTGCATCCTCCACCAGCACTACACAGGAAATGTTTGATGCTACTAAGCCACTGACTCAATTATTTAACAGGTGCTGGTTATCTAGAAGCAAGTGGAAAGAGATGTAGACTGTTGCTCTAGTTAGTGAAGCATCATCCCTTTTCTGGATCTGGCCTGCAGTTCCGTGGATTCTAGTCAAACAAGATGTGAATGACTTCATCCAAGATTGCCTTCTAGATTACCTCATATACCAGCAGTCACAGACTGTAAAAAATACAATCTCAGATTCCAAACCCACATTTTCCTTCACATCGGTTGCAAAGCAGTGCTAGCAACTCACCACCACTAGAACCATTTGGGGGACAGCAGGATGATAATTTCCTGATCCTTCCTGCCTATCAAAAAACCTCTTCTCAGTATCTAAATGGGATAACTTCTGGGGGTAGAATGATGACTAAAACACAGCTCCTTCTCCTGAGAAGCCCATAGTCTGATAGGAAAGACGAATGGAGACCCTAAAGATTTTTAATGCAATAATATGTGTAACAAAGTCATGGGGGGGACAGGTGTTTTGGGGAGCACACAGACAGGGTTACTAAATCTGCCTGGGAGAGGCTTGGAAGGCATTTCACAGAAGCAGTAATATTTACATTACCTCTCAAGGATAGATAGAAAAAAAAGAGGAAGCATTCTGGCCAGAGATTAGGGTGAGTGGGAAAAGGTTAATATGTTTTAGCAAAGTGAAAAGTTTGTCGTCTATGAGCAGAGTGTGGGGCATGACGCTGGAAAGATAGGAAGGGCATATAGTGTGAAACATGACATGAGGAATATGATGAAATAAACATAGGGGTTTGGATTTAATCCTATAGATAATGGCAACCAATAGTGAGGTTTTTTGTTTGTTTTCAAATTTGGTTTTGGTTTTAGTGTTTTGCTTTGTTTTGTTTTTAAAACAAGGCAATGACACCATGAGATTTTCATTGTTGAAATATCAATACAGTGGGTGGAGAGAACGTGGCGGAAGGGAAGAGAATAGAGGTAATAAGACCAGGTAGGGTAATGCTGAGCTGGCCCAGGAAGAAAAGGTTGAGACTGTGAATTAGGACAAAAGCAAAACAGAGAGGAAAAACATGTCAGTTTTATTTTATTTTATTTTTAGGTACAGAAAAATGTCCTTTATTTGCCTCAGTTATTTTTTGTGTTTTATTTTTTTATTGTACATGTTTATGGGGTGAATTTGTTGTTTCAATACATGTGTGTATTGTATAATCATCTAATCAGAATAGTTAGCATATCACCTAAACATTTATCATTTCTTTGTGGTTATAATATTCGAGATCCTCTTTTCTGGCTATCTTGAAATATACAACATAATATTATTAGCTATCGTCACCCTAGGAACAGGTCCATTTTAAAAGACATTTCTGAGATATAAACAAATTAGTGATAATTAGATGTTTGGGAGGAGGAAGAGAGGGGAATTAAGAATACGTTTGCAATGAAGAGTGGGGAGGAAATCATATTGTGGAGTAGGGAAGAGATGGAAATAGAAACCTCTCTCAAGCAGTCACTAATGAAAGCTCTTTACCCATCTTCTTTATGGAGATGATGCATATCCTCAGGACCACTGCTTGGAAGTCTGTCCCATCATGGGACAAAATGAAGCCAACTGCATCACCTCAGGTCTGCATTTATTAGCTTGGCTTCATTTGAACCATCTCAGTCAACTAGACCCAGACCAAAAATTTTAAAATCAAACATGTTTTCCAAGAGCACACTATCCTCAAGCAAAACCAGAAGGCAAGTGCTTTAAATAGTCCTGACTCAGGCCCAGTTTCCCGGAAAGTAAAGTCTAGGACGAATACATACTAGAGGTCTTCAAAAAGTTCATGGAAATTAGAATTGAAAGATAATCCAAATCTTTCCATGAACTTTTTGAAGTACCCTCACATGTACAATAAATCTACAGAATGGAATTCCTGGAGCAAGAAAGTAAAGAAGGGAAGAGGGAGAGTCAACATGAACATGTGGCACCACCAGTGCAGGCTACTGGCTGCTCAATAGTCCAAGCATTGCTAAGATACCGCACTGATTAAGGGCTACCCTGCCTCTCCCATTCACCCTTCACCTTTATTATTTTGATCTCCTACAATAGTTGAGCAAGTAAGGCTATGTAAAACTCATTTGTAATATGCAAAGTACTATAAAAATATCCATTTTTTTGTCTACTCAGACCATCACACATAATAGCAGGTCTTATTCTCCAAATTCAATAGAGCTGGCCTAGGTGTAAGTGGTTGTCCCTTCCTCCTTACATACCTCTTCTACTTTTGCATTGTACTGGGTTGAATAGTGTCATCATCCCACCCCCTGGCAAATTTATGTCAACCCAGAACCTCAGAATGCAACCTTAGAGTGGTCCCTCCTTACCAGGAGGATGCGTTCCAAGACCCCCAGTGGACAGCTGAAACCGAAGATAATTCCAAACCTGGTTGCCATCAATCGGAACATGTTTCACTTTATGTCTTCAAGTGACAAATGTAATGCCTTTTCCATCTTAACTAAACACTTATCACGTACCGTGGCTGTAACTTTTGCAGTCTGAGGTGTGTCAGCAAAACTAGCAAGAATTTCTTTTTCCTCCTTCACAGTCTCAAGGATAGAAAATTTGTTCTTACCGTAGATCTTAGCAACCCCAGCATATATATTTTTTTCCTTTTAAGTCAAGAACTTACGTGTTTTCACTTAAAGGAAGTACTTTACGACTTTCTATGGCATATCTGAACTACCAGCATCACTACTCTTGCATTTTGGGTCTACTATGAAGTAAAATAAGGCTGATTTGAACACAAGCCCTGTAATACTTCGACACTGATCTGATCACGAGATGGATACTAAGTAACTAATAGGCTAAGGGCATCTACAGCATGGGCAGGACACAGCAGAGCAGCGTGAGTTTTCATCACGCTACTCAATTTAACATTTATGAACTGTTTATTTCTGGAATATTCCATTTAATATTTTCGGACCAAGGTTGACCACAGGTAACTAAAACTGTGAAATGCAGAACTATGGATAAGGGGGAACCAGTATATTTGGAAACAGGGTTTTTACAGATGCCATTAGTTAAGATGAGGTCATACTGGATTTGCGTGGGCCCTAAATCTAATAATGTGTCTTTATAAGAGGAAAGGGACAAAGATTCAAGACATGCCAGACAGAAGAAGGTGATGTGAAGATGGAGGCAGAGATGGCAGTGACACATCTCCAAGCCATGAAGCACCAAGGATTGCCAGCAACCACCAGAAGCTAGGAGACACACATAGGGTCGTTTCTCCCTCAGAGCCTCCAGAAACAACCACCTGCTGGCATCTTGATTGCAGACTTCTGGCCTCCAGAACTGTGAGAAAATAAATTTCTGTTGTTTTAAGCCACCTAGTTTGTGGTTATGGAAGCTGTAGGAAATTAATACAAGTATTGTCTTCACTGACAATTCCTTGGCCAAGGTATTTGAGTACTGAATTCCTCTGCTGACTGCCAAATTAGACCTCCAAGTGCATATACCCAACCAGCTAGACTGAACACTGCTTATGCATCCTCTAAGAAACACATAGATTTTTAACCTGTAAAACTGAGTTTAATATTTTTGCTATAGAATTACCCTAACCTTCAGGGAAGTTGAGGATGGATTCACACATAAAATAATTTAGGCTATAGGTGTTTTAGAAAAAGAAAGGACATTCAACTTCAGTGCTTTTCAAATAAGGGCAAACAATTTAGCTCCACATGATTAAAGCTCCTGTTCATATCAGTGTCCCCGAAAAAAAAATAAAAGAAATTAGGTAGTACATGAGAACAATGATAAAGGAGAAAGGAAGAAAAAGGGGGGAAAAAAACACCTTATTTCATCATTACTAAGATAGCCATTCTTTCATTGATTATTCTCTAAAATTGGGATGCATCATAAGGTTTTATGGTCATGAGTTAGATGTTATGCTATAGTTTTATGAAAACCTTCCTTCAACAACTTCTGGAAAGTTCAAGAAAGCAACAGCTTCAGAGCACACTGGAATTGATAAAACGTGAGTAAGAAGAAATGTGTGAGACAGTTTGGGGTATTTCTACAGGTTTAGTCCATCCTCTGTAGAAGATGACTTGCTCTTTTCCCATTGTAGAGTTCTCTGGGGTTTATGTCCTGGTCACCATGTCAATGTAGAAACTGTCTTTTATACCCTAGAAAGTACATCTGTTGTCAACCATTGCAAGATTTTATTTTACAGTTTTGCAAAGCATGAAGAAATGATTTCAAATATTAAATTTTAAAAATTAAGAGAACTTTAAATGTTAAATTCTTGATTTTACAGGCTTGTAAAACTGAAAGACAAAGACAGTAGATGATCTGTGCAAGGCTGCAGTTAAAGAGATGTACTGAGAAGCCAGTGTTGTAGGCAGCATATAGTTTTTCTATTATGCCATGCCATCTCTTCCTAGATTTCAGTGAGGCCTTTGGAAAGATGAATGTAAATTTACTACCTATGCCAAAAAGCTATTATGTTGTCTCATCATAATCTTTAGGTGTTAAGATTGCTTCATTTAGTAAAACCTGAAAGTTACACTGAACCTTTCCAATCAAACCCAGACTTCTGATGTAATTGGATCTTAGTTTGTACAACATGCACTATGTTATTGCAAAAAAAGTTCTGATTATTGAAACACTCACCTCAGAGACATTGCATACTATGCCTGTTCAATATATAATAAACTAGAATAAAATTAAATGAAAGAACCCCTTTAGATATAACTGTACTAGAAGCAATATTCACCAATCTTCAACTGTTCTTATAAAATATTGAAATTCTTCTCTAATTACGATAGCCAATAGCAATCCAGTGCTCAGCCATAAAAAGATCTCTCATCTTCTATTTCAAGGTCTCATACCTGAGGTACTCCTGTTTCTTTTATTCTTGTTTATGCACTTATTCCTTGGACTTATTTTATTGAGATTTCAAGGAGAATACCAATTGAATGCATTCTTTCCCAATTCCATTCCCACTTTAAGCTTTTTAGTTCCCTTTACCATAAGAGGTACTGAGGCTCTCTCTGGAAAATAGCCCCAAATTATTCCTTGTTTTAGACTTAAGTACTGATGATCTATATCAATGCAAATATAATATATAAAGAAAAATTTATGAATTGTGCTGTTACCAATCCTTACTACCATGGCTTTAATTTGTTTATTGAATTGAGCAACCAGTTATGAAAAAAGACACCAAGGGAGGGACATAGAAGAGGCAAGCTTTGATAATGCAAGGTCAAGATAATAGAAGAGTTCAGGCTTGACCTCTGAAATAATAAGTACTCATCTCTCTATCTCTCCTCTGCAAACACACGCATGCACACTATTTTTATAATTTTAGCTCCACATTCAGGGAAGAAGTAATATTCCACTCCATGATGGTCTATAGCTGTTGCTAATGTGGTTAATGATTTAATATATTCAAAGTGCTGAGAAGTGGGCCAGACACATGGTGAATGCTATGTAAATGCTAGCAATTACTACCATTATGTCCATCTATTTATTGTTTTCCCACAAAACATTATTGAGAATCTCTTAAATCCCTAGCACTGAAGGAGGTACTATGGAAATAAAAAGAAATCAAATCTGATTCCTGATTTTGAGGGTGTTGGTATGACAAAAATACATGAGAACAGGTGGCAGTGCTCAAATCCTTCTGTTAACCTTATGAGTTAAGTTGTATTGTTTCCATTACACTCATGAAGAATTCAAGATTCAGAGAAGTGACTCATGAGTACACAGCTGCTAATTCATGGAGTTAAGACTTGAAATCAGGCCTGTCAAACTCAAGTCAGAGCTAAAGTTCAACATGCAGAAGGCATGGTTGCCATAGCTATAGGAGATCTTGATTCGATGGTTTGAAAAAAGGAACTATAAAAGCAAGGTGGAACTAATTCTGCTTGGGAAAACTAGTGAAAGCTTTAGAGAGGAGGTGACACATAAGCAGAGAGCATTTCAAAACGAAAAGAAAATGGGGAAGATAGAGGATATTTCAGCCTAAGGAACAATGCTATGGGGTCAAATGAACTCTGACAGCTAATTACAACAAATAGCTTCCCTCTCCTTGTTCGGAATGGTTGATCAGTCCACTCAATGAGTATTTATCGAGCAACTACTCTGTATAAGATGATTGTAGACACTGATATAGACACAAAGAAGACTCCAAAATACATTCCACCCCCAAGGATCTTTCTAGGTAAGGCTCTTCTCTTTAACTTCTCTCAACTTCTGTCTTTAACTTCTCTGTTGGCCCTCAGATCTTGCAATCTGTTTGTAGTTCTCCTTCCACCCTAGCATAGAAAACAGGTATGAAATTTTTCTGAATAGAGAATTACTATGGACTGAATGTTTGTGTTCCTCCAAAATGCATATGTTGAAATCCTAACTCCCAATACGATGGTATTAGGAGCTGGGGCCTTTGAGAGATAATTAGGTCATGAAGGTGGAGCCTTCATGGATGGTATTAGTGCTCATATAAAAAAAGAATTTGTTTTCTTTCTCTCTCTTACCACCATGTGAAGAAACAGGGAGAAGTCTACAACCTGGAAGTGGGTCTTCACCAGAACTCAACCATGCTGGCACTCTGACCTCAGACTTGCAGCCTCCAGAACTATACAATACAACCCACCCAGTTTAAACCCACCTGTTTAAACCACCCAGTCTGTGGTAATTTGTCACAGCAGCCGAAACTAAGACAAGCATAGTTCCTGTTACTCCAGGATTGCCTGTCGGAATCCCAGAATATAGGTTACAAAGAATAATTTTATTTTCAGAAAAAGCAAATATTTATCAGTTCCCAAGAATGACGACTTCGCAAAAGCATTAGGACTATAATTCAATCTAAATTACAACTATGAAATTTGTTGTAAGATTGAATTAGGAGAGAGCATGACATTTCCATGAATAGTATTTATTATGAGAAAATTCTAAGCTGGAAATATGAAAAATATGAAGAAATGAGCTCATGGCACATGCAGTCAGAACTTGAATCCAGTTCAATTCAATGAGCCAAATGTTAATAAGGTTTCTCCTTTGGGCCTGGTAAACATGATGAGGAGCTTCTCACTGGTTCTCTGGACAGAAGGAAAGTGATTGGAAAATGTAAGGTGTTCTTAATGAATTTGAAAATCTACCACATTTTCTATGATTCTGTGACACAATATAATTAAACCACGTGCAGCGTGCTTCACTTGCCCCAGGGAAAACTCACTGGATGAACGAGCTATGGCTCTTTGCCTATGGGTTCCATAGTCAAGGTTGATAGGGAAACATCTAAATAAGTATTACTGCTACTAACAGTGATAATAATAATATATGGGCTGCCTGGTTAGCTCAGTTGGTTAGAACACAGCCTTATTAATACCAAGGTCATGGGTTCAGATCCCTATACCAGCCAGCCACCAAAAAAAAAAAAAAGAATGTATCAAATTTATATTTCCATTTCCAAAAAAAAAAAGAATTCTTCTAGAATACCGTTAACAGAACAACATTCCTAACATGTGTAAAATGTCATTTGATTTACAAACATTGACTTTATACAGGCTCCCAGGTACATTTATTGCATTAAGCAAGATATAACTGGTCTAGTAATTAAATCACTACATTCCTCCTGCACCTTCAGACTTTAAAAATTGTTTTCAAAACAAATCATTAGAAGCTACATAAAATTTAATCACTCTATTATTTATTATTCAAGTCAGTGTTGACTTACCAATGGTGAAAGAAAGTAAGACATACCACGTACCAATCATGTGCTATTTTCGTTATATAAATTCCACCAGGCAGGTTGACTGGTAAGGTTCACACTCACTATACTCTTGATAATTTCAGACCCTGGGATCTTGTCAATCATCCAAACTCCTAGAAGAGCAATCCATCTGTCTGCAGAGATTTCTCTCATCTGTAATTATAGTGGTCATATATCCTGGGCTTTCGAGATGATTTCAAATGTTCTTTCTTGTCATCAGATCATGTCTCCCAATTTGGGAGCTGGAAAATAACTCAAGGAAAGGAGAGAAGGAGAAAGGGCAGGATGGACAAAGGAAGAAAGGAAGGAAGGCCTGCCTTTCTCCTCACCCAGACGTGGACCACTGAGGCAGTGACACTCTCATTTATACAGGAGATCGATGCAGTAGCCACAAGGGATTCATTTACATGGGGAAATGACAGCCCTCAAAGAAGAAAAGTATGACTATGTCAAGCTTAGCAGTAAAGCCTCCTCCATGTGCAGGTCTGCTGCCCTACATCCCTCTCCTCCCCAACTCCAACCTTTCTATGTTATTCATGGTCATTCCTAGAACTAATCAACTGCTAGATGAGGTGTGAATTGGGGTGGGATCTTTTTCACTTTTTTTTTTTTTTTTTGTATTTGGCAAGATTGCTTCTCCTACCCTGACAAATTAATTACCTGTGAATACTCCTGGCAGCCGGTACTTTCTTAGATAAAAAAAATGGTGGGTACATGTGCTCACCGTTTCAAAATTTGAGCATAATAAATGAAGTGATCCGAACACTAGAGCCTGGACAGAAAGCCTGCTGTAGGTTCTTTTCCACATTGTTTTCATCAGCATCAAGTACCACAGAGCACAATTCCCAGGACTGCCAGCGAATGGATTTAATATTGCCATGTCGGGGGACAAACAAGCCACAGGGGCAAAGGAGCCATTAGAAAGAGAGGCCCAGTAACCACGAGGCTGGGTCTAAGATTCCCCTGGGAGAGTTTCTTAAAGGTAGGGGAGGAAGAGGTGACAGAGAGGCAGTTGTATCCTGCCGCCTCAGAGAAGCTCCCGGACCTTCGAAGGAGACAGGGCCTCCAGCATGATGGGTTGCTGGACCTTTACAGGTCTCCAGCGCTGATACTGTGTATAGAGACTTCTCGTGATCTACGAGCACTTAGGGCTACAATTTCCATGACATTTGCAGGAGTCTGCTTCCAAGCTACCTTGCAATTTCTCCTTAATTGTTCCACCTGGATCTGAGCCTCCAGCTGGTTTTAAGTGTCTCAAGATCAAGAACCAAGATGGTGATTTCATTTATGACTTTCCACAGTGCTGAGTAGCAAAATAACATTTGTGTAATGCTTTGCAGTTTACATATTGCTTCTTAAGCATCAGCTCATTTGTTCTTCACTATACCCCTGAGAGGTGAGAGCTATTGTTAGCCTTATTTTACATAATCAGAGCTCAGTGCACACATGAATACTGCTTTCTCTGGGGATAACTAGTCCATTTTGCATTTTGTTTAAAACCTAATTTTTTTTTTTTTCATATACCGTGGGTACTTGTGACAGACATAGGAGAGGAAAACATGTACAACTTCATGAAAGTTGAACTATATACAAGTTAAAGGCTTGGGACATTTGGCTATACATAGTTTTTAGCTTAGAAAACCTCCCAGGATTATAAAAGGCTGTGACAAATATTGAGACTACATGAGACAGACCTTGGTCTTGAAGTAAATGCAGTCGAGAGGCTTGCAGAATGCGCTGCGAGAGGAGTTCCTTATGTGTCAGCACAACTTCTCCAACCCTTGTGGAGACCAAGCACTGTCTATAGCTAAGTGATATGTCTTATGTACACCCGTGCTTTTGTGGATGATTAAATCTCATTTAATGTAAGCATTACTTCACTCATAGCAGTTTTTTTTTTTTTTTCATTACATGTGTTCTCAAACAATTGCTAGAAGAATCACTGCCTTCACGTGAGAGCCATTGCATTTGAAATGGGTCCACATATGTTAGGATAGGTGGTCTCACTGCCTGAGAACCAGTGTAAGATCTTGCAATGCAAGCTGGGATTCCAAGCCCCAGGTGATCCTCCAGAAAAACGTAAGTACATTGGATGTCATATTGGGCAGAGTAGGTACCATAAACATTACCCTACTCCTAAGTGATGTTTGACCTCCTTAATCAAAGGTCTCTTCAGATCTCATCAGTGTTGTGGTCTAAGGAGACTTAACTGGAGGAAAGAGCTCATCTAAAGAGAGAAACAGTAAACAGAGAAGACAGCTCATCACCGTCACTATCCTCTTCCCTTGTTCTAAGTAATCCTGTTTGAAACTCCAGAAAATACCCTGGCAGAAATCAGAAATCCATTCTTGTCACCTCATCGACAGCATCATCATCGTCACCCCTTCTACCATTATAATTCTATGCATTCAATATGATTTCAATTGACACCCAATGAGTGTCTTCATGTAACATTCAAATTGATTCTAGAATTTATTTGGAAGAGCAAATGGGCAAGAATAGCCAAGACAATTTTATAAAAGAACAGAATAGGGACCAGCCCTCCCAAGTATCAAGACTTATTAAAAGCTGGGCCGAGCCCGTGGCGCACTTGGTAGAGTGCTGCGCTGGCAGCGCGGCGATGCTCCCGCCGCGGGTTCGGATCCTATATAGGACTGACCGGTGTACTCACTGGCTGAGTGCCGGTCACGAAAAAACGAAAAAAAAAAAAAAAAAAAAAAAAGACTTATTAAAAGCTATAACAATTCCATAGCATCAGTGTAGGAATAAATAGATTATTAGAAGATCATTAAAAACTACAACAGGTCCATGTATATGCAGAAATTTGATATTTGATAAAGGTGACACTTTATGAAGAAAGAACAGATTAGTCAATAAGTGACATTGGAAATAATAGACCTCCTCTTGAAACAAGAGAAAATTTGTTCATATTGAGGTTCTATATGGATTAAAGACTTAAATATAAAAAACACATCTAAAAATGTGCCAAAAAAAAATTAGGGAATACACCTATGACTCTGAGGGGAGAAAAAGTTATCTGCAAAGATGCAAAGAAGCAAAAAACCATGAAAAGAATGATAAATTTAGCTACATCAAAATTTGAAACTTCTATTTGTCAAAAGACACCATAAATAGAATTAAGACATAAGCATAAATTGGGAGAAAATATTTGCAACACATAGAAAAAGGATTAGTATTCCATATCAATAAGCAAAAGTCAAACAGGCTGGTAGAAAAATATGCACATGTATTGCCAGGCAATCCACAATAAAGGAAATATAAATGGCCAATCAACATTTAGAAGGATACTCAGCCCGAGTAATAGTTAGCATATTAAAACTACAAGCGATGTGATATGCCTTTTCTTTTTTTACTCATAAGATTATCAGACATTTAAAAATGTTGACAAGTTTGACAGAGTGTAAGAAAAGGATTACTCTCACATTCTCACATACTGTTGATTAAAAGGTAAACTGGTATTGCCACTTTGGTGATCATAGTACAGAACTGGTTGAAGTTAGAAATGTGTACACCTTATGACCCTACATATCTAATAGCTGATAGCTCCAGTCGAGAAACACCTGCTCAAGTGACTGTAAAGATGTTTGTTGGAGCATCGCTTGTGCAAGTGAAAAACCAGAATTAACCTGTATGTCCGTCAATAGGGAAATAGTTTTTAAAAATACAATGCACACATCCTATGGGACTCTGCAGTAGCTAAAAGTAAAAGTTATCTACATCTATTAACTTGGATTAACCTCAGAAACATACCAAGTGAAAAAAAGAAAAGAAAAAAGCTGTAGAATGCTACATATTTCCTCTGGGGAGAAAAAAAGATTACATAAATGCATAGCAAAAGATAAGAAAAGATACACCCAGAAAAGGGAGGCAAGTGTAATTACCTCTCAACGGAGGGGTAAAGGGTTAAAATAAATTGGCTTTATCTGTAATATTTCCATTTTTTTAGAGATAATATATTTTTGTATAATTAAAATTTAATTTCAAACCAAAACCGTTACTTGGTGTTTACTGAAAGTGTATGTGTCAGACACTGTGAAAATAGGCATTATTTTATCTGAAACTCAAAACAAGTCTCCGTGTATTATTATTCTCATTTTGTAGATGAGAAAGTAGAACCTTAGCAATAGAAAGCTATGGGTCTGCCCGGCTCCACTATCTACATTTGCTGCCTTCTCTTGGAGTTAGTTTGAAGATGGTGTGTCTCCTTGCCCATGTGTGAGTCTTTCTCGAGAACACATATCAGTAATTTGAATTTCTGGATCATAAAGTATGAACAGATTCAGCTTCAACAGATTCGGTCTTATTGAGCCCTTCAGAGTTGTGCCAATTTACACTAGACTGACTCGGTTTCCAGAGGAGGAGACTCTGGCTCAGGGACTGGAAGAGCCAGGATTGGTCCCAGCATCTCTGATCACTGTCTCCCCCACTATGCTCTCTATACTTTACATCATGGGACTACATTCCAGTCCCAGGCTAAAGCTTCACAAATCTTGGAGTAGATGAGGCAATGGTTAACATTCATGAAGAATGAGAATCAAGGGCCAAATAGTGTTAATCTTCCATTGCAGGTGCCCTGCAGCTACCAGCAGTGGATTTGAACTGGGTTTTCTGTTAAAGAAATTTTCTTCTCAATGACTTGTCACAAAGAAATGACACGATTGAGTCTCATTTGAAAAACACTAATGAATTATGTAGCATGGGTCAAGCAAAAAGAAAATGTAACCTTCATTAACCTCATCTGAGGTGGAGGAATAAAATCCTGGAGAAATAAACTGATAAGAATATAGGAAGTGGGGGAGGGGAGAGTTACACATGAAAACAGCTCTCGACGTACCATTCCTCATGCTACTGGACCTCCCATCCCAATTTGCTATGTATAAGTTCACAAATCAATCTTTGTAAAATTCCATTTTGACCCATCTTATCTGCATTTTTCACTAACCCAGCTAATAAGGATAAAGTTTCTTGGTCTAGCACTCAACTGTCCTCTTCCACTGGTTCCTCCCTTCCTGGTTCTTACCTTTGCTCTCCCACAGAAACAGATGTGGCTAAATCCCTGAGCTTCACAAATGTCTGCTTAAAGAATCTCTCCCCACTCGTACTGAGCATCCCGTCATCTCTGATGGAAGGAGACTTATAAGGAAATCTAGAGATGTTTGTCATCACACCAACAACAGCCAGGATATGTCCAGCTCTAAAATCCCAGCACAAGGGGGATCCTAAGATGGCGGTGGCTGCGGCGGTTGGCGCGGAGTAGCTGAGGTGGAAAAGGCAGCCACTGGGCCTTAGGCAGCCGGGAAACTTGTGGACCTTCCTCTTGACGTCTCTTAAGGGAGGACCGCTGCTGGTGGCCGGTCGTGGGGGCTGACCGCCACTTTGCCCTTGGCAGGAGAGGCTGCCTCATTTAGAGGCAACAGCTTTGAAGTATGGAGCAGGAAAAGAACTGTTCCTTAGCTGCAAAAGCGAGTCTCTAAACAGGGAACACGGTGCCAGGGCTGCTGTTGATGCAGCCAGGATCCCAGAGGCCGGGGCCGCGCTGAAGGCGGCCAGCTGCCCTATTCAGGATTCGAGGTTTCAGGCTGGCATAAAAGAAGATTCCTGGGAGCTCCCGAGCCACACCGCGGGACCGATTGACCAGCCCGAGGCAGCAGTGGCCAAGAACAGGGACGGCGAGAAAGCAGAGGCAGAGAGGGAGCCGCCCAACCTGGCACAGCCCTATGAGTGATCCCCGGCCCGGCCCTGGTCAGGGGGCAGATGCCCGCCCGGCTTCTGTCTGCCCCACTGGGCCACTCACTGCCCCTGGGGCTGCCTCCATTTTCTCAGGTGGTGGCAGCTCCGGCCCAGCTCAGCCAAGCCTGTCCTCCTCACCCAGCTTGGCTCCTCACTGAGCCTTCCCACTTGCTTGCCCCAGCGCGGGGCTTCCTGGGGCCTGTGGGCCGGCCTCCCCTCCCAATCTCTCCGTGGTACTCTGGCGGGGCTGGTGCCATGGGGCGTCCCCGGCCAGCATCGGGAGGGCAAGGAAGTACCGGCTGGGCCGACTGTCACTCCACCATACCCTGGGCTCCGGCCCCGGTAAACTTCCTGTTATTGGGAGGCAGATACAATCTCTGCAGCCACCAGTTCGGAAAAACACCTAACCGATTTCTGGTTAGGAATAGTGTAGTTGGAGAGTTCCCAAGTTTGCTTGAACCTGCTGGAGAGCTGGCTGCGGGCGGGCACCAGACTTGGTCAGTGCCAGGGAGATTCAAAGGTGAACTGTGTGCTCTGGTCTCCTCCCCCAAGGAGCTCACGCTCTGGTATGGGAGATAAGACAAGCACACAAATAACCGTGATACCAGGAGGAAGGTGATAAGTCCCAAGAAAGATCTACACAGTGCTACAAAGGCACCCAGAGCGACCCGTCATCAGCGCCTAGCAGAAACCTGGTAGACTTCCTGGGCGAGGCGTTGCTGAAAGGGTCTTGAAGGCCCAGCTGATAGACGAGGGTTGCAGAAGACACATCCCAGCCCAGTCCAGTGCGCACAGAGTGGGGAGACGTGCAGCCAGGGAAGCGGAGACTCGACAGAAACCACACACCCTGTGGGGTCGCCACTGCATGATCCAACAGCCTGGGCCAGAGCACACGGAACAGGGAGAAGTCCTGCATGGGAAGTGAAAGTTCAACAGAGATCACACACCCTGTGGTACATGATCCACCAGCCCAGCAGAGTCCAAGCTGACCAGAAAGGTGGCTCCCCGGAGAGGCCCAAGACCCGAGGCAACCACACACACAAGGCACTAGAGGCCAACTGAGCAGTCACGGAGGGAGCCATACGAAATTGGCAACCACAGCAACATCCTAGTTAGTCAATAGTCTCAAACTGGTGGACTGTGAAACCCCCTGCCACAATGAATAAACATCAAAAAAAAGATACCAGAAATACAAAAAAATCAAGAAAGCATACCACCAAAAGTTAATAAATCGCAAACTCTAGACCCTATAGAACATGAAGCCCTTGAAATGACTGACAAGGAATTTCGAGTGATAATTCTAAGGAAACTGAATGAGATACAAGAAAACTCAGCTAGACATCATGATGAAATGAGGAAAAGTATACAGGACTTGAAAGAGGAAATGTACAAGGAAATCAATGTCCTGAAAAAAAAATGTAGCAGAACTTGCTGAAGTGAAGAAGTTATTCAGTGAAATAAAAAACACAACGGAGAGTTTAACCAGCAGTCTTGTTGAAGTTGAAGAGAGAACCTCTGAACTTGAAGATGGGCTGTTTGAAATAACAAAAGCAGACAAAAAGAAAGAAAAAAGAATCAAAGACGTTGAAGAAAATCTGAGAGAGATATCAGACAACCTTAAGCACTCAAAAATCCGAGTCATGGGTATTCCAGAAGGGGAGGAAAATGGAGATTGCATTGAAAACATATTCAACAAAATAGTGGCAGAAAACTTCCCAGGTATAGGAAAAATCACAGATCTTCAGATCCACAAAGCTCAACGATCTCCAAACGTATTCAACCCAAAAAGGCCTTCTCCAAGACATGTTATAGTCAAGTTGGCAAAACTCAGAGATAAAGAGAGAATCTTAAAAGCTGCAAGAGAGAAGAGTCAAATCACCTATAAGGGAGCCCCAATCAGGCTAACATCAGACTTGTCATCACAGACCCTAAAAGCTAGAAAGGAATGGTATGATATACTCAAAATACTAAAAGACAAAGATTGCCAGCCAAGAATACTCTACCCTGCAAGGCTATCCTTCCGAAATGAAGGGCAAATAGTATATTTCTCAGACAAACAAAAACTTCAGGAGTTCACTAACACACGACCACCCTTACAAGAAATCCTCAAGGGAGTACTGGGTTTGGTTCCTGAAAAATAACTACCATTGAAAAACAAAAAGGGTGGACTGAGATAGACGAAGATGGCGGCGGCGGCGGCGGCTGGCGCGGAATAGCTGAGGTGGAAAAGGTGGCCACTGGGCCTCAGGCAGCCGGGAAACTTGTGGACCTTCCTCTCGCCATCTCTTAAGGGAGGACTGCTGCTGTTGACCGGTCATGGGGGGTGACCGACACTTTGCCCCCGGCAGGAAAGGCTGCCTCATTTACAGGCAAGAGCTTTGAAGTGTGGAGCAGGAAAAGAACTGTTTCTTAGCTGCAAAAACGAGTCTCGAAACAGGGAACACGGTGCCAGGGCTGCTGTGGATGCAGCCAGGATCCCGGAGGCCGGGGCTGCACTGAAGGCGGCCAGCTGCCCTATTCAGGATTCGAGGTTTCAGGCTGGCATTAAAGAAGATTCCTGGGAGCGCCCGAGCCGCGCCGCGACTGAACAGCCCGAGGCGGCAGCGGCCGAGAACTGGGAAAGGCGGCAAACCAGAGACAGAGAGCGAGCACCCGACCTGGCACAGCACTGTGAGTGATCCCTGGCACAGCTCTGTTCGGGGGATGGATGTCCACGCGGCTCCCGCCTGCACCACCAGGCCTCTCACCAATCAGTGCTGCATCCATTTTCCCAGGTGCGGGCAGCTCCGCCCTGCTCGGCCATCACTGAGCCCTCCCACTTGCTTGGCCTGGCGCGGGGGCCTCCGCTCCCACTCCCTCCGTGGTTCACTGGCGGGGCTGGTGGCGGGGGGTGTCCCGGGCCAGTGTCGGGAGGGCAAGGAAGTATGGGCAGGCCGACTGTCACTCCACCATACCCTGGACTCCGGCCCCAGGTAAACTCCCTTTACTGGGAGGCAGATACCATCTCTGCGGCCACCAGTTTGGAAAAAAGCCTAACGAATGTCTGGTTGGGAATAGTGTGGTAGGAGAGTTCCCAGGTCTGCTTGAACCTGCCGGAGACCAGGCTGCAGGTGGGCGCTAGACTCGGTTTATACTGGGGGGATACAAAGGTGAACAAGACCCGAGAAAGATCTACACAGTGCTACAAAGGCACCCAGAGAGACCAGTCGTCTGTGCCCAGCAAAAACCTGGTAGACTTCATGGGCGAGGCGGTGCTGAGCAGGGTCTTGAAGGCCCAGCTGATAGACGAGGGGTGCAGAAGACACACCCCAGCCCAGCACAGTGCGCACAGAGTGGGGAGACGTGTGGCCAGGGAGGCGGAGACTCGACAGAAACCACACACCCGGTGGGGTCGCCACTGCACGATCTAACAGCCTGGGCCAGAGCACACGGAACAGGGAGAAGTCCTGCACAGGAAGTGAAAGCTCAACAGAGGTCACACACCCTGTGGTACGTGATCCACCAGCCCAGCAGAGTCCAAGCTGACCAGAAAGGTGGCTCCCCAGAGAAGCCCAAGACCCGAGGCAACCACACACACAAGGCACTAGAGGCCAACTGAGCAGTCACGGAGGGAGCCATACGAAATTGGCAACCACAGCAACATCCTAGTTAGTCAATAGTCTCAAACCGGTGAACTGTGAAACCCCCTGCCACAATGAATAAACACCAAAAAAAAGACACCAGAAATACAAAAAATCAAGAAAGTACAGCACCAAAAGTTAATAAATCTCAAACTGTAGATCCTATAGAACAAGAAGCCCTTGAAATGACTGACAAGGAATTTCGAGTGATAATTCTAAGGAAACTGAATGAGATACAAGAAAACTCAGCTAGACATCATGATGAAATGAGGAAAAGTATACAGGATCTGAAAGAGGAAATGTACAAGGAAATCAATGTCCTGAAAAAAGATGTAGCAGAACTTGCTGAACTGAAGAAGTTATTCAACGAAATAAAAAACACAACGGAGAGTTTAACCAGCAGGCTTGTCGAAGTTGAAGAGAGAACCTCTGAACTTGAAGATGGGCTGTTTGAAATAACACAAGCAGACAAAAAGAAAGAGAAAAGAGTCAAGGACATGGAAGAAAATCTGAGAGAGATATCAGACAACCATAAGCAATCAAATATCCGAGTCATGGGTATTCCAGACGGGGAGGAAAATGGAGATTGCATTGAAAACATATTCAACAAAATAGTGGCAGAAAACTTCCCAGGTATAGGAAAAATCACAGATCTTCAGATCCAGGAAGCTCAACGATCTCCAAATGTATTCAACCCAAAAAGGCCTTCTCCAAGACATGTCATAGTCAAATTGGCAAAACTCAGAGACAAAGAGAGAATCTTAAAAGCTGCAAGACAGAAGCGTCAAATCACCTATAAGGGAGCCCCAATCAGGTTAACATCAGACTTTTCATCACAAACCCTAAAACCTAGAAAGGAATGGGATGATATTTTCAAAATACTAAAAGACAAAGATTGCCAGCCAAGAATACTCTACCCTGCAAGGCTATCCTTCCGAAATAAGGGGCAAATAGTATATTTCTCAGACAAACAAAAACTGCGGGAGTTCACTACCACAAGACCACCCTTACAAAAAATCCTCAAGGGAGTACTGGGTTTGGGTCCTGAAACATAACTACCACTGCCATAAAAACCCAAGAAAAATCTACACCCGCTAGTATAATAAAAATGTCATTCACGAAGAGAAAACAAGCTAACAAAAACACTATCTACAACCTAAGGAACCAACAAACACAGAAAACAAACAGTAAATCAGAAAGCAAGGAACAAAAGACACCTAAGACAACCAAACAACCAATAAAATGCTAGGAATAAATCAACACCTTTCAATAACAACTCTTAATGTAAAAGGCTTAAATTCCCCAATTAAAAGACACAGACTGGCTGACTGGATCAAAAAGGAGGACCCAACTATATGCTGCCTACAAGAGACCCACCTCACCCATAAAGATTCACACCGACTAAGAGTGAAAGGATGGAAAAAGATTTACCATGCAAACAGAAAAGAAAAATGAGCTGGAGTAGCTATTCTTATATCTGACAAAATAGACTTTAAACTAAAAACCATAAAAAGAGACAATGAGGGACACTACTTAATGATAAAAGGACTGATCCATCAAGAAGACATAACAATCATAAATATGTACGCACCCAATGTTGGAGCAGCCAGATTTATAAAACAAACTCTATTAGACCTAAAGAAGGAAATAGACACTAATACCATAATAGCAGGGGACCTGAACACCCCACTGCCAATATTAGACAGATCATCTAGGCAAAGAATCAGTAGAGAAACACAAGATCTAAACAAGACTCTACACCAATTGGAACTGGCAGATATCTACAGAACATTCCACCCAACAACCTCAGAATATTCATTCTTCTCAGCAGCACATGGATCATTCTCCAGGATAGATCACATATTAGGTCACAAATCAAGTCTCAATAAATTCAAAAAAATTGCAATTATCCCATGTATCTTCTCAGACCACAATGGATTAATACTAGAAATTAATAACAAACGAAACTCTGGAAACTATACAAACACATGGAAATTAAACAGCATTCTACTTAATGACATATGGGTCCAAGAAGAAATCAAGCAGGAAATCAAAAAATTTATTGAAACTAATGAAAACAATGATACATCATACCAAAACCTGTGGGATACTGCAAAAGCAGTATTGAGGGGAAAATTTATTGCATTAAATGCTCACTTCAGAAGAATAGAAAGATGGCAAGTGAACAACCTAACACTTTACCTTAAAGAACTAGAAAAACAAGAACAATCCAAACCTAAAGTTAGCAGACGGAAAGAAATCATTAAGATCAGAGCAGAACTGAATGAAATTGAAAACCAAAAAACAATTCAAAAGATCAATGAATCAAAAAGTTGGTTTTTTGAAAAGATAAATAAAATTGACAAACCATTAGCATGGCTAACAAAAAAAAGAAGAGAGAAGACTCAAATAACAAAAATTAGAAATGAAAAAGGCGATATTACACCTGATTCATCTGAAATACAAGGAATCATTCGAGACTACTATAAACAACTATACGCCAACAAATTTGAAAATCTGGAGGAAATGGATAAATTTCTGGACACACACAAGCTCCCAAAACTGAACCGTGGAAAATTTGAACAGACCAATAACAATAAAGGAGATTGAAGCTGTTATCAGAAGGCTCCCAACAAAGAAAAGCCCAGGACCAGATGGATTCACAGCAGAATTTTACCAAACATTCAAAGAGGAATTGACACCGATTCTTTACAAACTATTCCAAAAGATTGAAACGGACGCAAATCTCCCAAACTCATTCTATGAAGCAAACATCATCCTGATACCAAAACCAGGTAAAGATATAACCAAAAAAGAAAACTACAGGCCGATATCCTTGATGAATACAGATGCAAAAATCCTCACTAAATTATTAGCAAACAGAATACAGCAACACATACGTAAAATTACTCATCACGATCAAGTGGGATTCATCCCAGGGATGCAAGGTTGGTTCAACATACGCAAATCAATAAACGTGATACACCATATTAATAAACTCAAACACAAGGACCATATGATCATCTCTATAGATGCTGAAAAAGCATTTGATAAAGTTCAGCACTCATTCATGACAAAGACCCTCTATAAGTTAGGTATAGAGGGAAAGTATCTCAACATAATTAAAGCCATATATGCCAAACCCACTGCCAATATCATCCTGAATGGGGAAAAGCTGAAAGCTTTTCCTTTAAGAACAGGAACTAGACAAGGATGCCCACTCTCACCACTCCTATTCAACATAGTGTTGGAAGTACTAGCCAGAGCAATCAGAGAAGAGAAGGAAATAAAGGGCATTCAGATTGGAAAAGATGAAGTCAAACTGTCCCTGTTTGCAGATGACATGATCCTATATATCGAACAGCCTAAAACCTCTACAAAAAAACTGCTGGAATTGATAAATGATTTCAGCACAGTAGCAGGATACAAAATCAACACACAAAAATCAGTAGCATTTCTTTTCTCCAGTAGTGAACATGCAGAAAGAGAAATCAAGAAAGCCTGCCCATTTACAATAGCCACCAAAAAAATAAAATACTTAGGAATTGAGTTAACCAAGGAGGTGAAAAATCTCTATAATGAGAACTACAAACAACTGCTGAGAGAAATTAGAGAGGATACAAGAAGATGGAAAGATATCCCATGCTCTTGGATTGGAAGAATCAACATAGTGAAAATGTCCATACTACCCAAAGTGATATACAAATTCAATGCAATCCCCATAAAAATTCCAAAGACATTTTTCTCAGAAATGGAAAAAACTATTCAGACATTTATATGGAACAATAAAAGACCACGCATAGCCAAAGCAATGCTGAGCAAAAAAAATAAAGCTGGAGGCATAACACTACCTGACTTTAAGCTATACTACAAAGCTATAATAACCAAAGCAGTATGGTACTGGCATAAAAACAGACACACTGACCAATGGAATAGAATAGAGAATCCAGAAATCAACCCACACACTTACTGTCAGCTGATCTTTGACAAAGGCACCAAGCCTATTCAGTGGCGAAGGGACTGCCTCTTCAGCAAATGGTGCTGGGATAACTGGATATCCATATGCAGGAGAATGAAACTAGATCCATACCTCTCACCGTATACTAAAATCAACTCAAAATGGATTAAGGATTTAAATATACACCCTGAAACAATAAAACTTCTTAAAGAAAACATAGGAGAAACACTTCAGGAAATAGGACTGGGCACAGACTTCATGAATACTACCCCAAAAGCACGGGCAACCAAAGGAAAAATAAACAAATGGGATTATATCAAACTAAAAAGCTTCTGCACAGCAAAAGAAACAAAAGAGTTAAAAGACAACCAACAGAGTGGGAGAAAATATTTGCAAAATATATATCTGACAAAGGATTAATATCCAGAATATATAAGGAACTCAAACAACTGTACATGAAGAAAACAAGCAACCCAATTAAAAAATGGGCAAAAGAGCTAAGTAGGCATTTCTCTAAGGAAGATATCCAAATGGCCAACAGACATATGAAAAAATGCTCAACATCACTCAGCATCCGGGAAATGCAAATCAAAACCACATTGAGATACCATCTAACCCCAGTTAGGATGGCTAAAATCCAAAAGACTATGAACGATAAATGCTGGCGAGGCTGCGGAGAAAAAGGAACTCTCATACATTGTTGGTGGGACTGCAAAATGGTGCAGCCTCTATGGAAAATGGTATGGAGGTTCCTCAAACAATTGCAGATAGATCTACCATACGACCCAGCTATCCCACTGTTGGGAATATACCCAGAGGAATGGAAATCATCAAGTCGAAGGTATACCTGTTTCCCAATGTTCATCGCAGCACTCTTTACAATAGCCAAGAGTTGGAACCAGCCCAAATGTCCATCATCGGATGAGTGGATACGGAAAATGTGGTACATCTACACAATGGAATACTACTCAGCTATAAAAACGAATGAAATACTGCCATTTGCAACAACATGGATGGACCTTGAGAGAATTATATTAAGTGAAACAAGTCAGGCACAGAAAGAGAAATACCACATGTTCTCACTTATTGGTGGGAGCTAAAAATTAATATATAAATTCACACACACACACACACAAAAAAAAAAAAAAAAACGGGGGGGAGAAGATATAACAACCACAATTACTTGAAGTTGATACGACAAGCAAACAGAGCAGACAGTGGTGGGGGGGAGGGGGAGGGAGAAGGGAGGGGGGTTTTGGTGAGGGGCAACAATAATCAGCCACAATGTATATCAACAAAATAAAATTTAAAAAAAAAAAAAAATCCCAGCACATTCTCCATAGGTTTTTATGAAGCCAAGCAGCAGATTCCATCATAAACGTGTTCTACTTCCACCCACATGATGGAGAGAAAAATGTCACAATCTATAACAGCCGTTTCTGACTCCAAGAGGAATGAAGGGCTGTTCCTCTGCAAGGACAGCTTTCCAAAGCAGGGGTCTGCTGCTAAACTGGCTCTCCGAAAGGAACACACAAAAAATAGCAACTAATTTGTAGCATTTGCCAATTTACGTGGTATAACTACTCCCAGTATGGCCAATTTCAAGCTACCAATGGGCCCCAAACTCTTGAATATTTAACAATTAGTTCTTGCAAGGAGCCAGCACTTAGCAGACTCCAGCACACATGAGACTGATAGGATTCTTTGAATATGACAGGAAAACTCTAAAGGCAGAAAAACAAACAGCAGCTGAACTATCTGTTCACTGAAATTGGCTATGGGCTCTGTAAGAACCCAAATGCCCCAAGGGATCACACCCTGATCACATAAGCCCTTCTCCGCCGCACTCCATCATGGCGCTGGTTGCCCTTCTCTTCCATATTCTCCTTCCCGCCCACACGAATCACACGCCAATCAGCTCCCCCCCAAGCCCCATGCAGTATGCTAAATAGGGATTGTATTTTAAACCAATCAGCTTTCCCTTAAAGCCCTATTTATATGTGTGTGTGCTGCCTAATAAACGAGCTCTCTCTGGTGGATCGTCAACTGGTGTCGACTTGTCCTTTCATTTGGTGCTGAAACCCGGGACGGAGTTCCCCTTGAGCGGCCACACTTTTCGAATCACAGAGGCAACACTTTCCAAGTCGCCCCTCGGGGCTCCCTCAAGTGGCAACACTTTTCGAATCGCAGTGGCAACACTTTTCGAGTCGCCCCTCGGGAACTCCATCCCGCCAGGACCAGCCTCCCTTCCACCGCTCACCACTGACGGTCCACCCTTGTCCATTCTTTTCGGCGCTGGCTCCTTCCGCTCACCACTGGCTCATCATTAGGTAAGCCCCCTTTCCTAAAGGGCACCAGCCCTTTTTCAGGCTACCGCAGGGAGTCTAGCTGTGATCGTCCGGTAACCCCTAATGCCCATACCCCACCCCACCACGGTCATCACGACCAACATAAATTCCCAAACTATAACAGGTTCCAAAGCCCCAGTAAACTCTTACTTTTATTTTTGGAGGTTAAAAGCCCCATTATGTTCTCTCCTCTCTTTCACCCTCCTGTCCACCACTCTCTTCTCTCCACCTCCTGGGTCTGGGACCCGACCAGAAAATCCTGGCGCTAGGTTCCTTCAGGTATAAGGCTTTTGCCCTAGAGAAGTGAAGGTCTGAGTGATGACCCACACCTCCCTTCTCTCCTCCTGGTTCGTACCTGAACCTGCCGGGACTGATGTGACCTACTGAGGATGCCCTCTAGGATCCCGCCTTTCCCAACTGGCCGAAGGATCTGTCTTATCACTAATCTCTGTCCGATTTCTGTCTAAATTCCCGCTAAGAGACCAGAATGGGCACTTCCTCCTCCTCCCTAGGGGACTCTCCACATCAATGCCTTCTGAAAAACCTCACCAACCTTTCCCTCAGGCCGGATATTGAGCCCAAACTCCTCACCAATTCTGTAACATTCTACGAGACCTCTTTAACTACTGCCAGCGCCTAAAAAAATGGAAGGAGATCCCCTACATCGAGGCTTTTCATCTCTTGGCTCAGAACCCCACCCTCTGCTCCTCCTGTGCTCCCTCTCAAGTCCTTTCAGCCTGTAAACCACCTTCACAGTCACCCCTCGATTCTTCCACCTTCGACCCTGCTGATGAACCCCCACCCTACCAAACTCCTCCTCCCCCGTCACCTTCTGCACCTCCTGAGCCATCCACTCCTCCATCTTTACCCTCCCCTACTCCTGACCCACTAAGCCCCCCTTTCACCCATTCCCGAGGACCTCCCCCCACACCTTTAACAATCACCCCACTACGTGAGGTAGCTGGGGCTGAAGGAGTAGTTAGGGTCCATGTTCCCTTTTCCCTAGCTGACCTTACAGAATTAGAAAAAAGACTAGGCTCTTTCTCTACTGACCCTACCACCTACATTAAAGAATTCCAATGGATCCTGCAGGCCTACAGCCTCACACATCATGACATCTTCATGCTCCTAAGCCAATACCCTCCTCCCCGAGGAACGCCGCAGGGTCTGGGATACAGCCCAAACCCATGCCACTGACACCCATCGTACCAATCCGAGTCACCCACCAGGCCCCCAAGCAGTCCCAGAACAGGAACCTAATTGGGATTATAACACAGCCCAGGGAATCCAGGCTCGAAACCGTTTTGCCTCTTGCTTAATAATTGGCCTCAAAAAATTGGCTCGCAAGGTCGTCAATTTCCAAAGAATTCAAGAAATTGTCCAAAAAAAGGAGGAAACTCCCTCCGAGTTCCTCAATAGATTAACTCAGGCCTTTCAACAATACACTAACTTAGATCCCAACTCAGAAGATGGCCGGCATGTCCTTATGACCTATTTCCTGGCCCAATCCTACCCCGACATTAAAACTAAACTTAAAAAATTAGAGCAGGGTCCTGCAACCCCTCAGACCGAAATCCTGTCAGTGGCCTTCAAGGTTTTTCATAATCAGGAGGAGGAAAAGGAACATCGAAAACAAAAGGCCGACCACGCCAACTTCCAGATGTTGGCCCGGCTTATCAAATCCCCTGGGTGCCCTCCCACAGCCTCCACCTCTAGGCCTCCACCTGGAGCCTGCTTTAAATGTGGAAAGGAAGGGCATTGGGCAAAGGCTTGCCCCACCCCCAGGCCACCCACCACTCCTTGTCCAAAATGCAAAAAGAAGGGACATTGGGGATCTGATTGCCCCCTTGCCCGAAGGGGTGAGGGACCAACTGCCCCACAGTCCCCCGAACCGTGGACACCACCTATGGTGGGCCTCGCTGAGGAGGACCGACGGAGCCTTGGGCCCTTCCCGACCATCTCTATAACAAAGCAGGAGCCCAGGGTATCCATGATTGTGGACGGCCACCCAATAGCTTTCCTCCTGGACACTGGAGCCACCTTTTTGGTCTTAAGGGAATATAAAGTCCCCACCACCTCCAGCTGCTCTCCTATAGTTGGGGTAGGAGGTAAACAAATCTTTCCCCCCAAAAACCCTCTTTTAACCTGCTGCCTTCAAGGCACTCAATCCATTTTCTCCCATTCCTTTCTAGTCATGCCACAACGCCCCGTCCCCTTGTTGGGTCAGAACATTCTATCACGGCTTCAAGTCTCCATTACTTTGCCCCTGTCCTCTTCCTCTTCCCCCGTTTCCTTCCTCCTAGCGCTAGTTCAAGCCCAAGATCCTACTAATCCCACCCCTCCAAAGAAGTCCTTACCCATCTTAATGCACCCTGTTAACCCCACAGTTTAGGACACTGCCAGCCCTGCTCTGGCCCAGTGTTCCCCTGTATGCATAAAACTAAAAGACCCTTCCAAATATATTTGTCAGGCTCAGTATTCATTAACCACAACAGCCCTCCTCGGGTTAAGCCCCATCATTCAGGACCTATTAAAAAAGGGTATCTCTGTCCCACTCACTCCTCTTTCAATACTCCCATACTCGCTGTAAAAAAACCTAATGGTGCCTTTCGTCTCGTCCAAGATCTCCGCCTTGTTAACGCCGCTGTCATTCCCATTCACCCCCTTGTATCAAATCCATACACTCTTCTTTCCAAGGTCCCAGCGACCTCTACTCATTTCTCGGTTCTGGACTTAAAGGATGCCTTCTTTTCCATACCCCTGGAAACCGATACTCAGGACATTTTTGCCTTCACATGGACTGACCCCCACTCCCGTCACTCCGAACAACTCACTTGGACGGTCCTGCCACAGGGATTTCGGGATAGCCCTCATATTTTCGGGCAGACCCTAGCACAGGACCTCAAATCTTTTCACTTAAACCATCCAGAGTCCTCCTTATTATAATATGTGGACGATCTCCTTCTATGCAGTCCTCCATGGGAACAATCCCAAGCTGACACTGCCCATTTGCTTAACTTCCTAGCGGGTAGGGGGTATCGAGTGTCCCCCGCCAAGCCCCAAATTTCCTTACCATCTGTAACCTACCTTGGTTTTCTCCTCTCCCCGGGAAAGAAGGAAATCATCCTGGACAGGAAACAGTTTCTTACTGACCTGCCCATCCCCAAAGCCAAAACAGAGATCCTATCTTTCCTGGGTCTAGCCGGATATTTCAGAGCATGGATCCCCAATTTCTCTTTGCTAGCCCGACCTCTCTATAATATGAGTAAGGGTCCTCCTGAAGAACCTTTGCTCTCCTCACCTCAGCGCCCTTTTCTCAAGCTTCAGCAGGCCCTTCTAACAGCCCCTGCACTTCATCTCCCTGATCTAACTAAACCCTTTTTCCTCTATGTTCATGAAAATACGGGACAAGCTCTAGGCGCCCTAGGACAGAATTATGGCCCCTCCTTTGCCCCCGTAGCATACCTATCAAAACAGTTGGACCCCACTATACGAGGCTGGGCACCCTGTCTAAGAGCCCTAGCAGCGGGGCAGTTACTGCATAAGGAGGCATCCAAATTAACATTTGGGGCACCTCTCACCATTCTCTCACCACATCACCTCAAAGACCTCCTTACTTATAAGGCTCTCCAATCCCTCCAACCTTCCAGAATCCTAACCCTCCTATCCTAGTTTCTGGAAAATCCTGCCCTATCCTTCACTACCTGCCCACCCCTAAATCCAGCCACCCTACTGCCTATACCAGATTCCCCCAACACCCCTTTGCACAGCTGCGTAGAAAGCCTTCAAAATTTTATACCTTACCACTCTTCCATCACTGAGGGACCCCTATCTCGCGCTGATCTCACATGGTTCACGGATGGGTCCTCATTCAGGGAAGGAAACACTCATTATGCAGGGTATGCCATAGTCTCCCTTGATTCGGTTATAGAGGCCCAACCTTTACCCAAGGGTACTACCAACCAGCAGGCCGAACTTATCGCTGCCACGTGAGCCTGCATTCTAGCTGAAGGAAGAACTCTTAACTTATACACTGACTCCAAATATGTCTTTCATATACTTCTCTCTCATGCTGCCATATGGAAAGAACGCGGTCTGCTTAACACCAAGGGTAACACAATCACCAACTCAGCTTTAATCTCCACATTAATTGAGGCATCCCATTTACCTTGTGAATTAGGAGTCATTCATTGCAGAGCCCACCAGAGGGACGATGCCCCAATCACTCGCGGGAATTGTAAGGCTGACCTCGCTGCACGCACTGCAGCAATGCACCCACAGACACAAAACCAACTTCCTATTCTTCCATATGGCTCCCAAGGTTCACAGATACCCTCTCAGCCTCAACCGCCTAATGATGATAAGTCCTCTCTCTTTCGCTTGCTCCATGACCTGTTTCACTCTAGCCCCCAAGCTTTATCCCAGTTTTTACAAGCCTTCTTCTCAATCACCCCACCTGACAAAGCCCTCTTGCAAAAAATTTCCTCCTCATGCACAATCTGCCAACGCACCAATCCTAACACCCCTCTCATACCTGGGCCATTCCCCTCCCACCAGGCCAGAGGTCTCACACCCGCGGCCAACTGGCAAGTCGATTTTACGCACATGCCTTCTGTCTGGAGCCTCAAATACCTCTTGGTGTTTGTTGATACCTTTTCAGGATGGGTAGAGGCATTCCCAACATCCAATAAAAAGGCCTCCACCATAGCCCAGACTCTCCTTTCCCAAATCATCCCACAATTTGGGATGCCCACTTCCATTCAATCTGACAATGGACCTGAATTTACCACCCAGATAATACAAAAACTCTCCCAGTCACTCTCTCTCCCCTGGCACCTACATTGCCCTTACCGACCTCAGGCATCCAGAAAGGTAGAGAGAACCAACAGAACCTTAAGGACATACTAAATAAATTGTCTCTGGAATTACACCTTGATTGAGTCCGTCTTTTACCTCTCGCTCTACTCAAGACCAGAGCTCTCCCAAAAAGGTCCTCCAATCTTTCCCCTTTTGAAGTCATGTATGGTAGGCCCCTCCTACCCCCGGGGATCACAGCAACTGAAGGACCCATACCACCCACCATGGCCTTACCCTTGCTCTCCCACCTTCACACTGAATTATGGAAGTACCAGAACTGGCTACTTCCAGATCCGTCACTTTCCAAAAATAACCTTTCACTCAGCCCAGGCCAATTAGTATTCTACACTTCCCCGGAACCCAAAACCCCCCTAACCCCTAAGTGGGAAGGCCCATGTCCTGTCATCCTTTGCACTCCAACTGCTGCTAAACTTGGCCTGCCAGGAAATCATGTTACTCCATGGATTCATATTTCCAGGCTGAAGCCTTACACTCAGGCCAATAACAAGCTGCAAAAGAACTTAACACACCATTCTTTTAAGTGTATCCCTCATCCTACTGACCCTTTCAAACTCCGCCTATCCCAGACCTCAGCCTTACCCCCAATTCTGGAGACATGAACCTTCTCCTTGGCCTTCTCCTGCTCTTTTCATTTCACCCAGGGAGCTTTCAGGCCCCTCTGCTAACTCCCCAGGGTCACCCATTTACACCTGGCAACAGATCATTTCTGAAACACTCATCTTTCTCTCCCGGAAATTGTTTTCTCTCATGTGACCGCTCCTGGCAGCCGTCCCCTTAAACGCTTCCCTTCCTCAACCATTTATAACCACACCTTCGCCCCACCAGGCTCTTTCTTCTGGTGCAATGGAACCCTCTCTACCTCCATCCAGTCTAATCTTACTGTCCCATGCCTTCTTGTCACCATCGTCCCTCAACTCACTCTGTACTCCAATTCAGAACTGTTCTATCTTCTTCATCCACCCTCAAAACAAAAAGGGGCCACCTTCCTCCCAATCATGGTTGGTATTTCCCTAACAACATCAGCTGTTGGAGCCGGCCTGTCGGGAGGAGACTTAGGAGGCAGTTTATGGGTGGTCAAAGACATCAATACTAAACTTGAAGGGGCTCACCCTCCGAAACCGTAGAGCACTAGACCTCCTCACTGCAGAAAAAGGAGGTACTTGCATCTTCCTAGGAGAAGAATGCTGTTATTTCTCATAACCTGCCTTTTCTTGCCCTGCATCATTCTTCAAGCCCAAGTTGGAAAAATTTCTAATCAGGCCTTTAACCAGCTTTTACTTAGAAACTACCAGCTCCTAGATACCGATGAACCCCTCGCCTCACCTCGTGAGCACCTCAGCCGATGCTGAAGAGACACCACCTTACAGAGGAAACGCATTCCTACATGCCCTCGCCACCGATGCCTGGTTGCCCCCTCCAGTCTCTGACTACAAACAATGGAATCAGTGCATGTGCGACTTGTGGCTTCTAGGAACATTTATGGACTTCTCCCCTTTTGAAATTACTTGTTTCTCCACCCTCCTTTGGGGTTTCATAATGGGTATTTATGTACCTTCCTCCCTTTGCCCCCCCCCCACAATGCCCCAGTTAAGCAGGAAGTAGCTCGATGACTTCAACGTCCCCTTTCCTAAAACAAGAAAAAGGGAGGAATGTAAGAACCCAAATGCCCCAAGGGATCACACCCTGATCACATAAGCCCTTCTCGGCCACACCCCATCATGGCGCTGGTTGCCCTTCTCTTCCACATTCTCCTTCCTGCCAGCACGAATCGCACGCCAATCAGCTCCCCTCCAAGCCCCATGCGGTATGCTAAGTAGGGATTGTATTTTAAACCAATCAGCTTTCCCTTAAAGCCCTATATATATGTGTGTGTGTGCTGCCTAATAAACGAGCTCTCTCCGGTGGATCGTCAACTGGTGTCGACTCGTCCTTTCAGGCTCAAGCAACTAAAGCAAGTAAATAGAGGAGTTAGGGAAGGAAAGGGGGCAATGTGAAATTCTGATTACATTTTCCTCTAAGAACTTTCTTTTTTTTTTAAAGATGACCGGTAAGGGGATCTTAACCCTTGACTTGGTGTTGTCAGCACCACACTCTCCCAAGTGAGCCACGGGCCGGCCCTCCTCTAAGGACTTTTAAAATCACGATATTTTAACTTGATTCAAGTGATTTGCAATGTTGTAATATAAATTCCCTCTATAACTTGGAACCTTCAGTTAAAGTCAGGCTTCCTCTCGACCAGGAGGTTTCTAGCAAGGAATAAAGTAACACAGAGAAAGAACAGCACACACAATCCCGATAAACTGAACTAATTCAGTACAAGCAGAGAAACAAAGCTAATGAAGGAAAACAGACCATTTCACCACATTTGCAAAAGCCCCCTGGAGAGATTGAGAGCATCCTACTGCCAGAAGTATAATGATTCAAGTGAATTCCATTTGACTCACAAAAGCAGGGGTGACCCCAGCAAACATCTGTATTACAGAGTCAAAGCATATTGCTTTCTTCCCTGTTCTGCCTTTATTGTATCATGTCTTAAAAAGAGGCAGACTGGAAGATTCAAAAATCTCAGTGACGGCCAGACATAAACCCAGCAGAGAATAACGTTGGATGTGCGCAACATGTGTGGCCGAGACAACGGTAGGCACAACCACAGATCTGAACCAAAGTCCAGGAATGAGCCCAAGCAAGGGAGCAATAGGACAGAAGCAATTTTCAAGTACAAGTATGGTTTTTCATCCAAACAGTCAATACAGTCTAGAGGGACAAAAATTAACTGAGCCAAAAATAGATAAACTGCTCTTCCCCATACAAGGATTCAGCAGAAGCCGTAATCCCAATAGACACTTCAAGAGCTGGAGGGGCAGCTTTCCCTAGGTGGTGCTTTGGGACTTTGATTGCTGATCATGAAGACAGAAGTGGAATGCTCTCTGCCCTGGTGAGGGGTTCCCTCCTCCACGTGGCAGGGCAAATGCCAGGCTTGACTGCCAAAAGCTAGAACAAGGCAGAGATCCACAGCCTATGGCTGCAGCTGTCAACATTCTTTGGTGATTCTAATGGTCTCTCAGCTCTGCTGTCAGGTACGCGTCAACGCTGTAGGCTACGAACTTCCTTGATTGAATTACAAGTCATCTTTTGTCATTTTTTCCTTTCTGTGGGTAGCCAGTTCTCAAGGGGAAGTTCCTGCCAGTTGCATCCATTTTTTCATCCCAGTGCGACAGTCTTTCACCTTTGGAAAACACAGTGCAACAGCTTCAATGAGAAGGAGAGGAATATTTTAATGGATAATTTGATGATCAGCAAAATAAAAACCAGGTGGCATTAGTGAACACCAAATATCCAAGGAGCCCAATAACAATAGTCATATTACAGACCAGGAATATCACCTGTGGTTATGTGGAGGGGTTTTTTGTCCCCTTTGCACAGAGAAAAAGAACTAATAGGCAGTGGTTTTAAGAGAGAACAGATTTTTTTGAAATGCTTGCACATTTTTTTCACAGGAATTCTTTCGGTCTTTAGCATCACGCAGCTCAGAAAAGAAGGAGCTTGGCGATTAGCATGCTGCCTGCACACTAAGAAAATCTCACACAGTCAGATACACCCTGGAATTCATCATGGTGATTTTATTAAGTCTCACTTAGCTCTAAATTACTGATTCAGAGCTCAGAAATGATACTACAGGGAGCTGAAAGAGGTCATTTGGATTCCGAACATTTCCCCACCCTTCTGCATTGCCTGGCCAGCTCACCATAGCTGAGAACGTTAGGCAAGAATCTAAAGCGCCTCGCATCACTTTCTTCCATCCCAACAGTGCCACCAACTCTGCTCCCCCCTTTCTAGGAGGTCTCACATCTCCCCAACTTCCACATAGCAGCCCAGAGTAATCTTTCTAAAGAATAAATATGATTATGTTATTGCTCTTTTGAAAAAACGTACAGTAGTTTCCTATTGCTCTTAAGATGAAGGACAAACTCCTTAACATGATTTAGAAGACCGGGCATGGTTTGGCCTCTCCCTTCATCACTAGCTTCATCCCTCCTCAGTGTCCTCACCACAACCATCTGCAACCCATGCTCCAGAGACACTGGACTCCAGGTCCTGGAGCAAACCCCTAGTGCCATCTCTGGTCCTTTATAGCTGCTATTCCCTCTGGCTGGAATAATGATCTCCCTGCCCCTTTGCCTAAATAAGTCTGATTCTGTCTTCTAGGTTGGATACGGTTGATTCTGGGAAGCTTGTCCTGACTGCAGGGTCCTAGTGAAGGACCCACAGCTCTGGCCAGCACCTGCCACAGCCCTTATCACACACTCACCCATCACGCTCTGCTTGCTTATCTGGGGGCCACGGCCACGTTGCTCTGTGAGTTCTGCAAAGTTAGGCACTGTGCTTGTCTGGTTCACAGATCTATCTCCAGCATCTAGCATTAAGCCTGCACACAGTAGGTGTACAATGAATGTATAAAACAAGAGGCACTGAGTGAGTGCAATATGCTTCATACTGCATTTTCTCAAGTATGGTACAGAAGGACAATAACAATTGCATAAACCCTATACTTTTATTCAGTTCAATCTCTGATTTTGTTTGTTTGATATTTGGGGATCCCCGAGGACCTCACAATTCCTTTTGGATTAGAGGCTTGACAGACAAGCCACAAAAGTTGGAAAATTTGCACCTCTCCTAAAATCCCCATGCAAGATCTTGCTAGAGCCTGACTAGAAAGTCCTGCCTGAGATGTTGTCCACTATACCAAGCCACCCACTGCCTCACGTAGACAAAAGAAAAAAATCTGATTTTTAACAAAGAATAGAGCCTCAAGGGATTCCTTTGCACACCACTTAGAGAGCAAAAGAAGTCATTGTGCAATCTATGGTTATCTTCAGAGAACTTTTAGGTTGTCAATAAATTTTCATCTTGTTCAAGTTCTTGGGAGAAAAAAACTCAGGTTGTGGACAGTTTCATTTGTCCATATCTTTTTTTAAAATAAGAAAACAGTATATTGAGATTAGAGGGGGGAAATATTCTAAAAATCAAAAAAGAACCATTTTCATGACACTATATGGCATCAATCAAAGGCAAAAGACAGTGGGGAGCCCCACTGAGGTAGAAGAGGGAAGCTGAACAACTGGGGAGCCCCATCCATGTGTCTTCTTGAACTCGTTATTGCTGAACAGACCCTGACATACATAAAAAAAGTGCCACCCACACCCAGCTGCTGCTAAGGAAGCTCTGACTACTGATTAAACCCAACTACCTAGTTGGCAGAGAGAGAATGAGAGAGACAGAACTAGAGTCAGCCATCCCTAAGATATTTGAGGATTGCCCGCAAGGAAACCAACACAAGTGTAAGGGTTTGAAAAGTACATGGTGGTGGCAATTGCCATTTCTCATTTCTCCTCCTCACAATACAGTCTACAAATGTTTCTTAGTAGCAAGAAATCAACCAACAAGAAATGCAGCACCCACTACGTTCCTAGCCTGGTGTTTGGTGGAGTCTAGTATTGAAGGGAAGTATATTAGGCAGTGTCTCTATCCTCACAGAATTTCAAATCATGTGGAAGAGCAAACATAACACTGAAAAAGAGAAAAATACACAGATGCGGACAGAGAGCTCACAGTTGAAAACAAAGACGCTAAATTTCAGCTTGCCAAACCGCAATGAGATGCTACTTCATACCCACCAGAAAAGCTAAAATCAGCAAGGCTCAAAACACCAACTGAAACTCTCTAATTTCGCTGGTGGAACTGTAAAATGGTACAACCACTTTGGAGAACTGTTCAATAGTTTCTGATAAAACTGAATATACACTACATTTTAACCCAGCAATTCCACTCTGGTTCCCAAAAGATATGAAAATGTATGTTCACAAAAATATTTGTATAAGAATGCTTATAACATCCTTACTTATAGTATACAGAACTGGAAATAGCTCAAATGTCTGTCAACAAGACGATGAATTAATACACTGTGGTATATCCATATAATGAAATGTTAGTCAGTGACAAAAAGAACAATTTCCTGATACTTGAAATACCATGAATGAACCCCCAAAATATTATGATGCATGAAAGAAGCCAGACAGTATATACTCAGACAAGAGTATTTAATGTATGGTTCCATTTATATGAAATCCAAATATAGCAAAAACTAATATATTGTGACAGAAATCAGAAAGTTGTTGAGGGTGCAAATTACCAAAAGGGTGCAGAGAACTTTCTGAGGAGGGTGGAAATTTTACTCATCTTATTTTGGGTGTGTAGACTAAAATTAAGGCTGGTTGAGGCAGAAATAAATTGAGAGCCAAATGTGAGGATCAATCTGGGAAACACAAATCAACAAAGTTGGGAAGTGCTCCAAAGTCTATTTCAAGCTGAAAGATTTTATGGGACAGTTTGGAAGAGGGAGTTATACTCCCCATACTGGATTTGTCCCATTTTCATTGGTAGGTAAAATACAGAAGTTGCAACCCTTGGTTACAGATTATAGCACATAAACAAAAAATCATACCTGGTGGATGATGCTTTGGCTAATCTTAAGGATGACTTGGCATCAACCTTTGTCAGAATTAGCAAACTATGCATTAATTGGTACATTAACAATTTTAAGAATTTACATGAATTTTTTTTTTAGGAACAGGATGTCCCACCCAAGTCATGAGGTCTCCTTCAAGGCTGATATTTTTCTTTGAAAATTGCTTTGGTAGTTGAGTCAGCTACAAGTCATTAGTTTCACATAATTGTCAAAATTCATCAAATTTAACTCTTAAATCCATGAGTTGTATTTTATGTTAATAATTTCTTGATTTTTATTAAACCTAATTTATCAAATTTAAAAGAGGCCCTGTTCATTGTTCCCAGGCCTTCCTAGTCTTTATAACTTTACTACCAAAAGATTCTCCCTTCATAAACTCTTTAATATGCTCCCAGATCTCCCAGAAGAGGAAGTTCAAAACATCTTCAAGCTTCGGGGATAAATACGGTGATTGGAGAAAGCAGATGTTATTATCTCATCTAACAATGAGAAAACAGAAGCTCAGAGAGGGTAAGAAACTCTCCCAATGTCATTCAGCTGGTGAATCATTCACACAATCAACACTCAATATCAGACTACCTGCCTCTAAAGTTTGTGCTTTTTCCAGTACCCTCATGGCACTATTCCATACAGTAGAAATTTATCAAAAATATAGTGCCAAGTGTCTTTATCTGGTGTGACAAGAGAAGGAGGGAATTTAATAGCTGACAGAGTTTCTCAGGGAAAGAAAGGATAATACCCATTACAAGGAGTAAGGGGAGATTCGATCAAGAGTAAGAAAAAATAAACCACAAAGGAAGGCAAACCTTTGCACAATGTATTGGACAAACACATCTTAACATCCAAAATATATAAAGACCTCCCACAATTCAGTGTAGAAAAATATTAACAATCCATAGAAAATGGCTTAAAGATATGAAACAGCAATTTATAGAAGAAATTAAAAAGCCGAAAAACACACTCAGTCTTACTAACAATTAAGGAAACAAAAAGTAAATAACTAAAGATAAGTTTTCTACATAAATTTGTTAAATGTTTTTAATGATTAAAATATCCTATGTTGTCACTCAGCATCCGGGAAATGCAAATCAAAACCACACTGAGATACCATCTAACCCCAGTTAGGATGGCTAAAATCCAAAAGACTATGAACGATAAATGCTGGCGAGGCTGTGGAGAAAAAGGAACTCTCATACATTGTTGGTGGGACTGCAAAATGGTGCAGCCTCTATGGAAAATGGTATGGAGGTTCCTCAAACAATTGCAGATAGATCTACCATACGACCCAGCTATCCCACTGTTGGGAATATACCCAGAGGAATGGAAATCATCAAGTCGAAGGTATACCTGTTTCCCAATGTTTATCGCAGCACTCTTTACAATAGCCAAGAGTTGGAACCAGCCCAAATGCCCATCATCGGATGAGTGGATACAGAAAATGTGGTACATCTACACAATGGAATACTACTCAGCTATAAAAACGAATGAAATACTGCCATTTGCAACAACATGGATGGACCTTGAGAGAATTATATTAAGTGAAACAAGTCAGGCACAGAAAGAGAAATACCACATGTTCTCACTTATTGGTGGGAGCTAAAAATTAATATATAAATTCACACACACACACACACACACACACACAAACCGGGGTGGGGGGAAGAAGATATAACAACCACAATTATTTGAAGTTGATACGACAAGCAAACAGAAAGGACATTGTTGGGGGGGAGGGGGGAGGGAGAAGGGAGGGAGGTTTTGGTGATGGGGAGCAATAATCAGCCACAATGTATATCGACAAAATAAAATTTTAAAAAAAAATTTAAAAAAAAAATATCCTATGTTGGCAAAACTGTGGGGTACTCACACACACAGTGTAAAGTAGAAGACAATTTGACTGTATCTATCAAAATATAAACATAAATCTCTTTCAACTCAAAATTTCACTTTATGCCGCAGAAATACTAACAAAAATCTACAAAGATATGTATTTGAAGATATTCATTAAAGCATTCTTCACAATTTGAGCAATTAGGAGCTATAATATAAATGCCAATGAATAGGGGACTGATAATATATATGATGCTAAATCATATAATGAAATACCATGCAACTGTTCAAATGAATGAAGTGGTTTAAAGGGGCAAAGTAAGAGCTATATGTGGAAAGTTGTCCGTGTTTAATAACTAAGCAGAAAAAACAAGCTACAAAGGCCATATACAAAATGTCAGCATTTTTATTTTAGAGCAAAGCAGGCAGGAGTGAAACTGTGTTTTGGTCAATGACCAAAACTTGATTCACTAGACTTTCAGAGATTATGTATTTGAGCACAGTAGGAACTCAGATACTGTTTGAATTTTAATTTTACGAGCGCTAATGTAAGCAACCAGCAAGGAGGAGAGGTTCTTAGCAGGAATCCTGGGACTTGAGACAAAGCCCTATTCCAGTAACTCTTTAAGCTATAAATGACAGCAATAGTTTTTATTTCTTCAGCATTTCAGAGTTTATACTTTCATATATGAAGTTACTTCAAGAAGTTTGTGGAAAAATAGAATTAAAAGATAACACGAATCTTTCCATGAACTTTCTAAAGACCCCTCATGTATTCTCTCATTTAACTAAATATCCTCAACAATTTCTTGAGGTTGGCGTTATTACTCTCATATTGTAAAGAGGAAATCTTCAGACAAGTTAAATGAATAACCCACGCCAACTCTAAAAGGGCAGAGGTCAAGTTTGATCAGTTCTCCCCACAGTATTCCAGGCTCCCATCTCAGTATATCGCCAAAAATAAAAATTTTAAAAAGTGCTCAAAATTTATTTGGTGAGTGAGTGAGTGAGCAAATGAATGAGTGAACGAGTAAGTGAATGAATGAGTGAATGGGTGAGGAAATGAGTGAGGAAATGAGTGAGTCACTGAGTGAGTGAGTGAATGAGTGAGTGAGTGAATGAGTGAATGAATAACAGAGTGTGAGTGAGCACATTTGCCCCAGCTCTTCCATTTCTAGATGGAGCCTCTTTCCAATCACCTTCACCACTGCCAGGAGATAGGCAGGCAGGAGGCGACCACTATGACACACGATGCCAAGAAAGAAATCAGTATGTGGGGCAGCCTCATCCCCGTCTCCCACTGTAGTGAAAGCCAAGTCTCCAGTGCAGAAGCGATGCCGCTCAGCTCTAACAGGTGCCTCTGCGGTGCAGACACCAGCGCCGGCCCATGCCAGTAGTGCAGTTCAGGAGAGTCCCTGGGGCACTGCCATTTCTGTGAGTTCTGACTCCCCCTCACTCTCAGATTGTCTCTTGCATCGGAATGTGCTGGAGTGGTGCAGAGACCTGATTTCAGGTCTCTGCTCTGTCCCCTACTACCTTTGTGGACTGAGGCAAATCACACAACTGCTCTGAGCCTCCCTTTCCTCTCCTGTAAAGTAAGGTTGATTAAAGTTGCTACCTAGCAGGGATATGAAGGATTATGTAGGATAATGTAGGTAAAGGACTTAGCACAGCATCTGATACCTAGCAAACACTCAATAGTTTGATATTCATTTCTAATTATGACATGGTAGGTTAATCATAAAAAGTATAGTCACAGAAAATCCACAGGGAACACGTTAAGCAAAGGTGTAGGCGTGCAGATGCATGTGTATGCATGTGTGTAGTCTGTGTTTAAGGAGAGCAGAAGTTTTGAGCAGAAGTGGTTTAATATACTGACAACAGGAAAGAGGTGTTTTCAAGAAGCTCTCTGGAGAGTGGGATTCGCAAACTGTGTTACTGTCCATTAGGAAATCATTAAGACAATTAGCTCCCAGGCCCAGAACAAAGGAAGAAGTCAGCCGAGGTATCTCTCCCCAGCCTAGGCAGCCTTTTGAACATGCTTTCATACACGTGTATCCAATGATGATCCTGTAGGAAGAAGGCATTCTAATCAGAAGCTTGCAGTTTCATCATGCAGGCCCCTAAGTACCATGTTTTGCTACCTGATTATCACAAAGAATGAGAGTGATGCCCCAATCTGCTATTCTTCTGTGCCCCAATCACATTTACCAATCAAGAGTCTCTGTTCCAACATGGTACCAAAGTGTTATTCCTTCAAATTGGAGATGCTTCCTTTAGCAATTCTGCCCAGAGTCTATAAACACTGGGGAAATGAAAAGAAATTTTCTGTTATCACAGTGCTCTCCCGCCTGAGGTTGTTCACATTCCTGTTGTTAGTAGAGCAGCACTGATGACAACAACTCAGCTGCTCTTTCCATGCATAATGCTGTCAAGCTCCTCTAAGCAGCAGGGCAGAGCCTGGGCTGGGCCATCACCAGAACCATCTCACCCAAGATCTGAGGGAATGTCATTGAGGGGCACAGGAGACTTCCCAGAACAACCTAGTGCCCACGCAATTGCACACCAGCCTTCACTTAAAAAATAGGGAAATTGAATATTTCCCCAGAAAAACTGTCTGTGATTTCTGTTTCTTTCCAGAACAGAGAAAAGAGCAGAATGGTATATTCCCCACTCACCTGCCAAAATTTTGGTGAGCTGGCCTAGGGACAGCCTGTGCTGACTGGTGGAGGCTGACCCACCCTTCCCTGGGTTAACACAGCTTAGATATGGGGGGTCAGGTGCCCATTTGCCTATTTTAAGGGCACCAGAGATGCTTAGAGTCAGAACACACAGCAGAAATCCAAAAAAATTATGTTGGGGGTGGGGAGAGTGAAGAGGGATGAAGGGTTGGCTTTGAGTATTGGGTAAAAGGAAAGCTGAGTAGCCCCTTCCAGTGGTCCCCAAATGAGCTGTTTGCTAACCAGGAGTCTCCCAGGAATATTTCTGAAGGGCCAACACAAAAAATTTCTGTCTGGTTCCACCAATCTAGGGAGACTATGGTAGTAAAATGCTGAGTCTATGAAAATGAATACAGCGCAGTCCTGGCCCTTGAGGAGGTCATAAGCTAATGTCAGAAGTAGACCCATAAACATCTCTTTTTCATATGCTGTAGTAAGTTCAATATCAGTAGAGGCTCAAGCGTTATGATAGCTCAGAGGGGCCCTTAGCTCATCCTGGGCAGAGGAGAGAGTAAAGGGAGGTGGCCCTGTAGCACCCTGCCCATCATTTCCAAATTTACAATCTGTGAAAGTTCACCAGCACATCTGATGCTCACACAGTTCAGCTGGGTTCCAAAGGCCAAGACATGTGACACAGCAGTTGCTGATCTGGACTCTCAGGCACATGGAATGGGAAGAGCAAAGAGAACACAGAGACTCTCTGGCTACCCAAGCCGGCCGTGCCTTACAAGGACGATGGTGTTCTCAGGCCTAGGTCCTCAGGGCTTGGAGTTGGAATGGACAGAGAAGCAGAGTTTATGCTGATTGTCACCTAGATGACTATTTTCTGTCCTGAAGACTTTAAAACTCCTATGCAGACATCAGAAGCCCAGAGCTTAACTGGATTGTAAAATGAGACTTCACTCACCCCTGTAGAGGGGACATTAGCTCCCAGCACAGTTCTTAAGCTACATCTCTGATCGCAAGTAAAATTATTCAGCCAAGGAGAACTGTATCAAGTAATGTACACTTAGCAGTATAAAAATAAAAATATGAACATTTCTACAAACGGTCACCAAAACTGAGCATAATTGGTTAATTTTTTCACTTTGATGGGCATTTTAATATGCTTCATCCATAATAACGGAATAGTATATAGCCATTATAAATCATATTTTTTAAAAATGTGTCAAAATATAATGCTTGCTGTTATGACTTGAATCATGTCCCCCATAAAGATATGTTGAAGTCCTAACCCCCGGGACCTCCGAATGTGACCTTATCAGGTTGTGGTAGGTGTAATCGAGTTACGATGAGGTCAGTTAGGGTGGGCCCTAGTCCAATATGACTGATGTCCATATAAGAAGAAGAAACACCATATGAAGACAGAGGGATACAGGGAGAACACCATGTGACAACGAAGGCAGAGACTGAAGTCTTGGCTGCAAGCCAAGGAACACCAAGGACTGATGGCCACCGCCAGAAGCTAGAAAGAGGCAAGAAAGGGTTCTACCCTGAGTCTTGGGGAAAACGTAGCCCTCCCAACACCTTGAATTTGGACTTCCAGCCTCCAGAACTGTGAAAGAGTAAATTTCTGTCGTCTTCAGCTACCTAGTCTGTGGTACTTTGTTACAGCAGCTATAAGAAACTAATATATTCACTAAGAGAAAAAAAGGAGGACATAAAACTCTTATTTGGTAACTAGTGAGTTAATATTTTTCACCATGTGTTTACTGGCCCTCTTAATTTCTTTTTGGGTGAATTATGTGTTCACTCCAGCCCAGGGCTCTGGGTGCTCCAGGGTGACCTCCTGGCCATCCTCCTGAGTCTCTTTTGCTCTTCTCAGAGCAGGAACCAAGCATCCTGTGGGTTAAAACCTGAGCCCCTCCTTGTCCCTTAATAATCTTCCAAGAGCTGGGCTGGCCACTCACCCGAGCTTCCTCTTTGGCATAGAATAGACTCAATGCAAAATGATTTTGCTGAAATTACTTCCCATGTTTAGAACACATTTTCTGTTCCAAGAGTGTGGAATTAATACAAGTACAATAGCTTAGGAACATCAAACATTGCACACATTTCCTGATTGGGCTGTTACTGTTGTCAAGTTCTTGGCTGAGCAGCCTTGGAATTTAAAATGGGTCCAGCTGGGCAGAGAGACATATTCCCTTCCCCTCCCATCCCTTCCTCACCCAAGCCCTCCACCCACATGAGCTGCAAAACCATAGGCATGAGCCTCACAGCCACACGGGCTTCCCTTGCTCGCCTCCTGCCACCGCATCTCCATCCGCAGCAAGCCACGGCCTCCTCCCCTCGCCAGAGGCAGCTTCCATGGAGCAAGGCTGTGAATGAGGGGATAGGGCATGACACTGGGGCGTCAGTTGCTTACTGAGTAGCTGCAAACTATAGACCCTTCTAATACATAAAAATTCTCTTTTTTCTTTTTTTAAAATTTATTTATTTTTAATTGTATGTATGCATAGCGTACAGTGTATTGTTTCAGTACATGCATATATTGTATAATGATCCTCTCGGGGTAGATAGCATACTCTTCACCTGAACATTTACCACTTATTTGTGGTAATTACATTCAAAATCCTCTTTTCTAGCTGTTTAGAAATATACAATATATGCAGGTATTGAAATCATGCACGGTACCCAACAAATATGTAAAAATAAATGTTAAATTATTTTTTAAAAGAACTGTACAATACAATATTATTAGCTATAGTCACCCTAGAATATCAGAACTTATTCTTTCTGTCTACCTGTAATTTTGTACCCATTGATCAACTTCTTTTCCTCCTCTCTCCAATCTTCCCTTCCCCAGCCCTAGTCTACTCTGTACTTCTATGAGAACCACATATATATATATATATATATACACATATTATTTTTAATTATTTTTAATATAATCTGCAGTTGTTTAAATTTTTCACAAGTATCCTATTATCTGTTTTAATATCAAACCAGAGATTCTCACATTGGGAATACTCAAATTAGTTATCAAGCATACACCTTGATTCTATTACAGCCCTTACTACTCTGTGTCATTTACCTATGTGCATGGATTTCCATTCTAAACTATGAGCTCTTAAGTTCAGGGTGATGCTTTATTTATTTTTGTATCTTCCTAGCTTTCATCATATGTGGTACATGCTCAATATAGGCCATTTCTTTTTTGAAATACATTATTGAAGGCTTAATCGGGACCTCCTCAGCCCAAGAGTGGGACAGGATAGAGGGACATGTGGTGAGGGATGTGGGAATACTCAGCATAGCCGGAATGTGTGGTAGTTGGAGAAGTTTAGGAAATGTCTCCTGGATGAGATGACCTTTGAATTGGACCTTGAAAGATAACTATAATTTCCCCAAATGGGGAAATGGAAATAATAGAGAGACCAGAACAAGGTGGTATGCAGACAAGGTTTTGGAAAACTGTAATTAACTTGGTGTGGCTGGAGCTTACAATGGGGAGAGGACTCAAAGGGAACTTGCAAAAAGTTTTTCCAGCTTAACCTTTCACAAATAATGATCATAATAATTTTACTGTGGGTTGTTCCTTACTTTAAATCCAATCAGTCTTTCTTTCATTCAGCAAATATATATTGAGCATCTACAGAATTTGGGGCACTTTGTGAGAATTCAGTGTCTGCCTCAGCCATTGCTTTGGAAATGTTATCAGGATGTTTTATGTCATTTGCCTTAGCTCTGATTTTATAGGACAAGCTAGAGATTGCATCCTTTATTCCTTAATATCTTCCCAAAAAATCTGTATAAATGTTTTCTAGACGCCGTTGTTTAATAAGTGCTTTTGGAATTGAGTTAAGCTAACCTACAGTGGGAGGATAGTAGGATAAAGAGTGTTAAGAGGGGGAAAAAATAAAAGCAAAAGAAGGAGATAGAAGGGAAAATATTAGTGCAAAGAAGGAAATAATTAGAACCGAGAAAAAAGGAGAATTAATTAGAGGATATTAAAGAACATAGAATCTTAGGTCTTGAAGGAATGAATCTTAGGTTTAGTCAGATCTCTAGAGGACACTGCTTAAGAACACCTGAATTAGGAAAGAGGATGGAAGGACTTTAACATTTCCTCCAATGCTGAGGTTCTAGACAGCAACACTACTTTGATTCATATGTGACTAGGCAATGGTAGGACTATTTAAATGCTCCCAAAGACATGGCCCTTATGGCCATGTTCTGAGCTATCTGCCAAAAGGTATAATGGAAGTTAATAGCAGCTGAAATAACACTACAGTACTGAGAATATGAATATTTTATTAACTTTTGGTAAGTTAAGTTGATAAATTTCAAAGCATAAAAAAAATCATAATACTCTTTCTTCTCTATTTCCAGAATACAGTGTCGAAGTCCTGGGCCTGCCTAGCCAGCATTATGTATCCACAGCCATTGTTCCTGACAAGGCAAATTAACAGCACTGCTTCTAACTTGTGTAAATCAAACAGCTCTTCAAATTTGCTGCTTTCTAGTAGAAGAAACATTTCTCCAAAGTTCCATTTTTCCATTATGGTCTTGGTGGTCATACGGGCATCATAATAGTGACACATACCTCTCCTGTACTATTTTTATTACATCAGGCTTCAGCGGACCTTGAGCAAAAGATGACTAATGACACCCTCTCCTCCTTCAGTGTGGCACAGATGAATCAGACACCACACCAGGAAGCAATGGAAATAGAATTAGACTATGAATCAGGAAATGTGGGTCTTAAAGTTTTGTCTCTAACATGATGGAATCTTGCAAAAGTCTCTCTAGGCAGCAAAGATTACCTCCTCTTTAAAATGTGTCCCTGTTAAACTTTAACATTCTCTGATTCTTGACTATTCCCCCCAAATCTAATTGAATTGGTATTTATTGTGGAATCAGTTTGATATTGTTATTGTCTGAATATCTTGGAAAACAAGTTACCCTACCCCAGTATTTGGATACCTGCTGAAAACAAAACAAAACACCAAACACCCAGCTTAGGCATAAGATTTGTCTCCATGACAGCAATTTAAAACAGAGGAAATCTTTGGCTCAGAAAAGCTACTTTTTATAAGGTCTGTCATTTAGTTAGATGGACTTTTTTAGGTCTTGTATATGCAATTGGCAAAAGTGGAGCCAAGACAAGCTGAGAAAAGGAAGCTATAGCACACACTTAGTCATTGGAAATTGTAAAAATATACTTCCATTTCTCCTCAAAGAACTCAAAGAATTCATTCATTAAAGTATCAAGTTATGCTATAACACAGAACTCAAAATGAAAAAATCCTTAGTCACTTGCTCCCTGAGAGTTAGGAACATTGTCAATCTTATAAAGTAGTATAAATATGCTAATATTGGTAATGATGGCATCTATATTTGCCACAAAAAAAAGGAAAAAGAGAGAGACAGAGAAGCTGGCCACCTTCAACTCCAAAGTTCTTCTCTTGTCCTTTGTAGTCATTCTCTGCAATTCTCTTAGGCCATTTATTGGCCACTAGATATAAAGAATTATCAACGCCTCATGGAGAATTTAACAAGGATAAAAGGTATACAGTATGAGGAGGATACTTTGGAGTATTTCAGAAATTAGATAGAAGTTGGAAAAAAGACTTTTTTGAGCAATGGGCTTTCCTAAAACCCCTGAAATCACAGTATTCTGACAAATCAGCCAATCTGTGCCCTGTCACACAGAATTCCCTCCAATGGGCATAATGCCAACCAGGCATTATTTTATGGGTCACCTTTTAGCAATTATCTATAAGTAAGCTCAGGCCCTGCCAACCTTGCTCACAGTTCAAAGTTGAACATCTCAGTCTAAAATGGTCTTAGAAGCTGCCTAAGGCTGAAAGAGTGAGCCTGAGAAATGTGTGCCTTGCCCAGGTTATCCTTCATAATAAATCATAAAATTACTTGGTAAGAAAAGGATAGAACAAAGGGAATCACCATTTCCCCCTCCATCTACCAAGTAAATGAAATTGCTAGAGCATCTCTCCCAAGAGCAGAACTGGAGATATTCTAATGTGTTCTAAATCTTTGATTCTATGTCTATTTTCTCTACTCATCCCTGAGATGACCCCAGAGCTCTGACTTCAGTAATGACGGAGTTGAGTTAGGCCAGTGCTCAGAGGCTGATCCAAGTTCGAGGATGGTCAAAGAGTGGCAACTCAGAATTAGCTCAGTTGCTGTCACTTCATTAACTACTGAATCTGTAAATGTGCCATGCGGCAGATACACATGAGATGAGACATTCGTAGTGGTAATATATACCATGATTTTCAGTGCATTCCTTATTGCTGCAGAGGCGTACCCAAAGCCTAGTGGCCTCAGCAGTCAGTGTGAAGTGAAGCATTCGCCAAGTCAAAGGAGTTGAGAACTGCTCCCAAGGGTGTTGCCGTGTACATGCCACATTAAGCTTGGCAAGGGTAGGAGGGCAGGTTAGCACTCATGACTCTCTCCCTTACTACCATAAGAGGAATTCCTTGCCTCACCACAGTTACATTCTTTGACTTTTTACTTCTTTTCTCTACCATCAACACTTCAGTGCAACAGGCCTAAATATGACCTGTCCCAGAAGGCAAATAAATGGGTTTTAGCTTTTTGAGAAACAGCCAAAAACTCTTGACTTTATTTGAGAGATAATTCTGGTCCTACTTGTATTGAATTATATCCATGCACTGATAGTGTATATTTACTAATTTCTGTTTCAAATAATAATATTATTCTTGATATTATGATGACTCCCCTGCAGTGACCACAAAGCACACCTGAAACCAAGTCCTGTGTTTAAAACCCTCAATCTTAGTGTCTAATATGTTCATCACGCACACACACACACACACGCATGCACACACACGCACATGCCAGCCCATTCTTAGATGATACCAACTGGTTATAAGATTCACCCTCCAAATTTCAGCCGTGACTCAAGATTACAATCTTGACACATCATGTCTCCATTTCCATAAAGAACAGAAAGTTTTAGCTTTCCGATTATCATGAACATCAAACATTTATTGAGCATATACTAGATACAAGAATTAGAAATACTTGAGAAGCTTCCAATATAATTGGAGAATATACGACATAAACAGAAAGAAAAAAAAAGATCCTGGAAGTAAAGACTCATCAAATTCAAGAGCTATAGGGGTCCACAGTGGGCATTCCTTCAGTCGCATCTCTGAATTTCCTTCCCTAGTCATGAGTTTTAAAATATCACTTGTATTTCAAGATCCAGGAGATTGTCCACGCTTCTCTCAAAGCTTTTTTGGATCCATGTCATTTGTCCCGAAATCAGAAGAAATTTCTCAGCTCCTTCCATTCCCTCAGCAGCTTATCTGCTTCTCTCCTAGAACATTTTCTACTGCATATTATAATTACTTATGTACATGTGTTATTCCCAGAGCTAGATTTGATTAGAAACATCTGGGGGACAGAATCTTGTATCTGTGAATCTCAACACAACCTAGCACAGAGCTTCCACCATAACAGGTAATAAATATTTAAGGACTTGATCGTGTATTATAACCTATGCATTTGACAACTGAAGAAACTAAGAGCTAGAGCAACCATTAAGTATCCTGTCCAAGGTCACACCAACAGGGCTGATGTTCAACTGGGAAGCCCCAATATAACCTTCCAGGATGCCAGAATACTGAGATACATCTGTGGTAGTTGGTAAGTAGGTGATGATCCCAGCTGGCTCCCTGCAGTCCCAGCTGTGCCGGGAACTCTGTGGGAACCCTCTGGGTCCCATCATCCAGCAACTACAAAAATAACAACAAGCACTGCAGGGGTCTTCCAAGACACTGCATCAGTTCTGCAGCTGACGTTCATCTTGATTGTTCCATGTTCCTGCTGAACCAGTTAGGAAAGGTTTAGAATATCACCCCTGACATACAATAGTCACTTACAGAGCTCTGACAGGAAACAAATGTCTCACTACTGTTCTTAATACCTTGATACTAATTTATCACGTGATAAACTGAATTCTATAGAATGACTTACCAGTGACCAGACTTCTTAAAAGAAATGGAAGCAGAACTCAACGTTGAAGTGCAAGGAGGAGTTGAATAAGCAGAGTTACAGGAGGACATGAAAATAGAACCACACAAAGGCTTGGAAGCAGATATTTATTTGATACATTCAGGGTTAGCTATATAATTTGCAGAGTATGGTGCAAAAGAAAATTGCAAAGCTCTTTGTCAGAAATGCAGAGAAAAGTCTTTTTCCTTTCCTCTAGGGTCTCTCTCCCAACCTGTCAGGGTGGTTTTTATTTGCTATTCAATGTTGTGCTCCCGTGGACACAGGATACTCACAAGGTGAGTGCAGACTCCCACAGGCATCCAGGGCTCCACCTTGTGACTCAGCATATGAGGGGCACACACCTAACCCCAGGCCTCCTAGTGTCCGTGCCAGGCCCAGGGCAGGGACGGGGGAACTAGTGGCTGGGAATCTGCCTAGATGGGATGGGGAGGCAGCGGGAGGTAGGACCACAGGTAAACTGAGGCTCCAACCCCTCAGCACATGATCCACTTTCCATCAGACTCTGCTAACAAAAGGCAAATTCAAAGAGAAAACTAGGAAGAATTTCAAGTCAGCAACCACAGAGCATTAAGCCCCACATGTGACGGCAGCTTTTCAGCACAGAGCCATGTGCCGCTGCACCAACTGCATGTCCAGGAAGCTGGTGCTGGATGTGTCCAGAGGCAGGAGCAACAGAGTCAGGCGGGAGTGTGGGATAAATGTAAGGGAGGAGGAAGATGGGGCAGGAGCAGAGAGATGTAATCTGTGTGGTCAGCCACAGGCCATTCCAAGAAGCACCCACGATAAATTCTATGCCCCATAAATCAGTTACTTTGTGGCTTCAAACAAAATTAAGCAATAGATGAAGTTTGTCTACTCCTTCAGGATCCTCCCCTCACCTTGCTTCACAAAAGCATTATGTGGAAATGGAGCGTTCTGAGACGGTTCTTAGGTAGCTTTTCAGACTCTGGACTGTCTTTCCTCTCTAGCCCCCATCCTGTTCCCTCTCGCACCCTGGAAATCACTCTGTTGGGGCTGGCAGTTTAGCTCAATTGGTTAGAGCATGGTGCTATAACACCAAGGTCAAAGGTTCAGATCCCTGGTTCTCATACCAGCCAGCCACAAAAAAAACCAAACAAAAACAAAAACAAAAAAAACCCACTCTGTTGCAAGAAAGGATCTGATTGATTCTTTCGCTAATATCTATAGTAGCAGCCAACACATTCTCCCTTCCAAAGAGAAACTTGTAAAAAGAAACTATTTCATATGCCATCTATTTTCTTGTAGCACTAGGTTTACAAAATCAGCAAAGGTCCTATTGATAGTATTGGAGAAAGGAGTACATAAAAGCATATGTATTTGAGTGGAGACTATGCCCAGTACTCCCTACAATCAGCTGTTCCACCTTAGCAAGGCTAAGTGCTGCCACCACTCTGGCCTTATGCACCCTCTGTACATACTAATCTGCAAAGCCAAGATTTCCTGCAAATGGGGAGGCTGGGCCTCAGAACTGGCCAAACAGAATTTCTCAGCCACAGAGTCTCAGAAAATGTGAAATTGGATCTTGATCACTGGGAACCTGCCATCATCATTAAGCAGAAAAGAGCAGACAGACATCTGTTCTGTCTGGGAACACTGAGAGCATACTAATCACAAGCTACTGCTTGGTGCGGAACATTGTGGCCTCAGCTTGGACAGGCTGCACAGCCAGGCAGGCAAAGGCTGACCAGAGTGCAGGCATCCCGGAGCATGGGAGGTCACCACTGACGTGCCCAGTGGCTGGAGATTCTGCTTCTCATCAGCTGAGGGAAGGACTGAATGGAGCCACTTCTCCATCACTGTCTCTTCCTCTTACAAACCCTGGATTCCAGGAACAAACCTGAGAGCTGAGGCTGCAAGATGAATCTGGTGCTTTTCATTCCCTAGGCCTGTCACCATCCTCTCTTTGCTCTTCTTTTAATTCAAATCTTATCCATCTGTCAAGGCCCATCTCCAGATCCACATCATTCATTTGCTAATTTATTCATTTACCAGAAATGAGTACTTAATTTGTACAAAGCAATGTGCTAGTCATTGTGTGGAATACAAACTAAATTGTGGGTAAATCCTTTCTTTGTGGCGCATACAAGCCTAACAGGGAAGAGTAAATAGATACAAAAAGAATCCCAATACAAGGCAAACCAACAAAAAGCCCTGTCAGTACCGTAAGATGGGATGGTATACGGGCTCGAAATAAAGAGCAATGAACTGTATTCAGGCATATCAAAGCTGGCTGCATTGAAAAGGTGGCAGTCGTGCTAGGACTTAAGAACAAGCATCACGTGGGGACACAGACATGGGGGAGGAGCATAAGGAGCTCCTTCTAAGGAGCAAACAAAGGAAGGAAGAAAGTGCAGAGTGTGTGGAAAAGTTCCAAATACACTCAGTGCGACAAGAAGCAGACTCAGAGGTGGGTCACGAGATCAGAGTGTAGAAAGGCAGTCTGAGGCCTAATCTCAGCATTCCTCTGGAAAACAAGCCAGGAAACCATGACCGCTCCTGACCCCTCTTCTCTGTGACTTTCGATAATGCTTCTGCTTGTGCCTTGACCTCAGCACTCTAAATGGCAGACATTCAACAAATGTGTGTTGAATAATGAATTAATAAGCTAGTCACTGTTAAAGGTTTCCATGTAACATAACCCAAGGAGACGGTGTGGTATGCTCTAAGTCAAAACTCACTTGCTTCAGTCATCTTTGTTCCCTAATGTTTGCAAAATGAATAAATAAAAACTACGGTTTATGAAAAGCAAGATAATGGTAATCATTCACATGTTAACAGCATCTTGGGGTATGTAAACCATATCTTACTTTATCTCACTAATTCAAGTCACTTCACATTGAAAGGGAAGCAAAAGCAGATGTGGCAGTGGAATTTGGAAGACCTGTGCTGCCCCAGTCTTCTGGACAGGTGTGTCCACCCCTGCACCACGTCAGGGGAAACTTCAGCAGAGAGGGTACAAGTTGAAAAGGGACCTGGCAAAAGAGGAGATCAGGCAAATATATGTGCCTGGGAAACTCAGAAGACTTGAGACTCCAAGCTGAAAATACTCACAGGCTCCTAAAAGGTTTAGCTAAATAATAGTAAATTTACGTAATAATAATAATAACAATAATAATAGCTATAATTTATTGAGTATCCACTATGTATGAGATATTGTGATAAATGTCTTGTAAATATAATTTAATTCTTATAACCACCCTGTGAAGCAGGCATTATTATAAACATTTTATAGAAGAAGAAAATGGTGTATGGAGTAGTGAAGGAACCCGACCAGGGTTAAGCAGCTAGGAAATGGCAGAACCAGGTTTAAAACCCAGGTCTGTCCAACTTAAGTCCTAATTAGACTAGCTCTCTGAATGAGTGGATGTGTTACCAAGAGGGACCAGGACATTTATCAGACACCAACAAGGTAGACATTAGGAAGGCAGCTATGTCCTTCCCAAAGCCTAAGCTCTGGAAGAAGAGCAACCCAGAGCCCCTGGATTTTTGCATATGTGCTGATTCTCACGGACTTTCAAGGATGGAAAAACATGCACAGCCACGTTACAATCTGAGGATAAATGAATGTTCGCCAGATCCACACACTGTATGTAAGAAAAGCAAGCTAAAAAGCAACATGTCAAAACCGACAAGAGGGCCAGTTAGCTCAGCTGGTTGGAGTGTAGTACTGATAACACCAAGGTCTGGGGTTCTATTCCCTGTACCACCGGCGCCAGAAGGAAAAAAAAAAAAAAAAAACTACCAAAAGGTACACTTTTCATGCGGACTTTGAAAGCAGAAAGAAATAAGTGGCACCTGCAGGCTGAAGTGCTTTGAAGAGTGCTAGGGCACAGCTGTGAACCCAAGAAACAAAGACAAAGCCATCCCTGTCCTTGGTGCTCCTCTAAACATTTGTTCAACATTTGCTTTGGTCTGCCCACTGTTTAATAAGAATAGAGTTGTTTCTTAGTGTCTTTAGGCTTTTTCCTCAAACCCATGTGCAGGCGAGGGGCAAAATATCACTTATACTCTAAACCCTGTCCAGGTGATCACCTTGTAGATTGCAGTCCACCTTCCCCGTTTAGTGGTTATGTGACTTGTGACAAGTAATTGTGATTCCATATCACCACGGCTGCAAGTCACCTCTCTGTACCTCAGCTTCTTCATCTGTAAAATTGGATCACAGAGACTGCCCACCACATGAGACTGCTGTGAGGATTAAATGATTAATAAGCAACAAGTAATATATATGTAATGTACTCAAAGCAGTGCCTGGCGTATAGTAAGCACAGTGTTTGCTATTACCATTATTACTATGTGTGGCTACGCCATTCTTATAATATGGCCGTGCAAATATTAACTATTTTATTAATCATTCTCATTAAAAGCCACTTACCAGTGGTCTGCAGAAAGTCTCCTGAAGCAGGGGTTATTATATTTACATACTAAATTGCCCACAACTGCACAAATTTTCTGAAGCATTCACACATAATTTTTAGTGTGTTCTTGCCTTTATGCATTTGTTTGGACTTTTTCTTGGATACCATCATTTAATTCATTTTCTTCCTCTTTCTTTCATCTCACCCATTTAGACTTCCTGACGTTGGGGTCAAGAGCGACGTGTGGCACCGAAACTACCCAATGCCGAAAGAAGGGAGAAGGTTCTCTCAGTTGGGCAGCGCTCTGCCAGCCTAAAAAAGCTCCTCACCTCCTGTCACATCAAGGCCAGAAAACAGAGTGGGGAGACCCCTCTACCTACCCCACGTGGGGTGGCGGTGGAAGGAACGCACATCAAGATTGCTGGCCTCTCCATTCATTTAACAAACATGTATCTACTGTGGCCAGACTATGGCCTGGGCAGAAGAAAGCAGTGGACAAGGCAGAGAGGCAGAGAAGGTGACCCGCCTCGAGGAGCTCAGCCTTGCGGAGGACCTGCCACCCTCGGGTGGGGTTAGCACCAGACCCGGCGCCGGCGTGGAGGGAACTGGCGCGCCAGGCTGCCGGCGGCCCCGCCCATTCGCCGGCGCAGCGCGGACCCGCCCCTTCGGCGGCGGCGGCGGCTGCGCGGCCCCGGCTGCGCGGGCACGCGGGGCGCCCGGCTGTCAATCACGCGCAGGCTGATCTCCGCGAGGCGGGAGCGGCGGCGGCGGCGGCGGTGGCGGTGGTGGTGGCGGTAGCGATGGGACCCCAGCGAGAGATCTGCGGCTAAGCTGGCTGCACTTGCTCCACGGGTCAGGGGATCGGAGGGAGCAGGTAAAGCCATACTGAGCCCAGGGAGAGCGGCTTCCTATGCTCCAGATGTCTCTCTCCAGTTCTCCCTGTCCTTCCTTTCTCTCTTTCCTTCCTCCCTCCTCACGCACAAATATTCATTCTCTCTCTCTCACACACACACACACACAGACACACACACTACGCACACATTCACGTTTATTGCATGTGTACAAATCTCTACAAAAACGATGCGTATTAAAATCCGTGAAAACGTACAAATTAGGGGTAACCAACTCCCTGCTTTGGTGGTGTGTGGTTTGTGTTATGTAAGAATTTGAGGGATGTACAGCTAAAAACTTAAGAGTCTCCTTCCTGTGAGACAAGGAAAGTTGTCTATTAAGTAAGAGCAAAATGCATGTGTTTGGAGTTTGCAATGCTGGTTTGATTTATTTTCCAGACTGAACTGAACCCCCACTCGACCTCCCCACTTCTTAGCCATGTCTGAAGATGTTTGAGTGTTTTGATATGATCTCAGGACCTACTTCTTTGTGTTTTTAGAAAGGGACTTGGATGGAGGTGAGACCAAGGCTAGTGACCTCAAAAAAAACAGAGGTGGGGTTTAACAGTTAGTGTTTGCTTGATTGGTTCCTGGCTCTGTAGCAGAAATGTTTTCAGAACCTTGGAGAGCTCAATAAGCTCCCGACCAGGCCAGCCCTTGGTGAACGGCATGTGTGGAATCAATCTCTTAAGAGAAAAATGGAAAGGTGACAGATAAAAAGAAGGGAAATTTAAGAGTGACAGAGAGACAGAAAAAGAGAGCGGGAGAGAGAGAGAGAGAGGGATAAGGGAAAGATAGCAGAATGTAGTGAATGTAGTGACCTATGGTTGGTTTGTTTTCTTTTGCTTATCCAGATTCAAGATTCTAACATAATTTGCTCCTTTACCCAAATCTGCTCACATACCACTCACAAAATTTGGTGGCAAGGAGACGGGCCTTAAAAAAGGGTTGGCTATGGTCCATAGAGACTGACCCTAATGATGCTGGAAATAGTTTTTCAGACCTCAGCTAGGCTTACCCACCTCAAATCTTTGGGTTTTCCTGCAAATGAGTGGGATCTGATCAACAGAAAGAATTCTCAATGACCTCTTGGAAAATACGGCCCAGTTATTATTTTATTTCACATGACTAGAGTAATGTAGGAAACCAATAGCTCTATAGCTGGCAATGGCTTTTTAATTAAATTTTGCAAGGGCACCTGCTTTTCTTAGGCAGATGGAAACTTAAATGATCATGATAGGAAGAAAATGGATATAGGAGTAAAACTCAGTCTGATGAGTAAATAGTCCAGAGAGTCTTGCTAAGTGTAAAATGCATAAAAATATCAGAAAATACAATGATTATAATACTCATTTACTATATGATATAATAAAACAAGTGCCAAAAAAGGTCAGTTCTAGAGTATCTAGGAAGCAAATTATCTTTTTATTTAGAATTTGTAAAATACAAATGAATCAGTTTAGTTGGTATTATTAACTAGATGGAACATAGTTATATCAAAATGAGAATAGCATCTGTGTAGTGTGTTACAGTTTACAAAGCCCTTTTGATTTGTCATCTCATTTATTCTATACACTATCATGAGAGCCCACAGAAAAGTTATAAAATATAAGTTAGATTTTTGTTTATAAAAAAAACTGTCTCTACTCTTGAACAAGAAGTTCTTTGTCAATGTTTTTGTCAACATTAAAATGATTCTTTATAAGTTATATAAATGGCTTATAAAATTTAGATTTCGATCTGTATCACATTCTACAGAATTTTTTTTTTTTTTTCTTAAATAGGATTGAAGAATGTGCCGTTAAAAAGACAGGCCAAAGAGTAAACAACAAGAGGAGGAAGGGGAGGACTTCAAAGGTAAGACTCAAACCTTATCAAGTGTAGATTCATAAGCAAACTTGTGGTCTGCAAATAGATAAAGAAGAGGTTAAAATTGAATATAGTTTATTTTCCTCTTCTCATTTGGGTTTTGCACTTTATGTTTCTTACTAAAAAATATATACATTTTGAAGAATTAAAGTAACTGATAGTGAGTAAAATAATTGTTCATCCTTTCTCTTTTAAAAATGATGAAAGTGGTTACTTATCCACTGAATATAAAAGAGCTCATAATAAATATATACATACATATATACATAGTATTAAAAAGTTCATAGTATAGAGCCATGAGCTCTACCACTGTTCCAGAAAAATAAAATATCTCTGAAATGATCCATTTGTACAAAAAAAATTTCAAGTTTTAAGGTCATGCTTATATAATTCCAGAATGCCTGATTTAAAAGTGAAAAAGCTGTTAGCAGGCTTTCATGCCTTCCTGCACCTAGTATGAGTCTGACTGAGACTTTTAAGTGAATTGACCTTTTGGTTTGGTGTTTGATAAGTGGTCTAAATCATCTATGTGCCTATACCTTGTCTTTGCAGCACTGGCCCTGTGGAAAAGTTGCTCTAATGGAAACTTCATTCTCATTATCTCAGAATTCTGTTATGGAATAGGAAAGCAGTATGAAAAATTGAATAATATTTCAAAGAGAATAAATAGAACGGGGCCTGTGCCTGGCCTCACAACTGACTCACACACATAGCCATGGGAAAACACTCATCCTTTCTGTGCCTCAATTTTCTGCCTCTCTTTTCTCAAGGAGACCATGAAGACAAATAATATAATGTCTAGGACATTCTCAGAGTTTCAGGAGGCATAAAGACTTATTTCTGTTTTCACAGCTTGAATATTTTAAAAGTAAAATAAAAAGTAACCACATACATTAGACTGAAATTCAAATTTCAAGCAAGTTGATACTACAGTGTATTGGTGCACATAGCGATCAAAACAGCACATGCATGGGTTTATCTGCCTGATAAAGGAATGACTCAGGGGATTCTGGACATTTGTACTCCCCCTCCTCTTCCCCCCCCCCCCCCACCAAGCCCCCATTGTTAATACCTCTTCGTGAGGCTCATTTTGTTGCATTTATTGCTTCATGGATGTGTTTCCTTCGAATCCAAAAGTCTACTGAGGGCAGACCGTGCCCCACTCATCTATGTAACCATTACCTCAGAGGTACCTGGCATATACTTAGTGCTTTTAAAACATTGAAGGAAGGGAGAAATGAAAGACAAAGGACCACTCAGGCCATCACCCACACCAACTCATGTAGAATTCTGTGCTAGGAAGTTTTGAAGTACTAGAAATTAAAGTGGTAAACAGGACAGAAAAAAATCCTGTCCTCCTGGAGCTTACAGTCTATCATGCATATGGTCTATCAGACCATAGGCAAAGAAAATACACATGAGGTTATCAGGTAACGAGTGCTGTGAAGAGAAACAAATCTGGACGAGGGAATAGAGAGTGGTGAAGGGCTGATATATAGATATGCTGATCATAGAAAGCCCCTCAGAAGAATTTGGGAGGGGAGCTACAGTATAATGTTCTCTTTCCCCGGGTCTCTGGGAGGTGACAGGTGTGTTCTGTTGCTAAGAACTGAATATTCATTTAATGTCTAACTGCACATGCAATTGAGGTAGTTGCTTATAGGCAGATTACAAAAAGAAGATTACAAAATGAAGATCCATGGATGGATCTTCATTTATCAGCACGTAGGATGTCTTTCAAGGAAAATGAAAACAACTCCTTCTTCATAGATGATCAAACAACCACACACAAAGGTGGCTTGTGCCCCACCACAATGGCCACGCAGGCAGGGGGATACAACAGGCCCCTCTAGTGTGTTTACAAAATGAGTACTCACGTGGACTCACTTAAATACGACACTGGACAGCGTTTTCACTCCCTCCCTCTGTTCATGTACCTCCTGAGATGTTCAAGCTTTCTCTAAAGAAAGGAGCCCTCTAAAACCTGTTGCCTAACAACAGCCATAGAGTTAACATTACTGTTTTTCCTGCTGTCACTACAGCTACTGAAATAAAAGCATCAGAATTTGCATGAAAGCTTGTTCATTAAGTAAATGCTGAGCCAAGCTAAAAAAGCCTTTGCACGTACCTTATGTTTATCTTCATCCAGATTTGTTACATACAGTTTAAGGAGCACCTAGCTTTTAAAGTGACTTTATGAAGTGACTTTGTGTATCCTTTTCATAATACTGGACATGTCAATCAACTGAGTAGATTCCAAATAACTGTACTATTTTCTGTATTGGGACAAAAAGTTACTGGCTTCCCTAGGAAGCATGTAAGTCTTTGTTGAGATTTTCTAGGTCCAAAACCCTCACTCTAACATATTATATTTATAAATTTATGTTCTGCCAAGTAATCATTCTCCTCTAGAAGTGAATCCCAACTAGTTGTATGTTTGGGAACGTGTGTGAAAACTCTCAGACCCTCAGGGATGACTATTTTACATTATACATGATACTGAAGTAACTTGTTAAACAAACAATATACTAATATTCAGTCTACTTAGTAGCAAGTAACTAACCTAACAAGTAGCTTATATGCCCCTTTAAACTGAAGCATCATATGTACCAGAATAAAGTAAGAATTTGGGACAGTCAGTGAGGGTGTGGAAGGAGGTGGGAAATCAGTAAACCCAGTTGTTTTTCCAGCAAAAAGCAATTGACTCACTCTGTAGATTCATAGCCAAAAAATCCTAGAAAACTACATCTGGGAGGAATTAGAGATTGATCTAGTCTGACCATCTTATTTTAAGGATGGTGAAACCATAGCCCAAGAGGTTAATCAGCTTGTCTGAGGTCTTATGACCAGTAAGTTGCAGATCGAAAACTAGTATCAGAGTCCATTCTCTGCTCGGTGTGGTCAGCACAACACAGGCCATGTTCTTGTTCATACTTTGTACTACTAGACGAGAAAACAGGTTCACTGGAATTCTTTTTCTGGAATGTATCTAACGTCACTAAAAATCCATCTGACTTAGAGTAGAGCCCCTATCACTCAGGCACAAAAACATTTGTTTTATGACACTGTCTATCTCCTTTATGATCTAACCAGTATTGTTTCTAACAAAGTTGGACCACTGAGTCTCATCTTATAAAGCAGAAACATTTAACCTAATGTGTCAGAAACAAGCTGTGCAGGGAATGACTACAATATGTCACGTGGTCCTGCTCTGCTTCAAAGCTCAATCCTGAGAATGCCTTCAGCATCTAAGGAAAACAACTCTTACTGTTGCTATGAGGAACTTGTTTACTCCTATCGTATCTATTTTTGTCCTTTTTTATGTTAAAGTCTCTGGTGCTTTATAGAAAACCTGAAAATATATATTTAGATGAGTTGGTTCTGACTATGCAAGTATATGATTCAGTTTATACTCCTGCTTATTATATTACTTGTCATCTTTCATCTGCTCCCTGACTCAGGTGTCATCGTTAGCAGATGATTTTTCTATGCCTCGTTTTCCTCAATGACAAAACAGAGTTAGTAATACTAATTTCATTGCCCCTTGGCCAAAATTTTAATTAGAATGTCTTCAAAGAAAGTGCCTTTAAAATTATTCTACTTATGTATCTCTGGTGATGGGCTCTTATTAACCATCTTCATTGTATAAGCATTAAATAGAAAGTACAGAAGTGATCGTTCTAGCACTTACAATATGAAAACTGGGTTAACATTCTTTTGACTTGTCAGACTTTGCTGCTCTAATCAGGCAAAGTACATCCTAAAATCTTGACATTTTATGAAATAATATTCTTGTGAATGTTTAAAATTTTTAAAAAGAAATCATACTTTTGCCTCTCCTGCGCTCTCCTCCTGGGTGATTTCTTTAGAAAGCAGCTGACCCTGAAACAGAAGGCATAGATACTAAATCTAATATTGACCAATGGTTTAAAAGATGAGGTTTGGGCCCCCATCAATACCACATGCTTGCATCATTTTTCTAAAATCAGGGCCATATTTCCTGAACTTGTCTACAGTTTCTAACCAAACCCACTTGTGGCTAAGAGCACACATTTATAAGATGTCCTTATGAGTTCACTTTGTGCCCATGAGACAGAGTCATGCTAACTGTCCCTGGCTTCAGCTTTGATTTCAGTCCCATGATTCTATCCAACACACACTAAGTGGCCACATATGGCACTTGATAGAACTGTAGATTAATGTTTTTCACTTGAAGATAAACATTACTATTTGTTTTCTTTTTTTTTTTTTTTTTTTTTTTTTTGTCTTTTTCGTGACCGGCACTCAGCCAGTGAGTGCACCGCCATGAGTGCACCGGCCAGTCCTATATAGGATCCGAACCCGCGGCGGAAGCGTCCCTGCACTCCCAGCGCCGCACTCCCAGCGCCGCACTCTCCTGAGTGCGCCACGGGCTTGGCCCCTATGTGGTTTCTTGATAAGGAATTGGAAATATTTAATATGCCTCTGTTGGCCTGGCTTTTAGCACAAGCCCTGAGAAAACCTGGTTCAGTGAGAAAATAACCTATATCGTTCCTCGCTTTGTCACATATAGACTATGTCCATACAACGAAAACCAGCCAGAGGATAAATGAAAAATCCAAGTAAGTATTTTGCTTTTCCAACTGCACATTTATTTGCTTATATGAAGATCAGGAAACCAAAGAACAAACAGGATAAATGAGAATGCCCTTACTCACCAAAATTACTGTGTCCCTCAGTATTTTCTGTTTTTAATCATGAATTAATAACCAAATCTATATAAATGCCTCTCTCTAAGGGTATTGTTTAGGTTAAATCAAGTTGAGATATCTATCTAAAAAAGCAGAGTCCCAAGTAGCCCACCCAGGGCATAGTTTTATCTATGAAACTCTGAATCTTATTTATTCTAGATTCTTTATGGAGAGTAATAAAAGTCTGTGTCTACTCTCCACATTATTCTCCAGTCACCCACATGGACAAATGTATCCATAAATAATGGCTGAATATATGGCACTGGAGTTTAATAAGACATAAATGATTGGCCGAGCCATTTGTAATTAAGAAAGCATGAAGTATAAGTTGCTCAATAGCTTTTTAATAAAGCTCTGTACAACTTGACAATGAGTTAAAATGTTAGAGGAAGATACGTGAGATCCAAAGACAAAATTAAAAGCTGCTAAGACTAACATCAGGTAGATTCCACAAAGAAACATGGCTAAAAATCACAGAGGATGGTCCAAGGCAAATTCCATCTGTAGCAAATGAAAGTGCCTGCCTAATTCTTTCACATGTAAGTGTAAAGACTACTGGATTCTAAGAGATTAAAGATGTCTTGTCAAGGCAATGAAAATCTCAACTTCTTTGTTGCCATTTCTCATGTGCCTCATGCTTAAATTTTTGCATAATTTAACTGAGCTGTGCTGGTGTGTCTCATTTCATTTACAAAGAATCAGTTCTAGCATGGAATATTTGGGGTAATTTTGCATTGAACAGAAAAGAAGAGCAGCTTATCAGAAAGACAAGTCTTTCGAAGCGTCTTTATATTGGGCTGGCCTGTTAGCTTAGTTGGCTAGAGCACAGCCTTATAACACCAAAGTCATGGGTTCGCATCCCTGTACCAGCCAGCCACCAAACAAGAAAAAACACCACCAACAAAAGTGTCTTTATATCTTAAGAAAAGAGCATTCTTCAAATTGGCTGACATTACTCAGCCTGGTTCTCCTCACCTTTAATATGCCTTTTGGTCTGAGGCCACAGCCCATGAGGCTGATCCATGTGGATGTTGTCATTCCAGCCAGAAAGGATGAGTTCTTGCAGCAACGTCTGTGGGTCCAGGCAGGCACAGGCTGCTACCGAGGCTGGGTACCAGCGCTATGGGGTCCGGTCCTACCTGCACCAGTTTTACGAGGACTGTACCGCCTCGATCTGGGAGTATGAGGATGATTTCCAGATCCAGAGATCACCTAACAGGTGGAGCTCAGTACTCTGGAAGGTAAGGAAAGAACATGTATTTAACTGGTGGGGATGGAAAAATTATTGGATATAGTAAATACTGAGAACTGAGTAAATACAGAGAACTGAGAGGTTTGGTATTCTGTGTGTACATCACTCCTGATGATACCAAATGCATTTTTCTTCCCTTAGGACAGGAGAATCTAAACCTCTAAGCACAGAATTATTGTCAGTGAGTAGGATAAACATAAATAGGCCCAATTGCATGTTAATTATTATTGCTACTGTTATTAACGTGCCACTAATTTCACTAACTGTGAAGCTACACATAGGCAAAACATTGTATTCTTTCAGCCTCCCTTACAGGCTTGGTAAATATCATTTGACAAGTTGCAATAATTATATAAAAGGAAATAATTTAGAGAGAGTTAATGTTGAGACATAGTACACTGGTGTATACCAGCTCTGCCTCTACCGGATAAGAGATCATGAGCCTCTCTGAGCCTCAACCTCCTCAAATGAAGGAGCCTCATTAGAGAATATATTCAGTCTTCCAACAAATAATTAGTGAGCACCTACTCTGTGTCAAGAGGGTTCAACATGCTGGAGATTAAAGTGATAAACAGGAGAAGAAAAAATCCCTGCCCTCATGGAGCTTACAGTCTATCATGGCAAACAGACCATAAATAAACCACATAATAGAATGTCAGATAGTGATACATGCTGTGAAGATGAATAAATCCAGCTAAGAGGATAGGGAGTGGTGGGGACTTGTATTTAGATATGCTGGTGGTAGAGAGCCTTTCACAGGAGAAGATGTTTGAGCAAGTACCAGGATGAGCTGAGGCACAGACCATAAAATTGTCTGGCTGAAGGTCATTCGACCTCAGAAAAAAGCAGGTCCAAAACTTCTGAAATGGGAACGAGTTTGGTGTGTTTGAAAAAGATCAAGAGGGGGCCAAGCCCGTGGCGCACTTGGTAGAGTGCTGCGCTGGGAGCGCGGCGACTCTCCCGCCGCGGGTTTGGATCCCATATAGGAATGACCAGTGCGCTCACTGGCTGAGTGCTAGTCACGAAAAAAAAAGACAAAAAAAAAAAAAAGAAAAAGATCAAGAGGTACAGTCTGATTGGAGTGGAGTGAGGACAGGGACATGCAATGTGTTCAGAAATATAACAGGGCACAGATGATTTACATAGAGCCTTGTAGATGACAGTGAGAACCTGGGCTTTTATCTCAAGACATGTGGGAAGAACCTGTGAACAAGCAGGAGAAACAAAAAGGTTTCAAAAGCTGGTCATGAGAGAGTATGGCATGTTCAGGAGACTGCAAATAGTTCCCTATGGCTAGGGTAAATGTTTGCACGTTGGAGGACAGGGATCAGGAGATGAACCAGGAATGCATATAAGAGCCAGATCACAGAGGACTTTGAAAGGCTACGTAATGGAAAGTTCCCCAGAATCTTTCAGCTTGAGTACAGTGAGGAGGCAAGATAACAGTAAATGTAGGCTTTCCTGGGGAGGGGGGATGTCTCACAATCAGGTGTAAATGCACACACACACACACACACACACACACAGCATTACACACATTCTCTGTGCCTTAGAGGTCCTCGGTTACTCATGGTTGCCTCAGTCACTCCCAATTTGTTCCAATGCCTGCAACTGCTGCCGTCTACAAAAGCTATGTGACATGGCCCCACCTGCCCCCTGCCACCTATCGCTGCCACCTATTTCCCGAGGATCAAACAGGCTATGGTAGAATTATTCTTGTCCTTTCTTGTCCTTGCACTTGACTTTGGCTAAGGCTGTTGCCACTTAATTGTCTATGCAGCAAGCAGCCTCCATATGCAGGTACTGAACCAATGGGAGCAGTCTTCTCCCCCGCACTCATTCTTTCCTCACTCAGAGCTATTTTCTTTCCTCCTCCTCAACCTAGCTCAGAAACCGCTCAGAGGACATCAATGATTATGCCCAGGTAGAAGGCAACACTGCCTCCCCACAGCCTTACTAGAGGCAAACGGAACTCACATCCTTGTCTTTCCTCTCAGGTTAAGCCCCTCCATCTGTCCTAATCTCTCCAGTTTCCCCCTGAACTAGGTCAGAGTTTAAACTTACTTCTTAGATTTTTTTCCAGAGTTTTGCTGGATATTAAGGAGTATTATACAAGAAATGAGAGGAGCTGTGGGAGACTAGTAAGAAGAGAAAACATGTGGTATTGTTTCTGGTTCTTGAAAGATTTCTCAGGTGGCACTTGAAGGATGGGCAGAGCAGGTTGAGACTAGCAATGGAGACCATCAGGATGCGGTTGCAATGGTCCAGGCAAGATCTAATACTGGTTTCTACCATTTGAGTAGCTCTGGTGGAGAGGAGAGAAAAGATTCAAGAGACTCTTATGAGGCAGAATCAGTAAGATTTCATTATCTATGAATGTGAATGTGAGGAAGGGCTCCGGGAATGTGTGGATGGGAGGAACACAGAAAAGTTGGGAAGGAATTTACAGAGTACCATTTTGAACATCTGGAATTTGAGGAGCCTTTGGGACATTTTTCTGTAGATCCTCCTACTGGCTGTCAGAAAGATGGTCTAGAGCTTGAGAGAGGTCCAGGCTGAAGCTGGAGAACTGGAAGTCATTGGTAATAGGTGGGAGTTGAAACTGTGCCCACAGATTAAACCCTAGAGAGAACATATTGAACAAGAAGAGGTGGGATCAAGGGTGGAACCCTGGAGAATACCAATAATTCATGAAGAATGTTGGCAAAGCAGACTGAAAGTGAGTTGTTACAAGATAGAGCTACAAACAGGAGAGAGTGTCAGAGATAACTGTAGGGGAGGGTTTCAAGAAAGCATAAGCATTTAATATCAGTGACTACAGAATATTTAGGTGAGATTACAAAAAGAAAAATCACATTGGACTTGATGATTAGGAGGTCATTCGTGACCTCAGAAAAGGCAGTTTTAAGGAAATCATGGAGGACTAAGTTTGGCTGTCAAGGGTAGGAATGACCTAGAGCTGTAGTTAGAGAGGAATGCAGGGCTCTAGAATAGCTTTGAAAGACAGAGGTGGTTGAATGTGTTTACACACTGGAGGGAAGGAGTGGAATCCCCGTAAAGTGGAAGAGCTGATGTGGGGCTCCACTGCCCAGGTGAAGGGGTGCTGGGAGGGCTGTGTGAGGTCAGGCATGTGGAAAGACCGAGATCAGAGCCTGGCATTGGTTCTTGCTTTGTAAAGCTCAGTATCATGCTGAGGCAAGCAGGGACAGTGGGGCTAGAATCTGCCAGTGCCACAGGCAGATGTCACCACTCAGAGCCCAGGTCCTGCTGAGGAGAGGTAGCGGCAGCCCTCAGGGCTGATGAAGAGGAAAAGCCAGTCTTCGCTCTTGATGAGCTTCCCTGGATTCCCTCTAACCCAGATGGCTCCTCCACGGTTAGCTCCCTCCAGTGCCCCCCATCCCCTGCTGTTCTTTCCTGCCATGCCTGTCCTTGCTTCCAGCAGTAATCACTGCCACCCCTCCATCAGGACAGCTGCACCACAGCTGCTGCCAGCTCTGCCTCTTGGAGTGAACCACATTTTCAGACCTCATCACTCACCGACATACAACGAAAAGGATGTTGGTCAAAATGACAGCAGTCTCTGGCTTCTAGCCCCCACCAGCAAAATTCCTGGAATCCAACTTCTCCTCCCTATCCAATCCTCCTTTCCAGCAGCAGGGACTGGGTTTTCAACATACTTCCCAGAGCCAAGAGAGTCATCAGAAGCCACAGCACAAGAACTGTCCTTGCTGCTGCTTTGGGGGCTTGTCACGGCCTGGAGAGGTCCTTCTCTTTCACCATCGGGGTTGGCCTCACAATCCCACTGTGGTGCCGGGGGGAGGACCCACCCAGCAGCATTCCAGCTCTTCTATGTGGCGCTAAACAGAGCTGCTTTGCTCTCATAGATCTTTAAATGACCTCTGTGTTGCCATTTTTTTTTAACTCCTCAATTGTATAGAGCCCTCTTTCTCTTAGAGCTAGGACCACTTCACCTTAGAACTGTGTCCAGAGACAATTTTTATAATACTGGAATCACTTCCCCAATTTTTCTTCCTCGCAGTACTCCACCATGGTGCCAGGGTTAAGCCGAAGTATCCCAGTGCCCTTCCTCCCTTCCATCCTGCTCTCAGGGGGGTTAAGAAGCAGCCTATTCTTGATTCCGCCATGACTCCTTCACGCCTACCATCTCGAGCTCTCCCTGGCGTGTTTGAACTGGTTTAGAGTCCCTCAGAGGGCACATCTCCTGGGGATCCTCATTAGACTTGCATCGATCATGCATCCAGGATCCATGGAGTCAAATGCTCGTTCCACACAACCCCCTCCCTTCCCCATCCAAGACAGACCTCTCTCCAACACAGGAAAAGGAGGAAAGGGGCAATGTGGCCAGCCACTTTTCCGTCCTCACAGTGAGCAGGAGTCCTCCCATCTGCATGCCATGCTTTGCCTTTTAGCTTCTGAGTAACATTCCAAGAGTGGATTTTCATCTAAAGCACTGCTTCATTGAGGAACAGACTGCTCAGAGAATCAATCACCTGGCTCCGTATTCATCAGTCTGTGGTTTAAGTTAGTCAGACAGGAATATTTATGGAGTGTCAGGCTGGAATAAGAGCCATGGAGAGGCAAGACAGAGATGGGAGACAGAGCACACTGGCCCCGCCTGCTCTCCCGAATCTCAGAAGCTGGAATGGAAACATCTTTGCTGCCCTCCATTTCTAAGAATCAGTGCCAGTTCTTGAGAAGGAAGATAATTTAGGGACATATGAAGAATGTCATCATGGATATTTAAGTTAATTTACTTTGGGCATTCAGAATTTTTTGATGTGAGTCACTTTTTAAAAGTTATAAATAATGGTTAGTCTTTGAAGATGACTTGCCACCATTTTTAGAAAAATGTAGAAAGCCATCCAAAATGTTATATTTTACAACCCAGTTGTTCCTGTAGTACTTGTATCTTACGTAGGAGAGTTTCTGGTTTTTTTCCCAGAAGACATCATTTTGGCTTTCCAATAATAATAATAATGATAGCTACAAGTACTTATGACAATTTATTACTTATCCGGGTACAAGACTAAATGCTTTCATAAAAGGTCTCATTTAGTCATCACAACAACTCTATGAAGTAGGTACTATTATCATTTGTCATTTTATAGATGGGGAAATTAACAACAAGAACATTGAAGTAACTTTCCTTCTGTGATCTAAGTGGTAGATGGTAGTTCTAGAATCTAAACCTGAATTTGTTAATCCCAAACCTGTGAGCTTCAGCCTCCAAATGGTGTATCACTTTCCGTCTTCAGTGTGTTGCACTTTACTAGAAGCTGAGCTAATGCAGTTTAACCTCCATCTGCCACTCTTAACACTTCTTAGCATCTGCACATGTACAGTCTACACAGCTGCATGTGAAAGGAGAAACAGCACTGGTCTGGGGGTCAACTCCATGGTTCTAAGCCCTGCCTCCACAACTTGCTAGCTGTCTGTCTTTGGGCTGATAACTTACCCTCTGTGAAGCTACATTTTCTTACCCATAGCTAGCAATTATGGTTCCTTCTCGGCTTACTTGGAGAAGAGGTGGGTATTTATAAAGACTGTCAATGTCCCCCAGCCAAGACCACCAGGAACATACCAATACGTTGAGCAGTTGGGTTTATTACTCATCACAGTGAAAGAGAATGATGTCTTGGGGGACTATGGGGCATTCCGGGAAGAGAGAGTGAAAAATGATGTATTATAAGATGTGGGTTTTGGTTGGGTGGTTTGGGGATGGGTCTAATAAAGTGAGAGTTCACTCTGGATTGTCAGGGATGATTCTATGATTGGATATCTTAATAAATCAAGTCTATGGAGAGGGCAGACTGGAGTGAGACTAAAGCCCTAATGGGTAAGAGCAGTAGCAGGCACTCAAAATAACCAGGCAAGGGGGTCATTTGGTATTTTGCGGTTTGCACAATGACCTCGTTTTTATCCGTGCTTAGAGAAGTGGCATCGTCTTGTCCCACTCCATCATGATCATAGAATGAGCCTGTCTGGTGTTCATGTTCTAAGATTGATTGTGCCCAGCAGGAGAACAGCATGGCCTTGCTGCCAGCTTCTTGCCAGCTTCTAACAACATCAAAGCCTAGGAGAGAGAGTCACGCCAGCCCCCGGGTATCAGGGCTGCTTTTCTCTTCCTCAGGATCAAATAAGACAGTGTAAGCAAAGGAAGGTTTTGTCAACTGAAAAGCATTGTACAAATAGAAAAATATCAAGACTAAGTGCTACAGTTGCTGGTTGGCATTAAAATCAGAAAGGTCTCCCTTTCACCTTCTTTTTAAACTAGAAAATCAAGTAGGGTTTTCATGTGAATTGGGGGTGACTGGGAATATTCACTTCTCTTGAGAAACAAGACAAGTCCTGTGCTTGAGGCTTCCAGGGAGAGCTGACCCACCTGGCTTATTTTGTCTTGCTTCTATCGTTATCTTGCCCTAGGTCGGACTCATCTCAGGCACAGTCTTCGTGGTTCTCGGATTGACTGTTCTGGCAGTGGGCTTTCTTGTGCCCCCTAAAATCGAAGCATTTGGCGAAGCCGATTTCATGGTGGTCGATACACACGCTGTCCAGTTCAATGGTGCCCTTGACGCATGCAAGTTGGCAGGAGCCGTTCTCTTCTGCATTGGGGGCACGTCCATGGCAGGGTGCCTGCTGATGTCGGTGTTTGCAAAAAGCTACTCCAAAGAAGAAAAATTCCTTCAGCAAAAGTTTAAAGAGCGAATTGCAGACATCAAAGCCCACACCCAGCCCATTACAAAAGCTCCGGGCCCAGGAGAAACAAAGATTCCGGTCACTTTGTCCAGAGTTCAAAATGTCCAGCCTCTATCAGCAACCTGAAATCTTCCCCCACCCCAGTCCTCCCTTCTGATTTACACACATTGATGTTAAAAGAAGCACGCCAGTTTTGGGGGATGACAAGGATTTGGTGTTGACCTGGGCTGTGCTCGGCTGTGGGCAGTGTGGTGTGTGAGCTCACACCTGCACAGTCTGGGTGGCTCTGGTGAAGGCTGAGGCCACTCGTCATCCCATGCACAGGCATCCAGCTGCTTCTGTGTGCCCACCAGGACCCTGTGGAACCCCTCTTTCATATATTGTGACTTCGTGTTATTTTCCGTGTTATTTGAAAGCGCTGAACAGTTTAGACCAGCCTACCAACAACTAATGTGGTTCATTTTCTTTTCTAATTTTGATTTTTCTTGTCTTTCTTGCGTAGTGCTGTCTTCCATTTCTGTCTCATCATGTGTAAGACATTGTCATGTGTGCTCATAGAAACATGAAATTCTCTGATTTTGACCCAAACATTAATCTTTTAACTATATCTTAACATGAGGTTCCTGATATTGGATAATTTATCGGCATTCTCCACAAATCTTTTTGCTTTCTCCTTTTTTTTTAAAAGAAAGCTAAAATTGCCAACTTCAGAATATTGGCAAAAATATTAATATTAGGAATATCTATTTATGTAGTGTCCAAAAGCAATGAATTAGAAGTCAAGAAATTTGAGTTTCTACTACTAACTACCTGTGGGATCTTGGGTAAATTGTTTAACCTCCCAGGCCTCAGTTTCCCCATCTGTATAATGGGGTCCTGGACTAGTGTCTAAGGGAGCTCCTTGCTCAGACATCTGAGATTACTTTTTTGTCATGTGTCATCAAGTCTCTCCCCCAACTAGGTTTACAGTGTCCTTGTGGCTATCACCATGGTGGGACTTTTTCAGAATAGGACTCCTAGAAAGTCACCGAGTCAGCAGCTTTCATGCTACCCCAGCAGTTTATACAATGTCGTCAGATTTTATAAGGACAAAAGTAAGCCATCCTCCACTAAGAAATCCCTGGGTTTCTTAAGCTTAAAAGGGGTTTTCTTTCACATACAAGATGTTTTATTCTCCAGCAAGATGTTCATCTCATCCCTTGCACTTTTATTTAGTCTGTGGATTTAAATTAGACTAAGGGAAGTGGAAGATGTGACCTTGGTGTTCTCCAAGAATTTGTGCCACCTTGGAGTTCTGTCTTTCTTTTTCTTCCTTTACTGGATAAATAAAATATGTGAACGAGCGGAACCTGGATCACATTGTCATTCCTTCAGAGTGGCTATTTTCTCTCTACCATGTAATTTTCCATTCTGAGGCTGAACAAGCACTGATGTTTCCCTAGCTAAATGGAAGAATAAACGAAGCAATTAGTGTTCTTTGTGCACAGTGTTTATTTTGCACAGTCCAGCATAAAACACAGGGAAAATCAGCATCCTCAGCAAGGATTATTGGCCAGATTTTGGAGAAAATGTTTGTTTCCTCAGATTCTCTACCTTTCTGTGGAAATACCATTTTAATGTTATTTTTGGAAGCCTTATACAAGCCCTTAAGCATCTGTTCAAGGAAACATCATCTGAAGCTTTCCATGTTGCTTCTGTCTTGTGTACCAATGAATCTATGCCAATGAGACTTGACTTTTAAAAGCCTCCAGAATGAAAACTAATGGGCTCCAGAATGAAATAATAATGGGGTTTGGGAACTTTTAGGTACAGACATGATAAGAGCCATAAAGAAGCAGCTCCCTTCTTCAGACAAAGGCCTAAAAGAAGCCAAGTTGGATAAAGTAGGAGCTGGGTCTGCAAGAGGGATTCAGTATGCCCTGTCTTTCCTGTTAAGCCCAGGCTTTGAGGAGTTGGCCACTTGTAAGGACCCTCCTAGCCCATGAGGCAGGGACTGCAGTTTTATTATGGCAAAGCAGAGGAAGGAGGTTGAATGGTATTAGGAAATACCCGAGACTGAAACTGCAGAAACTTAAAAATGAGTTCTGGCCTGGAGGCCATGTACACGTAGACACTTGGAGCTGGTAGATACCTTAGATAATATGGGCCCACCCAGGCAGAATTCCCCGCCCCCACCCCCCACCATGTGAGTGCTCACCCAGCAACTTCTATGCGCTTGTGCACTTCCAGTCACTGGACACCTCACAGGGCAAGCTGCTCCATCTCATGATGGCTCTATATGGTTAGAAAACTCATTCTTGTGTCTTTCCAAAATCTTCCACATGTTGGAGAAAATTCCATAATTTGAAGTTGCCTACAGGTCTAATCTTCTTCTATATGACCAACTAGCCCCGCTCCCACCCTGGGCTTTGTATGTTTTCATTCAGTTAAGCATTTTCAATCCTGTCACCTCCCTGCTTGTCTCCTTCAGGGAGACATTTCTATATGTTCTTCATGTTTCTAACTTGCTCATGACACCAAGTAAATGGGGCCCCCAGAAGTTTCAAAAAGTATATATGTTAGAGATTCCCACAGGTACTTCAAGCCAGAATACCAGTGATGGAAGATTGTATCAGCAGCTCTTTTACGTGCTTCCAAGGCCTCCTGTAATCTGGCCCCACTCTTTTCCAGTTTTGTTCTGCCACATGCCCCAGAACCCTTTGTTCTAGTCATAGGCAACCACTCTCCTCTGTAAATGCGCTTGCACCTTCATAGCGCTGCGCCTTCTCCCACAGTGCTTATTTTCCCAGCAATAACCACCTGCTCATTCTTGTCTATTGAACTCAGCATTCAAGGCCACATCAAGAAACAGTAGCAATAATAATGAGCTAACATGTACGAGTATTGAGTGGGAGGCAACTTTGAAGCATTTTGTACATGTTAACTCATTTAATTCTCACAACAAGGTCAGGATATTATCATATGCTCATTTTACAGGAGAAGAAACAGGCAGAGAGAGGATAATTTGTCCAGGAATAACCAGTAAACGACAGAGGCAAGACTCGAATAGAAGCAGCCTGGCTCCAGAGGCTGTACTTCCAGCCATTATGCTCTTCTGCCTCTAGAAATCTAGAAATGTTGCCTTCTTTCTGTGGCTTTTCTTGTCTCTCTCTTCCCCACCCCCCACCCCACCACACACACATCTGGTCAGACTTAATGTCTCTTCCTCAATATATCCAGCACTTTGTACAAACACATTCTATCATACGTATCTCTCTTTATTATAGTGATTTGTTTACACATCTGTCACTTACATAGAAGCTACACTGTTAGTTGCTTGGGTAGAGAGAGCATATCTTAATGAATGGTGAACCCTTAAAAGCAAATACATAGAAGCTATGTGTTACTATTGTATGGACATTTAAAACAATTGTTGCGTCCAGAGTTTCAAGATGGCGGCGGCTGCGGCGGCTGGCGCGGAGTAGCTGAGGTGGAAAAGGTGGCCACTGGGCCTCAGGCAGCCGGGAAACTTGTGGACCTTCCTCTGGCCATCTCTTAAGGGAGGACTGCTGCTGCTGGCCGGTCGTGGGGGCTCAACGCCACTTTGCCCCCGGCAGGAGAGGCTGCCTCATTTACAGGCAACAGCTTTGAAGTGTGGAGCAGGAAAAGAACTGATTCTTAGCTGCAAAAGTGAGTCTTGAAACAGGGAACACGGCGCCAGGGCTGCTGTGGATGCAGCCAGGATCCCGGAGGCTGGGGCCGCACTGAAGGCGGCCAGCTGCCCTATTCAGGATTCGAGGTTTCAGGCCGGCATTAAAGAAGATTCCTGGGAGCGCCCGAGCGGCGCCGCGACTGAACAGCCCGAGGCGGCAGCGCCGAGAACACGGAAGGCAACAAACCAGAGACAGAGCGAGCGCCCGACCTGGCACAGCACTGTGAGTGATCCCTGGCACAGCTCTGTTCGGGGGGTGAATGCCCACGCGGCTTCCACCTGCACCACCAGGCCACTCACTGCCCCGGTGCTGCCTCCATTTTCCCAGGTGCGGGCAGCTCCGCCCTGCTCGGCCATCACTGAGCCCATTTGCTTGGCCTGGCGCGGGGCTTTCCGGACCCTGCGGGCCGACCTCCTCTCCCACTCCCTCCGCGGTTCTCTGGCAGGACTGGGGGTGTGGGGCGTCCCGACCAGTTTTGGGAGGGCTAGGAAGTACGGGCGGGCCGACTGTCACTCCACCACACCCTGGACTCCGGCCCCGGTAAACTTCCTGTTACTGGGAGGCAGATACCATCTCTGCGACCACCAGTTTGGAAAAAAGCCTAACGAATTTCTGGTTGGGAATAGTGTGTGGTAGGAGAGTTCCCAGGTCCGCTTGAACCTGCCGGAGAGCAGGCTGCAGGCGGGCACTAGACTCGGTTTATACCGGGGGGATACAAAGGTGAACAAGACCCGAGAAAGATCTACACAGTGCTACAAAGGCACCCAGAGAGACCGGTCGTCTGTGCCTAGCAGAAACCTGGTAGACTTCCTGGGCGAGGCGGTGCTGAGCAGGGTCTTGAAGGCCCAGCTGATAGACAGGGGTGCAGAAGACACGCCCCAGCCCAGCACAGTGTGCACAGAGGGGGGAGACGTGCGGCCAGGGAGGCGGAGTCTCGACAGAAACCACACACCCGGTGGGGTCTCCACTGCACGATCTAACAGCCTGGGCCAGAGCACACGGAACGGGGAGAAGTCCTGTACAGAAAGTGAAAGCTCAACAGAGATCACACACCCTGTGGTACGTGATCCACCAGCCCAGCAGAGTACAAGCTGACCAGAAAGGTGGATCCCCGGAGAAGCCCAAGACCCGAGGCAACCACACACACAAGACACTAGAGGCCAACTGAGCAGTCACGGCGGGAGCCATACCAAATTGGCAACCACAGCAACATCCTAGTTAGACATTAGTCTTAAACCGGTGGACTGTGAAACCCCCTGCAACAATGAATAAACACCAAAAAAAAGACACCAGAAATACAAAAAATCAAGAAAGTACACCACCAAAAGTTAATAAATCTCATACTCTAGATCCTATAGAACAAGAAGCCCTTGAAATAACTGACAAGGAATTTCGAGTGATAATTCTAAGGAAACTGAATGAGATACAAGAAAACTCAGCTAGACATCATGATGAAATGAGGAAAAGTATACAGGATCTGAAAGAGGAAATATACAAGGAAATCAATGTCCTGAAAAAAAATGTAGCAGAACTTGCTGAACTGAAGAAGTTATTCAGCGAAATAAAAAACACAACGGAGAGTTTAACCAGCAGGCTTGTCGAAGTTGAAGAGAGAACCTCTGAACTTGAAGATGGGCTGTTTGAAATAACACAAGCAGACAAAAAGAAAGAAAAAAGAATCAAGGACATGGAAGAAAATCTGAGAGAGATATCAGACAACCTCAAGCGCTCAAATATCCGAGTCATGGGTATTCCAGAAGGGGAGGAAAATGGAGATTCCATTGAAAACATATTCAAAAAAATAGTGGCAGAAAACTTCCCAGGTATAGGAAAAATCACAGATCTTCAGATCCAGGAAGCTCAACGATCTCCAAACGTATTCAACCCAAAAAGGCCTTCTCCAAGACATGTCATAGTCAAATTGGCAAAACTCAGAGACAAAGAGAGAATCTTAAAAGCTGCAAGAGAGAAGCGTCAAATCACCTATAAGGGAGCCCCAATCAGGTTAACATCAGACTTTTCATCACAAACCCTAAAAGCTAGAAAGGAATGGGATGATATTTTCAAAATACTAAAAGACAAAGATTGCCAGCCAAGAATACTCTACCCTGCAAGGCTATCCTTCCGAAATGAGGGGCAAATAGTATATTTCTCAGACAAACAAAAACTGCGGGAGTTCACTACCACAAGACCACCCTTACAAGAAATCCTCAAGGGAGTACTGGGTTTGGTTCCTGAAAAATAACTACCACTGCCATAAAAACCTAAGAAAAATCTAAACCCGCTAGTACAATAAAAATGGCATTCATGAAGAGAAAACAAGCTAACAAAAACACTATCTACAACCTAAGGAACCAACAAACAAAGAAACCAAACAGTAAATCTGAAAGCAAGGAACAAAAGACACCTAAGACAACCAAACAACCAATAAAATGCTAGGAATAAATCAACACCTTTCAATAACAACTCTTAATGTTAAAGGCTTAAATTCCCCAATTAAACGACACAGACTGGCTGACTGGATCAAAAAGCAGGACCCAACTATATGCTGCCTACAAGAGACCCACCTCACCCATAAAGATTCACACAGACTAAGAGTGAAAGGATGGAAAAAGATTTACCATGCAAACAGAAAAGAAAAACGAGCTGGAGTAGCTATTCTTATATCTGACAAAATAGACTTTAAACTAAAAACCATAAAAAGAGACAATGAGGGACACTACTTAATGATAAAAGGACTGATCCATCAAGAAGACATAACAATCATAAATATGTACGCACCCAATGTTGGAGCAGCCAGATTTATAAAACAAACTCTATTAGACCTAAAGAAGGAAATAGACACTAATACCATAATAGCAGGGGACCTGAACACTCCACTGTCAATATTAGACAGATCATCTAGGCAAAGAATCAGTAGAGAAACACAAGATCTAAACAAGACTCTAGACCAATTGGAATTGGCAGATATCTACAGAACATTCCACCCAACAACCTCAGAATATTCATTCTTCTCATCAGCACATGGATCATTCTCCAGGATAGATCACATATTAGGTCACAAATCAAGTCTCAGTAAATTCAAAAAAATTGGAATTATCCCATGTATCTTCTCAGACCACAATGGATTAAAACTAGAAATTAATAACAAACAAAACTCTGGAAACTATACAAACACATGGAAATTAAACAGCATTCTACTTAATGACATATGGGTCCAAGAAGAAATCAAGCAGGAAATCAAAAAGTTTATTGAAACTAATGAAAACAATGATACATCATACCAAAACCTGTGGGATACTGCAAAAGCAGTATTGAGGGGAAAATTTATTGCATTAAATGCTCACTTCAGAAGAATGGAAAGATGGCAAGTGAACAACCTAACACTTCACCTTAAAGAACTAGAAAAACAAGAACAATCCAATCCTAAAGTTAGCAGACGGAAAGAAATCATTAAGATCAGAGCAGAACTGAATGAAATTGAAAACCAAAAAACAATTCAAAAGATCAACGAATCAAAAAGTTGGTTTTTTGAAAAGATAAATAAAATTGACAAACCATTAGCATGGCTAACAAAAAAAAGAAGAGAGAAGACTCAAATAACAAAAATTAGAAATGAAAAAGGCGATATTACAACTGATTCATCTGAAATACAAGGAATCATTCGAGACTACTACAAACAACTATACGCCAACAAATTTGAAAATCTGGAGGAAATGGATAAATTTCTGGACACACACAAGCTCCCAAAACTGAACCGTGAAGACATAGAAAATTTGAACAGACCAATAACAATAAAGGAGATTGAAGCTGTTATCAGAAGGCTCCCAACAAAGAAAAGCCCAGGACCAGATGGATTCACAGCAGAATTTTATCAAACATTCAAAGAGGAATTGACACCGATTCTTTACAAACTATTCCAAAAGATTGAAACGGACGCAAATCTCCCAAACTCATTCTATGAAGCAAACATCATCCTGATACCAAAACCAGGTAAAGATATAACCAAAAAAGAAAACTACAGGCCGATATCCTTGATGAATATAGATGCAAAAATCCTCACTAAAATACTGGCAAACAGAATACAGCAACACATACGAAAAATTATTCATCACGATCAAGTGGGATTCATCCCAGGGATGCAAGGTTGGTTCAACATACGCAAATCAATAAATGTGATACACCATATTAATAAACTCAAACACAAGGACCATATGATCATCTCTATAGATGCTGAAAAAGCATTTGATAAAGTTCAGCACTCATTCTTGATGAAGACCCTCTATAAGTTAGGTATAGAGGGAAAGTATCTCAACATAATTAAAGCCATATATGCCAAACCCACTGCCAATATCATCCTGAATGGGGAAAAGCTGAAAGCTTTTCCTTTAAGAACAGGCACTAGACAAGGATGCCCACTCTCACCACTCCTATTCAACATAGTGTTGGAAGTACTAGCCAGAGCAATCAGAGAAGAGAAGGAAATAAAGGGCATCCAGATTGGAAAAGATGAAGTCAAACTGTCCCTGTTTGCAGATGACATGATCCTATATATCGAACAGCCTAAAACCTCTACAAAAAAACTGTTGGAATTGATAAATGATTTCAGCACAGTAGCAGGATACAAAATCAACACACAAAAATCAGTAGCATTTATTTTCTCCAATAGTGAACATGCAGAAGGAGAAATCAAGAAAGCCTGCCCATTTACAATAGCCACCAAAAAAATAAAATACTTAGGAATTGAGTTAACCAAGGAGGTGAAAAATCTCTATAATGAGAACTACAAACCACTGCTGAGAGAAATTAGAGAGGATACTAGAAGATGGAAAGATATTCCATGCTCTTGGATTGGAAGAATCAACATAGTGAAAATGTCCATACTACCCAAAGTGATATACAAATTCAATGCAATCCCCATCAAAATTCCAAAGACATTTTTCTCAGAAATGGAAAAAACTATTCAGACATTTATATGGAACAATAAAAGACCACGAATAGCCAAAGCAATGCTCAGCAAAAAAAATAAAGCTGGAGGCATAACACTACCTGACTTTAAGCTATACTACAAAGCTATAATAACCAAAACAGTATGGTACTGGCATAAAAACAGACACACTGACCAATGGAATAGAATAGAGAATCCAGAAATCAACCCACACACTTACTGCCATCTGATCTTTGACAAAGGCACCAAACCTATTCACTGGGGAAGGGACTGCCTCTTCAGCAAGTGGTGCTGGGATAACTGGATATCCATATGCAGGAGAATGAAACTAGATCCATACCTCTCACCGTATACTAAAATCAACTCAAAATGGATTAAGGATTTAAATATACACCCTGAGACAATAAAACTTCTTAAAGAAAACATAGGGGAAACACTTCAGGAAATAGGACTGGGCACAGACTTCATGAATACGACCCCAAAAGCACGGGCAACCAAAGGAAAAATAAACAAATGGGATTATATCAAACTAAAAAGCTTCTGCACAGCAAAAGAAACAATTAAAAGAGTTAAAAGACAACCAACAGAGTGGGAGAAAATATTTGCAAAATATACATCTGACAAAGGATTAATATCCAGAATATATAAGGAACTCAAACAACTTTACAAGAAGAAAACAAGCAACCCAATTAAAAAATGGGCAAAAGAGCTGAGTAGGCATTTCTCTAAGGAAGATATACAAATGGCCAACAGACATATGAAAAAATGCTCAACATCACTCAGCATCCGGGAAATGCAAATCAAAACCACATTGAGATACCATCTAACCCCAGTTAGGATGGCTAAAATCCAAAAGACTATGAACGATAAATGCTGGCGAGGCTGCGGAGAAAAAGGAACTCTCATTCATTGTTGGTGGGACTGCAAAATGGTGCAGCCTCTATGGAAAATGGTATGGAGGTTCCTTAAACAATTGCAAATAGATCTACCATACGACCCAGCCATCCCACTGTTGGGAATATACCCAGAGGAATGGAAATCATCAAGTCGAAGGTATACCTGTTCCCCAATGTTCATCGCAGCACTCTTTACAATAGCCAAGAGTTGGAACCAGCCCAAATGCCCATCATCAGATGAGTGGATACGGAAAATGTGGTACATCTACACAATGGAATACTACTCAGCTATAAAAACGAATGAAATACTGCCATTTGCAACAACATGGATGGACCTTGAGAGAATTATATTAAGTGAAACAAGTCAGGCACAGAAAGAGAAATACCACATGTTCTCACTTATTGGAGGGAGCTAAAAATTAATATATAAATTCACACACACACATACACACATACACACACAAACCGGGGGGCGGGGAGGAAGAAGATATAACAACCACAATTATTTGAAGTTGATACAACAAACAAACAGAAAGGACATTGTTGGGGGGGAGGGGGGGAGGGAGAAGGGAGGGAGGTTTTGGTGATGGGGAGCATTAATCAGCTACAATGTATATCGACAAAATAAAATTAAAAAAAAATAATAATAAAAATAAAAAAAATAAAAATAAAAAAAAATATGTTCCATGCATTGCCTAATTCTTTTTTTGAAACAGTATTTCAATACAATTTAGCTATCAATAATAAAAAAAAAAAAAAAAAAAAAAAAAAAAAAAACAATTGTTGCATTCTTACTCAGAGCTGGGCAGTATGCTGGCACTACAGAAAACAAAGAGATGATTAATATGGACACTAAAGTTTTTGTATACTTTGTGTGTGTGTGTGTGTGTGTGTGTGTGTGTGTGTGTGTGTGTGTGCGTGCAAGCAAAAAAAATGGATTTTCTGAGGAGGACTAAGACTTAAAATATGGATACGGGTGCCTCAGAGCAAAGCTCTCCTCAATAAAACATTTGGATGGGGCAAGTCCAATCTGATGGTTCGCTTGCCGTCACTACATCTAAAAGCAAAATCTTCCAGCCAAGGAGCCCTGCCCACTGACACAGAGCTACCAGTCATATTTCCCATTCCAGCAAGAGAATGGGAGAAGAGCCAGACCCACCTAGTCAAAAGCAGAGTAAATTGTCTCCAGCAATCCTGAACAAATAACCTGGTCTTTCACCCTTAAATATGAAAGTACCACCAAAATCATCAGATATCCATGGAAAACCAGCACCTTGAAAGAGGCCTAACATAGGGAATAACAGACTCCATGGGAATAACAAGCATTTCAGAAATCACAGGAGAATGCTAAAAAAATTTAATCTTCAAGAAGAAATTACATTTATAAGGTAAAAATAGATTACTGTAAAAAAGAACATCAAATAGTTTAAAATAACAAATTACTAAAAGAATAAGTTGAAAGCATTTCATAGAAGGTAAAATCCCGCATTTAAAAAAAAAATGAAAAATATGAGACAGAAGATAAAGACATACACATTCAATCAAGGAGAAAGGGATACCAGAAAAAATAATGGAGAAGAAATTATCAATAAAAAATAATAAAAGAAAATTTATCAAAGCTATAGAATACAGAAATCTCCACACTGGAAGTAGCTGCTGAATATTCAGCAATGTGAATGTTTAAAAAAAAAGAAAAGAAAAAGATACATTTTTGTGAAATTTTTGGACACAGAAGAGAAAAAGATCCAAAAATCTTCCAGAGAGAATAAGAGAACATGTACAAAATGATAAAAATTAGACTGGGAAAAGAGAGGGTGTGATTTCATGCAATAGACAGCAAGGTAACTGTGAGTCTACAAAAAAAAATGTTAGTCTTATCAAGAAGAAAAAAGAAAAGCAATAAAAATTTCAAGAAGGAAATTTAAAAATAAACTGCACAAGCAAATTATGGTTTAAATATTAAGCATGACTGTGACATGATGGAGGAAGAATTGATAGAGTATAAAAAAAAATAGAAGCCATTGGAAATTTGACCTTTCAACCAGGCACATTCTATTTTTAGTAGAACAGGAACTGGAACCACTGAACCCACAGAGAAAAAACTGAACCCTGTCGGCCCAGTAGTTCTTCACTGAGAAAGATTACAAAGCCAAAATAACACAAACTCTGCTTACTTGTTTACAACTTTCAGAATCAAACTATAGCTAAAAGAAAAGTCTAAATTATGATTATGAAATGAAAAGTCTATGTGATAAATTTGAAGATGTAAAAATAAAGGTAAAGCTAACAAAAACTGGAAAACAAAAGGGAAAGATGAAAGGAAATAATGTTAAGAATACTAATATCCTCATCTGATTTACTGAAGAGTCAAGGGTAATTGCCTTAGTTCATTTGGGCTGCTATAGCAAAATACCATACATTGGGTGGCTTATAAACAACAGAAATTTATTTCTCACAGTTCTGGAGGCTGGGAAGTCCAGGATCAAGGCACCCACAGATTAGAGTCTAGTTAAGGTCTGCTGTCTGGTTAGTAGACGGTGCCTTCTGGTTGTGTGTTCACTTGGTGGAAGGAAACAACTCTGTTCTCTTCGACCCCTTACAAAGGCACTAATCCCATTCACAAGGGCTCCACCCTCAGGCTCTAATCACCTCCCAAAAGCCACACCTCTTAGTACCATCACATTAGGGGTTAGGTTTTAACATGAATTTTGGGAAGATACAAACATTCAGTCCATAGCAATAACTGTCTAAAGTTTATAGGAAAAAAAAATAATAACCACTTAAGTTCATAATTTACGGTTGTAAAGATAACCCAATGAAAGAGCTAAAACTAAAACACAATAAACAATGGAAACTAGAGGAAATAAAATGAGATATAGGGAAAGTAAATTAAACCTCATCAATCATTATCGCCTCAATTAACAAATCAGGAAATAGTAAGTATATTACTTATGGAAAAAGCTGCTAGAAAATTTTCAAAAGGAAATGTTAAAAGACGTTGCCTCTGAGGGGTTTGGGGAGGCCAGGGGTGAGGCAGGACTATTTTTATTCACATAATGAAGACTAAAACAGTCCTAGTCACACACAGTCCCTCCCCTGTGGCCCTTATATAGACTTTAAGCTAATCACTGTCATGTTAGATGCCACAAAAAAAGAGGATCCAAGCATTAAGGAATCCTTAAACAAAGGGATTTATTCTAGTTTAAAGCTCTGGAAAGGCCTCAGACAAAGTAATCTGTGCCTTGAAATATAAGAAGTTAACCAGAGTGATCCTGGCTTAATTTGTTCTTTAGGGGATGGGGAGTAGAAGACGGGAAGAAAGAGGAAGACCTTTCAAGGCAGAGACCACAGCATGCACGTACCCAGAGCCAAGAGCAAGTAAGTCTCGGTGAAAGAGGTGTAAGAAATCCATTCTAGCTGAAGCAGCCCACAAGCCCTGGGGAGAGCATCCGGGGACAACAGGGCCACCAAGCTATGCACCTCCAGTGCCTACAATGTAAACACCACCCCCTAGAGTTATGCAACAGAGCCATACCTGGGGGATGACTGAGTAGTAGCAGAGGGTAAAGTTTTCTACAGAAGGCCAAGATCAGGCCAGAGGTGACAAGGGACACTTGAGGATAGAAGACAGCAGCTCAGAAGAGCCGTTGTGGGGACAGCGCAGAGTGAATTAGAAATGAACACGGAGCATCTGACAAAGGATTAATATCCAGAATATATAAGGAACTCAAACAACGTTACAAGAAGAAAACAAGCAACCCAATTAAAAAATGGGCAAAAGAGATAAGTAGGCATTTCTCTAAGGAAGATATACAAATGGCCAACAGACATATGAAAAAATGCTCAACATCACTCAGCATCCGGGAAATGCAAATCAAAACCACATTGAGATACCATCTAACCCCAGTTAGGATGGCTAAAATCCAAAAGACTCTGAACGATAAATGCTGGCGAGGTTGCGGAGAAAAAGGAACTCTCATACATTGTTGGTGGGACTGCAAAATGGTGCAGCCTCTATGGAAAATGGTATGGAGGTTCCTCAAACAATTGCAGATAGATCTACCATACGACCCAGCTATCCCACTGTTGGGAATATACCCAGAGGAATGGAAATCATCAAGTGAAGGTATACCTGTTCCCCAATGTTCATCGCAGCACTCTTTACAATAGCCAAGAGTTGGAACCAGCCCAAATGCCCATCATCAGATGAGTGGATACGGAAAATGTGGTACATCTACACAATGGAATACTACTCAGCTATAAAAACGAATGAAATACTGCCATTTGCAACAACATGGATGGACCTCGAGAGAATTATATTAAGTGAAACAAGTCAGGCACAGAAAGAGAAATACCACATGTTCTCACTTATTGGTGAGAGCTAAAAATTAATATATAAATTCACACACACACACACACAAAACCGGGGGGGGGGGAAGAAGATATAACAACCACAATTACTTGAAGTTGATACGACAAGCAAACAGAAAGGACGTTGTTGGGGGGAGGGGGGAAGGGAGAAGGGAGGGAGGTTTTGGTGATGGGGAGCAATAATCAGCCACAATGTATATCGACAAAATAAAATTTAAAAAATAAAATTTAAAAAAAAAAAAAAAAGAAATGAACACGGAGGTAACAGAGAAGAGTCATGCTCTTTGCCTTCTGAGAAATGGAATATGTCAGCAAGAAATGCTGGCTTTCTTCAGAATGTGACCTCTAACAAATGTCACTCCTATATCTTGCCCCAGGGCCAATTTTCTATCTGCTCTAGGGGAAAAGGGGGGGGCGGGGAGAAGGGGGCAGGAGTATCTATAATCTTTGTTTTGCTAGATAGTCTCTTCCAGAATACTGCATGATGAGATGGAACTCAGAAATGGAACAATGCAGAAAAAGTAATCAAAATAATTGGGACGCATTCAGAGCTTTCTCTGGGCCGAGTAATGCAGTAAACATCATTATGCACTTTTACCGTTAATATAATTTATCTTTGAAAGAATTCTAAGGATGACTACTGTTATTTCCTGCATTATACTGATAAGAAAATCTAGGCTCCGAGAAGTAGCTTGCCCAAGGTCATGTAGCCAATAAGTGATCTAGCATTTAAAACCAGGTAGCCTGATTCAAAGACTTGCTTCCCTGTGAACAGATTCTGCTAGAAAGGATGAGAAAGCAGCTGCATATCTCTGTTTAAAATGTCCCAGATTAAACACATCCTTTATCATAGAGCTCTGCACTTTTACAAGGAACAAAAAAACAGGCAAAAAATATTACATACATACATTACCACTACATGGAAATTCAGTCTAAACCATTGCAGGTAATAAAAGCAAGACTCCACTGAACTTGAGTGCAGAGGTAACAAAAGATTGGTCCAGACTGCAATTTTTGTTTTTCCAGAAATTTTATGAGGGCAAATCTGCTCATCAACAAGCTTCTTGAAGGTGGGTACCATGTCTTATAATATATTTCTCCCCAACACCTCACACAGCATCTAATTCACATTAAAAGCTCAATAAATATTTGCTGAATTGAGGTGTTTGACTTCAAGAAACTGCAGTAATTGTTCTTACCAACCAGACTTCCTGGCAACCTCCACCAAGCCATATGATCTTGGTAAGAATCATGTTTCCCATGCCAGCACTAAGTGCCTTGCAGACGTCGACCTATCCTAAAATTCGTATGCTGGAATTCCTACAAAGCATTAGTGCCTCAAAACCCCTGTGTGGTGTGTGCATTTTTTCCTGTGTGAGCACAGCTCCACACCTGATTGGGGGAGGCAGCATAGAACAGCGGTTGAACACGCAGGCTCTGGAGTCGGACTTCATGCATTCGAATCTTGGCTCTATCACTTTTGCAGACTATAAAACTTTGGCCAAATCATTAAAACTCTCTGTGTCTCAGTTTCCTCATCTAGCAAGAATTATAACAGCATTACCTCCTGGGATTGCTACTGAGGATTAAATGACTTAACACAGCTAAAGCACTTGGAGCAATGACTTACACAGAGCTAGCAGCTAATAAATGTTCCTTGTAATTAGCTAGGGTGAGGCTCATTTAAAATGCACCTGTTTAAAGCTCCAGCGGAGGCATAAGGCTCTCATTTGCCTATGCAAACATTTGCTTTCACCCCTAGAGTCACTCCTCCTGTCGAGTCTGAAGTGATTTGGAACCCGCCAGACAGGGCACTGACCTTTTCAAATCAAGTTTCATTAAGGCTGCTGAGGAGCTAAAGTGTGATGTTTCATGTCTTTCCATTTAGTTCAGCGAGAAAGATTTATTAACTCATGAAAATGTCTTGTTAGTTATTTTCAGCAACTCAGGATGACTGTGACTCCCAGCCAACTACTTATCCCAGAAAAGTCCCAGAAGAGAATCTGATTTTATTGACTTCCATGACTGTGTCACTGGATCACATGAGGAGTGTCACCTCCAACATGAAAAGTTTAAGCAAGTGTGGTGGTTGATTCAGACTCACCTGCCTCTGGTGACATATGAAAGGCTGTTGATGTGTCATGGTGAGGCCACGTCAGGCTGGCACCATGTCCTGCAGCTGCTTTCTATGGAGTAGAGCTGGTCGGGAGATGCGGGAGTGGGCAATCTGGTTCCAACGAGCCACATCTCTGTGATGAACCGAGTGTCCTTGCTTCCTACAGCCCATCAACTTCAAGTTCATCCACCCTACTTTCCATTTGCCCCATCATATCACACTGTTTTCTTTTGTAACTCTTCATTCAAGTTGCAAATGTATGGTCTTCTCTGAGGAGGATCATTTTTATGAAAGACAGAGATATTTCCCTTGATGTACATTCCCAAAATTCCCCTCTCACTATTGTCCTATAAAATGTGCTTATTCCTAGTGTGAGATAATAAACCTATATTTGTTCTTTTCATCTATATGTGTATACTCTCTACCCTTTCTAGTGTTTTCTGGTTAGCTTAGAAATAATGGAACATAGTGGCTAATAATAGGAGCTGAAAAGGGGTGAATCCAGACTCTTTGATTTACTAGTTGGGTGACCTTAAGCAAATTATTTACTTTGTTTCTCACATAATTTATCAATAAAATAGAAGTAATAATAATATAATACATTCCTCAAAGGCTCTTGTACTAAAAAAAAAAAACAAGTAAGGGGTTTAGAAGAGTGTGTGTGTATCAGATAGTTAAAGAATCACATTAACACTGCTGTTTTTGTTCTTGCAACTATTTGTAGTTCTTGCGGCTACATGTTGTTGCTGTTACAAGCTCCTAGTGGGCACGGACCCACTCACTGACTCACAGTGCCAAGCAGAGATTGATACTTGATAAAGTTCTTTTGCAAATTGCTAATGATGAGAATAGGAATGAGGGGAGAAAATGCCAAATAAGATCTAGGTTGTTAATAAATTCATGTAGGCAAAGATGATTTCCCTAGCAACCAAATTTCTAAATGCATTTCCACCATCATCTCAAGCTTCCTATTTATTATGACAATTTCCTGCTTTCCAATATTGAACACTAAACAGGAAATTAGTTTGAGGATGATTATTTCCATTCAAAGAGAGAAAAGCAATTTCCATAGCAAGTAACCACTCTTCCCAGGAAATTTTCTTCGGAAACTGGATATAACAAACACAGACCTTGAAACAATCTCAGTGGACTTTAAACTTTCACGCCTAGAAATGAAGGGCAGGGTTGCACTTCCTCATCTGCATAACCCAAATCATCATTTATATTTTGTTTTATTCAGTAACTAGAAACCGATGCTGCCGTTGGACAGTGGGTGGCTCTCTGGTGACTCTCTCATTGTGCTGGGGTCACTTGTGTACGGTAACAGCAAGGCTGAGATCTGGAGCCTGTAGCAGGAGACACAGTGCTCTACATAGCAGGGAGCCCAGTAAACATTTCAGTACTGATGAAGATGACAGTTTCTAAAACTTCACACTAGTGTGATGCCTAGACAGGTATCTGGTTGTCCACTAGCATTTCACAAGAAGCCTAACACTTTGACCACTTCACAAATAGCCATATTTACATAACAGGGGTTTTCTCACATACTGTTGGCATCATCTGTGGCTATTCCACGTGGGCTACATGGGTTGGAATCAAAAGCAATTAAGGTTCTTAGGTAGCCTTGAAAACAATCTCCCAAATTTTACATGTAAACAATTTGTGTGTTCCATACCAGGAAGTTTACAAAACTGATACCAAGATGATTTTCAGGAAAATGGGTTTGATCCACCCCTCCCTCAGATACACACATACTCACACACCATCATCAACAACCACCACCTCCCCTCTCCGTATATGAAACATCTTGAAAATTAATCAGCAGCTTTAGTCATAGAAAAAAGCCACAAACCTAGCAGGTCCGAGGTAACATAGATACAGCAAGATCAAAACTAAAGCTTTGGGGAGTAGTATTGTCAATAATAGGAAAGCACCAAGAAAGAATCAATTCTGGCTCCAAGGTGGGTAGTAGAAAAGCAGAAAGAAGCCAAGGAAAGTAGCCAGGAGTTTCAAAAGGAAATGCCAAAAACCAAGTAAGAAAGCTAATAATCATAACATCTCACAGCTGCTGAGTGTTTACTCTGCTGAGATTTGTACATCCATTCTCTCCTTAAATCCTCACAGGTCGGCAAAGTAGCACATTATTATTATTTTTTATTTATTTATTTATTTATTGTATAAGGGAGAAAACCGAGGCTCGGAGAGATTGAAATAGTTGCCTAAGTCACACTGTAAGTGTTGAAGCTGAAATTCAAACCAGGTCTGCCTGATGCTGACGCCTCTGTGCTTAAGCACTAGAGACAGTGGAGATGACCCAAGATGAAAGAGGGAATGCAGAGGAAGTGGCAGGGGCTGGGTAAACCCTGGCTGGTCTGCAAATGAGGGATTCTGGCTCAGGACAGCTTGTAAAAAGTCAAGCTCACCCTTGTCCACTCTTGGCATCTGTGCTACATAAGTGCTCTTAGAAAGGAGCTGCCTAACACTTAACCAGAGCTGGCATGTCCAAATCCTACCCATATGTCTAGTCTCAGTTCAAATGCTACCTCTTCCACAAAGTCTTTGCTGATTTCTTAAATAGAAATGATCCCTCTCCTCCTTCCTCTAATGTTTCCATCTTTATTTCTCTATGCCCTTGAGCACTTTCTATCTTACAGGATAGTTATTTAAATACATGTCACCCATTTCAACAAATTTTGGTCACCCACCATCAGATAGGAAAATGTTGAACTTGCTCATCGCTGGTTGATATGAACTTGCAGAGACGGATAGATCACTATCCTCCGAAGATCTGAGCTCTTATTTCAGTAAGTAGATTTGGGAAGTGTCTCCCAAGCTAAGGTCTATATTTCCCACTCCGACTTTCATCTAGCTCAAGCATTGACAAAGTCTGGCCAACAGAATGTGGGCAGAAATAACTGTGTACCTCACCCAGGCCTGGCCTTTAAGTAGCTCCTACATGATTCTCATCTCATTCTTTGCCATCTGCTGGCTGGATGTCAACACGCTGGGCAACCTGGAGAGCTATGAGTAAAGGACCACTGCCCCAATCAGCTTGGTTCTCTGAATGACTGTGTGGCACACTAGGGTACTTCAAAAAGTTCGTGGGTAATAGCATTAAAAGATAATATTAATTTTTCTTTGAATTTTTGAAGTACCTTCATATAGTTCTCCACCCTCCTCCAACACCTTCATTTTATGTAGAATAAGAAATAAGTTTCTGTTATGTTAAACCACTGAGATTTTACAGTTATCTGTTAAAACAAACCAGAAGAGTAAAAGTCAGCCACTACTACGGTAACTGTGGGAGGTATCACATCTGTATAGAAACCGTGAGGCCAGGGGCTTTGATAGTTAGGACACATGTCAGAGATGGAGCCTGATGCCCTTGCAAGGCAGAGAGGTGGAAAAGAAAATGAGGTCTCTTCCTAACATGGGATCCCTCAAACAACAGTCAGTTTATGAATGGGGACTTAGAAACAGTCTGCTCGTAGGCTCCCAGAAATAGCTTGGAAACAAGACCTCTTGCTATCCACCCTAGCCTCCTGGAAGGAAAAAAAATCTAAGTAAAATCAAAATTCAATACTGCAGCATGAGGTTCTCAAACTCATACTACTCGAGTAGAATGGGACTCCCGAATCAAAAGAATGTACATAAACCTTGGTCCAAAACCCAAGAAACATTTAGGGCTTTGGAAAAAAGAAATGTGAAACTTCTTCAAAGACATTTCCACAGCTCAGTGTATAAATGGTCTCATGCAACATAAAGAATCCAAAGACGAACTCCCAGTAAAATGCACAAGCCATACAAGGAAAGGAACCCTCATGAGATAAGGTCAGCAGACACAACAAATGAGAAAATAGGCACTCAACGAAGCAGAAATAATGATTTCAAAAACCTTAGGTGTCTATAATTGAACATTTAAATTTAAATATGTTCAAAATGATCAAAATTATAAAAGAAAGGATAGAAAACAATGAAAGAACCTTTGAACAGAGAAAAGAACAAATTTGAAAGAACCAAATAGAGCTTCTAGAAATGAAAACCATAGTCATTAATCTTAAAAACAAAATGAAGAAAACAAACAGCAGATTTGATGCAGCTAAAGAAAGATTTAGGGAACTGATGAAAGATGTGAAGTAATGGCCCATAAACCAGAATAGAGATATAAATGAGTAAAAACATAAAAGAAATACTGGTACTTCAAAAAAGAAAGAAATGTCCAATATGTATCTAAAAAGAGTCAAGAAGGAGAGAAAAATTAGAAATGGGATTGAGATAGTATTTGGAATATTAGTAACTGAAAATTTTCCAGAAATTTTTAAAGAATTTTCCAGAATTAGCAGACAGAAACCATGAAAAGTAAATAGACATATCAAAATAAGATGGTACAAGAAAGACAAAATCTATGTAAATTGAGTAAATCTTTTAGATAAAGATTCATAAACTGGATTTTAAAAATTCAGTTGTATTCTATTTCTAAGAAATACTCTTAACAATGGAGCAGAAAGGTTGCAATTAAGAGTGGAAAAATATATGGCCAACCTAACACTAACCGAAAAAAACTGTCACAGTAGTAGTGACATTTAAAGAAATAGCATAGTCCTCTTGCAAGATGCTGAACGAATACTATTGTCCAGACTCGAGAAATGCAAACTGCTTCTGATTCTCCTTCCTAATGGGTTTTGAAAAGAACACACATGCGAGATCAATAGCCACATACGATGAACAAGGGCTGTGTTGATCTTTTCAAATAAAGATACTGCTTCTGACACAAGCTTTTGTAATTGAGGCTATCACTTTGTTAAATGGTGGTAGTATATTATTGTCATCAATATCCATCCAGTTTTTGTAGTAGCCAGGCTAGCACATGGGGATGTAATGCGGACAACCACCCTTATATCCTTCAAATATTTGAGGATAGCACTAATATCTCCCACTCCCTAAATACACGATATTTACTTTCTTAGACTGGGAAGGGAAGATTCAGGGGCTTCCACTTGGCCTTTTCTACTATAATAGCTCTTATTATATAGTTCGTATGGACTGATGTGAGGATTCTGTCACCTACTAAGAATGGCAATTCTGATTATATATTTGGGACTGAAGAAATGACCATTGGGTGAGTCTGTGGATCCAGTGGACCCACAGTGAAATGGACCTTGGCCAAGATGTCATTTATTATCTGACTGCCATGTGTCCCTACCCTAAGGAGACCATTATGTCACTTTAGATCCTCAAGAATCAGTGTCAACTTGGAACCTGTAGCCAATAGTGCTCAAAAAAGCTGGCATGTCCCTTTCTTCAAGTGTGTGGTTATCCAAATAAGCGGCTATAGGTCCCTTTGGGGAAAGACTGGGGGAATTACTAAACTTCCCATGCCATGGGGAACCAGGGTTCTTCTCCATGGTGACCCAGCTTCTTTAGTTTATGGGTTCTGACACTAAAAAGCAGCTCAGTCTGAAAACCAGACAAAGGATTTTGATTGCTTATTGGGGCAGCTGACCTCAGCCTTCTGCTCAACCATTCTTAACTCCATTTTATAATATATGTTAAGCAATACACTTGTCATTTACCCACATATCTTGCATTTAGAAACACCATGTTCTATTAACCATCTTTACAGATCCTGCAAGTTAGGGCTCTCTGGATGCCATTCCAATACTGCTCTCCATAACAATAATTACTTCCACTTTACTTCTGATGGTTAAGAGCTATTCTGGGATCCCATCATCTTTATTGCTGGTAGAGAGCCCAGTTCTGCAATCTCCCACCTCCTAGCCCTCCTTCTAGTCTACCACTGACCTTCTCTAAAATGCTGGTGCTCACGAGTAAACTGATCACCTTGATAAACGGTGTGTTTACAAGCCCTCCTAACACTTTCCTGTCATATGCCTCTTAATCCCCTCCCTCCATAGTCTGCCATGATAGCCCGGCAACTCTTCTTCATTGAATTGGGACCAGTGCTTTTCACAATCTTCAAGAGCCATCCCAGCAGCATATTAGAACAGTCTGCCAGGACCCTAGCTGTGGAGTTAAACCTTGTGTCACCAGAGCATGCCCCCAAATTGACAAACTCCACCTTATCCAGCTGTATATTCTTACCCACTTGATCCTACGCCCTCAGGATTCACCCTAGGCATGCCACCCTGCTTCTTGCAGGTGGGTCAGCATTGTCTTGTAAGTGATCCACCCTCATTTAAGGCCTCTGCATAGTCTTCAAGCAAAGGGGGGCTTCTATCTTCCAATAAGGAAGAGAGGATCATTTCTGAAGATCCAAAGTGTTCAGAGGAAACAGGAGGATGTTCAAAGTTCTCAAGTGCATCTATGCACATATGCACAGACTGGGTGGCCTAAGCAACAGACGTTTATATTCTCACAGTTCTGGAGGTCTCTCTTCCTGCCTTATAGACGGCTGTCCTCACATGGTGGACAGAGAGCTCTGGTGTCTCTTCCTCTTCTAATAAGGCCCAGTCATATTAAATTAGGGCCCCACCCTTACGATATCACTTAACCTTAACTACCTCCATAAAGGCCCTGTCTCCAAATACAGTCACACTGGAGGTTGAGGCTTCAACACATGAATTGGAGGGTGAGGGGGGTGGGGTCCAACACAATTCAGCCCATAATTGGATTTCTTCTAATTGTAAGCAGCCAAAAGTTTCCCTAAAACACATGTGAACTTGGTATATGATTAAGGTGACATTATAAACCAATGGAGAATAAACAGAATGACAGAGTGTTCAACAAAGAGTGCTAAGACAATTTGCTATCCATATTAAAAAAGTTAAATTAAATCCATAACACACATAAAAATACATTCCTTGTTGTTGAAGCTCTAAATGTAAAAATTGCAAAACAGAAATATTAGAAAGAAGATATACAGACAGTCCCTGACTTAATGATGGCTCAACTTATGATTTTTCAACTTTACACTGGTGTAAAAGTGATACACATTCCATAGAAACTGTACTTCAAGTATCCATATAACCAACCATTCTGTTTCTCACTTTCAGTATTCAGTAAATTACATGAGATATTCAACACTTTATTATAAAACAGGCTTTGTGTTGGATCATTTTGCCCACCTGTAGGCTCATGTAGGTGTTCTGAGCATGTATAAGGTAGGCCAGGCTAAGCTATGATGTTCAGCAGTTTAGGTGTATTAAATGCACTCTGACCCTAACATTTTCAGTTTATGATTGGTTTATCAGGACATAACCCGATTGTAAGTTGAGGAGCCTCTGCAGTTGACTTCATAGTTCAGACAGATTTTTTAAATTAAGCACACAAACTATAAAGAAAAGGGTTAATATATCTGACTACATTAATATTTAAAACTTCTCTGGACGGATATCTTTTTTAGAGAAGAAAAAAACCATAAAATGGCAGAGACATGTGTAAAGCATATAATCAGCAAAGGTTATGGAGAATATATAAAGCAGTCCTTCAAAGCAGTAACAAAAAAAGTCCACAACCCAGTAGAAAGAACGAGATAAGCAAATGAATCCATGAAGAAGAACCCTCACAGCCAACAAACAAGATCAGGAAAAAGCCTCTTAATAAACAATAAAGTAATACTTCTCAGAATCTTATGTTAACATCAGATAAACAAAACAATTGGAACTTAATGACTGATTCGACAACCAGAGGAAGAGAATAGCAATAATTTAAGATGACTCCCAGATTTCCAGTTTTGTAGGTGACTGGCCTCATTTAATCAGGATGGGCAATGGAGGAACAGAAATGTGTTTTCACGAGAATAGGATATTTGAGTTTGACGTTACTATGGAATATCCAACTAAGCGTTATACCTGCAGGTCTGGAGCTCCCAGGGAGAAGCCTGGTCTGGACACACAGATTTGGGAGACACAGGACATGGGTAGTTGTTGCGATCAAAACTGTGAATGAGATTGCTCAGGAAGACTTCAAGGATTGAAAGAGAGTGGAAGAGAAGCCAATAAATTAGCAGCCAAGAGTCAGGGGAGAACCAAAACAATCCTCACAGTTATCTGTAGGCAGAAAGAGAAAGAACAAATACAATGAAACCAAGGGCAGCTGCCTCATTTAGTTTTAAACCCAGTGTGTATTTTATTTATTTATTTATTTATTTATTTATTTATTTATTTATTTAATTTATTTATTATTTGCATTTTAAAATCATTTTCGTTACTGCAAAACCAATGAATTTGTTAAATCAATAGAAAGTGAAGTACAGGACATCCTGCCTCATGTGTCTTCTCAATGGAAGATTGAGTTTGTCTAGGAGAGCATTTGAGAGACCTGTATTACCATTTAATAGACTGAAGTCTCATTATGGGGAGAAAAAAACCACTTGGAAACTTGCAGAAAAGCTCTATGTTTATTTTCGTAAATAGTACTTTATAACAAATGTATGACAGCAATTTTACAATACCCTGTAGAAATGACAGTCATTGTTGGTTGTGGAAAGTTTCTAATATCAGTTAACCACAGAGTCTGAAGAGATTTGATTCTGGCCATTTAGATGCCCCCTTTGTGGTGGAGGTGTACTTTTTTATTCTTATGGAATAACAAAGATAAACTAGTCATGTGCACAAAAGGTATATTAATGCCCTCTCCTTAGTCATGGGATCCAAACACACGTATCTTGTTACATATCAAGAAGACAAAATCCTTGTGCTTAAATGTTTTTGCTTCTCTAACATGGAGGGAAAAACAAAATTATTTTAATTCAATAGAATTAAAATAGTGAAGGGTCCATAAACTGAATCAGAATTTTAGCCAAACTCTTTGTAAAACTGGAAACTTATTCCTATGATATGTGTACACAAAATGTGAGTAACGTATATAATCTATTCTCCATTTTTAAAGATACCTTTATTTATCATAAAAATTCTGGACCTGTGTTTCTATAAAGCCATTTCATAAAAGAAACAAAGTAGTTTTTAAATACACCTGAAATTTTTATTGAAATAAAAAACATGAATATGAAACTGTAAAAAAAATTTTCCTTATATAATGAAGTTTAATATCTATGCTAAATAGAAAGAAAAGTATCTTTTAATGTGCTGCATTTCTACATGATTTCAATCAAAATATTTCCACTGTGTTTGTGAAAATGTTATGAAAAGGATTAGAATGTGAAATATTAGCAACACAACATCATAAGCAAATAATAACCACCCAAACATATTTTAATTATATAAAATGCAGACCTATTTCCTCAAAAGCTACAGGTAACTTCTGCACTTTTAAGTGTGCACTGATACAGAAGAAAAAACTTAAATGCTCATAATTTGATTGAAACAAATAATTTTCCTTTCAGAGAGACATTCTAAACATAATAAACCCTATAAGAAACAATGAGCTTAACTCTTTACTTACAACATCAATAATCACCCATTATTACTGTACATATTGAAGATGTCAGACACAAGTAAAACAATGAAGCATAAAAAACAAAACGGTCTATCTCCAAGATTTTTCTAAAATTGACTACAATCATTTCCCCTTCCCATATGTCATTACATTTGTGACAATAACTGAAACACTCAATTAAACTACACGGTTCAAGCTGATGAAATTACAAAGAATTCATTTGGTCCCCCTCATAGATTAAATCTAAGTCATTGTTGGCTTAAGTCAATGGAGCTCCATTCGTTACTCCCTGATTTCATAATATGGTTATCCAGACATTTTAAAATTCTTTTCTAATTCCCTGCCTCCTAAAGGATGTTATGCTTCATCAAGAGCTATTTTTTTCCTCATCAACATATGGGGACATTCTTTTATCCTCCATTCACGTCACTTAAACTTCACAGGAAATAATATCCAAATTTCACATGGGAAGGGCAAAAATCAGACCCATCTTCATACACAGATATTTTTTAAAAAGCAAAAATGTTATAGTATTTATAAAAATTATATTTGATAATGAAGACCTCTACGTGCTTATCACCTTGGAAATACAGACTAACCTTTGAAAAAATGGCTCCATTCTAGGAGGACATGACTTTCACACAAGAATGCTGAAATGCTTCCACACTGAGCCTAAACATTATATAAACTAGAGGACCAATAAGTTAGTCTTTCATTCTATTTTGGTGCACCTGGCTTACTGCTATCAAAAGGAGTCCGTGACATATTCATGTAAATCACACACACACATACATTCACAAACAGTAGTAACCTTTGGACAGAGCCTGTGTTGATATGAAATATTCTGTACCTAAAGTATAAAGTATATTGTACTTAAGGCTAATGACAAAGAACAGTACTCTGTAGTTGCTCCAGGAAAACAAGATATATATGTCTTGTTTGGGGTTTTTCTTTAATAACAAATTTGTTTAATACCCCTCCCTAGAATAAATTTTTCATTTAAATGCTGATAGCTTCCTTATTTTGAGAAGAAATTTACATCTCTTCAAGTCTATGGAGCCAAGATTTAAAGCACCATTATACATATCATTTCTTAGCATTTTCTCTCATGTTTTTACGTATTGCTTCTCTCAGCTTGACCCCAAACAGCCTTATTCTATTCATTACATTGTGCCTGAGGAGGCTTTTTAATGTTTAAAAGTGTGCAAGTGCATGTGCATACGTATTTGATATATATCTATGTCTATGTATTATATTTCTGTTCAGATTGGCAACAATTCAGATGTGATGCTTTCTGTTCACATTTAATCTACTTTTTAACTTTGCTTTTGCTACTCGTTGAGCAAAAAATGAAAGTGAAGGGTTCATTCCTTAGGAGAATTAGTTAATGAGATAAAGAAGGCTTCCTCTGTTCTGCAGCCACAATTTTAAACGTACAGATTATTTTTTTTTCTAGGTGAATGAATGTCATCCTTTGCATATAAGGTAGATCATTTAATAAAAATTCTGAGGATATTGGTTTATGAGTTATAAACTGGAAGAGTTAGCATGGATAATTTCATATTAGTTTAGCTTCACAGCTGTGAGTCTATAGAGATATTGACTGACTCCGAGCCACATATATATGAAAAGGTTCTGTCTTTACACATTATAGCAAGAATTAACACTTTCAGATTAAAACAGGAGGCATGATAGTATCATACTCTCCCTATGAGTCTGGCATTCTAGTATTCCCCCCCCTAAAAAAAAGTAAGAAATAAAAAGTCTTAATAAATAAAAAGTCATCCTATGGCCACAGAGAAATATAGTGAGTAAAATGTTATGGTCCTAACATCATATTTTATAACTAGAAGTTAAAGGGTGCTCAATAGCTACTTTAACAGAAGCTCTGCCAGGCAAAATGTCCTTAGCCTAAAACGAAGTTAGTCAAAATCTTTATTTGCTCTACAAAACTCCTAATGTTCCACTCCACTAACAAGCCGGTTGCCGACAAGGGTCTTAGAATACAATTAAGTTAAAGTAGTTTCATGAAATTAAAACTATGAAATCTATGCATACAACATCACAAAGAACTAACAACTCAAAACGTTATACTGGTTATCACATAAAAGCAACATAAGTTTTTCATAGAACCCTCTCTCTATAAAACAACACATGAAGCCTAACGATCTCTCCCATCCACTCAAATAAATGGTCCCCACATCTGTCAGTCAGTGTCACTTTATTTGTACTGCCAGTCTGCCATGGAGACCACCATTCCCACAGAGAAAACTGCCACATTTGGGAGGTCAATTTCATTATTTATGCTAAAATCATCTCCAAAGTGACATCCACTATGTTAATTTTCTGTGAATGATTTTTCCTTGGTTAGACAATATATTTCATTTATTATTTTTTTCAATAAAATGTTGGCAAAGTGTTTTAAAGTAAGTTGTTATTCACCCCCTCAAGGTTGGTCACAATTATATCTTGTCAACAGGTGGTAAAATATGCATATACAAGAAAAGAACTGTCCCCATTTTTTCATTTTTTGCTACAGTTATTATGGCCTATTACCTTCTAGTAGTATACTTAGAGTACCAAACTTTGATTTTCATGTAAAATATCAATGTTGTACTTCATTAAAATGATTCTTAAGGAGTTCCCTAAAACCTAAGCTTTGTAGTATAATGAAGAAAATAACAAGATAAAAAAAACAGAGAGAGAAATATCTTTATTAAAGAAGGAAAAGAGAGAATCTCTTCATTGAAAGAGAAAAGAGAAAAAATCACCTTGAGAAATAGTTATACTTTCTTACATTTAATCCCTTATTTTTATAAACTATTTAAAAATTATTAACCCCAGACCCAGTAACAGTGCAGGAATTTAACATTAAAAGACCAGTTGGTCTATTTCCCTAACAACCCAAGATTGCTGCTTGTAGTCCATAGTGCCTTATATTTCTCATTTGAAAAAGCAAGCCTACTAGTAGAATGCACAATCCAGATTTTACACCAGAAATATAGTACCCTGTTTACAATTCATCCTCCCAGATTAATATATCCTTATGTTATTATCTCTTTAAATACTGTTACATTATAATCTCTGTTTGTACTTCCTATTTGTGGAAAAATACTAAAATAGCTGTTAGGGAAAATACATCTATTTTCTATAGTATTATTAAGTGCTTTATATAACTGCCATCTATTTTGGTTCCAAATGGTTAGTTATGAGACCTGGAAAGGAAAAAAAATCTTTTAAACTTAAGATTAATAATTTTATGAAAGCACTAGAAGTTCAAATTTCAAATGTACAGCTTCTACATAATTAAAAAATATATCCTTTAATATGAGAAAAATATATTATTTCTATATTTAGGGAAGAGCGGCAGCATCTCTTAAGAATTCAAAAAACTAATGCAATTACGTTTCTCCCCATATATACCTCACAAGGCAACTGTAAATTAATCAGTCCACAAAGCTATAATCAGGAACTGGTTTCATTACGAAAATTTTGTAAAGCTTTCAACAATTTCTATCAGATTGCTTCTAATTATATAGAAATGAATCTGCTTGAAAGTCTAAATATATTCAGCTAGGAAAATAAATATTTGCTGATATCTCTATGGGAAAAAAATATCATAAGAGGGAACTAATAGAAATAAGTTAAAAAGCAGAAACAAACTCTCCATATAGCCTATTTTTTTCTTAAAATTACATAGTCTTATTTTGTGTAAAAAACTGTTTGGGAAAAATCTGATTTGGGGAATAGTCAATATCAAGTTTTCTCACATACTAACAGGAGGGAGAAGAAAGGGATATTATTGGTAAAGGTAGGCTGGATCAGTGAAAATCCACAGGATTTCCAGATTTGCAAACCATCCAGCCAGGCTCAGAAAGATGACTGGGTGTTCCTTTACAATTCCTCCCTGAGTATGTGCCATTACAGCCACGAGCATTAAAACCTGAAAGCACTTCAGGGAGAGCACGCCGATGTTAATCACCAACACTCTGAACGAATGCTTCCTCCTACCAAAATGAATACCTTGCACTGTCTTTTTTAGTTTGTTTAAGGTGGATTTTGGTAAGGAGGAGGAAAGAATGTCAACAAGTCATGAAAACATTTCAATCTACTGCCATCTCCAAATTATCTCTGAAACTAAATTGCAATTTGTTCATTCAGGTTTATTGCTTTAAGAAAATAGTATATGCTTTCCTATTACCAATTCCTTAAAATTCTATGACTTCTTAGATTAAGTATTTTAGAATAAGCTGCCATCTAATAATCTTGCTTCTAAATCTATAATAAAGTATACAATAGGAATGATCCTATTTTTTTTATTCCTTACAAAGACAGGCAGGCCAATTCTCTTTCAGTGCAAATTCTCTCTGTCTCTCTTATTTAATTTTTGTAAATGACTTTTCAAAACACATGCCATAAAAATAAGTCATTCTCCTTTAGTAGCTACTAACAGTTATCTAGTCTTTCCATTAGTCTTCTAATTTTAAGATTCAGTAGGTAGTACTCAACCATACTGTCACATTATACTTAGCAATAACTACGTGCTCATTATTCAGGTATGATAACCCTTGATTTTTCTTATAATCCATATACTCTGCTTTTAAAAGTCATCTAGGGCCGGCCCGTGGCTCACTCGGTAGAGTGCGGTGCTGATAAAAGTCATCTATGCCACAACAGCGCAGTCCTTGTTTTGTTCGTTGTTTTCATTTTCTTGCGGACTAGTGATTTTTACTTCTGGCCTCGGTGGTCTTTGAGGGTCTAAATCAGCCTGGAGGAAAACAGAGCAAAAGATATTTAGCTCTTTGGTTTACAAAGGTAATAAAATTTACAAAAAAAAAAAAAAAAAAAAAAGAAAGACATGTTACTCAATTATTCTATTTAATCATATAGAATATTCAACTAAAAATGGTTCCTTGGCTTACGTTTGTTTCTTAGTCTCTCACTACCTGGTGGACACACCATTCCCAAAACTTTACTTGCACAGAAGACCCTTCTGGGACCATAATTCACTATGTGCTTTAAAGGCACAGATTCATTTCTTGTGCTGCAGGCTTTATTTTTCTCAATTTTTTCTTTACTTCCTTTTGAGCTTTTCTTTTCAATAGCATATTTATACCTTTCAGTTTAGCCTTCTCAGAGACAAGAAAAGAAAAAAATGCAGCAGTTCTACTCTCACATCACATGGATCCAGCTCATGCCTAGTGCTCTTCCGATTTTAGTTTTCTACTGGAATTCACAAATTCTTTCTGAATACGGTACCAAGTATCATCAGACAGATAAGAGTAGGACAGAAAATCAAAATGCAGAGGCTGCATTTCTCCAACAGCAACCATCGTTCCTGCTATGTGGACTTCTCATATGTTATTAACGAGATTGTCTCATTGATAATTTGTCTTTCCCCCACTAGACTGAGAACTGAACGGAGTGAGATTACAACTAGCTGGTTTTCACACTCTGCTCCAAATACTGGAGACTCCATAGCCAAGGGCCACCAGTCTGGGGGTGACAACAGCAGGTTGTCAGGCCAAGATTTATGCTCTAAAAAATTTTTTTAAAAACACTACTGGGGCTATGCCTTATTTCACATGGTTAACTTGTGAAGTGTCTCAAATAGTATCTTGAATATAACACAAGCTCAGTCTGAATAAATGTTAATTGCTTACTGTGTATTTGTCTTGTATTTCTTGCTATTTTCCTACAATCATGTCCTGCTTTGCACAAGAACTATTACATAGAACAAAATATTACATGGTAAACTGAACTTTTAGTCATTTTATAAGTAAAGAATCCTTTTGTAAAAGTTAATTATTAATTTCTAATTCATATAAATTTGGTTTTTCGCATTCAGTATGCTTAAAGTACACATCTACTAACATGTTAGGGAGAATGGAAATAAAATACGTCATCATTATAAGAGAGAAATGAGTCAAATAAGATTAAATCTCTTTGTGAATAACTGCTCTGTCTTAGGCATTTGTATAGTCCTTAAAATCCCTAACTAGTCACATATCAGGCACTTGCTCATTTGCGTTCTCAAGAATCTGGATTCACCCTCATTATATATCAAAGGCACTTGCACTTCAGGCCCTTGCCAAATTATACAGACTTGATCTTGACTGATGCCCAATGCCTACCAAAGGCCTATTTTTTTCCTTCATTATTTAATATTTTTTAATTGACAAAAATTGTATATATTTATGGTATACAACATAATGTTTTGAAATATTTAAACATTTAGGAAATGGCTAAACTAAGCTAACTAACATATGCATTACCTCACATACTTACCATCTATTGTAGTGAGAACCCTTAAAATCGACTTTCTTAGACATTTAAAAGTTTTTCAATACATTGATTACAAAACATTCTTATTATCTATAGTCACCATATTGTACAATAGATCTCTTGAACATATTCCTTCTGTCTAACTGAAATTTTGTATCCTTTGACCAATGTCTTCCCAACCCCGACCCCTAGCCCCTGCTTCTATGAGCTCAACTTTTCTAGATTTCACACATAAGTGAGATCATTCAGTATTTTTCTTTGCTTGGCTTATTTCACTTAAGATAAGGTCTTCAAGGTTCATCCACATTGTTGCGTATTACAGGATTATTTGTAAAAGTTATATTTATGGAAAATGGAATGACAGGCAATCCACTCATTTCTGTAAAATCTATTTAGGTCATACCCTGAATTAAACTAGAGCACTGGAAAAATGCATACTTGGATCTTACTACCTAGTCCCACATACAATTACACTTTGATTTCATGCTGTAAACTTTCATCAAAGGCTATGACAGTGAAGAATTTTACGAAAGCCTCTCTTGCAGTTGGCATACAAATGACACTGAGGACTACGTAGAACTGCATATAGGGAATTTCTTATAGAATAGGACTGTGATTATCTCACCTTGAAAAAGATGAAATGAGAGACATGCTGAGTGTTTTCATTTAGATGTTAAGAATATTTACATAAGCCATACAGTGCATTACAGATAACTTTGTACTGGTAATTGATACCTGGCCTGAAGAACATTTTGTATTTTGCTATTGCTAAACTTGCTCTCCCTAAGCAAGATAAAACAGATAAGTTAATAATGAATAATTGAGAAGACCCCATCCATCACAGTGGGTCTCAGGAATGAGTGCACCAAGGTGCACGTCAAGGGTGCAGTCTTGAAGGAGGTGGGCCTTGATCTGAAGGACAGACAGCAAGGGGGCAGATGGAGAGAAAACTGTGGAGGACATCCTGCAGCTGTGGAGGACATCCTGCTTCTTATGCTGTTGGACTTAACTTGAGCTTGGCAGTGATTGGGCCATAGTCATCCATGTGGAACTTAATCTATCCTATGGAACTTCATCTGTGCCATGGAAGAATACCAGGACTTGAAAGTGTCCTGCTCCAAGGCCAGCAGTGGGACTACAGGCCAGAAGGTGAAACTTTACCACATATTTCTTTATCTTTGCTGTACAATAAATAGAACTATATACATATTCAAGTGCTAGTGTGTTGAATGCTTAATTCAATTAATCCACTTCAAGCAGACTAAACAAACTAGATTATAATACTGCTAAATAGCAAAGAAGTCATGCATAATAGAGATGGTGTTCTTCACGTCATGTCTAGGTCTCACTGGTCTTGACACTCTTTTCTGGCTTAGATCTTCCCTGGTCTTAACTTATTTTTATTTTTTACATTTCTCTCTTTTATTATACGTGTTCTGTGAAGGCTCTTTAAATTTTTTGTAAAGTGTAAGTAGGAGATAGATAGATGGATGAATAGATGGATGTGTAAATGACAGAAGGATAGGCATAGGAACTGTCAGATAGGTAGATGGCAGTACTTGTTATCTGACTGAAATAAGTAGCAAATGAATTGAATTAAATCGTACTCGATCTTTCCTACTCATCCATGAGAGGTTTCAACGCAAGGCGTAAGTTCTTGGGTAATTCCCTAAGTGCACGTGCGCATGCACACACACACTTGCCTTCATGCATGCACATACGTAAGCAAAAGCAATAGAAATACCTCATCCTGTCCACTGCCAGCCCCTTGAGACTTTCTTTCCTCGTCCACTGCTGGTTGAAGTTCATTATTAGCCTGATCCAGTTCCTCGCCATTTTCTTCATCAGTACCTCCACTTACACGAGCAGGACCTGCCTGCTCCTCACTGTGATCCAGGATCTCCTCGACTTGCTCAGTAGCTTCTGTAGCCTCCCTTCCTCCTTCATCTTCAACTTCACCATTCATTCCTGAGAAGTCTTCTTTCTGTTCTGCATCCTCACTTGCTTTCTCTCCTTCTTCTTCCTCATCTACTATTTCTGCTGGCCTCTGATGGACCAAAAAGAATAATAGATAAAAGTGGGACATATTAAGGAGATTTTCCATTGCACTTTATAGCAATGTAATAATTATTACATTACAGTCAAGTAAAACTTTCTTACATTTGCATACTTTACAGTATATAAAGTGCTTACATTTACTGAGTACCTACCATATACCACACTTTGCAAGTATATTCTCATTTAACCCTCACGACAATCATGTGAGGTCATTATTCCCATTTTACAGATGAGAAAACAAAGGCACGGAAAGACAAGTATCTAGTCCAAAGTCCCACTGGAAAAGCCAGCATTTAAACTAAACATGTTACTACAGAACCAGCACTTATACTCCGCATGGCAGATAGAAAACTAAACCACAGGGTCGTTGGCCAGTGTCTTTTGGAGTGTCTGGCCCAGAGGAGGAGGCTAAGAAAAAAAGGTGTTGGTGGAGAGATTATCATCCTCAGTGCCAAGGATGAGGGTGATGGCACCAGGATGTGAACTCAAGTTTTCTGCCATGGAATGTGGACAGCTTTCCACACAAAGCCTAGGAGAGTTGACAGCTTATCTCTAAAAAGCAAGAAAAAAGATCGTCATGTAGATCCAAGGCCAAGAAACTACATGCCCTTTCTATAAAAATAATACATGCTGAAGTATCATATTAACCTTAAGCATTTTTACTGTTATTTGGATTCACATAAATTTGCTTTAAACGAGAGCAGAAGGCCAAGTTCCAGATCCAAGACTTTGGAGAGAGAAAGATCCAGGTTCAAGACCTGGCCAGCAGTTACTGACTGCTACCTAACTTTTGTGAGTTTCAGATTCCACATTTGTAAAATGGGAATGTAATAAAACTTCCATAGGAATTAAAGGAAATAGGTTATATAAAGTGCCAAGCATACTGCCTGGCATATCACAGATTCTAATAAAACACTGAAATCCCTTTCCATTTATAGTGATAACACTACCCTGGAGCCATCATATTTCTTCACTGCCATCAGTCAAATAACAGGGTTTTTTTTAAGCACTAAGTGTTTAAGTGTTGTTCTATGTTAGAATCTCAGACCTAGGGTTTTCAGTAGTCATCTTATAGAAGTTAACATGATGCCTTCAGTTATGGAAGTAAAGAAGAAAAAAATGAAGGGGAGTAGAATAGAAGTTCAGAATAAAATTCCACACATTATTTTGAAGAAAGAGTTTTTATCTTTTGTCCAAAATAATGCCTCAAATTTGATTATGATACCAAAGATGCACTATGAAAATGAAGGAAAAATCTAATTGCTCTCAAGGTATTGCAAAATCCATAGTGTTTGTCATCATGCAGATTGAATAATACAGCAATGCTGGGTTGTTCACATTTTCATGTAGGCGTTTAATGTCAAATTGTGTAGAGTCCTAACTATCCCTAAGCATCATGGCCAGGGTGAGGTCATTCAGAAGGCCGAACGGTAGACAGAAACTCAGGTTGGGAGGTGGTGGATCTGCCAGAGGATGCTAAAAGAAAAGGCAAAAGATTTATCAAATATAATCCACAATGGTTAGTAAAGATTTTCTGGTTTGTAATGTATGAGGCCTCAATGACTAAAGGTGAGAAAAATCTCCAATCTCCAAAAGAGAAACTAACATTTTCCCATCTCCCCACCAAACCCTTGTCTCACCCTCTGTCCAAAGAGAAGAAATGTGGCAAGGTACTGAGGCATGCACACCTGACATGAGGAGGAGAGGACAGTTTGGCAAGGGAAGGATGGGCATTGTCATTACAAAACAGCAGAGATGAAAATTCTTCAGACATGAAAATTCATCAGACATGAAAATCAGTTGCGTGTCTATATACTAACAATGAACAATCTGAAAATTACAAAACAATTCCATTTATAATGGCATCAAAAAGAATAACATACTTAGGAATTAACTTAACCAAAGAGGCAAAAGACTTGTACAATAAAGACTACAAAACATGACTAAAAGGTATTAAAGAAGACATAAATAAATGGAAACATCCCATGCTCATGGATCAGAATACTTAATATTGTTAAGATATCAATACTACCCAAAGTGATCTACAGATCTAATGCAATCCCTATCAAATTCTCAATGACGTTTTTTGCAGAAATAGAAAAACCCATCCTAAAATTCATACAGAATCTCAAGGAATCCTGAATAGACAGAACAATCTTGAAAAAGAAGAACAAAGCTGGAGGAGTTTACACTTCTAGATTTCAAAACTCAGTACAAAGCTATGGTAATCAAAACCAGTGTGGTACTGGGATAAAGACAGATATATAGACCAATGGAATAGAATAGAAAGGCCAGAAATAAATCCTCACATATATAGTCAAATGATTTTTGACAAGGGTGCCAAGACCATTCAATGGGGAAATGATAGTCTTTTTAATAAATGTTGCTGGGAAAACTTGATATCCAGATGCAAAAGAATAAAGTTGGACCCTTACCTAATACCATATACAAAAATTAACCAAAAATGCATCAAAGACTCAACACCAAGGTCGAAGGTTCAGAACCGTGTACCGGCCAGCCACACACACAAAAAGAATATACCGTTTTTTGTGAAATCCCTTCTAAGACTAGAATGCATTATTTTAACAATAACGAAGAAACAATAAACTTTCTTCAAAAGTAATATACTAACAATAAACCATTTTTAAAAAATGAATCAAAGACCTAAATATAAGACCTAAAACTATAAAAACTCTTAGAATAAAACATAAGGCAAAATCTTCATGACATTAAATTTGCCAGTGATCTCTTGCATATGACACTGATGGCACAGGAAGCAAAAGAAAAAATAGACAAATTGAACTTCATGAAAAACAGCATGGTAATTCCTCAAAAAATTAAAAATAGAATTACCATAGGATATATGGTCCAGCAATTCCACTTCTGGGTATATACCCCCCAAAACTAAAAGCTGGTCTCGAAGAGATATTTATACAACCAAGTTCATAGCAGCTTTATTCATAACAGCAAAAGCATGGAAGCAACCTAAGTGTCCTTCAATAGATGAATGGACAAGTAAAATGAGGTATATACATATAATAGAATGTTATTCAGCCTTAAAAAAGAAAGAAATTTGGATAAATCACAAAGACATTACTCTAAGTGGAATACGCCAGTCACAAAAAGGCAAATACTGTATGATTCCAGTTGTATGAGGTACTTGGAGTAGTCAAAATCATAGACAGAAAGTCGAATAGTGGCTGCCAGATGCTGGGAGGAGAAGGGACTGGAGATTTATTTAATGGGTACAGAGGTTCAGTTTTACAAGATGAAAAGAGTCATGGAGATGGATGGCAGTGACAAGTGAACAATATGTACACTTAAAATAACTAAAACGGTAAATTTTATGCTATGTGTATTTTACCACAAAAGAAATAAAAATTTTTAGAAAACAAGAGCAGAGGAAATGTCCTGAGCCAAAGACTGCATTTCTGCATCACTGACAAGCAAGGGCTTCCAGGCAGTGCAGGAAAGAAGCCAACACCAGGATGTGGAGGGGCTTCCTCTCCCAAGACACTAAGGGGGTCTTCCAAGGGGGGATAAAATAAGGAGCCAGCTCAGAAAACACAGTGGATGGCTCCCCACTATCATGCCAGAAGAGGCAATGGAAAGGCGTGGGGGTCTCAGGCCCAGAGACAGCAAGTACCCTTCCTGGGAGTCTGCAGGACTTGGAGGAGATGATCACTGTGGGAACCTAAGAGACATCTGAGGGACTCTCAGTCACCATGACTTCAGTGATTGGGCCCAGGGCATCCATTTGTGTTAAGCAATACCCTGGGTGCCAGGCATTCAGAGACGAAGACCACAGTGTCCAACATCAAAGAGCTCAGTGCACAGTGGGCAGGAAAGACGCATAAGCAAATCAGTTGCAATGCGGCAGGAGGAGAAAAGCAGTACAAGCACGTGTCAGGAAAGGGACACTTCAAGGTGGTCTGGCCACAGAGACTTCTAAATCGTGGTGTCCACAGAGTTTGCAGGTGGAGAGCAACAGGACAGAAAGGCAGGGCTGATGGAGCACGAACACTGAGCAGCCCTCTGTGCCCAACGTCACACTCAGCCTCACACACTCATCACTTCAGGCAATCCTCACAACAGCCTGCAAGGCACATTCCTCAAGCCCATTACACAAATAAGGAGAATGAGCAATCGCTCCACACTGCAGCATCACTAGGCAGGTGCACAAGTAGGGCTAGGGTCAGAACCAAAGGCGGTCTTGTCCCAAAGTCCTGGTGTCCTTCCTTAAACATCATGACAAGTTGCTGCTTCTCCCAGTCGCTACTGTAAGAGCACTCATGTGTACTGTTAATGGCCAGAAAATATGACATCTGCAGTAGGCAACATTACTTTTACTGTTTAAAGAATTACCGACCTGACAACAAAATATTTCTGGATTTCTATCAAAGATGTTTGCCGTGTTCTAGGGAGGGAACATTGTAAGGACTGCCAGGCAGAGCACTTAAAGCAGTACATGACAAAAACCGAGAAATACTACAGCGCGGATGGCTAGTAAGAGCAGATTCCTTTTTAAATTATCTCTAAATTAGATAATTGTAAATCACTCTCCTAGAAATTGTTTCCATCCTTACTGTGCCTAAACTTGCCTTAGTCACAGCAACTTTGTTTGGGGTTTTTAAGAAAAGTTATATTTCATTTCTTAATTTAAATAATGATAATAATAATAATAACAGAAAAACTCATAATTTACTGTAACTGTTTAGGAATCTAGATATGGTCCTTGCCTCACTGAGAATATATTACAAGTGCTTGCTAAAGTCTATTAAGGCAAACACTTCTAAGTGGGAAAATGTCTATTTTTCCTATTCTGACATTTGGATTTATACCTAAAAATTGCAAAATTGTAGCATGTTATTGTTTAGTTTTTAGTTTTGTATTTCTTAGTTGTACCTCTTTCTTTACCCCCAGTTCCCAAACACATGTACATTTTTTCTCCTTTTAATGCAAAGGGCCAGTATATACCCTAATTTCTTTTTAAGGAAGAAGACACCCAGCCCTAAATTCAGGTTCTGTTATCCTGGTTGTTATCACCACCACTAACATGACAAATTATGCTTTCATCCCATTATTTCTATTAGACTTCCCCAGCACAGCGATTTCAGGAGTCATCAAAAGAAGCCATATCTGGTTAGTGCAACTTTAAGAAATGCAAGATTATGGTGCTGAAATACCAATTTGATCAATTTAAATACGATGGTAACATTAGTTAAAAGGCTCATAATCCTTTAAAATATCCTGAGTCTGGAACAAAATTTATTATTACGACACTACAATTCAGGGGGGGGAAACAAGCTGCTATGACAGATCTGTAATGAATAAATGAAAAGCAGTGTGCTTTTTGGTGTAATCTCCTTTGAAGCAGGCATTAAATTATTGAAGATGTTTCCAGTGTACACATCAATCAAATCGTCCCCAGAAGGAACACTGGGTTTTACACCCATACACACACGCATACAGATAAAATCTACACCATGGTGAGGGCCGGCCAAGAAGGCAAGGAACGCTCCTTCTGTACAAGGATGGGTGCCCATGGCAGGTGAGAGCTAGTCCTTAGGATAAAAGAAACACAAGAGGCAAGGGGAGCAAGTTGCATACTTCCACAACCCCTTCACGCCTCCTCTCACTGTAGAAAACTACTGAAGAGCAATCCCGTACCCTCACACGGCTCAGTGCCAACACCCACCCTGGCACTTGAGAATTTACCCAGGTGAACGGGATTGGAAGCAGAGCTCCCACACATGACTTGGCCTCACCTCCCAGCAAAAGCCAGTTCTCATACAGCCCAAGAAATTGTGTACAGCCCTGGGAGCATCACTGGGGAGTTCCAGGACAAGATTTGTGTCTGCAGGTGTTGTCTACAATGGTGAAGTCCAGTGGCAACTGCAAAGTACACTGTCCAGGACGAGGCAGCCAGGTCTGGTGGAAGGACAGCAGCCACCTCGGCCTCAGTGAATTCACCTCACCTGGCTTCAGAGTTCCCTTCGGAATTTGAGGATGATAATAATGACCTCATGGGACTGTAGCAAGGACCAAATGAGATCATATATGTAAAAGGCCACTGGAAGCTAAACAAGCTATACACCTGTTTATTATTATCTCTCCATTCTTCTTGCCATGGAGTGGAAGGAGATGAGAGGTTGTCTGATGAAACACTCTAGTACAGAGTTTCCCTAAGGAAACTATTTTCTAGTGGCCACGTAGAGCAGTATCTCTTCTAAATCTCATTTACATGAAAACAAACAAAAAAATGATACTAAGATACTTAGCAATTGTCTTGCCCTCACAGATGAATGCAGTTAAAATTCAGGCTAATGTTCAGCTTCTGGTCCATTGAGACTGTTAGGTCTCATTTGCATAAACTAATCATCCTTACTCTTAGTTATGTTTATTCTGTGCTTGCAAGTTCCCTGGCACAAATTTTTCACAATAAATGTACCATCCAATAGTTTTTTTGGTTTGTTTCTGAACTGCTTGTCCACTTTCAAAAGTCATCCAAATGTGCCAGCAAGAGCTACTAAACAAGAATGACTTCCATTTGCACTTAGGTAACATGTGACTTTGTCTTTGGTTGGAATTACAGGCTGGCAGTAGCCAGTGATAGGTATAATGATGCCAGACACTTAGGTACCATATTATGCTTCTCAAAGCACTTTCACATATAGTTTCTCCTTTCACCTTCGCAAACTGTAGGCAGGCATGAGTATCCCCATTGTATGGAATGGGAAACTGAGCCAGAGGAAAAGTCAAGCAACTTGCTAAAGGTTACATAACCAGTGGTCAGCACCACGCTCACCCAATGAGCTAACCGGCCATCCCTATATGGGATCCGAACCCATGGCCTTGGTGTTATCAGCACCACACTCTACCGAGTGAGCCACGGGCCGGCCCAGCCAGTGGTGACAATGTCTTTCATCGGCATCATAAAAAAACAAATACACAAACACAAGTTCCTGTTGACGGACAGTGTCCCTCCATAGTTTAAAAACCTGTCACCATGGTAACCAGGAACCTGGATAAGGCCCATTATGACTAATAGGCTATATGACTAATATATGACTAATGGGCTAATAAAACAGAGGGACAGGGTGGGCTGAGCTGGGTTCCATGTCTCTGCTTCTTCCCTCTCTGCTCATCACTGATCACATTTCTTATAGACATAGACTCTAAAAGCTGACTCTGCTGCCTGAATATTATCCTTTTGATCTATTAGGCAGCATCAAATCAGAGACAAGCCCCATTTTCTCTCTGTTTTGAGCTGAAATGGGTCCCCCATACCCCAATTCCTATGTTGAGTCCTAACCTCCAGTATCTCAGAATGTGACTGTATTTAGAGATACAGTCTTTAAAGAGGTAATTAAGTTAAAATGAAGTCATTGAGGTGGATCGTAATCCAATACGACTGGTGATTAGGACACAGACACACAGAGACACAAAGAGGAAAGACCACGTGAGACACAGGGAGAAGACAGCCAAGGACAGAGGCCTCAGAAGAAACCAACCCTGCCAACAGCTTGATCTCAGACTTCCAACCTGCAGAACTGTCGGACGGTAAGTTTTCATTGTTTCCCGCCCTCAGTCTGCAGTACTTGATTACAGCGGCCCTGATACACTAACACACCGACCAAGGACTACCTTCCCCCCCACCGTCACCCCCACATTCACATTCATTCATATTCTTTCCCCTCCCTCCCTTTCTCTCTCTCCTCTCTTCTCCCCCTACCCCTGGGGGGGGCTGCTCCCTCTCTTTCCCATCCCCCCATTTCCTTAAAGAAATAGGGAAGTCAGCTTCCTCAGGACTGGCAGGGAAGGAAGGACAAACCCAGCCCTTCCCAGACAGACATCTGGAGGGAGGGCAGTCCTCCATGGAGGAAACTGAAGAGAGCTCTGGCCCACTCCCCCTGCCATGCCACTGCTCATGCTGCTCCTCATACTTTTCCCCAGAACACTCTTCCTATCCTTGTTAGAGCCACATTTTCCATGAAACCTCCTGGCTCCCCAGGCAGCCATCACTCCTTACCTGTGCCCCCATAGTACTGGGTAAGATTTCCTTAATACACTCTAGTCACACTGTGACTTCCTTATACATGACATAAAAATAGTGAACACAAATTGCTATTGAGTAGATTTTCCCCAAAATGCTTGGAATGATTACAGAATAATGGGGAAACACCAGCCTTGGTTCTATGCAGGCCCTCTGGAAACTTCTTGAAGCAAGGCTTTTTTCTTATTCATCTTCGTTCCCATCACCACAGACTGTTGGAATTCGTTGTCTTGAATAAAACACAAATGTGCCTCCTACAGATAAAAGGCAGCATCATGCATGCCTTCAGAAAAGTGCTGATGGTGGGGACGAAGCTCACATTTATTGAGCACTCTTCCAGGTACCTGGGGCCAGCTCTATGCACCTCAGATGTGCAATCGTACTTAAGCTAACGTCACAACAATCATTTCAGGAAAATACTGTTATTATCCCAATTTGCAGATAAGGAAACTGAAGCATAGGGAGTTACCTAAACTTGCCCAAAGTCCCACAAGTAGTGATGGAGGAATCTGAATTCTTTTTTGACTACTGGATTGTAATAACTATTTTCCACAAGATAATGAACGTAGAGAGCAAAGGAATATCCCAAAGTCAATTCAATGTTAAATAGTAACTTCCAGCTTAGTGACTGCTGAGCCAGTGCTTCCCCTTCACCAGGGGAGCTTCTTAAACGCAGATTCAGAGTCAGAAGTTCTGAGCTTCTGCATTTCTAATACCTGCTCGTGATGCTGACACTATCCTGGTCCCCAGTTAGCACTTAGCATGGTAAGGCTCTAAACCACATATAACACAATATCCTTATAAATACACCACTTTACATTTTTTTTAAAAAAAAGCATTTTGGGTTAAAAGTTCTAATTGTAATAATGCCTTGAAATAAGGTCTCTTTAAATGAAGGTTGCATTTTTATCTTAAAAATGATCAGTCAGCTTATTGAAAGCTGGGAGAAAACAGAACTGACTGTTATGGACAGAATAATTTTTGACCATAAAGAGAGTTCTAGGAAATTTATTCTAATTACATCACCATGCTACTGTTTATTAAGAGGTAGGTTATAAACGAGAAACCTGTCATTGCAAAAGCAATAAATCAGAAAGATATTTTTCCCTACGCTTAAAGTCATCTTCCCTGACATTTACGTCAAATTTTAGTCAGTTTGTGACTAAAATTTTAAAAGAACCAGTTTTCAGGTAGAAATTGTTTCTGCAAGGAGTACATACATCCTGAAATTGCAGGAATCACTTGCACCTATAAGTAATTGTGTAATACTATACTCTCTGTAAAGCACAATTCTTATGTTTCACTGAAGTTGAAAAAGGGTATTCATTATACTCTACTTCAACTACTCATTAAACTGATGTACATAATAGTAAACTTAGATGATTCCAGCCTCACAGCTTCTCTGGCGTGCATCCAGAGTACAATCAGATTAGGGAGCATATTACATATATATGTATAATTTTAATAATAGGTACCTTTAAACAGAGCGGCTTTTTTTCATAAGAAAGTATGGACTTCTACTTTTTAAAAAGCACATTATTTTTCATAAGCAATTGCTCTTAATATTTGTTATTGGAAAACCAATACCAATTTTCTCCTTCACATGACACCAGCATTGGCACTTTGAGTGCATTTTGCCTGAGTTTGCCTCCATTCATATCTTGCTATTTATTTTGTAACTGACATTCTGAGAAAGTGGTTGATTTGTATGGTAAGACAGAAAAAGTCTGGTAGTTATTATCTCTGGCTACATCCTAGAGGGGGCAGCTCAGGGGAAGCAATAGGTATTCAGGTTTTCTAGAGAATATGCATGCACTTACTAAGGTTAACTCAGGATTCCTGAGTCGTAAGGGGGAGAAGATGGAATATGGAAATCATATGGAAATAAGACACAAGCTATCAAAAGCATCAATTACTTGGAAGGTATTTCCACAGACAGACGGGGCTGCCCAAATGACTTACACTTTAAACTCACATCACATCTCTGACAGTAACAGCAGCGCCAAAAATTAGAAACCAGGAAAGGCATCCAAACAGACACTACAGCTCATGTCCAGCCCACTTTAGAAGTGAATGTTGATAGCTCTTATATTTACATCAGAATTCACGAGGGATGTGTTTTAATACTTAAGACCTTTGCTATCTGAAGTAACAGCACAAATTAGAATTTTCTAGTCAATATATTCTCTCTAACCACCACCAAACCCTCCTCTGCATTCCCACCTATCAGTCCTCTCTTCCTGAAATATACCACACCTAGAAATTGGAGATCTGAACCAATAAAAATTAAAAGACTACCTTAGATGTCTACTTCTCCATGTAACATTTGTTACATTTGAAATTTGGGAAAGTGTGTGGATTTGTGACAGGTTTGGGGGTAGAAGGTGTTTCTGTGGATTTCGTGGCAGAGTTCAGGCATAGATGTCAAAAGTACGGAAGTTATCACGCTTGTTTTTATTCCTGTTCCCATGGAAACTAAAGTCATCTCCTACCCAAGTCGAATGAGGTGTTTTGAAATAATCAGTTTCAATTTTTCATGATAGCAAAGTGCCATTTCTTGTTTTCAGCTTTCAGAGGCTTACTTTCACAGAAAAAAAAAAAAGTTTAGATGTGGTTTGAAGGCACCAAGATCTACAAAAAGGGTGGTTATATTCAGAGACATGAACCTGTAAGTACAGAAGCAGAGTGAAGCTTTCGCCAGCCACCAGCCACCTGCTAGAAATGGGCTTACCCGGCAACTTTCAAGCTCCACAAGATCTTGTGAGAATATATAATAAATTGAAAACATATATTTAAATGGCATGAGAATATTTAGTCATGATTAGAACAACAACGACAAAAAATTCCCATTAAATTTCTTCACTTGAGAAGTGAAAAATGTTGATTTTCTTTCATTTACATCAGAAATCCCTCAGGGCTACATTTTAATGTTTAACACCCTTTCTATTAATTAAACACAAATCTATAAACATGATGCCACAAACAGCCGTATTGATGCTGTGCAGGGAAATTAAGAACCCCAATCATGCTCATCCTAACTCTTGAGGCTGTAAGAGATGCTTATAGCATGAAACATTGAGTATGATTTCCCAAGAGGATACAACTTGAAAATAAAGAATGGTAGACATGTTGTTTGCACATAATTCCTTCTGGTTCAGGGAAGGCAGTGAAGGTCAAGTGGCTCTCTACTCAGACAGAATATCTTGCTATTTATGGGACCATAAGAAGCTCCTGATCTCCTCATGTCCCTTCCTTGAGGTGTTCAGGGAGGTACCAAACCAGAAGCCAGGGCCCTGGGCCCCGGTGTTGAGTCCACCACCAACAGGCTGTGTCTATGTGGGAAAATGGCTTTCCCAACTATGGGGATTTGTCTCCTCAACGGCAAAATAAGGAGTTTACACCAGGTTCCCTTCTGGTGCTAACCCTTTTACAATTCTATTAGTAAGTACATTTCACTGAAGAACATTTGGGGATCCAGTCAGAGGAAGCAGGCTCTTTCCTCTTTTTTTTTTTTTATTTTAATTTATCAATATACAATATAATTGATTTTCAGGTCCCTTTACCAATTCCTCCTTTTACCCCCTTCCTCTCCCTGAGTGTCTTATTGTACATGAAAAAGTAACACAAATAAGCTCTTCCTCTAGCTTGCCTTTCATGAGAGAAAATGCAGGTGAATGCCGGTAATCCACAAGGAGCAGGTCGAGTCAGTTTTGAGACCAAGTCCAGACATGGAGAACAAAGCCATGGCAATGGGCACATTTGGATTTCAAGCCTCCTGTTTCTGGTTATAGCATCTAGGGTGCAGATTATTTAAAATGGCATTATGTTCTAAATGTGTAGACCAATAGTCACAAACTCAAATGACCCTAGGTGTGGGCGGATAACATAAAGTGTCATCGAGAACAGGTGTTAGACAACAGAAAACACTGCAGCTTGTGGTAAACAAGAATATGTGGCCTACTGCTATTGTAAGCCCTGTGCCAGCCAAAGAAGATTCTCTCACAGGGAATGTGGTCACAGCCCGCCAGTTTGCCATCTCTAGTATAGATTCTATGAAGACAGTTTATTTTCCTTCTGATGGATTGGTATGAAAGTGATTTCTGGTGAAACACAGCAGATTGAACAAATGTATTTCTTTTTTCTTAGCTCCCTTCTAATGTCCCTCTAAAGAATCGGTAAAAGCAATTTAAAAAGGAATGAACCCATATGGACACAGAAGACTGAGAAGGAAATAACAACCATAAAATTTGGGAAACTAAAGCCAGTGGACATGGATCCAATGACAGCAGATCTGAGGAAGCTGAAATTTAAGGCTGCAGAAAGAGGAAGCCTAGAAGCAAGCCCTTGCATACTGAAATGCCTGCAGAAGGCTTGGGGATTGGAAGCACCATCTGTCTCTGGCATAAGAGTCCTAGACAGGTGTAGCTAAGAACAGTGGATTGGCTCAAAGACTTTAAAAGAAGCAGATAGATACCCCTCCCACCCCTGCCCCAGGATCACCTCCTTTGAGAAATACAGCAGGTTTATTCTCTGTTGAACTGTAGGGAAGCTAGACTCAGGCACAGCTGAGAATAAGGGCACTGTATTGAAGCCAAGGAGAATAAATCTCTTGACTTAATGGCAAGACCCCTGAACCTCCTTTCCACAGTCAGATCCCAAAATGTTGACAGCCAGGCTTACACCACCAAGGCAAGAGAATCAAAGATTCCTCTCAAAGGAAATAGGCCAGCCCAAAAAAGCAATACTTACAGATACTAAAAATTAGAGGGGGTCTGCCAATAAAATGGCCCAAAACAGTCACCCCACAGTGAAACTCCCCTGGCCTGATGAGCTCTGCCTATGCACACAGTTTCTTTAATACCTTACTCTAAACTCTTAATCAGACAGCCAAGGAAAGTCTCTAACATGGAGACAGAGATCAAAATATAGAAAGAAACAAAGAAACCAAAAAGGAAACTCAGAAGAAACAAAGACAGTGCAGGAAAACAAAGTTGGGGTTTTTTCTGTTTGTTTGTTTTTTGTGACCGGTAAGGGGATTGCAACCCTTGACTTGGTGTCATCCGCACCGCACTCAGCCAGTGAGCGCACCGGCCATCCCTAGATAGGATCCGAACCCATGGCAGGCTGCGCTCCCAGCGCCGCACTCTCCCGGGTGAGCCACGGGGTTGGCCCGGAAAACAAAGTTTAAAATAATAGAGCATCAATCCTTGGAGACATAAGGAAAGATATTACATCCATAAAACAAGAATAGGATGCTATAGAAAGAAACATCTAGAGAATATGAAAGAGCTCTTAGAAGTTAAAAAAAAAATATGATAACCAGGGGGAAAACAATAAATGGTAAATAAAAGTTGAGGCTTTGTGTTTAAAAAAATAAAAAGTTGAGAAAGTTGAAAAAAAGTATAAAATAAATCCACAGAGATGGAAAGTAGGAGAGACGATTAGAGGATCAATCTAGGAAGTTCTATATCCAAATACCTCGAGTTCCAAAAAGAGTAGATATATGGAGAGAAGGAAATTATCAAAGAAATAATTCAGTAATTTTTTTCCACAATTGAAAACAAATGTTTTCAGAATAAAAAAGCCCATTGAGTACCCGGTCCAATAAGCAAAAAGTTAGAGATCTAAATAATCATCTTCCATAGTCATTAGATAGAAAGTTAATAAATAACAACTAAATTTGAAAAATAAGGAAACAAAGAAATCACCACCATAATACTAAGCTGAACTTTCAGAAGGAGAGAACAGAACTGTGGTTACTCGAGGTGGGAAAGGGGGAGGGGAACGTGGGTTAGAGAGAAATTGGATAATGGACACAAATAATAATTACATTTTGTAATGATGAATATGCTAATAATCCTGATTTGACCATCACATATTATACACAAATATTGATGGCCAACTCTCTATCCCACAAATACATATAATCATTTCAATAAAAAAATGAAAATAAATAAATTTGAAAAATAAAAGCAAGAGATTTATTTCATTATCAAATTTGAGAAACCACCAATTAAAAGGACCTCTACTATTTATGTACATCTAAAAATAAAAGAATTTTTTAAATGCCGATTAAACTATGACACACCATCACTTGCTAAGACCCGAGGATCTCAGAGGTATTAAAATGGGGCTAGGGGTGTACGTTTTAGAAATACAGCAGTGTAATCCATGAGAAATAGCTAAACTAGTTCAAATCAGTTACCTCTGTGGAACAGGAACTCAGGTGGGAAGGGGTATGGGAAGTGGTTGCTATTTTCATTATAATCCTTCTTGAACTGGTTTACTTTTAAAATATTATGTGTATAACTGTGATTAAAAAGTAAATTTAAAATAAATAAATAAATAAAGAGTGTATATCACAACCTCCAATTTAAACAAAACAAAACAAAACAAAAACCTTCACTGCTGTACTGTTCATGATGCTGGCTTACATGTTATTTAATTAAACAGCATCAAAACATTTTGCAATTCTCATTATTTTACTACTCAAAATCAACTACAAACTGATGGGAAAAGTTATAAAACAATCCAAAACCACTCTAAAGTTACCATTCCCATCTTCCTTCTTCTCTCTATCAAATGGAACCAAATCCAAAATACGATTATTTATTTTGTTATTTTATAGGTATTTATTTGCCTGTGTTTCTGAGATGGTGGATTCTCTTGCCTGATCCTTAATTACCAGGGTCAGTTTACTTAACTAAAATAGAGCAGGCTCATTTCTCGCCTCCTTAGCTTGGAAAAGCATCATCAGTGCCAGGGTACAATCACAGGTACCGGCTAATCAGGCACTTGCTCCATTGCTGATGGCCAACCCCAGATTGATTTGAAATGTGCATGAAAAAAAAAAAGTAATTTTTTAAAGAGTGCCTTATTCTTATTAGACCTAAACTCTTCTCTATGAAAAGATATTTGTTCTGGACTCCCCAAATACATAAAAGAATGTGAACATTCTTCAGTTTCCCCATGGGTTTGGAAGTAATGCTGGGTTCATAATTATTAAATTGACTCTAACTAATGAAAAGAGTCTGGATCGTGGAAAGAGCTCAGACTTTTTCTTAGCTGGAATTAATCCACAATGCCCCATAACACATACACACATGCAAATACACATGCATGCATACACACAAACATACATGCTAGATGGTACCAGTAGAAGCTATCAAGGACTATGAAAGGTCTGAAGTTTTACCCTACTTATAAATGAACATGTTACCTACCACAGTTTTACGGATGCCGGCAGAAGACATGAGACTATGGGTCAGAGACAATGGACTTCATTGCTCACAGCAATAGCAGTAGCCAGAGTATCAGCATTTGCACCCAAGGCCCCATTCCCACAAGGCAATGAGAAGGGGGCTAAGTGATACACACAGTGGTTCTGGGGAAGAACCCCAAGCTTTGGGAACCTAAGAACCCAAATCTTTCTTTTCAAATATTTTTATTATGGTAAAATATACATATCATAGAATTTACCATTTTAACCAGTCTTCAGTGTACAATTCAATGGCATCAAATCTTTTACAATGAGCAGTAAACCTGACTGCCTTTGCATCATAGGGAGATGTTATCTTTATTATACCGGACAATAAACAGACTTGGACCTTGTCCCAGAGCAGAGTTACTCAATCTCAGTGCTACTGACATTTTGGGTTGGATAGCTTTTTGTTGAGAGGATTGTCATGTACATTGCAAAATATTTAGCAGCACCCCTGGACACTTCCCACTAGATGCCAGCAGTACACCCCCAGTTCTGACAACCAAAAATGTCCCCAGAAATTGCCAAATATCCCCTTGGAGGCAAAAATCACCTCCAGTTGAGAATGATTGTTCCAGAGAAAGTCACTATCTCTGTCCTTCCAGGCTGTTCACTATACAAGCATCCCTAAAAAGATAGTCTAGAACAAAGGCAGGCAGTGCCTTTACACAAGATGTGCAGAAACACAAGAGATCCACGGAGAACCACCTCGATATTTACTTCCAAACTTGATCTGCTTTTCAGGAATGGATAAGTTACGTGGCCAATTTGCACATGATATTTACATACACACACACATATATGCACACACGTGTACACACACTCTTTTTCATGGCCTTTTGACTAAAATTTCAACATGGAACATTTAGATGACAGGAAAAGAGTGTATGTAAATATGACTTACAGCTGAGCCAAGTAGTATACAATGACTGCATTTCCTTTCTTATGCAGGAACTTATTCCTTCCCTGGGTTAATAATCAGCTTTTTTTTTTTTTTTTCATTTAATATTCTCCCTCCCCCCTCAGATCACCCCTCTGCTTTGAAGTTAGACAGACCTGCATTCAAGTCCCACTTCCTCTACTTAACAGTACTTTACTCCAGCAAGTTATCTCACCTATATGAGCTCACTTTCTTTCTACATATAAGTATAAAATGGGGATGATAAGACCTATCCTACAGGGCTGTCATCACAATGATATGAGATAAAAATGCCTAGTCCCATGGCTGGCACTCAGTGGGTACTTAATAAATGGTAGCTATTGTTTAATGCAAATTACCAGTGGGGCATGTCCTCAGAGAGTGTTCTGACTTTATTGGAGCTAATGGGCTTCATACTAATCTCTCCACTCAGTTTTTCACAATATTTATAACAGAGCAAGGTCACCAGACCATACATGAGAGAATGGCTCTAAGACCTGACCTCATAAGCTTCTTGTGCCAACCAAATGAACTAGAAAATCTCAACGCCAAGAACAACAGAGTCAAATAAGAAAGTCATTCTGTCCTTTTGTTACCTGGCTTTATTCAACCTGACATCAATTTGTTGACGTTGTCCAGATTTTACCAATTTGCGTCTCAGTTTCTCTTGCTTACTTGCATGTTAATATGCTAGCGCTCACAAGTCAAATAAAGTTCTGCAGACACATATCCAAGGTTGTTCAAGTGTTATCAGAGATCAATTCTCCCTCCCGACTCCCCTTCCTTATGATTAAACTTAAAAGCATAATAAATACCTCTCACAGATTTTTCAAGTTGTTAAATAAATGATTAACAGAGAGATTTCTCTTTTGCTAATAATGCTATGATTTTCTCTTGATATCTGGCATTTTGACCTTAGAATATAAATTAGTCTTGGTTTCTGCACCATTAGGTGTTGTATATACACAACAATTACTCTTCGTCTTAAAACATAATATTTAATTATAGCTTCCCAGAAGACTTAAAATTCCATTTTCCCTCAGGAAAAAAAAATACCTATAACTGGAGTTTATGAAAAATTATTAGTTATAGCTAATCCTGGATAATAAATTGGATTTTTGAAATCTGCATGATTTTTAGCACATTAGGCTTTTCTTCGGGTAGGCAACACTTGCAGAAAATGCCTGTGGAATAATCAAGCGTAATTTCACTGCTGCACTAAGACAAATACAAGTGAGATCATCTGTGGAATTTGCCGGATTGTGAAATTTGCTTTTAGAAAAGGAAATATCCCACAATAGTCAGAGGGCAAGGGGCAATTTCCAGTGACCTCTCTCCAGTCCCCTGAGTCTAGGATTACCATTCCCCCTCCCACCCCCGCCACCACCTAAACACCAATCCCCCACTTAGAATTGTAAGAAGGCTGCTGAATGGTATTAAAAAGCATAACTGACTTCTATTTCTTGCATTATTTAGCCAGAATTAACACTACTTAGTCCCCTGTATAAGCACATGTGAGTGTGTGTTACACACACACACACACACACACACACACACACTCCTGAAAGTACAGTGTTCCACTGGCCTAAGAAAGAAAATCAATATGCACATAGCAAATATTTGAGTTGCATTTATATAAGCAATTCCTTTACGAAAAACAAATTCCAACCACAATTTCAAGGACCCTAAAGGAGAGAATCTCATGACATTTTTTTTAATGCTTTTCTAAATGGAGAAGATTTTTTTTCTAGATAAACATCCCAAGCCAATACTTTTTTGTATCAAACTTTCTCTCTTCGTATCTCATACCTAACTCCATCTCATATTGCTCTTTGATGTTGTTCATGAAAGATATGCCATTTTCCATATTAAAGAAAAAAGACTCAGTCCAAATGGCTATTCTTTGTAGGAATCCTAGGAAAAACTGAAGTGTGTTTTGTTATGTTTTTCAGGTCATTCAGCTACCTAGCACCTGAGGGGGTTTAACTAATATATGTACAGAACAGCATGTAGCAGATAACACAAAACTTGAAAGAAAAACAGTAGTGATTGGTTTACACATTTTTTCAAGGCATGGAAATTACCTGATCGACGGGAATCTCAACCTGAGTGTCTTCATCTTCTTGGACTTCTGCTGCTCCCCGTGTTTCAGACCTCTCTGCTCCAGCTTTGAAAATGCCTTCATCTATAGAGACAAACACAGCGAAAATCTAAATCCCGTTGTGACATCACGTGGCTGAATGCTGAAATTACAGTCAAATATCTAATTTTTTTTTTTTTTAATTTAAGTTAACAGATAACATTGAATGTTTTTATCATGTGCAACATGATGTTCTGAAGAAGAGAAACACTGTGGAATGGTTAGATCGAGCCAGTTAAAAAATGCATTACTTCGCGAAGTTTTTATTTTTGTGGTGGTTCTTTTTTAATAGGTATTTTCTGGCTCCCATTTTAGTGATAAGATTTTTGTAGCACTTCGCCCCCCAGTTCTTCTACATTTTCACTGGGAAAAGATTCAGTGGCCAAAACAAAGCTGAAGCAGCACAGTAAAGCCCTGTCCCAGACTCCTCCTCACCCTGTGACTGCTAATTTAATAATACAACCCTGTATAAGCATTAAAATGGGAAGAACTTCACGATTATTATCTCCATTGTCTCTCCTACCCATGAAACAGAGATGATGCTTGGTGCTTTAAAATGCTACTTTCAGAAATTTTCCTTTCCCAGGGAACTCTTCTACACTGTTGATAGGACTAAATTGACACAACCATTACAGAAAACAGTATGAAGGTTTCTCAAACAACTACAGATAGATCTACCATAGGATCCAGCAATCCCACTGCTGAGTATATATCCAAGGGAATGGAAATCATCATGTTGAAGGGATACTTGCACTCCCATGTTCATTGCAGCTCTATTTACAATAGCCAAGAGATGGAACCAGCCTAAATGTCCATCGACACACAACTGGACAAAGAAAATGTGGTATATACATAATGGAATACTACTCAGCCATGAAAAAAAAAAAGAAATTCTGCCATTTGCAGCAACATGGATGAGTCTGGAGAAAATTATGTTAAATGAAGTAAGCCAGACAAAGAAACAGAAATACCGCATGTTCTCACTCATAGCTTGCTGCTAGGAAGGAAGGGAGAAGGAAAGAAAGAAAGAAAGACCGCAACAATACATTGAATTTTCAGAAGGAGAGAATAAACCTAAGGATTGCAGAGATGGAGGGGAGGGAGGGAGGGAGTTTGGGAAGTGATAGGTTGGGCAAAGGGCATAAAGAAATATCACAATTTGTAAGAATGAATATGCTAACATTAAATTTTTTTTAAAAAATTTTTAAAGAAATTTTCCTTTCCCAAAAGAATGCTATATGCTCACTATAATGTATTGGAATAATTCTCCCTATTCAGAGTAATGTAAAAAATATTTTTACTGCAACAGAATCATGGAGTTGATTTTCCATGTTTCACAAAAAGATCAATATCATTTATTTCGCAGATTTCCACAAGATTTGCGCAATCTATGGCTTTAAATCCTTAATTGTAAAATGTAACCTAAGTCTCTAAGACTTCAGGTTAAGCTCCTTCAACTTCCTTTCCTCTAGAAAGCAATAATAGCTGTTTTCCATATTTCCATAGTTTTAATGTCTCCACTCAGCCTTCTCTTCTCCAGACCACATAATCAAAGAATTACAGAACCATTCGTCATTCTGTCTATCTACTTGCCTCAAGGCAGGTTTAATGCTTTAGCCATTCTCACAGATGTTTCTCTGTCCAATTTTTAAGGCTCTCTGGGGATTGAGATTTTACCTCCTTCCCTGGTAATCTATTACAGTATTTGATTATGCTTAGTCTATAAAATATGATTTTTACCTTTTGTCTTAAAATCCTTCTCTAATCGAAGCTTGTTTCCCAGAGCACAACTATTTAATGCATTTCATATAATAATACTTCATATTGCTAAAGTTATGAAGTTACTCTCAATTAAATGTAAAATATATTTTTACATTTGTTGAGGACCAAAGGCACATGTGAGCCAATGTGACAACCTAAGATATAAATGAGATGTGGACTGTTCCCTCAAGTTGTTTACAGTACAATGAGGAGACAGAAATAAATACACCACCAATCAGGTGTACCCAGGTAAGGGCTATAATAGGTAAGGGCTATAGCAAAGTGGTATGAAGCAGAGAAGATACAGCCATGTGAGGGAGGGAAGGGGGGGAAATTAGGTATGTTTGACATTCATTTCTACCGTCTGAAATTGGCTTAGAAGACAACAATCACGATCAGATGCTGGACTCTGCAGACTAACATTATGACTTATGTACATGACTTTTCGGGTGACATTTCTGTATCCAACTGTTGCGCTTGCTTATAAAGAGACTACAAAGAGAAACCTATAAATACCAAAGGAATATATTCTTAATACTCACATTCAATGAAATGTTTAACTGTATCCAAGCAGCATTATGAATGGTTTGCAGATGTGTTTTAGAAAAAGCATTCCACCAGAAAAGAATACAATCGATAATAACAAATAAAATAAAATTGAAAGGGCACTGAAATGGAAAATGGCAACCATAAGGATATAAACCACAAAGAGACAAATCGGCAGAGCTCAACATTGTGTACAGTGACACAAACAGAGAACACAAAGATGGGGGGGAAGGGTTTGCCTTGGTGTGGGGGCAAGGTTTTGTTCATCAGTGAACTAAGATCTTTAAGCCATCCCTTTTAACAACACGGAGCTAGAAATGAAGGTCAGAAAGGAATTCACAGAAATAAACAGTGAACCCAAAAAAGGAAGAAAAGCCATAAAATTACTTTGTGATAGGATAAAGCCTGCTAGGATTTTAATTTTTACTATAAATTTTACATAAAATTAAAGATAGAGTATCTTAAATAGCATTTTTGTTTTAAATTGTTTATATAATACTGTTCATTTTTAAAAATTTGGAACATGAATAAAATAACATTCTCTAACCTCATGACCCAGAGATAGCCATCACTAATATTTTGACAGCTCTCTCACTCCCTCTCTCTTTCTTTCTCTTTCCCTCTTTCCTTCTCTCTCTCTTGCACACATACACTCATAAAACTGGGATCTTATTGTATATTATCATTTTAAAATTTTTTTTACCTTAAACATCATGAGCATTTCTCATGCTATTAAATGTTACTTGAAAATATAATAAATTGCTACATATGGTGGTACTATACTATAATTAATAAACAATACTGAATAATAAAAAAATAGGAGTTTTAAAGTGAACAGGGTATATTTTATTCATTTCATTGATTGGTAGACATGTATTAAGACCTACTGCATAATAATTACTTTGGGAAATATGAAAAGGCTACTCTTTGAGGGCTTAGCATCTCGTAGAAAGAAATCACAGAGACATGCGCTGTTTATCTTTCTACATGCATAGACTGTAGCTCCTTCCCCGTCTCATAAGTCCTTGTTTTCCAAGAGTAAGCATGGTGCACTGCACACAAAAAGTCCTCACTAAATGTTTATTAAAATGTAAGACAAAAGACAAGTGCCCAGTTTAATCTCTTTCTCACGTGTTGATTCCCCTCCTGCTCTGTGCCCCTATATACCTAACCCTCACCCACTCTGCCTAGCATTTAATTCTCCCTTCCAAATCTATCCCCTGGGCATGCTGGCATGTTTTGACACAGTTAACTCACATAAATCCTCAGCCTCTTCTCTGAATGCTCCTTCTACCTCATTTTAAAGTAAACCTCACTTGCCCATATTTCGCCCATCCTGCATCTCACCATCTGAGTAATTTCTATATCCACGTTACAAGCCATTCCATACCCTGGCCTAAATGCTTTGACTCTTCAACTCCACTGACATCCCCTCAACTCCACATTACCACACAGCCCTTTCATCACATGGAGTGACTGTAATTGTAACCCACGTGCAACCAGGACCAAGGAACATGTAGGTCACAGTACCACCTCGCTTTTCCCTTTTGCATGTCCTCCATGTCCAAGTTATTGCTTCTGTGTCCTGTCTCTGGGTGGCTGCCTGTTGGAGTCCTACTCATGGTTCAAATCCTATTCAGTGTCATTGTCTATGTATTCAGCTGTCAATGTCTCTAGAAAAATCGCCTCCAATCTTATCCCCAACCCCAAAACCATACAGAACCGATAGCTCCCTTCAATGCACCACGTCCCTATCTCACATACTTCATGTATTCATGAACCACATGCACTTTTATTGATTTCTTTACCAATTCAGCCCCCTTTCTGCTAGATCACAAGCTCCTTCAGGCATAGACCACAGCTTTCATCTTTCTGAGTCCTGTGCCTACCACAATGTCAGCCACATAACAGGCTTTGAGAAGACGTTTGTTAAACTGAACTAACAATACAACACAGTATACAAACACCAAACTTTTTGGCATTGCCTAGAGGTATTATCTGGAATAAAATTTGGATGTGTATATATTTCATCCAGGGCCAACATCACTGGGCCTATGTGAATACTCAAAAGTAAATCAGGCCTTAAATCAGAAAATTAAAATCATTTGACATCAAAGAATTGCCATCAAAGCCAAACTACAATGGAAAAGAATTTGAATGATATAATAAGGATATGTTCCCCTTCTGTCAATGCCAAAGCACAAAGCAACTGAAGACACACTCCATGGAAAAAGTCAAAGATAAAACATTGAAAATTTTAAAACACCTACTTTAAGGGTAGATTTCATGAAAAATTTGCAAAAGTATTGCGTTTTTCATCAAGGGCAATATATTCAAGCACTTAAAACCTTACCACTTTCCCTTTATTGCTGCTAATTTAGACTTCCATGGTAAATTGGTGAATTTAGATCATAACAGCAATTATTGTGTGTGATGGTGGTGCAGTTATTGTGATAGCAACGTCAGACGTCCCAACCACAACTCACCAAGGGTGGGTGCCACCTAGCGTAGAGGTGTCTCGCCTCCAATGAGACACAGAAGCAGTTTTAGTGTCACTCAGAATTTTCACAAAAACAGGAATCGAGCCTTCCTCTGTACCAACATTAGGAGGTAAGTGACCCTTTTGCCATAGACTGCCCATCTGTGAACTTTCAGTGTGCCAATAATAGACTTGCACACAAGATCCCTTCTAGGTCCCCTTTCAGTAAGCATTAGTATAATTTGCAACTGTTTGTGCAATTATTTCTTGTTTCAATTATAGCAATTTTGTTACCTCCAAAATTAATTGTACAGAGTATGTATAATAACAGATGCCTGTATATCAAAGAAAAGTCAACTCTTCTATAGGTAGGAATAGTAGGTTCTTGCATAAAGTGATAATGATACAAAACATCATCATGTAATGCCCCACCCTCGCAGAGCACCCAGTGCTTAGCTGTCTGGAGTCACTGTCTCATCCTTACCTCCACATTTTCCCCCACTCTTTCTCATCCAGCTTCTGCAGCAGCACCCCATAGGACCTTCTATTGTCAAAATTATTAATGACCATATGATAATCACCTTTATGTCTCATTTACTTGATCTCTTAGCAGCTTTTAATACAGGTGATCTCTCTCTTTCTCTCTCTCTCTCTCTCTCTCTCTTTCTGTTCATTTCACTCTCCTGGTTTCATCAGTATCACCAGCAGCTTCTTCTCAGTGTCCTTGGTCAATCCATCCCCCTCTGTTCAGCTCCTACGTGTTGGGTGTGACCCTAGAGCTGCACTATGGGACTTCTATATCGACACATTCTTCCTAGGCAATCTCATCAAGACCATGGTTCGAATACCTTCAATATGCCAATGACTCCCTAATACATATCTTCAGCCCCAACTTCTTCACAGATCCCAAAACATAAATATCTGTCAAAGTGTCTAACTTGACATCCTACCTTGATGTCTAATAGGCATCTCAACCTTAACATGACCAAAACAGAACTCTGGTTCCCCACCCCAAACTGCTCCCTGCATATCCCCATCCCAAAAAACAGCACCACCACTCAGTCCTTACTGGGATTTGTCCTTATTTCCTTCCTGTCCTCACTCCCTATATTCATTCCATCGTTGTCTTGTCAATTCAATCTCATTTTTAAAAACAGTGGGTTGTGCATCGGTGTATTCAACCAACCACAGATGAAAAATATTTAAATATGTGTGAAGACACTCTGTGAAATCATGAAGTGCTTTAAAGAGCTTAAAAATTAAAATATTCAAATTTTAAAAAATAAAAAATGTCATGACAATAAGAAAATAATACAAATAAAAACAACGCGGTGTAACAACTATCTACACAGCATTTACATTATATTAGGTATTATAAGTAATCTAGAGATGATTTAAAGTATATGGGAGGATGTGCATTGGTTATATGTAAATACTATGCCATTTTATATAAGGGACATGAGCATCTACAGACTGTGGTATCCACGGGGGTCCTGGCACCAATCCCCCACAGATACTTACAGATGACTGTATATCCCAAACCTACTCACTTATTTCCATCTCCACCACCAACTTGGTCTAATCACCATTATCTGTTGGACAGGCAATTGCAATAGCTTACAGATTAGCATCCCTCCTCTTCCACTCTTGCTATTTGATAATCCATCCCTCACACAATAGCCAAGTGATTTTAATAGATTATAAAAAACTATTTAGCTCAGTCCACACCTTAGAAACTTCCAACATCTTTCCATCACACATGATATCTAAGTTCCTTACCATGGCATACATACAGAGAGGTGATCTGGCATTTAACTCTCCCTTGGACTGTGTTTCATATGACATTTCCCATGCCCACTAAACTCCAGCTGCATGACCTTCATGCTGTTCCTAAACAGAAAACTCATTCCCACCTTATGGCTTTATACTTCTTACACCCTCTGCCTGGAATGTTCTTTTCCCCTTTTTCACACAATTGGCTACTCCTTGTCATTCAGATCTCAGGAAACCCTTTTCACTCCAGTTCCAGTAGCCACCCATTCGTTCAGATTGCCCTGTTTTAATTCTCTTCCTAGCACTTGTTACTACCTGATTTTTGTTTGTTACTTGGCAATTTAGTGTCTGTTGGTCTCCACCAAAATGTAAGCTCCACGCCCATAGTGTTCACTGCTCCACATGCAGCACTTAACAGTGCTCAGCACATAGAAGTTCTTCAAAACGTACTTGTTGAGAGCCGGCTCCGTGGCTCACTTGGGAGAGTGCGGTGCTGGTAGTGCCGAGGCCGCAGGTTCGGATCCTATATAGGGGTGGCCAGTGCACTCACGGGCTGAGCGTGGTGCAGACCACACCGTGTCAAGAGTTGCGATCCCCTTACCAGTCAGAAAAAAAAATGTACTTGTTGAAACAATGAAGAGGGGGCACTCAAAAATATTTGCTGTATTGAGATGGACTGTAAGGAGCCAACAACTCCAAAGCCCGTAGACCAGTCCATTAATTCAGTGTGTTCTTACAGGGGTTTTGCTCCAATCTGGCCACACTTGGCAGTACAGCATTTGGATGGGGAAGGAAAGTGGAAAAAAGAGGTTTGAAGAGGAAGAAGACTACAGTACAACCTACACAGGGATCAACAAATAATGTTATGTGGGGTAAGCAGAATAATGGCCCCCCAAAGATGTCCACATCCTAATCCTCGAAAACTGTAAATATGTTACAGTACATGGCAAAGGGGAATTAAGGTTGCAGATGGAACTAAGGGTGCTAATCAGCTGACCCTGAGATGGGGAGATAATCCTGGATTACTTGTATGACCCAATGTAATCACGAGGGTCCTTGTAAGTGAAAGAGAGAGGTAGGAGCATCAGAGTCATACGGTGTGGAAAAGACTTGAGCTGCCATTGCTGGCTTTGAAGATGGCGGGGACCAGACAGCCTCTAGTCTGCATCTGACACTGGAAAAGGCAAGAACACCAATTCTTCCTTAGAGCCTCCAGAAGGAACACAGCTCTGCTGACACCTTGACTTTCCCAGTGAGGCCCGTTTTGGGATTCTGACCTCTAGAACTGTAAGATAATTAATTTGTGTTGTTTTAAGCCACCAAGTATGTGGTAATTCATTACAGCAGCAATAGGAAACAAATACACCGTGTTCCAAAAATGATGGTCTAGAAAGAATACCAGGGCAGTAGCCACCACAAATCTCCATTCTGATTCCTGCAGTCACCTGCTGCGTGACGGCAGGCAGCTCAGACAGCCTCTGTTCCTCCTGCTAATAAGGCACTAATAAGGCAGTCGTCAGAAAACCTTTTTTTGAGCCCTCTGCCTCTTGTTTTCCTCCCCAAACTATTATTACTTCGCTTTCTCATTCCCCTACAAGGTGCAAAACACCACCATCACCCCCAGAAATCCACACATCTGCCAGAAGAAAAGGGATTGGGGGTGGGGGCGGCTGGCTGGTTCAGAGATCCAAACCTTGACCTTGGTGTTACAACACCACACTCTAATCAACTGAGTTAACCGGCCAGCTCCTAGATTTCTTAAGTCTTTCTCCGACCTAAAATCTTTGTAATAAAAGCCATTCCCTAATATACTAAAGAGCAAGGATAAATTTGATACACAATAACGCTCTCATTCAATTACTACACAAAGGATGAAATTCAATGCTTGGATGCACACTGCACCCAAATGTAAGTCTAGTCTTTTTTTCTTTGAATCATAAATAGACATTTTAGTGTCAATTACACAATAAAGCAATAACAAACACACACTCTAGTAAAAAATAAAAATGCTCCTCAATTATTTTTCACTTATCCCTTATGAATTTTATTATCTACAAAATGAAAGCAGAGCTGCTGAGGGAAGGCAGTCATATCATTACTGTGTTATTCCTAATAAATATGAATCTGTTTCCCCTACTGAAACATGAACTAAACGCTTGTGTGTTTTTAGCCTTTCTGCAACCAAAACAGCTGAAATGAAAGCATTTCCTGGTTTCAATGCATCAGTATTTAGTTTAACATGCTGATGCTTTAATGTTCTCAAATAAGAAAAGTTACCACATGATTAATGAATGATACATTCAAGTTACTGATGACAATCAGTATTTAAGGCTAACATTCCAGAACTATTAAAAATCATTCTTAAATAGTATTATAAACCATACTTTAATATGTTTAATGTTTGAAACCAATTGAGATTTATCAAGATAGTTAAGAAGAAAATTAGCATCATAATGCCCAGTTCTGAATACTTTATGGAAATCTTAGATATCTATTAACTTGAAGCTCATATGTAAGCAAGAAAGTAAAATGTGACTATATACATTTTTCTATGATTTACTACTGAGATTGCCTAATAAAAATGTTAAAACAAATTTCAAACAAAATGTTAATTTTTTAAAGTAGCTCATTAACCCAGTAGATTACTGGAAAAAGATGTAAGCAATAAAGAGTTCATGGTGTTGAGTATATGAAATATAGAAAAATAATGTAGATCTAGTCACAAGAAAATACTCTTTGTGTCACATCAGTCACCAGAGGTGGAATTAAAATTTAAATTGGTAAGAAGGTGATATTAAAATAACGTTCATTAGCTTACTGTTAAGGTGAACTATACCCATATATGAAATATATTGAATTTCTATATAATTCTCCACAGATATAGATTGTTGTCATTATGACATCTTACTGAAAATTAAAGAAGCATTTCCAGAAAGGTGACCTAGTAGGAGCAGTCTTCATGAAGTTTAGCACGTAGTAGGGTAGAGAGGAAGAGCAGATCCACATGTAATGACACTTCCTTATGAAAGGATGCCAGCCAACCCTCCTCAGATCCTTGTTATAATTGATTCATTACCCCTCCTGACACCACCCCTCTGAATTAAAGTATATCATCGGAAAGAAGACTGAAGAACTAATCAAATGATTGCTAATGTTGGCGCATCTAATTTAATTGGAATCCAATTGTTTTTAATTACTAACCTTCTCCACGTTTCATTATGTCCCATAAACTCAAACGTAAACTCTTTACAGAAACAAGAATATCACAAGTCATATTTTTCTTTGGCAATTTATATTACATGAAAATAACTTTTATCCATACATTTATATGGGCTGAATTTTCTCACCTGCAGCTTGAAATATCTGGCTTCTTCCTATCCCCCAACTCCCACTCCAAGGTATTAAATATCATCTGCTATGCCAGTGATGTATAAATTTGACTATTTCCTATTTGCATAGAATTGATTTTAACTGCCATAGTTATTTTACCTTAACTTTAAATGAGTGTAACAAAATATTCTAAGTGTAGACAGAAAGCAAAAGTAGGATTATTATCATTGATTTCCCCAGATCACAGGTAATTTTGTTCTTATCTTTACATTTCTATTTTATTCTTTTTAGATACAGATGTTTCATATTTTCATCAAAATCAGAAATATTCATAGTACAAAGATTAAAGCGCATATTTAAAATATGTATAATTCATGACTCAATCGTTTTATAACCTATATAAATTTTAATATGATTTCTACAGTCTATATCAGATATGTGAGACTGAGAATAATAAAGTACCTCTACGTAGGTTTACTTTAACCAACAAATATATATAGCTTTACTTTTTCATTTCTAATTTTGTATCCTTTTAAAAATTACTCTGTGAATTAGTTTTAGTTCATCAGAATAATTGAACTGGTCCTCTTTCCACCCCCAGTGACTTGAAGTTACAATCTTGCTCTAAAATTCACTATTCTTATTCTGAATTCTGGCTGGTCCAACTACCTGTAAATGACCCTGCATATTCCAGTCTATAAAAGAGTTAGCCATACACCTGTTCTCTAGGAAATTTATCATGGTAACAAACGGAGTACTTGCAAATAACAGCAACACACAGTACTCTGTTACACTCTTCGATTTTTTGTTCATTTATTCTTTATTATACAAACATTTACTGAACTTCCTCATGCTCAGGCACGTTCTGGACACCAGCCACAGACATGACCAAGGCACTGACCTCCAGATGCTTATTATCTACCAGGGGAAATAAACGGATAAATCAACAGCACAAAATGATAAGCGTAGCAAGCAAGCCTACACAGGGCTATTAAAAGAACGCATAGAAGTAGGAAAGGGAAACAGGGAAGCAGGAGGACAGTCAAAGAAGGTTTGTGAGAAACAGAAGCTGCAAGTCCAAAGAGAAGCGGAAGTAGGCACTGGAGAGCAGGGGAAGGCATTCTGGGCAGAAAGGTCTGCATGTGCAAAGGCGTAGAGGCATCGTGTGTTTCTCTCCAGGAATGGTAGGCAGGTCAGCGTGGCTGCAGGGCTGGGGATTGGCAGGATATGAGGCTGGCAAGTGCGGAGGGCAATAATTCAGAAAACCTTGTCTGACATGGCCAAGAATTCGAACTTGATCCTGAAGGTGATGATGAGCAACTGAAGGGGAGTGTCCTGGAAATAGAGTTGCCTGGACAGAAGCAGGTGGGGATTCATGGCAGGCTGTGAGTGGAGGGGGAGACAAGGAAGGTATTACTCAAGGCTACCTTGGACAATATCGCTGAGGTGGAGATACCAAGTCAGAGTGAGAAGACCAGCTGAGACTGTTGAAAAGAATGCCTGCAATGTGGGTCAGGCTGAAGCCATAAAGGCAGTGTTAAAGTGAGAGAGCAGTGAGCTGGTAGCGGGAAGAGGTCAGAAAAGGAATGGGAAATGAAGGATCATGCCATGATGGATCAGGAGGCTCTGGAGCTCAGAGTGTTGTCTATGGGATCGCAGGACTGGACACTGCAGGAAGTGTCCACTGAAGGAAGGCACCGGCAATATGACTGATGGAAGGGGTTGCAAGACACTAAAAGGTTGTAGTGGCAGGACTCCATGACTGCTTGGATGAGGGAGATGAGAGGGAGATAGAAGAGTTGAAGGAGAACTCTAAGTTGTATGGCTTGGGTGTCTGAGTGGTTAGTACTGCTACTCATTATGACCTGGCAGACAAGGGAAGGAAGAGAATGTGGGTGTTCGGAAGGCAGGCGATGAGTCCTGATTTTGATGCATTGGTTTGAGTCCCCTGTTAAGCATCCTGATAGAAATGTCCAGTAAGTGGTTGGAAATACAGTCTGTTAATTAGGAGAAAGTTCTTTTTGTTTTGGATTTGTTGTTGTTGTTGCTGTTGTTTTGTGGCTGACTGGTACAGGGATCAAACCCTGGACCCTAGTATTATCAGCATCATGCTCTAACCAAAGGATAAAGCTCTAAGGACAAAGACTTGGGAACTGTCAGAATACAGCTGATAGATAAAGTCATGGGTCTGGGTGAGAATTTGGGATGAGAATAGAAGATGGTTGGGGACAGAATTCTAGGAAACAACATTTAAAGGGTGGACACAAGAGAAATTCACAAATATTGAAAGAAGTAGCAAAAGGGAAAAGGGAAAAAAGAGTGTAGGTACCATGGGAAAAGAGAACATCAACAACAACAGAGTAATCGGTATTAAAATGTCCTACAGCTTTGGCATCTGGATGACCCGGTCACCTAGGTGAGGGTAATTTTAGTAGAGTGTGAAAATCAGATTCTGTTGGGGTGTGGTATAAAAAGACGTGATGAAGTGAAGACGGGCAGTACAGACCACTCTTGCAAGATGACTGGCTGTGAAGTAAAGAGAGACCAGAGCCCTGTGAAACCTAATCCAAAGGTCTGAGGCCATGAAGGCAGTAAGGGATGAAAGAGAGTTAAATCCCGTCTCTTCTCATTTTTGCCTTCCAATGAATTTATCACAGATGTCAGCACCATAAAGCTCTGGCTAAACCCACGTCCCTAATGCAGAAACGTGTCTTGTGAAATCCAAACCTTCTTGCAGAAACTCAAACAATTACCATTCATTCATGGCCAAGTTAAACCAAAACAGATCACCTTAATCTTGATGACATACTGTGTTGAATATCAATACCTGTGTTCAACATGGTACCTCACAGATATGTATAATCAATTATCTTTCAATTATTAAAAAAAAAGAATGAGATTTAAAAAGTCAGTATTTTTTTAAAAGACAACCAAAAAAAGTCAGTATAAAAATCACAATTCTATTCATAGTTCTCTGTAACAAAGAACTACTGAAGTAAATATTTGAGTTTAAAAAAAAAATCTTGATAATATAAATGTAACTACAACCGTATTTCATGAATATACCCATCATTCCTGCTATACAAACATGTAGAGAGCACTAACATTAATAAAGCAAATGTATTTCACAGGGCCTAGCCTCCAAAGCCCTGCAGTTTCAGGTTTAGCCTAACCTTTTAAAATTACATAAAGAAATGTTAAGCTTGCAAAAGACAGGAAACTTTCCCCAGGCTAAAGTCTCTGTTGTAGATAAAGAATTGTAACACAGCAAAATTGCAGGCTCAAGGACAGATGTCCTTGGTAAAGTTAACCTAAAGTTACTTGATTGTTATGTAAACATGCTGAGGAAATTGCTGTAGGGAAAGACAGTGTTTGCTAAGAATAAGCTTTTGTTGGTGGATCGACTTGACCTTTTACAAACTGCATTATGGAATGTCACTTTGTTACTTCACTGATAACTATACTTAGTCATAACTCCACCTATGTTCCTTTTCTGTAACTTTCTGGCCAGGAGAATAAACACTGGGAGAAGACCCCAGTCTGGTGTTAATTTTCTGAGGAGGAATGCCTCTCTCTTTAGGGTTCATGGAAAATTAACCCCTTCTGGGCTTCTCACTGCTCAGAAGAAATGGGCTTTGAGTAATCCTTTGCATCTCCGTCACCCGGGGGGGAGAGAGGTGACAAAGAGAGTGTTAACACAAACATTTATTGGAGTTTGAACCTTAGCTAAAATACCTAAATGAATCACAACATGGTAATCCATTGCAGGGGGGTAGGGAACTGAAAGGACATAGGACAAGGAGGAGCAAACCCCATAGGGCAGCACTCTCCCAGGCAACAAGCCACCTCTACTTGCACACCTGAGTGAAAGCATTCTATTGAGTGTAAAATATATATGAAACCACCAAGGAATAAAATTCATTAACAATCATTTTGGACAGAGAAATAAAAGTCTCCTTAGCTTCAGAAGACTACTAGGAATCCATACAATGAATCTAAAAAAAACAGAAGCTAAAGATAAACCAAGAGGGTAAATTTTCAAAATGTGTCTGCAGTTGATAAACATAAGGTAGAAGACTGAAATTGTTCTCTAAATATTTGTTTCCAAATAATATATACAGCATATACTTAATGGATTAAATACCTAGCTCAAACATAAAAATAAAAATGGACTGAATATGTATTTTCAAAAGCTATTAATCCCAATTATTACTGATTTACAGCTTTAATAACCTAAGGCTTCAACATTTACTTTCAAATACTAGCAATAATGTGTTTTAAAATAATGTGTTTAATGCCAATACTACTATAAGTATAAACCAAGTATGAACCTCTTTCAAAGCTAATCAAATTCTAAGATAGGTCCTAGTGATATTGTAAACTGTGATCCTCCTTCAAGGTAAAGTGACATAAAGTGTAAATGTGCAAATCAGTGCAAATCAGTCATCCTGAATAAAAGGATTGGATTTTTTTTTTTTACCTAATCAAATTGGCACAGGTAATATGCCTGAATTGCTCATTAAATCTGAGTAAGGGAGTTTTTAATATAACTTTATTAGCACTTTACAGATTAGTAGCAAGTAAAGCGAGATCTCTTGAATCTCAGCATTTCAGATATTTATATCTGCTCCAGAGTAGGTTTTGAAGAGGATGATAAATTTTTATCAGAGTTGATGTCTTGGCTAAAGATATAACTTAGCTTTGATTGGTGTTTAATCTTCCATCTTAACATAAAATGGAAGTTACAATATACTCAGTTTAACATATCTTCTTTGACTATGCATAAAGCCAAGAAACTGCTGTCAATGAATAGGAGATAAAAAGAAATTTTTTCATAAGATGTTTTTCTTTGCAATATCCACCATGTTCCAAATTTTATTTAAGATAACCTGAGACAAGTCCATTTAAGCACTTCTATTGATGATTACCTAACCACAAATATGCCCATATATCAGCAATTGATATAAACACCCAGATATAAAATGACTACATATTAATTTAGTACCAAATTCGAGGGAATCAATTAAACATAAAATGCCAGACCATCAATGGGAAGAGATCTCAGTAGCCTCAATTTATGATGGGAAATTTGCAAATGGGCCATAAAATAGTACTATTTATTATGAAACTATTAAGGAAGAAAACTCAAAACAGATCAAAAGAAATCAGACAGCATTTTTCTCACTGTGATTTAATGTTACTCCAACAACAGGTAGTGATCAAGCATCCAACAGATTCTGTGCTCGTTTCATTTAGTGTTATGACTTATGAATTTTGGTCTGAATCTCTAACAAAAACATATGTATGTTGCATTTTTAAAAAGATAGAAAACATTCTCCTCCCACTTTAACCTATGATTGGAGTTCATCATGTAAAAATTTCATTCCAATAGGAATAATTCTGGTTCCTTAAGTTAAAGAAATGGTATCTTTCAGACATCCTTTCTTGTTTCTTAACTGAAAATTGATAAATATTAATTACTTACTTGTTTTAATTTTGGGGGAAGACAGAAATAAAGTAACCTTTCATTCAATGTTTTTATTAAAATATAATTTTTAAAATATTTCTATCACATGAAGTGTAGTATAAATTAAATTTAATTTGGCTATTATACTTCACATACTTCCAGACACTATGAAACAAATATTAGTAAACTTAATTAAATATCTATTTTAGGACAAGTTTCCTAAATATCTACTTTATGAAATGATGATATCAGTCAAGAAACATTTTTTCTTCAGCATTTACCTAGAGCAAAATGTAATTTAGTAATAATAATAATAACAATATTGATAATGACAATTAGCTAATATTGGATGCTTATTATATGATAAACATTGTTCTAAGCACATTACACATATTAACTCATTTAATGCCCATAACAACTTTATGAAGTAGTTATTACCTGCATTTTTACATAGGAGAAACAAAGATACTCTCAAGTTTGAAGGTAGCAATTGGTGAAAGCAGGATTCAGATATTGTAATCTGACACAGGAGTCTACCGTAAAGCTTTTAGCAGCTTTACCAGTGTTTTCTAATCTGCCAATCATAACCCATTAGTGGATTGTGACACCAATTTAATGAGTTGCAACTCGGGGGCAGGGGGGTTAATAGAAGAAAACAGAAAACAGAATGCAGCACCAGGGTCAGCTTCATGCGCATGCGACCTATGCAGTCCCACAGGACCCCATTCTAAGAGCCTCCCCGCCACTAATTGGTTTAATGCTATGATGTTATCATCAAGAAATTCTTAATATTTTATCCTTGAACTTGTATTTTGTAAGTGAAGTCCAAGGAAATGCTGGAGCAAGCTCACGAGAAGGAGAAATATATATATATAGTATGCATGTTTGTGGTTCCCAAGCTAAGCATCTGAGTAAGCAAGGGACTGCACAGGGGGGTGACAGCCCCTAGAGGCCACACTTTCCATTAAAACCAGAACTCGCTTCCAGGGAAGAATGAAGGCAATGGCATTCTAAGAAATAGGAATGACCAAATATAATCCTGTCCTATCCTTTCTTACTCGTGTTACCTCCCTATACGTTCCAGCCCTTAAACTGAAAACGGTGACGCAGAAGGAAGGGGAAACTTTAGACAACCTGGGGCTACTTGTCTTCTGTCCTTCCCCACATGTTAGCAAGCCCAAGGTAGAGGGTGTTAGAGTGTGTGCCTATCAAAAAGGGAAATAAAAACTGCTGAGAGCAGTTATACAATAGTTATACAGTATTTCCACTTTTCTGATAAGAACAAAATGCTTATGCAGGTACAAAGAAATACAAACTGCGTAATTCTGGTGACCCCACATATGAGTTGAATGCTCTTATAGTTTGCATTTAAAACTGGCATTGCAGGATATAAAGAGAAATTGTAAAACTTATATTAACAGCCGAGAATTTTAATTTAATTTTTCTTTACTTAGAGTGACAATAAGTTGTAAGAAAGCAGAAAACCACCATGACAGGTCAAGGAAGAGAGAACATGAAAGAAATGGAAAAAGACATTTAACAGCATTTTTTCCTTGCTTTTTAAACAGAAAGCATCACATCTTCACTTTGCATTGGACCCTGCAAATTATGTACTCATCCCTGTGCAGCACACACAGCAAGGGTAACTACTATTTCACAAAATTTTTCTTTCATAAAACAAACACACACAAGCTTATGTGGGTGTATCAGATCGTGATATAAATTTTTATCATACTATGGGTTATAGTCAGAAAGCGTAAAAGCCACTTCACTATCCTAGAGGATACAAAAGACATAATACCCTCTCTTCTCACCACCCTGAAACATAATTCACTTAAGGCAGCAACACAGTTACCTGAATTTCAGCTCCCTGGTTAAGTTCTATATCGTGTCTAAACTCCTCTGCCAAACTTCTAAGACCACCAGTAACTTGGTCTAACTTTGACCTTCTAACAACATGTCCCACAGCTCTGCAGCTAGACCCCTCAACCCCAAGGGGAGCCGTGAAATCTGCTCGCTGCCCTGTCTTCTTCCTCCCATTGCCAATGCTTGTCACCTCTGCACCTCCTACTGAAGAGTTCCAGTCCCAACTCAGATCTCCCTGGACCTCATCTCACTTCTGCTATCTCCTGACAGCCACAGTGCCTGTCCATCCCCTGCCTTCAAAACCTAATTGAAGGGCCACACCCCCAAGAAGTCTTTCACTCCTCTGAAATTTTGATACTTACTCTCCCTAACAGTTCCACATTACAGACAATGGAGATATTTCTGTAGAGAGGAGATGAGACTGTTTTACACTCACCTCCCCCAAAGCCCATGACATACAACATGGTTAGGCTATATACAGCACTTGATACGGAGCTAGGAGAGGAAAAAGGGACCTTGTTTGGGGGGATGTCTACTACATGCTAAGCACTTTCCTCACAATTATCCTTGAAGTAGGTATTTTCATCCTACTTTATGGATAAGGCCCCTGAGGTTTAAATAACTTGCCCAAGGTTGCATAGATAGAAAGGGGCAGAGCCAGGACCGAGGCCCAAGCTTCTCCCCTCACGATGCCTTTTATTATCCCCATCACTATCTACAGCACCTTGGAAGACACTTCACTGCTATGCAGGTGATCAGCTACAAAGGATGCCAATTAGACCAAACCTGAACAAATGTTCTAAGACCCACAGGGGAAAGCTATTTTACGTTTGGATTTTAAGGCTCCTTCCTAAGTTATGGGTAGTAGCAAATCCGAAAGTTAAAAATGAAAATAGCAGGCCTGGGTGGGGAAGGGGGCACGTGGGGGTGGGAGGAGGTGAGCACTTTTGAGCCCATTTTGGAAAAACAGAGGAGGAAAAGAGAGACAAAATATTTAAAATAAATCAAAATTGTAGGGCAGTGTAAGAAACTAAACCTCAGTTCAATCCTTGTACTGGCCAGCTGCAAAAAAAGAAAAAAAGAAATTAAACTTTGGAGGAATAAGAGAGAACAGAGAACTGTCAATGAAAGAATTAAGGGCAACTCAGACATCCAACACAAGGCATGAGTTTAAGTTTATTAGTGTGTGCCTCGGAGTTTAGAGAAAGAAGAAAGTTTCATCTGTTTTTTGCTTAATTTATGGAAAGTCGAGAACGCCACCTGTGAGCTTTTTCTTTAAATATTTTAACTTATTACTGAATCTTCTAACCATCTTTTAGGATAATGTTTCTTCCAGATAAAGAAAAACTGTATTTTTTTTTTTCCTAACTTAGGGTTTGGCTGTTGGAATCCTTCCATAAAAGACATAATTGCCAAAATGACCACAGGTTTAATACCTGATTATATTGGAAATCTCAGTGGAAATAAAAATATTAATGTGGGATATCAGTGTAACATGCAGTAATACACAGTAGGAGAACATCCATAACAATTTAATTCTTAGCTCAAAAGTGAAAAGCAAGAGGTTTAATCTCAGGGTAAAAAAAATCTGAAAAGCCACCTGTTTTTCTTAGATGCTCTTAAAGCTTATGTTTGTTTTTCTTCACTGAAGAGTTAAAAATGAGAGAATAACAAGTTGAGCTGCAGATTTAATAATAGTACATCTATAAGGCAGTAGAAGAAACTAGGATACAAAATAAAAACAATAAAAAAATTGAGTAACTGTTTAAACAGTGAAGTCACAAAGTTTTATCATAATTAAAGCCACTTTTATTTCCAAGTACATTTGCTTATTTGAACATATTTTTTTGTGTGAACAAAAGCTGAACTTTTATGCAAAAGAAAAAAGACTGACCAAAGTATATGTATATTTTCATATGGATATGTGTGTATAAAAAAACTGATTTTCTCCTTTTCATGAAGTCAATGGTCAAATGAATTTAGCACATATCAATGAATTCCACAGCTGGGTTTAAATGGAATCTGGCAAACCTCTATCAGAAAACTTTTGGAAAAAGCTTTTAAGTAGAGAGAGCTCATATCATTGAAACCGTGTCTAACCGAATCGACTTCATTATTAACAGAATTCTAAGAATACTCACACAGTCCAACTTTACATTTAAATGTCCAATTTGTTGTTCTCAAATACATTTTAAGCTGCACATTTTAAAAATAGGTGATGCAGCCATATGAAATGGACTTGCATGGTCACAAAGGAAGCATAGGAGATGTTGGCATTTCTGCACGTGCATGAGCAGGGCTAACTCTATGCAAACACAAAGAGTGCTCCATGGCTACTGCTTGAAACAGCATCTAGAAACCCATATTTAGTGTATCAACCATCCTCTCTCACCTCCCCAATTTCTCTATTTCATGAGATTCATGCAGATTGGAACAATTTTACCTTAACTTTAAAAAGGCATTTGAATTGTCAGAGATGGTACACACTGGCAAATGAATAACTGAATGAATGCATTAATGACAGATAATCCCCCAAATAAATTTCTCTATTAAATAAACAACCTATGTAAATGTTTGGCACATCTAACTTACTTCTTTGAATTTATTAGCTTATAAAATAAGCCATGAATTTCATTGCATAGGGATTGTGCCAAGCAGGCTTTTTATAAATTATCATTTGTCCATAGTTGCCATATTTGCCAATGTAACCACCAAAATGGTACTTACAAAGAAAAGCAAAACTGACACAGAGAGAAAATTGTTACGACTACTATGCATTTGAAAGGATTTAAGAGTTAAAACTGTTCTAACTGTACTGACCTTTCCCACCAGTGGAAAATAAAAGTGAGAAATTGCTTTTCCTAATGCATTAAATGACCTTGACCTTTCTCTTAACACAGAGGACTGAGACCATTTGGATCATCTGCAGATGCACACCAGGCACACAGATTACCACCAACCCTCTCAGGAAAGAAAAAAAGAAAGTTCAGGAAACTTTCTCCCTGACAGTCAGCAGAACTGGCATCACCAGGGCTCACTGGGAATGGGCTCCATGTCCAGCTTTACAGCTGATAAGCACTTTCATTAGTTCATTCTTTCATTCATTTGCTCATTCTCTGAGTGCAGACTCTGTACCAACCACTGCGGCTGCTCCTTAAGTGCTGAGGATACAAAAAGACAGAGTCCTTGCTCTTCAGGGAAATGGCCACATATGCTAATCAGCACACTCAGTTTTCTAGCAGTCTAGTGGACATCTGCTTGGGGTGCACAGGGTATACAGAGGACAGAGCATTGAATACCCTAGGAAAAGGGCACAGTGTGAAAGAAGGGACAGCATAAGCAAGGTCGTGCGGGCACAGGGGAGGAACTACAAAGGGTTCCTATGTGTGAAGCACTGGAAGTGACAGGTAAGGCCTGCTGGGTAGGCTGGGGCCTATGGGTGGAAGAAGCTTTGTAAACCAAGTAAATGAGTTTGGTCCTGAAAAGGGGAGTGTCTGGCAGGGTTTTAATCAGAGGAAGAACAAGTTGAGATTTGAGTTGTAGAAACACCACTCTGGAAGCAGTTTCCATTTGAGCTATACTGGGGGAAAGTGGGAGGCAGCAGAGCCATGGGGGTGGCTCAGTGTCAGCTCGAGAAGTCAGGGAGCAAACCCTGAGGCCTTAATTTTAAGGAGAGGCAGAATAAACTAGAGGGGTCAGTGAGAGAGGTAGGAGGAGAACCAAAGAGGACTATCAAAATTCCAATACAAAAATATTTTTTTAAAGAGTGATCAGAAGAGTTAAAGAACAATAACACTTTACTGTGCTTGTTTTGTACCAACACTCTACATATATTAACTCAATTAATAATCATAGGGCTGTGATAATAATAATAATATTATTATCTAATTTTATAACTGAGGAAATTGAGGCAGAGATCATTAAACAACTTGTCCAAGATTATGCCTGCGTTAAGAGAGAGAGTTATTTATATGCGTCAAAGAGACCAAGTAAGACGAAGTTGTAAAGAGACCACTGGATTTAACCAAGGGCAACCTTTGCCAGTACATTTTCATGGGAAAGTTGAAAACTGAGAAATGATTCCATGTTGAAGCATAAATTGTAGGTGAACAATTAGAGATATCAAGGGCAAAGGATTCTTTTTCAAAAGGTAACTAAATTTGAATCATTATTAATATGATCTGCTCAGTTCTCTTTAGCTGAAGCATTTGGTGAGTGTGTGTGAGTGTGTAAGCACATGCACACATGTGTACACATAAGTGTGGTGTATGTTGATGCTTCAAGCTCAGGTGGTAGAAGCCAGAAGGTGAAAGATCTTCTGAGCCCCTCTCAGCAGTGTTGTCCCATGCATGACACGGAGCCACTATTGAAGATGAGTTCACAATGACCCTCACGCATCCCTTCCTCCAGAAAGCCCCTTGGCCTCTCGACTGGTTTCAGCTATCCCTCCTCTGTGATCCCACAGCACCCGGGATCCGCCTCTATCATAGATGGCACTTACCACCTGCACTATAGAGACTAATTAGCTCATCTGACTGTGAATGCCTTGAGAAACGAGACGACATCTTATTTATCTTTGTATCCTTAGCCTCTATCAGCTATAAAATCAATCAATAAAAATAATAATAAATGGATGGGTGTGTTTATGTCAGAGTTGTGCTTTAGAAATACTCCTCCTCCTCCTGGAGCCATGTGGCAGATGGCATAAGAGCAACGAGAACAAAGACATTTCTTTTAAGTTATAAACAACTTTTCTACTCTCGGGTCTCCACCTCCAACTTGAGGGTCCCTTCAACACCCAGATTTTTATAAGTGGTTGTTGGGTGTGTGTCCCAGCAAAAATTTGGAAATGCATAGCTGCTGTGGGACTCTGAGTGCATTTTTTAAATTTAAAAATGGAATTAAATGTTTGTACAGCTTCAGTTAGACAAAGATAATTAAGTTGTCAGTAAGTAATTCCTAAGAATCTGCATCATGTTGAACAATTTATTAGGTGGGATCAATCTAGAATAGGCAGTAGACACAAATACATGAACAAGTTTATCCCTGACCCCCCAAAATGCAGTAAAACTGGATATATACACACACACAAATATGTGTTCATATCTGCATATCTATAGCCATATATAGATATAAAGATGGATAGAAAGTTCACAAAGGAGCACTAAACACTGAATATTAACACATGACTACTAAGGCAGTCAACCATACTGAATACACTGTTCCCCTTAACAACCAGTCCTCAACACCAGTCAGACTGCTCAACTACTCATTTAAATAATATGAAATTTCTAATGTTGGCAAACCCATAATTTACTTATACTATAGATATTATATAAAAAGAGCCTTAGATGGGAAGTTTTGACACACATGCAAACACACATATGAATACTACAGCTCTTTGGTAGGTCTGAAACTACTTTTTCTTTTTTTTAATTTTACAATATAATTCAACCTAAATGAATTCCCCCAAAATCTCAGCAACTGATTTCTTGTTTTAAAATCATGTGCTCCTATTAACACCAGACCAGTACAAACTGTCAGTATATTACACCAAATCGTAAATGCAGCAGTTATACGGTATTGTGCATTACTGTGAAACATTTACATCTAATAGTTTAGCCTACAAGCCTGTCTCCTACCACTCTACTTTCTCTTGCCTACATTAATCACTAACCAATCAACAAGTATTTACTCTTTGTTATATGTGTGATCACCACTGTACAAGGACAGAAGAAGTTTAATATGTCATTTGCCCATAGTGGATTTATATTCTAATTGGAACTGAATGTCCATTGATTCACAAACTTTCACTGACATCCACCCCTCACCTTCATGATCCAGGTATTATGCTAACATTCAGAATACAAAGATTAATAAAAGACATAATCTCTGTCCTCAAATAGTTCAAGTTCATAGTGAATAACATTTTATGTAATAGATACCACAAAGACAGTATGTACAAAGAGCTAACAGTACCCTAAGGAAAGAGTGATTATTTCTGGCTGAGGGCTCAATGAAGATTTCACAGTGAAACCCACATGTGACCAGGCTCTTGCTAGGCATTCACAAGCTCTGTGTGGTCACTGCTGTGCTGGGCCATCCCCTGTATGATAATGAGAGATGAAGACCAGATCAGACAGTGACAAGACTTACATGCTTGCAGAAGAGGTCCCATTCTTGTGAGCAAGAAGCCACTGAAGTTTCCAGGAAAGACAGGGTCATGATTGTATTCTTGTTTCAGAACAATAATTTGTGACAGTGTCAAGAATAAACGAAAGGAGAACCAAATTAGAGGCCGAGAACCCCTCAGGCATGAATGCTCATCGGTGGAGAGGATAGATCTAGGGCAAGGGCAGTGCAATCAAGAGGTGGAAACTGATTTCAGAGACACACTGGAAACAGACCAAACAGTATCCAGTAGGATGTAGCAGAGAAGAAACACAAGCTGAAAGATGACTTGGGTTTCTCACTTAGGCATGTGGGTAGAATATACAAGGAAGACGTCATTGGAAAGGATCCAGAGAGAATGAGCTTGATTTATAATCTCTTAAGTTTGGAAATCCTGCGACATCAGGTCACATATGCGGGAGGCAGCTGGGATGTCAGACTGGTGCTCCAGGGAGATACGGAGGCTAGAGAAAGAGACGAGATACACCCTGTGATGTAACTGCAAGAACACTACACTTAAAGATAGACAGAGAAGGGTGCGGGGAGTCGGCTTTTTTCTCAAACAGAAAAGAAACAGAAAGAAGGAAAAGCATCAGACGAGAGTATCACAGGAACCAAGAGAAGGGGAAGAGCATTTGAAAAACTGGTAAGGAATCCATGAAACATCGGTAGGATGCACTGATTTAATTACGCATGAAAAAACACGGATACCTTTTTGAGAACTAATCTCTATATAAGATGCCAGTTTTGTGACTTAGCAAATGTGAAAGGTTAAGGTCAGAGGGTAAAGACGATAAAGTCTTCCCAGAGGAAGCTGTACTTCCTTTGTGCTTTTCTGTGTAGACTATAGAAAAGAGAAATGGAAGAACATACCAGAGAGGACTTAAAAATAAGAACAAAGCATTAGAGGAGCAGGAGTCGTCACGGGATCTAACTAAAGAGACCAGCCTTCTGGGATGAAGGTCAAAAAGCAGTAGGAGATAAAGCAGGAGTAGTCAAAAGGGCTACACTGTAGAGCTGTCCCAGGCCAGGCCACAGCTACAGCCATGGGTCCCATCTGCCAGGAGTTCCCTGCTCCATATGAGTAACTGACCACAACAGCCTCAAATTATTCATGGTGACTCTCCCCATGCTAGCTCCTGACCTGATAACTGGCTGGGCAGGATCAGTCTGCTGATTTTGCCACCAGCACACACTGCAAATGACATTGCCTGCCCATTTTTCGGCTGACCCTGTCTGCCCAGCGTTCACAGCTGACTGTCCTCCAATTAATGTGGTAAACAGAAGGTGGCATGTCAAAGATGTCCAGGGACTTACCTCTTCAAATTCTGATTGACCTGCCTATCAAGATAGAAAGAAGGAGATGAAAAATCTGGACTTTCCCGCTGCTTTAAAATTGTCTGGAGGTGGTGATTCTCTTACTTGTTTATCCTATCTTAAAAGAGCCTACAACCCCTCTACCTTCTTTTCTGTGGTTCATGCAAAAATACCCTTGTTTCAATTTATACGTGGAATGTTGGCAAGCTACGATCATCTTTCACAATTTCTACTAAACACACATAGCAGCAGATTATATGTGAATTCTCAGCATCCTAAATAACTGAACCTAATGAATGGAACGGGGTTTTAGCTCTTAAAAATAATCAGGTGAAATCAGTTCTGGCTTCTATTCAGAATCTGGAAAGCTCTTCCTACTGCAGACGGGAGCAAAAGGCTACAGTAAATTTGAAGAAATGTCTGCACCCAGCTTGGAGAAATTTACTCATTGGCTTTTTAAATGAAGGCACTTTTATAGCATTAATTGGAGATTTTAAGCAGTAGGTGGTAGGATTTCATTTTATTTAGTAAGGCAAAGTCTAACAGTTGTCAAATGGCCTGGGTAGAAGTGAATTATTTTGGGTTTTTTCTCAAGCTTTCTGAAATGAAGCTTTTACTGCCTGCCGCGTAATGGCCTTCTTTTGCCATGCAAATGTAGGATCAATCTAGTTTTAAACAGAAAGATTTTTCTAATGCATTTTTGGTATTTTTCAAGCTGTGATGCAGCTGATAGGAGTTCTTATAAAATGTGAATTACAGGAAATTCATATTTATAACATTCTGCAAGTAATTTTAGAGCACTGACTTTTAAACATCTGCTAATGAGGAATTCTAACAGCGACACTGTGCACTAACTTTTAACATTTCCCATCTACACCTCTTTCCCTGACCCAGGCTCTGGTGAGTAGTCACGTCTTAAGGCCTCTCCGGCACGGGTCTCGTTTTGTGAGCTTTTGGTCACTTCCAGAGGGGAGAGTATGACAGTGGAGGAGGGAGGGATCATAGATCACAATCTCTTGAGGGTGGTCGCTTCTCTAGTTCTGTTGCGGCCACTGCCAGCTTTGGCAACCACAGACTTTAAAAGTGCTTTGTGGTTCTGTTTTTGGCTTTTGATTATCCCTCAAAGAATACTACTGGAAATCATAGCATTGCAAAGTAAATATGTGGTGAAAACACATAGACATGTTTTCTCTTGCACTTTATTTCCTACGGCTACTGTTAACAAATTAGCACAAGCTTTGTGGCTTAAGAAAAACACAAATTTATCATCTTACCAGTTCTGGAAGCCAGAGTCTGAAACACATCTGCTGTGGATTGAATGTCACCCCAAAACTCATTGCAGCTTGACCCCCATTGTAACAGTGTTAAGAGAGTGAGAAATCCAATTATGGTATTTGAAAGGTGGGGCCTTTAAGAGGCAATTAGATTGTTAGGACTGCGTCCTTGTGAATGGATTGTTCCACTCATGGAGTAATGGGCATTGTTCTGATGGCTTTAAAAGGACAGCAAGTGGGAAGGTTAGCTCTCTCGTATTCATGCCATTTCTCTCTCAAGGTCATACCCTGCATTGCTGTAGAGAGTCACCACCCAGAAGAAAGCCCTCACCAGATGTGTTCCTTGGACTTTGGACTTCCCAGCTTCCAAAACTGTAACAAATAATTTTTATTCCTTTATAAATTACCTAGTTTCAGGTATTCTGTTATAAGCAACAGAAACATACTAATATAGTGCCCCACTGGGCTAAATTTAAAGTGTTGGAAGGGCTGTGTTTCTTCTGTGAGTCCATCTTCTTGCCTTTTCCAGCTTCAAGAGGCCGTCCGCATTCCCTGGCTCATGGCCCCTTCCATCTTCAAAGCCAGCAATGGTCCAACTTTGAGTCTTCCTTACAATGTCATCTCTCTGGTTCTGACTCTTCCACCTCCCTCTCTCACATTTAAAGGACTCTTATGATTACATTGAACCCGCTAAGGTAATTCAGGATCATCGCCCTATTTTAAGGTCAGCTGACTGGCAATCTTAATTCTCCCTTGCCATGTAACATTAACAGGTCTTGGTTTAAAGGCGGATCATTGGGGGCCCACCACGTTCCCATTAAATCTTTCAGGAAAAAAGTGCAAAAGATTTTCATAGTAGATATTTTAAAAGTAAATCAGCAAGTCAAATAGAAAAGCTGCTTTAGTCTGTAGAAGCTGTCCCTTCAGAATGCTCAAATTCTAATGTTAAAAAAAAAATCCCCAATACTTACGAACATGTTTTCATATAACCTGTAAATGAAAGTGAGTTTTCAAATGAAAGTAATTGTTTCATGCTTACATTACTTTGTACTCACATTCTTCAGAACCAAACAACCAGAGGGATGAGTTCCATGTCCACACTTACATCTGACTAATCTCAGGACTGTAGAAAAAGTCAGAGAGTGCTTATCCCAAACTCCCACCACTTTCCTTCTAGAAGGCTGATGCTTTGGCCACTGGCTTCTCTTACCTCCCCAGCCTGCTTCTTGGACCACACTCCCTTCTCCTTCCCTGAACCAGCACAGACTTAGCACTTCTCTCTCAACCTCCAAGTCCCAAAAGCAAACAGTCTTTGTGAGAGTTTTCTAAGGGATTTTGCTAGTAGGAACACTTAAGAAATAGATTTTTTAATTTTTTTCATTAATTCAACAATATTTATTGAGCATCTACTATGTATCAGGCACTGTCTTAAGCCCTGGGAATGCAGAAGTAAACAAAAGAAGCAGAAATTGCTGGCTCCCTGGAGCTTACATTTGGGGAGGAAGAGGGACAACGGAGAGAAAGACGATGAGGACCACAAACAAGACTATTCTATCACGTAAGTACAAATGCCATGAAGTGCTAGAAAGAGGGTGCAATTTTAGATAAGGTACCAAGAGTAGGTGGCCCCACTGAAAAAACAGCCTTTAAATAAAGACTTGAAAAGCAAAAGAAATAGATATCTGAGGGGAGACTGTTCTGGGCAGAGGAAATAGCCAGAGCAAAGGCCCTGAGGTGGAGACAAACACAGAAAAAGTTACTAAGAACTAGCAAGTTACAGATTTTTCACTATAAAACTACCCCTACATTTCATTTGAATACTAAGGAACTAGATCCTGATCTTTTTAAAAATTCCCCTCTGCCACCATCTTCATTTTTTTTTATCTTAAGGCTCTGCCTAGTCCATTCTTTTGATTAATCACCAAAGAGCCTGCACAGGCCATGTGCCATTCAATAGCAGCAGGAGGCCGGCACCAGAGTTCTAAGCGAAACTGGAAGAAGTCACCATGGAGAGGCAAAATTACACAGAAAGGGGGGCTTATATAAGACACACCTTGCCTGACCTATGACTTGTCCTCCATTCAGGCAGAATTCCAAATGCAGAAATGGGATCGATGACTAGAGTTGCACTCAGGGAACAGATCTCCTTCCTGCCACTTTTCCTTCCCAGCGTCACTGCTGTCTGGCCTTGCCTTATTTCTGTATCTGTGCCCTTGTTTGCTGTCTGTCTCCCTCATGAGAATGTTCGCTTCCTGAGAGCAGAGATCCTGCCTGACTTGCTCACCTCCCTATCACCAAGAGGGCTCCAGCACAATCAAGGCCCTGGGTACCATTATATATGTAGGACGTTCTTTCTGAGACCATGCTGGGAGCTCTGGTTGCAGAAGTAGACCTATAAGGAAGGGAAATGTATCAGGCCAGAATCTGGTTTTTCATCTAGAAAAAAACACTGCAATTTCTACATGCAAGAAGTTTTCTTTTAAAAGACCATGCACTTGTTTCCTGATACAGTCTTTTCCAGCCAGCTGAGACCTGGGTCTTTTTGGAATAAAGAAAGAAACACACCCCACCCCGACCAACACCACTATCACCAAGTGCCTGCCTTCTGTCAACACTTGGGGAAAACTTTATCTGAGGGGAGTGTTAAACTCCTCACCCAAAAGGAAAATGGTTGAGATGGAAGTAATGGCAGGAGGCATTAAAAAAACAGAACTGTAATTATTTATGTGATGAAAAGGTTGTTCTCATGATGCTGTGCAGAGACACAATGTGATGGAACTATTCCCATCACATTAATAATAATAATAAAAAGGCCTTCACCTCCCATGACAAAAAGCTGCAAATCTAAATAATTTTATCTTCTCTCTGAATATTTCCCAGGATACAATAGTAGCTCTAAGGCAGAGAGAAATTATTCCCTGAGCACATTAAAATACTCCCTTTCAAAAATGACTTCAAGATAATATTTGTTACATGCCTTTGGTAATTTCATATACATATATATATAAAACTAAAATGCTCAATTTTGTCGATAGAGCAGTTTAAACTTTATACAGCAATTTAATCTACTGTAACAGATATAAAAAGATATATGGTTATGCCATGTCTGAAACATCAGTAATATCCATGCACTCAAGCAGTGCACTTAAAGATTTATTCATATAAAATGCCATAAAATCAAAGCACCACATCTCAATTAACCAGGCACGGAAATATTTTAACTACATCATAATAAATATTATTTCACTAAGTTTTTAACACCCAAGGAACGAAAGTTTATACAGCACCTACAAAAAGAAGGACGTTTTCTTGCTCAAATGAGCACACTGATGTCTTTGTGTTTCCAGGACCTTGTCTTACTTACAAGTTCACAAAGTCAGCTCAATCAGCATGTTCAGGCACTAAACAAGCTCACAAATACTAAAATATAAGCCAGAAGGCCATCAAAATTAATTAGATCATTATATTTTAGAGCCTCAAAGGACTCCAGAAAGCAAATGGTTCAACCCTTTCATTTTTCGATCGAGAACAAAAACTGTTGAATAATTTGCCCGAGGCATGACTAGACCCATATTTCTCCCTTACACAGGTGATGATACTCTTTAATTTACAACAAGGCTATATCTGGTTGACAGGCAAAATATTATTTTGGGAGGTTAAACAAGGGAAATCAAATTCACAACGTTGCTTTGGCAACCATGAAACTGCTTCTATAGCTTGACACAGTGCCTTCCAGAGGTTCGATGCTCAACAAAGAGTTGATAAATGTGAGTGAATAAATGAGTGAATGGAGTTCTTGAAAAAAGGATTTGCTTCAAATTGCACTTCCTTCTGTGCACGAGAAAAACTAGCCAACTTTCCCTTCTGTATGTGCCTGGGAGCAGTCTGGAACAAAAAAAAACAGCTTTCCCAGCCTGCAGCACAATAGGGAATGACTATCCAGAGCAGCATTTGATAGTTTTCCCAGTGCTGAATTCTTCGTCTCCTATGTTTAATCTGTTTTCAAGGGGACACAAACTTTGTAGGTGAGGTGTACTATCTGATTACAATGGCTACTAGAAAACTCTAACAAAATAGTCAGTTCCTATTTCAAACATTATATAATATTTTAATTTAGGTGGATTGTTATGTTCATTTCTAGAATAAGCCTACTGACCTCACAAATAGCTCAACATAAAACTGAGGGAGGCTCCTTTCCCTGGACCTTTGCCTGATTCCCTTAATAAATAATTTATTCTTTTTAACTGTAACCTCTGCTCATTTATTATGCAGTTTAGTTGGTTCTTTCTTTAAATCACCACTGTCTCATAAAAATGCCAAACATTTATTGCCTGTATCATTTTGGGGGTACTTTATTCCTCGCTGTATTTTACTGTTACCTATTTTATGTATGTCTTCATCCCCCAACGAGATTAAAAACTGCTAGTGTCAGGAGCCACATCTTAAAACATCACAGGGAGTAGTCAATAAATCCATGTTGTTTTACCTCAGGTTTAATTTTTTGATGCTATTGGAAAGAAAACGCCATGTAAAGTGTTCAACAGTCAGGCAGTTTAATTAGAAATCCACTCCTTTCAGAAATGTTTGTATATATGCATTTAAGAAAGGATGCAGAAGCCCAAAATAATTTCACCTAGGATGTCTTAGTGAGAAAGTTCCTTTCTTTTTTTTTTTCTTTTTTACAGTGCTGTGTATTGAATGTCCCCCCAAAATACACCAAAACTTGATCCCCACTGTAACAGCATTAAGAGGGTAGGAAATCCTTCTATGATATTTGAAAGACAGCGCCCGTAAGAGTTGATTGGATTGTGAGGACTGTGCCTTCATGAATGGATTAATCCATTGGAGTAATGGGTTAATGGTTTAATGGGTTATCGAGGAGTGGTTCTGTTCACTTTATAAGGAAAGCAGGTGAACACTTTAACTCTCTTGCATATGCCATCCTTAACATGTGATACTCTGTGTTGCCCCAGGACTCTGTAGGGAGTCGCACCAAGAAGAAGGCCCTCACCAGATACACCCCCTGGACCTTGGACTTCCCAGCCTCCAAAACCATAAGAAATAAATCTCTTTTCTTTATACGTTACCCAGCTTCAGGTATTCTGTTATAAGCAACAGAAAATGGACTAATACATACAGGGTCACTAGTTTGAAAGATGTCAAACATATGGAATTTCTGCTTTCCAACATAATAGCTAAGGGGATTCATTAGTCCACATATCTTTGTATATATGATGGTGAAATTTAGACTGAGAAATAAGATAATTATGTGGATTTAAGTAGGTTTATTCATCTATTATTTTACTTAACATTTACTGAGTATCTACTAAATACCAGGTTAAATGCAAATTATACCAAAATGAGCATGCCATGGACCCTGCCTTTTACTAATTCACCATCTAGTGAGGGATGAACATAAAATGTGGATAGGATCGTGCACAAATGCTTACAGATAAAGACTAATAAACCAGACTTGGATGGGGTCAGGAGGCAAACTACAGAAGAAGATTCAGGGAATATCCTAGGAAAGGGTCACACCTAAGTTGAGTCTTAAAAACAAGTATGTTTTGACAAAAAGAAGTTGGGGTGGCAGTATGAGTGGGGAGAATTTCAAAGGAGCCCATAAAACAAGAAATCACATGGGGCATGAAGGAAATTACAAGCCTTTTAATGTCAGAGCATCAAGCCCAGCTTAGGGAGCTTTGGAAGGTGATTCAAAGGGGTCAGATATAAACATGAGTGCTGTGCTGAAGATCTTGAGCTTTGTCCCATAGGTGACAGGGAGCCACTGGAGGGCTTGAAGCACATGAACCATAGTCAAGTTATGTTTCAGACAGATGATATTAGAAATGAGCGTGGAACTGAACCCCAGGGGAAAAGACCAGAAGAAAGAACACCTGCTATCTGTGGAGAGAAAAGAAGAACTTAAACAAAAGCTGTGGTAGAGAGATGGCAATCAGGACACTTTCCTAATATTTAATAAGTAAAATCAGCAGGACTTGGTGAACCATTGGGAATACGTGGTAAGGGGAAGGAAGAAATCAAGATTGTGCCTAGATTTCAGGCATAGGTGAATAGTCATGATATCAATCAAGATAGAAAGTTCAGGGATGAAAGATGGTTAGTTTAGTTTTAGGAATGTTGGGTAATGGGTCTTTAAACCTAAAAAAAAAATGCATATCAGTGTCTAGGTGTAAAATTGAAGAAGAGTCTCTTTGACCCTTATTTGTTTTAATAAACTTATAAAAGTAATTGGAAACCACATACACAGTACATTTGCCAAACATCCAGATTATAGTAAGATGGAAAGGATAACGAATAAATAAATAAATAACAGAATCAAGACCCAAAATAATCCTAACAGGCTGAAATATGGATCAACAAAATTAAATTAACAGGAAAACATGAAAAAGCCCGCATTATGAGACCAGAAGATGTGATCTGACAGCTGTTCATGTGAAAATAAGTGGGAATTTTAATAGCACTGAAACGTAATAAACCTATATTAAGACTGAAAACCTGGACTTAAATAAAATATGTAAAAATATGTAATCCTTTTTTTAACAATACATTTTTCAGATTGAGGAGGGCCACAGAACCCTCCAAGTTCCATCACAATTTTTCAGTGGCCACCATGGTGTATGGGGAAACGAGACATGGGCAGGTGGGCCTCCCCACCTATCCAGCAAACTCCCTTCAACCAGAAAAGATGCTCTTTTATTTATTGTACAAACTGGACTTAACCTAAAATTTTCTGTAATGAAAGAATTCCACTACCAAACCACTGATTATAATTTGAGGGTGGAATCTCCCAGGGTAAATTCTGCACCTCAAACCACATCTTGGATGTTTGTGTTTGGTTCCAGACATCCAGAGTAATATGGCCACTGACACACCCAAAAGTCTACAGGCAGAATGTAACCAGGATGGGAGGATCCAGAAATCCTTCTCACCAAGGAATGGCTGGAAGAATTGGGGGTTTTTTTGCTAGAGAAAGGCCCAGATAAGCATCAACATCTGTCTCTAAATATCTAAAGGGCTATCAAGTGGACGAGTGTTCTCCACGCAGTTCTTTGGATGGCTCCACCAGGAGCAAAGGGTGAAAATCACCAGGAAGTAGATTACGAGCCAACTCAAGAAGGCACCGACCACTTTCAGAGCAGTAGAAACGGCTTCCCTGTGAGAATGTGAGCTCCATGAAGGTGTGCAGTCAACTCTACCCACTGCAGAAAAGTTTATTAGTTTTAAAAGCTTTGTTTTGCAATCCTAAAGTAAAAGACATGCATAATCCAACTATTTTTTGCCATTCGGCGCCTTAATCTGTGGTCAGCTACTATTCATTCAGCAAGTGTCAAGCATTCATTTTATAACATGAATGTTTTCAAGCATGAACAAGGTATGGTCCCCACCCTCAGAGAGCTCGCAGTCCAGTGGGGGAGGCAGATTTGTAAACAAATCATTAGAGTAGGTGTGATAAGCACAATTAACATAAGGACGAACTTCAAAATCAACCCAGAGGAAGAATAATAGAAATGACCTTCCCTCTGGGCCAAAAGGAAAAGAGAAAGGATACTGTCCTTCTCCTGCTAGGCCCCAGGTCCTCATAGAAACATACTTTTCTCCCCAGTGCCATTACTTTATTTTCCATCACAGGTGGACCACCTAGATCACCACGTTTTATCATTTCACTTTATAAGTCTCACTCACTTTAACTGTTACAGGCACAAATTGAGATGACAGCCTGGCTCACAGACAATGCTTTTTTCTTCTGGCAACAAACACTAGCCCTCTAAGACACTGAGGTGGACATGGGACCCAGCTAAACATAAGTCATCATTCCCCAGCCATGGCAGGTCCAATGGTAGACACATGATATTAAGCTGGGTCAATCAGAATTCTTCCCTGTGATTTTTTTTTTTTTCAACCTAAAGTTAAAAGAGAAAAGTTCCTTGTATTTTCCATATCCCTGGGCTAAAAGAATATAGCCTAGAAGCTTCCTTCAGCCATGATCCCCTCACATGAGGAAAGTTTGCACACAATAAAGGAGAAAGAGGCCAAGGGGCTAAAAGAATCAGATCTGAAAGATGCAAAGAGAAAGTTGTAGATGTTTGTGTCCCTCATTTCAGTTTCTGAGAATCTCTGGATTTGCCCTGGTCTTTAAAATTCTTTTTTTTTTTTTTTTTTTGATTCCTTAAATTACCAAATCCAATACTCAAAATCACTTTGAACAAAAATATACATATCATGAAACCATTCTATAAAAACAAAATTTAGAAAATACACCAATCCAAGGTGGTATGAGATGTACAAAAGATAGAAAAGACATTACATGCTTCCATTTGTTCCACTAAGGACATTTTTTGAGCACCAGCAATGTGGTAGGCAATGTAATATAGTTAAAATATGCATAAAAATCATACATGGTGCAGTGGATTGAATTATGTTCCTCCAAAGTTTAATGTGCTGGTCCCTCCCCAACTGTGACAGTGTTTAATGTGTTGGAGGCTTGGTCCCCACTGTGACAGTGTTAAAAGGGCAGGAAATCCTACTATGGTAATTGAAAGGTGGGCCTTGAAGAGGTGATTAGATTCTTAGGACCATGCCCTGGTGAACGGATTAATAATGGTGGTCATGGTCATGGTTCTGAAGGCTTTAAAAGGAGAGCATGTGAGAATCTCTCTCTGATCTGCCATTTTCTGCCACGTGAGACCCCTGGGTCACTGTCAATACCACCAAGACCTTCACCAGATGTGTTCCCTGGACATTAGACTTCCCCGCCTCCAAAACTGTAAACAATAAATTCCATTTTCTTATAAATCACCCAGTTCCAGGCAACAGAAATGGACTAATACACATGGCATTATTTGCAGGATAAAAAGTCAAAATATTTTAGAACCAATGAACACTGGAACTGCCCTGTTAGTCATAAATAACTAGTGTAGCTATTGGCCATACTAACAAGTACCAGATGAAAATCAGTCCAGATTATATGTCACATTACTTCCTTTAATTCACCCTAAAAATTAATTATCATCCTTGAACCTGCGGTGGGTTTAAAGGGATACATCAGAAAGTAGGAAGAGGTTAGAGATAGTAACTGAACATTGAGTTTATGCCAGTTTTTCTGACCACAGGCATCATGCAATTTATCTCCTGGTAATTGAAGTACAGAGGGGGGTTTTGGGCTAAATTTGAAATCAGTGGACTTTTGTGAAATTATTTGGTCAACAAAGTAAGAATAGGCCTATTCGGCCATATCACTTTTCAAAGCTATTTCCACCAGTTAATTTACATTGTGGGCCTAGGTAGTGAAAAATCATTAATGATATTATTTTGATTACTAGGCATTTTGGAATAAATGACTTACAGACTAGGGGACTAGTCAATTTCAAAATCAAAGTAATCCAAAAAGGCTAATCAGTGCTCTGGTATCACAGGCTGGATTGATAGAACATGGTTAACAGTACCATGCTGTGTGAAAAAAACAAAAAGTAGCACACACAGGAAGCAACAGATAGAGCTGGCAAAGATTCTTTAATCAATCCCTTATGCAGCTCAGAATTTAGGATATTCATGAAGCTTCCACAGCCCAGAAACAGCAGGGACAACTTCATTTCAATTAAGAGAATGGGAAGAAAATTGAATATTATAACAAGGTACTAGGCTCCTCCTTGCGCACAACTACTTGTATAAAGTCAGAATGTCTGTTCACAAAGTGCTTGATATTGACATCAAGACAACCAGGAACAATGAAAGTAACTTGTACATGCTGCCTTGGGTGAAATCATTTTTTGCTAGTTGTGGAATTCAAGAACTTGTCATTCTCTGCAATAGAGTACAGGCTAAAGTTTCCCCATTGGTTTATAAAACCTGTGAACTTCAGCTAGCTGGGGACAGAAATGGAACAGTCCAATGATTTGTTACAGTTATGCATAATGTACTATAAACCAAAATAAACAGGTAAAGGAAAAAGAAATGGCCCTTGTGTTTTACTCTGTAGTTCTCTACAGGCCTTTCCAAGACTATGACCAAAAAAAGAAGGAACTGTGAGTCTTAAACTTGGGAGTCTTAAACACAATGCTGCATTTTCCATGTGGAGCCTCCAGGAGGACAGGACATATTTATGTAACTGTATTTCCATAATCACGCACCACTAAAACTTGACTATGTTTCAACATCAGGTCTCATTTACATGTCACAATAAAAGGTCCTATCACCAGCTTACTTGGTAGTTTCATGAGAAGGTTTCAATGAGGAACTAAAAATTTAAATATTTTTGTAATATTTAAATTATAAATAAGCATGAATCATATTTTTGAAATGCATATATCCTCTGGAATTTTAAAATCATTTCTAAAATACTCCCTACCTACAAAAACTCTAGAGCAAAACAAAAAAAAAACTATTTTTCCATATTCATGAAAAGTTCACTAGGAAGAATATTTAAATGTCTTTTGGCAGTCTTTTAAAGACTCACAAAGCACTCAGAGAATAATCTCAAAAGAGCTTATTTAAATAGGCCATTCTCCCCCAAGTTCTTCAAAACTGTGTTTGTTTACTCTCTTTCTACATTTGAGTGCTTTATTCCTAAAGGATTGTAGGATATATGAGTGTACTTCATGTTTTACTGGCTTTTCAAATAGAAAATACAATTTTCTCAAAAAGAAATCACCCAAATGGCAAAATAATAATTTGTTATTAGTGGCACCTGCATCATCTGCAAAATAAAATCCAGACTCCTTACCCGGGTCCCCAGGGCCCTCTGTGATTTCTCCTCAGCCTCCTTGTCCGGCCTCACGTCACTTCACTCATCCAGTGCACTCCTGGCCAGGCCCCAACACACTATGCTCACCCATGCCCCAGTGCCTGGACACACGCTGCTTCCCTCCTGGAACATCTTTCCTGTTTGTCTACTGGGAAAAGGTTCACTTCAGCCTTAGCTCCAGAGTCACCCTCTCTGTGAAGTCTTCCCCCAGCCTCCCCCTGTCCTCCCACCTCACCCACCCCCAGGCAGAATCAAGCCTCTGTGACAGCACTAACCATAGCACAGAAGCCCATGTCTAATTCCTCACAGGAGAATGTGAGCTCCCCGAGGACAGACACTGCACTTTGTCCGCCTAACACAGAGCCCATAGGCAGGCAGTCAAAAAATGCTGAACAAACGAGTCAGCGAGTGAATATATCCCACTGAGAAGGCACTGGAGATTTCTAGTCAGGAAAGCCTAGGGATCTACCCTCTGTGGTATCTCCTCTGTCCAAACACAGAGCGGTGAGAGAAAAAATAGAAGAGAAAAATTTAAAAAGACACAGTCAGACTCAGAAACAAGCTAAACCTCTCAGTCATCAAAAGAAGAACAGAGAAACAAAGTGGTGAGTAGGGCTGAAACCTTGGGCTTATGAGCTCTTTGTCTGGAAAAAGGCACTGATGCAGGGAAATCCCACACCTGCAGGCAACCGAGTCTTACTCCATATGGGATCGGGACCAAAGCCAGGAGAGCGTGAGTCTGCACAGCTCTGGACAGTCAGACAGAGCTTGTTTAATTCAGGTTCTGTCACCTGCTATCCTGGTTGAGTTACTTAACCTCACTGTGCCTCAGTTTCCTCATTTGTAAGAAGAGGCTAATAGGAGTCCCACCTCATGAGACCGTTATGACTAAATGAGTTAATGTACTTAAAGTGCTCAGAACAATACCTGGCACTTTATGAGTGTTGGCTATTACTACTATTATTATTTATTATTACCATTATTGTTAAGAGGCTCTTAAATAGATTTTATAGATGTATTTCAGAACTTATATCTATAATAAACATAAGGCTTATTATGTAGCTTCGTGCTAAAGAGAACTCACCTTCTGATCAATATATACAGTACTATCCAAAAGACCTCTAAACAGACAATCAAATATTCTGCATTAGAAGAAGTTGCCATCAACAAAAAATTTCCAATCTAGAAGGTAAAATCCTGACAACTTTGTAATGAATAGACCACATTGCTGCTAACAATTAAAAATCAACTTCTGCTCTTAACATGTCTAAAGGTAAATTCAGAAATGATGAGCTTCTGGGTTCCCCTACCAGTCCAAATCATAAGTAAGTATAAAATGGCTTGCAACCAAGAAGTCTAACCAAAGATTTTCCTTTAAAAAAAGTATGTGAGTTTAATTTTAAAAAATCAGGTGTGGTGGGAAAAGGACAGAAAACTTACCCACTGTAAAGTTACACGAGATGGGTAGAAACCTCCCTGACCTTTCAGCCATGAAGGAAGATCACACGGCCGCCTCTGAGGCCTTAGACTCCCCTTAGTTTGATCTGGCTGGTAAATGTCATCCTGTTCAATGAGAAAAACAAATTCTATATCTGGAGAGCCAAGGCAGAATCACTCTTAGGTAAGAGTGTTAAGTTGGTCTCTCCTACCTGCCAGCCTCCTTCTCTATGTCCTCTCTTTCTTTTCCTCTCCATTCCCAGCCCTAAAGACCAATGCCCTGGTCCCCTCCCCGGGCTCCTGTCAGCACCCTCGGTCACCCCAAACCTAACTTTCCTTGGCAGTGCTCTGTGTACCACACCATTCTTTTCTCCACCTGCAAACTCCAACAAAATCCCTCAGTGCAAATCTTACGTAGCTGAAACGTAAAGTAACATGATGGACTGAGGTGACACAGATCCTCTCCTAAAACACAAACAATGAAGATAAAATGCAAACTCAAAAGTGTTATTCACAGCTGAGCTCCAAAGGGCAGTCTCAGTGCTTCAAGATGAAGTGGACAGAGATTTAGGCTCTAGGAGCTGGAAAGTAGGATTTTAATGTCCACAAGGTGAAGGGATGAAACCAAGATACCAGCATAAAACTGAGACCATTTCTGGGGTTCCAAATTCCTGAGAAGAGGACTTTCAAACCATCCACTAGACCAGAAAGTAGCAAGAAAGCTTGGCATCTCTCTGCGGTCACTGAGAAATCAGAACTTCAACTATGTACTATACTGAAAGCTATAAGATCTAAATTTATACTACTCAAGTAGTAAAGAAAATTCAGCCAAGACATTAACCAGAAAACCAGTCCAAAACCAGGAAAATTCAGAGGGCCTCACCAGAAGCAAATGCAAAAACACTCTGAAGGAATGATTCCTGAATACTAGACACCCAGGTCTATACCAGTGAAATGAACAGAACTTACTACCAAAGATTAACTCACCATCAAAATTTACAACATGTGGAAACTAATCACCATGAGGTAGTGTCAGGAGAAACAACAAACAAGACAATTAGCACTCCAAGGGCAGGAGATAATAGGACAATTTTAAAAGAGATAATTAAAAAGTGCATTTGAGTGATTAAAAAGATAAAAGACAATAGACACAACATTGAAAGAAAAGAGCAGTATAAACAAAAACTGGCAGATTTGGAAAAGGGCCAAATGGAACAACTAGAAATGAAAAATATTGTCACTGAAATTGAAAATTCAATGAACAGACTAAATACTAAATGGAGAGATTAAATAGATTATCCCAGCTGAAGAGAGTATTAGTGATCTGGAAGACAGATATAAAGAATTCACCAAAGTGCAACAGACAAAAGAGGTAAAAAAAAAACATGAGAGATCTAATCCCGTCTAGCCAAAGTCTAAGAAAGTAAGCTGAATATTTTTCTGTAAGATAGGTACAAATCATGAAATGATGTAATACGAGGGTACTTGAAAAAGTTCATGGGAAGATTTGTATTACCTTTTAATTCTAGTTTTCTGTGAACTTTTTGTAGTACCCTCATATGTTTACTCTCAAAGGATTTTTTTCTATTTTTAAAAAAGTTTATTATTCCAAATGACTAGATTTTTAGTGCTAAAATTTGAGAGAAAATAAATTCCCTAATCCATTTAAATTATATGCCACTTAGGTATTCACTTAATGAACCTCATTGTAAGATCTTTCTTAGACAATGAAAAGTCTTAACTTGGTAAATGGGAGAGAGACAGGTCTGCTGTTGTTGTCTTAATTAGCTCTTGTCTTTCCCATATCCACATGCACACTTCCTCTAATCTTGCTTCCTGGAGAATATATAATGAAAGGAAGAGGAATTGTTGTGAAATGAGTCCCATTTTCTTGCTAATTTTCATTGTACACATAAAATCAGTAACCCCAAAAGAGATGAAAACATCTTGTAAAGCAGCTTACTGAGGCTCAGGCTGGCCTTAGCCTATGTAAAGAGAATCAACTACCATTGTGTTTTGAGGAATCCCAAAGACCACATGAAAAATCTCCCCCAGCCAGTGCCTACCACTTGGAACTCCACTAAAATTATCCCAGCAAATGCCATAACTCTGGGAAGAGCTAAACAAAAGACACTATTATTTGTTACTTAGTGCAGCAACTGAGCTTAACATACTCTTTTCAACATGTGGCTTTATCAGGATGGTAAGGAACAGAGATGCCTTGAGGACCCTGATCACCTGAAGATGGAGTATTCTAAGGATGGAGTGTACGAAAGAAGAAATGCAGACACTGAAGGAAAAGAGAGTGTTCCAAACAAACTTTCCAAATAAAACCCCCTTCAGTGACTCACAAATACACGTGGAGCTCTCTAATTCAAACAGGGATTGTTTATGTATCCTCATCACACACAAAAAGAAATGTTTAAAGGAAGGCAGTGGAGAATATAGGTACAGCAATGGGCTTTGGAGCAAGAGCAATCTGTTTTGAAACTCAGTGATGTCCCTTAACAGCAAAGTAATCTTAGGTATGTTCTTTAGCTTCTCTCAGCTCAGCTCTTGAATCTGTAGGTTGGTGTGATGGTTAATTTTAGGTGTCAGATGACTGTATAAGGAAAATGTGGTATATATATATATACAACACTACTCAGACACAAAAAAGAATGAAATTCTGCCATTTGCAGCAACATGGATGAGCTTAGAGAAAAGTATGTTAAATGAAATAAGCCAGACACAGAAAGAGAAATACCACATGTTCTCACTCACAAGTGGGAGCTAAAAAAAAAAAAAGAGAGAGAGAGAAGGAAGGAAGGAAGGAAGGAAGGAAGGAAGGAAGGAAGGAAGGAAGGAAGGAAGGAAGGAAGGAAGGAAGGAAGGAAGGAAGGAAGGAAGGAAGGAAGGAAGGAAGGAAGGAAGGAAGGAAGGATTAACAATCACAATAATATGTTGAACTTTCAGAAGGAGAGAACAAAACTGTGGTTTCTAGAGGTGGGAAAGGGCAAGGGGGAGGGAGGTTGGTGAGAAACTGGTTAATGGACACAGAGAATGATTACATTTTGTAATGATGAATATGCTAATTATTCTGATTTGATCATCACATATTGTACTCACAAGTACTGACAGTCAACTCTGCACCCAGCAAATATGTATAATCAATTATGCTTCAATAAAGAAATAAAGAAATAAATGTTATTTTTATGTTAATAAATAAATGTTATGTTTATTTATTTATTGAAACAATTGATTCTACGTATTTGTACATTATCCATATTAAATAACATTATTTAATTGAAAAATATTTTTAGGTGTCAACTTGACTACATTAAGGAATACCTAGAAAGCTGGAAAAGCAGTATGTTTGGTCGTGTCTGTGAGGGTGTTTCCAGAGGAGATCAGCATGTGAGCCTGGGTGGACAAAGTGGAAAAGATCCATCCTCAACATTGGCAAGCACCATCCAATTTGCTGGGGGCCCAGAGAGAAGAAAAACAGGAAAAGGCGAATCTCTCTCTATCGGCTGGAGCTGGGATGCGCTCTTCTCTCCTGACTGTGGACATTAGAACTCGAGACTCGTCAGCCTTTGAGTTCCGGAACTTACACCATCAGCACCTCAGGCTCTGAGGCCTTGGCCTCCAACTGAGAACTACACCATCGGCTTCCTTGGCCCTGAGGCTTTCGCACAGACTGAGCCACACTACCAGCATCCAGCTTGCAGACAAGCTATCATGGGACTGAGCCTTCATAATCACCTGAGCCAATTCCCCTAATAAATCCCCTCTCATATATTTGTATATATATCCTGTCTCTCTGGAGAACCCCAACTAATACACAGGGCTTTGGGTTTAAACTCCAACCCTTCACTTACCAGATCTAGGACCTCACACGTAAGTTACATGGTCAGAACCTCTGCAAGCCTCAGATTCCTTAAAACTGAGATAGTAGCTGCCTCGTGGCACTGTCGTGAAAATTAAATTACCCAACATCTGCAAAGAACTTAGTATAACTGAGTGTACTGCCTGACATATAGAAAGCCTTTAATCAATGGTAGGTTTTTTGTATTTTTTTTTAAGGCACAATTTGCTAAAACCGGTTTAACTGGCAGGGGATATGTGATTAAGCAAAGGTCACTGTATGACCTTTGGAATATTAAGAGACTAAAAGGAGAATTTTAATTTGTAATTCTCTTGAGGGCAGAAACATCTGTTTACTACATGCCACGTACTCTATGGATTAACTGATGACTTCCCCATTTAAAAAGATGCGCTGACCCACCTCATATAAAAAACACAATGAATAAAAATGACTATAAGCATTTTCAAAATATGAACTTTTGCATAAATGCTAGGTTAAAATGGGAGCTCAATAGGGAATCACTAATACGATGTTTGAAAATATAAAGCACCTGTCTTCACATTATGCCAATTAACCTAATGACCTAACTCCTTTAAAACCATAACTACCAATTACCTATGTGCCATCATCCAGTGAGCAGCTCTAGTTTCTTTTTTGGCATTTAATCATTTTAGGTTTTTTGTTTTAGAAATGAAATAGAAAGGTATAAAATGAGGTGACCATAATCTCTAAGGTTTCTTCTATTTTAATTTCCATTATTCTTATTTAATATATTAAAACTCAATCCTACAATAAGCTGTTCATTCTGAAGTGGCTCACTTAAGAATACTTGATGACTCCCTAAACAAAGGAATTAGCAGAGTGAAAGGCTCTGCTTTATGATTCTGTTTAAAAGAAAGTTAATGTGAGCTGATTGCTTTCAATGCTTCCATAATTAAAAATATACCATAATCACAGCTCTGTGGAGATGACTTTGACTTGCTGAAACCCATTCAACTGGTATAAATTGCTAAAATTCTATTTGGGTATCTGACAATTTGATTCCCATGTAGAAGACAATTCTCTACTCACTAAGATACTTTTTAAAACTCAATTGAGAAATTCAATACAGCTTCTCTTCTAAAATTTGAAAATAGTAAAGCCCCAACTTTGCACACAGCTGTGCTGCTATGATATATAGTAATGTAGCCTTTCCTGAAGGAATAATTTCAGAAGTTTAAAGATAAGGTAGGGATGTGTCAGTTCAAAATTCTATATTTCAGGTTTCTATCTCCTTTTACTCCTGTGCGTATTTCATACAAGCCTAAATAAACCCAACCACAAGTGCTAAATTAAAAACTAAAAATGTTAAGAGATGTAGAGTTAGAACAGACTTCATTGTAATGACTGTGGATAGTTTTGAAAACCTAACTGCATTCCTCAGGAATATAATACCCTTAGCTCAGCGCTGGGAGATAGCAGATATTCCACATGGACTTGTTGAATGAGTGACTGTGGCCCCTCCCTGACCCCGTTTCTCTTTATGATAATAGCATTTAAGTCGCAATATTGTTTGAATTGTAAATTTAAGAGTTGAAGCTCTTCTTTTCGGTCTCAGAATGAGGTTACTGATTGTAGTCTAACAGCATGACATACGTTGCTCACTTAAGAATGGCTGCCATGAAGCAATGACTGAAAGTGGTAGTGAGCTCATTAATTATCCACTGATGAAAATGACCTGTGCTTTAAGCACAACTGCAATTTGAGAGGCCTAATTAGTAGACTCAAGTCCATTGTGATTTGCCAGGTTTTTACCCCAGTTCCTGGCAGCCTCCCTCCCCCATCCTCTTGACCCACCTGATAATCTCTCACTGAGTAAGGAGGGGGTGAGTAAGTGGGGGGTGAGTGGTGAAAGACAACTGGCCAGAGCCTCCAGGCAAGATGGAATCTATTAAGCCAGAGGTGGGTACCAAAAGGCAACCTAAAAGCAAGAGGACAAAATAAGATAGTCAAGCCCAGGTTGCAGAGCCAAAGGAGAAGAGAACGGGGCCAAGGATAAACAGAAGGTGGCCTGGGTCTGTTGCCTGTCATAGGCCAGTAATTATGACTAAGATACAGCACCAGGGTGGCCCCACTGTGCTTCAAGGGCCAGGACCCTACAGAGGTAACAATATTGTAAATATTATACACCTCCTCCTTAGGGCAATGAAAAATACATGCATATTTTCTATGCATTCAATTTCTAAAAGTATGTTGTGCCCTCTAGTGCCATAAAGCAAACATTATTGGTGGCAAAATCATAATACACACAATTTGCATACAAAAATATATATAAAATATGTGAACAATTCTAAAAGACAGACTGCTTTAGAAGGATGGAAATAATACAAATTATTATGCAAAATGTCATTTCTCAACCTACATCCCAATTCTTACACCTATCCTATTAATTCAGTATTTAAAAAAAAACACACACACAGAAAACATAAATCATACCCCTAAAGCACTACTACACCAGGCTCCAAAATTACATAGCATGATGATGCATAATTACGGCACTTTCAAACAGCATTTGAGAGCGTGTCACAAGCAATGAAAAATGTAATTTATTTCTACTGACAGATATTAATTGCTCTGTGTTAGAAAATTTTTGAACCATTACTGATAAGCAAAAATGGTAACATAAATGCCTTGAAAATAACTGCAAGGAAAGAGGTATGGTCTAATCATAAAAACTCCCCATAGCATAAGGAAAGGCAGTTTCTCAAAGAGGACATCTATTATTAAAATTTGTAAATTGTTGCCATGACACAGTAGGAAGACGCTCAGATGCAAAGTCGCTTCCAGCAGGTCTGAAGTGTTATTAATCTCTGATAGCACTGGTTAATTGGAGTTTGGAATTCTGTCCTGTTTCCTTAGTAAATTATCTGTTTAGGCAAAGCTGAATAGTTTTAGGGGAACCTTCAAAACAGGAACATACATGTAGAATAGATTATTCCTTTAAAACTGAACCCCAAATAGTCACATATGAATTTCACTTGTGGTTTGGGACGGTTGTGTTTTTCCTTTATTAATATTAGTACTACTATTACTGTTAATCGATTTTGGTCTATTACTTCAGAGATTATGAAATGTGGACAGCAATGTTAGGAAACACTGGCTTCCACAGCTGGTGCGGCTAACCATAAGTCATCACAGATCTCATGAAACTCCTGTGTCCTCTAGAGAACTCTAGGTAAGCTCCTCCCATCCACTGTCTCAGACGCCTCCCAACACCTGTGTCAAACCCATGCTCTTTTTATTCACACAGCCTGCCTAAGCCAAACCTCACCTCTACAGCACAACTTCCAACTATCTGGTTTTGGGAACATTCTGACACCTCGTGTCTAAATTCTGCTCTGTGTCTTTATGTCCCTCTTTCTACTAATAGCACTGCTAGTCTCTTAGAAACCTAGACTGATTTCTTAAGAGTTATAATTGAATTTCTTTCTCTTAAGGCTCCCTATTAATCTGTTACCACCTTGCTATGCATATTATCTTCTCAAATCAAATCATTTTTCCAGGGTCTTTCTGGAAACCTTCCAATTACATTCTGTATACAACTATCAGATCATTCTCTCTAAAACACTACTTTCACCAAGCCAAACCACTACACACATCTCATCCTCTCCAATTCCTTGCCTCTGTAGCTTGCCCCTGGCCTGTAGCAGGATAATGCCGAAGTGCATTTCAGGCTCTTTATGATCTAACCCCAGCATACTTCAATGGACCAGGCCACTACTTCTTTACTAACTGATATTTCCCCTCCAACCAGTGTAATCTACAAAATACAAACACAAAGTAGTTAAGCTATCCTGCCTCTGGATTTTCCCTGTGATTTACATCACTGATTTCCATCTTTTGATTTCAGAACAAATTCCAGGTTCTCTACAAAGTCATGCCAGTCCACAAGACTGACCCTTCCTCTTCCCTACCTATTTTACTCATATAGTTCATAATACATAATTTTGCACTGGTAAATCTCTGTGTGTAGGCGTCTTGTTTTCATCCAGGTCACAAGCCCTTGAGGGCATGGACTATGTCAAATATTTCTAGAATCCCATACCCTGTGCTCAGTAAATGCCTGTGGACAGAGCTGTCTGATTGGATGCTTTAAGAAGTAAGGGCTAAAGGAAAGGCAGAAGGCCAGGCTGACCTGCTAAGCAAAGCCACAGAACTAAAGGGATAAAGGGCAATGACTGAAACCAGAATTTGATTTGTCTTATTTTTATTTATGTAAAATATTTTTTTTTACTTCCATTGTCATCTTGTCTTTCACCTAGCATTTTTTAGAATGACATTACAAAATTTTTTTAAAAAAGACAAATTAAAACATGTTGGATATAGCACAATCTGTGCCTAGAGGGAAATTAATAGGTTTAAATGTACAAGGATGTATTAGGAAAAGAAAGAAAGAAAGGCTAAAGTTTGATACTCTATCCATTTCAAGAAGTTAGAAAAAGAATGACAAGTCAAACTCAAAGACAGTTAATGAAAGGAAAAAATAAATATGAGATTGAATGAAAAATAAAACAAATATACAACAGAGAAAAATCAAATGTTAAACTGATTATGAAAAAAGAAAGAAAGCATAATTTACTAATATGGGGAATGAAAAATAGGACAGTATTATAGGCCCTACAGACATTTTTTAAAAAATAAAATATGATATTTCTACTACAGTGGCAGAGCCATACAGTAAGTGTTTCACTGCTGGGGGATCCAAAACAAGCCCTGCGGAGCAGCAGCCAGAGCAACAGCAGCCACAAGACATTGTTTCTCTCCCTCTGCCCCCCTTCCCCACACAACTCCAGATCCATTTACACTTTACAAAGCATCATGCAACAAGTCACCAGGGTGGGACATTCAAGCTGCAGATTTGTTTATCATCCTTATACAACAATCTCCTTCTCCACTGCCACCACAGGGAAGTGCATCACATGTCAGCATGCTAGAGCATAATGAAAGAGTCTATTTTGAATCCTCAAAAGTAGTGCTGCTACAGACCATGAGCAAGAGAGAATAAGTGGACTTCAGCCTGCACAAATGATCTTGAATCATGAATGATCCCCAGCCCAGCCAAGTGCGCACCAACCAGAGAGGGGTGCCCTGCTGGAGAGGCCTGAGTCCCACAGAGACCATGTGCCCCATGGCACCAGCGTGAGAGTGAGCAGGTAGGCCTCACCACCGCTGGAGCTCATCCCCAGCCCAGCCAAGTGCACACGCCAACTAGAGAGGCAACCCGCCAGAGAGGCCCAAGACCCGAGGCAACCAAATGCCCAAGGTGCCAGCAGGTGACCAAGCATACACTGAGGCAGCCGTGCCAAATTGGCAGCCCCAGCAGGATCCTAGCCAGACAATAGTGGCAAACCAGTGGACCGTGAAATCCTTTGACACAATGACTAAACACCAAAGGAAAGATACTAGAAATATGAAAAAATCAAGAAAGTACACCACCAAAGGGTAATAACTCTCAAGATCTAGATCCTATAGAACAAGAAGCCCTTTAAATGTCTACCAAGGAATTTCAAGTGATAATTCTAAGGAAACTAAATGAGATACAAGAAAACTCAGCTAGACAACACTATGATATGAGGAAAAGTATACTGGACCTGAAAGAAGAAATGTACAAGGAAATCAATCCCCTGAAAAAGAATGTAGCAGAGCTTGTCAAGCTGAAGAATTCATTCAATGAAATAAAAACACAACAGAGAGTTTAACCAGCAGGCTTTCAGAAGCAGAAGAGAGAACTTCTGACCTTGAAGATGGGCTGTTTGAAATAACACAGGCAGACAAAAAAAAAAAGAAAAAAGAATTAAAAACATTGAAGAAAATCTAAGAGAGATATCAGACAACCTTAAGTGCTCAAATATCCGATTCATGGGTATTCCAGAAGGGAAGGAAAAAGGAGATTGCATTGAAAACACATTCAACAAAATAGTGGCAGAAAACTTCCCAGGTATAGGAAAAGACACAGATCTTCAGATTCAGGAAGCTCAAAGATCCCCAACTGTATTCAACCCAAGAAGGTCTTCTCCAAGACATGTTATAGTCAAATTGGCAAAACTCAAGACAAAGAGAGAATCTTAAAAGCTGCAAGAGAGAAGCATTGAATCACCTATAAGGGAGTCCCAATTACACTAACATCAGACTTTTCATCACAAACGCTAAAAGCTAGAAAGGAATGGAATGATATATTCAAAATACTAAAAGACACAGATTGCCAGCCAAGAATACTCTACCCTGCAAGGTTATCCTTCCGAAATGAAGGGCAAATAATATATTTCTCAGACAAACAAAAACTGCAGGAATTCACTACCACACGACCACTCTTACAAGAAATTCTCAAGGGAGTACTGGGTTTGGTACCTGAAAAATAACTACTACTGCCATAAAAACTCAAGAAAAATCAAAACCCACTAGTAAAATAAAAATGCCAACAGTGAAGAGAAAAAAAATTAAAAAGTTTACCTACAACCCAAAAAACCAACAAATACAGAAGACAAACAGTAAATCAGAAAGAAAGGAGCAAAAGATACTTAAGACATCCAAAAAAAAATCAATAAAATGATATGAGTAAATCAACACTTTTCAATAACAACTCTTAATGTAAAAGGATTAAATTCCCCAATCAAAAGACACAGACTGGCTGTCTGGATTAAAAAGGAGGACCCAACTATATGCTGCCTACAAGAGACCCACCTCACCTATAAAGACTCACATAGACTAAGACTGAAAGGATGGAAAAAGATTTACCATGCAAACAGAAATTAAAATGAGCTGGAGTATCTATTCTTGTATCTGATAAAATAGACTTTAAATTAAAAACCATAAAAAGAGATAATGAGAGCCACTACATAATGATAAAAGGATTCATCCATCAAGAAGACATAACAATCATAAATATATATGCACCCAATGTCAGAGCAGCCAGATTTATAAAGCAAACTCTATTAGACCAAAAGAAAGAAATAGACACTAATACCATAATAACAGGGGACCTGAACACCCCACTATCAATATTGGATAGATCATCTAGGCAAAGAATCAGCAGAGAAACACAAGATGTAAACAACACTCTAGACCAATTGGACTTAGCAGATATCTACAGAACATTCCATCCAACAATATTCCATCCTCAGAATATTCAGTCTTCTCATCAGCACATGGATCATTCTCCAGGATAGATCACATGTTAGGTCACAAATCAAGTCTCAACAAATTCAAAAAAATTGGAATTATCCCATGTATTTTTTCAGACCACAATGGATTAAAATTAGAAATCAATAACAAATGAAATTCTGGAAACTATACAAACACATGGAAATTAACCATCATTCTACTTAACGACATATGGGTCCAAGAAGAAACCAAACAGGAAATCAAAAAATTTACTGAAACTAATGAAAACAATGATACATCATACCAAAACTTGTGAGATACTGCAAAAGCAGTACTAAGGGGGAAATTTATCTCAATAAATGCTTACTTCAAAAGAATGGAAAGATGGCAAATGAACAAACTAATTCTTCACCTTAAAGAACTAGAAAAACAAGAACAATCCAAACCCAAAGTTAACTGATAGAAAGAAATCATTATGATCAGAGCAGAACTTGATGAAATTGAAACCCAAAAAATTATACAAAAGATCAATGAATCAAAAAGTTGGTTTCTTGAAAAGATAAATAAAATTGACAAACCATTAGCATGGCTAACTAAAAAAAGAAGAGAGAAGACCCAAATAACAAAAATTAGAAATGAAAAAGGTGATATTACAACTGATACCTTTGAAATACAAGGAATCATTAGAGACTACTATAAACAACTATATGCCAACAAATTTGAAATTCTGGAGGAAATGGATAAATTTCTAGATACACACAAACTACCAAAACTGAGCCAAGACAATGTATAAAATCTGAACAGACCAATAACAATAAACGAGATTGAAAAAAAAAGTTGCACGATACAAAATCAACACACAAATATCAGTAGTATTTCTATTCTCCAATAGTGAACATGCAGGAAGAGAAATCAAGGAAGCTTTCCCACTTACAATAGCCACCAAAAAAATAAAATACTTAGGAATAGAGTTAACCAAGGATGTGAAAAATCTCTATAATGAGTACTACAAACCACTGCTGAGAGAAATTAAAGAGGACACAAGAAGATGGAAAGATATCCCATGCTCTTGGGTTGGAAGAATCAACATTGCGAAAATGTCCATACTACCCAAAGTGACATACAAATTCAATGCAACCGCCATCAAAATTCCAATGACATTTTTCTCAGAAATGGAAAAAACTCTCCAGACATTTATATGTAACAACAAAAGACCATGCATAGCCAAAGCAATTCTGAGCAAAAAAAAATAAAGCTGGAGGCATAACACTACCTGACTTTAAACTATACTACAAAGCTGTAATAACCAAAACAGCATGGTACTGGCATAAAAACAGACACACTGATCAATGGAATAGAGAATCCAGAAATCAACCCACACACCTACAGCCATCTGATCTTTGACAAAGGCACCAAGCCTATACACTGGGGAAGAGACTGCCTCTTCAGCAAATGGTGCTAGGATAAATGGATATCCATATGCAGGAGAATGAAACTAGACCTATACCTCTCACCCTATAATAAAATCAACTCAAAATGGATTATAGAATTAAATATACACCCTGAAACAATAAAACTTCTTAAAGAAAACATAGGAGAAACACTTCAGGAAGTAGGACTGAGCACAGACTTCAAGAATATGACCCCAAAAGCACAGGCAACCAAAGGAGAAGTAAACAAGTGGGATGATATCAAACTAAAAAGCTTCTGCACAGCAAAAGAAACAATAAACAGAGTTAAAAGACAACCAACAGAGTGGGAGAAAATATTTGCAAAATATACATCTGACAAAGGATTAATATCCAGAATATACAAGGAACTGAAACAACTTTACAACAAAAAAACAAGTAACACAATTTAAAAATGGGCAAAAGAGCTAAATAGGCATTTCTCAAAGGAAGATATATGAATGGCCAACAGACACATGAAAAAATGCTCAACATCACTCAGCATTCGGGAAATGCAAATCAGAACCACATTGAGATACCATCTCACCCCAGTTAGGATGGCTAATATCCAAAAGACTGTGAATGATAAACGCTGACGAGGTTGCAGAGAAAAAGGAACTCTCGTACATTGTTGGTGGGACTGCAAAATGGTGCAGCCTCTATGGAAAATGGTATGGAGGTTCCTCAAATAATTCCCGATAGATATACCATATGACCCAGCTATCCCACTGCTGGGAATATACCCAGAGGAATGGAAATCATAGAGTGGAAGGTATACCTGTTCTCCAATGTTCATCGCGGCACTATTTACAATAGCTAAGAATTTGAACCAGCCCAAATGTCCATCATCAGATGAGTGGATACGGAAAATGTGGTATATCTACACAATGGAATACTACTCTGCTATAAAAAAGAATGAAATACTGCCATTTGCAACAACATGGATGGACCTAGAGAGAATTATATTAAGTGAAATGAGTCAGGCACAGAAAGAGAAATATCACATGTTCTCACTTATTTGTGGGAGCTAAAAATAAATAAATAAATACACAAACTGGGGTGGGGGGGGAGAAGACACAACCATTACAATTCCTTGAAGTTGATATGACAAGCGAACAGATATGAGGTTGTTGAGGGGGGAGAGGGCGGAGGGAGGGAGATTTCAGTAATGGACCACAATAATCAACCACATTGTATATTGACAAAATAAAATTAAATTTTTTTTAAAAATCTGCTGCTTAATAGCTGTGCAATGTTGAGCAAGTTACCTAATTTCTTTGGGTCTCAGTTTATCCACCATGACATAAGAAAAATAAAACAGCCCCTATCAGAGTTGTTGTAAAAACTAAATGACTTAATGTAGGTAAAGCTTTCAAAAAATGTTAGCTCTTATTATCATATCACTTTCATGTTCTTCCGTTAGTTACTCAGTTTGTAATAAAATTTTTCCAGCATTGAAAAAATATAAAATATGAAAAACACCTTTATACCAATAAATTTTAAAATTTAGGTAAAAATGAACTTATAAAAACATAACTTATCAAAACTGACAGTGGAAAAAATGTAAATATCCCTAGAGCTATTTAAAAACTTAGACTTGAAATTAAGCCTTCATATAAAGAAAATTCCAGGTCTATGTGGCTACAGCAGCCAAATATCAAAAGAATAAAACATCATAGCCAATTTGGATTTATTCTAGAAATGCAAAGTTAGTTTGATATCAAAAAAAATCAGTGTTTATTCACATTAGAAGAATAAAAGAGAAATTTTTTAAAATTTTCAACAGATACAGAAAAGGCATTTAATATGACTCAACACCCATTATAATTAAAAATAATAACTCAGCAAGCAAAAAAGGAAATTTCCCCAGTAAATAGAACCTTCAAAATCTGATTAAAAGGATGTATAAGAACTTAGAATACACACTATTCTTAATTGTGAAATACGGAAGATTTCCCCCAGGATCAAGAATGAGATAGGGATGTCTGCTATCAGTAGTTCTATTCAATTTCATATTGTAAGTACAAAAAAGTAAGGAAAATTTTAAGATTAAAAACAAAAAAGTAAAGGTTATTATTTGCAAGTGAAATAATACTGTACTTAGAAAATCCAAAAGAAGCTACAGAAACTATTCCAAGTAATAACTGAGTTTAGTAATATTACTGGAAACAAGGTCAAACACACAATAATCAATTATATTTCAACATACCAGCAACAAATAATTAAAAATTATTTTTAAAGTAATACCATTTATAATAGCACCAGTAGGCATAAAATATCTATAAATAAATCTAATAAAAGATAAGCAATACAGAATATATATAAAACATAAGAGAAATATTAGAAAATAAATAAATGAGGGACATACCATGCTTACACACTATTCAATGCAATATTTTAAAAATTGATCTATACATTTAATTAATCTCAATCAAAATCCCAGTGGGTGTTTTTGTGGAGATTGGGAAGTTGATTCTAAAATGGATATGAAATAAAAAGGATCTAGAATAGAGAAGACAATCTTAAAGAACTAAATAAGCTAAAGGATTTATACTCCCTGTTATCAAGACTTCCGGTAAAGCTAAAATAATTAAGGCGGTGTGGCACAAAGATAGACAGTAGACCAGTACAACATAATAGAGATAACAGAAACAGATTCACATATAGATAAACATCTAATTTAACACAAAGGTGACACCACCATGCAAAGGGAACAGTGTGAAATATTCAAGGAATAGTAAAGCATCAAGTAAATATTCACTTGCAGAAAAAATGATCTTGATCATACCATATATAAAAATCAATTCCAGACAGATGTAGCTTTTAAAGTAGACGGTAAAACAATCAAGGTTCCAGAAGAAAACATTTGTCCTCGGGACGGGCAAAGATTTTTTTAAAAAACAAGACACAGAAAGCACTATCCCCACCCCCTCACAGAAAAAAAAAAAAAAAAAAAAAAAAAAAAAAGATTAATAGGTTGGACTTTGTTAAGATTAAAAGCTTCTGTTCTACAAAAGAAATTATTAAGAAAGTAATAAGACAAGCTACAGAATGGAAAAAGATATTTTAATGAATGTATTCCAACAAAGGAATCACATATAAAGAACTCCTACAAATCAATATGAAAAAAAGGCAGGCCATGCAAGACAAAAATAGACACAAGACTTAAGTAGGATTAAATAGCATTTCACAATGGCCAAAAGACATATGAAAAGATACTCAACTTGATTAGTCGTCAGAAAAATGCAAATTAAAACCACAATGAGGGCTGAGCCCGTGGCGCACTCGGTAGCGTGCTGCGCTAGCAGCGCGGCGACGCTCCCGCCGCTGCGGGTTCAGATCCTATATAAGGATGAGCGGTGCACTCCCTGGCTGAGCGCCGGTCACGGAAAAAAAAAAAAAAAAAAACAAACAAACAAAAAAAAAAACCACAATGAGATAACACCACTCATCTATCAGAATGGTTAAAAATTTTTTAACTGACAATAACAAACATCATCAAGGCTGTATAACAACTGGAATTTTCATCCGGGTCCAGTGGGAGTGGGAACTGGTACAACCGCTTTGGAACATTGTTTGGCAACATCTGTCAAAGATGGAATATGCATATCATGAGGCCCAGCAGTTCAACAGAAATAACATATGTTCACCAAAGGAAAATAGAAAAAGGTTTATAGTAACACTGCTCATTCAAACCCCAAACTGGAAACAACCCAAAAGTCCATCAACTGTGCAAGGCATAAACGGGGATATAGTCACACAGTGGAACACCATCCCACCATGAGAATAACTACTGTTACATGCAACTAAATCTATGAATCTCACCAACAATTCTGAGTGAAATAAGCCAAACATAAAAAGTTACAACATACTGTATGATTTTATTTTTAAGAATTCAAAAACAAGAAAAACTAATCTGTAATGATAGAAGTCAGGTAATGGTTTTCTTCCTGGAGTGATGTTTGGAAGAATGGAGGAGGAGGGGCTGCTGAGCTGCCAGATATGTTCCATTTCTTCATCTAACTGCTGCTTACAGAGGTCTATTCCATTTGTGAAGACTCATCAAGATAACCACTTATGCACCGGCTCGTGGCTCACTTGGGAGAGCATGGTGCTGACACCACCAGGGCAAGGGTTAAGATCCCCTTACTGGTCATCTTTAAAAAAAAAAAAAAAAAGATAACTATTTAGAAGCTAAGCACTCTTCTGTATGTACATTATACATAAATCTTAAAAGTTTTTTTAATGTGCTCGTGTTGTGTGTGTGTGTGTGTGTGTGTGTGTGTGTGTGTGAATGTGTGTGTGTGTCCGTATGTCTGTGTAGATACCTGGATGCTTGCCCTTCTGCCAGATAGCTGGATGCTCAGGAAAAGGAAAGAATCCCCCCAAAATCTGGGTATTTCTGTTAGACAGAGTTGAGAATCAAACACAAGAAGAAAATAAACAGAGGAGAGTGATTGGCCTGTGTCTATGTGTGAACAGGAGAGGGATTTATCAGAAGGCTAACAATTGTGCCTTTATAAAATTTTGGGAGGCTACTATTTAAAGTTATGGCCATGATTTAATGTGAGAAATTAGAAAGTAAATAACCTTTAGCCCAAAGTGGCTTTTAAATCCTCTCATAATGGAAAATCCGATATCATGTAGATGGCACTACACAAAGAATAATTTTACATTATAAATTGAGGAAAATTCATCAACTCAATTTAGTTTTAGTAGTCTCCATTTTTTACTGATCTCTTCCAAGGCTGTTATCTCACCAGTACACTGCACCAATTCAGGGGCCATTCGACCACACTGACATTTTTGTAAAATTAAAACAAGATAAATTTTCCAGTTTTCCCTACACAGAGACATAGATTGCACCTAAACTCTAAGACTGATTTCTTAAGTCAAATATACAGTCTTTTCTCTCACCTATTACTTCTCCTTGAATTTGAATACAATGCCCCTACTTACACATTGATATTTATCTACTTTGCTTCAACACTGTAGCAGAGACCCTGTTAATCTCTATGCCACTGGCAGATGTTTCATTAGGAAATCTGATTTAATCAAGCAATTGATTAAGAAATATAAATAACTGCGATAACTACAAGTAAAAACAAGGCAAAAATTATACAATGTTCAAAAAAAAATCATTCTCTCATCAAACGTTACAGAGAGCTCTATGTTTGAAGCTGAGCCAAATGATGGGTTCACTAAGATAAATAAGACACTGATAATGAGGCGACGTGGCTCTCAAGTTCACCTCCAGTGGAGAAGAGGGACATGACAACAGATGCTTCCATTACAATGTCAGACACACCACTATAAAGCCGTGTCCCACTGCATAGGCAGAGAAGAGGAAAAGCTCAACTCTGGGAGTCTCAGGGCAGGTCTTACAGAAGAGACGATGCCACCATGAGTCTTACAGAGAATAAAGTTACAGGAACTGGGAGGGTATTCTAGGCACATGCAAAGAGTCCCGGAAAAGCCATGCAATCAAGAAACTCTAAAACATTCTGTATGCCTGGTGTGCATGAGGAAGGCCGGTGGAAAATGAGGTTGAAAAGGCCATGAAAGTGAGAAGCTTCTGAAGGGATTTTAGCAGAAGAGTTTGGTGGTTTTAGAGCACCTCTCTGGCAGAGTTGTGAAGGATAGCAAGGGAGGGAGATCAGGAGACCATCTGGAAAGAAGGCTGCAGTGGTCCACACGAAAAAGAAAAAAAAAAGGAGCTTAAACAGGGATGGCGAGGAAGAGCCAGGTTCAAGAGACTTTGAGAAGGAAAATCAATGAAATTAGGTCTGACTGGGTGTGGAGGATGCGGGGCATGGAAAAGTCTAGGCTGACTCTAGAGGAACAGTGTTAAGGTGGTGGAGGGGGTGACGTGGAGAGGTTAGAAAGCAATTGAGCAGGGACTGCTGAAGTCCTGAATTATCACCGCAAGATGGAAACAATTAACTCCTCTCCTCTACCCTCTCCCACCCACACGGATAACACTCAGATTTCTAGCTGGTATATCCTGAGATGGGAGATATCTGAAGCAAGCTGAACATGCAGGGGGAATCCAAGGCTTGGAGAATAATTTTTTAACATGTGCATGTAGGGTACATGTGAGAAATCAAGGGAGAAATTTCAAGTAGTCAGAAATATGGGCCTTAATCTAAAAAAAGGGGTTGAGCCTGGGAAGAAATTTCCAAGTCAGGTCTATAAAAGGCTGCTGAGAATGTGTCAAGGGCCTTTTAGTGAGGAATACATAATAATGAAAAATGAAAGGCTGTTAGACACTTTAAGGAAAAGTCACAATTTTCTGTTGTTTTTATGAGTGATGGTCTTTTGAGTAAACAGTGATGTTTACTGTCACTATTATGATTTTTAGAAGAGTGCCTGGCAACTTTTGAGCTAATTTGAGAAAGGACATGAAAATAACAGTATAAGGTTAAACCGTCAAGGAAAAGCCCCACAACAGCAAAACAAAAAAAGATTACAGCAATTCTCCATTGTCCAATAAGAAAATTTCTAAACAATCCCTCCTCTTCCCTGCTCATATTAAATTAAATTACTATTCTAATATGGAGGGTTAATTAACATTTAACTACTCTTGGTACATCTACACAATGGAATACTACTCAGCTATAAAAACGAATGAAATACTGCCATTTGCAACAACATGGATGGACCTTGAGAGAATTATATTAAGTGAAACAAGTCAGGCACAGAAAGAGAAATACCACATGTTCTCACTTATTGGAGGGAGCTAAAAATTAATATATAAATTCACACACACACATACACACATACACACACAAACCGGGGGGCGGGGAGGAAGAAGATATAACAACCACAATTATTTGAAGTTGATACAACAAACAAACAGAAAGGACATTGTTGGGGGGGAGGGGGGGGAGGGAGAAGGGAGGGAGGTTTTGGTGATGGGGAGCATTAATCAGCTACAATGTATATCGACAAAATAAAATTTAAAAACTAAAAAAAAAATAAAATAAAATAAAAAAAATAAATATTCAACAAAAAAAAAAAAAAAAAAAAAAAAAAATAACTACTCTTGGTTTAAAATGCATTAGAGATTTAAATGCTGAAATTGGTGCTGGTTTTCTTTTCTTTCTTTCTTTCTGCTTTGTTTTTAAAAATTCTATGCCCAGAACTTTCTCTCTCAAATAAATATTAATTCCCAATCAGCAGTCAGATTTAACCTCTCTCACCAGTGCTCTCAAAGCCTTTTACAGGTACTCTATTCTACTTGCCATATCCTACCCTGAGTTAGAAGTACTCTTGAGTCTCCAAATCAATGTTAAGTTTCATGAGAAGAAAACAAACCTTGGTTTTCTCTCATTTTTATGCCTCTCCTCTGAAGAAAGTACTTGCCATGCTGACAATAAAATGTGGTGGATCTTAGGAGTAAAGAGATTAACCTAGAAGCTAACCATCATGAAAGAATAAATGCGTACGGTTATTTTTAGTTTTCAAAATTTTTATTAGAATAAGGAATGATGCTTTCTGCCCAGCTGTCCTTTCTCTTTGCTCTCTCCTTCTACTCCTTTCTAATCCTTCTGACCTTCTTTAACTTCTTATGATTCTTCCAAGAGACTTCTTCAGCTTTTGCCTTCAGACTAGAGGGGAAACTGAGTCTTGGAAGGGAGAGGAAGGGATAATATAAGGTGGTAACTGCCTCGGGAAACATGAATTAATAACAGATAGTCCCTCCACTGACCTCCAGGCTCTGTCATTTCAGGTGCCAAAGTTGCTCATTTCTGACTTGGACAGCAGTGCAAACTAATTCATGTCTCTGTACATAGACACTGCTATTCAACAATAGCCTCTTTAGGGGCTTTCTACTTTACAGAAGTGTTTTCTCATTCAATTTCACTAATGTTCCATTATTATAAAAATGCTAAATAACCACCATCATGCTTCCAAATTATAACCTCAGGGTAAACCTGGGAATAAAGTCTACAGAGAATTTGATTATTCTCCCAACTAATTTCTAAAAATTAAACAGGCAACTTCCCTCACAACTGAACAGCTGCCTTAAAATCTATCTCTCTGCTAAAGAAACTTTATTCCTTTGTCCCTTCTGTCTGAGGCTTGCTCAGAAAATAAGAATTCCTAAGAGGTGAACTCACCCATCTACAAGTTATAGAGTGCTATACTAATTAGATGTGGAACTCTGTTTTAGCTAGCAAACATTACCAAATTGGAAATGTAATAAATCTCAAACATGCTGGGACGAAAAGCACCAGAGAAAATATGGAGACCCTTTGTCAGTAATGGTGCTCATTGGTTCCTTTTAAGCTTTTGTCCTGGGAGGCTGCTCTTCTTGCCTCCCAGAACAATGACAGCTTACACCGCTTATTCCAAAATTGGATTGAATTATTGAGAACTTTGGAACCAGTCAGGGGTAAATGATAGAATTCTTTTATTTAAGAAAAACAGCCATTGTTCCCTTTTGCTCCTAATACCTTCTTGGTCTAGTCTGACATGGGAACTGTCTATTCTTTTAATTGGATCTTCTTGGTAGTATTACAGTTACGGAAGAACAGTCATTCATTTTAAGACTGCAAAATTTTCATCTCACACAGAAAGAACAATTTTAGAATTCTCAGCTATCACCATTCTCCATACCCTCATTAAGTACATTTCAAATCAATTTTCTTGCTATTACTTTTTGGTGTTCAACTACTCTACAGAATAACTCCAGCTCTGTTTTTGATCTATGTCAATGCTTTTTTACTTTTACTGATACTGCGTGCACAAGGTTTGTAAATCACACTTGGTACAATGTATGGAAAATCACAAGTACTGAGAAGACATAGGTCTTAGGGCCTTGTGATTGGTCTTAGCTTTATATAAAATGTATACAGAATCGCTACAGCACATTTAGTCTATAGATAACTATAGTCTGATTAAGGTCACTATAATCATGGGAAAACTCTAAACTTGAGGCAAAGGGCCTTGGTTCATTTGCTGTGACACCTTGAAAATCAAATAGCTGCCATCAATTACATGCCTTCTGGCTTGCAACAGACTGAAAGATACTAAACCTTTCTGCACTTTAGTCTTCAGATCTGTAAGACAGAAATCGTAAGCACTACCTACCTCTCACTGTTTGTTCTACAAAACAAAAGAGATAAGTAGAGGCACAAATGCTATTCAAGTGTTTTTAAATTCTGCTTCATTGAATTCTCTTCTTGTACTGGCTCCTTAAGAATCTGGGTTCATCCTTTTCTTCTAAGTCTGCAGGTTTTCCCCAGGGCATCTTCTCCTTCGCCTTGGCTTCAACTCTCACCTATTCGCTGGAGACCCCCAGATATATATCCGCAAAGGGAGTCTTTCTCCAGACTCACATTTCCAGCTAATCCACGTACAGCTTCACCAGATGCCATATAGGCCCCTTTAACTCAACATTTCAATATACGAAATGTATATGTGTTTCTCTCTTCACGTGCACATTCCCTGGGAGTTAATGGCACAAACCATCTCCTTGGTTACTCAGGCCAAAATACTCGGTGTCGCCTTGTAAAGGACCCACTTTCTGCCTCATATCTTCCCGCTGGATCTCAGGTCGTATTTATTGTCTCCCACATGTTTCTCAAATCTGTCTCCTCCTCGCTAACCTGCCCTCAAAGACTCTTCAGTCCACCATCATTCTTCTCCTCATCTACTTGTCGAACCCACTTCTAGATTTCCATACCTACAAAAACTTCCCCCTGACCCAGAATCTGCACAACAGTCTACCATCAACTCTCTCTCCAAAACACAGGTTGTACGTGTCATTCCCTTCCAGGGCTTCCTGAAGCTCACAGTAGAAATCTTAGCTCTTGTCACTGGGCAGCTTAATAGACCTTTTTCTGAGAACACGGACCATGGGACCATTCGAACTTGAATTTGTATTCTGTCTCCACAATTTATAATCTTTGTAACCCTGAGAAAGTCAGGTAAGTTCTCTGAGCCTCCATTTCTTGATTTATAAAATTAGGACAATAATATCTATCGGATAGGGTTTTTTGAGAAATGTCAGGATATGTAATCTGTGTAAAGAGCTAAAAGTAGGCACCAGTAGTGTTATTACTCCTATTACTTTTTTGTTTGTTTGTTTTCTCCCTCACTATCCTCTTCACATATCATAAGCTCCAGCAATATGGATCTACCTGACATTTTGGAATATGCCATGAAAACTCAAGCTTCCACACCTGCATCCAGCCTCCTTCCTTGACCAGCATTCTCTCCCTCTTTTCTCTCTCAGAATGCTCCATTCATCCTTCAATGGCCATAATGTCATATCTTTAACGTCATGGTCCACAGAGAAGCATTCCTTATGGGGGGCAGGCATGCCTTCCCCCAACACTTCCTTAGACCATATCCTCATGGTGTTTCATATACATATAATGCTCGATAAGAAAGACTGTGCTGTTCATTTTGCATCCCCAGGTCCTGCCATGGTGCCCATTGAATATGCATATATGAAATGTTATGTGTTATTATTTGCTAGAGGCCCAATGTAAGTTAACATAAAGTGGAAAGCAGAGTACAGTATAGTATAATAAACAGCAGCGTTTGGAGTCAGAATTGGATTTAAATTTCCTTCTACGATTTAGCAGCTGTGTGACATTGGGCAAGTAACCTAAATGCTCTGCTTTTTAGTTTTCTCATCTATAAAGTGGGAATACTTAACAGTATGTTCCTCTTAACGAATCAGTGAGACAGTGCATATAAAATCCTTGGAGGGCCTCCAGTAAAACATGGGACTGGGTGGGACTGAACACATGTATTTCTCTCTGCTCCATTCAAAAACCCCACTTAAAAAGTAAAAATTGTAAATGTGTAATCCTAGAAGGGCAGATAGAATGGTAAAACAAAATTTTTTAAAAAGAATGTGCTGTGATGATGGGTGTGAATATTACAGAAACATTAGAGAAACAAAAAGCTTGTTGCAGAACTCAGAAAAATCTCAGGAACTGAAGGTACCAAGTACCACTGAAGTCTGAGGTACAATTTGGGGCTCAAAACAGGATTGTGTGAAAGGTTGCATAAGGAGAAGTTAGTCTCCCAGATCCCTCCCTGGCCCCAGCCTACTTAGGCAGCTGGAGAGATTGGCTTGGAAAGGATCTAGAATGGGAAACACAGGCACAGCTGAAGGCTACAGTGAGACACCTTACTCAAAGCAGGGAAACTAAACTGGGTAAAATTCTGCATTGGGAAAGGTGAAATCCCAACTCCTCCCTCATCTCAGCTCACGGAATATAGGCTACTAGTATTCTACCCAATTCCACTATTAGCCCTCATTCCACTAGACTGGAAATAGGAAGGAAGTACAATCTGTCCAGCCCAAGAGAAAAGACTTATTGATACTGATGAGCTGCAATTCCTTCATGATGAGGCCAGCCCCAATCAACAATCCCTACCCAGGCACATAACCAATCCTGTCAACTGAATAGTGCCTCACTTGTAAATATAAACAGACTGCCAAGGATGGGCAGACATTTGAGGAAAGCCTCTGTCACTACTAAAACACACACACAGAATCACATGAAAACACACACAAGAAAGAGAAGATTCAGAGAAACCAGAGCAATACTGGGAACAAAAGTGAACTTTAAAAATATACAACTAATAAACCTAGAGAGGTAAAGGATGGTACTGCATCCTTCATACAAGAACAGAATGCTATTTTAACATTTTTTTTTTTAATTCTAAGAACACAAAACAGCCTAGGAAATTAAAAATGAGAGTGAAAAAAAATTAATAGAAGGATTGGAAGATAAACCTGAAGACATCTTCCAGAGTGAAATAAAAAGACAAGAGATGGAAAATTAGAAGGAAAAAAAAAAAGGAGAAAGAAAATGAAAAGACTAGTCCAAAAGGTCTACCTTCTATCAGAAATTCTGGAGAAAAGGAATGGGTAAACTAGAGAGGAGGAAATTATCAAAAACCTAAATATAAGAAATAATACAAGAAAATTTCTCAGCATTAAAGAACATGAGTTGCCAAACTTATAGGCCCCATCAAGTGCCAAGAACAATGAATGATAAAACAACTGCACCATGGAATGTCATAGTGAAATTTCAGGACACCAGGTATTTTTTTTAAAAAGGTCTCAAATGTTTCTATAGGAAAAAATAAGTACTTCGCATACATGGCATTCACATAGCAGACACTGAGAGTGTCCCGCCACATCCTCTTAGCCCAACCCAGAGGTCTGGTGCACCTTTGGTCCCATATACTTGGAGATCCCACACTTGGTTCCCATGTACTTGGAGGTCTTCCTCCCCCAAGTTCCCAAGTCTTTCTGCCTGAAGCCTTTCTCTGGCCACAGAACCATGTTCAGCCCGAGTGTGGGGTAGGTCAGAGTGCCAGGGAGTTAACAATCCAAGTATAACCCTCAACCAGTGAAAGCCAGGAACTGGCAGGCAGACATCCCAGTCTCCTCTCCCCCGCATGGGACAATTCTGAGGTATATTTAATAGGCTTTCTCAGAGGGTCCAGCAGGATTGAGCCTCAGTGGCCCACAGGAGTAACTTATTCAATAATTACCCCCTCATCGGCTTTTCTCCCTTCCATGTCTTACCTGCTCATGCTTTCCTGGATCTCCTCCCAAATGAACTGCTTGCACCCAAGTTCTTTTCTCAGCTCCTCAACTATTAAGCAAAGCTTCTGGAGAAACCCAAATTAAGACAGACAGGCATGATACTGGCATAAGATATCTCAGCAGCAACAATGAAGGTAAACAGAAGTGAAGTAACACACTCAAAATTCTCAGTGAAAAGTGTCTCCAGCCAAGAATTCTACGTCTATCCAAACTAAAAATTAAATGCTAGAGTACAATGAAGACATTTTCAGGCATACTGGGTCTCAAAAGACAATGGCCATCTCTCTCTCCTTTCTCAGGAAACTCCTGGAGGATATGCTGTGCCAAACTGGAGTCAGCCAAGAAATAGGTAAGCAACAGCCCCTGGAAACAGGATCTACATGAAAGAGAAGCAACAGGGATGCCCCAAAGGATAGTGAAGGGAGACTTAAGACAACATGTGGACCGCAGCCCTCGAGAGCAACCTCTGCAGTCTGGAACCAAAGATCTGAGGGCTCCACGAGGGAGTGGTTCAAGAAAAAAAATGAATGAAACTGAAATGCCACCCAGTGGGTTTTGTCCGATGTCTTAGTAATGCAGCAGCATTAACAGTCCGACTCTCCAGACTCTGCATCTCAAGACAGCCCACAAAAAGGAGATTCATGTTTGTGGTTGTTTTGGGGAAGAGCTTGATTTGGTCATTAACCAGGCATGAGAGAACTCTGCAAAATCTTGTCCGGGGAACTCAGAATTTACAAGCTCACAATTCAAATCGTACATATATATCTGTCTGCAAATGGCTGTGTGGTCTCTATATACAAATACAATTTAGAGGAACACAAGGTGCTGAATAAGATGGTGTAAGTGTTGCAGTGGTTTGTGTGGGTGTGGTTGTTTGTATGTGTGTGTGTCTGTGTATGTATGTGTATATATGTGTGTGGGTGTATGTATGAATGTGCGGGTGCATATGTGAATGTCATGTATACGTGTGTGTGTGTGTGTGTGTGTGTGTGAGTGTGTGCACGCTGTGTGGTGTGATTAAAAAGAGTAAAGGAAGCCTATCCAGTAGAAGGGGTGCCAGACCCAAGGCAGGGGTCATGGAGGAAGAGTTTTTCCTCACCTTGACCCTGGATCCCCCATCTCATTCAGTAAGGGTATTATACTTCCTCTCCCACTGCCATGCAATCTCATTAAATTCCTTTACAATCATTAAGGGAACACAAATTTAATGAGACAGAATACAAAATAAACAGTGGCCTGGCCTCCTGCTATAATTCTTCAATTTGCATGAACATGAGGGCTTTCAAATGCATTCTGTCAATTTTCTTTTATTTTTCCCATCACTAATAAACGTGATTATTGGTCCCTACGTGCACACACCATTGTGAATTAATATACTGTTTGTTGATCAATGGATTACCAGACTACAACCCTGAAAAACACAGAATGCAGAGTCACACTGCCCGGGTTTGAGTTCACACAGGCCATACAGCAACCTATATAGACCAAACAGGCAGGTCTGAGCTTTCCACTATTTGCTGATTGTGTGATCATAGATGAACTTCTTAGTCCTTCAGTGTTGCTTTGCCCCCCCCCACGGATTTGTCACCCCACTTCCCCTGGGTGACAGAGCCACAAAGGATTACTCAAAGCCCATTTCTTCTGAGCAGTGAAGCAGTGAGAAGCCCCGAAGTGGTTAATCTCCCCTGGAACCCTCAAGTGAGAGGCGTCCCTTCCTTGGGAAATTAACCCCAAATTGGGGTTCTCTTTCTGCATTTATTTTTCTGACCAGGAAGTTACAGGAAAAGAACATAGGCGGGATTATAGTTTAACAATATAGGTTGGTAACTTTCAGTGAGACAAGTCAGATGACATTCCATTAGACAATTAAGTGATCCACCAACAAAAGCTTGATCTAGCAAACATCCCCTTCTTACAGCAATTTCTCAGTATCTTTACATAACAATCAGTAACCAGTCTGTCCTTGAGCCAGCAACCCTGCTATGCCACAAATCTTTATCTTACACCAGAGACTTTACAGCCTGAGGAAAATTTCCAGTCCTCCACAAGGTCAATATTTGAAATTGCAAGGCTTTGGAAAACCAGGCCCTGTGAAGTACATTTGCTTTAAGAATCCTCTATGTTTCAGTGCTTCAGTTTCTTTACCAGTAAAGTGGGGATAATGAAATAATGACACCTACCTCATAGAGCTACTATGAAGATTAATGACATTGTGTACCTAAGGTGCTCAGTCTGACCCTTGGCATATAGTAAGCACCCAGAAGATTCTAGCTGTTCATGTTAGCTACTGATCTGATCAGAACCACACAAAAAGGTGTCCCAGTTTTCACCAGAAATTCCCCATGCCTTCCAACCATCAGGTAATGTGTGCAAACACTGCATATTTGAGTACCCAAATGCTTCTCAAGTTGTGCTCTAGAGAACAATAATCCCACTGGATGTTCCTCAGTAATGGGGATCCAAAGTAAGAAAAAACATAGGATATGTCCATGTTAAAGGCTCTCAGAAATCCTGTAGCAAAGAAAATGGTTTAATGTTGTATAATGCAACATTCCTCAAATTTATATTTGAGCACAGAACTCTTATAACTAGAAACATCTGCTAAAAGTCCATGAAACAAATGCTCCATGGAACCCACTTTAGGAAGTGACAGTGACTTCTCTGGGTAAGACCTTCACTTTAAGACTATCCTGAAGCTCTATGCAGTCCCAAGGGCATGTGAAGCAGTGTGAATCACTGGCCTGCCTAGCCAAGGCCTCGGGGTTTGTCCTCAGTGATTTGGATGGGGGCTTTCCCTTTTTTACTATGGCACAAGTATCCTCTGTAACATGACTTCCTCTTTGGGTTGCCTCCCTTCCTGTTAAGCAAAACGGGGCCTAGGAGAAAGCCAGCTACAATCAGTCTAAAGGTGACACACATGTGCTCCTAACTTATTAAGGGGTGGTGAAAAGTGGTTTTTATTATATCACTTCAAAGGGAATGAAATCTTGTCCAATTTCACAGAAACAATTTGGTATTAACATTTAATTGTATAAAACAGGAATAAATGGATAGCTTTAAACCTACAAAGCTCAAAAGTACTTTATAGATATTTTATATTTATCTATATCCACATTGTGATAGCACACCACAGGGTGATTTGCAATAAAGGTTACATCTTATTTTGAAAACAGCCAGGGTTACAGAGAGAAATGAAAATAGGGTTCATACATAAAACAGGCCACAGTCTACAAGGATCCCCAGTGTCATATGTGAGTGGGGAAATATCCTTTCCCTGTCTTGCAGCACCCAGTCGTACTTAGTAATCGTCACAGATACCATCCATACTAAATACACATAAGCAGAAATGCCCTGTTCTCTCATGGTGCGCTGCTCCTTTCCAGAAGGACAAAACTGACACAGAGGCCTAAGAAATAACTTAATACCAAGAAGGAAAAAATCTTACAACATATAACACATTTTGGCATTTAGGGATGGTGGATGGAGTGTGGTCATTGAAATGGAGAAGGCAAACTGCTTCTAAATCATCGAGGGAAATTTCTTGATAAAGATAATTCTGACTACTGAAATAAAATAGGATAAGTGCTGAGCAATCAGAACAAAGGAGAGAAAATTGAGTTATGCCGGTGATCAGCAAAGTGTGTGGTACATGGTAGTTACTCAAAAATGAAAGTGATGTCCTAGGAAAGGGCGTGGGGTCATAAGTGTAAAAAGTCATGAAGAACGGGGAAGGAAATTCAGACACAGAGGAGGGTTTGGGTCGTATGAGTTAAGTCCTAGGATATTCAAGTAACCATAAAAAAAAAAAAAAAAAGATTTGGTCACATGATAAATAAATGAGAGATCAGCTTTAAAAATATCCACCTTCTTTAAGGTACCCATACCCTGAAAAAGTGGGTCTGAATGCTGAAGACAGACTCAATTCCCTCCTGGGAAGTATGAGAGTAGAAAAAAAAAAAAAAAAAAACACAAAAACATTACACCAGATTGCTGAAGAGGAAAAACTCCTTGTTAGTGATAACTAACTCCTATCACCTACAAAACAGAAAGGGCTCAAATCCATCACCCTCATTTTCAAAGGAGATATGAAATACTGGAGAATGGAAGAGGAGAAAAACAGGAAGTCTCTAAAATCTCTCAGCTAAGCTTCAGGGTCTGCTGTGACGCATCAACACTCTTATCACTACCAGGAGAGCAGTCAAAGCCCATACCCATGAAAGCTCCCCTCACCGTCCCCCAGACACTTACAAACAATCTCACAGGGACGTCCACCTCCGAGCCGGCTATGTGTCCTCCTGGCAATTTCCAGAAATCACTAACCACTGATGCACCCTTTGACTCTGAGTGAACTGCTTTCTCCTTTTCTCCCAACTTGCAAAACTAGGGAAATGTTGTATATCTATTCGGAGGATTTGTCAGTGAAGCATACCAGATTAAAACCCACCACCACTGATATGTTCTAAAGCATGGGTATTAGAATTATACCATTACTCAATGTTTTGCAATTTGTAGCCTTTAATTTCAATTGTCAACACAATTAGGCATAATTGACCTACACACACACTCTCTCTCTCTCTCAACAAACACCATCGTGTGCTAGTTTGTGCAGGGTACTCTGCTGAATGCTTATCTATGTCCTTTACATGTTAATGATAGCTAAGGAACCACTGATAGTCTAATGGACCAAGCCCCATCCTGATTTTTGTCCAGAGGAAAGAGGAAGCTGGGGAGGGAGGAAGGGTAATAAATCCCACTGCTGCTTCCTCCTTCTTCCACCTGGCAGCCCCTAAGATGAGCATCCCACAGACCTTCATGACATCAGACCCTCCTTAACCAAGCCTCGATCTCAGCCCTGCCTCCACTCCCATAATAAAATGCGCAGGGTGACCCCATTTCAGTTTCTTTCTGAAAAGTAGATGAATGGTGCCTCAGTCTTTGGTGTGCCAGAAACTCACCATTAATGTGGATCCACATTTTATCTGTACTAAAGCTACAGAAAGGTTCAGACCTGACTCTGGAGCAGCAGAATTAAGGAAATATGAAATTTGTTGGGGGCCCTTGGTGGGGCAAGAAGGAAAGAGGCCCTGCTCACAAGTGATGAGTAGCATCTATGAAAAGGGAGGTTGGCAAGCCAAATCCTGGAGCTGGGGAGAAAAATTAAGATGGGACAATCCCAACGTAATCCTTCTGCAGAGGACCACACTAATAAAAACACCTGGACCACACCTCAGGGTCTCCACTCCTGTAACTGCAGGTCTGGCCCCTCCACTTCTGCACTCCTGCTCAGACCCAACCACAGCTGGATCCCTGACCTCAAGGCTCTGACCCACTCCAGTAGCTAGGGCACGTCTGCCTCCCTTGACAGCAGGGTAACACGAGTCCTTGGCATTCTGAATGGAATTCCTAGTTTGTTTTCCCACTAGAAACATTATTGCACACAGTGGATACCTTACATGCCATCATCAATACAATGCAATAATTAAGATGAATTATGGATTACCGAGAATATTATGGGATACTTGTATGGAAAATATGATCTTGCAGCAGGCTGAACAGAAGTGACTCCATTTTGTTGAACTTCTAAATTAAAAAGTTTTTTTTTTTTCCTTACTCTTTTAACCTGAACTGCATAGCTTGCAGCTGGACATTAGAATACAATGATTCTTGTTCATATGATTTGTAGAACGTAATGACTACTCCTCATACTAAACACAGAATAATTATAGAAGAAATTATTAACCCAGGTGGCCATTCTTTACTAGCTTACTAACTAGATCTTTTCAAGATTAACAGGAACTGCATCCGTGACTTGACTTCATGGAGGACGGTCACCATGAATCAGCTCCCACCCGAGAAGTTCTTTGATGTTTATCTGCAATTTTATAATTATGCCTGCACGTCCCTGCTTAGGTCACCATGAATCAGCCCCCTACCACCACCTGTCCCTATAAAGCCCTTTGGCAAGCCTGGAAAAAGTGGAGATGGTCTTGGAGACATGAGTCCACCATTTCCCCAGGCTGCCGGCTTCCTGATTAAAGGCTGCCTTTCCTTACACCAACACTTGTCTCTCAATTATTGGCTACTGAGCGGTGAGCAAATGGACCTTTGGGGGTTCAGTAACAATCTGAGTACCAAAATACCAGAAATGAATTTCTGTAATAAAATCTTCCAAAGGTTTGGAAATATCTATGCAATTCAACACCCCACAAACATCTCTCTTTGAAAACAAAAACAAAAAAAAAAATCTTTATATCAAACCCTGGGCTACATAAAAAAATAAGACCCAAAAGAATTTACTGCAGATGTCCCAACCCTACATTAGTTGTAAAAAGAATGCTTCTCTCACAGTGCTTCTATAAATAGCAAGCAAGGTGTGTCAGAGGGCAGGATAAGAAAAGAATTCTTTCCTTAAAAAAGGTGGTTTTTTTACTCCTCTTAAACTGAGATGTGCATCTTACTGGTATTCTGCCAGCCTCTAATTTTTAATCTCTCAGCACTAAAACAGACAGCAAACTATACATTCTGAAACTAACTTTTATTAGTAGAATTTGAATTTCACAATAAACCTTCAAGAAATTACTAGAACCATTTGCTGTACTAGAATTTTATTGCACAATATGTCATTCCAATAAGTGGGTCATCAAGGCATGAACAACAGCTGATCTTACAAATTTTTATCCTACTGATACCTGATGTAATAAAACCTGACCCCAGCCCATACTACACATTGCCATTGAGATAGGAAGTTATGATCACCGAAGGATTGGAAAACCTGTATTTCTCTGTCACAGGGAGAGGGTGGTTGCCAGAGCCACCAACAAATCATAAATCTTTACCTCAGCTTAATAAACAAAACCAGTGTCCTGCTTTGAGAAGTCATCTTGGTGCCTTCTTACATTACCTTCTTCCAGTAAACAATACCCCCTAGAGGGGGAGGCTTGGGAGAGTACATTCCAAATGTGCTCTGGTTTTATCTTCAGAGTCCCTTGTGACTGGGAACCATGCAAGTGCCTGAGCTGGTTCCTGGCTGAACAAAAGAAGTTTAAGTTTCATGCCCTGTGACCCTGTGACTCTGAGGATGGATTGCAGTAACGCTCCATGCTGCGGGCAATGCAGGCAAACCATGTGCAGGTTGTAGCTGTTAGGAAATTCAAGAGTATGACTGCTCAAGGGCAGGGTCATAATATTAAGACAGCCCTCTGCCAATACTGCACCTGCTCCCGACAATTCATCAGGAGTCTAAATATCACAAGTTCCTTGGGAACTATCACAGAACGACACTGGGAATAAGCCAGCATGTGCATGCACACCCACAAGTGCAAACTGCAAGAGAACCACACATCCTTCAAATGAAGACAAGCCTTGTTATTGCTTACATATTAACACTTTACCTTTTAAAAATACTTATAATGATCAACACAACTTAAGCCTATTTTCTTTGCAATCTTTTCAATATTTCTAAGAAGCCCTAAGAAAATTTATTATATTTCTTGTGTTTCAAGGGTTGTAAAAACACTAAATTTTTTCATGTACCAAAAATTAATAATACCAACGAATATAACCAATCATCCAAAATGCTATTCAAAACAATCATCATGACTATTTTGCTCATAAAGGAGAGTACAGCTAGTTACCAGCCTCTAAAACATCTCAAGGCACCACAACTTAAGTGGAATGTAACAAAAACATGCACTGGCCAGTTAAGCTGGTATTTAAATGCAGCACTAAAAATGCATTTCACACCCAACTTCATCAATCACCAACCAATCTCACTTTGCATCTTGGCTACCAAAAGAAAATGGGATTTGTTTCCCTGAAGAAATATGTCACTGCTCTGCTTGAATTATTAAGCTTTACTATTACAGAGAGAAACAGAGTCAAAAAAACAAAGCGGGGGGGGGGGGAAAGGGGGAAAATAACAAAATTAGACTCAGGCTGCCATCTACAGACAAATATCAGCATTGCTCGTTCATACAGCATTAGATACCACAATATCAGTAAATATCAACTGTAAAAAAAGGACAAAATGTGTGCCTATAATCTTAATTATTAAAAAAAAAATCAAGACAGCCTACATAGTCCCTTTTTTCTAATTAAGAATATAGGTAAAGAACACAGGATCAAGCATTTGCACAATTTAACATGTTAGAAAGCAATCGTAGATATTCACCCTAACCCTAAAATTTAACACTATGAAATAAAACTAAATAACTTATTTAATATCAAATTTCAATATATCTTAAATATATTTTTAAAGTATATTTATAGAAAAAGCTATGTTAATTTCATCTCTAAAACCAAATTCTTGCATTTTTTAGCGTATTATCTCGACTCTCCACACCCTTTACTTTCATTTTGCTTCAAATCCTTGCTGCTTTTACCTTCCTAAAGAATAAAAGCCTGCTTGAGACATGAGAATTCAAAAGCACACACTTGGTTCTAATTACTGAAATAGATGACATTAAAGTAAAAAGCAACTTTAATAATAAATGAATATGAAGGTGGAATTAAGAAATAGGAGCGAGAGAGAAAGACTTTTGATATTATAATCTGGAAACTTTCTATAGCCAAAGACATCTGGAGGGAGATCCATTAAGGAGAAATAGCTTGATTTTCAATAGTATGGATTTAAGCTAATATGCTTAAATTTATCAAGTCACAGTTTAATCTAGTAAACTGCACAAAATCTTTTTTCATTTTTCCTGGGAAAAAATTGTTTTTTGAAGTCAAGATTGATTTTCTAGGTTATATATTCTTTGAATCAAGATGAACAAATTCAAAATGCTTTATCTAAACTCTTAAATATCATTCTAGATCAGTGGAACAAGCCTATCACTGGGGAAAAAAAAAAACATCAGTCCCTAAAACCTTCATTTGAAAGGCACGAACAGTTGTTTCATGTAACGATGAGATGCAGCAGTTTAAAAACCTCATAATCTGCACATCATAAAATTACACCGAAAAATATACACTTAAAATGGGCAATTATCTAAAACAACTACAGGGTTCTCTGAAGACAAGCAAAGACCAGCGGAGGGCTTCTACCTTTTCCTAGCACTTTTAAAATACGACTTGCTTCAATGTTAAACATGTTTTTGGTATCTTCATGCCCACAGATAAAAATGTTGTTGAAAACTATTTGTGGATTTCTGCAAAAGCAAAATACTGACAATTCAACTTTTGAATAAAGGTTACTTTCCTATGAAAGAGGAAAATACTAATATAGCCTCTTAAGTTCACAAGTTTCTACAAATGAGATAACCTGAAAATATGATCATTCTCTTTCTTCCAAGGGACAACTGCTAAATCTAAAGACTTGTAAAAAAATATATACTGGAAGTAGGAATTGGGATTTTTATAAGCTAATAAGAGCCTCGCAGAAAAGAAGCAAATAAGATCTTATAAAAGCCTTTTAATCAAACATAATTCATGAAAAGTTTGAAACAGTCCTGATTCTTAGTGGGTTTTAAATTACAAGTATTACAGAGACATTGATTTTTTAACTTCCACCACTCATTCAACATTTAAGTGCCTCATATCTATCAGACCTGTGCTAGGGTCAGGGATTAAAAAAAAAAAAAAAAAAAAACTAGTAAGACATAGCCCATGGCCTTGAGGGCTTCATGGTATAGTATATATTGATTAAAATAAAGCCTCTATTATTTTTAATGCACAAGGTATGGCATTTTCTTCCAAGCCAATTTCTTTTCTTTGGTTCCTGCACAACATAGGCAGTCAATAAACATTTGCTGCCTGTATTTCACCCTGGCCTCCTGGTTTACCAGTCACTGAAAAGGACTGCACAAATTTAAAGATAAGCAAAACTTTAAAGGTAAATCTTAATGTGAACCCACACTTTGCAGATAAGACAATGGGGCCCAGAAAAGTTAAGTGAGTTGCTCGAGGTCAATAGCAGAACTGGGACAAGAATCTAGGACTCCTGACTTCCAGCTGATCTTCATCATTTAAAGCTTTGAAGATTTAAATCCCTTCCTACTCTTTCTTCTCTATGGAATTGGTTCATTCATTGAGCCTGTCTATTTAACCTAGTCTCACACATCCTTCTCTGACTCTCTCATCATCTGTGCAGCTTCCCTCACAGGAGTTCATGCCATCTTCTCAGTGGGAAACCCACAAGAGCTGTCATTCTAATGTGGCTATTCAGGTCAACTTTAAAATAAGCTGGAGCTCCCAAGTGGAAGTGGGGGCTCTGACCATGAACGTGAACCCTTATCTCATCCATCCTCTTCCTGGGCACCCCAGCATGGCCCACAGTGGGGTGTGTGAGTGGATCCCAGGATGGGAGCAGGAGGAGGAGTGACTCCATTGATCTGTTTCACAGCCAGCTGTCCCTGCCCCAGGATCTGTCCCAGTCCACTCTCACGTGCTCCCTGCACTGAGAACAACATGCTTGGAATGAAACCAAAATAGCCCCTCTTCACGAAAACCTAATGTGAAAGTTCACAAGTTCACAACTTTCACTGCATACTTCCTTAGTTCATGACACTTTTACCTCTTACTAATGACATGTCAGACTAATTGCAAAGTTTTTAAAATTTATTTTATGCCATCTCTCACCTGGTAGTGCAAGACAAAACTACATAACTACTTTTGGTGCGTATGTTATCGTTCACTGGTAAAGTTTTGTGTGTGTTTAGTATTCTCTTGGATATTGGTTAAATTAACAAAACGTGTTTTGGGGAAAGGTGGTCTATGACTAAAAGTAAACCATAATGCATGTGGGCGAGGGTTACAGACACACAAATAAGAGAGACCGATATCAGCAGTAGTTGGTAAAAATGTTAAACACTATCAGTAGGAACAGAGGACGGTAAATTTTACTTTTTGTAATAAGACCACCTCGAGAAATGTTCGAGCTGAAAACAAGTGTCTTCACAGTGCAACATGGCTAATTACAAATAGAAATTGACCGTGAAAAACAGCAGCATCTCTCATACACAAAAAGTCTTCTTTGACAACAAAAGAATCTTCTGCAGGTCCCAGGAATCAAATGGATCTATTTAAGGATTAAAATAGTATCATAGTCTTGAGATAATAAAATAATTAATAATAGCAATACAATACTAATAACAAGCTTACCACTGTTTGGAATTGTTTGTTGTGAATTCTTTAACTTTACATTGTGTTTCACTTTTGTGGGTTTTTCTGAATTCGCCTCTTCTTTCTTCCCTTTCCTCTTCGGGGGCTGAGGAGATGAGTTGTCACTGGATCCAATTGTTGACTTAGATTGGCGATCATTTCCCTAAATGGCAAAAGATTAGACCCTTATTATTGGCTAATGGACTCCCAAAAAGATTCCCAGTAAATACATGTCATTCATGAGTGGTAAACAGGGCTGTCTGATTCTGTGACTGTCCATCTTAATGACTACGTTAACTCCACATGTGTCTTCCTAGAAGCAGAGGAAGGGTCTAGCAGAGGAAGGAGAATAAAAATAATAGCTAACAATTGTGTAAGGACTTAATATGTGTTGTATGAAAGTATTTCACTCAATCCTCACACTAACCCTGTGAGACAGGTCCTGTTATCACCCCACTGCATACACAAGGAAGTGAGGCTTGGAGGTTAAGGTTAATCCCTGCCCAAGGTCCCACAGGCAGTAAGAAGCCGAGCAGTTTGCCTCCAGAACTGCTGTAGGTCCCCTCCCTTAACCATTCTCTCACTCCTGTGCCTTTCTGAAGGATCAGCAGGTGTCTAATGGTCAGTTAATCTAGAAATACCTTCTTAACTAGTCATTGGCAATGTATGAATAACATCATATAAGCAGATATACACCATGCTTGTAGAAATCCTCCAATATTAACTCATCTGTTGGTGGCCACCATGATCTCTAAGAATCACAAATCCAGAGCAACACACAGACACAAGCAGCTCAGGACTCATTCCTGAGGGTGCTGCGTGCCTGCCCGCCCCCTATTCCTGCAAAGCCACCATGGATGTGAGGCTGAGTTCCAGTGGCTCCTGTTACTTACCCAGTACAGCTCCTGGGAGCCACATAACAGAGAGAACAGCTGTGTTGGTACTCAACCCCTGGTTGGTCACAGCTACAGAAAGAAACTCCTGTTTAATAAGGCAGCCTTGGCTCTCAGATGCTCAGGTGCTAAACTTACGTGATTGTATAAGGTGTGAAGCTGCAGTTATTGAAAAGAATCCACATTTTGGAGACCCAAAATACCTGGCTCAGAGCTACTGCTCTGCCACTAACCACCTATGGAACCATGGGCTGACTAACTCCTAACCTCTTTGAGCCTCAGTTTCCTCATCAGTTAAATGGGGTTAATGTACCTGCCTTAAGGTCTATCATGAGGACGAAATGAGAAAGTTATAAAGTGACTAGTACAGAGCCAAATATATAGTGTTTGCTTAATGAGTGATAGAGTGCTTTCTCCAAGAGCAGAGAGTTAACATCTTTTTCTTTAAAATCATATCAAACTCACACCATATTGGGTGCAATCTTTATGCAACATCTGTACCATGCTAGTATCTGAAAATAAATGTAGAATATTAAATAAACAAATCTGCCTGGAAACCTATTATAACTGCTCATTTTAAACATTTATATATTCAGCCATCTAGAAGCATTTAAATGGTTTTAGCCATTACCAATTAAGAATAGAAAAATTCACAGTCTTACAAATGAAGTTATTTATGCTATTCTGTCATAGCCTACAAGAAAATGAATTATGCATAGATTTATTAACAGTATGAAAACTTGTCTAAATCTATAACACTTTTTGTGTAATTTAATTTCCTATTCCAACTGCAATTTAAACATACAGTTTCCATTTAATTATTGCATTAACTGCAACTGCAACCAGAGGGGGGTTTTTTTTCCTTTTCTTTTCTTGCAAGGCCATCAACAGTCTGACACGGGAAATAAATAATATGATTATAGCGGAGATTCCAAAACAATCTGCCAAGTCTCATATTCCAGTCTATTTTCAATAGAATATTCATCCCCAGATTTAAAAATTCTTAAAGCCTTGAACGAGAGCAGCAACCCTTCATAAGCAGTTAGCAAGCCTACTAGAATGCTCAGAGATACTGGTGAACTTGCAAGGACTAGAACAGAACCTAATGAATGATTAACTCTGGAGCTCAGCAAGATCATGTTTTACAGCTCTCTGGAAAGAGTATTACTCACAAAAGGGGTATATAACAAGAGAGAAGCAGAAGCCCCATTCTAGAATTGCTATAATTTTTTAAAAATCCTCTCTCATTGAATATACAAAAAAGTTCTGATTTATTACATTTCTAATAGGAACATTCAAAAGAGTGATTTTGGAGCATTAAGAAAGACTAGTTGACTCAAATAACTACATAAGGCATATCTTTGGTAATTGACATTCGCTGGTGTGTTTGATTATTGAGTAAAGATTAATGTCCAGGCCCTTTATGAGTAAAAAGTAAACTGAAAGGAAAGAATTGTTTTGTACTTGGAAAATCAGAAATAATTTAAGTTCTTCTCTTTTCAAAAGAGAAAAACAGTTGACTCATCAAAGTGTTAATAATATAAAAATAAATATATAATAAACTATTATAAATAAATTATATAATATAAATTGTATCATATAAATTACATGCTTACATAATTTATATATTTATTTTACATAATTATATAAATTATATGTGATACATAAATAAATTATATATAGACAGAGAGAGAAGGAAGAACAAAGGGAGGGAAGGATCGTCTTTTCTTTTTTGAGGCTTCCACATGTGACTTGTAACTTGAATCCATAGATAGACAGTCATTGCTATTTGGGGGACCTAGGAGACAGGGGGTTTTGCTACCTCATACAGCTATGCCAGTACATAAAACAATATTATTCTGTACCAGCCAGCTGCCAAAAATGAAAACAAAAAAAACCAATATTATGGCTACATACACATTAACACAAATACTTGCAGTTTTATAGATAATTATTATTATCACCTTTTCATAGATAAAAAATTAACTTTCTCAAGGTCTGATTTTTCTATTACACTGAAGCTTTCTAATGCCCAAGGCACTAGAAACACCTATTATATAGTATGGTTTCCCAAAACAGCCATCCTGGAAGTAACAAATTATGGCTTTATCTCAGCTGAAGGAATCAAGAAGCCACCTAATTTTACAGGGTGTCCTGTACAGGGTTACTAGACCCCACTGAACACTTCAACCACTGTCTTGCCTTCTGTCTCACATGCACGTCAGTGTATCTAATAGGAAGAGCAAACGTCTGGCTCAAAAAAACCAAAAACCAAAAACAGCCCTTCAATCACCTCTCACTCTACTAAGATTGAGATTTTTGTTAACAGTTTCCTGGACTCTTTCCAAAAAGATCCAACCAACCCAGATTTCTTTCATTACCACAGAAAACCCATTTCCAAATGCCATGAAAACATGCCACAAAGCATATAGACCATAATAACATCACGTTTAAAATAATTTTGTAAAGGGCTTTCACTGAGCAGTTTTTACAACGTGTGCATTTGAGCTGTGCATTGAGAGATGTTATGAGCAGGGGGACCAGACAGTGACTCAGGCTGACATTTCTCCCCCTTGTGTATCTGGAGATGGCAAGTGCGAAAAGCCCTTTTACCCATGCTGGACTCAGTTTCCCCCCATAGCAAAATGGGCTTTGGGAGCACGAGGAATGTATCTTAATGTGTTTATAACTTGCTTCACAGTAACTCTGTGATACTTGGATAATCATGCTGTTTTTAATCAAAACCTTAGATACGATAATAATTGATCCTGTTCATTACTGATCATAAGATGTACTAGCCCAACAGTAATGAGGACAACAAAATCATCATTTAGTCTTTCGCTTTAACTTTCAAATACTTCTCTGATTCTACATCTTGTCCACTAGAGGGCGCGTTGGTGCGAACTGTTGTGACCTCGCAGGCAGGGGGACAACCTTGCAAAGATGGGCTTATTTTTAAAAGTCAGTAGTAAAACTTAAGATAATTCACTTATACCTTCTTTTTGTTTTTCAGGCTAGAATCACAACTTAAGATTATTCTCAACTTCCTAATTTCTGTGACTCTCCCAGCACTACACATGTATAAGGGTGGCTTCTGGCCTCACCCTACTTTGCAGGAGAGTCCCCTTGGCCGTTTTGAAAGGGTCTGCTTGTCCCCCAGCACCCCTTGTCACCTTCACTCCCTCCCACGGGGTGGGGCTCTGCTGACCAGCTCCCCGATGCACCAGCAGGGAACCCCTGTCAAACTAGAGCAACTTTCCAACTCTCCCTCGCTCTTTTTTTTAAGTTTTATCAGGCCCCTCCTACACTACCTTCTTTATGCAATAGAGCAATTCCTAGAAAGCCGTGTGGAGAAAATAAATTTCTAAAAACCTAGTTAAAAATCTAGTTGTGTGTCCCCTTTGATTAGCATCACAAGGTGAGGAATGCTTTCCCCATTGATCTGGCAGTGATTTCTAAAGCTGGAAGCTGAGTTCTCCCCACACAGGCCCCTTCACTCACAACCCCCCTTCTCTCAGTGCCAGGCAGTTAATGATCTATAAAATGTGTGCATTCTCCAGGGAACCAATTAATTAAATGAAAGGAGTAAATTAATCTTTCTGTTAAAAAATGTGACTTTGGATTTACTGGCATAGAATGTTTTCTCTGTGGCTCACTGCCAGACATTCTCACATCCCCTAGACCAGTTTGGTGGGAACTTACCAAGCACCAGGCAGTATCTAGGGATTAATCTCCTCTGTTCAAAGGTAGCCTCCTAAAAGAGGCCTCCCCAACCCCCAGCTGAAACAGCACCCGCTCTCACATTCTCTTCTCACATCTTCATGTATTTTTCGGCAAGCTTATCCCTGATGGACATCAAATGTATTGTGTATTTGTTCATCTGCCTCCTCCTTTGAATGTAACCTTCATACCTTCGGTGTTTTGGTGTCCGTGGGCCCCCAAGCCCTAGAACAGTGGCCAGGACACATGTGTACTCAGTAAATAGCTGTTGGATGAATGATTCTGTCAACAGCAATATACTCAAAGAAGAGTTACAATAGATGTCCACTCCCCTTGCGGCCACCTATCCAAAGTCACCTTCATCACAGACCAGGACTCCAGCCGTCCCTCTACCTCCTGCTTCTATTCTTGCCTTACACACTTCTCTGAAGATACCATGACCAGAATGAGCTTTTAAAAAGTAAATCAAATGATCCCGTTTCCTTCTCATAACCCTAAAATGGCACCCCGTCAAGGAATAAACTGCAGACTTCTTGCCTGGCCTGCATGCGTGGGGTGGGCCCTGCCTGCCTCTCCAACTCCAGCTCAGGCCACCCTGACCTGCTTTCTGCCCTCCTCACATGCCAAGCTCTTTACCAAGGGCCTGTGTCGCTTTGTTTCCTCTGCCTCAGAGGCTCCTTTTCCCGTCTCATCCCTGCATGACTGGCTCCTTACATCATTAAGGTCTACATTTCAGAGGGTTTTACGTAAATTAGTGCCCTGCCACATTTTATTTTCCTCAAAACACTTCTTACCATCTGAAATTACTTATGTATTTGTTATGAGTTGATAGTCTGTCTACCCACATTCTTACACACACACACACACACACCCCTATCTATACCTGTATCCATGCACTAAAATGAAAGCTCCATAAGGTCCAATCCTTGTCTGTCCATCCACCTCTATATGCTCCAGTGCCTAGAGTGGGTCCTGGCACTTGGTAAGTGCTCAATAAACACAGTTGAATGGATGACTGATGAAGTGGATGGATGGATGGATGGATGGATGGATGGATGGATGGATGGATGGATGGATGGATGGATAATACAGAGAACTGTGGGAACACTGTGGAAGGAGGAACAAACTCTGCTATCATTTTACTTTTCTAAGTCATAGCATGGAAATAGGTTTGATATGTTGAGTCTCTGTTTACTTTGGGATGGAAATATACCTTAAAACTTTGAGTCTTTGTTTAAAGGTCACTTCCTCAATGAGACCTCTCCCAACACACCTTACTAAATTTGTTCTCCCTTTTTTGTCTCTCATATTACTCTGTACTTTTCCTTTCATCTTCATCATAGTCTATGATTGCATATTGATTTGTGCAATCATTCATTCAACCTTTGTCTCCTCAAGTAGACCATGAGTATTAGAGAGAGCGTCATGTCTTTTTGTCCATTGCTCTCCTTCTCAGGCCAGACACACAGAAAACTCAATCATCATTAGATGAGCCAGTATTCACAGCACAGATTCTAAAAAACGTCCAAACAAGTGAGCAGGAAAAAAAAAATTGTACATGCATACTGGCATATGCATTTTTAAAGCAGAAAACACATTAACATATTTTTAATTTAAAAAAAATTAGATTTTCAAATTTCAGAACAGTAAACACGTAATTTCAAAGGTCAGTAATGGTGAATGCAAAGAACTGGGTCATGATCTTGGTTTTGACCTCAACTTTTCCTGTAGCCTTTAGTCAGTTATTCAATTATACTGGGTCTGTGTTTAACCATCACCCTTCCAGCTGTATTGTGAAAATTAATGAGCTAATATTTAAATGGTACCCAGAAGGGATTCTGCTGCAAAGTCCTAAAGAAAAACGAGAGAACAAAATACAATTTTCAAATTCTAAATTCATGGGTTTTATTTAGCCTTATTGTGGCTAAAATATTTCTTTCAGCTTCTGGAATATTCTACTCACTTCTCCTCCTCTCCTTGCCTCTGCATCTTCTGTGGTTCTCTCTGCACGACCTCCCTCTGGGCTCCCCCTCGTCCATTCTCTCACTCCACAGCACTGGGGAGGCCTGCTTCATGCCAGGCTGTGCTAGGTGCTGGGAGCACCACAGTGACACCATCTCTGCTCTTTTACGAGGACCCTGCATAGATGGTCATATCTCCATTGTTAGCCCTAATGTCCTCGTCAGGTCTCAACTCTGCCATTTACAACCACTTGCTGAACATGTTCAACAAGGATTCATGATGATACCTCTAGCTCAACATGTTTAAAATTAACCAGGTCAGCATTTCCTCTGACTGCCCTCTTCTTGGCCATAGGATTACCATTTTCTAAGGCATCCAAGCTCAAAACCCTGCAGTTATCATTCGCTCCAACCTCTCCATTAAGCCCATGGATCCAATCACCAAGCAAATCCTTCATGAACAATAATCACTTCCTGCCAACTCTGCCACTTCCCTAGTCTACACTCTTATCACCTTTTACCAAGGCTGTTGCAACTGCCTCACAACCAATGATTTATATATGATCTCTCACCACGTTAGGTCTCTCTCCACAAAAAAGATATGACTTTCCTAAAATAAATTCGGATTAACATTCTCATCTCCCAGAAACCCTCACGGGTTGTCCTCTACTGAAGGATAAAGACTAGACTTTTCATTCTGGCATTCAAGGTCATATAAAAACTGCCACCACCTACAATTACATGCACATCACCCCCCCACACCACGATGGACCCTCTGTTCCAGTCAGCCTGAGAGATTCATTGTCCCCTGACACCTGGAGCATAAGCTCCAGGCAGGCAATGTAGACTGTATTAAGTCTATTTTCTGTTGCTTATAACAGAATACCTGAAACTGGATAATTTATAAAGAAATGAAATTTATTTCTTACAGTTGTGGAGGCTGGGAAGTCCAGAGTCCAGGGAGCACAACTGGTGAGGGTCTTCTTCTGGGAGGAAACTCCCAACAGGGTCCGATGGCAATGCAGGGTATCACGTGGAGAGGATGGCAAGAGCCCTCTCATGTACTCTCCTTATAAAAGCACCAGTCTACACCCATGATTACCCCTTAAACCATTAACCCATTACTACATGGATGCATTAATCCACTCATGAGGGCACAGTCCTCATGATCCAACAACCTCTTAAAGGCCCCACCTTTCAAGTACCATAACTGGATCTCCCACCCTCTTAACACCATTACAATGGGAATCAAGTTTCCAGCACATGAATGTTGGGGGTACCTATTCAACCCATAGCATAGACTCAATTTCTCCCCTGCCATTTGCTCAGTGGGAGCATTTGGACATGTTCTACTTTTTGTGCTTCCTTTTCTAATTTTTAAATACAGATTATAAAGGTATCTGCCTTGTAGGGTGAGGATTAAATAAATCACTTCTGTAAAGAGCTTGGCATCGTGTTGAGCTCCTGAGTGTTCACTATCAGCCAGCATGACTGCTTCTCCATGTGTGCATGCCTGCTCCCTTCCTCACTCCATTCCTTCAGCCTGAAATTCTTTTCCCCTCATCTACCTTTACCTGGATCTTAAATAGTCCTCGAAGGCATACCTTCCTCTATGAACTTCTGCCAACGTACATCGACTTCTTTTTTTTCCCTCTCATGTTTACTAATATCACCACATAGCTGGTGTTTAGCTTTAGCTTGCTCATTACCTTTTCAATCAAACTTCTCTATTTCAGCTAGACTGAAGTTTCTTGACGCAAGAGCTTTGTCATACACAGTACAAGAGTCTCAGCAACTGAGCAGTTCACAAATGTCTGTGTTATGCTGAGCTCAGCACAAAGTCACGCAAAACTACTTTTCCTTTTTTCTCAAGCATTTCACATGATATAACAAAAGAGAGGAGGGGAGAGATATTTCAATCATCATTAGGAGAAAGAATCATTGCCCAGCAATCGCCTATTTTACAAAATACCAAACTAAGAGTGTTACTTAGTTAATTCAGGGTGGGGTTGGGGAGTGTCACATCAGTTCTGATCACCACTGGTCAGGCAAGTCAATCAAAAGGGAAGAAAGAAAAGCCACAGCCAGAAAGACCTGCCAGAGCAATGCTCCAGCATGACCTGAAACTCCTCCCCAGGGGGAGTGTAGGCTAAAAATACGAATAGTGAAGAAATTACCCACTAAATGCTTGCCACAGTTCCCACATAATAGGTGTTTAATCACTGTTTGCCGAGCCAACAAATAATGAATGAACAATTGATGGAAAAGCTCCTAATGGGGAACTAAACATGTGGAATAATTATCAGTTTTTTAGAGGATTAAAACAGAGGATTATCATTTTCTTACCAAGATTTCCATTCAGTCTTCGTCAGAGATAGAAAACAAAACTGGATGAACCACTGATGTGACCTAATACAGCAATTCTTACAGTTTTATGCATTATTGCCCAGATCTAAACCATGATATAAATTATATCCGGTCTACACTCAAAAAAAAAGATTTGCAATCTGTATTCTAAAAATGTTAGCTCTCTTTTAGGACCTTAACTGTCACATTAAAGTTCTAGTGTTGTCTCATGTAATTGCTTATATACCACAAGGCAGCTAAGTTTTATTTCTTCGAACTTAATGGAAAACCAAAGGACAATCTCTCTGTATCATATAAAAATATAGAACATTAATGAGGAAAGCATCTGATACTTACGCTCCCTTTAGACTTTCTGGATCCTACAATAGGAGGTAGTGAAGAAGCTTTTTGGCTGTGGAAACAAACTGCAATTTAGAAATCTGAACACTATTTACAAACAATATATAATGCAAGATAACTGTCATCACAAACTGGAAGTTAACTGTTTCCTGACAGCTGTGTTTTACAGAAGATACCATATACTCTCCCAGTTTCACAAAGACTACCATAAAACTTCCAAATTCCAATCCAAATTATTTTAAATATTTTCCTGTATACTATTTTAGTTGACGCTTACAAATAAACTTTTAGAACCACCTTAATTTTTTTTCATAGCAGTTTTATTCAAATCCCAAAGTTTTCTATCTGTATTTCAAAAAATTATTTCCCCAGCTGAGTAATGATTTTGCCAGACTGAGTTAAAAACAATAAATTTCCATTGTTTTTATAATGTCTACTATGTCTATCTCTGATAGAAGAGGATAATGGGAAAACACTGGCATTTCCGTTCAGGGAATTTTTTAACCATTCTCACCAAAAAATAGAAAATTTTTTTAGACAATAAGTTGTTCTGCAGATGTCTATATTATTAGGAAATGTCCTGTCTTGAAACCCAACTGAACCTCTCCAAAAATAGGAAAACACATATGTAAGGGTAAATTGCACTAAATTGTATGAGAAAGGCCAACATGAGTTACAGTTTTCTTATTACCGTCCTGTACACACTGTAGCTCACAACAGGTTAATCTGGTGTGGCTTAGCAGAGATTATTAAAGGATTTGATTTCATGGCTGGGTAAGGGTGGTTAGCAATAAGTCTCCTGGTAAATAATTCTAAAATGCTGGAAAACCATGTGCTCTTGCATAGTTCAAACACCACCACTAAAATTCTGTTTCGTCTATTACGTATTTAGAAACCCTTGGCTAGCTTCTTCGTCAAGCTACACAGATTGTGACTTAATGGAAAACACATTGGTGACATTCTGCCCTATCTCTGCGGAGGACAGCCACAAAAAATCAGTTTCCAATAGCAAAGTGGCCACTAAATCTCTGTGAAAAGCAACAGAGATGGATCCCGGGGCACCGTGAGCAAGCTGAGGGGTCCTGCATCAGGGTCCAGAGCTCTCCATGCACAGCTCTGCAGCACATCTGCTTGGATGAAATAAAGCATCTTTCACAAATATATGACATTGCATAGAGAAAAAATGTTCTCACTGCATTGTGTGCAATTAAAAGTGTAATCCTTATAATTTTGCATGTATTAACTGTACACCCAGCCTCTCTATTTGCACAAGTGAAATTATATTGTTTTTATATTCTACAGTTATTATTAAAAGGAATATAAAATATTATATATATTTTTTAATACCTTTGAATGTTTCTACCCAAGCCAACTGAAAAATTATTTGGTCTAGCTAAATTAAGACACAATAACTTCTAATAATGTTTGCTATAGAGAAGCTCATTGCCCTGTATCTTCTTCACAAGAATAAATCTTTATATTTACTATAAATGTGGTACGTGGTAAAATATATATATTTAGCCTTTTACAGATTCCTAAAAATTATGTTTTTGTGCAATAGCTCTCAATCTCCCATCATGACAATAAAAACAAAGATCAATATATACCATACATGCTTTCCATTCTAACTGATAAATAGGATTATCAAATACATAAAATCCAATGGTGGTCAGCAAAAAGACCCAGTGCTATTTCAAGAGATAACTAAAGCAGGAGGAATGAGTGAATACGGATGAAGACTTACCCAAAAGGCCTTCTCATTGTTGACTTGTCAAAAAGTAATTCACCATAAGGCAATTTCTTAAACTTGTCTCTGCCAACAGCCACATAAAACTGCCCATTCTCCAGCTCTGCCCCACTCTCAACAAGTTTTCCTTCTAAAGTATAAAGTCTGTCAAAATATTAATGGCAACAATTAGAATTTTAACCAGCATTTAAAAACTTCTTAAAATTACAAAGTAAATAAAAACATTTTGTTCTTAATTTGACTCATCTGTTACTATTCTAAGTATTGAATTATAAATGCCAAGAAGTCATCAGATTCAACTAACTGCCAGTGTTATAATATAGATACAGTTACTATCTAGCTGTACAGGGTTTCCTTCCAGAGTCTAACTATCCAGCATAAGGATCGCCTGTTGCTGCCATGGTAAGATTTTAGATTGTACAGAATGTGGTGCTTTTCTGTTTTTTTTAAGGTAATTTTTTTCTTTTTCTTTTTTTTTAACTTTATTTATATTGATTTTTGTGGGATACCGTGTGTTGTTTCAGTACGTGCCTATACTGCACAATGATTCAGTTTGGGTAGACAGCACAGTTTTGTACCTGTGGGTCCACCCCATCCCCTCTCCCCGATTCTGAACATGGTGCTTTAAATAAAGTTCGGCTTCCATTGAAGACTGATGCTTCTATTTATATTTTGTGAGCACTTTTAAAATTTATCTTCTTAGTGTATCTATCAGGCTGACAAGCTTCTGACTATATTTTGTGCAAGAACAGCTCCCAGCCAATTATTACATCCAAATACATGCAGAACTGGGTCAGGGAAAAAAAAGCGTGAACAGCCAGGAGGTGAAAGAACCCACCGCCAGTGTTAATGATGCAGAACTGCATAGCATTCGTGCTTCTTTCTTTTTTTGCTGTCCCTCTTAAACAAGAGAGCGAACATTACATCTTGCCAGAATCAAGCAGTTTCACAAGAACCTTCCTTTACTGTAAAACTGCTGCTACAAACTATAATTAATATATTACTTATTAAACAAACAGTGACAATTTTACTAGATGACTTAAAGTGTCCACAGAATTTTTTTTAAAGAACAGGAAGAAACAAACTATTAGAAAATCAAACCAGAAAGACAATGTATGTTTTTGAAGGTTATAAACAAGAGTCATCAACTGGAAGCATTTCAAGATAATAATAATAATAAAAAAAAAAAAAAACCTAGGTCTCCTTATATTACATAACAAAGGTTAACGACATTTTCAAAGTGAAAAAAAAAAATAATAATCCATTGACCTGTCAGCTTGTTTACTCGTTATATAAATGACTGTATAATATGAAGCCATGAAGTACAGTGAAAAAGCCACCAAAATCCCTGAAATGTTCTTGTTCTTAGTTAGTATACAGCTGCTAAAGTGTCTTTCTTTATAACATTGTACTTCTACCCTACAAGTTTAACTATCAACACCTAACCCAGATTTCTGTTTTTCCTGCCTTGACCTAGACCGGGGTTTCTGAACAGTGGCACCACTGATATTTTAGACCAGATAATTCTTTGTTGGAGAGTCTGTCCTGCACATTTTAAGATGTTTAGCAGCACCCTTGGCTTTCACCCACTAGATGGCAGTAGTAGCCACCCCATCCCCAGTTGTAACTACCAAACATGGCTCCAGGCACTGCCAAATGTTCCCTAGGGGCAAAATCGTGCCTGGTTGAGAACCACTGCCCTAGACCCAGACATTGTTCTTTCATTTTCCTTCAGAATAATTAATGTGAATCAGTAGTTAGCTTTTATGGGTAGAAATTAAAAGGCAGCATAGCTGTGGACTCTGGAGAAACAGCCAGGGTTTGACTGGTTTCCTCTGCAGGTAGGTAAAGGGTCCTGAATAAATTCTAACCCATGATTTTAACCTTCTTTTATACAGCCCTTGTTTTCTTCCTTCGCTACAAAACACAAGAAACATAAACAGATGATTTTAACCTTCTTTTATACAGCCCTTGTTTTCTTCCTTCGCTACAAAACACAAGAAACATAAACAGAAAGTCAAACCAATTTTTATAGGATGCATTTGATATATAAATATACTGATGCATAGGGCAACCTATTAATGTTCTGCTAAGGTAACATGAACATGTCCCAGGAAGAGCATCAGCAAAAACTCACTCATACCTGGCATTTCATTAAGAATTAATGTTCATATGTTCAGGGAACAGATAACTATACTTTCATTTCTAGGAAAGTAGATATGTTTTATTTTTATGTATAAATCTGTTCAGATTAATACATGTATGAATAGGTATATCTGGGTATGAAATTATCTGTATATATCTTTGTGTGCTTTATATTATTTATTGTGTGGGTTTACACTTAGATATATGTCAAAAGAAACAACTATATATCTTTTTAAAAATCAATATATAATTATTGTGATCTGCCTTCACTCCTGACACTAAAATAAAATCCAGAAGGATCAAGGGTTTAAATAAAATTTTAAAGTACACCTGAAAGAATATTTTTATAATCTTGGAGTAAGGAAGATCTAAGCTACTCATAAAACTCAGTGATCATAAGAAAAGATTGAAAATTTGATTACATCAAAATTCAGGATATCTGTATGCAAAAAGGAATATAAGGAGAGTAGCTTAGTAGTTGAGAGCACAGGCTCTGAGCATAATCTTGGGTAAGTAACTTTCCCCTCTGTGTCTCACATTTTATGTCTATTAAAAGAGAATAATAACACTACTCACCTCATAGGGTCACTGAACTAAGTTAAAAATGTAAAGCATTTTGTAATAATGCCTGGCACACAAGAAATAATCAACAGATGTTGTTGTTGTAGATTAAATAAATAAAAATCAAGAAATGAAACACTATTTTAGACAACCTTGAGTGAAAAGACAAAATGTTTTCTTAGTTTTGCAATATAGGTAAGAGTATGAAAAACAGGCTCTCTCATGAACTTTTCGTGAGAGTACACACTAGCACATACTCTTTGGAAGACAATTTGCAGCATCTACCAAAATTTAAAATGCATTTGCCACTTCATGCAGCAATTCAAATTCTAGACTTTAACCTCCTGTAAACTCTGCTTATATACAAAGACATACACACGTAATAGCAAAAGATTGGAAATGACCTAAATTTCCATCAAGAGGAGACTGTTAAATTAGGGTACACCTGTAAAATGGAACACTTTGTAGTCATTAAAAATAATAATAGGAGCTATTTGTGCTGATAAGCATAATCTCTAAGATTTGATATTATAGGAGAAAAGCAAGGGTAGTGTGTATACGTATTTACTTATTTATTTATTTATTTACACATATATATGTGTATGTGTTCCCATTTATGTTTTTGAGAAATAAAAGATGTATGTGCCTGTATATGCATAGAATATTTCTGGAATGATGTAGAAACGTACCAGGGAGAGGGACTGGGGAGCCTGAGGTGGGAGAAACACTTTTTATTTATATCCTTTATCTTATTAAAAATTTTTTGCCACATGTAAAGTATTACTTTCTTTTTTTTTTTTTTTAAGTATTACTTTTAATTAAAACACCCAATTATGTTTAAAATCTCAGTGGCTATGAACTGTATATATAAACATATGTTGATATACATACATTATCTGCATACACATTTAACTGAAAGACATAATATGCAACCATGTGATAATTTATTTCACCATGTGTGTATGTGTGTATATATACGTGTGTGTATATAAATACACATATGTGAAAACAGGCATAAGAGCTTGCAAGCAAGAGTATACTGTACCAGTGCACTATATTAGAGAGACTGGGGTGAAGATAGTTGGGGAGGAGAACCAAACTCTTGACTGGATTTCAAGTATTTGTATGTCTATATGTATACATATACATATGTGTATATGCATTCACATACAGATGTACATTTTGTGTACATCTATCTATTATTTGTAACTCTCCTAACTCTCCCACCTGAAGGAAAATAAATAAGTCAGCCTCCATCAAGGGATAATTTCATAGGCTTCACAATTTAAAAGCCATGATTTCAATCTTCACTTAAATTTCAGAACCTGAGAAAAATGCTTTTGATTTTTTACATTTAGACAACCTCACTTAATTATCTTCTCTTTAGCCTGCCTCCTTCTTACACCCACTAACACCACCTGATATCTAGTTTTTACCTTTGGCCAACAGTTTGGACCATCAAATAATCATAAATGCCTCCCAGAAAATAAAAGACAGTTATAGCTGGCTCTCTCAAGGAAAGTCCTTCTCAACTAACACAATGACACAATGTTGATGCTTGTCTATTTACTCTAAACCAAAGGAATAAAAATAGTTAATATTTCTTGATGTGCTCCTAGGTGCCAGTGACTTTGTTCTAAGCTCTTCATGCAGATTACCTCATTCCTTAAAACAACCCTATGAGGTAAGTACTATTATAAACCCATTCTACAGACAAAGAAACTGAGGCATACAGAGCCTAACTGGTGAGCTGAAATTCAAATCTAGGGACCAGTGATTTCACAGTCTCCTGGGAAGGTCTTCAACAATTCCAAAACCCATCCATCCACTTGTAAGAAGATTCCTCTGACATACCTATGGACAGCCCCACTCCTCAGAGTTATTTTTTCCGTGACCATTTGTAGTACATGATCCCACTGATTCAAGGCTTTTCTAGGGATGAGGAGGCGAGAAGCTGGGCTTATGAGGTCTCCATTTGCAATCAAGCTGGAAAAAAAAAGGAGCCGAGCTATTTGAAACAGTCATGCCTTTAAAACTATGAGAAAAAAAAACTCCGAGCCAAAAGGAAACCACTACACCAATTATAACTTGAAATATAGAGGGCTCCAACTTACAAGATCGTGCAAGGTTCTCGAAGTGGTTTCCTAAAGCGAGCTGACACATTGATTCTGCTGTGAATCACTGGTTTTACCTTTAAAAGACAAGAAAAGAAATATAAATCACTAAGCTTATGTTAGTTTTTGTTGTTGTTTTGTTTGTTTTGTTTTTTTCCTGAGGAAAAACTTCAGGTTTCCAGGGAACTGGCTGAGACTGTCATGCCTTTGTTAAAATCTTGTCTTTTTTCTTATATAAACACTCCAGGCTCACCCTCTATCGATATTATACGCCCTTAACAAAGCTCTCAGGAAAAGAAAATTATCCCTTAAGCCCTGATCATATGGCTGATGATCTCTGCCAACAACAGAAACGACAGACTATTATGAGAATTTTAAGGCAACTTTTAAACAGTGCTTTCTGAAAAACAACAATAAAATGATCCCATAAAGTCTTGAGCTCTGAAGTGTCCTCCCCTGCGGCAACCACATACTGTGTTTTGTCCTCTCTCCCATTCTCACTGCACCTGCTTTCTGATCCCACGGTCCCCACCGGGGGCCTGACCCCACCCTATTCTCTTAAGACTGACCTCATCAACTTTTCCTGGGCTTCCCTTCCTCTCCTCTCCATCAGCCGCACTCACACCAGCACCCTCCATTCCCACAGCCCTTGCATCTGAGTGGGTCTGATCGTGTCCCCTGTCCTTTTGCTTCCAGGGTCCAGGCTGCTGTGAGAAAGGACTCTCCGCCTGAGACAGGGCTTTTGGCATCAGCTGGACCTCAGCACTGCTCAGCCAGCCCTCTACCCCTCCCAAGTCAACTATTTTTTCCATTTCCTACAATGGATAGTCCAAATCATTACCTCTTGTGCTAAACCCTAAAATCCCACTCTGGATACACACACCCTCAGCGAATCATTTCATTTCAAACTTCAAGAAAATAGAAGCCACAGGCACAAAGGCCCTTCAACCTGCCTTGCCTCCACAACCCAGCTCTTGTATGTCTTTGCCACTTTTCTCCTTTCCTGCTGTCTCAGAAGAAGAATCTGTGTCCCTTTACAGAGCTAATCCTCCCATCTTGATTTTGTCCCCTGCTATCTCTACTTCTTCCATTAATTCTAATACTTTCCACCCCCAACTGGTGCCTTCAGTTCTCCCCTGACCCTACGGCCATCTTCAGTACATCCTCGCCCATCTCTCTCTTACATGGTGCCCTCATCTCCTACCAATCCTCCCTCCACCCAGACCCCCAGTTGTGCACTTTAATTGAACGAGGCTACTTCCTTCCATTCCCCAAACATTCCCTCCATCCACTCCTTGCCTTTGCTAATCTTGCCCCTCTGCCTAAAATGCCCTCCCATGTCTCCAACCTGCTGAAATTCCATCTGCTTTTCAAAGTCCAGCTCAGTCCTCACAATCCTTCCCTGCTCCTCCTCCTTCAGCTTTCTGTCTCAAACTGCTACTGCTACTATATTATCAATGACAGCACTTTTGTTTTTAGGGGTGTTTTCCCCATGATTTGAAAGGGAAACTTATAAGCAAAGAGATCTGGTTAATAAAAATAATTAACATTTATTGAGCTATAGTTTATGGCAAGCACTCTAAGTAATTCACATGCATTTTATATATATATTTTAGTCCTCAAAACAACGCCCTGAAATATTATTACTATAGCCCCATTTTACATGAAGAAACTGGAGCTTAATTAATTAATCTGCCTAAATTCACACATAATAAGGGGAAGAATTTTTAGTGAACCTATATCTATGAACCTCCAACTATTTGCTATGCACTTGCTAGTTATTTTAGAGATCAAATATTAGCCCTAAATCATTTATGGGAACTTCACCTCTGTAAAATTATGCCAACTTTGAGAGAAAGAAGGTAGATTTCTTCTATGACTCTCCAGTGCCTAAAATAATGCTCGGTAATGGCTGCTAGTTACACAATAAATTTTTATTGAAATTTAGTTAAAAGATACTCCAATTTAGAAAAGAATTTTTTAAATTTAATTATAATAACTTGTTCTATTTTAAACCCATAGATCCTTGACCCTAAACTAACATTTACAGTGATGTTGACTTTTTAAAAAATGTTTAAAAGGTAATGCACTTTGACACAATTCAAGCAATTAAATGGGGCATATAGTAAAAAGGAAGTGTCCTTCCCACTCCTGTTCCCTAACCACCAACTTGCAACCAGAATTAGCAACATTCCTTCAAAGATAGTCTATATATATATGCATAATATGTAGATATTATATACACATAATTTTTAAACACAAGTGATAGCCTGCTATACCCATTCTTCTGCACCTTGCTTTTTTCATTTAATAATTTGTCATGGAAGTTGTTTCATGTTGGTACTTAGAGTGAGGGTTGCTTTACTCTTTATACCAGCTGTCTATATTCCATTCTATGAATGTGCCATAATTATTTAACCTGTCCTTGAATGGTCCTTTCAATTGTTTCCAAACCTTTGCTATTGCAAATAATGCCATGATGGATTTCCTTGCAAATATATATCTGTAGAATCAATTATTAGAATTGGAAACTTGCTGAAACAAAGGGTAAGCAATTTTTTTTTAGTTTAATGGAGTTTATTGCAAACTTATTCCTGATCGATCCCAAGAGTTTCTTGATTTACTTAGTTCATAAGATAGCACAAGAAAATAGATTTGTTATACCAGGAATGGAGCTCTGAGGCCAGCATTGTGGTTCACAATGTCTTCGGATGACTGACTACAAATCCCTCTCTCAGCATATTTGCTTACTCTTAAGGCTTAGCATGAAGTCTTTGCCCATGTGACAGGCAGACCTTCTGATTCTGTGCCTCTGCTAAGAAATTCCTCTCAGAGTCCTCCCCACCTCTTAAACATAACTATACTGCTTCCCTGACCACTCAAATGAAAGCTGCTGCCTATATCCCTGGTGCTTTAATGCTTCTCTTGCCTTACTTTGTTTTTCCCATAGCACTTATCACCATCTGACATATTATATATTTTGTTTTTGGGTTTTTAATTGCCTGTCTCTACTGTTAGTTTTTAGTTATCTGGCAATGTACTGAGCACATACATCATACTCAGTTATCTTTTTCAACGTGTGAATGTCATACCATACTCATCTTGATGTTAATTTAAAACCCTGTTGGATTGCTGAATAAAAGGTGAAGGTGAATAACTTACATAAACAAATAACTTTAACAATCTTATAGAATTGTCTAAAATACACTATTTTGCTTTAGAGCATAGTCATCTATAAACATACTGAAATTCATAAATTCCATAACTTTACTCTGAGTTATAAGTCGTTGCTTGAATTAAATCAAGCCATCTGTTTTGAATAATAGTTGTTTTCTTTATTCAGCATGACAAAAATATTCCCCAAATGTTCATGATTAACCAGTTGAACTGAAGATTAATCTTGAATATATGTTTAAGTTACTATAATTAAAATAACTAAATTATTATATTTTCGGATATACTAATAAAAGAGTTTAAAAAATTAATCCATGTAATATATCTGAGTTGTCGAAAAAATATGTAAGACCATTGTATAAAACAATTAGTACTTTTTGAAAAAAAAATACAAGCTTTCACTTAAAATGCATTTTTCCAATTGGCACTTTAAGTAATAACTTAAATCAGACAAAAAATTTGAACCAAATCAGCTGCAAATAAGGGGAGCTTTTCCAAAGCCCTGATCAGGGAGGTGAAGTATTGGTCACTTTGTGGTAATTTGGAGATATTATGGCTTTAGGTAATGGAAAATATAATAATAAATTAGAATTTTTTAAAGTTTTATCAATTTTATTAGCCCATACACTTTTCCTTGCTCTTTGAAAATAAACGGTATTTCCAATATGAAAATGTTAACTATCAGCACACCTAGTGAGGGAGGGGTGGACCCTAGGAATGGAGTATGAGGGACTGCCACTCAGACACGTGGTACCCAAGGATGTGTCTCACTGACGAGCAGGCTGACCAGCGTTAGTTGTGTAATCTGTGACTATGAAACCAAATCAAATAAAAAGGTTTCAATGCAAAACTCAAACATTCATTTGGAACCCAGCAGCATTAATGCTCCCAGTTGGCTTTGTCAGCTGGTAAGGGAATCACCACCAAGTAAAAGCAAGTCGTGCTGATGACTGACCTCTAGTCTCGATTCTGCACCGGGTTCGACATGTCTTGGGAAACCCAGTTTACTAGGATATAGAGAAGTAGGTTAGCCTAGTGAATCAGAGAGAGGAGTCATTCTGGAGACAGGCTGAAGAAGCTGGCAAAAACCTCATTTCCAGTCTGAGTGAATATTAGACAGATAGATAGTTAGACAGACTTGCAAAATATTTCTTGGAACTATTTCCAAAGTCAAAGGTGGCAGAGGTGACTTAACCATGCTCACCCTGCTAGAACAGGATGAGCCAGGACTCTCTTGCAGTGTTTGGATACAAATCAAATACTCTTTCCAATATCTTACTCTGTCTCCGGTATCTTATTTAGATTGTGTTTATGTCCCAGATGATCATTCAAAAATAAAATGCTTCATGTGAACCTGATAAGTCTAAGTAAGTAATTTAAGTCAAGTTTATAAATGCCACAGGACACTTAGCATGACATTATCACAGCTGGGTCAACATTCAAGTTAAAATCTGCATAAATCTGTTTGCTATGAAAAGTAAACTCAAGGAAATGAAAATTGTTGCTTTAAAAATATCTATTTGGAATAACAAAATCAAGGTGATAAACTGAGTGATTGAAATTCTGGATTCCAGGACTGATTGCCAAAACTTTTTACACACCTCACACCTCAAGTTTTTGATTTGCAAAAATAGGAATAATCCTGCTAAACTAGCCCAAAGGGATGCTCCATGAACTAATTAATGAAGTGGCAATATCAATCCCTGGGGCTGTTAAACTGAATGCTTCGGAGAATTCATCTATCTCAAATCTCAGCACTTACCTCTTCCCCTCAGCCAAGAAAACCAAACTCAGTCTAAGGACCTGAGAAAATGATGCTGTTAAAAGGATACCATCACAAAAAGCTGATGACCCCTGACCTCTTGTAAAAACTGATTATACAATCTAAAAGCTCAATTTTCAATAACTTTCAAAAAAAATATATCAGAGTTTTGTGACTGTCCTTCAGGTAGACTTAGACATTTAGAGAAAAAGATGTACTTAAGTTACTTATTTGCAAAATACAGGTCAAGCCTACATACACAAAGAGGCTTCGATTCTATTTTCCTTATTGTATGGACTTAAGAAAAGTTGGGTCCTCAAAATGGTAATCTTTGAGGAAACTGTTACTACTTTACAAACACAGCACACAGCATCAAGAAGAAAAACAAAGTCCACTACAAAATACTTAATAAATTTTCACCATTTTTTATAAATTAGAAGGGCCAAAAGTTTTTAAAAGACAATAAAGGAACAAGTAATCTATCTAGGAATCAATCTACCAGACACATCCAAACTGTAGATTGTTCTAAAGAGATTTTTTAAAATAATCATCCATTTTTTTCCAATGTTACTATTTTTTAAATAGAAGAAAGATTGGCTAAGATGCCTGATGCATAGTGATGGTACAATCCACCACACTGAGCATGCCCATGGTTGATGGTATGTATCATAATGACATTGGAGAGTGTCTCTATCAGAGGACATTCCATGCTGGGAATAGTGACAACTTCATGGAATAAAGCCATTCATCATGGAGATATTCCAAATGCATAAACTGAAAGAGACAGCTGAAAAGGAAAGGTTATATAACAAGAGATGAGGACAGCGATCAATCTTTTCAAAAGAACAGTAGACTCACTAAAAAATAAACACAAATTTAAAAAGAAAAAGAATAGTAGACCCAGTAAGAGAAAACTAAGAGACATTCCACTTCTTAGAAAGTAGATCGTGGGAGACTGTTCCTCCCACTATAAGAACAAAAACAGAGAGAAGTCAAAAATCATAGTTTTAAAAAAAACCCATTAAAGTGCTTAGGATGCAAAAAAAGTCTAGGTGACCTAAATTCCAGAAAGGAATGAACCCTTTCTAAATGAGAAGAAATCGTGTCTGTCTTCATCCCCAGGGGCACTAACAGCAGAGGAATAAACCTTCCATAGACAGTCCTGTGAGTCAGCTGGACAGAGAAGATCCTGGTGTGGCTCAAGTTCACACTGCCCACAAATTCTTCCTCACGGGGCCTCTTCAAGTGCACAGAAGTGTAACAAAAGCTAGGAGAAGAGAAAAACAGCAAAAAAAAAAAAAATCCCACGGTGTGGAAAGCTAGGAATGGAGCTGGATAACAGAAAGAATCTCCAGTGGTGTATAAAGCTACAGCTGGAATAACTAGAGAGAGAGATCTCTAAGTCTCTCCAGTATTAACTCCCAAGACCTGCTGGAGAGAAAACACGCCCTGATTTCACCGTCTAAGTGTTTGAAACCACTTGTAAACTGAAACTAGCACTGCAACCCAGCCTATAATAGCTCAGCTGTGGAGGATGCTCTATGATCAACCCCTTTCCCTAGCAGAGCAGGCCAACAGAGAAAGAAGGTGCGTTTTTTCTGGGGGTAAATATTATGTACTGTCATCTTCTACAGAATTTTCTACAAAATTTCATACAAAGTGACCAGTATACAATAAAAATTATAAAACATGTAAATGAAGGGGAAAATAGGGAAATAGTCAAACCCAGAGATAATTATAAGATCAGCAAATAAGGATTTTAATATAACTATTAAAAATAGGCTAAGGAATTTAGTAGAAAAGGTAAACAAAATAGATAAAAGATGGGGAATTTTAGCCCAGAAATTGAAGCTGTAAAAAAGAACCAAATGAAAATTTTAGAACTCAAAAAAGAGTATCTGAAATAAAGAATTCATTCCATGGGTTAAGCAGATTAATCATAAAAGAATATGCCCTGAGAAAATATATTTTTAAAAAGGAGATGAAGGGCCGACCCCGTGGGGCACCTGGGAGAGTGCGGCGCTGGGAGCGCAGCAGTGCTCCCGCCGCGGGTTCGGATCCTACATAAGGATGGCTGGTGCGCTCACTGGCTGAGCGCGGTGCGGCCAGTCACAAAAAGACAAAAAAAAAAAAAAAAAAAGGAGATGAAAATAAAGACATTTTTAGACAGACAAAAGCCAAGAGAATTAATTGTTAGCACACCCGAAGGACGAAAAAATTGTAAAAAAAAAAAAAAAAAAAAAAAAGTTCTTCAGACTGAAGGGAAATAATAAAAGATGGAAGCCTGAATCCGAACAAAAGAATAAAGGACATTGAAAGGAAATATGTGCTTTTAAAGACTTTTTAAATTTTCTTTTCATCTTAAAGACTATTTTAAAGCAAAAATAATAATGATTAATGACGTTGGTAACATAGATAGAAGTAAAATATTTAATAAGAATGCAAGGTAAGGGCCGAGCCCGTGGCGCACCCGGGAGAGTGCGGCGCTGGGAGCGCGGCGACGCTTCCCGCCGCGGGTTCGGATCCTATATGGGAATGGCCACTGCACTCACTGGCTGAGTGCCGGTCACGAAAAAGAAAAAAAAAAAAAAAAAAAAAAGAATGCAAGGTATGAGTGAAGATAAATAGAATTATACTGCCATAAAGTTTTTCGCGAGCTGGTATAATATCATTCCAAGGTAAACTAAAATAAAGACGCACATTGTAAGCCCTAGAGTAAATACTAAAAAAAAATAAATAAATCCCAAACAGGCATAGCAAAAAGCCAATGGAATAATTTTTTAAATGTTTGATGAAGCTAAAGAAGGCAGGAAAGAAGGAACAAAAAACAAGTATTGGATGAAGCAAACAGAAACAAATAATAATATGATGGACCCAAATCCAGTGATGCCAGTAATTCAGTAAATGTAAATAAACTAAACACTCCAGTTAAGAGACAGAGATGGCTAGACTGCACAACAAAACAAAATTCAATTACATACTGTTTACAAGAGACACGCTTCTTTAAATATAAAGACTTGAGTAGATTGAAAGTAAAAAACAAAAAAAAAAAAATAGAAAAAGATACACCAGGCAAATATTTCTCAATTTGGTCCAGATGTTTTTGATCAATGCAAAATTACAGGAGATGCAGAATACCCATTTTCTCAATTAATTTTCATAGCAGATGTATATCAAAGAGTTTTTAAAACTTGTATATTTCTTACAGAACATTATATCCTATACAATATCTGGCATGCTAAAATATCTTTTTCTAGTATGAACTTTTGAGCTTAAGAAAATGAAGCTCCAGAAAATTAAATACTGTTAATCTGGAACAGTACAGCTCATATGATCTTCTATGGTATGGAAGAAAAACACTAACAGGGAATGTGTAGCTGGAGACTCCATCACAGTTCAGCAGTGTTGGTAAAATAGGATAATTTAATCAGGCCTCTCAACCTAGGCCCGGTTGGGGGTGGTGTGGCACGTTCTTTGTAAGCAAATTGGGGGGGGGTGGAGCTGGTGCACATGTGCAGCACCCCGAACTTGGCTGGCATCTGCCTCGGGCATCCGCCCGCACGGCCATGCTCTCGAACAAGCAGCTTCCATGGACCTGTATGCCTGTTACCTAGCTCATAGACCTGCGTGTGAGGGGTCTGGGGACCCAGCCTGGCATATGAGAGGTCTGGTGACCCAGCCTGGCGTGTGAGGGGTTTGTGACCTAGTCTGTGAATGGGCTTGAGGGGTCTGTGCTCTCCAGACCCAGCCCTAGCTCGACAATTGGCCCAGTCGGCAGGATTATGGCAGGTAAACACACTCAACAATTGGCATAGTTGGCTGGTAAAAGAGCTCGACAAGCAGTATGTTTTTCTCTGATCCCCATCTTTCTGTGACCATTTTCAGCTTCCTGTACTAACTACTCCTTCTCTGCCCATGCTTAAATGTTGATGTTTCCCCTAAGATTCCGTCCCTGCCCTCTCCTCTTTTTAACCCAAGCAATGTCCTGGTCAAACTTATCAAACCCAATCTTACTATTCACTGACATCACTTTGCCAATGATAATCAAGTCTCCATCTCTAGTCCAGGTCTTTCTCCTGACCCCAAATCTGGATGCCCAACTGTATATGTCTAGCTCTTTACATTAAAACAAAGATTTGTAAAAAATCTGTTTGTACCTTAAACATCCATCCATTCAGCAGTCACTATAGCATGAGAAAATTGTTTTTGCATTATCTAATTTTCATAAATCACCTGCATTTTTTCAAAGTCCCATAGCTTCTCCCTCCTCAACATCGCTTCATCTGTCCCCTCCTTTCCCCTCCCCCACAGCCTGTGTCCAGGTCCCCACAAATCCTCACATGAGCTGCACCCAGCACAGTCAAACCAGTATTCCCGCCACCAGTGTCTTTCCTCTCTCTCCCACCTATTTCTGAATTGGTCTTCCTAAAGCACAGACCCAAACACATGTCTTCCCTATGCAAACACCTTCAAAGACTGCCACCATCTTCAGATGAAGTCCACCTGTCTCAGACTTAGATATTTAAGATCATGTTTGAGCTGGCCAAATCCTACATACTCTCACCTTATTTCTCACTATTCTACCACTCACCATTCACTCAGATGGATATCATGTCTCTCCTCAGAAATTTCATATCATTTTGTCTGAATCTCTCATACAACATTTTTCATATATATAACGTATTCCCCTTATGTTATAAATATTTACGTGGACTGCATCTCTCTTCTATTCAATTCTGTCAGTAAACAGCCCTCACCTATAACCCAAAGACCCATTTATGGTGCTTTGGACGTAGCATTCTCCCAGTAAATACTTCAACTAAACAATAATTAAGACCAATTTTTGAGACTGTATCATGCCCAGAACTGTATCAAACACTCTCTATATGTTACCTTGACTTTTCACGGTATCTTTATAAGGTAGTTATTTTCTAGAAAGTTTACAATTGTAAAACACATCAGAACTCATAAAATGCATTCATTTATATTCACATTTATTCCTCAAAATAACTTTATGAGGTTAGTATTATTCCAATTGTATGGATGGAAGAGATGAGCCTCCCGACCTCTCAAGGTCACACAGTAAGCAAAGAAACAGTCATATGAATCCACTTCTGACTTCCAATCCAAATTTCTTCCTTCTGTGCCATGCAGCCTGCTAATGTTGCTCAAGACAGAAACTGGCCACTAGCAGAAGTAACAGACACATATTTGCACTCTTTTAAATAAGATCTTTCTTGAATTATATGTAACTGAATATGTGCAAATGTTTACATATATTGGCACATCTAGACCACTTTTATTCAATGGTCCCCATACCTTCTCAAGTCTATTCAAGCTTCTCTCCCTTGAGCTATTACCTGTCAAATATTCTTTGCATGCTTCTATCAGTATAATTTATGTACAACCCCCATAGAATAACAACTAAAATTTGATAACCCCAAAAACTTCTAAAATTCCAGATTCCAGGTATGGTGGCAAATCAGGTCAGCCACTGAAATATATACACTGTAAGAATACTTTCATCATCATCGTTATATGATAATAAGTTGTTTTAAATTCTACTCCTCTAACATCAGTGAGAACCTAGTTACAGAAGATGTCTCTAATTATAATGAACAAGCTGTTTAGAGCATTCCCAGAAGAGTCCAATTAGTTTCTCCAAGCTGATGAAACGACTCATCTCTACCTGGGTCCTCCACGGGTCCCCATGTGGTTTTAACCAGGCCAGGGCCTGATTCTCAAAGGAAGGGTTAGGGTTCATCTGTCAAGTGTGGATTATCATCTCTTATTCAGAAAGTTATTTTTCTGCCAATGATGGATACCATAACCTCAGTTTGCAGATTTGCCTTTTGAACTATTATCTAAATGAATGCCTCCCTACATTGAAGCAGGAAAACAATTCAAAATAAATTAACAAACAAGTAAATGATGTGGCTATGCAAAGCATAGCAAGGTAAACTATTTTTAGCTTAAAAGTGACCCTAAAGATAAGATACCCATCATAAGTAATACCTTCCTAGGAAAACTCCCAAGTATAAGCATATATTTAAATAATTGCTCATATTGCCAACTCCTTTCAGCAAATTTTGACCCATCAAATCAATTTCCCAACATACCACAAGTGTTTAAGCTACTGACATTTGACATTCTGTTTTAATTTCCTGTTTATTGCATTTTGTGGAATATTTTAAAGATAATCCTAAGCATTCTGAATATATAATGTTAAACCTCATTTATTAATTTCATTCTAAAAATAATTACTTGCAGTGGGCACTTTGTCTTATAGGGAAACTAAACAGTACTTGAATACCTGGTAAGGCATTCATAAGTCTGCATGCTATGCTGAAGAGAATAATATGACCCCATAAAGTTAAAAAATAACCAATTAACCCAAGAGAACTCTCGGAAGAAGTTATTGGAATTGCCACTAACCAAGCATTGAAAAAAAAAAAAAAGTACTTTTGGATTGCTTGTCTTTTCTTGTGTATTCCTTATTAATACTTACTATTTCACCACTGCCTTTTTTTATTATTTTGCGTTATTTTCCCAAATGGGATTTTGTTTACCAAACCAATCTAGGCAGTAGAATGTAAAATTTCCACTAAAATGCAGAGCAGCTGACAGGCTGCACACAACAACGTGACATGGAAGTGAGCAGTGCACCGAAATAAGCCAATTCGGCCCCAGGATTCCCACTCAAGAAGGAGCCAACTGTTCATGATCGACATGCAGTCTTTCATAAATACTGAGAAAACTATCAACTCACCAACAGACTGACGGCAAGGGAAGGAAAGCTACCATTTTTACGAATATTAGTTTTTCATCCACAACGTGCAGGCTTTGTGCTCCCTGCTTAGGATACTGCACAGAAGAGAGCAGTCATGGCCCCACTCTCATTGAGCTTACACAGAGGGTGGGGCGCAGGGGTGACAGACAGTAAAGGAGTAAAGGAATGAACAAAGGCAGCACAGCATCACTCAGAAGCACTGCACTGGGAGTCAAGTTCAAGCCCTAGGAGCTCAGCTCCTCACTGAGTTACCTGAAGCAAGTCACTTCTTTGCCCCGGGGTGGCCTTGTGCACTAGGCTACAGGATGAGGGCACTGTATTTTGGTAATCTCTAAACTCACTTTGAGTTCTCACATTCTCCAAAAATATTAATGTGGTATTAAAATGCAAGTTAACTTGAACAAAAATAAAAGCTTTTAAAATTAAACTATTAAAAATATGACCTTGCCAACCCTAAGTGTCAAACAATTGCTAAGACAATAGAAATCTCTGTAATTTGGAACGAAGCATCGTTGTCCACACCAAATGGGATTGGATATAAGTATCCTCTCATAATTGTTAAAAAAAAAAAAAAAAATTAACATTGACTAGGTCAAATAGTTTTTTAAAAAAATAAAATCATCTATAAACTTCTGTTTGAACTGCTTACTAGAAGCCACATCTGTAACCAGACATTTCACAAGGCAAAGATGATAGTAATTAAATTTGAATTAACAAGTTTCAGTGTGTAAAAACGTCATGAAGACCAGAAACATTCCCTAATATGATTACAATGCTATACATACAGTTCCTGACTTAATTAAGATGGTTCAACTTACAATTTTTCGCATTCAGTAGAACCCGTACTTCAAGTACCCGTACAATGATTCTGTTTTTCACTTTCAGTACAATATTCAATAAATTATATAAGATTGTCAACAAGTTATTATAAAATAGGCTTTGCATTAGATGATTTTGCCGAACTGTAGGCCAATGTAAGTATTCTGAGCATGTTTAAAGTAGGCTAGGCTAAGCTATGAAGCTAGGTAGTTTGGGTCTATTAAATGCATTTTCAATTTACAGTATTGTCAATTTACGATGGGTTTATCAGGATGTAACTCACTGTAAGTCGAGGAGCATTTATACTGCTCACAAACAGACCAATAATGCTGCTAACTCACATTGTTCTAAATCGTATCTAGGTAAGGAAATGTGTCCTGTCCTCAACCAAAACTGTCATGTACTAGTGCTACATGCTTGAGATCACTCAAAAAAAAAAATTGCTTTAATTTGAGCATGTTTCCCACTCAAATTAATCTAGCCTCAGCAGTTCATGTCTCTTTTTCCTACTTTTGTATAATAACTATACTTCTCTGATAGATACACTGGTGAAATACACTTGGATTTCCAGAAATATACTTTAAGTCAAATGCTTCAGGATGGAAAATGATATATTTCCACTTATGCTTTTTTCAAATAACCAGCCCCATAAATAGTCCCAAGTTATGTGTGTTTCTGTAGCTCCTTAGTGAAGCATTCACACCTGAAGAAACTCCCAAGTCACCCACACCAATCACCAGCCACACTCAATCACTATTCTCACAGTGGTTGAGAACACACAAAGAACCCCAACGCAGAGAAGAAAGAAAGCATTCAATGAGTGATATGCCATTTCCAAAGGGAAGGGAGACCCTAAGAGGCACCCCACATTCTGAAATCTGAAGCTGTCTGTGGTATAACCTTTATACAACTCACAGTTTATTTACTTTCAGCATAGAAGGTTCATTCATCTAATGACATCTATCAGTTATCTACTGCGTGCCAGGCACTAGACTAAGTGTTTAATATTCACTAGTAAATAAAATAGTCAAGATCTCTGCCTAATAAAGCCCATGGAATAATAGCAGGGTCAGTGACAGGAAAAAAAAAATCGAGCCAAAAAAAAATGCATAATCAGAAACTATGAAAAGTTGTCTGAAGAGAGTAAGCCAGTCATGAGATAAGGCAGAGATCTGCAAAACCTCTGAAGAGAGAAAATTGGACATGCCTTGGGAAAAGAAAGGAGGCTGGAGTAGCCGAATGATGTAGGAAGAGGAAAGGACAAGCTGGCAGGCACAATGCAGGGCCTCATAAGCCAAGGTAAGGAGTCTGGATTCCAGCCTAGGTGCCATTAGACTGCAGATTTTTACAAAAACCACTCTGGCTACTACATGGAGAAAAGACAGGTGAAAGCAAGACTGGAAGCAAGGAGACCAAAATGATGGCTGTTGAAATATTCAAGTGAAAGATGATGGTGGCTTTTCCTAGGGTAAGATTGAGGAGAAAGAGAAAAGTGAATAGATCCTAGATATATATTTGAGGTAGAAATTAGACCTTTCTGGACAAAGCATAAGGCTACTGAGGGAAAGAGAGCTCGAACAGTCGGGTAGACAATGGTGCTACTCACTGAAATAGAGAAGAATATTTGCACAAAGAAAAAAATTTGCACTGGCAGTGGAATCTAGAGTTCAGTTTTGGACACTACATCTGAGATGCCTATGAGACTTCCAAGCAGAGCTGTTATCCGTGCAGGCAGGCTAGAGTTGAAGGAAGATGTCAGGGCTAAAGATATAAATTTGAGGATTATCAGCAGAAAGATGATTTTTCAAGGCATGAAACTGAATAAGCTTACCAAGGAAGGAAGTAAAAAGCAAAGAAAGGGGTTCAGGACAAAGCCTTGGGCTTGGGTAATGGAAAGGGGAAAAAGAAAATTCCAGAGAAGACAAGAAAAAAGTGGATAGGAAAGTAAAAGGTAAACCAGGAGTGCAGTGTTCCAGAAGCTAAGAGATAAGAATCAGCCAGACTGACTGCCGCTAAGAGAAAGATTTACATAAACAAGTAAAAGAAATAAATATCAAAGTATTGCCACATTCACAGTGCATTAAGAAATTCTAAACTAGATTTGAGTAAAAAAAAAAAAAAAAAAAAAAGAATTAGCACATGATCCAGCAATTCCAGTTCTGGGTATACACCCAAAAGAATTTAAATCAGGGACTGAGACAGATATTTGTACATTCATAGTCATACAACATTGTTCACAAGAGCCAAAAGTGAAAACAATAGATGAATGGATAAACAAAATTGGTACATATAATGGAATATTGTTCAACCTTAAAAAAGAAGAAATTCTTCTTCTTTTTTTTTTTTTTTTAAATGACCAGTAAGGGGATCTTAACCCTTGACTTGGTGTTGTCAGCACCACCCTCTCCCAAGTGAGCTAACCGGCCATCCCTATATAGGGATCCGAACCCGTGGCCTTGGTGTTATCAGCACTGCACTCTCCCGAGTGAGCCGCGGACCAGCCCTAAAAAAGAAGAAATTCTGACACATACTATGCCATGGATGAACATTAGGGATATCATGCTAAATGAAATAAGCCAGTCACAAAACAACAAATTCTGTATGATTCCACTTATATGAGGTACTTACACTAGTCAAATTCATAGAAACAAAAAGTAGAGTTGTGGTTGCCAGGGGGTATGGGGAGAGGGGAATGAGGAGTTAGTATTTAACTGGTACAGGGTTTCAGTTTGGGAAGATGAAAAAGTTCTGGAGATGAATGGTGGTGATAGTTGCAAAACAATGTGAATATACTTAATGCCACTGAACTGTACACTTGAAAATAGTTAAGTGGTAAGTTTTATCTTCTACATATTTTACCATATTAAAAAAATTACACACTGATAATGCAAAAAAAAAAAAAAAAAAAAAAAAAACCTACCTTACTGATCACACTTTAAATTAATATTTTTCTCAAAACTCTATTGAACTATGTATTGTCATAAAATGTGTTATGTCCTTTACACTGAATTTCTCTCTGATTTATCCCAATAAAATAATTCAGAAATAGAATAAAGCTATATACCTAAAGATGTTGACTATAATATTATGTAGCAAAAACAACAGCAATTATCTGAATATAATTGTGTTAATTAACTTATGGAATCAACTCAATAAACAGTATATGTTGCTACCAAAAATGATGACAAAGACTATGCGAGTGTGAAAAATATAAAATAAACAATATAACTGAAATATAATGAAAAACAGTATAAGTGAAATATAATGTATTCTGCATCAAATACATATTCAGTGATTACAGCTCTGGATATATTACGTATATATGCACATACATATATTTATAGATAATTCTGACTTCATAAAAATAAAGAGTTATTTTTCCATGGCAAAAACACCAAATAGATACAAATATACATACACACTTACATAGATGCGTACATATGTATGTACAGGAAAGGCTGGAGAGAATTTACAAAAATGAAACCCAATTGTTTGAATGATGGACTTAGAAACAAAATAGTTTTCATTTTTAAAAAAATTTTACTTATTCCAAACTGCTAGTTTGATAACTGAAACTATGAATTTAAAAATTAATTTTAGGAGGGTGGTTCTTGTGCAAGAATAGAAAAATAGACTAGAAAGCCCAGAAACAAAACAAAGTGAGTACATTTAGTATATATAGTAAACTTGGCATCTCAAATCACTGGGACAAAGATGGACTTTTAATAAATGGTGCTGGGACAACTGGATAACCTAGGGATCTTTGGAAAAAGATAAAATTAGATCCATATCTCAGACCACAGATGAGAGTAAACTCCAAATGGAATAGCGATATAAAAGTAAAACATTAAGCCATATAAGTACTAAAAGAAAATGAGTGAATTCCTCTTGAACCTTGATGTCAAGAAAAGCTTTCTAATTATGACTCCAAACCCAGAGGCAATAAGTCTAATAAATCTGGCTACATAAAAATAAAAAATAACTTTCCATAACAAAAACACTATAAGCAAAGTCAAAAGACAATTGAAAAGCTAGAAAATATTTGCAACATATGCCACAGACAAAGCACTAATATCCATCACGTATAAAAATTCTTAAAAATTGAAGGACAATGGGCCAAAAGCCTGATAGAAAATGGAGAAAAGCTATGAACAGGCAATTAATTTTTTTAAAAAAATCTAAAAATGACCATTGAATATATGAAAAATGTTCAAACCTAGAGAAATGTAAATTAAAACAACACTGAGATACCATTTCTCGCCTACCAGATGGTAAAAAATTACAACGTATAGCAATATAATTTGTTTATAAGGCTGTAGCAACAGGCACTCTCATATATTGATGATGGGAATGCAAACTGATACAAAGCTTCCAGAGGAGAATTTGGCAATATCTAAAGAAACTAAATATGCCCTTATCTTTTGACCCAGTAATTCCACTTCTGCAAACCTACTCTAAATATATACATCCAACAATACAAAAATACATACTCATGAGTTTATTCACTGCAATATTGTTTGTAATCGTAAAATATTAGAAGCAACCTGAATGCTCATATGTAGGAGGAGAGTGGTTGAATACAGTATGGTATATGCATATAATGGAGGGTTCTGAAGTTGCAATAAAGTGTGAGAAAGATCTTTATGTACTAATATGGGGAGATTTCCAGGACATATTGTTAAATGGAAAATAACAAAGTGCCAAAGAACATCTACAGTGTGCTACCCTTCATATAGGAATGAAGGGAATATAAAAATAAATACATGAATATGCTCATTTGTGCAAAAAGATAGCATAAGGAAAGGAAGGATATACCAGAAACTAAGAATGGTTTCCTGCAGGGAATGGACAGGAACCAAGTGGAAGTAATGCATGGATAGAAGAAGCTGAGAAGTAGAGATGAAAGGAGAGGAATGATATTCTCTCAGTGAACCTTTTTGTACAGCTTATGACTTTTAGAATATGGCAAATAATTAAAATCAACCAAGAAGTAGAAGGAACACAAAACAGAACATACACAGTCACAAATGAACCTAATTGTATTACAAATCAATAACAACCACATGGATAAGGGTAGGAAAGGAAAAAACTAACCTAAGTAACTTGGGAAAATGGTATTCTTACCATATACTGGAAACCTAAAGACAAAAAGAACTATACACAAATGTTGTACTCTGGTTAATTAAATGTTTCTCATAGGAATATGGGTTAGCAATTCTAAAACTATTTTATGGGTACATTGTGGGGAAAATAGAATAATTTAGTCAGGCTCCCTTGACTTAGGTCTGGTTGGGGGTGGTGCAACACATTTCTTATAAATAAGTTGTGTGTGGGTGGAGTTAGTGCACATGTGCACCCATGTATCCATGTATTTCGTTTCGTTGCTATTGTGTGTTCTTCAGTTTGTGAAGAACACAGAAGCTGGCCGGCAGAGCTCATGTCTAAAAATAGAGCATGTTTACTCTGCTGGCAGCTGCTCAGTTTTTCTTTGGACTTTACCAGTAGCAGTTGAGTTTCTGAGTTTCTCTTTGGACTGCCTAGGTATTAGATGTGTGCATGCTGAATAAAGCCTATTCTTTCTTCATCCAAGGCTCCAAGGACCTTTTTGCCAGTTACCTAGCTCACAGACCTGTGTGTGAAGGGTTTGTGAATGGGCTCAAGGGGTCTGTGAGCTCTACAACACTAAAATTGAACAAATATATAAATATAATGCAGATAATGAGAGTGGAGTTTCCCACTGTTACAGAAAGAAGTTACAAATAAGGAACAAGTGCAGACTAGAACAAACTCTATGGCTGAAGTGGAACTGGAGGTATCAGTATTAACTAAGTTTTTTAAAAATGTACATGTACACACATACACAGATGGATAGAAACAGAAACAAATGTAGATATGCATATATGTGTATTTGTAAACATATATTTTCTAGCTCTGTGTACTGAGAGGGCCTACAAGCAATGACACCTCAGTATCAAGGAGCACCCCTAATGCCCAAATGTTGGTTTCTAAACACCATTGTATAATAAAAAGAACTAGAGGTCCTTGGAGAAACAATTGAATCCAAGACCAGAGAAGGGAAAATACAAAATGAGCCTGAAACATCTTTTGGTGCTGGAAAGTAATGAAGTACTCAAAAAATGGCAGGGCCATGTCAGAAGGACACAAAAGCCATCTTGAAAGAGACCCCACCCCATACCAGCAGGCTGCAAAAAGGAAAAAGAAAGAAAGAGTCCCCAATGGACAGAGCAGGGATAATTTAAACAGCAAAATGAATAATGATACTATTGGATTTTTAACCTAAAATAAATATCCATGAGTTCATACTGATATAAATAAATGATTAAATAAATAAATAAGAGAGAAGACAGCTTTTCTGTACAGTAGGATTCCAATTAATATATGTAGAAGGAATAATGGAAATAGAAAATCACCATCATAACAGTTGTTGCAGACTAGAATCAAAGATGGATACTAAAAGCTGTGAGTGAAAACCTGAATGATAAGAAATAGTATTTTTGCATAGTCTCAAAGTATCTCCCCCATGAGATTCTTATTAATTACAAAGGAAAAAATAGTGACTTCGCAGTGGAGAAATCTGGCAGACACCACTTTAATCATGTGATCAAAGTTAACATCACCAGTAATATGACCCTATCAGCACTATATTGTAAGGACAAATACTGGGTACTTCAAAAAAATTATGGAAAGACTCATATTATCTTTTACTTCTATTGCTCCAGGAACTTAGTACAAATTTAAAATGAGAGGATTATTTTTTGCCTGTTGAGAATAAGAGATTTCCCTCCCCTACTTTTTATCGGACAATTTGTTTTAGAAAACTAGACATTGTAAGTACTTCTCCTCTCTTTGAAATGTATATAATCACTTTGAACACCACAAAGGCCAACTGTGAACTTTATGATCTCGGAATATCTTTCTTAAGGGCTTAGGGGCCATCTCTTTGAAATGCAAACAGCAAGGGAGAGAGTACCCGTATTTCTGTGGTGGGGTAGGATCCTAACTTTGTGGGTTGGAGCCTAACTTCAAAGTGGAACTTACTCCAAGTTGCAAAGCTAACTCCTGTCATAAAGATATGAGAAGTCTGCTTTTCCTCTGGAAAAAGCCAATTAGCTCATACAAATGGTTACCCCAATTAGCAGGTAAAGTTAGAATAAATTAGGTGTAATAAATGGCGCTACCATGTCCTCTTACTAGAGGACTAGTTGTTGTTTATCTTGAAAACGTATATGTAATAGGGTTGTATCTTCTTGAAGATTGCCTGTGATGGGTATCATATTCTGGTTTAATGCTTATTCAATAACAAAAGTATTTTCTTTCTGTACTACCTTTTGTGGAGAGGATTTCTAGACTGGAAAAAGACTGTTTTTAATTATATTTCCTCAACAATACCCTCTGATACGATGTGATGAGCAGGGCACAACATCATTAACTGGTATTCTAGCCCCCCAAAATAAGTAATCTCAATGCAATCACAAGAAAACATTAGGCAAACCCAAACTGAAGGACTTGCTACAAAATAAACTGACCTTCAAAATTGTCAAGGTCATGAAAGACAAGTTGATAGAAACTAAGGAGACATGACAACCAAATAAAATGTGGGATCCTGGATTGGATACTCACACAGAAAAAAAAAAGGCATTGGCGGGAAAACTGGCAAAATTCTAATACAGATTGGGTAATTTTATCAATTTTAATTTCCCATTTCCAATAACCTATATACTATTGTTATGTAAGCTGTTAACAGAGGAAGCTGGTGAGATAAGGTACACAAGGGATTCCCTGTAAAGTTTGGCAACTTTTTTCTAAAATTATTTCAAAATTAAAAGTTAAATGAATATGATGGTTAATACATCTTAATGTAAATAAAGATCTACTACATAAAAGGCCTCCCTCTTCTTGTCCTCACCTTCCTGGCCCTGTCCTCTCTCAATAATCAAGCACAACCCTGCATTTACATACAATGTAATAGAAAGTTCCTCCAGAGATAACCAATGATAGTCTTCATTTGTAACTAGACTAAACTTAAGTACTTCTCTGTGATTACATTTCAGTCTGGGTTTGGTTTTCAAAGAAACTAGACCCTCTCTTGCTTTGTTAAACCAAGAGACAAGTTGAAAACAAAACAAAACAAAAAAATGCTCAGGCTAAGTTTGACACTAAAGTCATTATTTCTTGCACCACTAAAACATAGAAAAAAGCACAGTTATCTCACCAAGATCAGTCATGGGTTTTGCCACTAAAATGCAATGGGGAGTGGGGTGTCTTTTTTACATACCAAGTTTACTAGCTCAGAACAATAAGAAACAATGGCTTGTTGTTAATCCGTGAACCTAGCTTAATTGGGAAAATATTTGCATTCCCTAAGGGTAGAACTAGGTCAAAAGAACCTCACCTCCACATCAAAACCACCATCCAGGAGGTCAAAGCACATGATGTAGACAAAGAAGAATGTTCAAGGTTCAGTGAGTTTTTTTCCTCAGTTAAAAATGTAAGAGAAGCTCAAAAAGTAACATTTCAAGCCTGTCAATGGCCCAGTGACCATCCCCTTATGTAATTTGCTCCCAGTAGCTTATCTCTAGCTTACCTGAAACACATTCGCCTAAAAACAGAAAATGAATAAGTCCAGCTGTTTTAAGGAAGGCACAGAGAAATAAACTCTATTTGGTCCACATGACTTGCCAAAAAAAAAAAAAAACAAAAAAACACCAACAACAGTTTATCATACTATGTGTCTCAACTGCCAATATTTGTTAGCAAGAAAATCCAACTCAGTTCCCTTTTTGTCCTTTTTTTTCATATTTCCTTTCTGCCTGGATTGTTTGGGTAAGGATAAGCTCATTAAAGAGCAATGGCACTTTGGTTTCTGAAATATTTCAACGACATCAAAGACAACACAAGAAGTAAAAGAAAGGGTTTCACATCAAATGCAATTAAGTAAGGCCACTCTCGTCTTACTCCCAGTCTGCCTAACACAAGGAAAGCCTTGGAATCACGGGGTCCCTGAAGTGAAACTCGTCTCATGGAATAATACAAAACCAGAATCACCAGAGCGGCGTGGGCCCAACTCAAACACTCCTTCTGGGAGTGAGGGCACAAGATGCCCACTTCCTCACATTTTGCCTGGGTTCTTCTCAAATAAGGGCACTCACTTGAAGGCCACCATCTGTAATTACTCCATGAGCAGTTCTGCATTACAGTAAATAAGCAAATCATAAAGTCCTCCCTGTGATGGGAAAATCAGCATGGAATGCAGGTTATTATGCCCTATGGAGGAAATCTGGGAGGCTTGAAGCCTCAATCAACTGCCCACCTTGGAAGAATAACTTAAATCTTGTCTCCCACAGCAAAGACAGTGGAGGTTTTGTCCTCTACTCTGAGAGACTAGATGTCTGCCATACCCTGAAGACATCACAGGGGAGTCCCGGCAGCCCCCTTTCTGTAAGGTTGTTCCTCAGAGAATCAAAGCACCACCTTCTTAGTGCAGAAGTGTTCGACAAATGTGTTCCACAATATCTCCTGTAATTCCAAGGGCCATTTAGCAGGTGGAATGGATTTTTATTATTTTTTAAATAAAATACTAGAGAAAATCCAGAACATTTTTCTCACTCTCTCTCTTCTTCATCACACACTTGTCTCAGGCTATAGCGGAGCTTATTCCTTACCACGATATTAAGGCCTGTTTCCAAAAAAACAAATATTATACATCTAAATGAGAAACAAGACACATTTATTTTATCACGTCTCTGGGACTTTTTTTTAATGCAAATACCTTAAGAAATATGTTGTCCCGGATAAAATCCAAAAGCATTTGGTAGACTAAAACCTTACATGTTATAAATTATACACATACACTGACAAGAAGGTTGAACATAAATGACAGCACTAACCATTGCTCTTTAATTGAAATTAAAGACAAGTTTTTTTTTTCATTTGTACGTTTTGACTGTTCATTTGAATGTCTCTGGTTTCTAAATAAAATTAACAGGACTGAAAATGTTAAGGGAAATTCCAGGTTCCACTAGCTAAATCCAGGTTCTTGGTGTCTCGAACAAAAAATTGGATGAGCCACGCCAGAGGTGAAAAGTAAAGAGCAGTTTATTTAGCAAAATGAGAATATACTCCAGAAAGGATGGAGTGGGCTCAAGCAAAAGAGTGGCTCAAGAGCCCCAGTGGTTACATTCCCGATGGTTTTAAGGCCTCTTAGCTGGATTTGTGTCATTTGGTCATTGGTTGAGCTCTGAATGTAGTCCCTGTCATATTGGTTAAAGTGATTGGCGCCCTAGCTGGAGGGAGCTCACTGGTCCAATCAGGGGCACCTTTGCTGGTACGGGGCTCCCTGTCTGGAATTGGCTTTGTCTCCTGTGGCTGCTTCTGCGCATGTGCCTGCCTGCTCAGGGAACCGGTTTGTACCATTTGCAAATAACCAGGTTTCCTTCTCACGCTCTTGTCTCTAACTTCCTGCTTCAAACACTGTTTCTCAGTGTCGCAACCTCCCTGCTCTTACTACCATAATATTTACTTGCTATTATTCCAGGCCTCCCTTTTCCATACCCATGTTGATTCTCAGACCACAAACTAGTATAATTTTTCTTTATTATGACCATATATGGGACTATAGAATTAAAATTATTGATCAAGTTTCACACAAAGTTCCAAAACCAAAAAAAAAAAAGAAAGAAAGAAAAAAGAAAATAGAACAAATAGAGAAAAGAGAAAGAGAAGAAGGAAGGAAGAAAAAAAAAATATCTGCTCTGGTCAGCTGAGGTAAAAGATGAAGTATATGTGCCTTGTGTATACTTTGCGATTTTGTAAGTAGGCACACCTACACAAAACATACAATTCTCCCTGTTGATGGAGAAAAGAGGGGATATAGAAGAAGTCATTTAAAATTAAAATTCATTAAATCCGCCCTTTTCATTTTGCCAGCATATTTACCATCTCCCTTTTTGACTCAAGCTAATGTGAAAATGAGTCTTCATTTTTAGAACACACCAACCAACAAAAGGACACCCCCGTGTAGCTCTCAGGAGAGCTGAAAATCAATCCAAATTTTAAAGTTTACCATAGGTGATCCATAAAATCAAAAATCTCACAAAGTCTGTTAAGAGCTGGCTGACATGTATCTTACCTATTTAGAGAACACATATAGAAAAGAAGCCAAAGTTTATGTAGCAGGGGAAAAAACACCATCATTCATATCAATAAAAAGAATGTATGAAGACTTTCCACTTACATTCTCATCTAACCCATACCTTCTGGTCATGGTATTTGGTGACTACTCTCTCCCCAGATAGATGGTTCACTCTGTGAGCCCAGGGGCTGTGTTTTATCATATTCTCGTTCCTTCAGCACAGCTGAGTACCTGACACGTTGCAGGCAACAGCAGAGAACATCTATGTGGCCATGCATGAGCTACTCAGCCAAGGTTCCTGGACTATCAGAGCTTACAATTAACTAGACAATATGTGTTTGATGAGTTGAGTTGAACTGAATACAGGGAAACCTAGATTAGACCAGATATTGTTGTTATCACCAATTTACAGTTGAAGAAACTGAGGCCATAAGGCAACCTAGCCCAGGACTTTTGGCTATAAACCCTGAGATCCTACTTTTATAAGCATTTTGTTTTAATTCCTATTGACACTTTCTTTGTTAAACCCACTTAGTTGAAACTAATTTCTTCTATCTTCAGGGTCTTTATCAACTGGCAGCACATTCAGATGTGTCTGAATTTCACATATGTAATTAGTTTTCACTGCAGCAAACCACTTTCAGTCAAACTCTTAACATTATAACTTATAATGAAGATGTGAGGTGTTACGTGGAAACAAAATGAATAATCTTTAAATAAAAGATTTTTCTAAAAGCCTCATGAATGTGCTTGTCTTTCCTCTCACATGAATGAGTCTCTGCTTAACATGTATTTAGCTCGATGTACACATTAATGCCTAACATATGGCAAAGACGGCAAGCACAAGGAAATGAGATCTAGATTAATGTTCTTCCATTTCCAAGGAAGAAAACACAGATTATTTTCTGAGTGAAGTATAAATTCCCTGATGATTAATAAGAATGTTTGTGTGTCAAAAGATGTCTAATTAATGTTATTTGCTTAATTCTAAATCCCCCTGCGTACTGGCACCGAGTTATGGGCAACTGAGGATTTTAAAGTGGATTCATCTGTGTAGATTTACCTTTAGAGTTATCTGATCTCCAGGCAATAAAGATTCCTATAAAGTACACTTTTATAAGGGATATCAAACTGGCTGTGCTGTGGACATCTGAATAAGCAATGCTTATGAATTCATTATAATTGAAGCCATGACTTGTATTTGAAATCTCTGGGTAGAGGGGGTGTTTGCATCGTCTGAATGTCCCAAGAATTGAGAATCCCTGCTTTGGGGACTTGTTATAGCCAAAGCCCATTTCTGTCCAGTTTGAGACCCAAATCCAGATCAAGGGCCAATCATACACCAAACTAGTAGCTAACACAGCTATGCAATTGTATGCTTCTATGTCCATGCTCATAGCCTTCTTAACCCACCCTCGGTGTCTACTGAACTGATCTTTCAAAACCCCACTCCCTCTCTGAAGTGTGCTTTCCCTGATCCCCTTACCCTGCAACATCAACTGCATTCCCCTTGGTATACTCACCAACATTGGGCCTAGACAGGTAGAGCACTTGCCACATTTTAATACTGTTATTTGCGTGCATATCTGTCATTCTTGCTGGACAACAAGCTTTTCCCTGGAAAGCAGGGGCCACATATTTCTCATTTTTCATTTCAATCATGTAGGTTTAGCATCTGATCATGATAGATATTCACTTAATATTTCTTGATAACTACAGCTCTAAGACAGATATTACTTTCCTCCAGTTTCCAATGAGGTAATTATACTTTAGGTCCCAGAATCAGGATTTAAACTCATGCCTATTTGGTTCCAAACTTCATGTGCTTTCCACTATGCCATGCCATCTCCCAGTGACAAACAACACTGAACTGAAGCATTCAAGTAAAAATAGATGGACATTCTCTACTGATGGAAGCACATAAATTAAAGTTTGGAGAGATAATTCAGGCTAAATAAGCTCACTCACCCGAAATGTATGTAGATGTATAATAAGCAGGGAGGCATACAAAACAATAAACAACACAGTTAAAGGAAAATGTTGACCGACTCTCATTCCTTTTGCACATAAGATAGACTTCTTGGAAGGCCTTTATCCTTGTTTCTTCTGAGCATAAAGTATCAATATTAAAAATATTGAAATATTTAAAATACTAAAATAATTTAAAACATTAAAAATAAACACAAGTTTAATTAAACCTCTTTTTTCAACTTGGATTTTAAAATATTATTTGAAAAAAATATCACCGAAACAGAGGGTACTTCAAAACATTCATGGAAAAATAAAATTGAAAAGATAATATGAATCATTCCATGAACACTTTGAAGTACCCTCATACCACCGAATTTCTGCTTCATTTCAACTCCCCATTTTTGCCCCGCAATCTCAAAATTATAAAGATAAGATAAAAAAGAATGGTGACAACTTGGAACTAAGGGTACAGTGCAGCCAGACAACTAGGGCAACAACTTAACATCAGCCATCCAACTTTCCAAACAGAATGGGGAACTGGAGAGAGACTCCTCCCACCCCAAAATGGGAACCAACCTACCTATTTCCATGATTAAGCTTCGCAAAAAGAGGCTTAGTTTACTGTGTGCCTTTAATACACACAATACACACATACAGTTACATTCAATATAAATAATTCAAGGAATCCATACGATGACATAAAGTTAGTCCCACATGAAACATTGAGCCTTTCCTGCGCTATCTCCTATTCTATTGGCATTTATGATTATAATACCAAAATGAAGACATGAATGAATGTAAGGAGGGGGGCAGGAAGGAGCTTGTTTGTCTTCAAATATCCACACTGTGTGCCTTTCCATTTAATTGTGGTGCTTACAAATATAAAATACTGGGGGGGGGGGGTGAAGAGGGACACATTTATTTGAGTAAGCAAGTCTCTTATTCTTACAGACCAAAAAAACAAACAAACAAACAAACAAAACAGCTATCTCACCCTTCAAATGAAAAAGACTGTCAGTCTGTGTTAGTCCTAACTGAAGTCTTCAGTGAATTCATTACCAAGGACTGTGGAATTATTATTTTTTTTAGTTCCACTAAACATGCTTCAGAATTACTGTACCCCAATTAGTAATAACTATAAACTAGAAGCCAGTTTTGTTTGCAAGAGCTGTCTAATCAATTCCTGGTTGATCCCTCCTGGTATTAGTTTCATTATAAGCACTCAGAAGAATAACTGTTTGGATGGCTTGTTGTTGCAATTAGGTTTCCAGGTTACCAACTTCCAAACAATCCCAGGCAGAACGCGACTTCTAGACAGACTGTTCCAAAGACTCTAAACCTGCCATATGCATCAAAAGATGAATTGCAATCTTCACACCCATGGGAAGTAGAATAATAAATCAAAGTAAAGGGTCATATCGTACAAACAGTATTGGTTGGGCAAATTTGCACTAAAAAGTCATTTTGTTTAGCTTCAAAAGGAGGAGGAATTTGGCTTCTGAAACCATTTAAAACGTTGGCCTTTTCAAATAGACCACCACAAAGAACACTCAAGAATTTTTATCTTGTAAATTTGCTTTGCTAATGTGTAAAGCAGGTCTTCTCCATTCAACACTGTTCCATCTCTTTTTAGATTATTGTGTGCACGTAGGATCCCATAGCTCAAGAGGCACAGAGAATTTGGAAAGAGTAGAGAGCCACTGCCAGTGAGGGGTGGGGAAACAGGATCCGGGAAGAATGTTTTAAGCTGACATTAGTCAGTCTGAATAAGAGAAGGTTAGGCTGTGTTTTAATCAGTGTTCAACACTGTGATGAACCCTTACCCAGCACGTCGTGCCTGATGGTGTTCCAAAAAGGCTTAACCTGCAATTTTAGGAACTATGTATTTTCATCATCAAAACAAATTACAATAAAAAGTAACTGGGGTATTTACTCCAAAAATACCATACATGGGGAGAAAAGAAATACTGAAATAAAAGAAGGCAAAAATTGGATGCTCTTTCCCTGTTCCTTCCAGTATGATAGGTACATAATGGCCTATGTCAGCTTGCGTCCTTCTGTCCCAGCTCTTCGAGAGGTCTCCCTTCTGTTACTCAAACAGCTACTGAAATCTCGCCTGTTCTATGAAATCTTTCCTCTCTAACTGAAAGACGGGAAGAGAATTCCCTCCAGTAACATGTAATCCCCACAGCTCTCCCTTCACTCAGCCCTTTCATATGCATCCAGCCATTGCTTATACACAATGTTAATGAATCCATCCAACTTCAGTCTTAGTTTAATGTTTTAAAGTTGTCTATATGCCTTTATCACCAGTACTATTTATCTTACATGACAATCTCGTGCACAACTGCCACCTCTGTTTCCCAATAAGCAGCCCAGCACAGTAACACAGATGACTTCGAAAGATCAAAAGAAAGAAACAGACCTGCCCTCATGCAGCACAAATGATTTGATATAATCAACTTTATTTTGTAATTCCATATGGAGTCTTTACCAATTTCTTTAAATAATATTTGGCAGATATCTACTTCTTTAAAAGAAAATGTTCTTCGGATCAACTAGGAAAAAAATTATCATGTGGTCTAAATAATAAAACTGACACATTTTTGTCTGCAGTTGCGCTTCTAATAAATACTACATGAAGATCTTTAATTTTACTAACTTTTAAATCATATACATCACCTATCCTATTTGAAAGAAACAGGAATTACTTTTGCCAAATTATTAGTGAATTCTCTATCTGCATGTCTTCTACTCAGATAGGAAAGATTTTATATTTTTCTATGTGAGCCCCAACTATTTTTAGCAATACAGTCTTCAAAAATTGGCTGTGGAAAACTCTATTTTTGGATGGCATATTAATATGAAATGGTAATATTTTAAATCTAATCCTTTATTTGATAACAATCACTAAAATTATTTAAACATGGTACAGACTCAGTGACTATGACATTCAGATCGGCATGGTATTCTAAGGAGTTATCTAATTATTATTCATTCACTCATTCACTTATTTATTAAGCAGTCCTTTTGTTTATTAAATCTTGCTAACTGCAATTTATTTTATCTCATCTATAACTTTATCTCCCTGATATCTCATTCCTTTTTCTATTCTAATAATTAAATTCAAGTCAACTTCAAAAATCCACTTGCTGAAATTATCTGGTTTACTTCTTGTAACCACCAAGAAACAAAAGTCAATTAAGGGGGTCAACAATGCATATACTTGACCAAAAAAAAAAAAAAACTTCATTTAATCAAAGACATCACAACATATATACTTTTTAACTTTGAAAATAAGATGTAAAACACACTGGAAAGAAATGAAGTAAGAAGCTGACAGCTGCTGAAGACTTTTTTTTAATTGTGTTTAAAAAGCACAATAAAGGCTAGAAGAGAAACATGCAAAGAGCCTAAAAAGTAGTGAAAAAACAAAGAAGATAAAGAAATGGAGAGAGGATGGGAGGGATTAGGAGAGGCAGGACAGAGGCATCCAAAATTGCTCAATGTAATAAATGAAGAAAAAAAAGAAAGAAATTGAAAAAGATGAAAATGTGAACTAAAAAAATTAAGCACAAAAGTTTTAAATAATTATATTTAGAGTTACCACTCTCTATTCTTATATCTAAATATATACACATGTATATTTGGATTTCATCAGCAATATTTAGATATATTTAGAAATATATAAAAGCTTTTAAAATATTTCTTATATTAACTCATTTCTTTCAGATTATCTGCATGTGAATGTTCAGATTTATCAGATTAATTCTACATGTTAATAATATATTTCTACTCAGTTCTAGTGACAAATTATATTTCAGGAGATCAATTTAAATGGCTTCTTCATGTTCTTTTTCCTGTATTGTCAATATTCTACTGGAAAAATTAAAGAAAATGCTGCTTCCTCAGCAACCTGAAAACTAAGAATGAGAAATTATTTATAGATCCAAATGAAAAAGTACATTTTTTTTAATGTACTTAATTCTGCAAGCAGTTAGACGAAAAATTGGTTCTTCATTTCAGGAGGCTAAAAAATAAGAGATATGGAAAGGAGAAGGGCCTGTGTGCTAATTCACAAAGAAACCATCAAATATACTGACATCTGAAGTCATGCAATAAGTAAATATCTAAATGCTGTAATTGAAACAAATTGCTGTGTGGTAGACTGTATTTTCCAAAAATGGCCACAGCAGTATTTGAGGCTTACATCCTTTTCTAGAATCTTGCACTCCCCATCAAGAGGTGGAGTCTATTTCCCCCTCCCCAAGAATGTGGACAGGACTTTGGACTGCCTGGGAGAACAGAAAGCAACCAAAGAGAGGCTGTATTATGTCCAAATCTCCACCCTCCCCACCCCTCTCTTGGAACCCCACTACCATTCTGTGAGGAAGCCCAATCTAGCCCCCAAGGAGAGACCACATGGGAAAGGCAAGTGAAGAAGAGGAAACCAGGCCCAGCTGACAGCCAATATTAGTCACTACTCCTGTGTGTGTAACAGCCCTCAGATTGCTGGAGTGAGCAGGACTGAAGCCATCTTGGGACCTAAAACAGCCTGGGCTTTAGGAAAAATTTTTAAAGATTCAGGTTTTTTTTTGTTTTCTCCTCTCTTTCTTCCCATCTCCCGACTCTCTTATTCTTGCTTGCTGAGTAGAAAAACAAGGCTGTTGAAAGCTAATTAGTACCTTGCAAAAATTAACAGTTCTTCTTTGAAGCTTGCAGAGTTCCAAGAAGCGATCAAAACCAGATGTCTGAAAGCTGACCTTAGGCACCAACAAGGAATGGCAAGCCCAGCTACGGGATAACAGAAGCAACCAGCATAACAGAAGCCACCAGCTACAGCTTTGGAAAGAAATTGATTTCCTGATACATCTTCCCACATCCCATTCCCTCAACCTTGTCCTCAAAAACCCCTTGGTAAATATTAGCATTTGAGATGGGTTAGCCTACCATCTCCTCAGGTTATCAGTGTTCCTGAACAAAGCTACCTTCCCTTTTCACCAACATTTGACTTCTTTTTTTGCCACTGGCCAGTGTAGGGGTTAAACCCTGGACCTTGCCTTTTGAGTCCTTTGTTTCTGTTTGATGGCAGGCAGCTGGACATGGATTCAGTAACAAGATGATTCCAGCATGTGGCCCTCAAGTCTTCTGCTAAGGCTCCAGACACCATGAAGCAGAGAAAAGCCACCTCTGTTGTGTCCTCCCTGAATTCCTGACACACAGGATCTATGGGTAAAATAAATCATTGCTTTATGCTACTAAGTTTTGGGGTAATCTTTTATGCAGCCTTAATAACTGGAATAACTTGTTTTCAAAAAATCTAAACTATTTAAAAGATAAAGGAAGAAACAGTAGTATTTAAAGCAAAAACACTGATTACAGCCATTTTCATACACCAATAAAGTAGCATGATTACTATTCATTTAACAAATATATATATTTCTGTGTGCCAGACACTGTATCTGATGTTGAGGTGACACAAAGATGAGTGTAAGCAGGCACGGCACCTCACCACTTGGAGTCTAAAACCTAGGAGGACAGATAGACTTCATTCAACTATTCAACCCCTCAAAGGTAAATTTCAGCTGTAACAAGTACGACAAAGGAGAAAGGCATGATGTGCATGAATAGCAGGGAGAATTTGACCTAGTTAGGAAGGTTAGAGAGGGCTTCCTTGAGGAAAGGAAACCTGAGCTGGGGTAAGTATGAGCAAAAGAGGCAAAGGGAAGAATGGTGAGAATGTTTCAAACTCAGAGAACAGCCAAATGCGAAGATCCTGAGATAAGAGGTGGCATGGGGTACACCATGGACAGAAGGAAGGCCATGAAGGGTCACTTCTGTTGCATTTTCTTCCAGGCAGTCCAAAGGCCCATCCAGGTTCTCGGGGAAAGGAAAAGACTCCACTTCCTGATGGAGAGTCACAAGGTCAGAGAAAGGAGAACAAAAGGAAGTATTGGAAGAGTGAATTCTGAGGGCTGTGAAGTATGAAGGCACCAGAACGCACAGCACAGTATCTTTCGGACTTCTACTCACCAGAACTCAAAGTCAGGATCACGTCTTCCATTGCAACCCAATTTACACACACACACAAACTTAATCAAAATCAGTTTAACAAAACAGTACTTATCCTCGCTACCCATAGTGCAGTCTGATATCTTCTATTTTCTTTTTGAGTATGTTTGTCACAGATAACTAAATTGATGATTTTCGATGTACTAAAGGGTCATAACCTGCAGTCTGAAAAACACTGATGTAAGGCCTTGCAGGCTAAATTAAGGCATTAAGAGGAAGTCACTGAAGAGTTTTAAACTCAATGGTAACAGAGTAAGACTTGAGTTCCCATACTCTGGCTGAAGTAAAATAGAAAACAGAATGCAGAGGAAAAAGAATAGGTTCAAGGAGACCGAGTAAGAAATTACTAAGGTAAATCAGGCAAGGTATAATAGTAGATTGAATTATGATGGTAGTGATGGTAGAGGAGAGCAATGGATGGATTTCAGAAATACTTAGGAGTTATAACTGGTGGGGGTGACTAATGAAACAGTGACAATGAGGGAGGTTTGTGATTCTCAAAGCTGAGTGGATAGAGGTTCCACTCTCTGAGAAGGGAAGAGATAAAAAGGAACTTAGGAAAGCAAATATAAAGCAGAGAAGGCAGCCTCTGTAAACAAAACTGGCTTCCAGTTTGTAGTAATTGCTAATTGGCGTACAGTAATTCTGAAGCATGTTTAGGAAATTTTTTAAAAACTCCAAAGTCCCTAGTAATTCCTGTGCTTCAGTTAGAACTAACACTGGATAAAGTATTATTCTTTTATCCCCATAGGTACACTTACTGAAGATTCTGGACACAACGTGCTATCTTGGATAGCTAAGAATAACTTGAAAGTTTTGTTTAGCTACTTGACTAAAACTGGGACTTAGTGGTGACCCTCATTAAATGAGGCTAAGATGCCAAATTTTCTTAAGTGTAATTCAGAGTAGAGGCTGGCAAACTATGACCCATGGGCCGGATTCTGCCTGTCTTCTGTTTTCTAATTAAGTTCTATTAGAACACAGCCACACCATTTGCTCACACACTGTCAATAGCTACTTTCATGCTACAATGGCAGAACTGAATAGTTACAACAGTGACTATATGGCCTGCAAAGCCTAAGATATTTACTGTCTGGTCCTTTACAAGTTAGCTGACAACTGACTTAGAGGAGGGCACCCAAAGACATAAGGAAATAGAAATCTTGGGACAGATTTGTCATGAGCTCTCCACCCACTAATCTCCCGTTTATGTGTCTCAAGTGAGGATCCCAAACACACTCCCTTCAAACAAGGCTTGAGAAACACACTGATGAGGAATGTTGCTCCCAAAACCCTACAACTACACTAGTAGTTTTCTCTCTAGACCAGACATGCTAGTGGAAGATGCTGCATTTGAAATGCACTTTCTGGTTTCAATGTGACATCAGAATCCTGGAGTGGCAGAAGAAAAGCAGCAGCATGTATTCCCCAGAGACAAGGCAGGCATGGTAACCATAAGAGGCAGCAGAGCCAATGTGCTAACATAATGAACTGAATAATCACGGGACTTCTAAGATTAGAAGAGCTGCACAACCCACTACTTGATTTTATAACAAAAATCTCCAGATTTTGTAAATAGAGGCCTGACTTAAACTACCAGTTATCTTAACCCCAAATCAATTACCATACCTGACAGCCCCCAAAATGGAGGGGAAGGCCTGGTACCCTTGTAGAAGGATCCTACGATAATGTCACAAATAAATACTTTCGAGTTTTTTGAAAAAGATCTGCAGACAGGGAAATGCACCCTGTGGGGAGAAATCACCCAGCCCATTGAGGAATGAACAGACATTGGCTCTTAGCAGACACTGGTTCTTACCTAGATGTATGGATTTCTTCCTGCCATAAGTATATGAGTATATATCATAGAATCACAATAAGATTAGTAATAATACAAAAGGGAAGAGGGAGTAATCATTACAAATAATTCAACTGTCCATCAATTGAAGAATGAATAAACAGTGCTATATTCATCAAATTGAATACAGTGCTGCAAGGCGAACGAATGACCCTACAGCTCCCCACAACAACATGGATGAATACTACAACACATGTCAATCCAAAAGCAAATTGTAAAAGAATTCATAGAGTATGATTCCACTTACATAAATTTCCAAACTTAATCATATATTGTTTTGGGTTACATACATACATAGTAAAACTATAAAGAAAGATAAAGGGATAATAAATATAAAATTCAAGGTAGTGCTTACATATAGGGAAGAAGCAAGAAATAGGACTGAGGAGAGACACAAGGAGCTTTAACTGTATTTGTTCTGTTCTATTTCTTAAGCAGGATGAAGTACACAGATATTAATTTTATTGTTCTATAAACTGTAAGTATATTTTCTCTTTTGTCTATAATTTATAGTTCATAGACTTTTTTAAAGTATTAAAGTTAATGAAAGATCCCAACAGTCCTATACAGACAACACTACCATGAGCTCAGATCCCTCCAGAACAAAAATTTGGGACACCCCACTAGTGAAGATCTCTAAGCAGATAAAGTATTAATTAAAGGAAATAAGGGAAGAGAAATGCATAGTAGAAGAAGAAGTCATGAGTACTAGCTCCAGTGTCATCACTCTGCAGAAATACCCTATTTTCTTTCTTGCAGTGTCATGTATGTATTAGATACTAAGTCTATACTAAACTTTTTTTTTCCTCCTCTCCCTCTACTCCATTGACTTATACAAGGTAATAATATTTACACTTACAATTTAGCATATAGGTTGAAAAATATTGAGATGAGATAACAGCAGAACTAGAAAAAGAACAGACATCACCCAGAAGTCCTGACATGAAACAGGATGAAATAACTAATGAGACTGGTGTTATAAGGCTGCACTCCAACCAACTGAGACTTTGGGCTGCCTCTTTTTGAGGAAAAGAATGAGTGCATTTTCAGAAGTATGCGAAATGGTAGCATTAATTTTTGCAGAAACAAAAGATATGTTACTATTGGACCATCACATGATATGTAGTGAATATGTGTTATATTTTGGCTTTCCAGCATCTGAATGCATTTTCTATTTGGATAGAATTCCCACCATATGAATCTCGGAAGGAAGCAGATCCACCACCACCCACAGAAGGTTAAAAGGCCAGATTTTCGCCTTATCCACCCTACTGCAGCAAAGCCATCAGAACATGGCCTTTGCTTGGCCAAACAGTCCCATCTAGGGCTTTTACATCAGTATTAATGGTACAACAAAGCAAAGAAGGTAAAAGTGGTGCCATTAACAGCAACAAAGTCCAGTTTCTAGAGGTAACATTTGCAACCTCCACTGTCAAAAGTTGGGGGTGGGGGTCTAAAAAGATGAATATCTCCACTGTTAGTGGTAGCAGGACTGTCCTCAATGGCCTGGTCCTGTGACATAATGTGATCTGGGTTCTGGCTGCCTCAAATCTCTTGCAACTGTTCATTCTCTGAGCTTAGTTCTCTAGCCCTATCAGAGATGTTGAAGTACATCCAATATATTTTCAAAAATTCCTTATCTGCTAAATAAGGCACAGACATTTTGTTTGCTTACTGAAAAGCTCCTGTCTAATTCACATGTTTATTTTTCACTGTCTATCTCAGTCTGTAAAATTATGTAAACCTTCAATATCTGAAGAACAATTTCAAGATCCAGTCACACCTAAGTTTACTATGAGCCATTTTATTTGCTGAAATATTTCCCTTTTCATGTATTTACATAATAATGACCTCAACCATTTATCAAACATCTACTTTATGATCCCTGCAGTCAGAGGTAATAATAGGTATTATCACTGAGCATCTATAGAAGGTTTTGTAACTGATCAAGCACCTACATTTACATTTTTTCCTTTTAGTCACAGCCTAGTAAAGCAGCCAGTATTGTGTCATTGATCCCTGTCTTATTCCACTTGCGGGCTGCTTGGTTCACATAACTCTCATTCACATCAGCAGCAACATGGCATAATTTCCATTTACTGAGATTCTAAATATGTACCAGGCACATTGCTATGAGCTTAACACATGTTTACGTGTTTCTAACCCTCACAATTCATTAAAGAAAGAATTATTATTTCCATTTTTCAGATGAAGAAAGTGAGGTCCATAGAGTTCAAGTAATTTATACCTTGAGATCTTAGAGGAAAAATGTAGTTTGTCTCCAATACATGATATCCTTCCCTATTCTTTTCCTCCAATCCTGCAAGTTGCTTTGTTTGCCTGGTAACTTGGTAGATACTACTCAAAACATTTGTTCAGAATAGCTAAAGAAACCAAGTGGCCTTTTGGCAGTAGACTGATGAAAATAAAAAAATTCATCCAATGGTTCTTGTCTCAGTATCTCTGTCTCTAACTTCTTCACACCCTATAGTAAATTTCCATGGAAAAAAATTTTTGGTTTCCTGTGGGAGTCTTTTTATAAGCAGACATGCCAAAGCCATTTCAAGAACTGCACTGGAAATATTCAACATAAATATCCTGTCCTATAGGGAATATTAGCAAAGACAGAAAAAAAAAAAGTCAATTGAGAATACAACTAAAATAACTCTAGGCAAGATTTTGTGACTAATAATAACTTGTTTAAAAAGAACATTAAGAAAATTAGAAGAAAATTGTGGCACTTTTCTGAATTCACTTCATAATTTTTAGTCTTTCTTATACATCTTCTTTCTATCATCATCAAATCAAGCAATGATAAATTTTTAAAAAATTTAAAAACCTTCACCCCTCCAAACACTCCATCAAGAGTAAAAAGACACTGAATGATCATCTTTCTACTAAATTCTGTTAATTCAGTAGGAAATACTTCCCTCTGTACTAACACACACTATAAACACACACTATATTAACACCCAGTCCCTCTTGACGGTGAGCTCTGTAGGACCAAGTCTTAGTCATCAATTTCCTTCTCTGTAAAATGGGAATAATAATCCTTACTTCATAAGGTTGTTGTGAGGATTAAATAAGATGATCTTTGTAGCATACTGAGAACACTACTAACCACACAGTAAAGAAACACATACACACTCATGGAAGGTTCTGGTTTTGTATATCTTTCAATATTTGGGCTGATTCGATATTTAAACAGTTAACACTTCAATATTTCTGACTGTCACTGTTATCAAAAAACACCAACAAACTGTGTCCCCTGTCTCCATGAAGGGAACTGCCATCTATCCCATGGCCCAGACCAGAAACTCAAGAATCATCCAACTAATCTCTCTTCGTTACCCCCACATCCAACCAATCACTAAATTCTGTCTCTCCAGTCTGACCCTTCTACCATCTCCACAGCCTCTCCCATCATGAGACCCACATGGCTCTCCATCGAGTGACTTCCTGGCCTCCAACCTTGCTGTGACAACAAGAGTGATCATGTCGATTCCCTGCGGAAGCCCTTTCAATACCTTTTAACTGGTTTTAGGAGAAAGTCAAAAATACTTTTAAAAACCCTGTATGTTGGCATCTTTCTACTTCCCAAGCCTCATCTCTTACATATCTCCATCCAAACTCTTCCATTCCAACCCCTTCCCATGCTTCAGCCAAACAGAACACGTGTACATGTCTCACATAACTGTGCCGTATGCTCTATCACCTGCAGACATTCACGCATTTTGTCGCCTTTGCCTGGAAAACTCTTCCTCCCCCCATGTGCCTGGCTAACATCTACTCATTCCCTTTAGGTCTCAGTGTAAATGTCATTGACACTTCCTTCTGATAGCTGTGTGCTTGTCTTCTCCACTAGACAATAAGCTTCAGGGAGGCTGGGGCCTTGTGTGGCTTCCTCTGCATTGTAAATCCAACTAGCATGATGCCTGGAACATAAATAGATGCTCAAAACATCTTTTTGATGAAAGAATTTGTGATGTTAACTCATTACTGCCAAAAATTATGAGCCATAAATTGGTGATTAGTGTGATTCTTTTGAGCTCCAAACCCTCCAACATGGAAGAAAGCTTATAATAATAGCAGAGACATAAAGCAATTCATATGCAGACTCCTCCAGACACTGCAAACAAAGCCATCTTTATAATCTTTCAGGATCACTTATACGGAGTATTAGGAGAGTGCCATTATGATTTCATAATTCTGTCTACACACCCAAAGTAGTTAAATGGTGTCTGGGACACACAAGCTAAACTAACATTGCTACAGATTAAAATGTAGACATCTAACCAAGATTGTCTTTTTATGAATGAATACATGTATAACAAGTGTTGGACAGGTACCCTTGACATCAAATTTGATGCACACAACTCCACTAACTTAATTCCATAAGGTAGAGACAGCAAAGGGAATTCCTAAACAGATGAAAAATTACAACTTGTATATGGTTATACATAAGCAAGGAAACTGGGGCAGTGGGCAAGGGGAATAGGGATTAGGAACAAATGAGAGTCACTGAATAAAAATACTGAAAATTCCCTACAGAGAATTCATATTGCCAGCACTCATTATATACATACCCATATATAGTGTTTAGGTAGACTAATAGGTGAAAAGAGCCAAAGTTAATCTATATTATTGATAAAATAATTAAAATAGAAATAACACACGGAATAGCAATCTGATTAGAAGCACAGGCTGGGGAAAGGCAATTTAATCCAATTTTTGTATACTATTTGACTAAATGAACCATTAGCCAATTGAATGTTCCTGAGAAACAAGCTATACATTTGCAAAAGCCATACTAAAAGAATCCCTTTGCTATAGCAAAAATTATTTGTAATTGACATTTCAAATTATTTTTTTAAATCCCACTTTTAAAAACCAGCTGTGGAAGATCCCGTACTAGCTAATGCAAAATTTGTAGTACTAGAAAATTAGTTATCTGCTCACTTCTAAGAAAACAGGCTGTGAATATGGAGTTTTATCATTCAGCATATAATTTACAGAATGCAATTTGAATAATATTAGATGACTTGTTTTATAAAAATTTCTAAAAGTTGGCAGCCCAGTTACGTAAGATTGTATAACTTGAAATAGCAAAGATGGCCACGCAGGTTCACAGATCTTTCAAACTCAAGAATATTTACTGCTAGAAAGGGAGAAAAAACACAAAGCAGAATAGACTGCCATTAGGAATTTCCTAGAGAGAAATGTTCCAGGTTAAACATTAGACATTGCAAATACACCAAGTCCATTTAGTTGTCGCTCTCCCACAATCCCTCACCATTTAAAGTTTTGCCCCCAGCTAACAGGGGGGCTGAAATCAACCTTATTTCAACAAACCAGACATCCAAACTACGTAATCATGGGATGACATCTGAGCTTGACCTGGCTGGCCGCTTATAAAGGAGTCTTTCACAGTGATACATGGGAATTGTCATTGTTGACCAAGCTGACACTGAGGCACACCGCCCGCATAAGCCTCATACTGAAATCAACCAAGTCCAAATAAATAGCCCCACCTTTTAAAAAATGCCTTCATCCATCTGTTGTGAAGTACATAAAGATAAGACTATTAGATGAGCCTACTACTTTGGAGACATGGGCCTTTTTCGTTGTTTTTCCAGTATGGTGATAGATATAAGCTAAACTACATACACACTTTCTCACAAGCCTTAACCAGCACCACACTTGAGAAGACAGCTGGCTCTTGGGATCAGACACCTAGTAGCTCTAAGAGGCCCATGGGATCCAAGCCCAAGTCCTTGGCCTCATTAACACGGTGTTCTCACCATGTTTACCCCTCCAGGAAAAGTCCAAGGATTTATTGCTGCTATATGCTATTCTGAATCTTTGAAACAAAGTTTCTCACAATCCAAAAATACTTCCCCAACAAGTTAGACATTTAAGATCACTCATCACTCACACACACACACCACATTTGTTCTAAATTAAACAAACGTTAATAATAATTTGCTCTAAATTAAAGAGAAATACAATTTAAAGTGTCTAACCTGGCAAGGTTCTATGTCCTAATCAAATATGAACGTATTAATCACAGATGACGTCATATGCTTGTTTCTTATTGCTGATTCCTCTGAGTTTCACTTCCCTTATTCCTTTAACACATCACTCTCTGGGGTTTTATCTTCTGGACCCACAATTCGTGGGGAAAAAATTGAAACATCTCTTTGGATGGTTGCTATGTCTGTCCAGGTGCTATGCCACCTTCAGTTATAAGTACAAAAACCACACTCCAGAACAGGAATACTCCCCAAACTCTTTACTTTCATGGTGTTGCTGCAAATTTTGTTGCTTTTTTAAAAAGTCTGACTGGAAGTGCCTGCAAATCACAGAACTACATGTTTATTTATATGGAAGAACTCTCTGAAACTTGAGAAATCACGACAGAAGGTACCAACAGGGTTTGTGGTCAGTCACTCAAGCAGTTTCCTCCCACACACTTCCTCCTCATGAAGAAGTGGGACAGCTCGGGCAGTGGCCCTTCTGGGCTTCTACAGAAAGACTCCGATGACAAACTAATCTGCAAAACGCGATGGTTAGATGGCATTTTGAAATTTAAACCAATCTCATTTCATCTCTGCCATTTTGGAAGTCGGAAAAATGTGTCTATATTTAAACACAGACAGAAAAGAGAGATCACACTTTCTCTCAGTATTTGGTAGTCTTCTCCAATCAAAAAAAATTTTTTTTCTTTCAGACTGACCTAAATTGTTCAACTTTCACACCATACCTTAATTTTGTTTCTCCCTTTTTTTGTTACCCAGCTGTGGTGGAGAAGAACTGATCACCATATTGTTTGTAAGTAAGGTATACCTGTTCCCCAATGTTCATCACAGCACTCTTTACAATAGCCAAGAGTTGGAACCAGCCCAAATGTCTATCATCTGATGAGTGGATACGGAAAATGTGGTATATCTACACAATAGAATACTACTCAGCTATAAAAAAAGAATGAAATACTGCCATTTGCAACAACATGGATGGACCTTGAGAGAATTATATTAAGTGAAACAAGTCAGGCACAGAAAGAGAAATACCACATGTTCTCACTTATTGGTGGGAGATAAAAATAAATAAATAAATTCACATACACACACACACACACACACACACACAAAAAAAAAAAAAAAAAAAAAAAAACCAGTGGGGAGAAGAAGACATAACAATTACAATTCCTTGAAGTTGACACGACAAGCATACAGAAAGGACATTTTGGGGTGGGAGGGGAGTGAGGGAGGAAGGAGGGAGGTTTTGGTAATGGGCCACAATAATCAACCACATTGTGTATCGACAAAATAAAAATTTTTTTAAAAAATGAAGCCAATTATTAACTGGGTCTAAATAAATAATTTTCTTTCCTTGAATTAACAATCTCTGCTTTTAATTTCCAATTTTTAAAATTTTTTTCCATGTAGCTTACCTTTTAAAAGTCTTTCCAGAGTGCTCCTACAACAATTGGTATGCCATAAGTATCTTTTTATATGTGTATGGCTAGGACCTAGCCCACTGCATGGAATTTGGCAGGCTCTTGGTAAACACTCTTGAGAAAATGTGAAATCAGACATGGTCGGTATTCTTGAGAAAATGTGATATCATACATCAACAGCATTTAATAAAAGGTTGAGCATAATTTATTTGTTTTCCATGGCTAGATGGTGCTATTTATTTAGTCACATTTTCCTATTATTCCTACCATATGGACATAATCATACTTTCATCAAAAATAGTTTTTCTGACTTCACCAGAAAACCCAATAAACTCATTCTAAATATTATCCTGAAATGTGAACCTGAATATTGATTTTCTACCAGACGTACAAGTACTTAAACTGTCATCAACCAAAAGCTTGGTATACCTTGGCAGAACTTCAAATTATACTACATATTCCTAAAACTTCATCTATGTCTCTGAATGCCATGCCGTCTAAGAAAACAAGCTCTTTTCTTTTCAATAGGTGCTGCTGTTAGAGTTGCCAAAAGGACCTTATTTTAGTGGGAACTTAAATGAAATTTTTATTGAGAATAGTCTGATACTTCAATGAAGTGGTATTTTTATTTCCTTTTAATTGACAAGGTAATGTTTTGATATATGTGTACATTGTGGAAGTATTAAATAAAGCTGATTAACATATCCATCACTTCACATACTTTTTTGTGTAGTGAGAACATTTAAAATCCACTCTTTTAGCAATTTTCAAATATACAGTACCTTATTATTAACTATAGTCACCATGCTGTTTAATACATCTCCAGAACTTGTCCCTGCTGTCTAACTGAAACTTTGTACCCTTTAACCAACATCTCCCCACTCCCCAGGTCCCCTTCTCCAGCCCCTGGTAACCACCATTCTACCCTCTACTTCTACAAGTTCAACTTTTTTAGATCCCACATATAAGTACACTCATGCTTATTTAGCCATAAAAATAAGGAAATTCTGTAATTTTCAACAACATGGATGAACCCGCAGGATATTACGCTAAGTGAAATAAGCCAGTCACACACAGAAAGACAGATAAGCAGTACTCTTAAATATACACATTTATTTAGTAATTTAACTATTTTATTAGATACTTTTCCTATTTTTTTCTTCAAAGGTTAGTTAATTTCTAAATGTTTATTTATTAAATTTCTCTCTTTGCTTAAAACAGCTTATTACTATAAATAAAAATTATACATGCTCTAATATGCATGTCTGCCAATTTCACAGATATTATATTCCCTAAAATCATATCTAAATGTCAAGGAGAGGATGCACAACATTTAGAACAAATGCCATAATATGTCAACAGCCAAACTAAAAATCACCAACCTTTTAGCTTTTGATCATAGCTGTTTAGGGTTATTGATGGGTACTTCTCATTAGACTAACATTTTCCAGGTTGACATCTTTTCTCTTTCTCACTCTTATTCAAACACACACACACACACACACACACACACACAGAGCTCAATACTGAAAAAAGGTAAATCAAGAAAGTATAAAAGAAAAATAAAATGTAGCCAGTTGTTCTTTAGTATGAAACTCTTATAGAACCTTGGCAAGGTCATACACACCTTGGGATCACCATGGTCACTGATGTGAACTGGCTTCCTTTAAAGAATGCTTCTTACTTAGCAGTTATGTTAGAGAGATGGAGGAAAGGTATAAAAGATTGGGAAAGGATTTCAATTATTGCTGCAAGAATTTACAAAAGTAGGTTTTATTTTCTATGATTCTTTAATAAATTAGTAAACCTGAGTGACATTATCTGGAAAGCTCTCCTCAAGTTAAAGAAAGAAATATTTAGGAGTTTAACTCTTTAGTAGTTCCCCCATCAACCCCCTTGAAACCCAGAATATTGAAGCTAAAGATTAATGAGTTAAAACCACATAGTCCCCATGCCTTTTTTGCAAGGTTAATAATTACACTCAATTTAATGTCTAGAATCCCATTCCCAGCCAAAAGCCTTTAAGTAGCAAATTTCATGGTATGTTTCATTAGGAATTATGCATAATGATTAACTGAAATGTGAAGTTTTAATAATGATATTCAAAACCGTAAGGACATTCATCTGAGTAACCGACCTAAAGTACAACTTGGGTTCCCACAAACTTTTCAGAGAGGGCAAAGTTTTGCAGTTTCAATCACTCTCTTCCTTTTCTTCTCCTCTCCATGGTACTCGTGAAGTTCCCTGCCCCACTAAGAAGATACGTTTATATAAATTTTCCATAAATGAATGTTCAAAATGATATAGGTGTATTCAAGAGGACTCAACAGGATTGCTTATCCAACAAGGAGGCTGCCATTCTTTGGAAAGACTTTCACTGGGGTCTTACTTCTGATTTTAACTTACAGATTTCTTTTTAAGGCAGCATTTTTCCAAACTGTCGATAGCATACTTATTCATGGACAGATCACTGCGAATAAGGTGAGGCTGGCCTTCTGCTCTCGTTTCTTACCTGTCATTTCACTTCTAACTGGCACCTCCACCAGCAGATGAGGAAGACCAGATAAAAGAAGGGGAAACCCAAAACAGACCCTTGATTTTTTAAAATGTAAAGAAGTGGGTAAAAATTATCTTTATTACTGACTCTGAGACTACAGATTATCAAGATTCAAGGAAACAAAACGAAGCCCTAGGTTCTCTTTCAGAAATCAATAGGCTCATCCATGCTGCCACAAATGACATGATTGAGGTAACCAGAGGCTGGGAAGGGCAGGAGAACGGGAGAGAAGGAGAAGTTGGTTAATGGATACAGAGTTGTAGCTAGATAGGAAGAATACATTCTCGTGTTCTATAGTAGTGCTAGTTGTCTATAATTAGTAATAATTTATTGTATATTTTTAAATGGCTAGAAGACAGGAGTTCAAATGTTCTCATCACAAAGAAATGATACATTTTTACAGTGATGGATATGCTAATTAGCCTGATTTGATCATCACAGTGTATACATGTATTGAAATGTTATTCTGTACCCCATAAACATGTGCAATTATTACATGTCAATTAAAAAATAAAATTTTAAAATTTTTAGAAATTAAAAAAATAATAATTTTTTGTGAAAGAAAGCAATAGGAACTTGGAGTGGGGATAGAGCAGAAAAGAGACAGGAAGAGGGAGAAAAGAGAGAGGTCACCAAAAAGCATGGCCAAAGCCTGAAGCCTGAGTTGGCATATAAGGCAAAGCTATTTTTAAGAATAGGGAAGTCTCGCTGCAGGAAGCACCCCAGGTTTCTGAGCTGGGGCGGTGGGGGACCGAGGGCCTCGGCCTCACCCCCTCCCCTGACACCCACAACCAGCCCAGTGATGACCACTGAGCCACCACTGGAAGCCCACTGGTCTCCCCTGCAGGAATGAGGGGGTGCCACAGGCCTCAACCACACACCCCCTTCCTCCTTCTCCCACCCTATTTCCTTCCCCCTTCTCTTCTCCACCACATCACCTTAGAATGTAAAAAACCATAATTATTATTTATTTATTAATATTATATATATAAGTGCTGTCAAAATTAATCTGAATTATATATATATTACCATAAATTTGATATAGCAAAAACTAGTGTGCTAACTATAGTAGACATTAATTATGTAATTACTAACATTAGACATTAATTATGTAATTACTAACTTTGCTTATTTTAAGATTCTTGAAGGCAGAAGTTTGCTTTCTTCATAACCCCAGTGCCTGGCGGACACTAAATAAATGTTCTTTGATTGAGAGAAAAAAAAAGAAAAGGGAAGCCTCATAAGTTTTGAGCTTCTGACACTTCTACATGACCTACAAAACTCACTCCATTTCTACAAACTGATGGTAAATTTCACCGCAAACAAACTTGTGTGAGTGGGGTATTTCTGTGAACATCGATGAAAGGATTTCATCATCTCTGGTTTTATGTCTTAGATACAAGCTGTAAAGGAACAAGTGAATCTATAAATTCAACCAATACTTTGGAAGCAGAATCTCGGACGGACAGGTGAGCATGAGACAACGATCCTTGCAGGGATTCACAGGAATGTTGGGAAGAATGTTGGCCACCCCAAAAGTTAAGTAATGGAGATTTAAGCCAACTTTATCCTGATCATAAGGAGACAAACCACCCCAGCTATTACTCAGGTTATAATTAGTAGTTTAGGTGTTTATAACTCTAGGAAAATGGAGATTATTTTCTAGGAATTAAGTATTTATTACACCTTGAAAATTAGTTCCATTTTTCTCTGACTTATTTTCCTTAATAAAGTTTAAAAACTTGCTTACCTAGCACCCAAAATATAGCTCTTGAATCAAAGAAGGCTGCCTTTCAAGAAGTTCTGCAACAAAGACCAACACTGATAGAGTTAAAATCAAGACATGCCAGGCAAGAAGACTGAAGAGTAGTAAGCCTGGACATGACAAGATCATGTTTGTTTGGTTCCTCTATTAGTCCATTTCTGTTGCTTATAACAAAATACACAGAACTGGTCATTTTATAAAGAAAACAAAGTGCATTGGTTACGGTTTCTAAGGCTAGGAAATCCAAAGTCCAGGGAACACATCTAGTGAAGGCTTTCTTTGGTGGTGACTTCAGTGAGGGCAGAGAATCACATTGTGAAAATGATGGAGCAGAGAAAGCAGTGAAACAGACTCTCCTCTTCTTTTAAAGCCCTCAGAACCGTGCCCCTGACCACCATTTTTAATCCATTCACTACGACATGGTCCTACAATCTAATCACCTCTTCGAGGCTCCACCTTTCAATTATCACAATAGGATTTCCCACCCTCTTAACAGTCACAGGGGGGCTAAGTTTCTAACACGTAAAGCTTCGGTGAGTTTAGGGAGGACATAATTCAATCCACTATAGTTGCCAAGTGTTAATCACAATGCCTAGGACATAACAGGCACACAATAAATATTTAAGTGAAAAGCATTCATTCCATATACTGATGCTCCTTGACCTACAATGGGGTTACATCCTGATAAACCTATCATAAGTTGAAAATACTGGAAATTGAAAATATTTAACACACCTAAACTACCAAACAGCATAGCTTAGCCTAGCCTACCTTAAATGTGCTCAGAACAATTTCATTAGCCTACAGTTGGGCAAGATCATCTAAAACAAAACATATTTTATAATCAAGTGTTGAATATCTCATGTAATTTATCAAATACTGTACTGAAGTACCATTTCTACTGAATGTATATCACTTTCACACGATTGAAAAGTTGAAAATTCATAAGTCAAACCATCATAAATCAGGGACCTTCGGTAGCTCCAAATTATACTAGAGGGATAATAAACATATCACACAAAGTTTTAACTATGACCATACCTACAATTTTACAACTACAAGTTTTTATCACTGAAACAAAGTCTAAATAAGCAGTGACTCTAAAGACTTTTAAGTTGAGATATCACACCTATACGTGAAATGCAGAATACCCAGGCATGCTCAGGGCTGGACGTCTACCTTAATTGGCCGATAAGGAATATCAAAACTATAGAGAATTAAAACTATTACCAGTCCATTGGTGCTAGATACTACACAGAATTAGCAGGCCTCCTAGAAATTTACAATCTAATAGACAACTCTGATGTACGTGTGAAAGCAATATTAGATGAAAACTACCAGGAACAAGCTTGTAGTCCAACAACATCACATTTATCAACTTGGTGCAGCAAGGGATGGCACTCGGAGAAGCTGTAGAATGACACTGAGAAAGAAGGAGGAGGATTTTTTGTAGGGCTTGGGGGTCTCACTGAAGGACTCAGGAGGACCTAAGAGAAGCAGAAATCAGTTCTGGATTGGTTGCTGTCTTTGAAGTGAGTTTAGGAGAAGCGGGGATTAACCAAGGATTGTTACAAGATGAGGGCAGTTTAGCAATTAAAGATCCCCACTAAGAGATGGGAACAGCAAAGCAAGTCTGAGAGTGTCAGCAGTAAGAAGGTAGTAATCCCTCAAAGAGGGGGCCCTTATGGCTTTTTACAGGGGCCGTTTGACTATGAAAAGGTGTTTCCTACTAACTTTGCAGCTGACTTTCTATGTGTCTATTCTCTGAGCCTGGCTAATTGCAAGCCTGCCTTTTTCTCTTTTCTGTCCAAGCTCATTGTCACTCTTTCTGCTGGAGACAGGCTTTGACTCTTTCACAGATATAAGTATTAAATAATCTCCTCTTACTCAAGCTGTAGAAAGGGACATTCCCAAAAATCTAAGCGAAACAGGCCAAAAATAAAATATTCTCTTATATTTAAAACCGTTTCAAAAAAAAAAAAGTTTTAAACTAGCTGACCCACAACCCTAATCCAATCTGTACTTCCTCAGTGCTCTGAGCAAAACTTTAGCCCAGTACACAGGCCATTGGATAATCATAGTTGTTTTATTTCTCTGTCTCCTGGCCAACACTCTACACCCCTGAAGAGCAAGAACAGTGAAGTACTCATTTCATGCCTACTGCCTTGCTCAGTTCCCAGCACATCATAAGTGCTCTGAAGTCAAGCTTCCTGCTCTTCCCCTCTGTATATAATGTGTGCCAAGGCCCCTTACACAGTAAAACAGACTTCACACTCTAAATAGCTATTTAAGAATGCCATTATATAAAGGATTCACAACACGGATGAGACATGGGGCAGGGGAATGAACAGCAGGATCTACAACTCTAGGTCAAAGCAGAAGGAAGCTTTTATTTGAAGGATCCACACATGGCTTTGCAGCTACATGATAAAGCCAGAAGCACGAGAAATAAACAGCTCAATGCAAACCATATCCACTAAACTGAATTGCTTATTATGCCATACTAGAGATGTTCATCCACCTATATTTTCAGCAAGACTATGAATTCCTGGAGGTAAAAGTTCATACGCGTCTTGTTCATTTTGTTTACTTTGCCCACTCTACTGCACATTCAATCACATGGAGGCAAAGCAGATAATGTAGAAAAACAAGAAGAAAGGAAGCAGAAATCACATTCAGTTAAAGCACACGGGTAAGAGCCAAGTGAGGGCTGGTAAAGGTATCACACATGCAGAATCAGAGCACTCCCACAGATTGCTTGAGGTTAAGGGGAGAGAGAGGAGCTGGTAAGTCAATTTGGAATATGGAAACATAGAATGAGATCTGACGTTGAGCTGAGAGAAGCAGAGAGAGGGCTGGGAAGTCATGCATAAGGAGATGAGCTACCTAGGTCAGAAGGTGAGAAGACTGTTGTCATTAAAACCACCACTGACATGCGGCAAACAAGAAGACAGATGAAAACAGAGCTATACAAACTAACTGAGGAGTGGAGGTAAGAGCACAGGGCAGTCTAGGAGATCTCTTTACTCAGATATTAGTAAAAGCAGGGCCTGTGTATAAAGAGACAAGGGGCAGTCTGCTCTGAGCCCACAACACTGCCCTGACTTTGAAGCAGGTACAAACCAACACAGAGTCACCCTATTCCTCAGCTTTCTTTTTCTTCTCTCCTTTTTGTTCCCCTCCCTCTATTTTTCTCCTTCCCCACCCCCAGTTTCCTCCTGCTGCCCAAAGCATTAGCCAAATAAAGCTTGTGCTTCTTTCAGGTTAGTGGAAAAGGTCCATTATAGGACCTTTGTCCCCATGATAGGGCCACAAAGAGGAAGGGGAATAGGACCAGCTGTCCTTTCAGTTCTTCAAAAATGAACCTCATGGAACAGAAAAGGAATGACACAAACCACAAAACAACTTTGAATGTCCAGGTGACATGCACATTCTAGTCACTGTGACCTGCAGTCAGCAAGTTGGGACCATCCTGTCTAAATTATTAACTATCTAAAGAGCAACTAGACCATATCATGGACTTGGGTGGGGGTGCTGAGAAGAAAAGGAATGCTGACCCCCAGCACTCAGTGGGGGTTCCCAGACACAGAGGCTAGGACTCAATGCTACACGTTCTGCATAAAAATACAAAGGTCAAGGGCATAAAGAAAAATCACAATTTATAATAATGATATGTTCATAATAAATAATAATTTAAAAATGTAAAGGTCTTTCTACAGCAACATATACTGGGAATAATTAGAATAAATATGCTTTAAGCAACTAGGAAAATTCAATCATGTATACTGGTGTGGTAGCTTTCGCTATGTAGACCCATCACTGAAAACTCAAACTATGAAATTACCTCAGATTTGAGGGAAATGCCCACAGTTCTGGTAAATGAGTAATTTTACTCACCCTTCTTAATGATTCATCTTTGAATACACTTTTTTTGTGCAACTACTGCTCTGAAACTTCCCTCCTAAACAACTTTAAACCCTCCAATTCTGTGTATTCATGTTCTAAATCTACTTCAAAATGAATTCCCTGATGCTGTCCCCTTACATGTCATCATACTGCAAAAAATACCAGTCATCAGTAGTACTCAACAAGGTGTGTGGTCTTTTCTCAGTGACACTTATGTTGAAAGGAAATCCCAGCTTAGATCAAGAAAATTGAATCTATCATTTTTGTGAGAGGCCAGTGTCTACCAAGTCTGTTCTCAAACTCTGAGCACAAATAGTCCTCTAACTTATAAACTTGTTTAATTCCAAAAGTCTGATTATAAATCAGTTGTGGAAAAGAGAGAGGTAGTTCCCCACAGAAAGAATTACATACACAATAGGTAGGTTCTCAGGGCAGCCTACAAAAGCCTTTTTTACTCATGCTCTACCTAAAACAGCAGTAATAATATCATAGAACCAACAGTCAAAGTGATATTTCAATGGAAAAATGCTTTCTAAGTTCTGTTTTGGGATGTCGGGAACCCAAAAACTCCCTTTCTGGCAATGAAAGTAGGGGCTCCCCTTGCTCAAAGCAGGCTTTAAGGTGAAGGCTGCGATGTGGACTGTGGAAAAGAGGGTCTCTGTGTTGAAGATGGAGAACGGGAATGTGAAGTGAGGGGAGGGAACACAGTGCTTGTCTAGACTGGGGGGGAAGGTTGGGGCGAGAGGACTCCAGCGAGCAAGTGGGAGAGCGAGCTTGGGTGATTGGGGGGCGTGCTGAAGAGTACCGGGCAAGCAGTTTCTCATTCTGCTTCTTTCATCCCCTTTGGAAGGTTTTGAGGGAAAGGACTGAAAAGAAATGCAGGGTGGTAAGAGGAAAAGAGTAAGCAGGAGGGTGTCGCCAGCAAGAAGTAGGGTGGAAGAGACACAGCCTTTTATTTGAAGATAAGGGACAGATTGTTCACACGTGAGAAGTGCATTCATAAACCAGAACCTTGTGTGTGTGGCTCGTGCATAGGCTCATGTCAAAAAAAGCATGGTTACTGTCCCCAAAGTGGAAGAACAACTCGCAAGTTAAATTAACTAGCATCCTTGTGATTGTTTCTGTTATTAAGAATAATCTTTTAAGAAAAAAAAGTATATTCAATAAATTTATTGCACACCTGTTGCAATTCATTAGGTATGATGTCCTCATCAAAGACACTAGAATCCAGTGTAAAGATACTGTGCTCACAGTTTTTAAGAATTCACACATCTCAAATTCTATCGCAGAAATCCAGGTTCTGTCACCAATGTCGTGCAAGGTAGCCTACTTCAAGCAGGTGTTCAGTCACACCCAGAACTAGTTTACTAATCTGTTCTTTATCACTACTTGCTACAGATATTAACTAGTGGTCATTCTTCAGCTGTAACGGAAGCACAACCTGAAAAATGTATATCTTTGTCTACTTTAGACTATAAAGCTTATCACTTTCACAATCAATTTGACACACATTGAAAATAAAAAATACAAACAGAAATATTAATTATTTTAAACAATGCCTGGGAACAGCACCTCTTTCCACAAATTATTTGAATCATGAATTTAACCTCACATTCTTCAAATACTGCACACTTGGAATTTTTTACATGATTTTTTTTTTCTAGAGGGACCTATTTGGTCCTGCTGTGCATAAACACGTGAGAGGAAATGGTGAGTTGAAGGAGAGTTTCTCTGCGACTCTGGACTAAAAGTGAGGAAAACTACTTTTTCTGTCTGCCACCTCTTCACCGGCAGAACTCACCCAACAGAAGCGCTTGTTTATGTGGGATTAAAATGAGAACAGTGGCAGTCTGGGCTGGTGAAGAGTTCCAGTCTGGGTCTAACCACAATTTTTTCTGTCTCACTGGGACATCTAAGGCTGTTGCCTTAACTTTGTTTTTAATCTATTTTGTCATCCACAAAATAAGGAATACTTCCTACAAAATACCTGAAAATTCCACCAGGGTTTCAGAAGCCATGTGGAATGTGGTGTTCTGAATATCTATTTCACAAGACTTGATTTTACTTTCACTTTAATACCAGTTAAAATGAAGGGGTTTTCCTGGTGTCAAAGAAAGTCCAACATGATACCCACTCATCTTTTAAAATCCTCAGGGCAGTGATCCTGGTTATTTCACTCACTGAACTGTCAGAAGCAAGTTAGCATGGGAGAATGTAGTTTTGGTAAAGATGTATGTAACAGTGCTCAGAATCTTCCCATGTGGCAGAGAAAATTCTATGGATTTCAGCCAAAGAACATGTAACTAGAAAATGGGAAAATAAGAATATGTTGCATCTAACCCTTCATGTCTTAGGACACCTATTCAGTCTCTTCATTTCTGACCATGATCCAAAGAAAGGGTTATCTTTGCCTTAAAACATTATGCTCCATATATATATATACTAGAGAACTCATCTTATAATTAGAATGCTCTCCAAATCTCTAAGAAACACCATAAGAAACAACAACCAAAAAAATGGTACTGTTATTTATTTGAACCTTAAAAACAGTATTTGCATTACCTTTGTATGAACAGCTTCCATTGGTCTTTTTTTGTTTTCTCCTATGTCCAAGTAACTGAGGGGAAAAAAACAATAAGCGTTGCTTTTACAGGTTTTGAATGGTATGCAAATTTCTTTTTAAATATCATTTAAAAGTAAAGCTAAACATAGGAAATACTTAAACCTAAAGCAAAATGTAACAGCTACTAATTAAAAGCAATTGTAGTAGTAAGAACTGCTTTCAACATCATCAACCAGAGCTGACACGTCTACCTTGAACTTCAAGAGAATTGAAGTTTTAGAAATACGTTCTCCTATTAGGTAACATTTTTTTCCCTAATAGTTAGCTACTCACTACAGGTACTGTATTTCAAATTCTTATGTGAATTTGATGAAAAGAGTGGTTTGTGTGTGGAGCTGCTTAATAGTTCCATGAATTGCAGACTTTAGGTCAAAGGAAGTACTGACAGCACGCATTAGTGTAACAACTGGGAAAGGCTGGGAAATTGTTTTCCCTGTGAGAGCACTTTAAGGATACAGAAATTCTCAGCCACGTGGGATGGTTTAGGTATTGGTTCAGCTAAGAGATAGATGGGTATACTAGTTAACCTCTGGAGATCCCTGTTATTCCATTACTGTTTGCTACAGATATTAACTAATGATCATTCTTTGGCTACTGCATAAGCACAACCTGAAAACTCTATTCCTTTGTTAACATCAAGCTGTAAGTCCATTACTGTGATGTGGTTCCAGCTTTAAATGGTGCTTTAAAACTGTGCTTTATACATGGAAGGTTCTAAATAAACATTTTAATATTAAAAAATATAAATCTAACATTTAATTTATAACCATAGATAGATAGATCCTTTACCACAACTACTGGAATTGAAGAGTTGCCAAAAACAGTTTATATTAGAATTAATTCTGGATATTGAAATGTTTTTGTTGTTGTTGTTTGCTTTTTGAGATAAAATACTTTAGATAATTGAAACCTCTAAATATTATCATACATTTCTCCTATGTAACAGTAGTTACATAAGACAATGTAAACTCTCCCTCTGTATTAGCAATAAAATGGGTTCTTGGTGAATCTGCAGGGACCAATTTTTAATGAAATATCAAAATATTCTCTCATGTGCAGGAAAGTGATCTCAGATTTACAAGATTAATGTAGTAGGGTCAACTTCCAAAACTGTATAAGGAAAGTTGTGGGGACGGGGAAGAGTTAGTAGCTGGGGAATGGGTAAGGGGAAGTAAAAGAAAAAATAGAAAAAAGAAAAAAATGAATAGAGAAAGTTTTGGGGAAAATAATCTCTAGAATTCTCTGCTCTAAAATAAAGGGTTAATAGCTACCTAAAGCTTAGTTATGGTTTCAAAAATATTAGAAAAGTCTAAGTGAAAGAAATTCAAGCAGGAATTTGATCATTTCCATTTTTAAAATATTTTGCTGTCTTCCCCATCATCATTTAGGGTCTAAACGAAAGCACACGAATTACCCTCAATACATTTTGGAGTTTCTTTTGTTCTTCCAGTTGCTTCATTTGTTATATAAACTTACAAGTGCTAAGCTTCAAATATAGTCAGCATGTAATATACTAAATCTTCTTGGCTTGTATCATTATAACCATAGATACTATTCCTTTACATAAACAAAATAAACTAGTCATCTGTCAGCATGGAAAACTAACCATGTACACTCTTTTATAACAAACTCAGGTTTTTGTGTGTGAATTAAAAGCAAAAAAAAATGCAAATCTGACATATACATACACACATACATATACAGAGTGATTTGAAGTGCACTTTCTATTTGGTTTGAAACTTTATCTTTTTTATCTTGTGAGATGGGTAGTGTGAATAAACAAAAGAAAACATGAATTGCTAAAGTGTATCTAAAATAGTCAGCTGTTCGTAGATTTTGAACCAGATTGTCATTTCCATAAAATTGGAAATAATTTAATAAATAATAATTTAACTAATTTAATAAAAAATAAAGTATATAATAAAAGGGATTGAACATAGAGATGCCTTACGTTTATATAGCACTTTGGTGTTTACAAAGCACATTCACAGCCACACCATGTACTTTTCACTGCACCCTGTTGAGGTGGGAATGGTTATGTTATTTTTCTGTATTAGGAAGCTGACTAGCTGAGTTAAGTGACTTGCCCAAGGACAGAGAGCTAATAAACAACTCAGTCTCAAGCCGCTTGGTTTTAAATTCTGGCTTTCTTTTGAACACACAGCTTAAATTCATTTAGCTCTTTTCTATAAAGTTAGACAAAGCATACTTAAGGAAGGCTTCAGGGAAGGGAAAAATAAATCCAAATGTATCCCTCACCTTCCATAAAAAGAACATCTCGCATAACAATAAGCAGAATGCCTAGAACTCAATTTAAACAAACTTAGGAAAGGAAGGATGATATTAGAGAACTTTAATGATATTTGGAAAAATATTCCTATTCTATTAAAAACAGAATTCACAAGCATAGATTTATGGTAAAGATTTTTTTTTTCTATCCTGGGACCCAAGATGAGTTTCAATTAAAACATCATTCCATGAAAAAGTATGGAATGTTGAGTTACCATATGATCCCAGCAGTTTCACTGTTAGGTATATACCCAAGAGAAATGAACATGTGTTCACAATTTTTCACAGAAACATTATTCATAATAACCAAAAAGTGAAGCAACTCAAATATCCATCAACTGCTTAACAGATAAACAAAATGTGACATGAAATATTATTCAGCAATGAAAAGAACGAAGTGCTAAGTCATGCTACAACATGGATGACCTTGAAGATATTACAGTAAGTGAAATAAACCAGCACAAAATGCCACATATTATATGATTCCATTTATATGAAATATCCAGACTAAACAAATCCATAGAGACAGAAAATAGATTAGTGATTACCAGATGACAGAAGGAAAGGGAAATTTGTAGATACAGGTTTCTTTCGGGGATGATGGAAATATTCTGAAATTAGTTTGTGGGGATGGTTGCACAACTTCTGTGAATATACTGAAAACCACCAAAATGGGTGGATTTATGTTATGTGAAAGATATCTCGATAAAGCTGTACAAAACAAACAAAAAAAACTATGGTATATAAAATATTTTTTTAAAAAACTTATGGAATACAAAATTCTACCTGTCCAATAATGCCCACCCCCACCAACTCTCAACTCTCAACTCCCGCATAACTTTATTTTTCTACTTGCACTTCACATTAAAATTGTTGGTGTGCATGTAGTCTCTCTCTTGTTAGAGCAGAAGCTCTAAAGATAAGATGTCATGTTCGTTCATCTTTGTTCCCTTCACAGACCTAAGCACAGTTTGCAAATTCACAGAACATGTTGCCCGGAACTGTGGAAAAGCGACCCTTGTCCTTGAAGGGCTAACCATCAGGCAGCTTATAGACAAGTACAGTAAGGTAATAAACTTTTCCAAGCATTATGCTAACAGGAAAAACACGCGGGCGGTGGGAGGAGGGTCACAAAAGAGGGGCGTTGTCAATTTTACTTGGAACGAAAGGTTGAAAGAATTTAAACAGTGGAGGAAAATGCAGAGCAGTTTTCTCCTCTGGTGATAACATAGTATCCAATACCTGGAAGCAATTTTAAAGAAATCTTTATTTAAACTAAAAGGATGAGTTCCAAGAAAAAATAAAGGGTGCGGGGGAGCCAAAGAAAACGCAAAAGTGTCCGTTTGGTTACTAACCATACAAGGATACTTTTTAAAAGATTTATGTTATGTACAAATTTCAAGTCTGTTCCTACTACCCAAGTGAAATTCCTTCCCCAGTCAGTTTCAACCTCTACCCCCAACTGCAACGGGAGTTTTGAGAGGCATGGCACCGCGAAGTCACAGCCCCTCAACCCACTTGAAGTGTGTGTGGGGATGGGGTCATTGCTTTCTCATGTCAACCACACACCGTAGTGCATGCACCCTGAAATGCTGGGCGGTGGGGCAGACCAACTCACTTGAGTTTCTTGAAGGCTTCCTGGCCCCCAGCCACGTAGTTGCCCCCGCTCTGGATCTGGTCTAGCTTCCGGATGCGGTGGCCGGTCCGCGGGGTGTAGATGTTCCTGACGGCCCCAAAAGGCGCCTGAACGCCGCCCGTCACCTCCTTCAGAAAGACGTCGAAGCTGGACACCTTCTTCTCGTGGATGACGACGCGGCGCCCCGCGAAGAAGGGGTCCCCGTTGCGGTACACCAGCACGCTCTTCACGACCGGCTGAGACAGGTGGCTGGACTTGGCGCCGGTGCCACTCATCTTCCCCACGGGACGCCGCCCCAGCTCGCTGCTCAGGCGGAGGCACCTGCGCTGCCCCAGCGGCCTCAGCGCACACAGCGCAGGATCGCGTCCTGAAACGAACAGGACACTGACAACCCCAGAGGTAAAAGAGGAGGGACGGCCGTGCGCCTGGCGTCCACCCCGCGGAGACACTGCACGCTGCAGGCCTCACGGTGGACGTTCGAGTATTTCACCAGGGTCTGCACGACCAATCAGCGCTCGCGGTGCGCGCACACTTGTCTCACATGCTACCTGCAGAATCAAGGTGTACCACCCCGGAACGCGAGCCCCGCGAGGGGCTTTAACCAGGCCAGCCCAGCGAAGGTAGACGGGAGAGAGGTGGGAACGCACACACACACTATTAATATGGTGAAACCCAGTTTCTAAAGTCATATCTGCTACTCTTTCCGAACAGTTTAAATTCTTTTCTCATTCTCCTGCTTGCTCCCAAATTAAAGAAATTAAGATCCTGGCTGGAGTTGCCCAGATTTTTCTTTACCGAAAAATAAATGCCTAAAGTGCATTGAGAGAGACAGACAAGGGGCGCGTGTCCAGAACCCCTCGCCCCGTCCCTGATGACCAGCGCCGCCCAGTGGCGAGGCTCCGGTGGGGGCATTATTTGAACACAGCGGAGAGCGGCGCGCAACCGAGTCCCGTGGGGCAAAGGTGGGGGGCGGGGAGCGATCGGTGGGGTCTCTGGAGAGGCGCCCACAACGGTGGTACCTACCGACACTGGAGGGCTGGTGAGGGGAGGGGGTGGCGGGGGCGGGAGCTCGGGGCGGGGGCGCAGCGGGGCGGCTCGGCGGGCACCGCGGTGAACTCGGAGGTGGCGGCGCGTTGCTGTTCCTCCCGCTGCCGTTACCTCTGCGGGCCTCCCTCGCCCCGGGGGAAACGGAGTTGTTATTTCCCGTCGTTTCCATAGTAACTGTAGCCTCGCCCGGGAAGCCGAATCCTTGGACTAGGCCTGGCGCGCGCCTGGCTCCCTTGGGCTTTGCTGGCCGTCTCCCGCAGGGACGCAAAAGTGAGGGGCTTAGGGGATGAAAGGTAAACCTGGGTCGCATTATCTTGCCGTCATTTAATGAATGGACACCTAGTGTGTGTCGGGCCTTGTGCTACAAGTTGGAGATACCGAGGATAACCTGCAGTCATTTGAGTGCCTGCCACGTGCCTAGCTTTACGCAGGGGTGAGGGGTGGGGAGGGGGCAAGTGTTCACTGCCACAAGTCTACATGGATAAATATAATAACTGTCCAAGAGCCCACATCCATGCCATCTGAGTAGATTGTTAGATCAGTCTAGGGAGTAAGATAGGGGAGAGGAGTTTTGAGAACATAAGCAATCTCAGCAAATCGTTGCTTTGTCCAGTCCAGTCTGGGGCATGCACATTATGGAACCAGGAAAATTCCCTTTAAAAAGTTGAAATCTTGCAGCTTATCTCTTCGAGTATTCTCTTTATTCTTCCTAAGACCTTGCTACTATGTGTCATGTCCAAATTTCATTACTGGGTGTTCCTAATTCGTCATATATGAATAAAAATAATAATAACTACCTGTTAGGTCCCTGGAACTGAAAACCTAATTTTTATAAAGCCCCCACCCTTCGGTTTCATTTCTCTAAATTTCGTTCTTCAAGGTCTCTGCCCCCGCGAGATGGCTAAGCAAGCTGTACCTAGAGTTAACATTGTAACTGCTTCCCCTGGCTAGCCCAAGGTTTCTGTCTCCCCAAGTCTGTTCCCATGAGCAGGCTATATCCGGAGTTGAACATTGTGACCGTCTTCCTAGGCTAGGCCAGACGCCAATCTTATCCCTGTAAGAATAACACTCCGCTGCCTCTAGGTGCTGACGCCAGTTTTCGGCTCAGCAGGGCAGGTCCGCTTGCGGCTTGCTAATAAAATCTTTTCTTCCTTTACCTGGCTAGCGTCTCCTTCCTCAGTGACCTTACACTACCATTCATTGAACACTTAACCATGTATCAGGCATTATGTTAGGCACTTTACCTAGATTGTGTAATTTAATGTTCACAGTAATCTTCAGAGGTATATATTATTCTTTCAGATGGGGAAACTGAAATGCAGAGAAACCAAATTTACCTCAGGTCACATACAAGGGTTTAAAGCCAGTTCTCTTATTCCAGAACCACCCTAACCACTGTGTCATACCACTGTGAAAGGTCAATGTGTGGGACATTGCAATCCGGGCAGAAACATTTTTATATAAGTCATGTAATACGTTAATGTCTTGAAAGTTAACAGTTTTCAAAGGGAGACCAAAGAGGAAAGAACAATACAGACAGAAAATAGAAGAGGGAAATTTTGTGAGTTGGTTGTGGAGAATACACTGTTGAGGGATGGATGGAGAAAATACCTGGGAAAATGTGTGTAGCGTAATCCTGCCAACGACGCCAATTGTGGAGCTAGGGCTGGGTCTGAAGCTCACAGACCCCTCGAGCCCATTCACAACCCTTCACACCCAGGTCGATGAGCTAGGTAACCGGCAAAAAAGTCCTTGGAGCCTTGGCTGAAGTAGGAATAGTCTTTATTTAGCACACACGTCTAGGAGCGAGGCAGTCCACAGAGAGAAACTCAGAAACTCAACTGCTACCGGCAAAGTCCAAAGTAAAACTGAAACTGAGCAGCTGCCAGCAGAGTAAACATGTTCTATTTTTAGACGCTTAGCTGCCAGCTCTGCCAGCCAGCACTGCTTCACAAACTCAGGAACACACAAAAGCAATTAACTAAAAAGATACATTGGTGCACGTGTGCACTAACTCCACCCACACAACTTATTTACAAGAAATGTAGAGGGAGCCTGACTAAATTATCCTGTTTTCCTCACAATACACATTTCTCTTCCTCATAGAATACGTTGAAATGTGGCAGAGAAACAGCAAGAAAAAGTGTCATTATATTTGCAATCTCTCTCTCTGCTCCTTTTGCTTGCTGGATTGGTTTTAGAGTTCTTCTCTCTTGTGCAGAATCTCAAAACTGAGCAAAGGGAGAAGAAGCCAGAAAGGTTAGACAACCCTGATCAGGAACAGCTGAGGTAGAGTGAGAAGCCATTTAGAATGGATGCTGGGAAACCTTTGAGAGCACACACAGAAAGAGAGGGAGGAAAGAGTTTCGTTTTTAAGTTTCTAAGTGTGTGAAGTTTCTAAGTGTGTGAAAGGCATTGAGAATGAGAGAGATGGCCAAAGAGATGGCTTAAAGAAGTTCTGCTGTGTGTTAAAAATAATACCACCAAGGCATGTGGTGTTTCTTCAAGCGCCTGAGTAAATCTCTGAAATTATATTTCAATTATATCTTCCTGCCAAAATAATAATAATTTTGATGTAATACTGTGCTAAAACCAGACCACATTGCACCCTGGGTTTATAAGTGTTCTTCAGCCAATCCCCAAGTTCTACCAATTCTACCTCTCAAACATTGCTTGAATCCATTTGCTTATCTGCAAACCCATTTCTATTTTCCAAACTCAGAGCACAATCATCCCCTAAAAGGTTACCTTGTTTCCAGCTTTGTTATTATCGGATCCATTCTTCACAGAACAGCCAGCCTGAAAGATTGTTGGAGAAACCAACCTGCTGAATTCACTTTCCAGCTTAAAACTCTTCCAATGCTTGGCATTCTTCTTCAGGATGAAATCCAACATCATCAACATCAATTCCAAAGCCCTGAATATACTGCCCTCATTGCCTTCATTCCCATATCTTCTCAACAACTCTTCCTGTGGCTCTCCAAAGTCAAGACATGCCCTTTCACTTCCCTGAATATCCCTTTGGACGTACTTTATGGGCCTGTATCCCCCACCACCATTTATTTGGCTCCCTCCAACAGATACTTCAAGTCCCATCTTAAACGTCACTTCCCCAGGAAGACTTTTCTATGCCACTTTCTAGAATTTATGAACTATAATTATAAATTTTGCATATTTATATGTTTAATTACAAATCTTTATGTAATTATATGTTTAATCTTTGTAGGAATATGTTTATATGCATAAATTCCCTAAGGCAAAGGATTGTACACAATTTATTCATCAACATCTTACCAGTGCCTAACACAGAAACTGGCATAACATAGTAACTACTAAACAATTATTTCATGAATGAATGAAAACCCATAAAGTGAATTCTGAGGTGACCCATAGCTATTTATCTTTAAATTCTACATAAACCAAATATCGCATTTATCTAAGTTACTATTTTCTTTCTCTGAAAAATGTTCGCAATTTCTTGTTGAGAGGTTTGATATCAGTGAAAAAGTTTGCAGTTCACTAAAATGTGATCTGCAAACACAACATTAAAATGGCAGGTTTAGAGTTTGGGAAAAGGAAAGTTGAGAGAATTCACACAGAGAGCTTCTTTTTTCTCTGTACTGTAGAAGAAAATATTATCTTTCCTGGATCTTCCAGTACTTAGTATCATGGTAAATGTAAGGGTTTAGTAAATATTGGTTAAATTAATCTGATCGTGAAGGGTAGTTATTACATGAAGGAAGAAGGAAGAAGGGGTGCACCTTGAGGAGAGTTGAACAGTTGCTATGATGTGCCCAGCACTGTGTTAGATAAAATTATGGGATATATGTGTTCACACATGGCTTCTGCCTTCAGTGATCCCTTAAAGAGAATATTGATAGACCTCCATTCCCAATAACATGGTGAACTAAATATCCTGATCACTCTCCTTCTAAAATAATCAAAAATGCTGAATTATTTGAAATGTCTACATCTTTTTAAATGCGTTGCCAATTTGGCAAGAATGGAAAGAATTCAGAAAAGCCAAAAACCGAGTGAAAACAGAAACCCTAGGAGGGTTAACCGAAATCAGCTTTAACCCTAAGAATACCTGCCCATGCCCTGGTGACCTGGACCTGTTGTTTTGATGGCTGCACAGGGAAGGAGGCACAAGAGACAAGTCTAGGGCCTCCCAGGGTGGAGAGTCTGAGAGGACTCCCCCATGTGAATATGGAACCTCAAAGAGTTAGACCATAAACGTAATTAAGGGTTGAACAAGAAACTAATCCTCCTCACAGAGCAAGAACAGCAAGGAGATATGCTTATTTTTACATTTGTGTTAACTGAAGAGGTGGGAGGGAAGGGTCACAGAACTTCCCTGATGATTCATGATCACAACAGTTGACCAGGACAGCTATAAATCTCATTAACTCTATCTTTGTGATCTAAAAAATGTGAGGCAAAGAATTAAATTTAAAATGATTCTGGGTTGGAAATGCTCTCAGGTGGCTGAAAGAAACCAAAACAAATCTTACCTGGAGGAAAACAACTTGTACTTAATCTACAAATAATTTCCATAAGAATATTACAAGAAACATGAAAAAAATAAAAACCATAAAATATAAGAAAACATGAAAAATATAGAACATAAGAAAACAAAAATACATAAAACATAGAAAATAAAAACCATTAAATGTAAGAAACAAGCCATGAATGAGCACCTGAAGAAACAACAGACAGAAGAATGAAACCTGAGGGACTGGGTGCTTAGTTCACTTGGGAGAGCAGTGGTGCTGGTAACACCAAGGTCATGGTCGGATCCCCCATATGGGCCAGCCACCAAGAAACAAAACAAACAAAACAAACAAACAAAAAAAAAATCCAGACTTGCAAAAATTTCAGACACTGGAGTTATCAGAGGCAAGATACAAATAATTATATTTACTATGTTTAAAGAAATAAAATGATGGAAAATATGAGAAAGGAACAAGAGTCTAAAAAAATGGCCAAATTTTTTTAAAAATGGTAAAGTAGGATTTCTAGAAGTGAAAACATATTAATTAAAAATTAAAACTCAGTGGAGAGGTTAAATAGCAGATTAGTCACATCCAAAGAGAGAATTATTGAACTAGAAAAATATATTCAAAGAAGTTATCTAGAAGACAACACAGAGAGAAGGACAAATGAAAAATATGAAAAAGTTGGGGGCTAAAGTAAGACTATTTACCATAACTCTAATAAAAACACCAGAAGGAAAGAGAGAGAGAATGGAGCAGAGGCATTATTTGAAGAGTTTTCCAGAATTGTTGAAAGGTACAAATTCTCATATTCAGGAAGTTAAGTCATCCCAAGTAGGATAAATCCAAAGAATCACCACCCAGGAACATCCAAGTAAATCTGTCATATAAAATATATGAAAAGAAGATCTTAAAAGCAGCTAGTGGAAAAGACAAATTACCTACCAAGGAAAAATAATTAGATTAATGACTGATTTCTCAAAAGCAACAATAGAAACCAGAAGACAGTGGAATAAGATTATCAACATGTTGACAAAATAGTTGTCAATATGGAATTTGTGACCAGCAAAATTATCTTTCTCAAGAATGACTGCAAAACAAGAGCACTTACCACCAACAGAAGTTCACTATAGGAAAGTTTAAGAACTTGGCTTAGGGAGAAAAAAAAAAATTGACATTGAATGAAAGTCTGAAAGAGAAGAAGGCATGGTAAACAAAGACACTGGGTTAAACATTTTTAATGACTGCATGAAACAATAACAACAATGTCTAACTGTGGGGTATATGATACATATAGAACTAAAATACTAGAAAATAATAGCCTATAAATGGAGAAGGGGGTGATCAAAATGTAAGTATCATAAAACCTTTTGTTTTTGTGGAGTAGGATAAATATAATGATAACTTGAGATACTATTATGTATGCATGTTAAAATGTCTAAGGTAACCATTTTTAAAAATAGACATACTGAGTACAACTTTCAAACTGATAGATGGGGAAAAGTGGAGTGAGAAAAAGGAAAGAATATTAATCCAAAATAAAGAAACTTTAAAAAAAAATAGCATAACATATAGAAAGCACAAAATTATGTGATACAAGTGAATCGAATTAGGTCAACAATCACAATAAAAGAAAATGCATTAAATGTATCAAGTAAAAGAAAAAGATTGTAATATGGAGGGAAACCCCAGCTCTCTACTGTTTACACAGGGTACACCAAAACTTAAAGGACATAGAAGCTACTGTTTCACATCCACTAAAATGGCTATAATAATTTTTTTTTAAAAAAGAAAAAATAATAAGTTGGTAAGGATGTGGTGAAATTAGGACCCTCACACATTACTGGTAGGAAGTAAAATGATGCAATTTTGGAAAACAGTTGTAAGTTTCTCAAAAAAGTTAGAGATAGTGTGTTACATGACCCAGCAATTCCATTTCTAAGCGTAGCCAAAAGAGTCAAAAACCTCTGTTCATACACAAATTGTGTATAACATGTTCAGAAAAACATATGAACATGTGATATACACTAATATTCATAGATGCATTATTCATAATAACCAAAAAGTGGAAATAACCCAAATATCCATCAACTGATGAATGGTTATACCACAAAATGGGATACATCCATATCATGGAATATTAGCCACAAAGAATGAAATATTAATCCATCATTCAATATGGATTAACCTTGAAAACATCATGCTAAATTAAAGAAGCCAGATGCAGAAGGTCACATGTTCAGAATAGGCAAACCCATAACAACAGAAAGTAGATTAGTGGTTACCAGAGAGTCAGGGAGGGGGAATTGGAAGGCACAAGGATTTATTTTTGAGATGATGGAAATGTTCTAAAATTAGATAGTGATTCCTCTGGGTATATTCCCAACAGTGGGATAGCTGGGTCGTATGGTAGATCTATCTGCAGTTGTGGTGATGATTGTTTAATATCATGAATATCCTAAAAACCACTGAATTGCACATTTAAAATGATTGAAATAATAAATTTTATGTTACATAAATTTCATCTCAAAAAATAAAAGGACATCAAAGCAAAGGGTTAGATATATGTATATCTGATATATCACACAAATGCTAACCAAGAGAAAAGCTAGGATTGCTATATTAACAGCAGACAGAGTTTAAGGCAAAAGGGATCATTAGCAATAAAGATCTCCTAATAATAAAAAGTTCAATTCACCAGGAAGATACAGTTTTACATTTGTATTCATCTAACACCCATAGATCCAAAATAAAGCAGAATTGACAGAATGATAAAGACAAGTTGACAAACTGGCCATCAGAATGGTAATTGGAAACACACCTCTCTCAAAAAATTAACAGAAGCAGCAGAAGAAAAAAAACTAAGGACAATGAATATTTGAACAACACAGTTAACAACACTGATCTAATACAGGAGTCAGCAAATATTTTCAATAAGAGGCTGGACAATAAATATTTAAAACGTTATTAGCCATGTGGTTGCTGCCATCATAGTGCAAAAGAAGCCACAAACAACATGTAAACAAACTGCCATGATTGTGTGTCAGTACGACTTTACTTAGAAAAGCAGGCCGGGGGCCACATTTGGCCCGCCAGCCATAGTTTGCCAACCTCTGATAAATATAACCTCTGCTAGATATGAAAAGGCTTAAAAACAAAAAAAACCTCTCACCTTAAGACTTAAGAAGTTGGAAAAACAATAGCAAAATAAACTTAAGAAAATAAAAGGAAAGATAATTTTTTAAAGAAGCAGAAATTAATGACATAGGAAAAAAGCATATCCTAGAGATGATTAACAAATCCAAACCTCCATTCTTTGGAGAGATTTATAAAATTAACAAGACTGTTGAGGTTAATTAAAAGAATGACAGCATAAAGGAAAAATGGAAAAGATGGGACATACCATAGGTGCCTCAGACTCCTAAAAGATAAAAGGATAAAGATGAACAACTTTATGCCAATAAACTTGAAAATGGATGAAATGAACATATTCCTTAAACTATAGAACTTCTCAAATTTTATTAAAACAAAAACTAACACAGGGGCTCACTTGGGAGAGTGTGGTGCTGACAACACCAAGTCAAGACTTAAGATCCCCTTACCAGTCAGCTTGTATAAAAAAAATTAAAAAAAAAAAAAACTAACAGAACCCAATGCTTCACTGGTGAGTTCTTCCAAACATTTAAGGAACTATTATTTCAATCTAAAACTATTTTACAACTTTTATTCCAAAATCTGGCAAGAGCAATAAAAGAAAAGAAAATTACGTAAATGCAAAAATTCTAAACTAAATATTATCAGCCAAAATTCAAGATGCTATATCAGAATTAAGTTGAATTTATGCCAGGAATGCAAAGTTTGTTTGGCTTTAGAAAAACTCAGTTAATTTAATTCCCCATGTTTTAAAATTAAAGGAGAAAAATTATATAATTTTTATAAAAATTATATAATAATTTCAAAAGTTGTAGATCAAATCAACATTTACTTAGGATAAAATCTCTTAACAAACTAGAAATAAAATAGAATTATATTGACATAACAAAGGCAATCCACCAAAAAAGAGGCTACCACAAATATTACACTTAATGATGAAACACTAAAGGTGTTCTCTTTGAGACAGAAAACAAGATGAAGTTTCCTGCTAGCCACTTCTCCTCAAAAGTGTGCTGGAGTTCCTAGCCAATGCAGTAAGACAAAGAAAAAAATGTGTATGAGTTGGAAAGAAGGAACAAAATTTTCCTGTTCACAAATAATCAAATGTATGTATAGAAAATTTTTAAAAATCTATGGATGAATTATTAGATTTAATAAGAGAATTTACAAAAATTCTGGACATAAAATGAATACAAAGATTGACTGCATTTCTATACATTATTAGTAAATAAACAGAAAATAAAATTCTAAAAAGATATTACTTCCTAAGTCAGATTATTAAATTACCTATTTGGAGAAGTTATTTTATTAGTTTTCAAAGATATTGGTGTAATGTACATAAAATTTTCTTATTTTCTTTTCAATATCTGTAGCATTTTCAGTTATTTCCCTTTTTTCATTTCTGATTTAATTCCATCTCTCTTTTTTTGTGAGGGGAGAACAAAAGACTAAAAATAGCAAAGGTATCCTTTAAAAAGAAGAAAAATGTGGTAGGACATGTCTCACAAAGTATCAGAATTTATTATAAAACCATAATACTTAAAATAGCATGATTTTGCTATAGGCCAATAAAATTAAACCAATGGAACAGAATAGAAAGCAAAGAAAACAGACCTACATTATATGTGGATACTTCATGTTCAACAGAGGTAGCAATGCATTACTGCAGACTATGCAGTAAGTGATGCTGAGACAATTGGTTGTTCATATGGACAAAATGAAGTTTGATCCTCTCTCACAATACACACACAAGTCAGTTCCTAGTGGATTAAACCTAAATGCAAGAGTCAAAACTTTAAAGTTTTTGGAAGGTAATATAAGAGAATATTATCATGTCCTCAAGGTCGAAAACATTTCTTAAATAATACACACAAAAAAAGCACAAAACATAAAAAGTTTGACACATTTGATTTAATTAAAAGCAAGAACTTATATTAGAAAAAAAGAAGCCTTAAATAGAGAGGAGAAAAAAAGCTACAAACAGGGAGGCGATGTTCGCAAAATATATAATCAATCAAGGACTACTATTGAGAATATATAAAAAATAATTTGACATCCAAAAAGGGAAAGAAAAAAAAAAAAAACTAACAACTCAATTTTTAAAGTAGGCAAAATATTTGAAAAGTTTCCAATAAAAGAGGAAATCTAAATGACCAATACATATATGAAAAGATGTTTCTCCTCATTAGAAATCAGAAAAATTAAAACTAAAACCTACAAGATTTTGTCACTGGATTGACAAGAATTAAGAATGACAAATCAAGCTCATCAAGAATGCATAAAAACAGGATCTGTCGTCCACCACCGATGAGACTATCAACTGACACAACCACATTGGAACTTACTTGGCATTTCCTATATAGCTGAATGCGTGTGTGCCTTCAGTCCCAGCATTTCTTCTGCTTTTCACATATCCTAGAGAAACTCCTGCACATGTGCGTGAGAAGAGATTTACAAGAATATTTGTAGAAGCATTTCTCTTAATAGGAAAAATAAACCCTAATGTGGCACCAGAGAAGACTGGATAAATAAATAATGCTACACTCATAAAATGGAACACCATATTACAATGAAAATGAACTCAGTAGCATGCATCAACCTGGAAGACTTTCACAAACACAATGTTGGGCCAAAAAAGCAAGACACAGACGAGTTCACATAGGAATTCTGCTGGTATAAAATTTAAATGCATGCAGAACTGATAAATCATTGTGTAAGGATTCAAAGTATAAACCTATCAAGAAAAGTAAGGGAGGGGCCAGCCCGTGGCTCACTAGGGAGAGTGTGGTCCTGATAACACCAAGGCCGCGGGTTCAGATCCCATGTAGGGATGGCCGGTTAGCTCACTGGGTGAGCGTGGTGCTGACAACACCAAGTCAAGGATTGAAATCCCCTTACTGGTCATCTTTTGAAAAAAAAAAAAAGAAAGAAAAGTAAGAGAGAGTGATAGTCACAACATTCAGGATAGCAGTTGTCCCTTGGGGTGAGGTCGGGGGAATCAAGGGGCTGGGATCTGGCAGGAGCACACTGGGATATTGTAGGAAAATGGTAATATCTTGCTCTTGAGCTGGGAGGCTGACACATGTCTTTGTATTATTGTTGGTGTTTTATACTGTTCATATATATTACTAATATTCTTGTTATATATTTAATATTTAGTAACAATATTTTTCAAAAAGAATGAAAAGCTAATTTTTATTTAGAAGGAAGAAAGGGGGAGATAGAGAGGGAGGGAAGGAAGGAGGGGAGAAGAAGGGTATACAAGTAAGATTCCTGATGCTTGTTGGCAATTGGTGAAGAAGAGATTAAAGGGAACAACAGCAGTCGGGGAGGGCTGCCTGGAGGAGGTGGGTCTTGAGCCAGGCCTTGGATGAGGTACAGTGGAGAGGTGCAGAGGAAATAAAAGGAGTCCTAGAGAGAGGAAGGAGAGGAGCAAAGACAATGTGGAGAAATAGGCATGGGGGGATCCAAAGGGCACAGAGTCATCTCTGACCCAGGCCGGACTCAGGAGACAGTGAGGAGGCCTGTAGTTGCAGGGGGAGCCCACGGGGAGGGACAGGGAGGCATAGAACACACAGCCCCAGCAGGAAGGACCTTGAAAGCCAGGAAAATCAATGTGGCTGTCTAAGAGGAGCCCAGCTTGTGGTGACCAATGTCCCCTGTGAGAGAGAGGGAGACCCCGACCTCATGGGGGTGCTGGAGCCCCCCGAGTCCCTGAGCCATCATGGGGAATCCAGGTGGCATGATCTTGCTCTATTGGTGATGCCCCATGGTGAATAGAGAAATCCCTACTCTTCACCTTCTGGAGCTTAATTGTGTGGTATCTGGGATTTCCTGGGAATAAGGAGAATGTGGGCTTCCCATCACTCTCTCCTCAGCTGTGATTCTCTACCTGGGCTGGGATTTCCCTGAAGCTCCCCTCCCGGCGGAATGAGGTTAGAAACCCTGAAAATCATAAGCCCAGAGGACCCATTAGAGAGCACAGTGACTTGTGGGTGTGGCTGGGTCCCAAGAGGGATCTGCGGAGCATCCCTACAGTGGAGGGCCTGGGAGATGGCATCACTCACCTGGAGTCCTGCTCAAGATGGGTTCCAATGTCACATCTAGGTGAGTGGCACAAGTCAATTAGGGTGGGCTCTGAGTAAAACTCCACTTCTCACAACTTTAGGGCAAGGGAAGCTTGCAGACATAGATTATGATTCAAAATAAAAATAAAGATATAAATATTGCTATTTTCTCTGCACAGAAGGCTCAGGTTTTTGTGTAATTGGATCTTTCTTGACATTCAGACCTCAGGTGAATGTTTACCTCATCAGAAATGGCTCCCTTATCACTCCATGTAAATTAGCCCTTGGCCACTGTCTGTCACAGCACCTTGTTATATGCCCTAGTCATAGCACCTGTCACCCTCTATAACATCCAGGGAAGTGGGACATTGTCTGTTTTGCCGCTGCTCTAAGTGCTTAGAACACCTATGTGCCCAGTGAATGAATGAATATTATATGTGTGTGTGGGTGTGTGTAAAAGGAGAGAGATGAAAAGGGAGAGTAGAAGAGAGAAAGTGAGGGAGGGAGAGAGGAAGGAAAAAGGGAGTGAAGGAGTTAGGGAGGGAGGAAGGAAAGGAATCCTAGCTTGAGTCTCAGCTATTATCTACTTCAGGGATTCACATATCTGAGCATGTCTGACAGACTTTAAATTGGACCCACCAGAAATGTATTTTCATGAGAAACTAAAGCATCTCCTAAAAAGAAAAACAAAACTCATCCTGAAGTAAAACTGAGTAAGGGAAATAAAATTGGGCCCAGATGCAAAGCCTAGGTCACGGGAGAAGAGCAATCTTAGGTGAAGCATCACACGTTTGCCAGCTTCCAATCTCCTTGAACTCATGGAGAATTGGACATGGCTACTATAAGTAAAACCTGAAAAAAGTATTTAATATAAGCTCTAGATAGCATTGAGCATCAGCAGCTCTTCTTTTTTACTGTGTATAAAATATAATGGGGAGGAGGAAGGGAGAAGGCGAGAGGCATTCCGGTGCTGAGAGCAGAGTCACCTTGGTGGTGCCCCCTGGGCCCTGAGGACTCCAGCACTGCATGGTGGCAGGGGTGCCTGGCAGGAGACGGCGTCACCACACAGAAGCAGTGGTGTCCAGGTGCTGGCACCTGGCTCCACAGCAGCAGAGGCCTCAGAAGGAAATAACACCAAAGAGAGCTACAGCAGAGAATGAAGAACATGTAGAAGCTGAGCAGACTTCAGAGCTCATTCCCCAGAAGCTCCTAGAAATAACCAGGAGGAACTTTGGGAGAGGAGCTTTATGGGATGCACATGTGCTTTTCATATGGAAGCAACACCCTAGCAGGTTGTGCTTATTAATTTTGACCTATTTTACCCCAGCCTGAAAATATAGGGGTTTGAAACGTGAGAGTGAGGGAGACAGGTATATGCACACACACACACAAAAAATAGACCATAGTAATGCTGAAAATGACAATTTAGTAACTATTTAAAATATCAATGTGAGTTTTAAAGATGAGAAACTCTCTGCACTAGAGAGTTTCACCCAGAGTTGCTGAGATGCAGCACCACATCTACTCTGTGATTCTCTTCACAAACACACCACTTCTGGAGATCCCATTTTGAGGGATCTGATTAATGAGATTCTTCGACCAATAATGCCACTTGTAAACTACAGAAATCCTCAAAGGGATTCATCAGCGCCGCAGGCCTTCTGGAGGCATTTAACTAGCCACCTGGAGGATTCTCCTATCTCTAGACAGTTATTTCACAGCAGGGAAGAAAAAACTGCCGGAGGTTTCAACCACAGCCAAATTCATTGGAGTCAATAAACATGTCAATATAGCTGCCATAGATCGGTGAGGAACAAAACTTTATTCTTGAAGAATTGCCCTTTTCCTACACCAGACAGCATGTGGATGTGACCAAAAATCATCAATTCCAGATGCCAAAGGTCTTTTTTCAGGATCTGCCCTCTGAAACTGACTTACTCGATATTTACTGGTAATGATAGATTTTTACTATAAGAGAGAAATTAAGAAAATTGCTAACTAGAGGTATTTTTTTTTTAATATTTCTTTTTTTTGTTTTGGTGGCTGGCCAGTATAGGGAGATACATTATATTTTAAAATGCATACACATGGCAATGCATTCATTGAATTATTTAAATCTCATAACTTAGTAGGTATCTGCATCTATTTCACAGGGCTGGTCTCATAATTCATTTTAAATTATTTCAGTGAAAATGTCACTATACTTCAAAAAAGATTGGTGGTGATTTATTTATACATGATATTTGTAACCTGATTTTGAATCTTGGCTCCATCACTCAATAGCCGTGTCACCATGGGTCTGTTACTTAATCTTGCTAAGCCTTAGTTACCTCATCTATAAAATGGGCAAGAAAACCTACCCACATAGTACTTAAAAAGGTAATGAATGTAGAATGATTAGAGAAGTGCCTGGCACATGCTCGTAGCATGCACCAAATAAATATTAAATCTTATTTTTTAAGATAAATCTTTCTTCTACTCTTGTCCAGATAAGTTTGGTAAATTCTAAATATTACACAGACAGAAATTGGCCAGACCCAGTAGAATACAACAGAGCAGGGAGAAAACACCCCTGCCTTGAGTTTAGTCTTGAAGCCAATTGCCTACTACTTGAGATGGGCACTATGGGCACTCAGTCCAGACCCTCTCTGCTCCCTTTGACCCTTGTGAGTGTCGCCCTCTGGCTTCTGTGTCCTGCACCTGTGACTCTTCTTCACAGGCTGCCTTCAGGCTACTGGAGCAGCGTCATCTGAACTGAGAGCAGAAAGTGCCTGAGAATTTTTCTCTCTCCTTCCAACTCTCCCTACCACCACCCCACATCTACCCACTGTCCCTTACGCTGTGACTGACCAATGCAAGAGCAGGAAAGCCCAGCTCTTTTGCTTTAGAGTAGGTTAATTTTGAGGCATATTTTATACTTCAGAGGTCCCCTGCAGACTCAAGTTGAAGCTGCGCGTGGTGGGCTATTGCCTGAAGTCATACCCTTACCTGACCTACTATTTTCCCCAGAAGCACTTCCATAATAAATCACTGTGTACAAATCCTTGCCTCAGGACCTGCTTCTAGGGAACTCAACCTAAGACCCTACCCATAAGTGGAATTACTCGAAGAAAAGTTTAAATATTACATCTACTTCCAGCTGTCCTGCAGGCACTTGAAGTCAGCCTAGAAGCTCCTTATAGTTCTCACTAAGGCAGAAATCATTCGAAAAGCCAATCTCCTTTTTAGATTCCACATACAAGTGAGATCATACCCTAATGAACTCATTTTAACTTAATACTTCTTTAAAGACTCTACCACTAAATACAAACACATTCTGAACTATTAGAGGTTAGGACTTCAACATATGAACACTGGGGGAACACAATTTAGCCCCCAGCATCCATTATTTGTAATTCTAGAAGTGCCAATTCCAGCCAGTCACTACCCCATTTATTTTGCACACTGTTTGTTCTAAAGTGCATCTGGTTTATACTTATTAGTTATACCTATTTACTTCTTTTCTGCAAAAGTGGATAGACTTACAGGTCTTAGAGTGGACTGAAGATGAGTTTAAAGCCGGTGGTGAATGAGGAAACACTAACCATCAACTGTCTCAAGGAGCCTTTAGGTGATAGTTCAGGTACGTGAGCTACCAGAAAAGGATCTTGTGTCTGGAGTCGGAACTATAATGATCATCAATTCTTCGATACGTTTCAGTGTATCTGTTGACAATATACATAACTTGTATCATACAGATGTTTTGCTCTTGTACGCTCTAGTTTCCAGAAACTGAAGAATGAAGTTCTACACTATTGTTACGGAAAACTAGAACCCACATTCTAGTTTTGATCGATTACGATGAAAGAAGACCAGAGTAAAGAGACTGTCTTCGACTTCCCTCCCCCACCTCCCAGTTTTATGGAGGTATAATTGATACATAAAAATTGTACATAATTTGAGGTGTACAACGTGATGATTTGACGTAAGTATATTCTGTGAAATGATTCCCACAATCAAGTGAAGTGATACATCCATCCCCTCGCGTAGTTAACAGTTTTTGTATGTGTGGTGAGAACACTTAAGGTCTATTCTCCTAGAGTTTCAAGTATATACTATATAGTATCAACTATAGTCACCACGTTGTACATTAGATCGCCAGAACATCTTCATCTTATAACTGAAAAGCCAGACACAGAAAGACAAAGACTGTATAAACTCACTTGCATGTGGAATCTAAAAAAGAGATTGACTTTTGAAATGATTTGTCCCTCAGCCGGAGGTATAATGAGCTTCTAGGCTGACATGAGCCTGCAGGACAGTTGGAAGTAGATGTAATATTAAAACTTTTCTTTGAGTAATTCCACTTGGAGCACAATTTACTCTCTCTCACAAGGAGTTTGTTGTGATTCTTTGATTCTTTGAACAGAAAAGCTATTTAAACAAAGCAATTTCTCCTCCATGGTGATTTAACAGTCTAGCTATGGAGAGAAAAAAAACGTTCACAAAACCAGGCAACCTAAGCTCAAAATCCTTCAACACTTCAGGCAATTCTTCATTCCTTTCACTTATAATTAAATTATTTTTGTCACTCTCAATAGGAGCAAGACTTTCTTAGATTAGGAGTTAGTAGAATTGTTACTCTTTTTTTTTTTTTTTTTTTTTAAGTCAAAGAGAAACTGGAATGTTACTCATTTCTTCTGCTTGACTTTATAAACTCTGGCAAATACCTCAGGAATGGTTTCACTATGTCAAACTAAGTGTTGCTTTTCTCTCTCTCAACTCTCAATTATTTATATGCATAACCATAAATTAAGCAGGTATAAATATCTCATTTACATAAGTTGGAAGTGGTGTTTAAAAAATAATAAAGCCAAAGCATATTAAGCAGTCAATGCTTTTTTCCCCCTAAAGAATACAAGGTACTCAGTCTATGATTTGGCTTGCTGCCTATCCACATTATTATCAGATTTCATTAAAGTGAAAATTAGAGAAATGCACAGCTGCGGTTGCTGATTTTGTTGTTGTTGATAAACTGTGCTAATCCTTTTGTAATTTCAGTTCAAAAACAACAGGACTATGAAATGAAACTGGATTTGCCCTGTCTCAAATATTCCAGAGGCTTCTTTCATATTTTCACACTATCGAAAGGCTAAACTTCTCCACTGACCTTACTTTCCACACAACCTCAGAACAAATTTTTTTTCTTTTTTTAATTTCGAAGGACTCACGCTATCCTTTAATACCAACAGGGGTACATAGATGGCTATGTGTCTGACTCCACCATCATCAAAAAGCTGCTGGGAAAATGTTAGATGTCCAGTTTGGGCTATCAGTTTTTTAGTTAGTAGATTTCAAGGATTTTTCTTAGTGCACTGAAAATTAGTAAGGTAAAACAGTACTATCTCTTAGGACCAGGAAGGTTTTTGTTTTTTTGTTTTTTAGGGTAAAATGTCTTAAATCACAGTGAGTTATATTAAATAGAAGACTGATGAAAGAAAAATACCCCCTGCTGCGAACAACTAAGCAAAAAGTTAACCATTACAAAGTAGCAATTTTGCAGGAAATTATGTCACTGATAGAGAAGTTACTGGTTAACTGGAATCCAGTTTCTGGAATTAATGGAAATGGCCACTTTGATGAACTATAATGTTCTCATGTCATTCAAAGTTTGGAAATTCTAATTTTAAAAAATTGTGTCAGTCATTAAGATCAGGACTGGCATAGGAGGTGGCATTGTTAAGGCTAGACACCCTAATATTTTCTACTCACATGTATTGATTTCTAAATTAATTATAAACTAACTATGGAAGTTTCAGTGATTACACAATATAGCATTTTTCAACCCCTCAGTTTTGTGACCTATTTGATCATTTCCCAGTGATATTTTCAAAGAGCACAGTAAAACTATACTGGGTGTAGATTTGAAAAGCATACTTTAAAGTATCTGTGTGAATAAATGAAAAGGTTTTAAGAACATTTAAATCAAAATTTAATAAAACCTTACCTAATAAGAACCCAGTGACTGGCCAGTTAGCTCAGTTTGGTAGATCCCTGTACCAGCCAGCACTAAAAAAAAAAGAAAAAGAAAGAAAGAAGGAAAAAGTACCAGCATATCTTGAACCCCACCGAACTGTGATTTTTAATCATAATTAACTCAAATTTAATCTGAAAAAGACAAATGGAAAAAACAAATTAATATCAGGAATTTGTTTAAGCCAGAAGGAGCAGAGGAGGAAGAAAGAAACAAATCACCACATTTCAATTATTCCAAGATGCACGTTTTCCCCACATCTTTAAATCTCTGAAATCAAGATGTGCCTTACAGTTGGTGAAGTCTTGCAATTAATTATCTTGGCCAGGTGGTGGTCATGACATAGTTATATTGCATGAGCAAGTGGGAACTTGGGCATACTGTTTACACTGACACCACTTTAGCTGAGAAACATGCATGGTTAGTACCTCATATGTTAAGTTTAAAATGAATTTTTTTAAGATTACACCATGATTAAGCATTGAAACAAAGAAGTATTATAAATGCCTTAACCCCATTCCCTTTAGACAAAATTTGACCTCACCAAGTCATCCCAGTATCCGCTAAGTCCATTTCATCCTTTTGTGTTACCTTCCTGAACTCTACAGGCCCTTTGGTTTTGTGATATTGGTCTAATTCTCACTACAGAAGAGAAACTATCTTAGAATAGAGACATTCACAGAAAATGATCTACATGAGAATTGAAGGTAGTTCTGTGTTGGGATATTAGCAGGAAGAAATGAATGCTTTCTCCCAGTTCATGGGTTGAGGTTGTATTTTTCTTCTGTTTCAGGGAAGATTGTTTTAGAAGAATGAGAGAATTCGATTGCGTTTGTCTGGAAACTCAAATGAAGCAGTGGTTGACCGAGTATCTTTGACCTTGCCGTTCTACCACCAGTGCTAGAGCAGTGAGTTTTCACACCTGGATACGTCTGTGCCCTTGATTCATTTTCTCGCTAACCTCATTTCCAACAACTTCTAAGCAACCATCTTTCTTTTGTTCACCTGAAGGACACTGCTTTCTGCTAAATTGGGCCCTGAATTTTCCAAAGTTAAGCTGTTTTCAGTTCCCTGATTAAGTAGATTCTTCTCTAAGACCATTACACATCAGTCTCTGATGTTTAGATTCAAAGAAAACTTGCAACTCCTACCGATTGACCTAAGGGTACAGAGAATTACAGAATCTAGGGTCTTGATTGAATGTACCAATTCCAAAAGTAAGTGCTGACGGTATTTTTGGAGGCTGCTTGACTCATCTAAAATGAATGTCTTTGGGAAGCATAAAACTGAAATTTCTTTGATTTGTTTTGAAAGAAAATGATTAATGCTATTAAACAAGTGGTTTGAATTATGTCAAATGAAAGGGTATTCCCGTCTCATAATTCTATTGTTCTTTGGATGGTTTTCTCTGTTCACTACACTTACTCAAACATATATGCCACAAATGGTTAGAAAGAGAAATTGCTTTCCAGAGAGAATATCTTTTCAAGCTATTTGAAGGGTTCTATATTTTCCCAATAAAATATGAATCTATATTAAAAATAAAATAAAATAAAAATGCCTTAACCGGTATTTTGCTTACATTTTCTCATTAATGTACAGGAATGTTATATGATAAAAAATTTATGTCTAATTAAGTCTAAAAGAGCAGTACACATAAAATTTTTGAAAATCTATATGATAAGAAAGCATTGTGTTATTTCATTGAAAATGTTTTTTTCTTAAGGGTACATAAAATGCATCTTGTAATCCCAGGTATCTTCGACTGGAAGAAGCAGTGTCGCTTGAGTCTGTAGGGTGAGTACTTGTAAATTCCTCCTACAACTTTGCATGTGCAGCTGGAGTCCTCCACCAGTTGGTCCTCTCACAAGTCTATGCCCTACTTGCCACCATTGTTTCTCCACCTCTGAAATCATAAAGTTTCCCAGTAGAGGAAGAAGTAAAGCTGGCGGCTGCCTTCTCAGGATCTAGCCATCTTCCTTTATCTCATCGTCCCACTTCAATTATAAGATGTTATGGAAATCAAGAGTAAGTGTACCTAGTGTGAGACCTAGTTCTAGGATATTAACCAATAAGAATTTACATTTAGAAACATAGCCCAGATTACCGAAGAATTACTATCTATGGTTGCAAAAAAGAATAATATAGTTTAGATATATTCCTGATAAGAAGGGTTGAAACAAAAATGGGGTCCACCTAACTATCTAGCAGCTAAACCTGAAACTCTTTCCCTGTACTTTCTGGTTAGCTTAAGTTCTGCCATCCTGCATTGAAACTCGGATACTATGAGAACTTTCCTTCGGCATTAGGATTCTAATAAATGTACGGACACATCTGTATCAGTTTAAAAATATCACTGCCATGTCTGCTAAACTGAGGTAAGTCTAGAATCATCTCCAACCTCCCTGGACAAGTGAAATTAAATTCTTCTCATATCATCCTAGGCGAGACATTCATGGACCTGTCTTCACGCTGTGTTGGCAGAAGGGAGGAGGAAGTAGGTGGTATATCCTGTAACAGACCGGGTTTCTAAAAAAATAAAATGGTCAGTTTAATAAGTAATACACCAAGTCATACAAAGTTTTACTCTCTTTAACTCTATCTCCCCATTTTAAATTACTTTTAAGTCATATCTCATCAAATTTGCTATACATCATTCTTGACTGTTAGCTGGAGCCATCTCAATATATTACAGTTTCAAATACGTGCACATCTATTCTTCAAAGCATACCAATACACTTGGTAAGGTCTACTATCTTTGCAAGCCAAAATCTCAAACATTGTAACAGAAGTTAAATCTTTATAAAAAGAAGAAAAAAAGTGCTTCCTTATATTCACCATCTCATCAATATACCTGTTGATACTATATAAAGTAAAGACAGCACCAATTATCAGCTGTCACCTATACAATGTGTTTTCTTCAAAGTAGAGGATTTTAATTTTAATACTTTTATTCTAAGAAATCCTTTAAAACAGCTATGTGGCACAGCAATCTTTCATCTCCTGGTGCCATCTTACCCTACTGATTTCAGAAACTGTAACTAAAAAAAAAAAATGTAGTGACAGGTAGCATGATCTTAGATTACAAGAATGGAGATGTGGTTAGATTATTGATGTATAATCTAGTTGTACTTCTGATTTCTAGAGTAGGACTTCCCCACATCATTTAACTTTCTCTGACAAGCAAGTATTAAAATAGTTAATAATAGGGCCAGCTGGTTAGCTCAGTCGGCTAGCGCATGGTGCTGATAACGTCAAGGTCCAAGGTTCAATCCCAGTACAAGTCAGCCACCAAAAAAAAAAAAAAAGTTAATATTAAATAAGCAACCATAGGAATAGTGCTCCCTCCTGTGGCCAAATTCCTTGAAAATTTTCAAACAGGAAAAGCTACCTCTTGCAAACCTCAGAGGGATCATGGACCCAGACCCCAGAGAAGCCCACCTGCCATTGTAAGTGCTGTATTTAACAGGAAAATGATTCAAAAAGCTCGGCTTTCAGTTTGGGATAATGGACACAAATAAATCAGAACACAGACTTTTAAGTCATAGAAACATAAAGAAAAACAAATTTTAACTCAGTGCTGGACTCTGGTAACATTAGTTTTGCAAATTTTAATGTCTACTGTAAGAATCCAAATGCCCCAAGGGATCACACCGAGGAATGTAAGAACCCAAATGCCCCAAGGGATCACACCCTGATCACATAAGCCCTTCTCGGCCACACCCCATCATGGTGCTGGTTGCCCTTTTCTTCCGTACTCTCCTTCCCACCAGTGCGAATTGCACACCAATCAGTTCACCCCAGCCCCATGCGGTATGCTAAGTAGGGATTGTATTTTAAGCCAATCAGCCTTCCCTAAAAGCCCTATATGTGTGTGTGTGTGCTGCCTAAAAAAACGAGCTCTCTCCGGTGGATCGTCAACTGGTGTCAACTGGTGTCGACTCGTCCTTTCATCTACCATATGCGAGGAAAATGTCTATCAACATTTAAAGGAATGTACCTTCTAAAAGAAAAAAGATGCTCTTGGGTTTGTGGATCCTTCTCCTTATTATAAAATACAGCGATTCTCAACCAGGAGAGAGTTTGCTCCTTAGAAGACAGTGGCAATATCTGGAGACATTCCTGGTTGTCACAACTTGGGGGAGGGGTGCTACTAGGACATAAGGAGTAAAGATTAGAGGTGCTGTTAAATGGCCTGCGATGCACAGGACACCTCTCACTCGCAACAAAGCTGGCTAGAAGAGAGGAGATCAAATGTCCTCATCACAAAGAAATGATTAAGTTTTGTAATGATGAATATGCTAATTACCCTGATATGATCATTACACATTGTATGCATGTGTTCATATTCAACTCCATACCCCACAAATATGCTGTAATGAATTGAATTATGTTCCCCCCAAACTCCCTGAAGCTTAAATTGTGTCACTCCAGTTTTACGTATTAGAAACTTGGCCCCCATGTGACTGTTGGGAGGGTGGGAAATCCCATTATGGTAATTGAAAGGTGGAGCCTTGAAGAAGTGATTAGATTGTAGGATTATGCAGTAATGAATGGATTAATAATGGTGGTCAGGGGTGTGGTTCTGAGGGCTTTAAGAGAGGAGGTCTGTCTTTCTCTCTGCTCTCTCTCCTTCCACCATCTTGCAACGTGAGACCCCTGGGTCACTGTCACCACCACCAGAGGGACTTTGGACTTCTCAGACCCAGAAACCATAAGCAGTAAATGTTATTTTTTTTAATAAATCACCCAGCTTCAGGTATTTTGTTATAAATAACAAAAATGGACTAATACATATGTACAATCGATATGTTACAATAAAAAAAAAATAAGTATCTGGACCAAAATGTCAATAGAACTGAGGTTGAGAAATTCAAAAATATTCTACAATCCTTTTCATGCACAATATATAAACCTTAAACTTTAAAAACAGTATTTATTAAATGCAAAACCAGATACATTTCCACTATAATCCAGCAATAAAATAAAAAATTCAGGAAGTATGATTCTCATGAACTCAATCTCATTTCTGCTTACATTATTTGAGGCTATATATCTTGCCTTGTAATACATTTATAATGTTTAGCCACTGTTTTTCAAAATAGGAAATATATTTGGGTGTTTTGGATAGCCACCATAAGACGTAAAGATATTCTTGTCCATTGGAGAAATACTAGGAGAGTGAAATTGTTTAATTCCAGGTAAGTTTGAATGTTTCATTAGAGAAACGTACCTGCTAGCAAAAGGTGCCTTGAAACAGGAGCAAAGACAGAATAAGAATAATCTAGATTAACTAGATTAACTGTGGCATCATCATCCCTCCGGCAACCAAGGGAAAGCAATTCTTTTAGGGCCAAGATCCCCAGCCTGGGATCCCTGAATCCTTAGGCTCTATGAAAATAGAAAGCGTCTGAAAGCTATTTTCAACATTTCAAAAATGATCCAATAACAATGGAACATTCTCTACAGTAAAATTTATTAGGCTCACTAAAACAAAAATCTCAGTTTGTAGACACTCATTATTGCATAGACATTCATTTCACCTTATGTAGCATGGTAGGAATTTCTATATCCTTTGGGAAAAAATAATACAAAAATTCCTTTATGTTTAAACAAAAAGCTGAAAACTACTGCCCTGAGGAAACCTAGCAGTGAAGATGGATAAATGTGGTAAAGTAAAACCATAATAATACACTACTATGCCAACTGGGTTTCTCCAGTTTGCTACTGTCAGTACTTCCTACAGTAATCTTCCTACAGTAATTCAATAAGTAATCTGGCTTATACCAGAACTTCATTTGTTATTTTTTTGGCAGCTGGGTGGTACAGGGATCTGAAACCTTTACACCTCAGTGTTACAACATCACACTCTAACCAACTAAACTGACTGGTCAGCCCAAGCCAGAACTTTAAAAAGGGGTAGAACCTCCCCAAGTTCTGAACAGTGGTGAGGGTAATAAGAAAGCCCTAATGGAAACAGTACAGAAATTATGAAGCCAGACTTCTAAACCCGCCACCAAGAACTCTCCTCCCTCATCAGCCCTGAGGATCTGCATTAGTTTTTATTAAGAAGACCCATGGGTCATTTCCTCATGGAGATTAATGAAAATTAGAACTACAGTAACTCCTAGCCCCCTTACCGCTACCAGCCAAACCATCACCACTCCACCAACATAGGCAAAAGCAATGTGGTTTCAGAGTAACTTCACTATTTTACATGGGGTCACTACCATTTAGGCCAGTACATGCTAAGAACAGACAAAGGACCCGCCCCCTCGGTCTCCTCTGCTAGCTCCTCCACCTCAGCAGTGCTGTTGGTGTGCCTTGGAGACCTTCCTGCGCTCTTTTCTCCTCTCTCTCTCACTCTCCCTAGACAATCTCCTGCGCTCACTTATTACCTACATGCCCAAATCCCCACATTTATATATCTAGCCTAGAATTTCTTACCAGGTCCAGACCAATGTATCCAGCTGTTTACTCTGTTGGATATTTTTTGGCAATCTCAAACTCAACACATTCAAAAGGAAACTCCCAATCTTCCCTCTAAACCATCTCTTCCTCCAGGGTTCTCTAATTCAGCACATAGCATCGTAATTCACTGTGTTCCTCCTGCCAGAATCACGGGTTTGGTCTTTACCCTCTGTTACGGACTGAATTGTGTCCCCCTAAAATTCATATGTTGAAGCCCTAACTTCCAGTACTTCAGAATGTGACTGTATTTGGAGATAGGATCTGTAAAGAGGTAATTAAGTTAAAATGGAGCTGTTAGGGTGGGCCCTAATCCAATCTGACTGGTGTCCTCAAAAGAAGAGATTAGGACACAGAGAGAGAGCAGGGATAAGTGCACACGAAGAAAAGACCATATCAGGACACAGCAAGAAGGCAACCACCTGCAAGTCAAAGACAGAAGCCTCAGGAGAAGCCAGCCCTGCACACACCTTGCTGTTGTACTTCCAGCCTCCAGAACTGTGTGACAATAATTTTCTGTTATTTAAGCTACCCAGCCTGGTGTGTTTTGTTACAGCTGCCATAGCAAACTCATACCCCTCTCTCTCTCTCATTAATCACCAAGTCCTAATTACTCTACTTCTTAAATTATCTCCTATCTTCTCCATATCCATTGCATATGCCCTAGTCCAAGACACCATTGACTCTTTTATGGATGCCTGCCACAGCCTTCGAATGGCTTTCTGCTTCCACTCTCGCCCCTCTACAATCCAGTCTCCAAAAGGAGGCCAGAGTGAGAATTATACCAAACTAAAAAGCTTCTGCACAGCAAAGGAAACAATCAATAGAGTGAAAAGACAACCTACTGAATGAGAGAAAATATTTACAAACCATACATTCAACATGGGATTAATATCTAAAATATACAAGGAACTCAAACAAGTTCATAGTAAAAAAACAAATAATCTAAGTAGAAAACAGGCAAAGGAACTGAATAGATGTTTTTCAAAGGAAGACATACAAATGGCCAACAGGTACATGAAAAAACACTCAGCATCACTAATCATCACGGAAATGCAAATCAAAACCACACTGAGATACCATCTCACCCCAACTAGATTGGCTAATATTATAAGACAGAATAATAAATGCTGGTGAGGATGTAAAGAAAAGGGAACTCTCCTACATTGTTGGTGGGACTGCAAATTAGCACAGCCATTATGGAAAACAGTATGGAGGTTTCTCAGACAACTACCGATGGAAGTACCATACAATCCAGCAATCCCACTTCTGGGTATATCCCAAAGGAATGTAAATCATTATGTCAAAGGGATACCTGCACTCCCATGGTCATCATAACTCTATTTACGAAAGCCAAAATATGGAACCAACCTAAATTTCCATTAATGGATGACTGGATAAGGAAAATGTGCTTTATATACCCAACAGAATACTACTCGGCCATAAAAAAAAATGAAATTCTTCCATTCGCAGCAACATAGATGAGCTTGGAGAAAATTAAGTTAAGTGAAATAAGCCAGGCACAGAAAGAGAAATACCACATATCCTCACTCTTAAGTGGGGACTAAGAAACAAAGAAAGAATAGACCATAATAAAATGTTGAATTTTCAGAAGGAGAGAACAGACCTATAGTTACTAGAGGTCAGAAAGGGGAAGAGAGAGGGAGGATAGGGAGCAATTGGTTAAGGGACTCAAAAATTATGATTTGTAATGATGAACATCCGAATAATATTGATTTGATCACAACTACTGTACAAATAGTGATAGTCAACTATGTACCCTATAAATATGTATAAATAAAAATAATAATTAAAAAAAGAAAATAGAATCTTTGCCGCCGGTTTAAAACACATCAAGAGTTCCCCATTTCTCAAAGAATGAAACCAAAACTTTTTAACATGGCTGACAAAGCCCAGCATGATCTAGCTCCTGCCTACCTCTCTGTCCTCATCTAGAACCTACCCTGCTCTGGGCACAGCGAACTCTGATAGTTCTTCCAATGCACCAAAAACGCCAGTCTTCTCACACATTCTTTCTCCTGGCTGGAAATCTTTTGTAGCCCCTCCTGTTCATCAGGCTAATGCTCATGTATCCTTTTGGTCTTGGCCTGAATGTCAATTCCTAAAAGAGGCTTTTCCTGACCTCCCACGTTAGGTTCACCTCTTATAAGTCCTGATAGAACCCTGCACTGTTTTTCATAGCACTCATCACAAGAGAAATTAAGCAATTATCTGTACAATCATGTTTTTACTTTTTATGGGGGGGGGGGGGGCCTGGCTGGCCAGTACAGGAATCTGAACCCTTGACTTTGGTGCTATAATTTAACCATATTTTTAAAAGTCTGTCTCTGGGCCGGCCCGTGGCTCACTCGGGAGAGTGCGGTGCTAATAACACCAAGGCCCCGGGTTCGGATCCCATATACGGATGGCCGGTTCGCTCACTGGGTGAGCCTGGTGCTGACAACACCAAGCCAAGGGTTAAGATCCCCTTACCGGTCATCTTTTAAAAAAATAAATAAATAAGATCCCCTTACCGGTCATCTTTTAAAAAAAAAAAAAAAAAATTAAAAGTCTGTCTCTGATACATAAGCTCCCTGAAGCTAAGTGTCATGTCTCCCTTTTTGGTATTCCTACAGTGTTTGGCACATATTTATTGAAAGAATGACTAATGACCAGAGCCCATAATTACTTTCAAGAAATACAGCTGAGGTCCCCCCAAAAAGAATTTACTTCTCCTAAAGGCCTAGCACTTTTTGGAGAGAATGCTTTGATTTGAATTCTGAAGCCAAATAGTAAAAAATCACTTAAAAAGCACCAGAATTTAGAACAATTTATGCTAGAGGAAAACATGAAACTATATGTCTTATTTGCTTTTGATTTGTATCATTATACTTCCTGACAATGTAAAATTATTTTGTGCCTTAAATGACAGAAGATTACACTATCTGCTGAGAGTGCACCTTGACTGGGATAAAGGGTTTGAGGATACCGGTAAAGATTTAGAGGACATGTTAGGGGAAAATAAGAGAGGGCTGACAGAAAGCAAGTAAAACAATTGGCAGAAAGTACTGAAGGCAGATCTGGGGCTATTGAACTTGTAGGGGCCCCAATCAAGTAGATTTTAAGCTACACAAAAGCAGTGCATTTACCTTCCTAGAGCTGCCATTAATAATGTACCACATACTGAGTGGCTTAAAACAACATGACTTTATTGTCTCACAATTCTGGAGGCCTGAAGACCAAAATCAAGATGTTGACAGGGCCACTCTTCCTCTGGAGGTTCTAGGGGAGAATCCTTCATTGCCTCCTCCAGCTTCTGTGGCTTCTGGTGTTGCTGGCTTGTGGCAGCATCACTCCTGGGTCTGCCTCCACCCTCACATGCTGTGCCTCTGTGTGTCTGTGTCCAAGTCTCCCTCTCTTTTCTCTGATAAAGACACCAGTCATTTGATTTAGGGCCCACTCTAAATCCAGGATTTCATTTTAAGATTGTTGACTAATTAAATCTGCAAAGACTCTACTTCCAAATAAGGTCATATTCTGAGGTTCCAGGTAGACGCTGGGGGCCACTATTCAACCCACTGTAGACTGGGACTTGGTTTCATTCACTCCACTATGCCTAGAACCCAGGATAAAATGTGGCATATAGTTTATTCTCAACAAATATTTCTGAAATAAATGACTGCATTAACAAATGGATAAAAGAACAAAAGCACCAAGGGTTCTAAGGAGCAAAGGTGCTTCCACTGAGGTGCCAAAATAGAGCATCTGCCACAAGTCAGTTGCCGGACAGACTACCAGATGAAAATCCCAAAGGGAAGCATCTGAAAAGCCATTACACAACTCTTGGACCTCTCATCAGATGGAGAAGGACCGAAGAGGGTTGAAGGACTGAAGACTTGAGGCAGATATTACACAGAAGATATGGAAAAAGCTGTGTTGTGTGAGTCCCATCCCCACCATGACCATCAAGAGAAGGGGAAAGGGTAAGTTCTTGCCCACTCCAAGTCTAATGAGAGAACTTGAGAGTTCAGAGACTCACATCTGAGCAACCACTATCAGCTCTGCACCAAGGAAGTAACTGCACTCCCTATAAAGGTTCATGAATCCCGGGGTGCAGATGTGACAATAGCAATATCAGGTTGGGTTGTTTCAAAAAGAATCCTGCTCCAAAGAGTAGCATATCAGGGAGAGAGGAACCTGACCATTGGAGGCAAGAACGGGCAGAGCTCAAAGTGATTAGGGGGGCACTGCCCTTATCAAAGGAAGGGCAACTAGATGGCCCTGGAGTGGTGAAGGGGAGAGGTCCTCTGGAGAACGCCCCACAATGTGAACCTGCTCACAATGAGAGTCAGTTTTAAAATCTTCTCCGCCTAGAGAGCATGGTGCCATCTTCCAACAAAAACTTCTTCTTCTTACTTTGCCTCACTGTTGGAGTGAGCAGAACTGAGGCCGTAGAGGGACCTAAAACCACCTGGGCTGCAGGTGGGGGGTGGAGGAGATTTAAAAGGCATGGTTATTTTTTTTCTCTCCTCTCTTTCTTCCCATCCCTTGACTTTCTTATCTTGCTTGCTAAATAGAAAAACAAGGCAGTTGAAAAGCTAATCAGTATTTTACAAAACTAATGATTCTTTGAGACTTGCAGAATTTCAAGAAGTGATCAAGGCCAAATGTCTGAAAGCTGACACTGGGCACCAGCAAAGTCAGCCAGAGCCCTGCAAGGCTATGCAGAGACTTTGCAAAGAAGCTGACACCACCCCAAAGCAAATAAAATCCGGTAGGACCCTGAGATAACAGTGAGGATGAGAACGGAAACCAGACGAAGACTCGGTGAAACTTTGCACCTGGCTCCTTGCACGAAGCCCCCAGAGCTCCCGTCCCCTCCCTCCTGCTTTTCACCTCCCACATTCCATTCTCTCAACCTCCTCTTAAAAACCCCACAGTAAATCTGAATCTTTGAGATGGGGTAGCCTCCCATCTCCTTCAGCTGAATAAAGCTGCCTTCCTATTCCACCAGCAATTTGAATTTTGAGTTGTTTGTTTGCCTCTGTTTGGGTGGTGGGCAGCTGGACATGGGTTCGGTAACTTCACTACCCCAGCAGAGTCAGAAACAACAATCATGGAGTAAGAAAGTAGCAGGAAGGGATGGCGAGAGCTGGCGCAGGATCTCTTCCCACACCAAAAATCCCCATTGGCCTCCAGGCCCAGTAAGGAGAGAGGAATCAAGTCTTTGCTTTGAACAAAGATTGAAGTGTTGATTAATATATTGGGTCTAACATTGCAAATTACTGAGTTGGAATTAGTATATAAACTGGATATTTTAAATTACTGAATTGAGACTACAGTGAACATAGAATTACAGGGAAAGTCATGGAACCTGCCCAAGTTTGCAGGGGAAGGAGCAGCCCCACTCTGCAGGATTTAAGGTAGGGATTGCAAGGGATAAAAAATAAGGTGGCTTCTATGATTACATCCCATGAGTCCTACATGTTCCAAGTCCTAGTCATAGTGGTTTCAGATGATCGGTTTTATTATCCTGGTCAGGTAAAGAGGAAAGAGCAGCCAGGAAGAGTCTGATGGGAGAATCATCATGGCTTAAAACCTTAAGGAGGCAATGGTCAGAGATTGGGTTATAGGTATAACATTCCTGAGGTAAAACAGTTCTGGATGAGAACACAATGCAGAGTGTGAGGCTAGGATTAGGTAACCAACATGCCATAAAGCTAAAGAGGTAATGAAAGAGATTGGGGAATGTTAACGCTAAATAGTCATACAGGTGCACAAATTTTCTGGGATCCTGTTATGGTGTGGGATGAAAAGGAAGCTGGTGATCCATGTCCCATTTGCTACTACCCTAATAAAGCTGCTCCTATCAAGATCACCGGTAAGCTCCACAGTGTCATGTCCAATATAGGCAATTTTCAGGGTGGTCAGTTAGCTCAATTGGGTAGAGCGCAGTATTGGTAACACCAAAGTTAAAGATTCAGATCCCTGTATCAGCCAGCTGCCAGAAAATGAAAAATAAAAAAATTTCCAGTATAGGCAATTCTCATTTTTCATTTTACCTGTCAGTAGCATTTCACTTAATTGATCACTTCCTCATTCTTGAAATACTTTCTTCATTTGGCTTCTAGGATCCCACCCTCTCTCATTTTATTCCTCCATCCTGACCACTTTTCATATTCTTTTGCTAGATCCATCTCATCTTCTTAATAAAATGCTGGAGGATCTAGATAGAGGTCAATCATAGGACCGTTTCTCTTCACTGCCTGAATCACTTCCTAGGAGATCTTGTCCTATCTTGTGGCTTTAAATATTCCATACAATCTCAAGTGTATATATCTAGCTCCAACATCTCCCCCAAACTATGGGCTGCTAACTTGATATGGTCCATACACCATGGGTTCTACATCTGTGAATTCAACCTACCACGGAAAAAAAATATTTTCAAAAATAAATAAATAAAAAGGAAAATACAACAATAAAAAATAATACAAATAAAAAAGCAAAACAGTCTAACAACTTACATAGCTGCCTCATTGTGCTGGGGGCAAAGTTTAAAAAAAGAGTTATCACATTTTTTCAAAGAAATGTTTCTGAAGGCATGTAATGTTTCTGAAAGATATATCTCATCATTAAAGCTTTAGTAAAATGAAAAATCTACCACCCATGTTCTCTATAATCAGGGCTCTTTGCAGACTTCACCCCCTTGGAAGCAATGCTGAAAGTCTTCCTTTGTCCTCAACACCCAAGTCAAACATCCTGTCTTCTGTGAAGTCTTCTGTCTGTCTACTGACCTCCTACTGCACCCCCATTCTCAATACCCTGAAAAATAAATGGTTCTATCTGTGTCTCCTTTGCTCCGTGTTCATACACAGAGATTGAATGGAAATCTGTGAAACTGTTGTCTCCATTACTACTGTGGAAGGGACAATAAATAAATTAACTCATATTTAATCAATTCTAAGACTCACCTTTTTTTTAATTTTAAAGACTAAAATTGGGATGTATCTTACAAATAGCGGCTAAAGGGAAAACTTCCTCTTCACCTCTGAAGGTTCACTAAAAAAAATCAATTGTCAAGATTCAGTTAATGGTCTTGTAACACCAAGGTCAAGGGTTCAGATTCCCGTACCGGACAGCTACAAAAAAAAAAAAAAAAAAAAAAAAAAGATTTGTAACAGCCTGATCATAAGTGACTCCATTTTATTAAACCTTTGAATTTAAAAACTTATTCTCTCCTGTAACCCAAACCACATAGCTTGCAGCTAATTGCCAGAACACAACGACTCTTGCTCTCACATTGTACAGAAAATAATTAGAGAAAAATTATTAACTCAGATGGCCATCCTTTACCAGCTTACTAACTCTGATCTTATTTGAGAATAACAGGAACTGAATTCATGGAGAATGAAGTACAGGGCTGGTCAACTCCCACCTGGAAAGTTCCTTGACAGTCTTCTGAAACACTCATGCATACGTATGCATGTCCCTGCTTGGTCACCATGAATGAACTTTCCACCACAGAACCCTATAAAATCCTTTGGAAAATCTGGGAGAGGCAGAGATGGTCTTTGAGACATAAGTCCACCATTCCCCCAGCTTCCTGATTTAAGGCTATCTTTCCTTACACCAGCACTTGTCTCTCAATTATTGGCTACTGAGTGGCAAGCAAACGGAATTTGGGGGTCTCAGTAACAGATTCAATTAATATGAAGAAAAGGCATAACAAATTTTATTTTAACATCCTGGGGAGGTATGATGCACAGGGGTATCACAAGAGAGTAATTTCCCGGTAACCCAGTGGGGTTCAAAAGCTTATATATCAGTTTTCATGGAGTGGGGAGAAGAGGGATACAGACAATCCTTTTGAGGAACAGAAAATGACGGAACGGAATTTGAATGAGCTCGAGAGGCAGATATCATCTTGTGAAAAGATCTCTCCAGTCCCTCCAGCGATTGTTCTTTCCTAGTTATTTGATGAGATTCCTGGGGAGGGGATTTTAACACTGTTGCATTTCTTATGGGAAGAAGCTTTCTTAGAAAAGGAAATTCAGAGAAAGTCCCTCCCTAGGCTTGGGGTTGGGAGGAATGCCAAGACAAGGTCAGAGGACCTTGATTCTGAGGCTTATTTCTGAGGATGTTTTATTTTCAAAGCACTCGGCATGACAAAATATCATATTTTGGGGAACAGTTTTCTGTGCCCCAATAATATATTTAGAAACAATAGTTTATCAGCATTCTTTTTCTTTCTTGGTGTACATAAAATAATGGTACTTTGAAATTGATGCTTTCTTACATTTTATTAAATAAGGAATATAAATCTTGTGCATCTATGTTCCTCATTCTTCCCCAGCAAAAGTTTAATATGGCATAATTCCATATGACAGTTGATTATTTTTGCCACTGTTGGAACTCAAAAAACGAAACGCCAAAATATGGAGCTTTGGTATGCTGAGTACTTTGAATTAAAGGAACTTAAAAGGGTATCAGAAACAAGCCTCAGCACCAAGGTATCTCTCTCTGACCTTCCCCCACTCCCCTGTCTCTATGATCCTCTTACTTTCTGGAAGCACTGAAATGTCCTTATCTGACTAAGGAAACTTCTTTCAAAAAAAAAAAAAAAAAAAATGCAATGGTCTTAAAACTCCCTCCCTAGGAATTTCATTATACAAACAAGTACTAACCATTGGAGAAGAGAAGAGACTAAAAGTTGCCGCTTTATCAGACAAACTTTTCATCTATTCATCTGAGGGCAGCTCCAAGAGATCGCCTGGGAGACTTTACCTGCATAAGACAACCTTTGTTCCCAAGTGAAGTTTCACATCTCACCTTCCTGTAACTTGTCCTCAAGCTATTGTTTATCCTTCCAAAGAGAATCATTTACAAAACATTGTCTGGTCTTCAGGCCCATACATAACCCAATCTCCGTCTACCCTATGAAGAGGATCTATAAACATCTGGACCTCATTAGGTTATTGGGTAATCATTCTCCTGTGATTTTCCCCTGTGCACCTTACATTTTGTATATCTTTTCTCCTATTAATCTGTCTGTTCATCTCAGTGAACTTTCAGAAGATGGAAGGGGAAGCTTTTTCTCTAGGCCCTACACTACATTAAACTTATATATAAACTAAGTAATTTGGGAATGTTCATAACTTCCTCATCTTCAAACTGTAGATTTCGTATGTATGAAAATGCTCCAGAAACTGCAAAGCGTAACATACACGTTATTTTTTCACGTGTATGTAGCAGATTACTAGTTAATAAAAATAATCAATACTTTACAAGCCGGCCTGACACTCCCTGGGCCGAAGAACCTAGGTTGGACAGCTCGCTTCGCGCAGGTAAACATCGCCCACCCCCACCCCCCTTCCAGGTACAGGTACAGATAGATATACAGGTAAAGGACTTAGCCCTATTGGCCACGGGACACAGAGGCGCGCCCAAAGGCACCTTCCGAGCATGCGTGGGAGGTAGCACGCCGGTCCGCGCATGCCCGGTACGCAGCGGCCGTGGCTCTCGTGCTGCCGGCTGAGCAGCCACCTACCGGCATGAAGGCCTGGGAGCCGGCTGCTTCCCTCTCCTCGCTCCAGCGCTATGGAATGCCTGCGGAGCCTGACCCTGCACTTACCCCGTGCGATGGGACTGCCCCGGCGAACCTTGTGTGCTCTGGCCTTGGACCTGACCCCTGCGGCTCGCCCCGCTGCCGCCTGCGGCCGTGCACGCGACCTACTCGGAAGGAGCCGGGCTGCGCCGCTGTGCGGGCCCCGCCAGCTCCGCGTGGCAGGTACTGCTTCTCCCCTCCCGTCTCGACCTGGGACGCCGGTCTTGCAGTGTGACCTTAGGTCCCCGCCCCGACCGCCCGGCCCGGCTATTCTTGCCCTGCGTCTTGCGCAGGTCTCGGCCTCTCGCGCCGTCCTGGGGCGCCCGCGTGTCTTGTTGAGTTGGACAGGTCCGCGGGCCGAGTGTCCCAGCGGCTCGGAACGTGGCTGTGCACTGAGCCCTGCCAGCGACCGAGCGGCCCGGCCCTTTCTCTGCTCCTCCGGCAGCATAAAATAATTAGTATTTTTACAGCTCTGCTGTTCCTCTTATTTTAGTATTTTGAAGTGTCCTTTGTCAGTCGTTACATTTGCTTGATTACACTTCAGAGCACACTTCAATTCAGTCTAATCACGTTTCAAATAGACTAAGTTTCAAATAAGGATTTGTCTTCGTTCCAGTTTACTGGAATCCACCTTCCAATTCAGTGGGGTAGTATTCACTATGGAGTATAACTGTAGGGAAGAAGTAAAATCTGTAGGATTCATAGTTTATGTCAATTTTGATACCGGAATGCTGAAAAATCAAGTGATACTTAGGACGTATGTTTTCTAAAATACATCTACCAATATATTGTGTGTGAAGAGCCTTTTTAAGTTTTGCAAAAAAGATAACCAGACATTTTCTTTAAATCTCAGAACACTATGCTGTAAATTTGTTTATCCAACTCTGAGATAGCAATAATATTTTAAAAAGGAAAAGGGTAGTTGGAATCCATAAATTATTCTAATGCTCACCTAAACCATTACTTTTAAAAATCATTCCCTGCCAAACCTAACATAATCATTTACAAATATTGAAATCAACTAGAGTATTTCTTCTTTTTCCTATAGGAAAAAGGTTCAAAAATAGTGAAATAGTCCGAAGGCCTCCACATGCTATCAGAGTTCTATCTTAGCTGTATGTGAAAACCAATTGTGTAATTACAGGTCTAATTCATTCTTCAGGTGAAATGCACCGGTTTAGAACTTCTGATGTCTCTCAAGCCACTTTAGCCAGTGTGGCCCCAGTGTTTACTGTGGTGAGTATGTATGGTACCTTTGATAACCTACAGAAAGTACTTCCCATATGTGTTAAGTTAACCGAGTTGGACTGTTGGCCAAGATATTACTTTTCATTTTATAATGAATCGTGTTATATGTTATGTTGTCTGTGTTGCACTTAGCCAGTGACCTGAGTCCCAGCTAGATTTGATTAACAATGCTCTTGAAACTGTGCTAATGACTGTGGAGCCCTTCTTTTAATATTAGAACAGGTGGTCTGGGATTCAAATCACTGTTCAGAGGCTCCTCCTTGAACACTCAAGATTTCCCCCATAAGTATTTATAGAATATTAGCTGTAAAGTGTCTTACACCTGTACTCTGCAAGATATTGCCCAAACTATCATGAAGGTAGAACAATATAGTATTTAAGAATGCATGCTTTGAAGGGTCATGATCTCTGCAACTTTCTCTGAAATGGTCAGAAAAAAAAATGAATAAAATAATAACACATATCTCACACATATACATATTCTTAGAGAGAGAGAAATAAGGTCAATGGCGTAAAAAAAAAAGTGACTCTAGGTGAAAGTTATGTCAGAATTGGTTGTAATATTCTTGCAACATTTTTGTAGGCTTTTAATTTTAAAAAAAAGTTTGATTAAAAGAATAAGTGTACTTGCTCTTCCTACATTCCAGTCTCAGATGGAGTTGGTGAACTTGGACAAGTTATAATAACATCTTTGTGCCTTAGTTGTTTCATCTGTAAACCGAGGATAACCTACCTTATAGAGGGATTAAATTAACCCATATACAGTATGTAAAATCCTTAAAATAGTGCCTCACATATAGTAAGCATCCAATATATATTAGCCATTAATATGATTATTTAGGTGTATAAACTATACAGAACTAGAAAATCCCCAGAGTTGCACGTATAAGTTATCACTGTTAATTATTGTTCTGGAAGAATTGACCAGTTTAGTTCAGAATATACAATCAGATGTTAAATATTGAAAGAAAGTTCTTTACAGGTGAAATAATTGTCTACCAAGATATGAAATTCAATTGCTGCTATTTGAAATAATAAGTTTAGGAAGTGAGCTGGTAACAAAGTAAACATTTTTAAAAATCATAGTTTGTATGATCTTTTTTAAAAAATCAAAAAATTTCATTAAAAAATGATATAGATAAATACTGAGATGCAAAAGTATTCGGCATATGTTGTTATGTTGAAAGTGAGGGAGGGCCGAGCCCGTGGCGCACTCGGGAGAGTGCAGTGCTGGGAGTGCGGCGACGCTCCCGCCACGGGTTCGGATCCTATATAGGAATGGCCAGTGCACTCACTGGCTGAGTGCCGGTCACGAAAAAGACAAAAAAAAAAAAAAAAGAAGAAAGAAAGTGAGGGAGACACTGCAAAGCAGTGTGTATAACATGAATATGTTTTATAGGAAAAAGTTTGGGAGGACATTAGTGAAATATTAACATGGTTTTCTCTAAAATATATTACTTCAGGTGATTAAAATCATTTTTTTTTTATTTTCAAAGTTTCTACAGTGGATATTTGTATTTGTGAAGTAAATTTAAGGAGGAAAGCAACACTCTATTATACAAATATAAAGATCCTGTTTTGTAAATTTTCCTTAACACTGACATTTTATGGTATTTATTATATATTCATATTACTCTTATCCTTATTCATGAAAAATATATATATGTTGTGGTTTTTTGTTACTATTAACACAGCATGCATATGTTTCCATGCTAATAACCCAAGACCTGTATTTTATTTACAGCTGTATTTTAGAGTGTGTGTTTCTGAAAATGTGTATTTCATAGTAAGTAGTACACCCCAGCACATTGTGATTCATTAAGTATTTTTTGACAACTTCAAACTTGGCTGTGCATAAGCATTACAGAAAAATATTTCTCTATGAGAAATAGGTGCATTTTCTGTATTATGTCCTCTCTTCAAACTATCAGAAGAGGTCCTGTAAGTTTTTATTGATTCTGTAGTGCCCACCAGAGAGTCTTCTTAGCCTCAAGTAGATATTTAGATTCACAAGACAGGCCACTGTTGGTCCCAGTCTACGTAGAAGGATAAAGGACAGGAACACAGCAAGGCAGCATCTGGTGTTTCCTCTTTAGAAGAAGTCGCTGCAGCCATCCAGGGGCTTCTATGGCCCCCTAAGTGACAGCTTAGGTGCAAGGACAAGAGATTCTCAAAGGTAGTTGTGAGAACCTCCTTGGCTGAGAATCCCCATGCCCCATAGTGCCAGTATCTCTTGTAACCATCTTAGAGGCACAGCTTCTGGGGCCCCCGCAAAGAACATGGCTAGGTACTAGAGCCACCACTTTCAGAGAAGGTGCAGATATAAATGCAGGGATATTACTCATTGTACCATAAGTAGCATACTTATTTGAGAGAAATAATATTTTGTTTTTATTCTCTGCAGACAAAATTTGACAAAGAGGGAAATGTTACTTCTTTCGGTGAGTATCTTTATTCAAAGTCATTTTTTAGTCAGTGAATAAGTAAACCTGGTGGAAATCAAGAAATCATAGTGCTATGAATAGAATATTCTTTACATATACAGGTGTATTCAAGGAGATCTTTCCTCAGCATTGTCGTAAGATGATGTTTAGACCTACAATAAGAATGAATCTTCTGTCCATAAATTATGAACAGTATATAGTTGTAATTGTTCTATTTTTTTGTTTGTTTTTTTGAGGGTTTTTTTTGATGGCTGGCCAGTATGGGGATCCGAACGCTTGACCTTGGTGTTATCAACACCGTGCTCTAATGACAAGCTAACTGACCAGCTCCAGATGATGTTGTAGTGAGAAAATATAGAAAATGTAGTTGTGTACAGTTTATATTTGAGAAAGATGACCTATTTCTAGAGCTGGAAATTGATATGATAGGTTCTAACGATGCTATGGTTTTTATATTGATTCCAAGAGGCTTCCAAAATTCTCTACAGAGAAGCTTAGTAAGTATGGATAACAGAAGAGAAAAATTAGTTTGACCAAATTTAGCCCAAGAGTGTTTTTGAGGCTAAAAAAAGTGGATATTTAAAAGTTTCATTTTAGCTTTTGTTTCTGTTAGTGAAACCAAGAAAATTATTTTGGTGGTGGGAGGAGTGCATTGATGTAAAAATCTAAATTCATCTTATTATTTGGCTCACTCTTTTTATTTCCTTTATAGAAAGGAAGAAAATTGAGTTATACCAAGAGTTAGGTCTTCAAGCCAGAGATTTGAGATTTCAGCATGTAATGAGCATCACAACCAGAAACAATAGGATTATCATGAGAATGGAGGTAAGAGATTTTATTTTCATCTACGTTTCTTCATTGCAGTCTTATAAAAGTTACTTCCTAGCTATCCTGATCAGTATGCAGATTAAAAGTAATTTTGGAATAAAAATACCAACCTGAGGTGTAGGCTATTTTATAATTTTTTTTTTTTTTTTTTGTGGCTGGCCAGTGTGGGGATCCGAATCCTTGACCTTGGTGTTATAGATCCTTGCTCTAACCAACTGAGCTAACTGGCCAGCCCATATTTTATAATTTAATATGTTATTATGAGTAGAACTCATTTTACATGGATTATATACATGTGCTCAACAGGCATAACACTGCTCTGTATTATGTTGGAAAAGTTCTGACTGGTCTTCATTCTCACTGCTAGAATTTCATCTTTTGTTTCTGAAGTTATAAGAGAAAGAATCTTGATTTATAATAGATAAGTTTTCAATTGTACATAGTTATGTGTAATTATAGTGTAACCTGAGCTACCAAGAACATATTCTGGTTTTCCAAATAGCCCAGCAATATTCATTAAATTTTATAACTTTAATTTAAATTGTTATTTTATTGGAAAGCTTTCTAAAATATGTTGTATTTTTCCCTATCTACTCAGAGTACCCCAAATGTTGATTTTCCATTGTGATTCAGAGTTAACATGGGCATCAGTTATTTTGGTAGGTTAAAGTTTAGGGTTTAGAAATAGTTGAGATGCAGGACTCAGTGGTATGGCCCTGCAGTAGGCAGAGACTTGCTTTCTTCAAAAAAGTCTTTGATGACAGATGTTTGTCCATTTACCTAGATAAATCAAAATCATCAAAAACGGAAGCAATCTTTTCCCAAGTGATTTTCTTCAGAAAACATTCTTCATTCTTGTTATAAGTAGCTAGCATCCTTCAAAAGAGTATCCTTCAAAGCAGTATCTCTAATTTTCATATTAAGATGTTGGAAAAAATGTAAAAATTGAAAGTCATCTCTAGTTTTTTTTTTTTTTTTTTAAGATGACCGGTAAGGGGATCTTAACCCTTGACTTGGTGTTGTCAGCACCACGCTCACCCAGTGAGCAAACCGGCCATCCCTATATGGGATCCGAACCCGTGGCCTTGGTGTTATCAGCACCGCACTCTCCCGAGTGAGCCACAGGCCGGCCCCCATCTCTAGTTTCAATATCACTGATAACAATAGTCACAGGCTACTTTTATCTACTCTTTTAAGATAAAAGACGCCAGTCTCTCTCTTTAGAAAAATTTCTGATTTCATATTATTCTAAATTAGAGCACTAAGGCTATGTTATGTCTTTATAATTTCAAATTAGCTTGGTATGTTTTGGTGCTGTTTTAAAAAGGAAACTTTTTTATTTGAGCTAAACTAATTATGATTAAACTAAATCTTTTCTAAAAGTCTACCCAATATGTGACTTTTTTTTTTTTTTTTTTTTTTAATAAAAGATGATCGGTAAGGGGATCCTAACCCTTGACTTGGCACTGTAAGCACCACGCTCTCCCAAGTGAGCTAACCAGCCATCCCTGTATAGGGATCCGAACCCGTGGCTTTGGTTATCAGCACCACACTCTCCCCAGTGAGCCACGGGCTGGTCCTCCAATATCTGACATCTAAGAAGACCTTATCTTGTTACCTTTTTTTGCTATTTTTCTCATGATTACCCTGGAAATCTTCATAAATACATAATTTGTGTTACTAATTCCAGTTGTATTGAGAGTGAGTTAGAGGTATCAAGATTTACACATCTTTTTGGTCTCCCTTCTTTTTTTTTTTTTTTTTGTCGTTTTTTCGTGACCGGCACTCAGCCAGTGAGTGCACCGGTCATTCCTATATAGGATCCCAACCCACGGCGGGAGCATCGCCGCGCTCCCAGCGCAGCACTCTACCGAGTGCGCCACGGGCTCGGCCCTGGTCTCCCTTCTTTTAAAAAAAAATGCTGTGATTTTTTTTGAAAAACCAGGTGAACACTAATTTGGTTCAGTCTTGATACAAAATTAGTGAAGTATTAGGCCCTCTTTTATGACTATTATTTTTTTCTACAGCTCTACGAGTTGCATATATACACAAGTGTTTATACATAAGGGTACTTTGAAAAGTTTACAGAAAAATGCAATTAAAAGATAATATGAATCTTTCCATGGAATTTTTAAAGTACCCTGTGTGTGTGTGTGTGTATGCACACAGAGTTGACCTTGGAACAACAATGGGTTTGAACTGTGAGTCTAATTATACACAGATTTTTTTTCAATAAAAATATTGGAAAATACTTGGTTAGGGCATGAATGTATGATATCCCTAACCAAACAGTTAAGTAGCCTAACAGTGGAGTATTAGTAGCCTGTTAGTTAAGTTGGTAAGTTTCGGGGGAGTCAAAATTATATGCAGGTTTTCAACTGTGTGGGGATTAGCGTCCCTAAACACCCCCCAACCCCACTACATTGTTCAAGAGTCAACTATATATGGGTGAGATTGTGTGTGTGTGTGTGTGTGTGTGTGTGTGCATATATACATACATATATATAAAGAGACAGAGAGATATCCTTTTTTTTCTTTTTCTTTTTTTTTTTTTAAACAGTATTTGAAAGCCGTGATAACTCCAGAGTGTCTTCTGATACTGGATTATCGTAATTTAAATTTGGAGCAATGGCTGTTCCGGGAACTCCCTTCACAGTTAGCTGGAGGGGGTCAACTTGTCACGTACCCTTTACCTTTTGAGTTTAGAGCTATAGAAGCACTCCTGCAATATTGGGTAAGCCTGTTTTTATTTAGCTTCTTGAGTTTATTCTGGTTTTGAAATACTATTGAGTAGGAAGAGAAGTGGGTATTGTTTCAATGGCACTCTCCCTGACCACATCCTCCCCCAAAACAAAAACATCTCTAAGAATCCTGTATGGAGAAAGTACTTAATTCTTAAACTTTATGACCCAATCAAAAAGAACTAAGACTCTAGGTATGCATAGTACCTTTAAGAGTCATTTTATGACATTCAGTGAAGCATATTTCAAGTTAGCTACCCTTTATACAATTTTAATAACTGTTTTGAGAGGTGATAATTTAAAATACTTAACATCCTAAATATGTAAATTAACATATAAATCAAAAAAAATTTAAATCCATTCCATTTTATTCTCTAAATTAAACTATGTATATTGTAAGAGTGCTTACATGTGATAAATGTTAAATCATCCATCAGATCATTCTTTGATTTGTTTGTACAATCCTGTTTGGGGGGCAACTCAATGATGCCTCTGTTTGAGATCTAGATTGATGGAGGAACTGCATACAGTTCTTCTAATGACTTTCTGTTAAATTGGTAGTCATCAGATGTCTGGAGATCCTGTAAGGCCCTGAACAAGGGTAGTTTACTGCTTTCCTGGCCCCCATAAATCTTTCATTATCTTTTCTTTCCCCCATTAGTCAGGATAGTACTGTTCAGGAACTGGCTATTAGCAAGAGTTGGTGCTAGGAGTACGCTAACCAAAGTGGGAGGAGAGGAGGGTAGAGGGAAATGAGGTGGGTGAGGATTGGGTGAACCTGGTACTCTTCTCTTTTGTCTGCCTTGTTCTACTGACTCAGTGAGGGGCAGCACCAGCTAGTACCAGCCAATGAGATGGTGAGTAGTGGGAGCCTAGTTACTAAGCAGGGAAAAGGCAGAAGAGGGAAGGAAAAGAGGTGTAAATAATGGTCAGCGGCAGGCTGCACAGGCTGGGTAAGCTCTCAGGAGCTCCTTTTGTTAGGTGAAAGGCAGGGGCTCTCAGTGAGGGAGCAGATAAGGAGGGGAAGAAGGAGGCTGGGCTGGCATGGGTCTCCTTCCTAGAGACTGGCCATGGGGAGAAGAGAGAGGGAGCTCAGGTTGTCTGCTGATACACATTCTTTTCACCATTAAATGGGGTCCTGGAAAGATTTCCTCTGAAAGAATATTACACATAAGCAATGCCAGCCACTCCCACAAGGGATAAGTTTTCAAATAAAGGAAAGCTCCCCATACCCACCTGAAGCACTATGATATATCCTGAGCAGATACATGTCACACAAACACCATCTGTCACCCTCAGCAGCCTCCCAGCCACTACCTGAGTCTGCACCTTGCTGGGCAGAGGGTTTGGCATTTTTTGGATATTGAAAAATTAGGCCTGTGATAGGGGATAGTGTGAGGTTGGTTAATGGATACAGAATTAGAGCTAGATAGGAAGAATAAGTTCTAGTGTTCTATAGTGGGGCTAGTTGGCTATAATAAACAATAATTTATTGTATTTAAATGTCTAGAAGACAGGAGTTTAAATGTTCTCACCACAAAGAAATGATACATTTTTACAGTGATGGATATGTTAATTAGCCTGATTTGATCATCAGTGTGTGTGTATATATATATATATATATATATCGAAATATTAGTCAGTGCCCTGTAAATATGTATAATAACGTGTCAGTTAAAACATTAAAAGTAAATTAGGTCTGCCTCAGTTTGGCTGTCCAGTCCTTCCTCACACCCAAGGACTTCTGGACTTGGAAGCAGTTCCTCAATACACAAAATAAACGTGATGTCTGCAGAGGCACCCTGACTCTGGACTCCAGTTTCCAAATCAAAATATCTTAGCTTCACAGTAATTGTGCTTCTGAGATAAACAGTATATGCTGGAGTTTATATCATTAATTTTACTGCTTAATTCAGTTGGTATTATGCTGTGTGCCAGCTGGTATGGCAGTGTTTCAATGTTTTAACAACTAGGACATCTATATTAGTGCATTTCTGCTGAATATCAACCATGCTTATGTTAACCTGAATGACAAGAAGTATACTTTTTTTTTCTTTTTTTTTTTTTTTTTTTTTGCAGCTGGCCATTATGGGGATCCAAACCAGTGATCTTGGTATTATAAGGCTGCACTCTAACCAACTAAGCTAACTGGCCAGTCCTAGATTTTTAAATATATAGTCAAGGGTCAGATCCCTGCACTGGCCAGGCACCATGAGAAGTATACTTACACTGATTTGTTTTATTTTTTAAAGCCCCAATTTTGTTTTAGTTTTCAAAAGAGCTTTGTTTGTAGAAATTTTTTTTTTTTTTTTTTTTTAAAGATGACCGGTAAGGGGATCTTAACCCTTGACTTGGTGTTGTCAGCACCACGCTCAGCCAGTGAGCGAACCGGCCATCCCTATATGGGATCCGAACCCGTGGCCTTGGTGTTATCAGCACCACACTCTCCCGAGTGAGCCACGGGCTGGCCCTGTTTGTAAAAATTTTGAACCATGTTCTATTTACGAAGAACTTAGGTATTACTTATCAAATGTAAAGTTTGTGTTTTAATCAAAGGAATGGCAGATTTTATTTTAATTAATCTGCCATTCCTTTCATAATAAATGTCTGTAGACTTTTATGAGAATTGATTCCTTCTCGACCACATCTGAGCCTAATGACCACATTATACATGGAACTTTGAACCCAAGAGTTCTGGTGTTTGAATTATCCAGAACAGGCATTCTAGCACTGACCATGTTGTGAATTGTTACCAGCATGTCTAACTATTATGGATTTCTGTGTTGAATCAGAGTTGTCACTGATCCTGAGTATTCTAAAAAGATTGTTTTAATTCTTATGAAAGGTCATGTTGTTATCTAGATCAACACCCTTCAGGGGAAACTTAGCATTTTGCAGCCACTGATCCTTGAGACACTGGATGCTTTAGTGGATCCCAGACATTCTTCTGTAGACAGAAGCAAACTGCATGTCTTACTACAAAATGGCAAAAGGTAAATATGGATGATTTACCAAACTGGGAGCTAGAGGCAAATAAATTAAACTTCTTTCTCAGTAGTCTTAACAATGAAATATTTAGCATAAATTCAGATATAAAATTAGTGTGACTATTACCCATTTTAAAAATAACCAGTTTTGCTAATGGTAATGACATTTTTTACTTTATGATTTACTCTCAGTAACTTTACTGCCGTATTTGGTTTTAATTATTAAAGTTTTGTGTTTCATAACTGTTTTTACAGTAGGAAAGTAGCCTAAGTGGGAAGTTGAGCTAAAGGGGACACACAATCTAATGTTTATTGAAAATATAATCCTGCATGCAACGCTATATAAGGCTCTTGTGCATATCTGATATCTCATCCTTTTACCAACCCTGTTCAGTAATTGATAATTGTCCTCATTTTGAAGATGAGAAAACTGAGGTTTAAGTAACTTGTTTCAACTTACACAGCTAGTAAATGGCAGATTTAAATTCAAATCCACTTCTCTGTCCTCCAAAGTCCATGTTGTTCTTTTTTAAAAAAAATCATAATACATTCCAGAATTTAAGTACAATATTTTAATTAATTTGTAGTACAAATGGAATAAATATGCTGTCAGATTTGTGCCCCCTAAAATCTCTTTAAGAATTAACAGTTAAAATTCCTGAATTAGTAGTTGTCCAAAAATATTGGCATGTTTTTATCAGTCACTGCTATATTAATTAAGCATTAAATAATTCCCAAACCAGAAGTCTTAAATTCACAGTGATTGTATGTTTCCAAGGTAAATAATACATGCTAACATTTATATCACTGATTAATTTTGTCTGTTAGCTTAGTTTTGGTTTGGCAATTGATTCTTAATTTGCGTGGTATATGTTGAAATATTTTTTTTACAAGTCAGTATAAAAATGTTCCCTAAAAAGTCACTATTCTTATGGTGAAAGTTTTTTTATAAGTTTATGCTGTTGACCATTTCTGTGTAACTATCTTTTTTTTTTTTTTTTTTGCTTCCCCTCTGTAACTATTCTTACAGTCTATCAGAGTTAGAAACAGATATTAAAATTTTCAAAGAGTCCATTTTGGAGATCTTGGATGAAGAAGAGTTGCTAGAAGAGCTCTGCCTGACAAAATGGAGTGACCCGCAAGTCTTGTAAGGATGTGATGATGCTTTGTCATTTCCTTAGGGTGGATCTTCTGTCTTTTCTTCTTCAGGATGATTTTTCATAAGATAAATTAACATTTTTCTGGAATAGAGAATATAGGCATTTTCCATCCTCAGTTGTTAACTTTTTCCCTGTGCGGTGTTGAATCTGATTGAATTTAATGAGGATTTATTGAGCGCAGGCTGCATACCCAACACTGTGCTGGGTTTTGATGAGTATAAACACACAATTACTTCTGTCTTCAGGGAACTGACCACCAAATTGACACAAATCTACCAAAATACCTGTAGGGAGTAGAGTAGAAGAGAGAGATCCACATGGAGGAGGGGAAAATAGGGGTAAATGGAGATGAGTAAAACAGTGACATAAGTTGTGTAAGTTTGGTCTAATATAAAAATGCTCATCTTATAGATAAATCAGTTATCTCTTATGAGTTTAGAAATTACTTACTTTTCTTGTGGACATTCCAGTTAAATGTTTACTTTTTAAATACCCATATACTTAGTTTTTGGTTTTTTGTAGAGCAGTAGGAGAAATTAATACAGATATCTTTGTAATGAGTGTAGTCTGTGCAGATTTTTTAAGCATTTTGAGAAATTGGTTATTTATCTTTTAATAAGGAAATATTAAGATTAAAAGGGCTATAAAATGGTAGATAGAAGATGGATATAGTAGCAGAAACCCTTGTTTGCTTTGTTTAGGCCAATCTGTCTCTAACAGGCTTTCCGAGTATCTTTTAGAGTACCTCATTTCCCCTTATCCTCCTCCTTGGTAGCGTGGGGTGTGTAAATAAAGGGAAGCAAAGTAAGTATGTATTGACATCATTCAAAAGCATTTTTCTTCATGTAAGAAAATGACTTTATATATACACCTTGGAACGGAAATACACTTTATGTTCCTTTTTAATTTTTGATTTTCTTTTACTTGATAGTGGTTTTGGATTTACACTAATTTATCGGCTCACATCTGAATTTTTATGTAACTAGTAGCATGTATCTGCATAAGAGTCTCTTAGATCGGGTGATGGAATACAGTGAAGCTGACTAGTCTGTGTGAGGATGGAACCTTTGTCCTCGACCTATCTGTATAATGTTGAGGATCCATTGACACAGCCACTAACAGATAGGCCTCAGTCACAATAAAAAATACAAAGACGAGTTTTTTCACTGGTGGCTGAATATTATGTACTAATTTAGTAAGTTTTTAGTACTAAATATATAATGCACATATTGGGGTATGTTAATTATGTTAACTCTTTTCATTGAAGTGAAAAGAGCAGTACTGGGATTGACCATGCAGAAGAGATGGAGTTGCTGTTGGAAAACTACTACCGATTAGCTGAAGATCTTTCCAATGCAGCTCGGGAACTTAGGGTACTGATTGATGATTCACAGAGTATTATTTTCATCAATCTGGACAGGTAAGAAAGCATATAAAACAACCAGTATTTTCTTTATAGAAGAATTATTATAAAGTAATAAAAATTTTAAGGAAATGTCATTTTGGAAGGAATTATACCATTATTATGATTTGTACTACATGAAAGTGTTTCTTTTTTGGTTTTTTTGGAAGGTACGGATTTAATTCATGCAATCTTTAATACTTAGTGAGTTTGCTGTGTGTAGTTAGTAGGCCCTTCTGATCTGAGTAGGTGTTCTTCTCTCCAGCCACCGTAATGTGATGATGAGGTTGAACCTACAATTGACCATGGGAACCTTCTCTCTTTCGCTTTTTGGACTAATGGGAGTTGCTTTTGGAATGAATTTAGAATCTTCCCTTGAAGAGGTGAGAATGTATTGTCAGTAACTACAAATGGGAAGGGTTTGATAAAACAGGTTTACACTGTGAGGCAGTTAATGAAGAGTTTTATTTTTTAATTCTTACGTGCCTGATAGTGTACCTGGCAGTTTGCATCCTTTATTTGGCTCCATCATTGCAACTCTGTGAAAGTCAGTGTATTATCCCTACTTTGTAGATGAGGAAACCAATCCTCAGAAAATTGAAATAACTTGCCCACGTGCACAGAGCTAGAAAATAACAGAGTTAGAATTAGAACCCAAAGACTTTCACTTTCCACTTGACTCTTCCACCTTTCCATATTGGTATGACACTGAACTCCCTGAGTTTTTCCTATCATAGCAGCTTTGTATTTTCAGAGAATATCTTATTATAAGGTGTCTAGAAATGAATCTGCATGTGCATTTGGCCCACTCTGGTACTGTATTCTGTGTCCTAATTAGTTTGACAGGTCTGTCCTTGGTCTCTGTGGCTGTCACCCTAGTCCAACCCAGTCTGTCATCAGGATCACTGTATACTTTTAAAAAATAGTTTTTAGAAGTTGTAAACCTGATTATGTGGCTCTTCTGCATAAAACTCTTCAGTGGCTTTTGATTAGCCTTAAGGTGAAAATTCAGCCTTTTTGGTTTGGGGCTTTTCCTAGTCTGCTGCCCCTGTGTCTCCATCTCGCCTACAGCCAGTCCGGTCAGTTGCTCCATCAGTGCTCCTTCCCAGGCATGCTGCCTCTACACCTGTCCCCTGAACTCCCACACGTTTTGCCTAAATCCTCAACTTATGTGTCACTTCACTGATAGTAGTCCTACATTTCCCATCTGCCAGATTCCTTGAATTTGCAGTTATTTGTTCAGAGCCTACAAAAGATTCATGAGCTCCCACAGGAAAAGTCAGTACTAGTCATTTTTAATGCTTCTTATGGTAAAATGTAAAAGAAAAATAAATGCAATGTAGTCATTCATTCATTTCACAAATACGTCTTTTAGTGCCATTATATATTGAGCACTGCTTTAGGCTCATATAGCAGTGAGTCCCTGCCCTTGTGGAGGTTACATAATAGAGGAGGAGAGAGATGATAAACATATATAAAGTATGTTAACTGAAAAGTGCCACAAAGTGAAAGAAAGCCAGGTAAGGAAGTAAAGAGTGTGAGGTGGTGAGACAGGTGGCATTTTAGAGATAGATAGAATAGTGAAGGAAGATGGTTTGGAGGATATTTGTGTGGAAGCCCGAATGAAAAGAGAAAGTAGGAAGATCTGGAGGAAAGTGTTCTAAGCAAAGAGAACTATAGATGTAAAGACAAAGGCAGGAGTGAGCTGAGCTTGTTCATGGGAAGCAAGAAGGCCAGAGTGTTTAGAAGAGGATCAGTCAGGTAGAGAGTGGTAGGAAATGAGATCAAAAAGACAAGCGTGAGATCATGTCAATTGTGTAGAGCATGGTAAGGGTTTGGATTTATTTAATGTAATAGAATTTATGAGAGGGTTGAGCCCAAACTTAGACCATTAGAAAGTTCAGAAGTAGCCAAAATATCTTGTGCAACATAGTCCACGTCTTGATGTTCTCAGGATACATATGTAGGCCTTTTCAAATTCCCCAGTTGTGACTACATACCTAGAGGTCTGAGGTCTGTGGGTGTGTGTTCGGTGCACATGGAATTTTGACCTTGGTTTGCCTCTGACTTAGCTTACATTTCAATTTTATCACATTTTGGCATCCCCAGAGACTTTATAAGGAACTACAAAACCAATCTACTGTGAAGAACAACAGTAATCTATGTCAAATCTCATTTAAACAGAATTTTTACTTAGTAAATTGGGGCCCTCATTTTGGATAACTGGAAGTGTGTTCACCATCCAAGAACCATTCACTCATGTTAACACTTATCTTCCTAGTTTTTTATGTCTAACATCTAACTTCATGTTAAAAGGAGGCAGATTTCTGCACAGTAAATGACGTGAATTTCCATCATTGATGGGCAGTCAGTTGTGTCACAGGTCATCTTGGGGGAAGTGAACCTCTGAAACATTGGCGCTAAACAAGCCATGGGTGATAACCAGCTAATGGCATAGCTGTAGATGGGATCCCTTTCCTTTGAGAGATTAAGTTTAAACTCTGTGATTCTATACATTAATACATTTGCTGAAAACACTACACTGCAAAAATATTATAATTCTGAAAATGATGGTGAGGAAAAATGTTACTAAGTCTGAAGTTTCCAAACTTTTGCTTCGTGGTACATTTAGTGTCTTAGTAGTTTTTTCACAGCATCTCTAGACCAAAAGTTTCTTTTTTGTTATTTCTCTTGAAAATGCCCAGGGCACCTAAGCTCAGTTTGGGAACTGTGGCTACAAGCAAAAAAGTTGTGTGTTCTCTGTGATTTTGACTATTAAAATCTGTATGCATGTAAACAAAGACTGGAAAGAAACTCAGAGTAAAAGCAGTTATGTTTGGCTTATGGATGATTAAAAACTGAACACTTAAATCATGTTTCCTTTCTGATTTACTGTCTGATTCTTAGTCTCTGAGTGCTATTGAGGTGCTTGTTCTTAGTTCCTTTCTATAAGAAAGAGCTGTACAAATAACAAGGCTTCTTTTAAACTCAGGAGCAACAATAGTTCACAAAATTTTATCTCTAAGGATAAAATTTTCGCAATTGAAATGAACCATGTGTTCTCTTTCAGGACCATAGAATGTTTTGGCTGATTACAGGAATTATGTTTATGGGAAGTGGCCTAATCTGGAGGCGTTTGCTTTCATTCCTTGGACGACAACTAGAAGCTCCTTTGCCTCCTGTGGTATGAAGGGAATATGGTTCACAGTCATATTGCAGAAGGGTTATAATCATGGGCTGTAAAGTCAGGCAGTCTGGGCTTAAGTTGTTACCGGATTTGTGATCCTGTACGTTATTTAATTTCTCTAAACCTCCCTCAGTTTCCCTGTCAGTTAAGTCAGTACTACCTGTTTCGAGGATCATTGGGAGAATTAAATGAGATAATTTGTAAATCCTTATTAGCACAGTGCCTAGCACAATAAATAAAAAGATCGTTTATTTTGTGTGGAACATTCTAATGAGCATTATATATTTCGACAGATGCTAGTAATTCTGGTGCAGCGTTTCATCATAACCAAATTGAAACGTGGAAATCATTTATGGTGTTGTCATTAAGAAAAGATACAAAGTTTATCTCCTTTTCTTTGTACTTCAAAAATGACACCAATGGAATAAGTACTTAAGACATTGATATATGGCTTACAGTCCTTTATTAATAGTTACATAATATTTTACTAGTGGCTTTTCTTTTGAGAAATACACTAACTAAAATTAATTTTTCTGCTTTATTTAGATGGCCTCTTTACCTAAGAAGACTCTTCTTGCAGAGAGAAGGGTGGAAATAAAAAACAGCCTCAGGCCAGAAGGACTTGGATCAAGCAGGAGTCTCCTAACAAACCGATAGGAACAACCCGGTGGATACTCAGTATTTTCGGATGGTAGTCACAGGAGACTTCTGATATTCTTTTATCATTTTCTTTTACAGAGTCAGACACTTGAAGAAAATCACTGATATTTAAGTTACAATGTCTGATGATAAACATATGGCAGTCAAAATAACTAGAACTTTATTGCATTTGTAGAATTCTGAGTAAAGAAGCAAAGTGCTTGTTTTGTAAAAGGCCAAAATTTTATTTTCTACAAACTTTAAATGCTGTTTTTATAGACATGTGAGGCATGGAGAGGTTAATTTAATACAAGAACAGCCTGTTGTATAAATTTTACTTAACTTATACATATCAAGAAAAGTACAGTTCATGCCAAACAAAGCCTAGGAACTTGACAGACCCATAGTTTGAGACCAGGTAGCCATAGTTCTTAGTATAGGGAATCATGTTCCTCTGAATTCCTCTGAATTCCTGACTCTCAGGTGACTGAAAAGCTAGCATGATATGTACTAGCCTTAAACTCTGGGAGTTTGCGCTTTAAAACAAAACTCTTGACATAACCTTATTTTCTTGTATTTGCCCCTTTTTATACATAAGGTGAATAAAAAGAAATAATACCAGCATTTTATGGATTCCAATTAATCAGGATTTCACTTAACCCCCTGAAACTATTTTTCTTTGCTTGGCTATAATTAGAGCCTTTGGAAGTAAAATTGAAAGGAAGTATTTCCATTCTGTAACTGCTTTATAGCTGCTTTGTTCATTGCCTGATTTTTAGAAGAGATTTTTAGAAGAGATTTTTAGGCCACCCTCCCTAAAAAGGAATATGTGTATATATAGCCCAGCTAATCTATATGCTTTCACCTCAAAAGTTGACAGATGGGCTTCCTAAAACTTGGGGCTAGGTAAATATTAGAACTGTGATACCTTTTGTTTTCAAAATCAGACTTGGGTTTAGAATAAATGGCTAATATTTCTAATTGTGAAAGCTGCTGTCCTTCTTAACATCTTACCTACCTTTCTTTTCTGGAGGTTAAGTACAGTTATGCACTAGAACATTACAGTTAAACTTGCCTCCAGAAGTAAAACTCATGGAAGATTCTAGACTTTCCAGAGCAGCTCTTGTACTACAAATGTGGTAGTAAGAAAAGAATAAATATGCCTACCCTGATGATTGTTCAGGGTACCTGATGATCCTAATGTGAGAGCATATGAGGAAGTCTAAGGGTCCATTTACCAGGTGATTTGGTGATGGGAATAAAAATGTTATTCCAGTAACTGATTTGGAAGAAAACAGATGAAGTTACAGGTAAGGTGTTTTCCACTCCTGTGCGGTTATGAGAAGCCATCAGAGGGAAACTAGAGAATAAAATGGCATGAAACAGGCTGGGCTGGTCTTGGAGCACTTGCACCTCGCTGTGGGTCAGGAAGGCGCTTCGTGGTGTGGTGTTTGGAGCGTGACTGGACAGCACTCTAGCCTTACGATGACTGTCGGGATCACCTCTGATAGCACTTAGATTTCACAGGGTACTCTTTTTTTGGCTCACCTCAAAGTACTCTGCTGCTATTTGGTCTTATGTTATCACTGTAAAATAGGTAATAAGTATTACTTAGCTGTGACATATGAAGAATTAGAATCCCAGAGGGCAGAATTTGATTTGACTAAAATCAGGCGTAGGATAGAACTTTGGTCATTTTTCCTTGTAGTGTTACTTAGTTCATGAACTTAGGTAAAATAATTTTTTATGATGAGTCATGTCCCATTAATAAAAGGGAAAATAATGTTAACTACCTCATAAGTCTGATAAAGGGAAGTTACTAATGGTTTATAAAATCCTTGAAGGTGGTTAGAGCAAGTATGATTTCAAAACGTCAACTAGCTCTGCTTTGGTGATTGCCAGCTGCTGCTTACATTAAAGTTCTCAAACAGTAAAGCAGAGTCTGTGCCAAAAGAAATATGAAGTTCGTTGGTTTTAAATTTTGAACTAAAATGATAGACTGAGCATAATAACTACTATTTGAAAGGTAAATAATAAGATACCAAACACCAGTTTATGTGAGCAAGCAAGCAGTGATATTCCCTGTTGATCATATAGAAGTTTAAGGTTTGATACTCTTAACAGACCGTCTTTCTCTTTGGAAGGCCTCTAAGCAAATGTGGGCAGAACTTTGTAATGCCTACAGACGTGATCTAATATGGAGGGTGCATGGAATATGGACTCCAGAGACCTGCTCTGCTCCCAAGCTCACTTCAGATCATTTTAGTCTCCTAGGTCTGTGTGACAAAGACATAAAACAATTCCGATCTTGAAGCCATGAAGGAGGTTTTTACACAGATAATAGAAAGATGGAAAATGCAAATAAATGTCTTCTGATATCCTGAAATAAAGATAAATTTTAGTTAAGCTGTTGTGTGAATTCAGGTTTGTGTTCATGAGAAATTAAAACCCTACAAGGTATTTCTATTTAAGTTACTAAGCATCTGAGATTCAGTTAATACTTAGAATAGAAATTTAACCTACCTGTTGAGATAATACATCAGACTGTCATGTATTTTGCTTTTTTTCTGTATGCCAGGTTTTTACATGTTGCCATGTAGGTTGACCTTCAACAGTAGGAGTATAACTTACGTTGTTCTTGACAATGGGGTTAGTATGGTTAAATATCCTATAAACTTGAAAATTTGCTTCCAACTTTATAGGTTTTAACCTTCTCCACCTGGTGCTTGCTATCTGGTTTGTTCAGGCATTGAGAAAAATATAAATCCTGAGATAAATAAGATTATGTTTGAACATAGGCCCTATCATTTAGCGAAGTGTAAAAACACTGACAGTTTCTATAATAATGGCTGTATGAAAGTATGTAGGCTTCCAACGAGCAGATCCCGTACTGGGAGAAGCATACCTTTACCAAAAGCACAGTGTCCGATGTCATCAGTTTGAGCTACACTCAAACTTCTCAACTTGGACGTGAGCACAGCTCAGTGTATCTGGTCCCCCACAGATAACTTTTTTTAAAATTAAAAATAATTCTTCAAATAGGTGGAGCTGCCAATAATTGTTACCAAAAAGAAACCGAACGTTGTGTCTATGTGCTTTTTGCTGTGCCATAGGGAACCACGCAGCTAGCACACCTCTTCAAGAAAAATGAGATAGTCCTGGCAGTGATCCTGACGTGCTATCTAGGTATGTGCCTGCTTATGTTATGTTCCTGTGTGTACCCACTTCGTGCTCACATCCTAGCCACAGGAGTTTTTCTCCTGGCTTCCTAACTTAACTTTCTACCCTTCAGTTGGATTCCTCTTCCTGTCTCCTTTCACCAGTCTACTCTGCCTTTAGAGAAGCTGAGAAGAGAAGAGCTCTTTTCATTTATTTTCTATTTGTAGTATCATTTCACCAGTGTCAGAAGGTCCTTCCCTTATTGATACAAAATAAACTAGTTACCATTTATGATAGTAATGCCTGCAAATTTTTAGTGAAGCTGAAATTCTATGGTACATTCCTTTTCCATAAATGTGCCACACTTCAGTACCAGCAGATGAAATCCACCCCCACTAAAAACAACCCAGGAACAATTGAAGCCAAGGCCTGCTGCACTCCTTGGTCCATCACTTACTTGGCTCAGGCCAGATCTCGTTTCCATTCTAGTTCTGTTGGCACAACTTGCGGCAACTTAATGCAACAAAAGCCCCTCATAAGTTGACTTTAATTGGAGAGTCACTAGGTTCATCAACTATTAAAACAGCCATCTCTATAAAAGCATTTGAGGACATGGGAAGGTGATAAAGTTTGTTTTTATATTTGTTTTTCACCATGCAAAACAATGAAAATGTAATCCTCATTAAGAAAGGAGCAAATCACTTAAAGTGGTTTTGAGAGTGTAAGGTTAACCTTCACTCCCATACTTTTTTCCTCTGTACTGTTTACCTTGCTCAATTTTTTTTTCCTGTATACCATACTTTCTAGTACACTTTGATTGGAACGGGCACCCAATAGGATATTTTTAGGAGGAACAGTACATAGAGATTGTCCTAAGAGATAACCACAGGGAGACCTTTCCAGCATCAGAATGACATGGTGGTTCAAGTGGAGGAGGAAATAGGTTGTTTGACTGGTCTGAGCACAGGCAATAAGCTAGGAAAGAAGAAAGGTTTGGATGCAAAGGAAGCAAAGAAGTAAACTTTGGAGGGAACCTGAGTAACCAGAGCGTCTGCTATTTCACATATTTCTGCTGTTGTCATTTAATGTATCCAATTTCCACACTGGCAGTTGGCGCATGTCTCTACTCCAAGAGTCCCACCTCTATCAGGATCTGCCACCAGATGTGCCACTTCCTCCACCAGAACGCTAACCCTGGAGATGACTGGCACGAGAGAGGGAGAGGCGGGGGGCAAACGGAGTGAAATCCTTAATCTGAGCCAAGGCTATAGACATGAAGTGCCCCGGAGAGTCGGGCTCCCAGAGAACTCCTTCCAGCAGCAATGACAACTTGGTTCTGTGGAGGACACAATACAGACAGGATTCATGACCCTCCGTAAATGTTAAGTTTGTACTGTAGTCCAGACATCATGTCGTGCTCTGGAAATGTAAAGATGACTAAGACACTGGCCAGATCCCATGGCTTGAACTTAAATGCCTCTTTCCCTTTGTTAAATACCACTTTCCCAGATCTGTAGCTTCCAAAAACCACAGCTGAGGACATTTGCCCCAATCCCTTCTCTGACACATGGAGAATAAAAGAAAAGCACATCAGGGCATGCTTATTCCAGAATGCCAGTTGTGGTACGATGTAGACTGCACATCTGCAATAATAAGGACTTCCCCAGGGGCTGCCTTTGTGTTTACACCACCTCCTACTGCTGCTGCTTGAAACATTCTGGGATCCATCTTTCAGAATTGCCTTCAAAACATGCTACAAGTTTTTTAATATTTTCAATGGTGGCAAATTTTCATACTTTGAGGTAGGATTTGATTTGTGGAAACTGCCAAAGGTTATTCCGAACTGAAGCTGGTAAATGAGTTTTGTGGGTGATCAAACTGGCTGATAGTGTTTTGGTCAGAGCAGGTGTGACAGCTGCTCAGTGATTTAAATTTGAGAACTACTGGGAAAGTGAAGTAATTTTAATACTTACCCAAGTGAACTATAATTAGGGAAGTGAATTTGCTGTGTTTTACAGAAGGAAATCAAATGTAAATTTAGATGATCTATACCACTACTCAACTGATAAAAACCATGGTTGATGTACATATGGTTTTTATTACTATACATGGGTTCTTTTGTTTGTTTTGTGCGTGTGTGGCTGGCCTGTACGGGAATCTGAACCCCATAGATTTTTGATAATGTCTACTTTTTGGAAAAAATAAAATTTTAAATACAAGCCAAGCTTATGATATAAAGTATTCCTGTGATCAGACCTTTTGAGAATCCTCCCATAAACTTAATAATCCATCTTTTTTGCTGTGGTTAACCCTAAGTTTCTGCTATCAGACTTGTCTGTAAATGGGCCACTTGAACTGTTGACCACTAGAGGGCAATTTAACCACAATTCCTAAAGGCAAGAGTTGTTCCACTGCACTTACCAAGTCTTACAGACCTGGTTATAAACTCTGCAATTTATAGTCTTCCCTAGCCCCTCATACCACATTTAATACTTACTGTTCATACTACTCTTTAGCATTTAATCCTATACTTATTTGCATTTTATTTAACTTCACATGTGTATAAATCTTATTTTTCAAGGGCAGGAACTCTGCTTTCTCTTTACATCACTCAGCCTAGCATAGTTCTATACAATGTCATTTCCTAAAATAAATGAATGAATGGAATCAGTTGTTTGGAGGTGTGTTTTAAGGTAAAACTCTTTAATCTGTTTTATCTATTAAAATTTTAAATGTGCACACCCTTTGATCTAGTAATCCTACTTATATTCTCATCTACAGGAATATTTGTACAATTATATAAAGATACAGGTGCAAGAATGCTCACTACAGCATTGTCTGTAATAGGTTAAAAAAAATAGAAGTAACCTAAATGTCTATGAGACGGAACTGAAGAAGTAAAATATGGTACACCCAAACAATCAAATACTATGCAGCCATTAAAAAGAATTGGGTAGCTCTGCATGTACTTGTCTGGAAAGAGTCAAAACACAGTACATAAAAATGAAACAATGACTAGTAGTGTGTGTTTGCGTGTGTGCGTGTGTGTATCTATCGGTCTCTAGTCCTACAAAAACTCTGAAAGTCTGGAAGTAAACACAGCAAAATATTAACAATGTGTATCCTATAGGGCAAGGATCAGCAAACATTTTTTGTGAAGGGCCAGATAATAAATATTTTAGGCTTTGTGGGACATCAGTGTCTGAAGCAATCAATCCGTTCTGCCACTGTAGCATGATAGCATCCATGAATGAATGTGGCTATGTTCCAATAAAACTTTATTTATGGACATTGAAGTGTGAACTCCATATAAATTTCATTTGTCACAGAATATTCTTTTTTTATTTTTTTCAACCATTTAAACATGTAATGACCATTTTTAGTTCATGGTGACAGACTGGAGTTGGCCCGTGGGCTGCAGTTTGCCAGCCCCTGCTGTACAGGATAAGCTGGGAGGAGTCGGGAGGGGAACTTCTCACCGAAAAAAGTGATGGGACTATGTGTGAGTGTTACTTTCTGTGTTTTCTCTCTTTCAAATAAAAATAAAATCTAAAATAAATGAAAAAGTGAGATCACCAAATCCCAGCCTCAGAACAAATATAAACACCAAAGAACTGCAGGCCTATACTCACCTTTTCCTTTGACCTCACAGTGATCAGAGAGCTCCCAAACCTTGAGCTTGCCTGGAAAACATACTCTGTTAATAGGCTTTTGGGAACATACCACAGTATTTTCTTATTTTAAAATAAGGAGAAAGAGCATTTTTTGTAGTAGTTTTTTTTTTTTCATTCTTTCAGGAGATACTTACTTCAGGAGAAATCAATATGTATTGGGCCTGAGGGGAAAAATAAAGGGAGACTATTAATATTATTATCGTTTGTGTTTAATCTTAACCAATTTTAATTACACTCACATTTGTACATTTCTTGATCAGCCTTACAAATGTGCATACCCTGTGTCCCCAGAAATTCTATTTATAGGAATATGGCTCAGAAAAATAATCAGATGTACAAAAATGTTTATATGTGAATATTTACCATATTAATATTTATAACAGTAAAAATTGGAAATGGCCTGTGACTAATAATAGTCACTTAAATAACAGTTAAATAAACTATGATTTGTCTATAGATAAAATACTAGGCAGCCAGGAAATATTATATAAGAATATCAGATAGAAAAATGTTCTTGATTTTGTGCTGTTAAAAACAAACAAAAACAAAAAAGGTTCTTGATATATTGTTAATAAAAATATACACACACATAGTGTAATAGTTAAGAATGAGCTTTAGCATTAAATCTTGGTTCAAATCCCTGTTCTGCTATTTCCTAGCATCAAAACCTTGGATAAACTTCCTCTTTGATTATTAATTTCTTTATCTGTAAATGAACATAATACCAACTTCATAGCTTTGATGTGAATTAAGTTATATATAGTGCTTAGCTGTGCACAGTAAATGCACAATAAATGGTAGCAATGGAATTCATAGAAAAAAATACTAGAAGGATATACTATAAAGATTAATAGGCATTAACTCTGCAAAGTGGAATTCTAGGTAGATGATTTTTAATTGTCTTCTTTGTAACTTTTTGTATTTTCTAAAATTTTCACAGTAAACTTTCATTAATTTTACAATTTAAAAAAGTTTTTTAATTTAAAAAATAAAGGCGAAATGTTTTAGGTCCAGGCAATGTAACTTAAGGAAACCCACTTGAGAAAAGGAAAAAAAAAAAGCAATGGAACAAGAAACAAAAGAGTTGAAATTTTAATGAAACTCCAATGGCTGTGGCCAGTTTTCTTTCTTCTGCTATGGGCACTTAACCAAGCAGTGGCAGGTTGTGACCAGGGTCCAACGATACCAAGTCCAGCTGGACTTTAGCTCCAGGAGCAAACGTTGCAGATCTCTAAGAACTGCAGGCAGCTCAGGCCTACAAAACACAGGCAAGTGACTGTGTCCTGACCCCAGGACCTCTGAGTTTAGGTAAACATTGTAAGAGTTTTACAGTGGACATGAGTTAACAAGGAATCAGCAAGTAGCAGTCCTTTCCCAAAATGGGGTAGAATTCTGTGGGAGAAGACTTTACCTTTTCTTCTGGACATGGAGATATCCATGATTTGCATTTGCCCGTCATGTCGCCAAGGGTGGTCTGTTTACCATTGTATACGTAAACTCGGCCATCTTCTCCCCCAATCAGCCCAGAGGTTACATCTGCTATCCTCAATGGGGCTGCCATGATGATTTCATCTGTCAACAACAAAAAAAAACTGGCAGAAGTATCAGACTCCTCATGGTCATCATCCCTTCCTTGTTCCACTACTGGATCCTAACTCAACCTCCTGCAAATATGTCTCCTTTAAATAGTCTGCCCTGATTCCTCTCTTTTTTGGGGGGGTGGGGGAGGGCTGGTTGGTATGGGGATCTGAACCCTTGACCTTGGTGTTACCAACACCATGCTCTAATTAAGTGAGCTAACTCGACCAGCCCCTGCCCTGATTTCATTCTGACAGAGTCAAAGGCTTTTGTTTCCTATTTCATCATTCATCAATACCAGTTAACATGGGTGACTCTCACATTACCACCTTCAAGAAGTGCAACTCATTCTTATATATCTGGCTCTCGTCTTATCTGATTCAAAATATATCTAAAGGCCCCTGGGCCACTGGACTGTCAATTATGAGTGCAGAGCCTAGAATATTCAATTAGAGGACTGGTGCATTGGGCAAAAGGACTCAAGTCTTGGCAAAAGTCTCTGTTCCTTTCTTACCAAAGCCATCATCATCCAGGTCACTCAAGTGCAGAACCCCACCAAACCGGGAGAAACGGCGGTCTCCACTGAAGGTGCTGAGCAGAGAAGGCTGCGCATCCGGTGTCAGCTTGTACATCCGAGTGGTCCCACCTTGGTGCAAGGTCATGGTCAGGAATGCCATTTTAGACATGTCATCTGAAATGAACCACAGTGCCTGCTGGTATCAAAAATGAAGGTAAGACATGCAACACTGAATAGAATCCTATTCTTGCTCCGTGCTTGTGTCCCTCAAGTGATGCAGATCACTTAGAATCATACAGGACAGTTGGTTGCAGTGCTGGTCAACTCAGGCAGTTAAGATGGTACAACTAGCTCAGACACCAAGACTAACAATGGAGCTCAGTGATTTCCCATCAGACAGGTGTTCTTTCTTCCCGTTTTACTCCCTCTAATACATTCTCCACACAACCATCTTTTTTTTTTTTTAATCACAATGTGCCTATGTCACTCTCCTGACTTACAAGTGCAAATATCAATGGACTTTAGATGAAGTCCAAACTCCTCACAAGACCTTACATAATCTGACTCCTACTTAGGGCTCTAGCACTGTTTCAGGCCACATCCCGCTTTTCACCCCCACTTCATCCCAGATGAACTTCAACCACAGCCCATTATATAGTAGTCCCCCCCCTCATGTGTGGCTTCACTTCTGTGGTTTCAGTTACCTGCAGTCAACCATGATCCAAAACTATTAAATGGAAAATTCCAGAAATAAACAATGTGTAAGTTTTAAATTGCACACTACTCTTAGTAGCATGAATGATACCTTATGCCATCAAGCTCCATCCCACCCAGGACGTGAACTGTCCCTTTGTCCAGTGGATCCATGCTATACATGCCACCCGCCTGTTAGTCACTTAGTAGCCATCTTGGTTATCAGATCCACTGTCACAGTATCTCAGTGCTTGTGTTCAAGTCACCCTTATTTTACTTAATAATGGCCCCAAAGCTCAAGAGTAGTGATGCTGGCAATTCAGATATGCAGAAGAGAAGCTGTAACGTGCTTCCTTTAAAAGAAAAGGTGAAAGTTCTTCACTTGGTAAGGAAAAAAAATGTACGTTGAGGTTGCTAAGATCTACAGTAAGAACAAATCTTCTATCCATGAAATTATAAAGGAAAAAAATTCATGCTAGTTTTGCTGTCGCCCCTCAAACTGCTAAAGCTATGACCAGAATGCGTGATAAGCACTTAGTTAAGATGGAAGAGGCATTAAATTTGAGGGTAGAAGACATGAACAGATACATGTTCCAGTACTACTTGCAGTTCAGGCAACCACTGGGGATTTTGGAATGTAGCCCCCACAGATAAGAGGGGAGTAACTATATTCCTTAAACTTAGGCCTTTGGACATGATGTGCTCTCTGCCTGGGATAATAGACATCCCTTCCCCACACCCTTCTGCCTGCTCCTCCTGCTCATCCTTCAGAATTTGGTTCAGGTGTCCCTTCCTCTGCAGAGCCTTTTGTACCCTCCCTGGTCTAGAGGAGATGCTGCTCTCATACCACGCTGGCCTGGTGCCTTCCTCGTACCACTTGTGTGGTCTCCTGCATCGGGCTGTCAATTCCATAAGCGATGGGGCTGTCTCTTCGTCTTTCTATCTGCTGAACCTAGCATGTTTTCTGAGTGAATGAATTTCATTTTTTTTGGCACCTGGTCAGTTCAGGTATCCAAACCATTGAATGAATGAAATTTTTTTTTTTTTTTTTTTACTAAAAGATGACCAGTAAGGGGGTCTTAAACCTTGACTTGGTATTGTCAGCAGCACACTCTCCCAAGTAAGCAACCAGCCATCCCTATATAGGGATCCAAACCCATGACCTTGGTGTTGTCAGCACCATACTCTCCCAAGTGAGCCAAGGGCCGGCCCTGAATCAATGAATTTTGCATAAACTCAAGACAAAGCTAGTTGTTAGATTTTTGTCTATAAACTTAATCACTTGGAGCCCAGCTTTGATTTCAGAAATGATTACCTTCTCCAAAAAACAATGACATCTGTGGGTTAGCAGGGTTGGGGGTCCTCTAAGAGGCTTACTGTGAACTGGCAGCGTGTCAGTGAGTGGATACAACCTCACATCAGTGTCTGCTTAGCACTGCAGGTAAAATTGAGGTGACTGATTTGACTTGTTTGCTCAGGCAATCTTCTCTTCTGCCATTGTTTGTGGCAGATTGTCCACACAATATCCCCTAAGCGAGCAGTAAATAGTTAATATTCAGGGCGAAAGCCCAAAGTATCAAGAAAAGTTTAAATGAGAGAAAATCCTCATTCCATTCTTTTTGTGCTTCCTGAAGGGAAACTGAGCTCCCTGGAGTGGCCAGGAATATAGTAATACAGTTGTCCCTTGGTGTCCCAAGGGATTGGTTCCAGGACACCCCCACAAACACCAAAATCCATGGATGCTCAAGTCCCTTATAGCTGGCCCTCTGTATCTATGCATACAGAGGGCCGACTGTACTTCAAGCTCTCTGTCCTCTCCCCTGCCTCAGTCCTTCCAAAGGGAAGAGGATGTGTGAGCTTCTCCCACTGGTTCCTCCTGCCTGCAGACGGACATTGGCATTGGTCCTGCTGCATGTGGGAGCATCATCCTAAGGTCCAGCTTTCAGGGCAAGAATTAGAAAGCTTGAATATGGCTGCCCATGGAGACTGTGTTCTCCAATCCAGCTGTATCAGTTCTTAAAAAGCACATATTTTGATATACATTTGAGTGATTCATGAATCTACTTCACGAATGGTTTGAAATTCACAAGGGTAGGGAAGAGTTGTGATTAATGATCACTCCCAAACTTCTACCATGCATCACAGTCTGTTAAAGTAGAGAAGTATGTAATTTAGAATAATTTCATCAAAGTGCTTTTTAAAATTCTCAGAACACACAGGGCACTGTGTTACACCGGGCACTCTGTTTAGAACAGCCCTGTGCTTGACTTAATCCTCTCCTGTCATCGACATGAAATTCTTAACAATTTTTTAACAAGGGGCCCCACAAATTAAGTGGATGAAGTACAATTAAAAAATGAAGAAAATCTGAACAAGATTGGTGGATCATATCAATGTCAATACCCTAGTTGTGACATTGCTATGTTTTACAAGATGTAATCATTGGGGGAAATAGAAAACTGGACAAAATGTACATGGATATCTCTGTATTATTTTTTACAACTGCATGTTAATTTATAATTATCTCAAAATAAAAGGTTGAATTTATATATTTATATTATATCATATAATAGCAAGAAAAATTTACCAAGACAATAGGGCACTAAAACCAAGAAAGTTTGGGAAGCTCTAACTCTTAGCACTCTGGTAGAGAGAGTGGTGTGGAAAGTAAAATCAGTAATGTATGTTGCAAGAGTTGAGAAATCACTGCCTAGACTCTGTAAAGAAGAAAGAAAAATTATTTCAAAGCTATCAGCAAGTTTTTGTTGTTATAATGCTGTGTCCTGAGTCATGCAATGAAAAATTTAGCCATTCCTTTCCCACATCCACTTCTGCTTATTATTCAAATCTCTCTCATATTGTATGAAACAAAAGTCTTTCTGAAAAATAGTTTGACAATATGTAATAAAAGCCTTAAGAAAAATTAGATTCTCTAGTCAAGGAATTCCATCTCCAGGAATGTAGCTAAAAACTAATCAGAAAGGAAGTCAAAGATTTATGTACGTGGGTGTTTGATAATAACTTACAATAGTATAAAATTGGACACAACCTACATTTTCAGCAATAGGACGATGCTACTAAATGTTGCCATGTGCATATAGAAAAAAAAGGCAATACAGTTATCAAAATTCATGCTTTAAAAGAATATTCAATAACGGGAGAACATGCTCAAGATATAAAATAAGTAACAAATTAGAAGTGAAAATGATATAGTATGAACTTAAGTTTTGAAAGATCTGGGTAAGGGGTAATCTTTTTTCTTCTATATACCTCCTTGTATTTTCCATGATAAAGATGATTCACTTTTATAATCTGGGAAGGAGTAGTTTTTGTTGTGTTTTTTAAAAAACTTCCTTTCCCATGAAGTAAACAAATAATAGTTTTTAAGATACATCCTCAGAGTGGACCTATTCCTGGTGGATGTATTCCTATTGAGCTCCAAGCTCAATGGGTTTGGGGCTTTAAAAACACATTGAGTTACTTTCATGTGCCATTTCAACAAATCTTTGAACTGGATATTAGAATCCCTATTTTGCAGATGATGATACAAAAGTTCAGAGAGGTTAAGTAACTCCCCCCAAAGTTACACAGCTTGCTATTAACGAAAAAAGAAAATATTTAAACCCAGATCTGCCTGACTCCAGATCTCATAACTTTCCCCCAGTATGACATGTTCCAGGAGCCACATGACTACTAGGAAGCAAAGTTTCATGGTGTGTGACCTACCGTGGGTCGGGGCCCCAACCAGCAGCACTTGCATCGGGGTCCCATGCATCATTACACGGCCACTTGACAGGGAAGTGCCCAGTTTCCCCATCTCCTGTGAAATGCAATACATCAATATTGTACAGCTGAGACAATTTTCTCTGTAGTGTCACTCTCCTGGGGAGGGAGGGTTGCCATACCTTGTCTCCAGAAATGGTAAACCAGTGTTGGCAATTTGGTGGGAAGTAGCCATACACCCTTCCAAGGCCTTTTTTCTCATCACGACTGTGGAACAAACGGCCCAGCCTAGAATAAAGCACACTGGGCTCAGCAGCTGGGGCACCAGATTGGGAGCTGGCCAGGTATTCGGGTCCGAGGAATATTCAGGTCCTCACCCCCACCCAGGCCTCCCCATGTGCTCTGTCCTGTGACCCTAGGCCTGGAAGTGTAGGGGCTGTGGGAGTTAATCCCAACATCAAGGCTCTCCAGATACCACGTCTGCTGTTCTGCCTCCCAATTGCAAATGTAGGGATGCTACTGTTATGAGCTCAATTGTGTTCCCCCCAGATTCCTGTGATGAAGTCCTGACCCCCAGTACCTCAGAATGTGGCTACAGTTGGAGACAGGGCCTTTAAAGAGGTAATTAAATTAAAATGAGGTCATATGGATGGGCCCTCATCCAATCTGACTGATGTCCTTATAAGAGGAGGAGATTAGGGCACAGAGACACACCAAGCGAAGACCATGTGAGGACACAGGGAGAAGACAGCCATCTGCAATCCAAGGAGAGAGACCTCAGAAGCAGCAAGTCCTACCAACAGTAACGCTTCTAGCTTCTAGAACTGTGAGAAAATAAATTTCCATTGTTTAAACCACCCTGTCTGTGATACTTTGTTATAACAGCCTTAGCAAATGAAACAGTTAACTATCCTGTTTTTAAACTAAGGAGATTTTTGCCTTAGCTTTTCCTTTGAAAGAGAAGAATTTCTTAGCCCCTTTCCCTAAGCCTCACACTTAATGGGTTTCTGCAGCAGCAGGCACCTGCCCCCTGTGCTCACTGTTCCCTGGTCCCCAACCTCAGCACTCACCCACTGGCATTCCTCCAGGTTGGGCTCCCAACCAACAGCAAGCTTCTGTTGTTCACACTGACTCCGTGAAGGGAGTATCCAAACCAGGCGAAGTCGTCCTCACCTCGCACCATCCAGTTGGCTGCCTCCACAGTCAGATTTTCTAAATAAGACAACCAGTCCCCTTTAAGTGAGAGGAATACTGGGATGGAAAGAATGGGTCCTTTTTTCAGGCTAATGAGAAATGGGTTTGTTCTGCTGAGTTTTTGCCAGAACTCTTATATGTCCCCATGCTGATCCCAGGACCCCAATGTCAGAAATGGATCTCACACTTCATATAAGAAATAGATTTCTTAAGCTCACTTCTGTGTAGTGGAGAATGCTATTTTAAAAGGCACTTCTCTGGACAGATTGGAGCATCACTGGGATGCCTTTGGGCCTAAACCACCTTAGTGTTTCTACTTTACCTTGAAAGACTATGAGAATAACCTATTGGTCCCCTGTGTATCTGGCTCTAGAAGTTGGGTCGCTTTTTGTATATTCAGTGAATCTATCCACATCACTTGCCAGAACATATGTAAGAGACTGTTAGAACATTCTGGTTATATGATATGGAATGAGGGAAAAGGACATAAACCAGCATGCAACAGAAATTATCACAGACGTACAGAGCAGCAATGGTCTTCTGCCTGTTCCCCCATCAGGCGCTACCTTTGCTGCTCCGGCTGGGGCCAGAATAAAAGGCAGCCACGATTCCCTTCTGCTTCCCTCCACCAGGTGCAAATGGGGAGCCAATCACCAGATCAGGCTCACTGTCTTCATTCACATCTGCAGCCAAGAGTGTCCAGCCCAAGTTACAGTAGATGTCCTTAAGAGGAAACCAGGAGAGCATGTTTTACCCAGTCCTGGAGGCAATTAGGATACAGCCAGTTCTAGCTGTCTGCACCTGGCTAAGGTGGTAAACATACCTGGCAAGAGATGGTGACATTAGGGGAAGAAGGCATTCTTCCTTGTTTGGAACCAAAGTAGATGTACACTGCACCCTAGACAAGGACACACAGAAGAGAAACCATAAGGCTGGGGGGGGGTGCAGGTGACCCAGGAACCTTAAATAATATCAAGACAAAGAGGACTGGCTATGAAATAAATCAACACCGTCCCCTATGGTCAAGAGCTTAATGAATGACAGAAACCCATCCTGCTGGGTGGAAATGATTTTTTTTAAAGCCTGTCACTTCCATCAGACTAAGAGAGGCCCCAAAGCAGAAACTGAGTCATTTTCATCTTTGCCTCCACAGTGTCTTGCTTCAGATCTGCCATATGTAATTGTTCAGTGTGTTTGCAGAATGACGTACTCAACTCCTCCCCAACTTCAAGGCTCAGCTCAGTTTCCAGCTCTTCCATGAAACTTCCCCACCTGCTGTACCACTGATCGTGCACACACTGTGTCTGTACCTGGGACTCATACTGTGCTATTATTCTGTTATGCAATAGTTCCTCTTATAACTTGACTGTCTACATCCCCATTCATTCTACAAGCATTTATTTTCCATCATAAGCCAAGGACTAGGTGCACAATGACAAATGAGACCAATCTGTCCTCCAGAAAAGCTGACAGACAGGTAATTGTGACACCGCAGTGTGGCAGGGGCTACAACAGGTGCAGGCACAGGATGCTATGTGAGGACAATAAAGCATCGGCCTCACCCAGGGGTTAGACAACACTTCCTGCAAGAAGTGATATGTCACTTCTAAAGAAAGAGAGGAGAGAAAGGGCTTTCCAGGCGGAGGAAGCTGTACAAGCAAAGATCCTAAAGTGAGGGGTATAGGAAATAGTAGGTGCAGGTAGTGTTCAGGAACTGATATATCATTTGCATGTCTAGAAATGGGGCATGAGGAGGAAGTGGCAAGAGGTGAGCTCACGAGGGCAGCAGGTGATGGAAGGCCTTTGATGTCTGCGATCACACATAAGTGCCCTGCTATGGCTGGGGCCCTGCTATGACATGAAGCACATGCAGGAAGAGTGTGGGCTGGGGCCCAGGATCTCTGCTCTGCTCTCGGTAAAAATCAGGCAACAGGCTGGGCTCCATGCATGAGAGGAAAGTCCAGGAAAGTCACCTCCCTGCTGTGATGACAGGAAGCTACTGACAAGCTGGAGTTTCTGTCTCCCTTCACTAGCATCCAGCATCATGAGGGAGGGAAAAAGGAGTGAAGTACCTGCTGGAATTGGGAAATCGTGTGGCCAGGGAGGCAGAAACAGGTGCTGTGAGGTCACCCGAGGTCATGTCAAGGACCACAATAAGAGCTTGAGCTCATGTGCCCACCAACACTGTCTGGCACACTGGCTGTCTGCTTTGCTCCAGGGGCTCTCCCCAGCCCCGGCCTCCCTCGGTGCCCCCTCCCCACCTGCCCCATTCCCCACCACCAGCAGCCTTACTTTGTACGTGAGCTGCTCAGAGCCCACCGAGGGAGCTCCTACAGCCAGGTCAGGCACGCCATCCTTGTTAAAGTCCAAAACGGCCAAGGCTGAGCCAAACCGACCTGAGGGCTGAAGAGGTACAAGTTACTCCCCTTGGGCTGAGCCACAGCCTTCACAAGAGCACCCTTGACTCCCTGGGAAGAGAGAGGCCTGGGGACCCACCCGTCATTCCAAAGGTGAGACAAAATCTCAGCATCCTGAAACACATCTGCAGCATATCAGTTGGGTAGCTCTGCCCTAAGGATATTTTTAGCACGTCTGTCTGCCTTGAGGGGAAGCTGAGATGCCAGAAAGAGGGTTGGTTCTTATGAGTTCTAGGTTTGTAGAAAATGGTCTTGTGCATACTCTGCCCCACATTAAGCACTGAACTTGTCTTTCAAAGTATCTAAAATAATAATCACATGACACCAGCAACAGCAGCTAACATCTGCTGAATATTCAGGATGATTTAGAGCCACACTGTCCAAAGTGGTAGCCACTAGCCAAATATGGCTATTATATTTAAATGTAAAATAATTAACATTAAATAAAATTAAAAATTCAGTTCCTCATTTACACTAGCCACACTGCATATGTTCAAAAGTGGGTGCCTGCTGGCTCCTGTATTGGACAGCACAGCTATAGAACATTCCCTTCATCGGAGAAAGTTCTACTGGACAGCCCTGCTAAACTCACTGTTCTAAGCCCTTTACATGGATTAAGGTAGGTACTGTTGTTCTGCCCAGTTACAAAGTTTACAGGTGGAAAATTCAGTCGGGGAATTTTCTTCTGAGGGAGATTTTCTAGATCTTTCTTCTCCTACTGTCTAGAATCAGCTTAGACCTAGAAGTAATTGATTAGGTTCTCCAATTCTTTTGCAACTTACCTAACACCGAGCAGTCTTTCACATGGTGATGCCTGCCCCATCATGCACAGGCCCCATTAGCCACATCTATCAACTATTGGCTAATCTCTCAATACCAGTGTGCAATGGCATTCGTGAACACTGCCAGGCAGGAACCTGATAAACAAGAGAAGATTGCTCGGGGACACAAAGCACGCTGGGGCAGGTGAGGCCCCTGCCAACTGTAGGCTGGTTTGTTTCACCACCACCAGCTGTGCCATCAAACCCTCTTGTGAGTCAGCCTGTCCTTCCTAGAGGAGCCCAGAATTTTACAGCATACAAGTCCTTGAGACAACTATCCTAATCCTCCATTTTACAGACAAGGACACAGAGCGGTTCACTGCAGCCCAGGACTGGAGTACAGGATTCCCTTCCCTAGTCCATGCCTTAATCTGGCCACCTTCCAAATCAAAGGTCCCTGGGCAGAAGAGGGCCACTTCCTCATCTGAGTGGTCTTCAAGAGAGGTGTCATCCACAGGAAGCAGCTGCCTCTCTTATTCCCCATCTTTACTGAGCCGAAAGGATTATACTTTATACAACAGTCTGACAAGTGGATGGGTGTTAGGGAGAAGTAAGACAACGGGAATGGGCAGACTTATTTTGGAAATTTTTCATGTGGTGTCAGAAGGCTCCAGAAAATGGTGTGCCTCTGGGACTGTATGATCTGTACACTGGCCAGCCAAATTATTTACACACGACAGATTCAGGGCTCCTTTCATCAGAACCGAGACTAGATCATAAACCATCATACTTTTCATTTTTTAAAGTGTGCTCAGCTGTGTTAGCTTATTTTCTCTCCGCTGCATTAAATTCACAGCAAAAGTTAAAGCAGCTTGTCCAGAACAAGAACCATGATCTGACCCAAAGTCCAGAGTTCCTTCCCCTGGCACTTTATACTCAGAGCATGCAGTGCCCGGCCAGTGTCACCAAAAGCCCCACACTCATGTGTGACTAGTGGCAGGGCTCCATCTGCACCTCCTTATTGCTACTGCAAAAACTAATGCCTCCGATGTTTGGAAAACTCTCCAGGTCCTTAGTACTCCGAAGAGGAACTGATTCTCAGACTCCATGAGGAACATTTGCACAGTCATTGAAGATTTTTTTTGGTGATGAATGACCACTTAAAACAAAGGAACGTAAGCTGAACAAAGTCTGAAGTGTAGTTAATAGTCATGGTACCAATGTTGGTTTTTTATTTTTGACAAGTATACCATAATTATGTAAGATGTTAACAAAGAAGAAACTGGATAAAGGGTATCTGGAATCTTTTTGTACTGTCCTTCCAAACTTTCTGTAAATGTAAAATTCTTACAAAGTTATATATACATGGACGGAGACAGAGAGGGGGGTTTTGTGTTATCAAGAAATCACATGCCAATTGACCACTCAAAGCAATTCTAACTAAATAGCACTTGTGGTTTTGGAAGGCATTAGACTAAACACTCCAAGTTAATGATAGCATGAGGATCAATGACACGAACATGCTTTTGAAAATGAAAAGCACTACACACATGTGTGCTACCAGCTGTTTGCTATTATAATTATTCTTGTTACAGGTTATTCAGCCTGGAGAATTTGCCACGAAATGCAGGCAGTGGTCTGTTGACCACTAAAACAGAAAACACGAGGTGGGTTTCTCACCTGGAAGCCTTCTAGGATAACATGGGCCTCCTTGTCTAGGTCCAGGTCAACTGGGGGCAGGCCCAGGTCATTGCTGTAGATGAGGTACACGCGCCCGATCTGGATGTGGCCAGGGTGGCTGTAGCCTGGTGCACCCACCACGAGGTCGCCGTACCCATCCTGGTTGAGGTCAGCCGAGGTCATTGCCCTTAGGAAGAGAAGGGAACCCCAGCATTACTCACTGAGTGCTACAGGTAAAACTGTCTCTTGCTTCTTTCCTTTCTACAATCCTACCACTTTAACTTTCTCTCACTGATTTCTCCATCCTGTGTGACTATCATGAACATTCACTTCTGATGTCCTATTGTCTGTGTGACTCACAGTCTCTCACATTCCAAGAGGAAAAACAAAACAAAAATGGACAAATCAAGGCCTCTGAGCATTTCTGGGCCACATAATCTGAGCAGATGAAAAGTATCCTCACAAAGCATTGTGTCCCACATGCAAAACGCAGAGCAGCCGAAGCTCAATCCAGGCCTCGCCCCGAGGACAGAGAGGAAATTCACATGCCGCCAAACCCCTCAAGACTATGGCGCAGGCCTTTCTGATCTGCTCAAGTCATTTCAATCTGTTACCTGACCAAAGAGAAGCTCGTGCTAAGTATACTGTTTATTTCTGCCATGGCTACATCGGATGCCTCATATTGGGCTGAATCGAGATTCCAACATATTTAGTGGATCTTTCTAAACAAGATTCCGTGAACTACCCTACAGCTGGACAGAGTTGGGCTGGAAAGACCAAAAGTCATTAGTTTATTCTAGTTCTTATGGCCACACAAAGCACAAATGGCAGAACAGAGGGGAAAGGAAAGAGCAGTTTCAAAAGGCTGTGACATTTGTTGGAAGGGGCAGACACCCCCAGAAGCCACTGTTGCTCTCTGCACTCCTGAGGCTCCACACGGGCTAGTGACTGCCCACAGGGCAGGGCCTGTGTGGCTGCTAGCCCAGCAGGAGGCCTTCCTCTGTATCTTTCAGGAAGGTGGCCAAGAAGAGCCATTAGTGAATGGCCAGTAAAGCCTGAATTCACCTCCCAGTCCCCGTGCTAGAGCTGGATGAATGCATCAGTGGCCCAGAAAGGAAGGCTGTCAGTAAATTGCTCCGAGGAAACGTGATGCCGTTTAGATTCAAGACGTGAGGTTTTAAAAAAGAGGTTTCACCAAAATCTCCAGACAACAGTCACTTTTATATACATGTGCTCAGTTTTGGTTGAATTTTAAAATCAGAAGGATCCCTAACATTCTCTTTATAAAAAAGCGGGGTGTACCAGCCTTTTACTTATGAAGTTATAATATTCAAATTACTACAACAGGTATTTGCATGTATCCTTCAAATGTCATTGGATTGCAAAGCATCTGTGACAATATATCTCCAAGAACATTAGAGCTTTACAAATATTCTATGAAATAATACTGTATTATTGTGATCATTTATTAAAGTGAAAGCTCTCTGTGTTTTAAACCAACTTTAAGGAGATCGTTTCACCCTTATAATAACTTAACCACTATACTAATGCTTTTGTTTGATGATGAATTAATAAAATAAGGTGCTAACAGACACGATTTAAAACATTTGCTGAATGACTGAATGAAATTAATACTGTCAGAAACATCCTCCAGTTAGAGAAACTTAAACTTACCAACCAAGCCTCGCATAGGGAAGTGACAAGAAGTAAGACATTAAGGGGCTGGACACATACTTCAGTGGATCCTGAGAGGTGCCTGTAAACATTGTCCTTAAATTCCTTTCCAAAGCCTGGTACACAAAGGATATGGAATCCTGAAATAAAAGAATCATTACAGATAGATAAAAGACACACAGTATAATCAACAAAGCTACTGTTACAGAGTCCCAGACTTTTGTGAAAGAAATTAATTTTTACAAGCGCTAAAAAACCAAACATCGATTCCTATCAACAAGTTAGATCACTTAGTACCGGCTGTTAGGAGAGTGAAGTCATACCCCAACCTGTGCTGAAGAATGGTAGAGCTACAGCCCAAGAGGTTGGGGCCAGCACAGAAAGACTTAGCTGGGACTTATCCTGAACCAGCTAAAACAGACTGTCTATACTGATTTGCAAAACCTAATGAAATAACATAATTTTTATGTACTAAAAAGTTTTTAAAAGACAAGTCTATTCAATCTAAAACTATAATTGTATTTATACACATATACTTTTTTTTTCCTCCAAACAAATGAACTGAAACAACACCAGGATGCCAAAAATACCCTCCAAACTACACCCAAATTGATATACTGCTGTATTTGCTTTGATTCCAAGAAGCCAGGCAGGCAAGAGAGGTCACAGGTAAAGTGCTGGAAGCTGTATGATAGAGAATTTGGGTGACAACAAGCCCCTCAGCTTGAGAAACTGAATTGTTCATAACACGGTTACTACAAAGACACAAGTACAAACTGGAGTGGCCCTGAGAAAGCTGGCCATGCACTAGATCCATCCAAGTCCAGGGGACACAACCCTAAATCCACCCAAGGGTGAAATGAGACCAAACAAGACTTCCCGGGCCTCCCCCAGAGCTGAGAGGAATGGGTTCAAAGCCCTGAGGCTCTGCAGAAGCACAGGGTATGAGGCTCCTGTAGGCAGGGACGAGGCTTTTAGGGACCGTCCCTTCTGTTTTTCCCACTCTAATCCCACTGGCAGGCTGTGCGTGGATTGCTTGTCCTAACGTCCAGCCAGGCTTGCTCATTCGTCCAGGAAGCATTTAATCAGCTTCTTCTGCGTGCCAGGCACTATGACAGGCACCGGGAATATAAAGTCCCTCCTTATCCATTCATTTTTTCATAATAGAAGCATGCACAAATGTGGCAAGAAAAAATGATGATATGTGCTTTAATGGAGGTTCCCAGGTCGAGGACCAGCTAGACAATTTGTGGAGCTCAGTGCAAACTGAAAATGTGGAGCCCTTTGTTCAAAATTAAGAATTTGCTGGCTGGTTGCTCAGTTGGTTAGAGTGTGGTGCTGATAATGCCAAGGTCCGAGGTTTGATCCCTATATTGGCCAGTCCCCCCACCCCCCAAAATTAAGAATTTTAAGGCAGCAACAGCAGAGCATTAAACCGAGGGATCTTATAAGTTTGACTAAGGAGCCCTCCTGTGTGACTGTGCAAGTCACACACCCATGAAGCTGGCCCTGACTAGGCCCTTGTCCAACTCCCAGCGACACCATTCACAGTGTTATCTAAATGCTTCTGACGTTAAGCCTGACGTAATCCAGTGCCCACTTATCCTTCCAAGCCTCTTGTAGTGTCCCTTGTCTTGTGTTCTGAGCAAACAAGCCTACACTGTACTTAGATTTTCAAACATCCTGAAACTTTCCCAACCCTCTACCAGAAACGTACTCTCTCACTGATGAAGTACCATCTATCGTTCAAGGCCTAACGCAAATGCCACCTCCTCTGTAAAGCCTTCTGATAGCCTCTAAGATAAACATTTTCTCCCTGCTGTATAACTGCACCTCCCCCAATTCCACTACGGCATTTGTTGCATTCTGCCCACAATGGATATTTTTGTGTCTGACACCCTTTTATTAAGCTGAAGTTTTCTAAAGGTCAGAGTCTATTCACTTTCATTTTATATTCCCCCAGTAGAGTGTCCGTACTTTAAAGATGACCTCATGGACCAATTTCATATACAATGGTATCCTTTAGCATGGGATTCTGCACAGTGAGCCTTCAATATTGTTGACACACTTTGGACGAAGGCCACAGCAGGACTGGTTCAGGTGCCCAGCGCCACCTTAGCCCCCACCAGACTTGCCAGAGGCCAATGAGGTCCAGACTCATGTCTCAGGGCATCTCTGGAGTAAACCACATTTGGAGGCCAAGGATATTCACTGGCCTGGCACATGCACAAGTGACTTTCCATGGATGACTAAATACCCAGGGACTTGACAAAACAAAGAAGCTGCATGCTCCTCTTTCTCAATTTAAAGTGGAAAACTCTTACCGGGGCCCAGGAATCCACACTAAAGAACACTCCTCTTTCAGTATAGTTGATATTTCTTTCAATATCTTTAGTTAGGGATGCAGTCAAATTTCTGTGATGATCATTTTTCTGTACTTTTGAGCTGATGAAGAGAGAGGAATAAGTTGGCTAACCTGAGAAAACAACCAACCTCCTGAATATCTCAGTTGAAGAATGCTGTCAAATTAATCACAGGCTAAAAGACCACAACATTTTAGCATCTGAAGGTTGAAGGAACAGCACCATAAAAAATGAAATTAAAAAAAAATCATCTCACAAAATCTTTTAGTAAACATATTTCAAAGGCTTAAAAGCTTGTTCTGACAAAAAAAATATTTCCTATAAGTCTCAAAATTCTATAGTGGTCGTAAAAGGCTTGATTCCAAATTACTAAAAAATTAAAGATATTTCAATATTTTACATAAAAGGTCAAGAACCAGGTGGGGAACTGGTATTTAGGCATACTGATTTATCATTAAAGACATGCTAGAATTAATTATACAATAAAAATACATTTTCAAATTCAGAGATTATAACCAGCTATAAAGCAGATGCCTGGAGGAGCCAGACAAGCTCCAGAAATGAATAGAGAGTCCAGGGTAGATATCAGTCTGGAGACTGCAAGCCCAATCTAGAGGTGCTTAGTTCAACTTACAAAAAAAATTACCTAATTCAAATAAATTAAACAATTAGGTCTTAACGGCACCCTTGTTGCATATTCTCAATTCTCCGGAAACACTATGATCTCTCTCCTTAAGACCTTTCATTGCAGTACCCTCTTGGTGAGTATCTAACTCGTGCTAACTTTAAAATATCCCAGCTGAACCATCACTTCCTCAAGGAAAGCTCTCCCGGGCCTGCGGTAGGACACTCTGTGATGCATTTCCAGAGTGCTCAGCACTTTTCCTTCCTAACCTTTAACAATGTTTATGGTGACTTGTCCACTATTTATCCACCTGCCAGGCCACATGCCAAGATGAACTGTTCCTGTCTTGTTCACAATGTCTAGTGCCTGAGCTAGTTCCTAGTACCTAATGATTAATAAATAGTATCTTATTACTTGTATTATTTTATCATTATATTTTACTAATAACAAATGTATTTATTTATAATATTAATAACATTATTAAATGAATAAATAAATGATGGGTGTTTGGTACCTGACTCCAGCAGGATAGCACCTTTTACAATATAAATCAGGCCTGCTGATCCTCTTCCTCAGAAATGACCAGAGAGGGCTTCTCCCCACCTTATCTCATTGATAAACAATTTTTCAGGTTGAAATTTGGGTAAAGTTTATGAGTAACAACAATCATAATGATAGCAATAACCTTAACTACCATTCAGTGAGCAACTTACTACATGCTACTTGCTTCACATCCACTACAGCATGAAATCCATACCATAACTCGGGGAGTGTAGATGTGTTTTTTCCATGTGGCAAAAGGAAGAAGCTCTAACTCAAAAAAAAATTAGGCAACTTCTTTCAAAATCACATGGCTGTAAATGGCAGTGCTGGAATTTGAACCTGTATCTGTCCATCCACAGATCCCATGCTCTCAACCTCCACAGGGCACCCTTTTCGGATGAGATGTTCTTTTTCTATGAACAATTTTGGAATCCACTTACCCACAGGTAGTGTTTCGCTGGCCACCACATGCAATGAACACAGGGTTTTCAGGTAGGTTGCAGTCACTGGAGAAATAGCCAAATGAGTCAGGCATTTTCCTACCTTCTTTTCAAGCATGAATGTTACCGAGAATGGGTGGTGCATTTCAAACCACCTCCAAAAGGCTTAAAGCATTCATTCCCTAGCTATACAGAACAAATTAAGAGCTCAAGCCTTTCCAGACGAGGCTGCTGGCTGCTGGTGTATCATGGTAACATAGATGGTCCCACCTGCCAGTGACCGAGACTCCCAGCCTCTCTCCTGCCTCTACACTCCACCCGCCGAGCTGCTCCACGCTCATGCAAAACATCTCAGAATTAGAGACTGGGATAGAAACTGGTTCCCGACTACATCACCTTCTGCCCAGCGATACCCATTTATGCCCAAATATGTCTAAATTTCTTAATATCATTCCTTTAAAAAAATTCTGTATGTTCAATAATTAAATAGGTAATGAAAGATCCTCTTTAACAAGTGAAAAGGCCTCTGAGAGTGTAAGGAATGAACTCTTTGATTAATGGCTTTCCCCCAACTCTGAGTAGCATTAATGCAGTGGGTATTCACTAGAAGAGGATTCTGGAATGAAGAAGACTTTTAAAGAGAAGATTTATACAGAGATCACTGAGGGAGGGTTGGGTAGTGTGGAAGTGGTATGGAACGTTGGGGAGAAGAAAACTGGTTGCTGGAAAAGGAATTCAGAAAAGGAGGTGGGGAAGCTGGTGGCAAACTTTTCCTCGGGCCAGCTTTGAGCTAAGGAAAAAGTTCTCTCTTTGAATCCTCTTCTCTCTACCACCAGGATTCAGAAAGGTAGCCTTACAATCTCAGCACTAAACTTACAAATGCATTTTGAGGCAAGTAGAGTTCTGGCTAGGAATGTAAATACCATTATTTCACTGTTTCTTTAGGAAAATACACAATGAGTTTTAAATAACATAAATGAGGGCCGAGCCCGTGGCGCACTTGGTAGAGTGCTGCGCTGGCAGCGCAGTGACGCTCCCGCCGCGGGTTCGGATCCTATATAGGACTGACCGGTGCACTCACTGGTTAAGTGCCGGTCACGAAAAAACGACAAAAAATAAAAAAAATAAAAAAATAAAAATAAATAAATAAATAACATAAATGAGCTTTGGAAGACAGCTATTATTAGTAAGTTGGGAAATGCCTGTTAATATGAAAACATTTATGTTTTTCTTTCTGCCATGAATTTGGATTATCTCTCTTTGGAGCCTTCTCCAAATTTCCCATAAATTTCTGTAAATTCTGATGAATCTTTCTTTGTATATGGGTGTAAAGAAATGATCAATTAATGGAATTTTATGCCTTGGTAAATTAGAACAGGGTTCAAGAGACAATAAATATGTTCCTTTTCAATTATTTCTTCTTAATTAAAGGATAAGATCCAGCAACACATCTTTTCTTAGCTATTTAGAGAACCAAATCAAAAACAAACACCAAAGAATGTTTGCCAGTTTGAGCATCATTACACATGGATCATATACAACAAGTAAATGCAGGCCATTCACTCTATATGAATCCTTGCCATAGAAACTTAACTTCCTTCTAATAATAATTATAATACTAGTAGCCAACATTTATTAAATGCTTACAAGCTAAACCCTTTACTTGAGTGATCTCATTTACTCTTTCCCACAAACCTATGATAAAGATAAAATTACTACTGTCCCTATTTTACAGATGGGAAAAATAAGTCTTCGGGAGGTTTAGCAACTTGTTCCAGATAACTCAATAGTAGTAAGTGGCAGGTCTCTCAAATTCCAAAGCCCATCCTCTCCACAACCACACTAGCATGCACCTAAAAACCCACGGCCACAGAAGGAGGGCTTGGAGATTTTACTTGAGGTTTATTTCGTTAGTAAAAATGGCATTTGTATTAGATTACTTATCCCTGCCAAATTGTTACTCATTGAGCCTTAAAAACAAGTTTAATATGTACCAGACTAAAGTTAAATTTATCAAAGGGAATTTTATTTCAAATCAACACAATATGTAATTATGGTTAACACTAGCGAATGTTTTAAGAGAAAAGGCACATCATTCAGTGCATAATATTCTGGAGCTACGCTACACCCAACATTCCTGTGATCCTGACCTGGAACAGTCTCCCAGCCCAGCTCCTGCCCAGAGAGCCCTCTCTCCCGCTGCTGGTGGTACAGCCCAGGCCTCCCACTCCGTCCTCTCCCTGCATCAGGTGCTGCCTCCAATGCTTCCCACCCAAACGCCCATCCCAACCCCGTTCACTTCAGCACTGGAGGTCGGGGATCTGCACACCTGGTTGGAAATGGGTTCTCAGAGGAACCCTGGTTCCCTAGACCTAGGGGTAGATTCTGTGAGAGCCTAATGACCTGCTATAGCTGGAAGTGGGGACAATCCCAGCCTACCATGAACTCTATTTGGTCCGAGTCTCCAATTAACACTTGTCCTGAGCATGCTGAGGAGGAAGAAAAAAGTTGCTAGAGGTTGAGCAGCTATCCCACCTGGGCTAGATGTCAAATTTTGACAGAAGGCTGTGCTTTACAAATGCATCCATATCTGATTTTATTTTGCAGTCTGGGGGGAGGAGTGACCAGGGTTCTGTTGGCTCCTGTCCTTTTAGTGTTAGGTGAAATACATTGTGAAACCCTCACACCCTGAGAGGTCAGTCAGGTGGAGAGGCAGGTCGCCGCACCCCTGTTGCCAGCTGCAGCACAAACACAGCAGTGGAGCCACTCCAGAGCCTGCGGAGAGCTGGAGCCCCAGCCCCCGGAGAGAGTTCTCCCAGAAGAGACAGACAGATCATCTGCTGTGGAGGCTGGTTCCTTCCTGCCTGAGCCATCTCTCACAGGCCACAAATTTCACAATATCTGTCTGTCTACCCCTAAAACACAAGAGACATCAGCCAAGCCAACTGGAAGGGATCTAGTCGAGTTTGAGATGACTGAGTTTCCATTCTTTTCCTCCTTGACTGGGTTAGGAAAACACTTCATGAGATTTTGCTGTGTTTTTATCTGATCATTTGAAAAGCCTGAGTTGTGTTAGGGACCAGGGTAGCCAGGCAAGGAGTGATTGACATAAGAAAGAGTAATAATTTACCTGGTCCCATTCTCTAACATGAAGCCTGTTAGACGGTAAATATTAGTGGACCAAAACGCCATATCATCCAGTCCTCCGAGGAAATAGTCTTGGAACTGTTCCACCAAAAATGGGGACTTTGTGGAGTAAGTGGGATAAAGCTGTGGTAGGGAGAAAGGAAAATAAACGAATAAGGTACTGTTCCTGGCATCTGCATAATCCTTAAAGATTCGGAAGAATGAAGCCTTTACCTTGGAAATTGCTAACCTCTCACCATACCTGCAACATAAACATAAACAATAATTTCTACAGAGAAATGAAACACATAATGAAGAAAAAGCTCCATCCGCACATATCCAAGAGTCATGCAACTGCCTTTGACAAAGTGAAATCCATAAATCCAAAATCCACTCTCAGGAAACTAAAACATGAAAAATGTGCTAAAAAAGTCATGGTAAAATCAGCTGTAAACTTTCCTCTGGGTTGCACTCACATTTCCAAGAACTGAAGGTATGTACAGTCAACAATTACATTTTTGGTGATGACTTGTCGACTGTAGAGTTTTTCATAAATTCCCAGTAGATCTTTGACAGGCACGTACCTGAGAAATGCATTAGAAAAAAAATAAGAGTTGTTTTAATTCTGAAGCTGAAGATACCAGCAGCAGCTACCAGCTAATCCATGATTGTTAAGTGCCAAACACTCTACGAGGTCTTCACAGGCACTAGTTATTTAATCCTAACAATGACCCTCGTGGTTAGTGCTATTATAGCCCCATTTTACATAAGAGGAAACTGAGGCAGAGAAAAGTTAAATAATTTGATGATAGAAAACAACTGTTAACCTTAATCAAATATTTATGAAGGTACATTCAAAGACAGAAAACTAATATAAAGTACAAAACAGGTGTTTAGTTGTGTGAACTCAAGAGTTCCAAAAGCAACTTAAAGTATTTTTTGAGTTGAGCTATTGTCAAGAATCATTATTTTAAAAACACCAAAAATGGTTCCTCACCCTGACATCCTAGTTCCAGAGCACACAGTGTAAAGGAGTGAAAAGAATCCTAAGTCAGGCTTCTGGTTCACAGATATTAGTGATTTCAGTTGGAAGAAGAGCAGCATTTAAAAATTAGATTGATACTGAATCATCTTTTAACTTAATTTCAAAATTTTTAGATTATACAAGATAAAAATCATAAGCAATAAAATCTGATTTTATTGTATTTACGAGAAAGAAGTGATTGAGATGTTCATTTTTTATTTTATAAGAGCACCCAGAATGGCCTTCCCAATAAAAATAGCTTAAAATGATAGACAAAATAACAAAAATATTTTTTCTAAATGAATCACTATGCTAGCAAGAAAGTAGAAATTCTCCAAAGACCAAAAACAAATAGAAACTGGAAAGTATGGGAGGTAGTAAGTAAATGGGAAAGCCAGCTTTTACCCTGAGGACATCAGCTATACCCTGGGAACCTGAATGGTTTTTGATGGCTGCGTGGTATGCAAGAGACAGGAGATAGAGCCTAGGAACCATTCAAAGGGAGCCATCACAGAGGAGATACCCACATTAAACCAAAAACACAATGGGCTACATCTTCTGCAGGAGTATGAGCTAGAAATAAACCCACATACAGACGAACACAACAGGCTACATCTTCTGCATGAGTGTGAGCTAGAAATAAACCAACATACAAACAAGGAACAGCAAAGGAACCTGCCTGCTTTTATCTCGGCAATGGATAGAGAAGAAACAAACTATATCTGCCCCCAGAATTGGTAACCACTAGACAGCCCCACAAATGTTTTTTCTGCTTTTGTGCTATCTGTGTAGTCAGAAAACTTCAAGGGTTGAACTCAACTTAAAGAGGTCCTAGGGTAATAATGTCTCAAGGCAGCCTGCAAAAGCCAAAACAAACTCTCTCTGGAGAAAAGCCACAGTGATTCCAGTACCAGGAATAAAACCAAAAGATGACTAGTATAACCACAATAATATCTGATAAAGTACAGTCCAAGGAAACAAGCATTATTAGAGATAAAGAAGGTTACTACATCATGACAAAAGGTTCAATTCATCAGAAAGATGTAAGATTTTGAAACTTGAATGTATCTAAAAACATATCTTCAAAACACATTAGCTCAGTTGGTTAGAGCGTGGTGCTGATAACACCAAGGTCAAGGGTTCAGATCCCCATCCTGGGCAGCTGCCAAAGAAAAAACCAACAAAAAACCCACAAACACATATAGCAAATTTGGACAGAACTACAAGGAGAAATTGAAAAAAAATCCACTCTCTTAGGGGGAGATTTTTAAAACAAATTTCTCTCTCTGTAATCATTAGATCAACCTGATAAAAAAAATAAGGAAATAAATAAACAGTAAGGTATCTTAGTTATAGCTCACAAATCTTTTGATTTGAACAGTAAATTTAGTAAGTTAGAGCTAATAAGCATATACAGAACATTAAACCAAAAATTGGAGAAATAAGTTTTTCAAGCTTTTGTGGAGTATTTACAGAAATTGATCATATGCTAGGCTATAAATCAAGACTCAATGAATTACACAAGAACCCAAAGAAGGTAGAAGGAAGAAAATAAATAAAGAGTAGAAAGCAATAAAATAGAAAATGAACATATAATAGAGGATTAATAAAGACAAAATTCAGTCTTTAAAATAATAATGAAAAAGAAATATACTAGTTGTTTAAAAATATGGGAGAAGGCAGGATAAACAACATTATAGATAACAAAGGGAACATAAATACAAATAAAGTTGGAGAAAAAAAAATGAAGATATCAAGAACAACCTTATGCCAAAATGTTTAAACACTTAGATGAAATGTAAAATTTCTAGAAAAATACAAAACTCCTTAAGAAGAAATTGAAAAACCATAGTCCTATAACCATTAAAGAAGTTTTTAAAAAGTCCCTACCAAGATAAGGACTAGAGAGCTTTACAGGCAAATTCTGCCAAACATTCAAGGAATCAAAGCTCTAATCTCACACAAACTTCCAGAGAATATAAGAGGAAGGAACACTCCATCACTGACTTCATACAGCCAGCATAACCTTGATACCAAAATCAAACAAGGCCAGAAGAAAGGAAGACTACAGTACAAGCTCATAAACACAGATGATCATAATCATAGATGCAAAAACCCTGAACAGCAAGAATAGATACAAATACCAAAAAGATGATATATCATGACAAAATTGGTTTTGTCCCAGTCAATAAGGTTGATTTAGTACTAGTGTATAGATCAATAAAATTCACTATATTAACACGTTGAGAAATATCACGCATACAAAACAAATGTTCGATACACTCTGATATTAATTTATGAATAAAAAGTACCAGAAACTTCCTTAACGTGATATAGGGAATCCACAAAAATCTACAGCAACATTACAATGATGGAACTTGAAAGCATTTTAAGATCAGGAACAAAATAACTGTGCTTAATATCACCACTTCTATCCAGCATTGTGCTGGAAATATTAGCCAGGGTGATACAGCAAGAAAAAAAAAAAAAAAAAAATCAAAGATATAAAGATTGAAAAGGAAAAAAGAAACTGTCAAAATTCATAGATTATAAATTGTGAGTCTATAGTAAATTCAAAAAAATCTTCAGAAAAATTATTAGAATAAGATAGCTTAGAAACATTGCTAGACACAAAATCAAAATTAGAAAGTCACTTGCATTTCTACACCCCAGCAATCCATTAGAAAATATAACTTTAAAAAGCTATTTATGATGGAAAATAAAAATATAAAGTCTCTGGGACTAAATCTAATAAAATGTGTAAGAACTTGGGTGGAAAAACTGATAATTTTATTTAAATCATTAAAGACAACAAATATATGAAACATGTCAATGAAATGAGTATATAACAAATTTATGAATAAGAAGACTCAATATTATAAAATTGTTCATTCTCCTCCAATTGATCACTAGATTCAATAAAGATCAAAATTCCAACAAATTTTTTCTTGGAGTATAACAACCTGATCCTGACTTTTATTTGAAAGTATGAAGAAGAACAGGCAAGGCACTTTTAAAGACAAACTGCAAGCTGGGAGAGCTGCCCTAGCAGAGGTCAAGACTTATTATAAAGCTACAGTAATTAAAACAATATAGTAATTAAAATAATTAGTAATTCAAACAATTATTGCTTGGGGGTCGTCAATTAGACCAACAGAACATAACAGAAAGTCCAGAAACTGACCCATATACATGTGAAATTTTAATTTATAACAAAGTAGGTATTGCAGATCAGGGAGGCAGACTATTTGATAAATGGTTCTGGAATAGTTATCTCTATAGGAAAAAATAAAATTAGATTTATATCTCAGAATTTGCAAAAAATTAATTCCAGATAAATTAAAGACATAAAATTAAAAAATAGAAGTATAAAAGCTTTAGAAAACTATGTAGAAGAATAACCTCATGCCCTTAAGAGAGGAAAGAATTTCTTAAACATCAAAAGTATAAATTACAGGGCCGAGCCCGTGGCGCACTCGGTAGAGTGCTGCGCTGGGAGCGCGGCGACGCTCCCGCTGCGGGTTCGGATCCTATATAGGAATGACCGGTGCACTCACTGGCTGAGTGCCGGTCACGAAAAAAAACGACAAAAAAAAAAAAAAAAGTATAAATTACAAAAAAAAAAAAGCCTGATATATTCAACTACATTGAAATTCACAAATTCTGTTTATCCAGATATACCACAAACTAAGTGAAAAGACATACCACAAACTGAAAAAAGATTTTAGTAACAAGTAAATGACAAACTGACAAAAGATTAGAAACCAGAATATATAAAGAACACTCACAAATACATAAAAAGGACAAATAATCCAGCAGAAAAATAGGCTAAAAACTGAAAAAAGTTTTCACTTAAAATCAAACTAAGCAATAAAATAGGAAAAAAATGATCAATATGGGAAATTCTAATTAAAACCTTAATAAGATGCCATTACACACCAAACAGGCTGAAAAAATTTAACAGTTGGACAACACCAAGTATTGGAGAATGCAGAAGCAGCAGGACTATTATATGAAGCTGATAGGAATATAAATCGGGAAAACCATTTTGAAAAAGTAAAGTGAAACATGCATAAGCCCCGGATCCACTCCTGGTGGTGTTTACTTAAGAATGATGCCCCTGGTGCATGAATGTATGTGTGAAAGATGTGCATAGCAACACCATGTGTAAAGCAAAAACACTTAAAACTACCTCTGTGCCCATTAACATTAGAATGGAGTAATTCACTGTGGTATATTCAAACAATGGAGGACCATATCGTGGTGAAAATGAATGAACTAGGTAGCTCAACATGTCAATATGATTAAATCTCAAAAACATAATTTTAAGCAAAAAAAAAAAAAAATTGCAGAAGAATACATAGTGTGCAATCCTATTTATCTAAAGTGAAAAACCATATAATATTTTGCATATGGATACATACACATGTAGTTAAACTGTTGAGAAAAGCAACAAAGAGGTTAACAGGAAACCTAGTGGTTACCCCTGGTGGGAGAGAAAGTTATGTGATTGAGAAGGGAAGACAAGGAGCTACTTAACCAGCAATGCTCTATTTCTTAAGGTGGGAGGTAGCTACACAGGTGTGCATTATCTTATTCTTTTATTTATAAATACACATTCTTTGGTATGCTTCGTATAATTCACAAATTTTTTAAAGCATCTACTTAGATTATTCTAATTTGCAGTTTTGCTTTTCAAAATTTACAAATGCAGAAGACTCCTAATTATATCATAAGTTATATTTTCTAAGAAAAAAAGAGTTAATGCCCTAAATGACATTTAGATATCACATATGTAAATGTACATTACTCTTACCAGTGCCGTGCGAGGTAATTAAAATTAAATTCAAACTGGCTCAACACATCCCCTCCTAAGGTATGAGAAAAATATTTGCATTTGGTGGATTAGTGACAAACAGCAGGCTTCTTTCAACACAAGTTCTCAAAAACCATTTGAATAGTTCTTCACATTGTTACATGTTTCTGTTAATTGTTTTACATAGAGGCACATCTTTCTTTAAGAAAAAGTAATCTTTAAAAAATCTTAGCTAGTGAAGCCTATGAATTAAGAAAGAATCATCCACACAACCAAAGGAGTTTTTACTGTAAGGAAAATAGACCACAGGAGATCTTTTAAATAAACCCCATTCACCACCTAGTTTGTATATTTAAAAGTAATTTACTATGGAAAAAAGATGGGAGTCTACCAACTTAAAGCTAAAGTATTAGGAGATTAGGAGACACTATCTAATGAATTTTAATCCAATATAAAAGTAAGGTTTTTCTAAAATTATAACACAAGTCAATGATAAAATGTAGGAGTTTTTAACAAAAATAAATAAATACATATATAGACACAACTTTTTAGAAATATATCTCTATATTAAATGAGGGATGCCTGTACACTAAATGAATTGCAATATTAAAACAGAAAGTTACTAAGTATATGCTAATGGCAAAATCTAAAAAGCATGTCTATTTAAAGTACATTAGTGAGTTTATTATAAGTGAACCATTACTACCACGGGAGAAAATTTGGCAAATGTAAATAAACAGTACCAAAATCACCAGTTGAATGAGCCTTGGAATAGGAGTCATGAAAATCAATCTGAAAAAGAAAGACAACGACCTCTTTACATCACAAATTATAGATAAATCTCTTACCCCTACAGTCAGGCAGGTAATGGGGAGATGACAGCCTAACCCAATGAATTGCTAAGGATACAAATGGACTCAATTCTCACACTAACATTTTATTTTATTATTTGTAAAAAAAAATTATATTGGCAGCTGAGTTGTATACTCAATATCTGATAATAAAGCTACGGCAGGCAATTGTGCTTCCGAGGGTAAAACAAAATCCGAGTCCAAGTTTAAACTTCTAACATAATGGAATTAATATCAATTAATAACCAGAGAGGCCTTTCAGACACCAAGTAAGATCACAATTTACAGTTTGGGGATATGGCATTTTCGTATAGAAATTTTTTTAAAAGAATTAAAAACAAGAAAAAAAAGTAGAACTATTAGTTTTAAATAGAACCAAGTGGCAGGTATTCATATTCTTATTAAGACACACAGCTTGAAACGTAAAATTTCTCAAATATTGTTTGTGACTAAAACTGCACATCACATCAATTGCTGTCTTCAGTGCATATTAGTCATTCTGCTCTTGTGGATGAATTTACCCAGGTGGCAAAAAGAATAAAGGGCATGAATAGGTAAAGATGGAGCTCTAACCAAACACCACTTTGGGTAAGAAGTCTTGTTTCCATATGACACCTGAATAACCTTAAGTTTTCCTTTCCTTTAAAAAGATCAGTTTTTGATCCTGGGTATGATAGTATCACTTCCATAAAGTCATTAACCATAAAGATAGGTACTCACAGCTCCCATTGTCCTAAGGAATCCTTGTTCAATACCCAGGCTATGCCAGTTGACATCTGCCACCATGTGAGAGGTAATTCCAAACAAGAACGCTACCAATTTCTCTGTTTCCTGCCAAATAAGCACATTAGAGTCAGGTGCCTTTGGGTTATTTTATATCAACAATCTTAGAAAAAGTTTTAATCAATATGAATTCATTTCCATTATTGAGACGAAACAAAAAATTAAAGGCAAGTGCATTGTAGTTTCTAATAACTGAAAACTACACAGGACTTTCTAAAATGTTTTGCAGTGCCTTGGAAGTGCTTTCAGTTTAATTACTATTAGAGCAAAATGACAAAGTGACCTATCCCACACTATTTAAAAAATAACTTATTCAAGTATTAACTAGCCATATACTATGTCCCAAGTCCTGTGTTTGGCATTAAAGCTGCAATGGTGAATTGCTCTTACAGAATCTTGTCAGAAGGGTAAGAATGGGGTAAATGCAGATAAAAAACAGTAGTTGGCAGGTTTGAAGCTGAATTTTTTTTAGGGTTAGAGGGCTGTGCCTACCTTGTCCCAGGGAAGGGGATAGTTTTCTCGGATATAGTGAATGCTTGCATTAAGAAACGGAGTCCAGTGGGTGCTCTCAGACACATCATGGAATTTTCCTGACAAAACAAAAGCAGGGCTCTGGATTCTTTCTTAAAAGTTGGAGAGTCTCCATCAAATCTTCCACCCCCACCCACTGTGCTGCTGTGTCCCTTCTCCTCTCTCCCTCCAAGCCCCTTAGTTTCTTCTACTGATGTTCAAAGGAAGCCCCCAAAAGAGAAGAGCCAGCTGAAACTTTGTTACAGGCATGGTACACTATCTGCCTGCTGCCCAGAGCCCTGCAGTAAGAGGATAGGAACCTAAACTGGCTGACAGCATCTTGTGTCACCTGGCTGCAAGAGAGGCTAGAAGCGTTTCAACTCCTGTGCCATAAAGAAGCAACTTTTGGTTTGTTTTCCGTTTTTTAAAAAATATCCTCTTTGTCCATCACAGTAAGTCTCCCTAACAGCACAAAAAACAAAAGCAGATACTCCAAAGGCTTTCAAGCATTTGAATTTATAATAATTGTTTTAAAACGGCACAGGTCCTAATGAATATTCTAGGCAAACATCATTTGAGTGGGCTCTTTATTCCCATAGGACGGGCCAGAAAGACAAGAACTGGCAACTGCTTTAAACCTCCAAATGCTGCAAATTCTTCATGGGGGGCCGAATGTTACCGGGGTGACTAAAAGCAAAACTCCAGAGTTCAGATCTCTCAGTTCAAAATTTTTATGCTGTTGCTAAAGCAAAAATTGTCTAGCCAGTTTTAAAACACTGGTTTTTCTAAAAATGATTTTCAAAGAAGTTGGAATCAAGCAATTTAATTTGCTTCCAACCGTTTTCCTAGAGATAAAACTAAACAATTCCCACTCTGCAGCATTTAGAAAAAACCCGCTGATCTCAATCTTTCCATCACAAGAGAGTATCTGCTGCTTTATAAAAAAAAATGAAAAATGCTAGATAGTTTGCATTCCTTTTCCCATCTTCTCAGAACCTTTGTTATGTGTTTTGTCTCTCTATAAAAGTGGCATACATTAAGCAATGTTTTTCAAATATAATGAATAAAAAATCCTTTTCTTTTTTTCTTTTTTATATAAGACATCAGGGGAGTTTTAAAATATTAAGGGACAGTAGAGCTCCCACGAATAAGGTTTGGGAAATGCTAAATTAGAAACAATAGGTTAGAGAAAAGGAGAACTACAACATGCAGGCAAAATAAGAAGACTGAGAAATGAGAGTTAACAGACTAAGAGGAAAACAGAAAAAAAATTATAAATATGAGAAATATAAAAGCTCAGCTGTCTGGGATCATAACTACAGCAGTGAATAGCCCTAAACATTTCACTGACCCTAAAAGCATCACTATATTAAAAGAATGGGATAATGGCCCGAGATCCCAGCAGTGGTTTCCACAATGGAGTGTGCTGAATGGCTTCCTTTCAGCCCTCCAGGTCCACTCTCCACCCTTCTCCATCCTGCAGGGTGACTCAGACATCACCTGATTCAACTGGCTTCTTTGCCCTCATGCTTTGGTTGGATTGGGTTGGGCCAATGGAGAGAACCCACAGAAGATCAGAGAAAAGGAAGAGAGAGAGGTTGGGATATTTATCCTGCCTGCTCCCCTTCCATGGGGTTGCAGTGGACTGGCTATATCCCTCAGCAAAAGGTCCAGCTGCTGTCACGCGGCCCTCTCCACGCAGCTCTCTTTGTCTACAGTTGCAGAAATCGCTCCCTCCCCGCACTATCCTTCTCAATTTCTTACATCCTGTCCACAGCTTTGAAAATAGCGCCCTTATTAAACTCCCCTTCAATTATTCAGTTTGAGTGTGTCTCCTGTGGCCTGCTGGGGCCCTGACTGATACAACCCATGAGCCCAGTGTACCTTAGATTTGCATAACACTTGACAAAATATTATGCATTAACACCACCAACAACAATCCAGTGAAAAAGCAGGGCAGGTTCTATCATTGCCACACTGCAGAAACGGAAACTGAGATTGCGTGTAAGGGACTTTCTCAAGGTCCCATGCTAACAGGCAGTATAAAAGGAACACAAACTCAGACCTTTTGATTTCTTGCAAAATGTTTTCTCTTATGCCATAAAGCAGTAAAGTAAGTAAGGACACGTAGAGTGGTTTTCAGTCAAAAAATAAAGTTTTCAGAATTTCTATGCTTCAGTAGGTAAGTTTTAGCCAAATAGAAAATGCAGCTACGTAAACTAAGTCATTGACCAACAACAGTAAAAAATATATTGTGCTGTTATGTATTTTTTAAGTCGTAACCATTTCTTTTAAGCAAGCAAAAGTACATTGTTTAGTCTGCAAACCTTCATCTTACCTCCTTTGCAGATGCCAGGGTAAAAAGAATCAGGAAACACGGTTCCAGCCTGATATGCATCCTGGTGTTCTAGTAATAGCTGGGGAGCAGGAAATAAAAAGATTGGAACGTCAGAGTCAACAGCTTGGGAAATACAGGCCCCATCATTTTCCAGCTATAAGATGCTGGAACTATGGAGGTTTAAAAAAGGAATGAAGAAAAAAGAAAGGAAAACAAGTAAATATGAGACATAATTTAATACAACTCATTACTCTGTATAACTTCAGGTTCATTCCTACCAAACACAGGCTAATTAAGCAGCAGCAAAAATCACATATTTAAATGGCACCTCCTTTCATTTTTTCTGTCTACCCAGGACAGCAGGATTTCCCTAAGGCTGTTTCACTGACAGGAGCTGGTTTGTGATAGACTTTTAAGGATCCACAGAGAAACAAGAAAAATACATACACACCCACATATATACCAGTTTAAATACATATATAGACGACCTGTGCTTTAGTGTAAGATTATGTCCCTGGTGCTTCTGGAGGGCTAAAAAAATTTTTTTCCCTTATAAAATGATATGAAGGTAGATGGTAGGGGTTTTCTTTTCAAAGGACAATTTTCTTTTCTTTCCTGGACAATTGGCTCACTCAATTCCATTCTGACTCCCTTATGACGTGCCTAGCTGCATGCTAGAGGCTAGAAAACAAAGACATTTCCCAAACTGTCCCAGCTCAGAGTCTGATGTGGCCCAGTCCGCATCACAGAGGCCACTTGCTTCTTCAGCTGTCACGAAGGGATCGTGTTTTCTGCAGCAGGTGCAGCACAGGCCCCGTGTTGCAGCTCCAGCTTGCCACATGTTCACAGTCACAGCGCAGGGCATCTTTTTTGCTAGAAGGAGCGTGGCTGAGGCAATGAGGTCCCGCGGTGGCTTCTTTTTCCAAACCATGTATGAGACAGTTGAATGTGGAACCAGAGTGGCTGTTTGACAATGGCACAGGTCGCAGATCTTTGGCAGGCCACTTCTGTGTGTTGTTCTCGGAGTCCTTTCTGGATACTGTGGCGGCTCAGAAACAATACCCCAAAGTGAAGGCCTCAGAAGTGAAGTTTCTCTCTGACCTGCCCCTGCCCTCCTGTCTCTGGCCCCTCATACTCTCCCAAGGCAAACCACAGAAACTAGAATCCTTCTTTCCCAAAGTGGATCATAGAAACCAGAACTCCTTTTCCCCAAAGTCAGCCATAAAATCTAAAAACATTACTCTGACCTTACCTTGACTTTCTGTGTAAACGCTGGCCATAAAGAAAGACTCTCCTTCTACAGGGGTCCTGCCCCATATCCAGAAGGCAGGAGTGCTGCACAGGGACGCCAAGAAGAATCTGAACAGACAGGCCTTGCTGGGTTTCCCCACTCAGTCTATCACCATTAGAGCCTACACTTTCATCCAATCACATTTCTACACGGCTGTCCCTGCTTCATAGAACCTAAGCATCAAAATGGACAGTCTTCCCTATACCTTTGAGCCTTCATCCTGAAGGCTCCCACATCATATAAAACTATGTTCAAATAAATTTACCATGCTTGTCTTTTGTTAACTCGCCTTTTGTTGTAGGGGTGTCAGCCATGACCCTTAAGATGGGGAGAAGGGTCAACCCCTCTCCACCCCTACAATGCTCAGCCTGCTGCTCCAGTTCTCAGTTTATAAGCAGTGAATTCCCAAATTCTTGGTATTAAGCCCTCCTCTGCCTAAGCTAGCCAGAGGGGTTTCCATGATCTGCAAATGAACTCTGATGGACACGGTGGGCAAAGTAAAAGTTTGGCAACACAACTATTTTTTTTTTTTCCAATAAGGACTTACTAATAATATGGACCGTCCACGGACGCAACAAAGAAGTAGTTTGATGATTTCCATTCCTCTGGGTATATTCCCAACAGTGGGATAGCTGGGTCGTATGGTAGATCTATCTGCAATTGTTTGAGGAACCTCCATACCATTTTCCATAGAGGCTGCACCATTTTGCAGTCCCACCAACAATGTATGAGTTCCTTTTTCTCCACAACCTCGCCAGCATTTATCGTTCAGAGTCTTTTGGATTTTAGCCATCCTAACTGGGGTTAGATGGTATCTCAGTGTGGTTTTGATTTGCATTTCCCGGATGCTGAGTGATGTTGAGCATTTTTTCATATGTCTGTTGGCCATTTGTATATCTTCCTTAGAGAAATGCCTACTTAGCTCTTTTGCCTATTTTTTAATCGGGTTGCTTGTTTTTTTCTTGTAAAGTTGTTTGAGTTCCTTATATAATCATCAAGTCAAAGGTATACCTGTTCCCCAATGTTCATTGCAGCCCTCTTTACAATAGCCAAGAGTTGGAACCAGCCCAAATGCCCATCATCGGATGAGTGGATACGGAAAATGTGGTACATCTACACAATGGAATACTACTCAGCTATAAAAACTAATGAAATACTGCCATTTGCAACAACATGGATGGACCTTGAGAGAATTACATTAAGTGAAACAAGTCAGGCACAGAAAGAGAAATACCACATGTTCTCACTTATTGGTGGGAGCTAAAAATTAATATATAATTCACACACACACACACACACACACACACACACACACACACACACAAACCGGGGGGGGGGGAAGAAGATATAACAACCACAATTACTTGAAGTTGATACGACAAGCAAACAGAAAGGACATTGTTGGGTGGGAGGGAGGGGAGGGAGGAGGGAGGGAGGTTTCGGTGATGGGCCACAATAATCAATCACATTGTATATCGACAAAATAAAAATTAAAAAAAAAAAAAGAAGTAGTTTGAGAACTGAAAACACAAGGAAAGATAGTGTCATCTGTTTTCTGTTTTAGTTTTTTCCAACATTTCCCTCATTCTAGAGATGGAATCACTCTCTCCTGAGGAGAACCCATTTCATGCTGACCAGGGGCTGACCGTGGGGATAAGGAGCCAGCACGTTATCCACCGCATCACAGTGTCTGGCTCAAAGGTGGACACGTGTCTGAAGCTAGTTCAGTTAGCATCTTCCCCAAGACTTCTCAGCTAGAGCTATGAGAAGACTCCCTCTTCCTTTCGGGGCTGCTAGTCTTTGAAGCTGAGTCCTGGGCTGTCAGTGTCCTCCCTGTGGGCAGATACAGAGCACCATCTAGACCTACGGGTCTAGCGTAGAACCCTGTGCCATCAGTTACATGAACTAATAAAGTCCTCTTTAAAAAAAAAAGATAGTTTGAGTTGGACTTTTGTCACTTGAAAATAATAATTAACTAATGGATATTTACTTTACTGTTCTAAGCACTTTTTATGTATTAAGACTTGTTAAATCTGCATTTCCCAGTGAGGCACCTATGTTACTTAACATGACAAAATAACTAAAGTAAATTTTGAAAAATAAACATGCAAAATAGTCAGGACACTGCTGGGGAAAAAAATATATTGACCTACAGAAATAAAAACAGTATGCTACTAGAACCAAAAGAAACAGATTAACGAAACAGAAGAATGAGTACAGAAATAGATTCAGCACACATATAACTTAACGTGTAGTAGAGATGAATGAATGATGGAGAAATCAACAGACGGTGTTGTCACAACCCTATAGCCACGAGTATACCATCTTTGCACAGGTGAATCCATACTTAACCTAGGTGACACTGACTTGAAATTAACATTACGAGTAACAGGTCACTGGATCCCTATCATGCTTTATGCCAAAATAAATGCAAGATAAATTAGAAAGTTAAATATCAAAAATGGAGCCATGAAATTAACACGACAAAATTTAAGTGAGTAACTATTATCATGGAGTGGGAAAGATTTTTCTTAGCATAACGTACAAGTCGGAAGCATAACAGGAAACACGGATAAATTTAGCTACACAAAAATGTCAGAGATTTGCATGGTAAAAAGGACAAAACCAAATTTAAAATAAAAATACATAACCATGAGAATCATTTGATAGATGAAAGGCTAAAAGTTTTAATAAATAAGCCATTCTTTACACGCCAAGATAAAGATAAATAGAGTAATAGAAAAAATGAGCAAAAGAGGCAACAGAAATGGTCAAACACTTGAAAATATATTTAACCTCATTAATAAATTAATAATGAAAATGCCAATTAAACCTATAACCAACTACCATTTTTTACCTACCAATCTGACAAAGATGAAAAACAATAACAATTAAGCCTAAAAGCAAACTGTTTCCAAATCTGGAGATACTTAAGAACTTTTAATGAACAATTAAGGATGTTCACCCTGCCTCTGTCTTATGTCTTCTATGGTTGTCACATGTTTTGTTTTGTTTTTTCATTTGTTTCTGGGCCATGGAGTTTTGGCTGCCCATGCCAAGGCTGAGGGGATTGCCAAGCATGGTCAAGAAATTGATCACATACAAGGAGTCTGAGCATGTGAATAAATATATTGAGAACAATGGAAGCCGGGTTTCTCAGTATTGGAGACAGGAGTTGCAGACACAGATCGGAGAAGAATAGAATAAATCCTGTGGTGTCAGATCAGAATTGGTGGTATTTTTGCGTCAACTTATGGTTTTAAATGGTAGATAAATGATAGACAGACAGACAGGTGACAGACAGACTGGCCAACTTCAAGCCAAAACTAGGACAATTTGATCATCAAGATAAAGAATAATAGTAATGTATTATAAGCCATTAAATAAAAGAGAAATCCATGAATGGATTCTGGTATAAATCAATATATAGCCGAACCCGTGGCGCACTAGGGAGAGTGCGGCGCTGGGAGAGAGGCGACGCTCCCGCCGCGGGTTCGGATCCCATATAGGAATGGCCGGTGCGAGCGCCGGTCACGAAAAATACAAAAAAAAATATATACACACACACACACACACACACACACACACACACACACACACACACACACACACACACATACACAAAATAAATCAATATATAAACGGGGGAGGAGGAAAGGCTTTACCTTACAGCAGAATGCCAACTAATAAGTGTAGAAGGAATGATGGAATCAGATAAACACCATTTAGCAACCACCAAAATAATTATTTCAGGCAAGAATCATTCACGGATGCTAAAACTTGTAGGCAAAAATTTGATGAGAAACCAGATATTTACATAACCTCAATATATCTCCCCATAAAATATTAACCTATTAATTACAAATTAGAAACTACTTGTTAACTTTCCAGAGTAAAAATGTGGCAGACAGCATCTTAACCAAGTGATAAAAATTATCACCCCTAGGACTTCAGCTTCCTGCTAAGTACAACTAAAAACCCTGGACATAGCATATAAAATGAACAAAGATGACCTTGAAAGGTGGAAATAAGTATGCAGACCAGCTAGGCAACTTAGGACACAAGGAATGACACTGTGGTGATGTCTCTGTTTTGTTTTTTTTTTTTTTTTTTTTGGCCTCATATGAGCTAACGACCCAGACAAACAATGGGCACAGACAAGGGGGGAAAAAAAAGCCCCAACAAAAAGCCTCTTCTTTCTAGCCATAGGACTAAAGGGGCAGCCCAGCAAGGCAGAAAACTTTTAACAATAACCTCTCTGCTCCATCCAGACACCACAGACCAAACAGTGGCCCCAACCTCACCCCCTGTCAGTTGAGGGCAAGTGAGGAGCCAGGCTGAAACAGCTGCCCTGACACCCCTGCTGGGCAGTGTCACAGAAGGCCAAGGATTGGAGACTTTCATCCCTGCCATCCTGCTTCCCACCTCAATGTTCCACTTCAGTGTCACGAGAAGAGTCTGGACACCCAATCAACTGGTGGTAACAAGCTGCTCCTCCCCCTCCCCACTAGGGTGGTGTCAGAAGTGGCCCAGGGGAGAGCCAAGACTTTCACTACCACCCAGCGACAAGAGGTCACCCCGCCTTCTGGCATCAGCAGAGGCCACGGTGAGGAGTAGTAATTAGGCACTCCTACTCCCTCCCCTGTCCCTGAGCCAGGGAAGTATCAGTGGGGGCCAAGTGGGGAACCTTGACTTCTACCCCCACTTGGCAGGAAGAAGGTGGTATTCCCAACCCCTTCCCCTACCAGAGTGGTATCAGAAACAACCAACTAAAACAGAAGGTTTAAATAAGATAGAATCTCATAACCTAATACCCAAAATGTCCAGGTTTCGATAAAAAACCACTCATCACACCAAGAACCAGGAAGACCTCAAAAGTTATCAAAAAGGACAATCAGGGGTGGGCAGTTGGTTCAGATGGTTGGAGCATGGTGCTGACAGCACCAAGGTCACAGGTTCAGATCCCCATACTGGCCAGCCACAAGAAAAAAAAAAGCAAAAAGGATAATCAATACATGCCAACATTGAGATGGCAGAAATATTACAATTATCTGACAAATATTTTCATATATCAAATATTTGCTAGACAAATATTTTCAGGCAGCCATCATAAAAATGTTTCAGTGAATAACAAGCATGCTTGAAACTAACAAAAAAAATAGAAAGTCACAAAGAAATAGAAGAGATAAAGAAGAACCAAATGGAAATTTTAGAACTGAAAACATCATAACTGAAAGAAAATTTAATGTCACCAGAAATGAGACAAATTAGCATTGAGTGCTTTCTGATATGATGCAAAGAATATATAGCATCACCTTGACATTCTATCAGATTCCTGACAAAAATGCATGATCTTCAAAGGAATCTAATGACAAACCATCAGACAAACCAAATTAAGGTACATTCTACATTCTACAGAGCTACTAGATAGTACTTTTCAAAAGTATCAAGGTCATCAAAGATAAGGCTGGCCTGAGGAGCTGTTCTAGATTTCAAGAAGCCAAAGAGAACTGACAGCTAAATGCAACACTTGGATTTAGTCCTGACCTTGAGTTGGTCCTGGACCCATAAAGGACATTATTAAAACAACTGGTGAAATTTGAATGAGGTCTACCAATTGGATGACAGTGTTATTGCAATGCAGACTTCCTGATCGTGATTATTATACTGAGGTTATATAGGTCAGTGTCCTTGTTTTTAGGAAATACTCAACAATGTGTTGAAACAGAATGAGTACCACGTCAGCAACTAACTCTCAAATGGTTTGGATAAAAAACAGTATTTCTAAATAGAGGGGACAAAATGGCAAATACAAGCTGTCAACAGTTGGGAACATTGAATAAAGGGTATACATATTTGTCTACTATTTTAGCTCTTTTATCAGTTTTAAATTATTTTAAACAAAAAGTTAAAATAGAGAGTTGCTTAAATAAATTATGGTACATTCTGGATAATAGAAAAATATGTAATTGTTAAAAATTATTCTGAAGATCTTTATTGACATGGAAAGATATTTCTGATTTATTAAATGAAAAAAAGTAAGTTATAAAACAGTGTGTAAAGTGCAATCTTTCTGGGGGGGTGGAGTGCTAATAAATGCAGAGAAAATGCCTGTAATGATATAAAGCAAAATGTTAATATTGGTTATCTCTGAGAATTTTTTTTTTTTGACTGGTAAGGGGATTGCAACCCTCCACAGGGTGTGCTCTGCACCACGCTCAGCCAGTGAGTGCATTGGCCATCCCCATATAGGATCTGAACCCGTGGCCTTGGCTCTCTGAGAATTTTTTTAACAATGAGCTTCTAGCAGTTTTATAATTAGAGAAGATGACATTTTTTCTATTGAAGGGTAGGGCAGAGAAATGATGACAACCAACCAAATAACCACCATTGCTCTAATTTTATGCTTAACACACCACATTCTTCTTACTCTTGTAGAAGGAGAGTAAATACCAGGGCAATAATGGCCACCGGTGTGGGGTCAGCTTGGTTCTTACAGTTCTTATGAACTAATAAACTGACTTTCTCAGCTTTATGCATTATTCTCTTATTAATTTGGTTAGTGTAAGTCAAAGTCTTTGAGGTGCAGCAACCTCTGGATGTAAAAACAAAAAAGATGTAGCATTTAAAAAATTCTTTCTCAAATATGTTTTCAAATTATGATTCATATCATTAAAAATTTTTTTCATTTAATATTTATATTATATATATATATAAAGTTCAAGTGGCACTGAATGGGACATATACCTTTTAACCATAATGTTAATGATTTATAAGGACATAAAAATGACTCTTAAAATTACTGTTTAAATATCTGTTAGAACCTTTGGCACATACAGAAGAAAGTTAATGCACAAAGGAGTAAAAGAAAAGTTAAGCTTTATACCTCTTTGTAGTTAACTCGCCCATCTTGAAGACGGAAAAACTCCAGAGCTCTGTGTCCTGAGAGAAAAGAAGACATAAACCAATTAAGTTCAACTATAACTGAAAGGAGAACTTACTAGAGATCATTTTAAAAGGAAAATATATAACTTTTCAGATGTAACCGTCAAGGAAGAAGAAAATGAAAATTAAGTTTGTACTTAAGATTTTCATTAGGGGGCTGAGCCCGTGGTGCACTCGGGAGAGTGCGGCGCTGGGAGCATGGTGACGCTCCCGCCACGGGTTCAGATCCTATATAGGAATGGCCGGTGCCCTCACTGGCTGAGTGCGGTCACGAAAAAAGACAAAAAAAAAAAAAAAAAATTTTTCCTTAGGCATAATCAGATGCATACAATACTTATATTGTTGTAATATAAATCAAACTTACACGATGATTTAAAGTTTCTGCTTAACTAGTTCTATAACCTTGGGTAAATTATTTAACCTCTCTAGGCCTCAGACACCTCCTATGTAAAACTGAGTAACTGAGCAAAAAATACAGGTTTGTTGAGCGAATCACAGAAATAAATAAGTGACAAGCACAGTGACAGATAAGAAACAGATATTGCTGTCCTATTGTACCTCAGAATTGAGGTAAATAAACCTAAGCAGAAAATATGATAAACAGGGGCCGACCCCATGGTGCACTTGGGAGAGTGCGGCGCTGGGAGAGCAGCGACGCTCCCGCCACGGGTTCGGATCCTATATAGGGATGGCCGGTGTGCTCACTGGCTGAGTGCAGTGCAGACGACACCAAGCCAAGGGTTGCGATCCCCTTACCAGTCACAAAAACGATGACAAAAAAAAAAAAAGAAAATATGATAAACAGCCTAAACCATGGACTGAATCAAAGATCCCCAAATGTTTTTTCAACCACCTTGGGAAGACAAAATAATCTCAGAAGGCTACCTACTCTTCCCACACAGCCACACACAGAAACCCACAGCCTGAATTTCCTTAGAATTAACAGGAAGACTAACATTCCTTGTGAATAAACATTCAAAGGTGACAACATTTCTGTTGCGAATCACCTCCAATTTTTTAATTCATACAACAAAAATACACAGCCACTACAATATTACAAGCATTAATACCATAAGAGACAAGTCATAACCCACACAAATAACCTGTATATAGGATTCCAGTGATTTATAGACCCAAACCACTGAGAGGCCAACTCTAATTAACTCACATAGATGTCCACCTTCCACTCACACCCTTTATAAGCAATGAAAAAGAGAACCAAGATATTTATAAAATCATCTAAGTTATTAGTAAATAAGTGTTAGAGTTTTAGTCTCCTTTTATACAAAAATTCTCAAAATCTGTGCAGTTTCTATTTCAGGAGTTGCCTTGAATTATGCTCATATAAATATATACATATGTAAATATCCATCAGGACCCTGTTTGGTAGCTGCTGAAGAAAGGCAGGCAATTATTTGATTTTGTTAAAATTTTACACATCATCCATTTTGTAAAATTTTAAACGCTAGGATTAAAAAATTGAATATTTCCTTTAAAATTTGTTCCTCTTCAGCTCACTTCTATAGCTTTAGCAATTTCAACTTCACAGAACTTAGAGTTAGAAGCCAGAACTTTAGAATTCATTAAGAAGTTCACCTCCCCCATTTTATATAAGAGGAATTTTGAGAGGTAAAGTGAATGGCTCAGAGGCACACATCTAGTTGAGCAGAGCTGGTATTAGAATCTGGCTCTGAAAAAAAAAAGAATCTGGCTCTGATTCTTTTTTCCGTTGTTTCCTGACTCCCTTTTAGCAATAAATGTTTAATAGAAGGAACACTGGACTAGCTGTCAGGCCACTAACAAGTTAGCTGTGAAACAGTCTGGGATCATTTTTCTCAACTGTAAAATAAAAGATCTGGAACTCAGTGACCTCCAGCATCCTGTCAAATCATAAGATTCTACGATCACAGTTTCTTGCCCACCATACCTCAATCTCTAGGTCTATTTTGCACCAAAAAATTTTCATATTTTATCTGTAATTTTGTTATTCTTTGTAACTTCTGGAGGTGGCATAGCTCTAAAATACTGTTTTCATCTAAAGAAAACCCAGAACAACTGCTACATCTGAAATTAATGTAAAAACTTCTATAGAATGTAATCACAGCTAATTATATTATGAATTGGCTCACATTTCCCTTGTGTTAAAAAATATTACAAATAAACTTCATATGAGAACCAAATCCTTCTGCTAAAAGAGTAGATCCTTAAGTGTTCTCACCACACACACACAGAAGGTATCTAGGTGAGGTGGTGGATGTATTAATTAGCTTGAGTATGGTATCATCTCACAATGTATACATAGAACAAAACATCATGTTGTACACCTTAAATTTATACAGTTTTTACTCATAAATTATACCTCTGTGAAGCTGGGAAAAAAAAACAAAAAACAATTCTCTATGCCACCGTCTACCTATATCCAGATAACTCTATCTTTGCACCTGAGGCCGGTGGCACTGGCTTGCTGTGCTCCTTTTCTCCCCAGCTCCTGCCACCACTGTGGGCACCTCTAATGCCGATGACCATGCCAACTCCTTGCTTCCTTGACCTCCCCGAAGCCCAGCACCTTTAAAGCCAGTTGACTCAGGGGACCCACTCCCATGGCCACACATGGCTCTTTACATGTACTTGGAAATGTCTGTCCATGGGAATGTAAAAAAACAAAAATAAATTCTCCACTCCTACCATCTTCCACCATCTTTCTCTCTCCCATTCTATCAGTTCTTCTTATTCACTGCAACCTAATTTATCGAGCTCCTCACTATTTCACTTCTCAGAGAAACAACAAGGGACCCAAGAACCAAAGGGGCATCAACTCTCTTGCTCCACCACTGAACCCACCATGTCAATCCCCATCCCTGGACCACTCCAATCATAGCTTTCTCCTCTCCACTGCAGGTCCACTCAGCCAGGTGGGAGAAATTGTTTCAACACATGGGATAAATTTTCAATCTCTTCCTTAATGTCTTTTGACAAATTTATTGTCCTTTCAATAACACGACAAGGCACCAGTACTCACCTATTTCTACGTGTGTTGAAATGCCACAGGATGAACCTCTAGGGCAGAGAGAACCCAGCACGATCAGCAGGGCAGACCACAACCTGGAAGCAGACATGCTTTCATTCCTCACTGGCTCCTCTGGTGACGTGGGAATGCTCAGAGCTGCGGCTCCAAAATCCAGCGCAGAACCACTGCTTTCCCTCTGAGCAGGTCACTGACACAGAATGCCAAGCTTCGCTTCAAAATAATATCGTTTTCCAATGAAGTCAACTGTTCAACTACTGTTTAGCTTCACCAGAACAGCAAACAAACTCTGTCTTCCTGAGGGGAGAAAAAGCAATAAACAGAAATCTGAAAGCCTCTAGGCAGAGGCACTGCATCTCTGATCAAGGTTTTCTCTGGATTTCATTGTAACATGAAATTTGTATGGAGACACAAGCAAAGTTGTCTCTAAATATTTTTTACTTTCTGAGAAACAGACTCACCTGTGCATATTGATAGTCAATGCATATTTTGGACTCCCTCACTTTACAAGGGCGGAGCTCTCATGCATCCTTTCCACACATTTATCAGGGTGCCCTGCCTCCTCGGCCTCTGAAGCCACAAGTGCTGGGAAAGCTTTTATGGTGATCAGCTGGAACCGGCTGCTCTTTCAGTATTTGGCAACAGATACTGACACTTGTATGGGATTACACAAGAGCAACCACTCCTGGTCTCTCTATCTCTGGCTGTTCTAATGGGGCTTGTCCGAGCCTGTGGCAAGGTCAGATTCCTACAGCCCAAGCTAAGATGCTGATTGCATTTGGAAGGTGGAGGGGAGAGAGCAGATTTAGGGCCTAGAATCAAGAGTTTGGAAAATGCTAGGCTCAGAATACACCCGTCATGAACTAGCCAATCAACAGCACTTAATCCAGGGGGAATTTAGGTTAAGCTCTTCATGAAAATGACGGTGATCTTAAAGCTCAAATTATACATATTATACCTTAAAAGCTAGACAGGAGCTCTAAAAGAGTGGGAGAAAATGCTATTCATTCTCAGGTTAGCCAAACAGAAGGAAGAATTGAAGGTGGAATGATAGGAGACACAGTTTCTGCCAACAGTTGCCTCTGTAACCTTAACTCAGCCACCTGCAAAGCCCCAAGGAAATGAATCCCGCAGCTCTCCCCAGCCCTGAGAGCATCAGGTCCAGCTGCTTCTGACTACTTTTAAGCCAAAGGCCATTAGCTGATGTGTTTTGTTTGGCTATCAGGTGTTTTATAAATTTATGCCATTTTTTTTTCTAAATGAGAATATTCACACAGAAATCTATATTTCTAGCTCTCAAAAAAAACCAAAAAAACCAAAAAACTGTCTTCATTAACTGACATTCCCACGTAATGTGACAATCATCTAGAGCTGAGAAGCCAACTGCCTCCTTAGAGCGTGCCCTCTGCCACGTCCTCCAGTCCCCACCAGCCACACAGTGTGCCGTTTCCATGCCCCTTCTGGCCACGGAGGCCTTTGAGTTTCCTCCCTCTCACTCTGGGCATTCTAAAGCCTGTGGACAGAGAGCTGGCAATTATAAACTGGGGCTTTGGTAAACTCAGAACATCCAAGAGTAGTCAATGAAGGGTTTCCAAGGGTCACCAGAGAAGAAAAATAATGCTGCCTGGGAACAACATCTAACAAGACAGAATAAAAACAAACCCATCCCAAAAAGCACCAGAGAAGGAAATGGGTTCAGTTACTAAGCAAATCCCAAAATTTACTAATTTTACTAATCCCCAAGTTCTCATTATGTATTTTTTGTTTAATGTTCAGAATGACATAACTTTAGGAATGTAATAAAATAGGAGGAAATATTTTGCTTAGACAGTGAGATGGTTATGCATATGAGCTTTATATGACACTACTGTTTGAATTTTTATGAAGTTAGTATTAGTTTTGTAACCATAAAAACATCAAAGCTATGTCTTTAAAAGAAAGTTAAAATATAGCTTGTAATATTAAGAAAACTATCTGACAAAGAATAAGCATATAGAAATATTTTTCTTTCTACCCCACATCCCCTTTCCTAATACAGGTGGCTTTGGTACAAACGAGACAGCATGATTCTATCATTTAGAGCTCTTCTGGAAATACAGACACAAGGTGAGAAATAAACATGCATTTACATTAAAGAGTCATGGGGAGATATGCGTTTGAGGGTCAGAGGGCCTCAAGCTTCATTTGGAACCTGTTCTGCCACCTTCTTTCTATCTGTGTGGCCTTGTGCAGGTTATTAAAAATCTCTATGCCTCAGTTTCCTTATCTATAAAATGGAGAAAATAATAGTGCCCACCTTATGGGGTTGTTGTAAAGATCAGATGAGTAAATATATACAAAGTGCTTAGAATAAGGCCTAGTATACAGTAAGCATTCAATGCATGTTGACAATTCTTCAAAAGAAATTTTCCCTGTCCAAAAGATTCACCACAGATTCCTATTAAGTAACTTCCTTATTGAATTTATTAAAAATAGATAAAAAATAGTTTACAGGTATTCAGTATTACATCTTTCATAACAATTTAGATATGTGTATAAAGCACAATTGAGGCTTCTGAAGTGAAGGTGGGTCTCCTTGTGCATATAAATGACATACAATTTTTATGCCCAGAAACTTTTGAGATAGGGCAGACAATTCCAACTCACCTCTACTCAAGTCTAATATGTTGCTGTCATCACAGGGCCATTATAGCAAATGGGGGAAGACGATGGATAAAGGTGAAATTTGGGGGGTGGAGGTTCCCAGGACAAGGAAGAGCTAAAGAGAAAGGAGGGAAAAGGTCCTTGTCACTCAGTGGTCTTGTCCTTGTAAGCCCTGGTGAACACACTCAGCCGGGCTCTGGGGGCCATCAGGACAGCCCAGAAGTTAAGACAGGAGCCAGGAGGGAATTGTTCCCACTGTGACTAGGGGTTTGCAGAGGACACAAAACAGTGGTGGAGAAGGGAGGGCCACATTGTGAATTTCCTAGGCCCTGGATACTTTTGCCTTTGTGAAACCATTTCTTTCACAAACACAAATAGCTAAATAAAAATCACATTTTACATGTGCATTAACATAAAGATCGACATATTGATATTCCACCTGGAAGATTATTTTCTTCTTCTGATTTTAGAAGAAATTAAACATTTTAGTGTGGCCCCAGGTGTCATGCCTACTGTGCCTAATGGATAAGCCAGCTGGAAAGGGGAGTGGGCACGGTTTAAAATAGTGCCTTAAAAAGATAAGCAGATTGGAGTAATTTTGGAACAAGAGAGTTAGTCACAACTGATTCCACTTTTCTGGGCCTCAGTTGATTGAGGCTTCGACCGATTTCCCCAACCGCAGAAATTGGTAGAGCTCCCTCTGCAGGCAGTAGGTGTAAACGCGCCAGCTTTCCGGTCCTGATTGTGATACACTGTCCTACATCCCTATGAGGACTCTCTCTCTCTCCCCAATTCCTTCAATAAAATACAGAACTAAATTGTAAATCTACATACACACACAATATGAAACTCCGCTGTTACCACTTCTGCCAGATGTAACTGGCTCCAAACTAAATGGATCTGACTCAGCAAAAGCAAAGTCAGAATTTAAAGTACCTACTGCCTCTCGGCATTTTGCAAATAAGAATCCAATGTCCTAGGAAAAAGTGAAGATCCTACGTGCTTCGGAAAAGACAGCAAGACACTGGCAACACTGCAGGTGTCGAGAACGGGAGATAAGCAAAGACTAGTGATCCTAAAATAAATGCAGAGGGTTGGGCTTCACTTGAACCCACAATTCCCAGTATAAGCCTACTATTTTTATTTTTATGCTCATTAAGGTTTAAGCTTCCTTGTTGCTTCCGGAATTTTGGGCCCAAATCCAATTTTTTAATGGATGAAGAATTTGCTTAAAGGTGACCGCAGTATGCTCAATCCTTATACCCTGACTGATTCAAACAAACGGTTCCATTTACTAGTTGGAGGCCTAACTTCAATCTCACTAGTGGCTTGACCTAGGGCAGCTAGTATGTCTTTGAACACTATACTGAATTTCATGTAGCAACTGTACTAAGCATTATAAGTCATCTCACAACAAACCTACAGGGCGGGTATTGCTCCATTTTACAAGTGAGAGGACAGGTTAATTTTCGAAGGTCACATAGTTTGTCGGCAACAGATACTGAGTTGGATCCAAGTCTGTTTATCTCCAAAGGCACTGTCATTTATCAGGAGCAACCCTGCTCCCAATCAAAGGAGAGAATGTCTAGACACACTCCCAGGAAAGAGCACTGGTCCCCCCTCAGAGAACCATTGCCCCAAATCCTACATGCGCAAGAGCTGCAGCGACGAAGAAGCGTGATCATGGCCTTGGCGGCTGGGGCAGGCACCAGCACATCTACGGACCGAGCACAGAGCCCTGCGGCGGGGACGCCGGATTTGGGGGACAAGGGGAGGGAGCGGTTCTCCTGCAGCGGTTGGGGGGCTAAAGATTAGTTACAGACAAATAAGCACCCGAGAGTGGGAAAGGCGACGGCGGGGAGCAGGTTAGTCTCCCGGCGAGCCTTCCCCGGGTCTCCGGCCCCAACCCTCCCCGGGAGACGGTGGCTCAGGGAGCGAAGCCCCGCGGCGCTCAGGGAAATGTCCCGAGCCCGGCGCCACCGTGCAGCGCCGAGGGCGCGGGGAGAGGGCGCTGCTCCGCGTCTCGGTAACCTTCAGCCCGCGTCCTCTGCCGCCCCCGCGCGACCCGCCGCGTCCCTCCCGCCGGCTCGCTCCTCCCGCTTCCCCGCGGTCTCTTCGCCCCCGTGCACGCGCGCCCGCTTGCCTGTTTCCTGCCGCCGCCGCTCCAGGGCCATGGCGACCTGCTTTCGGCTGTGGAGCTGCGGGGCCCCGCGCCTCCCGCCGGCGCCGCCCGGCCGCCTCCGCCCCCGCGCCGGCTGCCTGGTGCCCGCCTCGGGGCCCGCGCCCGGCCCGGCCCAGCTCCGCGGCTACGCCGGGGGCCCGGCGAGCCTCTCCACGGCGCTGCTGCGCACCGACAGCTTCGTGGGCGGCCGCTGGCTCCCGGCCGCCGCCACCTTCCCGGTGCACGACCCGGCCAACGGCGCCGAGCTGGGCATGGTGGCCGACTGCGGGGTGCCTGAGGCCCGCGCCGCCGTGCGCGCCGCCTACGAGGCTTTCTGCAGCTGGAGGGGGACCTCGGTCAAGGTGAGAGCGCGCCGGCTGCAGGGGGCGAGGGCTGGCCGGGCCCGGCGGGGAGCAGAGGGGACTTTGCCTCAAACTGAAACCAGCTGCGTCTACTCCCTCCCCTCCTCATTTCCCCGGGGAACACAATGCAGAAACAGAGTAACAAGGAAGGAAACGATCAACAAATAAGGTTGGAGCATCACCTTTGTGCCAAGCACTGTGCTAGGCTCTGGGGACACGGCCCCTGCCGTCAAGCCTCATGAACTGCACTCACTGTCCATGAGACGAGGCAGAACACCAACACGTAACACAGATGAGCCGAGAGTCTCGTCAACAGGCCTGACCGTGGGACGCGCGGGAGGTGTCAGGGAGGTGGGGGACACGTGTGGCTCTTCAGAGTGTCCGAACTACCGACCAGACTGCAGGGAGACCAGGCAGGAGGCTGCCGCAGTGGTCCCTGAGAAGGCTGGCAGTGAGTGCCCTGGGCTAGCATGGAATCGGGAACGGAGAGACCTGTAGGAAGAATCAGGCTTTGTGCAGAAGAAGGGAGAAGTGCAGGACCGTTCCCCAGGTGTTCTACCTGAATGGATAAGTGCTGTTTACTGACAGAACACTGGAGAATTGGTGGGGGGCGTTGGATGGGGAGGATACAGTAAGAAGAAAACAGAAATCTAGGAGCATCTGGTACTGTGTGGCCAGGTATAATTAGTCTGCTCGGACTGCCATGACAAAGTGCCACAGACTGGGTGGCTTAAACAGCAATTACTGTTTTATAGTTCTGGAGGCTTGAAGTCCCACTTCAAGGTGTCAACAGGGTTGTTTCCTTCTGAGACCTCTCTCCTTGCCTCGTAGGTGGCTGTCTTCTCTGTGTCTTCACATGGTCTTCTCTCTCTATGTCTGTATCCTAATCTCTCTTGTAAGCACAGCAGTCATATTGAATTAGGGCCCACATCAGTGACCTCATTTTAACTTAATTACCTCTTTAAAGCCCCTATTTCCGAGTACAAGGGTACTTCAAAAAGTTGATGGAAAATGGAATCAAAACATAATATGGGGGCTGGCTGGTTAGCTCAATTGTTTAGAGTGCACTGTTATATAACACCAAGGTCCAGGGTTCAGATCCTCTTACCGGCCAGCTGCCAAGAAAAAAAAAGATACTCCAAATCTTTCCTTGAACTTTTTGAAGTACCCTCATACAGTCACATTCTGAGGTACGTGGAGGTTAGGACCTCAACATATCAATTTTGGGAGGACACCCTTCAGTTTGTAACATCTGGGAAGGCCTCACTGAGGCCATGAGATGCAAAGACCAAAGGAGGTAAAGGAATTCAGCTAAAGGAGAAGTCAGGAGCAGAGCAGCCAGGAGGCCCGTGTGGCCTGAATGGACTGAGCAAGGGGGAAGAGTTGTGGGAGAAGAGGTCATAGAGACGATGGGAGGAGGGGCTGGTCACGTGGGACATATGGGCCATTGTAAGGACTTTGGGTTTTACTTTGTGTGATGTGGGGGCCGTATCAGGGTTTTAAACGGAAATATGATCTGGTTTACGTTTTGAACAGATACTCTGGCCACAGTGCTGAGAATAGACTGAAGGAGGAACACTGGTGGAAGCAGAGAGACCCGCTGGGGGGATGCTGCAGTGATCTAGGTGGGAGGTCACGATGGCTTGAACTAGGGAGGTGGCAGTGGAGGTGGTGAAGGGTGGTGCCTTAAAGGGAGCACTGTGGTACCGTGAAGGGAGAGCTAACTGGATTTCCTGATGATCATTATGGGGTATGAGAGAAAGCGGGGAAGTCAATGGTGACCCAGGCTTTCGGCCTGAGCAACTAGAAGGATGGACACTGGCTGAGATGGGGAAGGGTAGCGTGCAGCGGCATTGGGGTCAGATGTCAGAGCTCAGTTTTGGACACGTTGAGTCTGAGATGTTCATCAGACACCCAAGTGAGGACGTCAAGTAGGCTGTTGGACATATGAGTCTGGAGTGTGAGATAGGTCCTGGGCTGGAGATGTAACTGTGAAAGGCGTGTGCGTATGTACTGCAAATGTACTTACAGCTGTGGGAATGGCGAGACCACAGGAAGGGAGTGGGTCAAGGCCTGATCCCTGGCCCTATATATAGCAGCATTTTGGAGTCCCATAAGGTCCCACAAGGATCAAAGCCACTCGCCCTATAGCGTTACAGTGTAGGGTCTGGGGAGCTCTGTCAGTCCTGTCAGTGGTGGTTCCACAGCTGTAGGGCTGATGTTGGAAACCTCTCACTGAACCTGGCAGATGCCACCACCCATTCTAATGTCTGTGCCCCTTCCATCTGACAAGGGCTCGGGTCTTCTCAGGGAACCTTTCTTCTTGGAAGGAGGGGCTCTTAGATCCTGGAACATCTTACTAAGAGAGAGGTGCCATTGGCTACCTAAGGGTCCACCACCACCACAGGCAGGAGATGGTGGGGCGTGGATGCAATGACATGGTGAATGCAGTGACATGGTGAACGCAGTGACATGGTGAACGCAGGTTGTAGGGCAGCTCCGTGATTCATCCCTCTCTTGCCTCCAGGCCTTTGCTATCTTTCTCCCCAGTCTCTTTCCCCTTCCTTGCACATCCACCTGCTGGTGAAGGTCAAGCTCACAAGTAACTTCTGCCTAGAGCCTGGCATACCACGAGCCTTCAATTCTCCCTTCTCTGAGCCCGCAGCCCTGCTCTGTATGCCTTGGCAGCTTTTGCTTTGCCTTGTGTCTTTCCTTCACGTGTTATAGACCTCCTTTTCCCAACTTCTGAAATCCTGGAACGTGGGAAGCAGGGAACTGATATATATTGATCACCTTTTAAGCTAATTCGTTTTCTACTGCTGCTGTAACAAACTTAGCAGCTGAACCAATGCAAACTTATTCTCTTACAGTCCTGGAGGTCAGAGGTTCAAAATGCGTGGCAGGGCTGCATTCCTTCTGAAATCCATAGGGGACAATCTGATGCCTTGCCTTTTCCAGCTTCTAGAGGCTGCCCGCATCCCATGTCCCGTGGCCCCAACCTCTGCTTCTGTTGTCACTTCATCTTCTCTGACTTGACCCTCTTGCCTCTCTCTTATAATGACCCTTGTGACTGACTGCATGGCGCCCACCCAGGTAATCCAGGATAATCTCCCCACTGCAAGGTCCATAACTTAATCACACCTGCAAAGTCCCTTCTTGCCACATGAGGTAATGTGGGGATTAGGACTTGGACATCTTTGGAAGCCATTTTTGTACCCACCACAGCTCAGTACTGTTCTTGGTGCTTCACGTTGTTGAGCTGGGCCCTCTTCTTAAGTGCGTAACACCCTTTCGTATGCCACTCACACGTGCCCCGTTCCCATCTCAGTCTGTAGGACAGATCCAACTTGCCAGTGAGTTGTTAAAATAGGGAACGATACTTGCAGACATTATGTTGAGTAAAATAAGCCAATCACAAAATGGCAAATGCTGTATGATTCTACTTATACGAGGTACCTAGAGTTGTCAAATTCAGAGAGACAGAAAGTAGAGTGGTGGTTGCCAGGGCTGTGGGAAAGGAGGAGTGGGGAGTTATTGTTGAATGGGTACAGAGTTTCAGCTTTGCAGAATGAAAAAGCTCTGGAGATGGGTGGTGGCGATGGTTGTACGGCACTGTGATGTACTAAATGCCATTGAACTGTACACTTGAAAATGATTAAGGTGGTCAATTTCATGTTATGGTATTTTACCACAATTAAAAATAATAATTTTTTAAAAAGTAGGGAACTGTACCTTTATGCGGTAAACTTAAAGTTATTTATCATAAACAATAATAGCTGTTTCCATAGAACTCTTATATCTCTTTTACAATTTATGACTCAGTATATCCCTTTATGGAACTTGAAATTGGATCTCGGTTATTACTCATCAAAAAAGGGTCAATGTATGTCTTCCCAAGAGCGTTAGGGTTCTGCAGAGAAACAGAACCAATAGGATATTTAGAGATATTTAGGAAGAGGTTTATAAAGAGGGATTGGCTGCCACAATTATGGAGGCTGAGATGTCCTACAACCTCTAGTAACCATAGTTCTGTTCACTCCTCATGAAAGTTCAACCTATTTTATGATTGTTGTTCTTTCTTATTTATTTATTTATTAGTTCCCACTTATGAGTGAGGACATGTGGTATTTCTCTTTCTGTGCCTGACTTATTGCACTTAACATAATTTTCTCCAAGCTCATTCCTGTTGTTGTGAATGGCAGAATTTCATTCTTCTTTATGGCAGAGTAGTATTCCATTGTGTATATATACCACATTTTCCTTATCCAGTTGTCTGGTGATGGACATTTAAAGTGGTTCCATATCTTGTTGATTGTAAATAGAGCAGTGATGAACACAGGACTGCAGGTATCCCTTTGACATGATGATTTTCATTTCATTGAGTATATAGCCAGTAGTGGGATTACTGAATCATATGGTAGTTCTATCTGTAGTTGTTTGAGAAAGCTCCATACTGTTTTCCATACTGTACTAATTTACAGCCCCACCAGCAGTGTGTAACTGTTCCCCTTTCTCCACATACTTGCCAGCATTTGTTATTCAGTTTTTTGATAATAGCCAATCTAACAGGTATGATGATATCTCAATGTGGTTTTGATTTGCAATTCCCTGATGATTAGTACTATTGAGCATTTTTTCATACACCTGTTGGTCATTTGTATGTCTTCTTTTGAGAAATGTCTATTCAGCTCCTTTGCCCATTTTTTAATCAGTTTTTTTTTTTTTTTACTGTTAAGTTGTTTGAGTTCCTTGTATGTTCTGGATATTAATCCCTTGTCAGATATATACTTTACAAATATTTTCTCCCACTCTGTAGGTTGTCTTTTAACTCTGTGATTGTTTCCTTTGCTGGGCAGAAGCTTTTTAGTTGGATATAATCCCATTTGTTTATTTTTTCTTTTGTTGCCTGTGCTTTTGAAGTCTTACTCATAGAGTCATGCTCTGTCCTGCATCCTGAAGTATTTCTCCTATGTTTTCTTTTAGGGCTTTTATAGTTTCAGGTCTTATATTTAAGTCTTTAATATATTTTGAGTTGATTTTGGTATGTGGTGAGAGGAACAGGTCTAGTTTCATTCTTCTACACACGGATATCCAGTTTTCCCAGCACCATTTGTTGAAGAGGCTGTCCTTTCCCCAGTGTGTGTTCTTGGTGCCTTTGTTGAAGATCAGTTGGCTGTAAGTACATGGGTTGGTTTCTAGGTTCTCTGTTCTGTTCCATTGGTTCACGTGTCTGTTTTTATGCCAGTACCATGCTGTCTTGGTTACTATAGCTTTGCAGTATAGTTTGAAGTCAGGGAGTGTAATGCCTCTGACTTTTTTTTTTTTTTTTTTCCCTTAGGATTGCTTTGGCTCTTTGGAGTCTTTTTTAGTTCCATATGAATGTTAGGATTTTTTTTTTCTATTTCTGTGAAGAATGTCATTTGTATTTTGGTGGGGATTGCATTGAATCTATAGATTGCTTTGGGTGGTATCAGAAGTAATGTTTTACCAGCTATCTGGGCATTTTGTAGACCAGTCAAATTGTCACACAACATTAATAATTACATAAACAATGAGACCACACTGCTAATATTTTAGGAAATTGAAGATTATTTAGTAATCTGTTTTACACTTGGTATTTCATTACTTCTCTGCCTTGTTATTTCTTTTTCAGGAGAGGAGTTCATTACTTCGGAAATGGTACAATTTAATGATACAAAATAAGGATGACCTTGCCAAGATAATCACAGCTGAATGTGTAAGTTCAGCATCCTGGCTTGCTACCCTGAGAAACTGTCCAGGAATTCTTGGACTAAAGCTTGAACAAGTCTCAACTTCCCATCAGTGCTGTTCTGTTGCTAAAGAATATGTGATTCCTCATCTACTGATCAGATAAAAAAACTGATATTGTGCCAGGCACTCACATTTGCTAAAATAAAATTTGTATCTTCTAGTTTATTCTTTAATAATATGCAAAACTAGATTTTGTTTGGAACTATATAAATACTGCTTTTTCATTATTCCAATTTTTTATGTGGCTGTTTTGATTTTTCGTGGTTTTGCACATTTAAAAATGTATCAATAGTTCATCCATTGCTGTAATAAATTATTTAACACCATGGTTATGACATTTAGGAGATATTGAAAGAAGGAAAAAAATTAGAATATGCAGTTCTAGGTGTTTCCTCCTAATTTGTAAACATACTGAAAATACAGATGACTCTTGTGGTTTAGGGTGATCCAGCCATGCTTATATCCATTATCATTTGTAATTCTGCTTTCTAAAACTCTCACTAAAGTTAGAAATTTCCCAACAACCTTGAGGGTTTTGTAATAGGAGACTTTACTATGCTTCCTGCAGCTTTGAATAGTTTAGAAACACAGAGTCATGCTTTTATTATAAGAAGATAATAAATGTGTTCTTTTCTGATTTAATTCAGGGAAAGCCATTGAAGGAGGCAGAGGGAGAAATTCTCTATTCTGCCCAATTCCTAGAGTGGTTTTCAGAGGAAGCCCGTCGCATTTATGGAGACATTATTTATACCGCAGCAAAGGAAAAGCGGGCCTTGGTGCTCAAGCAACCCGTAGGTGTGGCTGCAGTCATCACCCCGGTATGTGGCAGGATCAGCAAGGTGGTAGAGTAGGTGACTGGAAACAATTTATTGGGTAAGGAGTCAGGAAACAATTTATTCTTCCTTGTAAGGAGGTGTGCTCATCCTGTTAGCTTGTCGCCTGATCCTGGTTTCCTGATTCCTTTGCTGATTGCGGAGGTGTGTTTCCTAGTCCTCTGCAATTGCGTTAGGTGTGGTGGCAATGAGTGGGAGTATGTGTTTGGTAACACCTGCAAAAGTGGGATGACCCACAGGAGGATCCAGGGGGCTTTTCTGACTTGGCACGAAGGCTTCTTCCTGTCATTGCCTAGTACCTCTGAAAAGATCTTCTGGTATTAATCACTTTTCAAAAGACTTAAGATATGACGCATTTTTTTAATGTGCCATAATTTGGGAAAAAATTTATGCTTAATTTATTGTTATCATTAACAGCAGAGCATTTGTGGACCCACCAGCAGGCACTGGGCATGGTTCTGGAGGTAAAAAGGCTAAAAAATAAGATATCGTATCTGCCTGGATGGGGCTGCAGTATACTTACAGGGTGATCGGCTTTCCCTTGGCAACCAGCCTTTCTTGGACCTACCTTTACTAGATGACATATTAACTTCTCTTATATCTGCCAGCTGGTCTCAAGACTGTGGTTCTTTGCCTGCTCAGCATAGTTACAGATAGGATCCCCCTTACTGCCTAGACTCACTAGGCTTGAAGCTCAGGGTTTACTAGCCATGTGACCTTAAGCAAGTTACTTAACTGCACTGTCTCAGCTTCCCCAAACCTGCTAATGAGGAGAATAATATCAACCTCTTAGGGTTGTGATAAGGACTTAATTAATTATAATTTTAAAGCGCTTAGAACAATCCCTGCTACAGAAAAAGCACTACACAAGTTTGTCAAAATAAAATATTGTTATTATAGATATATAGTTGTCTATAGATATCTATAAATATGTATGTCATCTACCATTTTCAGAATCACTGTTGCTAATATTTTCTCCCAAGGGTCCCAGGCCAAATCCACGTACTGCCTGTGTTTGTAAATAAAGTTTTATTGAGACACAGTGACACCCATTTGTATATACATACTCTCTGTGGCAGCTTTCACAATACAACAGCAGAGTTGAGTGGTTGTGACAGAAACTGTATACCTCACAAGCCTAAAAAATTTACTGTCTGGCTCTTTACAGAAAAAGTTGGCTGATCCCTGGTCTAGATGATTTCATACTGTGTCAAATTCTTAAAATGTTTCCTGTCCTTCTGAGCCTTTATCTCCTGAGTCCCTCGAGCTGGCAGGGGCCAGGTGTTCTGAGAGCTCACTTGCACAGTGGGAGAAGAGGTTTGCCAGTCAGTTGTGCTGTGGAATTTGTTGACTGACTTCCTAACATGCCCTTTTCTGGACGAATGAGGTGGTTCTTCCTCTCTCTCATGCTGCTCTTCTGCTCTTCTGACCTCAGTGGAATTTCCCCAGCGCCATGATCACCAGGAAGGTGGGGGCTGCCCTGGCAGCCGGCTGCACTGTGGTGGTGAAACCTGCCGAAGACACGCCATTCTCTGCCCTGGCCCTGGCCGAGGTGAGCCTCTCTCCCTGTGTGTGTGCAGAACTGACAAAGTCCAAAATGACTTTTTACCCAAGACAAGGCAGTTAACCTCGGCTTCCCTTGTGTTTTCATCTTCAGGAAAATCATGAGGTACTCACATCTAGTCAGTGTCTTTTCTTTTTTTAAAATTTAAAAAATAAACATAGATACAGGTAAACTACACAAACTAAATGTATAGCTTAACAGATTATTACAGGTTGAACATCCTTGTAACCACTACTTGGTTAGGAGATAGAACTTTGCCAGCCGCCCCAGAAAGACTCCACGCGTCCTGTGTGAATACCCCTGCCTCCCTCCCTCAAAAATAGCCCCATCTTGATTTTTACAATAATCATTTCTTCATGTTTTTTTACAGTTTTAACACCCAAGTGTGCATCCCCAAGCACCATAGTCCTGCTCATATTTTAATTTGGAGTGTCTTATAAGTCTCTTTAATCTGCAGGTTTTTCTCCATCCTCTTCTTTTCCTTCCAATTTATCTTTTGAAGAAATGGGACATTTGACTGGTAGAGCTTCCCATAGTGTGGGGTGGCAGAGGGCACATCATGTCCCTCTGTCCTGTGCACTTCCTGCAGATGGGCAGGTGCATCCGGAGACTTCATCAGACTTAGGTTTGATCCCCTGCTGTGTTCTTTTATCAGGAGGCACATAATGTCTGGTGGTCTGTTTTTATGAGGTTAGCAGCCACTGCTCAATGCCACTCGGTCTGTTAATTCATTAGGAGTTGCAAAAATAGTGACATTTGAATTCTTTCATTTTTTTCATTTATTCCCTAGACAACGTCTATAAAGCAAAGCTACCTCTTACCTACTATGTGGTTACCCAGCAGTAAATTGTTGCAGGAAAGGCACTACAAGTGCTTGATTCTTTCTTTTAATTTTCCATTTTTTCAAATTAATGAATCTATTCCTATCATCTGCCAAAGGTTACCATCTATAGTCACACACTGCTTAATGATGTTTCTCGGTCAACGTTGGACCATGTATACGGTGGTGGTCCCTTAAGATTATAATGGAGCTGAAAAATTCCTAGTGCCTGGCGATATCATAGCTGTCATAACATCCTAGCTCCACACATGACTCACATGTTTGTGGTGATGCTGGTGTAAACAAAGCTACCATTTTTTATTGTACCATATTTTACTGTCCCTTTCTATATTTAGATGTTTAGACACACAAATACTTACCGTTGTATTACAGTTGCCTCCAGTATTCAGTATAGTAACAGGCCATACAGGTTTGCAGCTTCAGAGTAATAGGCTATACATACAACCGTGGTACATACAACCAGACTGTACGTCTAGGTTTGTGTGAATACACTCTCTGATGTTCACACAATGAGGAAATCACCTAATGAAGACGCATTTCTCAGAAAGTTTCCCATTGTTATAGTTTGTTTGGTTTTTAAGTATCATTGTGAGCTAATAGATTTTAAATATTTGATGAATTTCAGTCCATTGTGGTTATCACCTTGAGTGAAATTCAACTTGCCCCATTTTTGGCCAATGGCAGCCTATTTAAGTTGGCTCTTGAGTCTTTTAACATAACCCTAGTAGTCTTTGAGCACTTCCTTGCTATCTGATATGACAAGATATTCCAGGCTTATTTTATAAATTTCCTGCCCCAGAACTGGAATTAAACATTCCTCAAAAAGCCTTAGTAGGAAATGATATTTTAAGATTGCACTCGGGCTTGGGATGCAGGGATGTTCATTGCTACTGGGTGGTCTTTTCAGTGGACTTTCAGTGGACAGGGCTAGGGGATATACACATCTGTGCATAGACATACACAGATAAAACACTGCATAAATTCATCCTGAAAACTCCAAATCAAATTTAGTACTATAGGGTTTTCACCTAATCTCTTCTATAATATCTGCATCTCCTCTTTTCCTAGTTCCCAAGGACTCGGGGGATGACTGAATTAACATCCCCATAGTTTTTACCCCACATTATACACACAACAGCTTCTGAACATTAATTTTATTATCATCATCACCAACATGCCTGCTGAAAATGGTACAGTGTTTTTATATTTTCTTTCTTCATTCCCATTTTTATTAGTAAACTTTTTATTTTAGAATAGTTTTATGTTTACAGAAAAATTGCTGAGGTAAATACAGGGATTTCCCACATACCGCACACTCAGTTTCCTTCATTATTAGCACCTTATGTTAGTATGATACATTTGTTACAATTAATAAACATATATTGATACATCATTATTAAATAAAGTCCATACTTTATTCAGATTTTATTAGGTTTTACCCAATATGAAACTTTTTCTGTTCCAGGATCTCATCCAGGATACCACGTTATATTCAGTTGTCACATCTCCTTAGGTCCCTCTTGGCTGTGACAGTTTCCCCATATTTTAAGATAGTTACACTGTCTGTATCTATGCTTTAGGACAATAACTATTACATGCTCTTCTCTCTCCCTTTGAACCCTCCTTTAGAGTTACTTAGTTCAACAAGCACGCGCGCGTGTGTGTGTGTGCGCGCGCGCACGTGTGTGTGTATTTTTTGGCTGGTCAGAATGGGGATGGTGCTATATATTTATGGCTCACCACCAGTGCTTATGTTGACGTCTCTCTAGTCATTTGGTTGTCTGAACCCTGTTCTCTGGTAGATCCCGCAGGAAGGGCTCATGGGAGTGGTATTTCCAGTTCTTAATGTTGACAACAGTCTGTATCCACTATGCTTGTAAATCAGTTTTGCTGTGTATAAAATCCTTGGCTCACATTTTCTTTACTTGATTATCTTAAATGTTTTCTTTATTTTCTCTGATATAAAGTGTTGTTCTTGAAAAGTCTGATAACAATCTAAGTTTCTTGCCTTTATAAGTTTACTTGTTCTTTTTGCCTAGATACCCAAAAGTGGCTTTTTTATACTCCTTTATCTTTAAAGTCCAGTAATGTCACTAGAATATATCTTTGTGATGATTCTATTGGGTCCATATTCTAGATATTCAGTGTGCTCTTTCAATACGTAGTTTCAAAATTTTTTTTTTTTAACCTCTGGAAAGGTTTTAGGATTTGGTCTCCACGCTTCATTAGGTTTACTTCTTCAGGAACTCCTATTATCCATGAGTTGAATGTTTTTGTCACTTTTTTTCATATTTTCCCTAATTTTTAAAATTATCTTCCTTTTTACCTTCTGTCATTCTTCAGGTTTTGTATGTTGCATTCATTCATTCTTGCATTCCTTCTAGTTTGGTCTTCATTTCTAAGATGATTTTTTTCATTTATTTCTAATTCTTTCCTCACCTCATTTCTAAATTTTTCTAACTCGGATTCGTGTTGTTCTTTTGTCTCCTAGTATAATTTTCTTATCATCTTATCATCTTTACCTCATTTCAAAACAGTGAGTTACTGCTTGGGTCTGTTTTGCGGGCATGTTTTCTGGTGTGCTTTTGTTGTCTATGGGGATGTCATTCTACTTCACATTCTGTTTTTCTTTTAACATCTTTGTATGGGATTTGACCTCAGTGTTTTTCTGAGAATTTTGTCAGTTTTATGTTAGTTTTCCTGAACTTTTAGAAGGAGGCCTGGTTAGAAATAGCTTTTGTACCTTCAAGAGTACCTTTTGCTTTCTTGGTTTGTGTTCGAAGCGAAGGCAACTTGCTCTCTGACGTTGCCTGGCTCTGTTCCCTTTTCCTGCTTTTCTCTAGGCCTCCTGCTCCTTTATCACACAGTTCCCAAGGGCTGGACCTTCCCTGCCCTTCAGTCCTTATAACAGCGTCCGGTGTACTCACCTGCTCTTGGATTGGGCAAGGCCCTCCCACTTCCAGCTGCTGTTCTTAGACTGAACACCCGGGGGCTGTTTGGGGCACTCTGTCAACCCATCCATCAGGCTGCCTGTGGCTGCCTCTGCTTCCTCTCACACAGATGCACCTCTGGTCACTGTTGATGACGTGTCCCCACCCACTTGTAACTTGTGGTTTGTGGAAATACCTCATCCGGTTGTCTTGTGAATGTTTGTTGTAATTGTCCTGTTGTCAGTGTTGCTGATATTTTAGTTCTGCCATCTAATTGCTCTTTTTATGAAGAGATTTAGGGAGATTCAGACATTCTGCTATTACCACCATCTTCCCAGAATCCCCAGTCAAATTTATGTAATAAATTAATTGTTAGTGAGATTCAGAAATTAAAATAATTCGGGATATGCCTTATCCAAAGAGAATCACCATGCAAGGAGCACAGCTTTCAAGTTAGGCAGCTGTTGGTTGGCACGCTAGTTCTGTTGCTCCCCAGATATGGATTCTCCCCGTTTCCACCTCTGTTTCCACCTTACTGCCCTGGAAACAACCTATGGAAAGACTTCGCCCCGCTGCCCGGTACCTAGCAGTGCTCACTAAATGCCCCTCTCCATCTCCCATCCTTGAATCTACAGGTGAATCAAATAACTTTTTTCTTGGAATCTCCTCTGGGTTTTTTTTGTTTTGTTTTTGAGAAAGAAATCTAAGGTGTTTTATTTATTTTGAAAAGAAGGTGGCATTGAGATTCATACTCAAAGAGATTTTATTTTCATGATGTTTAAGAACACATTACTATTAAGATCACTTTAGCACTAATAAGAATCAGTTCCAAATATATTCTTCTTCTGTCCCCAAGATCACTGGAATTTTTTTTCTTTTACTTTTTGGATTAAACATTTATTTATTTCTCTTTTCTCTTTTTTTTTCAGTTTGATAATGTGCTGCCACATGTTTGCTGTTTCTCTTTATAGCTTGCAAACCAGGCCGGAATTCCTCCAGGTGTATACAATGTCGTTCCCTGCTCTCGAAAGAAGGCCAAGGAAGTAGGAGAAGCACTTTGTACTGATCCGCTGGTGTCCAAAATTTCCTTTACTGGCTCAACAGCTACTGGAAAGGTATGTGACTTCTTAAGTCTCAAAGAAAACAAATGTCACTCAAAGATTTTTCTCTTTATAAGGTATAAAAATACTTTTTCATCTTGATCACCACTTTTAGAAAGATTTCCCGTGGAGTGTTAAAAGCTCTGTCAAATAAAGTAATGTCTGATCATCCTCTGGAGATATTTTGGGTGGTGTTCCTTATTGTTACATGACATAAGATGCTATTTGACAGAACCAAAAGAGTTGGAGCTGTGAGGTTTCCATTATTTTCCAGTTATTTGTTGTATAGGAAGTAGCTGAAAACTGTTTGTTGTATTTCTTCAATTCTGGAAAGCATGTTTCTTTCATAATCTAGAATTAGAGATTCCAGAAACACACAATTAATGTTGAAATGGGTGTCTTAAGAATTGAACAAAAATTGTATTTAATATAAAGGTACTTTATAGAAATGGAAAGGTCTTTTTTTTTTTAGTTATTGTTTTCCTTGAATGTTGAAAAGTTCTTTTCTCAAAACTTCATGGATGTGCCTATGAGTAGATTTTTATTTATCCTTTTAAATGTCCAATAGAGAAAAAAGTCAGGGTAGAACAAGAGTTTCTGTTCTCTTTTTTTGTGTGTGGCTAGCTTGTACAGAGATCTGAACCCTTGAGCTAAGCCACCAGCCCGAAAGTTTTCGTTCACAGTGTTTCTCTCCAGATAGTGTACTTTTTTCTGCTAGTTTACATATATGTATATGAGGGGGTCCTCAAAATGTTCACAGAAAGATTAGTATTATCTTTCAATTCTATTTTTCTACAAACTTTTAAGTCTCTTGGGTGTGTGTGTGTGTGTGTGTGTGTGTGTGTGTGTGTGTGTGTGTGTGTGTGTGTGTGTGTGTGTGTGTGTATACTCATGCTGGACATGTACATAAATACTCAGCAGGTAAAAAAAATATAAATCTAATTTGAAAGTTTTTGTGAAACTGTGGTCATTTTTAGAAACCACGTGAAACAGGAAGGAATAAAGCAGTTTGAATCGCTCCCAGCCATAATCACTTTCGTCATGCCAGAAACTCATGCTCGGGCAGAGGCACTTTGCAGTCCTACCATTCATTATATCAGAAACAGGAATTTTTAGATCCATAAACTGCCACGCCCTTGATTAATGGATCTTGCAATGCAAACTGACTCTCAGAGGGATTCAGATATACTGTGAAGTAGTTAGAGAAAGACAGAGAGGCCTGGGAGAAAGGGTTATAAACCTTTGCTGTTCAAACCGGAGAAATTCCCAGGATGTTGGGCAAAGGGCAGGAACCTCTCTGTTGCTTTTCCTCAGTTTTTTCAACACGCTGTCATCCTCTGACAGGCCTCCAGGAAAACGCTGACCATGTTCTTGCCAAGTCCAGCTTTGATTCTCCTCAAGTGACAAGTATTGCAAAAAAAAATAACTTACCTCTGTATCAAGGGCTTCTTCTGAGCTGATCTTCACAGGGAGTCAGTGGCTGAGTTCCTCCTGGTCTTGGGGCATAGACTCTTGTGCCTGAACTGAAGCACACATAGCCCACCTGTTCTAGAGGCACCTGCCTGGCCCTCACCCCTTTCTGGGGGTCCATCCCTCCTAGGGCCCTGCTGAGGGGACAGCAGCTACGTTTTACAGCATATGACACCTTGTCTCTTCCCCCACAGAGAACTGAGCCGTGAGTGGTCGTTTGACTAGAGTAAAATGGAATCTGTAGGCTGGCCAGTGACCTAGGACAAATGGCCTGGCATAGGAAGGTGAGCTGGGCCAAGCACATTCCGACTCTGGAAGCTGAGGCCCTGTGGAGGTCAGCAGTGGGAACTGGAGCTGAAAGGATTCATCAGGAGGTGACAGCAGTTCATGCAGTACTCCAGGGGCCATGGCAGGCCAAAGCCAGGTGCAGGGCATCGTCATGGGGAAGCAGAGATAGAGTAGGAAGAAGACACTGTCGGAGGATGCATAGCAATTGCATGTGGAGGGACAGACACCATGAGACAGGCCCTGTGCCCAAAGCCAGTGGAGGCGAGATGGAGTGACCCAACAGTGAGAATCTTTTTTACACTGGAGCAAATTCAGGAAAAGCCAATGGCCTGGCACATGGCATTTCTTAAAAATTCAAAATGAAAATAGCTATGTTAAGTCCAATAAAGAAGTATGTGTAATCTTAAAACTCATTCTGCTTTGTTGAGTAGTAACACTTGAGTGAGAAGATTGTCACTACTGTTTGATTGCTGGAGCATTAACCACTGAGCATATAGAGAAGCACTGGCACAGGCACAGCTTTCCAGCCAGTCTGGCTTTTTACCAAGGGTCCTCTCACAAAGCCCGTGACCCAAGGGTGCTCATCGCTTGGTGGAGTCATTCCTAGAGCAGCCTTGGGCTTGTGAATACTGTCCATTTCATTTGAACTGTCTCAAGAGATTCCATCTGGCTTGAAGCCATGACTGGGCAAAGACCTCCTAGCCTGTATTAAAGCACTTAAACGTCCCTGAAGAGTTTCTTAGGCCATAACATCTCTTTCTGGATATTTAAAGCCTAATAGTTATGTGTATCAAAAGCCTTACAGTTGTGCATGGAGCTAGCAATTCTATTTCTACAAAGTAACCCTGAGGGAATAACTGCAGTGTTGTTTTTAGTAGCAAAGAATTAGAAACAACCTAAATATCCAGCAGTTTGGGGCTGGATAAATAAATTGTGGAATAGCCATGCAATGGAATACTATGTAAGCATCTGCAGGAATGTTCTAGAAACACATGCTGACATGAGAAAATCACATTATAGTGTTGCATTAAAGGAGTAAAGTATAAAGTGTTTCAAATAAATGGTTAATTAGGAAGGTAAAGCAGGTTACCAAGCTGTATAATTATACCATTCTGTTTCCTTTTTTAAAAAAAATAATACATATACATGAACTTGTGTGGCCATATTCTGAATGGATATATCTTAAAATGTTATCAGTGGCAAGCTATGGTTGTGGGATTCTGTGCGATTTATTACCTTATCTGTATATTATGATTTTTAAGCCTAATCATATCATTTTTTTGAAAAGGGAATACACTTGTATGGTTCAAAAATCAAGACAGTAGTGACGTGTTTATCTTGAGAAGTCCCACCCTCTCCCTGTCCGACTCTGTCCCCTACTTCTATAAGTTATTACTTTCAGTTTCTTCTTATCTTCTCAGTGTTTCTTTATCGAACACAAGCAAATGTTAATATATATACTCTTGTTTCTCCCTTTTATGCAGAGTATCATTCCATATACACTACTGTGCACCTTGCTTTTTTCACTGTTGGGTAATTTTGTTAAAAAAAGGCTTAATAGTCCTGGCACTCGATTTGGGTGTTCACAGCAGTCTCTCCTCTGCTTACAGATCCTGTTGCGTCATGCAGCAAACTCTGTGAAAAGGGTCTCCATGGAGCTGGGTGGCCTTGCTCCATTCATTGTATTTGACAGTGCCAACGTGGACCAGGCTGTAGCAGGGGCCCTGGCATCTAAATTTAGGAACTCTGGACAGGTGAGTCCTGTAGAGTTTTTCAGGGTGTGTGTGGGTGTGTGTTGTACAAGGATCCTACCATCTCTGCTGCCTTACTCATCTCCTGGAAGGAAACTTTTGGGTTCCTTCCCTTGTTCATTCTTTATTCATTCATTTTTTTCAGCAAATATTTAGTAAGTGCCTTTATTTTGCTAGGGACTATGCTAGGCTTGGATAGTCCAAAGAGAAGTAAGATATAATACCTTTTTTCAAAGAATATCCTGAACAGCAAATGTTTTTAGTCAGATTGTTCTCTCTTCCCTTCTTTCCCCTACTCTTTGAATCTAGTTATTTTCATAGTTTTCCCCCACTGGGCTTTTCTCAACTGAACTGATAGAATCATCTCCTCAGATACAAAACAGCCCTTGAACAGCTAGGGTGCGAGATCCATAGTCTTAAGGGAAGGAAGGTAGGAAAATGTGGAGGATGGTGTCTGGACAAACTCAAAACCCTGTTGCTTGCTAGGACCTACCTGGGTCCCCCTCTTCCTGAGGTGGGGGGACATCAGGGGATCCACACCAGAGAACACAGCAGGGACCAGAGGGTGCCCTGGGGACTGTCCCAGTTGTCCTGGGAGAGTGGAGACCTGAGCTCACATCTTTATAGGAAATCCTGGAATATTAAATCTGACAGGGACTTTGAAAGTTGTCCGATACCAACCTTGCATTTTGCAGATGAGGAAATGAAACTAGAAAGACTGAGTGACTTGAGATCATCCTTCCTTGGGCCACAGTCCCAACTCTGCTAAGGAGCTAGGCCTGGGCCAAGCGTCCTGTCTCCCGGTTTCCATCCAAGCTGCTGCCAGGACCCTGGCTCCTTAAAAAATATTCCTAAGCACTTTATCTTAAAAGTACCATCACTAAGTGATTTTATATGCTTTCCAGAAATGGAATAGATACTCCTGAAAGGATGTATTGTAAAAAAAAGATGAAATGTTGTGTAATGTTCTATATTAGTTTTCATCCTTGTCTTGTCCTTTGGCAATTAATTTTTCCCCTTTCACGTAACCTACACTTGTTTTTTTTTTTTTTTTTCAGAAATAGATATGTTTCCTTTTACAAACACAATATGCCAATATATGTAACCTTCGGAATTATACTGTAAAGTTATAACTTTGGGGTATGTTGCTTTAAGCAAATAAAAATGCATAGGACACAAAGTAATTGTATGTACAATATTTTCTTCTGGGAAAATAGATAATTAAGAAAAAAGACAAGAAACAAATTTATCAATGATAACTACGTTTCCTGTAAAGTGGTTGTTATATTTTATAATTTAAACATACTAGGTCTAATTAGAAAAAAATAAGCAAGGGTCTTTTCAATAATTTAGGCTGACATGACAGTATGGTCTTGTGTCAGATTTAAAAATCTGACTTTTAAAATGTCAGATTCAGCCAAACGCTTGCAAGGTTTGAGCTAAAGGATATGTTAGTGTTTGACCTCGTTCCTTCTAGCTCCGCTCCATTGTGGCAGAAGCACAGTCTCTCAGGAGGGCTGCAGCCTTTTTATTTTTTTAAATAGCAAAAAGCTATTTGTTTTATAAAGTTTAACTGCAGGTGTGTAGCATCTGTGGGGGGAGTTGGACGGGAAGGTGCACTCGATCTTTGCATTTACCTTTGGGGCCGAGCCCATGTGAAAAGGAAAATAGCAGATTGGACACATGGATCACCTGGGGAAGTGTTTTTGCAGAAAGGTGGCAGTAGTCACACATGTTTGGGTTGGGTCAACAGCTTCTGACAAACTGTCTTTCTGGATTTGTTTTTGTCCTCTTTCTAGACTTGTATTTGCTCAAACCGATTCTTGGTGCAAAGAGGTATCCATGATTCCTTTGTAAAAAATTTTGCTGAGGCAATGAAGAAAAACCTGCGTGTAGGTAATGGATTTGAGGAGGGAACCACTCAAGGCCCATTAATTAATGAAAAAGCCATAGAAAAGGTAAGTTCATTTTTTTATCCATCAAAGTAAATTTCACGGTTTCAATATCAAAAGCTGGAAGTAGCACTTTGGTAAAGTGCCCAGCAAGGCTAGTTTAGAAACAAAGGGAAAATCTGGAAAAAGTGAATTTCTACCACTTTGCATGAACCTGGTGGCATCTTTAGTCATGAGCTTCTCCAGCTGTCACTACACTGATTTCCTATGAGATCTTCCACTTCAGGTCTTCTGTGGCCCTCTGTAAATTTTCTTTTTCAGTGGTAATGGTCTTGTCCCTCGGTGCCTCAGGAATTAGGCTCTTGCAGCACAAAGCTCTTTCATGTTTTGGAACCCTACAAGGAAAGGAAGAACAGCTCTGTTTTTGAGCTGGTTTATGTTTCAGCTGTAATACTGGTGTTGGTCTGTTGTTTCTTCCCTGGATGACAAAATGCCCTTCCAGAGGAATCCGTGCTGGAAGCTTCCCAGCAATAGGTTGTGGAATTACAGATGCCATGTTCAGGACTGGGAGATGGTGAAAGAAAACTACTTTTAGGAAGGATATGTTTGTTGGACAAAATGTCACAATGCAGACTACTAGCTAGGTGAAATTTCTCTCCTTGTTCTACTGTTTTTTAAAAGATACTAGCCCCTGGGTGTCACCTGAGGAACCCAAATCAAGTTAGAGACAAGTCAGTACTCACGCGGGCAGCACAGCCCAGCCACTGTGCTTTGGTTTCCAGAGGGCCAAGCTCTGCCCCATGGGTGCCCCAACCCTGTGGGCAGTCAGTTCAGCTGAAACCACGTCTGTTGCATCTCCCAGTGGGAACCCAGGGAAGCATCGAGGTTTGACAAAGCTCTGGTAAATTTCTAGTTGTTACCATGGGATTACTTAGATAGAGAAAATTCATTAAAGTTTACATCATTACCACCTGCATTTTAGAGGTGACTTTGGACCCTGGGGACAAATCAGAGGGTGCTCACTCAGCTAGTGAAGACAGTTTGGCTGTGTACCAGCCATGGATCAAGTCCCAGAGTGGAGGTTCTCAACTCACACCATGCCTTTACCAATTACAGATGCCTGAGTCTAATCTGAGGAGATTGAGTGTTAATTCGCTGGGAACAGGGCCTAAGCATTGGCGTTTCACAAGTGCCCCCCATCAAGCTAGTTTGTAGCCAGGCTGGAAAACTGCACTGTCCTGGAGATTTTTTTTCCAAAATGAAGATGCATCACCCTCTAGATGACACTGTAACACGAGGACTTCAAGCAAGCACAATTGCAGGACTTCTTTTTTGGTGGAGAGAAATTTGGTGGAAACCACATTGTTTAAAAACAGTCCATTGTGGTGGCTTTCATGTGCATACTGTCACAGAGTAGACTCCAGGAAAAAAAAAATGCTGCATGTCACATTTAATATGACAAGAAAAAGGCAGAGCAGATTCTATTTGGGGGAAAGTGAGTAGGCCCCTGTTATGTAAGTTAGGTAGAATAATTTTAAAACATAAATCATAGAAAATAAGTCATGCTGGTTGGTAGGGATTTGTTGCAGATGATGGACTATGAGACCATTGTAGGGAGCATGGATTTGGAAAGGGAGAATGATCTGGATGGCAGAATGTGCCCAAGCCTATATTTATCTCTCCTCAGAAACTGTAGAAAATCCAGTGGGCCAAAGGTTATGATGAACTTCTGGAAGGCAGAAGGGATTGAGAAAAGTCTGCCCAGGGGAATCCTGCAGAGGAAGTTGGTGCCATTTTTCTGTGATGGAGCCTTTCTAGAATTGGTTGGTATAGAAAGTGGGAATCAGAGGAGAGGAGAAATGAGCTGATTGATTACACTTTTTCACCATCACCACCACCATCATTACACACAGGACAGCAGAGGCATTTTTTCTGGGCAGGACGGTACTTCTGAAGAAATTCAGTGGCCTGCCTAGGAAGGTGACAGGTTCAAGAGTGAGGGGAAGTACACCAGAGTGGGGCTCTCCTGGCTTCGCCCTTTGGGGAAGAGGGTAGTACCCTTAGGTGAATCCTGCTAAGTCAGAATAAACCCAAGTTTGCATTTGTCCCCCTTAATCAGAGGAGGGACCGGAAACAGCCAAGGCTACCTGTGCCACCCACCTAAATTAATCAATTCAGTCCTTCATTCAGAAAGAGGAATGATCAAAGATCATGACACCTGTAGGGAAAACCATCAGCAAGTAGGAGGAAGGGTCAGGAAGAACAAACAGGACACCCCCTGGAGGAAGCAGATAAACAGGGAGCAGAAAGGGAGTAGGATCAAAAGGACACATCTAATAATGTCCTCTAAGAATTTTGAGAAGATGGTACATCTCTAAAACAGGAAGCAAGTTCTATGAAAATGAAGCAGTGAAAGCAAGAAAGAGTCTGTAGAAACTAAACACACAACTGTCAAAAATCAGTAACTGAGCATAGAAGATCAAATTGAGAAAGTGTCACGGAATTTAAAGCAAAAGATAGATTTTTTAAAAATGATAAAAATGCAAAAAAATCAATTAATCTGAGGTAAGGGGGGATATCCATCTTAGTAATAGGAGTTCTAGAATGAAAGAATTGAGAAGATAGAGGAAATGACATTCTCAAATAAGTAATAGGTAAAAACTTTTCAGAGCTAGGGGAAGATAACTTAATTCTTCAGATGAATTATTTAATTCACTAATTACCAAGTAGAATGAATGAAAAGAAAAAAAAAACAGGTATATTTTGCTAAAATTTTAGAATGTCAGAACATGAAAGAAGATCCTAGAAGGTTCTAGAGGGGGGAAAAGCTATCCCACAAAGGAATGAGAACTGTTTATGAATCAGGCTTTTCATCAAGACTTTTCACCAAGAACACTAGCAATAGAAAAGTACACTCAAAGATCTGAAGGAAAAATATTTTGGATCAAAATTCTGTAATCAACTAAATATCGATCAGCTGGGGTACAAGATACATAGACGTGCAGCGTAAGAAAACTCAGAGCGTCAACCACTTCTGGCACACCTTCATCAAAATGGCAACTTAAAGAGAATGGATCAGAACAAAAGGAAAATGCGGTCCAGGAAAGAGGACGACATGAGATCAGAAACTGGAACTAACCCTGGAGTGCAGTGAGAGCAAATCCCAGGAAAACGACTGAGCAGGAGGCCTAGAGGAAGTCAGTGGATAGGAGACCGTTCAACAAGCAGTAGGATCAAATGGCTGGAAAATCAAAGAGCAGGATGAAGAAGGCATCGTGCAAGCCAGATATTCAGTTAATGATTTCTGTTTTTTTATTGTCACTTATTCAGACCTTCTCAGTGGAAGGAACCAGGATGCATTGTTTTTAACCTATTTTTTTAGGTAAAAGAAAGAAAAAAAAGAAAACCAATTTCTACAGTTTTTAAAACTTTTTTTTTATTGTAACTAATCAATTGTACATATTTGTGGGGTACAGAGTAGACTGAGTTTTCTACAGTATAAACATCCTGAGAGACAACAGTCACTCCTTGAACAACACAGGTTTGAACTGCATGGGTCCACTTATCTATGGATTTTTTTAGTAAATATGGTACAGTACTGTAAATATTTTCTCTTATGATTTTCCTAGTAGCACTTTCTTTTCTCTAGCTGACTTTATTGTAAGAATATATAATACATGTAACTTACAAATATGTTAATGGCTGTTTACATTCTCGGTTAGGCTTCTGGTCAGCAGTAGGCTATTAGTAAAGTTTGGGGCGAATCAAAAGTTATACCCAGATTTCCAATTGCACAGGGGGTCGGCGCCCTTACCCCTGCATTGTTCAAGGGTCAGCTGTATATCATTTGGAAAGTATCCTCAGGCACTGGCCTTTTTTCCTTACCCCACAGGTAGAAAAACACGTGAGCGATGCAGTTTCCAAAGGGGCCACCGTTGTGACAGGTGGGAAGCGACACCAACTTGGAAAAAATTTCTTTGAGCCCACCCTGCTCAGTAATGTCACCCGGGACATGCTTTGCTCTCAAGAAGAGACTTTTGGGCCTCTGGCACCAGTTATCAAGTAAGTTCAACCAGCCAGTGGGAAGACAGGAGAAAGAACAGAAAAGAAAAAGGGAGCTAGAGAGAGGTTCCTGTGCTGTTTGAGGACATGGGGGTGGTTGGCTAGAGAGGCGGGGAGCTGTGTTGAGTCAATTAAAGAGCAGAGTTCAGTTGATGATTCTTTTTTTTTATTGTCACTCATTCAGACTACAAAATTTACCAAATTCATTAATTTACTTTCTTTTTGCTTTCTGCTGAACTTGTTTTTCTTCTTAATGGAGGTTTCTTTCATGGGAGTCTGGAGGAGATTGACTTTCTGTGACCTCTTGTGATCTTTCATCTCCCTTTCACAAGTAAACAATCATTTACCTGGATTAAATTCTAGGTTCAACACTTTGAAGATGTCACTGCTTTGTCTACTTATATCCAGGGCTGTTGCTGAGAAATCTGATGTCTGGTTCTTGCTCCTTTGAAAGAGATTTACCTTTTCTCTTTGGGAACTTTTAGAATTTCTCTTGGTCTTTGATAGTTTTTCGTGGTTTTTGTTTGTTTGTTTTTTGCAGCTGGTCTGTGTGGGGATCAGATCCCTTGACCTTGGTGTTACAACACGTGCCCTAAGCAGCTGAGCTAACCACCAGCCAGATCCTTGATACTCCTAAAGTTTACTGTGATAGCTCTCATATGGCACCCTGTGAACTTTTTCAGTCTAAGGTCCTAATGTCTTTCTTTAATATCTAAAGTGTTTGTTTAGTTCTGGGAAATTCTTGGTCATTTTTTCTCCAAATATTTTTCTGCCCTCCGTTTATCCTTTTCCAGCCTTCCAAGAAGCCTGTTACAGTGATACTTCTACTTCCATGCTCCACTTCTCTTAACTGTTCATCTTCCATCTCTTCGGCCATTCCTCATGCTTCTGAGAGTTCTCCCCTCCGTCGGCTTATTAATGCATTCTCCAGATGCACCTGTTCTGTTATCTAACCACCCACCACGTTCTTTATCTCAGCAAGTATTTTTCCGTCCTTGACACCTCTAATTGGTTCTTCCCCATAACTGATTCTTCCTACTTCATTATTCTCCCTTATTTTGCTGTGGATATTTATCCTTTTCTTACAGTTCTATTCTGTTTCCTTATTACTGTGTCCTCTGGTCTAGGTGGTGCTGTTTGTTATCTTTCTTAGACTTGGAGCTCCTCAGATACCTTGGAATTTTCCCTGTGAGCTCATCTTTAGCCCTTTGATCTCTCAGCAGCCTTGGCTTGTAAGAGCCACTGTGGACTGCAGTGAAAAGCTTAGACTGTAATTTGCGTATCTTCTCATGCATTTGGAGGTCAAAGGGTTGAGCCTCCAGGATGGAGCCTGTAGAATTAAAATCCAGTCTCACTGCCACTCTGCCTATCCCTGGCATCCTTTGCCCCTGGGGTGTTTTGCAGTTAGCTCTATTGTAGTAGGGTAGGGAGAAGAGGCCATGGTTATGCTTGTTGTGCATGGCTTATTGTGCACAGGACTGGCTGTGTCTCCCCTTCCCCAAGCTGGGCCCACCGCTTTTCTGCCCCGTCACAACTCAGCATTGATCTAGGCACCCAGCTCCTGCCCAGCCCACCCCTCCATGGGCGTCCCCTGGCTCTCTCCCACTTCAGCCACCATTTCGCCCAAGGATCCAGCCACCTTCTTGGCCTCTAGAAGTGTCCTGCTTTTTTGGTGTTAGCTGCTGATTGAGGTTTTTTTGAGTCACAATTCTGTTTCTCTCCTCCAGCATCTCCAGCATTGGGTTCACAGAGAGAGCTGGCAGCTGGGGCTGGCTGTGCCATCTTGTGATTGAAGTTTATATATTATTCCACCATTGGGGAAGTGGACCCCTTGAAGAACTTTCATCTTGTTTTAATATAAATTTTTTACCTAGAATGCGAACTGATGTTTTCACAGGAAACAGAAAGGATGCAGTGGTCGGGAACATGGGCTTTGAGCTGACTTGGTCTAGAGTCAGGTGTTGCACTTCCTACCTGTGTACCCCTGGACAAGTTGACTGTTCTGGGCTAGCTCTGCCCAGTGCCCCTCTGTAAGCCCTGCAGAGAGACAGCTGCCTCCTGCTGCTGATAGGTCTTTGAATTTAGAAATTAGGGTACTTAGAACCTTGTGTCCCAGTTACAATTCTGGAACCACAGAAGAATACCACTCAAATCTTGTTCCTTAAATAAAATTACAAAGGTGGAGGAGACCACATAGGGCTTTGGTGTACTCCTTTGCTTCAGAGAGGAACAGGCTCTAAGCACTTATCAATAGTTAAGGGTTCTAAGAGGAAGAGCTGACATCAGCGCCTGGCCCCAACCTCTCTGAACTGTTTTCTTTCTGATATATTATGCTTGCTTCTGAAGTTGTTGTTATGATTGTTATATACAGTATTCTCAGTAGGTAGCAAGAACAGCAGTCCTTTTTTAAGGGATTGTGTTTGGTGTTCTGGATATGCCACAGCTCCTGCACAGTGATCTGCTGTTTTCTTGTTCTCTTGGAAGAGGTGAGGCCAGTATTGCTGTGAGCGTGCTAGCCTTGAACGCTGTTTCATCTCCATGAATGGTGCTGTTTTCTTCTGGACTCTGTCCTTGGATCTCTTCACAACACTCCGATTTGTCCCTTGCCATTATTTGGGAAACAAATCAGGAAAAAAGAAAGCTGGTTTTCTTCACTCTTCCCCTTACATATTTAGCTTATGACCTGTCTTAACTTTGACAGGTTCGACACAGAGGAGGAGGCTATCGCGATCGCTAACGCAGCTGACGTTGGGTTGGCAGGTGAGTGTTTGTCCTTGTGCAACAGCAGTCGCCATCACTGTCTCAGGCTAATGCCAGACTTTGCCTTTTAAACATTGCCCTGGGTTTTGAGAAGGAAACTTCAGCGGAATATGTTTCATTGCTTTCCAACTGGCAAGGATGGATTTGTGCTGTTCTTTTGCCTTGATCCCATGCTACACATTTGGGGGCTCTCTCGTTAGAACTGGGGGAGCATGGAGAGAAAATACAGTGCAAATTGCTCTAGGCAGAGAATCATGCACACCTCATACATCCCATATTCACAGAGGCTGAATGCCCAGAAATTCCAAGTGCTTTTCTTCTATTTTGCCTGGCTCCTGAAAGCCTGAACAGAAGAAGCCTTAGACCAAGGGCATCTGCAGAGAGTGTTAGGACAGTGGAAGGAACGAAGATAGTGTGTACAGATGGGGCGTCACTGAGTGGCTGGTCTTTTAGTTTGCAGATGGTCAAGGTGGCCACAGTATGTACTCTACAACCCTGACAAAGTTATGTATTAGCATCCACAGTGAATGAAGTACTGAGGGAGATGCAAAGACTTGTGAGATACATCTGTAGCTCTGTAGAAGCTTCTTCTCTAGGTGTGAAAGAACTATTTATAACCAGAGGAAGGATAAGTATGCTGTGGGGTCCCTTACGTTGTGCTGCATACTCAAGAGTTATTATAAAGCTGGGGTAAGATGTGTGCATAAGGACTTCTAAGTTCAATATTTGTTTCTTCCCATCTGAATGGCATGATGGTGGAGGAAGCCATGCCCTGAACTAGGTCCTACGTGGTGGGCAGGATTCTGACTTTGCAGAGATTGAGAAGAGAGTCTGGGCAGAGGGGACCAAGGAGTTCAGAAGCGAAAAAAGAGTGAGCAGAATTTGGTTGAGAAGTTGGCAGAAGAGGGTAGTGACTAGAGTGATGGAAGGTAAAGCTGAAAATGTTATTGGAACCACATTAGGGAGGGTTTGAATACTCACTAAGGAGTTTAACCTTATTTTATAGATATCCAATGTCATGGAAAGGTTTGGGCAAAAGTGTCACATGCAAGTCTAAAAGGTGTGCAGGATCGATTGAATAGTAGAAAACAGGAGCTGTGGAGGTTTTTGTTTCAGTCCTGATGAAGTGAGTGGAACAGAAGCAAAAGATAATTTCCAAAGGTTCTGAGATGAAGAAGTGGACAGGAGGTTCTGTCTGGGAGCAGGAGGCTTCCAGGCCTGAGTGACTAGACCAGGAGTCCTCAGTGGTATCTTCACCTATAGACAGGATGTTTTTAAGGAATATTCTACGAGCTATATGTGTCCCTTTATCCCTCTGACAGGTTATTTCTACTCTCAAGACCCAGCCCAGATCTGGAGAGTGGCAGAGCAGCTGGAAGTTGGCATGGTGGGCGTTAATGAGGGACTGATGTCCTCTGTGGAGTGCCCTTTTGGTGGGGTGAAGCAGTCTGGCCTTGGGCGAGAGGGGTCCAAGTATGGCATTGATGAGTATCTGGAACTCAAGTATGTGTGTTACGGAGGCTTGTAGGAGTCTTCAGCCTTCAAAAAATAACAAAAGGAGCTTCCCTTATATGGGGAAATGCCATCCACTATTTAAAATAAACTAATAGGTTATCTGAATAATGAATTTTTTAGAACTCATCTAGTCTTCATAATCTTAAGCAGATGCAAATTCTACTCTCTCCTTACCTAACTAGGGACCAATATGTGCCACGTTCTGTGGCTGCAGAACCCAGGAGAGCCACCATCAGGGTTACAGGAGGAAGCCCTGGGACCCCAGCACATCCCAGTCTGTGTTGGGGCAAGGTGCCGTGAGGCTGGCCAGCCCTCTGACCCGTCACAAAGGCTTGATCACTGCCTGGCCAGTGACACCACCATCTTCTACATGGCTTCAGAGCTTGGGCCCTGAGCATTTCAAGGGAGACCCTTGAGTATGACTGATGGGCAGGTTGGGGGCACAGCAACCCCTTCCCTAGCCATCTGCCAGCCCAACACTAAAGACACTGTGTGTGGAGGTGTTGCAGCAGAGGTTGAGTTAATGATTTTTTAAAAAACTGCTGAAATAGCACAGAACTGCCTGTGCCTCTGTGAGGAATGAAGGAGCACCTCTCCCTTCTGCTGGATCAATTTTTAAATTGAAGTCTTCATCACTCTAAATTTACTGCTTAAAGGTTATGTTTTCATTTCTGTCCTCTTTGCCACTTCATTTTGTTTCCTTTAGGAAATGAGTGAAGCATAAGGCAAAGACTAGCAGAGGCAGCTTGGAGAATGGGAAGCATGTGCTTGCTCGGCCTGGCTCCTGCACGGAGGAGCTTTGCTAACAGCACCTCCCATCCCACGTGGGGAGTGGAAAGTCCACATGGGCCATTCTTAGCGCAATGGGATATTGTGAGCCTGAGAGAAAGTGGAAGTGCTTTGCAAAAAAATGAAAGTTCATTGTAAGTGCAGGAGCTGTTGTTATCATCATGAACAGCCCCACCCAGCCCCCTCTTGTGCATTGGCAGTGGCTTTGCCAAGATCAGGGGAGACTGGTGCCCATCTACCAACCCCCAAGCCTGAGGAAGTGGCTGTTGCATGCAGCCTGCTCTTTCTGTCCTGGTGCAGTGCTCCTCCTTCTTCCCATCTCCTGTGTGTAGACTCCACTCACGTTCTGTGGATATTCCCAGTAATGGAAGGAAAACATGAATGGAAGTAGCTCTAGAGGCCATTACTCCTGAACCCCGCCCAGTACTTAGCATTCCTCACTGAGCCTTTGGGGAGCTGTGGGAGAGTAATAAAAGTTCTAGAACGTCCTTGTGTGCATAGGGATGTCCTCAAGTCCTGGAGCTGCCTCACATCTGGCCTGGATTATACCAGCTCTATCCCTAAGGCCTGAAGAAGAAAACAGCTGAAATCCACCTCTTACTGACACTGCCCACCCCCGGGCAAGAACCACATATGCAGTGTTTTGGCAGTTAATTTCTGCTCTTTATTTGCATAGTTTTTAGGTGGTTTTATATAATATTCTACTTAAGATTTGGGTGTATCCATCCTTTTTCTATCAAGAACACAAATGCTCTGACGTTATTTTTTTAGAAGTTTGGAATACTGGTGCTGAGATGTGCGGAGGAATAGTTTTGAATACATTTTTAACTTTGTAAGCCAGTGGATTCCTTGGCTGGGTGGCAGATTTTTAAATTTCCTTGCATGTTTGGACCCCTAGATACATAGAATGAGAGCCAGAGACTCATTGCAATATCCTTGATCAATTTTGTAATTAAAATCATTTGAAAAGGAAATAACTTATTGTTTAGTAAAATGATTCTGGGTTGTAGGAAGAAAGAGAATCATTTTTAAATTAACATTTTTTGTTGTTATTTTTCAATAAAGGTAAACGTGATGAATGGGAATTTTTAAAAATATATTTTACAACGTGAAATAGAAAAGGAATGTTAGACCTGGGGTTGGCAAACAATGACCCACAAGCCAAATCTGGCCTGCCACCTGTTTTTGTACAACCCATGAGCTAAGAATGGTCTTTATAGTTTCAAATGGGAAAAAAATAAAAAGAGGAACAATCTTTCACAACACAAAAATTATATGGAATTCGGATTTCAGTGTCCGTAAATAAAATTTTATTGGAACACAGTAACATCCATCCATTTATGGTATGGTCTCTGCAATGACTACTTTCTTGGCAGTTGAATAGTTGCAACAAAGGCAGTATAGCCTACAATGCCTCAAATAATATTTAGTATCTGAATATTAAAGAAAAAGTTTGCCAGCCCCTGATCTAGACCAAGAGGGAGATACTGCCCTTCCTGAGTTTATCGGTTATTATTTCATTTTATTAATACCTTCTGTGTAGGAAGTACTTTTCTGAGCATTGCTACCATGAGTTCTCAGCAGGAACTTCCCAGCAATTATAACCCAAATGAAATTACCCATACAACAAGAATCTATTGGCCCTGAAAAAACGCTTCTCCATTTACTTCCTCCAGCTATGTAGGGATTCTCGTTTAAAGAGCTGATGTGCATCTGTTGTCTGTGTATGTTTAAGTGGCTTTTAAATAGGATTTTACGTCAAGTGCTGTTTCTTCTACCTTTATTCTTATGGATTGACTCAGTAAAATAAAGATCAGAAGCAAATGTAAACAAATCTATGTTATTGTTAACTTCAATTATGAACTTGAAATTGTGCCACATGACTTTCTTCTCTTAAGGCTGGATCCCAGATTCTTAATTACCCATGTGCAGCTATTTTAAATAGGATTTTACTTGAATTTTAACGCTGTGATTGTGTCATGCCATATTTTGTGGGATAAAACTTGAGAATAAGTGTGGTGGGAAATGTATAAATGTTTTGCTGTTTAAACATGTGCACATAACTCATTTTTCTAGTTTTTGACAATTTTGTGTTTCAGTGTCTAGTTGGTAGACAGAGTTGTGTGTGTGTGTGTGATTAATAAATGTTGAATTAACAAAATTTCCTATTTCTGTGTTAAGGTGTCTGGTTGTGGGGTTTTTTTGTTTTTTTTTTTCTTGCCAGGACATCATTTGAGTTTTTACTGCATGGTATTAGACCAGTTTGGATATGAGTAAATAGGGCTCCCTCCCAAGAGAGCTGCTGGTCAGTGAGCGCCTTGGGCCAGAAGCCAGCGTGTGAAATTATGTGCACCAGTGATTACTAGGGGAGGGCCAGTCTCATGGTTTGTGTTCATCAGATGGTGGCTGAACTGAACTAAGAATTCACCCAGGTAAATTTGCAGGGGTGGCTGCCAAAGAAAGGGATACATTCCAGCTGTCTCAAATATGCCAATCTGTCTTCTACACACTCCACTATTATCTGTTATACAATTTTTTCAAGGTTTTTTTTTTTTTTAAATACTGAAAAGTATGAGGAAGAACCTTGCTAAAACCCTGCTATCCAGATATAATCAGTGTTCATTATTTTAACAGTATATTTGCATTTTTCTCCAGTGTTTATTTATATTTTAAGAAATTTCATGTGGCCTCATTGGGCCAGAAATTATCCGTAGGCTTTAACAAAGGGAAGGTTTTCGCTGGAAGAAAGAACAGTGTCACCCAAAACACAGCTGCCTTTGTCATTCATATATTTTATACATTTCTTTTAACTTGCTTTCGATTTTTAAAATTACTTTGTTACCAGAGGAAACTCCACATACCTCTCAATTTGTGGGTGTTTTACATGCTTGGCCTAGGTCTTTGCTTAAAAGGAAATGTCATCTTCATACCTTTTTCATTCTCTAAATATCAGTAAATTTACTTCTGTTACAGCTGCTTTGTCTGTGATTTAGTTTACAACAGTTAAAAAGTAAATTAGTGTGATTTTCACTTATTAAGTTTGGGAGACCTATCTGGAAAAAAGAATAAGTCCTGTTTATCTCTGCTCAATCTGAGAGTGGTAAAAGGCCACAGGCATATTCTACTTGCATGTAATATTTATAAATGAATAGAGATGGGTTTGGAAATCAGGGGACTGCAGATTTACCTATAATCCATCCATTTTATTAGCAAAGTAGGAAGGACTAGCCACGATTTAGACCACAGGCAACACCCCTGCCCAGTGGTTTAGTGTACATGGGTGTTTTGCAGATGGTATGTCACATTCTATAAGGATATGTGTGCTCTTGCTGTTGTGATGAGACCTCAGTTCCGCAACTCTGGGTTCATCACCTTTAGAAGAACAGAGGTGGTACTGAGATACCATCTCACCCCAGTTAGGATGGCTAATATCCAAAAGACTGTGAATGATAAATGCTGGCAAGGTTGTGGAGAAAAAGGAACTCTCATACATTGTTGATGGGACTGCAAAATGTTACAGCCTCTATGGAAAATGGTATGGAGGTTCCTCAAACAATTGCAGATAGATCTACCATATGACCCAGCTATTCCACTGCTGGGAATATACCCAGAGGAATGGAAATCATAAAGTCGAAGGTATACCCATTCTCCAGTGTTCATTGCAGCACTCTTTACAATAGCTAAGAGCTGGAACCAGCCCAAATGTCCATCATCAGATGAGTGGATACGGAAAATGTGGTGTATCTACACAATGGAATACTACTCTGCTATAAAAAAGAATGAAATACTACCATTTGCAACAACATGGATGGACCTAGAGAGAATTATATTAAGTGAAATGAGTCAGGCACAGAAAGAGAAATATCACATGTTCTCACTTGTTTGTGGGAGCTAAAAATAAATAAATACACAAATAACCTGGCGGGGGGAGGGAAGAAGACACATCAATTGCAATTCCTTGAAGTTGATATGACAAGCGAACAGAAAGGACATTGTTGCGGGGGGGAGCGGGACGAGGGAGGGAGGTTTCGGTAATGGGCCACAATAATCAACCACATTGTATACTGACAAAATAAATAAAATAAAAGAAGAACAAAGGTGGTGATATTCACCATGTAGGCTGCAAATGAAGGAAGCTGTGCCATTCATTAACGCAACTCAAAAAGGGAGGCTCTATGGACCAGTTAGTTGGAGAAATTGTGGCTTTACCTTTTTTTAACTTCATCCTGATTTTAATGGAAATCATTGAATTCTGGTATTTCACTGTTAATCATGAATCTGGCTTTTCCCCCCCTCAACATCTTTTAACTTTTTTTTGAAATAATTATAAACTCATAGGAAGTTGCAAAAATAAGAGAGTCCCATGTACCCTCCACCCAGCTTCCCCGATGGTTAACATCTTGCATAACTAACAATGTCAAGATCAAGAATCTGACATTAGTACAGGCCTTATTCCAGTCTCACCAGTTTTTATGTGCACTCACTGTGTGTGCAGGTATGGGTAGTTGTACGCAATTTTATCACACCAATAGGAAGATTCGTGTAGCCATCACCACAATCAAGATACAGAACTCTTTCATCTCCTCCAAGGAAATCCCTTGAGCTGTCTCTTTATGGTTGACTTTGAAAGTAAAGTCACTTGGCAAGGTTTTTTTTTTTTTTTTTTAACTTCATTTAGGTATAATATATGTGCAAAAAGTTACGTTATAGAATAAGTGAACCATTGAGTTCCGAGAAACTGAGCACACCCTGTAGCCAGCACCCAAAGCAAGAAATGACACTGCCAGCCCCTGTGTGTACCCCTTCTGGAATGACTGGTTTTGTTATTCAGTGAACTCACTGTGGCTACAGGTCTCTCTTTATGTTGGGAAACACCTCACTTTTTCTCCAAGGTTAATGGGATAATACTTCACTATGGAAAGCTTTAAAATAAAGTTTTATGCTAAATCTTAGGCGGACTCAGATTTATCTCAGTGCATTATTTTGCAAGGGATACCATAACAAAATACCACAGACTGGGTGGTTTAAATAACAGAAGTTTACTTTCTTACAGTTCTGGAGGTTAGAAGTCCAAGATCAAGGTGTTGGCAGGTTTGGTTTCTCCTGAGGCCTCTCTCCTTGGTTTACAGACTGCCGCCTTCTCACTGTGTCCTCACATGGTCTTTCCTCTGTGTGTGTACTCCTGATGTGTCTCTGTGTGTCCCAATCCCTTCATCTTCAAAAGACACCAGTGAGATTGGATTAGGACCCACCTTAACAGCCTCTTCTTAATTACCTCTTTAAAGGCTCTATCTCCAAATACAGTCATATTCTGGAGTACCGGGGTTAGGACTTCACCATATGAATTTTGAGAGAACACAATTTAGCCCATAATACTGAGGAACTTTAAAAAAAAAAAAATTCCTTTAGTTTCAGTAATGGAAAATCATCATTGTTGAGATTATGAAAATTTGGTTCATTTACTCTTAGAAAGCATAGTTTTGGTCTCTCAGTAAACTAATACAGAGCTCTTTCAGGACTTACAATGAACTTGGAGCCATTTAACTAGTTTACTGAACGACAATAGCCCCATTCCCATTACCAGCATCTTTACCTTAACGAGTATTTACTTCACCAAATTTGCTAATAGTTTGAATTAAACAGCTTGAAAAGGAGGGAACTTCTTGTTTGAGGGGATAAAGCTCTAAAAATGGATACATAGAGTATGATTCCTTTTATATGAAACCACAGAAAATTCAAAGCTAATTAATAGTGATTGCCAGGTGTTTTAGTCCATTTGTGTTGCTATAAAAGAAATACCTGAGACTGGGTGATTTATAAAGAGGAGAGGTTTATTTGGCTCATGATTCTGGGACAGCTGCATCTGTTATGGGCCTCAGGCTGCTTCTACTCATGGTGGAAAGTGGCAGGCAGCCGGCGGGTACAAGCAGATCACATGGCGAGAGGAAGCAAGACAGAGAGAGGAGGTGCCAGGGTCTTTTAAACAAAAAATCAGCTCTCCCTGGAACTAATAGAGCAAGAACTCACTCACTACCCCTCCTCCCCCAGGGAGAGCATTAATCCATTCATGAGGGATCCGCCCCCATGACTCAATCACGGGGATCAAATTTCCACATGAGCTTTGGAGGGGACAACACATCCAAACTCCATCACCAGCGGAGGGAAGGATTACAAGGTGTCACAGGGAAACTTACGGGTGATGTATGTGTTGCTATATTAGCTTGATTGTGGTGATGGTTTCACAGGTGTGCACACACATCAAATGGTGGTCTTTATGTGCAGTTTACTGTAAGTGAATTATACCTCAATAAAATTATCAATAAAATAAGAATTATCAGCTTTCTTACTAATAAAAGCTAGATTAGGGGATGTAATTTAAGTACACGCTCCTGAATCTAATCTTCCCCACCATCACCAAACTGTTGGTCTTCTCCAGCAGGGGGCAGACTGCCCATGAAAGGAAGAGAAGACAGGCCAAGCTGAGCACGCTCAGTTCCTCCCAAACCTGTCTTCCCCACAGGGAGGAAGAAGGGGGTTTGACTCTAGCCTTTGGCAGAAATTTTTTTTTTTCTGCAAAGGGCCGGGTAGTAAATATATTAGGTTTTGTAGACAATCCCTGTAGAAACTACTCAACTTTGTTGTAACATAGAGCAGCCATAGATAATATGTAAATGAATGAATGTAGATATGTTCCAATAAAACTTTATTCATGGACACATATTTGAATTTCATATAGTTCACATGTTACAAAATATGTTTTTGATCTTTTTTCCCAACCATTTGAAAACGTAAAATCTAGTTTTTGGCTCATGGGACGTGCAAAAATAGGCTGCAGGTAACAGTTTTCTGGCCCATACTCAAAGGAAATCATGTAAACGTAAAGAAAACATTGCCCCCCCTAAAAATAACTAAGCAGTACATAAAATACAGACACCTTAATTTAGATTAGTACAATAATTTAATAGTATTATACTAGAAATGATACCTTGTCAACAAATGGGGGAAAATAATACATTTAAAAAAATAAAACCAAGACTTAGAATCCATAACAGCTTGGGCACACACAAAAAGAATGGTAGTCCCCCTCCTTCCTGCCCACAAGAGTGGCATCATCGGCATGCCGAGTGGTCAGTATTCTTACCTTGCTGCATGTTTTTCAGAAGGTTCTTTAGTCATAAACATGCTTAGCCTCTTAATGCTATGGGTTTGAATTCTTCATTGAGTCTAAACCAACAACTAAGTACAGTTGCTTATTAGCACGTGCACCCTACAAATGTCCTCTCCCATATGCTAGGGCCTGTTTCTGTCTGTCTGTCCAAAGCTCTTGGAGAGCTTTATCTCCCAAAGACCCTTAGTGATAAGCAGCACAAGACCAAGAATGCTGGCTGGTCATTCCACCTCACGCTGGTCCTCTGATGAGGAGTGGGATAACGAGAGAGGACCCGCTTTCTGATCACTAGTCTGATGTTCAGTTTTGGTTCCCCATGGATTCAAGATCCCTCTGTGGTGGAAGGACCAGAGAGGCCAGGCTGAGGTGGCCAGGGACAGAGAAGGAGGACAGGCAGAAGCCACACATTGCAAACCTAGAGGAAGGGGTGGCCCAGGATGAGATCCAACAGGAGAGACCGGACAGGCGATCTCTCCCTTTGTCCTTTGCTCTCTGGACGCTCAAAAGGAATTTCCTTAGTCCTAGGAATAGAACTTTCAGGTGATCCAGAAGGTCCACCAGAATTTGCCCTCCGACAGTTGTCATAGGAGTTCTTGGGGTACAAGTGAAAAGCAGGATTTTGCAGTTTAAAAAATTTCCATTCAATTTCCAGATCCACTACTTACTGGCTGTGAACTCAGGCCAGTTACTTAGCCTCTCTGGACCTTCACAGGATTATCTGCAACATAAGAATAATAACATAATAATATCTCCTTCTCAGGGTTGATTATAAGGATCAATTGAGTATGTAAAATGCATATGCTATGTACAAGCAATAAATATCCACTCCCTTCTTCATCAAGCTCTCTGACTTCACATTTGGGCTGCATCCTCTATGCCAGAAATTTCCAGTTGTGCGCAAAAATAACTGGGTAGAGGCTATTTTAAGTTTATGAAACTAAATACTGGTATAAAAAGCATCGCCTTTTCCTTCTAACGCTATAGATAATATTGAAGTGGCTAGCTGTACAGAAAGTGTACACATAAGCAAAGAAATTAAAAAATAAAATTACATGCCTATACTTTTTAGTTCTGACATTCCCCAGTAAAGTACAATTATTAAAGACAAGATGGTCCCATGAGGATGAATATTCCTGGAGATGGCAAAAGCACCTAAAAGCTTAATTTTTTCCAGGGACCCACTGGACACATTTTCTCTTGCACCCCTGCCCTGATGGTTTAGAGGCCTTGCTTCTCCTCTCGATCAGCAAAGCAATCCTAGTTTCTGCATGTGTTACAAAAGCCTTGTGCAACAGGATATTGTACAGGTGTGGTCATACTCGAAGCCACAGCACTGCTTCTAAACTTCTACTCTTCCCACAAAAAAACGCAAGGCCACCAGTGTTAGGACCATGAGTGGAGAAGAAATCACCATGAGCCAACCACCATGGCAGGCTACAGTAAACTCCAGTTAATTGCTCTGGGATGCTGCTTTGTGGGTGGGAATGGTTTGATTTTTTCCCTCCGTATCTTTAAAATAAGACTTATTCCATACAAAAACTTTAATAAATATCTTTTTAAACATGTGAAGTGAATATGTCTATGTCCACTTATTATTATACAAAGTACCTGTAGGGGACCAGAGTATCATGACCATACCATCCTAATTAAGACTGACTGTATTTTAGAGTTTCGGAATATATACACAGTTGCTGGGTCGTTATCCCTTTCTATGGCTGTCCAAATGCATGGCCTGCATACTCAAGAAATGTTTAATGAATTAATAATCACTTTTATTGTGTTTAATGGAAACTGGGGCTAAGAGAGGCCTCAGCGTAGTTTGTTTTTCTTAGAAAAAGAAAAGATAAAGAATACTAAAATGCTACCTTCGGCTTTCAATCTACAAGTCATTAAACCCCTCCTGCCTCCCTAGTGTCTTCTGTCCTTAGAATACAATTCTTCTTTAGCTCTTGAACTTCCAAGAGCTGCTTTCTAGAGAAAACACAGCAAAGGAGTAAAAACAGGAGGACTTTGCTGTGCATGAGCATTGCTGTCAGCACAGAAAACTTACTGCACAGAAGATGACCCATACCGCTAGGATAAACTATTTCAGTACTCACAGCCAACTGAATCTTTTCCTACTAGAAAAACAGTGTTTAAAAAGTTGTCTTCAAAGGCAATCACAGCTACTGGGAGAAATCAGCCCTCTTTAAATCCTTGTTTAACTCAGCTTCTCTAATGTTCTACAGATAGAAACAGGTGTTAATCTTTAACATGGCCAATATAATATTGTGCCAGCTACAAAAACACAAAACTCTTTTAAGTATATTCCTTAGAGTTTGACCCAGCCTTTACTCCTATTAAGAACCCAGTTAAAAGAGCAATATTTTTGTTTTGTTTTACGTCTTGAAAGCCCCAAGAAAACAGGTCTTTTAATATGTGGGAACACACATCCAGCCCACTGCAAAAGGATGTCCATGTGCTATTCTAACCAGAGTCGGTTTCGTGTTTTAACTCCCACTGACTGGTCCTGGATGCAGACTCCTGTGGGGGCCTCCCATTTTACAACTGCTCCATTATCTGTTCTTTGAGCAATAACTGAAGGAAGCTCCATTTCTGAGGGAGCCATTCATGGAAACCTTTGGATTCCCTCTTTCCATCCTTTCTCGGCTGAAGATTGTGTCCTGGTCACTGTCAAACTCAGACTCAGACACCATCAGGCTGGAGTTGTGCTCTGTGCTTCGGTGCTTAATACCTAGGGAGAAGCAGACAGAAGCATCTTAGGAGAAACACATTTTCCACTCTCAGCTGTCTGTCACTCTGGTTGCAGGTCACGTGAGGAGCACGGAGTTGTGCTCTCCGTACCTTCAAAGAAGTCACTCACACACAGCAGGCAGTTTGGCTTTGACACTCACCAGCCGTGTGTCTCTGGGCAAGGTACCTAACGTCTCTGGACTTTCAGTCTCCTCCTCTATTAAATTAGAAGATAACAAAGCCTTACCATTTGGGTTTATGGTGAGGATTAAGTGAAATTGTGCATGTAAAGCTCCTGCACCACCATTCAGCACATAGCACCCAATAAATGAAAGCTTTGTGATTTTACCATCTGGCTCAATCAAATACTTTTGGTAGAATATTTTATTTCTGGAGGTCAAAATAAGAGGCAGAACAGGTATAAGATATGAGGCCTGCTCTCAAAGCATTTCTAGTGTCCAGCCAGAGGTTTAAAACATAGAAGATGGCTCATAAGAAGCAAGAAATATAAAAAAAAAATCTTACATGAATCAAGAGGCGATAAGCACACACTTTGACTGGGACTGCAGCAGTGATGTTTCACATAGGATGGGATTTGAAGAAAGAGGAGGATTTGGACATGAGGTGGGGAAGGGCATGGAGTTTGCCCAGAGATCCAAAAACATTTAGAGAAAAATGGTCTGTTTGAAGTGAATGATTCATGTAGGAAATAATGAATAAAAGTCTAGTGAGAGAGGCTGGGACCTCACAGGAAAACACATGAATACAAGGTAACCATGAAGTTTGGGTTGTATCCTGTAAGCAGAGGGATGACACAATAAAAATGTTGTTTAAGACATTAATAAAACCACAGTGTGCAGGATGGAAGGAAGAAAGAGAGGCCACTGGAGAGGTGACCACAGACACAGAGATGTTATGGTCTGAATGTTTGTGTCCCCCCAAAAAATCATGTGTTGAAACCCAACCCCCAAAGTGATGGTACTAAGAGGTGGGGCCTTTGGAAGGTGATCAAATGGGATTAATGCCCTTATAAAAGAGGCACCAGAGAGCTGCCTTGCCCCTTCCACCATGTGAGGACGCAGTCAGAAGTCACTAGCTATGAGGAACTGGCTCTCACCAGACACCAAGTCTGCCAGCACCTTGATCTTGGACTTCCCAGCCTCCAGACTGTGAGCAATAAATGTTTGTTGTTTATAAGCCACCCAGTCTAAGGTATTTTGTTAGAGCAGCCCAAACAGACCAAGACAGAGACAGAGCAGCGCAGAGAGAGAGACCCAGGCTCTGAAGCACATGGCCTGCTCCAGCCCACCTTTGGTGCTCACCAGCTCTGCTACTTGAGCAATATGATAAACTTTCCTTTGCCTCTGTTTCCTCTTCTGTAAAATGGGGATAAATCATAGTACATACTCCATAGAACTGTTGGAATGATTAGAATTAAGAAAAGTGCTTCGAAAGTACCTAGTACATATTAATTAACTATTATTATTATTATCACTATTAGTTCAGAAGTGAGATTATAAGCATCTGAACTAGCGTGTTGATAATGATGAGGAAGGACGGGCAGGGACCAGGCAAGATGGGGTGGCTGCAGTGGAGGAAGGTGGAGGACCAATGACTGAGGTTTCGACCATGGGTAATAAGAAGAATGGGGCTTCCATGAATAGAAACGGGAATGTCAGAAGGATGAGTGTGTTTCAAGGAGGAAGGTGGATGAGACAATGCAACCTAATGCACTTTGACCTCTTAGGTATAAAGTCACTTTGTAACATCTCTAATTCAATGATGTAATGCAATGTAGAGCATCAATAAATGTAGGCTATGATTTACACTTCTTGTGAAGCTTTTCCTGCCAAAGCCCCTTACTACACTCTCCATTCACAGTCAGCCATGCTGCCCTGGGTTCCTGCAGGGCATGTGCTGTGGACTTGATGTTCCCCACCCCCCCAAACTCACTGAGGCTCCCAAACTCACTGAGGCTTAATCCCCACCGTAACTGTTAAGGGTGGGAAATCTTATTATGGTGATTGAAAGGTGGGGCCTTGAAGAGGTGATTAGACTGTAGGACCATGCTGTGGTGAATGGATTAATAATGGAGGTCAGGAGCGTGGTTCTGAGGGCTTTATAAAGGAGAGTTGATGAGGAGCTATTTCTCTGCTCTGCTGTCTCTGCGCCACCATTTTCCACAATGGGATACCCTGCTGTCACCGTCACCACCACCAAGGCCCTCACCAGCTGTGTTCCTTGGACTTTGGACTTCTCAGCCTCAGAAACTGTAAGCAATCAATTTTGTTTTCTTATAAATCACCCAGTTCTCAGTATTTTGTTACAAGCAACAGAAATGGACTAATACAGCACACTTCTGCAGGATTCTTGCACTCTAGTGTATTTCTTCTCCCTCAGGCGTGAGCTCCTGCAGAGGCAGGTTCCTCCCTGTCTACAGGGCCTGAGCCAGGGTCTGTGCATAGGGCAGGCACTCAACACTCACTGTGGGCAGCCTTTTGCCTCTCATAACTTGGAAAGTGATTATATCCCTCTGTAAGAATTAATTTAGCTGTAAACCCAGAATTATGTAAAACCCACAGAATTGGTGCTAAGCAGCCTCTAGGGCCAAGAAGGTTCATTAAGTGTGCAACATTGAATAAACGAGAATCAAAAAGTCAACTGAGGTGGGGAAGAGGTGGTTCTAAGCATAGGGATCAATACACTTGGTGAAGAAAGTCAATTTTCTGTAAAAGCCTTTGCGTCCATCTATACACAAGGCTAATGGGCTAATGCCGCTGCTGGGAAAATGTTTGATTTTAAAGTCCAAATGGCCTTTTCCTGCGTTTCTGGTTAAGCAGACCTAAAGGGAACCACATTCAGGGATGAGCTGGGTGGAGCTGCACCGCACACCCCCTCCCACCCTCCAGGCACGAGGAGGAAAAGGCAGGCACTGGGGATGCATCTGTTTGCAAAGCAGTCTGTCCATGGTCATTTGGCAGGTGCTCAAATGATAACAGGCATTCCGTATCCTTCATCAATTAATGACTCAGTACTTTGCTGAAATTTTGTTATATTTATAATACAAGAGTACTTCAAAAAGTTCATGGAAAAACAGAATTAAGAGATAATATGGGGCTGGCCAGTTAGCTCAGTTGGTTAGAGTATGGTGCTGATAACTCCAAGGTCAAGGGTTCAGATCCCCTTACAGACCAGCCACCAAAAAAAAAAAAAAAAAGATAATATGATCTTTCCACCCTCGTACAATGACTGCCCCTGCAGTTAGCACATCCTCAGGACTGATGAAGGTCACTTTTTGTCATAGAATCCCGACCTCACTCTTCCCTCCCGCTTAAAGCACTGACTCCAGCCCACGCTCTTTCTTTTACCCAAGTTACCTCTCAGGCAAATGCCTGCTTACATCGTTTAAAGGTACCAGGAGATCATCGTGGAGGCTGTCTTACCATACTTGGGCCTCAGTTCCATTCTTTCCTGTTCATCCATGTTATCCAGGATGGTGTACTTTGTTTTTTTCCTTATTTTAGTTCTTTTTCTTCTGAAAGGAACGATGAAAAGCTCGACTCAGATTCTCAGAAAGGGAACTGGGACCCAGGATTTAAAGCCCATGGAAGGCACTAGGGGAAGTGTTTGACCTTTACTGTGTAATAGTTGGCATCTTTATTAATAATACACACGCAAGGCCACTTCAGAGTTCATTGGGGCTTACACACATTACGAATCTTGAAGAAACATTTAGGGGTGTGCATGGCCACACCATCACCCATCCAACTACAGGTCTCGGCTAAGCCTCAGGCTGAGGTGCCAGAGCAGTCCTCAACACCTGAGTGTTGGCCCGGGGAGCTCTTCTTCATGCGCAATTCCTTGCTCAGAAAAACCTGGATGAGCAAGTTTTCCCCTGAACCTATACTATCCTGGAATGTCCAAAGATGCAGGAATGAAGAAATGTCATGCACTAGCAACCAGGAAAAAAAAAATAGACAGAAAAAAACCCCAGCAGAAATTATAATAAATTCCCAGAATCAATTAGCAACAACCTGGTCTTTCATTTTTTCACAGCACAGGAAAACTGGGCTGGTCCTACGTGCCTCATCTTATGCTACAGAGGATTAGTAGAAAATACACATCAATATCATGTTAAGGTACGTACAGAACAAAAGAACAAACAGTAATTTTGCAGCACAAAGGCAATTTTCTCGTAGTATGGTGATTAAGAGCATCAGCTTCTAACCCTTGGTTAAGCACTTAGTAACGTGACTTTAAGAAAATTATTGGAGACTTCTGTGCCTCCACGTCCTCACCAGTAAAATGGGAGTAACAATAGTCCCTTTCTCACATGGTTGATCGGGAGACTAAATAAGACAACACAGATAAAGCACCTAGACGTTAATCACGATGGCAAATACTTAATAAATGTTCACAGTCATCATCTACTAACTACATATGTCACAGAGCTGCAGGATGTTTAAAGCCACACACCATCCCATATAGTTCTGGGAAAACCTAATGGGATTTAGGCCTCTAGGTCCCTGTGCCTGGCTGTCCTTCACCATTCTTACCTTTGGGAAGGTAGTCGTGAATAAAACTGAAATAATTTATACATGCTTTCTGAGAAATAACTATTAATTATAGTAAACCTGTTATTTTTAATCACATCTTCTTTGGAGAGCATTTATAGTGTTTCATATAGAAAAGCGGATCTGACGCTCTCTTCTTCGGACCTGAGTAATCACTTTCCCCACAGGTCTCCTTACAGAGGGTTGAGCACAGGGCTCTGGAACATTGTCCCCATTCGGACAATGAGGCAGCTCAGGAGCTTCTCAGAGGTCAGCTCCACGGAAAAAGGAAGAAGAAAAAACCTAAAGCAAAAGTTCTCCTTGGTGGTGTGATTGCCTCACTTAAAGTTTTAAATTTATTAGAAAGGATTCACATAGGTTAGATTATTGATTCATATAATTAAAATAATTAAAATCTATAATTTGTGCCAGTATACTTCTAGAACTCCTTCCTCTAGCTACTTCCTAGGTACTGCTCCAGTGAACATAATGTGAGACTGATAGAGAATAACATTAGATTTAATATAGAGTCATTGAACCTCCTGGAAAATACGAGAGCTGCAATGAGAAAAAGCTACCTCTAGGATTATTCCATTAGTCTAGGCACATGTGCCTTGTGGTAGAACGTGCATTATAAAGTACTTTTAAAGTCTAGTTTGTCTTCATAAAAAAGTGATTGACAGTTTAGCAGTTTAACAAACCCTAGCAAACAGTAAACTGTCATATCACATTTAATGAGGTGTCTTTATTTCACATAAATAATCATAAGTAAGCACACCAGTACCTCTTGCAGCAGCAGATGCAAAGCCAAGTTAAACCTCCCATTAGCACTATGAGGGTAAAAGCCAACACTGTCACATAGAATATACTCCACTCTGGAAAACAAGAAAACCAGAGTGGACATAGTTGTAAACCATCTGCAAAACAATTTAATTGTGATTATTCATTGTATTTCTGAGTCCTTACAAGCAAAAGCCATCTGTGCTGTTGATAACACTTTGTCGGGCTGGTAGCAGAGCGTAGCAAGGTAAAATACAGATAAATAAGAGCAACCTAAAACTGCCTTTTTTTTGTCCATTTGGTTCAAGGACCTCATGGAGCACATATTTCATGCTGACTTGAGAATGAAAGAATCAGAAATAACTAAAAATAATTAAGCAGTAATGCCTCTTATACATGCATGTATGGCACATTAAAATATTAATTCCAGAATCCCAAGAATCACAACCCTACCCCAAAAAGTTCTGCTTGGTTTTAATAAAGCAAATAAAGTATCTGTATGGCTGCCTATGGCATGAAGACACTTTTCAAAGCCAGAGAGCAACAGAAACTACCTGATTTTCATTCCTTCCACACACATCCTTGCAGAAATCCAATGTAAAAAGCTTTGCAACAGCAATTCAGGAACAAAGGCAAGTGAGCAAAGACCCAAAGTTTAACTCTATTAAATGTTCTATAATGTCCTTGGAATAATGATCCAAGAGCTGGATATTTTCAAAATTTTATGTAGTATTAAGTGGGAACATAATGTGGCAATCAGCTGTTAATTTTTAATTTTCCTGCCAGTGATGTCCGTCTGGATCCCCAGGACAACATATTTACTCTTAAAAGTAGATTGACATAAAAATATAGTTTTCTCCCTAGAAGAGACCCAAGGGTACTAGTTTGATCTGCTGAGGCTGTGGCTCCAAATTTTGTCTTCTTGGGCAGACAGCCTGGAAGAATGGGCCAAATTCTCTATATGATTTCAGCAGATCCACACACCAAGGGCCACTTCACCAGAAGGTTACACTGAGCCTAAGCCCAGGCAGGTACAGTCTGGAAATGCAGCTCATGGCCCAAAGCAACTCTTCCTTAGATGCTTAGCCAAATCTGCTCTGCGAAAGTGAATTTCCTCATTAGGAAGTTTTACATAAAAGCCTAAACACAGCCCCAAAGGTGAATTGTAGGGACGATCTTAACTTGCTACCAAGTGAGCTGGTTCACTTGGCTTCAGGTGATGAAAGCGTTGTTTACAGCTACAAAGCTAGGCGGATATTTATGCTATTTGAGAATGACTTGCCTTAAAGCTCTTTGCCTGAAGCCACCTCTACCAAGAACTCACCACAGTTGCTCTCTCCATCCCAGATATAGCGCTGTATAAGGTTCTCCATCCACAACTGAGAACAAACACAGCGCTTTGTGATGGGGTCGCAGTGACCATGGCCAGAGCACTTCAGAAGGCAACCTGCAAAGAAGTGTGCAGGGCTGAGGTTACCTCCGAGAAAAGCAGAATCCCAGCTTCATCTTCTTTTGTATCTTCGATAGCACAGGCCCCAAATAGATACATCTTATTGAATTAAAGCCTCTTATGGTATGAACAGAGGTTCTGGGGACAGTCTTTCACCACTGACAATCTCATCAGGAAGCAAATGACAGAAAAAAGCCAATCCACCCCATGTAGCAAAAGCCTTAAAAACGTAGCAAAAACATAGCACTCTCCAGCCCTAGAAAATAAATTCTGAGAATGCTTGAGTGAAAATAATTGGAGATATGCACAAAGATTTATCTATACTGTAGCATTATTTAAAATCAACCCTAAAGTCCATGAACAGAGAACCATATACCATGCTGCCATAAACATCTTACTGAAGATAAATTTTAAAGGATTTGAGAAAATAACACAATTAGAGGTTACAAAGCAGATTAAAAATATATACCAAATCAACCTGATTGTATTAAGTGTTTCTAGAGATGGGGGAACTGGAAAAAATACAACAGAATATTAACAAAATTATCTATCGATGGTGGGAATTCTAGACTCTAGAATCTAGAGGCTTATTTTCTTCTTTGTGCCCTTCTGGATATTACAAATTTTCTACAATAAATAAATATTACTTTGGTAGCTAAAAAAAAAGGAATTACCAAAAAATTAATCGCATTGTATACCTTAAATATATACAATTTCATTTGTCAATTATATCTCAATAAAGCTGGGAAAAAAGTATTTTAAAAAATTAAGTTACTCCATATTATAACTGAGAAAATCAATTGTAAGTAGACATATAACCAAAACAAATTAAATTTTAATGCCCAAACATTATCATGTTCCTGTAACTCTCGTGTTCCCTGGCATCTAATGAAACGACCGCTTCAATATAGTGAGAGATTCATGTTACTCATGAGATGAGGAAAGAGACCGTAGGACTATGAATCTGTTTAGTGGCATGGAAGGTGTGGCAAGCAGGGAGCTAAGGAAAGAGGAACTGCTGGAAGGCACTTATAAGCTACGTTAAATTTTCAAGAGGCTACATCACAACCTAAGGCTTGATGTCCAAGGTAAGTAAGTTATATAAACATGGCTTTTCTGGCCAATAACACTTACCTCTCTTTAACATTGTTCTAACAGTTTAAATATGAAATTTCTGACAATGACCATTATCTGTGAATACAGTCTCATAACTTGACCCATGACTATTTTTGCTCTCCAGTGTCCTTCCAAGACAAAGGTAGCCAGCAAAAGTGGGTTGCAGGAAAGCTTCTGGAGAAACACATACAAAACAAGTCCCTGGATGCTAAAGTGAAAATGTTCATCTGTCACTCCTCTTTCTGTGCTTGTAAAACTTACCCATGATTGGCAAGTCTGATTCTCTTAGAATATTCCTGTAGGGGACATACCTGCTGTGTCAATCCTCAAGACCTTAAAAAGCAAAAAGTCAGCCTTCTCCTTTGAGAGCCGCATGTGCAGATTTCGGACCACTTCGGCAGCTTTGAGAACCTTGAAAGGTGGCCCACTCTGTACATAAAACACAATCATGGTGCTGCAGAGGAGACAATGAGAGAGGACAGCCACACAGTCAGATGGGGACTGCCATGACATGTCTACCTTAACTATCTGACCTGTGAAGTCAGGAAGGTAGACTGCTACAGCTCTGTGGCTTGGCGAGGACACAGGGGCATATCTGTGGGCCAAGGAATTGATCTGTTTCTTGACAAAGGTTCTACAGTCTCAGGGTACCACTGATGATAGACAGACCTTCAGATAAAAGAAGCAATGTATACATGTGTGCAAACAGACGCAGCTATACACAAAATAACATTCAGACATGTCTTTTTACCTTTTTTGTTGAGATATAATTTACATACCATAAAATTCATACTTCTAAAGCATAAAATTCAATGGTATTTAGTATACTTACAAAGTTGCACAACTATCTAATTTCAGAACATTTTCAACACCCCCAAAAAAGACAACTCATACCCATTAGCAGCCATAACCTATTGCTCCCTCCCCACAGTCCCTGGCAACTGCTACTCCACTTTTTGTTTCCATGGATTTGACTATTCTGGGCATTTCATGTAAACATAATCAACAATATGTGACCTGCGTCTGTCTTCTTTCATTTGCGTGTTTTCAAAGTTCATCCATATTGTAGCATGTATCAGTATTTCATTCTTTTTTTATTGCCAAATAATATTCCAGTGTATAAATATATCACATTTTTTATCCATTCATCAGATGATGGAAATTTGGATTGATTCCACTTTGGGGCTATTATGCATATGTGCTATGAACATTCATATACAAGTTTTCGTGTGGACATAAGTTTTTCTTTTCTCATGGGTATATATACCTAGGAGTGGAATTAATGGGTCATATGGTAACTCTATGTTTAGCATATTGAGGAACTGCCAAACTGCTTTCCACAGTGGCTGTACTGTTTTACATTCCTACCCGCAATGTATGTGTCCCAATTTATCTACATACTCACTAACACTTGCTATGGTCTGTCTTTTGGATTAGAGCCATCCTAGTGGGTATGAAGTGGTTTCTTAACATAGTTTTGATTTGCATTTCCATAATGGCTAATGATAATGAGCATCTTGTCATAAGCTTATTGGCCAAATCTGTATTAGTTTCCCCAGTTATAGGTCTACTCAGATGTTTAAATTTCTTCTCAAATGCATTTTTTTTAGTTTATGACTTTCTAGGAATTTGTCCACTTCGTCTAGGTTACCTAATTTGCTGACGTACAATGATTCATAGTATTCCCTTATAATCCTTTTTATTTCTGTAATAAATGAGCTTATTGTCATATGCTTACTGACCAAATCTGTATTAGTTTTCGAGGGCTACTGTAAAAAAGTACCACAAACTGGTGGCTTAAAACAACAGAATCTCTTCTTCATAGTTCTGGAGGCTAGAAATCCAAAATCAAAGTGTTAGTAGGGTCATGCTCTCTCTGAAGACTCTGTGGGAGAATCTGATCCATGCCTTTCTCTTAGCTTCTGGCGTTGCTAGCAATCCGTGGCACTCCTTGGCTTGTAGATGCATCACTCCAGTCTCCCTGTGGGTCTCTCTCTGTCTCTCTTGTCCTTTTATAAGGACACCAGTCATATTGGATTAAGAGCCCACCCTATACTATATGAGTTCATCTTAACTAATTCCATCTGCAATGATCCTATTTCCAAATAAGGTCACATTCACAGGTACCAAAGGTTAGGACTTGAACATAACTTTTTGTGAACACAATTCAGCCCACACAAGTGTTTTTATTGTGAAAGGGTATTGGACTTTGTCAAATGCTTTTTCTGTGCCTATTGCGATGATCATGTAGTTTGGTCATTTATTCTAATCATGTGGTTTATTACATTTATTGATTTTCATATGTTGAACCACAGTTGCATTCCTGGGATAAATCCCCCTTGGCTGTGGTGTATTTTAATCTGTTGCTGAATTCAGTGTGATAGTATTTTGTTGTGGTATTTTGCCTCTATATTCACAAGGGATATTGATCTGTAGTTTTCTTGTGATGTCTTTGTTTGGTTTTGCTCTCAAGGTAAAACTGGCTTCACAGAATCAGTTGGGAATGTTCCCTCCTCTTCTATTTTTTGGAAAAGTTTGTGAAGGATTGTATTAATTCTTTAAACATTTTGCAGAATTCTCCAGTGAAGCCATCTGGTCCTTGGTTTTGTGGAAAGTTTTTTGATTACCAATTCAATCTCTCTACTTGTTATAGGTCTACTCAGATCGTTAAATTTCTTCTCAAATGCATTTTGGTATTTCAAGTCTTTCTAGGAATTTGTTTCATCAGGTTATCTAATTTGTTGACATATAATGATTCACAGTGTTCCTTTATAATCCTTCTTATTTCTGTAAAGTCAGTAGTGATGTCCCTCTATAATGCCTTATTTTAGTAATTTGAGTCTCCTCTATTTTTTCTTAGCCAATCTAGCTAAAGGTTTATCAGTTTTGTTGATCTGTCAAAGAAACAACTTTTGGTTTTGTTGATTTTCAGACATGTCTTTGATTCATATTTGGTATTTCATAAATAAGGGAAATGCATGATCCATTTTAGAAAGAGTTCCATAAGAAAATAATTAGGATGTGTTTTAATTTGTTATTTTTCTAAGTAAACTTCAGCTCTCTGGGAAACAAACTTGAGTAGAAAAGCTGACAATAGTTGGTAAATGGAGTTACCGTGAATGGTAGTTTTCATTCCCATATTCTTTTTCTTTCTCTTTTCCTACACCACTCTAGGTTGGATAAGAATTTTAAAATAAAAACTCAATTAAATATGAAAATCTTATAAGAAGTAAAGGCCAGGGTTTCAGCCTCATCTATTCCCAGAAGATAGTAAGTGTAATTAATGATTCTTTCACACTGAGAGAAGCCTCAGTCCCTATGGAGGTGGGGCAGGGATGACGTGCGGCTGTGAGACATCCTCTTCACGTGTCCCAGACTATTTGCATGCCCTCTGAAGACACCAGAGCTAAAATCCAGCTCCCTCAGATATTCTCTAACCGCTTCATTCAGAACATTCTCAGTCAACAAACATTTAATGAGACTTGTGGGAAGGACCTAGAAGGATGCTGTCCTTACTCTTGCCCTTGAGGAAAAAAAGTATTCGAATGGGATGAAAGTGTGTGCAAAAATATAGAACAATCAAAGCAAAGCTTTCTGCTGGGCTGGGATGAGGGGACGGGTGGAACTTTGTAGGCCCAAGGCCCTGCCTTAGGTGTGTAGCTCATACCTGAGGTCCGAGTGGGCCTGGATCTTCTGAACCTTAATGTCTGAGTCCAGAACGTTCAGCAGCACCGCCAGCTGCCTCACCAGGGTGTCCTTCTGCTGCTCTGTCAACTGCCCGACACCAACCTGCAGGATCAGCTCCACCAGGCCACCCTTCTTAGGGTCTGGGAAAATAAAAGATATGGGATTTCCACTTGGAGATCACAGGCTTTACAACGTAAGGAGCAAGGCAGTTTAAAATTACTCCTGTGTAATTTCTACATTTGGGTTTTAGGACTCAAATAGATTCTAATTATCACAGAGGCCACTATCTGGGAGTACTTTTTCCTTGTTTTATCCCAGTGGTTGTCTATTAGAAGATGACCAGGTGTACCTAATTAGCCTCTGGGCTAACTTGAAATCTTGGCACCTCACACTCTTCCCCAGGACTGAAAGAGAACTTGTCTCCAAATGCTGTGGGCACTGCCCAGGACAGTTGACACAGGGGGTCCTTATGCCCTGTCGCTGGAGCTGCCCTCCCTCAGCGCCCCCTGTATTGAAGCCTTTGTGTTCCCTTCCCTTTAAATCTTTGTCTTCTGGCAGGAAAACTGAAAATAAAATCCTGCTGCCAGACACAATTCTCCTTAATGAGTTAAGAGACTGGATCTGTTAAGGATATACTACAAAGTATAGGGAAATCTTCAAAGTGGGCCCAGCCAAGAGCTAAAGCCAGCTGCAGGAGGCCTCCTGCGTGTGCTGGGTCCCACCTGTGGACTGCAAAGAACCCCAAAGGCTGAGCAGCCAGATCACGCCCGGGCCAGCTCCACAGCCGTGGACGCACCTGGCCGCACCTCCACAGTGGCAGTGTCCATGTCTGAGGCCCCCTGCCTGTCAATGACCCGCAGGTGGAAAGTGTAGACCCCCTCCACCAGGTTCGTAAGCTGCAGGGCCGCACTGTGGTCAGAACCATCGATGACATCCTGCAAAACAACACAGTTAACAGGGCAGTTGTCAGTCCTCAGTTTCCAATTTCTGGGCTTCTGTTGTTCCCAAACCTCAGCGTCCCATGTTTTTTAAGGACTTTAAGGAGGAGGCTGAGGAGGAATGAGGCTGGCAAATTAGTTTCTCTCCTCCATAAAGCACCAGGGGCATGAATTCCTGACAGTATTTCCTGAGCTCAGCTTACCAAGCACTTTCTAGGAATTACTAAATGATTAATTTCATCCAACAGAGGGAAAGGACATTGAAATTAGGGCAAGGACCACAGAAATGAAGCACAGGTTTTCTGGGTCTCACTTTTTTTTTTTTTTTTTTTTTTTTTGTCGTTTTTTCGTGACCGGCACTCAGCCAGTGAGTGCACCGGTCAGTCCTATATAGGATCCGAACCCGCGGCGGGAGCGTCGCCGCGCTGCCAGCGCAGCACTCTACCAAGTGCGCCACAGGCTCGGCCCCTGGGTCTCACTTTCGAACATAGCTTTACGATACTCTCATCTTGGGTTCCCTCAAAGTGTATCATGTTCACCTTCTCAAATGACCCAATAACCTGGGAGGAAACATTTCTGTTCTGTGGGCCTCAAAGCTCCAAAAAGATAGAGAAGAATTTCCTATATCCCTGCTCTGAACTTGCTAACAGAACAGGACAGTAAAACGTAAGTGCTCTAAACAGAGACCCATTATAATTACACTCAGAAGCTAATTTATCATCTAACTGAATATAATTCATTCCAGAGGTGCTTTAGAAAGTATAAGGCATTTTCAGCTTTTTCCCCATGACCATGCCTTGGTACATCTCCAAGAGTATATCTGCATCTCTCATGTCCTTAGCAACAGCAGGAATGAAGATGTACCTAAATTTAAGGCCTAAGAGACAGGGTGATCTAATAGGGGAAAAATTCCTGCCAGGAGCTAAAAACCTGGGTTTGTCTGGTTTGATTACGGATGAGTTAGTTGACCTTGGCCTAGTCACTTTCCATCTCTGCATATCACTTTCTAAACCTGTGAGATGCAAATAGCAATTCCTGACTATTGACATATCCAGTACACCATGAGGAAGAGGAAAGAATCCTAACCCCCAATGTGACTGTACCTAGAGATAGGATCCATAAGGAGGTAGTTAAGGTTAAATAAAGTCATAAGGGTACGGCCTTAATGAACAGGATCAGTGTCCTTATAAGAAGAGACACCAGAGCGTGCACTCTCCCCGCTCTCTCTGCCACATGAGGACCCGGCGAGATGGCAGCTGTCTGCAAGCCAAGAAGAGAGCCCTCACCAGAAAATGAAATGGCCGGCACCTTGATCTTGTCTTCCTAGCCTCTAGAACAGTGAAAAAATAAATTTCTGTTGTTTAAGCCACCCAGTCTGTGATGTTTCATTGTGGCAGCCCTAACTGACTAATACAGACGTAATGAATGATACGGGGTCTAGGGGCAATTTCTTGAAGTACTCACTCCAGCTGCTGGGCTCTGGCCATCCCGGATCCATAGATAGGACACAATTCCTTGGTCATCAGTAGACCTTGAACCATCCAAAGTAATGGAATTATTGGGAAGCACAAGAACATGTCTGCCACCAGCCTGGGCTCTGGGAGGACTATTATTTTCTAAGTCAAATACAGCAAAAATGAAAGCAAAGAGATTGATTTTAAACTCTGGTGATAGAAGAAGTGTGTCATAAAACAACTAAGACTATTCTACCTTGCAGATATGTAGATTTCAAATATTAAAAAGGCACTATTTTCTGACCCAAATACGTTTAAGACAACATACAGACTTTTTAAAAGCTCTGCTTGTGCTTAGCTAGTTATAATCTGGGATGAAGAAGGTAAAGCAGGGGTAGCCTGTTGCTCACTGGTTAGAGCGTGGGGTTGTAACACAAAGTTCAAGGGTTCGGATCCCAGTACTGGCCAAAGAAAAAGAAAAGGAAAAAAGTAAAGCTGGCAGGCTACACATTGGGAATTTCTCTAACATTGTTACAGTTTTTCTTGACTTACAAAAGAGAAATAATGATCTTATTTATATTTAGGGTACAGAAGTGAAAATATCTTGTTTTAAAATATAGTCTGGATCATTTTGTATTGGTTCACACTATCTGGCCACAGAAATATTTCACCCTCTAGTGCTGCCAAATCTTGACTGTCTAAGTAAGAGAAAGAACTTGGGTAAAAAATAATCAGACCCTCACTCCTCTGTCTAGATGTCAGATATAAATGAGGCAATGTAAGAGCCACTTCTAATGTAACAGCCTCGGGAAAGAGGGGCTAGGGAGCAAGTGGCAAGCCTGGGGTATGGTGGGGAGATTGTTTTAAGATGCAGCCCCAATATGGAGATGGCTGCTGTGAGGTGAATACTGTTTGTTCAGATGGGGCTCTGGGACCCAACCTGACCCCTTTCAACATCCCCTTAAAAACAAGTCAAGCCACAGAAAACGGGGGTGAGAACAGCCAAGTGCTGGTTGACATGCCATGGATCACCAGCCATTTTTATCCTGAGAAATGACACTAGAGGCTGAAGCAGAAGCAATCGGTGCCACTATGAGCTCTTCCATCTCATTCACCACCCTCCATTTTGGGGGAGATTGGGAGAGTCTGGTGTTAAGGAGGCTTAATTCTATTGTGGATATAGGGGAAGGCTAAAAATTCGCATAGCAATAGACTGGCAGTAAATTGAGTTAGGCCCAAAAGTCACTCTGTTAAAAGCAACATCTGGACCCTCTCTAGGTTCATGGCTGGAACTCAGGGTGGCCCCTCCTTTTCTGCTTGTGCTACCACACTTAAATGCTGGCCTGATGCTCCCCTATGCACCTCACCCAGACACTCCAGTGCCACAAATTCCAAATATATCCAAATCTGAATTTAATCCCCTCAAAATCTACTGCTGCTCTTCTTTTAATATGATTCAGGTAACCACACCCTCACCCACCCATGTGCTAAAGTCAAAATTCTTGATGACATCTTAGACACCATCTTTTTTTCCCTATAGACCCATCGAGTTCCCGAGTCCTGACACTTCAGATACCTTTCCAATCTATCCTATCCCCCATGCCCCCCTTGTTGGTTTCCAACAGGGTTCATATCCTCTCTTCTCCAGAGTGTTTACAGTCACCTTCTAACTATTCTCCCTGCTTCCAGCCTCTCTTCTAATCACTCTGTTATATTTTTAGAAATCCAAATCTTATAGCTAACATAATATAATGCTAGGATCTGCTTTAAAATGCTCCAACAAGAATTAAAGAAAATGGAATTGATAAATGAAACAAGACTGGCAAAAGGTTAATAACTGTTGAAGCAGGAGGATGCGTATATAATGGTCTGTTAAGACTATTCTCTCTACGTTTATGTGTGGTTGAAAATTTCTACAATAAAATGTTTGGAAAAATTCAAATCTATATCACTTTGTTGATAAAATTGCTCAAGCCTCTCCCACATGCCCACAGGACAAAGTCCAAACTCCTAAGCATGGCCCTTGATACATGCAACCCTTCCTGGCTAAGCCTCTGCTCCAGGCTCCAACCACTCCCCCCAATGCCCCATGCTCCTGCCACTCTACCCAGCATCTTTCCATCCAGCCATGCTTTTATTTCTCTGTACTTCGACACATCATAATCATCTGTTCATTAATCTACTCAACTAATCAACAGTTATGATTTGCCATGACTCGAACACTCTGCCCTAAGGATACAGAAATGCCTGTAGCAAAGGACCTCCAGCAGCTCACAGGCAAATGGGAAGACACACGAGGAGACAAGTACCTAAGGCAGTACTGCACTAGTCTAGAGCACAAATTTCACATCAAGAGACAATATCGAACTTGAGAGTGACTGTGCTCTTGAATTTCCGAGGACAGGTATTTAATTGCCAGTTGTCACAGGGAAGTGAAGCTATGACAAGATATACTCTACAAACAAAAGGAAGTGCTGGTTCCTTGCAGAGGGCGATTGGAAAACAGCAATGTGAACAGAAGAAGGCTGGCTTTTCATGGCCAGGCAGAATTTAGCATCTGCTGTGAACAAATAAGCAGAACCCAGAATCTCTGAACAATCCTGGGCTAGCTGCGGTCCCGTGAGACTGAGAAGCAGCACAGCCCTGCCCCCGCCCACTCAGGCCCACTCACCCCTCTTCACCACCACGGTGAGGGTGGACGTACTGCTCAGTCCCTGCTGGTCCTTCACCGTCAAACGGAAGTGGTAGGTACCCACCTGAAGACCAGTGACAGTGGCTATCGCTTTGTCGATATTTTCCATCTCCACTGCACTGGGGCCTCTATAAAACATGACAGTGGTTAACACAAGGGAGGAGACATGGGATTCTGAACACAGCAGGCTTGTGATCTGAGACCTTATAAATGTTACCTTTTCCCGATATAGTACACATCATTTAGAGAATCCTGAGATAACTCTTTATCTATCTGTATGCTCTAGTTCAGTATGAGTCATAAGGTAAGGCCTATTTCTGACAGAGCTTGCTGGATTCCTGGGAAGAGGGTTTCTGTTCTTGTTTTTTTTTAAGTGAGCTGCTAGTGAAGTGATCTATCCTTGGAAAATGGGGTCTTAGAAACTACTCTCATTTCTTCTTTGAATAAAAGTAGAGTAAATCCTCATATGTCTTTAGGGAGACTATGAAGGAAGAGGAAATGAGCTGAATAATTTCCTAAAAGAGGAATTACACTGTAGCCATTAATATTGTGGGCCTGGGTTGGCCCCGTGGCTCACTTGGGAGAGGGCAGCGCTGGTAGCGCCGAGGCCGCAGGTTTGGATCCTATAATAGGGATGGCCGGTGCGCTCACTGGCTGAGCATGGTGCGGACGACACTGTGCCGAGGGTTATGACACCCTTACCGGTCAGAAAAAAAAATATATATATATATATTTTGGGTCTGATGGTCAGAAAGACCTAGGTTAGGGTCCCAGCTCTTTCTCTTACTATCTGGGCAACCTTAGGCTGGGTGATCTCACTAGCATCTATAAGCCTCAGCTTTTTTAACTTTAAAATGGAAATAATATTAATATTGACTTCTTAAGAATTGATGTAGGATTCTATGAGATTAAACATGTAAAGCTCAGAAAATGTGAGATAACATGGGTATTAAACTCTGCACTTAACTCTGCACTTCTGCTGTCTACAGTCTCTGCAGGATGGGTTGAGTGTAGATGGCACCACTCACAAGTTTCCCCGCCCCTCTTCTTTTGTGAAGCCCTGTCCACCTGCCCTGGGCTCCAACTGCCTCCACTGTCAATCAGTGTCCATCCTGTCCATCCACACTTAACATATTCATCCATCAATAATGCCCAGCCACTTCTAGAAGCGTGCTTAAATCCTGACTCCTCAGCAAGCTCAAATTGAGGATTTACTACAGATCCTCCAGAGGAGGGGTAAGATTAGCATTCAGCCACGGCCGCAAATCTAGCAGCTCAGTGGTGAGACAGACTACCTGACGTGCTCCCAGTGGTAGAAGACAATGCCGTGGTCATCACTGCTCCTGCTCCCGTCCAGGGTGGCACTTTCCATTGGAAAGACCAGCTCCTTATCGGGGCCGGCCACAGCCACTGGAGGCCTGTTGTCTTCTGGAATTACAGAAACACTGTAAAAAATAGTATCTCTTTGCATTAAGTCTGCAATCCCCTGATTTCTTGATTTAAGCCAACTAATCCTATTCAGACCAGGCAGAGAATGCAGTGTCTCTTGGGAATCCTGGGGTGGAACACTGCAGTCTCCCAGCTGACCCAGGAGCTGAACATTCTGAGTTTGAGACTAGGGTTAAGGCAGCAAGAACACTGTTTCCTGATATACACATCATTGGTTTCCTTAAAAGATCTTCAAAAGTCATTAAGTCAAGAGAGAAGGAAAGAGAAGATGGGTAGGAAAAGAGAGGGAGGAAGGACAGGGGGATATAAAGAGAGAGGGAAGAAGGAAGGAATGAAGGAACGAAGGAAGGAAGGGAAGGAGGGAGAAGGTAGGTGACATCAGCGTAAAGAGATTGCTTTGTCACATAGGGCTTGCTTCCTTTCCTCTTTATAGCCCTGGTACCTAACGCAGTGCCTGGTAAGTAGTAAATGTTCGAAACATTTTATTTAAATGTTGAACAAAAGTAAAAGGTGTAAAGTATCACTGATATTGTTATTGATATAAATAGATAAAGTTTCTGCTAAAAAAAAATGTCATGTAGTCAAAACTGAGGCTGCCATTACCCAATGTCTGGACCAGGTCACAACTCACTGTCCTACTCAGTCCAGTTCAGTAGTTTCCTTCCATTGCCCCTAGGATAAAATACATGACCATATATTTGCAAAGCCCTTTATGATCAAGCCCCTGCCTCTCTCGGATCAATGTCTGATGCCCACACACCCATGTCCCCACCTCTTTTTCTCTCTCTCCAGGCACACTAATTATTTTTAATTCTTTGAACATACCAGACTCCCTTTCACCTTGTGGCCTTCATACATACTGTTCTCTCTGCCTAAAAGCTCTTCCTCTTGTCCCCCACTCCTCATCCTTCACCTTCTTTATCTAACTGCTACTCATGCTTCAGCTCTGAGCTCATGCAAGAGCTCTTTGCAGACACCTCAAGCCCAGGTAGGTGCCCTTTCGGTGGACTCCGGTAACACTATGTCATTCCCCTAGTAAGGCACTGATCACATAGTTTTATGTGAACTTACCCACAAGCTCTGCTTGTTTAATTCCACAACCCCAGGGCCTAACTAAATAGCACTTTTTACATATTAGCTGAATAAATAAATGAAAAAATGAATAAGTGGTCAGTAGGTTGAGCATGTTCTCATTGCGGGGACACTGGATAGAGGTGCTGGGACTAGCAGGCCTCTTCTAGAAAAATTCTAAAGCAAAGACCATTGTCAAGCAAAGGTCTAACTACCTCGAAGGTTATTTAAATCTGGAGGTAGGCAGAATCCTGGGTTTTCATGTAAGTGTTCATAGACAGTGAGCTGAAGTGGGGCCAATGCCCCAATGTCAAGCTACACCTGAGTGTCAGGCCACATATAACCACCAGCCTCCTTAAGATCTCCTGGAGCTCTCTGCAGCCAAGTGGACACCTGTGGGAGCGTCCGCAAGGCATATCGCCAGCAAGTGGTGCTGAGCATGCCTCTCATTTTGTCCTGTGCACCATGGTTTAGAGTCACAGTGAAAACAAGATTCAGAACCTCAAAAGAAAAGTGGTTTGTGTGGAGCTTCAACTCCTGTGGCTCTGAGAGGTTGAAGACTTAGAGATGTCACCCCCAAATTTGACAAATCCGAAGCTCAGAAGCCCAGCTATCATTTCTGCCTTAGTCTCTGGGGCCAGATCTCTTTTCCATCTCACCTACCAGGCTGGACAATCACGGTGACCACAGCATTGGATTGTTGCCTTGAAGAATCCGTCACTATCAGCTGAAACGTATAATCTCCTTCCTGCATTTCAGATAAGTGAAGGTATGGTGTCTGCACTCCCTATGTAATAGCAAATATAAAAATGGAAAAGAAAAGAAAATTTTAAAAAATATTTATTTATTTGTTTGTTTATTTATTTATTTCTGGCTAGCTGGTACAGGGATCCGATCCCTATGACCCTGGTGTTATAAGGCTGCACCCTAACCAACTGAGCTACCAGCCAGCCAAAAAGAGAATAATATTAAAGAAGCACAAGTAAATAGTATGACCTAATGAAAAACTAATGATTTTGCTAAACACAGAGATCCTGCTCTAAAAAGAAATGTGTGTATCCCCAGAAAATGCAATCTGAAGTCCATTGTGTATCCTCACATGGTATTGAAGGAGTGTAAATTAATACAGCCTTTTTGTAAGCCAATCTGGCAACATCCATTAAAATGTTAAATGAGCACATTCTTCAACCTGGCAATTCTACTTAGTGTCTACACTAGGGGAATGCACAAGGAGGCTCATACAGGATGCTCACTGAAGCAGTCCGTGATAGCAAAAATGGAAACAATCTATATGTCCATCAACAGTTTGGAGAATGGCCAAACACACTATCATACACCATGGAATGCTAGTTCAAAAAATAGTTTAAAAGAATAAGGTAGATTTATAAATTAAAATGGAAAATGTCAAAGACATATTAAGCAAAATTAGTTGTGGAACAGTGCACACAAAGTGATAAATAGTGCTTACATGTGTATATACACACATATATGAACACACAGAAAGGATTCTGGAAGTACACGTTAAACTGATAAAAGTAATTATCTCCAATAAGGAAATCTAAATAACAGTGGGTTGTCAAGGTATATTTTTACCTTACCAGAATTTATCTGAATTTTTACGATAAGAAGCAATTCATGTATTACTTTTTCAATCAAAAAATAATTTTTTAAACTCTAAGGCAACAAAATTTTTCAAAAAGTCATTTTGTTCAACTAAGTATGCAATAGTTACACTTGTTACCTCTGGGTTAACAATACCCTTTTGGTTTTGGTGCTGCTGTGTTGTTGTTGGTAAGAGTTCCAATTATTGCTTATGTTTGAAGTTCATGGCATCATGAAAAGGTTTTTTCATTTTAAGCCCTATTATGATTTGTTTACTTTTACAGATCCCAAGATTGTCTAAAGATAAATGTATCTGCATGTACTTTTAAAGGTTTTAATGGGAAATTGAAAAAGAAAACTGGTACAAAATCAGACTTGAAAGACTTTAAAAAGAAAAAAAGTTTTTCTCTACTTCAACTAAACAGAGCAAAGCACCTTTCTCTCAAGAGTTCAACAGAGAAAGTATAACTTCCCAGTTCTTGCCTCGAAATTAGTATGGTTACATGATGCTTATGCTCACGATAAAAGAGAATATGGGGCAGATGGGAACTGAGCAGAAAACTGCGTCTCTCTGAAGGCCCTACAGCAGCCACATGTTCTAGGCGATTGCAGCAGCCTAACTTCCTTCCCCAGTAGCAAGCACGGCCTCAGCAGAGCGGCTGGCACAATTCTTAGGCTAATGTAAAAGGGTCTGGTTCACAGAGCTTGCCTTTCAATTGCCCCAGTTAATACACAGCATCACCCCTCTGGACATCTTAATCAATCAATCACAGGCCAATAACACTGTTATTGTATCTTTTGGGAAGGAAGAGAGAGGGTGTCTGCAGCAGCTGGGCTGGCATGGAGACAGTGAGGCTAGCTCTGTGGCCCAGAGCTCAGCACCTTCCTTTGGATACATGTCCAGTATGCATGGATGAATTCTGGGGTTTTATCTCTGGGCACATAATTCCCGAGAATTAAGTAAAAGAAAAACAATTGGATTTTTTTTGGCAGCTGTCTAGTATAGGGATCCGAATCTGTGACTTTTGTGTTACAATGCTAAGCTCTAAAGTAAAAGAAAATTTGAAAGATTTTTTAACTGCAGAAATATAAACTATCCCACCTCCCTGTTTTGTATCCAACTTCCTCTGAATCAGAATTCTTAACACAACTGAAGCAACCATGGCACTTGCCACAGCCTTGACGTGGAGATGGACACAACCAAAGGCCATCCAAGAATATCAGGAGGACTCACAGCTCTTCCAAGTTCCATAAACCTAATTCGCCACTTTTAATTCATCATAATCGCAAAGCACTTTCCAGAAATACCAGAAAGTAAAGCAGGTAACTTTTCATGGGATGTCTGATTTCATCTTAAATACTAGTAAGAACTTACCTTGGACTCGTGAGAAGGAATTTCAAAGAGAAAAGGAAGTTGAATGTAAGGTCCTATCTTTTTATTTTTATTAAACTCTCAAATAATAACATAACTTCACAAATTCCAAGTTGATTAGCAACAAAAACAAATAGCTCTGGCCGTCAGAAAAAGAATAAGCAAACGGCACATATACACACACAAACACACATACACATGCACACACGCACACACAGAGCAAAGTTTTCAAAGTTATGTCTTTAAACAAAAGATTTGAACAAATCGAAAGGTAGATACAAAGAAGCTGTTAAAAAGAGACCACTGGATGTAGAAAAGATAGCATGGAGTTTCTGTAAACAGGAGAAACATAATAAAGAATTTTCTGATAATGAGGTTTAGGTTAGATTGTTTCTGAGATTTTTCCCAATACTAAAATATTTCCAACCCAATGTTGGATCAGACTTTTCCCAAACTGAACTCAAAATCTAGTTGTCAATACAGGACTGCTTGGTTGCTGTTCTGTGCTTATCTAGGTGGGTGAGGGGAAGGGATGTAAACTTGAAAGATTTGTGAGCTTAGGTGCTCTCCTAATAGTTGTAATATATCAGACAATTATATAAAACAGATTTTCTGGATTTAACTGCCTCCCCAAACTAATACTTGATAGATAGATATACAGATAGATAGACAGATAAACAGATAAACATACAGACAGACAGAGACAGACGGAAGTCTGAAAGCAGGAGGGGGAACTTGCCTGCATGGTCACCTCTTTGCTCTCACTCCTAGGGCCCAGGGACCACTCGTAGAGGATAATCTGGTGATCATCACTGCTCTGGTTTCCATTCAAAGTGATGGAGTTTTGGGGCAAAGTTATGGTCTGATTTGGTCCCGCATTGGCAACTGGGGGGTAGTCCACAGCACTGTTGACTATTAGGGCTGCAGTGGTGGAGTTAGTGGCTCCATCCAAGTCTGTGATGGTCAACCTACAAAAAGAAGAGGAAGCCCGAGTTGTAAGAACAATGCCAAATCTTAAGGTAAGTGTCAATTCAGTCTGCTCATGGTACACTTTTCAGCACAACTCAGAACAGGTGTCAATCAAAATTTGAGGATGAAGCTAAGAAAAGCACACAGACCTGAGGATATTTTTGTTCGCTTTTGTTGCTATTGATTTATTTTTATCTCTCTCTTTTTTTTTTTTTTTTTGGTGGCTGCCTGGTATGTGGATCCAAACCCATAACCTTGGTATTATCAGCAAACACACTCTAACCAACTGAGCCAACCAGCTATCCTATTTTTAGTTCATAATATATTCACATGTTAGAGTTTAACCTTTATAAGTTTCTGATTAGTCTTTGAGATGCTGGGTAAAGAAACCGTCCTCAGCTAACACAGAAGCTGCTCTGTAATAACTGAAACTAAGAGTGTATGAGGTTTAAGTTCTGGAGAGTCAGTGAATCATTCATAAATGTTCAGCTATGAAGCTTTTAAAATTTTTAATTCTTTTCGAGAGGACTTATTATAATTGTGTTTTCAGGATACTCCTTGCAATGAGATTTTAGGATTAAGCACTTTTGAATACAAACCAATGTTCATCCTACACAAACAAAAAGAACTGCCTTTGACCCCGTTGTAGTAAACTGATCTCCTAATGTCGCAATGGGAACAGTGAAATTACAAACAGGTCACTTCATCCTTCTGGGGTAAAGATGAATGCTAAACAGGTGTAAATTAGGAATATGAGAATGAAGCTATGGAATGAAGCTATTTGTAGATAAGACACATACATAGGGGGTGTCCATGTATTCTGAGCCTCCTTTCACACCATCCCACATACTCCACACAACCAAGAGCCAAACTCCAGTTTTGGCTCTGACAGCAAACCAGACACCAAAGTCCTTCCTTCTTAACAGGGTGAGTCAGGACACATTCTTGGCTCTTAAGAAAATTTCTTCCTGGTTAAATCAGTAAGTAACCTGACTCAGTAACAGCAGTAACCTGTCTCAAGCAGATAGTGAAGGATAATTAAAAATCTGAAATACTCTAGAGCATCTTTGTGGGCTTTTCAGTCAAGGAGGAATCCTGTTAGATTCTTGAGGGTTTCTTAATCAGAACAGACTTCAGATGATCCATAAATACACACATACATACATATATATATGTGTGTATATATATATATGGGCTCCTTCTCTGGAATCATCATATTCTCATGAAATCATCATCTCATCTTATATGAGATCTTAAAAATATAATATGCCAGAACATATGGGATTCAGCTAAGCAGTACTTAAAGAAAAATTATAACTTTAAAAGCTTTACCAAAAAAAGAGGAAAATCTAATATAATGACCTAAAATTCTACTCCAAGAAAAAGAAGAGCAAAGTAAATCAAAAGTAAATAGAAATAAATAATAAAGAGCAAAATCAATGAATTAGAAAACAGATAAATGAGGGCCGGCCCGTGGCTCACTCGGGAGAGTGTGGTGCTGAGAACACCAAGGCCCCGGGTTCGGATCCCATATACGGATGGCGGGTTCGCTCACTGGCTGAGCATGGTGCTCACAACACCAAGTCAAGGGTTAAGATCCCCTTACCGGTCATCTTTTGGAAAAAAAAAAAAAAAAGAAAACAGATAAATGAAAAATTAACAAGGCTCTAGTTAGGGATTCTTTGAAAAGATAAACAAAATTAACAAACTCCTTAATTAAACTGATCAAAAGAAAAAGAGCATGAACACAAATCACCAATATTGGGAGTGAAAAAAGGGTTATCATCACAGATCCTATATACATAGAAGGAAAAATATGAAAATTCTGTGAAGAACTTTTGCCAACAAATTTGCCATTTTAGATGAAATCAACAAATTCCTTGAAAAATACAACTCACCCAACTTACCAAAAACTCACACACACACACACAAAGAAAACTGAAATAGCCTTACATCTATTAAAGAAATTGAATTTGTCATCAAAAACCTTCCCAAAAAGAAAACTCCAGGCCCAGATGATCTTACCGGTGAGTTCTATCAAACATTCAAGGAAGAAATACTACCAGTTGTACAAAAATGTTTCAGAAAATAGAGAAAGATAGATTGCTGTCCAACTTGATTTATGGAGCTAGCATAATAATCCTCACACAACACCTTGACAAAGACATCACACAAAAAAAAAGTTATAGATCAATATCTTTCATGAATACAGGCACAAAAATCCTTACCAAAATATTAGCAAATTGAATCCAACAACACTGTATCAAATAAATATCATGACCAAATTGCATCTGTTCCAGGAACATAAGGTTGACTTAACATTCAAAAATCCCACACACTACACAAAAACTAAGTTAAAATATATCAGTGATCTAAATATAAAAGCTAAAACTATAAAACTTCTAGGAAAAAACACAGGAAAAAATCTTTTCAATCTTGAAATAGGCAAAGGTTACTTACATAAACACAAAAAGCATGAAACCTAAAAAATGATAAATTAGATTTCATCAAAATAAAAACTTTTGCTTTCTATGAAAAATATAATAAAGGAAACAAAAAGGCAAGCCACATACTGGGAGGAATTATCCACAATACAGATATCAAATAAAGGGCTTATATTCACAATGTATATAGAATCTTACAACTAAATAAGACAATGCAATTTTTTCAATGGGCAAAAGATTTGAATAGACACTTCACAAAAGGAGTTGAATGGCTAACAAGCACCTGAAAATATGCTTAATATCATTAATTATCAGGGAAATGCAAATTAAATCACAGACAAACCACCTAGCAGATTGGCTAAAATTTTAAAAACTGACTATCCTAAGTGGAGACTGGAACGCTCATATACTGAGATGAGAATATAAAATGGCACAACCACTTGGGAAAGAGGTGAGATTGTTAAACTCACTATATGATCTAGGCTTTAAGCATTCCTGGGTATCTGCCTCCCCCATGCACCCTCAAAATAAAAATATATGTCCATACAAAGACTTGTACACAAATGCTCATGGCAGCTTTATTTGCAATAGTTCTCAATCGTAAACAACCTAAATATTCATAACAGATAAATGAATAGACAAATTGTGGTATATACACACATGGGAACAGAACTTAACAATGGAAAGGAACAAGCTATTGCTACAAACAACATCAATAAATCTCAAAATCATTTGCTAAGTGAAAGAAGCCAGGCCAAAAAGAATACATCCTGTATGTTTCCATTTATATGAAATTCTACAAAGTGCAAAATAATATAAAGTGCCAGAAAGCAGGTCAATGGTTGCCTAAGGATGGGAGTGGAGAGAGACGGATTACCAAGGGGCATAAGGAAACTTCTGGGGGTGATGGAAATGTGTATGATCTTGATTGTGGTGATGGTTTCACAGGTACACATGTATGTCAAAAATTCATCAAATTTAATACTTTAAATATGTGCAGCTTTTTATAGTTTAGTTATACCTAAAAGAGTTGTAAAAAGAAAAAGATTAAGACAGGTAGTCATACAATTAACAGATAATCCTACAACTCTGCCTCCCTTCGACTCTAAAGATGCCAACTTTCCTTTGATAACTCAACAGAGCAACAAGATGCCATTCCCACACTCCTTCAGACAACCCAAACCAAATGTCTCTAATAAACTGATGAAGATATCAGAGTCTACAGTGGCAACCAACCAAAAGCCCCGAAGAAATCAAATCAAGAGGCAACTCTTATCAAAATGAAGAGAAGCACAGTGTTTCGTAAGTATCAATTTAAGGAAATAGTCAAAACATAAGTAGTGGAAAGCACAATAAAGGTGGGGACCCACTTGCCTGAAAGTATAATTACCAGGAACAAGGTGAGACAAGCGTAAGATGGGGGAATCGACCGAAGTCATCTCCTCCAAGGAGGGCCCGCTAATTTCTTCCCAGTGATAACTCACTATTTTAGTATCATCTGTACTTTCTAAAAGATTAAAAAATAATTAGAATGAAATAAAAAATAGTAAAACACATGTCTTGTAATTTATATTATTGCATATTTAAGTTCATTTTTGTGTGAAATTATATACTTGCATAAATCTCAATGGATATCTATCATGTATAAGGAGGCTTTTTCCTCCTCCCTAAATTATCATCACTATTTTTCTCCTGGATTTCCACCAGACTTAAGGCTGTTCCCACTCAGTTGAATATTTAAGAAGCACAGTGACAGGCGCTAATGCTTTTTGAAACACAGGAGTCAAAAATGGCAGCATATTGAAATGCTAGTTCTACTCGCCTTAACTACATACAGCAAGTGATATACTACTGATTATTTCAAATAGGCATCCGAACTGACAGATTCACAAAGACTTAAGAGTTGCTTATCTATAATTTATAAAACAGCTTTTAATACCTTAATTATTAAGGTGTATAAGAAAAGTCATATCCTACATGAAAATTTCCCATTTCTACTTTAAAAGAGAGCAAACAAAGAGGCCTGGAAGGGAGCCAGTTTCATCTCATTCATTTAAGGAAAGAACAAGTTCATGCGACAGATTAATAATCCTAAATAGGTTCCTGTAGCGAAGCCATACTGAATTACAGGAATCAAAATGTGATGCATTTTCTCGTGTAAATATTTCTATTTAAAATATGCTTCATTTTTATGTATCTAAGGGGGAAATGTGGACATCTATATTTGATTAGATGCAAATGGACATATCAGTGTGATTGCCATACATTTGTAGGCTTGCAAAATGGAGCAGCATTAATGGCCAACAAGTACGTTTCACTCAGAAACCAAAACAACTATTCTTTACTCTCTCTAGAATTTGGTGTTAGCTTTGTGATTAAATGCACATAAAAAGCAATTACCGGGTACACTGAAACTGTTGAACCAAGTCAAACACAGGATATGTTTTCAATCTATTCTCATTTACATGGACACCTGTAGCTACACCAGGGCCCCTTCCACATATACTCTAGTAGAAGGAATGAAATCTGAATTAAATTAATAGATAAAAACTACCTACCCTCACTGAAGGCAATTCTACTAATCGTTGTTAGAAGTGATTTTCCACTTCCTAATATGTGCTACACCAAAAGGAAATTATTTAATAATTGCTTTTATTCCAGGTCAAATAGCTGGGCCCTAAAGAACTTTCTCATAGAATAGACAAATGCTGAGGGGAAAATAAGCACACGACAGAGAAGTTGCGAGGCAGGAATTGAACTTAAAGCTACAAAACTAAAGAAAAAGGGGACCATTTATTACTGTATGAGCCCGTAAGTCCTCCCAGCCTTGATGCAGAGCACCTGTTAAATCTCACATTATGTATGGCAAAAAAAAAGTCTCTAAAGTATCACAGGATACACACTGCTGCCATCGATAAGGGCGGTCGTCAAAGGCAAAGTGAGCTCTTGTATCAGGGGAGAAATGACTGCTACAGGTGGCAGGTTGACTCTTCTGGCTGTGACAGAAAAAAGGACAGTGACTGAGCCCACATTGTGTATGCATATGTCATTACCCAAATAAAACCATCTGCTTTTTAAAATTGATTACAAATGTCCTGTAAAAAAGGTGCTTATCCACAGGACGCAACTGTTTGAAGTTTGGTGTCTTCCTATAAACTTTAGGAGCTGGTCTGTATGTTTACATTTTTGTATGTAATTCCAGGCTCAGTGAAGACATCACCAGGGGGGTAGCCACAGAATATGAGCAGTAACAGCAGAAAAGGAGAAATGGATTACAGTTCCAGCTCCTGTGATTACTGCATCTTAAATCTTTGACTGAAGTCACCCCCACCCCCATGCTTCAGCTATAATAATAACTAGGCAGAATGTGCAAAGGATAGAGCTGTCAGCTCCTCTGGTGAAGGTTGGGAGGTGGAGCTGCTGCAGAGGAGTCCACCTCAGTCCATGCATGTTGAGCCTTCAGCCTAGTGGAGGGGGTAGCAGAGGCTGAAGGGCCAGCTTGTGTTCTATCCATCGAGCCACCCAGACGAAGGGCTACCTGTTTCTAATTCACACGAATTCACTGACCTTTGGGAGCAGTGGGCTTGAAAGTCCACAGTACACATTTTCCTCTGACCCCTTAGTTGCTCAGTTGAACATATTTGAAATGCTCCCGCGTGCAAAGTGAAGCTGAATCATGGGGAGTGGAGGTAGGAGTAACAGTGGATGTAGTAAATGTCAGACAGAGGGGGCTGAGGTCTAGACAATCAGCCTCCACTCAAGAACAGCAAGCAACAACCCTGTAGCCTTACAGAGCAGGGTCAAGTGAGTACTAAGGGTCATACTGAAAATAGGAAAAAAACAAAATCAAAAACACAATCCTTGCATGTTTTCTCTACAATAGAGCCTGATGTAAAAATATGTACACATATTACCATGTCATCTAGGAGCCAAAATTGTGATAACCCTGTACAGCAGGAGATCATTCTCTTACACAGGCTTACCTGGCTTAACAGTGACATTAACAAATCCTTCTCCAAAGGAAGTTTCACTAGAAACAGCTACTTTGAAGGCATAAAATCCTACTGCCAACTGTAAAATGAAGAAAACTTACACAAGTGAACATGCAAAGACATGATGAGTCCACTACCTAGAGATGGCTAAAATATCCCAGAAGCCACACTGCTAAAGTCAGCAGAGAGAAGGGGCTCAGGAGAAAGCCTTATCTGGATCTGTCAAGAGACTGCCACATGTTTGAACCCTACCCTCTAGTACACTAAAGATCACTTAGACAGTTCTTTTGCTTACCTACAGATGTTCACGGGACTTAGAGGCCTAAGTGACATGGTCCAGCTGAGGGCAGCAGTTCTCAAGTGTGTATAAAAGGGAATCACGCATTTTTAACACAACGGTCTGTCAAGGTGGCTGCCTGTGATCTGGGTACCACACTTTGAGACACAGAGCTCAGTGCCATGGGGGTGATGCAAGTTCGTGCTGTACCATTAGCTATGCAGTTGCAGGAGATGAAGATAGCGTCATCACCTGGCAGGAAACCAGACCTCAGGAGCTAAGTAAGTTTATTTATCCTGATGGACCAGGAAGAGGGTGTATTTCTTCTTGTGAGGTGCCTATATCTTGGAGCAATATCTGATAGTCAAAGCAATTTGTGAACTGGATTAGAATTATTGGTAACTCTTAGAAATGTGCCTAATTGAGAACCAGGCACACAGGTAAGTAGAATGTCTCTAACACTTCAAGGAGAGCAAGAGTTAAAACACAGGCTTTTTAATCTCACAGCAGGGGTTTCTGGCAAACAACCTCCCATCCATCCCCTACCCTTCCCCAGCTGATATGCCAAAGTAACTCAAATGAAGAAAAGCTATCCAAAAGCCTCTTTATTTAACCACTGCCTGCCTACCTATGGTTGAAACTTTATTCAGTTATACCCTTCTTGTTGACTTAATCATAAGAGCGACCTCTGTGTTCAACAGCTAAGACAGTGTTAACTGAACCCTATGGGATGCTGTCAAATACAAGTCTCCAGTTACTTACTTGAGAGAGGTTAAGAGTTTGCATGTGTCCTTGTTTTATTTCACCTCGGTATTCTACAGGGTGGCTTATTAAACTCCACTCATAGTTGTAGGTTGTTTCTGAGAGCAAAAGAGAAATATGAGTAGTTACAAATTCTGAGAGGTCACTATATAACCTGGGCAGAGGGAAGGAGATGATAGCCTTGAACCCACCAGCATGGATTATCTTAGATATAATGAACTCCACTTTCAACTATCATCCAAGTAAGGAACAGCAGCATTTCTGTATCTTTTTAATGTAAAATTTCTTTTTTTATTATGAACACATACAACTTAACAGAAAATTTAGACAATATAGAAACTAAAAAAAAAAAAAAAGATCTCCCTAAGCTCATAGTTAACATTTGATGACTTTCTTTCTAGGGTACTTAATCTGATTATCCACATAAATTTCAATGTAGTATAATCCACCGTACTTTTTCTTCTTTTAATAAAAAACAAAGAGATTTCAATTCATTTAATTTGTTTTAGGGGTTTATTTAAGTTCACAAGAATGGATTAAATATCTCTATGTTAAGATAAAGCTATCTCCCATCATCAAATATTAGTAAAGTATGAGGTACCCTAGCTCAAAGAATTAAAATGCAAATGCCAAATATTATCATCTCCTTTTGTAAAATTTCAACTCATGCGTGATAGGGAAATATGAATAAAGAAACTAACCTGAATAAGAAACAAACATTTTAAGAATGAATCTACTTAAGAATGAATGCACTTCATGGGCCACAGGGATAAGTTAAATATTCACTGAACAACAGAGCACGGGACAAGTGGAAGAGTACTCTGAAGAACATTTTTGGAGCAGCTGGTATGAGGTATCTTTAGAAGCTCAGAGCCATGTTGTCAACACCATGGTATCTGCGAACAAACCTTTGGGTGCATGCCACCTCCCGCTCCTCACAGTGGAATCTTTCCAGCTCTGTGGTTTATCACAGGTCAAGATCTGGTACGTGGCAATCTCTTCTGCTCTAATATATCACTCTGCTTTGCATCATCAGAAATTTATGACTTTCCACCCTGAACAATTAAAGGATATGTACTATATTTAATTTCCTATACTCTTAATCCATTTTAAACCATTTCAATAAACTTTCATGCCTATGATCATCAAAGCCTTGTCTTCCACGCAATGTTGTGAAAATGATTCAGTGCTGTAAATAACCTGTAAAGACCTGTTATGGAAGAACACCCCAGCTCTATGGGCCCTGAGTGGTCACAGAGGAAAGTCAAGCTCTCACCTGCAGGTGGCGCTGGCACAACAAAGGCCTTCAGTTCAACTTCATTGTTGGGTAAAGTTATTATTAGGTTATCCCCAGCAGACACCGTAAGTTCATTCACTAAAAGTTAATTAGAAATAGTACATGCCATTAAATAATATAACGTAATATAGTTATATTACTGCCCTACAACAGACCTGTTTTCAATACCCGTAAAATAAAATAACATGTTTCTGTAGTAGCTCTTCATATGATTTTATCTAAGACACTTTTTTCCTTTGGCTAATAATTGAACTGTACCCTATATTATGCTGCAGGGTAGACTTTGTAAATGCAAAACCATATATATGAGTTGTCACTGTGAAGGAAATAATCACACAAATTGACTGAGCAATGTGTTGGGTGACAACAATTGTGCGAAACAGGTGGGGTACTATGGATTAGGTCTATTTTCTCTCTTTCTACCATATTTGACTCCCTGGTGTGACCTATGTGAGCTATTTTTAGTTATAAAAAGACTGAGCATAACCACAAGTGTTTCTGTATCATTAGTCACACACCACTCAGTTCTGATAGTAACCTCATGAATTACTGCTAATGGCCTTGCTCTTGGAAACTTTCCAAGAGAAAATCCAATCGACTTCAATATAAGCAGCTACTTTAACTCAAGCAGCAGGAACATTAACTCTCATCAAAAGCACTTGTCCATTAAATCAGAATCCAGAACAATACTCATTTACTTTCTCTCTAACCATATATTCATGCTATGGTTCCATCGACTTGACTAGACATTAGTTCCATTTGTAAAATGCATGGTGATATGTCAAAATATCTATTGAGGCTCAGAAAACCCAAAAGAGAAGGTCTCAGAAGCAACCTCAAGAGCTAATTCCTCTGACCTTCCCGTCCCTTCTGTCTCTCAGCCTTACTCTCCCGCAATACAAGCCATAGAAACTAGAATTCCTGCTCCCCAAGGCAGGTCATAGAAACTAGAACTCCTTTTCCTCAAAGCCAGCTATAACGACTAAAAAAATACTGTAATCTCCCCACTGCCTTTCTGTCTTAGAGCTGACACCATAAAGAAATTCTTTGATCTACCCTGTCTGATTATACAACATAAGACCCCTGCAGTGGATTGAATTATGTCCCCTGAAAACTCCCTGAAGCTTGAATTGTATCCCCCAAGTTTTATGTATTAGAAACTTAGCCCCCACTGTGATTGTTAAGAAGGTGAGAAATCCTACTATGGTAATCGAAAGGTGGAGCCTTGAAGAGGTGATTGGATTGTAGGACCATGCAGTAATGAATGGATTAAAAATGGTGGCCAGGGGTGTGGTTCTGAGGGCTTTAAAAGAGGAGGGTCTGTCTCTCTCTCTCTCTGCTCTCTCTGCTTCCACCATCTTGCAATGTGAGACCCCTGGATCACTGTCACCACTACCAGATGGACTTCCCAGCCTCGGAAACTGTAAGCAATAAATTTCATCTTCTTTATCAGCACCGTACTCTCCCGAGTGAGCCACGGGCCAGCCCAATTTCATCTTCTTTATAAATCACCCAGTTCCAAGTATTTTGTTATAAGCAATGGAAATGGACTAATACAACCCCCATTCCAGAAAAAGCCCTGCCCCATACCCAGAAGAGAGAAATGCTGCACAAAGAGGCCAAAAAGAATCTGAGCAGACAAGCCTTGCTAGGTTTCCCCACTCAGTCTATTAACATTAGATGATATTTTTCTGTCCAATCATATTTCTACACACTGTCCCTGCTTTATAGAACCTAAGCATAAAAATGGACAGGTTTTCCCATATCTTTGGGTCGTCATTCTGAAGGCTCCCATGTCACATAAAACTATGATCAAATAAATTTGTTATGCCCTTTCTGACATCAATCTGTGTTTTTTCAGGTGATTTTCAATGAACCTTCAGGGAATGAAAGGGAAGTTTTCCTTTGGACCCTACATATCACATACAGAAAAGCAAAGATTAAAAAAAAAAAAACTAAGTGCTCTCCAAAGGTCTCAGCCACTTGGAGATGTTAGAGGGTCAGGCTGCTCATTTAATCTGCTCCTCTCCACTCCATTCTGGGGTTTTTGAGTGCCTTCCTAGACCAGCTGCAGAGGCTCTCTCTGGCTCCTCTGGCTCCTCTCTCCAACTTTTTGCCCTGAAAATCAGCACTTGAGAACCCAGAAGAGATATTCATTCAAACCTATCATTTTACAGATGGCGAAATTAAGCTCCAGAAAGGTGAAGTAAGTTGTTCAAGGCTATTTGAATAATTAGCAACAGGTCCACCAATATTTAATTAATTTAAATGTATTTATTTCAGCAAACACTTAAGCACTAAATTAAACTGCTAGGCACTGTTCAAGGGCTTGGAAGCCATTGGTTCATTTCATCCTCATAATAATCCTATGCAGTAGGTACTGTTAGAACCCACGGATCCTAATTCCCAGGCCAGTTCCTTTTTCCATATGCACACAGCTTCTCTTCCACCCTTATCCTTCTCTCTACTGAAGCTCAGGATCAAAATAAGTAAAAAAGATAGAGAGGGTAATCCCCCAAACATATTACCCACAGAAAAGCTCAGGAAACATGACCCGTAGGTTTTGTATATGATAACTTCTTTATTAAAAAATCTCATGGAAATTTTTCCATCCTTCCACAGCCTCTGCAGCACATGCAGCTTTGATCACATCTTCCTTTTTTGGAACTATAGAAGACCAGAATATGCCAACCCAAAATATGACTTTAGGAGACCAGATTACACCACCACAAATATGCCTCTTTAGCAGAAGGATTATTTTGAGCTGATTATTTTGAGAAACAGCAGACAAGGAGAAGCTCCAGAGTAGAAGTTACCCTTTTGTAAGGCAAATTCACCATTTGTAAGGGTGTCTCCTTCTCTATACCAGGATGAGATAGTGACTAAATCATGAGAGACTCCTATCAATGGAGAAGGCATTGACTTGAATCTGCATAACAAGCCTCACTCTTGCCTACCTGGTCACCTTCTATCACTTACCTTCCCCACACTGTTTGTCTTTGTTTTAGATAAACATGCTCTAGATAAGCCAGAGTTCTAAGGCCACTTCTTTGAGATTTACTCATTCTCTGTCTCCCATGTATATATGAAATACGCATGTTAATAAACTCCTGTTTGTTTTTTCTGTTGTTAATCTGTCTTTTGTTACGGAGGCTCTAGCCTAGAACTTAGACGGGTAGAGGGAAAAAGATTTTTTTCCTCCCTTACAGAACTCTCCCCTCCCTTCCCTTCCCTCATTCCATGCTTTCCTCTCCTTATCCTACCTCTCCAGCATGACTACCCAGTCAGCTTGACAGTTTCCTTCTGCTCTTCCAGCTCCTTGTACAATGATGTCCCCAAAGTTCCACCTGTCAGGCCTCTCCTCGGCACACTCCAGTGCTCTCCCTGGATGATCTCATATGTCCCACGTCTTCAACTGCCACGTCTATATTGATGACTCCTAATCTTTGAACTCCAGCGCAATTGCCCATCTAATTACAGTTCTACATGTTCATACATCTTAGATTCCTTTTTCCTTCATCCTGACATTCACTTGCTCATCAAATCCTAATGAATTCTGCTCCCTTATCTCTGGGATCTAGTTCATTCTCTCCATCCCTGCAACCACTCACCATAGCCTTTTAGTGGATCTTCTTGCCTCCAGGCAGCTCATCAAATCCTAATGAATTCTGCTCCCTTATCTCTGGGATCTAGTTCATTCTCTCCATCCTTGTAACCACTCACCATAGCCTTTTAGTGGATCTTCTTGCCTCCAGGCAGCTTCATACTATTTTCTTAATACAAATCTGATCATTTTGCTTTCCTGATTATAACCATTAAAGGATTCTCTATACCCATCCAATAAAGCACAGATTCCTGAGCATAAAATAATCTTTTAAAATCTCACCCTGTGGCCATGCTACACTCATACCTTGCCATTCCCTCTCCACTCACTCCATCAGTTCTAGCCCTACCCAGCTCCTTCCAGTTCTTCCGAAACGTCACATGAGCTCTTGCATGGGCAGTGAGTGAGATGAGGGATGGGAAGTGCTGGCCATGGTGCCTGACACTCCGTAAGTGCTCAGTAAATACAGTTATCACCACTGTTAGTGCACATGTTGCTCCGTGGACCTAAACAACAGGCTAGCTCCATGTTAGCTGGCACTCTCTCCTAGTACTATCTCCTCTGGAAAGGCTTCCCTGGCTCCTCCTTGTGGTTCTGGTGCCCCTCCTCTGCTCCCATTGCAGGCTCTCATAGCTCTTACCATATTGTACCAAAACCCTCTATTTACCCATCAGTCTCCTCTCCTGAACTTTAGAGTCACTAAGGGAAAAGACAATGTCTTAGACATTTTCTTATTCCCAGCATGTAGCACCATTTCTGGCACATGACAGATGCTCAAAAGTGTGCCTGGAGGGAATGAATAAACTTTAAAAGTTGTCACTACTATATTCTACAGCATATCTTCAGTAAATTTCTTCCAATCGCATTTTTTAAAAGTTACCTGTCCTGGGAGCAGTGGTAGGAGATGCGGGCTGCTCAGATGGGGTGGGCCCAGAGGGGACAGCACTAGTGGGCAGTGTTGGGATGCTGCGCTCTGTGCTCCTCGGGGTGACTGTGACAGCAGGGCTTTGCTCCACAGGGGCTGGGCTGAATTCCAGGCTGGCTGGAGAAGGATTACGGGAAGGCATGAGAACCTATGAGATCAATTACAAGGATAAATGGTTATAAAAAAAATGAAGCACTAAATTAAAAATAGGTTGATCAAACTAAGAGAAATCAATTGACCAGCATTTTAAAAACCAGGTAGTAGGTCTACCACAATTTTAAGATGCTCAATTTCCTTGAACTTTCAGGCATCTGAGTTTGTGAAGTGAGTGCTAATGGATGAAGCTGTTCACTGAACCTGTGATCACTAAGAATAGTATGAAATTCAGAATCACTGCAAACCCGGGCTGCAGAATAGGTGTTCATAGCATATTATAGTGGGGCCTCTGCAAATGCATAGGATGAACTGGATTTTGTTTTTAGATTTATAGAGTCCTGAAAAATTATTGCCAAGGTGAACTAAAGGCTGAAAGTAGACAGTGGTTAAGGTACCTTGGATTAAGGTTGTAATGCCACCAGGAAATGGCTGAGGCGGGGGGAAATCCCTAGTCCTGCTCCTCTCTAAAACATTTGCTTTCCCACCATGCTGCTTCTCCAGCTGGAATCACATGCCAATTCTTACTTTCACTGCTCAGTAATCCATCCACAACTTCCACCACAGAATTCCTTGCTAAGTTATCAGGGTGCAAGTTTCTCTCCAACACACCCAACCAGAGGAAAATGAATCCTCTACGGAAGCAACTGAACATCAGTGTCCCCATTTCAGCCCTTCAAGTTAAGCCGGGACTAGTCAATAAAAGTCTCAAATGGCCATTGTTTCTATTTTCTCCACACTTACTAACTTTGTTGTTTTTTTGTTGTTTTCTTTTTTTGTCGTCTGGCCAGTATGGGGATCCAAACCCTTGACCTTGGTGTTACAACACCATGCTCTAACCAATTGAGCTAACCAGCCAGCCCTACTCTTATTTACACTGAAAGAACTTGTTTTAGGTGAATCTGTCTAGTCTTGTCCACTTAAATACACAGCTGCAAAAAATGTCCTTTATCCTCTACAAGTTTGATCTGATCTGTTTTTCACAGACGTCCTATTCAATAGCACTATTTTCTATGATGCTGCTATGAACATTTATGTACAAGTCTTTGTATGGACATATGTTGTTATTTCTCTTGAGTAAGTACCTAGAAGTGGAATTGATGGGTCATAGGGTAACTCTATGTTTAACATTTTAAGGAATTGCCAGACCATTTTCCAAAGGAGCAGAACCATTTACATTACTATCAAGCAGTGTATGAGCATTCCAGTTTTTCTACATGCCCACTAACACTTATTAACCATTTTTTTGTTTGTTTTGTTTTGTATAATTCTAGTCATCCTAGTAGCTGTGAACTGGTATCTCACTGTGGTTCTGATTTGCATTTTCTTAAAGATTAATGGTATTCATGTACATCTTTATATCATAAGCATCTTTTCATGTGCTTATTAGCCATTTTTCTATCATATTTGGAGAGATGTCTATTTAGATTCTTTGCCCATTTTTAAACTGAGTTATTTGGTTGGGCTAGCCAGCTAGCCCAGTTGGTTAAAGCATGGTACTGATAACACCAAGGACCAGGGTTCAATCCCAGTTCTAGCCAGCTACCCAAAAATAAATAAATAAATAAACTGGGTTATTTGTCTTCTTATTAGTTGTAAGAGTTATTTATATATTCTGTATACAATATTTATGATATATGATTTACAAATATTTTATCCCATTCTATGGGTTGTCTTCACTTTCTTGATGTCACCTGAAACACAAAAGTTTTTAATTTTGATGAAGTCAAATTTATCATATTTTTCTTTTATTGCTATGCTTTTGATGTCTTATCTAAGAAATCATTGACTAACCCAAGCTTACAAAGATTTTCTGGTGTGTTTCCTTATAAGTGTTTTACAGTTTTAATTCCTACATTTAGATTTTTGGTCCTTTTTGAGTTAAATGTTTTAATAAGGTATGAGGTAGAGACCTAAATTCATTCTTTTGTATGTGAATATCCAGTTATCCTAGTACCATTTGTTGAAAAGACTATTCTTTACCCAATGAATTGTCTAGGCACATTTATCAAATGCAATTGTACTATTTTAAGCACTTTTTTGGTGAGAAAAGAGACCCGAGTTTCTGTCATTAATTCCAAACTTTGCACTTCATCAGAATAAAATGATATTTCTTAATACGCTATGTATCTAATGTTTATAAACATTTATTCAAGGATTTTTTTCAAAGTTATTGTGATTGTAGGGTAAAATTTGTATTTCAATGTAAAATAACACATTGTCTACAGGATACTCCTCTAGGTTGTCTGATTCTAGTCTTTCTAGTATTTGAGCTATTTTGCAACTCTGTAAGTTGTAGGTAATTGATAATGCAAAATAATTTTTGTCTACGGACATGTAGATTTTGCCCTGTCTTGCAGAGGTTTGATTGAACTCCCTCCCCTTCTCCCTGGAAAGCCAATTTTACCTCCATTCATACATTCATTTCAATATTCTGGATCATTGAAATATACCTGTTCTTCAGATTCTCTTGTGAAACCATAATGATTAATGAGTAGAATAAAATCTCTAACATATGTTCATTTTATATCTGTATAATTCATAATTTTACCTTCTTTGATAATTATCTTTTAACATAACCAGCCTCAAAGGACTCAGCCAAAAGATTTTTAATAGAGCTTGATTTGAGATAGTTTCATCCACAGAAGCTAGAAAGTAAGTGACTTAGCAACACAAAAGAGGGTAAATTATGTTAATATTTACTGATATAAGCAAAGAACATAGTTAATTAATTCACATTATTTTTAATTGAAGGTTTTAAATTTTTAATCCAATTCCAAGTACAGAAAAATATAGAAACTTTGTAGGTTTGTTTTTTTTTTTTTGGCAGCTGGCCAGTAAGGGGATCTGAACCCTTGACCTTGGTGTTACAATGCTGTGCTCTAACCAACTGAAGAAACTGTGAACTACACAAAAATATAAGAAAGCAGAGATGAACCGTCTGATATTCTTAAAAATTAAAAATGACTTCTAGGCTGGCTGGCTCATTTGGTTACAGCACAGTGCTATAACACTAAGGTGAAGGGTTTGGATCCCCAAACCAGCCAGCTGCCAAAAAAAAAAAAAAAAGACTTCTAGTTACTTTTTTTAGCAATTTTTTATGGTTGAGATTACAATGTACAGTCAATTAAATACAATGTTCTTCACTTCTTCTAACCTAAGTACTGAAATCTTAAATACTATTTTCCTTTAAAAAAATTTTTTTTTTAATTTTCCTTTGAAAATTCTTAAAGGACTCCCATGTCCTTTTGTCTCTTCATTTCCAACTATATTCAGCTTCCTCTGATCAACACACTCACTACATTCTCATCTAGTCCCAGCCATTTCCCAAACGAGTAGCCTTTGAGCTCTCCAGTTATCCTCTCCTCACAACACGGTTCTCAACCTCTGTTTTCCTGACCTTCTGCCCTTAACACTTGGACCTTTTCCCTGCTTTTGGTATCTTTACTCCCCTGATGATTCTCATTCTTTTTTCATCTGGATTTTTCATGCAAAGCTCTGTAAATCTTATGTTCCCTACTTAGAACATCTCTCCTATCCAACTGATGCGTCATGGCACTGGTGAATTTCTAGCAATCTAAGCACCTGTTGGGTTTCAAAGAAACCTACTGTGGTAGATTTTCAAACCCTCTGGGTATATGTGCTGTGTATATTTGTTGTCCTCTGGGACTTCTATAAAATCCTCGTTCACCTTAAATACTGGTAGAGGCATCTCTAGGGAGACATCTGAATCTTCATTAGTTGGCTGACTTGAGAAAGCAGAACTATTTGTTCTTTTTAACAGCCTAGTCATGAAAGAACAGCAGAGGAACAGGATATTTTGTGTCCTGGGAGGCTCTAAGAGACAGTCATCTTTCTTGCCACCATTTGAGACAGGTGCCCTTTAGGGGAACCTACTTATGCTCATCCAGCCTGAATGAGTGCCTGGCTACTTAGACTCAGCCTCTCCCACCCCAGCACATCCTCAGCACACCCACCTCTTTCCCAGAGCTGTTGCTGGATTGTTCCTGGAGCTGAAAAGCCTCTTCTTTTTCCAATACCTCTTGTGAAGATGGAGTAGTTGCCAAGGGAAGCAACAAACTTCTCTCTGGGGCAGGGGTCCAAGCCGACTCATTCAGTGCGTGGAGCTCTGGGTCCTGCTGCTTCTCTGCTGATGCTGTAGGGCTGTCTCCAGCAGAGGAGTTGAAGCCTCCCTCGCTGTCAGGAAGCAGGCCCCAATCGGTGTACTCGGCACTCCCTCTAGGCTCCTGCTTACTGATGGGCTGGAAGAGGTCCTGCTCCAGCTCCCTGTAGTCATCTGAGTACTCAGACATCTCCTCTAGGCCCTGATCTTTGCCTAGAAAGGGGAAGTCCTTTCTGATATCCTCAGGTAAGTCCCCCCAGGCTCCCGAAGGGGAACCCCTATTCAATATCATCTCCCCATAGTCCAGCAACTGTGCAGACCTCTGGACAGGCCTGAGCACAAAGGTGAGATAAGACCTGATGGGGCCCATCTTCTTGGGCTCACAGTTCTCTTTGTGTGGGCAGCTCACCAGGTAGCAGCGGCCCTCAAACCACCAGGCCAGGTCACAGCTGTACAGGTCACAGCAAGCGGCCGTGCAGTCCACCACAGGGAAGGTTTGAGGCACCCGCATGATTCTGGTGGTTTTCAAGTTAGGTAAAATGACTGCATTGGAATACGTCTTCCCTTCACTGCACTGCTTACAGGCACAACCTGCAAACAAGGCACTCTCTAATGAGGAAAAAAGGCATTTCACAGGGCAGCAACTCTAGCTTAAGACCAGAAAATGGGAGCCTCACCAATCCTTGGCCAGTCTGGCAAGCAAATAAACAATCAGCACTTCCTACAGAAAAACCATTATATTATCTTGCAGTCCATCCATCAAACCACCCAACCATATATTTATCTTCCTGTCATCCCAAACTCTTATCCATCCTCCACTCACCCACCCAACCATCTATCCTTCTCTTCTTCTGTCTTTCTACCCGCCTATCCCTCTATTCTTCCACCCACTCACCCACTCATCCATCCATAGATTCTTCCACCTTCCACGCACCCTTCTATCCATCCATTCTCTCCATGTAGTTTCACTCCACATAATTAACAGAAATATTCTTCTCCATGTATGGATTATTTTACATTTTTTTAATATTTTGTTCCTCACATAAAATTCAGTTATACAGGTTTACTTTACAAAGTAGCATCACATCTTTTTTACTGTTGTTTAATTTTTTTTTAATCTCATGGGCTATTCTGATAATAGATCAATTAACAGGAAAATATCAAAGGAGAGAAAAACTTGTCCTCAGTGCATATCCAGAACCAACTAGTTTTAATATGATTCTGAATAACAAGCCATAAATGTTAACAACCAGTTACTATAGCAGGTATGAGAGTGATGCTATGCAAAGTGTGGGCCGCTGTGCTGCAGGCCTGTGTACTTGGCTCCCATCCACAACCAAATAACAGAAATGGAGGTTTTTACAGACTTCTATGGTGATTTGTCATTACCTGAAATCAAAGTACAAAATCACTTTTCTTGCATTCCTGTTTGTTTTTTGGCATTTTACATAAGAATCAGTCTATAACGGATTGGACATAAAAACAAACTGGTTCTTCGCCACATACAGTTTGAGAATTACTGTGTTAAAGTTCTGCTGCAGGACTCAGAATGGCAAGAGGTTTCTTTCCTAGTGATGGTTCATCACTGAGAGTTCTTTTAATAATTGTTATTTTTCTCATAAAAGGTACTCTCGGAAATTTGTTTTAACTGGAAATAAGTAAACATGGCTATGTACAGTATAGGAACCATGTTTATATTTACCTGTACACACTGTCATTGTTACAGAAAAATTTTTTAAATAACTCAATGCCAAACATTGACTCTAGAAGGAAGACTAGTTACTTCAGTTTAATAGGAATTAGATATAATAGAAATGCATCTTTCCCAGTGAATAAGCTTGCAAAAACCTACCTTAACTAAACTGAAATGGCATTTTCTCAAATGCAAATCTGTTTTGTTAAATCACCAGAATAGTTTTATCCTTTTACTTTCTAGAGAAAAGCTTAATATCAACTATGAAGAAAATAACAATATACTCCAGCTGAACATAACAAAACAGCATCTTTTATCAAGGTCAAGAGATTAAGAAAGGTATAAAAGAGAGAAAGAGCTAATCTCCAACTCCTAACTCCATTCTCAAAAATATTGTGTTTATTTTTAAAGATACCAGTACACCTCTGAGAGACCTTAAAATGAAGACCCAAGTTAGAGTTTTTTTCCCAAACCCAAATGCCACGATATGCTTTAGTTCCCTTGAGAAACTGCTTTGTCATCTCCTTTTGGACAATGTGATTCAGGGAAACATCATGTTTCATTTCTGCCCTTGGCCACCAGAAAGCTCAAGAGCCAACTTTTAAAACTATGCCATAGCAACCACTCTACAGGGAAAAAGGCTGTGATCGTGGCACAAGCAAATTGCTTCAAGGGGATAAGAAGACCTTTCCATGGCAGAAGGCTTCAACTCAAAGCTTACAAGCAGTTTTCAGTGTGGCTGGAGGTGGAGACCTGGTACACCTCCGGGACAATCATACCTTTGCTGTGCAAAAAGAAGTGCCTAAATAGGGGCTGTCTAAATAGATATACCTCAACCAGAGATCTTAATGTTAAATAAAGAAGTTTGAGAAGATGGAGCCCCCAACAACTAAGTCATTCTTCCTCTGGGCCAAGTTGCCATAATTACTTCAGAATTGATTAGACACAGTGAGAAAGCTCTTGAAGCACGACCAGACTCCTGGAGACTAGGAAGCCTGTCACCCCTGTTTGTATGTTCTACAAATCCTAGCCCAGTCCGTGAACATAGTAGGCACTTGATGATTGTCAACAAGTCAGTAAAATCACTGGTTAGCATTTAACAAAGGTAAAGAAGATAGAGAAGGAAGACAAACAAATTGCAAATAACATTATTGGGACCCAATAACTCAGGAATTGAAATTTTGAATTAAAGGAGAACAACTCATAAGAAAAGGGCAAAAAGGAATGAAAAGGTGGGGATTTGAAGGGGGAAAAAAGAATGTCTAAACATTAATGACATTATCTAAAACATTAATGACAGTGTTTTCCAGAGCACAGAGTACATTAATTATGTAGGAAATAAAGGATCATTTTGTCTTGCACACTAAGCAGGGATGAATTTAATAAGATGGACAGATGGGGTGGGGTGAGTAATCTACTGGGCATGACAAGGCTGTTCCAATGGTAGAACTTTCTGAAGTGGTCCTCACATCCTGTAAAACTGTGCTTCCCAAAATTTAGGTGCTCCTTAATCATCTCCAGGTGTTTGCTGAAAACCCAGATTCCTGAGCCACATAGGTCTGGAGTGGGGGGCATGAGAAATTGCATTTTAACAAGAGGCTCTCTCGGGTTATCCTCATTATGGCTTTACTATGCTTTGACAAACTCTGTATAGAAAAAGTTTCTCCAGCTATATCTTCACCCACAGTCCCTTTTACACTCAAATAAATGGACACAGCTGGCCCAGCCTTATCGCAGATTACCAGAATTGATGCTCAACAGTGATTTTATGCCATGGGGGTGTCCATTATTAGCAAACTAAGTATAATGCAAATAAAGATTTATGATAAAAGTGAGTCTGATCTTTCCAGAAAGATCTACTGTGCAATTCTTTTAAATATACAAATGTAAATTTTTCTTACTATATATGAAATATGATTTTATTTTCCCATTAAATAGTCATGGTAATAAAAAATTTAAATTCCTGTTTCCACAAAACCACTCATGCATAAGATCTACCTTTCATGCCTTTTATGTGAAAAATAATTCTATTGGAAAGCAAATGGCACTTTCATCTCAGATTGATCTGAGTTGCTTAAGCCAGTTAGGAAGCTCAAGTCTGACACCAGTGTCCCCAGGGCAATGGTTTCCTACCTGCAATGGTTACCAGCAGCAGCAATGATGAAAGCACACCTGTTGCGGGCACCATTCTGCATCACACAGTGGGTGATGTCAGGCTTCTGAGGTGGCCCTGAAAGGCTCTTGGTGCATGCAGGCTTCTTTGATGTTTTTAGGAGCCAGATTTGGCCTCCAGAACTTCAAAGGAGAAACAGAAAAGAGACAGGAAGGAAGAAAAGGTAAATATGGAAACATACAAAATTATTTCTATCATTTATTCATGTCAGTTGGGAAGCCTGTCCTGTTCACATCACAGGGCATATCCCAGGCAACCATCCACTCACAGAAGTTTGCTCAAATATCAGGCACAGATCCTAAGAATAGGCAAAGAGTAAACAAAGACCAACCAAATGAGAAAAGCAAAGGCTATTTATTGAGTTTGTTACAGCAAGGGAATCAGCCACCATCATTTGCATTTCAGCAGAGACTCAAAGGCAAGCAGAAGAGTGGGAAAGCTTCAGAGCAGAAAAAAGAGAAGGCTTCAGGTGTGCCCTGACTGGAGGCTGTTGGCATGGGGAAGCTATATGTAGCTATCTGGAAGCAGCACTTCCTATGTGATTGGTTAGGAGTGCATTTTTGGCTTTCACTGGTTGGTCGTAAGTTGGAAGAGGGGACAAAAAATTACGGAAATTGTTAGTTACTAGTTAAATACTGGTCATTGGGGCCTACTGTTACAGAAATTATTGTTTAGCTTTCTGGATTGTTATTAGAGATAGCAACCGGGCTTTCTGCAAGTTGGACACAGCAGCCTGGCTTCCTGGGTTGCTTATTGTAGATAAGGGGTTGGTATCTTGAGCAGACAGCTGCAGTTTGTAGGTCAAAGTTCTATTTTTATATAAGGTCTGGCCATTGTCTGTTTGTATATTCAGTCTCTCAAAGCCCAACCCTATGAAATAAAGATGAAATAAATCATACTACTATATTTCAACAATTCTAAGATGTAAATATTTTCACATTTTACCACCTTTGATAACAGTATGTCTTAAAATTGCAGTTGGCCAAGTGCCAGGCAGGAGTTAGATGCCACAGCTTGTGCATGAACATCAGTCATTTAGAACCGGTACCAGAGGCTTGGAAGAACGTCCCAAAGACAACACGAAGCACTCTCTTAAGAGATGTTGCTTCCCTAGTGCTCATAATAGGACACAGGCAACACCATGTGGATATGCGTTGACAAGTTATTTGGCAGAAATGATCTAAAAAGGTAAGGAAATTTAGGAGTACACTAATTTATTTCACTTATATCTTCTTTTTTACATATGCACAAGAATGATTTATGGTAAAAATCTGTTTAAATGCCCCCCAAAATCTCTTTTAATACATATAAATATTCTAAATGATAAGAAAGCAATGTGTTTCGGTTTAATTGACAACATTTTTTTTTCTTTGTGGTATTTAAAATAATGGTGCATTTCAGGGCTGGCTGGTTAGCTCAGTTGGTTAGAGAGTGGTGCTGATGACACCACGGTCCAGAGTTCCATCCCTATACCAGTCAGCCACCAAAAGAAACAAAAAAGTGTAAAATAATGGTGTGTCTTAACAATCATTAGCATCTTAGACTCAATGAAATATAGTAATATCAGCACTTTATTTTTGCCTGACATTTTTTTCAGTGTGAAATGCACAACAATCCAAACAATATTACTATCTCCACCTTAAAGATGATGAAATTGAGGCTCAAAAAAGTTAACTGATTAGCCCAAGGCTGAAGAATCAGTACGAGGAGGTCTGGACTTGGAGTCTAGTCTCTGGACACCTCTGGACTCTAAGTCCTTGTTATTTTAAAAGGCTCCCAAGAGGAAACATACAAGCTCATGTTCTAAAACCTAGATAAGGGTTTCCTGATGAGTGTGTCAGAATCCTGCTGTGAGTTTCAAGTTGGTATGCCATGGTAGACTAGAGTGCAGTTCATACCAGTCTCTCCCCATCCACCTCTTCATTCCTTCTCCGTCCATACACGCACAGCCTTTTAATAGAGAGCAAGACTCCTTCTCACCCTGTCTCCAGAAGTAATGCAGTGCAGTTAGATATTGGTAAGTGTACTAGGGATGACAGAGTGGAAATCACCCCACCAGAGGTCTCCTAGTTAGTCAGTCATTCAAAAATTAATGAGGTAGGGCCGAGCCCGTGGCACACTTGGGAGAGTGCAGCACTGGGAGCGCAGCGACGCTCCCGCCACGGGTTCGGATCCTATATAGGAAAGACCGGTGCACTCACTGGATGAGTGCCGGTCGCGAAAAAGACACACACACACACAAAAAAAATTAATGAGGTAATGTAGGGAAAGTGCGAGGCAACTGGGAAGGACAAGGAGCCTACAAGCAAAACCAAACACATAGCAGCATTCTCTGGAAAGAGGGTGTTTGGAACCACTAGATCTTGCTTTTGAGTTTTCATCAAGAAACAACTCAAATCACAAGAATACTTCTGTTAAACTGCACTGAGAGTTCTGTCACTGATGACATGGAACAAGGATGCTGCCCAACCAACAGCCATCACTGGCCAATGCCCGGGAGGGGAAAGGGGCCTGAGTTATTGAGCTGAGCTAAACCAAGATACCAGGAAGGAACCAGAGCAAAGGTGATCTAAGGCAAAGTCACGAGGTGGGTTTAACCGGTCTCTGTGTCAGGACAACAAAGGCCATCAGAAAGCTTCGATAAGGTAAAGTAGAGAATATAAAGAGTAAGATTCATGCCTAAAACCCCAGAGGAAGAACACCTTGTGGTGTAAACAGTTTGCCACCAATAACTTCCTTTCCCTCCAACAAGAAAGTGTGGCTTAAGACAGAACGTGGACAGAACGGGAGACTGACCATCTCCCATCTGCAGCCATTGACCACTCCCTAACCAAAAGGCTGGAGAAGAGCAACTGGCCCTCCAGAAATGGCATTCATCCAGCTGCCCAATGTGCTGGGGGCCCAGAATAGCAACACTGCTATGAGCCAGGGATAGTTAATGAAGAATCCCATGGATGAAGACTGGGCCTCTACTGTATCATATGGGACTTTTGGGCACATTAAGCAAAAGTACCTCTTGGGATAAAGCTCCTAAGGCACACAGCTCGGCAAATGGACAGTGGGCCAAATTCCCAAATCCCACGCCTGTTTGGTGGAAGCCTTTGTGCAATGTACAGCCTTCACAACCATACTGTACCTGGAAAGCAATCCATCGTTGTTATCCCAGGGCAAACTCACAGTGCTCAGCAACAAAGCATTTCCTATTCTCAATACCATATTTAAGGTTCTTTTATTCAGTACATCAATATAAGCAAACAATGGATCTCCATTTCCTCAACATTAAAAGGCATATGGTCTAGATGTTATCAAAAGTCCCTTCAGCTGTCATAGTTTATAGGTTTTGGTTTTTAAATACATACTTAGTACCTTATGGGTTAAATTATGCTTCGACATATATTATCGTGTTTAATCTACTTATAACAACTCTCTCTGAGGTAGGAATTCTTATTATGCCCATTTTACAGGAAAGGACACTGTGTCTCACAGTCAGTCTTTAGACTCTAGATCCTGGAGTTCCCTGCAGCACCGACAGCCCTCCCTGTGGTTCTGTGAAGTAAGCACAGTCCACTCTGGGTCACTAAGGAAGATCTTTCTTGCTTATTATTCAGTCTCTGCATCGCTTGACTGACTCATGCTCTCTCCTGCTGCTTGCCCTTTGCCCACTCGCTGTTGTTTTCTGTCTTCATGAAAGGGAAAGAAAATTTTTTAAGTATGCTTCTTAACAATTTTGACCAAAGGTAAAATTGAACCTCAGTGGTAAAATAGGACTTTTAAAATAAGGCTTAAGAAGTTCAAAATGTTATAAAAAGTACAAATCCATATATCCTTACATAAACTCTGCAGGGATCAACTTTATACATGTAAAGATCTGAAAGAAAATGCCCCCCGACCCCAGGTGAAAACTGGTGAAAATATGAATGCTTTTTATCTTTTCCTTTTTTTCTCTCTCTTATCTGTATTTTCTTTTCTTTCCTTTCTTTTTTTTGGGGGGGGTGGTGGTGTGGGCACACACAGCTGGCCAGTACAGGAATTGAACCCTGGACCCGGACCTTGGTGTTATCAACACCATGCTCTAACCAACTGGGCTAACCAGCCAGCCACCCGCCCAGTGCAGGGATAATATTTTCTTCTAAACTGAACACATATTACCTTTGTATTATTAAAATACAATTGTAATTTTCATTTTTAAAGAGGACTTAGATAATTTGAACTGGTTATTCTGACATAGCTGCTTTTTAAAAAAATTACCAAGAGAGATGTAGGAAATATATTTTTGGCATAATCCTGCTCCTAAACCTCGCCCCTCTGTGCTTCCTGCATGCATCACCCCTAGACCATCTGAAAACCCCAACTGCATTCTTTCTCTTCCTTTAGGCAATCATGATGACATTGCTGATTCAGAGATGGAGTAAGGCTTGGGGATGGGGTCAGAAAATGAATGAGATGTAAGAATGGGGTTTAATGGTAAAACACAATAGAAACTATTTTTTCTATAGTCTCTTACTCAGCAACAATCATCGACACAGAAGACCAATTTCTGTGTCCAAATGTGTGGGGATTTCTCGCCACCAATAAGCAAGAGGGCAATTCTCCCTCCAGCAGACACCAGCTGGGTGTCCTCTAATTCAATTCCGACACTATCTACCTGAAGATAGCATCAGATCCCACAGGTTGAGGGCTCAGTCTGCAAGACTGTCCCCTACTTCAGATGTGAGTTGCAAGTCCAGACCTCTGAAACTTCTGACCAACCGGCTATAAATCAGGTTTCCCACAGCCCCCCTCCTTGGGTTCAATTAGTTTGGTTGAGCAGCTCACGTGTTGAGGGGAACACGTATTTACTTTTACTAGTTTATTATAAAGGATATTACAAAGGATACAGAGAAAGAGATGCATAGGGTGAGGGATGGAGAAAGGGACACAGAGCTTCCATACCCTCCCCAGGTACCACCCTCCAGGAACCTCTATATGTTCAGCTATCTGAAAGCTCTGCAAACCCAGGCCTCTTGGGTTTTTATGAAAGCTTCATTATATAGACATGATTGAAGCATAGATAACCATGTACAAATGTGATTGGATAAAAAGGGTCTGATCTACCACTAACAGACTGGATGGGGAAACTCAGCAAGGCCTGTTTGTTCACGTTCTTCTTGACCTGTTGTGCAGCATTCCTTCCTCCTGGGCATGGAGCAGGTCTTGTGACCTGCAATCAGCCAAGGAATTTCCTGCCTTGGGGAGAAAAAGGAGCAGGTGAAAGGAGGGCAGGGGTCAGAGAGTAGCATGAGCCAGGAACCATGGATGAAAACCAGTACATAGGTATCATAAGGTCACAGGGGTGATCCCAGAGATGGGGTCAGAAATGGACAAAGCACAGAAATGTATTCAACAAGTAATGACAGAGCACTTGCTGTGCCAGGACCTAGAAAAGGAAGGGATGAGGGTGAAGGATGAGGTGAGGGTGACTGCTGGTTCAGTGAACATTCTCCCCTATTCCTTAGTGATAAAACTCAGATAATTATTTGGGGCACCATGATACCCAGCTAAAAATACATTTTCCAACCTTCCTCACCCCATGCAGCTTGGTGGTCCATGAGATATAAAAGAAACTACTGGACAGGACTTCTAGGCAGAGCTCTTTTTTGCACTCTTCTTTCCTTCTTCCTGCCACCTAAAACAGGACACGAAGGCTTGTACCCTGGCAGCCATATTGGATTACGTGGATGCCTGGAGAATGCAAGCCTGTGCTAGAAAGATGGAAGGAGCCAGGGTCCCTGATGACGTGGGGCTGCCTACCAGCCCTGGACTGCCAACCTGTGAATTTTTCTGGGGAGGAAATAAACTTTTTTTTTCTTTTATGAATTAAACTTTTATCTCATTTAAAGCTACTTTTTATCTTGAACTTTCTATTATAAGAAGACAGACCTAATTCTAACTGATAAGTAACATTTCCTAGTCTTATTTTTTCCCCCAGTTTATGTGTTGTAAAATGCTTAGGTTCAGGTAAGCTCAAAGCAGACACACAGTGAGTAACAGATGCTTTATGGAGATTTCAAATAGTATAAACTCAAAATTTTATGACAATCTAGTAATTTTTTAAAGTGGCAGATATGCTTCTGAATTCTGAAATCACTTACATGATAACATATGCCCCCTTATAGGAACAACTGATTTTTTTTTTAAGGAGTATGTATATTTTCTCTCCAACTAAATTGTAAACTTCCAGAAGAAAAGAAGCAAGCTTAAACATTTTGATTTCTAGTTTACTAATTTCTCATCTACCATATTAACAATTTTAGTTTTAAAAAAGCTAATACTTAATTCAAGTATGCATTTGAAATAAAAATATGCTCTTTAAGTTAAAAATATTTTTAAAATGTCAGATGATTTCAAAATTGTTGCTATTCATGTCAAATAACCAACTGTGAACAAAATAATTCATGGCATAGTAGAAAGAAGACACCTAAATGCCTATTTTTAAACTTTAAGGAGCAAAAGATTAAAAATATGTATATATACACTATTAAGTTGTATTCAGTTTCTCCTAAAATTCTAACCATTAACAACAGCCAGTTGGAAGACACAACTGAAGAATACAGCAATAAAAAAGAAAACTAACAACATAATAGAAGAATATAGCAACAGCAACCAAAAATAGAAGACCTAAAAATGAATTTAACAAACTTTAAAATACTGCTGAGAAACACAAAGAAATTTAAATAAATGGAGAAAAACATGAATAAATGTTCTTGGACAAATAACTCAATATCTTAAACATGTCAGTTTTTCCTAAATTAACCTATAAATTACTGCATTTCCAATAAAAATGAATGGAATGAATTTTTATTTGGAAGAAAGGGAAACTAGACAAAACTGATTTTAAAGTTCACATGGGAAAATAAACGAGAAAGGAAGTTCAAAAATTTTTCAAAAAGAAGAGAATTGAGGGGAAATTGGTGAAACATCATATTATAAAGCAATAATCATTAAAAGAGGATGGTAGAGGTGCAAATATACAATGGTATGGATATTCAAGAAATGAATCCAAATACTTACAAGACTACAGGATATGATTTAAAATGTCTCAAACCTGTGGGGAAAAATTAATTATTATATAAATGGTATTGGAAAAATGGGTAGCCAGTTGAAAAACATGCTAAGTTGTATCCCTGCCTCATACTTTACACCAAGATAAATTCCGAATGTAAAAAAACAAGACCACAAAATCACTACAAGAAACTATGGGATTGATTTTTGACAAGTGTTTCAGGACAATTCAATGCAGAAAGATAAGTCTTTTTAACAAATGCTGCAACAACAGATATCAACATGTGAAGGAATGAAATTTGACCCTTGCCACATATCACATTTAAAAATTAACTCAAATTGGACCAAAGATCCAAATGTAAGAGCTAAAACTGTAAACTATTAAAAGAAAACAACTGTAAATCTTTATGACCTTGGATTAAGCAATGGTTTCTTAGATACAACACCAAAAGCACAAACAACAAAAAAATAAATAAAATGGACATCATGAAAATGAAAAACTTTTGTGCTTCAAAGGATACCATCAAGAAAGTGAAAAGACAACCCACAGAATGGGATAAAACTTTTTCAAACATATATCTAATAAGGACTTATATCTAGAATATATAAGTAACTATTACAACTCAAAAATAAAAAGAATTCAAATATAAACAAGTACATGAATAGACAGTTCCCCAAAAAAGATACACAAATGGCTAATAAGCATGTATGCTCACTGTCATTAGCTATCAGGGAAATGCAAATCAAAGACAATGAGACACCACTTCACACCCAATGGCATGGCTAAAATACAAAAGATAAATGATAAAAGATGTAGTCAGGGATGTGAAGAAACTGGAACCCTCATGCACTGCTGATGGGAATGTAAAATGGCACAGTCACTTAAGAATACAATTTGGCAGTTTCTCAAACTGTTAAACACAGAGTTGTTAGATGACCCAGCAATTCTATGTATATACCCAAGAGAAATGAAAACAGATTTCCACAAAAAAATACGTACATGAATGTTCATAGCAGCATTATTCATAATATCCCAAAAGTGGAAACAACCCAAATGTTCATCAGCTGAAAAATGGATAAACATAATGTGATATATCCACATAAGGGATTATAATTAGTCAATAAAAAGAAATGAAATACTGATAGATGTTACAACATGGTTGAAACTTGAAAACATTATGCTAAAAAAAAAAGAAAGAAAAACATTATGTTAAGTGAAAGAAGCCAGTCAAGAAGAACCCCATAATGTATGTTTCCATTTACATGAAATATAATAGTACACTATTCTGTACTTTGCTTCCTACACTTAACAATAAGTCTTGGTATATACGAGTACACGAAGAGCTGCCTCTTTTTTCTTCACAAATGCAGGGTTTTTCATTATATGAGCAGACTGTAATTTATTTAACCAGTCCCCTGCTGATGAACGTTTAGTTGTTTCCAGTCTGTTCACTAATACCAATATTGCTCCAGGAATAACCTAGTGTGCACATGATTTCATAAATGTTTAAGTGCATCTGTAGAATAAATTCCTATAAGTGGAATTTCTAGGTATTTTCATAGTGCCACATTGGCCTCCACACAGATTGTACCAATTCACACCCCCACCAGTGAGGGTTGAGATGCCTGTGTACCCCTACTCTCACCAGCACAGGGAAGTGTGTGACTTTTTCGTATGTGACAATCTCTTAGGTGAAAAATGGTATCTCCTAGTTTTTAACTTGTGTTTCTCTTTTTATGAGTGAATTTGAGCATCTTTTGATGTATTTAAGATGTGTTTATATTTTCTTTTCTGTGTTCTGTCTGTTGATAAACTTTTCCTATTGGATTGTTATTGATTTGAGGGTCCTCTTATATGTTAGGGAAATTATCATAGAATAGGCAAATCCATAGAGACAGAAAGTAGATTAGTGTTTGCCTAGGGTTAGAAGATTGGAGAAATTCTCATGTGTATGGTGTATCTTTTTGAGGTAATGGAAAGATTCTGAAGTAGATGTGGTGAATATACTACAAGCCATTTAATTGTACAATTTAAATAGGTGAATTTTATGATATGTGAATCAAATCTCAATAAAGCCTTTTTTAAAAAAAGAAACTATGGGAGATTATATTTATAGTCTTTGAATGTGGAAGGCCTAGGTATGGTATGATATGAGCTCAGAAATTTTATTAGAAAAATATGAATAAATAAATTGTATGCATTAATAAAATATATAGGTAAATAAAAAATTTTCATGGGAAATTTGACATTGCCCATATCAACAACAAACCGGGAAAATATTTGCAACTCACATATTTGCAACACAGACAAAGGATAATTTCCCTAATACATAAAAGGACCATCAAATCAATATCAATCCAATAGAAAATATCGTCAGCAGGAGACTGGTTAAATAAATTACAGTCTGCTCATACAATGAAGTAGCCTGCATTTGTGAAGAAGGAAGAGGAAGCTCTTCACGTGCTCGTATATACCAAGAGTACTGTTAAGCGAAGAAAGCAAAGAGTGGAACGGTGCATACAGACTCACCACTTGTCAGAAAAGGGAAGGGGCTGGGGAAAATATACATATAAATTTGCTTGAAAATGCATAAAACATCTCTGGAAAAATACACAAGAAACTTAATATCTGTTATGACTAGAAAAGAGGGCTCAGAGAGAGACTTTTTTTTTTTTTAAAACAAATGGCCTTTTATACTTGTGAATCATGTGAATGTCTTTAATATTTTTAAAATAAATACATTAATATTCCTGTCATTACATTTGGTAGCTGGATGCTTAGATCTACCCGGCATTAAGAACTTTGAGTAAATAACACCAGAGTGTGGCAAGAAAGGGCATGGGTTACATGCAGGGAGAGAATCCCTCTGCACATTACACAGAAGGGAATGGGGGATGAGTAGAGTGGCCAGATTTAGCAAATAAAAATATAGAATTCTCTGTGAAACGTAAATTTCAGACAAATAACAAATTTTTTTTATTCTGCAATATTTGGGTCGTTCTTATACTGTATTTTGCCCGGCAACCTTAGCTATGAGAGAATGCCTAGATGCCCCGGGCGGCTAGTTTAGAATTACATCTAGTGTGTGTCTCTCCCCAGAAGGTCTATATACACAACACTACCGAGAGAAAAAGATCACATTTATACTTCACTCATAGAAGCGAAGGCTCAACCTAGATTTCAGTCGATATACTGAACCCCTACTGATTTATAAAATCATTTAATGTAAGCATGAACAACTTATTAACAAGAGAAAGAACACAAGGAGGTACCATCATTCAAGTGAAAGAAAGAACCAAAGTAAGAGAAAGACATAGGAAAGAAGCCATTAAAAAAAAAAGGAATGTATTTTTATTTTAATTTTCAATTTTTTGAACCCAGTAATCTTTATTTCACAGTGAGATGGAATTACCATGCTGATCTGAAACAAATTATGTTTCAGAGCCAGCTAACAGCTTTCATCTCAGCTGGGGCTGAGCATATGAAAAAAAAATCCTGTATATGAAAGCCAGGATCCAACATAGCTAGAATCTGGTATTTACTTAACTGCATTATTATTTGGTAAGGTTTGCTCAGAACGATCCTGTGGAGAATGGGAGGAAATATATTACTCATATATTTCTCCTTCCATCTCACTGCAATTGAGTGCACTTTGATTTTAGAAAAAGTCACTGCCGCTGTGACCAATAAATGCAGGTCATTTAAGTAAGAACAACTCCAAGATGCCCCATGGCAGGTCTCCTAGGACTAAGATGAATTGTGTGCATGTTGCGCAGATAAATTCAGAGGATGGAATGATCAGTGTTAGCAGTTCCTGAAATGTGCCAGGACAGATGTCTCAGGAGAAGAGGGCAAGTGCGCCAAGCCCTCGGGACATGTCCCAAGTCTAGATTATTACACCGCAAGTAAACTTTGTATTAAAATTATAATTAACATTTGTAAGAACTACCATTTATTTCATAATGTCCCCAGCACTTTGCATGCACTAGTTTTAATCCTCTGGGAAAAAAACCCAATTACAATATCATTATCACATTTTATAGATGATAAAACTGAAGCTCAAAAGGCTCAGATACCCAAATAGGGTATGTCCGACACCAGAAAATATGTTATTTCTGTGCTGCCTTATGTGTCTCTGTCTTTCATTAAAAAAAAAAAAAAAAAAAAGGTTAACTGGGTTTTCCTCTAATACACAAAAGCAATATATGTATATTATAGAAAAGTCAAGCAATTAGGTGTATGGAGTGAATGATGAAATTGTTTTACCAGCCAGTCCCTCCCTGTCATTCCTCCTCTCTGCCAAGTGGCCTTACAATGTCATCACCACTTAGCATCTGAAACCCTAGTTCCCACACATCACATGTAAGCCACAAGGGCAGAGGTTTCTTTGTCTGGTTGCAATTATATCCCCAGAAACTAGAGGAGGGGTTGGTACATAGTAGAAACTCAAATTTATTGAATAAATATTTATTGGATAAACGAATGATAAACCTTCCCCTGAATAATTAAAAGTAAACTGTGATGCATGATATTTAGATTTAAACTATTATGAATTTCTTTAACAAATTAATTTACATGATACATCTTTTTCATTTTGGTTTTTACTTATTTTTATTTGTATGCATGTCAAGTGACGTATGTACACTGTAGCATCGTGAATAATAACAAACGATGGAAACAACCCAAGTGTCAATTGACAGGAGACTGGCTTAACAAATTATGATAATGCTAGGTAATAGAATACCATGCAGCTGTATATACACATTAGCATTACTAAAAATCTTTAGATATTAAGTGAAAAAAGCAAAGAAAGTCAGTGTCAATAGTATGCTACCTTTGTGTAAAAGACAGGATATGTATTTCTACATATCCTATTTGCTTATATTTGCAAATAAAAATCATAGAAAAATATTAAATATGCTAAGAGAGTGGTTATGTGTGGAGGCGAGGAAAAGGAAAACTGGTCAGGTGGGAGGGAGACCTCTCACAGAGTATGTTTTTATATATTTTTACTCTAGATAATGCGATGTTACCTATTAATATTTTTAAGTGAGTCACTTTTAAAGGCAAATAGTACTACAAAACAGTACTATTTGCCTACTACTAAAGCAGTTTCATGCCCACCCTACCCATCTTCAAGACCTACACTGAAGATGTAACCAACCACCCTAAACACTTGCCTCCACCTTTTGAAATATTCAGTTTATATCATTATTTACTGAGCTTTCCATTTCAAACATTCTCTTTTGCATCTTACTATGAAAGATGAAGACTTATCCCTCATACCATCTACACACAGGTACACACACTCATCTTCCCTTCTCCACTTCTCTCTCACGGTTCTATCATAGTTTGTTTTGTTGTTGCTGTTGTTTTGGGGTTTTTTTGCTGGATGACACAGGGATTGAACCCCGGACATTGGTGTTTTCTTGATGTTCTTAAGATGAGTAATTTACTTATGAATTTCTTAATGCAGCATAATTTTTAATTAGGTTATTTATGATAGCTTATTTTCTAAAAACCCATACACAATGCAATGTAGACTTCTAAAATAACTTTTATTTTCCACAGGGTTTATTTTGTTATAACTACATAAATATTCATCACTAATGAACTCCACATAATCATACATTTTTCTCTCAAAAACATTTGCCTGCCTTGTAGTTAATAAATTTCTCATTTGGTTGCTTACTCAGTTTTCTATATATCTATCACTATTCTTTCCCAAATGTAATGACAAAACTATAAGACATTTCTCAGTAAGTGAAACATCATTCAAATTATGAAGAAATAATAATGCTGACAAATTAATAATAAAATGCTGAATTAAAAAGGACCTTAAGAATTTAGGGGATGGTACAAGAATGTCAGGTAAAGATATTTAAACAAATCAGAGAACCCACATTACCATCATTTTCTTACAAAAGTGATATTTTAACACCATAAAAGTAGGAAAGATATAATGTCATAATAAAGGACAACCTTCTAAATTTAATAAATTTAGCCTAGTTAACTAAGAATACAACAGTACTTCAAAAAGTTTGTGAAAAAACAGAATTAAAAGATAATATGCAGATCCCCTTACCAGCCAGCCGCCAAAAAAAAAGATAATATAAATTCATAAACTTTTTGAATATCCCTCACATATACATATTGTTAATAATAAAATGGAACTCCAAATGTCCAATATTAGGGTATGATTAAATAATATTATATATCCCTAGAATGTATTACCATGAAGTCATTTAAATGATCTAGTAGCAGAGCATTTAATGATATGGTACAATGTCCGTGATAGAGTATTACACAAAAAATGCGCTTATATGCAGAAAATCCAGCATTATCTACATGTGGGACAAGTCTGGATTTCTGTACGTAGCAAAATGGTAACATGGCCAAATCCTGAGGTTGCTGGTGAAGATAGAATAAACATGCTTTTAAATATATAAGTGCACTCACAAGAAAACATGAGCTATCCCTAGAGACTAAAAACAAAGGGGAAGCTAGAAATCAGTGTGGAAAGCCGATAGTGAAGCTCCAGCTGCCAGAGCTATCTCTGATTTGTACAATCTAGAGACGGGTGTTTAATGGATGCACAGAGGACAGCAGTCAGGGTCCTGGGCCCATTAAAGGTGGGAAGGTGGAACTAAAGTGACTCAGAAAACCAGGAACATTTAAGAGGTAGAACCTTGTGCATGAAAGGGTGAAATGAAGAAAAAAAAAAAAAAAAATCTGGCCACTAGGCTCTGTATGCAGAAAAGATTCTCCCTTGAGAATTGGCAACCATAGAGTTTGCTTCACACAGGTTTGGGCTTGACTTTTCGGTACTAGTTTGGCCCAATAAAGCCCAAGAGGAGAAATTAACTTAATGTGGCACTGAATTGTTAATGCCACAGGTACCTACAGAGGCAATTATAAATCCCTTCTGAAGAACTCTCTTCAACCCCACAGAGAGCCCAGACAAATCTGTACTTGCAACTCAAAATCACAAAACACACAGGCACACGGAGAAAGGCAACCGAAAAGAAAGACGAGAGTATTAGGTCCCAAAGATGTTCAGATAATGAAATTCTGGCATTTAAATATAAAATAAGATGCCTGAAATGTTAAAGAGATAAGAAACGTAGTAAGGTACAAGATTTATTTAAAAAAAAAAAAAAAAAATCCTGGCAGATTTGAAAAGTAACCAAACACAACTTATAAAAATAAAAAGATATAACTTTACTATTAAAAGCTCAATGGATGGATTAAATAGCAGATTAAACACTACTGAAGAGAATTAATGAACTTAGAAGATCACATTTGGGTAAAAACTTGGAAGAGATGAGGGAATAAATCATGTGGATGGCTGAGAGGAAAGAGTTCCAGGCAGAAGGAATAAGAAATTCAAAGGCTTTGAGGAACAGCCAGAAGGTCAGTGTGGCTAGAAAAAGGAACGCACTAGAAGGTAAGGTTAGGGAGCAATGGGAGACCACACTGTAGATTATTTTAAGGGACCTTTGGCTTTCACCATGAGTCAGGAAGTGTTGCAGGATTAGCTCCCTCGAGCTTCTGCTTTGAAAAGAGGGTGGGGGTTAAGGGAAGAAGCAGCGACAAGTTAGGAGCTTCTGCAGTAATCCAGATGACAGGGTGGTGTCCTGGACCAAGGCAGTAGCACTCAAGGCCCTGAGAAGGAGTCAGATTCTTGATTTTTTGTGAAGGTAGAACCAATACGATTTGCTGATGGATAGGATGTCAGGTGTGGACAAGGACAAGAATCCAAGATGACTCTGAACAACTGGAAGAATGGGGTCGCTATTATCCAAAATGGGCAATAACGCCAGAGACAGGTAAGTGGAGCTGCTGAGTGGACCACAGGATAAGCTCACCTAGAACTGGGGACAGAGAGGGGCTGGAGATTGAAACTGGGGGGCATCATCGTATGGTTGGCAGGCAAAGCCATGAGACTGGTTAACACCACCAAGAGGGCAAGAGAACATGGAAAAGGAAAGGGAAGAGAGGAGAGAGTTGCTTGAGTGATGAACTTGAGCAGAGAGAGAAGGGATGTGTGTGAGAGGCGGGATTGGCCTGTCTTGAAATATTCTATAAACAACATCTCTCACCTTGTCAGATGGACCTGCAGGGAGGCCCTGATGTGCTAAGGGTGAAAACTTAAATTAATACCTTCTGATCTCGAGAGTGCCACATTTTGCTGGCAGCAAGAGGGCAAATCACAGTGTAGCAACTCCCTGGCTGCGTCAGCCAGAGCAAACCAAACATAGCTCTGGCCTGACTAAAAAATGCCAACAAACTAGAATGACAATCACATGAAATCTAATTGCTGTTAATTCGAACACTGCCAGATTAGTTGGTTTAAAAGCCTGTTTTGTATTTCCTTGGTCGATAATATACCACTGGAAAAAAGTGAGCAAAAATTTATCTTCAATAAATTTTACCAGTGTTGGTAGGTGTGGTGTAGTCAAGCTTCTTGAACTTGATATTCAGACATGCAAAAATATGGAAAACTACTTCACAAATCCAAAAAATTATTTTTGTTACCTGGACTACAGTACTCCAGAGCATGGTTTTAATCTAAGTTAGGAAGATCCCAGACATGAGGTCTCTTCAGTTTTCAACCTAAAGGAAATACATCTGACAATCCATTAACTATGTTTTCGCTTTTTTTTCTATCTTCAGTCTTACCCTAAAGACAACTATGCTAGTCTGTTCCAGCTGCCATAACAAAATACCGTAGACTGGTGGCTTAAACAACAAAATTTATTTTCTCCCAGTTCTGGAGGCTGGAAGACTCAGATCAAAGTCCAGCAAGGTCAGTTTCTGATGAGGGCAGCTAGAGAGAGCCCGACTTTGGTGTCTCTTCTTATGAAGACCTTAATCCTATTGGATCAGGACCCCATCCTATGACCTTACTTAAACTTAATTACCTCCATAAAGGCCCTCCTCCAAATATAGTCAATATAGTTGAGGGTTGGGGCTTCAACACATGTATTTGGGGGGAAAACAAACATTTGGTCCATAACATCACGCATCATTATGCACGGGAATATAAGTGACTTAGCTTCCTACTGACGATTCAAAGCAAAAAACAGAAGCAATTGGATATCAGCCAGCGTGGGCACAGAGAAAAACTGAGAGACATGATTATGCCTACCTCTCCTTTTAGGGAGTCTCTGTAAGGTCCTCCCTTCCTCCCACCAATTTCCTTCCTTTATGTTTCTACAAACCCAAGCTTTCAGGGGAAGGTGGTGGCTGATATTACTTTTTTAAACCTTAAGGTCTTACTATTTCTGAGGATGCTGGCATTTTCGTATTGACATTCCTGAAGACCAAAGGGTATTTCAGGTGCCTTTGACATATGATGGTATGGGAGATATTTGGGGGACAGGTGCCTGTCTTACAGTTCTCTATTGCAGCTACTTAAAATGCCTACTTTGTCATCAAAACGTGAGAGAAGCAGGTGCAATAGCGATAGACCAAGCCCCTGGTGTCCATTAAAAAGAGACTTGAGCTTCCCAAAGAGGCAAATCCTGGAGACAAGGGCCACCATTATTCTAAGGGACATCCAGAGACATAGCCCACATAACAAATATATTCACATTAATCTTTCTTGGGGGAAATTACTATTATTAATGGAGTCTTGGAAAGCTAAGAATAAAAAAGAAAATTTTGTAGTTCAAGATGGCAGATGGATATATATCTATTTCCCCTCTTTCCTGTGGTCCTATTGGGGAAAAAAAGAGGGTGGGGTCGGGGGAGGCAGTGAACAAACAAAAGAAAATAAACCATAAAAACACTAGAAAATAAGAATGTTATTGAATAAGAACATTAATGGGCACCATTAATAGACCAGTAATTTCAAAGAGTTCTTGGAAGATAGAAAGTAGATGGCATGGAACTGACGGGAAAAGAAGAGAGGAAACCCATTCCTTAGAAACAGAAAGCACAGGACTTTCAGAGGCAGCACTGGAGAAACCCCAAGCCCTGAGCCAGTGAATGCAGAGAGACAGAACAGGCCAAGGCAGTCTTTGGGGTGACGTGCCAAATGAAAAACAGACCTCAAGCTAATGCCCTAAAACTGCTCTCTCCAGAGATAGAGTCCTACCTGCAAGGGACCCTTGTGGCAGCACTGGGACTCAGAAAAAAAGAGCATCAACAGTGTCCAAGGATGCATAGCTCTGCCCTGGAGTGAAACACTCTAGTCCAATGCACCAAACTTCTGGAGCAGAGATGTCCTTCCAGTGGCTACCAGGGGAGTCCCCATGCATCCACACTAGAGAGAAGTTGGCCCAGAGACTGCCCCACTGCATGCACAGACCCCACAGCAAACCTCACATCCAATGAGTGGTCAGCTGCACAGGAAAGCAGCTGAATACCCTAATCGGGTGAGTCCTTCATAAATCAAAAGGAATAGGCAACCAAGGACTTCCAGACATTTGGAAAATAAACGAACAAACAAAAAAAAACATGGAAGAGAAGGGCCACAATAAACAAACAGAGGTCAGTAAAGGAACAAAAAACTTTAAACACAGTAATTAATATCCTCAGAAAAATTTGAGAGGCTATTCTCTGCAAAATAAAAACAGACTGCTACAAAAGAGGGAAAAAAATAAGAGAAGAAGAGAGTTTCTGGAAATTCAAAATAGGATTGTTAAAGTAAAAAACTCAATGAAGAGGCAGAATAATTGTATAATATATAATATGTATTGAGTACCTCCTACATGTCAGGCGCAGGCTCTGTTCTTAACACTTTAAATTTACTAGCATAATCATCAAACTAACACAGTGAGGTTGCTATTATTCTTCTTCCCATTTTGCAGATAAAGAAACACAGTCAAAGAGATTAAGTCCCCTTCTCAAACTCAAAGTTGGAAAGTAGCAGAGTCAGTATTCCAACCCAGCCAACCTGGCTCCAGAGTACCTGTTCTACATGGCTGAAGGCAAGTTAAAGATTTGAAAGGCTGAGTTGAAGAAATTCCCCTACTACATACTTACACACGCAAAGACAAAGTGAGCATGAATTGATGTTAGAAGGCATGGGGGAGAGTCCACAATTTCCACCATCTAGCTAAAAGGCATTCTAGGAAGAAAGAGCAAAGACAATAGAGGGGAAGAAGTAAATAAACAGTACAACAAAATTCCCTTGAAATGAAGAAAAACAAAGTCTTTAAATTAATGAGGTCCACAGAGTACAAGCAGGATATATGACCTAGACATCTTGATAAAATTTAAGAATTTCAAAAGTAAAAGAAATATCCTAAAATCTTCCACAGAGAAAAAAAAAATAGGTTACATTCAAAAGAACCAGAATCACTGAGTAATATATTTCTCATAGGCAACACTGAAATCTTGAGGGCAATAGAGGAATTCAAAATTCTAAGGAGAGATCATACTGAATTTCTTTATTGCACAAAACTATTAGTCAAATGTGAAGACAAAATAGACATATTTTTGGACATTTGAAAACTCAGGAGCTGGCCTGTGGCTCACTTGGGAGAGTGTGGTGCTGATAACACCAAGGCCAAGGGTTTGGATCCCTATATAGGGATGGCCGGTTAGCTCACTTGGGAGAGTGTGGTGCTGACAACACCAAGTCAAGGGTTAAGATCCCCTTACCGGTCATCTTTTTTTTGAAAAAAAAAAAGAAAACTCAGAATATTATCACTGTCATAACAATGAAAAAATTTGAGGAGGTATTTCAGCAAAGTGAAAAGGGAATCCAAGAAAGAAAGATGAACAGCATAACATACAAGGGTACTTCAACAAGTCTGTGGACAAATAAAATTAAAAGATAATATAGGGCCGAGCCCGTGGCGCACTTGGTAGGGTGCTGCGCTGGGAGCGCGGCGACACTCCCGCCGCGGGTTCGGATCCTATATAGGACTGACCGGTGCACTCACTGGCTGAGTGCCGGTCACGAAAAAACAACAACAAAAAAAATAAAAAATAAAATAAAATAAAAAAAAGATAATACAAATCTTTCCATGAACTTTTTAAAGACCCCTCATAAGAAATGGTGGCAGCTAAATGTAATGCAGAAGAAGGGGAAAGGTTGGAAAGAAAATAGAAAATGATCTATTAAAAAATAATATGAGGAAACTTGTGCTAGGACCTTGACAGTCAGAATCTATTCACACACTTTCATGTATATCTCTTTCCCTCACCCCCCATGAGGTGGGGGAAGGAAAGGTAAAAATGACATTTCTCAGACTTCCCTATACCTAGGCATCTGAATGCAATTAAGGGTCTGCCACTGAAATACACTCAAGTGAAATATGGAAATTGTGAGTGAATCCCCGACTCCTTGATTTCCTTCTATGTGCAATGCGATGTGGGCTGAACAATGGAACATATGGTAGCATGCCACATGGTCCTGTCCTACCCAAAATTTCTGCTCAGACTTAAGAGTTGTATCATGTGGCACCTTCTAACATCTCCTGTTTTCCTTTTAAATTTCTATCAAATTGTCTACAAAATAGAATGAGAATAAAAGTAGTATTGAGAAAACTGGCTTTCCAGATAAATGATAAAATTAGAGTCCCATCCCAGCTTTGTACCATCTACAAAATAAATTTTATATGAATTAAAAGCCTAAGTGTGAAATGCAAAGCTTTAAAACTATCAAAAACTAAATTGTGCTGCTTCTTTGCTCAGGCCATTCTTGCCATGTGATACCCTGTGTCCCTGTAGAGAGTTACCACCAAGAAGGCTCTCACTAGATGTGTTCCCTGGACCGTGGACTTCCCAGCCTCCTAAACTGTAAGAAATAAATTTCATTTCTTTATTTAAAAAAAAAAAAGAAAACGTAGCAGGAATATCTTTATAGTCTCTGATCAAAGATGGATTCATTAACAAACCCCAAAAGCAAAAAATAAAAATAAAGAATACATAATTATAAACAATCATATAGAAACTTATTCATCCTCAAATATTTATTGATTTTTCAACTTGATAAACATGCCTATGAAAATCCAGACCTAACATCATATATAATGGTGAAAATCTAAAAGCTTTCCACTTAAGGTTAGGAAGAAGAAAAGGTTGTTCGCTGTCACCACTTCTGTCTGACATTGTACTGGAGAGTCTAGCCAGGACAATTAAGCAAGAAAGCAAAACAAAAACATCCGGATATCCAGAATATACATAGAACTCAAGCAATTATACTGTAAAAAATCAAATGACCCAATTAAAAAGTGGGCAAAGGAGCTGAATAGACATTTTTCAAAGGAAGACATACAAATGGCCAACAGATACATGAAAAAATGTTCAACATCACCAGTCATCAGGGAAATGCAAATTAAAACCACATTGAGATACCACCTCACTCCAGTTAGACTGGCTATAATAAAAAAGATGGTGAATAACAAATGCTGGCAAGGGTGTGGAGAGAAGGGAATACTCCTGCACTGTTGGTGGGACTGAAAATTAGTACAATCACTAGGGAAAATAGTATGGAGGTTTCTCAAACAACTACAGATAGATCTTCCATACAATCCACCAATCTCTCTTCTGGTCATATACCGAGAGGAATGGAAATCATCATGTCAAAGAGATACCTGCACTCCCATGTTCATCGCACCTCTGTTTACAATAGACAAGATATGGAACCAACCTAAATGTCCATCGATGGATGACTGGACAAGGAAACTGTGGTATATATACACCATGGAATACTACTCTGCCATAAAAACAGAATGAAATACTCCCATTTGCAACAACATGGATGAACCTGGAGAAACTTATGTTGAGTGAAATAAGCAAATCATAGAGGGATAAATACTGCATGTGCTCACTCATATGTGGGAGTTAAGAGTGAAAGGAAGGAAGGAAAGAAAGACCACAGTAGTGCAGTGGACTTGCAGAGGGAGGGAACATTCCTTGGGCTACAAAGTGGAGTAGGGGGGAGAGGGGGGAGGAGGTTGGGGGATAAATGGGTGGGGACACGGGGTACAAATATAATTTCTGGTAACGGGTATGCCCCCACTATGAATCTGTCCCTCACATCATGGGCAGGAGGGGTGACAATTAGCTTTGTATCTCATGAATATTCTTAATAATAAAAAAAATACAATTAGAGATCAGCAAGGATAACATAAGATCAGTATAAAAAAGCCAATCGTATTTCTATACATTAGCAATGAGTAAAATGAAAATAAAACTTAGAAAACAATTCTATTTACAATAGCATCACAAAGAATAAATACTTAGGAATAAATTTAACAAAAGAAGTACAGCACTTGTACACTAAAAACTACAAAACATTGTTGAAAATGAAGAGGACCTAAACAAATGGAAAGATGTCCCATATTCATGACTTGGAATGCTTACTATTGTTAAGATAGCAATATTCCCCAAATTAATCTATAGATCCAATGCAATTCCTATCAAAATTCCAATTTTTTGCAGAAATTGATGTGATTCTAACATTCATAAGGAAATGAAAGGGACACAGAAGAATCAAATCAATCTTTAAAAAGAACAAAGTTGGAGGACTCATACTTCCCAATTTCAAAACTTACTACAAAGCTACAATAATCAATACAGTGTGATATTGGCATGAGGACAGACATATAAATCAAGGAAATAGAATTGAGAGAGGCTGGCTGGTTAGTTCTGTTGGTTAGAGCACAGCCTTGTAACACCAAGGTCAAGGGTTCAGATCCCTATACCAGTCACCTACCAAAAAAAAAAAAAGATTTTTTGTCTACTGCTGGCCTGTTGGTTAGAGCGCAGCCTTGTAAACCCAAGGTAATGGGTTTAGATCTCCTCACCAGCCAGCCACACACACACACAGAAAAAGAATTGAGAGTCCAGAAATAAACCCTTTTTATGATCAGCTGATTTTTAACAAGAGTTCCAGAGCAATTCAACTGGGGGTAAAACACTCTTTTCAACAGTGAGTACTGGGACAACTGGATATCCACATGCAAAAGAATGAAGTTAGACCCCTACTACACACCATATACAAAAATTAACTCAAAAAGGATCAAATATCTAAATGTAAGATCTAAAACTATAAAAAGCTTAGAAGAAAACAGGTGCACATCTTTGTGACCTTGGATTAGAGAATGGTTTTTTTGATAGGACACCAAAAGCACAAGCAAAAAAGAAAAAATAGATAAAATGAACTTTGTTAAAGTTAAAAACTTTCATGCTTCAAAGGACATTATCAAGAAAGTGAAAACACAACCCATAGAATGGAAGAAAATATTTACAAATTAAATACCTGATAAAGGACATGTATCCAGAATTACTAATCAACAATAAAAAAGACAAACAGCCCAATTAAAAAGGGGGTAAAGAATCTGAACAGATATTTCTCCAGAAAAGATATACAAATGCCCAATAAGCACATGAAAAGACACTCAACATCATTAGCCGTCAGGTAAATGTAAATCAAAACCACAATGAGATACCACTGCATACCCAGTTGGACATCTGTAATCAAAAAGACAGATGATAGGCCCAGCTAGAGTCCTGAGGCATGGAGCCCGGGGAAGCGGAACCCAGTCACAAACAGGTAAAGAGCACACCAAAAATACCATTTCCATTCGGGTAGTCCATCATAGCCACCACAATTGCCATGGCTGCCGCAAAAGCGGCTAGTCTCTATAGCAGCAGTCACAGCCACCGTGAATATGGCATGCCAGACTCTCAACTGCACTGATACAAGGAGAGGCACCAGAGGAGACCAAAAAAAGAAAAAAGAAGAAAAGATCTTTTCTCTCCACAAAGCACACTCCAGAGTAATAGAAGAAGCATCTGCTATATGATAATAAGGAAGGACTTGGTCACACCTGTCTCACTACTGGACAGATCATCTAGGCAACAAACCAACAGAGGCACAGTTAATCTATCAGAAGGAGAGAGCAAATCTATGGTTATTAGAGGGGGGACGGAGAAGGGGAGAGCATGGATAAGGGGCTTAAAGAATAAGTTTGATTTGTAATAATGAAAATGTTAAAAAAAAAAAGATACACGATAATAAGTATTGATTAAGGTGTTGAGAAATTGGAACCCTTATACGTTGCTAATGTGAATGTAAAATGGTACAGCCACTTTGTAAAAAGTTTTAAAGTTCCTCAAAGATAAAACATACAGCTGCCAATTTCCTTCCTATGTACATACTGAAGAGAATTGAAAATATATGTCTACACAAAAACCTTACATGAATGTTCATAGCAACATTATTCATGGTATCCAAAATGTGGAAATAACCCAAATGCCTATCAACTTGAAAACTGATAAGCATAATGTGGTATATCCATATAATGGAATATTATTTGGCAATAAATAATTCCACAAATGGAACATTATCTGGTAATTATCATCCATGATGTAGTAGGTACGAAATAATATTCCAAAATTATTATTAAATTATTACTTGGAATATTATTTGGTACCTGCTACAAAATGGATGAACCTTGACACCACTATGTAGAGTGAAAGAAACCAGATACAAAAGGCCACGTATTGTATCATTCCATTTACATAAAATGTCCAGAATAGGCAAATACATAGAGATAGAACATAAATTAGTGGCTGCCAGGGAATGGCAGGAAGGAATGGAGTGGGAAGGACTGCTTAATGGGTATGAGGATTTTTTATGAGGTGATGAAAATGTTCTGAAATTAGATAGTGGTGATGGTTGCACAATTCTGTGAATATACTAAAAACCACTGAATTGTATACTTTAAAAGGATAAATTTTGTGGTATGTGAATTATATCTCAATAAAGCTGTTATTTTAAAAAGAAAATGTATTGAGCACCTACCTATGCAGGGCACTATTCTAGTTTCCAGCGATATAGCAATGAATAAAGAAGCTCCCTTTAGGAGCTTACATTCCAGTGGGAGGCCCAGATAAATTATATTGCAAGATAGCCAAAGAGTTTGCAGGTTTGATTGTGCAGTTAGTCTTGGTAAACTGTGGAGAACTACAGTGAAAAAAAGATTCCAGAAGGCTCCTAGCTTCTGAAACAAAAGTTCTGATTTTCAGGAAGGGAATAAAGTAATTTATAGATTGAGACCTGGAAGCCAAACTCCAGCAACATTCTAGAGTAAGTTACTGAACAGATAATTCATGAGCGCTTCAAAAAGGAAGCAGTGGGGCCGAGCCCGTGGCGCACTTGGTAGAGTGCGGCGCTGGGAGCGCTGCAACGCTCCCGCCGCGGGTTCGGATCCTATATAGGACTGGCCGGTGCACTCACTGGCTGAGTGCCGGTCATGAAAAAAAAAAAAAAAAAAAAGGAAGCAGTGACCAATTCATAAGTGTGGCCTTACAAAGATCAGTACAGGCCAGCAGAATTTGACTGTTTTCCTCTTCTTTCTACTTTTCTGTGTTTTCCAAATTTTCTATAATGATTACATGTGATATATCCTTAGCAAAAAAAGAGGACCTCATCTACTTTTTAGATGACTATTATTCCAATGTTGTTAGATTGACAGAATGCTGTAAGCACCATATCTGCTGAGGACTTATTTTTCAATCTCAGCCATGGAAAGAACCACACCAAGAATAAATTGGGAGGGAGGGTAGTTAGGTCTTATTGAACATTTTTCCTTCCTTCCTTCCTTCCAGAAGACATGGTCAAGGTCTGATAAACAAAAGTCAGAATGAAGGAATGAATGAAATAGTGCAGAATCCACAGCAAGGACCTACTTAGGTCCTGAACTGTGGCCCTGTCAGATAAAGAAACAAACAGGATATGTAGCTTGAAAATCCTGAAAACTAGAGTTTACATCAAGGACCACGGTAACTGTGATTACCCTGTAACTGGAGAAAGAGGCCAGGACTTCGAGCAATCTATTTGCCAGTTCCAGTTCAGGGACCAATATTGTGGTCTTAAAAGTACATATAATTATCTAACAAGCTATTAGTTAATACACTTAAGATCATCTGGAAGAGGATCATTTAATTTGTATAAGTCATTCATATTCACTATTCAAAAATTATTAAAGAAAGAACACAAATAACAGCATAAATGTTCACCAGAATATTTAAGAGATACCCTGAGGGCCGGTTAGCTCAGTTGGTTAGAGCGCAGCTTTATAACATTAAGGTCATGGGTTCGGGTCCCTGTATTGGTCAGCTGCAAAAAAAACCCAAAAACAAATAAACAAATTTAAAAAAACACTCAAAAAACTAGGAATAGAACTTCCTTAACATGTTAAAGAACATCTGTGAAAATACTACCGAAAACATCATACTCAATGGTGAAAGATTGAAAGAAATACCTTGAATGTAGGAGCTTCCAAATACAGCTTATTCTATAGTAAAACGAACTGAGTAATTGTCCTAATGAAAAATTAGACACTATTCATCATGTTTCCGGATTTTATACTACTTCTAGCACATGTAGTGCCAGAAAGCATGTCCTAATGGCTGGACAACACGAGCAATAAAAACATCATATAATGGCATCTAGCTTCTAAACTTCCTAAGTAAATCAATTAGTGAATTGTTGCTTTTATAAAGTCTAACTTATTTTAGAGTAAGAAATGTCACATATTGTAATTTTCTAAATTATACCACTTCTTTTCTTTCAATGCAGCAATTTTTCTAAGTAATCTTACGTTTTTCTGTTTTCTAGCCTATAAGTTCTCTACTTTGAATTGTCTTAATTTTAATATGTCACAGTTGTTTCACTCAAAAACTCATGAGACACACTTGTAAGTTCTGAAGCAGTGTTGTCCTGCATGCAGGTGCTGAGAGGCCTGACCAGTTCCAGAACATCTGTATATGTCTGTGCCTCCATCAGGTACTCATCGTAGTGCTTACTTTTTGGGTACAACACTTGCATTTACCATCTGTATTAGTTTCCTAGGGCTGCCATAAAAAAAGCACAGTCATTTGTCATTTGACAACAGAGATATGTTCTGAGAAGTGCAGTTAGGCATTTTGTCTTTGGGCAAACATCATAGATTGTACTTAACACATACCTAGATGGTACAGCCTACTACACACCTAGGCTACGTGGTTTAGCCACAGTCAGATATGCAGTCTGTCACTGATCAAAACGTTGTTATGTGGCAAATGACTGCACAACAAACTGAGTAACTCAAAACAACAAAAATATATTCCCTCACAGTTATGGAGGATTGGAGTTGGAAATCAAGGTGTCCGCAGGGCCCTGTCCCTCTGAGGCTCTGGATAGAATCCTTCCTTGCCCATTCCTAGTTTCTGGTGGTGGCTGGCAGTCCTTGGCTTGCAGCTGCATCCCTCCAGTCTCTGGCTCTGTTGTCATATAGCATTTTCCCTGTGTGCCTATGGGTCCAAGTTACCCTGTCCTTATAAGGACACCAGTCATATTGGATAAATGGCTCTAATAACCTCATTTTAACTTGATAGCATCTGCAAAGAACCTATTTTCAAATAAGGTCATATCAGCAGTCAGGATGTAAACATATCTTTTTGGGGAACACAATGCAACCCATAACTCCATCATTTGTACTTTTCAAAAGAATGACTTTCTGAAATCTGCCTAGCTTGTCCCCCATTCCTGACCCCATGGAATATCTAGAGTAGAGAGCATTCTCTAAGTTTGGGTGAAAAAAAGCCCAACACCTTACAGTGAGAAGAAAGAATAACTCAGGCCTTCAGATTTTCTTTCATTTCTGCTTAAAGGAAGCCAGCCAAGTCAGAACCTAGACAAAATCAATGACAGACAAAGGACCTCAGAATATGTGAAACATCTATTCCATAACACGGTAGTATGTAACTAGAAGTTATGGATGCTGAATGGTGAGTCTTTATCAAAGCTGCTAGTAGTTTGGGGGAAAAAAAGACAAAATGAGCTATTTTAAAAAACCCTGTGACTGAGATTTTGCTGATCCCCTGGATGCTGCTTTATATTTGAGCTAAAATTTCTGATTGAGGAGATACGTATGATTTTTTAAATTATATATTGCAGAGCCCTGGAGAGGTACACCCCAGAAGAAATGTCTTTTATTGGATGTTATCTGTCTTCCTGGGCTCTGGCACAATGACTGAATGGAGGCTCAGAGAATGAAATAAATCATCCTTTAAACAGCATGACAAGGAGCTGGCCAGTTAGCTCACTCAGTAAAGCATGGTGCTGGTAACACCAAGGTCAAGGGTTCAGATCCCTGTACCAGTCAGCTGCCAAAAAAGGGGGGAAAAAAGCATGACAAAAGCTTACACTGAAACATTACAATCAAACCATGCTTACCAGTGGCTATTTTCTTCTTTTAGGCTCTCGTTCCATTTATTCAACAAGTATACATATATTTTAGCAAAGCTATCAGCTTAGAGTAATACAGTTCTCACTTTGATCTAATATTCTACCTCAAAAATTATCCTTCACTGTTACATTCCTCATAATTATTCTTTTTTGTTAAGTTGCAGCATTGCATTGGGGTGATTACTACAATTTACTTTACCATTTCTTTATTGCTAGACAATTAGATTGTTTCTGATTTTTGGCTTTTATAAATAATTTTTTTGCAGGCTCAGATAAGGGCAAGTTCCTAGCTGAAACAACTGAAAACAGCCCAAAGGGGACCTATTTCAGAGAATCAAAGGGACCAACTGCACAGCATTGTCCCACAGGCTATTAAGAACAGGCTGTATTCATAGTTTGTCCTATTTGTGGTTTACCGACTGAGGAAACTAAGTTGGCAAACCCCTGCTTTTCAGAGCCGGTGAACTCAAACAAGACAGAGCTGTATTCCTCTTTCAAACTAGCTGCTGGGGCAGCCAGGGATATTCTCTTCTTTTTATTATTCTTCTTCCCTTGCTGTCTCAGCCACCACTTTGACAAAAACTGTCTTTGCTCAGGCAGTCTTCAACGTCATTGATGACTGCAGGACATGGTATACCACCTGAGCACTTGGGACTCAGGGAGTTGGAGAAACAGTGCCAGAAAGGAACATGGTGCTTTCCCATTCATGGGTGGGTGACCCGATAAAACAGATAAGGGAACAATTCAAAGGACAGATGGACAGCATATAGTGAAGGGAAGTATGTTCAGTGGAAGAATCTGTAAGAGACAAATATGCACCAATTGCTATAGTAAATACTTCACCATCTTTTCCAGAACATCTCAGATTAAGGCACTGTCTCACAGCCCTTGTATCGTAAAATAACACCGCAGTTTTCTACTCTGAGACACTGTTCCTACACTAAGAGGAAAAGTTTTAGAAGGTGAAACCTTGAGCATATATCATGTATCTTTAAATAGCGTCCTAATTATTAGCTTTCAATTGGCTCAGCACTTTTATTTCTCCCTAAATTCAGTTCTTATCTAACGGGGCCACCAGTGCTACCTAAGTAGATGCTTTGTCCTGTGCTACGATAACTAATTTATCAACTTCAGAAAACATTCCCAACAGAAGCCCAATGACTGGGCAGCCAGGCCCAACCTGGGGCTCTGCCATACCAAGTCCAGGGACTGGATGCTCTGTGCATCCATAAAGGTGAATCTGTTCTGTGCCAGATTGTGAAGACAGCTGGTGATTACTAAACTTCAGAATCAGAAAAATTGTTCATAATTCTGAGACTGTGCAATCTTTCAATTCTATTTATTGGCAGACCTATGGTCAGTTGGTCAAAAAGTTTTCCTTTAGAATTTAACTTTATGGCATTAAATAAATGTTTATTTTTTCCCTATGAAGGAAAAGCAACAAAATGCAAAGAAGGTAGAATACTGTCAGTTAATAATCCATCCTATTTATAACAAGGTAGGGCTGGCCAGTTAGCTCACCTGGTTAGAGTATGGTGTTATAACACCAAGGTCAAGGATTTGGATCCCCATACAGGCCAGCCACCAAAAAAAAAAGCTATTAATAACAAGGGAATAAAATGGTTTGTAATATTCAGCATTACCATCATTAATATAACAGCCATTTATAATAGTCCTTTGTATTCACAAGGCAACTTTCTAGACATCATATTATTTGATCCTCCCAATAACCCTCTCAGAGAGGTGAGACAAATATTGTTATCTCCAACAGGTATCTAGAATAATTCTGGTTGAATCAGTTGAAGCTCTGTAGCTCACCAATCATAAGTTTCATTTCTCTAAAACAATCCTCTAAGTCTCACTGGGCAAGAAATAAAAGATGAAAATGAATCAGGGTTGCTTGTTCCTGATCTTTTTCAGTTTGAGCACTCTCCCTTCCAAAGTAATTGATGAACTATCCATGAGTCACTCTCCTTCAGTCCTTACCTGCCTAAGCCTAGAGAGTGGTATTAAAGAAAAAGCAGATCAGAAAGCACCTGTAGAGGGGATTTAGACCAACCGCTCCTGCACCTACAAAAGGGTCTCAGCCACAAAATTCTTACCAACAAACGAAGGTAATCTAGACAACGCATGTAGCTAAATGCCAAGCCAAGAATGTAAAGATTTGGCAGTTTTTCAGTACTATTATTCTATGCTCTGACTTTCTACACTGAAAGCTGATAAAGCAAAACAAGTCCTAGCAAACCTGTGCCAATCAACACAGAGGATTACTGGGGAATTTATTGGCAACAGAGATAATGCTTTACAATTACAGTATCAAATGACTCCCTATTAGGAGATCAAGCAGAATTAAGGGAAACACGATCCAGTGTTGGTTTTTAAACACAGGAAGGGCATTCATGTGGAACAGGGAGTAAGCAGATTCTGTGGGGCTCCAAAGAGAGGGCCAGGGAATGGCTGGCAGAAAACACAGGTAGAAAAAAAGTTCCAAACCCTACTTTTGCAACTTTCTAAGAATCAGATTACTGGGGAGATGGTAGAGAGAGTGATCACACAGATGTTTCTTCATCATTAAACTCATCAAACTAATAAAAGAAACATCAGCATTGGGATTAACTTGAGCAGGCTAGTGAAGGATTAGGAAAGTTGTCAGAAGCAACAGCATCTCTGTATATGCAGACAAATATACTGGTAGAAGGTGCACTAATGAGAGAGATCCCATTCCCAGGCATGACCGAAAGCATTCCCAATACGCAAGATGACTTAAGGTACGACAGAGGTTGTCTTTTTAAATACAATTATAAAATTATACTGGGAGAGATAATGGAAGATATGAATAAATGGGAAGTGAAAGCTTGTTTAACCTAGAGGAACAATAAATATTAAAGATAATGATATGTTAGGTTAACAAAGAAACAAAAAAAAGTTAAAACTCAGCAGAACACTTTAAAGTACTTAATAAAATTCATTTGGAAAAACAGACAAAAATAAGGAAGGTTACTTGGGAGACAAGAAAAGGCAGTGATATGTTCTAATACATCATAAACAAAAAATCATTTAAAATGTAAAAACCAAAATGACTTTTTGTTAGGGCTCACTCTATAACAAACAAGGAGTAACAAAACAATAGGATGAGAATTACTACTTAATAAATGCTGTCATGACAACTGTATATTACCAACTAGGAAGAAAATTCACTCGAATGTTTAAAAGATAAGCAATATAATTAATGTGAACAGTAAAAAAAAAAAAAGAAAAAGAAAAAGAAAGGAAAAACAATACTATTTTAAAATGCAAGGAAAAGGGTCGGCCTGTGGCTCACTCGGGAGAGTGTGGTGCTGATAACACCAAGGCCATGGGTTCGGATCCCATATAGGGATGGCCGGTTGGCTCACTGGGTGAGCGTGGTGCTGACAACACCAAGTCAAGGGTTAAGATCCCCTTACCAGTCATCTTTAAAAAATAAAATAAAATAAAATAAAATTTTTAAAAAATGCAAGGAAAAAATTACTTTGAATAATTAAGGAATTAGATATTGTCACAGACAAGGTAAATAAGCACAAAAATAGTCAAGTTCCACAGACTGAAAAGAAGCATTCTCCAAAAAGCATTTATTTAACACCTGCTATGAATGAACTCAGTGATAAATGTTAGGAATAGGATAAAGATGAACAACACAGGTTTGACTGAGACTTTTACCAGCTGGGCAGACTAAGACATAGATCCTCCCTCTAACAGACACATGGCCACACAGAATAAAACACGTGCACACCTTGTAACACATTCTACCTGAATTGAGAGGGTTCTGCAAAACATCTTGTTTAGTCTGCTGTTGTCTTTTTTTTCTGTCATATATTCTACATACTAGAGAAGTTTGATCCATAAAGGATGACAAAGATCTACAAGTAATATTGCCAGACCTATTAAAACCAAAGAAAGAGTACCATGATGAATATTAAGATATAATTTTTACTGTGGCTCAAGGTACAGTCATGGGGAAATGGTCAAGGAAACAAAGAGTAAATATCAGCAGGTGTAGCAGGAAGAATTCTAAGATGGTCTTGTGATGTGCACATCCTGTGTTACTCCCATGATTACGTTACAGTACATGGCGAAAGGGATTTTGCAGACATAATTAAGGTTACTTATCAGTTGGCCTTATGATAGGGAGATTGTCCAAACAGTCCCAACCTATCACATGTGCCCTTGAGAAGTAGAGTTTTCTCCAGCTGATAAGTGTAGGGGAAGTCAGAGAAGAGATATTCAGTACAAGAGAAGTATTCCATTGCTGGCTTTGAAGATGGAGGGGGCCTTGTGGAAAGAACCTGAGAGCAGCCTACAGGAGCTGAGAGCAACCCCTAGCCAATAACCAGCAAGAAATAGGGACATCAGTCCTACAAACCTCAAAAACTGGATTCCACCAACAACCAGAATGAGCTTTGATGCAGATTCCACCCTTGAGCCTCCAAATGAGAATGCACTCAGCTGACAACTTGATTTGTGTCTAGTGAGACCCTAATAAATGCTAATAAATGGGTGTTGATTTAAGTCACTAAGTTTACGGCAACTTATTTGTTCCACAACAATAGCAAACTAATGCAGTAGGCAAGTGGGTAGACATTTATTAAGATTATAAAATATTATAAAGAGTTTCATGAACACCACTGCACCCTAGAAGGGCTAATGAATCATGTAAATGGGGCTAGAAGAAACTAGAGGCATGTCAATGTGAGACTGAAAACAAATGGAGGAAGGATTGCCAAGGTACGCCTCTTTATGGGGACTTTGCTTTAACAACCCAGTAGAGTACTAATTTCTAACTTCCATTTCCAGGTTAAATGGGGCATATGTATATGTAACCGCAAAAAAAGTTTTTATTAATGCATAACAATGCTCTAAAAACGAGGAATCTCTGGGTATCAGAAATATAACACAAATCAAGGCCATAGCAGAAATCAGGAGCTAACAATGTAGGCTGCCGCAGGAGTTTGGGACATGAATATAGGCACTAGGAGCAGGGCTGGGCTTTCAGTGGCCACTTTGGAACAGGATATATGACTTTAGGCCATAGGGGCAGGTGAATTGGAACCAAACTCAAATAATGAAGGTGTGAACTCCCCAAAGAACTGTCCCAGAGAAGAATTGTGCCATCGGGGAAGGAGCGATGCTTGCCATCTATGCAGATCCTTGGATTAAAAAAAAAAAATCACCCAAGGGAAATCAGAACCCAGGGTCTACATGGTGTGCAGGTGTAGAATCCAAATTTAGTCTACCTGTAAAATGAGGGAGCCCAGCTTAAGAAACCAATGAAAAAGCTGGTCCCCAACTGCTGAGCCCAAGGGAGAAGCACTGAAAAATCTGTCTAGAGGGACACTTCCCAACACAGAGCACAAAGAATATCAGCGGAAAAACAACTCCTTCTGAAGATGAGTCACCCTAAAAAAAGTAACGCACACTGGGAAGCAAACCAGTGCAAAGGAGAGGTGGCAGATGCAACAAACAGGAGCAAGAATTGGAAGTAAAAGAATACCTAAAAGACACTACAAAATAAATATGTTTGAAGTGGTGAAAGAGATTAAAGTAGGGAGAAGAGGTGAAAATCAAGACAGTAAGATTTTTTTAAGGATATAATTTAAAATGTCCAAATCAGAAGTTGTGTAATTAGAAAGAAAGCCATTAAATTTGAAAATTCAATGAACTGGAATGGAAGATATATCTGAGGAAATAACCCAAAATGCAACTCAAAGAAATAAAAAGTTGGAAAATACAAAAGGAAGAATAAGAGTCATAAAGTAATAAATGGTCCAGTATACATCTCCTGATGGCTCCAAAAGGAAAGAATAAAAAGAATTGGGAAGAGGCAAGACCCACATCAGTTACAAGGTGAATAAGTTTTGGGGATCTAACATACAGCATCGTGACTATAGTTAACAATATTGAATTGTATACTTGAAATTTATTAAGAGACTGGATCTTAAATGTTCTCACCACACACAAACAAACAATAAAAAAAAGAGAACTATGTGAGGTGATGAATAGGTTAATTAGTTAGTTTCTGGTAATCATTTCACAATGTCTATATATATATATCAAAACATCAGATTTTATATGGTAAATATATCCAATTTTTATGTGTCAATTATACCTCAGTAAAGCTGAGGGGAAAAAAGATGTGAAGAAATAATGGCCAAGCATGTTATAGAATTGATGAATGACAAAAATTTGCATATTAAGGAAGTACAAGAAGTTCTGTGCAAGGGCTGTCTGGTTAGCTGGTTGGAGCGTGGCACTGACAACACCACAGTCAAGGGTTCAGATCCCCACACTGGCCAGCCACCAAAAAAAAATCTCTGCACAGATGTTATGGTTTGAATGTACATGTCCTTCCAAAATTCAGTGTGACAGCATTAAGGGGTAGGGCCATTAGGAAGTAATTAAGTTATGATGGAAGAGTCCTCATGAATGGGATTAACCACCTTATAAAAGGGCTGGAGAGAACTAGCTAGGCCTTCCATCTCTTCTGCCAGGTGAGGACACTACATTCAAAATGCCATCTTGGAAGCAGAGACCAGGCCCTTACCAGACACTGAACAAGACACTGTCAGTGCCTTGATCTTGGACTTCTCTGCCTCCAAAATTGTAAAAAATAAATTCTAGTACTCATAAATTACCCAGTCTCATGTATTTTGTTACAGCAATGCAAATGGACTAAGACAGCACAGTAAAAATAAATCCATACTCACTGAAATGAAACTGCAGAACACCAAAGACAAAGAGTAGGTCTTATAAAAAACCAGAGACAAAAGACAGATTATCTTAATAGGGACAATAATTAGACTGACAATATGATTTTCACCAGCAATAGATTGATAATGGAAATAAAATCTTCAAAGTACCGAAGGACAAAAACTACCAAGTTAGAACTTTATACTTACTAAACCATCATTCAAGAGGAATAATAAAATAAGGGGTTTTGCGGGGAGGGGCTGGCCAGAATGGAGATCCAAACCCTTGACCTTGGTGTTACAAGGCTGAGCTCTAACCAATTGAGCTAACCAGCCAGCCCAAATAAGTTAGTTGTCTTTTTTTTTTTTTTTGATAAACACAGTTTACTACCCACAGACTCACCAAAAGAGTTACTAAAGGAAAGCTGAACAGAGAGGGATGGAAGAAGCATTGGTAAGCTAGAAATTGACTAACATGTTGGTAAATAATAATAAAAATATTATTTAGACTAAGATGCTAAATAATAAAGTGAAAGATGACAAAGGGGGAAAATGAAATTAAAGTATACTAAGGTCTTCTATAGTTTTGGAGAGGAATGGGAAAATTTATTAACTTTGAATTTTTTAAGACAAACATGTATGCTAAAAATAAAACTTAGTCCCTACTCTATAAAAGCATATTCTGTACAGTAGTGGGATAAGTGATATAATGGAGCCATGCCCGAGGAGTGAGATTGCCAAGGAAAGAAGGACTGAGGGCATAAGGGAAGCCTTCAGAAATTTGATGTTTAAGCTCTATCCTGAGGGATGAGTGGTTTTTCTTCTTGAAGAAAGAAGGCATTGTAGGCTGTGGGGACTGACTGCACATAAAAGGCATGGAACCTTGCAAGGAGTGGCTTATTTTGAGTGGTTCCATATGGCTGGAATGCAGGATTTATGTGGGTTATGATGACATAAGAAGATGAAAAAGCAGACCAAAAGAAATAGTAAAGGACTATATAGGTCACATTAAGAGATCTGTACTTCATTTACTAGGTGGTGGGGAGAGATTAAAGATTTTTCTAAAAATTTTTATTGTAGTAAATACATATAACATAAAATTTACCATTTTTACAATTTTAAATGTACAATTCAGTGACAACCACCATCACTATCTGTCTCCAGAACTTTTTCATCATCCCAAACAGAAACTCTTCACCCTTTAAACAATAACACCCCATTCCCTCCTACCCCTACTTCCTGGTAACCACTATTCTACTTTCTGTTTCAATGAATTTATTCTAAATATTTCGTATAAGTAGAATCATACAATATTGTCCTTTTGTGTCTGGCTTATTTCCCTTAGCATGTCTTCAAGTTTCATCCACATTGTAGCATGTGTTGAAATTTCCTTCCTTTTTAAGGATGAATAATATTCCACTGTGTGTATGTACCACATTTTGTTTATCCATTCATTCACTGGTGGACATGACATTAAAGATTTTTAAGCAGGGGAGTTACATGTTCATATATCTGCTTTATAAAGGTAACCCTAGAAGGACATTAAAGGATGGCACTTGTGACCCTAAAGAGGAACTTGTTTCAAGAAAGTGAAAATGGTCAACTGGGTGGAAGAAGTTTAGCAAAATGAGATTGGAAAAAATTCCTCCAGATTTGTGAAGAGCAGTTGCAACATAGCAATGGGTAGAAAAGCCCAATGCAAAATAATATAAAACAGAAAAAAATTAAGGAAAGAAAGAAAGAAAAGCCCAATGCAAGGGGGTAAAGACTAGTTAGCCTATACCATACTCATTAACACAAATGTGTATGGGGAGAAGTCCTTTCCCATCCTATAATAAAATGTTGAGCATTTGGCACCTAGAATTTGGATATTTAGCAGCTTTAAGACAAGGAGGTTGAAGATTCTGAATTAACAAAATACTTTAACCTCCTGATAAGTACATATATACTGAGAAAGATGGCAAAGATACAGTTTTATTGGAAATAAAGCATCGTAAGAGATTATGTTGAAAAAATTTAAAGGCAACTACATTACATAGACAAGACAGTGCAGCTACATATCCTATACTTCATCTTAATGATGAAAGCAAAAAATGGTGAGGTATGCTGATATAATCACAATCCTAGAAAAATAGAGCTGTTATCCTAAGAAGGAGCAACCCATGCTTTCCCACAACCACATGAAAAAACATACTATGAACTGTAATGCTTAAAATTTGTAGGTGGCAACACCGGAGTTAATTTACCCGCAATACTTATCATTCTGACACTTTATGAAATGGAATGACCCCAACTTTGAAAATTCATTGTAAAGCCTGAGTTATCCTCTTATTCAAGCTACATTGCTTAAATTAAAAGGATGTTTACTAGAATCCCTTGCTCTTGGGAACGTAAGGAAAAGAATGACCAGTGGGTTAGAAATATTGAAACTTTCTAAATGGCAATATAATTCTACAATATTATTTGGAAGGGAACAGACCTAAAACTCCAACACCATATCTTGATCTACTTGTGTGTCATTTCTTTAAGAAGACTTACTCTGAAACTCAAACACCTACTATTAAAAGACTCTTAAAAATGAAGCAAAAACAAATATTATTTTGATTCAGCCATTTTTACTGCTTAATAGAAAAAAATGAGAAAATCATTTCTCATAATTGAATTCACATGAATAGTGTTTAAAAATACAGATTTTAAAAAACAAATAGAATGATATCCTATTAATTATTCCAGTCCTACTAAAGCAAAGCGTCTTCCTTGGGATATTAAATATAACTATTTTGATGTTTCATTGACATGACTTTATGACTGTGATTACTATATTTATTATTATTGTTATAAAAATACTGCAAGGAGACACATGCATTTTCTGATGATTTGACATTATACATCAGAACAGGCTTTGGACACATCAAAATAATTCTCTTTTTAGAGCCAAATTATTATAAAGATATGGAAAATAATTCCTGAAAAGAAAACTATCTCAAAGTAAAATAAAATAAAATAAAAATAAAAATATCTCAAAAATAATAACTAACTTTTACTGAAAAGTTACCGCATGCAATATATATATTATTTGATTTAATTCTTACAGGAATGCCATTAAGTAGTTCCTATTATTATCGATATTTTACATATGAAGAAACTGATGCTTAGAGGGGTTAAGGATTTTGCCAAATGTGATGTAGCCATTAAGTGGCAGAGATGCAACCAAACCTAGGCTGTCTCTCCTAGCAATCTGTATCACTCTGCCCCAGAAGTAGGCGTGCCTGGTTCTACATATTTATTTAAAGAGAATGCTTCTTCTCTGTTTGGCTAGAAAAAAAAAATAAGTCGAGAAAATTTAACAGCAAATTCATTCTTTCATGTTAATAACTCACCAAAGCTCTTTTGCTGGCTGTTTTTAATACATAAAGATTTTGGTTGAATTATTTTAGTTATTCTGAAAGAAGATTAAGTCCCTGCCTTGGCATTTTACATGGCAAAGTTGTGATGAGTCTTTCTATCACCTGTGGTTCTAAAATATCTTGATATGATACTTTATATTTCTCTTTTGAAATTACAGGGGAATTCTGCTTTCTCTGACTCCTAAATCTATAACTGAATTGGTATGTCCAGT